>NW_019396014.1:0-2400000 GCF_000612105.2 Orussus abietinus
ATGGTACCGCCATCGCGAGTGCGCGAGCTCCTATCAGAAATTCGTTGCGCCGCCCTTGGGGGCAAAAAACTGTGAAAGCTAACGTACGAAACCAGATGGCAGCACAGGATGCGATCATACTATGCTGCCTGTAAGCAATCTCCCAACTCATCTCTGGTAGTGACCAGAAAAGTAATGAAAAGTTGGGCAAAGGATGTATCAAACTTTTAACCAATCAGAAAGCCCAAAATGAATAAGGGCCCATCTAAAAATTCCCAGTGATTCTAAAGTATCTTAGAACACGTCCATTGTTTGATGTATAAAAAAATTAATTGTAATCAACAAAGATGAGAGGGTCTATTACGTAAAGCAAATTGAGCGAAAATGTGAAAAATTAGTAGCCCACGTTAGTACGGAACGTTTTTGGTGGTGAAAATGCGAGACCATTCATATGAACTGGCTCGACACAAATTTTTAAGCGAAATGGTGAAGCATACAAGAAAAGATAGAAAAATAAACGCCGTGAACGCCATCTTCCACGGATTGCGGCACCGAAATTCAAAATGGAAAACCTCCTGGGTGTTTTGATTTTTCGCTCGATCTTTCATATAGTGAATACGCAATTCGGCGCATAAACCCATGTGAGATGAAAGTGCGAGAAGTGAGCGCTCTCGTCAAAAATACGCAATAAACGCCCAGTTCGGAGATTGTTTACGAGCAGGGTCACGCCATCGCGTCCTGTTCTGCCCTCGGTGGAGAATGCGGACGGCTAACGCACTTGTCACGTGATACCCCCAGTGGCGGCCCAACTCAGGGATCCTCCTTATTTCTGCTCCCATCTCATTCTTGAGTTGGGCCGCTACTGGGGGGTTCAAGTTGTTAGTGCGTTAACCGCCCACATTTTCCACTGAACACAGGATGATTATCTCAGGCACCAGATGACACTATTGGTTATTATTCCTCCTTGTCGCATTTGGGGAGAAACTCTTTCCGCTCATGCGAAGTTCTGTAGAATTTACTGTATGTCATACACACAGAATGGTCATACATACATAATTATTCGAACGTATAATAATGAATATCTGTTTTTTGAATTAATTAAAGAATTGCTTTTATTGCTCATATTTATAATCTTAATTGCGAAGTTAGATCACACGGAGATAGCCTTATACAACTGAATGTAATGTGTGTTTATTGCGATAGTAAAAGCAACAAAGGCTGACTACTTGTATCAGGTATTTTCTTACGAATTTCGATTCCACTCTTTTTGGTCCCAACCATCAATGTAGTGGTACGTTTTATAAAAAAATATAATGAGATACTGTAATACGTTGAAGTCTTCTCGGTTAAAGAACAGTACAAGTTTTCGACTGCAACAGTAAGAAAATATTTATATAGTATATGTTTTCAATGAGAATTCAAGAAAATGTAAATATCAAATACATACCTTTACTTTGGGATTTACTCCACCGCTCTCTTTGATTCCATTTTCTAGGTCTAGTTGCCTTCGGCTCTTGAACAGCTTTGCTATTTTTCCTAAAAACAAATGTTTTTCAGTAACTACGATTGTTACTTCTAAATAATAGATTTAAAAGTAATTATATGAAGGCAAATGTTTTGTTTTTTAAATTTGCAGTAACAACCACTAACCAGTCTTTGTTGGCACAGATGTAACAACATCTGTATCACCTGCAGAGGATATGATTTTTTCAATTTTGTCTGTAGTATTTTCTGTCTTGTCTTCCTCCTTCGCACCTTCAATATGTCCGTCTACTTCCTCAATTTCTTTAGTAATTCCTTTCGATATTGCAGACTGGGACTTCTGACTGTTTGGAGACTCTTTTTGTGTAGTTTGTTGTTCCTCTTCTTTCGCAATGTTTTTGACCTCTGTATTTTCAATATTATTTTCTGCGTCCTTTGATTCCAGTAAATCCTTCTGATCCACCGACAGAATTTTGGGCGTTTTTGGCGATGCTAATTCTATCAACGAGGAAGCTGCTTTGTCTAAAGAACAGTTATCAATGCTTCCACTCTTCAGTCGTGGAGGTTTCGGTGGAGGTATAGTTGGCGATGATGGAAGATCGTCCTTTACATTCATTGCTTCTGTGTCCTTCATTGCTGAGTCTTTCTCTGCTTCTATGAGATCTCTACTTATGTCGGAGCCTGAAAAACTCTCACTTATTGCGGATGTAATTCTTTTCACTCCATCTGTGTTGTTTTCGATGTTCAGCGTTTCTTCGATCGTATCAATAATATCTCCGTTGTTATTACTGAGTATTTGTTTTGTAACTTCCAAGTTTTGCTCCTCTTCTTTACTCTCTGTTGTCATTTCAATAATGTAATCTGAAAGTTTCTTAGGGCTTTCAGGTTTTTCGATACAATTTACGGATTCGTGAGCATTTTGGACGGTATTTTCTAAAACATCTAAAGACTCTTTAATTTCAGACTCTATGTTATTTTCTCCGTCGCCTTGTTCTGTATTTTCTGTCGTCACGTCGTTCTTAAACCTACCAACAGGGACTTTTAAAGGTGGTAAGCTTTTTTTCTGAATGAAAGATTCCTGAAAGGAAACATACATATAAGTGTAAGACCTTTCAACTTTAATAATATTTTTAATAAATATTTAGTATATTACCTTTTGAGCATTTTCATCTTGTGTCTCTGTCTCACGTTTTCGTCCAACTAGAATAGTGTGACATCCTCCGCAAGAAACCTGATCGGAGAAAAATAATATATAATTATTTTTAAACCACTCGCTTTGCATTAAAATTCATTACATCCGTTTAAGATTAATTACATCCGTTATAATTAATTCTTGATATCGGTTAGCCAGTGTCAGTTCATGAACATTATTTTCATTTTCTTCCAGACCCAGTTTCCCATATCGACCGTCACCACAAGTGAACAGCTTCCCTGATTCTGTAAGGGGTTAAAATGTTTTACCATGAAATTCCTTATAAATTCAGTTACGTTAATAAGACAAATTTGATACCTGTGATAACAGCACTATGGCTTTCTCCACTTGCCACTTTCGTAACCCTTTCATCTTGAAGTGCACCACGGGGGAGTATTTTCGGAGTTGGGATCTCAGTTACATTAGTACCCATTCCTAATTGGCCACTTGCATTGCTTCCAAAGCAAACTAAGTTACCGTTTTCTATTAAATACCCAAAATTACACATTTAACACCATAAGTCAGAATATTATCACCTATTCATATTAGCAGTAGTTCATTTCAAATTTTATGTATCATGAATAATATTTTGAAATTAATTACCATCAGCCTCCCTATTTCTAATTCTACTGTGTATGAAATTTGCCTTAAATATACCATTACCAGCTAAGACAAAAGTGTGATGTCCTCCACATTCTACACTGAAAGCTGGACCAGGCAACTGTATCTGCTTGGGCATCGATAAGGTAGAAAAATTAGTGACTATTCCAAGTTTGCCGCTCTCTGATTCGCCGCAGACGTAAACCAATCCACTTTCTAAATGAATGAAACATCGACAATACTTTTACAGATTAAATGAGCTTCTACGGAGAGGTTGAAAAAAAGCTCGCTTTGGATGTTACCGGTCAAGAAAGCCGAGTGATGATACCCAGCACTGATCTTTTTCACCGGTTCCGGGATGTGGATCTTCGTCGGAGTGTTCACGGAGCCGGAAACCTCAGAAAGTCCCAATTGGCCATCTTTGTTGCTGCCCCATGCTAAAATACCTCCATCGTTTGTAAGAGCCAACGAATGGTGGGATCCTGCGGCCATTTGTACCACTCTTTGCCCTGCTAATCCGCAATCATAGATTGGCACTGGAGAGCTGGAGGAATCTCCAATCGTCTGGTCTCCTCTTCCTAGTTGACCCTCTTGATCACTTCCGCAGGAAAAGATCTTCTGTCCGCCTGTATGAAATAACGTATATAAGTGCACGCCTCAATATATTTATATATTAATGTATCGATTTTTTTGTCCTCAGCCATTTCACAATGTACTCTATCGCAGCTGTCCATCGCAACGGTGATCAATGACGGGCACTCTTCACTTACTCATATTCCATTTACGAGTAATTCGCTATATCGGCCACCCGTTTGGAAAGCTCTGCGTGGCCTCAATTAATTTCGACCGAAGAAAGTAATCTGCCGCTCGTGGAATATTAATGGCGAGCGCCCCTCTGATGGAATTATCAGGGGAATGACGTTCTACAAATTATTGAACAGCCCTCGCAACCGAAGTTTCGGTTGCGAGGGCTTTACCCGAATTGTACCGCTTGTACAAGTTCATTGAATTCGTAACTTGACGTATAATTAAAGGATAACTGGTCGAGGAAGAACAGATGTATTTCTTGAAGATCACTTCCGCTCGGTTAAGTTATTGCCATTTTTATAGATAGCCCTTACGTATCGTTAACGTGGAATCTAGTAACATTGAAACTAGCTTATCTGGGTATATAGCGTGGGGTTCAACGACTCATGCTACAAGTACGTCACGTCTCGTTCGTGTCGAGTGTCTCGTCGCATGAATATGTACCTACCTGTACATATCAGAGTGTGGGCTCTCCCGCATGCGACGTGTGTCACCTTCTCCGGCTTTAATACTAAAGTGCAGAAATAAAATGTATTATCTGTGCCTCTGGTACAGTATTACTTTCGTTAATGTCCGACGTTGCTAATTATTGCTTACTCTTCACGCAGGAAGGTTTGCTGACGTGGTTCTTATGGCCGAGACCCAGCTGACCCCAATCGTTGCTGCCGAAAACGAAGAGTCTTCCACTTTCTGCAAAAAAGAATTCACCTTGATTATTCTAGTCACTTTGATCCGTCCGATATTGGAACAATTATTATTCCGAGATTTCAGTTCCACCGTGTATTTGTGTTCCACGTTTTACGCTGTTCCAAGCCTTACTCAGCTAAGTCTTTATTGTATCATATGTATAATAACATTTTTCAAATGACACGAGAATATAGTTTTTTGTTTAATTCTTGGGTTATTTAGGGGTCATAGGCAGTTGTCATAGGGGAAACTCAAGAATTTCTTTTTCAAAACTAAAATTTTATAATTGAAAACAGAGCGTGATTTCATGGTGCAATTATTCAACTTAATGTACAATTTTTTTTGTCAGGATATATTTAAAAGTTGGCGAGGTACAGCAATTCTCTAAAAAAGTTTTTCTTTTGCGATGACCACGATATCTCAAAAAGTATTTCACCGATCGGTTTCAAATTGTTAGGCTCATTCTACACATGGAGGACTGCTGAATGAAAGAAGGATTCTTTTTTTTCTATTAAAACTTGCCGTTTTATTAAGGAAAAACGAAAATGTTATATGACGAAAAAAGTGATTTTTCAGTAAAACCAGTGCCATTTTGGTAAAAATAGGAATTTCGAAAAATCCTTCATTTAGCAGTCCTCCACGTGTAAAATAAGCCCTAAAAATTCTAAGCCGATCGGTGAAATACTTTTCGAGATATCGTGGTCACCGCAAAAAAAAGAAAAAACAAAACTTTATCGGAGAATTTCTGTACCTCGCCAATTTTTTAAATATATCTTGAAAAAAAATGACATGTTAAGTTCAATAATTGTACTATGAAATCACGCTTTGTACTTTTAAAAAATGCAGTTTAGTTAAGAAAAGAAAATACTTGAATTTCGAATATGACAACTACATACAACTCCTTAAGGGGTTACACCACTTTGACGCACCCAAAAATTACGGTTTTTTCAAGAATTTTGTTTTAAGAGTTAAAACGTTTTTATCCAAATTAAAGTACAGTAAGGTATTATACTACTATTAAACTCGCTCACTGCGAAAATCGGTGATCGTGCGGTGGGCAGGTGTATAGGTAAAACGCGTTTTTTTTAAAACTGTATTTTAAAAATCGGTGGGCACTCTAGCTCCGCCAATTTTCAATAAATCGTCTCGATTCTTTTTTTATTTTATTCGTGATATGTTTACCTAGCGAAATACGTATGGTTTTTTCAATGTATTGATATTCGCATTTTTTATGCAACATTAATTAACGAAATTTAGAGCAAAATACGTATCTTTCCTTTCAAATCGATGCCATTTGTGAAAAATGCATATTTTTTAAAACGGCTACGTATCTCGCTAGCTTTTGGGCTACAGAAACTAATTCTTTTTAGTTTATTGTTCTAACTTAAACCTGGACTGAGTTATCGTGCCCACCGCACGATCATCGATTTTCGCAGCGCTCCGGTAAATCGCCTTTCAAGCCGCCATTTTTGTAAATAAGAAAAATACGAAAAAACATTTTTTTGTTTAATAGTAGTATAATACCTTACTGTACTTTAATTTGGATAAAAACGTTTTAATCCTTAAAAAAAAATTCTTGAAAAACCGTAATTTTTGGGTGGGTCAAAGTGGTGTAACCCCTTAATGAGAGTTTCCCTTGTATCCTTGAATCTTAAACCATCCCCTAAACAAGTTTCCGGTGGACCAGTTGGGGTTCTTAGGGGGTCAGAAATGTCTCGAAGGTACACGAATGTTCGCAACGGCTCTTAATCTCTTTGTTTAACTTCAAGTTCGGTAATTTACGAAGAACGGTTGAACATTAGTTCGAGCACGGCGTGTACTTATCGATTCGGTGGACAGTGGCTGTCCTATGCAGGTACAAGCATCTGGCACGGTGCGCTGCAGCAGCTGTAAATTATGCGAGCTTCGATCCCTATTTCGATACCGTTTCAAAATGAATACCCACCTCCTCAAGCAGTGGAAACATTTCTGATAGACTTATCGTTAGCGAAATTGAATATCAACCAGCGGGAAAAATAAAAATGCCACGCAGAGAATAATTCCCGTCCAGGAGACTAATTGCAGCCAGGAGGAGTGACCTAACGCTATTGTGGCTTCACGATAGACTCCTGTAAAAAGATCGATTGCCACGCTTGGTGCAAATCGTTACCACATTACTATTTTACAGAGAACATCGTGGACTGAATGATGACCTTCTTCGACTTTACTTCGCCGATTGGAAAATTTAACGAGACAGCTTCGTCCTCACCATAATACAAGGGGTTCGTAAATTATACTCCGTTTTATTACTTATTATTTCATTGCTCTTACTTTTCCGAGGTGGGAAATGATTTCTGACTACCTACCGCACACCACGGCCGAATGTTCGTCCCCGCAGGCGATTTTGATCACTGGATCTCTTCGAATAAAGAAGTGCGATGCCACATTGTCGGCGAATTGGCTGCGGCCGATGGTGAACACGGCTCCTGTGTCTGAGGAGAAAAAAAGAGGCTGATCAGGTTTGCTTCAATTTTTAAATAAGGTAGAAGGTGCAAGGATAATGCGTTAATCCTTTCTAACAGTGCCGACTTGGGTGATGGTTTCAGGAAAAGTGACAATTCACCATATGGTAATTAAACACTTTTTACAAAAAAAAAAACGATTAAAAATATTAAATTGTATGAGTTATTGAATTAAAAAACATAACGAAGGGAAGGAAGATGCAAGAATCTCGGAATAGGCGGTTCTTGAAGAATACTTCTTGTTACGTACAGTTTATGTCCTAGAGGATTTGTCGAGAGTAATTAAACTCTTGGAGTCCTCAGATAGAACGTTTAAAATACAGTGTATTAAGTATGATTCCAGGGAGAACTTTCCTTCGAGTCTGGGAACTCCAAAGAACGTTAACGATCCTTAGTTATCTCGCATCGCGACTCCTGGACGACCTCCATTAAGAAGGTGCGTGCTACTACACTCCCTGATTTTCTTTTAGGCAGAGAACGAAGTCGAGGTCGCGCAAGGAAAATCAATTCTTTCTTTCGCGTCTTGTGCGTTTTCTTTTATTTCAGTATGACCTTTCATTAGGGTCAAAGCACGCCTTGTGAGTGCTCAGAGAAGGGAATTTAGCGTGACACGTGCGGTGTCTTTACTCGCCATTCATATCTATAGAGGGTTTCTGGGGGTGTCCTTAAAGATGTGTTATCAAATAAATAATTCAAGGTCTAACGGTTGAGGTTTAAAGTGGTTAGTATATTGTAAAATGTATTTCGGTTACGGAACTATTTTTTTTACGGTCGAAAAAAAATTGGAGATAAAAGAATTTTAATATTTAAAAATGATAAACTCGCGGCGGCCGGAGGTTTCTTATTTTTAGTTTTCACGGTATACACGATTCCAGGTGAACGGTAAGTCTGAAATGAAAAGTTCAGGTGGTTTTAGAAACCAGAGTAAATTATTTGAGATCTTACGGCATGAGTTTTCAATGAGAAAGAAATTCAGGCCCGAATAAAAGAAAGCAAACGGAAATGATCTTTTCTTGCTTCTTAGAGTTTAATCGCCGACATTTTTTTAATAGAAATTTTCGTCAAGGATCCCTGCCATCGGTACTTAAATCATTTACTCCAGTATTTAATGCCATCTTAAATTTTTATTTCAAACTGGTTATTTTCCTGGAAGAAAAATATTTCTTATCCCCTTTCACTTTCTTTTGATCTCACTTTGATCAAAACGTATTTTACAATCTACTAGCCCCCCTAATCGCAGCCTTCCAGAAGGATTTAATTATTGCCTCGTATGCAGTTAATGCTCTTAAATTTATTGTCCTAGACACCACTCATTACTGCAAATTGCATGTCGCAGAACTCGAAGTATAGACTCAAGATAGAGTTCGTGCGGAACCACCTGTAGCCCTTAACCTTTGGTTCTCGTAGCATATACTTAACCTTAAAGTACCGTGTCATTTCTCAAGACAGAGCGCTGTCAATTACAATTAATGTAACTCAAGATGTTTGCGATATTATAGAGAATCATTGAATTAGTGTGCTCCGTGGAAGGAAGTCGGTTACTCGAGTATGCAAATTCCCTGTTGGACCATGAATCAAGTAAGCGTCCAAGATGCTTGTTGGCAAAGGTCAGTGATGTAAATCCTCCCGTATATCGTCCGGGTTCACGTTTGCTTTCTGCTTATCAAAAGTTCAAACGCTCTTATTGCATAATTCATTCAAGCATTCGTTGTTTAAGAGGGCAATGCATAATGAGTCCGATTACAAATGTACATGAAAAAAGGAACACGACGAATAATAACGGGTTCATAAATCTGAAACAGGAGGTAAGGTCTACCGTTGATGAAAGACCTGAAGATTTTCAGGAATACTTTAACAAACTCCATGGAGTAAGGAAATAACGAAATGTCACTGTCTTTACATGTTTTGTAACAAATTGTATCGGGTATAATAAACTGGAAGTGTTAACCAATCAGGATGTTTTATTTTACGTGTCCCTTTAAATAGATTTTGAAAATCGGCCTCGGGAGTGGATTAAATCTCGATATTGAGATATTTTTATTTCCGGTTATGAAAGTTATGAATAGCCGAAATATCAGAGATTGTTGGTTTAGGTACTGGGAACAAATTAAGGTATAGTGTTCATGGTTCCTCGCTTATTACGTTGTTATCAATTTTTCACCTATTTTTCAGGTCAGGAGTACTACATTACCTTACCTTGCCGTAGGTCAACGGCCTAAAAGGGAATTATTAATCGATAGTGAATACCTGAAATGTAATACGGGAACGGGAAGTGCAACAAAGGCCAATTCGTTACGAGATTTCTTTCTTTGCTTTCGAAGTAATCGTATCTTTTTTTTATGGTTGAAATTCTTGTAAGTGTTGAGGGCGAAGCAGTTTTTAGGTCACTTACGGGAATAGTGTCTAAGTATTTATTTATGTGCGGATTGAATATAGATTTTACCTGCATATATAAACACACGTAGATTACATTAGATAAATTTTAACGCGTCGTCGATTACGCATTTTTACACGCAGGGCCATTATTTTTCCTATATATAATTAAACACGCAAGACCCTGTGATTATAGATCTGGATAATTCGAAAACAGCTCGTTCAATAAAATAGAAGAATTTAGGATAACGTGAAAAACCAGCTGCAACGTATGTCCATAGACGTGAAAAAAGATAACAATTGGAAGTTTTTAAATAATTGAGTGGCATATGAATACTCGGAGCCCTTAAAATCGTTTTAACCCATATATAGAAGTACTAAAAAGAATGAAAGAAATGTAAATAACGCCTTAAATTTTTACGTAATTTGGAATTAATTTATTATGTAATTGTTTATCATAATAAATCGTATAATACTGAAAAATAAAGGTAGGTACCGTTTTACTGCCTCGTTAATTGCGGCGAAACCGGCTACCATAAAGAACATCAAATTAAAATGCCCGAAACCCAAATATTGTCCTATCTAGTTAAATGCTAATTACCGCGGTGGACAAATAAATTCGTTTATACTTATTAAAAGAAACTTTAACGAGCCCCTGTTAGTACACAAGGATAGAATAACCGGATCCCAACATTCAGCAAAACATACCTCTGCATGTTTATCAGACAAATATCCGCAAAACAGCCTCGGACAGATTATATATGTAACGAACGAATAAATTTCTCCGTTTGCAACGATTCTCCGAGAAATACGTATTAGTATTTGGCGCGAAACTCTACCGAGTTTCCTGGTACTAATTAACGTTTTATATTGTTTCTCATACAGCAAATCACGAGATTACCCGTAAACTAGATTTTCCAATTTTTTTTTTTCTAACTATTTGCATAGTTTCTTTATTACTTTTCCTAATTACTGCCAGGTATGTACGTGAAACCAAGTTTCGCCTCAAGTTTTAATAGTGGAAGTTTTGAGTGCATTCGCGGAAGCATCTCGAGAGAATCTATTTTTATACCCTGATTGTTAAGGGAGCTGTTGAGTTTGGGGATGATTTTCGAGAAATTAATGAAAATCGTGGTTACCCGGTATGTTGTCCAAGTCCGGTAGCCCCATGTTCGCACCTTGTGCCGCGCAACCTGCGAACTAACTACCGGCCCGGCGTGTACGCTTCCAACTTCAACTCTACGTTGCTTAGCAACTGGAAATCAATTCCGAACAGTTCCGAAGGGAAGTATGTCTGCGTTAAGAATGAGAACGAACATTCACGAGGTTCACCGCGACTCCTTTTCTGAGACATTTTCTTTACGAATAATTCCTAATTCCGCGAATTGTCGAATCGATTTCACGAAGCGCGGGTCGAAGAGAAGATTCAAACATTTGTCCGATAATTTCTTCATTTAAAAGTGAAAATTAAATGAAGATGTTTCGAGTAGGTTGTCGAGTGCGTATATTTCCTTCTTCTTTTATTATTGTTACTCAAGAGTATTCCTACAAAGGGAAATGATAGTTATTGTCCAGCATATCATTTCCAATTTCTCTTTTTTATAAAATGTATAATGTTTTTATTACGAGTTTCATCGATTATATTATGTTCCGTTATTGGAACTGCCCAGTAAGAGTGGTAAACGGATCTGAATTCATAACTTTTGTCAAATCATGTTTGGATTTGAAAATTATTCGGCGAGTTCGATAGTCTCGAAGCAACGTCGATTGTTCTCGAAAATGTCGCATGGAGCACTTGCATCGGAAGTTTCCAACGTTTTCTGCCCGCTGTCAATTTTCGTCAAAACTTCCTTTATTTTTCGCGAAAAGTTTAGCCGGTGGAAATTTATTAACTAAAAAGTGTTCAAAGGTTATAACAAAGAAGAATAAGAATTGTAACAGAATGCAATGATATTGACAGTTGTTGTATATAATCTAATTGGTCTTGGTATTCTAACCTCTCTTGGTTAATGGGAAATTTAAATCGACATATAATGCGATTTCTCGTCTGATTTCTCCTGCAACTGAATAATAAACGATATTTCTGTTGCTTTTGCGGTACAATGTAACGAAAACAATTGCGTGACTCCGACGTTTTAGGTGTAATTGTGATAACATAACCTCCAAAGTACTAGGGGTATTTCGAGAGCAGTGCATTGTTACTGCTATTGTTGCATTTAAAAATAAAAATAAGTAAAAGGAGAATTACGAGAAATAGGTGGGAGAATTATTGATTGAAATGAGTGAAGACAGTTCATATGTACAGAATAAGGAACGAGTTGAAGTTTCTTCTAACGATAATGCAGATCAGTGTCTTGATGACAAACTTAACGGTGACCAGTCTGGTGAGACTGTGAAATCAAAGACGAAGTATGAGGTTCCTACAAAAGTTATAAAGGAAAAACCTAAGGTACGGAGTAGAATAGATGAAGAACAAATCGAAGAATTTGATACCGATGATGAGGAAGAAGAAAAGAAAGATGAAGAAGAAGAAGAAGAAGAGCATACAGGTCGGTAGTAATTATCGCTGTGTCATTCTTAATTAAAGTATCTTATTAATGAGTTTGCTATTATTGTTCTGATACACTGCATGTATAAATTTCAGTAGTCGTTCGTATTAATGTATTATATATTTATCTTACAGGTTCTCAAAGTGATAAGCCATTAACTTGGAATGCTCAGCTAAATAAGTGGGTACCAAGCTCGGACAGTTCTACCTCACAAGCACCAGGAAATGAAGATGATCCTTCAAAGCATTATGAGTTTGACGGTCAAACCTATTTGTATACAGACAAAGTTAGTAATATAACATATAAATTTGACCAGGAGAAGAATGAATGGGTCGTGAAACAATCGGAGAGTTCTGGTACAAATACTCAAGATGTACAAGCAACTGGTCCTGCCGTAGCAGCACCTGGTGGTGTTTACGGCTTTGAGAATGACACTCATACATACACAGATCCAAGCGATGGAAGCATGTACATATGGGACCGAGAAAAGAGCGCTTGGTTTCCCAAGGTGAAGTACCAACCTTTTCTAAATCGAGTTTATTTCCAGAGTTACATGTTTCAACAATGTTGGAATCCTTCATCATTTTGAATTATATTTTAGGTGGACGAGGATTTTATGGCCAGGTATCAAATGGGATATGGCTTCACAGATCCAGAACAAGCTAAAAGTGCATCTCCACCAAGACCCGTGAAACCTGTCCTCTCGAAAGCAGAAAAGGAGGAAAAGAAAGCAGAAGCTAAAAGAAAAGCCCAGGAACCACCGACTTGGTTCGAAGTAGACGAAGCTCATAACACAGCAATCTATGTATCTGGTTTACCATTGGATATAACATTGGATGAACTCACAGAACTTTTCTCCAAGTGCGGACTCCTTGCACGGGACGAGAAGGGGAAAGACAAGATTAAATTGTACAGAGACGCACAGGGGGCGCCAAAAGGGGATGCATTGTGTACTTACATAAAGGTAAGTGGCAGCAGAAACGTATTCACCTATCTTGCACAAATGAAATTCTTTCGTACAAGTTATGTCTGCATTCTACATTGATTATTGTGTCTTATTAATACTCTGACATTTGGATACAGTGACGATGGTTCATTGAATTCGATATACAGTACAGTTACGTTAAGATACAATACATTTAAGTTAAATACATTCAAATGTAGGTGCAACAAATTTCAGTGGTTCGGCACCTTACACAGTATATATTTACAGGCATAGCAGTGTAAAAAGTAGTACATCAATGCGATTAAAGCTAGCTCGAAGTGCATTATAACTTAAAGGAAAATATTCGCAGACACGATAAGCTTTATGCTTGCAACGTTTACATTGAATTCCTGGCTTCACGAAAATGTAACAACCATTTAATTACAAGAGCATTAATCAATTATGAAATAATCGTTTTTAAGGGATGGGGGATATTTTCTCGGTTCGCTATTGTAACTAAGACAATTAAGAAGCTACCAATTTGCAGTTTCATCATCAACGAATAAGGTATTCAACAGATAACTTCTGTTTAACTTCATCCACTAAGTAATGTTATTCGTCGTTTCAAAGTTTGAGTAGAATGACATCTTAACGCTAAATTCGCCAAACGTATAGAGTATGCGCGATAAATAAATTATTTCAGTCTGTTCTTACTACTTAAAGTCTAAAGCTGCGCGGGTCGCGCACTTTTTCTTGGCAAAGGAATTCGAAAAGAAAATCCGCTGTCTCGGGGAGTTCTCTCTTCACGTTTTAAGTAATACTTCTTCCAACGACAGGTCGTTAATTTTCGCATGGAACTGCGACAGCTCGTTATTTCTGTCGGCCAGACTTTGCGATTGCTTATGGTTTGCTGGACCGTCTCCCAAATAAGCTCCATATTCCCGACCCTGGGGAATAATTTGGGAAACCCGAGGTACGGTGCTCTGAAGATACTTGTTGGCGTGACGCATCCTGTCGCTAGGTCTCGCTCCCGGTGCCAGTCTCACGCTGAAATTTCATTAGCATTGTCAAACAATTATTAACGACATTTTCTCACCAATTTGAGAATATAGGTAACTTACTTTGAGGGTGGTCGGGAGCCCAAGTTAACGCCATGGGACCATCCTTCGTTGGCGCTTTGTCGCATCCACTCTCGTCTCCACGCCTGTTGTTGTTTATTTCGACGGTGTTGTCTGATTTTCTGATTGTTATTAGGATTGTACTTCTTGCCGGTCTTCCGAGGCTTCATCCTTTGGTTCTGAGGCTCATCCACCAGTTTCTTACGTCGCTTCGCTGTGTTGGAAAGAGACAAGGAAGTTACATATAGAAGTCACAAGGAAGGGGTCGCCTATCCGGCTCAAGCTTATGTAGAGGACCCAAATGAAAGGATAAATTCCTAATAATCTGCAAAGAGAACGAGAGAAACATCCGTTAAACCTCGAGGCATCGCCCGAAGCACGTTGCTCGGATTCCACTGATTTCTGTACGAGTTTCCAAGGGGGAGGCAATTTAGTCGAGCAGTCGTAAATCTTCTTTACCTATACGTCCTGCCGGCACTTCGCAGATGTAGTGTTTCGGCTCCACGCAACTCCTGGGGCTCCACTTATACTTCAGAGCAGGGTCCATTATGATACAGTGCCACGCGTACTGCTTAGAGTTCCCAGGGTTCAGTTTGCTGAAGCTCTGGAAGACTATCTTCTCGCCGGAGACACCCCATTCCCAGGCCATTTGCTGCCAATTGAAGATACCGCCGATCCAGCGCTCCAGTTTGGCTGCAAAGACAGGAGCCTTTTGGTGATCATACCCTCGACATAGTTCCCCCAGCTCGGGCGCGATTTCGATTCCCCTTTCCGCTGAAAAGGCAGACTCGCGGTTTCTCAGTGATTGCCGAAGCTTCGCGTTATCCCGTAATGTGGATCAGATCAAAGGACTCTTATGTAATTCTAGAATCCAGCACCGGAACTTTGGAATCCTCTTGGGGATGGATTCCGTCCGCGATGCGGCGTCCTTTGGGACCTTGGTTAAACGAAAAGAGCCCTGAAATGGTCGATATGGATGTCCCGACTTACTGAATTGATCTCCCATCAGGTACTTCCTCAGGATCCTGTCCTTGCCGCCTTTGTCCAGGACCGCAAGCGTCGCGTTCCTGTCTTTACAGTGGAAGTGGGCCTCCCTCCAGGGCGCCGTACCGGCGCTCAAGTAATAACAGTTCCTCCGTAATCTGAAGAATCCCACGGGACACGCAAATCGTCGGATACCCTCGTTTCCTCTGCCGTTTCTTCCTCGGTGCCTGGGCGGTGGATTAACGCTGAAGCTTTGCGGCTCCACCACGGCCGAGGCGATCCCTACGAGCAAAAACCAAACGGAGTGTTACTTCGGAGTTGGATATTGTTGGGAAGTTTCTTCACGTGGCACGTGATACGTTAATCCGCGGTTTGCAACAGAAGGGATATCTCGCTGTTCGGCTCGAACTACCTCGACTTTTGACGTCGCCGTTTGACGTTCAACAAAGGCTGACCCGTTTAGCATCTCTTTAGGAAGTTCTTTTTTTAGGGGAAACAGGATGTCGCTTGACTTCCCCTCTTTTCTTTTATTGGAATGATGTCGTACTTGCCATCGCATTCAAGGACGTCGGCGATTTTACTGATTTATATGTTACATAATTAAGGGCAGATCGCACTAACCGTGAAGAAGCTTCGTTACGAAGGAGATCCAACTAGGATCGGTCAAAAAGAATGTCGAGTAACTGCGTTTTGTGGCGCACGTGGGCAACCGATGAATGCCGGCATTATCTGGAGGGAATATTTATCGAGCATTGTGTCCCAGTCGAATTCAATGTAATCATGCATCCGAAACGGGCACGGCGTCTGCTAAACACGCGGCTACACCCGAAACTCTTCCGTCACGCGTGAAGGCACATTACCGATTCGTGTTTATGTCACTGGCAGAAACAAGAGCGACGTTTGTCGAAGGTACAAGGAAAACATCCGACGTCCATTCTCTCCTAATTTTAAGGTGATCTGAAAGTGGCGTCGAAGAGGTTTTGTTTACAAAACTTTTCTCCCAACTCGGTTTACCGAATAGTTTGAAACGTTACAACGTAAATAGGGAGACTATAGGGAAGGTCCTGAAACTCATGAAATTTCAATTCTCTTCAAATTTGTTTATAGGTATTTAAAAAATAGTTTATAAAAAATGAAATTTCGCGAGTTTCAGGACATATCTTAGGGTCTCCATATTCACGTTTTAAAGTATGAAACGATTTGAGACACTCAGTTCGTAGAAAAGTTTTATGAACGATTGAGCTTTCGGATGCCACTTTCACATCCCCTTAACCCAACACGGGCTCAATTTCATTCGAAGATTTTCTCTCTGTTACAGTTCATAATTCGAGTATCCGGGGACGTAAAATATCGTGAAAATATGAATTACCGTAGGAGAAGGTTTACACGTTCGAGGATGGCGAAGATGTATGATTAGAAATTCGAGCAGGTCACTTTTATCACGATCGAAGTCCCATGACAACATGGCCGCCTCCGTACTCGAATAGAAGGAAGCCTGAACCCTGATGCTTTATTAATTTCTCGACCTGGTTTAGCCGGCGTCATTAATAATTAGGACCCCCTTTGTCGAGAGGAGATAGAGGATTTAGCTGACCAGAGAGAATATGGACTCTCGTCGTTACGGTTTGAGGAGAACTTCACGAAGCAAACGTTTATCAGCCGACCGGAGATACCGCGTTTCGGCAATCGAGCGATTCGGTTTAAACATTCGGAACTCTCCCATCGCCGAAGCCGAACAACATTCGGATAGTTAAATGAGCTAAAGTTGTTTCCGCGCTTTGAAACTTCATCCGGCCGACTCGATTAATCACTTTTTACCCCGTAACGCTCTCGCCGACATAAGGGCATTTCGCCGGAGCGTTATCGCGTTATCACGCTATCCGGACGGCCGTGATCCCAGTAATTCAGTTACTTATTCCCTTTCCGGCTATTCTAATCGGCTTCCACATATGTACATTCCCATTTCTTGTCCCCCGATCATTCGATCTTGCATTCTGAGCCCGTTACCGCCACCGATTACGCATACGTCTCGTCCCTTACCGGTTTGTCGCTATTCACCAGACGAGCGACCATTACGAGGCTGACAAACGTGCGAACGCGAGAGAAATGTGCAACGTGGGTCAAACACATCTTAAGTAAGCCTAACAGTCTCTGGAATTTTATCAATAGGTCCCGCCGCTTATACATCACAAGAGAAATTTACGGCCCCCGTCGTTGCCTCGTCTCCTTGTCATTTAATCGAACGCCAATAAGGGTCGACAATAAATGCGTCCCGACGCTCCTCTCGAACCTATGACCGAGTTTCATTTAACCGCGGTATTAATTCCTCCATTATTTCATATCTCACCCCTCGCCATGTCGACAGGTCGAGGAAGAGGTCCCGATATCTCGGAAAACTCGCCCCCTCGTATTGAGTTACCTCGTCGAGACTTGTTCCGGCATTTCGTGATAGCGGGATATCAGAGGCGCGAGTACTCCTTTTACTCTGCGCCTCCCCGAAACTTCGGAGTCTAAGGTAAACACGCGGAGGGGACGTATTTCAGGGGAAATAGAAAGAAGATGGAATCCCGAGGAAGTTTTTGCCGCTGTCGGGAATGTTTTCTAGGGGGGGAAAAAAGAAAGAAGAAAAAATCTAGGAAAAGTACAAGGCGCCTCATCGGACGAGGAAGTTTCGAAGAACTCCAGAAATTCGAATCTTGGCCCCGAGGAAGTCGCGTCGAGGTCGCATCAAGGATCGCGAATGATTCGAGTCTTGCGAATGCCGCTCGCGAAGAATAATTCCCCCTCCCCCCCCGAGTTGAATCGCAATTTCTATCGCTCGATTGATTTCGAGCACCTCTCGTAAAACCGACGTTCAATCTGGTCCAATGATTCTCCCGCGATATCTGCCGCGATGACATCAGCTCTCGGCACGCATCCGTGCCCTCTGCGTGCGTCGACGCATAAACGCGCGTTTATGGGCCGCGCTATTGCGCGGCATGCAATTTCGGAGCATTCGCATGCCACCGAGAATTAAGCGCCCGTCAAAATGTGTCACCGTATCCAAGATCGGAGAAGAGACACGGGGGGAAATATTCGGTCGTAATGAAGGATTCCACTTGGTTCGGCGTAAACGCTTGAAAATGGGCCAGGGAAATTCTGAGAAATACTATTGCCTCGTGTACGAGAAAACGCGACACAGATTATATTTGCGGTGGTAATAGTTTTTAACGGCGTTCACCACCAAGTAAGGACGATGACTTCCACCGCTAGATGGCATTAGCATCGAATTCGGTGGGAGGTAACTAAGACGTATTTTCTTTTTCGGATGAGGGAGACGCGACGCATAATGGGCAGTGTTTAGCAACGAGCGAAAAATGTGTGCGTATTTTGCACGTACATAACTCACACAACGGCTAGACGCCTCTGGACTAGGCGCCGAAACGTGGGTGACACTCGGCCGCACGCACACGCAAGTTGGACGCTCCGCCTAGAGTCGGCAACGGTTGCTAAGGAATGCCCAAATTCCTCGCGAGAAACTTGAAAATCCTGAAAAAGGTGCTCCACGGGGACAACGATTTTGAGCGTATTTCTCAACCGATTGAGCTCAACGAGTGCTCGTTTTAAAGATAAAATGTTGACGTGTGTTTATATGGGAGCGATTTTCGATCAAACACCTCCTTCCTAGGTAAAAGGACATTGAAATTATGTCGTTGCACTTTTTTATATGATAATGACCACTTATCGAAAATCGCTCCCATATAAACACAGGTCAACATTTCATCTTCGATATGAGCACTCGTTAAGCTCGATCGGTTTAGAAATACGTTCGGAATCGTTGTCCGTGAGGCCCTGCAAAATCGCTGGAGTGGTGAGCGCCCTTAATAGAGGGTAAATACGTTGCATCGTTTGGTTGATCAAGCAGGGAGGACAATACCCGGGTCGCCGTTGCGCAGAAATTTCTTTGATGATTTAGGAAGGATTTCTTTTTGTATAGGAAGCTCTCCTACGGTGATAAATACTTATGCGAATTTACATACTCAGTCACTGATTATTTTGATGCCACGATAATTCCAGTAAAGTTACATTGTCTCTGTAGTGTCACATTCGGCATCTTAGTTAAGTTAAAGAAAATGATAATGTGACGTTACGTCTAATTCAAGTAAAAATGCACTAGGTGTATTTACATATCTTATATGTCGTATTTTTTTAATTTAACGTTTTACTATGTGTAACTTCAGGTATGAGGGGCGTAAAAATGTATGTAAACTTCCATGGATTTTTATCAGTGGATGCTCCTTTATGATGGATTTCATGTAAGAGGTACAACCTTGAAGAGAAGGGGGGTCGCTTATGAATACAAGTGCATAAAAGCGTGTACACGTGTTGCTCCATTACGTATCGTACTGTTTAAAAGCCTGGGAATTTAAGTGGTCGTCAAAATGTGTCACCGAGGGGAAAATCTGCCAAGGAACACGCAGTGAATTCCGCTTGCGAGGAATCTAGGTGGATGATCCTTTACGGGATCCCCCGTAACGGCACCAGCTCCTCATCGCAGACGGGGGTCGCGTACGAGTGCCGGTGCATAAATGCGCCTCTATGGGGTGCTCGATTGCGCGGAATACAGTTTGCGAGCGTTCGCATGTCGTGCCCCTCCTCGTCTTCGTCCCGGACGCGCATTCAATGCAAATCTAACTGGATAGCAATACGGCCGGTGAGATACGCTTATTGATTTACGTGGTATCCTAATAAATAAGCGGACTCACGATGCGCGGGATTTTGCCGCGTACGTAACTCGTACCTACGGTATCCCGTGCCCTTTCCTCCACCTTTTCGCCTGACCTTATTTCCGCTTTCATTCCGCGTTTCCCCAGCGAGGGCCGTTCCCTGAATTTCCATTCGCCGGGTGTTCCGCCCCATTTCCGGGGGGGATTTTCGGGTTCCTGGCCCACATTTGCGCTCCTTTTGTCTACCTTTCACCTTACTTCTCTCATTTCACCTGACCATCCCTCATCAACGCTCCATTATCAGCTCCTAGGTGAAGGCTTTATCCTTTGGGCTAATTACTCCGAATTTTGTGCGGTTCGTTCTCCGGAATTTTCGGGATCACTCGTGGATTTTCCTCGTCTGGCTTCCTCGAATGTGGAAGCCTGCTGGTGAACGTTTCGTGTGCGCGTGCATCGGTACCGACGATATTGTTACACGGTAGTCGGCTGTTTCTGCGCTTCTGGTATTGGAACTTGTCGAAAAACTCTCTGGAGAGCATCTCTTGGGGTGTATTTATACCTCGACGAGCCCGCGGTATCGTTCATGGGCTGATAGGCCCATGGCAATCTCACTTTCATTCATCTGGTACGAGGCTAAGCTCGTGCACGCTTATTAGTGCTCGGTGCTTTTGTGCATGTACCGTCCTCATTGAGATTGATCGCTCGACTCGAACTTCTTCGATGCCGATTAAACGACCGGATGACTTTTACCCCTTTTACGGAACTCCAAGGCCCGTTGTTGTTAATCCTGTCCGGGATGTTCCGCGCTGTTGTCATCATTTAAATTCATGGGCAGAACTCGGTAATTCCATCGTCATTTTTATCCTCTTTAGGAATCTTTTTTGGCAAATCAATGCGCGCATCTCGCACGTCCTGACATCTCGATTATCTCTTTCTATCTTGTATGAGTCGATCCGCTGATTGCGGTCTCATGTTTGTTTACATTTGTGCAGGGTTCTTGTATATTTTTAACGCGAAACTTGACCGAGATTCTTCATGGGATGACATTAAGTTTGTAAATGTTTATTAGTGTACGCAGTTTTTGTATACGTACCATGTTCACTGAGATCGATTACTTGACTCGAACTTTTCGCCGTCGATTAAACGACCTGATGACTTTTACCCCTTTTACGGAACTCCAAGGCCCGTTGTTGTTAATCCTGTCCGGGATGTTCCGTGCTGTTGTCATCATTTAAATTCATGGGCAGAACTCGGTAATTTCATTGTCATTTTTATCCTCTTTAGGAATGTTTTTTGGCAAATTGATGCGCCCATCTCGCGCGTCCTGACAACTCGATTATCTCTTTCTATCTTGTATGTGTCGATCCGCTGATTGCGGTCTCATGTTTGTTTACATTTGTGCAGGGTTCTTGTATATTTTGAGCGCGAAACTCGATCGAGATTCTTCATGGGATGAAATTAAGTTTGTACATGTTTATTAGTGTTCGCAATTTTCGTGCACGTTTATTCCTTTTACTGGACTCCAAGATCCATTGTTGTTAATCCTGGCTGGGATGTGCTGTACTTTTATGATCGGCGAGAAATTTAGATTTATGGCCAAAACTCGATAATTCCGTCGTCATTTTTTTTTTTTTTTTAAAGAGTCGATCTGCTCGGTGCAGTCTCACGTCTACTTACTTCGCGCATACCTCTTATGTACATGTATTTGGCGTCAAACTCTGCCAAGATTCCTGACAGTACGACATTAAGTTTATGCACGATTAGTGCTTTTGCGCACTTACCATGTTCATTGAGATCGATTACTCGACTCGAATTTTTCGTCGTCGATTAAACGGCCGGAGGACTTTTACTCCTTTTACGGGGCTCCAAGGTCCATTCTTATTAACCCTGCGGGGATGTGCTGTGTTTTTACGACGTGGTTGGAATTTTAATTCAGCGTCGCGACTAAAACCTGATAATACACCGCGAATAACCAGAAATCGATAATTCCATCGTAATTTTTATCCCCTGTGGGAATATTTCCTGGCAAACTTGTGCGAGCATCTCTCGTGTCCTGATATCTCGATTATCCCATCCCATAATGTATGAGCCAATTTCCTGATTGAAGCCTCACGTTTACTCACGTGGTACGAGATCAAGCTCGTCCACGCCTATTAATGTTCGGTGGTTTAGTGCAAATACCGTGTTCATTGAGATCGATCGTTCGATTCGAACTTTTCGCCGCCGATTACCCATCCCGAATTTTCATGCTTTTTAGAGGACTCCTGAGCCCATTGTTATTAATCCTGCGCTTTTATAATGCGCTTAAATTTATAACCATGACTAGGACTCCCTTGGGATTTCCACTCGCCTCGGGAATATCTTCTGGTCTTATATGAGTATTTATTTATATCTCCATGGTCCAGTCGTATCATACATGAGCCGATCTGCTCATCGCAGCCACTTTCATTCATCTGGCACAAGGCTGAGCTCGCAAACGTTTATTATGGCTCACCGTTTGCACGGCTCATTGAAATCAATCAGTCGACGGGAATTTTTCGCTACTAATTAACGATCAAAAGACCTACGAGCCTACATTTCTTTAAACTTTAGAGCCCAACATAATCTAACAGTAGACACTGCCCTTTTGCTCTTTTTAAACGCAACTGAAGAACGGAATTTAACAATGCCACTTCCTCTATCAGTTTAAGCGATAACGTGCCATTGAGAGTTTGTAATTCGATGCACGGCATGGCTAGAGCATAAACTGCTTATAATCGTAGATAACAAGGTTGCTACCGTTATCAGCCGCGGTTCTGCAAAATAAAGTCGGCCTGTAATGCGACGCAAAAAGTCGTGAAAATATACGGACTCTCTAAGTACCTCCGGTATTTATTATTTCCGCCAGGGGGTGTTATGTTTCCTGTGTTCCAATGTATGCCGTATGTCAGTCAATGTAAGTCGATATCGTCGGCCGATTCGGCAATGGGATAAAATGTCACGAAGGAGTTGGCGAGGGCGTAGTCGGTATATCTCTTCCAGGAGTTAAATCTGGAGCAAGAGAGAGGCGGTGAGAAAAAACGCGGCAGGGCCTTATCTAGCGCGGCGACAAATCGTGCAACGCACGTTTCCATTGTCTCCGTGGATTAGTGTCGTGTTCGTTGAAAATAGATAGCTTCGCACCTAGAGCCCGACAAGATCGCGCCTGGTCGTCCCGAGTTCCTGGTGGGCGACGAAAACGGATTGCGACCAGCGGCGCTTTATCAGCCGAGAGGCGATCCCTCGAAGCCGCGGAATAATCGCTCCTGATTGTACCTACGGATTAACGAGTCTCGGTTGCATTTCCTTTTCTAGGTAGAGATAGTCTCGGTCGAACTGGGCCGCTGTCGCGTCGAGTTCCCTCGAACGCTGAGCGGAGATATAAATTTGAAAAAAGTCAGGTAAAATCGCGAAAAGAGAATCCTGCAAGGGCTCGGTCCGTCCTGTATGCGCGGAAATAACAGACCTCTCGGGAATTTTTCGCGAAATTCCGAGGGAGATTCGGAGAATTTTGAATGGCGACTTGTACAGGGAATTCTATTAGAGCTCTCGGTAGAGAAATTCGGATTCCAAATGCAGGGAGGAAATTCGAGAAAATACTACGCGGGAATTTTCCTCGACAAGAGGCCGAGAGATGATGGAATGGAAACGAGTTGCCTGTCCGGTCATTTGAAGTTTTAACACCTCTAGTCCTGTCTCTTTTTATATGGGTATATTTTTATGCTTTAATCCATATTCCGCGTGGACGAGTACTGCCGCGTTTTACAGTTGAATATTGATTTTACGATTATTTCCTATCATTCGAACACTGTGTCGATGCGGTATTTTAACGATACCTATGTCGAAGCGGTTTTAATTAAAAAAAAAAATGAAAAAAAAAAAATGAATTCGCCGTGGCGATGGGAAGGCATTATCGCGATTGCGGCTTTGGCGGAATGACGGTGCGGGGATGTTCGGTCATTCGTTAATAAATTGCTCACGTATCAGGAAGTATGTATTGGGGTTATGCGAGCTCGCGGCGATGGTAAATTGATAACCCGAAACGTTTGTGTTTTTGGCGCTACTCCTTTTCCATTTTAGCACGGCTATTTTGGCAAAGGATGTTTTGGCTCATCGCAGGGTCGGCGGGATCGTTCACCCTTTACTTATGTATCTTCGTTTCCGTTTGGTTGACCCATCCAAATTTAACCTATCTAGTTCATAGGCCGTGTTAATAATGAATTACCGCCCCAATTTGGCCTCCGCTATTCAGGACGATTTAAAAAGGATTTTAACTCGAACTGAGAATCCGGATTTGAGGATCCAAAGTTATTTTAAACCTCTGAAAAAAGACCCAAATCAGTTTACAACTCTAAATGTAATAACGTCAATTTTTTTTTTTTAATTATTTCCACGACCTTCGATAATCGTTATCCAATGTTCAAGGCAAACGTGACATATATTTTTAACGAGCCACGATAGTAATTCGAAAAAGTCATTTTACCTGACAGATTGTCTAGATAAACGTTCAAGTTCAAAAGAACAACCGGCCATTAAGCGTAATTGCCATAATCGGGCACGTAGATTCCTATTGTTTTGTGCGTGATCATTTCTCACGGCTGTTGAACATTCATAATCGGCTTTCATGAATTCTGGCGTAACACTGTTAAATACCGTGCCTACATTTCTTCGCGCTTCGCAGATTCCATTCAATGGAACGCGGGCAATTGTCGGGGAAATTGGGAGGAAATTCATTCAAGTGCCGGTATAAGTAACTAACCGGCAAAAGTGAATGAAAAAAAAAAAAAGGAAAAAAATCGTTGAGCACCAATTAAAAAAATCCTTGCATTCTCGGCATCGCTCTAACAAGACGGTATGTATTGTACGCCACGTTAGTCATTCTATTAAATAATCAGACGTTGACAAATTGAAGTAAGAGTCTTGGAAGCGTGAATTCATCGGGAACATTCAGAAAGGTTAAAAGTAGCGTGCGAGGGATTTGAAATTTCATTGGCATGAATCATACGCTCTCTGTATCTCCTCGTTACCTGATTGTCAACAGTGTGAGTTATCTGTGTCGTGCAGATCGAATAATTCCACTCAAGGCACATGAGCAACCGATTCGCATATTCATGCAAACGATTCCCTATTCATCATTTTTTGCCCCAATTCGCGGTTGACCGACTCGTTAAACAATATATTTCTGGTATATTTTCAACCGCCGTTGTGACTAGCTTAATCTGTAATTTGTATTAATAATAAATGCGGACTGTCCAATATTTCAAAAACAGACTTCGCGTGATAACGAACTAGTTCAATGCTATTGTGAAATATATATCCGAACAGATAGGAATACAAATTTTGCCGTTTTCTGCGCAAGGTTTCATTTTTGAGTCCACGTTAGTTCAGCTGTGCGTGACTGGAATTCAGGAACGCGTTTTCTCAGCTCTTGAAACACGATGACAAATTAGAATGTATTAGCATACTATATGGAAACGCTCATCGGCGCGCTATTGATAACGAGTCATGTATGCCACGAAGTTGGAGTTCATTTCCAGCCACGGTGTCAGGTACTAATTCCCACGCGTACAGGCGACAAGTGACATTTCCCCATCCCGGCAATTTTCTATTTTTCCTCCAATGTTCAATTCACTCGAACATCCTGTAATAACGACACCCGAGTCCTGTAATCGTTGATATATGCAATTAAGTGTAAATACGAGGCGATCAGAAATGAAATTTATTGGTTCGTCCAACAGTTCGCCGTGTTCGGATGCTTTGTTGACCCTCGGAGGGGGGGAGCACAAATACAGGATAACAATGGTGGTATATTCCGTAGAATGTGAGAAAATTGGGGTCGCTAAACGATCCCTGCTCTCCCCTGTTCAATTTTACGCGCGATTCTTTCTGATGGGACCCAAAGTCGGATAGGCACGCCCCAGTCAAGTAATTACCCGATCAAATATTAAATCAGTCGAGCCAAGTGGAGGTCGCTTTGATCGAGCATCCAGTCAGTTTGCAGAGATGCCAAATGTTTGCGCTAAGCGAAATTCAATTAATTCGTACCCCTGCCGGGTTTTCGTCATCGGGTCGTTTCCACTCGCTGGGGAAAATCATTTAAAGAAACTCCGTTCACGCCGGTTAATTTTCTCTCTGTATTTTTCCTGACACCAAAAACTTTGGCACGTCGAGGTGCACGAGGACGAATTCCACTTAACAGGTACGAACTAAGCGAATTCCGCTGAAATTCCCTTTGCGCATGCCGCTCAAAATCCGCTCTTCGAATCGTTCCACTTGGGCTCATGAAAACGTGATTAAAAGGTATCGCTTGTATGAAGGGAAAATCACGGAAAAGTGTTAAATCAATTTCAGAAGTTCCCCGCGGTTTTCCCGTGTACTCCCCTCCGAGTCCGCGTTAAGTGACTCCGGTTAGTGAGTCGATGCCGGGGAACACTTATTAAAATTTCATCGCTTAGCCGGGTTGGTCAAATTGTTGGGGATTAAGAGATACGGAATACGGGATTATTTCTTTTTTTTTTTTGTATTCCCGCGAATCCCGGCAAAACGCCAACGGCATAGGTGAAAGAAATCCCGGTCTCTCGTTTCGCACTAGGCGGTGCGTAATTTTACACGCAGGATGCACATGTATATACCCTCGCATCTCATTCGAGGCTGTCAACAAGGCGAATTACCTGCGGCGCACAAAACCAAGATGCAATTTTTCCACATGGTTCCTCTTATCCCCCTTGGGGACGAGCGGGTCTAGCCGAGACCGTTCGAGCGATTCGCGCCAATCTTCGCGGCCGTCATCGCACTCTTCCGGGCCGGGGAGAATCCTCGAGGCTTCGGTCACATCGCGGTTGATCCTTTGTTAACGATAATTTGTTTCTATTTTCTTTTTTTTTTCAAATCGCTTTTCAACTTTCCGAAATCTTTCTTCAAGTGGAAATCTCGAATAGGGCGCGACACTTCGAGGTTACAGGACCCTGTTGCGGGGATTGCGTTCCCGACTTTTCTCCCTTCGATGTCGAGGGAGAAAAAGGAGAGGGAGAGAGAACTAAGGACACCGTGCGGAGAACGTTCCTCGGTGGAGGTCCGCCAGAGACTGATGCTGCCTCCACGCCGCTCGCTGCAGCTCGACTCGCGATCCCGGCTCCGCGCCTTCCCCTGTGGCCTGCTCGACTCAGTCGAGATATATCCTACCTTAGGACTTTTCGGGGAGGACTAGGACTAGTCATCTCGGCTGGATTAGCGCAAAATTTCTGATGTGATGCTAGTCCATGTTCTTATAGAAAAAACAGTGGAGTATACGCAACCATTGGATAATTTTTCTTTTTTATTTAAGGACCATTCGAGATATATCCTACCTTAGGACTTTTCGGGGAGGACTAGGACTAGTCATCTCGGCTGGATTAATGCGAAACTTCTGATGTGGGGCTAGTCGATGTTTTGATAGAAAAAACCGTGGAATACAGGCTACCATTGAATAATTTTTCATTTTTATTTAAGGACGATTCGAGATATGTTCTACCTTAGGACTTTTCGGGAAGGACGAGGACTAGTCATCTCGGCTGGATTAGTGCGAAACTTCTGATGTGGGGCTAGTCGATATTTCGATAGAAAAAACCGTGGAATATAGGCTACCATTGAATAATTTTTAATTTTTATTTAAGGACGATTCGAGATATGTCCTACCTTAGGACTTTTCGGGGAGGACGAGGACTAGTCATCTCGGCTGGATTAGCGCAAAATTTCTGATGTGATGCTAGTCCATGTTCTTATAGAAAAAACAGTGGAGTATACGCAACCATTGAATAATTTTTCCTTTTTATTTAAGGACGATTCGAGATATGTCTTACCTTAGGACATTTCGGGGAGGACTAGGACTAGTCATCTCAACTGGATTAGTGCGAAACTTCTGACGTGGGGCTAGTCGATATTTTGATAGAAAAAAGCGTGGAATGTAGGCAACCATTGGATAATTTTTCTTTTATATTTAAGGACGATCTTTATGAATTATTTTGAGAATTCTTTTTTTTGTAATATTGATATTGGCTTATAGAATTGGATCGAGGTATATTCTATGTATTCTACCTTAGGACTTTTTATGGGAACGAGAATATATATCTCTGCTCAATCAGCGCGAAACTTTTACTGCGGTATCAGTCACTGTTATAAGAAAAAAAAAAATGAATGGGGAATTAAGACAAACATTTTTTTTTTTCGTTATTTACGAACAGTTTTTATGAATCAGCGCGACATTTTTTATGTGGTGTTAGTTGTTAAAATAGTAAATCTTGGGGAGAGAAGGTAACGAATTAATATTTTTAATTTATTTATTTCAGGATGATCTTTACGCTTATAAATCATTACGAGACCCTTCCTTTCTAAACATTTCACTCGAGATGTATCCTACCATAGAACCTTTCGGAAAGGACGAGGTCGAGTTATCTCTACCTTGCGAGTGCAAAAATGTTAAGACGGCGGAAGAAAGTTATCCGATAACTTTCTTCTCGTTCGGTATTTATTTCGAGTCGGTTTTTCGCGTTTGACTTTTCGTCCTTTTCTTTTTTTTTTTACGTTTCCCTCGAACTTCGAGTCGAAGCTCTTGATTGCAAACGAAGTTTGCATAAGAACTACCGTGCATAGGCGCTCCGTGGTGAATTACGTTTGCAATTAGTTTATCAGCACGGAGATGCAATCGCCAACCCTTCTCGTCCGCGCGAGAGATGCGCTGCTCTAACAGGACGGTAAATGCAGAAGGTGGAGGCGCTTTACAAGAAATTCTCATTCGTAATATGAAATCTCGCGACGGTTATAACTTATGGAAAAACGACCGAGAGACCGTGCTCAAGGGATAAGGTCCCAGGAGGATGATATCGATTTGGCCGTAAAAATATTAGCGTGTTCGATGATCCCCGTTAGCGTTTAAAGTGCAAGAAGGTTAAACGCAGATAAGGATACTGGAAGTACGGGAATACGAGCCAAAGAGAAAAATAATTTATCGCCAATAGGACGTCCTCGAGCCTGACGTTAATACTCCACGAGAGTACATGACGAGTCCTCGTGTGCGACTTCGCAAAGCCGGTCTCCTTAACTGGAACAATCCGCGGTCCAAGTGGTCGTTTATCTTCTTTTTGCGAACTCGTTTCGAACACCGAGACATATTTTTGCCGATTTGCCTGGCCCATTTTTTCTCCCCCCTTTTTTTTTACCTCTTTCAACGATGGCCTTCGCCTCGACTGTGTAGAGTTCTACGGTTCATTACGGCACGTAAAGGGATCGCTTCCTAGGGAAGTCTAGTCATTCTATGAAAGTCTGAGAACACCTTGAGCCGTCACTTTACTTTTTACCGTGGGTGTAACAACCTGCAAGGTTTATTTCGCATCAATCGATATGAATGATCAGGTGCGATCGCTCGTCACGGTGACTATTAGGGCGCGGATTTGTTTCGGGGATTCCGAGGAATCACTTTTTTTCACTCCGAAATTCTTTCGGATATTTACTTTTCATTTATATTCGCCCGGATGTTACGCTCTTGGAGAGACACTGTAAATCGGGATGAGATTTTCCACGAATTTCAGGTTTATCCCCGATTTTCTGGCAAGGTGTCTACGGTCACGCGAGCGAATCTCTCACTATCCACGATTTGTCTCGTGCAACGAGATACGTTAGGCTTTGGGAATAACTATTTTCGGGTTGTTCGACTAAATGTTACCTCTCGGGCAGCTCTCGTGTCCGAGAGATAATACGCCTCGCGTGAGATGTTTATTCGTTCCACTTCTCCCGCGAATCGGTCTAATATAATCCGCTCGAATTCGCGGGTTGTGCGTGACCGGTTATGCGAATGGCCGGAATAAATGAGAGGATATCTTAATTGCATATTCTGCTCGCTGTTCTCGCCATATCGCGTTTCCTTCTTGCGGGGTTCGCGAATCACCCTCTTTTTTTTTTTCTGACTCTGAATGATTTGCAGGAGTGTTGGCTGATATTCAAAATTTCAACATTCAATAGATTCAATTGTCTGACATTTTCTAAGCAGTATCATTAGACGTTTGATATGCGTTGTATAAAGCTCTTGCCACGTGTAAAGATATATTTAAAAAAAATATTTTTCACCTACCATTCGCAGGATTTTTGATTTCTCAGATAACGTTTATTCTTATCCAGGAACGAAACCACTCCCTTTTTTTTTCTGGCTCACTCTGAATGATTTGCAGGAGTGTTGGCTGACGTTCAGCATTTCACTGCCGAAGGTCGACGGACGGAGATTCGACTGGTCTCAATAAATTGCAATTTCTTTTTTTTTGTATCTACTAATGGATTCAACAAGCCGACATTTTTTTTAAGGAATATTATTAGATGTTTGACGTACGTTGGATAATGTTTTTGCCATGGGTTCGTTCGCAAAAATGTATATATATTTTTTTTTATCTTTTTCTTCTACCATTCGCAGGATCTTAGGTTTCTGAGGCAACGTTTATTCTTATCCAGTAACGAGGTCGGAGTTCTTTGATCGTGTACCATTCTTTGCGAGTCTGCTCTGGGACCAACCATTCCCCCACGGGATATCGAATTTCCCGATAACTCTTCAGGGCTCGAATCCTTTCTCTATTTTTCTCTCTTCCAAACAATCGTGTATCGTCTTTCGGGATCGATTGTTCATCAGCTGACGCTTAGGGACGCTGGTCTCAAAATAAGAGGGAATGGTTGTTGGTCGTACCTATTCGTCACTTCGCGGCTTTCTGTTTGAATTTTCGATTTCTCACCAATTTAGCAAAAATTGATATGACCAATCTTAGGACTTCAAAAATGAATTTCAAGACATTAAGGGGATGTGAAAGTAGCATCCGAATTGAGTATATCAAATCTTTTCAAACTTCACAACATGACTATAGAAGCTGTAAGGAAGGTCCCGAAACTCGCGAAATTTCATTTTTTATAACAAATTTTGAAAATATCTATAAAGAAACTTTTTTTAAAATTGAAATTGTTTCACTCCACCTTAAGATTACTGTACAAAATGGAAGATGAATTTTTGTTGTGAATTTCCCTCAATCTTTTACGCAGAGATTTCATTTCCTCGTGGTTAAGAAACTCGGCAGAGTTTCTTGCCAAGAACATTTCGAGTCGCTCGGACCAGGTGCGTGAATTCGGTCATCGCCATAACCGGGTTTTGTCAGGATTTAAACCGGGACTATATTTGGGAGAGTGACTCGAGTTACGTCAGCAGTGGAAAAAAAAAAAATTGTGAAATTGCTGAGGTAAGGAGAAAGAGAGAGGAAGAGGCCCGACAGGGCAGGAAGAGACCGGATAGAGGCCGAGGAAGATCGGGGTACAAAGGGAGGCGACACGGCCGATGCTCGCGAGGGGTTTACGAGGAGAGTGGAGAGAAAACAGGGGAAAAAAAGGGGAAGAAGAAGGAACTCGCGGGAGATTTATCCCTGACGTCGGTTCGCGATTTAATCTGCGTCCAAGGCGCGGGGGCTCGGCCCGAGGCGGAGTCGATAATTCTTCGGGAAGTCGTACCCATCCCGCGGATCGACACTGATGGATCCAATTGGCAGCTGGCCAGTTGCCGGCGGTATCTCTTCTCGCGGCTTCGTGACGGTATTTCGGAAGTTGGGTTTTGAGCTTCGCCGCCAGTCCAACGCCCCGACGGCGACATCGCGACTCGCGTTACTCCATCCCGTTATTTTGCATTTCACTCCTCGAGTCAGCCGACTTGCGGAATCCGGAAAGAAAGAGCTTCATCGACCGATCGATTTGCTAAGAATGCCGCGAAAAATATCGAGATCGGTCACGTTCTTATCAGTCAGTCACCATACGCGATTTTCACCTCGCCGCGGCGGAAGGATTTCTTTTCTTCTGATTTCGTCGGTGTTTGATTGTAATTTTGAAGAATCCACTTTGGTTTCGCTGACTCGTAAATTCGTAAATGGGAGCAGTAATTGAAGCTCGCGTCTTTTAAATTTTTTTTTCCCCTTTAACGTCGCATCAATTGCTCTGGTTATTAACAACGCATCGTTCGGTTAAATAGATTATGTAGGTGAGTCAATCATGGTGATCAGGTTTTACATTTTCTCGAAATATTTAAAGGCCTGTGAAGTCTGTGAAAAAAAGGTCGTCGATCGATCGATTTGTTAAGAATGCCGCGAAAAATATCGAGATCGGTGACGTTCTTATCAGTCAGTCACCATACGCGATTTTCGCCTCGCCGCGGCGGAAGGATTTCTTTCCTTCTGATTTCGTCGGTGTTTGATTGTAATTTCAAAGAGTCCACTTTGGACTCGCTGACTCGTGAATTCGTAAATGGGAGCAGTAATTGAAGCTCGCGTCTTTAAACATTTTTTTTTCCCCTTTAACGTCACATCAACTGCTCTGGTTATTAACAACGCATCGTTCGGTTAAATAGATTGTGTAGGTGAGTCAATCATGGTGATCAGGTTTTACATTTTCTCGAAATGTTCAAAGGCCTGCGAAGTCTGAAAAAAAGATCATGGACCGATCGATTTGCTAAAAATGCCGCGAAAAATATCGAGATCGGTCACGTTCTTATCAGTCAGTCACCATACGCGATTTTTGCCTCGCCGCGGCGGAAGGATTTCTTTTCTTCTGATTTCGTCGGTGTTTGATTGTAATTTCGAAGAGTCCACTTTGGACTTGCTGACTCGTAAATTCGTAAATGGGAGCAGTAATTGAAGCTCGCGTCTTTTAAATTTTTTTTCCCCTTTAACGTCGCATCAACTACTCTGGTTATTACCGACGCACCGTTGGGTTAAATAAATTGTGTAGGTGAGTCAATCATGGTGATCAGGTTTTACATTTTCTCGAAATGTTTAAGGGCCTGCGAAGTCTGTGAAAAAAAGATGGTAGACCAATCGATTTGCTAAGAATGCTGCGAGAAATATCGAGATCACTGTCACGTCCATATAGTCAGTCACCATACGCGATTTTCACGTCGCCGCGGCAGAAGGATTTCTTTGTTACTGATTTCGTCGGTGTTTGATTGTAATTTCGAAGAGACCACTTTGGACTCGCTGACTCGTAAATTCGTAAATGGGAGCAGTAATTGAAGCTCGCGTCTTTTAAATTTTTTTTCCCCTTTAACGTCGCATCAACTACTCTGGTTATTAACGACGCATCGTTCGGTTAAATAGATTGTGTAGGTGAGTCAATCACGGTGATCAGGTTTTACAATTCACGTAGGAGGTTTTAAATTTTCTAGAAATGTTTAAGGGCCTGCGAAGTCTGTGAAAAAAAGATGGTGGACCAATCGATTTGCTAAGAATGCCGCGAGAAATATCGAAATCACTGTCACGTTCATATAGTCAGTCACCATACGCGATTTTCACCTCGCCGCGGCGGAAGGATTTCTTTGTTTCTGATTTCGTCGGTGTTTGATTGTAATTTCGCTGCGTCCACTTTCGACTCGCTGACTCGTAAATTCGTAAATGGGAGGAGTAATTGGAACTCGCGTCTTTAACATTTTCTCGAAATGTTTAAAGGCCTTGCGAAGTCTGGAAAAAAATAAGATCGTCGACCGACCTACTTGCTAGGAGTTTCCGGGAAAAATGTCGAATTAAGCCCTACTTTAGGCATACACGTAATTGAAATGGAAATATCTACCGCTTTTAAGATCTAAAGTAGGACCTCAATTGCATAGAAGTTACGCTTTTTCGGATTAACGTAAAGCCCACGTAAAAGAGCCCTATAATTAGACATTCGAAATGGGATCAAAATTTCAACTCGGGATGCGAGGAGTAATTGAATGTCTCCTGATTTTAATTTTCCGCGCCGTTTAAGGATTTGGGGAACTGGCCGGCACCTTTAACGGAGTTTTTTGGACGTGTGATTCGATTCCACGGTATGTAGGCATTCCGCGAGTCTTTTAATTTTCGTATGCAGCTCTCGCACAGAGCCACCGTTATCTCCCGTAAATCGACGGCGACGACTCGCGAAGAGTCGGACGCGGTTATATCTGCAAGAGGAATTTAACAGTCGACTGGAATCCTAATTCCTGGTGACTCGCGTGACTCACTCGACCTACAAAAGTGATTTATTAATTATTCCCGGGCCATTAGTCGCGACCGGTGGGTTCCTCTCTTCCCGAGTTAGCCCTTTTAAACAGAGGGTCGACCAAATGGGACAATTCTTTCAGCGGGCTCCTTCTCTTTCTCTTTTTCTTCGGCTCCAAGGCGACCCTCTTAAAAGCGCTTCCTCGAAAGGACTCGCGCGAAAGTCGCGTCGCGAGGCGGGCGCGAAGAATCGCGATTCGCCAAGGCTTGTGTACCCGCCTTGGCGGCGTTTTTTGTTAGCCGGTTCCCGCTCCTCGCCAAGATGAGATTATCTCGTTTTTAGGGGGTGCTTTCGCGAAAAACTCTCACCCGTCTGCTCAGCCGTCGTCGAAGAATTATCGCCACGTTGTAAAAGTATCGTTGCGCGTTAATGTCCCCGAAGAAATGGTTGATAAGGAAATAGGAGACGCTCTTCTTGCGGATCATATGCTGCTGGACTTTACGCGTCCCTGAACACATTCGCGACCGCTGGCGTGAATTCACGTCATTTAAAATTTTACTTTGATTGCCGCTGACGTGAATTCACGTCTTTTGAAGTTCTATACCTGGTTCCCCCTGACGTGAATTCACGTCGGTTTAAAATCTAGTCCTGATTGCCGCTGACGTGAATTCACGTCGTTTAAAATTCTAGTCCGATTTGCAGCTGACGTGAATTCACGTCTTTTTAAGTCTATTCCTGATTGCCCCTGACGTGAATTCAGGTCGTTTTAAATTCTAGTCCAATTGCAGCTGACGTGAATTCACGTCTTTTTAAGTCTATTCCTGATTGCCCCTGCCGTGAATTCACGTCGTTTTAAATTCTATTCCTGATTGCATCTGACGTGAATTCACGTCGTTTTAAAATTCTAGTTAGATTTGCAGCTGACGTGAATTCACGTCTTTTCAAGTCAATTCCTGGTTGCCACTGTGACGTGAATTCACGTCGTTTTAAATTCTAATCCAATTGCAGCTGACGTGAATTCACGTCGTTTTAAATTCTAGTCCAATTGCAGTTGACGTGAATTCACGTCGTTTTAAATTCTAGTCCAATTGCAGCTGACGTGAATTCACGTCTTCTCAAATGATTGCCGCTGACGTGAATTTACGTCGTTTAAAATTCTAGTCCGATTGCATCTGACGTGAATTCACGTCTTTTCAACTGATTGCCGCTGACGTGAATTCACGTCGTTTTAAATTCTAGTCCAATTGCAGCTGACGTGAATTCACGTCTTTTCAAATTCTAGCCCTGGTTGCCACTGACGTGAATTCACGTCATTTTAAATTCTATTCCTTATTGCCGCTGACGTCAATCACGTCTATGACGATACACGATGCAAGTTTGTGGCAATCAGTTTCAGAATTTCATTATTTTCGCCGGTACTCAGTATTTGAAACTGAAAAAATTTGCTGGTCGCAAATGTGTTAAGACCTGTCAATCTCTGGACACTGCAGAATTAACTTCTCAGGATTAGTGATCGATGCCTAATAATTCTCATGATTTTCATGCATTTTTTTTTTTCTTCGTTGAAGAAATGCATGTTCCGAGCGACCTTTTGTTCCCCGGTTCCCTCAAAAGTATTTCCGGCGTCATTTGTAGATTTCACCTGTTTTTGCGATTTTTTAATACCGGCTCTGGGGAAGGTTGATTGGACGCGGTTTTCTCCCCTCGGTAATACAATTCGCAAAGACTCGCGCTCCGAACTGAATTTCGGAATTCTCGTTCTCCGCATTTCAAAGCCCCGCGATGAGGGAAAGGATCTATTTTCGGCTCAAAGGATCGCATTTGCCGCGGAATTGTATCGTATCGTGTCTTTGAAACGCTCGCCCTCGAATCCGGGAAATAATAATTTCTCGGTTTTCTTAACCGCGATAAGAAGGTGATGTAAGGTAACTTATTTTCCGAGCATCGGACGAGACGACACTACGGATTTATTTCAATAACTTGTGGATTATTTATCGATTATTTGTAGACGGAGCTTGAACTCGCCGAACTTTATAGTGGAGTAATATGGGTTGTTCGAATTTCCGTTCACCGAAGTTACATAATTTCATCCCACTCCATTTTCATGCAGTGCTTGAATGCTCTCAGAATTAGCCGAGATATCGTCTAGTGCTTACTATCTCGTCGTTAAAGTAGGGATATTAATAGCCTCGTAGAAGGGGGATTTAAGAAACCATTGATCCCGTGGCTCGATACTTATTACGAGATTATTTTGACGTTTCTTTGACGGCTACGGTCTCGCTTGATAGTAATCCCAGATCATACGACCCGCTATCGGTCGGATTGATGATTCTTTAATGGGCGCAAAAGTTGTGTACTCAGCATGCACATGTAACCGTTTTACATAAGTAATTTCACGCCGGAGTTAGGGCGCTGATTCATGATAACGCGATCAATAACGCGATATCCGGCGCGAATCGATTACCTCGCGTCAATCGATACGATCAATCGGACCTGTGCACATAAATATGGGAAGGTAGCTCCTCCCCGGTCTAATGACGATGCATACGTGGAAATTGGTTAATAATTTATTGTACGTGTAAATCGAAGGATTGAATTGAAACATGAAAGAAGGTAGGCGCCGATTGTTTATACAGAAATTGTTCTTATTTTAACACTATACAGATTGTAATCGCTACATGTCTGTACCGTGGAGATGAACAATCATAAGTATCGCCTCTGCCAATATAGATATATTTGTTTGATTTTTAGTTTGCCTTGCGGTAGTAGTTTTATTTATTTATTTTTTTCGAGTTTCTAAATATACACTCATTGCTCCTTATCTTTGTACAAATATTATATGTAAATGCTATTAGATTATGACTTTTATAGATCTTCGTAGTTTTAGTCGAGAAAAGGGAATATTTTTACGGGGCATGCTGCAACGTACGAACTCGTACTGCAGGTCATATGGATAATTTCAGTAAATTCCGTGAAATCAGGATTCCATTCGCGATGAATTTCCGCTGGAGGGCTCATCAAGTGTTCCCCTCGAAGCGCCTTGATGTGGAATTCCCCTGATATCTGAAAATCTGGTGGATTTCAAAGCGCGCAAGTTAAGTGAGTACGCGAGGCGTTTGTCAGAGGAATACTTAGAGACTTTCATGCGCGGAACACTCGTTACATGCTACATAGAAGATTCGAAGGCATATAGTAACATGAATTACAAATGCTCAAAATGATCCTTATGATCACTGTCGACGGTACAAAGTGTATGGAATGTTCCGTACCTGGGAATATTCCGCTCAAGCACTCTTATACCAGTTCCTTTGTAATTTATAACATAAGATGTCTTTTCGAGGGGTTTTTTTCTTTCGAGACATTAAAATGTCTCGGCTGAATTTCTCGACTCCGAAAGTGGAGGAGGCTGAGAGAAAGTATCGCGGCATTTATCACGATCTTGAAAGAACTCCACGTGACACTTGGTGCACGAGTGCACTGATACGGGAGAGTGTACTGACGTGGGGAGTACGTGTATTTTCGGAATGAGTCATGCATCACTCGGTGGTACCCGTTGCTTTTATTTCGTCTTACGCGGTTTCCTGCCGGTTTGTCCAGATGTTGCGTTACGTACTCCGTTGGGCGAATTCTTTTTTTTTTTGCAATTCTTTCGGCAGTGCTCTTGTTGGCATGCCATCGTCGTGGAATTTTTCCGCGAAAACAAGAGCACGGGGAAGGCACGAGCTCGCCTCCGCGGAAAACGATGATAGCACATACCATAAGGTCTGAGTAATGATCATTTTCCAGGTTTCGAGACTTAGCTCGCGCCGTTTTCCATAAATAGTAACTTCCGTCCTGGAGGAACTTGGAATATTTTTAATTACCATGCTGAGACCTCGCGGTAAATTTTTCCATTAATACAATGTAGTAACTTTTCAGCTTGGATAACGTGGAATATTTTTAATTAATATGCCAACTGCAGGGGGACATTTTCCGTTCAGACCATGTCGGTCATGGGTGTCCGATGATGTAAATCACTGCTTTGCAAGGATGTTTTGTTGCCGTATATTGACTGTTTAGAGGGAAATAAATAACTGGAGAAGAAATGTTGAAGAAGCAAATGTCGTCCTTTCAAACCGTCTAATCATATTTACTACTTAGAAAGAAACAAAAGGTAACTCGAGATGGAATATTTTAAATCCAAAATGCCGTCATTTTTAACTCTTAAAATTATATAGATTATTTAGAAAAAAAAAAGAGGAGATATTTCGAAGCATCGACGTTTCATTTCCGGAGAGTACCCGCCCGTAACCATCCCTCAAAAGGCGATTTCCCCATGAATTTTATTTCCCCGCGGGAATTTGAATCCCCAAATGCATATCCGAGTGTATTGGTATTGTGGACGATATTTCGTAATTGGTTTTTCCTCTCACAACATGGCTGCTTCGGAATAACTTGGCCGATTCGCATGACTCTCTCATTACAACACCGGAAATTAATCATTTAATATGACGCATAACTCATTTTTAGGGGACTATTATTTTATCAACAAATTGCTTAAGGAACCGAGCTTTGCTGTTCTGGGCATAATGAAGGCAACATCTGGTATTCAAAACGGGACGTAAAATTGTACAAAAGCACCCTAAACAACTCCCCTCCTTTGTCAAATTTTTCCACAAACATCCCCATAAAGCATCCGCGTGGAAAAGAACATTTGACATTTATTTTCCCACGGCCGAGTGGGAGCGAAAAAAGTCGAACGTTTCGCCGGCGGAGAATTCGGAATAAGTGCTTCCGTCCCGTGGCCTCGAAACATGACCTTACACGAGTCTCGTGGATATTTATGCGTGGAAGTGCATGGATGCAGGAGTGCATGACAGGTTGAGGGATGTGCAAGGAGGCATCCCCTGGATGAGTCATGGACACCTCGGCGAGATTCGCCGTGGCTTTCTGCCAGGCTTGTCCAGATAATTGCGTTATACGTGCTTTTTTTGGCGGGCAAACTCTTATTGGCACATCTCGACCCCGCGCCAAAAGGCCGGAGACAATGAGGTCGCGATTAAATCCTCTAATTGTAAGACAGAAAGTTAAGATGATATGGAGGGTGCTGAGAAATTTAATCGACGTCGATAAATTAAAATTCATCTGTACCCTTTTTGATGGTAACGTCATTTTGAATACTCAAGTGGTAACATATGCTGGCGCGTCCCGTTATCGACATTCATATTTATATTGAAGTCTTTTACAGTCAACGTTGAGAATTACACGAACTGAAGCGTTCCATATGTCATTTCAGTAAAGTAATGATGAAAAGATCGACGTAAAACTGCCGAAATCCCATGAATTCATGACTGTTTATATTTAGACAAACCAACGTCGCCATCTGTGACGTTTAGCTGGAACTAAATTTTTCCTCTAAAAACACGCAGGATAAGCCAGCATTCTCTTGCAATCCTTGGTGAAAGTATTTACCACATTTTCTCATCTGACTCCGTAATATTCCATTTCTACGGTATTCTAAATTGTTCGAGCTAGGTCTTGAAATTCTTCATTTGCGATTCTAAGCCTCCAAGAAGCGTCAAACATCGAAAACGTGCTCGAACCACGTCATGTTGGTTCTGGTCCATGATAAGTAAATAAAGTTCTAATGAAAAATCAAATTTCATGAGTTTTGGGACCTACTTTAGGGCCCCTATATTCACGTGGTAAAATTTGAAACGAATCGGTACACCCAATTCGGGGAATACTTTCACTAAGGATTTGACTTCGCAGATATATATATATATAGGCAGACTCTTTCATATCACCTTAAGAAGGGTCTTCTGCATCCCGGCGATGCACCTCGAAAGAGACTCGAAAAAGGAGACGAGGACTCCTCGGATTTAAAAAAATTCCGAGAGGACAGGGGCGTATTAAACCTATATTAAATCCTGAACTTTTACGGGTGATCGATCTCGGATACCTCGCGAGAGGACCGGATTAAAAGAAGCGTAAAACGAAACGTCCTGCCTCTGCGATTCCTCCGATAGCGAAGGATCGAGGAGAAGGGATCCTATTTCATAAATTCCCACCTCCCCCTGCAAAGGGGAGACCCTCCGCAAGCGAGATTTTTATAATACGGCACGTTTCCCTCGCGAGATCAAATCTATATCCTGGACCGGAGTTTTCCTTCCTCGTTTCAGGAACTTTTCTGAGATGTTTTTTTTTTTTTTAATTAAAGGAAGGGAGGATTTTTTTCATGTTTTTTCGGTTAGAACGGATTCTTAATTTACTCTACATTTGTTCGGGATTTTGTGGAATCTTGGAAATCGATTCGTGGGAACCAGTAGGACCGATCGAAACGATCGTTTCTTTCCCGATCGTAACCTCGCCCGTTGACCTCGTCGAAATTAACAAGGGCTTTCTTTCCGAGCTTAATTCGAGGCCGCTTTAAGTTATGGCTCTCCCCCACGGGATATTTATTTGCCGGGGCTGATCGTAACGAGCGTCTTCATCCCGAGAGCTATCATTGGACGGCCACCCATCATCCCGTGGATCACCTCGTTCCTCGTCCACCTCGTATCGCGCGCCATCCGAGGAGCTCCCGATAACGAGCCGGCGCGATAATCCGGAAGTGCCGTTCGAGGAATTATTCGATTTCTCATTATCAAGTCGTTATGGAAGTAACGATTTGCCAAGGGAAGATGTGCCCGTTCCTTCGTTAATTTGCGAAACCTCCGGGCATTCGAAGAAATAGATCGGTTATTATCGCTGATGTTAATAGACTCTCTCATCGAACCTTGGATCGTTGGATTTAATTGATTATGGCACTTACAGCATTTTTGTAAATATTTTTTTTATCAGTAATTTGCATTTCAGCGTCGCCCAGAGATTCATCCGCACAACGGGCTGCGGTTTTTACGAGACACCGAGTTTGCGGATGTAATTGTGACGGCAGACGGGGGATTAAATAATTTTTTTCAAGTAATTCGTTTACTTACCTCGAGGTTGGGAATTCTCATTTAAATGGAGAAATTGCATGCGGCACTGGGAGTGGAGTTGTTCGACTCGAGACGGGAGCTGAATCGCGAGGCTTAAAGCTGCTCCTTGAATACTTTTTTCATCTCTGGATTGTAGTTTTAACTGCTTATTATGGTCGCCGGCCAAGGCGGAGAGAATTAAAAACGAGACCGTGGAAAATTTGACCGCGACGTTCATCCTGATAAGCGTGGGCGTACATGAAGCGATTATTAATGCCGGGGAATAAAACGAAGGTTAAAACTGCTTATGCGTAATTTTAAAGGTTACTGATCCCAGGTAACGTACTGGAAATTGTGTTAAATAAGTAGAATTGAGTATCCACTTTAGTACTATCCGGTGACATTTATTCCAGATGAGCAATTAGTCGAAATCATTTTATTCAAAAACTCCGACTAGCGACTTAACCTCCATTTCTCGTAGCATAATTAAATACAAAATATTAACCGAGCGATCCGGATAAAGAAATTCGATGAATGCAGACTTTGCGCTCGATAATCCGATATTTAATAATCTATTAAGGGACCATTCTCTGGACGCGGTTTTTCGTCTTGCACGTGATCGAATCTCTCCACGGGGTGGGAGAAATTAATCGTGCCGCGAAATTAACGATAAAATCAACGAGTGCCCATTTAGAGGGTATATAAACGGAGGACCGTGAACGCGAGTGGCATATCGAAGTCTTCCTCGAAAGTCGCCATGAAGTTTCTAGTATACCTCATGTTCTTGAGTCTTCTTCTGTGCCAGAGATTCGTGGGAAAAGTCATTGGATTGGGGTGGAAATGGCAGGAAAACCAGTCCTGCAACGGTTTACGGTGTCGCAGAGGAATGGGGTGCTACATGGCCGAGATTCCGTGTTCTTCGCCTCCGTGTCCTGAAAAACCGTCATGTCGGATAATTAACTAGGATTGAAAGGTAGTTGGGACGGAAAGTGCATGTATTACCTCGCAATTCTTTATTTTCCCGGAATTTATGAAACCACGGCCCGTCTCGTGCACCCTTAAATTTTATTATCATCCGTTATCTTTGGAAAGATTTTTTTTCACCTTAGTCATTTTTCTTTTTAAGATCGATTTATCACGGATGCAACTATGACCCATGTTGGATGAGGGAGCGTGAATTAAAGGATACATTAATTGGAGTACTCCGTAGTTAAGAGTTCGAGGTGAATTGCGATCCTCCACTTCATGACAAACTCCCAAAAAATACGGGAATATGACTGAAATTCATCGTCAGCATGTTGCATTGAGTTGCATATCGCTGCATGGACACCGATCGGTGACATGCTCGGATGGAGTTTTTTAGTCAGCAGAAAAGTTGTGCCCAAACTTCGAGTGGTCATCGGACGCCATCAAATCCGGCGAGATTAACGTGCTTCGAGTCTGGTTTGACTTTTGAGATGTTAACGCATTCGCGACCGCTGAAGTGAATTCACGTCTTTTCGAGTTTTATTCCTGTTTGTCGTTGACGTGAATTCACGTCATTTTGACGTGGACGTGGACGTGAATTCACGTCATTTTGACGTGGGACGTGAATTCACGTCATTTTGACGTGGACGTGAATTCACGTCATTTTGACGTGGACGTGAATTCACGTCATTTTAAATTCTACTCCTGGCTGCCACTGACGTGAATTCACGTCTTTTTAAGTTCTATACGTGTTTGTCGTTGACGTGAATTCACGTCTTTTTAAGTTCTACTCTGATTGCCGCCGACGTGAATTCACGTCCATAATGATACACGATACGCGTTCGCGGCAACCAATTTCAGAATTTCATTATTTTCGCCGGTACTCAGTATTTGAAACGGAAAAAATTTCCCGGTTGCGAATGTGTTAAAAGACAAATCGCACGAGCAGCTGCCTTCGATGGGTCGCTTTTAATCCTCCGCCACCGCGTCGTTGGATTCGCGGTTCGTCCAAAGGATCACGAGGAGCAATAATGATTTTTAATCAGGACTCGCAACCCTTTATGCCCGAGGGCGCTCGTTTTCTGCTGGAGTTGGAGAGCTTTTCGCTCGCCTCGAAGAGAAATATCGCGCTCGCTCGATGGAAAGTCGAGGTAGTTCGTCTTGTTTTAACTCGACGTAGCTCGAACGAGATCTCGTCCGGAGTTCGGTCCCCGGAAGGAGGAGTACGATGAATCCTGGAGTGGCTCCCGAGGGGCAACCGGAGTTCCCTCGAGTGCGGCCCGGGACTCCACTCGGCTTTGGAGCCTCTAGGAACCCGGCGATGCTCCCGAAATAAGTTCCTCCTCGGATACGGCACGGCCATCGGCTCGAGGAGGCCATCTCGCTCGTAATTTTGAAAGCATCATCTCCCTCGAATATCTTTAATGCCCGGCGAGAGCTTCGGATACATTCAAGAGATTCTGACGCGTTCCAGAGATTCGCATGCGGATATTCGTGCCGAGACTGAAGCTTCGATTAATTCAATTTTCGATTCATTGTCTGATTAATTAAATGTATTCATTGTCTGATTAACTCAATTTTCGATTCATTGTCTGATTAATTCAATTTTCGATTCATTGTCTGATTAATTCAATTTTTAATTTATAATTCGATTTATTAAAGTAATTTATTAATCGATTTATTAAAGTAATATGAAAGCGTCGATTCCATCGGCTAGGAAGTTTTTTTGCAAACTGGATATTCAGAATCGTTTGAAATTTTTCCGCTTGAATATGAAGACCCTCTTATATTGATATTAAATTAAAAAATTTAAAAACGTTCATAAAGAAATTTATAAGATGGGATGTCATGAATGTTAGGACCATTCTTAGGACCTCTAAATTCACGTGGTACAATTTCAAGTTTAGGAAGTTTCATAAACGAGACCCTTCAGGATTCTGGGATTTCAGCGAACGACTCAACAAATTAATGATAAACTCCAGAGATTTGGATTTAAATATTCGCGTATCGATTGAAATTGAAATTCGGGTTCATCAATCGACTCCCTTGAATATCTTTAGTGCTTTACAAATGATCTGGATACGTTCCAGTACTCCGGATGCGGCTTTTTGCGCGCCGGTCGAAACGCTGATTAATTAAAAAGTGGAGTAATCAATCACCTCCTTCGAATAGGTATGTTTCATGCGCAAATTCTGAGTATGGTCCAGATATGTGGATGCGCGAATTCTGAGTACGGTCCAGATATTTGGATGCCGAATCTCACGGCCTGGTTGATGCGTCGATTAATTAAAATTCGGGTTTATTAATCTTTCAAATAAGTTTAGCCTTTCGTCGAAGCCCAGATCCGGTCCAGAGATCCGGATGCTGGTCTTTACGGATCGGTTGAAGCGACGATTAATTAAAATTCGGACTAATCAATCGATTATCCGTCCCGGGTTCCTGGTCCATCGACGGCGACCTCTTCGGCGGAGATGAAGAGTATATATATTTTCTTTTCGTTTTTATTCCCGCACTTTGCGACTCTTTGAAGGGGACTAGATTGCAGAGTGCACTAATAGCGCTGTGTTGATTAAAAGCGTTCATTGCAGCTGATGAAGGATGCGCATTGATTACTGGAATACATTGCGACAATACGGGAGCCGATGAGCCCTGGGATAAAGACCTATCTGTTCGTTGCGGATCTGAAACGCCGTAATTCAAGGGTTTTTCTCTTTTCTTTCCCCTTTTGTTTCTTCTTTTCGGTTCCGGCGATTCGTTGCTCAATTTCGCGCTCGTAAACCGGGGAATTGGTTGAGGGTGGATACGGTAGTTTAATTGAGAACTTTAGTGGCAATTAAAAGGCTGCTCATCACTGATGATCTTATCCTTCAGTAGGTACTAAATTTCACGGCGGTTGAAAATATTTTAACGGGCAATTTTTCCGAGCGGAGAAAATCGATTAAATTACTTTAAGTTTGAATACAAGAGCTGGATTTAATGGTGTTTTGAATTCATAGAAAATCTCTTTTGGAGCCGATTCCGTGGTATTTCTTTTTTATAACTATTCTCTTCTTTTTATAACTTCGAATTTGTAGATTTTCCGGTTGTTTTTCTATTCTATTCTGGTCTCTAGTGGGTAAGGAGATTTCCTAGATTTCCAGATTTCATTGCATTGCTCTTAATATCCCTTAATGGATCTCTCCTAAGTGCATTAACGAGTATCTCAGGCATGAATTAAATCCCACTCGTTTTATCACCTTGACGGGGCAATTATTTATTTCTCGCGCCTTCCAGGTGTTCAGTCGTCCTGTTTAAATTCCACCTCGTGTCAAATCGTGAACTCGACGACGTGTTGCTCCCTGTCAGTTTGTCACACATTGTGGGGCTTAGGTATCAAACTTTCATAACTTAATACAGGTGCACTCGGTTGGTCCGCGGAACGGAAGCGACGTCACAAGATACACTGAAAGATCATATCACTTATCACTGTTGAGACCATAACGAGACCACATTGGCCCTTTCTCTCTCCATTAAACAATCAAATACTTCCTCGCAAAACCTGATTTTCATATCTCCTATTTTTTTTTTTTTAAGTGATTTAAAATAAATCCACAAATATCTGCGTGGGCATTTTTAAATTTCATTTTGTTGGAATATTAGAAATTGTTTAAACGCTGCTTGAAGCAGTCCCTTGCCTAGAGGGCAATCGTATGCATCTTTCGCACTTAATTATGCGTTTGGACCTGGAATTTTTAAATTTAATTTTGTTGGAATATTAGAAATTGTTTAAACGCCGGTTGAAGCAGTCCTTTGCCTGGAGGGCAATCGTATGCATCTTTCGTCTCTTAATTATGCGTTTGGACCTGGCATTTTTTAATTTAATTTTGTTGGAATGTTAGAAATTGTTTAAACGCTGCTTGAAGCAGTCCCTTGCCTAGAGGGCAATCATATACATCTTTCGTCACTTAATTATGCGTTTGGACGTGGCATTTTTAAATTTAATTTTGTTGGAATATTAGAAATTGTTTAAACGCTGCTTGAAGCAGTCCCTTGACTGGAGGGCAATCGTATGCATTTTTCATCACTTAATTATGCGTTTGGACCTGGCATTTTTTAATTTAATTTTGTTGGAATGTTAGAAATTGTTTAAACGCTGCTTGTAGCAGCCCCTTGCCTGGAGGGCAATCGTATGCATCTTTCGTCACTTAATTATGCGTTTGGACCTGGGGCCCCCGGTAAATCTGACAACGAGGATCCTGGCGATGCTTTATGCAGGCATCTTCGCTATTTCCGCCGTAGTCCTAGGGGACTCGGCTCATGTTTATTTCGCAGATCTCCCCGGGAAAGGACTCCTCCTATGCGGCGAGTTCCGGAACGGCCGGTTCTTCTCTCCCTCGTCGTTCTCTCCGAGTCGAAGAGGCGACGAACCAACCGGAAAGGACAGGCGAGAGAAGTGCTCTGCCGACTGCGGCAGCTAAAAACTAGACGTGTCCACGATTCAGGCTGCCATGACACTTCGACGCACGTTTCAGCGTCTCTGCTCGCTGCATCCCAGAGGCCGAAGACCTACCTTTTGCCTATGTCCAGAAAAAAGATGTAGTTCATTGAACAAAATCATTTGCAATTCGATTAATCTCGGAAACGGCCGAGGGAAATGAAGTTTAGTTCCCTTGACCAACCTCGTTTGCTTCAAGCCACTAAAGTATTTCTTTTAAATTGTTTTCTTAATTTTAGAAGATATCTTAGCGAGGGTCTATTCACTTGGCAATCAGTGAAAACGATTTCCTTCATTGATTTCATATGATAAACAATGCGATTCGGTAACATTTGACGTTCGACCTTAAAATTGTGTGCGTCGGTGATTTCCAATGATTTTCTCTGATTTCTGCTTGCGATTAACAGCTGATTTACACATGATTCAAAGCGTTAAAATCGGTGATTTTCTGAGTGAATATCCCCTCGTATTTAGTCTATAAACAGAACATTTGGATTAAATGTACCAAATGACTAATATTTGACGCAATCTGTATCGGAATATTTAATGTAGTTAATCGAAATTTGTTAATCAGAGAATTATATCATGTCGACTTATGAACATTTTTCATGAGATCTTAATGGGATACATGAGGTTGAGGAGTAAGTTCCCACGGTTTTTAACTTAATGTAATGTAATTAAAACGACGGGAATTTATTCCTCGATCTAATAATAGATAGTTTGATGCAGAACGAGTCATTATTGGTGCAGTTGATTTGCTCGCTCGTTAATCCGAGTTTACCTGGGTTTCGGGGCACGTTCCATCACAGACGTGGAGTTTGAGTTTCATCGGAGGACGGGTGAAAGATCGATTTGTGCTCGCCAAAAATACCGACGACGATGTTGTGTGTCGGATATATTTGGATGCGCTTCCTGACACATAACCTCGGGCATGGAGCCAAACGTTACGAATGGTCCATTGCCTTTGGGAGGTCCATCTATTCGAAACAATTAGTTGACCCTTAATCACGACATGATCCCTCGATACCAGGCAACGAGTCGTTTTTCTTTCCAAAATGACCGAACTACCGAACGGAGTTCCTCTTATCGAGCAGACGAGTCACGGCTTCTATGAACATCCATCCGTCGATAAATTTTTAATATTTTTCTATGGACTCGCGAAAGAATATTTTCCCACGTGGAATAAAATATGGCAAAGGGAGAATGCAGAACTGACGCGTGCTCGAAAATAGGTGAATTTTATGGATGCACCAAAAGCGATCAGACCTCCTGGAAATGCGATTCGAAGCGGCGCGCAGCTTTCGGGATGGCATTTCGGAGACCGTAGGATTTCATTTCGAGGATACTCGGCGTTCCCCGGGTTTCCGGTAAATTGGTGTCTTAACTCAATCTTAATTCCGCTGTGACAGATAATCGTTGAGGAATCCCCCGTAACGAGCAGTCGGATACTTCCACGAGCAATTAACGCCTGCACAGGCGAGAGTTTTGGAGGGTCGCCAGAGCCCTAACGATGACTGACACTCGCTAACTACATTTAGAGCCGGGGAATAATGTCACCGTTCATATTCTGACACTTGTTAACGAGGTCTGACACCGCAACAGGGGGATTTTTCGTCAGCCAAGGTTGACCGCAGCATTTGATCGCCGGCTTGACCGTGATTGTTGGGGATAAACACCTGATATACTTCAACAAGTGCTCGAAACCCAATGAACTGCCTTTAAAGCGGTTATTAAAGCGGTATTTATTTTACATTTTTTTTTCCTCTTCTTTTCTACTACTTCTGCCTCTGCTTTTCCATTAACGTGAACAAAATTTGCAGGAAAATATTATTCGCATTGAATTACGTTTTTGTTGAAAACTCGTAATTCTATGTGCAATTTTAGTACTGCCGTTCTGTCCGAATGATTCTTTAAAAATAATTCTTTACCTTGTGCGTTGTCAGATAGAATGGAAAAAACGTTCCTGGTAAAGCGTTCAAACGTTTTAACGGCGTTCACCACCAAGTGAGGACGATGACTTCCACCGCTAGATGGCATTAGCATCGAATTCGGTGGGAGGTAACCAAAACGTACTTTCTCGCTCGGATGAGGGAGACGCGACGCATAATGGGCAGTGTTTAGCAACGAGCGAAAAATGTGTGCGTATTTTGCACGTACATAACTCACACAACGGCTAGACGCCTCTGGACTAGGCGCCGAAACGTGTGTGACACTCGGCCGCACGCACACGCAAGTTGGACGCTCCGCCTAGAGTCGGCAACGGTTGCTAAGGAATGCCCAAATTCCTCGCGAAAAACTTGAAAATCCTGAAAAAGGTGCTCCACGGGGACAACGATTTTGAGCGTATTTCTCAACCGATTGAGCTCAACGAGTGCTCGTTTTAAAGATAAAATGTTGACTTGTGTTTATATGGGAGCGATTTTCGATCAAGCACCTCCTTCCTAGGTAAAAGGACATTGAAATTATGTCGTTGCACTTTTTTATATGATAATGACCACTTATCGAAAATCGCTCCCATATAAACACAGGTCAACGTTTCATCTTCGATATGAGCACTCGTTAAGCTCGATCGGTTTAGAAATACGTTCGGAATCGTTGTCCCCGTGAGGCCCTGCAAAATCGCTGGAGTGGTGAGCGCCCTTAAGCGGAAACTTTGTATGAGAACTTTTTGCGTATGTGTGTGTACGTATAAATATTAGATTTATATTATTTGTATACAGGATGGGGGAAAAGTTCCCGTACAAAGTTTGATCTTAAGACGTTTAAGGCTTGCATGGGAACTTTTTTTTGGCTTCGTGTAATTGAGGTTTTTTGATAAGTACCGACTCGAAATTGCATGCTCGTCGTCCTAACTTAATCGAATACGACGCAACACGGGGTGTTGTTTGCTACCAGTTAAGCGAAGTTTAATGGTATAATGCATATTTACGTTGGGAGTCTTTATATCGCAGTTTTCTCCTTTGCTCTTCGGCGTCGACTTTTTCTTCCCCCCGCGGGAACTCTCGGAATTTTTAAATTGAAATTTATCGCTTTGCTGAAAGTATGCCGCAGGTAAAAACTGTTATTAATATCGTTCTCCCAGGTTGCGTCTCGAGTTCCTTTAAACGAGTGCATTACTTGCAAGTGGTGAAATCGAGGAAATTGAATTACTGGAGAAGGAGAAACGAAATTGCAGTTTCCAAACTCCTCGGAATTAAAGTCGCATTATTATAACGAGCAAACACGTGGCACCATTTTTACCCTAAATATCCAATTCCATAATCCTTACCCAGTGACGTCACAGATCTATTCTAATTTTCACTCAGACAACTAATGATTTATTAATCTTGGATCACTCGTCATTCGGCTGGTTGATTCATTTCTTCAAAGAATTCACTATCCTGATTAAGAAAGGGACGAATCGATAGGTCGTAATCGTCGACACGCGATCGTTAAGCGTAATTTTCTTTAAGAGTTCGATTAATCGAGCTTTGGATATCTGATGATTCATTATCATTGCTAGAACGATGACCGACCTTGGATCATTTAGCGTTCGCCGCTGCCTTGCACGACACATGTTGCTCTGGACGATTCGCAATGTGCAACGTATGCAATGTGCATGCAATGTGCACTTAAGGTGAAGTGAAACACGTCGAGGAACTTGATCAACGTCGATAAAGAAGATTTTTCTAAATGCCTACGTTGCCAACGTTCGTTTTTATATTGACAGCTGTATCGAATTACATTGGATATTGTACCAAATGGCATACTCCACCTGTCGTTTTTGTACAATAATTATAAAGAAATCGAAATAAAACTCCAGAAATCCCCCGAATTCATGCTTTCTGGGGCTCTAATTGACTGCGGAGGGACCCCCTGCGCCATCTGTGATTTCCAGGTCAATTAAATTTTCACTCCGAGACCTCGTATTACCATCGTATTAGCAAAGAAGCGCATACAACACTTTTTTTGCCTTTATCCCGTTCAAATGCGAGTTTATCGATTACCAGAGTGTTCTAAATTGTCGTAAAATTGTCCTGACCCTTTCGATTCTCATATCAGAGCCTTCGATAATTGTATATTGATCGAAATATCAGAGCTCGACGCCATCTTGGTTCTGGTCTGAACTGAGTTAAAAAATTTTGTTGAAAAATCTAAATTTTGAATGTGTCAGGACAATTCTTAGATGATCAGGAGTGATGTGTCAAAGTTTCGGACAGTTTGGTCTAATACCCTTAAAAAAAAGTGTTGTATTCGAATCGACTGATTTGAAGGATGTTTCACTTCACCTTAAGGTCGTGCAACAACCTCCGGCGTTGGTTTAAAACTCGAGAGAACGGAATTATTTTTTAAACAGCTTACTTTAACCGCACTAGTAGAGTGGGATTGAAACGGTAAACATTGATGGCGCAGTTTCGCTTTCGGTCGGATTACTTTTCCGATTAATGCATCCCGAATGGAGGTAGGTCATGGTTCTTGTAAATTTTTAACGAGTTCGATAGAGCGTCCCGTTTCGTCGGGAATATTATTCCGGTTTGAAAGGCTACTTTTTCCGCCTTCATAAAGTCTTTCGAAAGTTTATGCAGCCCGAATATCTGCCCGTTCGGGATCTCGTTCGAGTTTTTATCGAGCCCTCGTAATGGTCTCGCAAAACTCCCACAAAAGTTTCATTTAGGTTTCCCCACTGGGACCGTCCTAGATTCCGCGGAGAGACTCGGCGGGGACTCTGAAAAGTTCCGAGGAAAGTCTCGATCGAGTCTTGGGAAAGTCTCCGCAGGGTCTCGGACTGGTTTGACCCCATGGAGCGATCGAATCGAAAAAAAGTAACGGAGGCACGCGAAATTGAATTAATATCTCGCCCTAGAGGTGTACGTACAAAGTATGGCCCGTCGTAATAAAGAAAATAATTACCTCCTAATAAATAACCCGCAAAGGGTCTAGAGTTGTTCACACAACTGCGATTAATTACCAGGAAAGCCATCAAACGAATCAACGTTTCCTCATTACTCCAATTTACTAACAAGGGCATCATAATTTATTTAATAATTGGCTACTCGTAGCTCATTGCAGGGCGCGTTTCCTCTCTCTACGAGTGCCCCCTACCCACCCACTGAATCCAAACTGGACTCGCTAATTATGTAACCATTTAAAGTGCAATTTGCACGCAGATTACCAGCGAGCGCTGAAAAATGCACTCGAATGCCCGACGACCGATAATTGGCAGGTGCAGCTGCAAGCCCGAGTTAATGTACTTTTTTCTCGAGAAAAAATTCTCCTTTGAACGGTCTTCTGTATCGAGTCGCGGTTCGGCGGGGCAAATAGGTATTGACAGGTTAATTAGATTCGCAATTTCGCCTGCAGATTTTCTCGTTCCAATTTCTTCGTTGTTCCTCGGGAAAGCCTTTGAGAGACGTCGTCTCTTTTTCATCGCGCAGTTTTCTTAATTACGAGGCTGCTTTCTCGTGTTTACCCCTGCCGGGAACAAACGGATGTGCGGATCCAGGTTTACTCGGAGGCCGCGTCTTTCTTTCCGCCATTGCGCTGTGTGTACACAAACGGGGGTTTGTTAGCGCGAGCGTTTGCAAACTCGTCGCTGTCAAAGCAGATGCGCGGCTCGGCGTTTTGCGCAATTTTCTGCATACCTTGCGCACGAGATATCCTCGCCGAAGAGAAATCGTTTTGCAAGAGACGGTCACTGAATATTCCGGACGGAATTACCGCGGGGGAATAAATCGTCCGGAGAAAACGAGGTGGCATCGAAACACCGCGATTGCCGCCCGAAATGTATCGAGACGAGGCGTAACTCGTTTACATCGAATTATCCCCACATACATGTAATCACACCTTTTCCCACGTCGAAAACGACGATCGTTAAGAGGAATAATTCGAATTCGGAAAATGACTTCCGATTATTAATCCCAGAAATGACTGGTCGGGAGACCGACATCCGAGGTTTTCAAAAATGCCAACCCAGGTGATCCTTATATTAACTGCGAGTCTTTTTCCTGCAATTTCCGGCACGCTGGAGAAATTAAAAGATGCGGCATATTCCGCTGCCGAGTGAAAAAGATGTGCTTTTTTTTTTCTCTCTCCAAAATGAATTTCCTCGAGTAAAGTGGCGTGAAATTCGTCGCAAACGAGCGGTAAGACGGCTTTTAAACGCGCGAGGATAATTCGAGCGAACCTGGGAGATGCCCTCGAGATCCCTGAAAAACGTCAAATCCGAGGTAAAATCTTATTTCGATTTCGAGGACGCAGCATTCTGGACGAAAATGAAAAACTGTCTCGTTTCATTACCCACAATTTACCCAGGCATTTTTTCTTCGGGGGCGAATGTCCTCGGAGAGGCATTCAGGTCCCTGTAGAAACCCCCGAGTAACTTCCCGAAATGTACGAGGGGTCTTCACTTGCTGGGAATTCCACCTGGGCTCCTCGGAGAGACCTCCGGATCCGACGTAAAGTCTACTTACTTCGATTTCAAAGACGTGATTACTCACCGCGAGTTACTTGCCCTGGGGTGCCCAATATAAAGTCGGCGTTCGTCTTGTCGTTAGCGACGTCTTTAAAATCCCAACACACTTTATCTCCGACATCGGGATAAAATCGGGACTTTCGCAAACAGGCTTCGAGTGCGTACAGAAGATAGTAAACTTCAGCCGGCGAAATTTACACCTTGTCATACGTAAGAGGGGAAGTGGCGAATCGGCCAATCGCTGGAGACGCCTCGTAAATAGTTCCCTCGTCGTCGTGTTTGTCACTCTCTACCTGCCCTGGAGCGAAGTCAAAGGCTCACCGTGTGGCTCCAGACCTTTTAGTTTTGCGAGAAAACCCTTAAAAGCTCCCTTTGTACCTCCAAGCTCGGTTAGCCGCAAAACGGCTGCCTGGCAGTCGCGCTTAAGTTTGGGAATTACCATAGAGCGTATACGTGTGTACGTGAATAGTTGCATTACGGAGAACTTTTGAGAAGTTACACGTTTGACAAAAACGTAGAGAAATATTCCGCTTGTATTTAAGGGCGCTCACCACTCCAGCGATTTTGCAGGGCCTCACGGGGACAACGATTCCGAACGTATTTCTAAACCGATCGAGCTTAACGAGTGCTTATATAGAAGATAAAATGTTGACCCGTGTTTATATGGGAGCGATTTTCGATAAGTGGTCATTTTCATATAAAAAAGTGCAACGACATAATTTCAATGCCCTTTTACCTAGGAAGGAGGTGCTCGATCGAAAATCGCTTCCATATAAACACACGTCAACGTTTTATCTTTAAAACGAGCACTCGTTGAGCTCAATCGGTTGAGAAATACGCTTAAAATCGTTGTCCCCGTGGAGCACCTTTTTCAGGATTTTCGAGTTTCTCGCGAGGAATTTGGGCATTCCTTAGCAGCCGTTGCCGGCTCTAGGCGGAGCGGCCAACTTGCGTGTGCGTGCGGCCGAGTGTCACCCACGTTTCGGCGCCTAGTGCAGAGGCGTCTAGCCGTTGTGTGAGTTGTATACGTGCAAAATACGCTCACATTTTTCGTCCGTTGCTAAACACTGCCCATTGTGCGTCGTGTCTCCCTCATCCGAGCGAGAAAGTACGTTTTGGTTACCTCCCACCGAATTCGATGCTAATGCCATCTAGCGGTGGAAGTCATCGTTCCCACTTTGGTGGTGAACGCCGTTAAAATTTAAATGTATACCATTCATACTCGACAAATGAATAAAGAAATAATTATTGATATTTCGATGATTAATTTTCTTTATTTCTTTCCTTTACAGTTGATCATCATTTGCATCCGTCTTTCCGATTTGGTGTGGACACGATTGATGTAACTTTGATATTTAAAATTCATCATCACTTACATTCCTGCTAATGCGTTAGGGTTGAGACAATTTGTGTGAACGTTGTCGCTAGTTAACTCTTCGGTAAGGAAGAAAGAAATGATTAAGTATGCCATCGCTATTCTTGGAGACGATTCCCACCACGAGCAAGGCCGGAATATGAAACGGTCTTTCTTGTCGGTAATCGATACTCGAAAGATCCGAAAACCAGGGATTTAATTCCCACACAATATGAGCTCGTTCTCCCGCTTCGCTATACGTCACGTACAAGTGGGACACGCTTGTGCTCGCGCTTTCAATGTGTACGTGCATAATTGAAACGCGCACCACAAGCATGAGAAGTAATGGCCGTAATCTAGAAGGCTGCGAGATGGTCGCGGGTGGTACGCTGGGTGGTCTAAGATCTAAGGGACTTTTTAGCTCGTCGGAGCTTCACACGTACCCGGAAAGTACACCCGTGAGCATACACACACACACACACTCTTCGGTTCTCGTCCGTCATACATCGCCCTCCCTGTCCAGCTTTCATTTTTCCGGGAACGAGTACCCTCGAGCGTTCGCTCTTCGCTCGGGATTTTTCCCCCTTTGCCTTTTCAGAGGCCGGTGTCAAGATTTCTTCCGCGATCGACCACCACTCGGTATAAAGATACGAAACGCGACTTTTTATGCCTCGGAAGTTTGCCGACATGAAGATCTCCCAAACCCCACTCGAAACTCTGGCCACACATCAGCGGACCATTTCCTGCCCATTTTCCGACACCGGAAGTCGTCTTCTTATCCTCACTCCCCCGTTTGCCTCGATTTCGAAAACACATGCTGAACTCAAGTGCGAGGTATTCCTTCAGAGGAAATTAAATTCTTCCTTGCCCAGAGTGGAACGCGGTTGATCAACTTCGTTCTTAATTCTCAAGTGGGTCATTTTCGCTCAGAAAATCATGGATTTTTATGCAATGAAATCACGTGGGAATTACTGGAACATCGTCACAATTTTAAGGCTGAACGTCACTTGTTACCGAATCACATTGTTTGTTATATGAAATCAGGCAGTCGGTTCTCAAAGAACTGTTTTCATTGATTCCCTTGGTAATTTTCCGGCGGGCTCGAATTACCGAGTCCCAAGGTTCGATCGTTTTTTCTTCCGGCATTATTCGAGGCCTGGGTCGTTAACACATTCGCAACCGGAAAATTTTTTCCGTTTCAAATACTGAGTCCCGGCGAAAATAATGAAATTCTGAAACTGGTTGCCGCAAACTTGTATCGTGTATCGTCATGGACGTGATTCACGTCAGCGGCAATCAGGAATAGAATTTAAAATAACGTGAATTCACGTCAGCGGCAAACAGGAATAAAACTTGAAAAGACGTGAATTCACGTCAACGAAATGTGTTAACACATTCGCGACCGGCAAATTTTTACCGTTTCAAATACTGAGCCGGCGAAAATAATTAAATTCTGAAACTGGTTGCCGCAAACTTGTACCGTGTATCGTCATGGACGTGATTCACGTCAGCGGCAATCAGGAATAGAATTTAAAATGACGTGAATTCACGTCAGCGGCAACCAGGAATAGAATTTAAAATGACGTGAATTCACGTCAGCGGCAATCAGGAATAGAATTTAAAATGACGTGAATTCACGTCAGCGGCAACCAGGAATAAAACTTGAAAAGACGTGAATTCACGTCAACCAAATGTGTTAACACATTCGCGATCGGCAAATTTTTTCCGTTTCAAACACTAAGTACCGGCGAAAATAATGCAATTCTGAAACTGGTTGCCGCAAACTTGTATCGTGTATCGTCATGGACGTGATTCACGTCAGCGGCAATCAGGAATAGAATTTCAAAAGACGTGAATTCACGTCAGCGGCAATCAGGAATAGAATTTAAAATGACGTGAATTCACGTCAGTAGCAACCAGGAGTAGAAATTGAAAAGACGTGAATTAACGTCAGCGCTCGCGAATGTGTTAATAAAGCATGTTTCCATTGCAGAGGGAAATTCTATCCGTTTAAAAACTCGCCATGGGTCTTTTACAAATCGGCCGAAGCGAAGCTGGCCTCCGAAGACGAACGGTCACTTTTCCGACTCGCGCGATCGTTAATCTATAAATGTCGCGTCGCAGGCTCGGACTCCGTTATATCGACACGGTCGTCGTGAAAACCGCGAACGACCGTCATAAGCCCCGAAATAACGCCTCGATTTATCGCCTGCCCTCGGCAGAAAAGCTCGGTTTGTTTTCGCTTAATTCCCGCCCATCTCGCAGCGTCGATCGGCTCGTCTCGATCGGTCCCCATGATTTCCTGTCGTGTTTCACTGGGAACGCGTAATGCCATTTTATTGAACCAACATTCGATTTCTCGAAACCTCGTTTCGCTATTCCTGGAACATATACGCCTGGTTCTCCCTTTCCTAATTTTCAATAATTCCAACACGGTGATTGGCTGAGGATTTCAGACGAATATTACGTTAGCGCCGTTTTTTCGGAGTATTATAATATAAATATGAATATCGTAACATGATATATTTAGGGCAAATACCGAAGCGAGGGTTGGAGGAGGCTTCCGAAGATCATTTAAGGTTAAGTGAAACACGTCGAGGAACTCGATCAACGTCGATAAAGAAGATTTTTCTAAATGCCTACGTTGCCGACGTTCGTTTTTATATTGACATCTGGGTCGAATTATATTGGGTATTGTACCAAATGGCATACTCCACCTGTCGTTTTCGTACAATAATTATAAAGAAATCGAAGTAAAACTCCAGAAAACCTCTGGATTCATGCCTTCTGGGGCCCTAATTAACTGCGGAGGGACCCCCTGCGCCATCTGTGATTTCCAGGTCAATTAAATTTTCACTCCGAGACCTCGTATTACCATCGTTTTAGCAAAGAAGCGCATACAACACTTTTTTTGCCTTTATCCCGTTCAAATGCGAGTTTATCGATTACCAGAGTGTTCTAAATTGTCGTAAAATTGTCCTGACCCTTTCGATTCTCATATCAGAGCCTTCGATAATTGTATATTGATCGAAATATCAGAGCTCGATGCCATTTTGGTTCTGGTCTGGACTGTGTTAAAAAATTTTGTTGAAAAATCCAAATTTTGAATGTGTCAGGATAATTCTTAGATGATCAGGAGTGATGTGTCAAAGTTTCGGACAGTTTGGTCTAATACCCTTCAAAAAAAGTGTTGTATTCGAATCGACTGATTTGAAGGATGTTTCACTTCACCTTAAGTACCCATTCTTCCCGATTTAATATTTTTATTTTATTAAAAATTAAGAGGAGGGTAATGTACGGCGTACTTTTTACACGTTTTCCCTTCTATCGAACATTACCACTACGAGCTGTAGAACACTACAAAAGAGAAATTGTACGAATTAGCATAAAAAATTGTGAAGTTTACTCTTTCCGCAGTTGCACATCATATCATTTACAGCTCGTAGCGATAAAAATACAATTTAGCCATATTTTTTCTCAGTGCAGGATTGTGGAAGGCGGAGGGATTTTTGAATCGCGGAAGAGCGGATTTAGGAAGAATCGTTGTCAGTCCGCAAATTGGTAAGACGATACCATTCCTCATTAAGGTTCCGATTTGCCGCATCCCTGGGTTGGGAGCTCATCTCGTTCCCTCCTAATTCCCAGCGCCATTGAAATTCGCTTGCGCGTAAGTACGAATTCCTGTACCCGCGCGCCTCCTCTCCAGGAGTTCCAAAAGTTCGAGGGAATACTCTATTCTCTTGCGTTCCCACCCCGAAGCAGGATCGAAGTAGAAGACGTCGAGGCGAGACGCGAAGGGAGGCTGGAAAAGCGCGGCGTGGCTTAATTCAATCAGGGATTTCGTTCCCCGGTGGTCCCAGTACAATGGAACGAGGGTCCTCCTTTATTGAAACCGTCTTGATCACCACGACATGACGATTCCACTGACGCGTCTCGTTAGCGAGGCGAGAAACTGCCATGACGAAAGCGTGAATTAACGTTAAATAAAGTATACGCCGACGTATCTCCGAAAGGATGATTCTTGCCTAACGAAGAGTCCCGTGTTAAGCGAGAAATGATTTACACCTGCACGCCGGAATTCACAAATTACAAGAATATCTCCTTAAGGGGTTACACCACTTTGACCGACCCAAAAGTTACGGTTTTTCAAGAATTTTTTTTTTTTAAGAATTAAAACGTTTTTATCAAAATTAAAGTACAGTAAGGTATCATACTACTATTAACCGTTTGAGTCCTAGGGGGTATTGAAAAAACACTGTCGAAGAATCCCGAACAGCGCAACCGCGCTTTCTCTAAATGAGTACGAGAAGGCCCAAACAGCGCGATAGCGCTTTGTTTATTTTATGTCTATGAATCCCACTCGGCGCGATAGCGTTTCTTCAATTGTAAGATGTATTATTTACACCCTTGCGTTACGATTTAAATTCCAATAGCGCGTGCCATAAACAACAAAAGTGTCGGTCATACATCGGCCCATTTCAAGGTTTGGCTGAACGTAACTTCTCATACGGTTTGTTTACATTTGGCCCGATTGACATACCACGTCTCTCGCACGTTTTGTTCACGTTTGGCCCGATTGATTTACCACGTCTTTCACACGATATTGTAAGTTAAGAGGTTAAAAGAAGGAGCTGTGTAATGTACTTGGGTCAGTGAATCTGAGCGACTTTGACAATCGGGGACGCACCGTCAGTTGTCCACAACGCTCGAAATGTGCTGGGTTTTCTCGACATAAAATCTGAACAGCGCAATCGCACTGCCTGGGACTCAAACGGTTAAACAACAAAATATTTTTTTTGTATTTTTTTATTTACAAAAATGGCGGCTTGAAAGGCGACTTACCGGAGCGCTGCGAAAATCGATGATCGCGCGGTGGGCACGATAACTCAGTCCAGGTTTAAGCTAGATCAATGAACGAAAAAGAATTAGTTTCTGTAGCCCAAAAGCTAAAAGGGTAAAGCCCTAGATTACATATATAAAGCTCAGATTTTGATGATGATGTTGGATTAAACTGACCCAATTTCCGTTCACGGATTAAGGGAGAGGAATTCCTTTACATCAACTGATGGGAAATTGTATGGAAATTGTTGAATTTAATTTCTGGTGACGGATTTATTTTTTCATGTCGTTGAACGGTAACTGATTCTACCCAATTTGAGATAACCATAGCGCGTCCCAGCCACGTCGAGGTCCTTTATCCTTGGTCCTTGCTCCTTATCGTCGAGCCTGAGGGTCCAACTCTCCCAGCGTGGTAAACGCGTGATTTCATGCTCCTCTTCTGGACATGACGTTTCCAGGTTAACTGGACTGCCCTGAGCAAATAGTGCATTCCGCGTATCTCTCGCGATTGCGGGGAGTTTCGCGAGGCTTATGAATACATAAACGCTCGTGTGCGCATTTGGATTTGGATACGTGTGGGGTCATGCGAGAGGACGTGGGTTGGTTGGGTTCCTCTAAGGAGCAAACGCTATGGCGTTATCGATGGTGTCACTTCCTCGGTGGTCTTCCTGACTGGTCTTTTACCGTCGTCGAGGCTCCTTCGGTGGTTTCATCCCGCTTCCTCGCGCCGGGGATGAGACTGAAATGCGCGTCCACGTACGCGGCAGTGGCTCGATAATCGATTGTCGTATTAATAGCCAATCCATTGTTAATCTTCGTGGGCGTTTATCGATGAGGAGCCGAGCTCGTGATTCGCCTGCAGACTGCTTGGCCCAAGTCTGGGTACGAGTTCTAAAGCCGGACTCACAAGGAGGGCGGCGATGCGACGCCGTTTCTTTTTTCATCGATTTCCTCCCACGAAGAATAAACATAAAAGCGGATAAAGTGCTTGCGAACTGACGGAAACCTGACGACATTACGGATGAATAGTCAGCAGCGTCAAAATCGCACTTCCGAGGGTCTTACTCCTAGAGATTTGTGTTCAGAACAGGAACCAAGATGGCGGCCGAAGAGCTGAGACGTACTCGGATCACGGATCTGGGAGTAAAGGGATGAGGCAGAAAGTTAGATTCTGGAATCAGGGACCGAAGCTCCCGTTGCTATATCACACGTACGAAATCTTGTATTAGAGAATACCGGTAGCTAAAGTGTATGTACCACGCCTATTTTCAAGTATGATAAAGCGGCTGCCAAAAGGCACAACGATTTTGAAATTGTGCTGTATATTATGTATAAGGACGTAAGAATTGTAAGTGACAATAATAGTTACCGTTTATTTGAAGTTATATTTATATAAGTCTAAAACATGCGAGAACGCCCGTAAAAGAAAGATGGCCGCCGCTTGTTCCTTACTTTCACGTGTTGAGCTTCACTTGCGCAGTGATATCCTTCGACCTTTTTTTTTTTTTCTTTCTGGCTCGAATCTTCACTCTGGGGAGTAATATCGTGGATTTAAGAGGGACGTTGGGAAACGTGGACAGATCCATGATTTTCACGAGCGAAGTCATCGCCGTTCGCAAAGAGAGACGTCTTGGGCGTAACGTCGAATGAACGCGTGGGCGTTTTGCGGGGTTGCGTCGCTCGGTGTGGAGGGGCCCTTTAACGCGCACTGCACTTAGGTGCAATGCGAAAGTCGAAGGAAAAACTCGGAACGAAGAGAAGAGGCGCGTCTCGCCGCGTGGGTTCATTCAAGGGACTTGTTCATATTTTTTCCCGACGTCCAAGTCTGCGCGATGTGCACTCAGGGTCGTAATCATGCGTGGGAAGAAGTACACCCCGTGACATTAATTATGCCTCTCGAATAATTTCCACCCTCGTTAACGAGGCGATTTACAGGGCTTGAAAAATAAAATATGATGCACTTATTAAAATTAAATCTCAGAATTATTTCATTTCAAGCAATGGCAGATCCTGGAGTATATCGGGAAAATGCTTTGCATACGGGAAGGGAGTCGAGTGTTTATGCACCCAACTATACAGAAATAGCTCGCGACCCTGGTCGCGAGAAAGCACTCCATTGTGTTTTTTTTTGTACTTGCAGTCGCCACGTTCAAGTTTACGACTCTTCGAGACTGTCCTTCGAGTGCGTCGAGCATTGTTGAGAAACAAGGGCGATTATTTTCAAAATAAATAATTGAAGCAGAAATTTTTACTCCAGCGAGTCAGTATCGTATTTTTTTTTTTCATTTAACTCTTTTTCCTGGATCATGATTTTCGTCGTTAGTTTGTCGTGCCTAATTATGTGTAATTATTCGGGTTCATCGTTACCACGTGGCACGTCATGACGTTATGTCATCGTGTGCATAGAGAATTGCACATAGAGGGTCGTACATGTCGGCGCAGCTGAACGGGCTTATTTGGAGACTTCACTTTTTTCCTTGTATACGTTCGCTGCACCCATTAATATTTATACATCCTCGTGTATTCAAGCAATTGCGCGTAATCGTAGTTCGTCGAGTTTGTGCGGTGCATAAGCGAGTAGCGTGGTGACCGAGACAATTCCTCGATGATTCTCTGTTTACAATGATTTAAATATTTCTCCCGACTCAATTTTTCACATCATAATTCAAGAAGAAAATTGAGTCACTTTTATTCTCATCGATCAGAAGGTATAAACACGTTTTTATTAATAATCGCGCATTTATGGTGTAAGTAAGTTTTCGTTCGTAGAGTCTTTATTGAATGAAGTTTAGGTCATGGTTAAATATTATTTCTCCTGCGTACAGTAGATTCACTATATTCGTACTTTATCGATTGTTTGTAGAAGAACCGAAGTCTCGTGCTTATCGAATGCATCTTCAGGCATTTTATATTTATTTTACGATGGAGAATTGCAAACAACTGCGTGGCTTTATATCGGCAGATCGGGGAACGGTCGCTGGATATACCTTATGAAATATTTATTAATAATAACGAATCGACGGCATATTGCATTGAATACAATTTTATTCACGTTAGCGTTTATTTTTAAGCCTGACGTGGGAGTTTTATAAAGCGAATAACATCGCGTATTTCCAGGTTAATTCGAATTAAGGAAAGGGGAAAGAGTTCTCCTTGACTTCGAAAATAACCTGCGGCTTATTGTAATGGCCTGTTGAAATATGCCGCTATTCATTCGCAAATTCGAACAATGCACCATCGGAGTACGTCATACTCAGGAGAATCCTGTTCTCATTGCCGCAATAATTTTACGACGCTGCAATATTATTTCTTCCATCTATACATCTGAACTTTATACACCTATGTATTCAAGAATCATCCACAATTTCAATAAAACACTATCTGCATCCTATTAAATAAATCTTCACACTTGAGTAGCCTTCGGAATGAAGTTTCAATTCTGGAAGGAAATTTATCTCAATTACTTCACTATTTATCTTTTGAACCTTTCTCCTTTTTCCCAGAAAAGCCACAATACCTAAAAATAAAAATCGTACAAATCGAACGCTAACAAGTATTGTGTAGAATAATGTAAAGAAATGGTAATTGTGATTATTAGACATGTAACAACTTCGATGTTTAAATATTGCAGGTTTTTTTTTTGCTGAACAGCGTATATTTTGTATGCATGTTAACGACCATGTTGGGTAGATATTTAAGTTGGAGTACTTTTCGACATACAATGTCCACCTTGAGAGAAAATTTCTTTTAATTATATCTTCCTTTCATTCTTGTTCCGAGCTTGACAGAGGATTTAAAATTCCCCCATGCTTTTAGTCTCGTACTGCATACAGTGTACTGAGTATGCAGTGTAATACCCTGTATGCACATTAATGGCGGAGTACGCTTTTCCTTAGAAGCCCATTTACTTCCCGAGAGAATCAGGGAACTGTTTCCCGATTCCTTGAATCCGTTAGCAAGATCGGTTACTTATCCACAATTAATGGGAGTACGGGAGAATGCATACAATGACACGCTTGTATCACCAATGTACACGGGTACATGGCCGACCTATCAACCTACTTCTTGCCTGATGTTCACGCGTGAATACCTTCGGTGATGTCACCGTTAAAACCGTGCCAACATCCGTGACACGCGTTGGGGATTATTCCCCGTAGAGAATTTTGAAAACAGCCATGACGTGTTTCGGACAATGAGGTATCGATTAGTGACAACTATGACGTCACTGCTCCGATATCAGCAACGCTGATCGGCAACTCTTATGTAACGTGACGCGTCATTCGTGTTGATATTTCCATGCCTCCTATTTCCGTGAAATTGACACATCATAAATTATAATCTATTCTCCATAAGGAAAAAAATTCCAAAGGACCGGCGAGTTGAATGGAATTTCAATAAATTCCGAATTGGGGTGTAAGGATTTTTGGTGGAATTCAAGCAATTATGCCGACCATCGTATATCTAATAATTTCGTGGTTATGGATGCGCCGCTAAAGGCCGTGAATAATTATCTGAGATTTTACGATAGGACGGACGAACGCGTAACGGTACGTTTCAATTCTTCAGGAATAGCTATCCGAGGTATGACGTTAGAAGTAATAATTGGACGTCCACGGTGAACGTAAATTACGATAAGCGGTGACTTAGCGGGGGCTGTACGTCTCTCGATGGTTTTACGCTCGGGGTCTCAGCGGCTCCCATGACTAATAATTTGACGGATTCACAAGGATATTCATGAGGATAGAGAGGTCGGCGATGGTGCGTCCTCCATCTAACTCCGTAACACCATAAACCGTGGTTTATGGGTGCCGGATAATTACAGAAAGGTGGCCGCGTGGAACTTTGATCGTTTAATTTTATAACTTTGACGTAGCGTGGAATAAATTCAATTTATGCGGAAATAAGTGGGGTAGAGGAGATCGTGGGTGCCCTTCTTAGATTTTATGATTTTAATCGGTTTTTCCCTCGGATTCGGAGCCCGGGGAAAATAAGGTGAAATTTTCATGGACTCCGAATCTAGTTGGCCGTACATGTCAATGGCTGACTCTGGCTTCCGCGGAACCGCGGATTTATCCCCCCGAATCCCGGGATTTAATTTCGCCGGTTTTCCGCGACGTTCGCTCCACGGTAGGGGCGCATCGATTATTCGGAATATTTCACCGGGGGATTCGCCTCTGTGCTTTCATGTGGCCTGCTTTAATGGCTGAACGCTCTATCGGACGCACCATAGGAAGTGCGCGCCATTGGGCGGCCATTTTTAAGCTTCGCGTTAATTACCAGCCTAGCCAGGACGTGCGCGGGAATTTCTGATGATTTTTCCCGAAACGGGGCGAAAAAGGCACAATCGGCGGGGGTGAGGTTAAAAAAAAAAGCAAAAAAAAAACACACAAATGCCCCAGGCGAACTGATTGATTGCTAAATGTTCGGCGTGCTATCGGGAAATTCTTGTTTTCCAATTGAAACTTTATCGGGGGCTTTCGAAGGGCGCAATTCGATGAAAGCTCATCCGGGCGCCGTCGACCGGTCTAGCGAAATTCCCGAAAACGGTCGACATTCGTTTCCCTTGCGTGCGGGATTTTCCCAATGTTGTGCTTTTCTACCTCGGCACTTGGTAAGCCGAACAGCCTCGCGTTTTTCCTAATTTTAAGCTCCTAGCCGCGTTTGGCGAAAGTGGAACTCGAGAAAACATTGGCCACGGTTTGCGGCTCTTCTCGAGCACTCGAAGCTCGGTTCCACTTTCCCGCGATTTACGGAACGGGTCCTTAACGACTTCGGTACGAGCGTCGACTATAGTCGACGGACACAGATGAGCGCACACAGCCGAGCGTCGACTTTAGTCGACGGCCGTGATATGAACCCGCCAGGCCGGTGAGCGCCGTATCGAAGTGGTTAATGTGTGAAGATCCAAAATTATTTTCAATACCCGTGTTTTATTAATAGCAAATTACTAGAGAGCTTGTAACAACGCAGCGAGTAATTTTACGGAATTTGTTAACACCTCCGTTCTCTTAGAACCGAATCACTGGAACGCGTGACTATATTATAGTGAGTAGCTTATCGGAATGAGAACACCGGCGATGGTAATGGAAAAAGCAGCCTAATATATTTTTATCCAAAGTGCGCGCAACGTTGTCGAGCTTTGAAACGCGCTCTCCCTAAATTACGCGAACCGTGTTATCCAGATGGGTTTATCCTGCCGCAAGCCCGAATAAAGGCCGATTTACATACGTCCGTTTCGTATCTGTACCGCGCTGGAGTCGAGCCGCGCTTATCCGTGAAAGGGCATACAGAATTATTGAATAAACTTCAATACGGACGGTTTTATATATATACTTCAGGCTTCGACCGTCAACGGTAGCCCGATAACGCGGATATTGAATCGCGCGGAGTCTCCCATTGAAATCCACGCGACAAATTCGGAATATATATTCCGGATGTAAACCCGACTACGGGGCACGGCCAACCGGTCAGGGCATTAGTCCAACATCGATTAAAATTCGCGAATTAATTTTATCGGTATCCGAAAATAAAAGAAATTAAAAATACTGCTTCTTTGCAGGTGGAATCCGTGGAGTTGGCCTTGAAGATCCTAGACGGCAGCCAGCTGAGAGGGAAGACTTTGTCAGTCCAGAGGGCGAAGTTCCAGCTGAAGGGGCAGTACAATCCGGGGTTGAAACCGAAACGCAAGAAGAAGGACAAGGAGCGGCTAAAGAAGATACAAGAAAAGTGAGTTTATCCCTTTTTTCATTCTGCTACAGCGCGGTCCGTTCACTTGGGTGTATGTAACGAAATCCTCGATACGGGATTGTGAGTACTAAGGCGATGTGAAAGTGGCGTCAAAGAGGTCTCGTTTATGAAACTCTTCATCAAACTGGGTGTACCGAATCGTGTCCAACTTGAAAATATGATCATGAAAGCGATAAGGAAGGTCCTGACACTCTTGAAAATTCAATTTCAATTTTTTAACAATTGCTTTATGGGTATTTTCAAAATTGTTGGTAAAAACTGAAAATTCATGAGTATCGTGACCTTCCTTATGGTCTCCGTGTTCATATTATAAATTTTGAAACGATTCGGTACACCCAATTCGGAGAAAAGTTTCATGAGTAATTGACTTCTCAGATGCCACTTTCGCATTCCCTTAAGGTGACATGAATGTGTCACATATACACACCAAAAAGTAAAAATATTTATATGACTTTTCTCCAAACTAGGTGCACCGAATCATTTGAACCTTCACGAGATTATGGAGGCCCTAAGGAAGAGCGCGATGCTCGTGAAATTTCATTTTTCGAGAAAAAAAATTTGTATCAATCTCAGAGAAGAAGCAAAAAAAGGCATTTTTTTCCGAAAAATGTAATTTCACGAGAAAAGCTTTATATGTTCACGTTTTGATATATACACACATATGGAATGACCCTTTCTTAAGGTGATATGTGATGAAAAGTGGAAAAATATTTGCACAGATCGTCATAAATCCTGATTTTCATCCCGAGGGATTTCATCTAGACATCTTAATGTTTTAAAATCTGAACTCCTGGCACGGAGCGAAGTCAAGACTTCCAGGAGTGGATTTCCGCTCTTCGCCGAAGAGTCTCGCTCCGATGCCATTTGCGATTGAATCCCCTTTCCAGTTAAGTTGGATTAATCGAATCGCCAAAGTTACCGCGGTTTCGCGTTGAGGGCCCGAGAGGTTTCGCTAGTTTCAGATCTTCAGCGACGCAACGTCTTCGGAGACGGCCCCTAGGATCAGCAATTACGATATTCAGGGTTGCCGACGCGGATGCCGCGCAGATTCGCTCGCAGACTCCCCCAGGACCTCCTACGTCCAGCGATCTCTCTCCGACCTCCCAATCGATGGGCACTCTCTTTCATCTTCCCCCGGAGCCGTCGATGTTACTTTTAAAACTGCCACGTCCAGGGGACAGGACGTCGTTTATCGGCGTTAATTATCCCCCGGCTTTTCAGGGGATTACCGTAGGATTTTCCCAGCATTTTGCGCGGCCGTAAAGGTGAAGTGAAACATCCTTCAAATCAGTCGATACGAATACAACACTTTTTTTTAAGGGTATTAGACCAAACTGTCCGAAACTTTGATACATTACTCCTGATCATCTAAGAATTGTCCTGACACATTAAAAATTTGGATTTTACAACCAAATTTTTTAACTCAGTCCAGACCAGAACCAAAATGGCGTCGAGCTCTCATATTTCGATCAATATACAATTATCGAAGGCTCTGATATGAGAATCGAAAGGGTCAGGACAATTTTACGACAATTTAGAACACTCTGGTAATCGATAAACTCGCATTTGAACGAGATAAAGGCAAAAAAAGTGTTGTATGCGCTTCTTTGCTAAAACGATGGTAATACGAGGTCCCGGAGTGAAAATTTAATTGACCTGGAAATCACAGATGGCGCAGGGGGTCCCTCCGCAGTCAATTAGGGCCCCAGAAGGCATGAATCCAGAGGATTTCTGGTGTTTTACTTCGATTTCTTTATAATTATTGTACGGAAACGACAGGTGGAATATGCCATTTGGTACAATACCCAATATAATTCGACCCAACTGTCAATATAAAAACGAACGTCGACAACGTAGGCATTTAGAAAAATCTTCTTTATCGACGTTGATCAAGTTCCTCGACGTGTTTCACTTCACCTTAAAGGGGTGCCCCACACACCTCCACCTATATTCATATATTTCGTTTTCGTGCTCCACTTCGCCCCCGATGGGAAACCTCGCCGACATCGCTATCAAATAGGTCCCAATCGTCAATATCCTGGATTTCTGAATTGCAGATTCCTCCCCGCCTCTTTCCTTCGGTGCATCGGGAATTCCTCCAGGATGTCTTCATGATCTGCCGCAGGAATTTCGTCGGCGCATTCACGCCGAAAATGCGCTTATGCCATTTCGTAGCCGAGTTTCGAAAATCCTTTTCATGCGATTTACGTACACTTGGATGCGCGAAAGTACACCTACGCGCGTTTTGTATATACAGGTACGTGTGCGTGTACCACCGCGTGTATATAGATGCACGAGTGTGCGCCAAGTCGGGTTTCACGTGTGTACGCTGAGAAAGAAATGTCACTTGCTTCATTGAACAAATGAAATACTTTTCTTCATTCGAAGAGTAATTATTTCACTCGGAATGAACTTAAATAAATTCGGTGCAACATTTACTCGCTGTTGTGGGAATTTATTAGAGTCAAATAATTATTCTTCGTGTTAACACATTCGCGACCGCTGACGTGAATTCACGTTATTTTAAGGCGAAGTGAAACACGTCGAGGAACTTGATCAACGTCGATAAAGAAGATTTTTCTAAATGCCTACGTTGCCGACGTTCGTTTTTATATTGACAGCTGGGTCGAATTATATTGGGTATTGTACCAAATGGCATATTCCACCTGTCGTTTTCGTACAATAATTATAAAGAAATCGAAGTAAAACTCCAGAAATCCTCTGGATTCATGCCTTCTGGGGCCCTAATTGACTGCGGAGGGACCCCCTGCGCCATCTGTGATTTCCAGGTCAATTAAATTTTCACTCCGAGACCTCGTATTACCATCGTTTTAGCAAAGAAGCGCATACAACACTTTTTTTGCCTTTATCCCGTTCAAATGCGAGTTTATCGATTACCAGAGTGTTCTAAATTGTCGTAAAATTGTCCTGACCCTTTCGATTCTCATATCAGAGCCTTCGATAATTGTATATCGATCGAAATATGAGAGCTCGACGCCATTTTGGTTTTGGTCTGGACTGAGTTAAAAATTTTTTTTTTAAATCCAAATTTTTATGTGTCAAGACAATTCTTAGATGATCAGGAGTGATGTGTCAAAGTTTCGGACAGTTTGGTCTAATACCCTTAAAAAAAAGTATTGTATTCGAATCGACTGATTTGAACGATGTTTCACTTCACCTTAAAGTCTGACGTGAATCACGTCCATGACGATACACGATACAAGTTTGCGGCAACCAGTTTCAGAATTTCATTATTTTCGCCGGTACTTAGTATTTGAAACGGAAAAAATTTGCCGCTCGCGAATGTGTTAAGAAAATGCTTCTTTGGTTCGATGCATTTTTTTTTTCCTTTTCTTTTTTTTTCAAAGTTTATGTATCAGACGCACGAGTGCGTACCAAGACCAGGCATGCATCCAGATGCGCGCAGATGAACTAAGTTGCATCTCGTATATTCACGGATCCGCGAGGATGCACATGCACCAAGACGCTTCTTCGGACTCGCGTCGCTCGGCCAGACTGCTTGGCGTTGGCGTCGGCGTCGGCGGTTCCGGTAAATGCAGCTGTGCACACCGATCACCCGCGTGCAGCGTGTGTAGCGTGCGCACGTTGCGCCGGTGCACTGGAGCACGCTGCACGTATACGCTGCGGGTATCGGCCGAGTATGCGCGTCCTCTTCTTGCAGTTCCGCGGCCTCCGCGAGGCGTTTTCCCGGGCCGGCCTCCTCTTTGGGCGCATCTGCTGCAAATCGCACAAAAGAGGTCGTGGATATGCGGTGGCACGACGAGGCGCCGTTCCTTGTTTACCGTGTGTGCCGTTGCAAACGGTACCTCGAGATTTACTGCGCCTGGAAAATGGAGAACGCTCATTCGGGTCTGAAATTCGAGGGAATCATCCCCACTGCAGGGGCATTTTCCTGAATCCCAAAGAAACACCCATTAACACTGAGGCACGGTGGTAAAGGTTTAAAAGTATCCCACCTTTTTAATGGGTGAATATGCACGGTGGGGCTATTTGAGTCCTACCCTATAACAAAAAACTTAATTGAGTTATTATTATTTTTTATGTTTTTATATTATGTCGTTCCTTTGTTAATAAAAATAAACCAACTTTGTTTGATTTAAAGAGGAATAGAATTTTTGTGCAACGTGGGCCTTTTTATTTTCCAAAATTCCGGGTCCCAAAGGGTTAAGGTGAAGTGAAACCCCCTTCAAATCAGTCGATTCGAATACAACACTTTTTTTTTAAGGGTATTAGACCGAACTGTCCGAAACTTTGGCACATCACTCCTGATCATCTAAGAATTGTCCTGGCACATTCAAAATTTGGATTTTTTAACAAAATCTTTTTACTCAGCCCAGACCAGAACCAAAATGGCGTCGAGCTCTCATATTTCGATCAATATACAATTATCGAAGGCTCTGATATGAGAATCGAAAGGGTCAGGACAATTTTACGACAATTTAGAACACTCTGGTAATCGATAAACTCGAATTTGAACGGGATAAAGGCAAAAAAAGTGTTGTATGCGCTTCTATGCCAAAACGATGGTAATACGAGGTCTCGGAGTGAAAATTTAATTGACCTGGAAATCACAGATGGCTGCAGTCAATTAGGGCCCCAGAAAGCATGAATCCAGAGGATTTCTGGAATTTTACTTCGATTTCTTTATAATTATTATACGAAAACGACAGGTGGAGTATGCCATTTGGGACAATACCCAATATAATTCGATGCAGCTGTCAATGTAAAAACGAACGTCGGCAACGTAGGCATTTAGAAAAATTTTCTTTAACGACGTTGATCAAGTTCCGCGACGTGTTTCACTTCACCTTTAGGTGATATTACAGAATCAGCCTATGTATATCTGCAAAGTCAAATAGTTCGGGAAAGTATTCTCCGAATTGAGTGTACTGATTTATTTCATATTTTACCACGGGGATATGGAGGCCCTAAAGTAGGTCCTGAAACTCACGAAATTTCATTTTTCATTGAAAAATGTATTTATTTATAACGGACTACAACCAACATGGCGTCATTCGTGCACGTTTTCGATGTTTTACGCTTCTTGGAGGCTTAGAATCGGAAATGAAGAGTTTCAGGACCTAGCTCGAACAATTTAGAATGCCATAGAAATGGAATATTATGGAGTCACATTCGCGACCGGCAAATTTTGTCCGTTTTCAAATACTGAGTACTAGCGAAAATAATGAAATTCTGAAACTGGTTGCCGCAAACTTGTATCGTGTATCGTTATGGACGTGAATTCACGTCGGCGGCAATCAGAGTAGAACTTAAAAAGACGTGAATTCACGTCAACGACAAACTCGAATAGAACTTAAAAAGACGTGAATTCACGTCACTGGCAATCAGGAATAGAATTTTAAATGACGTGAATTCACGTCAGTGACAACCAGAAAACAAATAACGTGAATTCACGTCAGTGACAACCAGAAAACAAATGACGTGAATTCACGTCAGTGACAACCAGGAATAGAATTTAAAAAGACGTGAATTCACGTCAGCGGACGCGAATGGGTTAAAATGAAGTACCTGCGTGAAGCTTTGAACAGGAAATTTGTACAGGTGTCAAAAATGCTTTCCCGTTGCAGGTATTTTCATTTAGGCTTTCAGTTTTGTTTCACTTCTCGCAAGTTAGCGTGTTCTAGTGGCATAAATATTTGAGGAAGACAAATTCCTTGAGGGTTGCAAGATTCGATTACTTTCCCCCGATACTTGGATAGCTCTTTACCACTCCAGTTGATGCGAGGTCCATCTATATGGATTGCGTTTAACCGTGGCCAAAAATCAAGTTCACCAGTTACCCTCGTTTATTTTCGGTTCACAAGGGCCGGGCTCTTTACAACACATAGGGGGATCGTTTCACCGCAACATGGATGATATATCTCTTTTTCCCTGCCATTAAATGGCCTTATTAAAATTCCCTGGCGCGGCAATTTCGCGGCCTGCAGCTGCCGCACCCGGCGAACAGTTTCGAACCTCTTTCGGGAATTGCGGCCATTTTATTTATATTTCCTCCTCCCGATTTTCCCCTCCCAGACGATCCCATCATTGATCTGTATATTAATTGAATAGCCGACGCTCTATAAATTTCTACGACTATTAGTCTAATACATCATCTCGTATTATAGACTAATGAACTAATTACCATTTGCTCATGCGTCAGAAACAATACGTGGTTCAAAAGAAGCATGCGCACGCGCATACGTTACTTCTTTAGTACCGCGGTTCACCTTCAGTGGCGCTGGCGTGTCATGAATGTGTCCCCAAATTCTTGGCCTAAGAAACTAATCGGCATCAGCTATTCAGTTAGTGCCAACGGAAAAAAAAAAAAATTAGTCCATCGGACAAAATCGTTTACTTGACCGTATTTAATTAATAAGTAATTAAGTACGATCTTGTATAACCTACTACATTTGATGTAACCATGGAAAAATTATTAACCAATGAATTTCATCGTGTCAACCGAAATACTTGGCTGAGTATACAACAATCCCATTCTACGATTCAGGCAAGAAAAATTGTATCGATCAGCTATTCAGTTAGTGCCAACGGAAAAAAAAAAAAATTAGTCCATCCAAAATCGTTTACTTGACCGTATTTAATTAATAAGTAATTAAGTACGATCTTGTATAACCTACTACATTTGATGTAACCATGGAAAAATTATTAACCAATGAATTTCATCGTGTCAACCGAAATACTTGGCTGAGTATACAACAATCCCATTCTACGATTCAGGCAAGAAAAATTGTATCGATGCAAGGTGATATTTTTCCCCACGCATTGGTATCAGCTTTCGCACTTTTCTCGGGATAATTCCCAGGTTTGGGGCGACCGATAAAGGGAATCACCATCTTCCGCTCGATCTGGTTCCCTCCAATCCTCCATATTCATTAATTCCGCGGACGATGGGAGTCCTTCTCTCTTTCTTGGCGGAACCCCGGGTACTCGCCGTGGGGGCCTGAGTTCGATGGCCGGCACTTTGCGAAAACCAGTTATTTGCGAGGCCGCGAATCGCCCGACGAAGGAGCGCGGCAACCGGAAGTCCTTTGGCCCCGACCACGGCCTACACCCACGAAAACGTCACTCGACTCTCCCTTTCCGCCTCTTTGTCGATTACCTAAGGTCTCTCTCGGCTTTTCCCCGGCGAGATATCTCGTATCAAGAGTCGTCGTTCGCCGTTCTGCCGCGAGATGGCGCCCGGCGCGCCATCTACGGGGGCGGCGTAGGTGCCCACCTTGTGATACCGTAACTCGTAATAAAGCACTTAGAGTCCCCGTTGCATAATAACGAGGCTCGATTTACATATTCAGGAAACGGCCGCGCCGCGTACGCGGTTCCTCGCCGTCTTTAAGGTTAAGAACGCGCCGAGGAGAAAGCCCGACAGAGGCCGCCGGTTGTTAACGAGGGAAAGAAGTCGCCATTTTGAAAATGAGGAATTACATCGGGGAAATGTTTACCCCTCTCCCCCGGGGCGAGGGGACTTCCCGCAGGAGAAAGTCCCGTCACGCTGGCGGGGCGCGTAATTAATGGCAACTTAATTATTAAACGGAATCGCTGGCCACCTCTCCCGGGGGGGTCCGCGACATGGCGCGAAACGAAGGCCACTGCTTCCGGGGATCGCCGGACGCAGTAATTGTTGCTGGAAAATTGTTACTAGCTCCCTGTGCACGGTATTACCACTGGGTCGTACCGCCGTGTAATCGCGAGTTACCAGGCGCATAATTGCGAGAGTATTAATTCCTGAATGACACAGTTCGCGACTTATGAATATTCCTAATCCTAGCCTACGGCGACGTTGAGATAAAAACCGGACATTAAGGTCTTTTTCTTAATTCCCTTGATCATAGAATATTACAGCCTAGTTCAGCTAGTACAGCAGTACAGTTCATTAGGGATCAAAGTGGCCTTCTCGGTCGCCTGTCGATCCAGGTACGAATAATCTCTCGTAATGATCGATCTCGTGCCTTAGGGCGAGAAATTGATTCTTCTTTTTTTTTCGGCTTTTCTTTTTTCATCCTGGACACGTCGGAAATGCTGAAGTTCCGCCCATGCCTCTTAGGGCGCCACTTTCGAGTCTGCCCGAAGGAAATCACCGTCTTTATGAATGACCACTCGGTCGAGGTGCGTACACCTCGGTAATGACCGGTCACCGTAATGGTCGCCGGCGTAATGATCGATCCATCGATCGGGCCGTAAGCTTTCGATACGACACCGAGGGGCACAGAAAATATTCTCGCGTTTCAAAGCGGATCGACGAACTTTCCCCTCGCCGGGATCGTTAATGTTACTTAAGAGGACATGAATGGCGCTAAGAAATTTAATCGACGTCGATAAAGTCAAATTCATCTATACCTTTTTTGGGGGGAATGCCGTTTTGAATACTCAAGTGGGAACATAAGCTGGCGCGTACAATTACCGACATTTATGTTTATGTTCAAGTTTTTTACAGTCTACGTTGTGAATTATACGAACTGAAGGGTTCCATATGTCATCTCGGTAAAGTAATGATAAAAAGATCGATGTAAAACTGTCGAAATCCCGTGAATTCATGACTGTTTATATTTTCACCAACCAACTTCGCCATCTGTGAAGTTTAGCTGCAACTAAATTTTTACTCTAAAAACACGTGTTAGCCACGAGGTAAGCCAGTATTTTCTTGCAATCGTTGGCGAAAGTATTTCCCACATTTTCCCATCTGACTCTGCAGAGTCAGACTTATTTAAGTATACGCTGATATTTTGTTATGTCAACGGTATATTCAAGAGATTAAAATAAATTTGTGCTTCAATCAACTACATGCATTTTCATTTCAAACTCATATTTTATTTATTTGATTGAAACTTCTTCTAATAAACTATACCATATTCTCCTTTCAAAGATATATCAACTTGATTTAAAAGTATATATTGTTCGTATCATCACATACTTCTTCATTTTAACAAAATTTCATTTATTCGAATGAAAGCATTTATTTTTGATTTAACTGCATTCTCGTTCCTTCGCCCGTAACCGCCGTATTTATTTAAAATAACTATTTTTTTTTTCATTCAACCAAATTTTTTTCTCAGTGTGTAATATTCCATTTTTACGGGATTCTAAATTGTTCGAGATACATCCTGAAACTCTTCATTTTTTATTCCCAGCCTCCAAGAAGCGTAAAACATCAAAACCTGCACGGACCACGCCATGCTGGTTTTAGTCCATAAGTAAATAAATTTTTAATGAAAAATCGAATTTCATTAGTCTTGGGACATATATATATAGGCTGACTCTTTCATATCACCTTAAACTAAAAGGCGAAAGTATTTATATCTGACTCTGTAACATTCCATTTCTATGGTATTCTAAATTGTTCGAGTTAGGTCCTGAAACTCTTAATTTTTTATTCTCAACCTCCAAGAAGCGTAAGACATCAAAACCTGCACGGACCACGCCATGTTGGTTCTAGTCCATGATAAGTAAATACATTTTTTATGAAAAATCAAATTTCATGAGTTTCAGGACCTACTTTAGGGCCTCCATAGTCACGTGGTAAAATTTGAAACGAATCGGTACACCCAATTCGGGGAATACTTTCACCAACGATTTGGCTTCGCAGATATATACAGGCTGACTCTTTCATATCACCTTAAACTGCCGTAAAGGAGAGTTTACAGCGCGGCTTCGAGCGCCAACGGTCATGGCCGTGTAACGGCGAAAAAGGTGCATCGCGCACGCGGCCGCTCGCGTTTCCGCGCTTTATCGACCGGATTGGCCGGTCCGGCTGCGAAACCGGAGGACCACCTCGGACGTTCCTGTTATTGGCGCAGATTTTTTTAGCCCCCTTTTTTTTCTCTTCTCGACCCTATGAATAACTTTTCATTAAAATGGAAAGGAATATCTTTGATATAAAAATTGGGATCGCGATAGGAACGGGGACCACCTTGGACATCTCCGCTCTGAAGATGAAATTTTTTCTTGTTATTTCCCTCGTGTCAACAATTTTTCATTAAATGGGGCACTTGATATCTTTTATGAAACTACGCGAACGTGATAGAGCTGAAAGACCCCGTTTGGATTTTTTTTTTGTCATGAAGATAACTTTCTTGCGTCTTTTTTATGTGAACAATTTTTCCATTGAACAGTGAAGTGGATGCTTTTTATGTAATAATGGAAAATCACCGCGGATGGTTCAGCTGGCGGGTTGAAAACTTAATTTTTTAATAAAAAGTGAATTTTATATATTTTCACGATGTTGGTAGATGGTTTTGGTATGGTTTAGGGAAATAACGTATCGCTATGTGAAATTCGAGGAAATTGCAATGTGTACATGTGCTTTGGCAGTGTAATGAGAAATGGGTTTTCAATTTGGCTTTGTGGTAATAGTCAACCCGAGTTGAAATTGGACAAAACAGTGGCCAATCGATGGTGAATACAAATTTGACCGAATGCAAATTTCGTTCGTTATCGAATATAAATTCATTTATGGGAATGAGGGTTTATAACTCGCTTGGTGAAAGTTCCATTTGAATAATTTTTTATCCGCGTTTCGCAACTGGATTTTCGTTCGCTCCCTCGTTTTGTTCGAGTTCCATTCGAAATTGTTCAACCGCAATTTTCGGTTCGGTTATTGAATTACCTTGGCGGACGAAGTCCATATATTTTGGTTAAATAAATCTGAATTTAATTCGTCGATTTAATCATTCTTGAAATTACCCTCTCTCGTATGATTTGCACAATGTTGTTTGTATTATTATTTCCGGATGTGATTAATGCGTGTCAGAAATGATGCGATTAAAGGAGATAAGCAAGGTTCTTCAAGGTAGGGTAAACAGTGAATAATGCGGACAATGCAACTGCTGACGAAGAATCCACACAATTAGTATCGCGTTTAGTGGAAATCGAAAATGACGTGATTCTCTGGAGTCATCGGCGAGGATAAGAAAATAAAGTCGTATGCAAATGACAAATTGCTTAACAATGTAGTTCACTAACGCAGGTTCTGACTCAAACCATCAAAGATATTCATTGCGTGTCTGAAAAACTGGTATCGGAGTAAGTCCTCGGAATTGTTCGATGACTAAAGAGACGTGCCTGAACGATGACGTGCTAATATCTCGCATGGATTAATAATTTTTTCTCCTATACGCAGAGATGGAATACTTTACAAGTGACTGGCACATTCAGTAGACGAGATGTTCAATTATCAATCCGTTTCAAAATTCTCTTCCCCGTATTAAAAAATTCTTCCGTTTTCAGATTGTATATTATATTATATGGTTATTCTTGTTCTGTTAAGAAAAAATTACGCAGTTATCGAATTGCCTCTAATATGTTTTTTTTTTACTTTTCACAGACTCTTCGATTGGAGACCGGAACCGATGCGAGGCGAGCCCTTGAAATGCGAACGCGTGGTCATAATAAAAAATCTCTTCTCCCCGGAGGATTTCGACAAGGAGGTCGCATTGTTGCTCGAATACCAGCAAGACATCCGCTCGGAATGCCAAAAATGCGGGGACGTGCGAAAGGTGGTCATTTACGATGTAAGTGGCATTGTACATTACCGGCACAACGTTGAGATTATGTATTACCGATGCATCACTGGCACAAGGAAGCGGCTTCAAAGACGATTCTATTACCGCAAGGCTCGCCGTTTTGCAGTCACGATCGAACCTCCATTTTACACGTCATAAACATCATTTATGCTAATTCCCCAGGAAAGGTTTTGTCTCCGTTTGTTCTCCGTGTCTCTTGCGGCTGCGTTTCTCCGCGGGAGAAAAATCCAAGGTTTTACCTGCATTTTATCTGCATATCCACGCATACCTGGTCCAGTGCCTCTATCTACATATCGGCTAAAAAGAGCAATTTGGACTTTCGAAATTGAATTTTATCAATTCATTTCGCCTATCTCATCCAGGATGTATCGCGCTTCTGTGTTCGCTATTCGGAGGCGCTGCATCGGGAATTCCAAGTTCACTAAATTCCACCATTACTCGGGGCTTTTTCTCGTTTATGTGGGAGAAAATGTACCTGTCAATGAAATACTGACCTCTCGTTACACTCGATACCGAAGGGAAGAGTCAATGTATCATTCCGCTACTCGGAGGCTGCGACCACTTCAGCGATAATGTACTCGCAAATGTGGTTAAACGCGTTATAAGTCATAACTCGCGACTCCACTGTCGTAACTTATCACTGACATCGTCATTTGCAAGTCAGCAAGGGGACTGGTCACTTTCCCCGGACTCTGGGAAGATAATTGATATCGATGTTTCCCGACATTGTGATGTCTCAATAGCAAGCATAGGTCTGGGAAAGAAAAGCCATTAAACTTATTGTTAGTCATTCTGAACACTTGTCTTTATTCCACTGGAACACCCGACACTTACAATGTAACAAGTCGCTTAAACTAATAATTAATTACCATCCAATTGACATTTATCGCACTACTTATATTACCGTAATTTTCATTTATACCCTGGCATAAAAAAGCAGAACTTACGAGTTCTCATTGAGTTTCATCGGGTAATTTCGTTCATACTTTTCAAGTTAATGTTTCTCAAGTATGCTCGCAGGAAAGGAAATAAATTGGCTCATCTAGCAAAATCGTTTAATTGACTGCATTTAGTTAATTTCAGAATACGTAAAGTAAACCAAATTTCAATTCATTTGGACAAACTCGTTGGCTTTAATTAGCTAAACTGTTTTGGTTAAACCTTTTCGTGGATTTCATAAGTTATTTTAGTCAATAAACCAAGTACTTTGGCTAGACGTACCAGATTATTTTATTATTCCACGCGATCATCCACAATATTTTATGTAATCGACCAAAAGTTAAGTAACCATATTCCAGCGTTGAATGAAGAACAATTTTCTTGATTCGACCGAATATTTTCCTACAATTGCAAACATTGAAGAGTCGAAGCCTCGTAAATGTGAATTTGGGCAGCTGTATAAAAAAAAACAAGTGTCCCTTATTTTTCAATTCTTCATAAGGTATTATAAAACGAATGAAGTAAGTGACGGACTCTTGGATATCCCTTTCTGTAAGTGCATTTATTCCCGCCTCATTCCAGTTTTCAGGCTCGGGTTTCCATTTCTCGGCGACATGAAATCATTTAACCTGATAAGCGAAGAAGCGTGTAATTTAAAGCACATTAGGTCTATTTGAAATTCCACGCACCGGGCTAGTGATTGCGTATCTTCGTGACGCAGTGTCGGCTGCTTTCACGTATAGGAAACGTTCTGCACGCATAGGTGGATGCAAACTGCACGTAACCGCGTTCCGGTGCACACGGGGGTGTACTGACGGTGCCAAAACAATTACAGGTACAACTTCGTCACGCGTCTATGACCGTAGGCGTCGTTCGCACGTGCGAGCATTGCGCAAACTTCTGCTGGAATACGACCCGATGAATTATTCAAAATTATGTATCCCGGCCTGCCAGGTTCCATCGCGTCTAGAAATTAATCCCTTTCCGCTCTACAAAGTCCTCAGTCAAGTTGAGCTTCCAGTAAATCGTTCAATGATATCGACTAATAACCGCCAGGAAAAAGAGAATGTAATTGAAAAAAGTAAGCGGCGCAAACCTTCGACTTTTTTAGTTCACTCAACTGACAAGGAAGGTATCCCAGATCGATCTCCCCGATTTTATTTCTCTTATAATATGTTATAGTAGATTAAAAACTAAGCGACACGTATTTTTTTTTATCTGCCATTAAACACTTTAAGGGGGTAAAACCACCATCTAAAGTAATCATACTTATGGGTGGCTCACCCCTTAATTTTTTTTTTTAATTCAGAAAATTATATTTTTCGTTTCTCGTTATGAGAAAGCTTTTCCAGGTGGATTGGTTAAAAAATATGTTCTCGTGAGTGAAACTGCAAAATCGCCCCTTGACATGCCTTACTTTGGATGGTGGTTTCACCCTCTTAAAGTGTTTAATGGGACATAAAAAAAAATACTGACAAGGAAGGTATCCCAGGTCGATCTCCCCGACTTGATTTCTTTTATAATATGTTATAGTAGACTAAAAATTAAACGACACGTACTTTTTTTTATCTGCCATTAAACACTTTAAGGGGGTGAAACCACCATCCAAAGTAATCATATTTAGGGGTGGCTCACCCCTTAATAATTTTTATTAATTCAGAAAATTATATTTTTCATTTCTTGTTATGAGAAAGCTTTTCCAGGTGGATTGGTTAAAAAATATGTTCTTGTGGGTGAAACTGCAAAATCGCCCCTTGACATGCCTTACTTTGGATGGTGGTTTCACCCTTAAAGTGTTTAATGGGAGATAAAAAAAAAATACGTGTCGCTTAGTTTTTAGTCTACTATAGCGTATTATAAATGAAGTGAAATCGGAGAGATCGACTTGGGATACCTTCCTTGTGAGTGCACTTGAGGATTATCCGCCATAAATAATGGCTATTTAGCACGGGAAGTAATGCTTTTATGATCGGAATATTGCGCAGTTAAAATGACTTTGAGTCCGAGATAAATCTGCCCGAGCTCCCGTTTTTTAGTGGCGAGGCTTCATGTGTGATCGAGGCCGTTAGTGTTTCTTCACGTTCAGGATTATCTATCTATTTCTGGAACGCGGAACATCCTGCCTTAGAGAAGTCGATCCTGATCGAGAACGAAGAGCGAAAGACTTACGCGGCGGTCGTATAATTAGAGCCCCCGTAATTGGGGGACAATTAAACGAATCTGGCTCGGATGGGCGACTTTCTTTACCTCGGGGCTTTTTTTTCGGAAATCCTCGGAAAGCCTCTTTTTTAGGATTTACCGTTGCCGAGGAGACCGCAGGCGTGGTCGAGGCGACGGGATGGACGTTTCGCTCTCATTATGCTTTAACAACGAGTGATGTGCTGAACATAGGGTTTGAAGATCATTAGATTGGACGCGGTGGTTCCATCAGGTGTCCGGGTCGTTCACCGGGCTCGATGACTTCCTCTACAGCCATTAAAAGAGGCGAATAGTCGCGAATCACTCTAAAGAGAAAAAATCGCAAAAATTTCCGCAGGGGGAGACCGTGGTCAAATGTAACACGGGGCAATTGTAATAAACGTTATGAATTATTTATTCAAACTTGATAAAGCGTGGTTAAGCAGTGGAAGCTTCCCATGGATACTAGGGACATCTTCCAGTCGTTTCATGATTATTATATCAGACGTTCTCTTGTTATTTTCATTTTTCCCGATAGGACCAAAATAGCCCAAATTTGGATTCAGTGCCCTTCAATGCAAGAAATGGTCCCATGAAATGTGAAATCAGTAACATGGAAAACAAAATGGACTATGTCAATTTTTACTGTTCGAAATGTATTACTAATTAAATATGTGACATTCATATTTATTTATTTCTATATTTATTCATTGTAAGGAACTTTTGTTGTGTTCATCCGTATCTACCAAAACATAGTTATTAACTATAGTTATTTGAGTATTTTTGTATTAATCAGTGGTGTTACATTTGTCCCAGCCCCTGCAACGATTGCACATGTAACAATTACATTTAGTAGAGAAAATAAAAATTGCTCATTTTTATAGGATCTTGAATTCGAATGTAGGTTGTCATTCAGGGGAAGGTTCACTTAATACATGGACCAAGATTCGATCATAAAGAGCTGTTGCAATTAATTGTAGAAATAAAAACGTTTAAATTGTTACAATTGACCTCGGTCTCCCCTCCTCTGATCCGCCCGGTAAAACGTCAGTCATTTCTCTCGGACTAAACGCGTTGCATTCATTTGAAAATAAAAAAAGAAAAAAAAATTGAACGCGGTGTCACCAGCATCCTCGTTTTCACAGAAAAGAATTGCATTCACGTAGCACTCTGGACCCGTGATTTTTCCCATCGAAACCGTCTTTATGGTCGACGGTATCGAATTAAACCGGGGGAAAGAAGGTAGAGAAAATATTAAAAAAAAAATTGGAATGGGGAAACAGGGCGGAAACGATCGCTCCTTTATTCGGGGTGGAAGGTTATTTCAGGTAGATCGTGAGGCGGAATCGAATTTTGTCTTCTATTTCGATATTCCCGCGCTTCGAAGCTATAAAAGCGAGCTTTTGTTACAACTCGCCGTGCCCGCCGCCTTTTTTCCTCCTCCCTTTCCCGTTCTCCGGGCATTGTATATTCTTTTCTTCTTCTTCTTCTTTTTTTTACGGCTCCCTTTTCCGGGAGGTTTCGATTCGTTTTCGTATCTTCGTGGTGCTCCTTTTGGAGGCTTGCCTACGCCCCGAGCCGCGGTTTTATGAACTCCTTCGTCGGGGCGTTAATTTTATAACTCGGTCGGTTTGACAGTGTTAGGCTCTTTGTCCCTTAGTCGAGCTCGACCAATGCCACGGGCTTGCCCTGGTGTCAGCCTCTCTAAATCTGGGCCCTAAACGCGCCAAGAGTGCCTCGAGTCGAGCAGTCTTTTATCCCGTTCCTTTCTTTCCCCGAAGAACGCTTCGGAAATGCCTCGCAAATGCCTGGCGGTGCTTCTCGGAGAACGTCTACGTGGAAAATGGACGTAAAAATCCCGTTCGCAATTTAGTAATACGTGGTGTCGATCAATTTAAGGAGAGTTTCGTTATTACGATAACAATAAATAAACAATAACGATTCTCCTACTGACGAAAAAATGTGCACATCAGGTCTTGGTGAAATTTAGTTAACACATTTGCGACCGCCGACGTGAATTCACGTCTTTTCAAGTTCTATTCCTGTTTGCCCCTGACGTGAATCACGTCCATAACGATACACAATACAAGTATGCGGCAACTAATTTCAGAATGTCATTATTTTCGCCAGTACTCAGTATTTGAAACGGAAAAAAATTTCCGGTCGCGATGTGTTAACACATTTGTTAACGTGAATTCACGTCTTTTCAATTTCTACTCCTGGTTGCCACTGACGTGAATTCATGTCGTTTTAAATTCTAGTTCAATTGCAGCTGACGTGAATTCACGTCTTTTCAACTGATTGCCGCTGACGTGAATTCACGTCTTTTCAACTGATTGCCGCTGACGTGAATTCACGTCGTTTTAAAATTCTAGTCCGATTTGCAGCTGACGTGAATTCACGTCTTTTCAAGTCAATTCCTGGTTGCCACTGTGACGTGAATTCACGTCGTTTTAATTTCTAGTCCAATTGCAGCTGATGTGAATTCACGTCTTTTCAAGTCTATTCCTGGTTGCCACTGTGACCTGAATTCACGTCGTTTTAAATTCTAGTCCAAATGCAGCTGACGTGAATTCACGTCTTTTCAAGTCAATTCCTGGTTGCCACTGTGACGTGAATTCACGTCGTTTAAACTTCTAGTCCGATTGCATCTGACGTGAATTCACGTCTTTTCAACTGATTGTCGCTGACGTGAATTCACGTCGTTTTAAAATTCTAGTCCGATTGCATCTGACGTGAATTCACGTCGTTTTAAATTCTAGTCCAATTGCCGCTGACGTGAATTCACGTCTTCTCAAGTTCTATACCTGGTTGCCGCTGACGTGAATTCACGTCATTTTAAATTCCATTCCTGATTGCCGCTGACGTGAATTCACGTGCATAACGATACACGATACAAGTTTGCGGCAACCAGTCTAAGAATTTCATTATTTTTGCCGGTACTCAGTATTTGAAACGGAAATAATTTGCCGGTCGCGAATGTGGTAAAAAAGAATTCGTTAATCGCAAGATCTTGCCGAGGGATTGCGGTTTCGGTATTGAATAATTTTGATAACCAATGTCGCGGGACATTGTCAGGTCCTTTGTGGAGAAGTGGAGAGCGAAGTTTGCCCCGGAGTCGCCTCTCGAAATCGAGTCCCTAAACGCGGTGAAAAGTGCCTCGAGTCAAGCAGCCTTTTACCCCGTTTCTTTCTTCCTCCCCGAGAACGCTTTGGAAACGCTTCGAGAACGCCTCGCAAATGGCCTGGCAATGCGGCACCTTGGGAAGTAGGGAGCACTTCGAGTAGCGATGCAGGAACGCCGAAAGAACGCTAGGAAAGAAAATAGGGCAGAGCCGTTCGGCGAATGGCGAACGGGCGATTGCTATTTACCGGGTGAAATGTGCACGTCCCTTTCCCACCCGCGTCGACACCTGCATCGGCACTTGCATTCGGATGGACATGTGCCCTCTTATCCCGGAATACAACCCCGAAAGTCTAGGAACCTGTTTTACCGACCAACCGCCCCCCCAAGCGGCCGCAGTTTGCCACCCGCTCGATAACTCTTGGACAAATCCTCGATCCTTCCGTTCCCCATAAAAAGGGACACCGATGAAAGGCGACGGTATAAAAGGCGATTTTCGAAAATCGCGCCCTTTCCCATCCAATCTCCTTTTTCTGCTCCTTTTACGTCGGGCGCGGCGGTTACTCTTCGGGAATAACCCTTTTGTCTCGTTCGCCGGTAGAGACGAGTCGGAGAATGGAATTCGCTTTGACATTGAATGGATTCGCGGTCGAGAGAGCTGGGAGTGTCGGCGCGGGGAATTTATGGGGTTAGGTCAGCCCTTCGTGGATTTATTTGCATCTTGTCTCCGGCCGCCATCTTTGTTATCGGGCCTGCGAGCCGTGCGACTGGTTTTGCCGAGGACACCGTCGGTTTGGGACGATTTCTTGACTTGCTTAATTGCCTTCGCGAATGATCCCGTCGTTCCCTCGGGTCCTGAAGCCGTCGGTTTGTCTTAAGTGGAGTTAGATTTAGGTTGAGATTCCATTATTACCGCGGCCACGGACATGGCGGCTTCGCCGGCGTTTAACGGGCAACACGTCAATCTTCTGGGATCAGTTCTCTATGCCATGTCGTTCATGTTGATAAACCGGCGATTCTCTAGTTAGATAGTTTCTTGCTCGATTGTTGGGGTTGAATGTTGAAGGTTTGTTTCTCCGCGAATTGCATAATATAGGTTAAATTGATATTAATCTACGCCTTTTACTTGTTTTGCGGGAACAATATTAGAGCGCGGCAAAGTTGACTCCTTGATGAGGTTCTATTGCAATTTTTAAGTGAACGAATTTTTTTGTTTAAACTTTTTCTTTCAGACAGTTTCTTGGTCGATTGTTGAAGGTTTGTTTCTTTGCGAATTGCATAATATAGGTTTATTGATATTAATCTACGCGTTTTACTTGTTTTGCGGGAACAATATCAGAGTATGGCAAAGTTGACTGCCTGATTAGGTTCTATTACAATTTTTAAGTAAAAGAAATTTTTTGTTTAAACTTTTTCTTTAAGCCAGTTTCTTGGACGATTGTTGGGGTTGAATGTTGAAGGTTTCTTTCTCCGCGAATTGCGTAATATAGGTTTATTCATATTAATCTACGCCTTTTACTTGTTTTGCGGGAACAATATCAGAGTGGGGCAAAGTTGACTGCCTGATTAGGTTCTATTATAACTTTTAAGTGAAAGAAATTTCTTTTTAAAAACAGATTAGGTAGTATGTACATTGTTTCTTAATTGTTATGGCGTGTATCTATTAATTATTAATAGCTTATTATTCTTTTTTATCTGTAATAAAAAGAAAGGAAGCAACTGCCAAGATAAGAAATGACTCCTTCGAACGTCAGTGTTAATCTTCCTCCTTTATTTTTTGTAGAAATATTTTATATAATGTGACCCCGATTTCTCATTGGAATTATTATCATACGGAGACATGTTGTGTTCTAATAGAAGTAGGAATGAGAGTGTTGTAAATCGTATGGAAATTTTAATGGTAATTTCATTTGGGTTCCAGAGACATCCGGAAGGCGTCGCTCAAGTGACGTTCCGAGAGCCATCGGAAGCGCAGACGTGCATTCAACTATTGAACGGCCGTTGGTTCAGTCAGAGAAAAATATCGGCTGAAATCTGGGATGGAAAGACCAAGTACAAGTAAGTTCATCGTTATTAGACCCCAGCTTTATCGACACTGATAGAATAGCCAGTTACCTGCCTTACCAATGGGTGGTACAAAAACTGTTCAACCTTGTTACCAACGAAAGGAAGGTACCTGCAGTCGGCACGTTACCTGTCCTTTAAAATAATTAACTTAGAATAACAGGTGCATAACCGACAATACAATCCCTTGCAAAGGTAGAAATGATAATTTACATTAATAATTGTTACAGAGTGCGGGAGACGGAAGAAGAAGTGGAGGCGAGGTTGGACAAGTGGGACAAGTTCTTGGAGCAAGAGGAAGACAAGAAAGAAGCGGCGGCCTTAAAAGCTAAAGAATCCACCTAAAAAGAAGTACCGTTCAATCGGTCTCCGAGGGGACATCAATTAAGCGAGAGCAGTCTTAGAACAAGTGACGATTTGTCGAAGTCTAAGGCGAATTAAATCGATTAACAGGAGTCGTCGCGATTACGATTACCGACCGCGTCGCTCCTTCGATAGCTTTTAACTCTAGCCGTAAAATGAAGTTAAACGCCCGATCGCTGCTACATTAGTAACGTCGTGACACAATGTAGACCACAAGGGATAATAAAGACAAATAATTTTGACGCGGTCTCTTCAATATTCACGTCATGCGACATTTAACACAATTTATACGATTTAATTATCTTTTCAAAATACTCCATCGACTACAATAGGACAATAAGTGTCAGCGACGGCAAAGGCCTAACGGAACAGCGCGAAAACGTCCGCGCAGCTTCTTTATGGATTCGAGGGCAGACAAAAGGTAGAGGGCCGGGGAAAATAAGATGAGGGAAGAGAGGAGCCGCGGAATCTCCTAATTTGCTATTTCGACATTCCTGCCGACCCGTGTGCGGTGCCGTTCGTGGGACTCCTCGCGAGAGGCTGTCGGCGATACGTCAAAAAACGTGATTCGCCGGGCCGGCGTTTCTTCTCTTCCAGTCCGCAAACGGCGACTTCAGCCTTTTCGGCCCCTGGAAACCGTCGAATTCTCGCTAGAGGGCAATTTGTTCGATCCAGGATCCTCCGAGAAGTACAGTCCTCGCAGTTCCGCTCGGTAAGGTTGGAAAAGAGAGTCCCAATTCCTCGAGATAATTAAGCTGAAGTGAAACATCCTTCAAATCAGTCGATTCGAATACAACACTTTTTTTTAAGGGTATTAGACCAAACTGTCCGAAACATTGACACATCACTCCTGATCATCTAAGAATTGTCCTGACACATTAAAAATTTGGATTTTTCAAAAAAACTTTTTAACTCAATCCAGACCAGAACCAAAATGGCGTCGGGCTCTCATATTTCGATCAATATACAATTATCGAAGGCTCTGATATGAGAATCGACAGGGTTAGGACAATTTTACGACAATTTAGAACACTCTGGTAATCGATATACTCGCATTTGAACGGGATAAAGGCAAAAAAAGTGTTGTATGCACTTCTTTGCTAAAACGATGGTAATACGAGGTCTCGGAGTGAAAATGTAATTGACCTGGAAATCACAGATGGCGCAGGGGGTCCCTGCGCAGTCAACTAGTGCCCCAGAAGGCATGAATCCAGAGGATTTCTGGAGTTTTACTTCGATTCCTTTATAATTATTGTACGAAAACGACAGGTGGAATATGCCATTTGATACAATACCCAATATAATTCGACCCAGCTGTCAATATAAAAACGAACGTCGGCAACGTAGGCATTTAGAAAAATCTTCTTTATCGACGTTGATCAAGTTCCTCGACGTGTTTCACTTCACCTTAAATAAATAAACAATAAACAATCCGAAATAATTCCAAAATCAGGCCATACCAAATTCACTCTCAAGCCTGGTCAATTCGTCTGTCGATCCGATTTCCATAGGGCAGGAAAAAGAAAAAGTCTGCAATTTTATAGGGGGACGCGCCGTGACGGTAGGCATTCGCAGCGGCTAACGCCGCAGTTTACTCGTGCAAATCGGCGCCCCTCGGGGATGGATTTCTCGCCAAGAGCACTTCGGAGCATATTTCGAGCATCATCCCATTCATCGGACCGGGGTGGGCACCCCAGCGGTGGTAATATCACTGACAAATTTAATGCCCGACTATTAGCAGCGGGGAGCCCTCCTCCATTGTGAAGAGGCCACGTGCGCGATGACTCCCCTGGTCCATTGCACCCCCAGGTCCCCCCGCGCCGTTTTATACCCCGTAAAGCAGCGTTGCACCGCCCTGTAGGGCCGGCTCGCATTGTGCAACCTCCTGCGTCGCTCTGTAGCTTCGTTTGATGCGCAGGTCGCGCACATCGGGGTCGCAGGGGCGGCAAAAACCGGGATCGGGACGCAATGTCACGCTTGTCGGGCTTTATTGGATTTGCCCGACACCCCGTGTAGGACCTGCTTCGGATTACACGTGAGATTAGACACCGGCTACACGGAGAGGCGATTCGACTCGGTCAAGTGTCGAGATGGGAAAGGAGAGGACATCTCGCGACCCTGTCTCCCGGTCGGTGAAATTCATCACAGGGGGGGATTTGCGAAAGGGAGGTAGAGGAGAGTGGAGGGAGGAGGAGGACGAGGGCAATGAGGGAGATGATGGGAGTGAAGCTTTTTATTTCAATTGGAAACGTGCGACGGAGGAGTCCTTGGTTAACGGCGAAACGAGGTTAACGTGGTGAAACGGCGGTAAATGGAAAGTGAAAAAAAAAAAGAAAAAGAAACGAGGCACATGAGATTTTTAAAACACGGTTGAGATGCCGTTTGATGGAACGTAATGAAAGAATGAGCGTTGGGAAAATTTTGAAAATCGATCGCGATGCTCATGGATGGAAGGTTACGATGAAATATGGAAGGAGAAATTGATAAGAAGGGGGAACGATGACGCTCGGTGGAAAGGTATGGAAAATATGAGGAACGAGAAAAGTCAACGTCGTGGTTGCGATGATGCGCGAAGACTGGGCGAATATTATTGATATTTACAACAAATATGGATCGTTTAGTCTCGCGGGGTGCGCATGTAGGATATGAAGTGGCAAGAGAGTGCAGGAACAACAAAGTCGCGTACCAACGGCGACATTTCGAGCGGCAGGAAATTATGAGGTGGAATTAAATTCCTCCAAGCCGGGCCAACCAAACGGGAGATGAAAACAAGGGATACTCGTCCTCGATTAAGCTCTCGATCCCAAACCCCTAAAACCTAAAGGCGCAAAATCGTGTTTCCAAAAATTATCATAAACCGTGCCGTCTACTTCGAATCTCTTTTCGTTCCCAACTTCTGATCCCAGTCTCAAAACGATCATCGCCCAAGAACCGGCGTATTAACACATTCGCGACCGCTGACGTGAATTCACGTCTTTTCAAGTTCTATTCCTGGTTGCCATTGGCGTGAATTCACGTCACTTTAAATTCTATTCCTGGTTGTCACTGACGTGAATTCACGTCGTTTAAATTCTATCCTGATTTCCACTGACGTGAATTCACGTCTTTTCAAGTTCTATTCCTGGTTGCCATTGGCGTGAATTCACGTCACTTTAAATTCTATTCCTGATTTACGCTGACGTGAATTCACGTCTTTTCAAGTTCTATTCCTGATTGCTACTGACGTGAATTCACGTCATTTTAAATTCTATTCCTAGTTGCCACTGATGTGAATTCACGTCGTTTAAATTCTATCCCGATTTCCGCTGACGTGAATTCACATCTTTTCAAGTTCTATTCCTGATTGTCACTGACGTGAATTCACGTCGTTTAAACTCTATCCTGGTTTCCGCTAACGTGAATTCACGTATTTTCAAGTTCTATTCCTAATTGCCACTGACATGAGTTCACGTCGTTTAAATTCTATCCTGATTTCCGCTGACGTGAATTCACGTCTTTTCAAGTTCTATTCTTGGTTGCCACCGACGTGAATTCACGTCATTTGAAATTCTATTCCTGATTTACGCTGACGTGAATTCACGTCTTTTCAAATTCTATTCCTGTTTGCCGCTGACGTGAATTCACGTCATTTTAAATTCTATTCCTGACTGCCGCTGACATGAATCACGTCCATAACGATACACGCTACAAGTATGCGGCCTCCAGTTTCAGAATGTCATTATTTTCGCCGGTACTCAGTATTCGAAACGGAAAAATTTGCCGTTCGCGAATGTGTTTAAAAATCCCCCCCGCCTCGAAATCCTTGGGGAGGCCGGAGTCACCGAGTAATCCAAGAATCCGCGCCCGGCGAATTTGTCGAAAAACTTGGAAACTCCCCGTAGTACGGGGTCCCGGGCGGGAGTGAAATTAAGCTTCCCGAAACACCGCGAAACTGTTAATTAAGACTCATTATGCCCCCGGAGGAAGGCGGAGAAGTAGTTCCTCGGGGAGGCGGGGGCGGCGGCCGCCCGGAAGGGGTGGTTTAACCCGAGCAGGAACTTCTTAATACCGGCGCCGGGTAGAGTCGGGTTCATTGTGAGATCAATACAGAGAGAAGCGGCCGTAGGAGTGGCACCGGGCGCCGATTGGCCGGCGGTTCCCGGGGAGCGATTGGTCGGTGCGGGCGCTGCCAGGAGGCGTTCCCGGGGGTGGTCGGCTCGACCCTCGACGTCGCCGCCGCCGCCGGCGTGGCCGCCTGCCCGACCGGCCCCGCCGGGAGAGGGCTCAGTTCTCCTTTGCCCACCAGAGACACGCAATCTCGAGAGCCACGCACGACCCGACAGTCGCTCGCCCGGAGACCTCAGCACGCCGGTCGGGATCGATCCCGGCCGCGATCGGTCCTCTGGCCCACCGGCAGGTGGAAAGGGTGCGTTCGCTCCGGGAAGTCCCCTGGCCACCGACGATCGGTTCCCCGGGGGCCAGGGACCACGGTGACCCCCGACCTCCGATTCGACCGGTCTGGGCGGTCGTCCAGCGTGACTCCGAGAGGGACGACCGGTGAAAGATTACAAATCGTTCGACTCGCTTTGGGTCCGGACGCGGGCCGGCCCTTGGGATCCGCGTCGGCAGCCTCGTGATCGGTCCGGGTCTTCGGATCGGAGATAGTCCGACCGGTCCCGAAGGACGGGCGGCTTCGCTCCGTGCTCAGTTCCATTTCGACCACCAAAGACAACGAATCGGGCTACCCGCGCCTCGACCGGAACCGCAATGGGTCGACCTTGAGGATCGGTCCGCTCGACTTCTCCTCGAGGCGAGTCAGAAACCGTGAGTTCCTATGCGCAGTGGATCGAGTGGTGAGCCCGTCTCGTAGATCGGAGACTGAGTTAATCGTCAAAGGTGGAAGTGCCCGCTGATCGTCGGGGGAGGTGAACGCTCTCGAACGGTGGTGCCAGGATGTCCGCGGGAAGGCGCTGCAATCTCCGTGTTCATTAGTTACGTGTTTATCGAAACCCGAGCCCACCTCTCTGTGCGACGGGAACTTTGCGATTAACCGGGATAACCCGATCTCCCGCAGTGCCCGTTTGCGAGGGACGACGTCGAGGACCTTGGGCACCGCTTTTGCGATTCGGTGCCCGGAGGCTCCGAGTCCCCGATAACTCCTCCGGAGTGGACAGAACGCGTTCTCCGGAACTCACCTTATTCTCCTCTTCGGTATCCATACATCTACCGGTACTTCCGAATCGAGGGATCCGGCTGGACCAATCCAAGATCGCCACCTCGTCGAGAACTCCTCCACCCTGGTCTCCTGGAAAGCGGAGGTCCTTTTGGTGCGCCACCCTTCCCGAGTCCCAGAAGGGAGGACCTAGGTCCTTCGTTTCGATTCGCAGACCCTCGAGGCTTCCCATAAGGGGAGGTTCGATGCCACGACGTTGTCCTGCCGCCCTCGGACGACCGGAGCCCTTCGGCCCCCGGTGAAGGAAGATGCGCTGACGGAGCGGCGGCTCTCGAGGTCGGTTCCCTTGGGAGCAGCCGAGAGGACGGTCCCCCAGCCCTTCTTTGACGAGGGATTCTCGGCCAGGGGAGGAATAGCGAGGGTGGAAGAGGTCGGGGCTGGTCTCGAGGGTGGTGCGACGTTCGGGTACGCGAGTCGCCAGGCCGGCTCCGGGGGGCCGGGCCCGGGTGGGGTGATGAGCGGCTGCGAGGTTATGTATCCTTATTACCCGTACATCTATCAGAGGGCACCGCCACCCCCGCATCCGACCCACCCACATGCCGCAACGCATCCGCATCCGCACGCCAACCCCCATGCGGCGCATCACAGTCCGGCAAGGCCGGCGCCCTTTCAACCCTTCTCGGCGACCACGGCGACGCATCAGTACGATAGGGTGAGTCTTACCCTTATTCGTTGCCGATTACGAAACTCGGTAGAGTTGCGCGCCAAATATATATATAGTAATTATCCACGATGTTCAGCCTGGCGTGTCAAATTGGACAATGAATGTCGTTTGTTGAACCTCTTGAATGAGTAAAGTCAACTTTAATAAGGCCATCGAGAGTGGAGGATTTTTCTGTGTCGTGTTATCCGGAAGATAATGTGGCATAAGAACATAAGAATGGCGTTTCAACGTCTGGTTTTCTTGCAAGTGGAAATATTTCTCGGTAGCGGGTATACCCAATCGTTTGGATATTACCACGTGGACGTGTAGATACTACGGAATGTCCGAACGTTGCTGAAATTTCATTTAAAATCAATCTTTTTTTATCAAAATTTTAAAAGTATTTTTTTGACCGAAAATTAAATTTCACGAGTGCGGGGACCTTCGTTAGGGTCTTTACATTCACGTGGTGAAATTTTTAAGAATTTTATACACTCAGTTCGGAGAAAAGTTTCATAAACGATTGATTCTTCGGACAACGCTATCGCCTTAATTCGGTACCCTTGGTATTTTCATACGAATATAAAGGCATAAATATGGCGTTTCAACGTCTAGTTTTCTCGCAAGTGGAAATATTTCTGGGAAGCAGGTATACCCAATCGTTTGGATTTTACCACGTGAACGTGGAGATTCTACGGAATGTCCGAACGTCGTTGAAATTTCATTATGATCAATCTTTGTTTATAAATATTTCTAGTGTTTTTTCACCGAAAATTAAATTTCACGGTTTTCTCGCAAGTGGAAATATTTCTCGGAAGCGGATATATTCGATCGTTTGGATTTTACCACGTGGACGTGGAGACTCTAAGAAATGTCCGAGCGTCGTTGAAATTTCATTTAAAATCAATCCTTTTTTATAAATATGTCTATAGTGTTTTTTCACCGAAAATTAAATTTCACAGTTTTCTCGCAAGTGGAAATATTTCTCGGAAGCGGATATATTCGATCGTTTGGATTTTACCACGTGGACGTGGAGACTAAGAAATGTCTGAGCGTCGTTGAAATTTCATTTAAAATCAATCCTCTTTTATAAATATGTCTAAAGTATCTTTTTACAAAGAATTAAATTTCACGAGTGCGGGGACCTTCGTTAGGGTCTTTACATTCACGTGGTGAAATTTTTAAGAATTTTATACACTCAGTTCGGAGAAAAGTTTCATAAACGATTGACTCTTCGGACAACGCTATCGCCTTAATTTGGTAATCCTTTCGCTAGGATATATTTTAGACATATGCGTAACAGACAATGGACGTTTAAGAAGTTTCAAGACTTTTCCTAGAACCTCCATAATCGCGTGTCAGGGTTTCAGATTATTCGGTGCACCCAGTTTGGAGAAATGTATTATAAATATTTTCATGTTTTGATATATACATAGGATGACCCTTTCGTATTACCTTTACGTATTCTTTCACGTAATTTAATGCGATCTTTCCCGTTTTTGCGGGTTTTCCAAGTCAAAATATGAATTTGTCCAGATGAGCGGCGAGATAACACGAAGTGATATCCTTATAATTCCAGAATCCTTATCCGATAAGGTGGTATATCCATACGTGGCGTTTTGTCCCACACGTCGCGTATGTCATGAAAACCGGATAAGGGATGGAATCTTCGATCCGCAACTTCCGTGGACCGCGACGAAGCGGCGCGTTCGCCAGCAATTAATGTTATCACGGTTCAATGTAAACGAGGGTGTAGCCACGGTGCGTTAAATAAGATTAAGTCGAAAGTAGGCGGGCGGGGTCTGGAAATGAAGCCATCAACGCGAAACCGCACAGAGCGAGGTCCTTTCAAGGAGCGTAGCTCGTAAATGTGCGCGATGCAGAACTTGCCGTCTGCATTCCGCGTAGTTTAAAGCGAAGATAGGGGAGATTCCCTCGCATTAGTGCGTACGGACCGTGCGCGGTCCCTTATGTTCTCTGATTACCTCTGAAAATCTGCCAAAGAGCTGCCTCGTCGATTTTAAGGGGTCGCGTCGACCCCAAGAGACGCTCCGTGGGTAAAAGTTGGGTAACTCTTTGAACTGGGGGAAAGAAATCGAGAGGCAAGTGCGCAAGACCTCGTCCGTGTGCGCAGCGGATCGGTTCGAAAGCGCCTAATCGGAATTCGGTCGCGACTGGCGCCGGTAGAGTAGACGTTTCGGCCCGGGCTCGTAGAAGACAGGTTATGGAAATACAATAACCCAACCGTCCCTAATCCGATTAACACCTGACGTGGAATAATCGCACACACGGAGGGGCGATGAGTCCGGGCTCGAGGTGGCTACCCAACCGGATTATGACACCTCGTAATCATCCACTTGGATATCCGTTTAATGCCCAAAGTAAACAATAACGCGAGAGGCGGCAGCTTCCCTTTCGGCCTCTTTTTCAATATGGCCGCCGTGGCACGAGGCGACCCAGCAGGTTGCCGCCGACCGGAGAGGCTCGACGATACTGGTTTCGGGGAATTAGCGGCCCGAGGGCCGCTCGTATTCTGCCTTCTGTATTTGGGGAGTTCGGGCGGCTTCTTTGTGTCCCTGGAGGATCCTTCGAGACGCCTTTGATGGGAGTCGATAACTCCCTAGCTTGTAAGCGGACCGGTCAACTTCCGTTTCTCTCCCACGTGGGCCGCAAACCTCGGGGGCGGATATGTATCCAACGATTGTATTTATATCCCATTCTAGGTGCTTCCCGGTATGCGTTGGTAGTCGCAAGATGGATCCTACTTGCGGATACACGGACGGCGAAACGCGCAACCCGGGCCAAGTTACCCCGACGTCTGGGAGTTTCATTGAAAGCCGTCACGCGTCATCGTCGTCATCCACTTCTGGCGACAAAGGCGAGGCTTGCGCGCTACGCTGTTTACAAACACTCGGCGCAAACGACACGGATACGTTCCGGTCCTCCCTCTTGCCTTCTCTCTCTCGCTCTTGCCCCGGAGATTCCAGCTTTTAGGTGGCTAACTCCTGAAATAGTTTGCGTTCTGGGGGAAGGGTGGACGGGGTCCCTGGGGATCGGTCGTGCTTCATTTTAATCCGTCTGGCGGCAGGTCAGGCGTGTTCCTAACCTACGTGCACCCATCCGTGCACGGCGGGGTGTTGAGTGGCGCCTCGTTCTCTTAGGAGTCACCTCGGCCACCTTCTTTTCGTCCTCTTCTTTTTCTCTTCCCTCCCCTCCCCGTGCCACGAGAAGGCCCGTTGAAACGTGTCCAAATGTCGCTAGGGTTTGCGCGAAAGGAGACGATTTTTCTCTCCCTTTGCGTCTCCAAAATGGCTGCCGAAAATAATTGAAACAAGTAAGCATGGAGACTAGAGACCAGGAGGACGAACTGCATAGGGTCCCTAATGAGAGCTCGTGTCCGGGAAAAAGGATACGGAACATTGTTTAACATTTTCTCTGTAGGTGGCAGTGCTGTCGCTAAGGGACCAACATAGAGTGCCCAATCTTGTGAATCTCGGGGTCACGCGGGAGAACTGTCAAGTCGAAAACTCGGAAAAACTTCACGTTCTACTACCTGAGCCGAAACTTTTTTTTTGTTAATTACAGTACTTACATATGTCAGAAATAAATGCCCATGAAAATATTTTATAGATGAAATGTCCTTTGAATATTTTATCTTAGTTTATTTGGACGATGTAAACGTGTCGCAATTGTATACCTTTAAATCCGCCCGCGCTTTAGTCAAGTAGTGGTTCCTGAGCGAATGTGGCGCCGCCTAGCAGAAAAAGAGCTGTATCCGATTTTAAGGAAACTTCTATAACGTTGTATTCGTTCTCCTGATCTCTAGTCTCCATGCAAGTAACCGTGGAATTTGGTCAAGATCCTGTAAAGAAATCAAGCGACTACCAGTCTACTCGAATTAGGGGTTTTCGACGTATCCTCGAAATTCTACAATTTCTCCTCTGTATATTGGTCATTTTTTCACAGGTGTCTTATTTTTCAAGATCTTTCAAAATGAATTAATTCTCGACTCGCCAGTTCACGCTATGCTGTCGCCTGTCGCTGAAAAGACAGAATTCGAGACTTTAATTATATCAAATTTGTCAAAATACCAGGCTAAATCCTAGAAAATTTTAATTATATCGAATTTGTCAAAATACCAGGCTAAATCCTCGAAAACAGCGAAAGAAGTTTCCCCCTGGGTATTCTCGACTCGCCAGTTCACGCTATGCTGTCGCCTGTCGCTGAAAAGACAGAATTCGAGACTTTAATTATATCAAATTTGTCAAAATACCAGGCTAAATCCTAAAAAATGTTAATTATATCAAATTTGTCAAAATACCAGGCTAAATCCTCGAAAACAGCGAAAGAAGTTTCCCCCTGGGTATTTTACTCGACAGGTTCCTGCATTTTCGATCGACTTAACCTCAAAACGCGTTAAGGTAACTCCGGTCATCGCCCCCCTGCATACCCCCTGCATTCTTTAAACATATATTCCGTGGCCGGACTCGAGGTCGCGTAGACCACTCCGCGGTGGAGTTCGAGTTGCGAGCTTTGGGGAGTTTCTGGAGAGCGATAAAGCACGAAACCCAGCTCGGCCAGCGGCGCGGCTTTCGGGGGAAAAAAATTCCTCGGTGAAAACGGCGCTCCGATAGTCCCGGGACGCTATCGCCCTCTCTCTCTTTCTCCCGTGGGCCGGTCTCACGCAAACATGGCTGCGCGCGCGCCTCGTGTACGCGCGCGTTCCCCCGAATTCGCTCGGCTATTAATTCAGGCCCCGAGGACACCGGTCAGCGGCAAAGGAGCAAAGTGACCGGTTGGGTCAGGCCCTAAATAAAAGGAAGGAACGTTTAAATAAAAGTAAACTCGTGTCGCCACCACCGCGGGGACAGGCAGCGCCGCGCGGCGGCGCGCACGGGAACCTGGCTGCTTTCACGGACCCTTCTCTTCCATCTACGAGTCGCGGTGTCGAAGGCCTCTCAAGATGCCAATCTATTATCATCAAATGGCCAATTGGACGCGATGACTACTGGCAACATTCGTTGCCGGACTTCCCTACGAGATTTAGAAGTTCGTTTGAACGAACACCACGCGTCAGATTGGTATCGACGCTGCGTTCTCTTTAGCCAAGATCACGTGACTAGGTTGACACTAACGAGAAGCTGCCTTTAGACCTGGTACCCACTGATGGCGTCGAATGTCGCATAGAACGCGGCAAGTTACCGTACCGACGATAATAAATCAAACGTAACTTAATCTCCACGCCTTTCTCAATTTTCATATCATTATTACCATGAGGATGATGTAACCTCAAATTTGTTTACAGAATTAACGTTTAGGGAATGAAAGACGTAGCAAAGAAGGACATAAGGGGGTAGAAAATCGTTTCGGGGGTTTAAATGGACCCGAAGAAGGCACGAAGGTTAACACCGTGTTCCGGTGCAATTCCGATTGGTTCTTTATCCACGTCACGTTGGCGCGTTGCGCTCTGTGCGACAGCGTCCAGTGGGACTGCGGCCTCGTTGCGCTCGGAAGGAGATTTAATTAAATCGGTCCATATTGAAAATTGCCCCCGACCGTTGGAATCCCGGACTAACGAGTGCAGTTTTAGGTTAATCGTCCAAAGCGTGCACATCCCCGTGAGCGAGGGAATGTATTTTAAACCGAGCAATGCTCTTTGAGCGGGGGACCGGTGGCGCCATTTTGGTGCACGCTGGAAGGGCGTCATCGCGACAGACGCCAGAAAAATGCGACAACGCGGTCCTCCCTCGGTGTCTCGGTCGCTGAAATAGTGGCCTCGTTGGGAAATAAGCCTTGCCGGGCGATTCTCTCCCGGTATCTCCGTAACGGAAGAACCGCAGGCGGTAACGGAGGAGGCTGGCTCTTGGAAGTCGGGCATGAATTTCTTCTCCCCTCTTTTTCTTTCTTTTTTTCTTTTTTTTTTTTTCCGGGGCGTTCACTCTACGCGTGACGGATGTCTTGTCCTGCCGATCAGTGTCGACAGATCTCGCATTTAGCGAGCTGTCAGGACGCGAGAAGAGGAGGAGCCGAGCGGAGGGAACGGGGGATGGAGAGTCGACGGACGGACAGGAGAGACGGAGCTGGTTCTGTCAGCGGGCCTAAACCGGAGAGCAACGAGAGGAGAAAAGAAAGAAATATCGAAAACCACGCTCTACTTAGATTCGGATTTCTCCTGACTTCGTCGGGGGAAAGATCCTGGGGAAGAGGCGAAATCGATCGAAGACCAGGTCCTGACGACGGGTTTACACATCTTGCTCCTTCATACCTCCTACGACTAATAATAATGCTTAAGTTACTTAAGTCTCCGGAAAATGTACCTTTACTTTATGAATATAGACTTAATAAAAAGAAAAATCCTGGGGAGGGGCTCCTGACGACACATCTACGCAGCTTACTATCTTTTATCTCCTGTGATTTATGATAATAACTTTTAAAATACTTAAGTTAGGGGAGAATATATGTTAATTGACTTGTTAATAAAGGGAATGAAATTGCCTGAATGCGTATTGAATTCCTGTACATTAAACTCTAATCGACGGGAGGAGCATGCGAGGTCCTGGAGTTCTTTCCGCGCGGGGACGTTATCACGCGATGATATTTATGATCAATTATCGGACGTTTCGGATGTTCCTGGGATATTCTTCGGCGTCCAGGATATATCCAGAGAGGAGGGGCCTGACGTTCCTAAAACGAGTCCTTGACTGGACGCAATAAAGTCATAAACGTTTTAGTATCTCCTCTAAAACCGAGGACCTCTTCCATGCTTCTCTTCGAGATTGCCGGTCTCAGGTGACGACACGTTATTCCTTGGGCAATGCGTATACATATACACGTGAGGGTATTTATGTACTAACGTATTGTATATGTATACGCGTATGGCCACGTATATTTTATATATATCGTATATAAACAAACGGAAATATATATAATGCGTAGACAACTTGGGTAGCCAGAGGACACACAAGAAACATACACGTGAGGGTGTTTATGTACGAACGCATTGTATATGTGTACGCGTATGGCCACGTATATTTTATATATATCGTATATAAACAAACGGAAATATATATAATGCGTAGACAACTTGGGTAGCCAGAGGACACACAAGAAACATACACGTGAGGGTGTTTATGTACGAACGCATTGTATATGTGTACGCGTATGGCCACGTATATTTTATATATATCGTATATAAACAAACGGAAATATATATAATGCGTAGACAACTTGGGTAGCCAGAGGACACATAAGAAACCTCTGTCAAGGAACGATCGGACGAAGATAGGCCGGTGCAGGTATTACCAACTCGCATGGTCGGGTGTTTCTTGGGGAGAGTGTGGTTTGAAACGAGTGTGGAGGAGACAGGTGCACGCCACTCGCCAGAAGAACTTCGCAAGAACCTAGATATCCTTCATTAGCACTCTCGTCTCTCGTTACGGGGCGCTACTTCTTCGGGAACGTCAACGTAGCGGACACATACGTACCGTAGCCGTTGCCTAGACGTTCGCAGAGTTTCCGGGGTTTTCGAGCCTCCTCCTCGTTATCACGAGATTGGTGCCATTAATTCTGCAGACTTAGCAACTTTATCTACAGACTCCCAAGGATATCCGCAATTGTATCAAGATTTAACGTCTAACCTCGTGAACCAACCTCTTCGTCTCGGGGACGTTGTTTTCCCCCATCCCTACCATTTCCAAAATTCACTCTGTCAAACAACGAATAGATACACACGGAACCGGTACACCCTGAGAAAGAGAATGTACCGAACCAAAGAATAGCTCCTTGAATGGCACCAATGAGATATTCCGTTAATTCATAAAAACTCAAATAAATTGTCATAACCCCGAAGAAACGTTGCATCGGATTTCTTCGAGTTTATTTCACGCAAATGATTATTCTTCGAATTAACAAAATATATCTTTGGTCCGATGACATTTTTTTTCTCAACGTACGCACACGCGTGTTATTTTCTGCCTCGAGTACATGCAGACACGTAGAAATCTCTACGATTGTCTTTCAGACCCACCGTACATGACGATATTGACAATCTTCATGATACATTCTTCAGGGTATAAGAATCTATTGTGAACATCCTGACAAACTTATCAGTCACCGATTGTACCCCTGAGGCCTTTAGACGTTCACATCAGGGTATGACAACTAACAACAAATAAATTATCATAATCACGAACGAAACGTTGCACCGAATTTCTTCGAGTTTATTTCACTAAAATGATTATTCTTCTAATTAACAAAATATATCTTTGGTCCGATGACATTTTTTTTCTCAACGTACGCACACGCGTGTTATTTTCTGCCTCGAGTACATGCAGACACGTAGAAATCTCTACGATTGTCTTTCGGACCCACCGTACATGACGATATTGACAATCTTCGTGATACATTCTTCAGGGTATAAGAATCTACTGTGAACATCCTGACAAACTTATCAGTCACCGATTGTTCCCCCGAGGCCTATAGACGTTCACATCAGGGTATGAGACCTTTTCACACGTTCCCGTTCGTTGTTTCACCAAGGCAGGAGAGTTTAGCGACCTTTCCTGGACATTGAACACGCGCCCAATTGCGAACCTCATCGGCTTATCGGCCGCGAAATGCTCCTCCACCTTGGGAATGGCTGGAGGCGCCGATCCCATCAGCGGTTTCCCGGTCGATCCGGAAAGACGGTCCCCGAAGGGCGACCCGCGGTGGAACTCGTCTCCTGGCGCGGTCGTAAAGCGTCCGGTCGTTCCTTTTTTCCCGTTTGGTTTTACCGCGCGAGTCGCGGTATCCGCCGATTAACGAACCGATGTCGTCCCGAGGACCACCCCGACCGTACGGGTACCTCGCGCTTGGCCTCGTGATAGACCCACGAGTAGTCCGGGCCCATAACCAGCTAACCTATAACCAGCTCCCGTGTCGGGCCCCTCAGTGGGTCTCAAACGGGCCGCGCTTTTTACCTGGGCCGAAGTTTTACGAGCGCCGCGCCGAGGTGCCGATGTGTCCTTCGGTTATCATTTAGGCAGGATCTGGGCCCGGTCCAGCTGAGGCTGCCTCCAAGGGGCCTCGTCCTTGCGCCGGCCATTGGTTTCGGTGTCCTCGTTTTCCATGCTCCCCGAAATGGCCCGGGGTCCCATTGGCTTCGCTCTCGACGTCGGGCTCGATTTCGGCACGGTTTTGGCAATTTCGGACCGATCCGGATCTCCCTCCGGGATTGCCTTTGCGAGAGGCAAGTGGATTTTTACAGAGGAGATTTTAAGGTGATATGAAAGTCTGATTATGTACATATCAAAAAGTGAAAATGTTTATAAAACCTCTCTCCTAACTGGGTGCACCAAATTATCTAAAACGTGATTATGGACGCTCTAAGGAAGAACGCGCTGTCCGTGAAATTTCATTTTTAAAAAAATTAAAAAAAAGAGAAATCGGAGGAAGAACGAGAAAAATATCTTTTTTTCTCCCTCTAGGATCTCCCTCCAGGACTGATTTTGCGAGAGGCAAGTGGATTTTTAAAGAGGAGATTTTAAGATGATATGTGCCCATAATTATGAAAGTGGTCTAAGTCATATATTTTTTGTTTCGAAATTACATTGAATTAATTTCGTTTGAAATAATATGGCGTGAAATAACTGATAAATTCATTTTTTTTAATTTTGACTTAGACCACTTTCATAATTATGGGCACATATGAAAGTCGGATTATATACATATCAAAAAGTGAAAATGTTTATAAAACTTCTCTCCTAACTGGGTGCACCAAATTATCTAAAACGTGATTATGGACGCTCTAAGGAAGAATACGCTGTCCGTGAAATTTCATTTTTCAAAAAATTTAAAAAAGGAGATCGGAGGAAGAACGGAAAAAATATCTTTTTTTCTCCCTCTAGGATCTCCCTCCAGGATTGATTTTGCGAGAGGCAAGTGGATTTTTACAGAGGAGATTTTAAGGTGATATGAAAGTCTGATTATGTACATATCAAAAAGTGAAAATGTTTATAAAACCTCTCTCCTAACTGGGTGCACCAAATTATCTAAAACGTGATTATGGACGCTTTAAGGAAGAACGCACTGTCCGTGAAAATTCATTTTTCGAGAAAAGAAATATCTTTTTTTCGTTCTTGTCCGAGATAAGTAGAAAATTTGTGCCAAAAAAAGAAATTTCATGAACAGCGCGTTATTCCTTAGGGCCTCTATAATCACGTGTTAAAGTTTCAGATAATTCGGTGCACCCAGTTTGGAGAAAAGTTTTATAAATATTTTGACTTTCGCTTACGTATATATTACACTTTCATATCACCTTAATGATACCCTGCGCAGAAATTGATTACACACTGTTAAAATATATATTGTAATTTCATAAGACTTTTTGACACAACTTTTTAACCAAAGAAAGTGTTACCAGAAGCTGGACCTTAAATTGTTTGCCTCGACGAAACAGATTTGCGTTTCGTCTCTGTTAATTCGATTAAATAGAGATTGCCTCGTTAGTTCGGCAGTGGGAACCAGGAAGCTAATGAAACTCCAGAAAGGTTAATACGTTAGTTTATAGGGTCCCTGGAGTGCCGTTTAATATACTGCGGATACTTAACCGTTTGTTTGTTTCTACCGAATTTTATGGAGCAATAACCAGTCATCGAGATTTCATCGGGGATTTACGGCGGGGTGATTTAGAGTAGGTCCGAGGTGATCCTTTTTATTGGAGGAACCACCTCGACTAGGCCCTAGTGACTAAACTTCCTGTCGACGTGACCTTCTCTCAAGAGATACGAAATCAACGGACTCGGATGATTCAGAAATTATTTCCAGCTTAATACAGCATGGCGCATAAATAAAATAACAAATGGCAAACGAGTGGCGTCTCGTCCGGATGATTTCTTCCAGATTTACGAGGACGAAGCAAAAACCATATCAACCCAGTTTCGAACCGTCATGCTCTTTACCCGGTTTACCCGGAAACGTGTCTGGTGCCACGTGACACTCGGTACACGTCAGAGGTAAAACGTCCTGTAGTGTCATGAAAGTAAAACCAGGCTCCCGAGTGTAGATAGAGGCGTTTAACGTATAAATTATAACGACCGTGTTCCTTTTTGCGCCGTCACATGTTCGGATCGGGGCCTTTTTTTCAGTTTCCTAGGCTCCTACATAAATTAAGTGCCCCGCGTTTGCGCGCTTTCGAGGTGGGACGGCCTCGTGGGGCGACGTAAAAATACGCATGCGCACCCGAACTTGTCGATATCGCCCCATGTGTGGCTTTTGGACCCTCCTTAACCCGAGCTGCTTTCGAAACGCGTGTTTTTAGGATCCTAAAAACCGACTATACTCGCGTGCACGCCGATTGTCGATGCGTTTGCGGCGCGTTGCCGGAGCGTTGCCGGTACGTTGCCGGAACGTTGCCGGAACGTTGCCGGTACGTAGCAGGTACGTAGCGTTCATTATCAGTGCATCGATGGGGTATTCTTGATGTACTGCCGATTCAATACTGGTGTACCGACGTAATGCGTAGTACCGGTACATCGTTAAAAGAATTCATAAAATTCATACACTTTTAGTACATAAGGTTGCGATAAAATTATAAATTTCATATCTTAACAATGAATTAGTATACATTTATTATGAAATTCTAAGTGAAACTTTGAATTTTATAACACCGTGTTATAATTTTGTGAAATCGCGGAGAAAAATTATTAATTTGATATTCAAAAGTTAGTACGCATCGTTTGTCATTTTTTTAGATAAGTTTTTAATTTTACGTAAATTTATTTTTAAGCAAATTTCATCGAGAGATGACAAGTATCGACGGTATTGGCGGAGAAACATTGTAGCGACAATCTTGAGTGCGAGAAATATTTAAATAATATTTTTGGAAATTCTTACAATCAATTCTTACAAATAAGTGGTACTTTCCCGTGAGTTTTTTTTTATTACTGTGAAAAGATTTCTTCCGGAGTATAAGGTAGGGCTGTCTCTGAAATGATCCTCGAACGTGCCTTGAACGTATGTCAAATTTGTTTATCTGCAAAAAAAACATTTAATATCAAGTCCTGATCAACACACAAATTCATAACACATGTATCATAAATTTATTACACATATGTACTAAATTTGTAATATATGTTATAGATTTCATTTGAAAATATAAAATTAGTATACCATGCCTGAATAAAACTTCGAACAAAAATGTCATACAATTATAATTTTTTTAACAGTGTGTTGTCTCACATCTTGCGGCATTATTGTTGGTGCGTTGCTCGCGAGCAACGCACTCGTCTTGCTCGTGGGTTGCCCGGGTTATCGAATGGAGTCGCTTTTCCATTTCCGCCAACCGCGTTGGCCCGTTTGACGACCGACTTTGCCGGTTTAACGGGTTTCCACGCAACCGGCGATTGTTCGCCTCGCGAGGAAAGGCGCGCTCTCGCGGCTTCGAGGAAAATTGCGCGACAACCGGGAGGAAGTTTTTTCCCTCATAAGGGGGTGCTTATGTCGATGGTCGTCCATATCGGCAAGATAATTATCCCTTCTCTTCTATCTGGTCCATGGCACCGCGTCTTTCGATTCGTTATGCAAATGCTCTTTGCTTGATACTAAGCGTCCTTAAGAGGTTACACCTTCTGTACCTCGCAAATTCTGTACCTCGCCAATTTTTTAATATATCTTGACAAAAAAAATGACACGTTAAGTTCAATGATTGTACTATGAAATCACGCTTTGTACTTTTAAAAAATGCATTTTTGTTAAGAAAAAAAAAAAATACTTGAATTTCGATTATGACAACTACATACAACTCCTTAAGGGGTTACACCACTTTGACGCACCCAAAATTACGGTTTTTTCAAGAATTTTTTTTTAAGAGTTAAAACGTTTTTATCCAAATTAAAGTACAGTAAGGTATTATACTACTATTAAACTCGCTCACTGCGAAAATCGGTGATCGTGCAGTGGGCAGGTGTATAGGTGAAAACGCGTTTTTCTTAAAACTGTATTTTAAAAATCGGTGGGCACTCTAGCTCCGCCAATTTTCAATCAATCGTCTTGATTCTTTTTTTATTTTGTTCGTGATATGTTTATCTAGCGAAATACGTATGGTTTTTTCAATGTATTGATATTCGCATTTTTTATGCAACATTAATTAACGAAATTTAGGGCAAAATACGTATCTTTCCTTTCAAATCGATGCCATTTTGTGAAAAATACATATTTTTGAAAACGGCTCCGTATTTCGCTAGCTTTTGGGCTACAGAAACTAATTCTTTTTCGTTTATTGTTCTAACTTAAACCTGGACTGAGTTATCGTGCCCACTGCACGATCATCGATTTTCGCAGCACCCCGGTAAATCGCCTTTCAAGCCGCCATTTTTGTAAATAAAAAAAATACAAAAAAAGCATTTTTTTGTTTAATAGTAGTATAATACCTTACTGTACTTTAATTAGGATAAAAACGTTTTAATTCTTAAAAAGAAATTCTTGAAAAACGGTAATTTTTGGGTGGGTCAAAGTGGTGTAACCCCTTAAGAGTGGAAAGGGTTTCCAGGGTGGAAGAGGAATCGGCCTTTAAAATTCAAATTTCCGAGTTTCCCAGGCTACCGAACGCGAGGCGACGTCTAGAGATACGGCTTAACATTTAAGATGGTTCTCAAAACAATCGTTAGGGTCGATAAGTGCCCCCTTTGACGAGGATCGGGCGCCAGGTCTTCTGGCATTCCGAACGAGAGAGCGAAGCTGGCCGCGGGAGAAAGAGAGGAACAGAGCCCGCCAGAAAGGGGGCCGTCGAGGAGGAGAGAGAGAGACAGACGGATCTATTTAAAAATCCTTTTTTCCGGGGTAAAAACGACGTTCTTAGAGCGCCATATATTAGCCAGGTATTTTTGGGGCCCCGGAGAAACGCCGATGGAACTTTAAATGAGCCTCGGGCGTTCTCGGTGGCGCGCTCTCGCGGGACCTCGGCGAAGCTCCGACGCACTCTCCCGTAATTTAAGACACCTCTGGTCCGTTTCGCCTCGAGAATCCCTGTAAACGTTTCCATCGGACACTCCATCACCGGGGCGACGCACCAGAGGCCGCGGAATTAACAGAGCCGCGGAGCGCAGATCCGAATGCTTACGATCAGGCTGGAAACTCGAGCGATCCACGCGGCGTCGCTAGCGGGGCCGCTTGCGCTAGTTCGCGCACCGGCCGCTAGGGGGCGCTACCGGTCCAATGAAATATTTCCGTCACCTCGAAATACTTGGATATAATTTTTTTAAACGCTTCAGTGAATGGTCAAACGTCCAAATTTCTCCATTTTTGTTCGATTTGTGCCGATACGCGGGCAAAATACGTAACAAATGTGCTACGGAGCAGTGGACAACGGCCTCGTCGGACGACTGTACGTCGTCCGTCCTAACCTAGAGACCTCCGGCATTCCCGCGCGTCGTATTAGGAGAGATCGACTGTCGGGTGTAATTTGTTGTTCCCACTTCGGAGGAATTAATTTCGATCGGCTCGGCCTTTTCCTCGGACCTCCCGGTGCATTCCTAGGAAGTACCGCTGCGAGCGTTCGCGCCGATCGCAGCGCTCGCCGTGTCGGGAGCGGGAAAAACTGCGCTGCGCTTAGCGAGGTCGTGCGTTGCACTTCTTGCCTCTCCCTTAAGAACCGCGTACTTCCTCGGTGTTTTGTTTCGATAACTCGCGATAAAACGGGGGTCGTAAAATAAGGGTCGCCAAAGTCAATGTCTCGCAGCTTCGGTTCGTATCGTGCTCTAGAGAGATCCATATTTTTATCGAGCAGGGCTTTCGAGTGCCGACTTTGTTTTGGACTTTTTTAAGAGAATACGGACAGTGTACTTAAGGTGATGTGAAAGTGGCGTCGAAGAGGTTTTGTTTATAAAACTTCTCTTCCAACTCGATTTACCGAATAGCTTGAAACTTTACAACGTGAATGGGGAGACTATAAGGAAGGTCCTGAAACCCATGAAATTTCAATTCTTTTCAAATTTCCTTATAGGTACTTTAAAAATAGTTTGTAAGAAATGAAATTTCACGAGTTTCAGGACCTATCTTAGGGTCTACATATTCACGTTATAAAGTATGAAACGATTTGAGACACCCAGTTTGTAGAAAAGTTTTATGAACGATTGAGCTTTCGGATGCCACTTTCTTGAAATAGCACTTTGTTACCGTTACCACGGTCTTTGTTATCCAAGGATCGTTATTTAACTTCGGTACCCAATTGCAGGAGTGAAGGTCATGCAGAAGACGTTCTTTTTTCCTTCGAAATTGTTCCTTCCTTCCGGTGGAACTAGTCTTTGAAAAATATCGCGAAGGGATGTATATTGGGTCGCTATTAATTCCTCACCTTCTATTCTACCTTCTTTTATTAGTTATTACCAGTCTTGTACATCGAATTGACTTGCAGATCTTTCTCGAGCGAATTTGGTCGCTCGGCAGCCGGTGGTTCCGGAAGGGCCGCCATTGTCGGACGGAGGCGCGATTCTTTTTGCGAGTTGTTCGTGCTCTTGCGTCGAGGACGCGTCCATCTGTCCTTCCGAGGGGGAATCTGCAATTCAATGATAAAGCGCGGTGCATCGAAGGGGTCTGCCATGGCGGCATCGGCGACCACGGAGAACGACTCGCGCCGTTTCCGCGTCCGGTTCTTCCGCCTCTTCTTCCGCCTCTTTTTCCGCTCGCTCTTTTTTTTTTCCTTCTCGGTGCCTTGCGTAACCCAGATATTATTCCGCGTTTCGTGTTCCTCCGGTTCCGCGGTTCTCGAAGACGGACCTGGTCCATCCAGTCCCGGGAATTTGCAATTCCGAGCGCGTCTTGCATCTTCGAGCTCCTCCATTTTTTTTTCTCACTGCTTGAGAGAGAAGTATTAAGTGAAAGAAAGATAGGAACAGAATTCCCCAATGATCACTTTTGTAACGATTCAAAAATTTAGAAAATTTATGGATGAAGTAAGACTTTATAGTGGTAAATGTATCCTTACAAAACGGGCAGACATCGAAGTCATGTTCGCAATGGCGTTTTCTTGAATGTTTAGAACGTAAATTCAAGATTCTAAGGCATTAAAAGTATCTCCACCTGGCGGGAGTTCATGGAATTCATTGGGAACTATACATAATGTTATTTTCTAAGACTTTCGGCATAAAAATTCCCGGTTTTAAGGCGTTAAATTTACCTCCATAGGGCAGAATATCGTGGGAGTCGTTGAAGCTCGTTCAAGATGGCGTCCTCCAGAATGTTCGGAACACATACTCGAGATTTTAAGGGGTGAAAAGTATCTTCATATGGCAGGAACTCCTGGAATTCATAGTGGTTCATACGCAATGAAATTTTCTAAGACTTTTAGCATGATAATTGAGGTTTTAGGGCGGTGAAACTCTCTTTAGAAAATCGTAGGAGTGATCGAGGCCCATCCAAGATGGCGCCCGTCCAAAGCCGAGTCGACAGTTTCCTAGACTCGACTTCGACGACCGTTCTTCTTTCCTCTCGCGGTCCTTCTCGGCGTGCCTAACCTCGAAGTTCCTTTGTCTCTCGATCTCGATGTCCGATCGGGACAGTCGTAGATCGCGCCGTTTCCGGAAAGAGTTGAGTCTCCCTATCGCGGTCGGAGATCCCCCGAGGGGGAGTCGGAAGGAGATCGATTCATTTTTTATCGGACGGCGAAGGCCATCTGCGGCCGATTACTTGGAAAATTCGCAATTAAAGCGGCTCCTAATTGGCTGCCGGTGTTTATTGGTGCCCGCCACGTCGATCGTAACTCTCCAAGAGATCCTCGTCGGCTGATCATTTTTTACGCCGGCCTTGGGGATCCCGGTGCCAGTGGGAACATCCGGATGACAACTGTATCGGGAGGGGAAGAAAAAAGAAATAGAACTCCGTCGATACGCCGCGATTGTGCGTAGCTGTACGCCAATGACGTACAGATGATCGGCGATAAACGATCGGTAGGAGAAGGGATCCGACCGTCGAAGAAACGCAGAAAGGAACCTCGCAGGCGCCTCCGGAGGAATCGATCGCCGCTGCGTCCTCGATGCATAGGGACGATTAATTAGGAAATCATTCGGCCGGCATCCGAGGGCTGATTTTATTCGCGGGCCTGATCCGCCACTCGGTCGGCGGCCCTTTGAATCGTCAGCTGTCCGATCGGACCGGTCCTACACGTCGACGTGTCCAAATAGATTAACGGAACGACGCCGGGCCGGACAGTGGAAAATAAAACCTGCAAATAGGAAATGTCCGCGCGTGTCATCCTACTTCTGTACCCGTTCTGGATACGTAAGCTTGGTTGGAGAAAAAAAATCGTTTACCATTGAAACTTTAACCATTGCGCCCGTTTCTAGGAACCCCCTAACAACGATTTCTCCCTATAGGAATAGTAACAAACAAATGTAAGACCAAGGTGTTTTTTGCAAGATCCAGACCAAGACCCATTCTACTCATCACTAGATAAGAAGGAAATCTTTGTGTTGGATTAGAAAACGATTTTCAAGGGTTTCTTTCAAATGAATCACTGCTGTGTTTAATCACGCTCGTATCTTCCCCTGGTACCAAAATGGCCGCCTCTTAGAGTCGCTTCTGTAGCTGGCGACTTCAACGGCTTGTAAGACGCCGCAAATAGGAAATGTCCGCGTGTGTCATCCTACTTCTGTACCCGTTCTGGATACGTAAGCCTGGTTGGAGAAAAAAAAATCGTTTACCATTGAAATCCTGCCATCCTTCACTTTAACCATTGCGCCCGTTTCTAGGAACCCCCTAACAACGATTTCTCCTTATAGGAATAGTAACAAACAAATGTAAGACTAAGTTATTTTTTGCAAGATCCAGACCAAGACCCATTCTGCTCGTCACTAGATAAGAAGGAAACCTTTGTGTTGGATTAGAAAACGATTTTCAAGGGTTTCTTTCAAATGGATCACTGCTGTGTTTAATCACGCTCGTATCTTCCCCTGGTACCAAAATGGCCGCCTCTTAGAGTCGCTTCTGCAGCTGGCGACTTCAACGGCTTGCAAGACGCCGCTGCAATTATTATCCGCGTGCCTGGCGCGGCCTAGGGCTGGGTGCGCAAATGCGAAAGGCAGGACGGTAGATGCTGGAGGGCAGAGTGCACGGAGTAAGTGGCAAATTAATGACGACCTCGAGCGAGCGCACTTGGACTTCTGCGGAAGCCAGCGATAAGGCTCCATTGCTGGAATACCGACTCGCCGATTCGCCGATCTGCCACCAGGCGCGATTTTCCCGATTCGCCCCGCGAGATTCTCCATCCACGTCCCTTATCCAGGATAAAAGGGCCTCGGCGGCCTCTTTTCCACGCATCATTGGAATTGATCGATGATCGGGACGCGAGATGTCGATCGCCCCCGAAGATATTCCCTAATGCCGAGTCCGTGGAGTCATTGGACGAGGGAAAAGGAAACGACGCATTTTTAAACTACCTTTTCAAATGCAACGAATGTCCCCGGGTACGTAGGCATGCGTTACGCACCAAACGCAAAGGAGGGGACACGACATGGGGACAAAGAGTTGCATCGTCCTCGGTTTCGATGATTTGTGGCACCGTCGACCAGCTGCCGCTGCATTCTCGACGAAAGTAAGTCGAGGAAGTGACATTTCCTGCCCTGCGAATATCTCAACCGGGTCTGGGAGGAAATGTGCAGCTTGGCATTTATTTCCTTGAATTCTTACAGGGATAAGGTTTACTTTCATCTTAAGTCGATAAATTCTGGCAGTTGCACTTGTCGCTCCAACGCGTGTACCGTGGAAATAAGATAAGACGTGTTAAGGTGAAGTGAAACACGTCGAGGAACTTGATCAACGTCGATAAAGACGATTTTTCTAAATGCCTACGTTTTTATATTGACAGCTGGGTCGAATTATATTGGGTATTGTACCAAATGGCATACTCCACCTGTCGTTTTCGTACAATAATTATAAAGAAATCGAAGTAAAACTCCAGAAATCCTCTGGATTCATGCCTTCTGGGGCCCTAATTGACTGCGGGGGGACCCCCTGCGCCATCTGTGATTTCCAGGTCAATTAAATTTTCACTCCGAGACCTCGTATTCCCATCGTTTTAGCAAAGAAGCGCATACAACACTTTTTTTGCCTTTATCCCGTTCAAATGTGAGTTTATCGACTACCAGAGTGTTCTAAATTGTCGTAAAATTGTCCTGACCCTTTCGATTCTCATATCAGAGCCTTCGATAATTGTATATCGATCGAAATATGAGAGCTCGACGCCATTTTGGTTCTGGTCTGGACTGAGTTAACAAATTTTTTTGAAAAATCCAAATTTTTAATGTGTCAGGACAATTCTTAGATGATCAGGAGTGATGTGTCAATGTTTCGGACAGTTTGGTCTAATACCCTTAAAAAACAGTGTTGTATTCGAATCGACTGATTTGAAGGATGTTTCACTTCACCTTAATGGGACTGACTAGAGGACTCTATTTACGAGTGATATCTATATTGGCGAGATATTATCCGTCCGTACTGATAGTTCTCATTGCAAATTGTGGCATAGTACTCGCAATTATGGCGCTCTCGTTTAACTCACCATCGGTGTCCGGCTCCTCATGGGATCGGACTTGGATTCTTTACGCAGAGCTACGGCTACAAGTCCGGCCAGTTAATTTGCATGAGGAAAGGGACGGGTGTTATCGATCGATCGAATTAGAGAACAAGAGTAATAACGACGATAAGGTCTTAATGGCGGGGCACACTTCGGCCGGCGCTGGCCCGGCAGTGGCGCTCGATTACTTTGATAAGCGATTAATCACCTTCGCGCCAGAAACGAGAGAGCTGGACACGCTCGCGGATCCGATAACGCTCCGTCGATTTCGCGACGTGGAGCATCCGCCAATACGAGCTTGTCCTGGGAAAGAATTATTGAAAATAATTAGGTAAAACATAATTGCAGGGACAAGTCTTTTTCCCTCGTGGGATTTTTGCCGTAGACAGAATTGCTATTTTTTTTTCCTCTCACAAATTAGAAATCTTCTACCAGAAAGTACATCAATAATGATGATTAATGATACATTAACGTTGGTTTTCGGAAACGTTAAGAAATTCTGACGGTGAAATGTGTGCTTTTCACTAGGTATGGTTAGAAGTCGGAATAAAAATAGAGTGGATGGTTATTAAAATTGGCATTTATTTTCGATGTTTAATATCGCGGACCTACCAGAAAATATATCAATAATAATGATACATTAATGTTGGTTTTCGGAAACGCTAAGAAATTCTGACGGTGAAATATACGCTTTTCACTAGGTATGGTTAGAAATCGGAATAAAAAGAGTGAATGGTAATTACAATTGGCATTTATTTTCGATGTTTAATATCACGGACCTACCAGAAAATACATCAATAATAATGATACATTAATGTTGGTTTTTGGAAACGCTAAGAAATTCTGACGGTGAAATGTACGCTTTACACTAGGTATGGTTAGAAGTCGGAATAAAAAAAGAGTGGATGGTAATTAAAATTGACATTTATTTTCGACATTTAATATCGCGGAGGTAGCGATCGATGCCGGGTGTGATTATAATATTTTTTTTTTCAAGAGGGACTGACGTTAACGCGGGAATGTCGATCGAGGAAGCTCTTAGAAGGCCGGAGGGGAGGTACAACAATGTCGGGTTTTACTGTCACTTTGTGGAGCTTTTTACGAAGCGCGAAAACCATTCGCGAGCTGGCCTCGTGCCAGCTACCGGGGTTTATTATAGTTTTGTTATGACAGCGGGCCGTTTCGGTAAATTAATGTCGAAACAAATGTATCTCATCTTATGGGAGCCGGGGCTGTACCTCTAATTGAATCGGTAAACACCATAAGTTAACCGGTAAGTAGTCGTGTCAGCGTAAATCACTTTTGGGAGTCCAAGCGCGACGCGTCGCGACGCTCGCAAAGTTACCGATTCGCGAAATTCTCGCAAAGGATAGGTCCGTCTGGATATAATAATAATAACCGAGGAGCGATGGAAAATTGGCGATACATTATTAAATCGGTAATAATAACCCTATAAGGAGTATCTAGAGTATATGATTTATAGTTGGATTTACTGCTCACATGCAACGGTGGATGGCCGGCAACGATTAAGTAAGAACGAGAAAATCCAGGAAAGAAAAACGAGAAAGGATAAAAAGAGCTGTCTCGCGAAGTTGTAATATGAGGAGATCGAATGCCGAGGAATGGAGGAACCACTGAAGGAGGGGGGACGAAGAGTCCCACAGGAATTACGAAACGACACCGGTCGCGTGCCTAATGTCGACTATCCATCGGGAACCGTGGTATCCCACGGGACTAGGAGTTAAGAGCACTCTAATGATCTTTTGAGAAACGCTTTGAGAGCGGCAGAGAGAGGATTCATCACCAGGTCGTCGTCTGTGGTCCGATGCCAAGAACCCGAGTTTTGGGTAACGGCTCTGCTAGAAAACTTTTCAAGATTCATTTACTCCATTCATGGGTCACTTCCAGCACCATGGTTCGTATATTTCTCCCTGGAATCCTGGTTTGACCATTAGTCAGTCCGTTCAAAGGAAGATCGGCCGCCATCTTGAATAAGTTCTTCGCCGCGACGGAACTTCCTTGTAACAATGATTTGACTCTTCTGGTTTCGGATTCGGATTCGCGGGATTGGCTGCCTAGGAAATGGCAGACCAACGCCTGGCAGAAATCATTCTATATACGTAGATACACGTGTATATAGTGCGACGCGAGAAAGTCGTACCCGTTCCCCCCGGGCGCGAGTCGCGCGCCATTAGTCGCGAGCCGGCGATCGCGTATTCCGCGGGTGACTCCCGTTTGATCGATTCACTTCGAAGAAACTGGACCCCGTAACGGGGCCTTCCAGTTAAGACGGAAAACGCCGATCGGGCGTCCTTCTTTTTCCATCCAGGGCCCGCGACCCGGGCGCCTAAGACGAGAGGAAAGTATAACTTACGCCGGGGAGCGGACTACCCGTAAAATGTATACAGCGGCCAGTCGGCATTAAGAGAGTCATTTGTAAGCCGGTAACTACGCGCCGAGTGCTTTACGATGGTACGCCGTATTTTATGCCGGGGAGGTCTTCGACTCCTGGTTCGCGGCTAACTAGCTGCACCTCTAGGTGGGGCAAGGAATCGAAGAAGCTACTTAGTGAGGTTCAGGGGCCGGGCGAGCTCGTTATGCATCCATAAGTTGGGAGTAATGAGTCCTCGAAAACCTTGGGCCAGGATTTTACCCAAGATGGATGCGTCAATAGGTCTAATGGCGACGTTTATGGCCTCCGCACGACGTGCCGGGCCTCGCGATGTCCTCCATTGTGGGCCGAGGTGGTCGGGTCTTCCCTGGCTTCCTTGTTTCTCGACTAAAGGGATTTCCTCTTCGCTTTGTCTTCGGGAGGGTGGAGTCCCGCGAAAAAGGAAGTGGTCTCGCGCAATCTGGAACGTGGCGGTGCCCATCGGAGAAGACGTTCGTTCGGGCGCTCAAAGAGTCGGCTCAAGACGGAACGTCACGAGGGTTATTCCCGACGTTTGTAGACGCCATTGCGACGCTCGGTCGTAAGTCATTAAACTCGCGAAGCCTTGCACATAATATGTTACCGTCACCGATGACAACTCCTCGTTTAGTCGCTTCGCACCTCTCTCGAATACCGCGAATCCCTCGGCCTCCTGGAACCAGATGATTTATCGGCGCATCAAGGGTACACGATCTATCGGTTCGATTATAAATTAATGCCGCGATCGCTTACGGTCAACGTTGTGATCCTTTTGACGGATTCGCGAGATCGCCGCCGACCCCGTTCGACTTCTTCCACGCTGGTCGCTTCGGCGACTTTCGGAAAAGCCGCGATGAGAAACCCTCGCCAGGTCGTTCAGGTTCCCCGGAGCTGTCCCAAAGTCGCTTCCCCAGCGAGGGGGGATTATCGGTCGATATCTGGTTATGCAAATTCCCGGCTGGAAAAATTCTAGAGGGAGGTTTTCAACGTCCCCAATTAGCGGCTCTTCTTGCGCCGCTCGGACACCAAAATGGCGGAGCTTAGCGGGCCCGCGGTGGCGTTCGACTCCCCGCTCGTCCTCTTCCTTTTTGCCAGTCGCTCCAGTTGTCGCACTTTATGGAACCGAAGAGAGAGGAATGAAAAAGGTACGCCGGGAAAAGGAGATCGGCCCCCTTTGCGCATTCCTACGGCCGCGTACACGTGTATCTCTATTTGCAGAGTCCTACCAAATCCTCAAACCTCGGGGGCCTAAATTGCCGTTTCCTGCCCGTACGTAGGTGGTCCCGGGCGTTCGTTAAGGTGTACATCGGGTAGATTTGAAGATAAACAGAAGTTACACCTCCGCCAACATGTATGTGGAATTAACATAGCTGACCGCGGTTCGACGCTCAAAACCCGATCGCATTTCCATACCGGAGCCATTGGACACGTTCCTCCGCGAGGCAGAGCCCTTCGGCCGGCAATTGGTCTATCCTCACTTTCTCGAATTCCATCGATCCTTCCTTCGCCGTCCCTTCCGCGTCCTCCAGGCGACGGGTCTTCGACGTGTCCGGGAAGCTTCCTCCATAATCTTAATCGTTCTCTCCATCCGAAAGTAGAACTACAGGGTGCCTCCTCGTGGACTCAGGGTTCAAGGCCTCGGACCAGCGGTGACGGGTGTCCGGATCCGCCGATAACTCCTAACCCAAAGAATCTCCAAGGAGCCCCTTTAATTCGGGCCCTGCTATATTCCCGATGGAAATTGGGTCATTGACTTCGGGACCCCGGGGAACCCGTTCCGGGCTACCTCGGACCAGCATCCGCGCACTTGGAGGCAATCCTTCGGCGCTTCTCCCCCGAGACAGTTTCTGAAATTCACCGCGTCGCTTAATATGCATGCGTATACATATTTATACCGTGCTGGTGGCTCGATACAAATGGCGGTACTTATCCGGGTAGGCAACGGAGCCGAAGAAGTAGCCGCGGAGGATGCCGCTAACTTATTGCGAGGCTCGCCCATTAATGTCCGGCTCGGCGCGATCCATCAAAGGGTTAAAGCTTCTCCGAGAGGAGCCTCCGAGTTTTCTGCTCGGCGGTGGTGTGTGCGGATCGGCTGCCGTCAGCAGACGCCGATCGAATTAATTCGAGGAGAAGAACGGCTTTGAGATCGTGCCCGAGGACGAGACAAGCTCCCCTCGGGATGGTTCCCAAGGGGGTCAAAGTGCTCCCGAAGAAGCGGACCAAAATGGCGGTCGCGCCTAAGCGTTTCGCTGCTGCCTGCCATGCTGATCTCGCGTGGTGCCGAGCACCTTCTTCAGTTAATTCGACGAGGACTCGCGTCGGCATAAAGCCGACTAATATAGAGCCCGAAGTTCGCCTTGTGCGCCCGCCAAGTTGCCGAGTTACCCCTAATGTAGAGGCCTTCTCACGTGGGCGCCACTGTTGAGCGTTCGAATTGCGTTTGAACGTGGTCGTCGTTCAAGGATCAACGTTCTAGTACGGATGGTAACCTGATATCAGCAAAATTTATGTTGCTTTGTGGTTATTCCCACTTTTCAGCGCCTATCTTGGCCTGCAGTATTCCCCTTTAGACACCTCACTCAGTTTTTAATATCTTTGAAGTTATGGTTGTATTTGTTACGTTATGGTAGTTTGTTTCGTTTTCGTCGTCAAGGCACAGGAAAAAGAAGAATGATCAGGAGAACGATTGTGGTAATAGTTATCATTTTGGGAGAACCTGGGTAGGCGGTTGCAGGAACCAGCGTGACATAGAAAAGGTTACGTCGCCATTTTGTCAAGGTAACTACAAGGAACGATTTGTTTAACCGTGCTTATCATAACCTCTTTATAAACTTTGGTCTTTTTCTAAGTTACTCTGGTTGTCAGAACCTCCTGGGAAGGTTATATCCCAATTGTGGTTTGTCTGAGACCATTGTTTTCTTTCCCGTGCATACGGTTGTTCCTGGGCTGTCCACCCATCCAAGTACGAACTGCGTCCATGTCGCTTAACTTTTGTAATTGAACGATAATCGACGCTTTCGACGTGGGTTAAATATTGACAAAAATGTATATTTCCAAGTTTTAATCGAAGTCACTGCGTCAAAGGTTGGAAACGGGTCCATTTTAAGGATGGAAGCGTCCAACTGGCAGGAAACTCGGTATCCATAATTTGCGCAAGAAAGTAGCTCTCCACGGGGAACCGAGGATGCGGATCGTCCTCTTTCTCGAGAGCTTAATAGCCCCTAAAGATGGGGAGGGACGTCGAAGACTCCGGCAAAGGCGCGCCCTCCTTCGGGTCTCCAGATTAGCAGGTTAACCACTCAAAGGGTGCTTTTCATTGCGCGAATATCGAAGAATTTGTCGCTCGACTGGAGGCGAGTCGAGCGAGGAAACATCAAAGATGCTCCCCGTGCCCGGGGAGGCACCCCCGGCGCTGGCTCCGCCCCGGTAATAATCATTTATTATGCCGCCGAGTAATAATGAGTGTACACGGGGCGCTGTTATGAAGTTAGCGGACAATCGAGGCTTTGTCTCAAAAATGAGCCGCCTCGATTTTCCGCGCCCCCTTCCGGACCCCCTGAGGAACTTTCGCGGGGAAGAAAGTTCGGGGCCGATTAAGAGGCGCGAGTTGCCCCTCTCGACACCGGAGATCGCCGCCGGGCGGAATCTGCTTTACCGGCCGAGGGGTCGCCGGATTCCTCGATACGGGCCGGCGGCCATTTTCCTCTCGTTCTTTTTTCTTCGCACCCCGCCGGCGGAGCGCGAGGGAGAGACAGCGACGCCATCTGTTTTTCATTCGCGCGGCGTATCGGCGAATTCTTCGTCTTCGGAGTCGCGCCGGGAATCGCGCACATCCCTGGCAGCCCGGGATATCCGTGGCCCGTCGAGAATGTCCGCTCATTAATAAGAGCGACTCCGTTTGCGTGGCTCGTCGCCTCGCGCGATCGCGGCCCAGCGGCGAAACGCTCGCAGAATTCGCGAGGCGGGCATACTTTCATCAATTTCGCGGCCGTCCCGCGGCCATTGACTACGATCCCCGAGGAGGGCGCGCGCCACGAGCGTCGCTTCTTCGTGATTTGGGGGACGGCCATCTTGGGCCACGTGGTCTCTTAGAGACGCCATGACGATGGAAATTACAACTCCTATCAAAGATTTGGCTACGGAAAGATTACACATCTTGAAAAATGAACCAAAAGCAGTAATGCGCCGATATTTATACAATCGCGGCGACAGCGTCGCTTCTTCGTGATTTGGAGGCGGCCATCTTGGGTCACGTGGTCTCTTAGAGACGCCATGACGATGAAAATTATAGCTCCTATCAAAGATTTGGCCACGGAAAGATTACGCATTTTGAAAAATGTAAGGTTTTGTTTTGATCAGTAAATCCAAGGGCAATAATGCACCGATATTTATATACTCTCGGCGATGGCGTCGTTCTTCCATGATTTTGGGGCGGCCATCTTGGGTCACGTGGTCTCTTAGAGACGCCATGACGATGAAAATTATAGCTCCAATCAAAGATTTGGCCACAGAAGAATTACACATTTTAAAAAATCTACCAAAAGCAATAATGCACCGATATTTATATACTCTCGGCGATGGCGTCGTTCTTCCATGATTTGGGGCGGCCATCTTGGGTCACGTGGTCTCTTAGAGACGCCATGACGATGAAAATTATAGCTCCAATCAAAGATTTGGCCACAGAAGAATTACACATTTTAAAAAATCTACCAAAAGCAGTACTGCACCGATATTTATATACTCGCGGCGACAGTGTCGTTCTTCCATGATTTGGGGCGGCCATCTTAGGTCACGTGGTCTCTTAGAGACGCCATGGCGATGGAAATTACAGCTCCTATCAACGATTTGGCCACGGAAAGATTACACATTTTAAAAAATCTACCAAAAGCAGTAATGCACCGATATTTATATACTCTCGGCAACGGCGTCGTTCTTCCATGATTTGGAGGCGGCCATCTTAGGTCACGTGGTCTCTTAGAGACGCCATGGCGATGAACATTACACTTTTCGTTCATCAAAGATCTCTCCGCGAAAATATCGCACACCTGGGAGAAATTACCTAGGGCGATAATGTATCGTTATTCACGTTTTAATTAAAACCGATGTCTTAATCGATTTCTCCACCCGAGGTGCACTCTTTGCCAGGTTAGGCGAACGTTTGCAAGAACCTCGGGCCGAGACGAACGGTCTCTTTCTTTCGGATTTGGTTAATTCGGGGATTCGACGGCGCCCCGGGGTGCCTCGCGACTCTCTCGTCGCTCGTTTTGAAATCTCAATCCCGGGCCGAGCTCGTAAAGAGATCGGCTGCCGTCGAAAAAGTCCGACCGGAGGAGTCGTCCGTGTGAACCCACCGACGTATGCGCGTCGTTAAGCGCGCCTCGGACGAGCCTTTGCGACGAGCGTTCTTGTTGGCGGCTCGTGATTTCCGATCTGCACTAATTAAACGCTACCGACCCGCCCGATTATCGAGGCGGCCCGGTCGAATGGCCACAATGGCGTTGTCGCGCCCCCCGCGCCCCTCGGGGTCTCTTGCGGGGTTCCTCTTGCAGCTCTTCCGCGCGGCCATCATGGCAGCTTTACGGCCGCTTCTTGTTCCGGCCGACCCGCTGCGGTGTTTCTGCCTCGTCTTCTTTGCTACCTCGGCACTACTCGTAATGTTCCGCGTTCTATTACCCGACCGGTGGACGAGGAGAAAATGGCGACCGCGAAGAAGACGGCCCGAAGGTGCGCCGCTTTTTCCTTACAATCGTTAGATACACCCTCGTGGTCCGTTTCATACGTACATTTCATGGGAAATTAATAAGAAATGCACTCGAAAGACGCATCGAAGAATATTTCTAGATTTATTCGCGCGCTTAGATCCCCTACAGCGTCCTCCGAAGTGCGGAACCAAAATGGCGGCCGGGGAACTTCTTCTTTCCTCTTCTTATTCTCGTGGAATTTCTTCGGGTGCTCTTGTCGCTGTCTCCGTTACGACTCTTTACGTCGGTTGTAATGTTTTCACGGCAATCCACGATGTGCACTTTTCTCAAGGTCGATCTACGAGGGCGAGAAGCGTTGGGGGGAAAAAATGGCGGCCAGGAAGCGGTCAGAGAAACTCGCGCTCGGGTTGATTGCTCTCCTTCTGGCTGGGAATTATTCCTCGCCAGGTGCGCGGGTCTGGTTTGTCGGGGTGATTTTTGTCATCTCTTCTTATTTCTCGGCGATCGACTTTTCGTTTTTTCCTTCTTTTCTTTTTCTTTCTTCTCGCGAGCCCGCGAAAGCCTCCGCCGTGTTTTGCCCGACCCGACGAGTGTTTTATGGCACGCGTCGGTCTTAAAGTCCCGCGGAATTGCGCAAACTCGACGGATGCGTTATTTCTTGCGACGTGTTTATCGCGCGTCATTGAGAGTCAACGATCGCCGCTCGATTCCTGGCCATCCGGAAATCGATTGACACGCTTTCTCGTTCGAACCCGATCGCGGTTCTCTAGCGCGCGCTCTTAGGACGATCGCCGCCGTTTCTTTTCGTCAATTTTCTGCGCATTCCTTCTCTCTCCTTTATTTCGGCAATTACGAGTCTCCGCGTACTTTCCAGGAATGATTTCCTGAAAGGGAAATACCGATAATCGGCAGGAAATACGTATGATTAAGGTAATGTGAAAGTGGCGTAAAGAGGACCCGTTTATGAAACTTTTCTACGAAGTGAGTGTGCCGAATCGTTTCAAACTTGACAATATGAATATGGAAGTCATAAAGAAGGTCCTGAAACTCAGGAAGTTTCAATTTTTTAAAAATTTGCTGTAAAAAATAAAATTCCATGAGTGTCAGGACCTACTTTAGGGCCTCCGTATTCACGTTGTGAAGTTTAAAATATGAAAATTATTACATTAATTTAAATATGTAATTATATTAATATTTTGCAACAAATCACGCACTCAAGCGGCGATCGGTCCTCGTAATGATAAAAATTAAGATTCCGATATACGAAGTACGTTGTTTAAATTACGGAAGCCCGAAAGATAAACCATCATACAGTGAGGAAAAAATATTCATTGAACGAAAAAAATATTCATTTGAATAGTACCGAAAAAATATGCGGTTAATTGAAAGAATAATTTGGCTGAAATAAAGTCAAATAAATTGTCAAAATTCCGACGAAATGTTGCTTCCAATTAATTGGAGTTTATTTCAGTCAAATAATTATTCTCCGAATTAAGAGAACATTCCTTAGGTACTAAGAAATATGTCTGATTTGATGAACATTTTTTAATCCAGTGCAGTGATTACGCCGTTTCGGTTCGTTATCGGTTTCGATTGATATCCCCGCGCGCACTTCCGGTAGCTCGATATCAAGGCGGCATTGTTATTTCATTACTCGTGGAAGTAATTTCGTGAAAAAGCCGAGGCGGCGGCAGTACTTTTCTAACGCGGGTCGGCGCAATTGCGAGCGTAATTGCAGACTCTTTGTTTCTTCAATTACGCGCCGAGACGGGGCGCCGCGGAGGCGGGGAGGTGAAGAAATGCCCGAGGGGCCAGAAGCGATGGTGGACAAGAATTTTTATGAAATGATTCTCCGCCTTCCGCCGCGGCCGCAGTCCCTCTTCCAGCCGGCGAGGAATAAGTTGGACTTGATTCGGTGAAAAAATTCCCCCCGAAAGTCCGGATAGGACTGAAGGAAGAATTAAAACGTCTCGGGAATTCATTTCATTTCTACGCGGTTTAATAACGTTGATAACTTGCCTGCTAATTCTCTCAACGTGCCTGCCTCGGCGAGCTCTGACTTTAATCCGGAGATTTATCGGTAATGCAATTATTCAAACGGGGTGAAATTGACTCGTTAACAATTTAAAGTGAATATGGAAGGATCGGAGGGAAATTCCAGGAATTTGGAAGAAAAAAAAAAATTTCTCGCTGCGGACAGGATTCGAACCTGCGCGGGCAAAACCCAATGGATTTCAAGTCCATCTCCTTAACCGCTCGGACACCGCAGCTGTTCGACGAGGTGCTCATATGGAAGTTCTAAACGCGCTCGTTCCTTTCCACTTATATAAATGACTTCTGTAGTATTAATGTTTATTATTCCATTTTGATAAACGATAAATCGAGGTGAAACGGTATTTTACCTCTTAACTTGATACTTATGTGTAATTCACAATTGAGAATTACAACGAAACGATGCATTGCGCGCGGAACAAACGTGAATAATATAACGAAACAAATGTAACGATATTACGAAAGTTGACTTTTCATAAATATACTCATATTTAAGGATCGGTTGTTTTACAGTGATATTTACAAATTCCTTCTGGGATTTCGGATAGGGGATTACGGGTCGCTGGATATCTCCCTTGTTTCCAATTTGCATTTTTTCACCGATTTTTTCGAAAAAATACTCATATTTAACGATCGGTCGTTTTACAGTGAGATTAAAAAATTCCTTCCGATATTTCGGGTAGGGAACTATGGGTCGCTAGACCTCTCCCTTGTTTCCAATTTGCATTTTCCCGCCGATGACGCTTTCCGAGACACCCTCTTCAAGAGTTTGAGACGTCACCTGTCGCCATCTTTCATCGAAAGTTGGAAGATTCCGAGGCTTCGCCTGGGGGCTTCCCTCGGGGCCAAGACGGGCCCGGCGGGCGGAATGTCTCCGGTTTTCGCGGATCATTTTTCACCCTCCCAATCTTTTGTCTCATCTTGGCGGTCGTGACATCGTGTCGGTTGACAGTGACGAATCGAAAGCCCCGAGTCAACCCTTGACTCGTCCCGGGACGGCGCTCGGCGGCCGCTCGATACCAGCGTCCTTGTTTCGTCTCGGAAAGAAAATGGCGGAAGAGACGCGGCGTTGGGGGTGTCTCTTGCTACGAAAGTATTCAAAGATACCGTAAACACTTATCACGTGTGACTTGGCATTACCGAGAGTGCTTAGCGGTGCTAAGAGATAGGTGAAACAAAGAGCCGCGGAGTAGCCGGCTTCCATTATACGCCCGCTACTAAAGATAAAAGATAAGACCTAACCTCTAGACTGCGTGTAACATTTTGCGGTGATTTGAACTTTGTAGAATTCACGAAGTGGTTTAAGGAGATGTAACGCCTATGGTCGGTTATAAAACGTCCTCGGGATCGGAACTCGGAAATCTCGAATTTTTGCCGATCCAGCGTTGCAGAAGTTCTGGGAATTTCGATACCACGTGATCAAAACATTGCCCATCGATGCAAAAACCTAAAACCCTTTTAATCTTGCAATTATACACAATAGTACCAGAGAATATATTTTATTAATATAAGAAATAATTATTTTACTCAAATAAATTCCAATAAACTGTATGCAACATTTATTCGAAATGGTAACAATTTATTTTAGTCCAATTTTTTGATTAAACAAAACATTAAGATGGGCACTGTTCAGCGAAATATTTCTTTGATTCCATAAACTTTTTTTTTCTCAGTCCAGAATGTGATGCTTTTAATGTGATAGTAGACACGCTAATAGACGTTAGTTTTTAATTGCAAAGGTTCACGGAAGAGGCGCTTTGATCAGTAAACATCTGAAGATTCTGGATTCCTGAACGATACTCGGTGTTGTGTCTCCTTGTACAACTTTGTGGTGGAATTAACGATGATAAATGCTGCTTGATTTTTCGAATTTCCATCGCGTTTCCTATAATTGGTCGGGAAAGCGTACACTTCTGTAGAATGTTAGGTTAGGTTAAGTCGATGAATCGGCGTCTATCATGAAGAACGCGAAAAGATGCTGCTTGATTTTTGGAATTCCCCTCGCGTTTATTATAATTGGTCGGGAAAGCGTACACTTGTATAGAATGTTAGGTTAGGTTAGGTCGATGAATCGGCGTCTGTCATGAAGGACGCGAAAAGATGATGCTTGATTTTTGGAATTTCCATCGCGTTTATTATAATTGATCGGGAAAGCGTACACTTCTGTAGAATGTTAGGTTAGGTTACGTCGATGAATCGGCGTCTATCATGAAGGATGCGAAAAGATGATGCTTGATTTTTGGAGTTTCCATCGCGTTTATTATAATTGGTCGGGAAAGCGTACACTTCTCTAGAAGGTTAGGTTAGGTTAGGACGATGAATCGGTGTCTATCATGGAGAACGCGAAAAGATGCTGCTTGATTTTTGGAATTTCCATCGCGTTTATTATAATTGGTTGGGAAAGCGTACTCTTCTGTAGAATGTTAGGTTAGGTTAAGTCGATGAATCGGCGTCTATCATGAAGGACGCGAAAAGATGCTGCTTGATTTTTGGAATTTCCATCGCGTTTATTATAATTGGTTGGGAAAGCGTACTCTTCTGTAGAATGTTAGGTTAGGTTAAGTCGATGAATCGGCGTCTATCATGAAGGACGCGAAAAGATGCTGCTTGATTTTTTAAATTTCCATCGCGTCTCCTATAATTGGTCGGGAAAGCGTACAGGTTAGCTTAGGTTAGGTTAGGTCGATGAATCGGCGTCTATCATGGAGGACGCGAAAAGACGTTCACCGATGTCGAAACGGAGGACTCTCTACGAAGGAAGAGCGTCGACTTCGCGGAAGGAGCCGCCTGGCAAGGAATCGCACAATTCCGGCTCAGCGGAATGAATTCCGCGAATTCGTGACGGCCGAGGACAATTACAACGCAACCGATTCGCATTCTTCCTTGCCGATCGGCCGGCCACGTCCGGTTGCCGACATGGCGCATGCGCACGAGTTTTTCAATTCCACGGATGCTTTATTAACCCGACGTCAGAGGTGGTCCGCGCGGCAACGTTGACATGTCAATTTGGCCTATTGGTAGTGCAGCTCCACCGCTGGCCGGTGTTAACGTATAGCTAGAATATTTCATAACAAAACCAAGGGCAACCTGCAGGCTTTCATACGAAGAAAATGCCTCGCCCAAAAGGTGTCTTTTTTAAATAGACGTTCCAAGTTTCAATGCCGGGCGGTTGAGAAAAAGCGAAGATACGATCGAACACGGGTAATCCTTAGTTAAGATGATACGAAAGGCGCTGAGATATTTGATCTACATCGATAAAATAAATTTCATCTATACCCTTTTTGGTGATAATGTCGTTTTGAATACTCAAGTGGTAACATAAGCTGGCGCGTCCTGCTACCGACATTTTTTATATTTATGTTTAAGTGTTTTACAGTCTACGCTGAGAATTGTACAGACTGAAGCATTCTATATGTCATTTCGGTAAAGTAATGATAAGAAGATCGACGTAAAACAGTCGAAATCCCGTGAATTCATGACTGTTTGTATTATGACGGAACAACGTCGCCATCTGTGACGTTTAGCTGGAACTAAATTTTTGCTCTCAAAACACGCGTTAGCCAAGAGACGATTCAGCATTCTCTTGCAATCGTTGGTGAAATTATTTTCCATAATTTCCCATCTGACTCCGTAATATTCCATTTCTACGGTATTTTAAATTGTTCGAGCTAGATCCTGAAACTCTTCATTTTCGATTATAAGCCTCCGAGAAGCGTAAAACATCGAAAACGTGCCCGGACCACGCCATGTTGCTTCTAGTCCATGATAAATAAATAAATTTTAGATGAAAAACGAAATTTCGTGAGCCTCAGGATCTACTTCAAGGCCTCCATATTCCTCTGGTTAAATTTGAAACAAATCGGTATTCCCAATTCGGAAAATACATTCGCCAATGATTTGACTTCTCAGATATATATAGGTTGACTCTTTCTTATCACCTTAACGTGACTAAACTCTAGAAAAGATTGGCAAGAGTCGTGGGAAGTGTATGAATTTTTCGCGTTTTCAGTCGGGGCAACGAGTTCGGAAACTAGATCGTAGAGGAACGACGGGCTGAAATGAATTGGTCGCCATTCACAAGGTGCAACTCTGTCGTAAAACGAGAAAGCACCCTGCTCGTTTAAGTGACAGGTGAAGGGCCGCTGGTTTTTACGGAGGCCTCTGGCTTCCCGGATCTCCATTTAAAGTAAATTGCCAAAGACGGCGGACCGGCCTGGCAATCGCGTTAATTCCTCATCTGCAATTACGAATCTGCCGATTGTGAGCGTGCGCGTCTATCCAGACTCTGCGTGGTCGAGGCCCCATGACTAAACCTGCAGACTCCATAACCGCTTGGTCTTATTCCGTAACATCTGATCCAGCAATTCTTCGCAGTGCGTTCGATCGAGTTCCCCCGATCTGGCAAAAGAATATTAAAAAGTGACTCTGTCCAGCTCTGGAGAAAATCTATACGCCGCGATGACCGCGGGGTACCGACTATCGAGAGTGCACCCCGAGCCGGCAATTACCACGCTTAATTGGACCATCAAACCGCACAAACAAATTACCGTGTACTAAACTCCGGGGAACCCCTTTCCCGTGTAACACCACATAATAAGAGACAGAAGTGCTCGTAACCGGCGCAGGAAATACGACCAGGGTCACCAATAACTAATGATCCCTCGAGTTCTCCCGTGTGTACCTATCTCCTCCCCGAGTACAGGAATACGTAAAATTGACATAACTCCGTAAAGTACATCCAGCACCGGGCTACAAATTCGTCAGCGACCTCGATTAGCACCCCGGCCCCGGGTTTCCTCGAGAACGTGTCTCGGGGTCCGATTATCGGCGAGTCTTCCCGGCTAAGGCGCGCCCTTATCGGACCTTTACGAGCTCTTTGGACGTTAAACTGGTGGTACTATCGGGAAGCCAAGGGGTCCTGTGTAAGGACCCTAAGTAGAAAATGGCGTAGCACCATAGGCATTCCTCGGTTACCCGGGTAGCACTCCTGCAGCACTCCTGCATCACTCGATAGGAGCCGCGAGCCGAGATTCCCTCGGTGGCTACCGGTGGATGCTGACGCATATTAAAGAGGCTCGCAGAAAATTATAGACGTTCCGTGGAATCTGGTAATATGTCGGCGGGGGCAGGTTCAATGTTGTCCCTCGTACGACCCGGTAATTTATATTAACGATGCCGGAGGAGCAGCACCCGCCGGCGGTGCGGCGCTTTGAACAGGCCAGCCGTGTAATACCCAGCCGCGAAGAGGACGCGGTGAGAATACTCTCATCATTTAACCCACGATTGCGATTGCGGAGTCCCTTCCACAGGGGTCGTCGAGGTGGCTCCTATTCGCATCGTCGATGCAATTGTTCGCCACGTCGGCCGATTAGAATTGAATCGGAGGTTCTTAGGGGCAGCTCCATTCTGCCTACTCAGTAGGTCTCTGGAGTTTCCGGGAGTTCACTCCCGGAAATTCAGATCTCAAGATTTCCGACGATAACCGTCAAATGATGGCAAGATATCTTTAAAGATATACAAAAATCCAGGACCGTCCATCACCAAACGCCGCCCAGAATTCAGTCTCTGGGCGTCAGCAAGGAGGACCAATAAAACTACGATGATCGTTAATCTGATTTCATTTATTATCGGCGACAGAACATGTAATTAAGGCGACAACGCTAACATTAATATCTCCCGGGTGTATCCATTTCCGGTGCACGAAGATATAGCGCGATCCGAGGTCCGTTCCGCCACTCTACGACATAACCTCGCTTCTCCTATCCTGTTAGAAATAATTCATGGCTATTGAATTGTTTTACACTCACCCCGGACGCAAATCGAGGTTCACCGGATCCATAATTCATCGACAGGGTTCAAACCAGTCCGTGGGTCCTGCAAAAAGGAAGGATTAGTGGATGATAATCCCAGGGGCAAAGAATGCTAGGCAAGAGTAACGAGTCACTCGGTAGTGGCGGCGTCGCGCGACGGAATGGACCGGCGCGACATCGTTGGGATGTGCGACAATTATCGGCGCGGCGTTGCCATATCTCACGCACGGCCTATCTCGTCGACGTAGCCGGGCCGCGGCCAAGGTGCGCCGCAACGTTGCATTCCTTGGCGCTGTTCCGTTTTTAGTCTAGGAGCGTAATTCTTTGCGACACGCGCGAAAGGACTACCTTACACCGGTCCGCGCCATCTCGGTTTTCTGCGGTTGGCATTCCGATCGAAGTCTCGTTGTTTCGACTGCTACGCCGGGGCAGCACCTGTCGGTCGGAATTAGATGCATTTTCTGATCATTCGTTCCTACCGAGACAAATGTGGCGTCTTCGAGGTGTTCGTAATTCAATCCTCCCCTTCGTTTCAAGGACTGTTAATTACGGCATGATTAGGTTAATATCACACCGAGAGATTAGTAAAAAGTTTCCTTCTCACGGAATACTCTCTCTCTCGGGGTGGTGTGGGGTTTCCGGGAATTTAGTGCGCTCCTTTTTTCGACGCACTTCGCTCCATTGTGCATTATGCGAATAAGGCTTTTAATGCGTCTCCGGCTTGCTGGAAACCTCCGCTATTTATACAGGCCATTATTCTTCCGTGCTAGTCAGGGGTACTTTTTGTCCCTCGTCTAACTAATTCATCGTTGCACTGGAAGCCGTCCTCGATAGTGCCGCATCGGGGCTAATGCAATGCCGTGGCATCGAGGAAAGAGGAAGAAAAAATTACCCGCCGGTACGAGACGCTATAGTTGCGGAATTATGCGAGCGATGTCGGTTTAACACACTTGGCAACAACCTCGCACGTTTGGTACCGTTCAATTATTAATCGCTGGCGGTGTTACGAGCAAGGGAGCGTCACGAGCATTCCTTCGATATCGACATCGATATCGCTTTGCAAGTGACATCACACTTGAAATTTCAAACATGAAAAACTTAGGGTCGGTTATACCAACATTTGAGTAATTTTTTTATTTTATTAATTTTTTCCCTTTCAAATACTGAGTACCGGCGATATCGCTTTGCAAGTGACATCACACTTGAAATTTCAAACATGAAAAACTTAGGGTCGGTTATACCAACATTTGAGTATTTTTTTATTTTATTAATTTGATTATGCTGCTCACCTTTCCGTGGTGCTCTTAACGAATTCGCCTTTCCACAAGCCGCAGGTGAGTTCCCTGGCTGTGGCAGCGAAAAATAGCAGATTCACCGCCAAAAGTGCTCCTATGGGTCCGAAGAAATACGCCAGGATCTCCATGTCACCTGGAATCCACGAAGAAAAAAAGGTGTAAAAATTAAATAACAATTCTTGGAATATTTTATAATTTATTCCGCTACGCCTCTCGACTTGCTCTCACGGTTCTCTCCTCGCATCCTTGAAATTCCTTTCAGGAGTAGATTTCATTCCAGATATAACTTATCAAGGATCACGGATGTGGATCTCTGGGAGATGATTCAATTTGATGCGCATTCTCATCTGGACTTAGACTCGGATCATCGGTCGCATATACGGACCTTTATTTATTTATCGCGATTCTGCGAGAAGGGCCGTCTACCGATTGTCATGAAAATACTTAATTCATCTGTAATAATTCGATTTCCTTTTGGCAATCGGTCGAAACTCTTGCAATTAAATTTGATATAGAACGGTGTTGGGTTAAACGAGAATAACCAATGAGGCATCTGGCGCTGGATAAGACAATAAATGATCCGAGATCACAGGGAACGATTAATATGCAGCCGGAATATCGGAGAACCGCGGTTCGCGATCGATCCTAAAGGTAAATCGAGGTCGAGCCGGGCATTAGTCGAAAATCCCAGACAACGTAAAAATAAACCGCAATTCCGGGCCAGAAACTGGCCCAGGTCTGTTTGCTTTTTCCTGTGCGATTCGCGAAGAAGTGGCGAACCCACGGAACACCGGAAGTACACGTCATCGATTCGATTGCAAGAAATTTCCGGCAGTTGTAGCGAATTTTCGGAACTATTTAACATCACTCTAAGAATCCATGCAACCCTCCGGAGCAGTCCCGATTAAAACGACGATTGAACCGCGCTAAAGAGAGCCTATAAAAAAACTGCAGAAAATGATGCAGCATCGATGAGTACACTAACTGATGAGTTTTCATAAACAATTCTAATTGTAAATATTTTTAAATATTCTCCCAAGGTTCGTAGACCGTTTTGTCACTTCTTCGGAGTCTAGGGAAGAGGAAACGTAGAGTGAAACTCGAAGTAATCAGTGATCGGTGCTGCAATTGCAGAAAATGATGCAGAATTTAAGACTACCCAAATTCTGGTAATTCTTGACGAACAATCGTAATTGTAAATATTTTTAGATATTTTTCCGAGGCTTGTAGACCGTTTTGTCACTTTTTCGGAGTCTAGGGAAGAGGAAACGTCGAGTGAAACCCGAAGTAATCAGCGTTCGGTTCTGCGATTGCAGAAAATGATGCAGAATTTAAGACTACCCAAATTCTGGTGATTCTTCACGAACAATCGTAATTGTAAATATATTTAAATATTTTCCCGAGGTTCGTAGACCATTTTGTCACTTTTTCGGAGTCTAGGGAAGAGGAAACGTCGAGTGAAACTCAAAGTCATCAGCGATCGGCTCTGCAACTGCAGAAAATGATGCAGAATTTAAGACTACCCAAATTCAGGTAATTCTTTATGAAGAATCGTAATTGAAAATATTTTTAGATATTCTCCCGAGGTTCGTAGATCGTTTTGTCACTTTTTCGGAGTCTAGGGAAGAGGAAACGTCGAGTGAAACTCAAAGTAATCAGCGATCGGCTCTGCAACTGCAGAAAATGATGCAGAATTTAAGACTACCCAAATTCAGGTAATTCTTTATGAAGAATCGTAATTGAAAATATTTTTAGATATTCTCCCGAGGTTCGTAGATCGTTTTGTCACTTTTTCGGAGTCTAGGGAAGAGGAAACGTCGAGTGAAACTCGAAGTAATCAGCGATCGGCGCTGGACCATTACTCGGTGGGCACCATGGCGTGCACCGAGATCACGTATCCGCAGAAATCTCATTCTCTATTGTAGACAGAGGACCGGTTGCAAATAAACTGGCGGCTTCGTAGTCGGGTAGTTGGGCAGTTGGTTGAGTGGTCGGTCGGAGGATGAAAACGGACATGGAATGCAGTTGCAGGCCGGGTCTAGATGTGGCTCATAACCTATCGGAGCAGACAGACCCGGGGCAAACAGACTGGACCAACGTAAACACCAGAGTCCCATTCCCCTGTAAACCCCATAAATTCTCCCGGAGCACTGGGCCGCGTCTTCGAGAAATAATGGTAAACGATGTAGACGAAGTGCAAAGTAGTCTGCATGCCCTCCGTTTCCAATCACCTTCTGATTGGATCCGAAGGAGGAGAAACGCAGCCTGGAGCCTGCAAGCGTTTTAGTCATGGTAATGACGGTCCACTTGCTTATGCAAATTGCGCCCGTAAAATTCACCGTGGCCGAGTAAGCCACCGTAATGCGAGCAACGACTTGCGAGTCTCGGCATTACCGAGAGTGAAATTATCCCCAGGAATATCGAACGGCAATTTAGAATGGTTCGGGGTTTATTATCTGGAATATGTGATCAGGTTTCACTCTCTCTCGCTCTCTCTCTCAAAAAAAAAAAAAAATAGAAAGAGGTCTGAGGGTAAATTTTCTTACATCTGCAAATACTGCACAATATTGTACTGAGAATCGAATGTATTTTCGAAAAATCGGGAAGAATTTTAGGCTGCTTCCCGGGTTATTAGTAATAAAGGGAAAGGACAGATGCGGGGCAAATCGCTGGAAATGCAAAGGGTAGGTCGAAGGGTTTCAACCTTTGAATTTTCAAAGTGCCACGTCACGAGAATTCCATAGAAGAGCATGACACGACCTCGGACTACTCATTCCCAGGATATAAGTACACGTCATGCCGATAAAGTAGTTTCCTACGTGCGGAATGACGAGTCAAGTCGGGGGAGGAATCCACCCTTCGTGGTTAAAAAAAAATACCCAGGGATAAGAAAAGCATTATTAAAGGAAACATGGCAGAGACTTCGACGAGGTCGATCGTCGGCAAAGGGGGCGAGAAAGAAAAACCGCCGAAGAAGTTCGAAGGAAAGCAAACAGTGGAGGCGTCGTCAGTCAGGGGTTGGAAAAATATTTCCCCAACTAGGGATATCTCGTTACCTGTATTGTCACCAGCCGCCGTTGTTACTCCTCGAAGTCTCACTCCCAGGTGATTGGTCAAGCCCGCAATTTTTTCCCCATAAAAAAAAAATATATATATATGTGTCTCCATTTTCCGTCGAAATATGAATTGTCCAGTTTTAAGGGTGAATTTTCGTCGCCATGGGGCGTTTATCCCAGAAGATGGGAGGCCTCGTTCCAGGAACGTCTCCCTTGTCCCGAAGGGTCCTCGAATCGAGGCTTTTACGAGGAAAAACGAATCCGGTATACAGTTATCGCCTCTATTTCACCCTCTGGAAGTATCTCAACCCCATAACCACGAGGGTGTGCAATCTGCCCCTAGCACGCCAGCCCCATGGCCAGTTATCGCCGAGCCGGCAAACAAACCCATCAATAAAACCCCCGGCAAAGGGTAGAAGGTAGAAGGTGGAAGATGGAAGAGAAGGGAGAAGAGGGAAAACACTCGGAAATTGCACGGAACTCTGACCCAGTTCCTCCGAGCTTTCCCCCATAAATCTGGAGCACTCCTTTTTCCACTTCCCTGCACCGTATGCATCACTCCGGACGTCTTTCCTCTTTCCTCATTCAAAGCCCGGAAAACAATTAATACAAGTTTCAAAATAAATTGACAACTCCGATTCTAACCTTACAACTACCAAGAGTCGAACTTCCCATTAATAGCCTCTTATCGATCCTACAACCCGAAACAATGCCGGAGACTGCACGACTTCCCTCGACCCAGAGTACCAATTTACCATTTAATGGCCAAAAACCATTAAAAATTTTTTCTAAAAAATTTTAAACGTCGGGTCAAACATCGTAGTTAAATGGTCACAGATTGACTTGCCTAATGATATGACTCGCTTCCTGTATCATGACGCCCTCCTTAGAATCCCCCGAGATTCGCCCGCCTCCCTTGTTGAAACTACTTGGCAAACCCCCATAAATAAACAAATTGCCGGGCCAGTAGCGATCGTCTTTTAGCAAAGTCGAAACTCGAGTCGGGGGAGCTCGACGTGTCCCTTTTTGTCCGCGGACAGCGGCTATGCAAATTCCCGATTATTATCCCCCGGGTGTGCAAGAGGGAAGACAAGACCTGGAGTAGTCTGCGAGACGAAGAGAGAGAGAGGAGAAAGACACGCGTCTATATTTGCTTGGGCCTGGCAGGTCTCCAACAATAGCTGTTCCCTGGGTTATATCTCACTCCATGGCAACCCATAACAAACATAAGTGAATTATATTCGCGCGTGCCGTTCGATGCTTTATGGCGCCCGCGTCGATTCGATTCGCCACCCACCACCCACCACCCACCGCCCACCGCACACGGGCCGAGAGTGCCGTCGAAATTCGCAACGATTAATTTCGCGACCGCTCCGATTGGTCGGCAACACCTAGGGACCTCACCCCGAGGCCGGCAAACCAGTTTGCAATTATCGCACTCGATGCATCTTATGCACCCCGCGCGTAATTGCACAACTTGCAATGCGCCCGAGCGTTCCTCCCCTTTCGATCTCACCAGGGTCGATAATCGATGGGGACGAAATTTACATACATATATATTTAAATCCATGGGACAGTCCCCAAGGTGTCGATCGGTGTTTTATTTTATTATTTACTATCAAGAATTCGGGAGATGCATTTTTTCGTGCACCCTCCACCCCCTTCCCATGGTAAACGGCGGTTCGTTAAGGCCCGTCCACACGCAGGCCGCTTCTTGTGGCCTGTCCTAACGATCGTTATCCGTACAATTAAGCCGAGAGCGGTACTCCCTCGTAGAGGAGACTTAACGACGGAATAACAATCCGAATACCAGCCGACCACCCGCAATTTCCCGAATCTGCCAAAACTATTCCGCCTCGCTTTTTGCCCCGAATGTAAAACCCCGCTCGTTTTCGCGGTCCTAAATCAGTTTCTTTCTCGCTGGGAGAAAAGAAAAAAAACAATTAATGGGAATACCTCCTCCCTCGCGTTTCCGCCTTTCCTTAATATTTCTTTGGGCTCGAAAGATTCCTCGAATCGCAGTTAAATTTCCAAAGCTAAAACGGGCCCCCTTGATTAATTGAAGAGTCGTTAAGTGATTTGTCCGTTTGTCGATCGGATTTTCGGAGGCCCTTGTGGAGATGCAAAACGCGGACAACATTTCCCCCGGGAATGGCGGAGTCCCGAGGGAAGCATGTTTCCCGAAACATGCCTGGCGTATGTGCTCGCCACGTGAATTAATCGAGTCGGGAGACTCGCATAATCCGAAATTGATTGCCCAAACTTTTTGTTCCCTGCGGCTCTCGTTAGCTCCGCGTCACCGCTGACGAGGCACCGCGCGTTCCTAGGTGCATACAAGTGCATACAAGTGCATACGAGTGCATACAAGGAGAGGAGCCCGTGTGCGCGATCCGAGGGCCGACATTCTTGTCACGGCGATCTACGGAATTACGGTGACCTGACAGCAGAGAGGCTGTCAACATGCCGCTCGTGACCGGGACGATACGTGACATGACAAGGGTGCAGGTCTTATCTCCCGGCAGATAATTCCTGCAGTCTTAATTTTTCCATATCAAGTGATTTTTTAATGAATTGTTCATTCATTAGGTGCACATAGGTGCATAAAAGCATACTAAGGGCTGAAATTATTGCCGCGGCGATCTACAAAATTATTGTTACCTGGTAACACATGAATATATGGATAACTTCTGTAGTCCTGACTTTTCGGTGTAAAATGATATTGGAATTAATTATTGATTTATTATTTAAAAGAAAATCGATTTTTGGCCGCGCTTTATGGTAACGGGACGATTTTTGGGGGTATTTCGGTACCTTTTCGCGATTTTTCACCCCCCGCCCCGGCGAATCCGGTTCACCAAAGTGCATTTGTCGGTGCAATCTAATCGGCGGGCGGCGATTAAATCGTCCCCGTTCGCGCCCCTGGGAATGTTTTCCCGGCGCATCCCTTGGAAACGTCAATCCACCGATCGTGCAAATTGTTTTCCCTCGTCGTACAAGTCCGCGCGACAAGGACGGAGCGGGGCGTATTCCCATTACAAGGCAAGGGGTGAGTCTCGCGTGATGGAGCCGGCGTCGGGGGTGCACCCCCTCGCGCCGCTTTTAATTTCGCGGAAAGCGAAATTTCCCCTCGCGAGGGGTACGCGCACCTCTGATAAATGCGCCTGATGCATCCCCGGGAGAGCTAATTCCGGAAAAAGGAGGGGGAAAAAAAAAAGGAATCGTAACACTTCCGAAAAGAAAATTAAAATCGGGGCAGGAAACGTCACATCCGATCCGGTGAAATTGATTAATTGATAGGGGTGAAACGATCGAATGAATTTCATTAACCACCCCACGTTCTCTGAGTGCACTTGGAAGGCATAATTGAAAAAATAATATAAGGGATCGTAAAACCTCTAAATAGAAAATTAAAGTTGAGAAAGGAAACGTCACCCCCGATCCGGGGAAATTCAATAATTGATAGGGGTGAAACGGAGGAATGAATTTTATTAACCACCCCACGTTCTGCAAGTGCACCTACAAGCTGTTACTTTTTCCTAACGGACCCAAGCCATGGTGCAGGGTGTGCGCCATTAGGCGCCGCCATGAGCAAGGGGTGGGTTTGGCGCCAGGGCTATCTCGCCACCCCATCGTCTCGAGCCGCGATGTTATGGGGTGCAAGTACAGGGTGCGGTGTACGGTGCAGGACCCTGGATACCACCGGAGACGGTATCGGGGGTGGCAGCTCCACCCCGAGCGGGAGGCATTGTGTCAGGATGGGAACGACTCGCAATAGTCCACCCCCATTTCCCATGGGACGCCATTATCCTGATTTACCACCGCAGAAATGACTTCGAAGCAGACGCACTTTTGCCTCGGTATATAAGTGCAGGAAGGACGAGAGGAAATTATCTGTTTCGAGGATTCGTTAGGGGGTGGTGAGCACCGCCTTCGGGGGTGGCAAACGCGGCCCCGGATTCGCACTTCGCGTGCCTTGATAATGACGTACAGTGGGTGGAATTAACGAGCGGGTGCTGGAAATTATGCACCCTGAGAGGGGGTTGTTTTCCAGGGGAAAATGTCAAACTATGGCGAAGAAAGCCCGAAACTCGGGAACACGTTTTGTACAAGACGCAGGCTCGTGTAACGAGGGACTTCGACAATGAACATTGTCTACAATTACGCCCTCTCGTTAAGGGTCGGTGCCTGGAGGGTGCATTGTACCCTTAATATTTGGCAATAATTGTCTAAGCAGTATTGGTGGAATTTTGTACTTTGAAAATATAAGGAGCACTCCACCCTCAATATTTTGTACTTTAGAAATATAAGGAGCACTCCACCCTCAATATTTTGTAATAAACGTTCAAGCGGCTTTGGTGGAATTCCGTTCTTTGACAATTTAAGAGGCTCTGAATCGTCTTGGAATTCGTTTTCTCTCGACGAGGGGACATGTCGACTCCGGTAATTGCGTTTCATGCGAGGGCGGCTCGTCCCTCGCGTTATCGCAATCGAATCGCGTTATCACTGTATCAGCCGGGATAACGCGCACGCCACCCCCCTCGCGATCCATGATGACTCCATCCCCCGTGCGGTATCTTCAGGATTTATTGCCCCGGGTTCACGGAGTCACTCTCGGCGCCGATATCGACAACGAGCTCGACATTTACGTGATAAACAATTTCCGCCACCCCCAGCCCCAATTTTTACCCTCGACCCCGCAACCCCTAAATTTACACGCGAGTCCGATGCGTCCCCGCGATCGAGCCATCGCTTGAATTCATCCAAACCCGATGGCGCTCCACTGAAAATCATCCCCTCTGTATTTCGGAAATTCCTCCCGCGTGATTTTGTCCTAACATCCATTTGGTAAAATTTATATATTGATAAAATTCCCATGTAGAATTGTATGAAGTACCTAAGAATTCCGAATTATTGTCAGATTCTTCCCGCAAGACCTCGTCAAGTGCCTTTCTTAGGATTTCGTGAATTCGGATCGCGATTTCCCTCCCGATTCGCCGAGTCGGCGGCATTGTTGCGTTTAAAAAATCCTGCGTGAAATTTTTATAAATTACTCAAAATCCATGTTATTCTTTAATTTATTCCGCAAGATCTCGTCGAGTGCCTTTCTTAAGATTTCGTGAATTCGAATCGTGATTTCCCCCGCGAGTCGTCCAGTCGGCAGCATTGTTGCATTTAAAAAATTCTGCGTGAAATTTTTCTAAATTACTCAAAATCTAAGTTATTGTCTAATTTATCCCGCAAGACCGTGTCGAGTGCCTTTCTTAGGATTTCATGAATTCGGATCGCGATTTCCCCCGCGATTCGCCGAGTCGGCAGCATTGTTGCATTTAAAAAATCCTGCGTGAAATTTTTATAAATTACTCAAAATCCATGTTATTCTCTAATTTATCCCGCAAGAGCTCGTCGAGTGCCTTTCTTAGGATTTCGTGAATCAAAATCGCGAATTTCCCCACGATTCGCCGAGTCGGCAGCATTGTTGCATTTAAAAAATCCTGCGTGATATTTTTATAAATTACTCAAAATCTAAGTTATTGTCTAATTTATCCTGCAAGACCGTGTCGAGTGCCTTTCTTAGGATTTCGTGAATTCGAATCGCGATTTTCCCCGCGATTCGCCGAGTCGGCAGCATTGTTGCATTTAAAAAATCCTGCGTGAAATTTTTCTAAATTACTCAAAATCCATGTTGTTCTCTAATTTATCCCGCAAGACCTCGTCAACTTCCTTTCGGGAGATTCCGTTAATTTGGATCGCGATTCGCCGAGTCGGCGTCGGGTTGACGTGCCGCGAACACGACAGCGATATTCCGGCGGATTCGCGCGAAAGCCGGGAGAAAGAGGGCAAATAGAGAGCCGTCGCTTTCCCCGAAGCCGGCCGTGACAAATCGGCCGACGCGAGCGCCACAAGCGGCGCGCGAGGGAACTGCGAGCTGCCGAGTTTCGTTCCCCGTTTCGCTTCCCGGTTACCCACCAGAGACGAATTTCAGACAGCTGCGACGGTTTCAACCCACGGAACCGTGAACTCTACTCACCATAAAACCAGCACTGTTTCTCGCCGAATCGCGGCCTAAGTCTGGCATATTCAGGTTGAGTAGGCAGGTGATCCAAAAGGGCGGCAATACCCGCCACCAAAAGTGGTCCACCCCAAGCATAGCACGCATAAATGCGAAGCCGAAGGGTCTCCTGTCCCTTCTCCAGACTCGCAGGTCTCAGATCCCTGTAACCAAAAGGGAACATAAAATTAACATGATAACTCCCCAGAAAAATAAATATAAAAATCTGTATGGGATATACATTTACATTTTCATTTTTGCGCTCATCAGCAACGAGGCTCGAGGGTAGTAGCCCGGTATTGGGAACCGAACGAGTGTAGCTTTTCGGCGGGCTGAATAATTTAACTGATTTCCGCTACTTCGCGGGAAGAATTGCCGGGATATTTATTCGGGACTCGGTGGTTCCGGAATAATTCAAGCCGTCGGTTTCGGAAGGTATGGCATCCGATTTTTAGTGCGACCACCGATGCGGTTTCGATCGCGGTGCACACCCCGTTGGGTGGCCAAAGGGTTAATGACTCGTGAAATCGACAACAGAGATTTACTCTCCGGTCGGCGGGCGCTGTTTCCCTTATCCGGGGGAAAAAATGAAACCAGGGATAATTAGCGATATCAATTATATCATATTTTCTACAGATTTTTCTACGTCGAGGGCGGTGGGAATGAAATTTCACGGCGTAGAGGTTCGCCAAGGCGGAGCCGCGAGGACCTTAAGATCCGCCATTTTAGATATCGTTTCCGAGCGCACGAGGAAACGCGATGAGCTTTTCAATTCTACTTCTATTTGCCGTGGCACTCGTTGAAGTCTGTAATGGAACTCTCCCGAGGGACCGGAGGTATTCCCATCGGGCCTGGAAATCGCCGAGATCGATGGAAATCGATCGCTTATCGCTGCCGCGATCGAACCGAACGGAAAAACATCTCTCGCGCCGGTTCGCCGCTCGGCAAACAGTAATTTCCCGGTTTTTGCGAATAAAGTAAAAATCCCCATCGAAAAAAAAGAATTGCCCTCCAAATTTCCCATCTAACCAGCCTCTCGGAAAAAACTGTTCAATCCTCACAAAAAAGTAAATCCCTTCATCTCTCCTGCCTAAAACATCTATCAAAATACCTCCCAATTAACTCGCATGTTTCCGAGGAAATAATCCGTGTAAATAAAACTGGCAAAAATTGAGGTCTAGGAATTTGAATATACCATTTTTATTATTTCCATATACCGCTACAATAAGCGGTGAAAATAAAACTGACAGAGATCTTGTTCTACGAATTTTAAATTCCCCATTTCAATTTTTTTGCTTTTTTTTTTTTGACAATTCCTACAGCTCTCCTCTTTGAAATGAAATTTCATATCACTTTCCAGTTTTCATTTTCTCCCTTCTTTTACCTCCCCTCTGATTACTTCCGGCGAAATTCCCACCTGAATCGAGGAGATATCGCTACAATAATCGGTGAAAATTAAAACTGGCAAAAATCGAGGCCTTGGAACTTAAAATTCTCATTTTTTTTCCCGTAATTTATTTAGTTCTTTTTCGTAGAGTGGAACTTCACTTCATTTATCAGTTTAACTCCCTTTCCTCCCTTTTTACCTATTCTTTGATTACTTCGAGCGAAATTCCCACCTGAATCGAGGAGATATCGCGTGGGGCCCGCGGGGCGATCGCTTATCAAACTCGTGATAACATCCCCGTACCAGTTCGTACCGACGCGTTGTTCGGCTCTCGCGTTTCCCCTCTCGTTTTGCGAAACTTGTTTTTTCAACACAAACCGAGTCGGCGTGCACCTCGGCATGCAGGGAATGCAGCGCGTGCATTAATTGCACCCGAGATAATTGTCGTGACGTCACTCGTGCCAGTTCTCTGGGAAGCATTGAGCGTTCGAGAAGGCCGCGCGATTATTACTTTCGATTTTACCGACATACCTATACACCACGAGACACGAATATATACGCTCTCGAGAGGGCCGTTTATTTATTCATACGAGTCCGAGTTAGTAGGCCGAAGAGGCAACTTGTCCAATAAAATTCCCCCAGGGCGTGCATTTGCATGATTCGATGCATTTATGGCTAGCTTAATCGGCGAACACACAGTAATGGCTATCCTGTTATCGGAGGGTGGCTTAATGATTTTTTTTCCCCGATTTTTCTTGCCCTAACAGCATTACGAGGATGATATCTTACCTGATAATTGGCCGGGATTAATAAATAATGAAATTGTAAGTGGGGTAATAAATTGTAAAACCGTGTACCGAGAGTCTGTAAAGCTACTGCGCGTGATTTTGCAATATATACGACATGGTGATTTTATATAGGGAATTTTCCCCGGAAATTAAACCCTGATTTTACGCGTCTCTGGTGATGTATCTTCGGGACACCTATTTGCATACGGTGCACTCGCGGTTGGTTTAACCGGAAAATTTAATAACCACTGTTAAGTGGTCATTGAAATCGAGAGAGATTTTAATTCGTGGCTTTCACCGCTTTTTCGAACAGATCGTTGAATCATTTATCTCGAGTTGTCGTTATTTCGGACAATTCCGGAACTCGTTGCAGTCCAGGACATGTTTGATAACTCCCGCGAGACGGTAATTTGCATGATTCCCTGGGTTGCACACTTCGATAGGAAAACCTATCGCGATTATTTAACCGATATGGAATCTCGCGCAATGCCATTTTGCGAAATGGAGGTGACGTTTATTGCAAACCCTCGCGTGTTAGATAATGTGCATCATTATGCGCCCGAGTTAGGAGGTAACTGCACATTTACTAAAATTTCCACCGGCCGATTATGTAATTATCGGGAGTGTAGAAATCCCCTGGAAAATGATTTCGTAAGATGACTTCGAGGAGGGAAATTATTGCCACCTTGTCACCTTATATCGTTACCGGAAAATTGCACTCAGAAATGTCCTTGTCAGATGCATCGTATCGGCGATATTTTTTTTTTTTAAATTATTCAGAAAGCGCATTCGTTCTAGATCCCGTGTTATCGATATATCGATCCCATTATCGATGATAATTCGGTCGTGGGCATCTCGTGTAACGACTTCCTGTCACCGGGGAAGAAATCCATGTCAGACTCGGACATGTCCGGTAATAACATCGGGGACTCATTTGCATGATCGGCTGCATTCATTAAAAGTGCAATCGGAAATTCATCGGAACCGCCGCATTATCGGCGGCGTTCAATCAACTCGAACGCACCTCGCACAATGACTCCATTCGATGCGAGGATAATTTATCGCCGCGTAAAAATTATCCCAGAACAGAGACAAAGGAATTACGAGGATAATCTCGAAGCCTTGATTTTCATGAGGGGTCATTTGTCAACGGCGAGCATCTCTCGCGAGTTTCTCGAAGATTTATCACAAGCCCATTAATAACAATTGCATTATACTCGCGTAGTTAGCGACGATATGCGCGTTAAAAATATTTTTTTTATGTCTTCTTTGTCAATTTTCTCCCTGAAATCGGCATTTCATGACCCAGGACAACGGATGCGACATCGAGACGCACATCGAGCCATCTCGTCGTTATCGCCGTCGGTAAAACGGAAGTCGTTTGTACTTTTCGACGCGACTCCAAGTGAAATTAATTTCACGGTTCGAGAAACACCAAACCACGGTAAACGCTTCTGCCTTTTCGACAATTAGCTTCCCCACCGGCGCAGAAGAATTAAAACGTCGATTTCCGCTCCCCTTAAATACTAAATCATAATTTGATCCCAGGTCGGGGAGTTTTTATAGGCCTCCCAAAAATTCCCGGAGGGCTGGGGGATTATTTTTAAACCCTAGAAAAAAAGGCCTTCATAGTCGAGCATTTATAAAATCGACTTAATCCTCTAAAAGGATGTCACGGGGAGCCAATTATCCGGATAATTGGCGTTTTCTCTCCCATCTTTTAGACTTTTTCTTACCAGACTTGACAAGAGACGAACCGGCCTGATGGAGGAATCGTCGCCTAAAATTAGACGCGCATAAAAATACCGCATATAAAAATACACCTCGACTCGCGTTTCTTGTTCTCACGTCACGTATAGATACACGAGTGCGTCACCCACGCGCATTTCCCGTGTAATTACACCCGAGTCGTCAAGTGTCAGTGGAGACTTATTCTATTTTTCCCATATCTTCCCTTGCGAATCGCGACTCCTTATTGACAATCCGAGTCATTATAAGTGCACCTCTCAGTAATTTTTCCACGGAGTTACGTAAAAGGAGAAAAAGAAAAAAAACATCAGATGTCGACGAGATCCGCTTCGTTGATGACGCGATGTGATTCGAAGTTATTATTTTCCCTTGGCTTTCCCTCGTGAATCACGACTCCATATTGGCAGTCCGAGTCGTTATCAATGCACCTTGAGTGGCGATTAAGAAATTCAGGGAGTGAGCTTCGATAAGTGTCGCAGGAAATTCTTGGCACGCTACGCGTGGGAAGTAATTTCTGCTGTACAAGCTTAATGAGACTACTCTTAATGAGAGGGAGAGATTTTTTCCTTTGGGGAGGAAAAATCATTTTAAAGAAGGAGTTGAAGGGAAATCATGACGGGCCGACATTCCGACCGTCAGAGCTGGCAGAAGTTGGACCCTTAATTTTTGTCGAGAGATCTCTCGAGTACCTCAATAAAATCCTGGAATCCAGCATTACTGCCTGACTTTTTTCCCACACTTGGCAGAGAGATTTCTCGCTATTCGCACTTCGCCGACTGTCAACGATAGCAGTTCTGACCGGAAGTCATGGTGCCCGAGTTATGGGCCCCAAAGCCGACACTCGCAGTTACGGCGACGTTAAACCGGCCAGACAATGATCGGGCTTTACGATTGGGTGTTACGAGCGGCACTAAAACCCTCGAAATTTCAGGACTTCGAGAGTTTTGTTAATAATCGCGAGCGATAAATTCCTCGGATGCCTCCGCGTCGCTTACGCGGCTTTCCGGGGACGCGGCCGTCGAAGGAGTTTCGTATTTAATTAATAATAACCACGTCGTTGAAGATTTCGAGGCGAAAAAGGGGGCAAACGAGAGCCAGCGAAATAATCTACAAGCATATCCAGGATAAGTTCGAAATCTCTAAATAAATAAACCAAGCGACGCTTCTTCGGCGACGGCGGCCATCTTGGTTCCACGTTCCGGAAGCCCGGGGGCGCTCCTAATCGAGCCTAAAATTAAACTTGCTGCCGATTCCCCTTGGAAATACTTGCAGGCACCCTCGCCTATCAGGCTGGGCATTCCGGAACCGAGAATCCGACAGATACTAATTACATCGAGCGAATTCTCCACAATTCCTCCCACGAGGGGTGCGACGCGTCGCGGCGTTAATCCGAGGTTATCGATTTTCCTTTCACAGGCAATTTTTAAATTCTTCAATAGAATTTTTTCCAGTGAAATTTCGCGTTCCACCTCTCTCTCTCCCTTGAACCGCAAAATTAGTCATTTCAATCTGAACGGAAAAGAAAAAGTTATCTTTGATTTAGTTAGGCCTTTTTGCCATTTATATTGTCACGTGACTGGGTCATTTGTAATTGGGTCTCGAGCATCCCGTTCGCATAATTAAGCGTCCTGAGACTGAAAAACCGATCCGACGTCCGTTATTTCTGCTTCCCCTTTTCCAACCTAGTCGGTCCCTGAGCATTAATTATTGCTCTTGTCGGAATTAGCGAGTCCTACCTCACGAGCGACGACTTCGCGGTATTTATTCCCCCGATAGGGTAATTATGGCAGCGCAATTAGTAAAGGAGGGAGGAGCTACCGTTACGGGACGCGCAATTAAGGCAGCCTTCTTCGTCGTTGCTAAAGAGCCCACGAGATGGGCTTCCTTTTTCGCTCTTCTTCCTCCAAGTCCAAGACTTACCGCCTTAACGGGCAGCAAACGACCGAACTGATTTGCGCGACCCTTAACGGCGCAAACTTGTCCGGCGGAATTATCAGGGAAGAAATTACCCCCTTAAGGCGGCCCTAACAAAAAAATCGATTCACTCGCCAGAAATCTCCCAGGATGCTTTGGGTATGTATTTTTTTTTTTCCCAAGCCCGCGAAGTAATTTAAATTAATTCCAAGTCCGAAGGAATCCCTGGAGGGCGTAAAGTTGTCTCGGGAATTATCAGGGAAGAAATTACCCCCTTAAGGCGATTATACGAATCGACTCGTGAAATTCGCTTGGAGGATTCCTCTCGAATCCTTTTCTTTTTCTCGCGGTACTGGAAGTGATTTAAATTCATTTTAAGGCAACCTGATCGCAGAATTCGCATTTTAAAGCCTCCTTGAGTTGCGCTCAAAGTGGGTTAAGCGAGTATCAAGAGCGAAGTACTCTAGCTTCTCTAGAGTTGGTTAAGACCCTGGCGATAATTAGACTTCACCGAAAGGGAGTGGCGGGGGTGATTAGTACTTATCGGGAGCAAGATGGCACTAAATGCATTCGTGTCCCGAGACTTAACTTAGTTTCGCCGGGGGAGCTCGAGCGTGCCGAGAGGCCCTGGAAACTGCTCCCCATTATTTATTTATATTATTTATGAGCCGCGATTCGCCTCCAATGACTTATTATTAAGTAGGCTTCCTTTTATACCGGCCCCCGACACGGATCGGTTAGTAATGTTCCCTAGTAGCTCGCGATTTCATTAAGACTACTTGATAAGTCAACATGAAACACTCGTTAACTACTTATTGCGATTATTTATTGATATCGATATGACTATACCGCCGATATCCCGCCGAGCTAATTGCTAAAAAAAACTGAATCAATTCCATTTACATTACTTTTCTTTTCATTTTCAGGCATGTCATTTTCTCGTTTAATTTCTATTTTTTCATTCTTTTTATGTATGAGCACAGTGGTCGATGTTATCAAATCGATTTTGGGGCTTATCAGGGCTCCACTGGGGGATCAGGATTTTTCTTTAACGTTTTATTTTACGAATTCAATTTGAGAAGTACAGAGGTCGAAGTTATTACCTCGTTTCTGGGGGATTTCAGGGATTTCAGGGATTTCGAGGCTTATCACGGAACCATCGGCTGCGATTATGGGAACACTTGCGGATCTTCTAGGGAGTAGCCGCGAATCTTCCCTAGGAGGTCCCATTGTTCCCGGAATCGATGGAAGCTACTCCAACGGCTTCATTACGTCGTTCGGAACTTCTGAGCCGGGATGTGCTCTGTGTAGCTTCCGGATGTTGAATGGTAGGTGCAATTACTTGTCGATGATTGCGCGCCGAGCAATAATGGCTGGATTTCGAAGTCGAACTTCATCGGCAATTCATCGACTAGGATCGATTATTGCATTTCCGCGTGGATAAACTCTACTTCCCGAATGAAATATGACAAAATATGGAGAAACCTATACCGGCGTCACTTTTTTTTCTTTGGAATTTCTCAGAGACATTTTCTATTTTTATTTTCATTACATGTTTTAAGAGCCTTGTTGATGTTATCACCTCGAAATATGCGAAATGGGGGGAACGATTGTTAAGGGAAAGCTGCGATGATCGTACTTTTTTTTTTATTTCAGGAATATTATTTTCTATTTTAATTCCAATCTTTATTAAATTTTATAATTAAAAGCTCTGTCATCGCCCCCGTGGAAAATATGTTCCTCGCAAATTGGAGAAACGACGACGTTTCTAGATCACTCAATCCCGCGATTCGCGAGACGAATTACAGAAACTGCAAAATGCGAGTCGGGCGAGCACTCGCGACGACAATTAGGGTACTGATTACACGTCATTATCGCTTATCGCGTGCCGCACGAAGGGTTTCTCTTCGGTTGGGAAAGCAAAAAGCATTGTCTCACGCAACGCCTTTCCGCGGAGTGCAGAATGAAAAATGGTCGGAAATAATTTGAGAAGTTTCGAGAGGGAACAAAGATCTCGAATTAGTAAAGACGATCGATTCTCAACCGAAAGGAAATATAAATAGGAGAATAACGCCATTAACGTCAATAATATAAATTCAAGTTCGACGCATCTCTAATCTGGAGCGAGGATATCGATCACCTGTTATCGCCGTTATTTTCAGGAAATGCGAAAGAAAGAATTCCCGAGCTCCCCAAAGCTGTCGAAGCGGAAGATGGACCATCGGGGCGCAGCATCCCGGAGGAAAAGAAATCCTTAACAAGAAAGTAAAAGCGAAGGGGGAGAACAAGAGATCCCGAAGAAAGCGTTCCTCTCTCCCGGACTATTCGTGGATCACTGCCAGGTTTTCCTTCTGTGGAAAAAGGAAAACCCGTGTTGCAGACTCGCGAGGCTGATCTCGGAAAGACAAATCGAAGCGAGACGAGTTGATTGAACCATGAAGGGAACGAGAAACTTGCGCACCCCGGAAGGAATAAATTGCGGGATAGATTTAATTAAACAATTAATCCTAACCGAACCATTCGATCTGCACCATGGAGAAGACTTAACTCCGCGAGTGTAGAAATTAAAAACCACCCCTTTCGCCCATAAATCCCGGGAATGATCGTCAGATTTAAATTTCACTTAAAAATGACGCAGAAAATCCTGCAAGTCCCGCGAAATTTAATATAATAGTTCCAAAAAGCAGGAGTCCCGTACCCGTCGTTTCGTGGGTTTAATTTCATATCTCGGTGCAGGAGCGTCAACAGGAGTTGGTCCGGACAGCATCCGGGGGCACTTCCGGGTCCGTCGTCCGGAATCAGTCGCATTAGGTATATGAAATTGCTCTTTGCGGGAAATAAGCGAGTCGGAAACTCGTGGCTGCGGATTCTCCGCGGTTTAGGAAGCCGAAATATCGGGAGTGCGACCTCGTCAACCTCTGGGGGGTCCTGGAGGACGTCAGATGGGGTGTTTACGGATCGGGAGAGAAACGCGCGAGCACGCGCAGAGGCCAGAAGCGCACTTCTTCGGGTCCTCGAGACGGCTCCCGGGTCCAGGGGAGTCCTGAAGAGTCCCGGGGCGCAGGATTCTCTAAACAGGACGCCCGCCCCGTGAAAGGAGCGCCGAGGGGGAGCCCGAGGGGTGAAAACAGCCGGGAGGCTGAAAGGAACCCGGAAAATTGGCGCGACTCGCCAGGAAGGGGCGAGGTCGAGGATCTACGGGAACTTTCGGAGAAAGGACGATCCCGGGGGCGAAATCCGGGACCTCTTTGAGGGACCTCGCGGCTCGCAGAAAGATCCCAAAGTTTCGATAAAGGCGCCCGTGGACACCTCGCCTGTGCGATTTCTATGCCATATTATGGGAATTAAATAAGCAATACTTCGTGGCGATTGTTGGGGATGGATCGAACGTCTTCGACGAAGTCGAGACGACGGGATGAATGGACCGATGGACGGATGCTGCGCCTGGGAAAGAATTGACTCTCTAGGATTGTTGTGAAAAATGCAGAAGAATAATCTCACGTTTTGCCTCCGAGGAAGCGTTTTTGCGAAATGTACGATTTTCCCCAAAATTTCATTTATAAAACAGATAAATAATTTTATAATCACGAACAGGAATGTAATTTCACAACCTTGATTAGGAATTCCACTTGCTGCGCTAATTTAAACCCGTGAGGATGAGTTTGTAAATCAATTTAGGGAGGAATGGAAAATTTGAACAATTTTTGTTTTAATCAGGAGGATTTCTCTCTCCCGGGGGTGTTACGCGTGGTGATTAATTTGCAATTAATTATGCGACCTTGAAGATCGATCGACGGGAATTTGTAAGGGAGCTCTGCACCCGGGAGACCGCGATTGTTCACCGAGTAAAGGAGTGCGTCTGCAAACGAAGGTCCGCGAAGGAAGGGTGGGTTCCCGAGGGAGAGCCCGAGGCAAGGGATGACGAGGGTGGAGTGGGTCAAGGGTGGCTGGAATCTCGTCGGGAATGGGAATTGAAGCGGTAGTTTGTTCGCGTATAATTCGATCACCGCCGAGAGATTATTGTACCCGTCGAGTCGTTTGTCCAAGGGATGGCTGGAGATAGCCCCGGAAGCTGTTGGACTTCCGAGGGAGGACGTCGCGAACCAGGAGAACCCCTTCGCCAATACAATGTCCAATCTAAACCGAAACACCCCACTATTCCCCTTCTAAAAAATAAATCGTCAGCGAAGATGAGGAAATTCCTAATTCGTTAATCATCCCCAAAGATTAGAAAAATGTACAAGTTCCGAGGACGCGCGTTTAAAGGGACAACTTCAGACTTCAAATTCACATGACAATTCCATCCCAACCAAGTCCAGCCCGGAATTCGGATTTTCCCCCAGGTGAGTCGATTATCAAGTAATTACGGATGAATCCGCCGTTGAATTACTCCGGAGATGAAGAAGCGTCTTCGGGAGGCGCCGTTTCCGTCAGAGAGGCTCTTCGAGGTAACGGGGCGAGTAACTGGATCTGGATCGGGTCTGGTTGGGGGAGGACACCCAGAAAGAGGATTTCGAATCCGACATCCGGACCTGTCCTTTCGGAAGGTGTTTCAATCCGGTGTAATTCGATTACCGAGGAGTCTGGTCCTCGATCGCTGCCTGGGTCCTTCGAGGTGCTTGTCAGGGTGCTCTTTAGGGTGCTCTTTAGGGTGCTCTTCATGGTACTCTTCATGGTACTCTTCGGGATTCTCTTCAAGACCTGAAGAGTCCCCTTTAGGTCGTTTCCTCGAGGCGATCGCGCGAATAATTGGATTCGGACGCCGAGTCTCGCTAAAATGGATTTCACAGTCGATATCTAAATGATATACGTGCAACTCCGATCGAATAATCTCTACGTGAGATTCTTCCTCGTCGAGATGTACCGAGGTCGACGGGGCGAATAATCAACCCCGGATCAGCCCGGAATGGAGGATTGGCCCGGATGGGCACGTTCCAATTTGACACTGGCCCTCAAAAAAAGAAAAGGGAAAAAGGAAAAATGGGAGAAAATTCCCCCTTCCGGAAACTCCATGTAAAATACATACGAAAGTCCGAGTTTCCGGTCCCGTGAACCCGAGGGAAGCGTCTCTTCCCGATCTCCGACAGCCGTGAGATGGGATGAATAATGACATTTAAATCACGCACCCTCGATGCTCTCCGGCAGGATAGAGAAATCCTGCGACGTCTCCTCTGAATTTACTCGGAGATGCTATGTCGAACGCCGAAGACAACGGTCCACGTTAGATGCTGTCAAGTGTCAAGAGATGAGCAAATCTTGGGACGCCTCTGCAGCCCGCGAAATGAGACGCCTCGCCGAAGTGGTTTGCCGAGGCGATAGAGCGGATAACTACTCGCCGAATAATGAAGTTTACCCAGAAGTGAACTTGCCGAGCAATTCGGGTTTCCTGCCTCCAAGTGTCCCGTTTCGATTGGAATTCAAAGTCGAATGGGCACCAATCGCGATCGAACTTGATCTCCGACGGATACAACCGATCGACATCCACGACGAATTTGTTTCATTCTTGAAATTCTTGAAATTCTGAAAATTCAAAAAATTCCCAAGTCGCTCCGAAAATTCGTTGCATTTCCTAGAGTGAGCTGGGATAATCTAGATAGACTTTTGATGACGTGATACCGGGAAAAAAAAATTGTTCACCGAGAAAATGCGCGAACGATGAGCGAAATTTCGGGCATTTTGCAGGGCGGCTCGTCGGACCCAAAACGAGATACACAAAGTGGTTGAAATTCTGAAAATTCGAAAAATTCCCAAGTTGCTCCGAAAATTCGTTGCATTTCCTACAGTGAGCTGGGATAATCTAGATAGACTAGATGACGTGAAAACCGGGAAAAAAAAATTGTTCACAGGGAAAATGCGCGAACAATGAGCGAAATTTCGGGCATTTTGCAGGGCGGCTCGTCGGACCCAAAACGAGATACACAAAGTGGTTGAAATTCTGAAAATTCAAAAAATTTCCAAGTTGCTCCGAAAATTCGTTGCATTTCCTACAGTGAGCTGGGATAATCTAGATAGACTTGATGACGTGAAAACCGGGAAAAAAAAAATTGTTCATAGGGAAAATGCGCGAACAATGAGCGAAATTTCGGGCATTTTGCAGGGCGGCTCGTCGGACCCAAAACGAGATACACAAAGTGGTCCTTGTGCACGAGTACCGTCAATTGCCCCCGAATAGGAGTGCATTAGCAGGTTTGCTCCGACCGATTTGCAGCGATCCGATATCGCGACGAGACCTGGTTCCGAATCAAAGTACTCTGGATTTCATCCGGAATAAGCTGTTCCCGATTCGAGCTAATCCCCGGGACGATCTGGAGAGCCCAAAGCCGAAGCCATCTGCGTACCTAATGGACCCAACTTCCGTCATGTTTTAGTCCGGTAGATTGAGCCATTAGGAGTCTAAGTGCTGATTCCAATCTGCACCCTGATTCCGCGTCGCATCAGCAAATTCCCGAGCCTCGAATTAACGCTCTCCGGAATACTAACCGAGTCCTGGTCCTGGGATTTCGATCTGGATCCGATTCGCAGGAGTATCATCCCGAGAATCCGCGAATCAAAATCTGGATGTCTACCGAGTCATCAAATGAATTACCGCTATCGTTAGAATTTTCCCAGCATCGAAAGACCGAAGTTGGTCCAATCCCAGTTTGACGTCCTGACACCATAAAAAATTGATGATGAATATTAAATCTTCGTTGGTGGGTGGCTTCATCGTCCAGTGTCCACCTTTTGGTCCAGCACCTGGACCACTGATAAACGGCACTATCATTTTCCAAGATATGGACCATTAATGGTAAGCACCGATTAAGGTACTTCAATGACAAGATCAAAGTCTGAAACCTCTCGACCTAGAGTCCCCCTTTTCTGTCCAGCCTTTGGATCGTTAATGGAGCTCATCAACCAAGTTATCTCAATGATTAGGTCCAGGTCTGAACCTCTCCATCCAGAATCCCAGTTCTGGGTCCAACAGCTGGCCCATTACTAGAAGACCCATCAAGAAGGGTGCCGCGGTGACCAGATTTCAAGCCTCAAACTTCTCCACAGCCCGAGGCGCATCTTCGTTCCTCAATTAGGCTAACCCTGAGCACACCTTGACCCTGGCACATCCCATGCTAATTCGAGGCCTCGCGGCCAAGAACTCAGAGATATTGGCCGGACCCTAGAGTGAGTTCGCAAGGTTGTTTGGCCGCCATTAGCGAAGGGCCAGGATCGGATAAAACCCGAAGCCAGTCGGTCGTGGCGGAATAACCGTTCGGCCCATTAAGCCCAAAGCCGGCTTACAAGTTAAGCCCGAGGGCCAAGTTTTCCGGGGAGAAGAGAGCCCCTCGGAGCGAGGGAGAGAGAGGACCAAGCGAGGGAAGACTGGGCAGGCAGAGTAGGAATTATTTATCGGGGGAATTATTCGACGCGAAATCGCGGGGAACGCGGACCCGGCACCCTCTTCGTTACGCATTCATGCCGCGTCCATTGTAATGCCGCTGGAAGACGAGGAGAGCGATGAGAAACCTGTTCGGATCTTCGACTGCCAAAAAAAGGAATCGCCTCCCGATGGTCCTGGCACCAGCTCCGATTGGGCCAGCCGAAACTTAACAGACTGCAGAACCTGAAGACTGCTCCGATCGAGTGCATTTTCTTGATGAAGCTACTTGGATTGGGACCGGTGGAATGGTACCAGGCTGGTGGCCTAAAGACTGCACCGATTAGGTACGCTTTTGGTATCACTTTGTACGAATTATATATTTTTTAGATAGTCAGGAGGAAGACAAGGTCCAGGGTGTACCGGAGGGTGTCGAGGCCTCCGTTCGTTGCCTCCCCTCATTGTCATCCAGAAAGAACGGAGTCTTAACGGTTCGTCTCTGGTAGAGAACGTCCTTTCGATGCCGAAGAGACTGGATTTTGGACCCCATCTACGGGGTGCAAGGACCCCATCGCCAAGCCATGGGTGCAGTGATTTTTAGACCGGGGAGTTATTGCCCTCTCATCCAGGAACGAGCAGGCCTGGTGGGATTTTATCGGCGCGGATTAGAGCCGTTTCGGTCGAAGATGACAGGAGCTTCCCGGAACGCGAAGCGACTTCCAAGAAGCAAACCAGCGATCAGAAGGGAGAAGCAGCGTCTGGTGCCGCCGTGGGTCCGGGGGTTCCCTTGGTCTTGTTGCAGCGGAAGAGGACGCTGCCACGTGTCGCGTGCCGCTCGTCTTCATCTGGTGCTGCACGTCTCGCAGCCTCCGAGCGGTGGTCCAGACCGCTCGAAAATAAATCCCTGATGTCGAAGAGCCAGAAGACGCCAGGCCGAATCACGACTGATCAGAAGGAACCAACGTCTCCGAATCGCCCTCATCAGGGTCAGCAGGAAGTGAGAGTCGGAGTGCTGCAACCCACTCTCGTCCAGCACTCGAGGAGGCGACTCGATTCCTCTTGATCGAAGGAATCGGGGAACTCGAGGGAGTACCCATTCTTAGAATAACTCCAACCTGACCCTTCCTAGACGAGAAACTTGACACACCCTGAAGACGTGCTAGCAGCCACCAGATGGGAATGCTCGGAGCATGTCGAGCATTGGCAAGAGGGTCGGCAGACAGGCTACCGATTCGCGTTCGCCACTCGAATGCTTCCGTCGAGTTTTTCCCCCTCGAGCGACTTATTTGCGAGCCGTTTCTGGACCGTTCACCATCCGCTGGGAATTCCTCTCCCAGGGGACTTTCTCTGCGGAAGAAAGTGTCTCGAGACGTTCCTTTTCCTCTTTTTCTTTTCCTTTTTTTTTTTTTAATTTTAGATCCCAATTTTGTTCTCCTTGGCGAGGGATCCTCGTCTCGAGGATAGGCATCCGGGACCAAACTCGACCCTGAAGAGGGTCCAAACCGGATCACTCGTCAACCTGTAGAGTAGCGTTCCTGCCCCCATCCTCCCGTTCGAATAGCCTCTTCGAGTTCCTGGCAGTCGCGAAATGTCGGAGGAGCTCCCGTAGGAGAACCTGGACATTCCTGGCCGGGAATGCAAAGCGTTCGGGGGATTCCGCAGGAGTAAAGAGGGTCCTCCGTTGGGCAGACTTTGGGATCCGCCTGCGGATTCCGTCATCGACGAGTTCCCTAGACCGAGGGGGTGGCGGAGGGCCAGGAAACTGCCAATTCTGGCCACTTCCTGGCCGCGGAAATGAATCGACCTCTCCCCAGGGACCTGTCCTGGAAAGGGACGACTCTGACAGCTCCCGCAACCCTGAAGAAAAATCACTTGAGACAAAGCCACAGGAAGGACCCGGTCCTTTCCCTTTTCTTTTTCTTTTTTTTTTCCCTTATTCTTCTCTCGGCTCGCGGAATTCCGGGATTTTGGAAGAGTCTGCCCGAGAAATTTTTCAAATGCCGGGACCTGGCACCTCGAAATAGAACTTGGATGGAATTCAGAGTGTCAATGTAACTCACGGTTAATTTAACAAAGTATAACGCACCATCGGGACAATTTACGCCGCCGTTCTGAGCCTCTGCCAAGCTTCGGCCGAAGAAATTGGACCGTGGACGTGGGGCCTTAAATAGCGTTGACCATCAAAAAGTTCCGACGAATCGCGCTAACAATAAATCTGATTTGGATTTGGTAACGACATGAAACCAGCGTTGACGTAATTGAATTTCTTGATAAGGGGGTTATACCTTGGAGAGAGAAATCCGGAGTTGTCGAAGATTTTTTTTAGGAAGGGTGACTTCAAGGTTGGTCCCCAGGCATTTTATCGATGCCGAAGGATCCTGAGAGTGCATCTGGTGTGACTAAATCGACTAAATGGACCGCGTCGACCTTCTAAAAATAATCTTCCTCGAAGAGATTCGGTTTATCAGCCGACCCAGGTCAAACGACGAGGCGGCGTAATTTGTCGAGCCCGTTGTCCAAATCCGAACACTCGAATCCTTGTCGGGAGAGAATCGGAGGAGTCTTCGATTCTCTCGAATATTTATAATTTTCTATTCAAGGGCTCCTTTATGTGGAAATCATTTGACGGGAATAATAATCGCTCGAGGGGCTGAGTAAGTCCCTGAGAAGGGAAGTCTCCCGAGCCTGGTGCGTCCGACTTCTAAAAATATTCTCGCCGAAGAGGCCCGGCGTTATCGAAGCCTCCGTGTACCCAGTCTGGCCCAATCGACGAGATAATACAATTTGTCAAGCCCAATAACCCGAATCTAAACACCCGGGGTCGCCATAAAAACGCCACTCGGCAGGCTCCACCTTTCCCTCCCTTTAAAGATTTACGCGTCTCGAAGGCTACGACCTTATCCGAAAAGCAAAGAGCGGGGAAAAAGTCGAGCACCTCGATTCTGAAAGAAGAAATAAAAAGTCGGATAAAAAAAGGGGGAGGGGAAGTGCATCCACAAAGTTCGCGAGGAACCACAAATCCCCGAAAACTGCCTGCAGGGTGCGCCAAGAATATTCCCCCGAAATACCGGCAACCTAGAGACGACACTTCTGCATGTTGCTTCGAAAAAGGGTTGCACAAGCTGCCTAAACAAATCAAATTGCGAACAGATTGTGAAGCATCTGCGGGACATTTTTTCTTTTTTTTTTTTTTAATATTAGCGACGGGGGAAAATACAACCAAATGTGAAATTAATAAATTTATCACGAAGCCACGAAGGACTGATTGAAGAGACGATTCGATTCCTCTTCATTTTGCCCAATTATCGGGAGGGGTCGAGGGCCAAAAGCGGCGATATAAATTCCACGTAGGCCGGGCTGATCTTATATTCTCTGGAGGAGTTTGCGCCTCGAAGGTGGAGGCGCTCCTCGGGCTCCGCAAATCGGAGCTCCGCCGACATCAATAAACCCGAAGTCACGTAACAGGGAGGAACGAGACTAGTAAGACGAATAGACGGCACGCCGGTAACCGAGCATATTATTTCTTTATATTAGACGGCTTTTGGAAAAGCTAAACCCCCCCTTGGGGGTGCAATAAGCACCCCGCGTTGCCGGCTTGTCTTATAAGCCGACCGGGAGATTTACACCCCGAAGAAGGGGTGTAAAACGTCTCTACGAATCGGCTGGATGCTCCCCAATAAAGTCACCCACGGCGATAAATCGTTGATTCTATCCCAGAGAAAAATTCCCGGTAAAGACATATTAAAACTGGTTCCCGAAATTCGCGAAAAAAAAAAAAGAAAAAATTACACTTTCAGAGTTCATCGTGTCCACGGAAAAGTAAAAAAGACCTAGAAATCAAACGGCGAGGTATTGCTTCCGGAAATTTGTATTCCTCAATAATATCTAGGATTTTACGTTATTGCATAACTAATTATATATAATAAAATTATTCTTGCTTCTTGTTGATGGTAAATAAATCCATTGGGGTATTTTCCGAGCCGAGGAAATTCCGGGGTTGTCGGAGGTCGGGAGGATCCTTCGAATCCGTCGACACTTCGTCCGGGGATCTTAAAAAAAAAAAAAGGGGAGATGGAACAGGAAGGAGCGAAATGGACGAGCAAGGGGACAGCGGGCTTCCCGGACACGCGAGACGAAGAGGAACGGACACGCCAACGGCCGAGGAACGCGGATTCAGCCCTGAAGAAGACCCGCCCTCGCCATGTCTCGCACGATTAACTCTCGACGATAAATCCCCGTCGTTGGGTCTCTTCAGCCTCGGGTTCGCGATTAGAGCCGTGCGTTCCTTCTTACGTCCTCTCCCCGGGGTCCTGCGATCTCCCTCTTCTGCATCCTCGACAGGGCATGGACGGATCCAATCGACTCGTTCTCCACCCCGGGGTGCAACGCGCTCGGCGAATGCGGATGCACGCTGTTAAAAATGTCAGAACATTGTATAAGCATACCGATCTAAGTTTCGTAATATATCGTGCACTGGAAAGAAGACTTCCATTGAACCAAAGAAAAATTTCTTCAAACAGTACCGAAGAAATATTCATTCAAAGAATAATTATTTGACTCGAACTGGATTTAATCGGATGCAACGTCCCTTCGGAATTATGACAACTTGTTTATATTTGCGAGAAAATGATTATTTTTTCAATTGAAAAATTATTTCTGCGGTTCGATATATTCTTTTTTTCTCAGGGTGGAGGGCTAGACGAGTCGTTCCCTGGGTCCTTCCTTGTTCCTGCCCAGCGGGGCAATCATCGGTCCCAGCCCTCTCGTCCGCGATTGTTCCGCGATCTCGGTGCATCTATGCTTCGATGCATCCATGCATCGGTGCATCGATCCGCGCGCTCATCTGTGTTCTGGGCGGACCATTATCTCCCCGATGCGCGTCGCGTTCTTGAAGAGGATCTTTGTTATCCCCGGCAGAAAATCGCACAATGCTATCGCTTGTTCCTCGTAGTGGCTCTTCAGGGTCGCGCTCTCTTATCACTGCTCCGGATTTCGGGGCGACATTTCGGCTGACCGATCTCGGAACGGCCACTTCCCTCGAGAAATCCCCAGGACTTCGTTGGCTCGGAAAGTTTTTCAATTTTCCCGCCATATAACGAGCAGCAGCTGCTCCTGGGGCTGGACCGGTCGCGAGTCCTGGAGGGGAAGAGTATATTTCGATTTTCATCTCGCGGACACGCCGAGGAGTGAAACACGGGTTTTAATTAAAGCCCCTCCCCCACGCTCTCGGGAATCGTCCCCTTCAAACCATATCCCGATATTCAAATCAGTAGCCGCGTTTCTGCCCGGCTTGCCCTCCGACGTGGTGGCAGATGGCCGGACCTCGACCACGTCCCAGAAAAAGTCGACGCCCTCCACCTCCGAATCTCATCCTATTCCGTGCCTCGATTGCCAATCGAAACTTCGGATAAGGGAGTGACGAGATTTCTCGCTCTCCCGGAAAAATTACCTCGGAAAATGGACTATTAAACAGCTAACCTACTTCGACGGATCAAAGAAACGTCCTCTAGTCGCGGATTTACAAAATTCATATTGTAAAAAGCATATGCTATTCGAAAAATCGTCTGTACCGAGCCATTGTTACCTCATTCATACCTGTATATTATTTACTACAGTCAGTTTCGAGTGCAGCTTTTTATATATTTTTTAATTTTACAGTAGGCCGACCCTCTTGATCTCATCAACTTGAGATTTTCCTCGAGAAAATGAAAATTAAGCGGCTAACCTATTGCGACAGACTCAAGAAGCGTCCTCTAGTCGCGGATTTACAAAATTCATATTTTAAAAAATATACACTACTCAAAAAATCGATTGTACCGAGCCATTGTTACCTCATTGATACCTGTGTATTATTTACTGCACTCGGCTTCGAGTGCAACTTTTTATATATATTTTTTAATTTTACAGTAGGCCGACCCTCTTAATTTCATCAACTTGAAATTTCCCTCCGGTAAATCCACACCTTCTTAACGTAAATCAATTAAAGTAAATTTCTGGGATTTTTCGATTATTCTGTTTGTGAGTTTTCTGAGCGCGAGATTCGTCTGGCGGGATCTTATCACTCTTTTTATCAGAGTATCGGTGCTTTACCGTGCAAGGTACTTTACGTGGAATTCCTGCGAGTGTAAATCGAAAGGTCATTACCGCAGGGTAGAGTGCGAATGCGCGCAAGTACTCGTCAGCGCCACGGTCATTGTAATCATCGCCGTCATTAAGGATCGGCGAAGGGAATACGTGTTGCACGAAGTACCGTGGAAGAAATACAAGCCGTGGAGTCTGCAATCATCGATGTTGTCATGCAGTATATATCGCGGCATGCGAGGCTGAGCCCGGAGGAAACCTAACCTCGAAGTTCCTATCCCCGACATTGTTAGTCGCAAAGTCACGACTGTTGAAACGGTTCTAATCGTGGAAAAAAAAAAGGAAACGTTCGGATAAACCAGTCTGAACGTTAGAAAAAAAAATAGTCGCGGATGACTAACCCTCTCGCAAGTAAAAATATAAATGAAGAACAAGATTAGGCACGCTGAGAAAATGAGAAAAATTCATGGAAGGAATTCACCCAAGAATCGTTTCATTGAACATAGTACCGGAGAAATAAATTTTCAATTGGAAGAATAAATTATTCGGCTCAAATAAGTTATCACAATAAGAAACGTAGAGTCCAATTATAAATTCGATGTCGGGTCAAATAATCAACATAATATATTTCATAATATCATTTTTATTTTGTTTTTCAGGGGGAGAAACAGACCCTTCAGAAAATTCTTCAAGGTGCAAGAAGTCATATTTTTTATTTTTAGATATTATTTTTTTTTTTTCGAGGAAGAGGAGTAGTTTATCCCGGAAATATTTTCGGAGTCGGGAAATTAATAGCGAGGAGGTAAGGATTTTCGGTACCAGGCCGCAAAGTCACCGGATGTCGAAATCCTATGTAGAACGTCATCAGGTGCGTACTCCGCTAAGACCTTGCGAGACCTCGAGGGAGACCGAACGGTACACAGGATGCCGAGCAAACTGCCTGTACACACCCTGAAGAGGTGGCGCAGGGTCTCTGGGAGTCCTGTAAGACCCCATAGAACCCGCGGGAGAAACCGCAATTTCCCCCGCGAGCGAAGACTACGGAGGCCCTGAAGACTACCACGAAGAGAGGCTCTTCGAGGGCTTCGGCAGAACCTACACGAGAGGAGTCGCCTTCGCAGCTGCCTCGGATCGGCGAACTTTCGAGGGGCCTATAAATACCGCGAATGCCCGGTGCATTATGCAAATTTTCGACAAACTTCCCGACAATTTGCTGAGGAACTCGCGCGTAAGAGAGAGAGGGAGGAAGGGGTGCAGAGAAGTCGGCAGGGTAGCTTTTGAAAGCCTCGGTACAGACTTGTACCTACGTACGTGTCTTAACGATGTATCAGACATGTACAATGTACTCTATAGTGATACTTTCATCAGGGGCAACATCGAGGCGAATAATATCGAGGAAGAATATAAAGCAGGTCCTGACACTCAGGAAATTTCCATTTTTTTTAAATTTCTTTACAGGCATTTTTAAAATTTGTTATAAAAAAAAAGAAATGAAATTCCATGAGTGTCGGGACCTTCCTTATAGCCTCCATATTCACGTTCTAAAGTTTGAAACGATTCGGTACACCCAGTTCGAAGAAAGTTTCATGAACGACCCCTTGGATGCCACTTTAACATTCCCTTAAGAGAATCCCGAAGAACAGCTTGAAGAGTACCCCGAAGAGCACCCTACTCCTCTTATCATGACTCTATTTCCAATATTCCTCCTTTTTTTCAATTATAATCGTTTCAAACTTGACTATGTGAATATGGAAATTATAAAGCAGGTCTTGAAACTCAGGAAATTTCCATTTTTTTTTTTAATTTCTTTATAGGCATTTTAAAAATTTGTTATAAAAAAAAAAGAAATGAAATTCCATGAGTGTCGGGACCTCCCTTATAGCATCCATATTCACGTTCTAAAGTTTGAAACGATTCGGTATACAAGTTCGAAGAAAAGTTTCATGAACGACCCCTTGGATGCCACTTTAACATTCCCTTAAGAGAATCCCGAAGAACAGCTTGAAGAGTACTTCGAAGAGCACCCTACTCCTCTTATCATGACTCTATTTCCAATATTCCTCCTTTTTTTCAATTATACTTAACAAAATACATTTCTCGGACCCAGGGTGAGAGGGAAGATAAAGGGTAAAGACGGAAAGCCGACCGAGGGTGGAGATAAAAAAATGGCCAAGTGTTGCGGACTCCGCGCCTGGATTGCGGGAACTTGGCAAGTCTTGCGGGACCGGTAGCCCCCGAGGATCTCCAAGTTCCAAAGTCGCCTCAAAGTAGGCGAGAGAGGATTACCGGGTGGTTATTGGAAAGCGGTAAGTCGTGCGGTAACACCGCGTGGTTAGGGCCGCAAAGTGCCGAGGAGAAACTTTCGGAAAAGATCCCGCCGATACTTGCGTCCGCGGCAGCTTTTTCTTGCAAAGAAAATAAAATACAAGAAACAAACCCCGCACGTGTTTCGCGAGACTTTTGGGGTTTAGACGCTTTCCTAGCCATAAACAATGCATGGAAACAAATATTGCACCCTGGGAAAAGTAAATTCGGTCGATACGAAAAAATACGCATCGTGTCGACGAAATCCTGCGATTAGAAAGATCCAAAGAAATGTCAGATTGATCGAAGAAAATTCATTTAAATCCACATCAATTTTTCCTCTCAACGAAATAATTCTTTCTTGCAATTACTTATCATTCAGGTAACGATATATATGTCAGGGATATATATTTGTTTCGATCAACTAATTTTTTTTTTCCTAGTGTAAGAAGAAAAAGGCTCATCAGGTTGACCGGGAATTTTCCAAACGACGGAGACCCACCAAGGAATATCGCGTCGTAGCTTCTCGTTAATCAAAGTACCCGGCCATTGCGCGTAGAAACAAAACGAGCCCCTCCACCCCAGGTGCAACGAGCAACCGGACCACCCAAGATGGCTCCCAGCAGTGCATTCCAAGCCTCGTGCATCCTCTTCCAAATTTGGTCCCACAGCCCAGAAAGCGGCCGTAAAGCGATATATGGAAGCATTTTAACTCGGCAGCGAATTACAAAATGCCAAGGGTGTGCGATATATGCGGATAAAGACTTAGCGATAATAATTTCACCTGCGCGGGGCGCTAACAAGATGGCGGCCAGACACGGACGGAAATATTAAAATAATACGCAAGTGCCTGTAAAAGAGAGGTGTCGGGGAGTGTAAACGAGAGTGGGACTTTTCGGGTCGTCTGCGAAGCTTCGAGATGACGACCGGATGCGTAATGTTAATATAATATGCAAGTGCATACATATATGCGAGAAAGAGACGCGGTCCAAGATGGCGACCAGGAAGTGTTCTCCAGCGCGAAGAAGAGGAGGCACGGTTTCCAAATTCGGTCAGGTTCTCCAGAAGAGGAGTCGAAAGCGACACGTGGGTGCACCTACGCGATATCGAGGGCCTCGAAGAGGACAAAGACCGGTCATAAATCCTCTTAGAATCCGCTTGAAAAGGCGCAGCATCCGCGCTGGACCGGCGCGAGTACCGCGAGATGCACTTTTACTAGCGCGGGCGTGTCTTTAACCGGCCACAGGGGGTAAATGTAGGGACGCGGATTTATGCGTGGCCAATCTTGGTGCACGGCGACCGCGATTATGCGCCAATGTGAGGTTATCACTAGCGAGTGCACGCGAGGATGCACCGGCGGACACGTGGGTGGATGCATCGAATCAGAATACCGACTCGGGTGACTTAAAATTCCCCTACGGGAATTTTAACCGAATTTACCCGCAAGGTGACACCTTGTCATCTTCATCATTCTTGGGTATCATAATTAAAAGGGTTGAATTCCCGCACAGCAAAGTGCATGCCACGTTTTCTCTCTCAAACGTATGTTCAAAAATACACCGTTGAAAAAAGAAATCCACAAAATTCATACTTTTAGTACGTAAGGTTGTAGTAAGATAATACATTCGATGTCTCACTAAGGAATCACTATACATCATAACATTCTAAATTGGTTTATAATTTTATAACATCATGTTGTAACTCCGTGAAATTGTCAATTGAAATAAAACATCCAGCAGAAGTGTTATGGAATTATTCTTTTTTTTTAACCGGGTGGAAAGAAGATTCACACTTGAACGTGCATCGAATAAAACTGGCGGCCGCGGGGAATGCTCAAAATCGAAATTTTAATCTAATTTAAATTTGATGCCTTCTATCGTACTTATTTATTCCAGATATAGGGATAAGCCGCACTCGTATCAGGCGAAACAGCGCACAATACGCGGATGGATGCACCGCAAGAATTCAGGGAATAATTATTAACGACGGTTCCGGGGTACAAGTACACCCGGGAGAGTGTTCGCGACACGAGAAAGGACGGTCGTTAAACGATTCCGGGTATCGCGAAGGGCCTTCGAGTGTCATCTCGCCGAGTGGAGGATAAAAGGAGGCCGAGAGGTGGTTGGAGGATCTCGAGTAGGTTTCGAGTGCTGTACATGACGGAGGAAGTATCGAGAGAGGGGAGGAGAAGGGGTTCGATTGTCGCGACTGTCGATACCAGCGTAACAGTTTCCTATTCTGTCCTGCCCTCGCGGCTTAATCCTCTCTTCTCGGGGGAGCAAAAGAGGAGAGGAAGAGAGAGAGGATTTATTTCCCCGCAAGTATAGACGTCCCGCTCGCGACAGGACTTATAGGACGATGAATTATGTAAGACTCGTGTTACAAGTCGTGTTCCTGCCCATGTGAAACGTGGCGGGTCGGTAAACACGGCCTCGCTTCCACCGACCCGGAGTGCAGCTGCAGCTGCAACTGAAACTGCACCGCGAACCCATTTCCGAATGTGCCCTTCCGGAGTTACGCCCGGAAATTCGCTCCTCGACGTAATCCCCCTCCTGGATTTCCCATTTACATTGAACAAAAAATGGACACTCGTGTTAAGCACCTGTCGAACCGAAAATCAAACTAATATTTTTTTTTTCTAACCCTCTACAACGTGTGACCCGTAAATCTATATTTTTCTCTCTCAATTGTTCCAACGAGCATGTAGCGTCTCCCTATTCAATTTCTACATGATAAAAAGATGAATTACAAATCAAGAAACTCGGTAGAGTTTCGAATCAAATACATATTTAGGCGAGCACTCATTGTAAATTAATTACTAGTTCACCTGGGAATGTTGATACTCCCTAATTTTATCAGTTATATCGGGTCACTATTGTGCGTGGAAAAATAGGGTTGCGAAGGATTAATGGAGGAAATTGAAATTACAAATTATTTCGCGGCCGTTCATTTTGGAGTAATGAGAGAAAAAACAAAGTCGGTCGACTCGATGAAATGTGCATTGCGACGAGAAAATTCTGCGATTGAATACGTCGAAAGAAATGTCAGATTGAGAAACGGAATTCATTTAAATCGGCAACATGAATTTTTCTTCTGAAGAAAATAATTGTTTCTTGCACTTACATTCGGTGACAATATGTGTATATATATTTTTTTTCCAGTCAACTAGTCTTTCATCTCAGTGAGCACTTACGATTTAAGATGCGCTCATTTCGTGTCCGTATCTTACCTGAAACAGAAAGAGAAACATTCATGAGACGTTTAATTTGTGGAGAATTATAAATCTTTGGGAAGTTGGGACGGGACAAGTTGTCGCCGTCTAAACGCCTGTTGCGAATTCGGAACGAGAGAGGGAAGACCGCGCGAATTCCGCGAGAATTTGCGCGCGGACTAAATTTACATCGTTCGCCACGGGGAACGAATCGCTTTAGGTCGGGGTCCCGGTGCAGCCGACGTGCGTATCCGCGAGTGCATTATTTCCGGTCGAGCCGGCCCTTTGAGCGGGTTATTATCCGCCGCGAGTGCGAATCGCAATGGACCGACAAAAGAGCACGCAACGAGATCTCCCGAACTGGCCACAATCGGCAAATTGGGCCTCAAAGGACCTCTCATCCTTCGGGAATTCCACACCCCGCAAACAAGCCTTATCCAGGTCCAAAAAATAACTATTCCCCGTTTTCCAACATTCAATAATCGCCCCCTATTATTTACGCTTCGAGTCCTTAAGGCGTAAGGCTTCGAGTTTCGACATAAAGAGGAGAATAATTACACATGGAAATTATACTTTCTCGCGGGAATAAAATAAAAACAAATCGTGGAGGAATTACCAGATTTCGTTACTAAATTTCGGGAATTTTTAGATTTAACTCCATTTATGGGAACTGCAGCTTCGGGGAGGGTACATTCAACGGCGACCGAGAATGCAATCAAAGTCTAGAATTCGCGGGACGCGCGAAAAAAAATAAAGTATAAATAAAAATGAAATCCGGAATAATTTCATCGTGCAATTTCGTAGATTTTTAATTAATTAACGCGAAAAAAATTTGAAATAAAAATAAAATCCCCCAATTTGGTCAAGTTTCAAGGATTATGATATTTAGTCCCGTTTATGAAAACTGCATCTTCAACAAGAGTGCACTCAACGGTGACCAATGGGAATCCTGGATTTGCATCGTGACGCGAAAAAAATTCGAAATAAAAATAAAATCCCCCAAATTTGATAATGTTTCAAGGATTATGATATTTAGTCCCGTTTATGAAAACTGCATCTTCAACAAGAGTGCACTCAACGGTGACCAATGGAATACGTAATTCGCGTCGCGACGACGGCATACCAGACAGAGGTCGGCGCTTCTTATTCCGCGGTCGTTGTACCTTGAAACGAAACTCCCGAAATTCTGCGGCTTGCCAAAAACCCGCGGGGTATGTGCGATTCCGCGCCGAGTCGGTCTCGAAATAATTCGTCCCGCCGACCGAATGAAAAAAAGCGGACTCGCGACGCGTCCCTCGAGGTGCGCCATTAAGGTTCGACTGGAATCTGCCCATAAATCGAGAATGATTAATGGCCATATCCGCAGTCTTATCACGCGGAGAAGCGTCGCGAAGAAGAAATTTCTCGCCGACAATTTCCCACCGCGCGTGCGTTTACCACCTTTTTATTACGCTAAAAAGAAAAATACCAAAAACTGCACAAGGCATATTAGATCCCGTGACATAAGCGCCGATGAAAGTCCAGCCCGAGAGGTGAAGGAAATTATTTTTTCTCTTTTTCTTTTGACTCGCGATAGGAAGCGATTACGTGTGCGGGTTTCTCCACGACGTTCCCGTCCTCGAGGAGTCTATTTCAAGATCTTTTCCGTTAAGGGTGTCGAAGTGAATTTCCGCAAAAGGGGTAAAAAGTCTTAACTCGTTCGAGGGATCCGCCCTTCGATCCATCAAGGCGAATCGCTCGGACGGTATCATTAGAGACACTTTTAATGGCCCCGAGGCGATTATCAAAATCGGCAGGAAGATTTACGACAGGACGTCGAGCCGCTCCTGCGGGGAGTAACCGCGGAATAATCGCGTTAATTGTCCGCGCGCCGATAAAGCAGGTACCTGCAAGCAGGAGAAGAGAAGGAAGAGACGGAGAGAAACCGCCGACTCGCCCGTGGGCGTGCGATTCGAAATTAGCCGCGAATTAGCGTAGGTGTGGGCCCTAAAACCGCTAAATGGCGACATCCTGATTACGGTACTCGCGCAATTAAGCAATTAAACCCCGGAAGCGGGCCGCGTTTCGCAAACGCCGGCCCGGAAGTGGAGGCGCCGAGACCGGAAGCGGCTGGCGCGAGTTCCGGGAATTTTCGACCAAAACGAGCGGAAGCCTGGGACCTCTGCCAAAGTTCAAAATCCTCGGCTTGCACCTCTCTACATTCCTTCATAAATAAAAAAAAGAGAAAAACAAGACAGACCTTAAAAGATAAATATAACGAGACGATCCTTTAAAAACCCGCAATTCCTATTCCACACGTTCGGAATTATTATTTATTTTTTTTCTAGAAGAACGAAAAATCTTCTCGAAAATCCGCCTCGGTAGAAGGGTGGGTTATGATTTTTTCTTTTTGTTCCTTTTTTTTTTTTGTACGACAGGGAATTTTTTACTCGAGGTATTTTGAGTCGAGTCATTTCTGAGGACGATATATGAAATAATCGCATGGGCGACTGACATGGGCGACGAGCAAGTGTCACGGGAAGAAGACAACGGGAAAGTCGCCGGATGCGGTCGGGACGTCGTCCATTTTTTCGCGCACCGGTTCGAGACGAGACCGTGCCTTTTTCCGGATAACGGCCCGTCGACCAGTGATAACGTTCCCGGCGATGAGTCCGCTCTCTCCGGCACTTCCGTCTCGGACACTTCTCGTAGGGTCGGTCCGTCGTAATGGATGCTCGGCTCTCACTTAAGGGGGGTCAAAGTTGAGCGTCCAGGCCGGTTCTGAAATTAGTACGTCGACCGTTTAAGCAGACGTTGAACGCGCGACCAAGGCCCTTAATATCCCTCGGAATTATACGAGCGAGCTCTGCTTACGGCCATCCTACGTTAACTCCTAACCGAGGTCAAAGTTGACCGGAGTAATTCCCCAAGAGAGGGGTCGAGTGCCCCCGGCAACAAAGTCCCTCGCGAAAATTTAAGTCCTGCACAGTGCGGGAAGAAAATCAGTTAAAAGTGGAATAAAAATATAATTCACAAGACATCTTGAATTTTCAAACGAGGGGGAGGGAAAGCCGAGTCGAGCGCGCGTCTTCGAATTCCCCGAGCCAATTCGCGACCATTATCGGGGGTCAGAGTTGACTCGCGGCCAATTCCCGATTCATTAGCCCGTTGAGCGAGTCCCTCCCTGAAAGCCGGGTCTCTTCCCATCGCGAGCCGTCAACGTCGGACCCCGAATAGAAGGCGTTCCAAAAAACGACGTGAAAGAGAGGAAGAGGGAGAACGAGAATAAAGAAACAGACAGAGAGAAAAAAATCCAGGTGGGGCGTGAAAAGTAATTACTGACGCGAGATAGCTCGGTGGCGAATAAAGATGGGTTCATTCATGCGGCCCGGTAGATGTTAATCCGTTTAGGAACGGGCGGTGGGGTGCTAATTTGACGAGCTGCCGGTGACGCGAGCGCTGATTGGTCGAGCTCGGGATGAGGCGGGCGCTGATTGGTCGAGCTCGCGACGGACCGAGCGCTGATTGGCCGAGCTCGCGGCGGACTCGACCTAGCCCAACACGCGCGGCGAGCGGGCACTACACTCCCGACCGTCGAGGGGGTCGCATCGTCCCTCCGCGTCGCGTTCAATTAATCCCCGCGATATTTTCCGATCGCGACCCTCGTCCTCCCGGGAGGAGGCAAGGGGAGAGGGTTAATCGAAGCAAACAAACGAACCGACGGCTGCCTCCTCCTGCGTCGTTGGCCCCGATAACGACGACGCCTGGCGATATCGCTTTTTAATTAACCGTGGACTCGGCCAAATGGATGACAACTCGGGGGCTCGCGAGTGCTTTTTAATTAACCGTTCGCGTAACGAGAGGGACGTAACTCGAGGGTGGACTCCCTCCGAGATGCCTCCGTGAAGAAACATGAATTTACAATAAAATACATTTACGAATATTAATTTAAAAAGAAACATCCCCAACATTTTATTTACTTCAAAAGTAGTTTAGTCGAGAAGATTTTGGATTTTTCCAAGTGTTCGGCACCGCTCCGAAATTTTAATCTAAATCGCGGGTTAATGTAAAATAAAATACATAAGAAGATTCCTCACACTCCAAATTGAATCCTTTTTGTTACCGTTACTATTGTCCGGTAAAATGTTTCGCTTAACATAAATTGAGGAGGTAGACAGGTAAGTGGATTGGAAGGTCCCGATTTTTTTTAGGGTCATTTTTAAAAAGGATGGAAACTGGTTTCGGGGCATTCGGGACCAGATTCAAGGAGAACTGGTTCCATGGGTTTTTGGGACTCTAATGATCGCGTTAAATCGATGGTTAGTGGTCGAGACATGGGCTGGAGGCGATCCAGAAGGAGCCCGGTTATCTTGGCGATATCGTCAGGATAATCCAGAACGTCGGTCCTAATTAAGGACATGAGCGGGTCCAAGGGCCCATCTGCGTCCCCTAGGTCCCCTGGGTCCCCTGGGTCCTCTGGGTCCCATGGGTCCCACGGGTCCCACGGGTCCCATGGGTCCCATGGACAAAATCAACTAAATGAACGAAATAGGCGAAACGAGCGACCCTCGGGAAGAAGATGCCCCCTTTGTCGGATAAAATCTCAGACTCTCTCCGTAGATCGAAGGGACGGTTCGTCAAACCGGAAACCTCCCTTTCCATTGCATATGTTCACATAAACGGTACACGGAAATCCGGGAAAATGGGGGAAAGCCGGAAGGTCGGACAGGAAAAATCGGCGGATCGCCGGGAATTTCACTTCCCCGTTTTCTGCACGTCAGCTAGAATTCCTCGAGACTTGGAAGCGTGACCGAGGGGATGCTAGGAATTCGACCTAAAATGCGGAAAAATGGGGGAAAATGGGGAAAAATTCGTAGGTTGGATTTATACGGGAGAAATATGGCGTTCACGACCGACCGATACCTCGAGAGATGCACAAGGAGGATCGGACTCGAATTTACGATTTCTTCGTAATTTTCTGGAATATCTTCTCTTCGACGTTTCCTGAAACATTTTCTTCGATATTCTGGTATTTTTTTTTTTCTTCATCTTCTTCACTCTTCTTGTAGGAATGGTAATGGACATGCGCCGGCAAGAATTATCCGTCCTGCAGTGTTTGAAGAAGCGTTCACCCGAGGGACTGGAACGTGTCCCCACCGATGAAACGTCGAGATATCGAGCGTATCAATGCAAACAAACTGTTTTCCTTCTCTCTATCGGTCGACTCCGATCCTCTCCCGGTTTGCACTTCTAAGCTCTGGGGAATTCGAGGAACAACCGTGCGACCGCCGGTGGATAGAAGAGAAGAGAAGAGAAGAGAAGAGACAACGCCAACGTTCCCGGAAAGGAGGGCCGAGAAAAAGTGTTAAGAAGGCGCCCATAAATTTCAGAAACCTTCGCCGATGTTTCCCCCGAGGGCCCAGGCCCGAAATTCCGCTTCCAAGGCGGCTCTCCAAAAGTCTCGGACTTTGCCGAAATCCGAGGCAAAGAACGGACCGACTCTTTTTTCTTTTTTTTTTTTTCCTTTCGGGCGTTTCGCAAGCGGATTGCGCGATTTTGTCCGAATAAAGAATTCAAACAAACCCGTTCCCGCCGCGCGATTTCGCCGCTAATTGCCGGCCGGCATTTCGCATCGCGAAATTCCGTGAAATTCCGCGTCAGCAGCGAACACTGCGAAACTCGCGACACGCACCGATCGTTTTCGGGCCGGTTTCGAAATTCCCCGGCGGCGCTTTGAAAATCGCTCCGCCGATTGCATAATCTCCCTCGAGTAGGGGAATTAAAGTCCATGAAAAGTGGGGAGGGGGGAGAGAACAAAAAAATGGGAAAAATTACAGGCATATCGCATTGGCTCCAGATTTCCTCTCTTGGCAGGAGAGCGATTTCGGCTCATAATACCCTCAAGCTGCGTTAAAAAAAAAATGTGAAAAATTGACGACAAATCGCTGCAACTTATCTGTGCCCCCAAGTTGCCCCTCGTGTAAAGAGGGCGAATTCGGCTCATAAAAACCCCAATCGGGGATAAATAATAAAAATGAAAAGGGGAAATGAGAAGAAGTGAGAAAAATTGCGACAAATCGTCGCGGCTCATCGGGGGGCTACGTTGCACCCTGTATCGAGAGGGGCGAATTCAACCATAAAGCTCCCAATCGACGTTAAATTTCCTCCCAAATTGTGCGGCCCCTTTGACTCGGTCGATTCTCGTTTCTCCCCCCTTTCAGACGTTTTCATTGACATCGCCGAGGGCGGCACCGACTGTCTTGCATGTACGCAGACTTAACTCGTTTACTCGTCCCCCTTTTTTGACGCACTGCCTGGCACGTCTTCCACCCTCGACACGTGGAGGGCGCCCACCCTTCGCCAAGTTGGCTTCCAATTTCCGTTTAACAGACCGTGTTACGACGCGGCAAGGAACGCAACCCCGCGTCTCCCGGGTTACGTCTGCCACCCCCTGGAACAAGGGCCCGGAAGTGGCGGCCCTGGAATTAAATAGGCTCCCTTCAAATTACCGCGACAAAAGTCGAAAAAGTACCCGCGACCCTCTTTGAACCCGCCGAAACCCTCGGAAAGCGTTCCTCCATGGAACGACGAATTAGCAGAAATCCACCCTCGACTCTGACGAGTCTCTTGATTTTCTTCCGCGAAACTTGGCCACTTTTCTCCCATTAAGAAGTAATTAATTCCTCCTTTATTTCATTTCATTTCATTTCATTTCATTTCATTTTATTCCATTTTATTTCATTTTATTTCATTTTATTTCATTTTATTCCGTTTCATTTCATTTTATTTCGACCTCGACACAGGGGGTGATACCGGCGAAAATCCACCGAGCTACCCCGACTTTTTATCAGGGCCGAGAGAAGTGGGTCCGTCTCGTTCGCGAAGATTCACCTCGGCGAATGTTTGCGAAGTGGCGAAAACCGCAAAAGACCCCCTTCCTCTCTCGTACTGGATTCTTACGGGCTCTCAGGCGGATTGGGAACGACAGAGGACTTTCTTTCGCGGGTCCTCCCCGAAAGGAGCAGCGCACCCTGGATGACCCGCCCAATCCATTAAAACGACGCCTCCACCTCTCCGCACATCGCAAAAATATTTCCCGCACGGGTCTCGCACCTCACGATTCTTCCATCTCTTGATCACGGCGTCACGGGACAACGTGTCCGTCGTGGGAAAAAATTTCCACGAGATGAAAACTCCTCGGAATAAATTCTTAAAAATTCAGCACAGATGCAGAATTTGATGTGGACCCGTAACGACGATGAACTCCCTTGATCACGGCGTCCCTGACCTGGGCCAACGTGCACATCGTGAAGAAAAAATGTCGGGATGAAAACCCCTCAGAATAAATTCTAAAAAATTCAGCACAGACGCAGAATTTCATGCAGGCACGTATACGCGATGAAATCCCTCGAACACGGCGCCACAGCTCAAAGCAACGTGCACCATGTGAAAAGAGAAATTCCCACCCAGAAAAAAAAATAGTTCTAAAAAAAATTCAACACAGTCCTCAAAGCAAACACGTGTACGCTAAAACGTGAGGGTAAAATCGATAGGTCGCTTTAGGGGGTCGAATTATCCATGGTATCTCGTCGGAAACGCGTCCAGGGTGGTTTCTTAATTTGCGAGGACCCTCGTTAACCAGGCCCCCTTATCAGGGGTGGGTTTTCAATAAAGTCGGTCGCCCGGAGCCTACAGAAGCACGTGGGGAGAGATCGTCAGGTGAAAACGGGGGGCCGGGGTTTGTCTTTGCCGAGCAGGAAACTCGCTCGAGGGATTGACACTGGCGCCGGGGCAAATCAAAGATGAAACGTCCCTCAGCGAGGGTGGTTTAATAATCTCGCGTGTTTGCCCGACACGGGCCGAGCCATGGACGCGGGAACCACCCTCGAGCTGGTCCCGGGTCTTCGGGGGCGGCTTTGAACTTCATTCATAACCAAGGGACCCGTCGAAGGACATCGCCGTCCCCTTGGCAGCCTAATTCGAAATAAATGAGAAACCGTTTCCTCGGAGGCACCCCCGACAGGGAGAAGAGAGACCCTCACTAAAAACCCCGGATTCGCGCAGAAAAAAATAGTCGAACCGATACAATTATCGCTGCTCACCCATAGTACACGTAGACGCATGATTAATGGCACAAAATTCTCTGATAACGAACTTCTGACCGATTACGTCGAATGTTCTGGTAGAGCAAAGAGATCAGATGGAATTATAAATGTCAGGTACTAAAAGTGAATCAGTACACGATTTATTAGGAATTTCTGAATGAACTTATAATCCGACATCGTGTTATAATCTTGTGAAATTCCATGGGAAAATTCCTACACTTGTGTACTGAATTTATGATACATTTTATACATTTCTCGGAAATATATTGTCAACCTGGTCATACCATGTCTGAGTGAAACTTCCAGGAAAAATATTATACAATTGTAATAGTTCTTTTGACAGGGTAGAATCTGGTTTAAGAAATACGCGGGATCGAAATCGACCCGAATTGAATTTCAGGAATGGCGGATTTCCCGAGAATAATTCGAGGTGGGGCGTGTGTGCAGGAAATGTAAATGTACACGGGTGTATGTAAAATATTCCTGTATATTTATAAAATATTCCTGTATATTTATAAAATATTCAAAATTTTCCAGTCTCCCTTAAGAGGAGGGAGGGGGTCCGTCGCGACGTCGCGGCCTCGCCGGAGCGGATCTCCCGTTTCCGGTCACGCGAGCCGGAAGGGAACTTAAATCCCGTCTTTCTGCTCGAAGGGTGGCCGGAAGACGAGGGGATGGCGAGGGGGAAGAAGGGGGAAGAAGAGGGTCGACTTTCCAGCAGATCGGGGGAGGACAGATCTCGCGCGAGCCGGGAGAGTGTCAGAAGTTGCAACTTCGCGGATCCCCCGCGCGAGTCGGGGCGAAACAAGGTGCGAAAGGGGATGAAGCGGGGAAAACGCAATAACGCGCCTGACGTACGGCGACGTTTCCGCGGCGCTTTCGCCGCGCGTTCACCCGACCGAAGGGAAAGAGCTCCGGGAAGCGACGAGCGATTGGATGAGCACTGGAATTCTTCCAACCCGGGGATTTTGACAAACAACCCCCGGCCGGTATCAAAGCCACCCCCGCGCTATCGGTCTCGTGGAACGGAAGGGATGCACGTGCAGGTGCAGCCAGGGGATGCACCGGAAATCGCAGGAGTTTCCTTCTTTGTCGTACATCGATGCGCTCTTTAAAAGTTTCGCATGAAATGTGTAAATAAATAAATATCAAAGGCCACCCTCGCGGTACGGGTCTCGTGGAACGGAAGGGATGCGCGTGAAGGTGCAGGCAGGGGATGCACTGGATATCGCAGGAGTTTCCTTCTTTGTCGTGCTCGAAAAGTACATCGATGCGCTCTTCAAAAGTTTCGCATGAAATGTGTAAATAAATAAATATCAAAAGCCACCCACGCGCTATGGGTCTCGTGGAACGGAAGGGATGCGCGTGAAGGTGCAGCCAGGGGATGCACCGGAAATCGTAGGAGTTTCCTTCTTTGTCGTACATCGATGCGCACTTTAAAGGTTTCGCATGAAATGTGTAAATAAATAAATATGAAAAGCCACCCCCGCACTATGGGTCTCGTGGAACGGAAGAGATGCACGTGAAGGTGCAGTCACGGGATGCACCCGAAATCCTTCGTTGTCGTGCTCAAAAAATACATAAATATATGTATATGTTTTATACGAAATTTTTAAGAGTGCATCGATGCACTTATCAAAAAGTAAATAAATACACACGTACACGCACATGTACAGTATAACGATTTGTACTCAATGAGTGTAATAAGAACTGTGAATATTTTTATTACGCGTATTAAAATGGTGTCTATTTTTATTATTCCCGTTAAAAATGTGAATAAGCATTATTCACCCTTTAGGATATTATAATTTCCAACTCTCTCTCCAGTTTTCCCAGGGTTCGACCCGGCAGATTGAGAACCGTCGCGATACAGCGATCGGTGCATAATCCCGCAATCCGATAGAGGATCACAACGGGTCGGCGATTACGCTAATCGAGGGGTCCGGCGTTTGCGACGCCACGAGCACGATTAATCCAGTATCGGCGATCGATCGCCATATTGGATTCGGCGAACCGTACGAAGGCCATCCTCCTCGAAAGGGAGGACACACCGGATACGGATGTTGCGACTGAACGTGGCATCGAACCGTCTCCACTCCTGCCACGTCCAAGAATTCACTAAACATCTGAAATCCAAATCCATCCCCTCGGTATCAAAAACACCCCTCCAAAAATTCGCAAAACCATAAGCGATAACGACGTCGCTTTGTAAAAAGAAATTGCATTTAATTTCCCCGGAATCCTTCGAATTTTCCCAGCCTGCCCATTTTCGTGGGGGAGGGAAATGGTGTGCGTATGCGAGGAACATTTAATAAAATTCTCGTTTCCGGGGGAAACGACGAAACCTCGGGCCGAGGGGGAGGGTGGACCCCTGAAAAGCTCGGCCGGTAATGAAGAAGCTCCTAAGCGAGTGTCGGACCGACTCATATTGGACGGAAGGAATGCGGAATTTTCTAAATAAAGGGACCCGGACGGACGCGGCATACAAAAGTGCACCTCTGGCCGAGTACTCGCACGCACACCTACCCGGGAAATGCATTATGGCACTAAGCCACGTCGGCGCAATATGGAGGAATACGAGAGGGAAGTATGCTCCTCGTCGACGACGTTCCCCCCCGGATAATGGAAAACAGAGGATAGATAACAGCTCCGGCCGCGTTCGATCGACTCGCCCTCGCGACGCTTAGAGTTTTCCCTTTTTTATTTCCCCTTTCCAGCGGGTGCATAATTACGGGGGGGGGGGGGGACAGGGCAATCTGCATAACCCGTTGCCCGATGCGAGGAAATAAATTCAAATCTAAGTAGAAATCATGTTTTTCTCGGCCACGCCGAGTGACGCGGAGTGACGTCGCCATATCTAATCGGGGAGGCGAATCGCCTCAAGGGAGGGTCTCATAATTAATTGTAAAAATTAATTCCACGCAGTAATCCCGAAATTGTACATCCAGAACATGAGCGCGTAAGTACTCAGGCGAGAAATCCCGTCATCGAGCCCAAGGAGTACATGTGTTTTCTTTTCTTTTCCCTTTTTTCAATTTTCTTTTTTTCTCCTAACGTTTCTAGAGACTCGCCGGAATCCTCGGAGTGTTAATTCGCTAAAAGTACCGCCGCGGTTACCAATTTGCACCGAGGTGTCGTGCTCGGTTTCCTGGAAGAAGGCGACGCAGAAAGTGCATCCCAGAAGTGCAAGCGCGCGTCTTCTTCTCGTCCTTCGGGGCTGACACTCCTAACCTCGCTCCTTTCCAGGAAGCGGATAATCGCTCGCCTCTTCGCGGAGGATGTAGAGAGAGAAAAGGAAAAAAAGGAGAGAAAAAAGAAAACGTGGAAAAGAGTTCCGCCCGAGGCTTCGCGCCTCCCACTCGCTATTGGGAGGTGATAAAGCGATCCCTCGAATTAGCACGTTGTTTATCAGCCGGACTTGGCCCCTGAGGATGAAATTACGCTTTTCCGCGTACAGTCTTCTCCTCGTTCCCGCGAACGTAACGATAGCTCCTTTTCCCAGTAGCGAAAGAAAAGTCCTCGGACGATCCTGCGCCATCCGATGATTATCTCAAGAGATAACGCCACCTTTTTCCTGGAATCACCGGGACAGCTTATTAATTGCATAACGGATAATAGCACCGGTCGGTAATTCAATTTCCGATTACAAGAGAAAGTCCAAGGTCGTAAGGTGTACCTTGAGAAAAAAAATTCCACTCAACCAAAGAAATAATTTCTTTGAACAGTACCAAAGAATATACTTTCTTGATTGAAAGAATAATTATTTGACTCAAATAAATTCCAATAAATTGGACGCAACATTTTCTTCGGGGTGATAATTTACTAGAGTTAAATAATTATTCTTTGGCTTACACTAAATATTTCATCGGTACTGTTCAAAGAAATATTTCTTTGGTTGATGTATTTTTTGTTTGTTTTTCTCGGTGCACGTATTCACTCAGGAAATCATGGATTTTAACGCTCGAAATTGTTGGAAATCACCGAAAAACTGTCATAATTTTAAGACCGAACGGTCCCTTGTTACCAAATGGCATTGTTTATTGTATAAAATGAAAAACAATTGATTCTCAAAGAAGAAAATCGTTTTCACTGATTTTCAAGTGGATAACCCTCGGAAGAGGTAGTTACGGATTCGTCGAGGAGGATAATTTCCTTGGATCGCAAAGAGGTAGTTTCCGATTGAGCTCCCCTGGCGATCGCGGTGGGGATTAGCCTTCGAAAAAGCGGCCTCGATAAGGGAAAAGTAGGAAACGCCGCAACGGCATTAACCGGCAATGCGTAATTAATCGGCCGACACGGCCAAAGCGACCAGTCGAAGTCTCGTCTAATGATAAACGCGTATACCTAATCGTACATACAGGAACACGCGCACGTCCTCTATCCTGTATTAAACTCAACCCTGAATTCCTGCACGAGCTGCAGGCAGATACCCGGACGTCTCTTCCCGCCCGACAGTCAACGTCCGCGAGAAATGGCGTTTCCTCTTCGAGTCTCGTTCGCAGATCTAAAAAGAGAGCCGGTTAACTTCAAAAGTCGTTACCTAGAGGGCCTCGAGTTGAGCGCCACTGACGCGCGCGAGCCACGAGCGGAAGATCGAATTTTCTGGCATTCCGGCTCGGCGGTAATCGAGAGATCGAGACTTCTTTCCCGGCGAGAGTTCGTTGTACGGCCGGCCGGGATATCGGTAAGGTCCGCGGCCCGGTCGGCAAGGCAGAGCGCTGCCGCGCGGTCCGCGGGCCTCGGCGGCCGCAGGTGGTGTGCGCGCCGCCCGCAGGTGCCCGAGGCCTGCGCGCGCAGGTCGACGACCTACCCCCACTCCGGGCCCGCCGCGGCCCGCGCGGCCGTCCATCGCGCATCTTCGTCACCGTTCGGCCGTCTCCGGCCTTCGCGATCCTAACCGCGAATCGCGCGGCGGTGCCGGCTGTTACCGGCCGAGCCGCCGCCGGGCGTGACGCAACCCGCGACAATGTCACACCGCGGCGGGTTCAGTGTCACGGGGACCGCAGGGGTGCTCGCGGCCCCGGGAAATCGGAAGGACCACCGGCGAGCAAGAGGCTGCCGCCATATTGGATTGAAACGAAGATCACGAGATGAGATGAGACGATACGAGATACCCGGTACGGGAATGTACCATTTCTATGCCTTTACTTCGATCTTCGGGTCTAAATCGAGTGCCTCTTCGCGACCATAATAATTCCAAGATGGCGGCGCAGAAGGAACTTTGCAGAATAACGCCGCCGCGGTACAGCTGGGCGCACTATAATAAATGGCTGCATAGCCGTTCCTTCATCGTGATGCAACCGATGACAATGTCACGCCTCGGCAGGTTCACTGTCACGAAGACGAGAGAGAACGCCTCGAGGAACTCCAAGATCAAGGCTCCGAGTGAAGGCACGAAGCTGCCTCGTTTTGAGGTTATAGTTGGGAATGACATCGGTAACCGTTGGAGCAACAAGGCGTTACACATCTTATTAATACATTGATACGTTGTTTTCGATGAATAAAAATAGAGTTCAATTAAATTCCCATTTTTCGATCGCCGTGATTCATATCGAAGCTTCATCGAGCAGCGCGCGAGGCCCCTGGGACGCGTCTCGCCCGGAGACTTCAACGCCGCGCCCTCTGGCTGCAGCTCGGTATTCGGCGAAACGTCACCGCGCGGTTTGCCTTCCTTTTTCATCCCTCCCTCTCCTTCTAATAGAAAACGCAGATAAAGCGTTCGATTGAGCTCTCCTTTGTCGAGGTCCTTTGTCCCTCGCGGCCTTTTCATCCGAACCTGTCGACGGTGGTCCGTCACGTGTCAGGGCTCGGTTTTTTCACCGACCCCGACAGACGAATCAATTTTTTTTCCCCCCGCCATTTACGATACACCGGTAATTTCGACGTTATAAATAAATACAGGACCCCTCTCCTTTAAACAAAACAAATTAATACAGCTAAATGTACAATGGGAGACTCGACCCTAAGTCCTCCTACGCTGCGAAACTCGCGCGTAATCATTGCCATCCTTATTCTTCATTCCGGATCGATAAGAGATTTCTCCAGGATGATGATTATTCCAATTAATCCAGTTAAGTCCGCAAAAGTGTCTTGTAACCGTGATAAGCGTTATTTATATCGGCACTTTGACGGTGCGCTCTACAGATGCCGCGATTAACGTCCTTGGGGGTAACAACGTGTGCTCCGGACAATTACCGTAATCCCAACGCCAGTCACGGTTGCACATACACGGGGGCATTTTAGCATTATTACGCGAGTACACGCGTGCACGTGCACATTAGCCCAGCGATTCTCATTGACTCGGCGGTGATTTTTCCTAGGGGGGTAACCTCTTCATTCGACCGCCGACGTTTATGGACGTCTCGAGTGCACCGATGCATTTACGTATCCCCGGGTAACTGCATCAATCCCCTACCTGGTGGCGTAACTGACAGCGAGTACATACGTACATACGTTGCCCATGCACCCGTCCATGCAACAACCGACAAGCGAGTACAATGTGCCGACGTGCACGCACCGGTGCATGTCGCGGATGCACCGGCGTGCACTGCACCGGAATCGCGAAGAAGGCTCGTGTCATCGAGGCCGGTCGGTCGAAATTTATAGGAAATCTCAATCCCCAGGTATGGTTGGTGATAATGGTAACGTCGAGATCCGTCGAGAATTTAAATCCAATTGATAACGCAAGTGCATCATACGAATGCAAGGAAAATGAGATAAATCGTTAATTGAATGAATGAATTATGAATTGAATCGGGGGAGTAATTGCAACGTCGACGACGCGACGTTATCGGAGGTCAAGGTCTACCCTCGTAAAAATCGGTGCACCGCTCGTCGGTCGTTAAGGTGCATCGCGACCGGTGCATCGCGGCGTTTCGCGTAAATCTCGGGAAATACCGCTGACCGGGGCTCGAATCGACTTCCGGGGTGATTTATGCTCTTCCTGGATAGGGAGTCGGAGATGCACCGACCGAGAGGTACCCGGTAGGACGAGCCGGTGCATCTGGTGCACTCTAGCCGACGCGCTGGTGCATTCTGGCGGTCCGGGGAAGACGGCGCCCCGCGGCCATGCTCTGAATCTTAAAGCCCGGCGTGATTCACTCGCATGCTGCATCGTGGACATTTACAAGGCAGGCATGTCCACGGCCTACATGGTGCATGGCTGAGGAGGGAATGCACTTCTCGTGGGGTCCCAGGGAAAGCGTATGCAAGTCGCGAGGCTTAGATGGGAGCCTAGAGTATGTGCACCTCCTGGGGTCTAGGGATTGAGGAAGGCGGATGCACTTTGCGGGGTTTAGGGGCCTGACAGGGCGGGCCCGAGATACGCGTATGCACTTTGCTAAGCCCAGATGGGATCCGAGGGTACGTGCATCTCGGGGAGTCTAGAGACCCGAGAAAATGCATGCACTTTGCGGGGCCCATATGGGACTCGGAAGTACGTGCACCGAGCATGAGGTCGTAAGACCCAAGAGAGCGGATGCACTTTGCGGGGCTCGGGAGAACGTATGCACCCCGTAAGACCCAGGTGGAACCCTAGAAAAGAAAAACACTTCATGGGGCCCATTGATCCGGGAGAACAAATGCACCTCGCGCAACCTCCTACCCTGAAACATGGGACAATAGGGCGAATGCACTCGATGGGGTTCTGGGGCCCAAGAAAGACCATGCACCTCGCCATGCACCTCACCGTGCACCTCGACATACACCTCGCCATGCAAGGTCCAGGTGGGGTGCAGGGCCGACGATCACGTTGGCTTAGGGTAATTTACATGCACTCGAGGTAACGAGCGCGCTAACGTGCAGCACGAGCGGAGGAAGGCACGTAGCGAAAGAAACCTCGGGGTAATAAAACCAAAAGGATGAAAAATCCTGCCGGTCCGATTTCAAGGCAAGAAAGCTAAACCTCCCAGCCAACTCTCCTCGCAAAAGTCGATGCAAATCGTGACTTCCTTTAAGAGATGAAGAATCGGCGATTTTTTAAATTCCATTATTTAAATATGTTAGCTATTTCAAGTCACGATTTTTTTTTTCCCTATATCTTAATCATCTTAATGAAATTCTCATTTAAAAGTGCCTCACTGACTTTTGCTTTACAGGGGGAGAATGAAAATCGGCGATGAATAAAAAATATAAAAAGAGCCGTCGAGGCGACTTCGCGCCGGATGTAGACGTCTCGGTGGTCGAGGAGGCAGGAGAAAATCGGCGGTTACGAAAAACAAAGGGAAGCGGACGACGTCGTTCCAGATCTCGGACCCAGATCGGACCGATCGATCCGCCAGAAAAGTCAATGGTCCAGGATCGAACCGTTATTTCCTGGCGGCCGAGGGAGTCCCGCCTGCGCCGCCTGAGAACGAGTCCGGGGACTGGTTTATCGCCGCCATTAAGCACGAGCCGGTTGTTTCGAGTGATAAAAATCGAATCGAGGGGGGGCTCGATTATCGGGACCCGTCGTCGGGAGCGACCAGGCCGGACCCTTTCGCGGGGAAGAAAAAACGTCCCGCGAGAATGCGCGTGTCACGCACTCGCACGCGTGTCGGACTGACATTGACATTACGGCCTGACCGCAGGGTTGCTCTCGCACCACGCAGGGGAGTGCCAACGCGATAAGAATGTGCACCTCGGGAATGCGGCCTGACAATGGGCTGCGAATTCCCCGGAAAAGTAAATAAAAGGTTAATCCTTCGTATAGGAAAGAAAAAATCTTTCGAGAGAAAGGAAAGATAAGGAAGTGGAATCTAATCCGCGTAATCCTTAAGGGGATATAATAATGACATCTCAGGGACCATTTCCACCACCCTGGGTGCACCGAATCGTTTCAAACCCTAGACCGAGAATATGGAGGCTATAAGGAAGGTCTCTGCATCCATGAAATTTCGGTTTATATATATATAGTAATAATAATAAAAAGTTGTAACTAACAAGCATTTATAAGATTTAAATTTCACCGGTGTCGGGACCTTCCTTGGGGCCTTCATATTCTCGGTGGAGAGTTCGATACGGTTCGGTACACCCAGGGTGGAGGAAAGCTTCATAATCGAACGATTAGGGGACTTTTATATCGCCTTAAGGGGATGTGAAAGTGGCAGCGAAAGCTCAATCGTTCATAAAACTATTCTTCGAACTGGGCGTCTCAAATCGTTTCATACTTTGAAATGTGGATATGGAGACCATAAGATAGGTCCTGAAACTCGTGACATTTCATTTTTTATAAACTATTTTTAAAATACCTAGACACAAATTGGAAAAGAATTGAAATTTCATCCGTTTCAGGACCTTCCTTATAGTCTCCCTATTCACGTTGTAAAGTTTCAAACGATTCAGTATACCGAGTTGGGAGAAAAGATATATAAACCAAACCTCTTCGACACCACTTTCACATCACTTTAAGGGGATGTGAAAGTGGCATCCGAAAGCTCAATCGTTCATAAAACATTTTTACGAACTAAACGTCTCAAATCGTTTCATACTTTAAAACGTGGATATGGAGACCCTAAGATAGGTCCTGAAACTCGGGAAATTTTTTTATAAACTATTTTTAAAATACCTAGAAACAAATTTGAAAAGAATTGAAATTTCATCAGTTTCAGGACCTTCCTTATAGTCTCCCTATTCACGTTGTAAAGTTTCAAACGATTCGGTAAACCGAGTTGGGAGAAAAGATATATAAACCAAACCTCTTCGGCGCCACTTTCACATCACCTTAAGGATTTCCTCGCGAAACCGAGACAACTCGGGTCCCGATTTCGCGGGATGTATTCTCCCATTTCCGCCGCATTTTTTTTTTTGTCCATCTAATGCGGGAAACAGCGGATAGATAAAAATCGGAGGATCGGGGACATATTCCGGTCCATTCCGAGGAATTACAGACCCAGCCGTTCGTTCCTATTTTACAGCGGCGGAAACCAAGCCATTTTTATTTCGACCGCGGGGGAAGGAGGGAGGAGGCCGGCACGATAACAGCGCCGGTTTCCGATTGCGCTTTATCCCGGCAATTTCGTCGGGGCTAAAAGAGCGAGCTCGCGTTCTCGCGTTTCGTCGCTACTTTCGTTACCCGTTCCAGTTTCTGATTTCCAGGGGCCGCTCGGGAATGCATCCACCGTTCTCGAGTTCGCGTCCTCGCGCGACATATCTGGGGCGAAATTGATTTCCGACCCTATTCAATTTCACGGGGTTCCTCGAGCCTGGATTTAACTGAATTAATGCAAACCCGGGTGGCGAAAATTGCAAAACCTCCCCGGCCCTTCTATTAATTTTTGGGGATCGCCCCAAAAGTGCACCACCCGCCGAGAGTGGCGTCGGACAATCGAGTCGCTTCCCCCGCTTCTCGCGTTCATTTAATCGGACGCGATTAGAAGCTGCATCTCGAAGAGATGCATATGTAAAAGTGCATCTCGAGGAAGTGGCGAGTTTAGCCGAGGGCCGGGGGGAAATTTTAAATCGCCGATAACGGGAGTGGCTGCGAACAGGAAGGCAGGGAAACTGGGGCCTAATTGCACATCTTCGCCTCGGATGCATATGCCCCGGCTGGTGCAGCACGGTGCAGCACGGTGCATTGAGCGCCCGGAATGCCGACTTCCCACGGGGCCCGAGAGGGGTCGGACACGCGAGGAGGCGGTCGCGGGAGGTATCGGAAAAATGTCCTGGCCTGACCCGCGGATGTGTAACGACGTAAGAGTACTCGAGTGCAGCTCTATGCACCGCGTAATGCAAGCAAGCGGGGAGGAAGGGTCGGGTCGTTAAGAGCGGAATCGCCGCGTTAATAAACGCCGAGGCGACCGCTAAACCCCGAGGAATGCAGAGGCCCTGTCGAGGGAAATCATCGAATATGTTATGAATTTTCAGAACAAAAAGAAAAATATATTCATATATAGAAAGTGAGTGCTAAAAGGCCGATTCGGTATACATACCCCGAGGAGAAAAAAAAATACCTCGAATCCAAGAAACGTTTCATTGAGTGGGTCTTTGAATATTAAAAGAAATATTTTCGGCGTTACGTTGCATTCAGTCTATTTCAGTTTGGGTGAAATAATTATTCTCCAAATTAACAAAATATTTCTGTGACGACGAAATTTTTCCCTCGGGGTATACACGCAGGAAAATAATTCCCGGTCGAAGCAACAAAATTAATGGTGAATGGTACTTGAATGGGGTAATTTAGAAAAGAGTAATTCTTTTTGCAGAATTTTATTCCGGGTGGGAAAGAATATTTCATGGGGATATATAGGAAGTAGATTTAGGGGTGCGGATAAGGTTTGATAGAATTGCAATTTTTCCGGCTGACGGTTAGGAGCATAAATTATTACCGCGGTGAGCTGTCAGCGATGTCGCGCTTTGACGAGTGTATGAGTATAAGTTTTCCGAGGATGCGTGTATAATTTCAAGTACCTACGTTTAATATTCCGTAAATATTTTTACGACCAAGGGCCATCCGCGAGGGCAACTCGTGCCGGTCGAGCTGCTCGAGGAAGGGACGAGAGCTCGCCAACGGCGGCCGTAAAACGGCTAGATCGGCACAGGCACGAGGGGCGCTAAATCCGCGGAATGCGCGACCGAGCTGCACGCGAGGAGGTTAGGAAACGCGCGCACGGCAATCGTGGGAAGCCGTTAACCGTTATGCAATCGAGCGGGTTCCTCGGAAAATGCATCCCGTTTCAAGACGTCGCGACAAAACGAGCTCGTCGAGGAAAGGAGACAATAGAGAGTCGCGGCCAACACGGCGCGACCCTCCGCGCCGGGCGCGGCGACTCCAAGATGGCCGCCGCGTCCGGGCGTCCACCTCGAGAAAAGAAACGTCCATTTTGCGGATAAGGAATCCGAATAACTGGAAATAAAACCGCGCAATTTGATCCTTGGCAGTGAACGTTTCCACGTGTCGATTCTCGAGACAATCGGTGAAAAGGAAACCCGCGACATCGGCGACATCTCGCGGCGGCTCCACCGGCAATTAAGAGTTGACGGAGAGGCCGCATCTTCGCCGGGAAGTAATCAGATCGAGAGGCCTCGAATCGGCTTTCCTCTGCTCCTTTTGTTCCTCCCGTTCCCGGGAAAGAATAGGTTTTCGCAAGCCCGGCGTCAAGTCGTGCGAACGAATTAGCGGGACGCGAGAGGGAGGGAGAGAGAAGGAGCGAGGCGCGAGGCGAAAGAGGGAGAGAGAGGGGTAGAGGGTATCCGTGACTGGAGGAGAGACCAAGCGGTACCTGCGAGGAGCCGCGAGAGAGAGACGAACAGATCGCGCGAAGTGCTGCGCGAGGGAGACGGACGGATCGCGCGAAGTGCTGCGAGAGAGAGAAACGAACGACTCCGTTACGGCGGATGTGCCGCATTGCATTAACCAGTCGACCGAGTGATCTTGATCCCACCTAGGTCCCCGCCGCCGTTTCCCGCCGATCTTTTACGTGATCTAACCTCCGCGGATTTCGCAACGGCGTCTTGATTAACGCACCAGACGTGGAAATCGCTTCCTCGAGGCCTGCCGTTAGTAAGAAACGATTAAATCCAAGAAATTAAATCCCACGGCGGGAACGCATCCTAGGTACCTTCTCATAAATGCATCCGTTGCATTAGAACCCGTTTTCCTGGATAACCTCGACGAAGAATCACGCGACTTTAAAATCCTCTCGTGTCGATTTAATAAAAATAAAAAAAAAATAGAAATAAAAATCCCTCCAAATCATTGGATTATTTCAACCCAATACGTCCTAGACGCCTGAACGCGTCCGACGTTTGGTCCAATATGGCCTGACCGGTTTGACGAATTTCGTCCATACGTCAAAAGGGCACCGAATTCAAAGGGTGAAATCAAAAGTCAGAGAAGGTAGCCAGAGTCTTGACATCCGTCGGGATATAGTTTATATATGTTTAATCGCATCTGAGGTTCGTTGATAGGCATCCAAGTAATCGAACCGCGTTCGATAACAGGTACGAGTCCCGATTGGGACCGACACGTCGCATTACGCAAACGATCACGACCGTGTCGTTCTCTTCCCGTTTCCTCTCTCCCTCTCTGTCTCTCTTATCCGCCGCCTGGGTGTAAATCAATTTCTCCGACATTAACACTCTCGTAGGTGGTTACGACATTACCTCTCCGAAACTCCGGAGATCCTTTTTGCGCGAAGCCGCCATCGCGGTATCGCGCGTACAAATGGCTCCCCGAAAGCAAGGAAAGAAAACGAGAAACATAATGAATGGGGAAAAATCGAGACTCACCGGAAGGTCCACCAGATGTTGAAGCACATGGTGTTCAGCCAGAAAAACGCAGCGAGGAAGAAGAAATGGGCCATTATGGCTGAAACAGAAAATACAAGAGATTATCGCTCGCGTCGAGGCAAAAAGCTCATAGGAATAATTCCTCGGATAATTCCCCCAGGAGCTTTCTTAAGGCGATACGAAAGTGGCATCTAAAGGGTAATTATTCGGGAAACTTTCCTCCGAACAGGGTATACCGAATCCCTCGAAACTTTACCCCTTTGAACATGGGTCTTGACACCCATGAAATTCCATTTTTTTTTTCTTAATATTTTAAAAATATCTATAAACAGATTAAAAAGGAAATTTTTTGTTTCATGGGTGTCAGGACTTTATTTAGGCCCTCCGTGTTTACATTGTAATGTTTGAAACGATTCCGTACACTCGGTTCGAAGAAAAGTTTCATAAACGAGACCTCTTTGGCACCATTTTCATATCACCTTAATCACCGTGGATATCGCTGCGAGATGTAATTACGTTAAGGGCGGTGGATATCGGACTTGGGAAGGGGGATTAAGGGAAGAGGGTAGGGCGAGCTTTTTGAAAATTAATGGGTCGGACGACGCTTTGCGATTTTCCGAGGGCGGCCTTTCAGTGGACCCCTCGAAAATTCATGGGGGCGACAAAGAAGCTTTTGGGGAGCTTTTCGCCCACCGCGAAGTTCGTCGGCGACCTCCAAGGTGCGCGAACCTCCATGCGAACGCTTATGGCCTCCGCTTTTCTAAGCTTTCCCCCTTCGCAGCTTAATCTCAGCTTTCTTTCAGACTTCCGTGAAAGCACGAGACTCGCGCCGAGGGCGTCGGACTGCGTTTCGAGGAGGAAACGGAGAAAAGAAAGGAAATACCCGACGAAATTCGAAACTTCCACTCTCCGACATTCCTGAAAGAAGAGTTCCCTCCGAAAACGTCGGAAAAGTTGTAACGGAAAAGTATAAAAATGAAATCCGGGGATTAAGGGCGTTCCGAGCCGACTCTCACGGTAGAGTGGAGGAGGTGGAGGACGTATTTTTCATCTCTGCAAAGAATTAAGCGACACGAGATGGTAATATTCTGTACATAGGAAATGGTAGCGGAGAGAGGGATAGCAGCAAAAATGAGGAACTTTTGTCGCCGAGCAAAGACAAAGGTCCGAGTCGGCAATAATCATCGTCTCCTCGCGGCGTCGGCATGGCAGTTTCCTGCCGGGCCGGGACGGCAACATTTATCGCGGCCGACGACCGCGTCCTCGCGGAAATAATTAAATTTCCAAAACTAATTACGGCTCGTTGCAATTACAACTGCGCGCAAACAGGGACATTCATCCGTAAACCCGTCCTCCCCCTTCCCGTTGCATCGCCTCTCTCCCTCCCTCTCCCTCCCCCGCGCATACCGCCGTCTCCCTCTTCCCGCTCGCCGGAAATTTGCATCCCCTTTCCGATATTCCATTTCCCGACAGCCGAAGAGCGCGCTTCTCCCTCTCGCCCCCACCCTCGGGAAGGACGGCGAAACAACCCTTACGAGAATTGGCCCTCGAGGTGCACTCGGGGTGGCTGGGGCGACACGGCCGACTGCGGGGGCGGTCAGGCCCGAAAGGGGCGAAACACCCCCTGCCACCGGGGCGACCGATTTGCATGGGGTTGCAATTGGATCGGCGCGTTTCGTTTCACGGGGCGAGCCCGACGCGTCTTTGTCCACGAGGGTGTTTCCTCTCAACCCCGCGAAGTGACTCCTTCGTCCCCTAAACCTTGCCAATCGCTACAATTCCTACATACTCCCCCTTTACTCGGGCACGAGATTATGCACCCCCTGGAGGGTAGCGTGATAACGTATGCACCCGGCTCGATGACGCCGATTTTTAATTTTTTTTTTCCCTTAATTCTCAACAAATTTGAATTTTAGCAGATTCATCTTGATTCTGGGGGGAGGCGAGCTGAGACTGTGACTTCACTTAAGGACTTCTTAATTAATTGTAATTGATTTTGTATTATGTATAGATCTAAGTTCCGGGAGACTTATCTTAGTTCCAGGGGGGAGGAGAACCGCCATCGGTCGATATATCCGGTGCATCGCGACTATCCCCTTTGACTCCTCTTTTTAATTATTTTTAATTAATAATAAAAAGGAAGAAATTTGAAAAAATTATAATCACGCGAGATTCGCGGATTTCTAGTTTTGGCAGATTCAGTTCTGGCCCCGGGACCGTCCGATATAGCCGGTGCATCGCGACGCTCCACTTTGGTACCTCGGGACCGGTCCGGGACGGTCCGCTCCGGCAGTGGTCGAGCTTTCCAGCCTACTCGCGCTAATGAAGTGCCGGTGAATCAGCCCTCGTGTAAATATAACCTCCCTTGTCGCTCGCACGCGAACTGGCCGAGGCTCGCGCACGTGCGCGGAGAGGCGCGCGAGTTTCGGGAACGAAAGTTCACGCGACGCGAGGAATGAACGTCGGGAAAGTTGGCGAAAAAAAAAAAATAAAAATAGGGAAACCTTTTCATTTTACGAAAGAAAATATATAAGAAGCTAGCCGAGTTTTCCGAAGTTTAAGGCGGTGGGGGAGGGCAACGAGGCTCATCCGTGCCTCGTATCGAATCAATTTCGAGCGGGACGAGTCGAGGGCGAGACCCTCCACGTGGTCCAATCAAAGAGCTCGCCAGATCGAGATGCTGGACCACTCGAATCCCCTCGAATTTTTCCGCAAAGGCGACTCCGCGTTTTCGAGTGCTCCTCGAATTGTCCACTCGGCTCGCCATGCGAAAATTAATTTCCTCCCGATCGAGGCCCTCCTTTGGCCGTCTCGATTATCGATTATAACGAGAAATGAGATATTTCAGGGGATGCGTAAGTGGGGAACGGGTCGTCAACTCGTTAGAAAGTTAACGAAGAAGAGCTCGTTAACCGACTCGCGCATCCGACTCGTTAAGAGGTTGCGAAATTAGAAATCGGCCCATTTAGCGGACTCCACGGCGCTCCAGGAAGCGTTCCAACAATTTGCTCCAATTTCTCGACAAACCGCTCGGCTTTTAAGCAAGAATAGTCGTAATTTCGGAGCGAGTTTGCACACTCGAGGTACACCGGGGCACACACGAGCCACGCCTTCCTCTGTGATTGCGTTTACTCCGGAGCTAAGTTCCCTTTCACTCGGCATATCGGCGATCAATCCGAGGCCGAGAGAGCCCGCAGGAAATCCTGAGAAAGCGGGGAAACGGCGCGGAAATGCCGCATAAATCGGGCCGGGAGGAAAACCCGGCGCGCTCCAACGGAATTTGGCAAGCCGCCCTCTTGCAATTTCCGTTGGAGCGCGCGCAGCCTCCGCGGGACGAATCCCCTTCCTCTTTTACGTTTACATTTTTCTTCTCTGCGCTTTTTACCTCGCACGGAAATGTGGGAAAATTTTCGAATCTCGACACTCGTTGCCCCCTAAGTTTCCAGGGGTGGGGGGTGGGAAATAAATCAGGGGGAAGAGGAAATTGCAAAAGAGTCGGACGTTGCGCAATCCCGAATCCGGGGTTCGCTTCTGCGAGTTTCGTACAGGCCTCGGACACTTTTGGCAACTCGCCCACGCATTTAAGTCTCCCGAGTGGATTTGCGAGCGGGGTGCAATCCGTAATGGCAGTCTTCGTGTCGTTTGCGAATTCCGGGCTTTACGAAGCGGCCGGGATTTACGATCGGCCCGGCGGGCGAGATACGCGCGAATTAGCGAATTCGTGAATTCGCGAGAGAGTCGTTAAAAGCTTCTCCGACATGCCGTCTGCGAGCGGTCGAATCGATTCATTCGACCGAGGTCGGGAAAACGAGGCGATTGTTTTACGGCATGTCTTGGCGAGCTCTAAACGCTGGAATCGCGAATTAAAATGTCACGTCGCGATCCCATCACATCGTAAAAGCTCTTTTTTTTTTTCCTATAATGGCAAACGTTTAAAATTGCATCCATTGAGGAGCACCGAGGGGAATTTCCTCATTGTGACAAAGGCGCAAGAATCATAATTTCTACGTGTGAACAAAATACCGAGGTTGCATTGCGATGAGGAAGTCGATCGCCAATTGCTAATTCTGAAGGGTGGGGAAAATTGACAATTACCCATTACCAAGTCACCATTTCACATGTTTCATTAATTCAACCGTTAAAAATTACTATAACAATCGCGATGTTAAGTATTAAATACGCAAATTATAGACCGAACCGATACTTTCCGATAAGGGGTAGTCGCGAATCGTTGATCTCGGTCAATGAGACCGAAATTGCAGGTCGTGCAAATCCATGCACTCGGGCTTGTGCAACGAGTGCAGCGCGACCGCCGATAATCCGGGGGAATTTCGGAAAGGACTTCAATATCCGGGGATAATTTTCAAACGGCGAGATAACCGGCGACCGTCAAGTTGAAAATGAAATTGTGGTTTCAGGTTGGCGACCGTGCAAAATTCTCGCGCGACCCCGACGCCATTTCCATTTGGCGTCGAAATTCGAGAATTTTGTATACCAACCCCTGGAGGGTTTTTCCTCGGTCAAATTCTAACATCCGTTCCCCGGGAACTGTTCAAAGGGTTTCCCGTAGGATCTCTCATCAACGACCCGTTAACCAGTTAACTGTGTCGACCTATTGGAAACGTGTGTTTTCATGACGAGTATACTCGTCAAACACAGCTAACTGGTTAAAGGGGTTTCCGTAAAATTTTTCCACCGCCTGGCGCGCTTTCCGGTATTCCAGTTCCCGAATGGCCCTTCCAATCGCTTAAATTGGAGCAGGTCCTCCCAGAGATTCCCCAGACTTCCCTGGAGCCTTAAGCCGCTTTTCGAGCGCTCCAGGAGGGGCAATTAAGGATCGATCGGTGCATCGAGTCGATACCTATATAGTAACGCGAGCCGGAAACTCGAGGCCGTCCGACTCGGCGACCGGAAACGGGACGAGGAGGAACTCGAGACGTTTGCACGTCCACTCTATATCCTATTCCTTCCCTCCCTCCTTCCTCTATCCCTTCTTCGCCAGGGTTTCGAGTTTTCGCGTTTCAAGGAAGCCGCGTTACACCCTGGAATTGACCGAGCCGATATTTATTTACAATCTCCTCGAATTTCCGATTCCACTTAAAGGCTGCACTTCCCAAGAAATTTTTCGCCCATTTCCATATTTTCTATCTTTGCCTTTCCCCGGAAGTCCAGTCGACGCCATCGTTGCATCGCGTTTCTTACAAGGGATATTCATCACCCTCGCGCCGAGCCAAAAAATTCATTGTACCGAGGAAACATTTTTTTAATTCCAAAAATAATTATTTCAACTTAAATAAGTTGTCGCAATTCCAAGGAAACGTTGTGTCCAATTTGATCGAGTTTATTTGAGTGAAGTCCTAGGTCCTTGAATTAGTTAAATATTTTATTGCCACTATTCAAAGAAATACTTCTCTGGTTCAATGAAACTTTTGTCTCACGGTGTGTACATATAAATCATGTAAATCGTTTCTCTCCCTCTCTTACCATTTTTTCACGATCCTCTGAGCCTTCTTTGAGGTGTAGGCTCATTTTTCGAGATTTTTTAGGATCGGCTCAAAGCCTGGCCTCCCCTCTTTCTAGTCGACTAAGCGAAAGCGTCAGCCACCCCGAGGCTTATCCCGCGAGGCAGCTGCAGTTGCGAAAAGGTCGGCGAAGGTGCAACGAGGTCGCATTGTGCCGTGGAAATTCGAGTCCCGTCGACGGGGGATAGTCGACCGCGTGTCCCGAATACGAGAGCCGCATTCGGGGATCCCGACGGATCGCGGCGGAACGGCCGCGCGCGCCGCCCCGCAAACGCCTCCCCCGGGACCCGCGTCCCCGACCGACCCACGGCGATTACACAATTTCCGCTTTGGTTTGACTCGATTTTCGGAAATCGCTCGATTTCCGCCCCGTCTCGCTTCGACGCGCCCGTGCGCGGCTCGAGAGACTATCAGCATCCCGAGTCGAGAACGGCCGAAGAAGCGCATCAATGGAGTGTCTTTTGTTACCACAAAACTTAATGACATGTGCCGGTAATTAATAACGGAGAGAATTAGTAGTATAGCGGAATTCGCCGAAAAATTCGCACCTAGGATCACTACCCCAAGTGATCCTAGGTGCGAACCACCCCAGGTCCTTACCGCTCCAGAGCGGTCGAAGAGGCGCATCAATGGAGTATTTCTTGTTATCACGAAACTCAACGACAACGCTTGCAGCTATTTATTGACGAAGAGAATTAGTAGTATAGCGGAATTCGCCGAAAAATTCGCACCTAGAATCAATTGGTGAAAGCGAATGAAAATTGATTTTTGTCGAAATTTCCAAGTTAAGAAGTTCAAAATGATTGTTCTTGTGCAAATTCGTGCAAAATACTGTAAATGCAAAGAAAAAAGAAATTTAATACCGAAATTATTAATACCTATAAGACACAATAATATTTAGCTACTATTAGATACATATTCTTATTTTCTATTTTTATCTATGCTTAATAATTAATATGAATCATTGGATACATAAATTAAACACGAAAGTGGTCCTTACCGCTCCCGAGCGGCCGAAGAGGCGCATCAATGGAGTGTCTCTTGTCACCACGAAACTCAACGACACATGCCGCTATTTATTAATTAATAAATCCTCCGTTGCACATTCAAGCTGTGAACAAGATGAGCATTTTCTCGAGACGCTGATCACAAGACTCATGAAACAAAATGCCTTGTGAAATTAATAGAAATAAAAAGAAAATAACTGATCACTCTCGAAGTAACTTCCTGCCCAAGCCCGTAATTTCCTGACACGCGCACCGTAATATTCTACGGGAAAAAAATGTGCTGGTCAGAACGAGGTCCTTCGATGAGCCAGATCGAGCCGGCTCATAAATCATCCGACCGTTCCTTCTTTTTTTATCCCCCTCATTTCGGGCCATCCGACCGGTCGGACTCGCTCGGTCGAGTTTTCGGGGCAGAAACTGATGCAATTCGGCTGCTTGTCGGAATGGAAACCAGGCCGTCGGCATCCGTTTCGGTGGCGCAACATCGTAGCTAGGACTCGTGACGCCAAATGAAACATCTTTTGGGGTCAGTCTAGCAGATCCGAGAGGACACGCTCGCGATCCGTCGGATGGATCGGCCTGGATTTTCGCATTACCGGGAAAACAAAACGATCGAGGCCAGCCCGACAGAAGGGAATTCACGCAGTCCGACCTCGGAAAATGCGTCCGCGTATATAAACAATCGAAACGCGCCGATTAAAACCGCCCGATGACCCGGCGTCGCGCCAACGATCCGTAAACTTCGGCCCCAATCGAATCGAATGATTCCCCGCGTAACATAGAAAATAGCCATACATATCCCGATTTCCAATTCCACGCGATTCCTGGGCTCAAATTGCCAGGAATTAAACGGCCGATCGAATTAATAGGCCAAGCGCCGCGGTTCATAAATCCCGCGACCTAATGGATATTTCGGGTGGAGTGGTAATTAAAGGCGATAAAAATGTCGACCCTCGGGTCAGGCGACACCAGAAATAATCATTTTAACATTCCCCGGATAAAATCAGAGATCCAAAAGTTCTCCGGTTGTTCTCCTCCACCCCCCTCTCCCTTGCGAGGGACTGAATAATCCAACAATGGAATTGCCAAATAATTTACAGATCCCTCGTTGGATTTGGCTATTTGGCATTTATCGATACCATGATAAATGCACCGAGTTACGGATCAAGCTCCTGGATATCTCGACTCGTGATAACTTCCCGAGTTTCCCGTGTTACTATCGATTAGCCGTCCCGTCCAATTGTCCCCGGGAGTAATCGCGAGTGCGCCACGTGGGGACCCGCGTGTCTTGTGCCGTGGCGTGGCACGGCGTAACGTGGGGACACGTGGATGCACGCGTCGGTGCATCGGTGCATCGGTGCATCACGCGCCGATGCACCGAGAACTCGCTCGCCCGACCTGACACCTCGACCTCATGTTACGTGCCCCGAGCGCCACAGGTGATCGAGATACCTCTTGTCACGCCATCGATTGTTACGCTCGACGGCGATCGGGCCGAATCATCGCCAATTATCGGCCCGATATCGCCCTCGATGGCTCTGCCGGAAAATATAGTTCATAGCGAGGAAGTGTTCACTCAGGAAATCACGGACCTTAATACCGGTAATCAGGTGGAAATAATCGAAACGCCACAATTTTAAGGCCGACTGTTCCTTGTCACCTAATCGCACTGCTTATCACATGAAATCAGAGGCAATAGGTTCTTCAAGACGGAAATCGTTTACACCGATTTCCAAGTGAGGCCCTCGTTTCAGAGGCTACGCAAGCCCTACAGCGAAAAGCGTGCAAAAAAAAAAGGAATACAAGAGACCCGTCTTTCAATTTGAATAATAAAAATAAATGAAAGACTAATCCCAATAGAATGTATAATTAAATCGCAAGAAATACTCAAGATATGAATATATATATTATATACAATGTATCGATATCGATATGAAGAATTCTAGGAGAGCAACGCCGTCAGGAAGAACGAGGTCCTCGAGGACGAAGGATGGAAAGTCAGGGGCAGGCACCTCCTGCGGAAATCGCAGAGCCATTAGCGGAAAACGTTCCTGCAATTTCGCGCGACCGGTGCACGGGGTGGGAAGGAAGGAACAAAAAAACGGGGGAGGGGGAACAAAAACCGAAAAAAGCAGACCACGGAAGCGGGAAAAAAGAGAGAAGGGGGGGAGAACAAACGGAGTCGGAGAAAAACGAGGAAAATGGAGGGAAAAAGAAAACCTGGAAAAACGTGGAAAAACGAGGAAAACTCCGGGCCAGGGGGCACTTTTCGATAATGCCGGGCCGCGCAATCGATCAGTGCGTCGATAATGCTCGGCGAGAATCCGCGTGTGCGGAATCTCGCCGCACGCGCTACGCGGGCCGAGTGCGGGGCTTTAAAGCTTTAAAGCTCTAAAGCACGGGACCGCGAATATTGTTCCGGCAAACGGGCCTCATAATTCAATACTGCCCGGCCCGGCCGATAATTTAGTTGCAATAATGCGAGACAATGGCCGTCGGGCGCGCGCAATAAAAGCGAGCGAGTGCGCACGCGCGCCTGCCCCGGCCGGCTCGACAAAGGCCGCAGAAGGCACAAAGAAGGCACGCGGGTGACAGGAAGAAAGGGAAACGCGAAACTACCGAGTGCGCCTCATTGTTGCGCGAACACGCCGCGGAGAGGCGCGGCAAATCCCGTGTCCTGCGCACGCGCTTGCGCAATACCGAAGGATCGACCGAGCGTGAAAAATTGAGGTTAGAAAGATGACGGATAGTTGAATGAGTCGAAAAAACGCGATTACGGGGGGAAGAATTGTTGGTTGATTGGGAAGAATTGCACTGTTATAGAAAAAAAAATATAATATAATTTTATAACATTTTTGTTGGGGGTAACAGCGGCCCCAATGTCCTTCTTAGAAAGTTATTAACCGAAACCGTTTTGCCTCGGACATGAAAGACCCGGATTTACAGACGAAGGGATAATTTGTTCAAAAATAAACTTATGAAAACTCATATAAAGAATCTGCAAACAATGCGTACTAAATGACTCACGAATATCGAATTTCTAATTTTTCTCCGCGATCTGACAAGAATTACAACACGGTGTTATAAAATTGTAAATTTACTTAGAGTTTTATAATATGTGTGTAATAATTCACTATTGAGACGTCAGATTTATAATTTTACTGCAACCTTATGTACTAAAAGTGTATGAATTTTAGGAAATTTTCTTTTAACAATGCAGTGACCAAGATCTCTGGTTCGTTCTTGCGGGGGACTCGCGAAATCGAGCTCGATCGGCACTGCGCGATGGGGTTTAATTGACCCCATGGGCTCGTTCGTGCGGCAATTGTCGTACATCGATTTTTAAAAGCGATCGACGATCGGTGGTCGGAATAAACTCTGGACTCCTGATCGAGGAGGTTCTCGGGACGTCGGGAATGCAGGTCACGGTCTTGATCTCGGGCTCCGGGTCCCGAGGGGAATGCTCTCCGGTCCAACGGAATGGGCCCGGGTACTTGACCAATCGGGACCTTCTTTCCGACAGGACGGATCGTCCTGATGTTTTCCCCCAATCGGATCCTTCATTCCGTTAGAACGAATCGCGTTGACTTTTCCGACGAATCGGATCCTTCATTCCGTTGGAGCAAATCGTGCCCACGCTCGCTACGAATCGGATCGTCCTTTCCGTCGAGAAGGATTGCATTCGCGTCCTCGAATTGAATTCTTCTTTCCGTCGGGACAAATATTCGTCCCCGACGAATCTGCCACGCCAAAGGTCCAAATCTCGAGATTTCAACTCCGGAGCGTGATATACACCTCGAGGAGAGAAAAATATTTGCGCCGACTTTTCCGCAGAGTCTCTCGCGAAAGTGCTCTCTCTCTCCGGCAGTAAAAGAGGGAAGAGAAAGGGGTCGAAAGAGGCGAAAGATAACCGCCCTCCCCGAGGTCCCTGTAAACCTGTAAAAAGAACCACGCACGCCCGCGAGACAAAGGGCGAGGGAGAGAGAGAGACGGAGAGGCCCTTCCGCTCTTTTACGGGGAAAACTAACGCGCTCGTTCGCTTTCTAGGCGCGAGGGTCGCTTAAGATTTTTTACGACCACCTCCTGGCTAACGTAACGGCCGTTTCGTTAGCCGTACCCGGGGGTTACGAGCCAGGAAGACGGCTCGCCCTTCGATGAGTATACCTCGAGGGATGTCAAACTCCCCCCTGCGAGTTCCGCTTCGACCTTTTCTCCCATTATTCCTAATCATCCTTGCAATCAAAATTAAATATACAGGAATACAACGAATAATTATTAACTCGCAAAATGCGCCGACGAGAGACTTCATATCCGTTTAAGGTGAAGTGAAATTTGAATTTGTCAGAATCAGTCGATTCGAATACAACACTTTTTTTTCGAGGGTATTAGACCAAAATATCCGAAACTTTAACACATCACTCCTGATCATCTAAGAATTGTCCTGACACAATCAAAATTTGGATTTTTGGAAAAAATTTTTTAACTTACCCCAGACCAGAACTGGAATCGCGTCGAGCTCTCATATTTCGATCAATATACAATTACCGAAGGCTCTGATATGAGAAACGAAAGGGTCAGGATAATTTTACGACAATTTAGAACACTCTGGTAATCGATAAACTCGCATTTGAACGGGATAAAGGCAAAAAAAGTGTTGTATGCGCTTCTATGCTAAAACGATGAGAATACGAGGTTTCGGAGTGAAAATTTAATTGACCTGGAAATCACAGATGGCGCAGGAGGTCCCTCTGAAGTCAATTAGGGCCCCAGAAAGCACGAATCCAGAGGATTTCTGGAGTTTTACTTCGATTTCTTGATATTTATTCTACGAAAACGACAGGTGGAGTATGCCATTTGGTACAATATCCAATATAATTCGACCCAGCTGTCAATATAAAAACGAACGTCCGCAACGTAGGCATTTAGAAAAATCTTCTTCATCGACGTCGATCAAGTTCCTCAACGTGTTTCACTTCACCTTAACAACCACCACGTTTGGAGGACTTGACTGCCAATTCTTGACCTCGCTACGATATCAAAAATTAAAAGAAATATCTAATAAACGTCTGTGCAATAAAATCTACGCTAAGAGGGAGTGTTTTGGAGCGTAAAGGATTAACTTGAATTCTCCCGGAAAATTTCGTTGACTTGATATTAGATTTTCTCGAGACGTCGCGTCGTCCACCGGTTTTCGGAGCGTCTTTTCAGGAGGATCGAAAAGGGGGGCCACCCCCTTCCTTTCTCAAGCGTGCAAGTTTTGTGAGAAAGAGGGGGGGGGGCAAACTCCTCGCATCCGCGAACGGGATATCGGCGAAGGAATTTTATCTGCGACCGGGGGGGCGCGTCCAATCGAAAGGCCTGGAAACGGGTAAATAAACCCCCGAGCAGGTCCGGACTAGGCGAGAAAATTCAATTCCATCTCGATAAGCGCGCACGCCAGGAATCGCCATTATCGACTGGCGGCGATTCAATCAGAAATATTCGAGTCAGGCCGCGGAAAGGCCGCAGGGGGTGCGGGGGAGCGGCGCCGAAAGGGCCGAGAGGACATCTTCCCCCGTGAGCGGAATATCGAGTAAACGCCCTCGTATATACCGGACGAGGACCTAGAGAGGAAGTTAAGGGAGGCAGGAGGAGAGGTCGGGTCTAGCCCCTTGTTTTACCTCCTTTTCTCCCTTTTCTCGGGACAATCCGTCTAATTACTCTTGCAGCCTCCCTCGAGGCATTTCTTTTTTTTCAAGAATTTCGGAATTAATTCACTCACGCGCCAAGGTCTTACCAACCTCACCCTGCGATGCACATAGAGGTACACTGACAAAAATTTAATTCGTTGAACGTACGAAATGTTTAATTCAACAAAATGATTTATCTGAAGTAAACTCAAATGGCCATAATTCCGAGGAAACGTTGCGGGGAAATTTTTTTCGAATTTATTCGAAGCTAATCATTATTTCTTGAATTATCAGGATATTTTATTGGTACCACTCGAAGGGATGTTTCTTTGGTTCGATGACATTTTATTATTATCGGTGTGGAGGTTGAGGTGGGGATGAAATTTTTACGGCCAAACGATAGCGTCTAATCGAGGGCCTTTTTGAAATGGATGTATTGTTGTGATAAATAAAAAATAATTAATGAATTTTCTCGGGTAGATTAAATATTTGGAGTGAAAGTGGATATTTTTGGGACAACAAGAGCTTCACTGAGTCAACCGAATATTTTTCCGCGTGTAACCCCGCACCATGTGGCGAATGTTCCCGCCGGCTTTTCCGTGGAACCGAGAAAACCGCCTCGGGACCTTCGTCGAAAACCTGCGGAGAATCACAGTGATTTTCCGAGGGCTGAAGACCATCTAAAAGGAAAGGTGCCCCTCACGTGTGACATCCGTGCCGGGAATAACCACGTGCGAAGAGAAAGGGACCCCATCGTTTCCGTAACTACCGCGTCCCGAGAGAAGTCGGCAATTTCCACCCTCCCAGGGAAAATGACCGAAAAGTACATTCAGAAAAGTACGGAGTCAATTTTCGGGAGAAAAATCCTCGATGAGGATCCTTGGAGTCTTGAAGAACCTTCGCGGACTCGAGGAAAAAATATTAATTCTCGCCAACTCTGAGAAAAAATCCACTTCTTCGTGAATTTGAAGGAAAAATTCAGTTCTTCACGAATTTCATGGAAAAATCCAGTTCCTCGCGAATTTCATGGAAGAATCCAGTTCTTCGCGAATTTCACGGTAAGATCTACTTCTTCGCGAATTTCAAGGAAAAATTCTCTTCTTCACGAACTTGAAGAAAGGGAAATTTCCACTCGGAGATTAATCCAATTCCCGATAATCGGATCGATCGTCGAAGACCGTGGGCCAATGGCGGCTCGTCTTTTCGAGGGTGCATCGCGATTTGCAAACTCGCCGACTTTTCCAGTTTCCTCCCTCCTTTTCGGCCCCTCGCTTTCCATCTCTCAGAATGTCCTGAAAAACTCCGGCAGAAGGGGCGCGGTAAATTAATTATCGTGGAGGAAAGAGGGAGAGAGACCTCTCGAGCGTCATCAGGTTTCCGGTTCGCCGTCCCGCCCAATTTGTCTAACAAGCCCGATTCGTCGTTTTCGAGGAGTCGCGACTCCCCGTAAACGAGTTTAAGCCGACTGCAGCTCGAGGGCGAGCAAGGGACGCGCCTCCGGGAAAAAGAGGCGAAACGGGGCAAAGTGGAGGAGGAGGAAAACCAGCAAACCAGGAAAAAAGGGCAAAGAGAATGGCGAAGACGAGGCGACGGAAACGCCGGCGAAGAAGGCGCGAATCGCGTCCTCTTCCACCTCGACATTTCGCGGCAAGCTTTGACAATTTTTTCCCCTCACTTTTTCCCCATTTTTTCCCGACCTCCAAAATGCGACATCCTACAACGATTACGCTCGACATATTCCTACCCTTCCAGGTACTCAAAGAAAAAAAAAAAGAAGTTTCTCCAACTCTCCACTTTCGACTTATACATTTTAACGGAATTACTTCGCAAAAGTGCGTTGATTCTTCATTCTCGGATCGTCAACTTTAAGGGATGGAAATTACCTTCGACGGTAATCCTGAGAATTTGTGTCGAATTTTCCGACGGAAGGGGGCGTTTTGAAAACTCTACCCCCACATTAGCATGAATTATGGAATGTCCCGTCGAAGCGAGGGGGCAACGCAACTCCTGGGTATTTCGCTCGAAACGATAGCCAGGGTCTCGTGTAACTCGTGACTCACGCCCACGCCCACGCGTCGCAATAACACGGCAATAAACACGACGCGTGCCTGCCGAGCACGCTCTAATTTTTCCGAAATTTATGAAACCCGCTCTTGTAATGGCAACTCCACCCCGGACGAATTTCCGCCGCGAGTCCATCGAATTCGCGGCCGCATTAATTCGCGTCAATAGCGCGTGAGATGAGTCATCTCGCCCAAACCGATTTATCGAAAAAAAAAGGAAAAACGAAAGGAAGAAAAGAACACTAAATCCGATTTCTTTCCAAAAAAGTTCCAACTATCGACGGTAATTAAATTCCTACTTTGGGATTTTAATCTTACTTATCAGATTCCAGATCTTAAATAATACAAGTGGCCTGTTAAATACGAAAAAAAAAAAGGAAAAAAAGGAAAATATGAAAATAACATTCCTCGAACCAAAGAAATATTTCTTCAAATACCGCCGAAGAAATATATTTCGAATTCGAAGGATTAAATGATCTGGCAAATGATTATCCTTCGAATATTTCCTTGGTACTATCCAAAGATGTACATCTCTGGTTCAAGGAATATATCCTTCTTCTCCAGGGTATCCTTCAATTTCTCCGCGGACCTTCACGGGGGAAGTCTTCGGAAATGTCGAGGAGGGCCAAAGGGGAGGACTTTCCCCATATGCGGGAAAATTTCCGGAGATTTTCCAAGCCTTGAGTGAAAGTCCTCGGCCCTAGCCGCGACCGCGGAAGACGCAGGCGGCCGGGGCCGCGGTGGCAGCATACTTATGCTTCATGCTCTACTTACGAGGAGAAGGCGGTTTCATACCTTCTCCAGGGCACTCTTTGTTACGCGTCCTAGTTATATCGCCGGCCTTAAAGTCCTCGGCGTAAACATTCCTCGAGGAACTACCACATCCGCTTTAAGGGAGGTCCTTAAAGAGCCGCCCGCGGCGTCCTTAAAGGCGCCTCCTACCTGTTGTCGGGAAAAAAAAGCGCGTCAAACCCGAAGCTCATGGTCTGAAATCGACCAGAATTATAAATTGAGATTTTTCCACGAAAACGCATACCCCCAAAAGGTTACTTGCTGTAATTATACGGTCTCATATAAAGATTAACGAGCGGGGTGCCTGGATCCCAGGTGAATCTCTGAAACAAGATGGCGGCCGCTCGATCGAGTTCTCGGTAGAGTTCGAGGGCCGGTCAATGGCGTCGCCGGGCCCTCGGGCGGCCCGGGTTCCTCGACCTCGGGATGCGACGTCGGGTCGCGTTATTTCGCATTACCCTCCGCGAAGGCACTCGAAGTTTCGAGTGGCCGAGCCGGCTGGCGCCGCGAGATTCCGTTCCATTTGCTCTACCGAGCGGGTCTTACGAGGAATCCAGGCGAACGCGTTTCCGCTCTCCTCTAGCCTCGCTCCGTCCTTCTCGCTCTCCCGTCCCGTGCGTAAGTCCGTCCTCGTCTCTCGGAGATTCGGCGGCTCCGAAAGAATCAACCAAGATGGCGGGCGGAACCGCCTCGACTCTGGCCATTCCCGGGGCGCGAAAACACGACGTGGGACATCGAAGAACGGCGGCAACATCCTCGATGCGTAATCTGCGACGTCACGAGGCAAGAATGTGTCCAGTGAGTCGGCGAGGAACCGCCAAGAGGGTGAAAAAAGGTTCGCGATGTAGCGCCTCGTCGGAATCCAGCCGGGCGCCATCTTGGTCACGTGGTCCCGCGGTCACGTGACCCCGCCTCCGTTATTATCCGGACATGAAATGAATTCGGACCGACCAGTTAACTTTCAGGTGAGAAAACCGTCGCGTTTCGACTTTACGATTATTGCGCCGGCTAATGGGGCGCCCAAGATGGCGGCTAGGCGTTAGGCCGGGTCGTTATCGGCGCGCGAAAATAGCCGGGGGAATAACTTCATTCACTCCTAGTGAGCGATCGGGGCTACCCCGTTACCGAACCACGCCCGTCGACTTTCGCGCTATCGTCCGTTATTATTCGACCGACTGTTGACGTCACGCGGGAGGAATCCTGCGCGCGTCCGCCGGCCTTACCGAGGCCGGAGTCCCACAGAGCGCGGCGCGTCAACGCCGCGTCGGAGTTGCGGCGAGAAATTCTTCGCCGTTTAGGGAGCCGATATTCTCGGCTGTATGCGATCAACTTTCGCATACGATAATTGACAGTTTCGTATACGACTTTAAACAGTTGGCATTCTTGAGTGATCACCGCGGTTTCGTATCTGAATAATACCATGGGAATTACATCGCATGGGTCATAGCATGCGAAAGAGATAATTCGTATACGAAAATAACATAAAACTATCGATTATCATAAAGTGGTTGAAGATCAATATAACCATATAGGGAATGACAGAAGAAAAAAAATAAACAACTGCCAAAGCGAACATTTCATTGGTCCCATGAATTTCTGAAACAAGCGGCAACGTTGCTTCGTAGTCGCATACGATTACCTACGGGCAATTCGCACGTGCGAATCTATTCGCATGCGAAATAATCCGTATGAACTCGAGAATCGGGCCCCTGGTTTTTCCTCCGCGGCACGACGCGTCGTGTCCGACACCCGACGCGCTCGGTCGGACTCTGGTAGAGTCGCGGAGATATGGTGCTTTCTATTTTCCTTTTTCACGCCGGGGAACGCAGAAAGGGAAGAGAAGTGGTAGCATCGTTTGAAAAGCTCCCGAGGACAATTACGGGGAATTAATTCCAGGTCAGGGACAATGGGGGAGCGCAATGTGGCGTGCCGCGGTGTCACGCGAGGCGTCATAAGCGCGGCCACCGCCATTGAACGCCCTACGCGTAGGTAGAGGCGCATTCACGGGGTTTCGTGCACCTGGCGCATTCGGAAGTGGAGTCGAGCGATTCGGTGCAGAGTCTGAAAGCGACGCGGCCATAACTGACCGTAAATCATGAGGAGGAATCCCGCGAGAATAGCGGAACGGCCGCGCGACTCGCGAGCCGATTACCGCACCGCGGGCCGACGTTACCTAACCTCAACGAAACCTCCCCGCGAGTTTGTTAAATGAAAATTGCCAAGCTTCGTTCATTGAAAAAAAGAAAAAAAAAATAGAAAGTAAAAAAATGTCATTCGACTGCATTTGATTCCTTTCCGAAAAAAATTCGTTCGAGCGAAATTCAGTTCGCTTGATCGAGCTCGTCTTTGCCTCGTTCAAACGAAGTTATTTTCATCAAATCCGATCGGTTAATTACGGAGGATATTATCGCGATTAAATCGAATATTTCGCGCCGAGTTAAGATTTTGACGTGAACGAGAATTTTCTCACGTCGAGCAAATGTCTGGTCGTCCTGGTAATGATCGTATATCTAATTAATTTCCTAATTTCTAATTTATCCACCTTACGTTTTTTTTTCCCCATGTTAACCTTCATTTATGGGATGTGTAAATTTCCACTGATTTTTACGAGTGCGGGAAGGGCTGAGTCAGCTGTAGAGTTTTGTTTGTTTGTTTTTCTTCTTAATTCGGACTCCCCGCGGTTCTAATTATTTTCGCGGTACTCCTCGACCAAAGTGGGAGGAACTTCCTCCCCGGGAACAACTTTCCGAGGTGGAGGAACAGGAAGGTCGAGGAGTTCCCCCAGGAGTTGGAGAGCGTAGGCTCCAGCGAAAAGAAGCCGGACCAATGGCGATCGCGCCTCCGGGCGGAAAACACGTAAATATAAATTTCCCAGGAGGAGGAGGAGGAGGAGGGAGAAGGAGTCAAAGTTGCCGGAACGGAGGAGGCCGCAAAAAGGAACACGAAGAAAGGACTCGTGCCAGGAAGTCCCACCCCTTGTTCCAGGACGTCTCTCCCCCTCTATCCCTCCCCAGCATTTCCCTCTCCCTCGGCGTCAACCCTTTCGCGGCGGCGCTTTTCCGGGGCGGTTTCCCACCCCGTGGAAACTCCGGCACGTCGGCGACACGGAAACCCCATCGACGCGATTTCAAGGATCGAGCCATGTCTTTCGTGACTCCGGCCAAAAACCCGAGCCGCGGTCTCGACGGGACATGTTTTTGCCACGTCTATTCCGAGGACCTCGCCCTCCGCCAAGCAGAACCACCGCAGCCAGACAACATCCCCTAGAGATACCTAACCACCCTCCTAGAGAGACATTTTCAACTGGAGAGAAATAACAAGGAAATATTTTTAAATCCGTCCCAGGAAAGATAACCGGAATTCCGGAGTTCCCTTGGTCCTTTTGGTCCTTTTCTCGAGGCGACGGAAGCTCCCCGAGTCCGCAGACAAATTCGAGCTTCTCTGTGGGAATATATTCGCGGGCATAAATTTCCGCGGATTCCGCGGGAGGGTACCCCCCCCCTCACCGCTCAGGGCGGAGGGAAAACTCCCCAGCGAGAGAAAGAGGCGCGGCATCACTTTAGAATTTTTTTTCCCGCTGGCGGTTGGCGCCAGCGGGAAAAATCATCCGGAACCATGAATCGGTCCTCGAGGGCGCATCGGGGTGAATCCCGACGAAGAGCCCTCGACCGCGATCTCCCGTGATCATATTTCGGAGGCCCCCTCCCACCCCTAAATAGGGGGTGCAGTCCTTAAGGGGTGCGCTGGGGGTGCATCGACGGCCGTCTCTCTCTCGTTAGGACCGATCGAACGCGAAATAAAACCCGGGATGCCGTTTCAACGGGATCCCGGATGTCCCGGAGAGTGCGGATCGACCCTCCGCACCCCCCTCAGAGCCAAATTCCACGTCGAGATAATAAATCCCCGCGCGAAATGGTGCCGACCCAGCAGGGACCGGAAAAGGGGGAAGGGGGTCCCAAGTCGCCCCCCTCCGCTGAGGGACATCTTTCCTCGTTTCCCTAATTAATTGGAAAAACGTTCCTGCGACTCGGTTACAGTGCCCCCTCCACCGAGATATATACATATATACCCTAACCCCACGTCATGCGGATATTTTCCACGGAAATGAGAGCGCAAGAAAGAAAAGCCAAAAAAAGAAAGAAATAAAGGGGATGAAAATCGCATCGAGAAATCTCTTCCGGCTGCGTTTCGGATGGAAGTGAGACGCTTAAAGGAGATGTAACGAGGAGGTGGTGAGATGATTTGACAATCCGGGGTAGAAAAAAAATAAATATCGACGAATGTACTCTTCTTTCCCTTATCAATTTTTAAATACACCGTACAAGAGACGGCGGGACGGTGATAAGATGATACAGAGTGAAGACGTCGTCCCGACGTCGAGGGACGAAAAGGGGATATTTATTATGGGAAGATTTATTTCGCCCTAAAGGGCTCCCCGGTCCCGGCGAAACGAACAGCACAAAGACAATGCGTGAGAAAATGAAACGGGGGGAGGGAAGGGGAAGAAAAAAAACGCAGCCACCCCCGAGACGCACCGTTTAATAAGCCAGCAAGGAGAGCGAGAGAAATGATCGCGCCATTGAGCAAACTGGAAAACCCCCCCCAAAAGAAATAAAAATCCCACACAGTCGCAAGACCGGTGAAAAAGTGTTCATCATAAATTCCCTGTGGAGATTTTGTCCTTCCCCCCCGTACCGAGGATTCTTAAATATCCGAATACGAGGCCGGCAATAATTCACCTCCCCCCAAAAAGTAGCCGAGGAATGAAATCACTCGCGGTGTACAAGATACATCAAAGCCCTCTTATTGAAATAAGAAAAAGTAAGGGGAAAAAGAAGAAAAAAAACGTATAAAGGAAGAACAAACCAAGAACCGTACACTCTGCGACTCTGGGGGAAGCTTGGGGGGAGGGGGGATTTATTTGTTCGGCTCCGAGGACCGTTCCGCCTCGGGGAGACGCAGGGGTGGTTCGGGGAGAAAACGGCCAAGACGAGGACAGAGAGCGGGGAAATCAAGGGGGGAAAAAGGAAGACATGAAAGAAGGAGAAGAAAACACCCCTGAAGCTCACGCAAAGCTGCAAAGCAGGGGGGAGGGAGTGCGAGAGAAGGGGGACACCGGCCCGTGCCTGGCCCAGGATGGATGTCCCCAATTGTCTGGTCGATGTCTGGTGGCGCCCAGCGTCACGGGGGTGGTTCCATGGTCCTAGGGGTGGAGGGAGTGAAGGGGTGCACGTTGTTTCACCGTTGGCACCGCACCCTGCGCCGTCCTTTTTCGACATTTGCCCCCCCCCTCGTTGAGAGACCCTCCCTCGCTCTAGTCCACCCCGCGAGGCAGGGGGCTCGCGCCCCCTTTTTTGTCCGCGGCGGAATGGTCGCGTCCCGGGTTCACGCGCAACCCCTGCTCCAGGGTACTCGTTCTGCTCGTACTGTTTCCCCGCGGTACATGAAGAATGTACCGCGGGAAAGCCGGCCGAAAGGGGGAACTAGACGTCCGGTTTCACGCTCGGATTCTCGCCGGTTTATCATCCCTCCCCCGTGGGTAGGGGCTGGGATGATAGAAGAAGGGCCCGGAATGGCCCCGGGTGCACGTGGGGGGTTGGCCAGATCCCTCGAGAAATGGACCAGTCGCGGATTTCTGACCCTCCCTCGAGTCGCCCTGAAAACCACCCCATGGGACTCGACTGGATGTCTATGGGACGGAGGTCCTTTCGAGATGTCCCCGCAAGTTAGGGGGGTGACTCTGCGATCGGATTCTCTTGAAGAAGGAACAGAAGGAAAAAAAAATGAAACGAGGAAAATCTGGAGATCGGGGCTCTTTAATTCTCGCATCCCCTTTGGCATCGAAGGTATCGGATTTTCCGGGAGTGCGGCTCGATCGGGGCGATTATGAATTATTTTTCTTCTTTTTTTTTTCTGAAACCGACGGTAAGTTAAGTCATCGAAGGAGGAGAGGGGGAGAGGCAGGAGTCGCCGTTCCGTCCAAAGGGTGTAGATCTTCGACCCCTGGGACTCTCCAAGAGGGTAAGGCTGGAGATCGAGTGGCCCGCCAGCCACCGCGGCTCCGGGGAAAGCCGGCGATCAATTTCCCGGCTTTTCCCCCCGGGGGACGTCCCGATTGCGCAAAGGAGACTCGCCCCACCCTTCGCTAGGAGACCGGGGAGAATTAATGTCTCTCCCTTTCGGAGCTTCCGGATCTCATTAGCGAATGAAAAGAAAGCTCTGTCAGGGGTCGCTTCTGCACCCGACGTCGACGCCGCGCACGAGTCGCGGTTAAGGATCCTCGCATGAAAACTGATAACCATGGAAATCCCTTCCGCCGTGTCGCCTCGCGGGAGGAGAATCGGAAGGAAACTTTAAAACACAATGGGGGAAGTTGTAGAAAAATATAGGTGGAGGCACGGGGCATGATCGAACTCGGGTGTCGATGTTCAGAAGTCGCTGGATACCCGGAAGGCCGCGGGGAAAACCGGGAAAACTGGGTCTCCTTTCCCGGAGTCGCGAAGTTCGCGGCGTATCCCGAGGGACGCGGCCGGGGGGGTTAATTCCCGTGAGTCGACTCGGGGGAGAAAACTGAATGGAACTCATTCGGGAAAGTTTCCGAGACCTTCCGGGGGACCTCCGAGGCGAAATGGATCTCGTTAGGCGAGACACAACCCCGGTTTTTAGATCTTCGCCGAGGCCCCGAAATCGGGTTATCTCGGGGCCGGGCCGAGATCTCGTTACAATTCGCCGTGAGCCTTATCACTCCCTTTGTCCTCCTCCGAATGAAAAACTCCAAACATCCCGCGAAATAATTGCCTCGATTAAACCTAGAATTTTTCCTTCCCCCTCGTTAACCCCCGATGAGTGGAATAATTACATTCGCGAAGTACCTTACGTAGGGCACCTCTTGAAAAGGAAAAAAAAAAGGAAGAGAAGGAGGACTCGAGAGAACTGGAGAAAAATGGAGAAAACCCAAGAAAACTGAAGACGCGAAAATAAAAACGAAAAGAAAAAAAACGCCAAAAATCGTCCCCTACCTAGTTACTAGCTGATACGCACTTTCCGCACTCCTAACTAATGCAACATTTCAATCCGTGAGTCTTAATCAATGACCGTAAAAAATAACCGTCAGCTACGACAAAGGGTATTTTTTTTTTTTTTTAGGAAGATGTAAAAATACGGGAAAAAACGCGAAAAATCGTCCCTGGCCTGGTTAGTACTCCGTGAAATTTAGACCTCGTCGGCGGGACGTGGGATAGGCGGGCTGATACGCGAACAGTCCACCTCTTGGTTCTAAATTGACGGCGCGCGACATCAATCATATTTACATGGAGAGCGAGAGCATAATCGGCGCCGGCGAGGAGCGAGCTGCCAGCCTGCCATACGTCTGGTGCAGGGGGGAGCCATGGGACGAGGGGAACCCCATGGCGCCATGGAGCTCCCCTCGACTTCTCGCCTCGTTTCTTTGTCGGCCCGAATGCGTACGTCCACTCGGGTGGCGTTCAATTGGTCGGTTGTTTCGCGGTCTGCGCACTTTCCGCACCGAAGTTTCCCGCACTCCCCTGGGGGGAACCGAAAACTCGCTTCATCTTGACTTTTACAATTTTTCCTCTTCGCCAGTGGACACCGGATATCGTGGAAAACTCAGAGATTTCATCGCGCCAATCAAAGAAATACATCCTACTAATGCAACCTAAGGTCTTAACCCCTCTTCCAAAGGTAACGTCATTTTGAAGATTTTCAGGGTATCGATTAAAATGAAAAGTTTCATCGAAGTCGGTAAAAAAGAAGAAAAAAATATATATATAAAATAAATCACCCAACCGATGCACCACCAAAAAAATTTCAGATCCCAACCCTTTACCCAGGTATCGTTGTTTCGGAAATTCTGGATCTTATTGTTAGGGCAAGGAGTCACGTGTCGTCGGCGGGACGTCAAAGAGAATCTCGACGCTCGCGTTCTTAAATCTTTTCTTGATAATATTAAGACGCCAAAAAAAAGGAAAAAAAATGGCAAATTTTCGGAAAATCTGCAGCCGCGATTGACGATTTTGCGACTATCCTCTCGCGGGGAGACGAGGGGTCTCATCTGTTCCCGAGGGAAGGACAGAGGGAGCATTGTCGATGGGTGGGCGCATCCAGAACCCGCTTATCAAAATCCGCGATTACTCGCTTCTCGCTCGGAGTGCTCGGTCTCGTATATATCCGAGGCGAGTAGCCCACAAATAAATCGAGTAAATCGCCGAGCAATGCCCCCCTGCCACGCATCTACTTAACGGCTCGAGTGCCCAGATAGGCCGGGACTAATTAGATGAAACTCCCAGAGTTCCGACCGTCGAGAGTTCAAAGGCGAGTTCGTTAGAGAGACCGGGACGTACCGAGAAAGAGAGACAGAGAATCACAGAGAGGGAGAAGGAGAGAGAGTCAATCACTCGCCACTCGGCGGATGACATTAAACCGGAGAGCAATCATCCAATCGGTGTCTTCGCGAATTTCCTGCACATATATAGACACATTATATACATATATAAGAAGGGAACTTCCCCCAAGGCGACGAGGAAGTCGCTTTTCGCTGAACGGCCCCGACTCCATGTTTTATCCCTCCATTCCAAGTCCACCTAAGGAGAAGATTTTTCCAAACTTCGGTAAAGCTTTGCAAAATTGAGGATTAAATAAAATTAAAATGCATCCCTTGTTAAATTATCAAAAGATTAAATCGAGGATCGATATCTGGTGAAGCGACGAATAGGCCGTGGGAATTTCTGCCATGAGTCAGCGGAGCGCATTGTTTTTTTTTTATCGCCTATTTTTTATTCCAGAGTAGAAATAAATGAAAAGATTTGACGAAGTTCTCCGTAGGTTCGCAAAATTAAGGACGTAAGGGATTAAAGTGCATCCCTTGTTAAAACGTCAAGGGATAAAATCAAGGATTGGTATCTCGTGATGCGGCGAGGCAGTCCGTGCGAATTTCCGCTGCGAGTTGGTGGAGCGTGATTTTCTTTTTTGTCGCATTTTGTTGTGCATATATATATATATATATAAAATATGTATATATATATTTTTTTCCATTTCAAAGTGGAAGTAAATGAAAAGCACCGCCGCGGAATTGTCCGGCGTTCTCGCGCGGTCGGGTCCTTTCGTAGGACCGAAAAATTAAATTCCCTTCCGTGTCTCCGGGCAGTCCGAGTGCACTCGGGTAATCGAGTCATACCCGGTCTTTGCAGCCACGAGAGATACATATTTCACGGCGCGATCGGGTAAAGTGCATCCGGCCGAAAATGGAAGGAACCGACGGAAATGCCCGGCTACAAAGGAGGGAATTGATCGCCGACTCCGAGGACATCCTGGGGAGGGAACTTTTTCTGCGTGCATCCGCGCCGATCGGCAAAGAATTCTCGAGGGGGATGCTGGGGTCCAATCTGAGAGACGCTTCCCAGGCATTGAGCGACTCGCCACAAGGACGGGGCTCCGAAACGATACCTCGGGAGATCCTTGTCCAAAGACCACCGGGACTCTTCCTTGCATCTAGATCATTGATATTAAAGATAAAAGAAACTATACTTCCCTTAAGAAAATGAAAAGAAAAAAAAAGAAGAAAGAAAAAATTGTACTTTACTTCCTCGAAAATCAAATATCCGTTCACGAGAACCGATTGAAGATCAAAGATCTTCCCTCGGGGGTGGCGCGGGACAAGGGGGAATTTTCTCCTCCCTTTCCCCTAGTCAATGTTGAAACGCGAAAGCCGCGGCGTCGATTCTTCATTTTTCCCCGTTTTCTCCCGAGACCGACTCGAGATTCGGCCTCGCTGACGTGACTTATTGGGGGCGACAGTTTCACGGGGCTTGGATTACGCTTCGCGACACCGGCAGCTGCACCGTGCAGTTGCGCTTGCAGTTGAACGAGAAGTGCCATCTGCACGCCATTACGCCGCGGTCAGGGAACACGGGAAGGTTTCACAGCTCCCCGAGGCTTATTCTCCCGGAAAATAAAACTGCCGAAGGACGAGGACGAGGTCTCTTCCGGCACTTTTCCTCTCCCTGCCCGACAAGATCCCAGGAAATTTGCAAACCGCGCCTCTGAGATATTTTCTTCTTTTTTTTTTCCCTAAATTCATGGGTTCCATATTTATTAAAAAAAAAATATATATACTGTGGGTATTCGTGGCTCTCGACACTTTTCCTCTCCCGACGCGACGAGATCCCAGGAAATTTGTAAACCGCACCTCTGAGATTTCTTCTTTTTTTTTTTCTTTTTTTCAATTCTTCGATTCGATATTGTCCAAAATATTCGTGGATCTCACTTTTCTTCGTTCGTCGCCGCTGCTACCCCGGGAAATTATTCACGCCGCACTATCGAAAAATATATATATTTTTTTTTCACTTATTTCTCTGGTTCCACATTTATGAAAAAGTATGTACAATATCGCGTCACTTCTTTTACTCGACATTTTGTTGAATAATACGTTTAATATACGTATACCCGTGTCTCGGTACTTTTACTTCCTCGGCGCCCCTGCGAATCCGAGCAGATATTTTGTTTTTTTTCCTTCCTTTCGCTCATTCCTTTGATTCAAGATTTATGAAAAAATATGTATAGTACATCTACACGTATTATTTCGAGGGAAAGGATTCTTCCATGAGGATCGAGGGGTGTCCGACCCCCGCCTTAAATCAAAGAGCCTCGAGGAATACGAAATTCACCCCGGAGGAGGACGAGGGCCCCCCCTGGGCGGAGGTGCGCACGTGCCTTGTGCAATTTAAATTTTAATGGAACGCCATGATTTCATGCTGATTACCGGAGAGGCCTTCATTATGCCGCGTCGTCGTAATGAGATACGCGCCTCGCGCATTGTCCGGGCCGCTGAAAACGCACTTCGACGGACGCGTACACCGAGGCGAATAGCATTGCACGGTGTCGAGAGACGTCGTTTTAACTCTCTCCTTTCATTAGGCATAATTGGAGACAAGAGAGCGAGGAGCCGAACTCGTAACGGACCCATTCGGGAATCCGTGAAAGGGGCAGGAAATTCGCGAAAATCCGCCACGCCGTTTAAACAGTATCAAAGCTGTACAGGATAAATAAAGGTGTATGGTATAAATGAAGATGTACAATACATAGAGGCATAGAATATACATAAAGAAGCGTGTCGAAAAATTCGATTAGGAAAAGTATAAGGACCCAGGACGAGGAATAAAACCCACTTCCGGGTTCCTCGTTCGAAAGAGAGCGGAGAGGGTCGAAGAGGAAGAGGGAAGACAGGAATCCCGGAACTCGAGGAACCCCCTAGGGAGGCGTTCGCCTCCGTGCATCCCTAAAATCTTTCGGGAAAACTCAATTTTGAACGAGAGGGGTGTCCCGGGATCGAATGGAAGTTCGCGCTATCCCGAGGGAGCGGGACATTCAAAGGGCGCCGACACGGCCGAATCCGTTTACACGGCAGAGTCAACAATGCTTTTTACGTCGAAGCCCCGGAAGGACCTCTTAAATCCTGCATATTCATCGCTTTGACGCGCCGAAGGCGGAGAAGGGGGGGAAAATCGAGGCAAACCGGGCAAATGGAATGACTCTACATCGGGGAGAATTAAAAAGAAGAAGAAGAAGAATCTTTCTGGAAAAAGAGAAACAGGAATACGTGCTCTTCCTTTCCTCGCGGTCCCGGAGATCGAGAAGACTTTCCCCTGTACGTCGTTTAAGCCCTGACATAGGAGGAAATAAACGAACGAGACCCGAAACGGCCGTTTTCTCCTCTCATTCCCTTTCTCGTATTTCGACTTCTCTTCCCTCTCTTTCCGGTATTAAATTCTAGGCCAACGGAGTTCCGTCCCACTTTCTCCTTTCGCCGGTCTTCGGGATGACTGAGCGTTTAAGGTCGTGGACCTTATCGAGGTCCTCGACCTTCGGACCTTTACTTTCATTGCCACGTATAGTCACGGGTCTGCCTACAAACCACGTAACTATAGTAAGTTCAAGACTAAGTTCCCGCCGTTTCAATTGCGCTACGTTACGTCATAAACGACGGGAACTTATTCCTCAACCTAAAAAAATGTGTACAAATGTTATACAAAAAAAAAAAAGCTTCCGGATATAAAATTCCAGATAAACTCTCCGTTATGGAAATGGAGAAAGGATTGAAACCTTAATTGAAAAATAAAGAAAAAGAAATTCATACGCCGCGACGAATGTTAATAGGAATTCATGTCGCACGGGCTCTCGAGGTCTTTTCGGGTCAAAGGTCCTCGAACAGGTTGAAACGCTTCAAATTCAGGAACGAAGCCAGCCGTTTTGTCTGGGCAGGTACGAGCTCTACATCGGATTACCGCGATTACCCGAATTACCCCTGGAAATCCGTGACCAGGCCGAATAATGCCGGACTCGGGCTGCGGAGAGCCGGGGCATTTAAATTGGGTCGGCGGATCGGTTTTCAGATTTGTTGCATTATCCGGCGGGAATATACGGAACGACAATTAACGCGCTTTGGAAAATTGAGAGGAATAAAAAAAAAGAAGAAGAGGGGGGAAAAAGGGGGACCTGGGCCCCCCGAGCGCATTATGGCGATCGTTACGCGGACCACCGGTTAATCCTGAAATCCCCAAAGCCGTCACGTGCCTAGCATTCCATACGTAACCGGCACGTTCCTTTTTCTTTTTTATGTTAATTTTTTCCCTCAATTAAACGCTCCCCAAACACCGTCGCGAGCCCTAGGGCCGGGATTAAATCCATTTATCTGGCCGGATAAAGGATCGGAATGCAAATTGTTAAGGAGAATTTATCGCCCTCGGCGAGAGTGTGTACGCGAGGGTTTCTTCGATTTTCCCGGCGTCATTAGCCGAGGTATGAACGCCTCGTCTCGCCGAAATGTAATCGGATAATTGGATAACTGGCGCGATAGTGGAGTTGGATTTAATTAGATCTCGAAGAATCCAGGGGGGTCGATTTTTTTTTTCTTTTCCAGGGTCGATCGATCTCTGCATCACTTACCGAAGATCTTGCACACTTCACCTTGAAGGGAGTCTCTGGCTAGCTGTATGATTGCCATCAGCAGATCCCCCAGCATGAGACACGCCACGTGGTGGGTTTGACATCGCCAGTGAAGCACGTGGTGAGACGCCGGCAGGAGCCATCCGGCTGCCAGGGTGGCTGCCAAGAAGACCACGCTGATGATGAACCCCACGGGGTACAGGGTGAACCGGATGTCCGATTCAGGCTGGACCACCTTCCTGCAATCGAGATAACCTTCATAGAAATCATATATCATCATCAGTGACTTTTAGGGGCAAATAGTGTCAATACCTGACTCGTGTGTTGTACATTGGGTGGCCAAATAATTCTGACTAGAAAGTATTTCTCTACGTTCTACGTACACTTTGATGAATATTTTAGGCACAATAAAAAAAAAAATAAAGAAAAACAGTACACATAGATATAGGGAAAAAGAAAAAGAAAAGAAATCCAAATAATTCGCAAAATTGTAATCACAGTCCCCGACTCCAACGCACCCAGACGAGACTCGGAATACATCCGACCTTGCCGAAACTTCGTCGGAGGCGATTTTTAAACCCAGTGAATCACGTATTCCTACCCTATGTCAACATCGACTCACCGGACCATGTGGATATCTCGTTCTAAAATTGAGATCGAACCCAAACTCGAGATCCTCGATTTCGCGGAAGACTTTAAGGCCACTCAGGATCGAGAGATTTCGGAATCGAAACAGACCTCCGAGGTATATACGAATTAATTTACCCACGGCAGAACTCCAACAACCTCGTCGGAGGCAATGACGGGGCCGAACCGGAGAAGGATTTCCCCCGACGAGATTTTCCAATTTTTCCAATTTTTTCAATTTTTCTCATTTTTACAATTTTTACAATTTTTTGCGGAAGACTCTAAGGCCACTCAGGATCGAGAGATTTCGGAATCGCAACAGACCTCCGAGGTATATACGAATTAATTTATCCACGGCAAAACTCCAACAACCTCGTCGGAGGCAATGACGGGGCCGAACCGGAGGAGGATTTCCCCCGACGAGATTTTCCGATTTTTCCAATTTTTCTCATTTTTCCAATTTTTTCAATTTTTCTCATTTTTCCAATTTTTCCAATTTTTCCAATTTTTTGCGGAAGACTCTAAGGCCACTCAGGATCGAGAGATTTCGGAATCGGAACAGACCTCCGAGGTATATACGAATTAATTTATCCACGGCAGAACTCCAACAACCTCGTCGGAGGCAATGACGGGGCCGAACCGGAGGAGGATTTCCCCTTACGAGATTTTCCGATTTTTCCAATTTTTCTCATTTTTCCAATTTTTCAATTTTTCTCATTTTTCCAATTTTTCCAATTTTTCCAATTTTTTGCGGAAGACTCTAAGGCCACTCAGGATCGAGAGATTTCGGAATCGAAACAGACCTCCGAGGTATATACGAATTAATTTATCCACGGCAGAACTCCAACAACCTCGTCGGAGGCAATGACGAGGCCGAACCGGAGGAGGATTTCCCTCAACGAGATTTTCCAATTTTTCCGAGCCCCTGGCCGCGTTCCAGGCTGGGAAACCTCCGAAATCCTTTCGGGCCCGTCGAGAAATCCCGCGTTAACGATTCGCCACGCGCGGCAACGAAGCTTAACGGTGATTTAATCGATCCCGCGTATCGTCCATTACGGCGGGCTCGTAAAACGCCGGTAAACGTCTCCCGTAGGCGCGTCGGGAGTGGCCTTAAAGTCTGCCGAGAGGCTTCCTCGAGAAATCAGGGAAAGTCTCGAAGAAAGTTTGGGTTTTGCCGTCGCGACGTCACGCAAAGATCGAACATCTCGACTTCCGATCGCCGTTTTCGCTCTCCCTTACCCTCGCTTCGCCCTCCTATTTTCCTGAATTTTCTTCGCCCTCTATCCGCGACGAGTTAAGGTTAAACTCTAGTTAAATCGAGACAACTCGAGTTACTTTTCCCGCGCCTCGAATTATATAAACATATATATAAACCACTAGAATTTCGTGCCAAATCGCATCCGCAGACATTCGCGCATGCGTTTCGCCAAAGAGGTCTTAACAACAAATTTCGCCAGTTCGATCGGATGAATATTTATATTTATTGACACATGTAGAGAGCGTTATTTCTCATGGCCCTTGTAATTTTCTTCGAGACTTTCTTTACCGTCATTTTCTCTTGTAACTCGAGTCATCGGTACGTTGTCTCGCAACGAGACAAGACTCCGTTTATTTCTATTTCCTACGTCGAATTACCGACTCGAGACCAGACTCGAATTGGCCAATCTTATTCTCTCTTTTTTCTTTTTTTTTTTTTAACTCGGGTAAGTCGAGTCGTAAAAAATCGAGGCGCTTCTCGGAGACCTCGGGAGAGAAAGAGAAGCTCGAGGGGCGACCTCGATCGGCGCGATTCGCCCGATACTTCGTTCCGGCCTCGTTCCACGGTAAATTGAGGTGCATCGCGGTCCAGCTCGAGTATACAAGGCCCGACATTTAAGAGGGAGAGGAGAGAGAGGGAGAGGAAAAAAAATGAGAATGAGAGATAAAAAAGAAATCGCCCCGTGCACAGGGTTAAGTAGGTCGCTACTTGCACCGACTCCCTACTCTCGCATCTCCTCCCAGCGATTCGCAATTAATTCCTCAATTAATAATTAATACACCCCGACTCTCGCACATCCAGAGCCTCAGCTTCGAGACTCTTGCAAATCGCAACCTCGCAACCGAGCTTTCAAAGCACTCGAGAGCTTCGACGACCTGGAGGGACCTCGAAGTGGAACATTCGACTTTAACGAGGAAAGTGTAATAATAAAGTCAACGCAATATATCGGTAATTATTTGGGGGGAATTGCGAGCGTCCTACGCTGATAAAAATGCCACGTAACTTTACACACTTAATCGTTTGCAGTAAAATTGCAGTAAAATTAAATTCGTTACGATACATATATGCAGCATTTAAGAAAATTATAACGTAATATTCCACTTAATTCGAGTAAAAAATGCACGAACGCGGTAAATATTCCATATCGTGGGTATTTATACATGTTCTAAGCTTCCCATTTTACGCTTTCACTTACGAGGTGTGTAAAAATTGCATGTAAATTTCCATCGATCTCCAGCAGGTGTAAGAGACTCGTCGATAAATAAATAACCAGGAGACTAGAGGTTGCGCGGGCAAGAAAATTGGAAAGAAAGAAAGAGGAGGAAAAAAAAGCAACCCGAGAAAAGCCTGGACTTTTAAATCCGGGTTTATTTTGCGCTCGGCTCTCGAGCACTCCTCATCTCCGAGGCCACAAAGAGAGAGAGAGAGAGAGAGAGAGAAAGATAGGAAGTGCACCGGAGAGACGAAGAGGACCTCGAGAGAGAGACCGAAAGTGCATCGAGAGAGGTCCGAGAGTCGGCGTAAAATCGCAGGTAAAAAAGGAGCGGCAAAACCCCCCCGCGGGGAGTTAACCTCAAAACCGTTTGCGGCCTCTCGAGGTCTAAAATATCGACCTCCTAACCTAGAAGCCTCCGAGAGCTGGCTTCGACCGTCCTTTGTTGACGGTCTCGTAAGCCAATCGGCCCGAAGCTTTCTTTCGTCGAGGGAGAGCCACGCAGAGAGAGAAAGAGAAAAACGAAACGAGAGGGAAAACCCTCCTCCGCGATGGTTCTCGTCCCGTCCCCCTCTCGCCCCTTCCCGGATTACAGGGGAAGAAAGAGGGCAAATTTCGTAACGTCGGGGGGCGAAACTTGAAAACGGGCTCTGGAAACGTTCCCTCCAATATGCCAAGGAGAAGGTCCCCTCGTTCCGCCCGCTCGGGGTCAGGGGAAGCCCATAAAGGATGCTCGACATCATGGGGAGGTCCCTCCGAGAACTTTTACAGGACCTCGACTCCTTACACCACGTAAAGTTTAACGTGCGTCGTCATTACGGGTCATTCGCGGAAAATCTGGGAAATTTATTCCGCCGATAGCAGGAGGCCACCTGGGAATAACATTTTTTTTTTTCCGGAGTTCCCCGGGGGCATTTTAAAAAATCGGCTTGGCGGTATAAAAAGCCGGGCCGTTTCTTCCTAGACATTAAAATTTTTTATCTCAACTAGGAATCGACCTAAGAATATCTCGGGCGACAAGTTGTAAGACGTATTTATCCACCGACACGATGCAATCTCGGCTCCGGATTGTCGAAAATATTTATACGGGGGATTTATTTCGAATGATTTCCAGTATCTCGAGGATGCGGCCGAGAATTTCGGCGCTCCGAGAGCGTCCGAGTGTTTGGAACACTTTCTCGGAAATGGCCCTCTCCTCTTTCTCTCTCTCTCTCCCTCTCTCCCCGCCGGAAAGAACCTACGCCGAAGTGGATCGTTTACCAGAGGCCGGCGTGTATAATTTCCAATAACGTTTTCCAAAACACTCGGTGAATCACCGTGTATACTGACGGTTCAACGTCCGGGGGAAAACAATGGAGCAGAGGTGACCGCTTCGGCGCGATATGTTTTTAAAGCGCGGCGACCTAACCTCACTTCGTAGCTTCACACCTGTTTCTCTTAGAGCCTGTATCCGAGATATTAGAACTCGGCCCGACATTTAGAACCTAGGATAAAAACTATCACAATGGAATACTTAATAATGAATGACTATTCATTATCCATATTATTTATGACTACTTCTATGTAAAATTCGGCGGAAAATCTCAAATGAGAGATGCATCCCATTTTTGCTTACTAACCTTACATTTCATGTCAAATCTGTGTATTTATTGTCGCATACAAAATGACCCTTCCATAACGCCTTTATATATTCCGCGAATATTCTCACATTTCCACTTTCAAAAATTCGGGGTAAACGTGACCGATCTCACATACCTCTGGGGCGCGTGCACCGAGCAGGCGAAAACTTTCGCAGATCCGATCTCCTTGATCCTCTCTACGCAGAACTGTCCAGGCGGGAGTTTAACGCCGGCGACCTCCAACCCGCCGTCCTCCTTCAAGATGGCGTCCTCCGTGCCGGCGAGGATGGTGAAGTTGTCCGATTTGGGGCACGGCGGGAAGCCGGGGACGATTTCAACGAAGGAGGCGTTAGGCAGAAGCGCAGGTGCGTCCGGTTCCTCTTTCAGATTGACGCAGGTGTTGCGCTCCTCGTGGAAGGCGGCTCCGTCGCCGCAGCACCGGTGCACCCTTGGTCGCGCGGTCGCGGCCGCCTGTCCGACCTCGCGCTTTGCCGCGCAGACAAGGAGGGCGTTGCCGTCGGCGCAAAACTCGCCGGGCTCGAACGAGTTCCCGCTACCGCTGACGTCGAGGACGGCACTGCCGACCTCGAGGAGGAAAAAGGGGTTGTAGCTGCGGTTCGGGATGTAGGTTAGCACTGTAGAGGGCGAGCAGTTGGGCCTGGAGTTCTCGATGACGCGCCAGTTGGGGGGAGGTTCGCTGAGCATACCCTGCCGACTGGGCGAGTAGATGAGCGGTCGCCAAGGGCCGGTGCTCGGCACGCAACGTGGAGGCCCCTCGGCGCCCTCGGGGTTCGACAACTCGCTGCCATTCGGGCAGCACTTCAAAACCGACACCCTGGAGTCGGGCGTCGAGGCCGAGGATAGGGCCAGGGCCAAGGGCCCTAGCAAAGCCAGGACGCGAGTTCTCGCCATCTCGGGGACCGCTCACGAGGACTCGCGACCGAGCGAGCGCATGCCCTCCGTTGGCAGGTGGAATCGGCCAACGGGTACGGCGACCCCGCGAGGGGAACCCTCCGTGGCTTCGGATTCTACCGACCGGCTTGGAAGGTACTTACACCCGGGGAAGGCCCGTGGAATGCTCGACGAGCGGCGGGGCGCGGATTGTTTTGGTTCCCGGGATCCACGACGGACGACGACCTCGCGCTCCGAGGGCTGCGGCACGACTGAACCGCGCCGCGGCGCGCCGACCACGCGGAGCCTGCCGCCGGCGTGCTCGGGTGCGCGCGCACCGAGCCGGCCACTCGCACCCCACCTCGCATGCCGACCCTACTAACGGCGAGGCGCTTTAGCGAGGACCGCAGAGGCGCGAAGCGCGCCGACCGAGAGGTGTTGGTATATCGCACCTATGCTGGGGATGCGCGATAAGGGCGCCGGCTAAGACCCAGGAAACAGGGAAGACAGATTATTTTAAATTGATAATAGGTTGGATGGAGGAGATATATACCACGTAGAGATTTGTCACACTTAATTTTAACATCACGTTGTACGGAGGAAATGAGGGTTACACATAATTGTATCATCTCGTCAGGTAAATTGGTCATCGTTGCGTAGGATGTTTTATAACTGATTTTCCAATCAATTTTTAATGTGCAAATAAATAAATAAAATAAATTAGTAAATAAATTTATTCTTGATGAATCAATCACTTCAGACTGGATGCAATTTCCTTCATCTAGGATTCTTCCACGGCGGTTTTGCCTCGGGAAATGGAACGAAAAGCGGATGACAAAATTTCTGGAAAATTTTGATAATGATTTTCGCGAGGTAAGGTAGTAACAAGACTGTGAAATCGTAGCTGCACTTCGTCGTGATTCTCGGCGGGCATTGGATTTCCTTCCCGTTCTCGATTTCTCCTCGTCGGTTCCCTCGCGTGATCGGCGCTCCCGGCGTTGGCGATGCTGGGAAAAGAAAGTAGTCAGAGGAAATGGGATTAAAGGGAAGGAAGCACGACGAGGCGCGTCTAGAATGCTAAGTACTCGAAGAAGGGTCAATGCGATAATGGGCCTCTAACAACGTAATTGATTCGAAGTTGCGTCGTCCCGAATTATCGCTGACAATTATTCAACGCTAATGCGAGCGAGTTAATTCCCGATTGCATTAACGATTCAACTTTTCCCACTACGTACACTACACTATATCGCCAGAAATGTGATCTCATTCCCCTGACATAGTTCTAGAACAACCAGAAAATTACAATTATTTAGTACATAATCATGACATTCTGAAAAGATATTAAATATCGTTCGCGCAGGTGCCGAGTTCTTAAGTTAAGTCAATTTCCTGGGGAGGAAAATAAACTATGTCAATTCGAATCGCGTGTTATTTGGAGTGAAAACAGGATGTAATGGTTTAAGACGGGACCACATGTTACAGTGGGCCTTACGATTCCGGAAATGGAGTTTCACCGGCCTTGGCGGAAAAGGCCGATCCGTTTCCTTCGATCGTCCTTGGGGCCAAAATAAACGACGATGCGAAAGACGATAAACAATCCGAAAATCTCGGCTCCTCGTCTCCCCTCGAAATTCCAGCTTCCCCTCGGAAAGCCGCGACTACTTAAGCGGCGAAGTGCATCGGCGAGAAGAGAGTGCTTTCCGCGAAAGCGGTTTCTTCGCGTAGAACAAAAAGCTCTTCTCGTTCGACCGAGGCCGGAAATGCTTTAAAACTTCGCCCGACCCCAGGACGGCCCCCAATTAAACTTTTTCGCCCCGGCAAAATTGAAAATTTATGTTTCGAGCTCTCCCGCCGTGGCGAGTCCTGATTTTCCATTTTCTTTTACCGACTTCCGTTAATCAAGATCCTCCGGTGTGGTCGCTCCTAATTAGAAAATCCCTTACGACGCGACCGACTCGTTCTTGGGACCGACCTACGGAGATCGATTTAACTTTTTCCCCTAAAGAAGGGGAAAAAGAGGATCCCGACCTCCCGCGAGGACTCGACTCGACAAAAAGTCGCGTAGTTAAATTTATTTCAAGGGAGATTAAATTATTAGGGAAGACGGAGTGTCCTATGAGAAAGACGAGGGAACTTCTCCTGCAGTTAATTGCGCTCGTGTTTCAGGATCTTCTGGGGTCGCCTTTAGTTTAACCCGTAATCGGATACTTCTGGTTCCAGGGTTCCTCCTTGTAAACATTTTAGGGGTCTTAGCTGAAAGGCGCACTTTCCGTCGTCCTGCACTTTTAAACGTACACTCCTCCCTCTATTTACGCGAGTCTCTGTTTTTTCCTTTTTTTTTTTTACGCGGTAAATGATAACATAATTTACGCGGTTTTTATTGCCGATATTTTTTCTATCGTCCTGACAGACTTTACGCTACGCGATTTTCATTCGCGTAAATTCAGGAACGGGGGTAATTCGATTCTTGACTTCGATTTTCTGAAATCCGTCATTTGTACTCTTTGATCGAGCCGATTATACAGGCGGCCCCGTTTTAATGACGAGGAGAATTAATTAAAACGAAACGCCCCTGAGAAAATGGCCTTCGGATTAATCTACAAAGGGATATAATGTATCCTGTAATAAGAGATAAATAAATTAGCCTCGGCAGACGAGAGGGTTAATCGTGAACACATTTCAAAGGGTTCCTTCGGGGTGGCTTGCATCAAACCATCTGGTTTTACCCTCTTTGCTAACCCCTGTGTGGACAAGGGGGATGATAAAATCGGTATCACGTTTGCATTTAGGGACACGCACGTGCAAACCCATTAACGAAGGCACGCACACGAGATCGGTACCGACCAAGTACCGGGATAATACATTGATACAAGTAAGCAAAACCGTGATTTACCCGTGGCCATTGTTTTGCGGTGGACACCCCGAGCTGGCACCGCAAACCACCCCGATTTTCGATGACAAAAGGCACGCGGGGATTAAAAATGATTTTCCACCCCCGAGAATCGTTCGCTGGATGGCTGGACATCCCCAGAAATATTCACCCCCATACACGGTCCGTGTAGAAAAATTAATGAAACAATGATAAAATATAATGGGGCGGTCGCAACATACATACTCTGACATATCGCGGTGGGAAAATGATTTTAAAGGAAGATAACGTATTGCAAAAATTTGCATAACCAAGATACGTGGTCAGGTGTAAAGTGAATTGGCCAAAATTCACGTAAACCTTGTGCATGTCGGAAGAGAGGAGGTAATTACAGGTCTCGCTCAGAAAATCTTATCGGTCCGCAAAACTTTCGACCCTTGAGTTAGATTATGTTCTTTTATCTTTTTCGGAACCCGTGAATTCGTCACGAAGAGCGTAAACGAAGGCTTCGTCTCGGACGGGTGTACGGTTAAGTGCACGCGATGCATGTTGCAGGTGAGGGGAAAGGGGGTGAGGGGCGATTTGCATAAAGTCGCATCCATCGACCTTCCTAGATGGGCGCGATTGCTGGAGTAAGTTCCACTCTTGACAGACACATCACCCTCCGGAGTGTCAGAGGGGCGATTCTGGAAGGAAAATGTGTTAATTTCCTTCGAAGGGATTCCGATCAGATTGGCATGATCGATGGGGCTCTGATCCAATATTTATGGGGCTCCAGCTCGATATTTACGAGCCGGCAGCCTAAATGGGAAATTTCTTATCCGCACTTTCGGGACGTTTTTCCGGATTTTTCTGTTAAAGTAGCCGTGAAGAATGATCTCCGCAATTTATTACGATACTCCAGGTGCTCTCGAGGGTAATTCTACCCTTTGTTAGATCGATACTTGACAGGGATGTTATTTGGAATCCAATTTCGGGAATACCATCGCCTTGATTATTCGTTTGATGGGGCTGGACATAAGTGTCGCTTTGTAGCGCGGGGAGGAAGTCCGAGTCGGACTCGAAATTAGAGACTTCCCTGGGGTGGAAACGGCGGAAATGCAGGAAATTAAAACCCTCGTCGACGGCCGGTGGTGTCCTTCGAGGGTGCCGCGTGGACGGAAGACACTTTGCAATTAATACAATTACCGAGCACCGCGAGCCCTCTGGCTGATAGAGGACAATTAAAACAAGCTTCGTTAGGGGGAACTGCGCGGGAAAATTCGCGGGCGAGAGGCGTTAAATTTTCATAATTCACCCCCGACCGAGCCAGAATTTCCGGGCACCGTTCCGTCCCAATTGACGCCCACTTAAAACGACTCGACCAAAGATACACCAGTAATTACTACTACTTCGGATTTTTCAGAATTTTCGCTACCGACGCGTCAAATCACCGAAGGTAATGTTTCGCACTATTTTTAACACAACGCTTCCCCTTAGATAGAACATTAAAACTTAATTTATACCCTATTTCCTAGTTCCGATGAACGCGTCCGATTTAAATGAAAACCCAGCGTCCACCTGTCTCTCCGGTGTAGCTAATTGAAAAGAAAACAAAAAATGACGCCGCCCGAACAGTGGCGCGTCCAGTTTCAACCCTGCCGGAGGTCCAATCAGGAGGTTTGATTTTTCATTCAAACGAGGACGTTTTCAATCCGACCCTTCCTTCGCATGGAGGCGGATTCGCGTCAAGCGAGTCCATTTTAGCTTGCCGGCTGAATTATTCCCGCTTATTTACGAGAGGGATGCTCGTCGGCGTAAAAAACGAAGCCCGATAGACAACGTCGTGGGAGCCTCGCTTCCATTGACGACCCAATCTCTGGGACTATAAACGACGACCATAAAGGCCATAACGGAACATTAAGCACATCTCCAGGACGACGATGCCGCCGATTCGGGATAAATCTCTCCGGCCCCCGTGGAGGGCCTTAAAAGAGCGAAATCCCAAATCCTGAGCCCAGCCTCGATAAAGAGGGAGCCATTTCGCGGGGAGAAAGGAGAGCTTCGAGAAGGTCCACCGCGGCTGGGAGAAAAGAATCCATTTCCCATGGAGTCAGGTCTTTCCCGCTCCTTTATTGGCCGGACACAATCGTTCGTCCCTGCGACATTCCCTCTCCATCCTTGACGAGGTCCTTCCATCGACGCGTGAATTCTCTGGCTCCTGAAACGCGAGAGAAAAGTCCATTAAAAACGGCCCTCGCAATTGTTCCCTGCACTGAGAAAAAAAAAAGCATTCAACCAAAGAAACATATTGTTAATTCAGAAAATAATTATTTGACTCGAACTCAAATACATTGTCATAATTCTGAACAAAAAGGTTGCGTCCAATTTATTGGAGTTTATACTAGTGAAATAATTATTCTGTGAATTAACAAAATATTTCTTTGGTTCAGTGACAATTTTCTTCTTAGGGTGCATCGTCGTTCTCTAGGGTGAAAATCGCGAGGAACGCGCCCTGGATTTAACCTGGATTTTTTTTCTTTCTCCCACTTGAATCGACACCAGGAAGCAATGTCACGGTCGGAAAAACCCCCTTGAAATTCCCCGGACACAATTAGGTAAATCCAGGGTCTCGCTCGCACATCCATCACGGAATCGGCTAACGTCACGCGCGAGAAATCACCCCTCGAGTCCAAGCCGGCGGGACTCTAGGCGAATATTCCAGGAGAGGGCCAGGCGGGACGAGAGCCGATTTTATGAGGGAGTGCACTTGGTAAACTCAATTTCTAACTCGCTAGAAATAAGAAGGCTGATCCGCCGGCGACGTGGCCATCCCTCGGGCCCTCTCGGCTCGATATCGATGAGGGTAATTTACGCGAACATTGTTGGTGAAGAAGATTGATGCTCGGGGTGCGTGCAGCCCCGACTCGCCGTTGGGCTCCCGTCCCGTGGTGATGAATTACATTTTGACACCCCCTGACTGACGGGAAGCGCGCCGAAATTTGGATGCATTTAAATGCCCGATTTACGCCACCCATTGTTGCGCATTACGGAAACGATCGCACCTCGAGGGAGTTACATGAATGTATAAATCTACAGGACGCTATTTACCCGGCGAATATTTTTCCACAATTTTTTACAAGGAAATCTCGCTCAAGAGACGTTTATATATCGCGTTGATAAGGAAATCAACTCGCAAGAAATCACTCCGAGGAATAAAAATCGCATTCGCGTTTCCTGCACGCGAGAGTGACGGATCGCACTTTGTCACCCTCCGATGCGCACCAAGCGAGATGCATACGAGAAAAAGTGCGGCGAGACCTGAATTCGTTTAAATGCGGCTCACTCGATGCGTGAAACTCCATCTCGACGTGAGGACTGCTCGGTTTTTTAACCTTTCTCCTCCCCTCTGAATAGATTTCGCGAATCTCGTTAGGGAATCTCCCTGGAGCAGTGAGATGAATCGAGCGACACGCATGAAAATCGGTGAAGAGGGTCGGAAGATACGCATCGAGGGAGATATCGCAGCATCCCAGAAAGACGTATTTCCAGTTTGCAACGATTGTCACAATTTTTACAATTTTCCACAAGCGTCCAATTGTTTTTTACAATATTCTACTTCCGCCTGTAAGTCGAGGGCCGATGTGAAACGGCCTGTAGGGCCTCGCACGCTCGCCTAATCTCTGCCGGTTATCGCGCATAAACCCAAAGCAAGCTTACAGTATGCTAAGACCACGTAGCTTTGCATCATAAATAGACGCGGATTCATTGGCTACGCGAAGGTACATTACTCCCCGCCAGCAAGTACACGACTCGTACGATCGCGAATCAATATTCGCTTGTAATGCAGACGGGCCTTCTCCCCCAGCAAATACGTGCACAGAGCGGGACGAAGTCGTAAAATAAAAGCTCAAGTTCTCTGTCGCTCGAGAACTGCCGTTTTACGTCCAGGACCTCGAAAACGTACAACTACTCTCGGTTGAACAGTTTATATCATCCCCAGTGAGCGGCATAAAATTTTGCCGAAAAATTTACGACCCTCCGGACAGGATCTCCGGCTCTTCAGTATGTACAAAAATGTTGACACGTAATCTTAAACTACTCGCATCATTATTTTACGCGTCGTGGAGGGTCCTTCGTGGGAATATTTATCGCTCGATGCAGCCTTGTAAGTATCACTGGAGTAAGTATCGCTCGCGGTATGTTCAATTTAAGTAGTCAAAATCGAATAAAAAGAACCCATAGGACGTTCCGAGTATGGGGGAATATTAAATACAGGCGTTTAAATATGAATTACAAGCCGGACGTATGGGACGAAACTTCTAATTCGAAGGAAGAAGCGTCACGGGGCGGTAGTAAATCGTGCGCGTTATTAAAGGGCGCGTTTAATAAACAAACTTTCGAGTCCAGTATGCACGACAAGGCGCACGTGAGAAGGGTGCTCAAGCGCTTTCGCCGTCATATTGCGAGGGACGCCGATCGGATCTTGGGGTGTGGAAATGACGGAAGGGTGGAATGGCGAACTACACGAAACTTTCAGTTTAATCGGATTACCACCCCCCGGGTAATTCGTTGTTCGGGGCTGACATCGAGCGAATTACAAGATAAATAGAAAAAACACAGAAATCCAACGAAGGACCTCTTAGAGATTATTCTAAAATTTGTACAAAATTTTAGAGCCCTTTACCGGCAGTTTAACCACCTATCCAATTAATAGGCGTACGCAGGACGTGCAGGGAAAGGACTACCTCGTCGCAAAGGACATTCGATCGAGTGATATAAAGCCGATTTCGCGTTCCCCCAAGGAGTGCGAACCTACTCAGTAGGCAGTAAACGGTAGTAAAAATGAAATTTTATCATCGGGCCGCCGCCGTGCTCTCTCGAATTTATCTAAAATCTTCACGGGTGAGCTGCCGGAGAGGTCGGGAAGGAACTTGGCGAGCTGCACGTACGGTTTGTTAGGACCTATCCCAGGAGCAATAAAGTAGCCCAGTGGATGTCCTTTTGTCCCACCCCTGGCGAGGCTTCTTGGGAGAGAAGACCCTGCAGAGCCCACCCTCCTGTGCGACGTAGTATACGGCATGTGTCGGGGTTTATTATATACATATGCCTGTGTGTATATACACACAAAGGTCCTTTCCATCCTGTCGAATTCACCAACTTGGGCCTGCATAGTTCGACACGGTGGAGCGGATCGGAACAGCTGGCTCGATTCGCTCCTGCCGGATGCTGGCGGATGGTGGTCCATGGTTGCACGCATCGCGGTGCACGCGTGCGCCACGGACACTCCCCTCGTGTAATCTTGCGTGATAAGGGGGATGTCAGACTGGGCGTGGAAAACATTGAGAACGTGGGGAACTGCCCTCGTTTTGGGGTCCTCGATGAACTCCAGCATGTAAATTTCATGAATACGAGGCGGGAGCTGCGTCTGCATTATTCAAGGATAATCCTGACTTTTTATCCGGGATTTCAGGACCTCAAGGACGCACCCTTGGAACTAACTGAAAGAAAAATTTTCTGTGACAATTAAATCGTTCGTCGTAAGAATAGGCATGGTGTTTATGGTCTCGTGGGTTTACATGAAATGAAAAAAAAATGAGATGTACGAGATGGATAAATTATACCAAGCACCGATGGAACGTGATAAATGGGGAATGAAAGTCCTCCTTCTTCGGTCCGTGGAGGATATTGAACTTGGCATGGAAAGTATTCAGACGACCATGAGGAGAGTGGATCTCGTTCTGGGGTCTTCGATGAGCCCCGGTGACTTTTATGAATGTGAGACGCAGCATGCGTGGCTTATGCGGGAATGACAATGTCCTCGATTGCGAGGTATGCGTCCGAGTTCTTTTAAAAACGTACCCATTGTTGGCAGTCCATGAAGGATGTGTAACATAAGTCGTTTTCGTCGCACCAGGTGGGATCGTGGCTTCTTATCCATTTTACATCAATTTTTTTGCGAGATCTGTAACGCATACAATAGTATCAGTACACGTATAAAAGAACAATGGCGCAAGGATATTCCCCCAGAAAGAGGTGAATCCATTAATCAACTTCCCGTGACACAAAAACGAAGGGTGAGTATTCTAACTCGGAGTTTCCAATTTCGTAGAAAATGGGAAACGGCCCCGATTCATTATTACTACTTTTATGTTAATACCCTCGGTAGTCGTCTAGGGATTACTAGCGCAATTCCAGCCGATGAGCGATGACGCCGACTCGCGTGAGACCGGGGGTGTCCAATGCATAATGTTTCGAATATACGCGAGCATCGGAACCTCGGAGGGTGCCGGGGTCCCAGGGGATGATTTATCCCCAGAGCGAGCGATCAGCCGAAGCAAAAGCCGGGGGTCCCCCAGCATCCACCAGGAACAACGAGCCCCTGCTTCCTAGAGCGACGAGAATTCTCGAAATTGGGGTGAGAAAACAGCGGGGGATGTTTGGGGGCTTGATTGCGATTTTTAGTACCGCAGGGGCTGGTTTACAACTATGACTAACGCGGCGTTGAACTCATCGCCATGGGGGAGCACGTCGGTAATGGCCGACTTCGAGTTTTAAAATTACACAACGGAGACCTTTACGGACGACTTCGTCAATGGCGGATTTTTCGAGTTAAGTTACATTCGTCAGAGATTCGCGGAATTGCACGGAATGCGAGACTCGCGAAGACGACGCCCTGCATCTGGGCAATCACGCATACGACCATTAGGTCTTGTCCTCATGAAAGCTGATAGCCTGCAAGGCGATGGTCAGCGCATGGAAACGGAGCCAGTGAATGTAACTCGAGATGATAATTGTCTCATGGATCCAACACCCGTCGTCATTGTGAGACTCGAGGGTCAGAAACGCATGAACAAAGGACGCTTCCTCGGTCGTCAAGTCTGGAGAGAAAATTTCTAACGGTGTAAAAAATAGAGCAGACCCCACATGGGCGTTCGGCGCGTTTGCAGATGAAGATCTGCGAACTGTTTAAGCGACCATGCGAGTAATTGCTCGGATACACCCGCATACGATACGGAAATTGACATTACAAATAGGTAACGTAGCTTAGAAAGAGAACGACTACCGTGTAATTCCTCGACACGTTCTTAGTAATCCATCCAATAGTTTTGACATTGTATTTACACGGTACGGTAGCGAGAGGAAACGAAAACGTTTAAAGCCGATGCCAGATGTGAATTGAGACGCTGCCGAGATTAAAGCGCACCCTAAATAAAATTAGCACCGTTGGTACGTGTGTGTTCCAAATTATGTTAATTATATTGACCAACATTTGGTGTCTTCGTTCAACCCTCTCATGCCTTGTTTGTTAATTTACTATGCTTTAATCCGGCACCAGCCATTGTACCTTGGACGATGGCAACAAAACTAACGAAAAAAAAAAGAAAGAAATATCGGACCTGCTCGTGCAATAATCGCTCTCGCGATTACGACACTCGAGGAGAAGCAACGGTAGCGGCGATATGTTTCTCCGCAACGTTAGGCATCGGACTTTAATTATCTTACGTATCGAATTGATCCATATAAGGCGCAGGACATTGCGTTGATCGCGAGCGGTTATGTTGCCGATGACGTCGGCGGATCTTTATTTATAGCTACGGCGGATAGATATTTTATTCAATATCTTAAGGTGCAGTCCGCGGCTTTCCGCTTTGCCGACCGTCTCTAATTCGATCGGCTCGCTAATTCGAAACACGGACGATAATCGTGCTCTCCGCGAAGTCGCACGCAGTTGCGTAATGTCACGCCTCTCGGTCTCGGCACACCCTTCGAGGAGAACCCCTCTAATCTCGAGAAAATGATAAAAGTTGCCGAGAACGTTTCCCTTGGTCGAAAGGTCCCGACATGTGAGTCCTCTTCGAGGTTCCAATGGCGGCGAGTCGCAAAGCGCTTTTCCTTCGACTTGGTCCTTGCGGCCGTGGTGGCTCGTGCGTTTTCCTAGGCCCCGATTGGCCCCCATGGAAAGCTCCAAGACGGGTTAAGGTCCCATTCACCGGCGAAATCGGACGCATGAAAGAGCTTCCGGTCCCATTGAAAGGCCTGTCGAAGAAAGAGAGAATTACGCATGAATGGCGACACGAGAACCGGCCCTTAAAGGCCGTTTCGGCTCGCGCATGAGGCACGTTGCACGCCTCACTCGTCGATTATGAATGCGGATTAACGCATTCACTCAAAACCTATTCATTCACATTCAGCGGCGAAACAATAACACTCCCATTGTACGGATGTAGGATTTATTTCAGGGGACTCTTCAATCTTCGTCTCATCCGAGGGTGAACGCAACTCCGGGCCAGACATTTGTTTCGCAGATTTCAGCCGCGCGAAGAAAAAAATCGGCAGGATTTCTGGGCGGTAATTGCTGTAATTACGTGAGATACAGTCGTGAGGTACATATAGATACACACCTGCACCGATTACTCTTTCACTCCTCCCGATATGCAGAATTCCTCGCCGAATACAAGTTCGCTAATCGGGTAAACGGTATCTCGTCGTTTAGGGCTTGTTAATAAATCCCATCCAGGATAATTAAGTAATAAACAATAAATGATACCTATGGGATATTCTGCTCTCCGGTAGATATTTATTACGTCAGGATTGACTCAGCCCAGGTACCGTTGCACCAGCTTCCGTAATTATTTTCCTGAAGTGGATCTTCGACGATTTAGAAACTGAATCCTAAGGAAAAATTCGATTAAGTGGAATGAAAGTACCGGTAGCCGTTCGTCGAAAGGCGTTTACTCATTTGCAAAGGAAAAACAAGAGCACGCGCATCCTGCACCGGTGCAGGACACTTACATAAAACCCTCAATTACTGGAGAATGCGAACGTAAATCAAGCATGAAGAAATGAAAACCCGATATCCTTGAGGGCTGATCGATGGCCGGGGCGACACGATTGGTAGGGGAATCATTTTCACGACTGAATGTGATACGGTCCTCGCTCGGCCTCGATCAAAGATCGGCGAGATCAAAGCGCTCCGACGTGATGTGATAGTTGCTTTAGATGACGCGATGTTTCGGAAAAAGTCTCGCTATCTTTTCTCTTTACTTACAAGCATTAAGGGTAGAGATGTTGATTCTATTGAATGCAGGTAAAATTCGTACATCTTGCTTCATTTTATCACTCATGTCCGGACAAAGCAACGTGGAACTGCACTCAACTTGAGTAGACTCCATTCTCAAGCCCATATGTGTGCATTTCAAAATTAATTGGGTACTTCATTGCACTAATTAAAAAAAAAAGAAAAAAAACAACGAGAATTAGGGAGGACATTTACACGGTAGAATGCAACCTTTGAATACTTGGGAATGCTTGCTGTAGTTCTTTATTTTGGTGTAGAGTGCGCTACGTGCTGATTCGTGGTTAGGAAATTACCTTCAGAGGTTGGATAATCTTCCGTCGATAAAACTGGATTTACTGAAGGTTACCTTACAGAGAATTTAACAGAAGAATTTGTTTTCAATTCTATGGTAGATCGCTACAGGTTTCTGGTGGATATTAAATGCTCCCTCTGGAAATAAAAAAGAATTTCCTAAGATTTTTTTTAAGCATTTTACCTGGAGTCGTTGGTCGCGATCGTGGGATTCCAAGATGGCGTCACAAGATGGCGTCTCGAGATGCTATTCAAGATGGCGGCCAAGCGCGAAACAGCTGATTCTCTTTATCCGGTTCAAAAATTCTTCCGGTCCGGTGGACTACCGTTCCAGTGATCCGTGGCGAAAGCGATGGAAAAGATGGTAGATGAGGCAGGAGACAGGTTCGTAAGGACAATTTACATTGATTTTCTTCTGAAATTAACAACGCCGACCTTAATTTTTATCAACAAACCGAGACTTTTGTTTTCCGCAACCTGGAAGTCGCTCACTCTAACGAGGAGCTAACCTCAATCTCTGTCCAGAATGCCGAAATGAACCGGCATTCGTTAAACTCATTTCACTTTTTTCATGCGAAAATGTCTTTCTGTATCCAATTCCTGCAATGACGTATCATTGTATTCTTAATGTCACTTGCTACGGTTTTTCGTGGCTTACGTGCACGAGATACCGGGTCTGTCAACCATACTTTTAATGTTTTTGTTATTTATTATACAATTATCTTAACTTTGAATTTATCGGATCACAGATTATTCAGGTACAATAGTTCACCTAATTCGTATTTCTTATTGACTTATAATTAACGTCCAGGATGCACTTGCACATTGCTGAATTTCAGGTTATATGTTCTTATCAATCTCTTACATAACATGTAAAAGAAATAAATATTAATGAGGTACTTGAATAAAGGTCAGGATTTATCAATAGAACAAAAATAGACTTATATTGAATATGTATGTTTAAACACGTTGTCTAACTATTAGATGCTTGTAGAAAAAGAATCAGAGAGGACATATTTTGATTCAAATCTTTATTGTGGTAATTGAAGGTTTAAGTAACTTACTTTGAAATTTTTATTTGAATGCAGAGATGACGCTGCAAATGTTGCCATTATTAGAGAGGTATATGATAGTGAGAATGCGCATGAAACATTTGAGTATGAATTGGAAAGGGCACTGGAGTCTGAATGTAGTTTGATAGTCATCGAGCCATCGAAGCTCGGTGATGAAACGTCCCGATGGATAGCTGTTGGGAATTGTCTTCATAAGACAGCTGCAATTTCTGGCCTTGCGGCAATAGTCACAGGTTTGCCTTCATGTGTAAATGTAGTTTGCTGGTCAGATCATTCAATGTTTCTGTAAATTAAAATTTTTCTATTCGCAGGTCTCGTATGGGGTGATCGACCATACATCTGTGGCCCGTTAGGTTTTACGTCGATTATCACCTGTGGACTGTACACGGTCTCCTGGCAATTTGATCCTTGTTGTCAGTATCAGGTAGAAACAGACACCAGTAAGCTACCACATGTTGAATTGCTGGCAGTTCTAGGACCCTCTTCTCCAACTTTCCTTGTTAGAAAGGACGACACAAGAAGAAGGATATTACATACAACAATTACATTAACAGCACTTTGTGTTTGTGCCTGGAGATTGTATCGAGCTTTTAAGTGAAATTGCCCTTGCGAAGGGTTGAGCAATTTTAAGGTGATAAAAAAGACAGGAAGGTAGGATTTCACGCGTGATCTTCGTAGTAAGACATTAAAATAGGACTCATTGAATTAGGAAAAATACAATTTTGCTTTGCCTACGAGCAGTTGCAAATTGTAATGTCGCTCAAACTGGTGTTGTGCATTTGACAGTGACCACTGTCTCATTAATTAAAAGCTCTTTAAATAATAACTGCCACTTTATAAAATGACAGTGATTAAAGGAGTAACACTCAATTTTTCCACTTACAATTGCATGAGAGCAAAATGTACGTACATAGAATACAGTTATGCAGTCCACCACACCATTGATAAAAGGGTACACGCAGGCCACTGTTATGTTAGCTTGTAAATAAAATAGGTAGAATACACTGAATACACTGAATACATTTTGAGAGAGGGAGTTACCTGATTTTCTCTATCCTATTAAAACACATTTTAACTATCCGTACTCAAATTCCCATCAAGTTGAAGAGCATTTTAATTGTATAACAAGAACGAACAAAAAGTGGGTAGCTACAATTTAACAAAAAATACTGTTAAAAGTATATTACTATTTTAGAATGGTTAATATAATGCCACTTATTTATCAAGAAACAAACTGAAATTAACATTTGTATACTGCTGTGAAAATTTATAGGAGGCTGCACGTGCAGAAGTTGGGCAATAAAATATGACATCATAAATTTGTAATACAGATATGATAAAAGTAAATCTAACTAGAAATTATATTTTTCCTAATTCCTAAATAACATGGTTACGCTTGTAGCTCATGATGAAGCCAAACAAACATTTAGGGAACAAAGATGTACGAAATTATACAAGTTTAGTCACAATGCATTAGATATACTATAGGAACTTACATTTTTCTTCCTATTACTCTCGTGATGAATACAGATTTATGAATGGTATAGTTTATAGAATGAGCCCAATATGCATAACATTTGGCTTGAATCACATTACGTAATGCAAATTCTTTTCTCCGTTGTGACTAATTGAGAATATAAAAATCAATATATTTGTACAATTCTGATGCACTGATGTACATCTAATTTTAATTCTTATACTGTTCAGATATTTAAAATACGTATGCACGAACAATGGTTATTCAGCAGGTCCCTTTAGGGAAAAAGAATAATGTATGAAGTAATTGCACAATTATTAAGTTATTTGTATTGTAATAAATTCAGACACGAAAGGCTCAAATACTTTTATGAAGAATGATGTTCAGTAAGATAACTGTAGAATGCACTTCTACATATGCTTCTTTAGTTTCAACGTTACGGAAGGGTAAATCATCAATTTTGCTTTTGATAGCAGTGGTATTCTTTTTTTTTTTTTTTAATCCAATGATGGCAGTAACATCAACGTTCATGGTTTCTCTTGAAGAAATCTATCACAGCACATTTCAAAATTATTTTGAAATACAACGAAGAAGAATTTATCATATAACACGTATCTCCCACAACACTTATTCCATCAGGAATCATTGAAACATACTCAACTCATTCCTAAAAACCATGATACAGACAAAACTGTTTCATTGCAAAATCTTAGTTTATTACAGTGAAAACTAATATTTGTACAAGTAATCATTACAAACAAAGGATTACTGTAACGTAACGTTTCCAACTTTTCTCCTCTTTAACTCAACTTATTAATTGAATTCTCAAATGTGCTAGGAACGTTTTACTGCTGAGATTTGTACAAATGACAGTATCGATTTCTCCAGTCACTCGAATGAATTTTAATAGCATCGTTGCAGCGTTATTGCATTTTCTTGCATTTATTTTATAAGCAGCCTCACAACCCACACAAACTCTCATCCCTGTTCTTTTATTAGTATGAAATAGCCATGGTCATTGTGCAAATCGTGACTCTAGTCAGATCAATCACACCGAATTAGGATGAGGTTCCTTAATTTAGCACAGCTAACTGTTAATTATCAGTGATAAATTCGATTTCAACATGGTGAAGATATTCATTGTACCTAAAAACATGCTTCAGCTGCGATTTCAGTCGCGAGTGTAATCTTAAAGTGTACATAATGTAAACATGTTCCACTTATTCGTGGCCATTACAATAATAATAAACTATAGTTTTAAATAGTCGACAAGTTTGGTTTCAACTATTTCCAATCTTTTAGAAATTATTTATTTAAACCCTATAAAAGTGCACATAACAAAATAGATTAGTTCAACGAAAGAATTATAAAAGAAAAATAAATTCGATCTGTCACAGCTATAGTACTTTGTTCGCATTGTTTATTGTTGTAGTATTTAGTTTGGTTTATGAAATAATGTAGGAAGAATGAAACATTGGAAGTGTTATTCCTCTTTTGCCAATCTTTTAGCCCTTCTGTGCATAATCCAAAAATATAGGGAGGGAAACGCCCACCGTAAGAATATTGCAACTTTTGGGGCGACGGGAGCAATAATCAACTCCTTTTGATTGCTCAACACAGCATTTAAGATACATTCTGCAACGTATTGGGCAGTGTAACCTTCTTCTAAATCTTTGTCCATTACTAAAAAAGAAACATAGTGCTATAATTTATACGCAAGTAAAAAAAGATATAAAATGATTCTTGCATTTCTGGCTGACCTCCATGTGTTTGTCCAGTTCCCGTTAAAGCATTAATAGACAGTGCCGTTCGAATGTAGCCAGGACTAATAACGGTAATTTTTATATTTTTGTCACTTAATTCTGCTCTAGCCGAATCACACCATGCTTCCAGAGCATGTTTCGATGCTCCATATGCAGATCTAAAACCCAACAAATTATACACATAATTTTAAACCTCTCAGAACACAACATTTCTGAAGTTTTTTTTAATTATAAACAATAATTAAATACTGTTTCAACTACCTGTATGGAATAGCAAGTTTTCCCTGCACACTGCTTACATAGACTATATGACCATCTCTCTGTTTGATCATTGATGGCAAAACAGCTGAAAATTAAACAGAACATTAAATTAATGAAGAACAGACATGGTTGCGAATCCTCATATCTTATGAAACAATGTATTACCTTTGGTTAAAGCAATTTGTGCAAAATAATTGGTCAACATAACTTTTATGTCGACATCAACATTAGTGTTAAGAATGTCTCCTCTATAAGAGATTCCTGCATTATTTATTAAAATATCAATGTGACCGTGAATCATTGTAACCTTTGCAATTTCTGATGGAAGTGCATTGATATCAGTCAAATCCAAGGGCATGATAACAGGGGGATGAGTGGGCACAGTCTGAAAAACATATTGTAACCATTAATATAAATCTTAACACGTTTGATAATTTGTGGTTCCAGTACAGGCCAACCAGGCTACTACCTAGTTCTTGTACATAAACGTACATAATGTGTACTAATTAATTCTTGTTTTACTCTCTCCAGTTGTTCTTTACGCCTTGACACTAGGATTAATCGACAACCACAATTGTAGAAAACGTGTGCTAGAGATTCACCGAGGCCCGAGCTTGCTCCAGTAATCAATACAACCTGAACAATCGTAGTAAATAAAGTAATTTAATAACTAGTCATTTTAATAAGTAACGATGTCTGCAGATATTTAATTTTAAGTCGTCAACAAAAAGTGAGCTGCCAAATGATTACCTTGCCATTGAGCAATCCTCGTCTATGTTTCTTCATTAAGATCATATATATGTGATAGATTAACCAAGGCAGTGTAATGGGAATGCCAAATATATTAAACAGCCACCAAATCAAAGTCCATCCTCCAAGCTTTTCGTGTTCCTTCATATTTGTATATTAAGTCCCTGCTGAAACGGTCCTTCAAGAAGTGTTATATTTAAAAATCTTAATTAAAATCGTATTGTATTTCACTTTAAACACATCTATTTGTGATGGCCATTTACAGTAGAGTGAACAAGAAAATGCCTTGAATAGTCCTTCACTTTATCTTCATGATTCGATTATAACCTTCGAACCCTGTTCACATATGAATACATTGCCCGATTCATAAAGTCATTTTACCCATGAATCACATGTGACCTGTAGGATGCTGTTTCTTATTTAAAAAATGATAATACGAAGATACTCCAAAAATACTTGCAGGAGTACGTGCAGAGTTTTGTACTCGTGCGAGAGAGAAAACCATTTTTCGCTACTCGTGCAAGGTGCGTAAAAATGAGATAGACATAATGACGACTCAAGCGCCATCGCATGAATGCATTAGCTATTTTTTGTGGTTATTTCATTTTTAACTAGTATAACTAAATTCTAAAATAATACCCTTATACGAAATCCAATCGACAGATGGAAAACATTTTGTATATCACAACATTTAATTAATATGCTTGAAATATTCAAATGATAGAAACTAAAAATTAATTGTTCAAAAAACCCGCCACGCTTCGCGTATCATTTCAAATATCGATACGAGAACAGTTTTCGATTTGGTTCCTGTTCTCAAGAATCGCAATCCTAACCTCGAATATTCAAGCAATAACGCAGTTCTAGTTGTTCTAACGATATAAAAAATAACTCCATAAATTCAAGAACACATTTAATTAGAAAGTGTTAATGAAGATTGATTCATTTAGGGAATAGCAGGGTTTTGCAGGAAGGAATCGAGTCGGTGAAGTCGCGCACTATCGAAGATCGATATGCATCGATCCGGTGAGTGCTTCGTGGGCAATATCGCATCGAATAGCAGTCACTACAGGGCCCAGGAATAACCTTGTTGTACCGACGTTGACCGTAGCTTGCCGATGCTTGGGCGGCGAAACGGCAACGCGGATGGTTTGGAAAATTGGCGATAAACACACGGCTGCTTTGGGAGAGGAAACTCGCGGAGGAAGATTACTCCTGCGCGTTGTGACAAGATCCGACTCGATCCGGAGGTGACGGAAGCCTCCTTGGAAGGAAGCGGTTAGTGTGTTGCATAGAGGAAAGCGAAGGACTCGCTTGCTTTAGTCCGAAGGATCGTTTTCTGATTCGTTCGGAGACGCGGCGACATCGCGAAGGAAAGGTAATTGAGGTTAGAATTCTTGGAGGCGGAATGGTGAGAGTAGCGCGTGCCGCCTGCAGGCCAGGAATGACAGAACCTAACTTAACATGAGGTGATACTAGGTTGTTGCTTAGGAGTTCACAAGAGAAATTGGGAAGTAGTTTAAAGACTCCTAAACCTAACAAGGGATTTCACAAAGTGTCTAGCGGTGACCTTGATGAGAAGTTTTGCACAAAGGAGCTATTGGTGCTACTCGATGGAGATAGAGGTATCGTTAATCTAGAGAATGAGAAGCACAGGCTACATTCAGCGCAAGGTTGGTATTTCAGAACTCTTGTGGAAGAAGTTTAGTTACCTTGATGTGGAGAAGTTCTAAAAAGAATTTGATAACTGCTTTGTAGGGTGGTATGGACCTATGAAAATGAACGGCGTATCTTTCGATAGTATTCGTTCGATCACCATGATCTGACGACGATATAAAATGCTTAAGGCAAAAAAGAAATTCATGCGTCGTTTTAGAAGAAATGAAGAAGTTGATTTAATGAATATGGTGGATGAGGAAAGCAGCAAGAGGAAAAGGTAATTAACGCCACATTTGTTCCAGCTGATACAGTGATTATTATCAATTGGAAATATATACTTATTAATCGTTATCAATGCTACTTATCGGCCAGGAATGGCAGAAGAGATAATGGATTGATGGGATTATATGCAAAATTTGGAAATCCTGATACGATAAGGTGCCTAGTAACATTCTTACATATTAGAGGTCAATGAGAACAAATCGTACCTCTATTTCCTTTAGCTTCATTGTATCAGTGACAATGACTTGTTTAATGCTCACATCATGGAAGGCTTAGTACAAACAAACAATTTACACATTGCTTTATGATAAGCAAAGAAGGAAGTTAACAATAATTTATTAATGCTTCAAATTTGCTTTACTGCCTCGTAAATTCCAATATGGAAAATAATTAAATGAAAAGGTAATTAAATTGAAGATTTCTGGATGTTACATTTTCAAGTGAAACAAAAGAATTGAACATGGGATAACGTAAAATTGGATCGAAGCTTAGGAGACTGTATAGAACAATTAGGAGACGTATTGACATTTAGAAGATCAGGATATAATGGAGACTCATGAGAACGAGCAGTATGTTACTTTTCCTTTGACTGGAGTGCACGAGCAGATGCAAGATGGAATCATATCTCATGAGGAAATTTGTGAACCAGTGGAGGAATGTGTTTTGAGAGAAGGCCTTACGGAAGTATCTGTCAGAGATGTGAACAGTGGTATATCTGAAACTCAGGTAGCAGTTGAGATTCTCGCTGATCGGTCGGATGAAGAGGATGAAAACTCTGTAGTTTATCCAATTTATATCAAACAAGAGGAACAGCAACAGTATACATCAGGAGATGATGAATCCATGGCTGTAGAAGCTTTGCGTCAACTCGGAGGAATGTATCCTTGCTTTGAAGATAAGAAAATCGGATGTCCTAACTGTTCAAATTTATTTACACAAAGTGAAATGGCGAAGCATCATGGGACATGTACTCCAATTAAATTAACTTGTACTACATGTGGAGAAAGATTTGAAAGGAAAATAGATTTAACCAATCATGTGGTTTGTCATCAGATGGATCGCCCACATTCATGTAGAACCTGTGGAAATTTATTCCGCTCAAAGGCTAACCTGCAATCTCATATGGCACAAGTCCATCAAATAGAAAGACCCCATAAATGCACCATCTGCGGAGCAGACTTTCAGAGACCTTCGAGTTTATCCAATCATATGAAAATTCACTCTTATGTAGCTGGTCGAGCGATCATGCAGGCTCAAACAAATAATGTGACACAAAGTGTCGAGTCGTTTAGAAAATGGCCAGAGAATACTATGTCCGATTCACAGAACAATACCGTGCACACGTCATCTGTACAGACCATCCAGAATTATGATGTATCACAAGTACATTGGTCGGTACCATCATATAATTTTCACAGTGAACAAACTAATGTTAGCTCCATTCCTACCCACCAGGAGAAGATGGGCACAATGCACGAGTTCACGGTCATGCCCAATGGTGAAGTAACTCAGTTCGAGTTTACTCAACAAACTGCTATGGCTAGTCAAATCAATCCTCAGTATAATCTGTCACTGAATTCCTTTAACAATCAAGACTCCATGGTAAAGGTGGAAACACTTCCATACTCCAGCGAGAACAGGAGGAACTATACAGAAATTGACGTAACCGAAACAAAAAATCATACTTGCAGTCACTGTGGCGTAAACTTTTCTCGGGCTACTGCTTTAGCCTCCCACGAGAAGATCCACACATCTAAAACTTGGGGCATGCCTATCGAGTGCGAATACTGTGACAAGCAGTTTCAAGATGCTAATCACCTGGCTGCACATCAAACTACTTGTGCCAAGAAGATGATGCAAAATAATATCGAGCAAGGAGTACCGAATAATAAATGGGGTAAGCATGCATGTTCTGAGTGCGGAAAAAAATTCACGACCAAGCAGAAGATGTTTCGTCATCAGTGGATTCATCGAAAGAAGACTCACTCCTGTGAAGTTTGTGGTTCGCAGTTCGAGAAACAAAATCAACTAGACGAGCATAGATTATCGGCTCATCCTGGTGACTCGCCATTCACGTGTAGCGAATGTGGTAAAAGTTTTGTGTCTCGACAAGGTCTATGGGAACATGGAAGAACTCATGCTGGAAGTCCGGCGCATTTTCATTGTGACACTTGCTCAAAAACTTTTTCTTCTCGGCAAGGATATTTGATACACCATCGTACTCACACCGGTGAGCGGCCGTATGGATGCAAGTTCTGCTGGAAAGCTTTTCGAGATGGCGGGACCTTAAGAAAACATGAACGAATCCATACAGGAGAGAGGCCTCACGTGTGTCCGTTGTGTTCAAGGGCTTTCAACCAAAAGGTTGTACTCAGAGAGCACGTAAGGTGGGTTCATGCTGCTGGAAAGAACGAAACAGAAGTCACCGGTCCACCTTTTCCGTGTCCTTTGTGTGGTGCTCTAAATCAAGATCGAGATGAACTTTGTGCTCACATTGTCAAACATTCTGATCAAATGATCGCCGAGGCCAAGGCAAAGACAAACAATAATTCACCAAAACCAAAACCCCCTAAGAAGAAAACGAAATCTGTGGGAATCGCTGCTCAGGCCAAGTCTGTCTCTGGAAACAGAATGGCATTGAAAAATGAGCAAACCGAGGCATTGCTCTCGATTACTGAACCTGCCGAAAAAAACACTGATAATAGAAATATGACGAATAAACAAACCGAATCTTTGCTCTTAAGCCCTTCAGAGAAACGGAATGAGTCGATGCATATAATGTCCGAAAAGCCTAATAATGTCAGACTCATATCTGAGAATAAAAATGAAACTGCTCACATTTCTCAGAGGAACCACGGCGAGTCCTTAAATCTCATTGCCATTGAGAAGCGTGGCACTTCTGCTCACCTTGTGTCTTCGGTTGAAGCAAATAACGTTATTCATACTATCGCCAGCAGGCATGGAGATACTTCGTCGATGCATCTGATATCTACTTCCAAGCAGAGTGACTCATTACATCTGATACCTACTAATAAACAAAGTAACACCCTTCACTTGATATCTAAACAAAACGAAGCTCTACCGGTTTTAGCTATTCCGAATCCTCAGAGTCATGAGAACTTCTCCAGTCAAATCGCACAAATAAGTAACGCAGATGTTCCAATGAACATGGTGACGCATCATTCATCGAGACAGAACCAACAAACTATAAAACAGCAAGCCCAACAAGAGTCCTTGATACACGAAGGAAGCCAGCAGCCAGCTGTCATCCACGTTGTTCAGTATCATCAGCAGGAAAGTGATGACGGGGAAGAACTTGTGTGTGGGATATGTGGAGATGATTTCCATGACAAGGATGTGCTAATGGAGCATGTCAAAATTCACATATAAATTACTGTAATTTATTGCTGTCCAAGTTTGTGATATTTTCTGTAATTTCTAGCAGAATCATATAAACAACTGTTGGTTTAATTAAATGAACTGTATGTATAATTCAGTCATGGCTATGGCAAAGCCAAGTGCATGGTCAGAGAGTATAGAATATAATATCCGACAAAGAAGTATTCTTTGTTATTTCAGATTCTGTTTCAGTCGCCATGCCTTTGATAAGTTCAGGAATATAGGTTTATCTTGCAAAGTGATCTTAAGTGGTGCGCGACAACTGACTTTTTATTGTTACAAAGAGTCTACACCGAATTTGTACGTTTTCAACTTTGATTTAGTTCCCTTGTCGCTTTTGTACATACGAAGACCCCATGTGCATGTATTGTATTATAAACTTTGTACGTGTCCTTGCAACCACTAGGCTCCGAAGAGAGGACTCAGATAATATACGCAAGCAGAATTGTGAATGTATTAAAGTAAAAGAAAACCACATATCGTAAGTAAACGTTGAAATATGCAGGAATGTCCGGAACGTCATAATTTCTACGTTAACATGGATCGTTGGTCCTTCATTTACGATATTAAACATTATCATTACCTCGACTGATTCATCGGGTACTTGAAAATGTAGCACTTAAGTGCAATGAGGATACATTTATTGGAAATAAATTGCATTTTATTTTGTACCTCGCTTCTTGTATTTTCTGGTGAATTTATTATGTAAGTATAATCATGATTTTTAATCCTATTCGTTCGGGAAATTCTATTTATATCAAGAAACTGATAATTTCACTAGCATCGAGTTTATTGGGAAATTGAAGTGGCGCGAAAATGAAGAAGTCACGTGGTCGAGTATAAAGCGTCGTCACGTGATCTCTGAATTTGTGCAATTAAATTGTTCTGCATAAATCGTTTGTGAAATAATTAGTTACGTGAACATAGTTAGGTATATAATGGTTCCGGCATAATCTTTTGGAAGATCTCTACACAGTCAACAATAAGGTATGAATTTAATCCTAAGGATATACGAAAAACAGAACAAGTGTCTCGTACCACGTGACAAAACATGTGCGAACGAAAGATGCTCAATTCTTTAATGAATAGTTAAGTAATTATTTCAATGTATTTTGGTTACTTTATTTGAAGAGTTTATTTAATATATTTTTTTTAAATAGTTAGTTACATTTTTAAATGAAAATTAATGACGGGCTGCGAATTAAGTATTTCTAACCTCATTTTTGAAAACAGGGGGATGGAAGCGTGTAAGAGATAAGGTTAGACGTATGTACATTACCGGATGACAACAATGTTTACACGAAAGTAAAAGTAGTGTATTATTGTATTAAACAAATTTTTAAGTAAATCGCATTGTTGTCGAAAGAATCCATAAAGGGTATATTTACTGGCTAATTTGCAAATATGCGTATGTGAAGCGTTCGTCAGATATTGAACTTGGTTTTGATCATAACCTAACACTTGAAGGAATAAACGTGTTTTATTGGAATTAAAGGAATAATTGACGTTTGTACGCGTGAAAATAAAGCATTTATTGAAAGGAATCGCAAAATGCCGACTTGGAATCAGATACAAGCACAATTGCGCAACCCAAACAACCCAGTTGTCTTTTTCGATGTGTCTGTGGGTACGACAGAGATTGGACGTATAATCTTTGAGTTATTCGAAGATGTTTGTCCGAAAACTTCAGAGAATTTTCGGCAATTCTGCACTGGAGAGTACCGAAGAGATGGTGTACCATTGGGATTCAAAGGAGCGATCTTCCATCGCGTAATCAAAGATTTCATGATCCAAGGAGGTGACTTTGTTAACGGAGACGGGACTGGAGTCCTTAGTATTTATGGAGGTAGTACGTTTCCTGACGAAAACTTTACTCTAAAGCACGACTCCCCTGGACTTCTTTCAATGGCTAACAGTGGAAAGGACACAAATGGTTGCCAATTCTTCATAACATGTGCCAAATGTAATTTCCTCGATGGCAAGCACGTAGTGTTTGGCAGAGTGATCGATGGACTTTTAGTTATGAGAAAAGTGGAGAACGTTCCAACGGGGCCAAACAATAAACCGAAGATACCTGTGACTATATCTCAATGCGGGCAAATGTAGCGTCATGCTTCTGTAAGAAGCTTTACCTGCTAAGAACTACCTTATTTTAATTTAAATATGTAACATTCTTTGTACATCTCATGGAAAGAATTTTTATTCTTGCACATTTCTGAATCTTATCCGATACCTTCCTTCCAATATTATGCCGTTATTACTTTGAGTTATGCCGTAATTTTCTATTAGCCTTAATTACTTAAGGAAGTTAAGAGGCTGCACCGTTGCACTTCGATATCAGGGTAACGGAGAGACGTATTCCTTGATACTCAACCGAGAGACATACATTGCAAAAAAAAGTAATGCCTATAATTCGTATATTGATTTTTGTACACGTAAATATTTATGGTTCAATTCGTACAAGTATTATTAGCACGTTTTATAATTAAAAATAGTCAAGGTCAGTATTGTCCGAACTTCATAAGAATAATTTTTAATATTTTATTATATATTGCAGCAGTTTATATACAGCTTAAATTATCGTCCCGATGAACGAGACGAGTACATAATACACTTCGATCGATTCGACCAAGCCTAACCCGTAATCGACGTGAATTAACTACAGTCGACTTCTCGTTCAAGCCCCTATGATCACGTAGGCTCCATTAAGTACATACAGGTACACTTCCGGTTTTACCTAGACCATTTATACGGTCAACTAGCATTATCAGATTTTCCCTACGGATACATATTATGAATAGACAAATTCCGATATTATCTAATACTATCGAGCAAGTTTTTATTATCTATACACTCGGTGTAGAACTCTGCTCTGCACAATCTTGAAAAGTCTCTTTCGATGCCCTTAAAAAGTATAAAAATGGCTCTATAGTAATTCCGTTCCGATCTTGGTAGCGTTTCTTTCTTTTTTCTTTTTAAAGCCCGAGCAGAAAACCTATTATAAAACTATAATAATCTAATATATATTGAGATCTTTCATTCGCGCTTATTTTATATTCTTTAGCAAACAGATAACATTAACAGTTTACTTATATACGTTTAGAGTAGATTTATTGAATAAGTGATTATTTACAAGCTACATCAAATTAGACTTCTAATGAATACATAACGATGTGAACGTGATGGCTGTAAGAACCACCTGTACGTTGTAAATTTAAGATTTAAAACAGATCATGGCGTTACATCCGTATTCATTTTGGAAGTTCTCTTTCCATTTTCTTACAAGAATACAAATATCCTTACAAAGGGGTTCCTCGAATGTACGAATCGTCCATCTCCAGCGTGTAATAGCGAATATCTATCTACATTAATTATCAAGCTAGACAAGCTACACTTTGTATATTAAAAAGTTACTTCCTTAAAAGTGATTCCACGCATACCTTTCACATATTAAATACCGCCACAACAGCCACCTATTGATACCGAATCAAAGACATTGCAATCGAGCCATGACTATGAATTTGAACTCTAAAAAAACCCGTTATCTAACAGAAGTCTTCAAAAATTCGGAAAAGTGGGATACCACCATACTATATTACCGAGGACATTTCTACGATATGTTTGTATATTTGTGAATCGCCCCATGAACGTTGCGTTCAACGAGGGACGAGTTTCTAACCACCATTAAGGGGATGTAAAAATGGCGTCAAGAGAGGTCTCGTTTATGCAACTTTTCTCTACACTGGGTGTACCGAATCGTTTTAAACTTGCCAATGGGAATGTGGAGGCTGTAAGGAAGGTCCCGATTCCCATAAAATTTCATTTTTAATTAAAAATGTTATAAACACCTATAAACAAATTTTCAAACAATTCAAATTTCATCGGTGTCAGGACCTTCCTTATAGCCTCCATATTCACGATGTAAACTTTGAAACGATTCGATACACCCAATTCAGAGAAAAGTATTATAAACGCGTGCCGCCACTTTCATATCATCCTTAAGGCGGCTCGAAAATGACCGCGACTTATCGAGAAACGTTTCCGGATTATAACGTTGATGCGTAAGTAATGAGTGGTTTATCCTCATAAATTGGATGAAAAAAAACACCATTACTTGTGCATCAACCCAATATATCAGGAGTGGAACCTTCTAGAGCCAGGAGAGTTCGATAGGCATTCCCTGGAACTACGTTAGGGTTAACGGCCACCAGAGTTTCGTAGGCATCCTCTGGTGTTTCCGAAGAATATATAGAGGGTCCAACAACGGTATTCTGACCAGCTGAGCTGAAATTTGCGACCTGGGGATGATCGTCTCCGGCGCTACGTCAGGATCCGAGGCCATCAAAGTTCCATAACCATCTTCTGGGACCGATGATAGATGAACGTTCACGAGGAATCGCAGGAATTCTTCCGAGTCGACGAGGGTATCGCAACTTATCTTCGGGGTCCATTCGAGACATCGGGCCACCAAACCTCCATGGGTATCATCTGGGACCTCTAACGGACACGTGGAGGGTCATCATATCAAGTATTCCCGCGGACGATCACCAGGTCGCATGGCTCACGGTAACGAGAATAATTGATCACTCTCTTTCGACACCGTGAGCTTCGACGCGGTCTACCGACCATTACAGAACATGTCCTCCTCAATGGTCTCCACCTGCGCGTGGTCGTCGACCACCATGATGGGAGTGGCCCCATCGTGAAGACTGGACTTGGACAACGACCTCCTGTAGACGTCCTTGGAGACGCTCCTGGTGAAGCTGAACTTCCTGACCAGCTTCTTGTCCATCGGCACGGGACTCTTCGGGCTCTTCCTTATATACTCCGCAGACTCCGCGCCTTCGTAATGGGCAAGCAAGACCTCCGCGGCGTGTTCCTCTATGACGTCCACGGCGAACTCGATGTCCACCTCGGTGGCGTCTTCCTTGACCACGCAGAAGCGCAGGATGTACTTCCCCTTCACTCTGGAGGGTATCATGTGCAGCTTTCCCGAGGCGTTGATGTTCGCCAGGAGCTCCTGGTTGATCTCGTCCGACTCCTTCAGCCTGAAGCAGACCAGGCCCATCCTCACGTCGTTGACGACCTCGAATCGCTTGTTCCTCTTTATCATCGTCTCGAATCTCTTGGCCAGTCTTATGTGATTCCTTATGTACTTCTGCAGGCCCGTGATGCCGTAGGACCTCAGGACGAACCACAGCTTCAGAGCACGGAATCTCCTGGACAAGGGGATGCCCCAGTGGCGATAGTCGATGGACTCGTCGGAGTTGGCGTGCTGGAGGTACAACGGATCCACCACCAAGGCCGAGGTCAGCTTCACCCTGTCTCTGACCCATAGGCAGGAGCAATCGAAGCTCACCAGCAGCCATTTGTTCGGATTCGTGTTGAACGAGTCCGCGTACTGGATCCCGGACATCAGAGGACGCAGTTCCGGACATATGAACGCGTTCCCTGCGTACGCTCCGTCCACGTGAAGCCAGATCGAAGGATACTTCTTGCACACGGGACCTATCTCCGTCAGGTCGTCGAAGGAGCAGCAGCCGGTTGTCCCTAGAGTCGTGGAGACGAAGAAAGGCACCAGGCCGTTTGCAACGTCTTCGGCTATCGCTTCATCCAGGGTCTTCCCTCGCAAGGAACACTTCTCGTCCGGCTCCAGGACTCGCAATTTCACGAAACTTATCATCGCCGCCTTTTCCACGCAGGAGTGGGACTCGGTCGAGCAGTAGGCTACCAGTCTTGGGAGAAATGCCGAATCCTCCGTCCTGGGGTCCTGCTGCTGCAGCATCTTGATCGCTTGGGATCTTGCCGCCAACATGCACACCAGGATGCACTCGGAGGCTGATCCTTGGATCACTCCTCCGCCCTTGGATGTTTTTTGCTCCGCCAGGAAGTCTTGTGGCAAATCTATCGCTTTTCCGAACCAGTCCAGGACGATCGTCTCCAACTCCGTGCACGCTGGACTTGCTGCCCATGAGAAGCCTATACAGCCGATTGCATCCGATAGCATGTCGGCTAGGATCGATGGGAACGAGTTCCCTGATGGGAAGTACGCGTGGAAGCGGGGATGCTGCCAGTGCGTAATCTGGAATGGTGGTTTTCGTATTGGTACCGGAGGTACTATTATGAGCGGATTTTTGGGACTTTTAGGGGAGGCCCTACTTACTCCTGGCATGATTTTGCACTCCACGTCGCGCATTATGGCGTCCCAGGACTCTGGCTTCACGGGGGCTTCCTTTGGAAGCTGAGGCCGCAGATATCCTGGCTCCACGTATGCCGTTACTCGTTTACTCTCCAGAGTTCGCAAGTACTCGCAGATGTACTCCACCATCTCCTTCCCTCGCACTCGGAACTCTTCGATGTTCATTCTTCGTCTAAGTGAGAGAGAAATGAATTTAATGGGAACTCTATGCGAAGATTTCATGGACACACCGAACGAGAAGCTGGGAAGACTCACTGGCACTGGGAGCTCTCCTCGTTTGTGTGTCTATTAGCGAGAATCTTTCGATTTAATATTCTTTTCGGGGAATCCATCCTGGACTGCTGACAAATTTAATGTTACTTTTGCGACCGATTTATAATACACTTCGAACTATAGAGAAATTAATCTTAAAAGGGATAATTCCAATTCTGACATTTTATTGCATGGAACACTGATGGGTTGTGTCAAATAAAAATGGATATAGGTAATCGAATGAATCCAACGTAACAGAAAAGAATTGGGATCACTCAATGGGGGAATTTGACGGTAGAAAATAGAGATTGAGACAATAGGAAATGTACTTCCAGCAATTCTTGCGTCAAACTCGTGGAGCGAATTTCTATCGTTCGGGAAAAATGAAAGGTGAACTCAGGATGTGGAAATATTTAATATTTAATATTAATCCTTTCGGTACGGAGAGGCTGCGGAATTATCCACACCGCATTTTCTTTTTCTGATGTGTAAGGTTTCCCTCTTTTTTTTTTCTTAATCCCGGGGACCAAAATCGCTCTCGGCAACGAAAGGATCAAAATCGGGTCAATTTCGCGGTAATATCGGAAACCATAGATTTTACTCACTTGGGGAGGGAATTCAATTCACGGAAATGAAAAACTTAGGTTCGCAACGATTCGGGTTTTCGTTTGGATATTATTTTCCGCGACGAGCGAGAGTGTAGATTTGTAGGGGGACACCTCTTTCCGAGGGTCGAGATGAAACTGTGCTCTCGAGGAGACTCTCGATCGGTTTTATACATGGCGCTTTCTACGTCACCGACTACGTAGGAAAGTACGTTCGCCTTTAACCGGTTCCCCATTGGCGTAAGTTTGTCACGGGGAATTTCACGAGCCCAAAAGTAATGCCCCGGTAGGCCGATGTAATTTGTTTTTAACGCCTTCGCTTATCTCGGCCGGGGAGAAAAAATCGACCGACCACGGCACGTACATTTGGTAACCTTCGCCAATAACCGATAATAAATAATTGCCGAGCATTGAGATAACGAATTAAGGACACGTTTCGAGTGCGAACACAAGAGTCCTAATCGCTCGGAAGGCTATCACCTGGGACTCAATTCTGGAGTTCATACAATTAACTTTCGCGTGCGAAATTGACAATTTCGTACATCACTTTCAAATGCTGACGCGACTTCTCAACGATGCAAAATTTTTCCCGCGAATCTATTTGTATGGGGAAAAAATCATGAAAATCGGGTCTCTGGATATTTAGAGGAGAACTCGATTCGAGTAATCGAATTTTTCTTTTCAACGAGTTTCAACCGTTTTGTCAAGATGGCTGCCAAGACCCCTTCGGAAGAATAACGCGGGATAGTTGCGCGTATATGTCACACACACGTCGCACGAAAGTGGTTTACGAAATTGACAATTTCGTACACCACTTTCAAATGCTGACGCGACTTCTCAACAATGCAAAATTTTTCCCGCGAATCTATTTATATGGGAAAAAAATCATGAAAATCGGGTCTCTGGATATTTAGAGGAGAACTCGATTTGAGTAATCGATTTTTTTTTTTAACGAGTTTCAACCGTTTTGTCAAGATGGCTGCCAAGACCCCCTTCGGAAGAATAACATGGGATAGTTGCGCGTATATGTCACACACACGTCGCACTGTAACGTCGCGTATAGATGGGGTCCGGGGTTGTTGGATGTCGTTACCATGCCCGCAAAACGGGAGGGTAAGCCTCCCTCCCGCTTTATAAATAGACCTTTACTCTTCACCTACATTTACAACACTTGGTTGAAGCGACGAGCGACAGGTCACCGCTCAATCTGTGTAATACTACTCGCGAGTTTTTCTCCTGCGAGCTTCACGCATGGCGACCTGTTCGAATGCGTCCGAATTGGTCCAGGGTGGAGTGCCCACAGAGAGGTAGAGTTTAATGGAGAACAATGCGCCCTAGACTCGCATTTATTTAGTCAATTCGCTCGGATCGCAATCCCTGCGGCCGTTGTTTCCGTTTTGATTGAGCTCCACCGCCGATGGCGAGTCTAATTAATGCCGGGATTTACATTTCTTTCATTTGGGAGGAAACTCTTAATTGATCGTAGAGGAGTAAACGGTGTGACGTACCGATAATTTTCAAAACTCTTTTTCATACATTAATTGAAATGTTCTGGTTGGAGGGATATCTTGAGAAATTCAGTGGATGGGCCGAAATCGTGGGATTTTAACTCACATTCAGAATCATTTATTTACTCTATTCAGTCTCTGCGGACATTTTAGGCGCAGCGTTTTTATCAGATAAATTCAACCTACTATTGTAGAATCTTTAAGTCCTGTACTCGACAACTATTAGATGTAGGATCCTTGGGGGAGCGTTCTTAGAATACAATTGAGACTAACGTTAGCAATTTGAACTCGTTATGACTGAAAGCTATGATAAACAGGATTCGGCGATGTAATGATTACATCGTCGCCACTAATCGTAAGTTGTATCGAGAACTTGAGCTTTGTAAATCCATCGAACGACATCAGCGATATTTTCTTATGTACAAAGGTTTTAGGCATAGTGTACTGCGACCTATCCTAGTATCGTTAAAATTCTTCAAATACGAGCTGCGAAGAGGGCGGAGGTACAGGAGAGAACTATGTCATATTTTTCGTTTATCCTTATCCTCTTCTCTTTGGGACGTATATCCTACGACGATCTTATCAGCATATTAATATTAACGCCGTCCACCTGCATTCTCTGCGTCAAAAGGTCGATGCTTGACAATCGTTCTCTCCCTTTCAACTAGAACGTGGTTTCGATTAATTATTGTTAAGTATGGATATAATTACAATTCCAGGTCGCAGAATGCAGATAGAATTCTCTTCAAGTCCTTTATATTAGATGCCCCGAAGATTGCAAAGCGTGGAAGAACGGCCTCTTCAGAGTCGTCCTCCAGGAGGAACCGGAGATTTATTGTCGTTCCCAAGCGAAGGTTTATTGTCAAATTTTCTGATATTGTCAACTGTTTGACGTGCACAGTCGTAGTCGGCGTAGAAGAACTTTTTAGCGATCGATCTGGGAAAGTTTCGTGTCTTGGCTTGACCTCGTCAAGACACCAGGATCATTCGTCTCCTCCACGAGACGATGTCTCCTGGCGTTGACGATTCTCGTCTTCGACGAAGAAATTGCGGATCCGGTGACGAGTCGTCGAGCATTGAAACGGAGTCTTTTCTTGAAATCCCGTGGGATGCGAAAGTCGGAAGCTGAGGTCTATTACGTCCTCCCATTTGGTGATCTTCCTCGAGATGGTGAGACGGATGGCGATGGTTCCGGACTGCAGCCATTGCTGCTACCTCGTCGACTTCCTGCTCCGCCAGTCTTTAATCTCACCATTGTATCGAGATGTCGAAACCTGAATTAGGTTCCCAATTTTAATTATGCCGACTCTTCGGGTCTTGGATTATTCGTGGACCTTACCTCAGAGAAAGCTCGCCGGTGTCGGCATCCTTTGCTTGCATCAAATAAGCCAGTGGCCAGGATATCCAGGAACGTCTGAAATCCATCCAGCCTCTAAATATAAATCCTGTCATATCATCGACGATGTTTAAACCGAGACCCTCGATGTCTTACGAGTTTGTCTGAGGATTGGATCCAATTCCACCGATGGTCGCCTGGGTGTCCAGCTTTGCTGGTCTGTTCGGTGTCTTGGTAAATCCTGGCTGAATCGCAGGATCCGACACCATGCGCACGAAGAATGATCTCCTTTTCTCCAGGGTCGCTTTCCTCTTTTTCTCCCGAATGTCCGCCAGCTCGTCCATGACATCCTGGGTTTAAAAAAGTTATGTCTGAGAGGATAGATCTGAGGAAACTCGTCCCATTGGGGTTCCCACGAGAGGTTTGTAACCCGAGAGAAAGATCGCGATCGTCATCGGGCCCTACTTTGGAGATTCCTTTTTTAACAACGGTGACGTAAAGAAAACGGCACTCTCTCTCTCCCATCGTACCTTAGAATCGCTACGCGTAAATCGGAGAATGTCAGAGCTGAGGTAAAAATTAACAAGTGCGTCATCCATGGAGGAAAGTCATTGACCGATTGCATCCATCGCATGTAAATGCCGACACATTGGTTACATGCGTCGATACGTCAAGACAGAAATTAAGATCTTGCTTGACTGGAAAACGGTACTATAAATACATTACCTTGGACTCCAGTAATTCTGCCAGGAAGTCCGTGATGATGCTCCAAGCAATGTCTAGAAGTTGTATAACATGAATGACGTGAATTTCAGTGATGTTAAATATTATTTTTAGCTCGTTTAAAATATTAATCCAGGGAAATGCATTTACCAACGTCCTCGGCTGCTGCGTTGGGTGCTGCTAGAGCAAAGCGGATGGTGTATCTTTGGTTCACTTTTGCGGGAACCATGTGAATTTTTCCGGAGTCATTTATCGCACTTAGGAGCTTCTGGTTCAGCTTATCGCTGCCCTTTGCGCGGAAACAGACCAGCCCTAGCTGCACATAGTCATTTAATTATTTGTAATCATCCAGTGGCTATTTTTCTTATTTTTTTTATTCAGAACGAAATACCACTCACCACGACATCGTTGCAAATCTCGAACCTGGAGTCCTTCCTCACCAGAGATTCGAATCTTTTGGCGAGTTCGACGTGATTTCGAATATATTCCTGGAGTCCGGATATTCCGTAGCTTCTCAGAACGAACCATAATTTCAGAGACCGAAATCTTCGGCTCAGCGGTATACTCCAATGTCTAAAAGAAGAGCAAGATTGTGCATTTTATTTTTACGTTATTTCTAATAGTTTTTTTAGGGGGTGCCTACCTGTAATCAATTGCCGTATCGGCATGGGTGTGCTGCAGGTACAAAGGGTCTACCACGAGTGCACTCGTCAACTTGAACCTGTCTTTAACCCACAAGCACGAACAATCGAAATTCGTCAACAAGAACTTGTTCGTGTTCGTGTTGAACGAGTCCGCGTATTCAATTCCGGCCATCAAGTATTTCAATTCCGGACAGATAAATGCATTCCCTGCATAAGCTGCGTCCACGTGCAGCCAGACCTACTCCGAGGAAATTGCATGAACTTAGCGGTTCAATTGAATTTTATATTCAGGAAAAGTAAATGTCCATCGTACACTCACTCCAGGATATTTCTTGCACACTGGCCCGAGTTCTTTCAAGTTATCGAAAGAACAGCAAGCAGTCGTGCCAAGAGTGGTGGCCACGAAAAAGGGCACGTATCCTTCGGCAACGTCCGCCTCGATGGCCTGAAACGTAAAATGTCCAATTAATGGGTTCTAAAAAATGAAAAAAAAAATCGAAACGTCCCCATGGACCAGGGTAATGCCGGTTAAAACGTGTAGAAGTGTCGGGAGAACCTGTTGCAGGGTTTCTCCACGCAACACACTCTTCTCGTCGGGTTCCAAGATTCGGAGCTTGACGAAGCAGATCATGGCGTCCTTTTCCACACAGCTATGGCTCTCCCGACTGCAATATGCCATTAACTTCCCAAGAAGAGCCGTTTCATCGAGGTGAGAGTGTGCTGGAGATTCCTTCAACCTTGCTATAGCTTGTGCTCGAGCAGCTAACATGCAGACCAAAATGCACTCCGATGCCGAGCCCTGAAAAATCCGAGGTGGAGACAAAGGACTTCGCTCTGGCGCGCCGCCATCTTGAAACCACTACCTGAATCACGCCGCCACCCTTGCTGCCTTCATTGAAGTAGAGGAAGCTCTTCGGCAGCCCGATGGCTTTTCCTTTAACCGAAAGAAACTTTTTATGATGTTCTGAAGATATATCTTGCTTTGTAGGTACATATAATCAATGCAAGGGAGACGCTATGCATGATATTTACCGAACCAATCGCAGACAATCGTTTCTAGCTCCGTACAGGCTGGACTCGCAGCCTGGAGGAGGAAAAGGACGTATTAGGGCGATCTGTCATCAGGACTTTGACAACGCGATGATGAATTTGACATTAGCAGATTGAACTGCCGAAAAGGGAATTGGAATCTGTATTTACCCAGGAGAATCCAATGCATCCAATCCCATCCGCTAGCATGTCACCCAGAATGGACGGGAAGGAATTCCCTGCAGGGAAGTATGCATGGAACCTGGGATGTTGCCAATGCGTAATCTGAGGACATAGTAAACATTTACAGCGAGTTTCAAAAGCAATCCCTTGCGTTGCTTATGAAAATTATCTGACGTTTGAATGTACATCAAATCCCTCAGTCCCGTGCCTCTTTGCGGAATACGTACTGCTTTATATGGCCAGACTTTTCCTCGTTAAAAGTAAATATTTTTTTCCTGTTGTTTCCCCTTTGAAAAGACTATAGCTGTCCCTGTGGGACATTCCTTTGAACCGAGAATGTGGATGTTTTACGTGGCCCGACGAAATTTACACCATTGTTAAAAAAAAAAATAAGCATTTTCTACGAGGGTACACTCATAAACCGGACCGAATTATTCCGGGACACGTAAATTCTCTGAAATTCCTGGAGAGGAATTAATTTATTCCCGCAGGAATAATTGTGGGCTATAAGATCGTCGCCTGAGTTTTGAATCCTTCCTCGCGTTTTGTAGATTTATGAAAAATTAAATCTCGTTGAATTTTATGGCGAAAGAAAATCTAATTAGTCCGAATACCAGGCGTAATTTTTTTTTTTTTCGTTAGATTCAGGAATCCGATTTCTTGTTGCCAGATCGTGAATTTTTTAATATGGCCGCGTACCCCTGGCATGATTTTCGATTCCACATCCCTCATGATGTCTTCCCATGATTCTGGCTCATCTGGGGGTTGAGAAGGAAGCAGTGGTCGAAGATATCCTGGACCAACGTCGGGAGTCACTCGTCTCTTGTGAATGTTGCTCATAAAGTCACAGATATACTCCACCATTTCCTTCCCCCTTATGCGGAATTCCTCGATGTCCATTCTTGTAACACCCTCGTTTCGCGAGTTACGTCTAGGACACCCTGAAATGCGTTTTATGAGCCATTAAAACGTTTCAAAGCCTCGAGCTCAAGAGTAAAATTTTATTGTAACTCATAATTGAGAGCATTGCTCGAATGCCTGGGATGGACGTTTCATTGTAACTCCGTTGGCAGGAGTGGAATGTAATTCGAAAAATAGTTTCTTCCTTGTTGCTTGCCAGTCGCAAGTGAGACAAATTTCCCCCGAATGACAGTTTCCTTGCACGTGAATTGTTTCACCAAATATCCGATTCTCTCATTTTAATTTAGTATCAGAGCCAAAAAATCTATATTGAAATTAATCATTTTAACTCCATCTCGTTGCGCCGAGCCTTGAGCGGAACACGTGATAAACGGCGAGCGGTTTACCGTGACTAATGTTACAAAAATCGAAGATGAACTAAAACATAATATGAATAACGTCTAAAGTATGCACTAAAGGAAGTTAAAAAATGCGCATACCCATCGGCAACATGCCCTGAGAGATACTTCCTAAACACCTGTACTGGCCAATTTTCTTAATCATTTTTTATTCGGAGTAATGGATAAAAAACAAAAGTAGTAAAATGTCACAACATCGGGAGAAACGCGTTCGAAAGTGAGAATTTAATTTCACCTGAAGAAGTCTGTCCCACCTGGTCGGATAATCCTTTAACACTTCCCGGTGCTCCGTACGCGACGAAAGAACAAAGGCATTTAATTGCGGCGAGAAGTGGTGAATAAATAATTGTCATGATAACGGAACAGAATCGCGATAGCAAAAATAGGTTTCCGGGAAATAGTTACGTTTGAAAGTGCACGTGTAAATTCGGGACGAACTCAGGCGAAAAGAGAGCGGTCCTACCTGTTGCTGGCACCGGAGTCGCGGGTGGTCCTTCGGGAAGATGCTGGATGCGGCACTAAGAGTAAGGTACCGACTCGGTAGACGGCATGAGCTTTGCGAACCTACAACTATCTCGGGGACTTCCAAGGAAAACTCTTAGTCCTCCTGTTCCTTCTCCCTACCCCCGGAGGTCCTGCGCACACGCATCCTTCGCAAACGCAAGGACCTCCGTCCTGGCCCCATTATTCGCCCCATCAAACGGGAGGGCGAGAAAAAATAACCCATTCTGCTCTGGGCCGAATTTCACGAAGCATCCTTTTAAATGGGTCTAGGTCGAATTTGGCCGGAGAAGTCATCCGGTAATTTATTTCCGGGGAAAAGGATCTAAGAATAAAATGTAAGGAGCCTTGAGGGGCAAAAATATAATTAAAAAAAAAAAATGGAGCAATACACGGAACTTAAAATTTGGCCTCTGCAACATTTTCCAGACTACATCCCCTTGGGAATAGGTGATGGAATGATTAGATTAAATTTTTCAACCATCCTGGGTGCATTGCCTCCTGATATCTATACTTTGGTAGCATCCCTTTGCGATACGTTAATGGATTAATTAAATTATGCTTTGGGGTTAACAAGAGGCACGACACCCGAGACACTCGTGGGGTGTGGGAACCTTTTTCTATTCGTTATTCTGAATAATTTTCGGAACAAGGTATGGGAAAATTATGGGGAAAGGATGACGATTTAATGCGAAACGTGATTCGGAGTGACGCCAAAGGGACAAGTTTAATATAATAGTGTAATGATTGGTGATGAAAATAACTTGTTCCTTTTTCAGACCCTTTTCCGGGGCGACTGCAAAATGGGGAAATTTTCCAGTCAGTGGAAATTTCATACCTTGGGGAATCAGCTGGAAAATATGCAGGTATATCGAGGCCTGGGAGAAATAAGTGCAAATAGGGAGGAAATAGGAAAAAAGGGTCGGGAGGGGAAGAATTCTTGAAAGGTCTCGAGTCGGAAGTCATCTTCCGGAAAATGCGCACACAGGGCTGCAGCTACCGGTACTTGAGTAAATTGGATGTTGAGTCTTGAAGTGAGAGGGTGCACCGGTGCATTAGGGACTTGTCAGATGCACACCGTTCGGAAATCCACCTTAATTATAACGTAATAAACATCAGCCAATAATTAGTCAAATCGAACCCACTGATTCAATGAATTTCACGCACGGGTTCAACCTAAACGAATAAACCTTTTCTTATTTTTCATTGTACCACTTTTATTATTTCAATTTAATATACGTATATTTTTATTCGCTATAATTTCTACAACTAAATCATTACGATAAGTCTTCGAAGTATTCCTTTCAGGAGATAAATTTGTCACGTTGAGGAGGTATTCCCGGTGTTGAGGACGGTGATCGAATGTCGTCTATCGTTTCCGTGTGGTTTCCAGTTTACTCAAATAAGTTTTCCAGCTGAATCAGCACGTATTCGGGCGTGTCTTTCGGAAATATCGAATGAATATCATTCACGATTAAACGTAGGCACCCTGGAGTCTGCTAGAGATTTCACGGTGGGTCGGGATCCTTCCCCTTTCCGTCTCATCGGCGACAAAAAGACTTCGCTCAACCTATCGTCGATTTCCTGAATTTCTCGACCAATGACTTTCTACCAAAATTCCGCCATCTCGCAAATATATTTATCCGATGGAACGAGAAAAAATCCCCGCAGATCGTGTCATGAATAATTCCCGCAAACGTATTTATTACCGATCGAGAGGTTTATCGCCGAAGGGCGCATTGGGATGCAGGATCGGTTTATGGGGAAATTTGGAAAAGGCAAAATTGGGGGATTTTTAGGAGTCAGCTGGAGTTCTTTCGTGGGTGGCAGGAGTGGAACCCTTTAGGGATAAAAGCGTTCATAATGCTGGAATGCGAGGGGGTCGAGGAGCAGCCAGGGGTGCTTAATAATGCAATATGGCGTCGAGGCGTCGCGACGCTATGCCCGCTATGCCGCATACCACCACCATATACGCCTACGCCAACCCCATTGGACCCCATCGCAACGAGATATACCGCACAATCGACTGCTGATTGGAAAATATTGGCGGGTCTTCCGTCTCTTTTTCCCCGCGGACGAGGCCATTCCGGAATTTGCGAAATTAAGGAGGGGCGCGCTCGGAGCCGCCATCTTGGAAATCTTCAATGTTTCCAACTCGGGTCTATTTTTTTACTCCCTAATTTCCCTTTGACGCTCGCCGGTCGGGGATTTCTCCTGAAAAGTAACGCACGATTAATCCACACTTCTAACCGAGGCAAAATCGGCAAATGATCGTTTCCTTGAAGCGATTTATCTTCCGTTTAGTTATGCCATGGAAGCCGCCATTTTTTTTCTTAGAGAACCGCGCCTCCGCGTTTCTTTGACTTCTGGCACCGAAAGATCGACCCACAAATCTTGCAGTATTTTTCATTAATGTAACCGAAGTGTCCTTCAATTTTAGGAACGATTTACAGAATAGTATAATAATCGAGGACTCTGGAATTATGCGAGAGATGCACCTTATGTGTTCTTGCAAGGACGCGCGATATCCTTCTTCCGGACAATGAAAGCGAATGCATTCCTTAATAAACCACGTTTATAGACAGATATTTCGGCTTAAAGCAGAGTCAAGGTTGTATTTTCAAGCTGAAGGATAATCCAAGCTCGGGAAATAAGTTCCTTAATTTAATTTAATATTTTTTCCGGTAGCCTTGTCTGAAGGGGGAGAAATTTCGAGCAAGGTAAAGGATTTTTATTTCGGGCTGTGCTAGACAAAAATAGAATCGTTCAATTTGTCTGGCTTGTTTTGGCCTTCTTTCATCTTTTATCTTTAACTGGAGGATATTTTTGCGTATCACTGTACAAGGTCGTTCGAGTGCCATGAATGGTTCTGCCGAAGGCATGCGCTGCAATGGTTGTGAACTCGTGACCTACTGCTCTCGTCCTTCCTCAGGATCTGCTTAACCTTTTGCAGATCAATCGTGAATTATCTCCGAACTAAGGTGGACCAGACCCCATTCTGTTCAAGACACCTTCCCACGAGTTTAATTCCCGGGAATTCTTGGTCAAACGATTAAATTTTGCGAATAACTACCATCAATAAACGAACCCGATAAGGATCCCGAAATCCTGCCGAACGACAATTAAAAATATATATCCACTGAAACGGAGGAAGATTTTATTCCTCCTAACTTCCCATAATCCATTTAAAAATTATTTAATATCATTCGTAACGAGTAGTAACCGAATGATTTTTATTTATTTAAATCACTTTCTTTCAGGAGTTAAGATGGCGAAGTCCAGGAAGAAGAAGAAGCTTTTGGAAAAGACTAAATCGCCCGAAAATGACACAAGAGAGATTCCGATTCCCGGTTTACCGGAGAAATATCTTTGGATGCGCGTGAGTAGGAAAATGAATATTTTTCATACAAGATTTTAACACCTTTCGATGGAACAATAATTCCCGTTTGTAAATCAGGTGAGAAGTAGCACCAAAATGAGGAACGTTTTGGGATACGCCCTGAAGGAATTCAAGAATCATCATACAATAGTGTGGACAGGAAGCGGAGAAGGGATTAATAAAGCCATCACCTATGCGGAAATATTCAAAAGGAAAAACCCTAATTTGGGGCAGATCACGAAATTGAGATGTGTCGAGTAAGTGGAAGAAATAATCAACTATACGCCAAGCTTCTTTGGCTGGATCCGTAGGAACAGTTTTAATTAAATCAATTTCTACGGTTTATTACATTTCAGGCAAAAAAAAGAAACAGACCTCACCGAACAAAAGACTGACGATAAGAAAGGACCTCCTGCTGCCGAAATTCATATTTTGCTTTCGAGGAAAGCATTGGACACCAAGGAATTAGGGTTTGTTTTTCGGCCCCACCTTTTCGTTCGATTTTTAAATACAGCCAGCCTAATTAATAGACATAAATCATTTCAGTTATCAAGCTGCAGGAGCAATGGGCACGTTTCCAGACGAGGCAAAAGAATCGGAAAAGCGTGGCGATAATCCAGAATGCAGCAAAAGGACATCTTTGGCAGTCGCGGAATTCGCTGCAATGGGCCTAAGGATCGGTCAGAAAAGGATGACGAAGGAGCAGTACGCGGCAATGTCGAAAAGAAAAAAGCTCGAAAGTGATAAATAACAGATCGAAGTAAAAATAGGACGATTGTCCCCCAAGATAGACCGGTATAGGGTGAAACGTAAAGCAAAATCGAAAATGGAGACTGACAAAAGATCCTCAAGAAATCAAATAATTCTAGTCGCAGAATTGAAGTACCAGCCTTCGGTATAAATTGGATTTTTATTAATACATCGAGTATCGTTACGGAAGTGGTCACGCGGGGTACATTCCTGCCATTTGTCAGTTTCACTTTTGTCACCTTCGCAGAATCGCTCCTACATAATCAATTCAGTTTCGCGTAGTTTCCCTTTTCTCCGTAGTATTTACAGATCGTATGTACACGTAGCGGATTATCCTCGACAATAAGTCACGGAGTTGCGAGACCTTTGCAAGCGACAAAGCGTTGGAATCTTGCGGACCGTAGTTTGCGGGAAAGGAAATGATTAAAGATTATAATGATGCGGAACAATGTGCGGGGTGTTCACTCGATCGTTACAATAGATCCTGGACTTTACCGGAGTTCAATATTCGGCAGTGATATGAGACAACAATCCGGCACTGATATTGCTTCGCTCGGCATGCACATTAGAAAACATTACCACATCCTCAAGGACGAACGAGATTCTCTACTAACTGACCATTTTCTTTTTCCTTGTCTTGTATACTAATTTTCATATGTTCGCACTTTTTAGGGCTGCCGAGAAGGCGGAATGTTTCTCAATGCGGTGCATTTTTGGATTGCCTGCTGATCAGAGGCTGCGTCGAAATGTCATGAATGTTCCGAAACGTCGTATAAAAGTTTCGCTACTCCAAACAGGTGAACTCGCTGTTCACCTTGCGAAGATCTACTTGCATTTTACCATGTCGCTCTTATCCTAATTTTACGTACATCCTTGCCTGGACGTCATCCAGAGTAAGAAGGGTACTAGTCTTCCCGATTCGCGGGCATAGAAGGCTAACGCGTTGTCTCTAAATGTTGTATGACATTTATCACTAAACTATCAGCACTGACCGCACCTTAAGCAATCTTGCGCTTTCCAACTGACAGTACTCGGTTTATTGTAACGGTTTTGGTTATTATTACCAGACATTCTTCTCGGCATATCAAATGTTTTAAAAAACTCGACGGCGTAAAAGGTTTCAAAAAGTTCTCAACTAATTTATAAGACGTGTTCGTTTCGGAGCGTAGAGGAACTGAGCGTTTTGAGGTTGTTACGTTACATAAAGTATTAATAAAATTAAACGTTCTGGTTCACGATAATTAGGAAAATGTTCCATTACTGGCAATAATACTACTTGTTTTTATGGACATTTGCGATAGTATATGCTTTTACGGAGAAAATAACCTGCAGTAAATTTCATTTGAGCAAACGAGAGATACTTGCGTTTTTAAATAAATAAAATTGTTAACTGACATCTGATAAAGACTACATAAATTTGTGAGTAATAAATAATGTTCCAAAATCTTAAAAGCACTCATAGTGAAAGCATTTGTCAAATGGAAACATGACTACTCCTGTCATTACTTGTTATCGATGATATCTATAAACAATAGATGGTAGGTGTTAAAAGTACTCGTCCTGTAAAATTATTTTGTCAGATAGCCTATCTTAAATGTCCGATACGTAGGGTATACCCCATACGAGCTAAACTGTTCTTCACGGGTTAGAAATGAATCTATAACATAGATATACTAACTTTCTACTTTTAAATACAAAATTTGTTTAATTATACGTGGGCCTCAAAGCGATCTCAAGACTATTATCGATCATTTAGTTGTTACAACATTGATGTAAAGTCTTAAAGTACACTTGCATTTTGTTAAAAGTACAGTTTTCCAAAATTGAAATTCTTCTGAAGTTTTCATGGAAGTGGATCGGTATTTCAATGTTTCAAATCAGGCAGATCTACTCGATCGTCTGTTCCTTGCGAATTACATTCACATCAGGACTGTTAAGTCAGAGTAATAGTTTACACATACTTGAAATTTTTAAAAGTGTCCAAGTGACATTTCAACTTCCCATTCCTCCGACACTCTCGCTATGAGCGAAAGCACTACGGGGAAAATTAAAGAACTTTCGATTTAACAGTACGTATTGTTAAATCTGACAATTGGGTTGCAAACAAAGGTAACGGACTGATGAGCCCTACGCTTCACTTTCCGTTGCCCCACTTCCCTCCATAATGGGCACTATTAAATTATCCTTAGACATCAAGTTGTACTTTGTAACAAATGCTGTAAACCTAAACAAGAAGGTAACCATGATAAATATACATTGTGTTCTTTTAGGGCTATCTAGGGATTTAACAGGTTATCACACATCTATATACATCAATTTTTACCTGTGACAGAGGAAAGTCTTGTTTTCTAATTCATCGAATATTGTCCTATGATGATAATATGCATGTGAGAAAATTCTGTAGACTCTGCGGCAAACCGATCCAAGTTTTGCCACTGAAGAATCTTTAATGCTCACCCTGTTAAAAAGTTTACATGAAATTTAATTTTAATTTACCGTCACATAAAAACATAATTTTTATTTTAATGCTACTAATACCGCCTGCCAGTTCTTTACCTGCTAGGAAAATATTTGTTACTGTTAAGTAAGCAGGCAGCTCCATCGAGAGTATGCCGGGTATAGTCAATGGCTGGACATTCTTTGGGTGTCTTATGAGCAGCACAAAGAAAGATCCACTGTTCCGTAGCAGTCATTTGGGTACAAGTCTCCGGGTGACACTCTTCCTGTAATCTGACTGCCAAACCATTTAGCTCCATACAGAATTGTCTAAGATGCTCGTACTTCCATACACCTTCGTCTTGGGCATCGGGTATATTCAAAATCATATCAATATTTGACGGATCACGGCGAATCATTTGTTGAATATATTGTTGCACCGCCAAGGTGCTGTCCATTTCTTCCAAAGGCTCATCCGGCCATCTGCTGAAATCCTGCCATGAAATCACCATAATCATTATAAATATCTGCATATCCAATATATCACCCCTTCAATGACGAGTGCAAATTAAGCCACTTTATTTATTAATGAAAACAGTTACTTGAAATATACAACAGGACTTTAGTTTATATATTGGTGATAAATATGTAAATGTATTTATATACACATATATGTCAACAGAGGCAGATTACTCCTTGCCTTCTGGAAAAGGAGCATCCTGTCAAATATACACTTGTTAAAAACGTGGCCAACGCCACACGTCAGGGATCATTGAAAACGTCGAACAAATGAAGAATAACTGACATACACTAAAGTGGAATCCTATCCTTCAAATGCATCATAACTATGTAAATACGTGCCGATAAAGCTTTCATTGATTTTCGGGGGGAAGTGCCGAAAAAAGTAGGTACACACAAATTAGATGTAAAAGCATGGCTTCTGACATGAGGGATAATTAGTACGTGTCTGTTTCTTGTGGAATCTACGATGGATTGTAAAACAAATGCCGTTATTAACCTTTGCTTTTGTTCCGGGCCTGTTTCTTCTGTGCATTATCGTACCGTCCGCCATCTTCATTTTTCCAGTTGTTGCACTCGACCAAGGAGTATATGCGACTAAGTTTGATAACTATCAGAGATGAGTTGGGAGATTGCTCACGGGGAGGGTCGCGCGATCGGTCCTGTGCTGCCACCCGATGGAGGATACGGACGGCTAACGCACTTGCCACCTGTTACCCCCCAGTGGCGGCGCCACATCTCTGGTGAGGACTCACGCAATCGCGATGGCAGATACAGGGTTTGAAGCTTTTGTGAGGGGTTCATGATTTCTTCAGCCGGTTTTCGGGCTGCCTAGCCGCCGGTGAATTTTTCTCGCACCTGCGATCATAGTAGCTCGACGGGGAAGGTTGTTTCTGTTCAAATTGATCTTTCGTCTTCCTGTGTGTTCCTATATTAACTGCCACAGGGTATGAGCATCATGAGTGCGTGAGCCGCTAACGGGTACTGTTAGATGGCACCGCCATCGTGATTGCGCTATCCCACTAGAAATGTGTTACGGTGTGAAATGTTCATGGTGTATGGAGTAAAAATACTTCGACCAATAGCGGAATGCCTCGGAGATCGCACAAGTCGAGCACGTTTTCGGTTTGTGTATGTTCCACGTGTGATTGAAATCATGTATAAATAATACGGATTCTCAAGTTTATTACTATCGGCAAAAATGTTGTCCATATAGTATTTTGTTTATGCTGTAAGTGTTGAAAATTGTGAATCCATATCGATTACTTTTTAATCTTAACCTCAAACCGCCAGATGAGTGCACAGTTGATTTGTGATAGAGAGCAGTTAAGTTTTTGTATTTAGTAATAAACAAAACTTCAAGTTAAGATAAAAATGGGGCGCAAAGCAAAATTTGATGAAACAACTGGACAAGGTGTTCGGAGTGGACATGGTAGGAAAGCTAAGAAACAGGGTGATCCGAAGTTCCCGAAAGGTTTAATAGGTATAGAATGATTTATGTATTTACAACTAATCAATTTGATAATATTTCTTTCCTTAGGTTTTAAATTTTAAGCGAATGTAATAATGATTATTGTTATATAGAAAAGGAGACACAGAGTTTAAGTCATCGACAAAAGCAGCGTATGAAAAAAAGGCTTCAGAAAAAAGAGCAGTTAAAAGAAAATAGGTTGAAAAAGAAGCTATTAAAAAAAGAAAAGAATGTAGATGGAAATATTCCTGAAAAGAAACCATTATTAAAGAACAAAAAGTCAGAAGTACTTAAAACGGTTAAGAAAAGAAAAGCAGACAAACTTTCTGAAGACGTATGTATTACTTTATCACCAATGATGTATTTAAGATTGTTTAAAACCTGAAAATTAATTATTTTATTTTTAATATTTTAAATAGAGATATAAATATGGAAACAGTGCTTAATGTAATCACCATTGCAGGTTGAAGAATCCCTTCAGAATAAACAATGGAAAAAAGCTAAACTTTCCAAAAACGTTCCATTTTCATTAAGGATTGATAAAACTAAAAAATCCTTTAATCACTCTAAAGATGATTCAGAGGATGAGGAAGCGTCAATAGAAAGTGAAGAAGAACAGTGTAACGGTAAAAAAATTGGTTCACTTTTAACCATAAAATCTAAAAAGAAATCTCGTCAAAATACCGCTAAAGAAGTCATATCAGAAAGTGAAAATGAAGAATCGCTTGAAAGTGAAGATGATTTACCTGAAGCCCGAAAACTGAAAATAAATTCAAATCAAGATAAAACGGTAATGAATAACTTTGATACATTCAGTGACAGTGAAATTGACAGTGATGAGCTTGAAAAAGATTCTGATGAAGATGAAGATGGAAAAGATAATGAAGAAAGTGAAGATGATTTACTTCCCATTGAACAAGCTAATAAAAAATTGAAACGCAAACAGGAAAAGGAGAGGTAATAGTTTTTTTAGTCATTTCTGTATATTTTCAATTTCATATTCCATACTAAAAATTGCTACTAAATGTTACAGAAAACTGATAGAAGATGAAATGAAGGATAGTGCTACAAATGAAGATTTTTTTTCATTCCCTACTGAAGAGGAGCTTGAAAATACGAGTAATTTAAAAGATGTGCAGCAACGAATTCATGACGTCATTATGGTTTTATCAGATTTTAAGAGGCTGCGTCAAAAACATCGGTATGGTAGATTATGAATATACAAGCAGCTAACACAAGAAATATATTGTCAATTACATAATGTTTAATTCTGTTAGATCGAGACCAGAGTACCTGGAATTACTTAAAAAAGATTTGTGCACATACTTTAGTTACAACAACTTTCTCATTGAAAAGTTAATGCAAATATTTCCATTGAACGAATTACTTGAATTTCTGGAAGCAAGTGAAGTTCAGAGACCAATGACAATTAGGACAAATACACTGAAAACTCGTCGTCGAGACCTTGCACAGGTACAATAGCTTAGAAAAAATAGAAATATACTGAATTGTTCTGTGTGGATATAAACAATTTTTTTTTCTTTTATCAGGCCTTGATTAACCGAGGAGTGAATCTAGATCCAATAGGAAAGTGGAACAAAGTGGGTCTAGTTGTATATTCTTCTCAAGTTCCCATGGGTGCAACGCCTGAATATTTGGCTGGACATTACATGTTACAAGGAGCATCTAGTTTTTTACCAGTAATGGCACTAGATCCTAAAGAAAATGAAAGAATCCTGGATATGTGTGCTGCACCCGGCGGAAAATCCTCATACATAGCAGCACTTATGAAAAACACCGGAGTACTCTTCTCAAATGATGTAAACCGAGACAGAATAAAAGCAGTGGTTGGTAATTTCCACCGTTTAGGAATAGTTAATTCTGTAATTTGCAGTTACGATGGAAGAAAAATGCCTTTGGTAAGCACCAATCCTTTAATGGTATCTTAAAAGTTCATTATCAAAATCTTTGAATTACAATTAATGCACGCCTTTGACATACCATATAATTATGTATTTTTAGTTAATATTCAGTTTGAATGTAATTACATTGACGTTTATCATTCAGGTCATGAAAGGTTTTGACAGAGTTTTACTGGATGCTCCATGTACAGGCACTGGAGTGGTTGCCAAGGATCCAAGTGTTAAAACTAATAAAGATGAAATTGATGTGCAACGTTGTTATACATTACAGCGAGAACTTCTTTTAGCTGCTATTGACTGTGTGAACGCACGTTCAGATACTGGCGGCATTATAGTTTATTCCACTTGTTCAATTTTACCAGAAGAAAATGAAGTAATAATTGATTACGCTTTGAAGAAACGAGATGTAAAATTAGTACCGACAGGTTTGGAATTTGGAGTCGAGGGCTTCACTAACTACAGGCAGTATAGATTTCATCCAACCCTAAAATTGACAAAACGTTTTTACCCGCATGTGCATAATATGGACGGTTTCTTTGTTGCAAAATTAAAAAAATTTTCCAACATTATACCGAAACAATAAAATGCGAATAAGACTTTGGTGTACTTCTTGTACCATTTCCAATAAAACAATTAATGATTCTTGTAACATAATTAATGTACTTTGCATTGAATTAAAGGCATGTAAGTATGTATCGTGTGAATATAAGAGAAGTATGCAAAGTATTTAAAGATTTTCCATGGCAAATTTACTGCATGGTACCTCGTAACAATAAAAAAAAAAAAAACAGGCATATTCAGTTAAAAGATCAAGATGATATTGCCTCATCAAAAATTGGACTGCCTTTAATTGTATAAACTTATGTACAACTGTATACAGAAATTATATTTTACGAGTGCTCACCTAACTTCGCAATGCGATTGTAAAATGCACATATTTATAAAATAATCAACTTGCCCTGTCCTATAATTACAAATATATACAGTGCACATAAAACATTATGCGCCCTTCATGATTCGTAGACTTTTTCTAAATCCAGCAGCATATTTTGTAGAACTCGAGAATTTAGTAACATTCCTACACGTTGACATGTAGCTATAAAATAAGTGACGTTCTACATTTTTGGAATGATGCTATCCAGGAACTTTCAAGGTATCTTCAAAGTGGTTCCATAAAAATTTCTTGTCCAGTCTCATTATTGGAAGAAGATACCTTTCAATTCTTCATCGCAAATTCTCTTGACTTCATCTGAAATTAAATCAAGTGAATTTCTAGTCTTTGTAGCACATTAGAAAGTCCTCACCTTCAACTTCAATTAATGTTGAACTTTTAACTTGTATGACAACAAAAAATTTCCTTAAGTTAGACAATTTTCCAACGACCCAGAAATCGCTCATTGTTTTAATAACGATCTCCCCTGCATTCTGTAATCTAATAAAAATTATTTGTTAAAAAGAGTTATCTATAACTACTGGAAGATACTTTTACAAAATTACCTGTCCATGTCATTGTTAATGTCAGTCATTACCCTCAAGACTTCCGATGTTACGAGAACATTAGAACATCGTCGATTGTCCGAATGAATAGTGCTCTTATATGCTAAGTTTAACTTGTTGAAGTAGACGTACTTCGGATACAATTCCGCAGCAGGACTTGTGTGTTTGGAACACTGCTCAGCAACTGCGCTTACTAATGTTGTTAATTGTGGTCCAAGGAAAGTATCCAAACTTTTAAAGAAATCCATCACCAAGCTGCTTTTTCCTACATTAAAATGATGCATTATAATCTAAATAAAAATATCAGATAAGTAGGAAAATTCACAGATCAATATTATATGTTCGATAATCTCACCATCGACAAACAAACATATCGTAGCACTGAGAGAACGATATACTATTAAATACAAAGAGACTGGCTTTGTATTGTAATTAATGAAGACTTTCGGCACCGTTCCACTTGGTTCATGAATACTTGCTGGACCGGTGACAAATCTATAATGAGTTATCACAATTAAAAGTCTTTGAAACATTAATTTTTTCTAAGTGTAATTAGAAAAAAACCCGTTCTTGTACGTACTTTCCGTAATGTGAACTAGTAAAAGGAGATGGTGACTGTCGTGGCACAGATCCTCCATATAATTCTTTTTCAAGATGAGCTGGTAAAAGTCTAGTCACCAGATAGTGATAAACAACTTGCATGTCTTCCGGTTCAAGTCCACTCCTAAATTGAAATTGTACAATTGTTATTACAGTTGTTTTTATATTTGTCAGAGGATACATACCATACAAGTTGATCATTATAAACAAATGCTGTATATTTAACTTGGGAAAACATAGCTTCTATAAGATTCATAAAACATTGCACTCGAAGCAACGTCGTCTTATCCAATGGTAAAAACAACAGACCTTGAAAGATGTCAACAATGTTGCTGTTGTTCAAATTTAAGGACAATAAATACTGAAAGAAACATTTTTATATTTGCTACGATTCGCATTCACACATTATCGATACATTAAGGAAATTATTTCATAAAGAAAGTAATTTACCCATGAGTAGAAGTGATCGAGTTTGTACTTTAAAAGTGTTATCGATCCACAGTCAGGTTCACTCAAAATTGTACTAAAAGAACCCATAAATAAACGAAACATGGCATATGCCTGTTTGAGAACTGCTTGACAAACTGTGCTTGATACTTTGTCATTTTGATACTCCATGTATTTATTGCCATCCTTTACTTTCCATACATAAGGTATTCCAACAACCTAATTATAATTATTGTAGGATATTAAACTGAGTCTATGCAATATATAATAAATAAAATGTCAGTATTATTAATGAATAATCATCCTTACCATTACCATCCAAAAGTTAGGCTCTGGTTGATAATAAACTTGTCGCGTTTTATGTGTATGACAATAATCACATGGTTGACCAGGATTAAATGACCTATGTCAGAGAGAAACCTTACGATCAATCCTTAAACATAGAATATAAATACCAAATATACTATAAATTCTTAATCTTACTCTGTAAACTTGATGATAGCTTCGCTCAGTCCTATATTTCTGATTTTTGTATCTATATCCGTCTTCGTTGGATAATAGTATAGTATCTTATTTTCTTCCTAAAAATCATATAACAGGAGATTATCAACCACTGCATTTATCAAACTGCTGTCAGTTCTTTAAACAAAATTCAAACAATATACGAATTACTTGCTTGGTAGTAACAAAGTAACAAAAAACTCAAGTTCACCGTACCTCCCCTTCTTTTTTGGCATATGTTCCGTTAAAAATATAAAAGTGTTCCAAAGTAACGTCCGACTTTGCTGTCATGTTAATGCTGTTCAGACGTCTTCACTGGACGTTCGCGATAGGAATTGTCTGCTCTCTTAAAACATCAGTAAGGCACAAAAGTTTCACTTGCAGTAACTGAAACTATTTTTATCACTTATTTATGTCAACCTTTCTCCGAATTTGACAGCTAACCTTATAACTCAATTACCATAGGATTTTCATCAACATTGAAATCACACAGCGCAGTAGCTCTGATGAGGACTCGAATTGCATTAAATAAAGAGAAGATGAGAACTGCTATAGTACTCAAGTGCACTGCTATGAATTTCTGGCGCTGCAAGTGTTTTCTCAGTTATGGACATTATCAGTAACCTTTTAGAAAATTTAATTTCAGTCAATTTTCCCTACGGATCTCGACAAATTCATTCTATTAATGTCCAGAAAGATATACTGGTTGAATTAGCTGGATAATTTAATTTTAATATAACTTCTACCATGTTTTATGTATAAATTTCAAAACACCCGCTCGGTAATTGTCAAAACCGTGCACGCTACTTGATTGGTCCATCATACACCATTGCGCACATCGTCATCTCCCCTTTTTTTGATATGATGTCATCTGTGGTGGACTAATCCGAATTCCGCGCATTCCAATATTCATCGATATACTCAGCCAGTAAGTAAACTATTCCGTTTGATTGCTTTTGACGTCATATAGTAGTCTAACTCACCTTGGCCTAGCCCAATAGTAACTGTTGTTAAGTCTCGTGTAATCATCACATAACTGACGATTGTTATTGTATTTTTTGTACTATCTTATTTAGCTTGTCAAGTTCAGAAACAACAATGAGCATCCTCGTGTCACTGTTACGTCGCAACAGCCAAGAACTCCGTCCGTTAATTAGCTCCTATCTAAACAATGAGAACCTATCTCGCCAGCTGCACTCTTGCACAGAGTCGAAAGAGATTCTGATGTCCGAAGATTACCAGGGAAGTATGCATTTAAACTCTCAAGGCCCTTGGAACACTCGGATGCTCTCTTTCTCATCTAACACTGCAATCTCATCGATCGGATCAACGGGCTCGGGAGCTGGTGTCCTATCGAAGAAACAAGCAATGGATCTCGCTATCAGGCTCACCTCGGCTGAACGAGAAATTCTTATTTCAGCACTGCAGGAGTGTCAATCAAAACAAACTAAAGCAGAGTACGAAGGTAACGAAATATTTTATTCCTTAGTCTAACGCAAGTCCAAGTTTATTGAATGAATTACTTAAACGTAGAATTTCTGTAATACGTACGATTAGTCGAAGGCACCTTCTTAGAAGTTTTTGGAGTATATTCTTGGTTTTATGTTGTAATATCGTTTCTGAATTGCATATTCTTTGAGATTTACCTTGGACTTGGGTTGGAATATTTTATATCTAGTCGGACAAATGATCGTTTTATCGGGAGATATAACATCGATGTATGATAGGCATGATACTTTGTAAGTTAATTAATTTTAGTAGTTTGGTCTTTATGTATTTAAAGCATGCTGCTATCGTACACAGTTTACGGCAGTGTGTATATGAAAATATGTAAATGCTAGGTTTTATATATTTGCGATGATATTTTCAGTAAACCTTTTAAAGTAATTAAAGGTGTGACATCGTATAAAGTGACAGAAGCCATTACCAGTATAATCTTACCAGATCTTATTAAATTATCTATTCAAAGTATTTATCATTAGATCATATTTTGTCAAAGATTTCTGTGCAACACTTAATATTAGATTTTAGTGAGTAAGTGTATCAGGTTTTAACGAGTAAGTAGCTTAGCATTTAACAGACAATCTGATTTATACGAATAGTGCTCACATATTTTTATAAACTTTGCATATTTAGAACAAATTTAAATTACTTTATTTCATTCATTTTTTAGTGTACTTGTTCAACATATAGAATTTACATGTATTTATTAATTGATTTAGATAACTGTGTTTAGAATATGTACATATGGATAGAGGTACATCTGTATGCAAGTAGTCCTTTTTAGTAGATTTATGCATAATTCAACCCAATTTGTATAAACCATTCGGGACATGAAAATTGGTCACATTTGAGGTAGCACATATATGTCATAAAGTATTATCTGGGTACTCAAAATGTTAATCCTATAGGTCAACTAGCAGCTTTTCGTTGGAGAAGCAAATTTGGACGTCCGACCAAAGTACTAACTCTCGGTGATGTGGACCCTACTGGAAGCTACTGTGCGGTACCTGATGATTGGCTACTTCGAAAGTATGGTACGAGTTTCGGCGAATGAGCCCAGCCCATTCTAGTTCTAAGACCTCTTTTAGCTTACGGTGGTGGCAGTGGCAATGGTGTACCATAAAGTATGCATCGTTATTGAAAGAAATGTATTGATTTACATGTACTTAGTCGTGGCAGCAGGTGGAGTGATTGCGGGGAGCCATCATTTAAATTCCTGAGTGATACTTGGGACTTGTCATTTGTTCGTCTCTTAATAACAATAGTTTGATCGTTTGTTGGTTTTAAAATACTAATTCATTTTGTCCTTGTGCTTCAAGGAGATCTTCAAAAGCTGTCTCCATGTAAGCCTGCATGTAACGCTCTAGTAACTTTATGTAAATAAACGACTCTCAATGTTAATTACAAACAAATTACAACAAAAATTCCAACTGCCACTCGCAAACACCGTATTTACATGAAGAAAATGAATTTTCTGAATGAATTGAATGCTAGCAATGCCTCCACCGTTCGAATCACGATCACCTTTTCACACTTACCTGCTGCTTTTGGGCATAAATTTCTTGCAACGTAATGTTCACCGGTGTCTAATAACTTTCACTGTTTTCCTTCTCTGCTTCACCTCTTCTACGGATAAAATCTACTCTGTAAGTCTTCTACCTTCAGCTGCTTTACATCTTGTGCATTGTTGCTTGTACTTATCCACTGAAATTCCCTTCACATTGTCAACTTTGCCAATACACAAGTACACTTTCACTTATCACATGTCCAAATCGAATCAGGTTTTTGGATTTATTACTGCTTGAATATTTCTAGAAGAAAATGATAGACCATCAAAACCACAGTAGAAAATGATTTGTATGCGTAATCCTATGGTGTACCATTTTCTGCTACAATTTTTAAGCAGAATTTATTCCACTGAAGTATCTAATTAAATAATTTACATTACAGTTGAAACAGTGCCAAATCCAAGCAGAGCTGACTTGATGAAAGGTGAGGGAACGTTTTTGTGTAACATTCACTACTTTCTATTGTCCTAAGCAGTATCGATTACTTTTTTAATATTTTTTCATGCACGAAGTTTTAATCCATTTCGTTATATTATTTAAAGTATTTTTTTTAATAATAAGAATGTTCAGCCAAAGAGTGGATTCTTAAACAATTCTTTGTTTTGAATTACAGCTGTAGGCTGCTCGTGACTTATCCGCTTTTTAATTCTTAATGTTTACTCTAACAATAAGTTTAAGGATTCTTTAATTAGTTTCATATTTTTTATGCTCGTTCCACAACTGTTTGTTTATAGCACACTAGGTGCAGTATGTTATAATAATATTTGCAAAGTTTAGAACCGTCTTAATAATGAAGTCAATATCTTTTCAGTATTAATCGCAAATGCAATTCCTTTCATCGGATTCGGTTTTCTTGACAACGCCATCATGATTATCGCTGTAGGTATTACTGTTTATGCCATTTAGTTGCCGATTTGTAATTTGTAAATTTCAGGGTGATAGTATCGAGGCGACGCTTGGCTCGATAGTGCCTATCTCGACGATGGGAGCTGCTGCAATCGGGAATACTATTTCTGACATTATAGGAATTGGATCAGCATATTACGTAGAACTACTTGCTACGAAAATTGGCTTCCAACAACCCGAGCTAACGCCAATTCAAATGAACTTGCCGACAACACGAAGACACGCTAATGCGGTAATGTCATTACCAGTTATAAGTATCGGAGTACCAAGAATTTCTGTCCACGAAATGTAAAGTTAATTTCAATCTAGGGTCGAGTACTCGGAGTGACGATAGGATGTTTCCTGGGAATGTCGCCACTTCTTCTAACGAGCAATGTTTAATGAGAAATTCAACCAGAAGAGGCAACCAGTAGATGACAAAGTCACAAAACCGACCAATAGCGGAGTCTCACCGTGTTACTGTTTAGAGTAATTGCCGTTTAAAGCCCACTGATCATTTTGGAAACTCAATGTTTGTGACAATTTATTGATGCATTTTTTATATGGTCTTCCGCAGTATTGTATATATTTAAGGAGTGTATATAGTTTGTTTTAAGTATGAAAGTGTCTGTCCCGATGCAATCACAGTGTTACACATAAGTTACACTGACACATTGACACCATATGATTACGTAATCCAGTAGAGATAAGAAAGATTTTCACATGTTTCTTTTTATTTTCTTAATCATCGTTGCGATTACTTTACTGAAAAAGTTAGCACATAGTTACTAGAGACGGAAAATTGTCGAGTAAAAGTAAGTACAAAAAATATACACTTGACAGTACGTCTCTTCTACCACAATTATTAGTTCTAAGAGGTATGGCTGCTTGATATTAGTCTGTCACCAACTCCAACGTTAGCGCCTGGGTCCAAGAGAAATCTTTGTGACATAAGTCATATAGTATCGCCAGTCCCGTAAGGGAAATTTGAAATCTAAATCAGGAGTTTGCTTCCAATTAAGCTCCACTGTCATGGTGACAGGGTCTTGCACATAAACAACAGATTCAGAAATAGATCTGGCATTTGTGACAAGCATATTAATTCTATTTAACTTATCCTCAATAGAAGAATCCGATTTTGATTCCAATGCCGAGAACACGGGCAACCAAGTCATAACTGAATTTAGCCACCACTCCCATCCTGTAGCATTTTGAGTTTCTATTATGCAATTCGGGCATGTATCATTGTAATCCAATGAAGCGAATAAAAAGTCTATTGGCAAGTCATCAGAGGGTATGGCATACGTTTTCGGCAATTCAGTTTCCAAAATCGGAATTAATTTTGTCTCCAGAGCGTCGGTCAATTGAACAGACTGTTTTGGCGTAAATAAACTTCCTGGTATTTGACTGGTGACCAGTGCAGATCCTAAGAGGGTAACTACTCCTGCTGCATATGTTGCAAGGCATATCGATGACATATTAACCACAGTCAGAACAACATCCAGCAATCGAACCGAGTCAACTAAGCAGCATAGTTCTCCATATGAGAACCAGCCTCGTTTGCTCGCTTCCTTATATGCCACATCTCTTTCCAATCTTCTTAAACGGTCCCAAAACTCTTGCTGGCACACATAGACGGACCAATTCTATAAAGTGGAGCAAAATATATTACATGAACTCATTGAATATACATGACCATGGTTGATAGTTAATACATACAATTGCATTAAGAAATTCTTTTTCCAGACGATTAACTTGAGAAAGAGTCAGATTGCCTGATTGAGCCCATTCGATGTTATAAACCTCATCCTCTTCTCCCCGGTCGTGCAAAAATTTGCTGGCTATCATCTGATAAAAGAAATTAATTAATTTTCGAATATCCTGAATTTTTTGCATCGTCAATAGAAATTAAATCATTTGTATAACCAGAGTGACTAGAAAAAGCTCCGATGGAGCCACTTGCTGTAGATATTCAGGATTGCAGTCCTTCAATCGTTCAAGATACAACAGCGCTAGAACAAGCGAGCAAGGGGAAACACAAGCATTCCGTGATACACGGCTCGCTTCTTCGACATCCAGACGTTTCAGAGTGTGACCACCTCGAACTTCCGTAAATAACTCTGCAGCAAGTTCTAAAAAAATCTATGTGCAAATATACTTATAACGAAGCAATCATCGGAACATGGCTGCCAGCACTAACCTGTTACTGGCAAACTGAGGCAATCCGTCCTCGGTAACTTGGTATAATAAAGCGATTGTTTAATTCGATTTAAAAATTCATCATGAACGTCTATGCTCTGTAAAAGTAACATACGTTATGATATATCCCTGTAAAATGTAATGTGCCTCGCGTATCCTGCTGCGCACATTTTTATCTGTGAGTAAAACTCACCTTGAATTTCACCGAAGACCTTTTACTTTTCGAAATGTTCGTCATAGTGATAGCGATTTTCCAGAGACAATTTTCCGACTTTCAAATTAAGTTTTTCGTACACTTGTTAAATTAAAAGTAGCAAATACCTTAATACCAAAACAATAACCTAACTGCTATGAATCATGCTACCGATATTACCAATATTACACGCATGCATAATACCAAATATCATTAGTCTAGCACGAGGTAGAGAAAATTCTGTAGCCGAGGGATGAGTGTGGTATGAGTATGATCGAATTGGATGGGTTATGGAATCCTGTTTCTGCCCGTTTCCACGAGCGCTGGGAAGTCGACGGAAATCTGAATAAAATTAATTTTCTCCCGTTTCCCTGAAAAAAACTAAACGACGCCGTATTCATATTTCTTATTCACAGTTAGTCATTACTTTTGGTACTATAAATCTAGTAATCTTTCACTTTTTCCCTGATATGTCTCCGAAATCCATGATTTCTTCCCACCGTTACACATACCGCCCTCTCTTATCCGGTGTTCGAACGAGCACAACGGCCTCGTTAACATCGATAATCGTCAGGTGAATCGATTCGAACCTCCCGCCAATGGCGCCGGGTCACGTGACGCGGGGCGACGAGCGCGAGATGTCGCGCCGGCCGCAAGATGGCGGACGCATGCGCGCTCCCGACGGCAGGTACTCCGTATCCAAGATGGCCGGCGGGAGCGCGATGCCGTTTGACGTGCGCGTAAAATGAGTACCTCGCGGTGTTCTTGACGGTAGGAGCGTCGGTTCGCGAGTGTGCGTCGTTCGTGGGCCCGGCGCGAAGTGCCGGCGAGACCAGCGGGCGCGAAACATGGCCCTGGTGACGGTCCAGCGGTCGCCGAGCGTCAGCAGCTCGCCGCAGAGCTCGGTGGGTTTCCGAGGTTTAATCCGTGAGGGGTCGAGGATGCCTCCCTCGGTCGTGCCGGTCTCGAAACGCCGATCGATCGCCCCGAGGAATTCGAACCATGCGAAGGTCCCCCTTTCAATTTCCCTCCTGCGTTTCCCTCCTTCGCGGCCGCTCGATGACGCTCCAAGGCTCGCGACCACCTTGCTTTCCTGTTCGGACCTGTCATAACGCGCGTCGACGTGCACGCGCTCGGGGGTGTGCGTCCCCCTTCGACCCTCGACTCGACTCCGTCACCCCGGGATTTCGATCAGAATTCAGGGGTCGAATCAAGGGAGTCTGCGCGACGTTCGATGCCAGGTCGATCGGGATTACTCACGGGGAGGGTATTTTTCCGATTTGATCCTCCTGGGTGCTGGATTTTCCTGCCCGCCGTTTCCCGGAAGGGGCGCGCGCTCTTAGGGGGACTCGCCGTCAAGTCGACGCTACCGTGGCTCGCCCTCCGGACGCGGAGTAAACACGCAGTTGACGCCGGGTTAACGCATCGCCTACTGCACTCGGGCGCGAAACCGCCAACCGTCATCGGCTGCGCGTGCAATCGCGCTTGCACGTGCTCCGACTTCTGCCATTATCAAAATCCTTCCCCCCCATACAGGTCCGTTATACGCGTATTGGGTATATTGAATGGGAAAGTTCGCGGGAAAATTAGTGGCGGCTGAAGATTCATTATCTTGTTTCGGGGTAGGTGATATTAAGTGGTATTTGGCATCGTTGGTCAGCTTGGTACCTTTCGAGGGTGTTGCAGGTTCCCTTAAAAATAAATTCGTCGATGACGTGGCTTTTCTTTAAAAGAAAAAAGAACTCATTGATGTAATTTTTCTCGATACAAGAAATATCATTCTCGATTTAATTATTCCGCGAATCATTGTGGCGCAAGCTTGGGCGTCTCAAAGTGGACCGGGTCTCGGGACGACGCAATCTCTTCTTCCCTTCTGGGAACTCTTTCCCGTGGAAAGAGGAGCACCCGGTTGCACCGAAGTCCGAGGCAATTAGCTCTCCAGAGTTTGGTGGGAAATGGTTTAATAAAAGGCCGGCCTCCGTGGGGTCGATGCCAATCTGTGTCGTCGCGGTCCCACGTTCGTCCTCGACGAGCCCTGGGGCGCCTCTCCGACGGACTCTTGGAAAAGCGGAGCCTCGTTTACCGCGCCGAGGAAACTGCGCCCACAGAAATGCTTTCTTTTTCTCCTTTCAGCCCCTAAAAAGCTCCCTGACACGGCCGTCGGTCTTACCCCCGGATGGTGGGCACCGTTTCGCGCGTGCTCGCCTCCCTTCAATTCCTAAGAATAACCCGTTCCCGCCGGGAAGACGGCGACGCTCGGTAGAGAGAGAAATTCCGGGAAAATTCTACGACGCGAAGAACGGAAAGGCCCCTCTGCACTCCCAGACAAGGAGAATTTACTTGCTCTCTTTACCCGAGAAAGTCGCGAAATTCTGTGGATTTCAATCCGGTGAAAAATTCACCCCCACGCGCCTTTCCCCTTGGAAAAATAAAAAGGAAGTCATCGCCCCCCTCCCCTTTTTATCTTTCTGCCGCACCCTGGCGAAAAGAAAAACTCATCGAAGCTCTTTCTAAATTGTCGAGTTTATTTCTTGAAGATTTTCCCCAGTTCTTTCATTTTTCAAGTTTTCCCCGGTACTTTTATTTCTTTCTTTTTTTGGGGGGGTGGGCAATTTCGCCAGGGTGCACCGATAGGGATGAATTTTGTGATTCCCTTCTGTACTCGAATTTTCCACCCCCGCGGTTCGCCGCGGGATATCCCTTTTTATCCGTCCCTTTTTATCCGCTCATTTTTGACCGCGGGCGGACGACCTTCTCCCTTGGCCTACCCCATGGGGGTTGGGCCGAGGGGTGATTCGCACCCCATGGACCTGTACTTAGGCTGAATGGTCGGCTAGTTTATGCGAAGTGCGCGCACAGAGGAGGCAGTGACGCGTTCCTCTCGTCGAGCGCCAAAAGGGGCTTCAATCGATGCACGCCTATCGATTTTTAATGCCTCGTTTACTGCGCGCATTTTCCCCCTGTAAGCCCCCCCTGCCCCCCTGGTCTTCCTGATACGCGCGAATTATGCGCGGCGATACGCAGGGTTAAGCTGATTTACATAATTTGATTAAAATCGCGATTAAAACCAGCGATTTCATCAATTGGTTTATATTTTCAACGGTCACGATTTTTAATATTTAAAGTCAAGAATTTTTTTTTATATCATGAATTATTATTTTTTTTATATCATGAATTTTATATAAGGAAATCACGTTTTTTATCTCGAAGGAAGAAAATCACGATTTTTATTTCGAAGGAAGAAAACAAATCTTTGACTTCTTGGGGTGGGGGAAAAAAAAAACCTGATTTTCGTCAACCTGTCGATGTGCGAAAGGGAGGATCTTCGTTCTCGAGAGTCCCTGCTCGCTCAAAGATCACATCGAGAGGAAACGTTAAACAGCTAACTGTACTTCCGCTTATAATACCGCTATTGTTCGGTCTTGCGCGTGCCTCGCGGTCGGGTTCGCGATGAATCGCCGCGATTTTTCGCACAAGCCCGCCGAGAGGGCCCCCGTTTCTTTTTTCCTCGATCTCGGGGGCGCGGCGCACCGTGAATCCGGTGCAATCGGGGAATAAATCCTAGCCGGGGAGGAAAAGGGGAACCTTGGCTGCTCGGTTTGTTTACAAACGCTGAAATGAGTTTCTCTTTTGCAGGACTCGGGCGCTGGGGCGCCGGCGGACGACGACGATTCGGCCAGGACCTGCAAGAGGTGAGCCTTGCACCTGCATGGTGCACTTTGGCGATGTGCATTCTTCTGGTATTCGTAATTAAAAGGAGACTCTAAAGAAAATTCCAGATAGATAGAATTAAATTATACCGCACGGCGGAAAGATCGAGTCGACCCTGGGACCCGATTTTCGAGTTCGTACCCTGGGAAGAAAAAAAAAAATTCATCGGACCAAAGAAATAATTAGATCAAAGAATATTTCATTTGAATAAATTGTCATCATTGCAAAGAAATGTCGCGTCCCATTTATTGGAATTTATTCGAGTCAAATGGTTATCCCATAATTAACCAAACATATTCTTTGATACTATTTAAAAAAATATATATATATATTTCTTTGGTTCAGTGTCATTTTTTTTTCTCGGTGTACTATCAACTTTCGCACAGTGTGCGGCTTTCAAATGTTGAGCAATAAAGCGACTTTGGAACAATGTGAGATTTTTCATGCGAAAGAATTCGTACGAACTCGAGAATAGGAGCTCTTCTCGCCGAGGGACCTCCTCTGGGTGCCTTCGATTAATCGATAAGAACCGATCGCGAGCGGTAATGCGATTCGGCGACAGTATCCGAGAGGTAGTAGGTAGGTCAAGGATCCGAGTAAGGAAAATTTCTCTAAATTTGGTAAGGAGTCGCGGTACTCCGCGGGGCTCCGAACATGGCCTCGCGTCGGAGTTCACTTCGAATGTAGCGGATAAGCAAAAAAGAGGAAAAAGAGGGAAAAAAAACCGATCAAGTCGCCGATTAAGGTCGGCGAGTAAGACGTAAGGAAACCCTCCCGGGGCGGTTGTTCGGCGAGGACGCTCGACTGCATCCAAGTGCAGTGCTCGACGTGAGCTAAACTAAGGTCGCCATTGTATTGTATGTACATGTGTACATGTATACCCAAGGCTGGATAGAATTCCTGTTCATGGTTTACACATCGCTATCTTGACAATCGAGTCGAAAAGTCTTTTTCGAATTCTTTCTCCTGTACATCATTAACTCATAATAATTATTTGAAAATTATCTTTTACTCTTACGTATTTTACTGCAACATAATTACTTATAATAATTAATTGAACGTCTACTTTGCGGGGGGATTCGATTTTCATTGCACGTGTCGAGGAAGATCTTGTAGGATGTTTTGTCTGGCGCACTGATTACTTATAATAATTAATTATAAAATAGTAAAATTGGCGTATTGTAGAGGGACTCGATTTTCGTCACGCGGGTCGAGAAACCACGTTGCGTTGTATATAGGCCCGATATTTAGAAATCGGAGAAACTCGACAATTTCTTGTGCGATTTGCCCCGCCAGAATGGCGCAACCTCGCGTAACCTCGGCTCGGGCCATAAGGACGGATTTTCCGGCCGGCGAGTTTTCCTGCCGCTCTTCCTCCCTCGCGATCGAGGAAGGGGCAATGAGCGCAATTACGACGGCCGAGCACGACGAGAAAAGGAAAGTTATTTCCTCTTCTCGGTGCTCTTCCGTGAGACCGCTTTGACAACTGGGACGAGCCGGAAGCGCAGCTCGACTCGCGTCGTCTTTTCACTCGCATCCGGATGCTCCGTCCTCGTCTTTCCTTTGTCGCGATTGCCAAGAAGGGAGATACGGACCGAAAGAAAGAGAGAGGGAAAAAAGGAGATCCCTCCGTTTGACGTCGAAATCGAGCCGAAGTGCACTCGCGCGACGGAAATTCCCAATTTACTTATCTCAATCGAAGAAACAATTTCTATTTCTACCCCTTTCTCGCAAATTAAAGACAAAGCTCGTTTTTCGTACTATCTCGGATGTCGATTTCGAAACTCCTGAAATCGTACGAGCTGTGCGCAAAGTGCGATACCGTCCTCTGTAAAATTGCTTGTATCTGTGGGATTACTTTTTTTTTTGTACCGTTCAGAGGGTGGCTTTTTTTATAAATAATCTCATATTTTAGATGGACAACCTTCGGCATCCTGCCTAAAGGTCGCCCCGTAAAAATATATCCGCTTTGTGGTGCACCCTTCGAGGTCGGATCTCTTCCAAGTCGCGGAAGAATCGGGTCGATCGAACGCTTTTATTCGCGATTGCTCGTCCGTGTTCGCGTAAAGGTCTATGTGCATCGTCGGGGACCTTGGGATAATGTGAGAAATGTATCTAAAAAATCGTATTCGGAGGTGGACATTTCCAAGCGAGAGAATTCCCGCACTTTGCGTGCACTTCTGAAAGAATTCCGGCGCGCGGGAAAGTCCCCGTCTGGTTTTCTCGGAGCAGAAGTGCACTCAGAAGACGAAGCCAAGCGGAAACCAAGGAGAGCGGCGCAAGCTTCGATGGTTAATTGGGTATGCCGAACAGAGGCGAGAGCCAACGATTCGCAAAAAAACTCACGACGCGAATTTCGAGGCGTTCGACCGGAAACGATCGGCCGCGGAAAAATTATCCGCGACGGATTCTCCCGGTGGGTAAGAAGGTCGGCAGAGGGTATTTCATCTTCGTTATTTCAATTACGGGAAGTAGAATCGATTTATTCACCTTTTACGGAAAGAAAAAACACCAAAGAGATCAACTCGCGAAACTGAGAAGAATAAAAATTCATTGGACCAAAGAAATATATTTTTGACTAATATCAAAGAAATAATTCAATAATTCAAAAAGTAATCGCTTGACCCCAATACATTCAAATGTTGCAATTCCGAGGAAATGTTGCATCCAATTTATTGATTCTAGTTTCTTTGGGTCTAATAATTCTTTCCTCGAATTGACAAATTATTTCTCTGGCTCGATGACATTTTTTTTGTCTCGGCGTATCAGCTGCGGAAAAATGATCTAAAGTGCCGGATCCTTTCGATAAGGGTGGTGGGCACCTTGGGAAGATTACATCTTCGGTATTTATATTGCGGGGAGAAAAATCGGTATTACTTTTTAGGGAAAAATCGAGGGGACCTCGCGAAAGGGGTATATCGAGGCTTCAGGGCCAGGTTGAGTCGATCCTGCGCGATCGAAGGTTTCTCGGCACGAAAGTAAAAGGATCTTTGACGATAGTCTCGAGTCACGTCGCCGGCCGTGAACTACGAGTTCTGGCTTGATTTATTCGAAATTGCGAGATCGATTAATGGGGTCCCGAGCTCGACCTTGCCAAGTCGATCGCTCAAAAGGATCCGCGAGATCGCTTCCACGTATTGGCCACGGTCGAACATGAAAACCGACTTTGCGCTCGTTACTTATCGGCCTAGCCTTCGATAACTCGCCGTGAGAATTGTACCTGTACGTAGATATAACAGAAAAAAGAGGAGGGGGGGGGGGATAGTAATGAATAAAAAAAAAATCTTGTGACCATCAATGGCTGCTCTCGTTTCGAGTGCGCCCAAAGAACCCGGATGTCTCTTTTGGAGAAGTCCGGTTTTACGCGGGGCGGACTCCTCGTTAAAGAGTACCTCGTCGGTACATGGTGTGCACATCGAGTGCACGCGAAGAGTTGCGGGTAAAAACCGCGTGTACTCGAATGCTCCGTTATTACGCGCGGTGGGTGCCCTTTGGCCGGAGAGAGATCGCTCTCCTTCTCTCCCGCGTCGAGAGGCTAACCTTTGTTTAACCCGGCGTCGTTGGCCGGAATGTTTATGCAAATCGCCCGGTAATAACACGCCGGCCAACAATGGCCCGCTTGAAAAACCGAGCGGAGGTTAAAAGTCCTCGCGGGAGCGGGTCGACCTTCCGCAGGGCCGTTCTCCCGTCGCGGAAATTGAGGGAGAATTATTTTGCGGAATGATTCCGCGGGGGAGACGAATTGAATGAGGAAAAAAAAATGGTTTATGGTCGTTAGAAAATAATATCGTCATAATTGGCTGTCGAACGTTTCTAACAATCATCGAGTGGAGTCTTCTAGGTTTCGAGGGAATTCGAAATGGATTGTAATGTGCAAAAAATCGTCGCGGAAATTTAGGGAGAATTATTAATCGAACAGGTAATTCAATATGTATCTAAACGTGAAAATATTTATTAAACTTTTCTACAAACTGGGTGCACCGAATCATCTCAAATTTCGGCACGTAAAGGCCCTGAGGATGAACGCGATGCTCGTGAAATTTCATTTTTCAATATTTTTTTTTTTTAATATCGAAATTTCATGAGCGTTATGACTTTCTTAGGACCTGCTATCACGTGCTGATTTCAAATGATTCGGTGCACCCAGTTTGGAGAATCTTTTGACGTTTTGGTACATATGGAATGACTCTTTCGTAAGACCTTAAAGCTTTAAAAATACTCTTGCGAAAATTACGGGGAATTATTAAGTGCGTCGATTGCGCAGGAGAGACGAAAAACGCGCAGCTTTGTTCGCTCGAGACGACCACGTGGCGATCGAGGAACTCATGCATATACATCGCCACGAGTGGCCATTTAAACGCCCGACACGCCGGAGCGATGGATTTTTAATCGGGATTCAATACGAGAACCGTCGAGACCTGCTCCTAATAACAACGTTGCCTTATCGACGCGCCTTAACCGCAAAAAAAAATCGACAATAACTGTTAAGGGGAGAAACGTACAGAAGGCACCGAATTTTCAGCGAATTTATTGCCGACGACTCGATCCAACGCAATCACGATTAGTCACTCTAATCACGACGAATCCTTATCGGACGAGAATTTTCTTAGTTTATCAAGAATAGCAAGTGCACCGAAAGAGCCATCAAGTGGGACTTCCTTGTCACGTTTCGTTGCCGAATGTCACGGTGTTTTTTTTTCTTCTTTTTTCCTTTGTTATTTACATCATTTTCCCTGCATTTTCACATTCCTCGCCGTCGTGACGGATTGTGCAATTCACGAGGCGGCCTTTTTCTTTTTGCACTCGCACCGCTGTCTCGGAGAAAGCGAATGCGTCGAGTTAACTCGCTCGGCGAGCGTGTCGCGTGATTTGAGAATGAAAATCGACTTAAGGGGGCCGGTGACTTTTCGAAACGATGGCACGCGGGAAAGAGGTGGGGGTGGTGATTTTCGATTTTATTTTTTAATTGGGTGAGGTTCTATAGGGTATTACTCAATGCCGGGGCCAGTTTGTCATATCGATTGCGGCAAATCGATTATGACTTGGCACGTGGCAGAGAAACGCGACGCAGCTGCTAAACGGAAGCGTTATAAACAGAGGAGCGTCTTGTGAAAACAGCTGATCGGTTGACAGTTCGTCGATGAACTGACGTGGTGAGAAATGGTTAACGGTTGTCAGAAAATGATATCGTCAAAAATTGACTGTCGAACATTTCGAATAATACTGGGCATCGATGGCGATGGTCCGGTGGAGGCGCCGAAATTTTTTGAAAAATCGGGAAAAATTAACGATTCCGTGGAATACGGTTCTTTGAATGGGGGTTCGTCGATGAATCAAAGCTCTAAGAGATGATTTATGGTCGGTAAAAAATAATATCGTCGGAAATCAACGTCAAACAATTTTGAGGATCGGCGAAGATGGCCAGGTGGAGGTTTCGAGGCTTCGGAAAAATCCGAAATAAATTCGGAAGACACGTGAACGAGCCTTTAGGAGGATCGCGAGCGGTTTCCGCTGAATGCAGCGAGCCTCCTCGTGGCACAAAGGCGAGAAGTAAAAGTCGAAGGCGTTACCCCCCTCGAGTTTTATTGTGCAGCCGGCTTACGCAATTACCCGTTTGTAGCGCGAGTCGCCTTCCCCGGGGCTCGTTACGTATCTTTTTGAAACGCGAGCTCGACACTTCCTCAAGTGGGTCCTTGATTTCGCGTTTATTACCTCCGAGTGAAACGCTCCCTCTCTGGACAAGAGAGGATAAAGAAAAGTGATCTCGAATTCGAGCAGGACCTTTTCCCGGGAACTTTCGAAATTCCTTTCCGCAAAGAAAAGCCGAATTTCCATGCGCTGCTCCGACCAGTCTTTGTTGTATTTTCGGTTTTAATAATCCGAGGTTTAATAAACCTCGGTTTGTACCGTCAGCCTTGGGAAGCATTATTCGACGTCGGTGTAAACACTCGGGCGAGCTGGATTTCGGGCCGATTGTTCTGGGAATGTTGGCTGATATGATTTTGAAAGGACCTCGTGATTCGAGGCCGAGTCTTTGTTGAAGTTATATTGTACCAAGACCGACCCGCCTTCGTCACGCTCCTCTCACATCTGTCGCGTGAATTAATTTCGATTGGATTAGCGCAGAGCAAACGTGAATGGGATTATTGAGAGCGGACATTCCGCGGGTCGCGTCGAGGCACCGCGCGGAATTAATCGCTCCCGTAAACTTGGCGGCTCCGTTTCCATTCCGGTTTAACGCGAATTTCCGCATTTGGATCTCGCGAATGTCTTCGCACCTTCGACTTCGATCCGCTCGAGTCGTTTCACCTAAATTTCCGCCGTAATGAAATCAGCCGTGAAGATAATATTCTTTGTTATATTTTTCCGCGTGCACTCCACAGCAGCTCGAGTCGTTAGATATGACTTCGCGACCGGATAAAATCAGTCGTGAAAGTAATAACTGTCGTTGCATTATTTTTCTTACGTACTTTCCTGTAGGTCGTGCATCGACTGCGCGAGTCGTTTCACCTGGCTTCGCTACCGGATAAAATCCATCGGGAAAATAATTCTCCTCGTTGCACTTTTCCTCACGCACTTCACTGCAGGTCGTGCCGTTTCACCGACTTTGCGTCCAAATAAAATCAATCGCGAAGAGAGGAAAGGAAATCACGTTGCACCTTTTTTCTTTTTTTTTCTCGCGCACTTCGCCGCATATCGTGGCATCGACCGATCGAGTCGTTTCACCTGACTTAGCGTCCTAATAAAATCAATCGCGAAAATAATATCTCTCGTTGCACTTTTCACTGCAGGTCGTGCATCGGCCGTTAAGGGGAGTGTCCCGAACGGGCGATCCGGTTGACTGGCGATGCCGTCGGTTCGATAGATCGTAACGAGTCGTTGACATCGAGTTCGAGCCATTCGATCTAACCTTAGGTAACGGAGATCGGTCAAGGATCGCGCATTTGCATGCACATGCACATATACCTACGTGTCCAGAAGCTGCACGGTGCAACGTGGCATCGGAGGCAATGCACTCGAAAGTTAAGGCATCGTCTCGTACGACGAAAAAACTGTGGAAAAATCAGGCATTGCTTGAATTCCTCTTACGGAGGAAATATAGAGAAAACATAGAGAATATCTAAACTCTCGAGATAAAGGACGTTACTCTTAAGCGAGATCTCGACGATTCCGCAGGCTTTCGCCGGTGCGAAATTCCCGCGGAATTTACCGAGGTCCGTATCCGCGTTATTACGGGCACTGACGCGAACAAGTCGCTTTTTAAGGCCCATTCCGTTGAAAACGCCTCCGATGGCTCTCGGCTAGCACTCCCTCTTACACGTCGATAAAACGGCAGCGAAGCGTCGTTTAACGCCGCGGAAAAATCGAGCGGCCGAGGGAACAATTAATTCCGCGGAAAAATCCGCCAGCCCTGCAAACGGTTTCCATCGACCATTGCACTGAGATTTAGCAATTGCGTAAAAATCCGCCACCGTGTCCCTGCTTTCTATTTCCTATAAACGGATGCCTTGCCGTACTTAATCTAGCTACGTAAGACTGCTCCATGTCGCACTTTTCACTCTTTTCTTTCATTTTTTTTTTTTTTTTTTCGTATACAAGGATTACATGGAAGGAACTCTTCGCCGAGGACATTTTTGCAAACTCAGAGACGGTCAGGGATTTATGCATGAATATTAATTTTCGACGGCGTTTCGCGAGTGCCTACTCGGTGCAATTACCTGGCTGGTCCCCTCGAGTCGATAAAACACGAGTCGGTAGTAAAGCATCTTCGAGCCTGGGAAAAATCCAACTACCAAGCCGCGGGTCGATTACGCCCTCGGATAATTGTTTTTGCGGAAAAATCCGTAATACGCGTCGGAGTTCGAAGGTACTTTTAATGGGGCCGGTCCGTTCGATATGCAAAGGGGTATTTATAGGCGCAAAGTGGCCGCGTTACCACTCGGTAATTAATGCGTTAAATTACCGTGATTTACGACTCCATTACCGTATTCTTTATCCCTGAGAAACTTCGCCGTAAATTGTAACTTTCATCTTAATCTCAAGGCCGCGTTAGTCCCCTCGAGTTACGATAAGGCGAGTCCTAGGCGAATCATCCGAAATCTGGAAATCTCGGAACTACGTCGATCCTTGGACATTTCTAGATTTATCTGGGGAGTTTTTTTTTTTTACGTCACCGTGGGCCTTTATTTATGTCGCATTTTACATCTTGCAGCCAGGCCTGTAGGCGATCGCGCACTGCAAACGTAACTTGTCCACTTACACGTCGGCCGGCACCATTGTCGAACGGTGGACAATGTCCGGCATATAAAAGGCGGGGATCTCCTGCAAGAACAATGCCGTCATTGTTCTTGTCCGGGCGAACCTCGCGGAGCTACAGGGACGACCATCGAGTGCCGTTCATTTTTCCGGAAGGGTCGTTCCACGGACTCTCTCCCTTGAAAATCGCCCTGGAAAATGTCCTTTCGATAGATACAAATCCAATTAATTCCGTCCTTCACCGGAATTAAGTCAACGGGGGGGGGGGGCAATTATCGAGGCGCAGCATCTCAAAGAGCGGATTTCTCTCGATCTGGCGTAGGTGAAAAGTTTGGTCGGCGCTCACCTGCTGGTGGTGGTCCCTTTCCCGTGCACTCGTTCCATTTCACCGCATTAGAAATTGACTCTAATTTCATTTGCTCGGTCCAATGGAGCGGGCTCGTACCTCGGCCAGAAATAAAGACGTTTCCTCGTGCCGGCGTCGCTTCCGTTCACTTCCTCGAGGCTTGTTGGCCGAAGTCATTTGGCGAATTTACAGGCGATGGAGAGAGAGAAAGAGAGCTTAGCCGCGAGGAAGCTTTGCCTAGCCAGGGGATATGTATTCGACGGGCCCAAGGTGGATTGAAAATTACACCTCTCCGTACCACCTGTATATAACGAGACCATAAAAATGGTCTGCCGGTTAATCCGGAGGCCGAAGTGACTCACCGGTCGCTGGAAAGGTGCCGATTTACCGGCGAACCTGGGAATTGCCTCCTGTCGGGTTCCACTCGATGGCTGACGCAGCTGGATTACGAGTTTACGCCAATTTCTTCCTTTTCGTGAGATATAAATAATGAACCTGAAGGAATTCAAGTCGTCGGCGGATACTCTTGGAATTCATTCGAGATATTTAGCAGGTTTGCTAATGGTGAACTGGTCGAAGTGACTCACGGATGGCAGCGACCTGGGATAACGCCGATTTACCGAGAACATATGGGAATTGCCTCCTATCGAATTGCATTAGACAATTTCACGTTTACGGAAGATCGGAGTGCGAATGAAATGATGGACTTTGAGGCTTACTCGGGAAAAAAGTAAATCCTGATTGCAGGCTGGAAATCGATGACGACGTGCCATCTGTATAACGATACGGTAAAAATGCCCGTCACGTGGAAAGTTCAACGAGGTTTACGTATCGTGAACTTACTGGGGGGGAACGCTGATTGCAGGTTGAAAATCGACGTGCCACCTGTATAACGACACCGTAAAAATGTCCGTCTTGCCGATCCGGAGGCTGAAGTGACTCACCGATCGCAGCAGCCTGGAAAGGTGCCGATTTACCGGCGAACCCGAGGACTGCCGGCTGTGAATTGCGCTTTTCGCATTACGTGGTCGCGCAGTTACGCCGCCATATAACGCTACCGGTATGTAAACCCGTCGCGTGAGGTCCTTGGTGCCGGGTTTCGATTTCCACGCGACCGCACGATCGCCGATGATCCATCGATACCGAAGAGCCGAGAGACGTACGGCAGATGCCGATGGAAAAATATATATTTTTTTTCAATCGAAACCTAGTGCGATACAATTATAAAAAAATTGCCCGTTTCAGGATGTAAAACGCCCTTTTCGCGGTCAATTCCTAGGCCCGAAAAAAAAAACAAAAAAAAACACCGAACCAAAGAAATATTTTGTTAATTCCAAGAATAATTATTTAACTGAATTAAATGGTTATAATTGCAAATGAACGGTGCAGCGAGTTTATTTAAAAATTAACCTGAGTTATATGATTATTCTTTGAATTAACGGAATATTTCTTTGGTTTAATGAGATGTTTTTCTCAGGGTATTTATATTTATTTGTGAGTTTTCGCATTGGTGCAATTTTACGCGAACGTCGATGCCATTTTATTTCAATTTGTCGTATATGTAGCTTTGTCGGCATCTCATCTCGATTGGAAATTTCACTTTTCTGTTAATCGCTGTTGTTAATAATGAAGAAAAATTATTTTTCTTGATTTTCGAGCCGGGAAAATGATAACCGGAGGAAGGAGCCCGACCTCCACGCTTCGTGTACGCACCTCGAGGATGGATGTCGAGGGTGTAACGCATGACGGAAAATCCTCAAGGCTTCCCTTTGTCCGCGCAAACGGAGAACGCAGAGGCCCGGTTGCGTCACGGCGATGCTCCGGGTTCTTCCGCGATTACTCGCCTTTTCCCCAAAGTTTTGGCGTATCCAATCTTTGGGAAACTTCGTCATCCTCCACCTAAGTGAAATCGGGGGTTACGATTAATTCCCCACGTCTAAATTCCCGGATACGATAAGTCGCTCGATAACTCGTCGCCGGTTCCTTAAGGCGTTACAAAGGTGCCATATACACATACCAAAACGTCCAAATATTTATAAAACTTTTCTCCAAACTGGGTGCTCCGAATAATAATGAGACTTTAACGCGCGATTAACCTAGCGACCTAACGAAAGTCTTGAACCTGACGAAATTTCATTTGTCGAAAAGAAAAATGTATTTTCTTTTAGAAGAACCAAACAAAAAAATTATATTTCGTGAGTTCTCCAAGACCTTTACAAATTCCGCGTAAACGTTTCAAATTATTCAATGCACCCAGTTTGGCGAAAAGTTGTATAAATATTCTGACGTGTATACATATAAGGACTATTTCATATCACTTTAAGTTGCGTTCCGTGAAACTATAAGGAACAAGAGCGGAGATAAATATACAGGAGGAAGAAAGGGAGAGAGAAAATCAATCCTGTTCCGAAATACGGTTCGCGTCGCTCGCAGCAACTCCCATTCGAGTATTTCGCGCAGGCTGCACGCGGCGGCGCGTGGAGGGGGAAGGCGGCAGGGCGGGAGAGCGGCAGCGGTCGAGCGGTCGCCAGTCGCACCGGGACCGCCGCGGCGTGCGCATCTGCGATCCGAGTCTCCGTGTCGCGGGTGACGAGGGCGAGTGGGGGGGGCTTCGCCAGGCGGGCGGAAAAGTGGGCGCGCGACTCGGTTTCGGCATGAGCCCCCGCGGGACGTGCGGGTTCGAGCGGGCAGGCGCATCAAGAGGTTAGGTGTCCGTCCCGAGCCGCGACCGAGCGTGAAAGAGTTCGCCGGGTGATGGCGAGGAATGTCAGGCGTCGCGACGGCCCGTGAGGACGCCCGTCGTCGTTGTACTCGTCTTGCGCGCGGCAAAGCTGGGCGCCGTCGGCTCGATGGTTCTCGAGATCGTCGCGATGCGCAACCCGGGGTTCCTCATAGAGGACGCCAGGCATGGATACATTCAGTACATCAGGTAAGGACCTCGAACTAATACCCACGGCGCGCGGAAACCGTTCGACTGGCGGGAAATTCGAATCTGCCGCGGCAGACTTCGAACGGCCAACCGCCAAGGGAAAATCAAGGCTCTCTGCGCGCGTCGGACGTCGCACAGAGCGCGGCGCGGGTGATAGATCGACAATTGGTGTGAAAGGTCGCAAAGAATAGGTTTTACAATCCGGTCTTTCACTCATGCCGCGGTCTATGAGACACTCGACGCGCTCGGTGGGACTCCGATCTTCCCGAGCGAGAGCGTCGCGAAACAGCGACTGACGGTTCGGCGAAAACTCTCGAATAACTCGAAACTAAGGAATAAGTCACGCGGGTATCGAGCGTGGTGAAATTCGGAGGAATCGATTCAACGAGATAAACTTTTCTCGGACGACGCTCAGCGAGAGGGGATGTTCGGCAATGGAACTTTCCCTGGATCCGCGTTGCGATTAAATCCCCGGGAATAAAAAACAACCGTGCTCAATGAATATTTGGGAAACATTTTTTTTGGCTGACCCTCGACTCGGGACTTTGGCCTGAGGCACGGTGTACGTAAGTGACGTCATTTTTCTTCGCCATCTGGGAATTCTCGACGATGATGCGTATATATATAGTTTCGTTCTAATTCGCCTCGAGTGGTGCACCCCGATCGCGTAAAAGCTCTCCTACTTGGGAAGCAGATGCTCGTAATGTATGAATTCATTGACCGTAAAATATATATATCTGCCAATTAGCTCCTATAAATAGGACGGAGATCGAGTCAAAGGACGTGGCCGTGCCTCTCGTGAGGCCTCATGGGTATGGAAAAGCCTCGTCGAGCTGGTATACCTAACCTCCGAACCGAACCTTCGAGCCTAACCTCAACCATCGTATGAATAACCCGTGGCAAACTCCGGAAACGCCGAAAAGCCGATCGATAAGCCTGAACTTCGACTTGACAATGCCCCGGGAAATCGATAAACTCGACGTCCGATTTGTTTACGACCGTCCTCGTGTGTACGAGCCGTGTATAACGGAGTATCTCGGTTCCAAGATATATCCCGCCCGTAATTCGGCTCGAGGAGAGGAGGATACACGTTACTCGCCTGTTTGCACGCGGGTCACGTATTCCCCTCTCGCTCTCTCCGTCGTTTTTACGGTACAAGTGTATACGTTCGTATCCATACGGGCGTCGGTACGTATCTCTCTTCGGGTCGGTCGTTATCGGCTGTACACCGATACCGCACGCGATGGTACACGCGCACACACACAGGAGAGGCGACCCGGTAGTATCCCGCGACATTACGCGAGATCTCCACGGACGAGAGCCCATGGTAAATTGATTCGAAGAGAGGAGAGCGCGTACGTAAGTTGCATGCATTACGTGTATCACGTGCATAGCTCTTGCATCGACGCCCGTGATCGGACGTCGCAGGCGAGCATTAACGCGGAGGGAAAACGGTACCGATGGTCGTCTCGTATTTTGATGCACGACGACGCGATGGCCCGTGCGCAGGAGACGGCGCGAAATCCCGACTGCGAGTGCGAGGAGGACGGCCATATGGCGGACGCCGGGGGAGCGAGAGAGACGGACCGACGGGGCAGCGCCTCTCGCACCTGAGGCCGCACACACCGACGGGCCCCCTATCGGTGATTTAAACACCTTCCTCTCCTTTCGAGGAGCACTCCTTTGTGAGGATCCTCCGCGGCAACCCTCCGATTTCGGGCCTTTTTTTTTCTTTTCTTCCATCTTCGTCTAACCCTCCCCTCTCCTTCTTTTGGCATCCGGTGATTTAACCGTCTAGCCGGCGTTGCCAGACCAAGGATCCTGGATCTTCGACCTGGAGGCGAGAGAGAGGGAGATAATCCACGTAGATCGGTGGTTTCTTTTCATTTAATGTATTTTCGACGAGGACCATCTTGAATCGAGAGAGAGAGACGCGGGGAGGATACGAGAGAGAGGCCGAAAGTGGCAACCTCGGCGCATCGCCAGGGGCTCCTCTGGTTCTCTTTCTCCCTCTCTCTAAATCTTTTTTTTCTTTTCTATCTCCCTCTGGCCACGAGTTTCCGAGGTGAGCGCTTTTGAGGGGCGCCAAGGGGAACCCGGGACGGAAGATCAGAGGGAGATTCTTTCTTCTTCCTCTTGTTTTCTTCTTCCCTTTTCTTTTCTTTTCTTTTTTCCTTTTTTGCAAATGGAAGCCCCTCGGGAACGAAACGAATCGCCCGACCCCCTTGTGGACCGGCCCCTCCCCTCTCTCTTTCTCGTTCTTGCCCTTTCTCTCTCTCTCTCACTATCTCTCTCTTCCGACCTGTTGTACGCGAACCGCGGTGGGCAAACGACGACTTAAGGTCCTCGATTTTTAGGGGCATCCTTGTTGCCAGGATCACCTCCTTTGACCTCGGGGCTTCCTTTGGGGATCACTGAAAATCCGCTCCTTTTCTTTTTTTGCCCGTCTATGCATATCACTTTGCGTAAACGTCGCATTAAGTACCTTCATTTTATCTTTCTAAGCTAATCAAAATGCTGCAATATTAATGAGCTTTAATATCGACGGTCACTTGAGGTTAAAAAAAGAAAAACAAAGCTGCGTACACATCTTGGAATCGGTTTGGTCGAGCCAGGTGCTATAATATTAATGAGCTTTAATGTTGACCGGCACTTGAGGTAAAAAAAAGAAAGAACCGCTTCGTATGCCTCGTGGAATCGGTTTGCTCAGAGGACACTGTGGTGTACTTCAAATTTCGGAGTGCCCAAAGTGAAATATTAAATAGACGGGTGATCGATCTCAAAACGGGCTCCGCCTTCTCTATCTCCCTCTCGGCGAATGGTCGGCGCAAAATTCACGTTAACGAGGATAACGGTCTTCGAATCGTTGCGATCCTTGCCCGGACGTGTCCCGCGTTCCCGCGTATCCCCCGAATTAACCGGCCTCGTCTCTCTCTCTTCCTTTCTTTTTTTTTTCCATCGCTCATCCTCGTTCCCTGTTCCTCCTCTTTCCCTTTCTCCTTCCCCGGGATATCCTCCCTTCCGATTGGCCGTCGAGGCACGTCATTCCGATCGATCGATCGACCGTTAATCGGCTGCCGGCGGACGTCGATCAGTCATGGGGCTCGGATTTAACGGGTCCTATGGGACCGCGAAGTCGGAGGTCCTTTAGGATACAGGATGAAGGGATTATCTTGCCCAGAAACGGGATGGAAGTTTTATCAAATCCCTTGGGAAGGCCGAATCGCGATATTCGCCCTACTCGGCGTCGAGGATGTTCGTCAACCCCCTCGGTCGTTCACCTCGAGTCCTTCCCTTGGAATCCTTCCCTTTCGAAGGACCTTGACGTCCACCCTCCGCTTGAATTTCCGCGACAAATTGGACTCCCCATCCTCCGTTTCACGTTTCTCGGCGGAATCGAGGCTTATCCTTATTATCGAGGATCTCGCGGCCGGCGTCGGGTATATCGATGTTGCCAGGATACCGAAAGGCACAACAGTCGCTCGGTTTCAAGATGGCCGCCGATTGTTTCCAGAGCGGAGATGCCCGAGCCCAATTCCCGTGGAATATGTCGTCGACTCGTCTCAGACTCGAGTGAGAAAAGAAAATATCTAGACCCGAATTTCGGGGGTCTTTTTTTATCGTTGAGCAAATTCCATGGGGTTGCTCGTCGATCGATACGTCGCCGTTGCGGAATCCCATGCGAAACGAAGTACCTCTCCCGGCCCTTCGTTTGCCCATTGTTGCCCATTGTCGGGCTCCGAGGGGATGAGCAACCCCGAGGAGGGCGACCGGGATGCTGGAACGTGGATTAATCCCCATGGTCCCGCGGGAGAGGGATAAAAATTTCGGGGCTCACCGGAGGCGAGATGCGACTGTTGGATGGTAAATAAAGGGAAAAAGAGAGACGGCGGAAATTTCTACGGGTTTCGGGAACAGCGAAGGGACCGGGATGAGAGGAGTTATGTCGTTGATATCTTCGTTTATGTTTCGTGGCTGACTGATGCGCTTCAATTGAATGGATTTTTTTTTTTTACGTGAACTGTGATACATTTTTTTTTTAACGACTCGATAAGGAGGGGAACCCGAAGGGATGCACGTCAAGGGCTTTGTGTCCTTACCGAGCCTCGGCATTGCTCAGGGTTGCTGGAAAATCAATATCGAGGTGCTGCCTGCGGGCTCATTGTGGACGGGACCTTAAACTCTAAGCGGGGTCATCGCGTTTGTACCAGCCGAGACCTCGCCTGGTGTGCGATTACGAGATCAACGACCTTTTTTGTGTCGCAACGGCCACCACCGACGAGACGAGGGCTCGTTGGCGAGTGGTGAAAACTGCGCCGTTAATTGACGCGAACTACGTCACGCGACCATTGGGCTTGCGGATAATCTCACGCGGAGCGACGAGAGAAGCTGGTCTTGGGGTCGAAGGCTGGATTTTTAAGATTGGTCTTTCAAGTTTGAGTTTTTCAGGTTTTGGGTTTGAAAGTTTGATTTTGAAGTCTAGCTCGTGAAATCGTGAAATCGCGAGTCCTTTAGTTTGGAGGCTTGATTTTGAAATCTTGGTCCTTGAAGTCTTGATTCCAAAGTCTTGGTCCTTGAAGTCTTGATTGCAAAGTCTTGGTCCTTGAAGTCTTGATTGCAAAGTCTTGGTCCTTGAAGTCTTGATTCCAAAGTCTTGGTCCTTGAAGTCTTGATTGCAAAGTCTTGGTTCTCGAAGTCCTGGTTCTCGAAGTCTTGGTCGCGAAGTCTTCAGTTTGAAGGCTCGACTTTGAAATCTTGGATTTGAAGTCTCGATTGCAAAGTCTTGATCCATGAAATCTAGTTTTCGGTCCGGCAAGAAATTTGTCAAGATTCGATATTCTCGGCGATGCTCCCGACGAACGCAAAATATCGATTAAACTCGTCTGTTACGACCCAGTGAATCCGGGGCCATTTGCGCGAGTAGTTCCCCTTTGACTAGTTGTAGTTTACACGGGACGGATTATCATTTTCCGCGTCGCCGATCAAAGCCCGATGACCGATCCCTCGGGAGAAAAATCTTCCTCGAGACCTGGAGCGCGCTCGTGCACTCGGTCGGTCCCGTTCCTTTTCCTCCTTCGTCGCTCGCGCGTTTCGTCCTCCAATTTAAGCGAAATTTCGTCGAGGCACTGCACTCTCTGTCGATTGTAGACTTTCGAATCGAAGTAGAAATAGAAAAAGGAAATTTCACGTCCAGCGCGCGGTGGCGGCGAGATGGGCGTTTTTTATCACGTGTTTTTTTTTTTATTCCCCGATCGATGGACTTTAATTTTTGGTTTCTCCGGGGACTCGATTTTCTAGACTCTCCGTATTTCTCTCTACCTCTCTCTTTCTCTCCAGGCGAGCTCTCCGGTTCGAGGCTCTCTCGCGAAACTCTATATACCGAGAGGGCGAGCGCTGTAAAGGCGTATATATATAGGGTGGTCGATCGAGCCTCTCGAAGGCAACCGGTTCGTCTCGTTTCGCCGGGATAAAATGCCCCTCTTGACGCACGTGTACCTCGGAAACGTTCGCCGATCGCCTCTTTGTCTTTGCGCATCTGCCTATTCTCATTTTTCCCTCCCGCGAGCCCTGCCCGGAGCTGGTCGATTAAACGACCGATCGTCTCGTCGTTTTCCATTCCCTTCTAGAAGGGATATCTCCGCGACAGGAACTGAGCCCGGTTTTTTTTTCTCCGGATCTCTTTGTAGGAGAAGCGGGGAAGCCCGATTTCCTGGCGAATTTCTTAGAGAAGCCCGAAGCTCGATTTCATGGTGGATTTCTTTGTAACGGAGGCAACGGAGCTGGACTTCTTCGTAAGGAAAGCGACGAAGCCCGGTTTCTTCCTAAGAGAAGCCGCTTTCTTGACGCTCCTTCGTCGCGTTTCGGAATTCCCCGGCGCGAAAGGACCTCGAAGACAAAGCAGGAGCGCCGAAGGGTTTCCAACTACTACGCCGTATCGGATGTACGTGACATTTAGCAAAAGCATCTCCGAGCCATTCTCTTTCTGTCCTCGGTTTCCACTTTCACCGTGCGAGGACCCGAGAGGGGAAGACGCGAAGTTTAAAGACCGCGAAGTCCCGCGATTCTCCCAGGTCGCCTCGGAGTTTGGCTCGGTGCCCGATAGACTCTTCTCCGTTGTCGGACTCCAAGATTGCACCACCAGTTTCCCATGTATATATTTAAGAGGTCTAGGAATCGCTGTTTAACATCACTTTTACCATTAAACGGAATTTTTCTGTCGAATGAAATTAAACTACAACCATGAAATTAAATATTTATAAACGAATTCCCAACATGGCCCAATTTCTAACGCGCGAATTTACCCCCATAATCGTCCCATGAGTAGTTCTAATAAAAAAACCTATGCAAACCTAGCTTCCAATAAGAGGGAACAAGCCGGTTGTCCACCCTAAGAAAAAAAGGATACATTGAACCAACGAAACATTTCGTCAATCGAATGAATTTTTGGACTTAAATAAACTCAAGTAAATTGTCGCAATTCCGAATTTACGTTGCGTCCCATTAATTGGAGTTTATCTTAGGCAAATGATTATTCTTTCTTAACTTAATCAAATTCAGTGGTTGAATGGCATTTTTTTTTTTTTCTTTCAACGTAGGAAAAATCACCAATGGAGGCATTTCGAAATTCTAGTGTACTTTCAATCGCCCGTGGAAATGGAGAATGTTTCCCGAGTACCGGACTCGGGATTTTGCAGCCGCGTTTAAGCCGCGTTTAACGGCGTTAATCCGCGCTCTCGCTCGCACTTGGAGCCGCACTTAAGGCCGGATAAAAAGGGGCCCGGTCGCGAGAGCACATTCTGCCCTCGTCGTTACTCTCGCCCTGGGATGTAACGAGCGACTAGACAATGGACAACCGACTCGGCTACTGCCAGTGAAAGCCGAGATGTGTGCGGAACGACGGCGCTTTTGCGGGAAAATAAACGTCCTAATGCCGGACTTGGCGATTTTCCCCATCGGTTGGAGAACACTCTTCTCGACACCTGTCGGCCGGTCGCCATTATCGACAGCTCTCGATAATTCAAGAAATGACTAAACCGAGTCCCCTGCAGGTTTTCTCTGTAACGACGGAACGACGCGAGCAATCGTCGGGTGACAAATAGAGATATGGCGAGCAAAGTGGAAGAAAGTTCCCCGAGTGTCCGAGAATTGCGTTCAATTTCGTTACCCACCGTTTCTTGCCGATCCAATGAATTGGCAAATCGCGACGTCTTGACTTCCCTTCGCTCCTCTGAAGGCGGGAAAAAAAATAAATGGGCGTGCGTACGTCGAAGATTTAACAACTTAACCGCAAATGGCGGCGAGTGGCATGGTTAAATGCGAGTTTAAAGTGGGTTAACGGTCGAGTCATTGAAGCCGCTATGCGATGATCGTGTTTATTTTTTATTTTTATTCTTTTTTTAAGGCCCCTTTAAATCTCGCCGACTGCTTGGGAGGGTATCCAAGGGAAGATGTACGGATGAGTTCTCGGTTAGATGCGCTTCGGTATCGAGTCGACCCTCTGGACGCCTTGAGGATTTTTCTCGGATTTTCGAAAATTCGCGAAGGGAGCTTCGAGGCGAAAGCACCTCATGAATCGATTCCTTTCCTCTCGGGGGGGGGATACGCTCGGGGTATGCTTGCGCATAAAAATGTGCAATTACTCCGCTAATTGCGCTACCTAGAAACCATGCCCGGCCACGGGAAGAAAAAGAAAGACTGTTGCATCGTTTCATGCAACATTTAATTGCCTCGCGTTTAACCACTGAACCTTCTTTCCTTTTTACGACAAAATGCCGCTCCTGGGGAACGATTTACGACGCTTCCAGGGACGTGCATTACTCTCGTGCGTACAATGTCAATAAGCAATTAAATGCGGGGAATAAGGAGAAATGGAGTTAGGCGCGTTTTGCGAGGATCATTACCAGTTACCTCGGAGCTGATGTCGTTCGCGGGCCTATGCGTTATGTCGCTCGAAGTCGCGTGATAAAAAAACGCGGCGATAATGCAATCCTATGTTTCCGCTTTGCGGTTCGCGTTTGTCCGCCGAGCGGAAGCGAACGGTTTCGTCGACGCGTCCGCGCCGATAAGGGCGAGCGAGAAAGTACAAAGAGCTTTCCATTCTCGCCCAATTTGGAGTCTATGGCGGGTCTCGGGAGCTCCGCTTTCCTCGTCCATTTTTGTCCGTTGTCGTTTTCCTATCGCCGGCACCATATCAGGGTCCAGACCCGCGAGGGTGCGAAGGTCTCATCTGCGATAAGATACCCCCATACCTACGGTATCTTAAGATTGTCCTTCGAAACGGGGAGACAATCCTTGGTACGACAGGCGAGGACTCCCTTGCGACGGCTGTCATTTCGAACCCACGTGATCCTCCCACGTGACCCGGTCATGTGACCGACCCACGTGGCGCCACTCAAATCGCGCGCGGACTCGCGACGCCGGTCAGTCGGCCGCGCGACGTGTGCCGCGCAACACCTAATCTCGTTCTCCCAAACTCCCGCGACCCACGTGGTCGTACGTGACTCGTTCAGTAGGAACTCACTCGACCCTTGCTACTCGACGCGTGCTACTTCGTAATGCCTCTTTTTTTTTTCCCCCTCCCTCACTGTGGTCTCCACTTATGGTAAATGTCCCGGTTTTACGACCTCAGGTGGAACCCGGAGATTTGGAACGCGGCTAAAAAAGAAAGAGAAAAGAATCCGGGCCGCGAGATTTGGACCGCGGCCGGGGCCAAGCGAACCACGGTTGCAAAACCCGTCGATTTCTGCCAAGGAATAATTCTCGATGTTTATTATGGCCCCCTCGGAATCCGCTCGGCATTCGCGGTGAGGTAACCCCTCGGGCTCATTTAACGGTGCAGAAGCACTCGGTGCGCTTTCAGTCGTGCAACTCAGTCGCGTTTTGCGTTCGATCGGAAATCGCGACCGAACGCGCGAGTCGCGTTTTGCCTACATTGGCGGGGGCTGCGCGCGCAGCCTAGTTTGCCGCCTGGGGCGCGGCGAACCGCGCGTTGATTTTCGTGGTTTTCTCGAGGTTTTTGGGATTTTTTTTTTTTTACATTTTCGAGGCGCGTGAAATCCCAAATGCTGGGCGTTCCGTGGGAAGGGATTATCCGGGATCTTTTGGTGAACCTAGGGACCCCCGGGTCACCTTGGTTAATTTTGGGGTCGCTGTATTTCGGGCAGGGCGAACACCTTCCGAGATTCGGGCCGGTCCGCCACGCTTCGGGCCCTCTATCTTTAGGCTGGCCATCGTCGCGGCTTTAACGACCCGGTTAACGTCGTTGCCAACCGGGATCCCCTTTGGGCCGGCTCCTGCGGAAATTGACCGGATCTCGGCCCGTCGTCGTTTCGGGACCGGCTTTAGAGAGCGACTCTTCGCCGTTTCTCTCCTCCGCTCGTATCTGTCTCAAAGGCGCACGCGACTCCACTGCCTTTGTGGTCGCACTGCATATGCGAGTACTTGTCGGATCTCGTACCGGAGCGCCGCTAATAATCGGCCATACAACTCGACCGAGTCGAGTCATTCGCCATTCCGCAGCGGGAGTCCTCGCTCCGGCCCACGGACTGACATAACCCACGTCCTTTACCCCGCAACTGCCGAGTTACGCCGGATGGACTGAGAAGAGCCATCGTGAATATTTTTAGATGAGGTCGAGATATCGAAAGATATTCAACTGAAATTCATTCAAGGTGAATGAAAAGTTATAGAGAATGAAAATTCATTGATATTTATGTTTTAATAATATTTTTTATACGTACTCGTGTCGCCGCCCGGGCAACTCTCNCTCTCTCTCTCTCTCTCTCTCTCTCTCTCTCTCTCTCTCTCTCTCTCTCTCTCTCCCCCCCTCCCCCAGGTGAGCTCGAATTATCGATACGTGCGCCGGATAATTGGGCGAGCGGGGAGTCTCGTTGCAACGAGGTTATGTCATCGTTTCGTCGTTGCGGCAGCACGCGCGAGGCCCACCGCCGAAGGTGGGACGAGGCTATCGCCGTCTCTGATAACGTCACGGGGATCGGTGACGTCACTGCCGACAGAGAATCGATGCAATCGCTGGTACACTCCCCTGAAGAAAACGCATTATCTCCGAGATAAAGGAGCCTTGGGGAGATAAGATGAGACCTTTACCGAAATCGCATCGAGGGAGACGAATTTTCGAGGAAATGCGGTATTTTTTATCACGAGTACTCGCTGACCACGTGGATGCCGGCGATGCCGTTCCTCGAAGTGCTCTTTCCTTTTTATTAATTTTTTTATGTTTTAAGGAACTTTTTCCCGACTAGGAGGAAAGATGCACGAAAAAAATGCTAAGTATTTTCTGCCCTCTTTTTTCGTCGAGGGAGAAAAACTTAGAAAATACCCGAATTTTCTGTTGCCTTTTATTTTTCGTTGTTATCGCACGCGACTTGAGTTGTCACTTACCACGTGGTCTTTGGTGAAGTCTTTCCTCGGAGCGTTACAAATCGGGATCGGAAAACGCAACGACAGCTCTTGTCACTCTCCGGTCTTCGAGGAGAAGCTTTGCCGAGATCCGACAGTTCCGAAATCGCGAATCGCGCACGCCTTTGGCACGGGATGCAATAGAGGAGGTTCCTCCGCGAAGGGGAACCTTCTGCGCTAGGCGACGTGGTCTCTTTTCGCGAAATGCACTCTCGGCGCTTCGCGGAACTTCCGAGCGCGCTAATAATACGCGGCGGACGCGCGTGGCCCGGAGTGCACGCGCGCGTTTCCGCGTACACGCGAATCGCGGCCGCTCGTCTCAAGATATCACCCACGCGACTCGATTTTCCCGCACTCGAAATCCCGGACGAAGTTTAGTTGCCAGTCGACTTTCGCCACGGAAAGTGTCGCGAGGGCGTTCGCGCGTTAACTCGTATCCTCGATTCTCTCATCCCCGAGTTTTCCCAGTGGATTCCGCAGAGGTCGGGAAGAGAGCGTTTCGCGGAGTGGTTTTCGTTAGTAACCAGATTTTGTAATTACAAGGCCTATAGTGACAGGTTTTGGGAATTTCATAACGGAGGAGCTAGTGGCGGAGGACCCTGCGGCGACAACGTCGGGTTCGCGTCGCTGCGACCGCGTCGACGGGTAAAATTTGGAGATTCGAGGAAGGAGAGAAGGAGCCTCAGTTAAGGGAAAGCGAAAGTTCAATCGATCGCAGTTGGACCTTGTTGGGGGGCAATTTAAAGAATCGCCTTTTTCCGAGACAATGTGCCAGCTTTCCCTCGTCCCTTCTTCTCGGGTTTTCTGTCGCTCCCGTCCACTTTCGCGAGTGTTTTTCCCGTCCACTGCGGTCGCCCCTTTGCGTTCTTGCTCGTTTGGGCTCTCTCGAGCGAGCTAGCCGAACTGATTCGCTTTTTAGCCTCAGTCGAGAGTGCGTACGCGCGGGCGCCGGTCGAGCGACGCGTTTCGAGTCTTCTCTCAGGCCTGGTTTTCCGGGGCCTCGGCGCGCTCCTGTTTCTCCTGGGCCGGGCGCGCTGACCAATAGGGGCGCGCGAAGCGCTCGGCCGCTCCAGGGGAAAAGCGCCGCGGCCGACTCCACGTGGGTCTGAATCTAACCTCCTACTTACAAAATCTCGCACCGCAAATATAAAGATATCCTCTTTTTTTTTTCTTTTTTTTTTTCTTACCTACTGCCGGCCCCGCTTTTAACAGATGCTGTCCCGACTACAAATTTAACGCTCATCAAAATATTACGAAGAAATTCCGCTTTCCGTCTTTCCGCTCGGTTAGTCGCAGTCTTTCGGCGGTTTCCGCGATACGTAGGACGCGCCGAGCGTCTGCTATCCCGTCAGCTCGAAATTTCTCGAGTCGCGCCAGAAATAGCGCTGACGAAGTCGCGGCCATCTTACTTGTTAGGTACCTCTCTCGCGATGCGCGAAACCTCGCGGAGGGGCGCCACCTATTCGCCGTTAACGAACACTCGCGAGCGTCTCCTTCGGCCGCGGAACCGCCGCCATTAGGGCGCGTAATCGCGCCTTTATTTACGAGCGAAGATGCGACCGACGGACGCCGTCGCGCGGAGAGGGAGAGAGGAAGAGACGATCGGTCGCCGTGAGGTGATGACGAACGGGCGAGCCGGCCAGATCGATGAATAAATCTCGGGGGGACGGGTCTTAAACGTGCAAGCACGTAATTTGCTCGCCGACCTCGACGAGTTGCACCGAGGAAAATTGCCGCAATGGGCGCTTCGAGTGCGCGCGCTCTGCGATTTACCGCTGGCTCCTCCCGCGCCGCAGCGGATACTCCGAAGAGCCCTAAGGATTAAAAAGAAATGTTATTAAAAAATAAAAAACCCGCAGTGGAAGCGAAACTTCCATGTTAGTTTTTTTTTTTCGATATCATCAATCGTTACACTGAGTAAAAAAATCCATTCACCCGATGAAATAATTATTGAGCCGTTTTGGAAGCATTTGAGCCGCAATTAAACTCGATCAAAAGAAAGTGTCGAAAATGCTCATTTTTCTCCACTTGACCCTCCAGTTTAATTGCCTGAAAATTCAGAAAAATTAAATCTAAGAAAAATATTAAAAGACTGTCTTGTGGGGCAAAAATATCTCTTTAAAATAACATATAACCCTATGTTAAAACATTTAATTTCTGCGCGCATATTTATATTTGAAAAAATACGCAATGACTTATGCATCAACCCAATAATTGCGGAAAAAGAAAGGGTTTCACTTTCTCGAGCGGGTCAGTTCCGTAACACGCGAGCTTATGTGTACCGAGGTTTATGAAGTTTCGCGTAAAAAAGACAATTCGCGGAAGCATGACTGTGTTATATCCTCGTGGAACAGTCGAGGGCGTATTTTTGGAGCTGATGGGGTCTTTGAGACGAGAAATGGGACGACCGGCCATGAAGGCGTCCCCACAATGGCGTCGCCCTTCGAGCCTCGGGATAATCGATCTCGAGCCGGAGAAAGACTCGACACGTGGTCAGGTGTTTCCGGTGTCCCAGGCTCTCCTTGAACTTGTGGTGCTCGAGTGTTGAAAATCCGCCGTAAACGGCGGTGAAAGCCGATCCTGTTCGCCCCGGTGGTCGTCACCACCTCCGACTCGAAACCCATTTGACCACTTGTTTCCTTTAACGAATTCCAAAGATTTGACGAATCTCCTTAATCCCGGGTATATTAACGTCCGCCTCGTCCTTAATTTCAGCCTGAGCGAATGCTACTTCGCCGGAAAGGGCGCCGCCCTGGTACTTCCGCCGAACGAGAGGGCCCGCCCTTCGAGGAGAGTCTCCGCCGCGGGATGCGACATCCAGCAGCATCTGCAGTCCATGTTCTACCTCCTAAGGCCGGAGGAGACCCTGAAGATGGTGAGTCCATTCATCTAGAAACTTTTTACATAGAATGGTCTTCCCATTCGTAAAAACAATGGGTACCGACTCATTGTCAGCGAGCGAGCGTCACCGTAACGTAAAATCAAAGAACCGGGAGAGTTTCGAGCCAAATACATTTTTAACCGAAATCCGTCATACGCGGACGCTGAGAGCTACCCCGAGAAAAACGTTGACTCAAAGAAATATCCGATTACAAAATCCTGCGATCGAATGTGCCCAAAGAAATGGATCGAGTAAAGAAAATGATATACTTTCTTGCGATTATACTTAATTCGAGGGACATGTGTCAACAATATATGTATTTATTTCTTTCAGTCAACTATTTTTTTTCTTTTTTTCGACAGCGTATGTTCGCACCCGACACTTCGTACATGATCGAACGATGTATTTCAGATTATTTTAACATTTCTCACCGCTCCGTTTCGTTCAAAGGATGGAACTCTCGAATTTCTTTAATATCCGCGAAAGGCCTCGAAATGCCGGGGATTTCGTTTTCTTTTCCTTCTTTTTGCCCTCCTCTCTCCGTGACCTCCGCTCGCACCCACGAAAAAGGAGTCGAGAGATGGAGGTACTTTCTCCGGACTTTTACTTCTGTCGCGTAATCGGGATTACTTAAATTCGAGGCGACTCTTGGCCGTCGAGGCACTCTCGCTGATTTCGCGGCTGGGTTTCGTGATCGCTCGGATTGGATTTAATTGACCCCTTCGGTTCGGCATTTCGTGTCGGGGGAATATTTCTCTCCACTTTTTCTTTCGGGCCCCGGCGATTATTTCCTCCGGTCGAGACGTCGCCTCGACTCGCCGCCGGAAGTCTTCCGTGTCGGGTCTCTCCGGCCACCGATTCCAATCTTCGATAACGACCGGCATTCTCCCCTGAAATTGTGCCCAGTTATTGTCGTTCCGTGTTCGCCGTCATGCCGGGATTACTCGCGAATTACCGCCCGCGACCCGCGCGATGACGACAGTGACTGTGACAATGACTGTGACCGCGTTTGTCGTGCGTCGTACGCACTCGACGATGCAAAAGAGGTCGAACGCGACTTCCGGTCGCGAGGCCGACGCGACGTACCCCCTTTCATTTCTTTTCCCCCCCTTTTTTTTTTAATGGAACCGCATTTGCTCGCAAGCGACCCGATTTCGATGCACTCTTTCTGACCCGGCAGCGAGTGCGGAAAAGTGCACGGCGATGCATTCTCTAAAATCGAGTGCTCTCGGAAAATCGCGATACGCTCGCAGGTTCCGAGTGCGATGCACTTTTTCCGTTTTTTTGTTTTTTGTTTTTTTCCCCCCTAATGGAATCGTATTTACCCACCATCGACGCGCTTTCAACACGCAGGGTTTTCTGGTTCAGCAAAGTGCACGGAAGAGTGCACATGGCTATGCACTCAAAAATTCGAAATGCGACGTGTCTCATTGTTTTTCTTTTTCATTTTCGATGAAACTGCATTTTCTCACGCAGAATTTTTTTCGGATCCGACAGCGAGTGCAGGATAGTGTGCACACGGCGATGCACTCGAAAATTCTAAATGCGACGTGTTTCATTATTTTGCTTTTTCATTTTCAATGGAACTGCATTTTCTCACGCAGAGCTTTTTTCAAACCTGATAGCGAGTGCAGGGTAGAGTGCACACGGCGATGCACTCGAAAATTCTAAATGCGACGTGTCTCATTGTTTTGCTTTTTCATTTTCAACGGAACTGCATTTTCTCACGCAGAGCTTTTTTCGGACCCGACAGCGAGTGCAGGGTAGAGTGCACACGGCGATGCACTCGAAAATTCTAAATGCGACGTGTCTCATTATTTTGCTTTTCCATTTTTTATGGAACTGAATTTCCTCACGCAGAGCTTTTTTCGGATCCGACAGCGAGTGCAGGGTAGAGTGCATGCGATGATGTACTCGAAAAATCGCGAGTGCCCTCGCTCGCTGCCAGAGGAAGCCCTCTGGTTCTCTTTCTGGGACACTATCTGCGGTTCGTTTGACGAGATCATCGGCCCGCGTTATTCCTCCTCCCTTTCCGCCGCGTTTGGACCACGAGTCGTGACATTTGACCCCTTTTCCCTCTTTCCTCCCTTTTTTCCGCGTTTGCGACCCCCTGTGCCCCACACCCTAACGAAGGTTTCCGGCTCGTTACCTTCTCTTGGCTCTTCTTCTCCCCCCTTTTTCTATTCAACTTCTTCCCCGGTAGAATGGGGAAAAAAAAAATTGTACTCGTTAGTTTTGATGTTGCGAGGCGGCGACAAAATGTTACTGCGGGATGCCAGATGATCGTGGCCTCGACGAGACCGAGATTCGCTCCGATTGCGAGCAATGGACAATCGGTCACGAGGAATGAGCGAGGGATTCCGATCAATTGGTTCAATCGCCGTTCACGAGGAACGCGCGAGGAATCGGAGGCGGGGCGGCTTGACAAATTGCGCCCTAGAAATGCATCTCGAAACGTTCTCGATCGCGTCGATATCGAAGAGAGCGAGGATCCTCTCTACGAGGTCTCTCTTTCTCTCCGAGGCGGAGCGAAACGGGACTTCTCATTTTTAACCACGTCTCTCGGTGGTATATACGAGTTCGATGAAAAGGAGATTTCGTTTTCATTGTCAATTAAAATTTGTTTTTACTCGTTTTAGCAGCGAATTTAATCGAATTCATAGAAAATTTTGAAGGTAAAGGAAATTTGAGAAGATTTCATAAGTCGAGGTGAGACCCGCACGTTGTGTATATTTATTTTCTTTTTCGAATTCGATGAAAAGGAGATTTCATTTTCATTGTCAATGAAAATTTGTTTTTACTCATTTTCGCAACGAATTTAATCGAATTCATAGAAAATTTGAAAGGTAAAGGAAATTCGAGAAGACCTCGTGAGTCGAAGTGGGCCCCGCACGTTGTGTATGTTTCTTTTCTTTTTTCTCTTTCCGTGAATCGAATCGAAGTCAGGAAATTTGAATGACCCGTACGTCGAAAGACTAGGCAATGCTTACATTGTGCTCGGTCAATCGAAAGTTCGATCGGTCCGATAGAGCTCGATCGATCGATCGGCCGCCCGGCACCGGGGATATCTAATTTATGTATCGTCCCGGGGGCCCAGAAGTTAAGATCGAGATCGAAAGGCCGCCAACTCGGGGCCCTGACAAATCGCCGATCGATACCCGATCGAGCCGCCTTTTCCGACACCCGGTCGACGTATCGAGCCGATCGATCGACCGGCTCGTGCGCTATTTTCTCGAAATAATTTCCCCCGGAAAAGTTTAACAAAATATAGTGAAAAAAAGAATTGGTAATTACAAGTCGTTGTCACACATTGCTTTTATGTATACGTACACATGTAACGTCCGTCGTAACGCGCGTTATTTTGGACGCTCGCTTGGTCCCAGCCCAAGAACGGGCTTCTGACGAAGAGTCGTCGATCGGAGCGCCGGAAGTCGAAGAACAGACAAAGGTTAATGGACGTCGAGGTCGCTGACACTTTGCCCGTAAAAGGCCCGTTCGCGTGCAGGTGCATAAAAGTTAACGGAGCCTTTGGTGAAGAGGCGCACTCGGAGTGCTCGCGACTGCCTCCTCTTCTTCATCGGCGCTCCGTCCCTTGAGACGCGGTTTCCAACAGAGTCTACCTCTCGCGATGACGATACATCACGGAACTCGTGACAGTTTCGGCCAAACACAGTTTTAGATTAAAATTTACCGCTCAGCGGTACCCATTTCTCTGTCCGAAAATTGTTTCGTCCAATCAAAAGGCCCTTTTCGAGACGCAACGACTACAGCCTTCAACCCGGATGATCCTTGTAATTTCTTGTAATCCCTGTAATCTCGTTTCCTCTTAATAACACGGTAAACAACGAGTCGATAAGTCGAGGTTCCTCCGTTTTCCGGGGTCGATCGAGGTCCATCGATAAGTTATCACCGACTTCGCTCGTCGAAGGCTTCCAGCGAAGGCGACGACCTCGGGACAATCGGTTCTCATTTCCTCTTGGAGATCGATTGGTTCAAGCTGACATTGCTCCCCTTCCGAGTTCGAGAACTTCCCCCTTCGGTAAAATCGTCGATCCAGGTCGTCGTCCCAACGAACGTGGGATCCGCAATTCCTCGATTTGACTCGAGACATGCTGCTGACACGGCGCCGACAAATGGTCGAATTTCGGTCACCCGGTTACTCGAATGTCGACATACATGTCCGAGTCGCGCGAACCTGCGTGGTCAAGTGTAATCTTTTTTTTTTTCATTCCTTCCATTTCTTTTCTTTCAACATACCGTGTCGATGTTTGGGAATATTATAGATGTACGAGGGAAAAGTAGAAATATATAATGCTCACTTCCTAGTTCGGCGTCAAGAGGGTGGAGGTGCATCGAGCTTTCGAGGGCACTCGATGCACCCTTGGGTAATGGCGAGAGAATTCCCTGGAAGTGAGAAAAATAATTGTGCTATGGGAGGTCGAAATCGAAATTCCGTCGAGGATCTCTCGAACGGGTCTACGAAATTCCTCGGGATTGTCAAGCGAACGCGTAACGGGACCACTCGTGACGCGGTGTATTAACATAAACGGAACGCACGGGCAGTAATCTCGAAATTGACTTCCGCCTCCTCGGACCCGACACACCGGTTTCCATCACGAGCGTGAGAAAGTCCTGCCTTTGACTTCCTCGGGTGTCGATTCCGTCCTCTCCTTACATCTCGATTAAGGAGTCTCTAACGGCTCGAGGTCGTTGCCGTTCGTCGGTGGCGAATCTCTTTTCCTCGCGGTTCCTTGGCACGAGCGTCCGGGCCTCCCCGCGTTTCGCAATTAACGGGCTCTGGTTTAATTACAGTCTGGCTCGGAAGTCTCCGCCGTACAGTTTGGTTACTGGGTTAGGTAGGCCAGACTCGGATTACAGAGCTGACGCGACACCCGATAAACTTGCTCCACTTTTGCGGATCCGAGTCTTGGAGGGCCGGGAAGCGTACGAACGTGACACCTTTTTCTGTCACTTGACACCCGCCGAGGGGACGTGGAGAGGCTTCTCGAATTTTACAAAGAGGGAGAAAGAGGGTCCTCGGACGTGCCGGGTAGAAAAGCCCAGTCAGGTCGCCATGTGCGGAATCCTGAGATGAACCTCAAAGAAAAAGGAAAATTCCAACTAAACTCTTATCATACGACACCAGGAATTAAGGAGTACCTACCCGCGAAAAGGAACATCGTAACCGACAATATCTCACTCCTCTGATTATAATTACACCAACAGCGGAAATATTTCCGTTGTTTTTCTCTTGAAGAATTCATCCGTTCGTATAATCCGCACAGTGAAGTAATAATCTTCGTTGTCCATACAGCGGAAACGTTCCTGAAAAAGGGAAAACATGATAGCCCATTTCTGTTGACATTCGCTTAAGTAAAATTTCTAGCTATAACTGAGATATTTTAGAAAAAACCGTGAGACCCAGGTCGTGGGGGGCTCTTATCGGGACTGCCGATGTCAATTCCCGCGGGAAGAGGCGTATCGTCGCGATAAGAGCTCGCTCGAGTGCACTCTCGAGGTGCATGCGAGAGTGCAGGTGAGTGCGCGCGCATATGGGCGCATGCAAGTACCCGTCGATGGCGATCGAACGCGGATGTCTGCGGTAAGCCGAAGTATCCGTTCCCCATGAGGTAATCGGATACCCATGAGCTTTGCTCGGCCCTACTCGAGTTCTTTGGTGAAGATCGCCGATTACTCCTCCGTTGGCCGATAGCGAGGCAATTCTTCGATCCGCGTATTCGGCTTCCCTTTGTCGAACCTGGCGAAAGATTGAAAAATCTTGTAGATAAATCTCGGAGATATCCATTCGATATATGTAACCCGATAACGCCGAGTCGAGGGCCCCCTATTCGATATCTCGGATAGCGCATCGATCTATCAGAGGCGGGAGGCCGGAAATCTCGAACGAGGGGAGGGGAGGATACGTTGCAGCTGATACGAGATAAAGTGTAACGCGGTTTCTGCGTCCGTGTGGCAACGCTATCCTGGTAATAACTATAATAACCATAATGGGGTACAGGTTCGCGCGGTAAATTAATGGGCCAATTAGAAGGTAAGGAAATACCAGTAGCACTGCCTTAGTGGCGAGCGAGGGATTACGAGCGCCTATCTGCGACGTCGATAATCGATACACGCCGGGATCTAGGGTTGAGACCCGGTCGATGAATGTACCGAGGCAAACCTAGTTGTCCTTAATGTCGAGGATATAAATGTTACTTCGCAATCCCTCGAGATCTACGAATTTATCGCGATGCATTTACTCGAGGTCTAACGAAAGCGCGACCCATCTGGGGATTGCGCGTTTGGAGAAAAAGGAAAGAAGCGGTCAATTGACCCCAATGAGCGTCAATGAGGGCTAATAAAATCCACGCTAATGGGCCCTTCTTATTTCTCTTCTTTCCCTTCCTTCCGACGTGTCCCGGATTAATATCTACGGTCTCGGTTTTCCATTAAGTCGAGACCTTACGGTATGTCGCGGGTTAACGCGCGGACTCGTCCTCGTGGATGCGGTCGCGGTGGCGGCGATGCGGTTCCGCGTTGAGTCATCGCAGGATAAACCGACGTTAACTCGTATCGCTTACCATTAGAGGCGGCCTCCCGTCAGGGTTGATCCGAGAACTGGCGAGTGACGTCGCGTATAAGCGCAATCGAGAGGTATTACCGTCGCTCTCGCTCGCGGATCGATTCCCACGTGGGGCCGATTCCGCAGTCGGTTCTCGCAGACGGGCCGCGCGAGCGGCGCATCGACACGTTCGCGGCCCAGAAACCGCGGAACGTGACGGCGAGGCTCGCGCTGCCGGTGGAGCGTGGCCCGCGCACCCGCTAAAGAGAGAGGAGGCATATCGCGGCGCTCCCAAAGACGAGTGCGCGCTTACCTACCCATATACCTACCAACCTACTGCCTCCTCGCAGCCCCCTGGGTCCTCGGCCCGCCTGCTCGCCGCGCGCGCCAGCGTAGGAGTGACCGCGCTTCGGCTCCTACGCCCGCATATATACCCACACGTGACTGCGCGCGCAGGTGGTTGCAATTGGCGGATGCGCGCGCCTCTACCTTGCGCGCCGCGCTTGAATTTATTGCCGGCAGGTCACGTCTGGGCACCTGAGGAGATCCGGGGGGAACCGGACTCAACTCGCTTTCGTTCGAGCTTCGATTTCGGGCCCTGATCGAGTCGGTCGAGCACTGCCGAGTCGACACCAGGACGCGTGTATCACCCTGCATCATCTCTTAGGCAGGATCCGGCGCGTTATACACGGCGCAGGAGAATAACGATCGAGGGTCGTTGAAAATAAAAAACGAGAGTGCCCGAGGTGGCTAGACGAGGTTCTTGTTTTACCCTCTTTTTCACTCCTGGCGGTTTTTCTGAGACCCTACAACCGAGGTCTTGGTCAATCTCGGTCTCTTTCCCCTCTTGGTCGAATAATCCACGGACTTTCGGCCGAGGGGACGAAAAACCGCCACCCGCCGAAGTGCGCACCTCGAGGGCGTGCGTCGCGAGTCGAGGAGCGTCTGAGTATACGAGATAGAGACGCCGTCTGGAAGCTTCTAAAGTCGTCTGACGATCCCTTTCTTCGCCGTCTAGAACGACGCGATAATGCCCCATGGGGTTGCGAGCCGATTGTCGTCGTTTCGGCACGCATCGCGGACGAGCGGGACTTTTGAACGCTTCCGGGGCCTCGTAACTCCGCGCACTTAACCTCAATAAACGCGGCTAATTAGACGGGCCTGAGACCGCCCGAGGCACTTCGTAACCGGCGTTAAGCGTTTCCTTCCGTGGTTACGTGCGCCTTGAGGTTAACGAGCCGATCCGCACTGCGGCCGATCCTCGAAAAACACGCGATCGTTCCCGCCCGAAACGACTCGCCGTTCGATTTCCAACGTGACGGGGAAAAATTAAATAATCCCCAGGCTTCGGTTAATTCGGTCGGTTAATTTGATCGCTTGTTGCGCGCGGCGCTAATTTACTCGCCGAGAAAAATGTTTCATTGGAGCAATGAAATATTTTGTTAATTCCGAGAATAATTATTTGACTGAAATGAACTCGAATAAATCGGACGCAGCGTTTCTTCGGAATTAAGACAATTTATTTGAGTTTGAATAAAATCATAATTCCCTGAATTGACAATATTCTTTGGTTCGACCGATTTTTTTCTCGGTGCAGAAATGGCCGCAGGACCTGCGCCGTGCAATTTTGATTTTAATTTTAAATGGAATTTTTTTTCCCCGGCGCCGAGGTCAGTTTCCGGATTAAAGGGTTGACGGACGCTTTTGGATGCCCCTCGTGGCCGGGAAACTGCTGGGGCAACCTACTTTGGGAAGAATCGACCCACTTGACATGCCCAATGGGATTAGCGAGGTCAAGAGTGCTCTTGCCAAATCCCTGGGACGTCCGTTTAAGGAGGTCAACATGCAAGCTCATTCGAAAATAGCGGCTTTAAGCTGCGATCCGAGACCTCCGAGGTCGTCTCTCGAGGTGATTAATTCCCGGACACGAGGACCAAAGATCTTAAAAGATAATGCGAAAGGGCGACCCGAAGGGGGTAATTAATCCGGAAATATAAATTCCAAGACCGATAAAATGTAAGACCCAAGAAACCCCTTCGACGGTGATTAAGCGACGTTTTACTCGGTCCTTTTCTTTTTCCAACAAATGAAATCGTCGTAACAAATTCTAGACCAGCTCGAGGTTCTTCCCCATTTCTCTCCCCTGGAGCGGCAATAAGTTCCAAGATGCAAAAGTCTGCGTTTTCTCCGCGCGAAAACGAAAGTGCGACGCGCGGAAGCCGCCGCGTTTACTTTCGGAGTCGTTCCGACGTTAAACGGCGTGTGTCGTTGCGAAACTCCGGAAGAGCGGCTAGATCGGCGATCGATCCGCGCCGTATCGCGATTTCCTCCCGATCGTTAACGCGATCGCATTTCTCGCTCTCCCGGGAGAGTTTCAACAATTCATGGCAACGCTTTCGGTTCTAATTTCCCGCATTATTGGAAGTGGCATTAATCGGCAATAAATGACGAGCGGTTAAGGGGCATGGTTAACGATTTCCGTGATTTTCCGGCAGGGCAAAGTCGATTTCTCACAGGAAGAGACCCGAGGCTTTCCCTTCCGATCGGGAAATAAGCCGGGGGTAACTCAATCTCGGTGTGCCGGCGAGCAAATCGAATTAAATCGAAGATAATTGCCGGCCAGGCGGCGGCTCGATCGATCATCGATCGCCGGGGATAAATCTCGTCCGGGATAACGGCGGACTTCCCGATCCTGTTTTTAGCCCCGAGTCGGCCGGGAGAGTTTCCCCGGAATCGACCTCTTTCCCCCGGCCTGCCCCTACGGCCAATCGAAGCCTCTATAATCGATACTTTCCTATCGTTCCCCCTTATCACGGGTCGGAAGCGTCTCGCGAAGATCCACGAACGCCGAGATTCGGGGAAGACTTGCATTTTCTTATAAATGATTGAAAGGAAAAAAGGAGATAAATTGAAATTGCACGTTTTCCGGGACGCCGGGTCAATCTGCGTCGATTTTCCTCGTCGATTCGTCGCTCTCTCCGCACTTGCATATTCGCCCTATCGAATCCGCCAATTTTTAATCGACTCCTCCAAGGGCCGATCAGATATACCCACATCGGCTCGCATTTCCGCGGATGCCTCCGCCGTCCGTCCCGCAGCTGCATCTCTCGTAATTACGCCGGGTAATTGCAGGACGCGCGACATCTCCGCGATAATCCGCGGTATGCGCGCTCGCAAAAAAGACGTGGAATCGCCATTAGTCTTCGTTGCGATCGCACCTGTCCGCCGTCGTCAGGGATTTTCTCCTCTGGCGTTTCCTTCCCCACTGCTGCCACCTCAGGTTGCACCAGTCCCACGGCCAGAAGCCCTTACTCATGGAAAGAATTAAACTCATGAATTTAATCAAAAACAGCCGAATGAATTCCGCAAAAGTGGGATTTCCTTCTCGATCCTGGTATTTTATTTTTTTTTCCTACGCTAGGAATCAGTTGGAAAAATCATTCACGATTAACCCGGAAAATTGGAATCGACGTAACGGGGCATCTCTTCCTCGCTCTTATCGGACGATCCGCTCGCTCTTCTCCGCATTTTCTGCGATCCTCCGCAGCCGGCCGTTATCCGCGGTTATCTGTGCAGTCCTCCGCGACGCTGCAACGACGTCCGAGTGCAACGGCGTCTTGAGGGTTATCTCGGCTACCAATCTGAAAATTGCTGACCCGAATCGGGCCCGGGTTAAGTGAATGTGATATCGAGCAATTATATGAAGGGAGTAACGCCCGTCGAGGAGCGCTCTCGAGATCGTTCAACGGAAGGAGGCCGATCTCCTGGAGATCGCTCTCCGTTCCGCTCCCGTTCGCTCCTCCGATCCTTGATCCGATTCGATTTCGTTCGATCGCCGCTGGAGCCGATCGGTGTCATCGACTCGCCGCGGTCTTTGATCCTCTGCCACTCCCTGCTCCTTTTTTATCCCTCTATCACCGTGACGACTGGCCATTATCCCGTCCGCGGCATGGTCTGCACGGATCGGCTATTAGCGGCGGAATTACTGGAAACAGGAGAAACATCTTAATGTAAACACGGTACAAAGGCGCATTATTAGTAAGTCGTTGCGAACCTCGACATAGCCAGGTGAAACCGCATCCGATTGGCGAGGTGGGGCAAGAAAGTAAGTTCCTTAAGGTGTTATGAAAGTGTCGTAAATATACCCCAAAAAAGTCAAAGTATTTATAAATATTTTCTCCAAACTGGGTGCACCGAACAATTTCAGACTTTAACACGTGATTACGCAGGTCCTAATCTTGAAACTCATGAAAAATGACATTTCGCGAGTTTCGACATAATCACGTGTTAAAGTTTCAAATTATTCGGTGCACCCAGTTTAGAGAAGTTTTATAAATATTTTCATGTTTATATATATAGTGACCCTTTCGTATCACCTTAACTTCGATTAAACGTTTTAGCCAACTCGGCTCTGCGGCTTCTGGAAGCCTCTTGCGGGGAGAGGTATTTTTTTTTCCAATTAAACCTTCTCACCGGGAGACACTTGGCTGTCGACGTGAGAGCGGCGTCGAGTCGCCAGGAATATCCCAGAGTATCCGACGAGTTCGAACGATGGCCAGGGGACACCCTTAGAGCAGCTTTTCGAGGCGAGTCCTCGGGGTTAATGGACTGCGAAGTGCCGGCGTCGCGTAAAACGACTGCCGCTTCCGCGGTCTGAGTGCCGGGCGCTGATTGGCCCTTTCCCCTGGAGCCGCGCTCCGCCCGCCAATCAGGGCTCGCCGTTCCTCGCGACATGCGCGCGCAAGTGTCGATGCATGCGCCTCATCTCGCCTTACCCATTGACGTACTAAGTTCGTTTTAAAATAATGGCCGGTGTAATGAGCGTTTCCTTGACCGGTCAGTAAAATACGGTAATTCGGTGTCGCCGGGATATATAATGGATCCATAATGCATGATCGACGACGACGGTAACGTCATAGGCGACGGCGACTACGGTGTTGGATGAGCCTTTAAACCCTAGGCCCGGTGCATTCACAACTGACCTACATGCATACTTCAAACTTAAGCTCTTAAGACGGCGACTTAGGCCACGTACTTTACGGGACGTCTCGAGTGTCCCTCGGGTTCTCCCACTTGCCTCAAAAAGAAGAGACACTCGCTCTCTAAACGGGTTCTCCTATCGAGGGGATTCTTGTCTTCCCAATTCCTGGGTATTCCACCCTTCGCTTCATTTGAATAAGGAAAAAGGTTAAATATCCTCCGTCGAGCATGTCGTCTGAACGTTTCAGCTCCCCTACCCGCAGAATAAGAAGCGAGAGTCATAGCAAGAATGTTTACCCGCTTCAACAAACGTAAACACTTGAAAATGGGCCAGCAAAATGTTTGCCCAGAAACGCTTTTATTGTATTGTTGAGAAAAGAACGATTACTTCACTGGGGCAGCGGAAATTATATTCACGGTTGCAACATCCTTTCCTTGCAACAACATAATTTATATCGCTCAATCGATCGAGTAGGGACAATAACATTCTCTCGGCTGTTGCTACAAATCCATTTGCTAATTTAGTAAACACTTTTACCAAATAAAACCGCAATGGACACATCTCGATTCTACGTGATTGCAAATATTTTTGCCGTTGGTGTCATTTTCATTGATGATCTTGAACGTAGGAATTGTTGGGTGTTGCAGGCAGTGAAGCTGGAGTCGGTGCATCCTGGGAGAACGCGTTACCTAGTCGTGGTGTCCTGTACGGGTCGTCAGGACGCCGAAGAGAGCTGTCTGCTGGGGATCGACTGCCATGCCAGGGCGACAGTGGGACTGGTCCTCCGGGTTCTAGCGGACACTGCCATCACCCTGGACGGCGATGGGTAAGTTCCTTTACTCCTATTCCCCGTCACCCTGTAAAACGATCAAAAGGTGATAGTAATCGACGTGGCCGGATAAGCCGTATCGAGGCTGCATGAACCTGGTATCCAGTTTGAGGCACAAACAAAATTAACAGGCTGATTGGAATGTTCTTCTAATGTAGACGTTTGTGCCATGTTGAGTTTTGTTTGTGTCATTTTTTTTTTATCTTTTTACACGGCTCTGGTTTTTGTAAAGAAAAAATGCCACAAACAAAACTCAACATGACACAACGTCTACATCACAGAAACATTCCAATAAGCCTGTTAATTTTGTTTGTGCCTCAAACTGGATTCCAGGTTCACACAGCCCCGTATCGGGTACCGGGTACCGTCTATGTGGAAGTCGAAGACGAGTGGAGAGGAACTCGAAGAAACCGAACCGACTGCTGAATATCGCCGGTCGTCCTTCTAGTCCTTCTCCGTCTCTCTCAGGCTCTACAGGATGCGAGCCATTATCGCGCCCGAGGAAAAGACACGGAGAGAAGCAGGGACAAAACGAGACGGGATTGCATCCAGTCCCCCCCTCTCTTTCTCTCTCCTTCTTTCTCGGTTACTTACGTAAGCCATTAACGCGCGTTTACGACCTCGGGAGAGTCCCCGCAAGCGGTCACCGCAGCCGGAACCGCGTGGCCGGGCTAATGGCGGAGAAAGCCTTTCCATGGGGAACGAGTCGAGTCCTGACCGTGGATAAAGGTCCCCCATATGACCCATCGATAATCGACGCTCTCTCCATGGCCCCATAAGCGTTCCTGAAATAATTATCGAAAATTACGATCCGACCTGCCGCGCTCCAATTATCGCTATACGAACTCGTTCAGCGACGTCGACGACGGATTCAAGGGGACTTGTGTTCCTCTCGCAGAGAGAGATTTACGTCTATCTATATTAAGCCGTACAAAAGGTTGCGGAATCGCTCAAACAACGTTCGCGCGGTTCAGCCGAGCAAGCCGCGAGGTCGTCGAAAAGGTTCCCCGTTTGACCTATCTCTTGGAATACTGAAAGGGCATAACTCGCTCGGCAAGGATACATACAGGGTGACTCGGGGGTACATCGACCAACGACAGACTACAGCGCCGCAAGAAAGTCCAAATCCCTCCTTTTTCCTCGGATTTGGCATGGCAAGTGGGAGTCCATTACCACGAAACCATCTCCTGGGAACAACGCGATCCCCGATTCCTCCTAAATGGCAGGCCATGCTCTTTATCCCTAAAAATATATAAAAAAGAACGTTGAGCTTTCTCGCGTGGATCGTTCGGTGAGTCACCCAGTACGCGTCGCGACTAGCTTCCTTATAAACGTTTCCTTTGTCTTTTTGCCGCTTCTTTCTTCCCCTTGTTCCTTCGGCTTTATGGTTGTGCAAACCCACCGGGAGACAATGAGAGTGACGTGGTGGCCGCTCGAAAATCGGCGCGGCCCCGTTTCGGAGAGACCCGACTCGGACATAACCTCCATCCCCTCTCCGTTGGCAAGATGGTGGCTCCTTTTTCGAAAATCGACGCCTCCGTTTCGGAGTGGGCCACGTCGGTCCCCTCTACGTCCCTTCCTCCGCATTCCTAACGATCCTGCGGTGGCGCAGGCAATGACGCGTCGTTTTTTCGAAAATTGGCACGGCTCCGTTTCGAGCGAGTCCGACTGCGGCGATGTAGGCCGACGAGGGGGCGCGCCGGTAAGGCGAGTCTCGCGCTAGTGCCGCCGGCAGCCGCTAGGGGCGCGCGGGCGGCCTGCGCAGTCGCGTGCGCAGACGGAGGCGCGCGGATGGACGGAACGGAATGGTGGAACGGAATGGTGGAACGGAACGGAATGGAACGGACGGAAGAAAGTCCAAGAGAGCGGGTCATCGACACCGGAGGAACGCGAACTGCCCGGCGCTCGCTCATTTTCTTCTCCTCCTTGGAGTAGTTCCCCTTCTGCTCTCTTTTCTTTTCCCGCTGGCCTTTCTTTCTTAGGCCTACGCCTGTCCGGTGTAAACACGGCCGCGACCGGCTACCGGTTTCTCTTCCTTTTGCTCCGTCTCCTCGCCCTCTCTCGTGCCGTCACTTTTTCTCCCTTGCACAACTTTTTCTCCCCTTTTTTCTTTGTAGCAATCTTCGGTGTGGCCGATTTTGCACCTTCGCCTTGCTTTCCGCCATTTTTTACAACCATTCTGCGTACAGGTTAGACCCTTGTGGCGTTTCGAGGTCATTCAGGACCATGCAATTTCGGGAACGGTGGGGTTTAATGAGTTGTATTGTGTGTTTTTATGTGTTTTCTTATGGTCGGTTATGTTTTGAAACTAATGGGTCCGTTGTTTGCACACGCCTGGTTAGATAAACGCTTTCCGCTGGAGCGAGTCATGCTCTGGAGAACGGTCTCTGCTTCGACCTTGAACCCCCCACTCTTCTCCGTCTCTTTCTCGCAAAAGGTCTTCAAGGTCCCGAGGGAGTTCACCGTCCTTCACGATCTCCCGTATGCTCGATCTTTATCGTACTCTCCTTTCTTCGTCCCCACTTATGAAGAGATCTCGGCCGGTGGAGAGGTTAGGAACGCCGCGAGCCGTAAACCTCGCCACCTGTTTTAAGCGTCTTAAGAATTTGAGAAATTCGAAAAATTCAAACGTTAACGTCCGAGAAAGTCGTAGCGGAGTTTTGGCTCGACGTCGAATGTATTTTGACCATGACACGCGACTGAGTTTTTCACCTTTTGGGAGACGTTCCGTGTTTTACCGGTTTTTTCTCTCTTTAATTTCAGAGGCTTCAGCGTCAGCGTCTGCGGCCGTCAGCATATTTTTAAGCCAGTCTCCGTTCAAGCGATGTGGTAAGTCTATTGGACGACTAAAAAGAATCCATTTATCCGTGGTTATTTTTAAGCTTTACCCAAGCGAGCTGAAGGAAAATGCAGGATTCAATTTATCATGGTGAAAGGTGTATGCACGTTGCAGAAACTCATACTGGGGAAATTCGAGAAACGAGAGTCGACGTCTTTCTTTTTTTTCTTTTTTTCCCCCCTTTTTCCACGTACCGTGGGTAATTACTTAAATTCTCTGTACCCACCCACGGGTGTAGGAAGCGTGTCATGCGCATCTGCCGGAAGAGTATTAAACCGCGTAGGCGCGAATTACGATGCAGCCACCAAATAAAAGTACCGAGATGGTTACATCGATCATGAACACCTAGCGGAAGACGTCGACTCTCTCGACTTGGCGGAAAATATCCGAGAACGTGAAAGCCGTCGTATCCATCGTGTGACTTTTTCGAGAAAAACGTGTTTCCCTTCGATGTTCGAATCTACCCTGTTAAAAATATTCCTAAAATTCATACACTCTTAACACATTAGATTGTGGTAAAATGATAAATCTCACGTCTCAAAAGATAATTATCATAAGCTATATGATAAACTTCAAAATGGTAATTTTTTAACGTCGCATTAGAAGTGTGTGAAATTTTGTAGAAAAACGCGTACACTCGTGTATTAAATTTATAACATGCGTTATAGATGTTGTTTGAAGACTAAAATTAGTACACCGTGTCTGAATAAAGCTTCCAACAAAATTTGTATAAAATTTCAATATTTTAATTTTTTTTAACAGTAGGAAAAGCGGTCGAGGTGGGCGGTACCTCTGTCGATGGGCGTTTCGATTATCTTAACGAGATATGGCTTAAAATCATCCCGAGTTTTCCGTTTCACCTCGAAATATCGAGTCGAAGCTACGAAGGATCGATGAGTTTGGTCCGATTTGAAAGGGGTCTGGATTTCTTGTTAATGGCCGGATGTAAAAATCCAAGAAAACGTGTACGAGGTGCGCAACCGGCGCGACGAGATTTCGAGCCGTCTGGGGCTCTCGAGTCGAGGAAAAATGGCGCGTGAGTGGGCGGCAGCTTAATTGGCAGACGTCTCGATTGTCCTGACCGGAGATACCGCGTTAGCGAGAGATATCTGCCGACCCTTTATGCACTTAGCCGGCCGGGGAAAGAGGGGCGATTTTTCGCGCCGGCGAAAATGCCCTCCCACGCGAAGCATCGTCGAGACCGCGAGTCGATTACCTTAGAATCGCCGTATCCGGCGATCGCATCTTCGATCCACCAGAGAGATGACTAACGTCGATTTATCGGCGTCTCGGTGCTATAATCAGCCGGGAATTACTTCCTGCTAGCCGCTAGATCGAAAGTCGACGCGTAATCGCGCGAATTAACGCCCTTCTCTCCGAGGGACGCGACCTGAAGAACGGGAGACGCTTCTTGAATCCAATATGGCGGACGCCCGCCGACCAGTGCAGAAACGAGGGTTAAAAAACGGACTCCGTTGGATGCTCCCTAGGATTGTTGCCGGGGAAAACTTGGCCCTCGAAACGAGGGAAACCGTCTCGTCGGGGTTTCGCCGGCGTCCCGACGACCGAGGTGAAAGACGCCTCGGCGTCCCTCTATTCTTAGCGAAGCCTCGTGGTCCTAACCTCCGGTAGTGAGGTGCAACCACGGACCAACGCCCGCGCCATTTATGGCGACGTCGCGACGCTTCCCGGTGCCAAACCGCCCCGAGGACGGGCCCACCCTTTTAGAGCTTATCGAACCTCGCGATATTAAAATATCCACCGTTGTCTCTACAGATTCGATAACATTTACGTGTGCATATGTAACCTACTCCGCGTCGCTCCTAGATAACGTACTGCACCTCAACTTATAGTACCACTCGTAAAGTATCTACATTCATGACAGGCGTCGTCATAAATACATCGTCTATAAATACCTGCAAATCTTACCTAATATCTTTTTAAAGTCTCATTGATACCCTCGTTGATAAAACCAGCTCAATGCCTCCTCTGACCATTGAAGAGGAATCGACGCGAGGCTGCAAACAAAGATGGCGGCGCGCGCACAAGATGGCGCCCTCCGATTTTCTCGATCGCGGAATTCGCGAGGCGCGACGTTTTCGAGCCTTGACATGAAAATTCAAGGCGGAGAGTGCGAACCGCCTCGCCGATGTAAACCCGCCGCTAATTGGCCCACGAGCCCTAACGAGTATCGGGCGGTTAATTAATGCGCATATAACCCAATTAGAGCGTTGTAACGTCGCCGTGGTCGTCGTGGCGGTCGTCGTCGCCGCCGCCGCCGCCGCAGTTGGTGTCGGCGACGTCGTTGTCTTCGTCGCCCGACTGGAAATACGCCTCAAGGGGATCAAGCTCCGAGAACGAACCGATACCCGGGTGTTATACATTATGCGCGCCATTTAATCATCATGGCGGACGTATCGGGACTCGGGCTCGAATTAATATTTTAATGGCGGCGAACGAGCGCCGAGGTATTTTCATCAACGACCCTGAACCTTCGCGACGCTAAAACGATCCGTACCATAAATAGGCGGAGAGCGTACGCGCCGTCGAGTCGTTCTCGGCGAGCTTTTCCGCGCGCCGCCATCTTGCTTGGAAAATTACATCCCACGTCTGCCCTCGGCCGCCGCGGATATGGATGATTTTTTCCATTTTCCTCTTTTCGCCGATTCTTAACCTCGAGACACTTGTTGCGTCGACGAGCTTCGCTCTGACTAAAGAAGAAAAAATATTTTTACGGGTCTCGCTTATGAAGCTTTTCTCCGAACTGGGTGCACCGGAGCGTTTGACATTTTACCACGTGAACGTGGAAGCCCTAAGGAAAGTCTCGACTGTCGTGAAATTATATTTTTTTGCTTAAATTTATTTAATATAAAGAATGCTGCTTTTGCATCGCCTTAAAGTCACCGAAACTTGCTCGGCACCTCGCGAGTTCGTTAGTTCAGACGTCGTCGATCTCTTTGCGCTTCCAGACCCCGACGTTTGATCGGTATTGAGAATCGACGATCGATCGTAAATCAGGCGGGATCGGAACCGAAAAGATACGGTCTCTGCGAGCGAAATCGAATCGAACGCCGGCGCTAATGATGCGGATTTATGGGAAGAAAGTGCACCGGGCGCAGCCGACCTCTGCCTCGATGCATCTCTGGGATCCGCAGCATCCTTTGTGCGCCTTCTCACGCGATCTCGCCGACTTCGCCGATAGATCGTTTCCGTTTCCACGACTTCTGGCGATTTCTCGAGGGGGGTCGTAGGTCGAGCCGGGGACCGGATCCGAGGGAACTTCCCGAGGGACTTCTCTTCCCTAGCCCCTCGTCAGGGAAAGGAGTCTCACGTCGATATCTCGTCGTTAACTCGCTCGCAAATCAATTTGGCCGATCGATCGAAGAGGAGCTCCGTTGACTTGGGACATGATGGAAATCTAGTTCGCAATCCTGTTTAGTTACATATTTATTTTTTTTTTTTATTTTCCGTTGATGGCAAACTCGCGCACCACGTCCGGTCTCGTCTGATTCTGGTCTTACTCGAGTAAAGGATGTCACGTCGGTAGGTTTTGAGGTCGCTTACCGAGAAGGGCGCGGCATGAGGTCGAGGGTAAGTGGGCCGTGTGCGTGGTCGTCGGACGAGTTGTCTCAAAGGTGGACTCCGGAAGACGTGAGATCGCGATCTTCGTCGCGGACTCGCTCCTTGGACACTTTCTTTTTACTTCTATACAGGCTGAATCAGATCGCCGAACGCCTTTGTTTTAGGTGGGCGCGACGAAAGGCTCTCCGACCGAGATCTCCGGAATCTCTTCTACCGTACTCTTCTCCGCCAAACAATTATTTCCAACGCACCAGCGAAATTCAAACTTATACTCCCCTTTACTATTTAAATAACGGAAAATTATTTAAAAGACACCCCGGAAGATGCTAAATCACGATCGCACCGTCATCGAGGTGTCCTCTTTTTACTCATATACAGGGTGAGTCAGAACTCTCGAGACCGGTCTTTGTTTTGGTAGAGGTAGAGTCAACGCCGAGAGAGTAGATCGATTGAGTCGAGAATCTCCAAAGAAGCCCAGACGTCGGTTTTTTCGGGTATTACCTCTCCGGTGGTCGATCGGTAGCCTATCGATTTTTTTTTTTTTTAATCTATCCCGGCCTCGTCCCGCGCAATCGGCCTTGCGTAACGGACTACAAAGGGCCGGTTCGCCGATCGGTTCCGGCTCGAAAGCAGACCGTTAACTCATTATCCGTCGCTGATATCGCTCTCGGTTACCGAGGTCTCCCGACTCTCATCGATTGGATCGAGTCGATCGATTTACCTATTTATCCTAACCGAGGCATGCGATGGCTGAAACCACGAATGTTCTTGTCTTTGTCGCGTACATCGGGTGCTTAACGTTTAATGAAATATTAAGATTAATATTTTTCTGAATTGTTAGCCTGGTCCATCGTGGCCTGCCCTTGAGTCCGAGCGAGCAGACGGAGCTCTTCGGCTCGGATCGGTAAAACTCGCGTGCCAATTATACCTCCTCGAGAATCGGGTCGAGCTTCGAGTTTAAAGAGCTCGATATATCCGAGGTCGACGGATCCGAGCCCGCGAGGGCGCGTTTATTATTGCGCCGATCGCCAATAATTGATCGACAATGCCCGAGGCGTCGATCGACCAATCCACCAGATTCCGAGATCGAAGTCGATCCAGGCGCCTCGGGTCCAAATGATCGGCGTTTATTTACCTCGACATCGCCGATCTCCGAGCTCCAGTCGATCCATCCTCTTGATCGATCCTCTCGATCGCAGCCTAGCCGATCGTGAGCTTTCCACTTCGCTCAGAAGGAGCGGCATTGTTTCCGTTTCGCAACGGTGCATCGGCAAAGTGAGCGAGACGATAACAGCTTTCTCGATCGGGCTCGATCGCGAGATCGTTCCAAGGGTTTTGCGGGTTTACAGGTTTGCAGATTTACGGTCTCGTCCCCCCGTCGACCGATCGCTCCACTTTGCAGAGAGCTTCCTGTTGCTCTCGAAACGCGAATTCCCTCTCGGAACTACATCTCGGATAAGAATTCACGATAACCCCCTATTTTTTATTTTTCCCTCTTTCAAGTTTGCCACTTGTGCCTTTCATTGTACATTGTATTGGGTTGTCCAGAAAGTTCGTGCCGATTTTTAATAGGAGGCATTAGGTTACAAAAATCGGAACGAACTTTCCGGACATTCCATTATATAGGATAAAAATGACATCGATAAATCTGAAAAAAAAAAAAAACAATTAGAATAACTGCGAAAACCATTTGTATTTATGTATCTCAGTTTTGATCCACGAGGAATTCTTAAATACAGGAATATTAATTCTTACAAATTTAACACGTCCAAACTTGGCGTTAAGAACTCGGTGGCGTTTCACGTATACACACGTACGTATACAAGTGTGTACATTTGGCGCGAAACTCGGTAGTTTGTCTCAGTATTGACTCTCGGGTTAGTGATAATAGATCTAATTAATTTAAGATAAATTCAATTTAATTCAATTAAATGAAGTAAAATGAAATATTCGAGGGGGGTATCGGAAAGAAGTGCCGGCCGAGTGGCTCGGAGGTACACATCCGAGGGGCAAAGACAAGCGTTGCGTGCCAATACTAAATATGGAGACCCTTCGTCATCTGTCATGACTCCCTCCTCTGGCACTCTGGCCCACGCGCCGTACTATTTTCTGATCATCCGCCGTGGCCGATGGCAGAGCACGCACCAGTCTCTTGGAAACGTGGACCGCCGACTGATCCACGCGCCGTTGATCCGATCCATCGATCCATTGATTGGGCGGTTAGGTGGTCGATTTCGGGATCGATACCCTAGATTTGCCGGAATCCGCGTCCCAGCATCCGGAGACTCGTGGACCGGTGGTTGGTCTGGAGACTGGAATCGATCTTTTGGCACGATCAGCTGATCGAAGCCCCATGACCGCCGATAATGGGTCAGAGTCAGGTTTTCGCTTCGACTGATCCTTCATTTGGAACCTGAAATCCGACAAAAGGGGCTCCATAAAAAGGATCTCGGGGAGATGTGGTCCCGGGGATCGATCTACGCTCTCCTGCTCTCGGCGATCCCCGTGCTCCTCTGGATCGCAAGGCTTTCCAGAAGCAAAAACTGGCCGTCGACCCTCTCCGGGATCGGCGGCCTGACAAGGTACGCAGCATCCGATCACCGGCTCATGTTTCATCCCCCGTGTCGGCTTTTTACTCTCTGACGTCGGCTCTTGGGTCCAATGACGAGCAAGACCAAGACCAAGAATATGGTAGTCCTGGTCTTGATTTCGCGTACTCGAGACTTGGTCTTGGTCTCGCAAAAAGCGCAAGACCGAGATCGGTGCATCATCTTTCATTGTTTGAGTCGCTCGAGTCTTTCTAATATCAGGGCGTTGCTGCGCGAACAGGATGCGGTTTTGCCAGGTGCATCGGATGCCATGGTCTTGGTCTGACAAAAAACGCATCACCGTTCATCACTCCTCGAGTAGCTCGACCCCTTCTGACGTCAGGGAGTCGAGAGCAGGACGTGGTTTTGCCAGATCCATCGCATAGGTTGTTAGGACTGGATATCGGCAGTGTCCCACTTCCCTTTTTCGAGGATCGGAATTTGCTGATGACCGGGTTATGCGGTACGTGAAGAGCCCCGGGGGATCCCTCGCGGTGACGTCGAGACGTCGCGGCGCCGCCGTCGGCGCGACCGATGGTCTGACGGTGTCCTCGAGGTCTCGCCTCGTCGGCGTTCCCTCCTTTCGGGATGCACCGATGACGTGGTTCGGTGCATAATTGCATCGCGAATCGTCGAGTTCGCCTCCGAGCTGCGAGTCGCGATTTTCGCACTTGGCGCGACTCACCATACGATCGGCCCGTCCTCGAAAATTAATGAATTAAATTTAAAAAATCGACGCTTGACCTTATAGAGAAATAAAAGACGCAGGTTTCGATTTTTTCTTCAATGGAGAAAATTCCCATTGCCAACGAAGTACCGCGATTTCGGTGACAGGTCGGGAGTCGTTCGGTTTTTGCTCGAATCGGGTCCGATTCGAGCTCGCCGAGACCTGCAAGGTCTCCCTCGACTCGTACTTTTCACATTCCTCGTCATTCTCGCGACCAAGGACGACCGCTCGAGGAGCAAAGCCGAGTCGAGTCGAGTCGGGTCGGGCCGAGTAGCTCGACTCGAGCCAGACTCGAGCGGCTCGAGCTCGACCGGTCTATCGAGGGCGTCGATCGGTCTAGCTAATTATTTGCAAATTCCCTCCTCGGATATCGGTCGATCGCGAATATACGCGCCCCTTCCTGCGCATCCTCTCTACCCTTTCACAATTTGTCGAGAGAAAATCTGCGACGCTCAATTTTTATACCGAATTTTTCCCAACTTTGTTGTTACCGATGCCGCGTTTCTCCCCGCGCTCCTCTTCCCGTTCTCGCATTCGTATGTTACCCAAGCGAAGTACTTTGCTCCGGACACTTCGGTCAGCAGTTATCGTTATCGTCGTCCTTATCACTCCGCAAGGCTCGGTCTCCGTTTCGCCGAGATTTATCCCCCTTTCGAAGCATGCCGCGGTTTCCGGATGCGGAAGCGGCACGCAAATCGCTCCGAGGAAGTTTATGCCCTGCATTTTGATGGCGGTCTCGGTTCGACCTGTACAATGCACGTTGATATGTAGTTTCGGGGTGGCTGAATTGAATGCACCTCGGTACTTATAAATTTTATCTTGACATGACGCGCCGACGTTAATCCCGCGTGTTCTATCCGCGATGAAACGAGGGTTTTAAACCTTCGCGCGGGAAAACAAGATTTGTGATAAAGGATTAAATTCTTGCACATGTGCTGCGGCGCGTGAAGTCGTACAACTGTATTACCTCCCACATCCATAAATAGTCGATTACATACCGCGTAAGGTATCGATACTATTTTCACCCGGAATACCGCGCTGCGGTTTCCCTTCGACATCGATTCCACTGCACCTAAGTTCGACAAGGCGGCTTCGTCAAAGAGCGAGTCGGCTTGCGAAATGATTTCACGCTGAGGTCGACCTCGATTGCGCGAATCGGATTAACTAATATCTTGCAAGATTTTACGGATCGATTTCTACCCTGTTAAATGTCCCCGCGAAATACAGCAAATAGGGGGCGAAGTTTCTTCAAGCCGGAATATTTCTAATTTCATCCACAATAGCTTAATATACGAATTATGCAAATTTCAGAAAGGATACTAAACTTCAAAATTTTCTTTATACCCATTTTCGATCACGTTTATTCGATTTTTTGGGCAGTATGAGCTGTCGGACATCCTATACGAAAACTAGGATATTTTTGTACGTCGATTTTTATGACGCTGTTTTTTATCTTAAGCAAAGCGCTTTAGTGCTTAATTAAGTTTTTTAATAATGTTCAGCTGTCTGGGGGATTTATTGATTATACGTGCTATTTTATTATTCTCCTTTTCAATTTGAGCTTTCCTTGATTTCCTGGTTTCCTGGTTTCAGGTCGGCGCTGCAGACCTTGCACAAGGTGTCGAGCAAGGCTCGCGAGCACAATTACTTCCTCGGCGGATTGTCGCACGATTGGGTCAGCTACTATGAGCAGCGCATCGAGAGCGATCGCTCCTGCCTCAACGAATGGCACGCGATGGACAACCTCGAGTCCAGAAGACCACCTTCGCCCGACAGCGTGCGCAACAAGTGAGCAGATCTCGCGCTTAAAAGGCCTTCAAACATACCTCTCCCAAGAGTATCCATAAACACAGCATTAAAAACAAGCCAATCAAATCGCCGAACATAAAGTAGAATATAAAAAATAAGTAGAAAAAATTGAATAAATAAGCCGTCGAAAAACTTCCATACCTTTGGGATTTTTATGGCCATACAAATTATATACATGATACAGTGTGTATATACATATTTTTTTAAACTTTAATATAGACCATTGATGCAGCTTTTAATTCCCGCTCCTACCACGTACCGCTACCATCCTTTGTTATACCTATGTTTTTAATTAATTGTTGCTAATGTGTTTATGGGTACTTTAATTATATGTGAAGGTTGAAACTTGTTACCTCTAATAACAGTGACCGCGGGCAAAATAGTAAGAATTGGCGTTTTGTTGGATTTTCTAGGTAAAGTTTCTAGAGCAGTTTTTAATTTTACACTCGTACGAGATATCTGTGAAGTCCTTTATCGACATTTCGAGCCGATCGAACCCCGACCTACCCTCCATCGGCTCCGATACGACGCGTTCACTCCCGAAGGGGTGCGAGTGCCAATTGTGACGGCCTTTGTGACGCGCCGCCTCCATGAGTGCGCTTTTCCGAAACCTGTTGAGTCGAGAAAGGTTTGCCGAGTATGGGGACGGAAGTGATTTTCAGAAATAAGTGGGAAATCGGGGAAGGAATGACTTCGATTTAGCTATCAGGGGTTATTAAGTGCGCCTCGCGCGAAACCTGTTGAGCCGAGAATAGAGCTCGTGTCAGATGGAAGTGATTTTCAGAAACGGCGGAAACGATGTGGTTTTGACGGGCTCGATGGGAATTATTAAACGCTTTCGGAAACCTGTTGAGGGGGAAACTAGGGAAACTAGAATTTATCGAGCAAGAGCGGATGTGGTTTCCGGAAATGGGAAAACGGGAACGGCACATTGGGGAATTTCGAGGCTAGGGGTATAAATCGTTGAAAAGGATCCTGGAATGGTCATGGTTTATGGTCCTTTCTGGTCCTTTCTGGGTAAGGGGCACTTGTATTGTGTTCTCGGAGAGACGAATCCACGGCTTTTGTATGGCCTGGCACGGGTGCATTTTTCGGGGTGGATTCTTCGAGAAACAGCTGGTCGAGCCGATGCCGAATTGGCCTGGTAGCCTGCCAACTTTGTTGGAGCTTTGTTGACGTATCTGGCTCGAGCCAGCTTATGTCCACGCACAAATAGAGCATAACTTTATACTTGTCCTTCAATTATTTCCAACTTGCGCGACCGGTGCCGTTCGATCTCTATCGGATAATTTTATACCCTGGTTCGAACTCTCCTGCCCATTTTTCCGATTTCCTGGATCCTCCGGGCGAATTTGACATTTTTCGTTGATTTTCCAGGCCTAGAGAAAGGGACGAGACGGAGCGAGTGATTCGGTCGACCCTGAAGGAGATCATGATGTCGGTGGACCTCGACGAGGTGACCTCGAAGTACATCCGAGGACGCCTCGAGGAGGACCTGGACATGGACCTAGGGGAATTCAAGCCCTTCATCGACCAGGAGATGCTCACCATCCTGGGGCAAATGGACGCCCCTACGGAAATCTTCGACCATGTTTACCTTGGGAGCGAGTGGAATGCCAGTAACCTGGAGGAGCTGCAGAAGAACGGGTAAGACTAGACCTTTTTTACCTACTGGAGTTGGCACAAGCCTCGCACTTGGTTTCTTCTCTTTGGGGCTCCTGGACGAAAACCTGAAAAACCCGTCCAAATTCGGATTAGCTGCTAGGGAGAATTTTTACGCTGAAGAGTGACCCTGAAGGGAGACGCTTTGCACCTAAGTCACTCAATTTGGGGCTAGGTAATTCATCAAGGTTTTTTCATTTATCTCTTCCAGGGTGAGGCATATCTTGAACGTGACGAGGGAGATTGACAACTTCTTCCCCGGCATGTTCAACTACCTGAACGTCCGAGTGTACGACGACGAGAAGACGGACTTGCTGAAGCACTGGGACGACACCTTCAAGTACATAACGAAGGCGAAGAAGGAGGGCTCGAAGGTCCTGGTCCACTGCAAGATGGGAGTCTCGAGGTCGGCCTCGGTGGTGATCGCCTACGCCATGAAGGCCTACAACTGGGACTTCTCCCAAGCCTGGAAGCACGTAAAGGAGAAGCGCAACTGCATCAAGCCGAACAACAGCTTCCTGCTGCAGCTGGAGACCTACCAAGGCATCCTCGATGCGATGAAGAACAAGGAGAAGCTGCAGAGGTCCAAGTCGGACACGAATCTCAAGTCGCCGACCCTGACGAAGGACCGTACGAAAAAGGAGGAGAAGTCGGACGGGCCTGAAAGCAGTCTCCTGGAGGTATCAGGTGCCGAGCTCAAAAGGAACGGCCAGAGGCCTAAAAGCTGGTCGCCTAATGCCGAAATGGCGGAGAACGCTCTGCCCCCTGGTAAGAATTTCCTCTTTACCGTTAAAAAAGAACCAAGCAATTTTTTCTTCATTTTTCCCACTATCAAGAGAGTCCAATTTTGGATTTTTCCAGCCCCACTCTCACAGTCGTTGGAGAGTCTCGACAAGGCTGGAAGTTCCGAAATCACCCGAGAGGAGTTGCTGCGAGGCTCGAATCCGACGAAGCAGGGCGGCGAGCAGGAGGCCAGGAACGTGCTGATGCCCTGCGACAACGGCGAGTCATACAGCGTGTCCCAGAACCAGATCGTCCACCTGCCAGGACCCGATACTCCAAGCGTGAAGCACCGCGTCAGCAAACTGGAGCCCCAGGGTCCTCGAAGAAAGGGCTTGGTGCTGAATTTAACGAACCAGTTCGAAGCAGCCACCAGCAAGCCCTCGTCCCCAGGATCGGACACTGACTCGAAACCTCTGCCGTTACCTCAGAGTCCTGTAGCGGGTGATAAGCCGGTTTCGAACGGGATAGGGTGTTCCTCCCTGGAGGAGCGGTGTCGAGACGACTCCCAGGGTCAGCGAGCACCGAAGCAGTTGACAGCCGTTTTGTTGAAGCAAGAGGTCTGGGACCCCGGGGACCAGACCTACGAGAAGGAGACCGCGCTGACCGATAAGCCTGATACCCTTGACAATAGTGAATGTCTAGTCTGGACTGCCTCGGCAGAAGCTAAATGTACTAACGTGAGACCTAGTGTTAATAGTACTAACGGTAGTATCGTAGGGAGCGCCGAGAGTGACTGTATAGGAGGCGCGTCAAGATCGTTGACAGCCAGCGGGGCCATGGCAGCCACGACTGCGATCGTCACAACGGCGACCGGAACCATAACAACGGCGACGGGAACCATAGCAACGGCGACGGGAACCATAGCAACGGCGACCGGAACCATAGCAACGGCCACCGGAACCATAGCAACGGCGACTGGAACTATAGCAACGACGACCGGGTCCGTTATGACGATGACGGCGACAACCGTTTATCCTGGGACGCTCAACAGGAGGAACAGGAAAGACGGAGACCCTTTTAGCGCTCAGTTAGACAGAGTTTTTGACAGGGAGGAGAGGAGGGGCGAACCTAGTCGGGACTTGCCTAGTCGACAAAGTTCCTGGAGCAGTTACGACAGCGCGGTCGGCCTGGACAACAATTCAGTTCACAGCTCTTGGGCTACCCTACCTTCGAGGAACAGTTCCTGGGGGTCCTACGACATGCGACCCACCGATCCCCTTGGATCTAGCGGGCTTTTCCCCTATGACAGGGAGGAGATACCTTGGCATCCTGGCACCGTCAAGCGCACCAAGCAGAAGCTGGAAGAAGGCACCACCACTGGAACCGTCAAGAGGGTGTGCACGCAGCTTTCGGAACCTGAAGAGAAAGCGGACAGGCTGAATGACCAAGACGACGTTCCCGTGGAGGCCTACAATCAGGTAATTTTCACATACACAGAATAATCTCGCCTAATACTACAAATGGTACCTTAATTTGTGGGCACCATAAATCGGTAATCGTACGTTAATCCTTGATTTTCTACGACCAGGTACTACTGCACTATACGCCATCGCCGACGCCATGCAGAAGGGATCCCTCCCCTGCTACCGAGTGCATCCCAAAGTCGTCCAGTACAATCCGAGACCCGTTTGGACCCCCTGAAGGAATAGATATAGCCCCATCGCAGTCCACTCGACAACTTGGAAGGCTTTCGACCAGTGCACCGGCACCCTCTTCCCTTTCAGAAACGGATCTACCGGTGTCCCTTCGCAGCTGCCGCTCCGAGAGCGAGACTTCATCCCCCTGCGTGGTGAACACGCCCCAGTGTCCTTCGGTGAAGCACCATAAAATGGTTCTAGAGAACCTGACGAACAAGCCCGTTCTGAACAAACGATGCCTCTCGGTCGACGACTCTCCAGAGGCCGAGTGCCCTCGAAGCAGCGCGGGGATAGTCAAGAATCTGAAGAAGGAGTTCGAGGCCAAGTCGACGAAGCTGGAGAAGAGTCCGGAGTTGGGGAACGAGGCCGAGGTCTCGTCTCCTCCCAGCAGGTCCAGGAAGGACGGGAAGATCAGGAGTCTGCCCTCCTCGCCGGTGATAGCTCACAACGAGTCCAAAATGAACTCCCAACCACTAGGCGACAACGAGGCGAAGGACAAAGACCCTAGGAGGAAGGAATCCTCGTCGTCGTCCTCGTCTTCGTCCTCGACCGCGTCACTACCCTCGCCTTCCCAGCACCGGCAGGAGAGCGTTGAGGATCTGTCCGTCAGGGTCCTGGTGGGCAAATACGAGGTCGCCAAGCCCGAACCTAGAAAGTCCATCGAAGTTCAGCTTAGACCTCACAGGGACCGAGATTCCCTGGAGATTCACCCCCCTGCCAAGTCGAAGATCGCCCCCGAATTCGCCAGGAGGTCCGCTCCTGTCGCCATGGACCAACATCATCCCAGCCCTTTGTTCTGCGAGGCCAATCCTGAAGCTCCGGGAAGGCCACCTGTCCCCTCTCCCAGCGTCGTGGTTGCCAGTGTCGTCGCCAAGGCAGCTAGTAAAAAGCAACAACAACAACACGGGAGAACTCATCCGTTGACCAGGCTGCAGGTCAGGCCTAGGCACAGCAGTCCCGTTTACAACACCATGTAACGATGCCCTGGATTACGAGTCAATTGAGAGGTATCGACTGTACATTGCCCGATGTCCGAGTTGGCATCTTGGCACTGGTCTCTGAAGGGTACCTGTAGGTACCAACGATGTTGGCCAAGGTGTCTAGGTACAAGTTTAGCGATGCCATTAGACCATTTCTGAGGATATGTACTTGGGTATCTGTAGACGATACGATGGAAGCCTGGGAAATGTCCCATTTTGGAGCAACGTCAGCCAAATCGTGCATGGTACTTGGAACGCGGATTTATTCCAGCGATTGAAGGGAAAATGCACCTTGAAGAGCATATCCTTGGAAGGGTCTCCGGTCTTCGAGTACGTTTCCGCGTCTCTTCGTGTACTTAGAGGTGCGAGGGTACCTATGGGTACCCATGGTGTGAGGGAAGAGCCGAGGAACTCGTGTGATCTCTTTAATGCCAATTCAGTCCGATTTTGGCTGACAGTCAAAGACCGACCTGGAATAAACTCGGGATAGTGGGACACGATCTCTAGAGGGAACATGGGACATCTCCAACGCCGACCCGACAAAAGCGTGGAGTCACTCGTATTCTGCTCAGGGAATGTATAATTTGCTTCCTCGTCGCCGCAACTTCTCCATTGGAGAGCCTTGAATGTCGCGTTGTACATACATGTAAAAATTAAACGAAGTCAGTAGTCAATTTATATAGAGAACACGTGTAGTCTGTGTGACGTATTTGCAAACGCAGGGAGCTTTTTCGCGTTACTTCGTTACTTCGACCCCGAGAAAGAAAAAAGTACCACCTTTGACGCCATGATCCAGAAATTGACCCGATTTGCAGAAGTACTTAAACAGTCTTCGATCTGCGTTCTCTCGCGAGGATTGATAAAAGAGACGCTCCCCAATTTTCCACGATAGTGCTCCGATTTGTAATCCCGTAGCGCGTTCATTGCTCAGCTATCAATACTCAATTCGATAGATGTCCTAATCCTGATCCAGAGGTCGTGGATCTCTCGTCGGATCCTTGGCTCGGTGTCGTCCCCGCTTAGGATGTTAGCAATAAAGAAAAAAAAAATAAAAAGATAGGTCGTCGTTGAAATGAAAAGGCGCATCGTTCGACGAGGACCGATGTTCCTAAGTCATCTCGTCATAATTTAGTGGGCTCGGAATCAAAGATCCTCCAACCTGGGGAGGCCTCCTCGCGAGCGAGCGGAGGACGAGGCGTCGACTTCGATAAAGTCAAACGAAATATTATTAAAATGGGAAAAAGAATTAAAAATGTATTATTAGACCGCAAGAGGGAGGAGAGTGGAGTCGCGTGCGTGGAGCTACCGCAAGAAACGAAGGTGACGAAAGTCAAGAGTCTCTTATTTTCTTTTTTTTTCTCGGGTCTTCCGAGCGAACCCGGGAGCGAGCGCTCAGTTCGGCTGTGAATGTAACATCTGAGCCTCGTCGTGTATCTTTTTTCCCGCCTTCTTTTTTCCCACTTATCACGTCCGGTCTCTCTCTTATCTCTCCCCTTATCGTCCTCCTTTCTTCGACTGAAAGGAGACGTTGACTTTAATGTGCAAGAGACGATACTCTGCGAACCCATCGGACGGAGCTAGGGACTCTGAAACGGAATCGTATTGTGTAAAAAGGACTATTTAGTAACTTATAATGACGCATGTGATTAGAGTGCCGCGAGCTCCTTGAAATCGTCGTCGAGGCTGATTTTAAGGGAAGCGAGCCCGGTTTTTATCATTTTTTTTTTGTTTTCATCTTTTTTTGCAAGAGAGAGAAAGGTGAGGGTCTAGGTGCGCTGATAGGGTTGCGAATCATTTGTCCGGGTGATGATCTTTGAGTGAACGTTGTACCGAGGATAAGGATGTTATCGGCGTTTAGGGATCCCCAAGTCGGCGACCTTTTTCCATGTACTTGCCCTCCTGTAAAGTGGAATTTCCATTCAGAAGCCTTTGCTGCGAATTATTCATGATTTTCAACTACGATAGCGAGGTAGCATGCATATCAAATTGTCCAAGAATGGTCTTTACGTCGCTCCTCGGAACTCCTCAATTTTAGTCCGTTTTTAAAGTATATAAAATCTTGCGGTGTATCAAGTATATAATTACCCAAATGTTTATCGGGATTTTTGAAAAAAGGAAAGCCTGAGAGTGTCCAGATAATGTTCGTCGACTCGGTATCTCTACACGCCTAATTATTATCGTACTCTTTATACACTTCTATTACCAATTAATCGTCGCGTATCGCGTGATCCCCATCCAGGATTCAGTCGAGTATTGCGAAATCGCTCCTCGACGAAGGCCGATTCGTACGAAGTATTCTCGCATGACTCTCTAATGCCAAAAGTACAATTGAACCGAGGGTGCGAGACGAGCACTGGTCAAACAATAAACGAAAATAAGCGAAGAAGCAAATCAACGAGAGAGGAAGGAAACGGAAGGAAATCAATTAAACTAGGTAACGATAAGCCTCCAATGTTCGTGTCTCATAGATATTTTTTCAAACATATCGAGGGTTTGTTGTCACGTCCAGCAGAGTCCGAGGAGAGATCGGGAGATGGAGAGAAAAAAATCGGCTATGTCGCTTTTCCGCGTCCCAGACCAATTTTCTACTATCCCATGATGAGAGCTCGCCATGGAGTGCGACTTCCCATAGACCTCACCACGATGACTATATTTTATTACCGCATGACTTCTCAGACCAAATAGGGACGTCGGTTATGCGTGTAGAAATCGAGCGAGCGAATGGAAGGGACGAAAGGTGAACGATAGCGGACTATCCGTAGACTTTACAAAGGGATAGAAAAATCTAGATTCCTCATACATAGTCGGGACTAACGAGACCTCCTATCTTCGGATGGTGGGAACGATCCAGGCACGCGAAAGTTTGGCTGTTACTATGATTTTCCATCATTTCTCTGCCCGGAATCCCCAATTTGGTCCTGTCTTTACCGAAAACACCCGAGTCGGTGGCGAACCGACGAGCTTAGTTAACTAGCGGTCGAGTAAGTTTGTATTATCACGAATCGATGTGCTCATTTTTAGTACTCTTTCCTGACCCTCGAGAATGTCCCCGCTTGAGTGTGCGTTTAAAGCAAGACGAGAAGCTACTATGTCGCAAAACAAGTGGAAAGCCGTGCGTTGTTCTGTATAAATTTTGTACCATAGTTTGTATTAAATAAAATACTTGTTTATTGCTTGACAGGAAGTCCTTCAATGCGCAATGGAACCCCGATCGGCCCCCTTAATCATCCATCATTTTTCGATGATATATAAAATGTGAGTAATAAAATAGACGTGCAAGTAATCGCAGTCCAACTAGTTTACCTTATCAGCAATGCAAATACGACTAGGGAAAAATCTCGAGCATTCATCCGACGTCTATCTCGTAAATAGTTTTCCCACTGCAAAATGCGATTTTTGGCAACGGAGGAGTGTCGGTAATTTTCGACTTTTTGGCTTTTTTCGTCAACACTGGTCCTATGTCAAGAGCGTAAACGCCTCCAGCCAAGTTTCTCAGTGCACCGATGGTCTGAAAAATTAAGGCAAATGTGAAGGAGACATAAAAACGAGTTGTCGTGCATCGAACTAACTAAATGCGTCCGCAAGTCGACGATTCGTATGAGAGCGGTTTCGGTTCCTCCGCATACTACGAAAACATTGTTCATATATTTGCCACAATAGAGCAGGCTGTTGTAACAATCGGGCTCCAAGGTGTCGATGAGTTTTCCCGAACCGTAGTCCCACAATTGGAGGGGATTATACCTTTGCCAGGCGCAGGTCAAAATCTAGAACAAAATGACGCGTTCGACTCCACGTAAAGGTTCTCGATGGATCCGGAGAAATTTGAAATAATCGTAAACCTCTTTCCCAGTTTTGCTCGTGTCAATGCCATCCCCACAAATGTGCACCCCGGTGATATGACGAGTGGCATAGGGTTGCCTGATGTCCCAAAATTGAATGGTGTCGTCCCAGCCCCCACTAATAATTTCGTGGGCAGATTTAGGGTTGAAGACGGCACAAAAGACTCTTGACCTGTGTCCATTCATCACGTCCGAGGCATCGCTAGGGGAAAAAGGTTGTCCACTACTTAACGGAAAAGCTTTCAATTGAAAGGCTTAATTCTTAGATACCGTGATCAGACCAACCTGGCGTGAAGTATCCGCTCTTGGGTCTTCGTTTCCTCGTCGTATAAGTTCAAATTCGTGTCGTCCCCCACGGTGACGAATTTCGAGAGATAAGGATGATAAGCCAAGCCCAATGTCTGCCTCTTTTCCCGAATCGTATATAGACACTGCCCCGTAGGATAGTGCCAACATTTTACGCATCCAGTCGCATCTACAATTGTGCCCGTAATTATAAAAGTAATCTCCCATTAGGATAAAAATTCCATTCAATCAGAGATATTATTTTGAACGATATCAAGGAAATATTTTGTTAATTTCAAGGATAATTATTTAACTTACGTTGTCATACCTTCCGAATAAATGTTGCGTCTCATTCGTTCGAATTTAATCGAGTCAAATGATCGTTCTTTGAATTGACGAAATATTTCATTGATACCATTCAAAGGAATATTTCTTTGTTTCGATGATATATTTTCTTTTCTCAATGTAGGTAAGAAATGTAAAGCAATTAATTTCTCCCCTACCTCGTGCTTTGTTACGTGAATTTAAATGATGATATCGTGAAGTTACTGTTTCAATTAGAAATGTGACTTCGACAACTTTCGTAATTAATGGGAGGTATTTCCGTGGTCCAGGAATGACTCGAAAATTCTGAAATTCTTTCTTACACGTGGCGGTCAAGGTCTGAGTTATGGGGTGCGATCTGTGGACGGGTCGGTGTTTTATGGAGGTGGCGGGCCCGGGATTTTGGGTCACTTCCGAGTCTTTCAGAGTTGTCACGTGTTCTCCAGAACCAGCTTTGTATAATTTGACGGTGCCATCGGACACTCCTACGGCCAGCGACTCACAAGTCTCCGTGTAGCAAACAGTGAGTATCTCTTGGCCACCCTCGCTGAAATAAAATTCTACTCCCAGTAAGAGTGAAATTCGACGACTTCGTACAATCTGTGTACCTTACATTTGAGAAATGATGCTAATGTCTCCTTCTTTTCGAGGGCCTCCTTGAATTTCGACCACTGTGGACTCTTCGTCGACGGAAGCTCCGGCACCTCGGGAGTAGGCAAAAGACTTCGTCAAGTATGTGCTTTTAGCAGCTTTTGGAGCATTTGCGACAGATGTGTAAGAGTCTAAAGCATCGCCTCGGTGAGTTCTTAATCTCGATGCAGTTCGCTTGTCCATTGCGGATTTATTCCGCAGATATTATACAGATAGATCCACTCCTCGGATTTCTGAATAAAGGTCACATGACTTTTGATAGGGAAGGACGATTTTTTTTTTTTTTTTAACTCACCGGAACTGAATAGATTTTTACTCTAAATTGTTGGATTGTCGGTAATAAATAAAATATAAGATACGCGACCAAGAGAAGGTGGAGACATCTTTTCCTTTGAAAATTGGCGATCGACTATCCATCCTTTCAAATTTAAGCGCAACCCTGTTTTTAACATTTTCCTGGGGAAATTTTGCAATGACGGAAACGTCGTTCATTAGAAAAGTCGATAAATAAGTGACGATCGTTTCGAGTCTTGTGGTCTTGCTCGAGTGGGAAATATATACAGGATGTTGCGAGGATACGGGACTAGTAAAAATACCTTTTTTAAAATCTTAATAAATAGAGTATAATTTGGTAACAACGTGAATAAATTGTTAGATACAGAGATACTGTCAACGATAGCAAAAATACTCAAGTTCATAACAAATTATGTACAAGTACGTACAGGTAACTTTCTCGCGTATAAAAATATCAATGTCATTTATCTATATTGTAGAGGGAATACATAATACATAAGGAAATGGAGACTTTTCTTTTATAAATCTGTTCTTAATTTTCAAGTTTAATTTTTGTTCGTTTAGATTTGTGCTTAAATGCAGAGGAAATGTTCTTTAGTTTAGGAACTTGAACTTTCGCTCGTAACGATTGGAGTAACGATCCTGAACTTGTCGACAGTTTCTTGTCCGATGGGTCAGACGTAGAATTCAGAAGCTCCGACAAATCAGGGGCTTCTTGAATGCGGGTTGGTTTAGAAGAATCACTTGATTTTATATTGTTTTCTGGTTTTTTAATATCATCGGCATTCTTTGTAATAAAAGTTCTCGATTCATCAAGAGTAGCATTTAATTTATTTTCTTCCTTGGCTGTAATGTCTTGAGAATTTTCAACAACTTGTGCAGTTTGGAACTGCAAACCTTGGGATTCGGCAGTGATGTGCCTGTAAAAGGGATGTTAATGTTAAAACTTAATAACACCAAAAAATTAAAGAAATTATTAAATTACCCTTTCCGACAACCATCTGCAGCAGTTGGGGTCATTACGGAATCACGTAGTCTACCCCAAAAGTCATATAGTCCGATTCTACTATAATCCAAAATGAAAGTATAACTCAACTGTGGTGGCAACTGACATTTCTGATATAAACACGGTATCACTTTCCTTTGACGTTTATCTGGAGAAATACATAATTTGTAATATCAATTAAAAGAAAATGTGTATCTATTTTCTTACCTATTCCTAGTGCTTGGGCATAGTTTAAAAAGAATTTGTTAGCAGGACTTTTCACAAAATTGGGTGAAATGATAACTATTAACCGATTACACCGTTCTGATATTAACTGCATAACAGCTTCATGTTCAAATGTAATTCCACCTACGAGATCTCTATCTTTGATACATAACTGAAACAATAGCATTATAAAGAGGCTGTTAAAAGTAAAAGAAATTTGTAAATAGTTGGAACATAATTTCAATACCTTTAGACCATATTCTTTTTCTAATTTTTCTATCATCTGTTTAGCAAAGTCCAAGTCTTCATCTGCATACAAAAGGAATGCATCATAATATTGTTCATCTAGACCTTGTCTAAATCTGTACAGATCATCTAAAATGGAAAACATGTTGAATTTAAATGATTTCCTACTGTGCATAAAATTATATTCCTTTACATTTATGTAAAATATTCACCTATTGTTAGCATTTGTCTGTCAATACTAGGCTGAATGATCTCTGCCGAAGTCTTGGACTTTTCCAACTCGTGTGCATACACTTCGGCATCTTTTTCTACGATTTAATAAACTTTATTGACTACAATTACCAGCAGCTTTAAGAGTCACAAATTATTTCAAAATGAATTACCAATCAGATCTTCAGTATCGTCAACTACATCCCACCGGTCTAATGTCTCCAGCATTGTCCTAAGGTCTTTGACCATAAATGATTTAAAATCCTTCCGCATAATGGAAAGAATATGCCCTGTCGGATCAGGTTCCGACATGATAGACGGCATTATTTCGCCATCCAAATTCAATAAATGCGCAAGACCTCTCCAATCCCTAAATCGTATGACAAGTAGGAAAACAGAATTGTCAAATACAAATATTTAATTTCATTTCTTAACAATATTGCAAAAATTAATAATTTTAAAAGTCAAATACATATTTACCTTGGAAAACCATCTTCGGTTGGGATGATTTTCAGAGGATTCAACAAAGTGGACATTAACCTCATAGTTGCATCGGTGAGGCCTACTAGTGGCATTGATAGTGGATCCATATTGTAAAAATGTACAAAAATTATACACTATTTCTTACATGTTCATATAACAAAGTTTACATATTCTCTGATATGGAAAGGTAATACATTTGCTGACATTTGCTCTTATCCACACCTTCCTAACCTCTAAACTGATAGGAGGTCTCATGACGTTTAACGTCAGAACAGACCTGCATTAATAGTTAATAATTAAAAATTGGACTGCACCAATTAGATTGCACCATCGATGAATTTGAACATCTCCTAGAAGCTCAATGCTTGGTTAAAATGCGTTGTATCGAAAATAGTTCCGATTCACGCCGCTTGATCGTGCCAATGTCCACAAAAAAGAGTTTTGACAGGTTTTGACTGGTTTTTATGGGACATCTGTGAGGGAGGTGAGGAAGCGGACAGGTTAAAATAGGGCGTTTATTACGTATTTTTGACGAACGCGCTCACTTCTCGTACTTTCATTTCACATGGGTTTATTTGTCGAATTAACTAACGTACGAAACCAGAGGGCAGCACAGGATGCGATCGTACGACCCTGCCCGTGAGCAATCTCCCAACTCATCTCTATTCTTCTTCTATTGGTTACTAGATTTTGGATCGAGTAAATCCGAACAAACCTGATGTATTTTGGAACACGAGCAATGGCGCCAAAGTGACTTTAACCGTTCGGAGATCCTCCCGACGCAGCTCGTTTACCGCCTTAGCTTGTGTCGGCTAGAGTTCTGTGCGTCTCGACGAATCGCAACAAACTTTCGAACGTTAACTAAAAGAGCGCTATTATTTCCTAAGTCGCCAGAATCAGTGCAGACGATGGTTGCTAGAAATTAATTAAGAAGGTAAACGAAAAGAAGAAGACTCGCATACTGGCGGTGATGCTGCGGTAGTTACTGGGATATGCCAATCGCCATTTCTGAAGTCAAGCATCGCGCTGTGGCCGTAGAATCCCGTCATATTTTTTTGGGGCGCCACGAAATTCTACCTCCCTTAGCGTGGCTTTAAATGACTCCAAAAAATCTTTAGAATTTTGGTCCTTCATTCCCTCTGTTGTGTGTTGTCGTTTTCATAGCGTTTACCAAAGGTATGTTAAAGTTTTCGAAAGGCAGATGTCCATACAAAATTGGCGTCCCCTCGCTCACTCGGCCAATTAGATGGCGGCATTTTCCCGCCATACTTTACGGATATTCGTAGGGTAGGCGATTATTTACATTTTTTTATTCTTTGACAGTTCTGTCCAAGTTGAAACATAGTAGACAAGCTATACAACGATGACAATGAAAAGGTCTTGAGACCTATCTGAACCTGTGTCCAACAGTAGATCCTGCTGATGTCTTGGAACTTTTTAGCTTCGATTTATTTAAACTTTTTCTTTGCGTTCAAGTTTTTTTAACTCGGTTGTGTGATTAGGTGTGCTTGTCATACCTTTATTCTAGTACTTATGATAAGGTGGCAAGTCATTAATGGTAGTATAGATGGTGTATTCTCTTTTTCATAGACGCTTAGGAAGCACATACAGAAAAATGAGTACAGAAGTAGAAAATGGTGGTGCGGGAGATGGGCCGAAAAAGAAAACCATTGAGGGTATTTACCAGAAAAAGTCACAACTGGAGCATATCTTATTACGACCTGATACATACATTGGGTCCGTTGAATTCGTTCAGGAAATGATGTGGGTCTATGATGCCGAAAAGGAAATGATGGTGCAACAAGAAATCAAATATGTTCCAGGATTGTACAAAATATTTGATGAAATCCTTGTAAATGCTGCAGATAACAAGCAGCGGGATGCAAAAATGGACACAATTAAAATAGACATAGATGCGTAAGTTGATATAACATTAGAATTCATGGGCATTTGTTGATAAAAAAAATCATACCTTTTGTGACACGTTTTACAGAGAAAACAATACCATATCTGTATGGAACAATGGGAAAGGCATACCAGTTGTGATTCATAAAGATGAAAAGATGTATGTACCCACCATGATTTTTGGACATCTATTAACATCATCCAATTATAATGATGAAGAAGAAAAGGTAACGGGAGGCCGAAATGGATATGGTGCCAAATTGTGCAACATCTTCAGTCATCGTTTCACTGTTGAAACTGCTTCAAAAGAATATAAAAAATGTCTTAAACAAGTGAGTATTCGTTATGTTGTTACAAATTAGTGGTTAATCATATAATTAACTTTAATTCATTTAACAGACATGGGGAAATAATATGGGAAAAGCCAGCGAAGCCAGAATCAAAGAGTTTTGTGGGGAAGATTTTACAAAAGTGACTTTCTCACCGGATTTATCCAAATTCAAAATGCAGAGTCTTGATAAGGATATTGTATCATTGATGTCTCGACGAGCATTTGATGTTGCTGCCTCCACAAGAGGGGTCAAAGTTTACCTTAATGGAGCCAAAGTGCCAGTCAAAAGTTTTAAAGATTATGTAGACCTTTATATTAAAGGAAAGGAAGATGATATAGGGAATCCATTAAAAATTACTTATGAGAATTGTGGACCTCGTTGGGAGGTTGCAGTGGCGTTATCAGACAAAGGATTTCAACAAATGTCATTTGTGAACAGTATTGCAACCACTAAGGTATTTAAATTTTATATTTACGTATAGAAAAATAGTGAGCATTATACAAATAACTGAATTTATAAACAGGGTGGTCGTCATGTTGATCATGTCACCGATTTGATAGTGAAGCAACTGATAGAAACACTAAAAAAGAAGAACAAGGGAGGAATTGCCATTAAACCGTTTCAAATAAAAAATCATCTCTGGATATTTGTTAATTGTCTAATCAACAATCCAACATTCGATTCTCAGACCAAAGAAAATATGACACTTCAAGCAAAAAGTTTTGGCTCAAAGTGTACCCTAAGCGAAAAGTTTATTCAAAACGTAAGTAGAATAATGGTCGTTATGTATGTTGTCGGTATACACGTTTCCAATAAACTTTGACTGCATATCAGGTCACAAAAACTGGCATTGTTGAGGCAGTGCTATCATGGGCCAAGTTTAAAGCTGACAGTCAACTTCAAAAACTGGGACCCAAATCAAAACAAAGAAAGTTGCAAGGAATGCCCAAACTTGAGGATGCTAATGATGCTGGTACAGGAAGATCACTGGATTGTACCCTCATTTTAACAGAGGGAGATTCAGCCAAGACAATGGCTGTATCTGGTATCGCTTCAATTGGCAGAGACAAATATGGTATATTTCCTTTAAGAGGTAAGTCCTTTAAATTTCATTTTTAGTGATATCTACTTGGACGTCGACTTAACAGTGATAATATGTTAGGTAAAATTCTAAATGTACGAGAAGCCACACATAAACAAATTCTGGAGAATGCAGAAATTAACAATCTTATTAAAATTTTGGGGCTTCAGTATAAGAAGAAGTATGAGACTCGAGATGACCTTAAAACGTTGCGCTACGGAAAAGTGATGATCATGACAGATCAGGATCAGGTTATTATTTTCCAACTATCCAGTATTTTTTAATAATGTCTTAACAATGCTCTTAACTGACGTTTTGCAATATGTAGGATGGTTCGCATATAAAAGGACTGCTGATTAATTTTATCCACCATAATTGGCCGTCACTTCTCAAACTGAATTTCGTTGAAGAGTTCATCACACCAATTGTGAAGGCCACGAAGGGCAACAAAGTGTTATCATTTTTCTCGTTACCTGAATTTGAGATGTGGAAAAAGGAGACCGAAAACTTCCATACTTACAAAATCAAGTACTACAAAGGTTTTTATTTTTATTTCTCCTTTGATACGTTGACGACAACTAGTAGAAAGGTATCGGTTTTAATTTATACAATCAATAACTTTTTAAAATTTCATACTCTTGGGTGAATTTATAGGTTTGGGTACTTCTTCCGCCAAAGAGGCAAAAGAGTACTTTGAAAACATGGCTCGTCACAGAATTAGATTTAGATACGATGGTGAACAGGATGATCAAAATATCATTATGGCGTTCAGTAAGAAATGCGTTGATCAACGCAAGGATTGGCTAACGAATCATATGAATGAAACAAAGCGTCGGAAAGAGATAGGTCTCAGTGAAAAATTCTTATATGAAAAAGATACGCGAGCTGTCACCTTTTCAGACTTCGTTAACGTGGAGCTAGTATTGTATAGTAATTACGACAACGTGCGATCCATTCCCAACATGATGGACGGTTTCAAACCTGGTCAGAGAAAAGTAATGTACACGTGCTTTAAGCGTAATGACAAACGTGAAGTCAAGGTAGCGCAGCTATCTGGTTCAGTTGCCGAACATTCCGCGTATCACCATGGCGAAGTGTCCCTTATGGCAACCATCATTAATTTAGCACAAAACTTCGTCGGTAGCAACAACATAAATTTGCTTCAACCCAATGGTCAATTCGGTACGAGGCTTTGTGGTGGTAAAGACTCCGCGAGCCCTCGTTACATTTTTACAATGCTCAGGTAAGTCTCTTATGTTAATTTTCATAACTTCCATGATTTAAATCGATAATATTTAAAACGTAGTAAATAACGGTCTGTTTTAATTCTAGCCCATTGGCGAGGTTCATCTTTCACAAACATGATGAACCGCTCTTGAAGTATGAATATGATGACAACCAGAGAATTGAGCCCGTTTATTACATACCTGTTATACCGATGGTTTTGGTAAATGGTGCCGATGGTATTGGAACTGGTTGGATGACGAAAATTCCTAATTATAATCCTAGAGAAATTATTGAAAATATTTTCCGCATGATGGACGGTGCAGATCCTAAGCCAATGGTAACTATAACATATAGTACCATTATAATTGTGTACCATTAGAATTGCACCATTAGAACCTTCCTTAAATTGTCATTCGAAATTTTTTGGGTAGATTCCATTTTATAAGAACTTCAAAGGGGCCATAGAGAGCTGTGGAGACTATAGATATGTTATTAGCGGCGAAATATCAGTCATAGGACCAGATAAGCTGGAAATAACTGAGCTGCCAGTTGGTACGTGGACTCAAGCATACAAAGAACAGGTTTTGGAACCGATGTTACATGGCTCCGACAAAACACCTGCACTCATTACGTAAGTGTACTTTCCAAGCCTTCCATTCTGCAGAAAATGTATCCTGGATGTTCTAATTATTTTCTTTTCGTTTCAGCGATTACAAAGAATACAACACAGATACCGATGTACACTTCATAGTGATGTTGAATCGTGACAAGTTGTTGGAACTCGAAAGAGATGGCCTTCATAAAGCTTTTAAGCTCCAGACAACCATGACGATCACATCAATGGTAAGAATGACAATTGTACACGTACATATTTCCTATAATTATTAATGTAATAAAAAAGAGTGATCTAACCAGCTTGATTAAATTCTAGTGTGCCTTCGACGAGAATTTATGTCTCCAAAAATACGACAGCGTGATGCAGATATTGAAGGGCTTTTACCAGTACAGACTAAACGCATATCAGAGGCGAAAAGACTATTTGGAAGGAATCTTGGAGGCTGAGGCTGCGAAGTTATCCAACCAAGCGAGGTTCATCATCGAGAAATGTGACGGCGATCTGGTGGTGGAAAACAAGAAGAAGAAGGACATAATAGCTGAATTGGTTAGGCGTAACTACGATTCCGATCCGGTGGTCGCGTGGAAGCTGAGGCAAAACAGACAAGAAGTACTGGTGAGTAGATGATATCCTCTTGCGATCTACTTGAAAAAAAAAAATTCCTATTAACAAATGAGCATAAGAAACGGACAGTTCGTACTAAAGTTAAGTGGTAATTGTCCTCGCTACGCAAGGAGTATCAAGTAAGTGAGCGACAGTGCCCCTCCGGTAGTCCCCGAATTAATTATATCCTTCGTCGTGAACCTTTTGTATTACATTTGTCGCTAATTCTCGCGACAAAGGGATTGTCTCTGATTACCGGCCAGTTAAACTCGACAGGAGGAAGTCGCCGAGAACGTCGACGAAGAGCCCGTCGAGGTGGCAGCGATCGAAAGGGAGAACTTCGATTATCTGCTGGGTATGACCATGTGGAATCTAACGAAGGAAAGGAAGGATGAGCTCTTGCGTCAACGGGATGACAAGATGGTCGAGCTGAAAAAGTTGCAGAACCGAACGCCCGTATCCCTGTGGAAGGAAGACCTTGATAATCTACTGACTGAATTGAATAAGGTATTGTCTTCCACCGTCCTTGTAATGGGAGATACGTAAAATATTTAATTTAAGTTTCCACGTGTCTAACGTATCTTAACGCTTTTAGATTGAAGAGAAAGAAAGGAAAGATGAGCAAAAGTCCCGGCAAAATGCGAAGAAGCCTCCGCCTAAGTTCTACAAAGGGGAAGACACGCGACGCATTGCTCCGATCATAGACACGGATCTGAAGAAGAAAATCGAAAAGGCGGATATCGTCGCGAAAGATAAGAAGGACGGGATAAAGAAGCAGCCGAAGGTGAGGACAAGAAAATAAATGGACGAGTCTGAAAAAGAATCTGTAAATGACACATAATGGTATTTACAGATCAAGAAGGAACCGTTGGAAGAAAAGGACGAATTCGATGCTTTGGTTGACTCTAACGCAAAGTCTCTTGAGGACAGACTTGGATCGTCGATAGAGAAGACGGAAAAGAAATCTGGTAAAAAGGGTAAGTACATTGTTAGAAGTTCTCTACTGCCAATGCAGGTTATCTCGATTATATTCATAGTTAAATTGGATGTCCCGCCGAATATATGATGTATTTATTAATAGGTTTAAAACAAACGACGTTACAATTTAAACCAGTGAAGAAAGAAAAGAAACCGGACGATATAGATTTTGGAAGCATTTCGCCGCCACCTCCACGAACGCCGCGAAGAGCTGCCGCAGGTATAATTCATGTAAAATTTCATTATCTAAAGGGAAAAAAAATTAAAGAATGACTCATTTCATGGCCTAACAACAGTAGAATGTCAAACCGTGTTAACTGGATTTTCATTGCAGCTAATAAAAAATACACGCAGAGCAGTGATGAATCGGATGATGGCGAAGGCCCACATTTGCTCTCGTCAGACTCAGAAGTCGAGTAAGTTATTTTGGCATCGACATATAAACGTGGACGCTAAAATCGTTGACATGTGTTGCAGGATGAAAGATATTTCGGGAACACCAAATTTAAATACAACCACGACTACGACCAACAGCGATTCCGATGACAATTTTAAAGAAGACAAAAAGCCACCTCCAGCAAAACGTACGTAAAACATTCCATAGCATTGCCTTTGATTTTGTCTATTATTCTAAGCTACCTAATATTTACATGCTATATATACCAACAGCAAGTTCAGAAGAGCTCTTCGACTCGTTAATAAGCAATTCCCCATCGAAGCCAGTCAATCCAATATCATTTACATCGGAAGAGGACTCCCCGATAAAACCTTTGCCACCTAAAAAAGGTAGAGTCTATCATATCAAGCTTCGGATTTTTCCTGATTTTAATACTTCTCTTTCTGTAGCTCCCGCTAAAAAGAAAGCCGAAAATGGTGGAGCTAAGGGAGGAGTGAAGAAGGCAAAGAAGAAGGTCATATCGTCAGAATCGGAATCTGACGACATGTTTTCGACCAAGACGAATGTTGTGAGTAGTTATTTAATAAAATAGAGGAGCATTAAATCTGCAAGTCTGTCAAGGTTTAGAGCCATACTCTGATTTTGTTTTTTCAGGTAAAGAAGCGAAAGAAGAAATCCGAGTCCGACAACGATTCCGACGTGGCCATTGTCACGCCACCTAGGAAAGTCGGTCGTGCAAGGAAGCCAGTATCTTATACAATCAAATCCGACGACGAGGATGATTCCGACTGAGAAAGGAGTCCACAAGATCGAGAGCACTGATGACAATGTGCTCGTATAAAAATCGACAGAGTCGTCGGGTTAGATCGATCAACGCAAGCCGAGCGATCAATGATCCCTCAGCATTCGACATCGGAATCAAGTGGATTTCTCATTCCATTGAGATTTAAAAAAAAAAGTGTTATCAGTCGTTCTGACTCCGGTGAAATGGAGGACTCGTGGAACTCATAAAGCATTCGATCACCAATATTGAAGATCTGATTCTGATCGGAGCACCAAACGGTCTCTCCGTATTCTTTTTTTATATATATATATATATATTACTTCGTATACATACACGTACTGTGGTTGTACTTGTGGTAGTTAGAATCCTCGGGGGCGTGGAATTGTATAAATTCATCGGCACACGTTTTATACGAAGAGACATTTACGTGAATAACGCGTTACCGACGACGAGCATCAAATTCTTGTAGGGAAACGTTTTAATGTTATTACCTGATTTCGATAACTCAGGGTTTTGCGAGTTTTGTCTGAGTTTTATATAGAAGACTGTCCGGCGGATTCGTTTATCAAAGAACACTGTGTCATTTCAGAATTAGCGTAAGCCGGATACACGCGTGACCTTCGTTTGTAAATGTCACAAAAGTGATATAGGATTAGAGAAAGAAAACTCGCAAGTGTTGCGATTACATAATATGCGAATTCTTGGTACAATCGTATTTGAAAATGTTCGGAGTCCCGTTAATAAACTTAGACGAGACTAACATTGAGGATTCGCGCAGAAAATGATATCGATCAATTATTTATTTAACCACAACGGGCGTTGAAGTACGAGATGCAAAATAGCCTTACTAAGTCTCACGGAACTCGTGTAGTACCGATATAAGATAGCTAGCGATTCGATGACACGAAAGAAACTGCCGTCAATAAAAGCTTGTTTCGAACACGTTCACAGCAGGTCTGAAAGGAGTCCCGAAATGTCTTAACAAACAGATCGATGGCAATCTAAGAATGTGAGTCAACGTAGAATCATTAATTCGAGAAAGAGATCGTATAATTTTTAAATTATGTAAATTGTGTGCTGCTCCATTTTCGTGTAATTAGGGTACTTTGTAAATCGCATTAACGGTATATTATTTTTAGCAAGTAATCTCGGCATATAATTTTGACTATTTGAAACGCTTACGTTAGAATTTTTACTCCTAAGAGGGGCTGAATCGCTCGTTTCGAAACGATCTCCAGGTACTAAAAACGACTTTAGTCACCGAACTGAACGAAATATGCTAAATAAAATTAAAATATACAGAATCTTTCTTTAGTCCATCCGTATCGAAAGAGTTACTACAAATTTCACTTTCTCGGCCGCGCACGTTATTCATATTTTCCACCTGTTAATTAAGCTACCCTACCGCCAAAATCTCGATTTGACTCTTCCTTCTCAGCGATGTTATATTTGAATTTTTCCGATAGTGGCCTCCGCACAAAAATCATCACCTACTGCAAGCAAGGACACGTTATTTGCGGTGAAAAAAAAAAAAATGTCCTCAAAATGAACTAAAACTCGTTATTAACCTCCGCTGTCCGGCATTTTTCCCAACTCGAATTATCCCTTCCCAGAGTATACAATTAACCGTTTAATAAATAACATTGCGGCGCAATCGGTGGAAAAAAGAAAGAGGATAATTACGGCCGCCTCGTTAAACGAATTCACTTTCGGATAGGACCGGGATCAGCTCGAGGGACGACGTGGATGTCTCATTGTCGTACTGTTTTTTCTCTTTCTTTCTTAATTCGTTTTACAATAAATATATACACATGTGTACATTCGCATTGGACATACGCGCGCGTGTACCAGCCGTAGAATTATTGCTGGATGCGAGGTTGAAGGTCGCGTGGAGAGAGAAAGAGAGAGAGGCTCGATTGATCTTTCTCTCCCTCTCTCTGTCTCTCGGGTCTCCCCCGAACGGAACGAGAGATAGACGGGACTAGGGGAAAAGGGGGATCAGTGGGGGTCAATCGATCGATAATCGGTACCGATTACCTATATCTCGAGTAGAAGCGACGGATGCAGTAGACACTGTTCAGACTTGTAATGTATTCTCCTCTGACCACACTTGTTTAGCCAACGAAAGGTCGGTAAGATATCGAGACACGTCATCCCGATATACGTGCTGTGCCCACATCGTACTAACAACTTACACAACATTTTAACAACGTTTCTCTGTCTCTCTCTAGCTCTCTTTCTCTCCATAACGCATTCACCCTCGTTCTCACATCGTCTCTCTCTGTCTATTCTCCCGAAAGCTGCAATTTGTTGACAGACGCGCGCGCGCGCGCTACTATAATACAAAGCAAGGGCACTTGATAAAATAACTTAGTTCTCTATTTCATAATATTATCTCTATATAACATACATATATAAAACAAATTATGAGTAAAGAAAACTATTAATGATTTCAGGTCGGTACAATTATTATGATGCTTAGCTTTTAAAGGTCAACTCCGCGTCGCCTGACTCGGATTTTTTTTCGTCGTTTCGCTTCTTTTTTTTTTCCCTTTCTCTCTCACTCTCTCCGTGTATTCCCTTCTATCGTTCACTCTTTGTCTCACGGTGCGAAATTCTCGTACCGGCGGTCGTTACCACGAACAATGACTACGGCAAAGGACAGGCAAATTGCGCGCTCGCCAAGGAAGAGGAGAAGAGGAGGAAGAGGACCACGATGCTCGAGGGGAGCCGAATGTCTACTCAGAAAGGACAAGGGAAAGATTTCCGAGCCCGGAGGAACGACTCGACGGTGGCTTCTTTATGATAGATTCCGAGATAATACGGCCGACCCGTTCATACGGAATATAACCGTTCACAATGAACCGCGTCGGTTTACGCCGACGACGCATGCGCGGTAGCATCCGCAGGTAGTAACGGAAATTCTTTCCAGTCTTCGACTTCGTTAAGAAACTTGGATCCGTAAAATACCCGTAGTTACATACATAGCCTTTTATATGTAAATTACTACGTACGTTATCCTCCGAGTTTCCCTTATATCACGCGTTTCCCGTTTCGATACGGCGAGTCCCGAAAATTGGAAACGAAACTTTCGACCGTGCCCAGTGAAACAAGGCGATTGCTTCTTTTTAGCCCTCGGGTAACATATATATATATATTACCAAAGGACTAAAAAGACATACATATATATAAAATATATATACGCGTCGTACGTTCCGTATCTTACATGCAAAATGAAAGGCAAAAGACCTCTTTGCATCCGCAATTATCCAATCCTGCAATGACCCTACGCTACGAAATATAAAGAGCCCAGAAATCGGGGCCCGAGTAGAGTCGAACACTGGAAAAACCACTCGCCTTAATTTCTAACCATTCGAGAACGGCGATATCCCGCGAATGTTACCGCGAGCGAGAATTCGTCGAGGACGAGATATCGGATATTATCCGTTATTAGATACAAGATATTATCCGCAGTACTTCTCGTTATATTCGCTATGTCCGGCTCGACCGTACGCTCGCGAAGAACGCATATAACCATTTTTTAAAAGACCAAGAAAAAAAGACTGACGAAACCGTATACGCTATCGCATGGCCGCAGGTCCGAATTTTCGTCGTTCTCTTCCCTTCCGTCCTCTTCTCTAATTTACGTCTCGATCGAGGGACTAAGGGTACGCGTCTCTCTCGGGTCTGTCGCTTCCATTCGCTCTCGTAATCGCACATTCTCGCTTCGGAATAGGAACAACCAACCAGACTCTCATACCTCGTGTACTACTTGTACATCCTGCACGTAGTTATGCCGACGTACTCGTATGCAAATACGTGTGTGTTTACGCAACGATCACCGCATCAGTGCTTCGATCGAAGTACGTCGCTCGCGCGGGTTTCAGCCGCGTACGTGTGCCTGTCGGTGAGTGTGTGTACGTGCGTGTAATTTAACGCGCGTAAACGTTGACTTTAGTCGGTCTCTTTCTCTCATTCGCGCTCACACGCGCACACGCTTCCCTTGCTCTCGTTACTCGCTACTATGCGTGAATACAAGGTAATAATATTAATTATTTGAATAAAGTAACACGATGTGCGGTCAAATATTCACGGAATACCTGGCTGCACGGGTATATATGTATATGCGGTCATGCGAGGATAGAGCCACCACAGTCGTCGTCCCGCTGTCCATGCTTGTCCCTTGTCCTTTACACCGTATATATATATTATATCGGATTTATTAGTAGATATAGTATATATATAGTATAAATATGTACACGCACGCTAGTCTTTTAACAATCTCTCGAGTTGCACTCACGCATTCATTATTAAAAAGAAAAGAGTCGGAAGAGAGGGAATATATGCCAACTCACCCCCTCCCCTCCCGCGGTGGACGCGCGAGCGGAATCGGCTTCTGCGTCGCGAGTCCGGAGACACATCGTTTTACGGTAGATCTCTAGAATTACTCTTCCTCGTCCGTCCTCTTTCTCTCCCGCTCGTTACGCTCTTTCTCCCGCATTCACCGCGTCGTTAACTACCACTGGATAGCCTTCCTCCGCGTCGATTTCGCTCACATCCGAATTTCCTCGGTCCCTCTCTACCCTTTTCCCTCCCGTCCTCGCGTTTCCTTCCCTCCGTCGTCTCGCCGTCCTCCCTTAAAGTCTACGCTTCACTTTTAATTCACAATGACTTATCACATGTTTATCTGTTTCTTTCGTTTCATGTTTTTTGTGTTTTTTTTTCATCCCCTTCCTTCGTCTCATGTTAAACACTATTATCAGTCAGCCCACTGTTCGATACAAGGAACGATAATACAATTGAATATTTACGAACACAACATTTTGTCATGCTGAATAATGTTAGCGTGGCTTGATTCGCGAAGAGACGTCACGAGGGGGCCCTTGGATCCTCGAAAGCCACCGACGAGGCCATTCGCCTCCTCGCGAGCCTCTCCCTCACGATGTCCTACGTAGTCGACCTGTAAGTATGCTTGTGGTGGCGGTGTGGTGGTTGCATGGTAATGGTAGTAGTAGTGGTGGTGGTGGTGGTGGTAGTGGTGGTGGCGGTGGTGACGGTGGTGGTGGTGGTGGTGGTGGTGGTAGTGGTGGTGGTGGTGGCGGTGGTGGTGGTGGTGGTGGTGTTGGTGGTGGTGGCGGCGGTGGTGGTGGTGGTGATGATATAGTATTCGGTTTAGTATTTACAATTGATTATAGCAATCGTTACTTCCTTAAGACGAGACGGTGTGCAGTTCAGTGTTCAAGATTTGGCATGTATAAGTATGTCGAGGATACTTCATCTTTTAAGTCTCTCTTTCCACTACGAACTGCTCGACGCGTTCATACCACTGAACATGCCGGTAGTAAACGATGTCTGCTGCTGCTGGATCTGCTGCTGTTGCTGTTGCTGCTGTTGCTGCTGCTGACTGTTCGCTTGGCGGCCGTGCTTTGGCACTGGTGGCTGGAGGTACTCGTGTCGCGCCAACGTCAAGACGTCGATGCGCTCCTCTTTCCTGTACGCCAGGCAACTCCTAATGAAACTCTGAAAATTCGCGTCGATATCGTTAGTCTCGGTATATATATATTTTTTTTTCTCCCATTCGCGTGAACGCAGTCGTTTAATACATTACCTTCGCTTCGTTGCTAACGGTCGGCTTATTGGCGAACTGGACCTCCGTTGCTTTTAAAATTGTATTTTCCTCCAGGATCGTGGCTTGCGATTGATTATGCCCGAAAGGCTGTAATCGGACAACCAGAGCATGAACCGTGTACGTTGATTGAAAGATCGCATGTGAAGGGACAAAAAAATTAAAGGGGTAAACCTACCTTTTTTCCGTACAAACACTGATAAAATATGACTCCTACACTCCAAACGTCGACTTTTGACGATATTTTTGGCGGATTTTTTCCTACTACAAAACATTCCGGTGGAAGGTACCTGAAACGTTGCGAGAAGAAAATTAAATCCAGGCCTTAACGCCTTTTTGGAAGGAATGCAAATTTACGAAGTAATTTTGAAATAATACGTACCAATATGTACCAGCCCCTTGAGAAGTCAAATCCATTCCATGATCTGGGTTATAATTCTCCTCGTCCATGACTTTACTTAATCCGAAATCCGTAATTTTGATTTCGCCGCACACATTGCCCTCGGTCAATAAAATATTACCTGCGACACAAAATAAATCTGCTGTAAATATTATACCTTAACCTAAAGGTACATATACCGTTGGCGACCTCCTCACCTGGCTTTAAATCGTAATGTATGACTGGGGGTTTTATTTCATTGAGGTATTTCAATGCGGACACTACTTGCATAACGATAGATCTCGCTTCTCTCTCTGGTATTGTTTTATGCTGAAATAAAGTGAAGGTATTATATAGAACTAAACGTTAAGTAATCAACCCATCATACAATATTTACTCGATATACCTGCTTGAGATAGAAATCTAAATCGTGTCCGTCGCAGTATTCTAGGACGGTACAAAACGAATTGGCGTCGATCTCGAACACGTCGTACAGTTTGACGACCCGGGGGTGATCTAGAGCCTTATGTATGTTGTACTCCCGTAACGCATGTCTAAACAAAAATAAAATATGGATAGCGTAAAATTATTGAATAATCTGGTGGCCGTGCTCTGAAATAACTGTGTCAAAATAAATCCCACTTACTTAATATAATTAGCTTTTTTGTCTTCTTTCCAGTCTTTATTTAGTTGATGTACCTTGCAGGCCACGTAGCGTTGCTCTTTTAAGTCGAACGCCTAAAACACAAAGATATTTGTCAATTGAATAAATCAGTGGATTAAAAAAGAAATTAACCTACGGGTCTTGTATTTAGTTGCACAGACGTGAGTTACAATTTACCTTATGCACCTCACTGAAACCACCCTTCCCTAGCAGCATAAGTAGAAGGTATCGTTCGTTCAGTACGGGATGAGAATTAAATCTCGATTGGTCCTCGTTGTGTATGCGTTTTAATTCCCTGATGTGGAGGTTCCGTTCCCTCTCCAACTTCTCCATCTCCAGTTGCAAATCTGCGTCCTCTTTCTTTAACGCACTTTGCCTCAGCTAGCGAACAAAAGAAGCAAGAAAATGTAGACACAGTAACCCGAAAAATAATAATAATTTTAAGGATCAAAAGGTACCTTGAGTATTTCGTCAGCCTCGTAATACTCCTGCCAAGTGTAGGAGCCAGGCACCGCATCCGGTTTGAGAAAAGTAGCCTCGGTGCCGTTATGTAGGGAAGGTTGAGGCTGGCTTCGTTTTCTTCCGGTTTCACTGTTCGACGGCCTCTTCTTCAGGAGCAACTTCTTCTGCCTGTCGATCTCTTCCCTCTCCGTCGTGATTTCCTCCTGCCGTCGAGCCAGTTCTTGAAACGCGTACCCATCCGTCCAATTCTCTTGGAACGTCGCCCCTACCCTTTGCGTCACGAACTGACCCAACCTCAGTCTATTTTGCATACACTTTTGCCTAGCCTCCTTTTTCTCTATGTTTGATTTTTCTTTTAATAACTTCTTTACAACGTCTATACACTTATTTATATGCGATTTGTGCTGCTCAATCACCTTTTGCTGATTGGCCATTTGATGCCTAAGTTCATCCGTCGTCTGAAAAATAATTACATCTTACGATTAGTACTACGAAAGACAAATCGAAAGGCAGCGTTCACGTGCAGAAACGATAGGAATCCTCAGGTTGACTTTAACGATATCCTGATGACAATAGTGCTTCTCCGGGTTACCATAAAATATTACCATCTACAACATTTACTATCGTTTCCACATTATCGTACGAATGATTAAACCGACTTCGACGTTGGAAATTGATCTTAGACGGTGTCCCGAAGAGATCGCATGCTCCGTAACACCGTAAATCTGCTTAACACCGTGTAATTCATACTCACTCTATTCAATTCGTCAATTTTGTTATTACGTAGCTCTAAATCTGACGACGCCTGCGTTTCGAACTCTTGTATCCTCTGGCAAGTGAGTTCCGTCTGAAAATCGTTATCGGGACATTTTCAGAATTGTAATCGGTGACGTAGCAACCGATACATTTGTTAGCAAATAACAGATACCTTGGCGTTCATCCCTACGTAAAAAGATTGACCATAAGGTTCAAAGAAAAAAGCTATATCAAGACAATGCCGCCTTACGACCAGCCTCGAGCACTCGCTTAAGCGACAGTTTCAATTCCAACGACCCTCTAATTAATCTAACTTTGCGATCATCTGTCTACAGTCTACCCAGGCCCCAAGTGTCACTCGAATACGTAATACTTGATGAGGAACTAATCGCTTAATGGAATTAAGGTCGATATAAAGTGAAACTTTCTGTCGATATCAGGTCATCGTTTGAAACGTATTAAATAAATAATTATATTTCTTGTTCAAAGAGTGGCCTCCAGGACAATACTTGAGGCTGGAGAGAATTCTTAAACAGAGGACGACGTTGAAAGCAGCTATGCTTGCGGCGAGGCTAAAAGACACGGGCGAAAGTGCGACTGCCGCGCAGGCAGCAAGGAAAACACCAAAAATGTATGCATTTATGTGGGTGTGTACGAACGTCCATGACACGTAACAGTCAGACCATTCCAATGGAGGACTGGATACATTCGAAGTAACTTATGACATATCCAAACGATGGGAATTATTAGATGCTCCTATGGGTTACTCCGATGTAGCTCCTCAATGACTCGAGACTAAATTACCACTCAGATTAAGTATCGTCCACACCCAACGTTACGTTTCCGTGCCAATAGAAAGAAGATATTGAAATCGAACTCAAAGATCGAGGACCAAAGAACAAACGAGATCGCCAATTTCACTGAGACGAGGAAAAAAAATTCCAGTCAACCTAGGGAGTGCCGTTACAAGGTAGCCTGCATTTGTACGATAACAAATGGACACAGTGCTACAAACTGACCGGCAGTAAGTTAGCTCGGATCTCTGCAAACATTTGACAAGAAGCCTTCTGCTATGAGCACGTCGAAGCAGATATACCTTGACAGTTTTCCAATGTGCACATAAATCTATCCCGAAAAGAATCCTGAGTACAGCGAGGCAATCTCATAACCTCGCAGAAGCCTTCAAAGTTTAATGTTTGCAGGAACACAACTGGAATGGTGCTTACATTTGGGGTGTTAGTCTTCGCTTGCCTGACCTGGCTTGTCCTAGGGAGGTTGGTAGGCCTTACCTGCACCTGCTTGCTGACCATTGAGCCGGCAGGTTGAGTCGAGGCTGGCGGAGGAGGAGGAGGAGGTTGAGGGTGAGGTCGTGGCGGCTGCATCAACGAAGAAAATTCCGCCACTACTGAGTTGGGTGTCGTCACCTGAGGTGAAATGTGCTGTTGCGGCGAAGGCGGATACTGTAGAAACGGTTAGGTGTCAATTAACGTTACGATAAGATATAACCTAAAAAGCAACCACATCTTTACATATGCATAACCACCAAAATTCTAACAAGCATGGAAAAAGTAACTAACCATAGGGTACCCTTGCTGAGGGGAGGGACTCTTAGCACCGCCATGTCGGATAGGACTGCTTCCGAGATGATGTTTCGGGAAGTAGTCGTTGATCTTCTTATTTTCCAAGGCGGAGGCAGAGCGTGCTCCTTTTCCTGCCAGCCCGATAGGCCCGACAGGTCCAACAGGACCACCCCCGCCTCCGTCATCGATCTTTCGTTTTCTCTTCCTTTCGGAAGGGGTTCTTGGCACCTTTTCTGGCGTATTTGGGTCCACCTCTTTGTCACTGTGCGAAGAGCCTGCAAAATAACCATGAGCACTGAACCCTCTTCTTTCGAACCATGCCTAAAGATACTTTCCATACAACTGACAGACTCCGCCGTCAATCCGTTGTATCAAGAGTAACCTTTCATAATTTACACCTTATCGAACTCAGGAATTTACTCACCGGTGCTCATGTTAGAGTCTTGACTATGAACCGACTGACCAGAGTTTACGGTTGATTGAGGTGCCATCTGAATTTGTGACCCAGCGGACATCTGAAATCAAATGACACCCATGAAGCCACAGCTGCACCGAGGAACGCATCAAAGCTCGCGCGATCTCCTAACACGGTCCTCCCTAGGCAACATGGACATGAAAACAAGGTTCGGAATTCCGTTCCAGCGAGAGCCGATTTCGCTGTCTGTAAATCGCGTGCGATTCCCACCGTGGCCTAAAGTCATAGTTGGCCCGATCATGAGAGAGCCAAGGGATCGGGAGCGACGGAGGAAAGAGAGAGAACGAGGGAGAAAAATAGATCGTACCAAGCCGTAAGCCATCTAGACCGCTGCGTTGATTTACAGTTAAAAATCATGGCACTGTGACAGTACGTTAAGAATCGGTATCGAGGCCCGGGAGGGGGGGGGGGGGGAGGAGCACGTCGAGCGAGAGGTGCCAGCGAAGACAAGGAGGAGCGACATAACCAAGAAGGAGCGAGACAACCCGAGGCTCGCGGCAGCGTCCGCAAGAGGGACGCAGCGACTCGTGCAGCAACCGAAGGTGGGAGAGAGACGAACGTATGCGCGGACAAGAGGGGAAGAGAGAGACGGAGAGCGCGACGGAGCTAGACGGAGAAAGTAGACGCGAGGACCTGGACGGGGAACGAAGACGAGGAGTCCGGAGGAAGAACGGCCACGGGATGGCCGGAAGGAGAGAAAAAGAGAGAGAGAGGGAGCGGGAGAGACGGGCCGCCGCACTTCCGCGGATCCGTCGCGGATCTTCGCGGATCCGGGTTCGCGCCTCCCGCGAGAACAGCCGGACCGAGGAAAATGACGTACTAACGCGCGCTCGAGGACCAAGGGTTCTCGCCGCGGATGACGGGGTCGAGCCGAGGAAGCGAGACGGAGCCATGGGGGAGCGCGGCCGAGCGAGCGAGAGGCACGGGCGCCAGCAGGGACGAGGGAGGGGGGCCGCGGAGCGACGGAGAGAAGACGAGGCGCGGTAGCCGCGCGAGGAAGAGGGACGACAGACGGAGAAAGATATACCTTCCAAGACGGACTACGGCGGAGCCCCATAGTCGTGGTCGGTGTTGGCGCCGTCGGCCGACGTGACAACCATTGGCACGGACTAGCGAGAGGCTCGGACGCGAAAGTCGATCGAGACGTAAGGACCAAATCCGCGATATACGCTTAGTGCTAGAGGAATCACGACAAAATGGAGGACCCTAGCGAGCGGGGCGGGGGAGGGAGCAGAAGGGCGACGGCGGGAGGGGGAGGGGTCGATAAGGAGGCGCTCGCCCGCCACCGGTCCCGACTCGTCGCCGACAGATGGCGCCGCCGGCCGACGTGGATCACGGGAACCGGGCGCAGCCCGGAGATTAGGCGAACCTTTCGATTGACGTATCGAATTCCCTGGCGAAAGAAGCAGGTGTTCCTAAAGGCGGGGCGGCCACCGCGTTGCTTTTTAGGCGCGACGGGAACCCGAGGTTTCTTCCGCCTCCGAGCTCCTGGACGAAGCGGGAGAGATGAGCCGCGAGATTTATCCCGCGCGGACGAACTCGGATCGGGAAACGGTGAATTCGGCCGGCGCGGCAGGAGTATCGGTGGAAATTGGCGCGGGCGGACATTCGCGTCGGCGATTTCACTTTCGATTTCGAGCCACTGACACAACATGGCTGCTTCGCGCTCGTCCCGAGTGATCCGAAGGCGTGTCGTGGGACTCGAGGCGACTACCGTTATTGGGTACATTTCGGGATTAGTTTACCAGCGGCCCGTTGGGATCCGATCGGTTTCAATGGGATTAACAAAAGCTGGCACGCTCGGCGAGTTATTGTATTACCAGGCGGAAACGCTTCCGAGAACCAGTCCTCTTCCGTCCCAGGTAGCCTGGCAAAATTTCGACCGCGTCGAGCGAGCTCGACCTACCCTTATAAATTTACAAGCCCTGCCGTGAAACCGGGGCTGCTAAAGGTGCATCGACCATTTAGAAAATTCGGTGACTTTTCTAAACTCCACCGAGCATTTCCCGATGAATCGAGATAGCGTGCCGGGTGGTTTATACCCCGGGTATCGGGACTACGAGGGAACCCGCGATAACCTATGTTTATAAAATGGCTGACCTCCAGTTTAAACTCTGCGACCATTCCAACGACCAGGGAGAGGCTATATTTTCTTGGGACCTCCAGGCTGATCGGCCGCGAAAACATGCGCGATTACTCAACGCCCTCTCGCTGAGCCGTCAAACTTGCCATATTGAAAAGTACTACTAACATTCCTAACGCCTCCATTTCCACATTATCATTGACACTTTTCGACTTCGAGTTATCGAAAATCGCGAAATTGCCCCCATCGCAAATGACGCATAAAAACACGTACCGACCACGTGACTACGTTAAGGAGAGAGAAAAAAAACATGTTCAGCGTTACGGGAAGGATTCGGATGTTTTTGGAGGCGGAATCTATGGAATACGGGAATCCGTGGTTAACCCCATGCAAGGTAGATCCATCCCTCGAATAAACGCGCTTTAAGGGGTTGAGCTGCGTTACCTTTCTCGACGAGTGTAGCGGTTTCCGACGGTCATGGAAAACACGGATCCCGTGATATGCTCTCGGAGGCTCACCTGCGGAGCGTACCGCCGACATGACCTCGTTATCTCGAAATCGAAAAGTGACAACCATGCTTGCGATTACTCGCGCGAGCTGCGCGTCAGGGCCTGCCCTACCGGAAGCGACCGGCCGCCTACATTCACCGTTTTCGGACAAGGCTTTCCAAGATGGCGGCGGTAGCGCGCCTCGTATAGAGCGATCTCGCCTAGTGTGCGTCACGGGCTCTCGGCGGCCAACTTCACGGCACCTCGCAAAGTCGGACGCAACTTTAAAATCAATCGATGACAGGTTAGCGAGGTTAGCCTTTAAAAGATGGCGGACTCGACGAGTCGTTCGGCCACGAACTGCGCGGAGGGGCGCGTCTAGTCGTCCGCTTAGAATCCGACATTTCCACTTCCCGAGTCGCTGCACCGACGCTTCGAGTCCCTCGTCTAAGATTCATCTCGAAGCCGTCGCCGCCTCGAGGGAAGCCGCCATTATCGGGCGACTTCGAGTCGTGGCTCGGCGTAGGTCCGCGCGAAATGAAAGTTATTTGCATGCGCGGCCCAGAGCGCGCGATTAGCGCCTCCGGCGCGCGCACCGAGAGGGCGCGTCGATCGCCGGAATCCCGGATTCGCCTGGCGACGTTATCGCCGATATACAAATTACTCTTCGAACACCAAGTTATGACCTTCGAGTCGCCGCCAAAAGATAAAACATATCGCGGATTAACCTGCAAAGGGCGCGATAATAAAGTCCAAGTGCTCCGTAAATAGGTTAAATAACGCTGCAGTCCCTTTTCATATCCCACTCCTAAATCCGGGATTAATCGGTCCCGGATCCAGTAAATCGCGCCTCTCATCGCGTTAATAAATATTCGATTATCACTTAAATGCGGATTTACTGGGTTTGGATCCGATAAATCCGCACGATGGAGACGCGGCCAGGCCATGCTCCGCTTGGCGACGGCAAGATCACGTGACCAGCCCCGGCATCGAGTCTACGCCAATGAAAGGGTACCTTAAGCCAGATACCGGGAGAAATTGTGGGAAATACTTCGGGGAAAAGTTCTAGCATAGTTCCGTCCCTTCGTTGGCTTGGATGCGAGCTAACGACCACGGCCAGCTTCGAACCGGTATGGTCAACGGCCGGCGCGTTAAGAGTCGCTCGCGATTCCAGGGAAACGTCGATTGCGGCGACTCGAATCGCGTCACGACGCGGCCTTCCAATGACAGCGCGCGCCTTCGCGACGCGTTTACGTGCGCGCGTGCCGTTGAGAAGGGCCGAGCGTCTCTCGATTTAAGGTGACGTGAAAGTGGCATCATAGAGGTATCCTTTATGAAGCTTTTCTCCTAAGTAGGCCTACCGAATCGTCTCGAACTTGGCAATGTGAATATGGAGGTTACAAGGAAGGTCCTTAAACTCATGAAATTTCAATTTTAAGATAATTTGTTCATACCTATTATTAACAATTTTAATAACAAATGAAATTTTGCCAGTTTCGGGACCTACCTTAGGGTCTCCTTATTCGTGTGGTAAAATTTGAGATAAATTGCTACACCCAATTCGGAGAAAAGTTTCATTAACGATTGACCCCTAAGATGCCACGCCGCGCCATCCCCTTAACGGCGCGATTAATAACTCTATAGTCCGCGCGCGTCGCTACTACGTCACCGTGACGTTGCCCAGCCGATAAATTGGCCTCGGCCACGGCCGCCCCCCTCCCTCCTCTCCACGCGCCTTGCCGAGAGTATTTTCGTTACCGCGCGTCGACTCTATTACCCGTTTCAACTGTCCGCGGTGTTGCAGCCCGGCCGCGTCCTCTGCGGCACGCGACGCCGTGTAAGACCGGCCGCCCGTTACAAATGGCGGCCTCGAACGAGGCCTTCCAACCTCGCGGATGTCCCTAGCGCTGAAATAGTATAAATGGAACGATGAAAACGCGCTCTTCGTTCCATTGTCCGTCTCAACGATCCGCGTCGTCACGTGACGGCCGCGTCCACACGACGCGCGTAGTCGTGTAAGACGGCCGTTACAAATGGCGGCCTTGCGCAAGGCCTTCCAACCTTACTGATTCCGATTTACTGGCGGTTGTTCCTAGCATGAAAATATTATAAAAGAATCTACGAAAATGCGGTTTTTTTAATCCATTATCTGTCTCAATGATGTGCGTTCACACGACGCGCGTAGTCGTGTAAGACCGGCCGTTACAAATGGCAACCTTGCACAAGACCTTCCTTGCCGATTCCGATTTACTCGCGGATGTCCCTAGCGAGGGGATGTTTTAAAAGGAACGACGAAAACGCGGTTTTCATTCCATTATCCGTCTCAATGATCCGTGCCCGCAACGACGCGCGTAGTCGTGTAAGACCAGTCGGCCGTTACAAATGGCGGCCTTGAACGGCGACGCTCGCCTCGGCGGTTCTAACCCGGAGTCCCAACTACTCTAATCTAAAATCGAAATTTCGTCGAACTTGCCGGCCGATAGGATAATTTAGGGAAATTTCTGGGACTACCCGTCTCAATGGAACGCGTCTCGGTGGCGCCCGCATTGGCAAGCGTTTTTATGGACACGCGTAATCGTAAAACCGACAGTCCGTTGCATGTAACAGTTAGAAGGCAAATATTTCAGGGCTGAAGTCCTCGAATAATTTGGTTATTTATAGTCTTTCAAGATTTCATCGGTGATTAGAGCTTAGAGTTCGAAATATTTATCGTCGAAGGTCGAGTACGTTGTTTAGGCATGTTTTCTCGAGCTGCTGAAATTCAATATGGCGGCGCGTGGACGCTTATCGGCGAGCCTCGTCGTCTCGTCCGCTGATCCCCGGCACGCGGTCGATAAAAAAGTGCTCCCGTTTAAAAATCCGTATCTCCTTAGGATCCGCGCGTGCTCGTACGCGCTCCCCTGAGAATCGTACTCCGTGTAGAATGCGTTAAGGAAAGGCCGTCTCTTTCTCTCGTCCCGGGAAGGTGGTTCGTGGAAAGTCGCGGAGGGCGGCGGGCCAATGGCCGATCGCGGCCCATCGGAAAGAACCAATCGGCAGGCTCGGTGGCGAGTCACGTGCCGCACACGGCAGGTACCGGTCGACGCGGTGTCGGGCGTCAGCCTCGGTGCAACAGCCGCCACTCTCTCGTCTTCGGTTCGGAGGTTAAAGCGATCCACAAACCGTAGCGGGACAACCTGCCGCTGCAACGCGCTCTGGCAGGGACCAGGCGTACTCCGTGTAATCGCCGGCCGAGGTGCGTCGAGAGCGGCGCGCGTCGCCCACACGCTCGCCCGGCGCGGAAAGTGCAAGCAGGCGGGACGACCCTTTGGATGGTAAATCTCGTCGCGGGAGGGGGACGGAAGCCGGCGGCGCGCCAGTGAGAGCGAGAGCGCCAAGAAGAGGGGGGCGCGGGTGGGAGAGAGACGGAGCGACCCGCACAACTCGGCAGGTCTTCTAGAGCACTTCCTTATCGATGGCGCGTCGGTGTCAGTAAACCGACCGCCGGGGGCTGCCCGCCTCCGGTAACTTGTTTGGCCACGGATTTACCGTGAGAGGAAGAGAGGTCTTGAGTCGACGCGGGAACGCGAGGAATGGAACGGGTTTATTTTGCGAAAGGGCCGCGGCGCGCGGTTACGCGTCTTCCTCCCTCTCTCTCCGTCTCTCGCGGGGAGGATCCTGGCCGTGGCAGGAGCGAGGTCGCGGCGCGACGCCGCGGCGGCGGTCGCGCGCGCTCTCTCTCGGCGGTCTCGCGTAATCCGTGGACGAGAATCAACGGGACGGCCGCCGGTGGGCACGATCGTAGAGGTAGGTCATATGGACCGGAGCCGGATCGCAACCGTGGCGGGGCCAACGGCGCGGCGCGCCGTCAATGGCCGCGGGGAGTACGGCATCGCGCGTAGTAGAGTATAGAGCCGACCACCGGTTCGCGTTCCGGACGAGATTAACGCGCGCCGCGGCGGCGCCACCGTCGCGGCCGAAGCCGCCCAGATACGACAATCGCCGGAACCAAGTGGAACCGTAATCGGCTTTCGACCACGAGCTACGTGAATACTGTTAGAACGGCGCGCTCCCGTCCTTTTTTCACCACTTTTCGCGGCTCCGGGTCGGTCGCCATTCCGCTGCGGGCACGGAATTCAAGACGGGACAAAAGGTGTTTACTCGCGGCCGATTAGGTCATTGGTTTAGAGACGGGTTCCGACGTGCGTCGTCATCGGGTTGGGATGTCGCCAAAACGTCCCCGTCGTTTCCTATTTGTCTCGCTTAATAGGGAAATAAATTATGGACGAGGAAAATGGCACCCGGCGGGCCACTCCGTTAATGACTGATTATGCATGAGAAAACCTTAAACACCCCGAATTGTCGTCGGGTACCCCCGGGATAAATCGGTCGGAAGAGTTTAAGAATGGTAATGGAAACCCACACGCGACACCGTTTCTCGCACCGGCTGGTCGGAGGTTAACCGATCGTTACATCGAGCATGCAGTTTTAGATCGTACCAACAGGAACATCTTCGAGTCCTCAGCAAACGGTGCAACCTGCTGCCGCTCTCCCCCGCCGGCGCCACGTTCGCGCCCTCCTCGCCCAAGGACCTCGAGAAACGAGACGAGACCGACGGAACGCACCGGAGCCCGTCCTTCGGCCACGGGCCACGCGAGTACTACTAGATCGCCGGTCTCTTTCCTCTCTTTGCGCCCCCTCCCACGCTCTCATCCCCGCGTCCAGCCGCGCATATATACTCGGACAGCCAGCAAAGCGCTGATCCCGCGACGCGGCGAGACGCGCAACCTCCAACCTGCTCAAATTCGTAAACAAATTAATCCCAACGGCTGGACAAAAAATTCCATCCCCTCGGAATCCTTATTCCCCGTCTCACCGAATCCAACTGCATCTAGATAATCGACATACCCCACGATCCCCACAAACCCGAAGGTTTCCAGAACCTTCCGGACAATTGCATACATCACGCGAGACCTCTCGCCCAGGCGAGAGATTAACGCGCGGACGACCAAACTCACGTGACATTGTTCCCGACCACCGATTGACCGATCATTAATCCCTAACGATATTACGTGAATGGTACAAACCCAAATATCAAAGATACACGATCGCACCGGTATCAACATCTCGCCGGTCTCCAGGGGGCGTAGGTGGCGCCACCGCGACGGCGACGGCGAATTCGACGACGAGTCGCGGGTTAGCGCCCTGGGAACCGTCCTTCGACCACGGGACATGCGGATACTGCTAGATCGGCGTCTCTCCGACTCTCTTTGCCTCCCCCTCTCTCGTTCTCGCTCGTTTTTCCCCTGCGCTTCCTGTCGGTCCGTCCTGGGTCGCGCGCGCGCGGCCAGCGACGCCCGATTTCCGAGATGCGGCCAAAGGTGCAACCACCACCCTCCGCCCTTCCCCCCTTCCTCCCCGCCGGCGCTACCGCCCGGGATCACAACGAGAGTCAGACGGCGGCTGGGGGTGGGAAGGGGGCAAGGGAGAGGGGGGCGCCGGGGAGGCAGGACAGAGGGAAAGAGAGACTCCGTGAGTGACAGAGAGAGCGCGCGCCGCCCTGCGCCGAGGCAGAGAGAGATAGAGCGAGCGGTACACGAGAGACATTCCTTCGGCGAACGGCACGTATAGGTATATGTGTACATATGTGTATATATATATATATATGTATGTGTATATATTTACATATATATGCACGCGAGCGAGAGAGCCGGCCGGTAAAATCAATGTGGCCGAGTGTGCCCGTGCCATTACATGCCGTGGCGGAAGGTGCTCTTGCACCGGGGATAAGAGTCCGAGGGGACGGGAGGGAAACCGGTACTACCGACGTGAGTATAGACACTTGAAAACGAGACGACGTCGCGCGGGCTCGATACGTACGTGGGTATTTTTAGGACCGAGCGAGATAGGCCCGAGGGATCGGGACTTTCGACGAGGCCTCGAACGAGAGTCCGGCTTTTCGGGGGATGTATTTTTACAGGGCATGACGAGACCTTGTATTATTTTTTTTTTTACGGGAAACACGCCGGGTTCGGCTTGGACTGCGAGGGAGGCGCCGCCGACGGGCCTGATATCTTTTTTTCGCTCGGGTATTCTTTTTTTTTTTCCTTTTTTGCTGAGACAACGTAATTCGCGCTCAAATGACCCGGCTCGATGCAAGGGACTCGGCTTTAGTGCGTATTAACCTCGCTCGTAAAACCGAGAGGCGCGTAATGGCTTCGACGATGCGATGGGTCGGCCGTGAACGAGAAATGGATGATTTCGAGGAATTAATTTAATTACTCATTGGGGATGCGCGACGCATGGACGTTGTTCTTCGACGAGTGCGATAGGTATCCGGGTGGGTCGGAGTAATTAGATAAGGATCGTCCTCGTTTTTGATACGTGTATCGATGAGTCAGAGAGTAGAGTGCACGTACATGGGTGTAGTCGTCTAGAAGGCTTCGTTGAGTGTCATTAGGAGAAAAAATAAAATAAAAAACGATGTGCGGACCAAGTCCCGACCCCCTGTCTAGGGTATTATTTCCGATTTCACGGCAATCCCGGACAATGTGTCTTCCGGGTGTCTAAAAACCTTCGGAATGAAGGGAGTCGCGCTTCGGAGCGTGACTGGGTACGGCACTGCGCCACGGAGTGACGCGGGCACCCCCTGGTGTGTGCGCGCATGCATCCCGCGTGCGCGCGCACTCGGCGGTGTGTTCGCGCCAACGGGGGGGGGGGAGGGGGATGAGTGGACGTATCGCCGTACGCGCGTACTCGCGCGGACAGACGGCCGGTTGGCGAGCTTACGGAACACGTAACCGCGCTCGGGGGGCAAGCGGAGGCGTCGAGCCCCGCCGTCTCGCGCGCGCTCAGTCGTGTCTGGGCGCTCCAAGGCTGCGGACGTGCCTTGCCTGCTCTCCGTGCTCCACCTCGCGTCGACTATCACCGCGCTCCTCTCATACGATAATTGAACCACGTTTTTCAATCCGCGATTTATTACATCTTGGAACAATTTTTCCGAATTCGTGCAAAAAAAGTGAAAAAAAAAGAAACAGGGGTTTATCGGTGCAACAAGTCAAAAAGTGTGCGGGTATCGATGCGATATCCGATCGATTGCGGGTTGCAATGAAAAGTAACGGTGACAAAACTGTGTAAATGTCGTGCCCTCGTACATGCATCACGTAGGGTGAACTCGGAGAAATTATTTTTAATATCTTGGCTCGTGTATATTATCTGGACGTTGCGACGTGCGTGAAAGTTACTTGTCGAGGAAGGGAATTGGTTATTCCCCCACCCCACCTCCCCCCCTTACTGATCTGCGTATCGCAAGAAATTGTAAAATTGGTGTAATCTAACGCATGTGTAAATAAAAGCATAATCTCGTAAAGGGTAATCCTCGTCTCGCATTGCATCGATAACGGGGCAACCATTCGGAAGCCACGGCTCCTCAAGGTCGGGGCATCGAGTAGCGCTAATTGAAACCGATTGTTGAGACAACATACGTCGAAGACACGACTCGCGTCGTCGTTTAAAAGGCGCCGTCGAGTCGCGCGTCTTTAACTAAACGGAGTCACTATGAAAGACGTAAATTTGATCAGGTCCTTCGAGCCGTTTATTGGAGTGCTAATATGAGAATCGCGACACAGGAAACCGGTTTCGTGCCACGATGGTAATTAATAATTCCAAAAAATGTGACCCGGAATGACATAATTTAATAACTACCGCCCCAGATAAGAATTAATTAACCGCGCCTCTCAACCTGTCGAAATAAATTACCCAGAATCGAATCGTTTATTAAAAAAATTTAATTCTCCTAAAACGTGACTTGGATCAATAAATGGTCCGATTCCACGTCGGATTCAAGATTAAAATCCTCCGGAAACTATGCTCGCGTCATCGAAACTCAGAATATCCGAAATTGGGCAATGGGTATGAATTATCGCGACACACTCGCGAGGGTACGGGTTAAAATAGCCCGAACGGCGAAGGGTTTGAAGCCCAGTTGCGTAAGCACGGCCACGGGGCGCGGCAGCCTCAAAGCGGAGGTTAATTAGCACGTTGTACGAATATAAATAAGCGTGTAGGGCACGTTTCGAGGAGGCCGGCCTACGTCGGAGGGGTGAGTCACGGGCGGACGGTTGTTTCGCAAGCGGCAAAGAGGTCGGCGTCGAAAACCGAGCGGCGGGCAGCGAAGTGAAAGCGATTTTCGAGCCGGTTAAAAGCCGGCGAGTCGGCGCCTCTGGGAGAGGCGAAAACGCGCGGATGACGCGGCGTCCGCGGCGGCGTTACGACAGGTCGGCGCGGCGCGGAGAGGGGAGAGCGCGAGCGGCTGACAGCGAGCGGGCCTCCTAGACCTTGCAATGCCATTCGATCGGGCGAGCCGCGCTGCCGCGGCATGTGCCTCGGTCACGTGGACGGCAACACAGCGTCCCCCACCGGCGCGCCCAATAGGTCGCACGCTCATTAGCCCACTGGTGCGGAGTCGCCCCCACCACGCGGCCGGATCAGCTGACGGGCCACGCGGCGGCGTGACGGCAACGCCGGCGCGCCCGCCCCACCACTCGAGCCGCCGGCCAGGTGACGTCGCCCCGCGCGAGTCGCCGAGCGACTGAGCGCGCGCCGGCGGCGCGACTGCCGGCACGCGGCCTGCCCCACTCCCGGCCCACCCGTTTACCCCCACTACCTGCCTTCGCTCCGTCTCGCTCGGCCGCGTGCGCCTCGCCAGCTGTTTCTCCTTCTCCTCTTCCTCCTCTCTATCTCGCCGTGGCGGCTGTCACTCTTCGACTCTCCGCACCGCGCGCTAATCGGCTGAGGTTCTCGCGGTCGCTGAAGAAGCCGGGCCTCGGCGCGACCCGTGGGGTCGCCATCGACCGGCCAATCGGGCGGAACGAGGCGGCTCGGGGATTGTTGTGATTCGCGCGGGCCCTGGCGCGGGTCACGCGCCATTGGAGAAGGATATGACCCAGCGGAGAACGGTAACAACGGCCCAACGTGGCTCGTCCGCCCCGATAGAAGGACGCGGAATTCTGGGTACCACCGATTAAAGCCAATGAATCCGGTCTACCTATTTCGTCGCGATTATAATATAAAACCCGGATAAAACGCGTCGCTGACAAACAGGGCTACTGGTTCCGTTTTTCTTTATATTTTATTATATCCCCTTTTCTCTACATTATTATTATTATCTACTTTGCCTGTCCATTTCCTCGATTAATGGAGATTACGTTTATCGACGGCTACGTTTCGCGAGGGATTTTGAAATTACGGTTTACTTACTCGTTTATGTCCTGTGCCTGTAACGTCGCGCGATTTGTAAACGCATCGGAGGTAGGTTAGATTAGGTTAGATCCGCCGCGGGAATTTCGCTGATCGTTGCGAAAGATACGGAGGCGGTCGAATCGCCTCGGATCGCGGACGAGTCTCCTCCTGGGGGGTTTTGAATTACCGCAGCCGAGGAGAGCGTATGTCGGACGCGAGTTCTGCTTACGCGAGGCGAGTTTCTTTTTCCGCGTGTGCCAAGTGCGTGTGCGGATGCCGCCTCGTCGTTCGACTTAAAGTCTCGGGGCCCCGATATCCAACTGCGTGTTTCGAGATCAACGGACAGGTCACGCGAAACGAACGGAATAAAGACAGGCCACGTGGCAGGGGATTGCATTTCCACTCCGGGCGGAAACGTCGCGCGTTACTAGACGAGCCAATCCAAATAGTCGTAGGAGTAGGATTGTTAATTTTAAGATTTGTCAATCTCAACACGAAGTGCCGAAAAAAGAAAAAAATCTATCCGAAACTATCGCGGTGAAACCGAGCATTGAGATATAACCAATGCCTCGATAAGGTGCAACTCGTTCTCGGGGAAAAAAAAAAAAAGATAAGAAAAAAAAGATAAACCTTGATATTAAATTCGCAGATGTCCGTTTCATCGAGGCGAAGATTGAAGTACACTCGTAATAACTGTTGACCCCCCCGTTTATATTGGTACACATGGCGTGATTATTTTTAAAATTAAATTTCATATTCGATAGATCCGATGCATCAGATGCCCCCTTTACGAATACCCCCTTGCTTCGCTACTGTCTTCTAGGCACTTCTTGAAATTTGTCCGAAAGTTGTGATTATTTTTTTGTTTCTGGTTTTCGGAATGGAAGGTATCATATCACGGCCAATGGAGATTCACTTGAAAAGGAAACGGCGGAGCGAATTAGTATAGCCGGCGCCATGTTAATCGGCGATTCTGTCCGAAGGTTCGAGGGAGGGTCCCGGTCGGGATTGTTTATTTTTGCGTGGGCAGAGGCGGCGCGTCTGCGCGGGGCCGGTCGACCTATCGAGCCGTCCCTGTCATCGCGTTCTCCGAGTGACACACATACGTTCGGTCCGGTTCACAGGGAGATTCGACGGCGGCGAAGTAGCGCTTAAGCCGCGTGGCCCCTGCACCCGGCGGGCTGGCCGCGCGGTGTTGCCAAATCTTCGCTCGCCGTCCCGACAGGGAGCACTCGTTGATGCACTCGAGACGAGAAGTTGAAAGTTATTCCCTCGATCGGTGAGAACGAATCCCTTCTTCGAGAACCGATTGCCACTAATTTCATACAACACAATGCGATTCAGTAACGAGCGACGGTCGAAATTGTGGCAACGTTTTGCCGATTTCCACGTGATTTCGAGCATTAAAATCCACGGATTCCTAAGCGAATTCGAGGTGTTACCGCGCGTAGAAAAATAATTCACGGCAGGGGAAAATGTGTCTTGAGAAGAATTCATTGCCAATATATAAACGATAAGAAGGTAATTCAGGGAATAGAGATATCAGTCATGGGGGCAACATTCCCCGCTAATAACGAGAAACTGGATATCGGTCGTATGATCGAGTGGTGATAACAATTCTATTTTTTTTCTCTTTTTCCACTGTGCCGTTTCTATTTCCTAATCTGGCAAGCATTTCTTCTACGTCACGAGGTAAAGGATCGGCAATGCCGTCGTTTGTCAAGAGTGCGAATGTCCATTTTATTTTTCGTTTCTTCCGTATGATGGAAGAGAGATCGAGACGAGTACCCCTCGATCTCTCTCCCGGCGAGTCGCGCCGAGATCGAGACGCGGCGTAATCCGCGCGGCGGCCTCGAACCTCGAAATTAGAAAAGGAAATTTCCGCGAGCCCGACTTCGCTCCATCTGCCGAGCCGATGTCATCACTACAACGAGGGGACTTGACACGAGGAGTTCTAACTTACCGGCCGAGAAAGGACGGCGAGCAACGGAGGATGAGAAACCGAGACGGCGAATGGTGTTTCGCCGCCGTGGGTCACTATGCCCTGAGGTAGTGTAATTTTCCTACGCCCTTTGGTCGTCGGAGAAATCGATCGCTCGGACGTCGGAATGTTTGCCGATTAGCTTAGATCTCTCGGTATCGGCCGACGGAAATCCCCGCGAGGCGGCCCTAGGAATTCCCTAGGAGCACGTGCTCGCCGCCAAGTGCATCGACACCACGCGATAACCCGTTAGACCGGGTCGCCGTCGGTGCGCCGTCTTTCGTTCTGCATCATCGATGGCCGTGGCTCGGTCCAACCCGGGCCGCGCAAAAACCCCAGTGGTCTCCAACCGCGCACGAGTCTCGACGGCCCGCCACGCCCTGATTGGCTACCCGCCGCGAGTTCCGCCGGAAATCCCCTAGGATCCCCCAAGATCCGCTAGGATACGCTAGAATCCCCCGGAATCCCCTAGTATCCCCTACGGTCGCCAAAACGCGTCGCGCCAAGACGATGCAACCGCCGATCCTCGGCGATAACAGTGGGAACCTATTTTTAAATTCCGCGCCATTAATTGCTATTAATAGTTACTAATTGTCTACAATTACCGGTTGTTTTTTTTTTTTTCTTTAAAAAGTTAGAATCTCATTCCTTATTCTCCGAAACTACATCCTTTAGAGCTATTTAGTCTGCGTTGATTTTTTAAATTATAATAAAAAGATACGGTCACGTTGCCTTTGGTATCATCGGTCAGTGGGTTCTTCCCTAGGGGAATGTTAGCTTTTTAAAAGGGGTGGTCCGGCTCTTTGGGAATTATCTTACTACCTTATTTCCCGAATGTCACGTTTCCGCGACGGTTTTGGGACTGCGAGGGGTCGACGGAAGCGATAGGTTAGGATCTCCCGCAAGGAGGGAGAACGGTCTCCGCGCGTTATCGCGTCGTAACCTAAGAGCCGTGGCGCCATCACGCAACCGGTGAGCTAACTAGCGCTTCGCGTCTCCCCAATTTTCGAGCTTCACTCCTCCCCATTGAACTATTCTTCCGCACACGTCCGACTTGGATGATATTTCCACCGCGGAGGCGGCGGAGCGGTCGGTAACGAGGAGCGCGCCTCCTCTCGATTCTCGCCCCGTCTCCCGTTATCGACTCGCGCGATTGCTTAACGCGCTCTCGGGTCGAATAATGGTCACCGGTTGGAGCACCTTTCGCTCGCGACAATCTTAACCGAGAGGGACGAACGACACGAGACCACCGCTTGACTTACGGAACCGACCACTCGAGTCCGCCACGCAATTAGATACGCGAGGCTCGGCCATTCATCGGATGCTCTGACATGTTTTCTGACCGAAAGAATGGGCGGCCATTTTCTGCCATCGGATATTCCGACATTTCTGGCATGTCGGTACAAATGCCGCATTTTCACCCCGACAGAATGTGCGGTCATTTTCTACCGTCGGATATTCAAAAAGTTCCGGCATGTCGAGCCAAATTTCGCATTATCCGTGTACACGTCGCCGGGTTCATAATTTTTTTTCAGTATTTACCATACAGTTTATAGAAAAGTGTCTCGGGTAAGAGTAACGTGGTACGATGTAGAGAGTACCCTGGAAATTATTCCCTCGGTTTGGGTCTTGAATTTTCGAAGGACGGGCAGACTCGACGGCGTATCGACGTAGGTATTAACGAGACTTGAGCAAGTTCTCGTCAAAGTCGGCCCTAACCTAGACCCCCGGGACGGCCTCTCGGACTGCGGGAATCCACCACAACCCCATAGGGACCGACAAGTTAGCTTCGCTCAGTCCCGATCTAGACTGCGAGCAGACCACGCAAACTCGATCTATCCCCTACACGGACGTCAAGAAACCCGGTAAGTCACTTCCGGTTGGCAAACCCGAGCAAGATTCCCAGTAGCCTTAGGGAATTCCCTGGAACCGACTCGCGAACTCGACTTAACCCTTTCGATACCACGGGTGAGAGTATTTACCCATCCCCCTCGTTATAAACACCACCTGACTATACTCATTAAAATCTTGAATTAATCCACGTTACTCTAAAATATTTAACATTCGACATTAATAAACCTTGGTCGTGCCGGCACAGAGAAAGCATACCAGCGAGATGCTTTTCAATCAAGGCGACAGGAAAGTGGCATCAGTGCTCTCATTCGTGAAACTTTTCTCCGAACGAAACGTACCAACCAGCTGCAAACTTTACATCAAGAGGGAGGGTACAAAGAAACCGACCCCCAAGAAATCCCATATATATATTTTTTTTAATCACTTTACGTCTCTAAAATTATTTATAAAAAATTGAAATCTCCCGGATCTCGGGACCTTCCTTAGAGCCTCTACATTCGCGTGGTAAAGTCTGACACGATTCGGTACGCCCAGTTCGGAGGAAAGTGTCACGAGCGATCGCTCTTCCGGATGCCACTTTGGCATCACCTTAAGGTGATGTGAAAGTGTCGTCAAAGAGGTTTTGTTTATAAAACCTTTCTCCCAATTCTGTCTACCGAATAGTTTGAAACTTTACAACGTGAATAGACAGACTATAAGTAAGATCCTAAAACTCATAAAATTTCAATTGTTTTCAAATTTCTTTATCGGAATTTTAAAAATAGTTTATAAAAAAATGAAATCTCGCGAGTATCGGGACCTACCTTAGGGTCTCCACATTCACATTTTAAAGTATGAAACGATTAGAGACACCGAGTTCGGAGAAAAGTTCTATGAACGATTGAGCTTTCGTCTGTCACATCGACATCCCCTTAACCGTATCGAAAGGGTTAATCTCGTAATGAATACCGCGGGAGCTTGAAAGTCTCCGTCAGTCCCTCTGAGGAAATGGAATCAACCTTGAAGACCTCCTCCGAGTGTTCCGGCTCCGTCCCCTATTCCCTATCTCCCCCTCCCTCCATCCCTTATCCTCAGAGGATTCCAACCTTTCGCGTCCTCGCCGGACCCTCGGAAGAGCCGGGTGCTTTCGGCGGTGCGCGCGCATGCCGGGCACCCTGCGCGCGCTCCGGGGTAGGAGACTTAACCTAGACGGGCCTTAGCCTCGGCGACGCCGGGGAGAGCGCGCTGCGTCCCGCCGGCGTCGCCTCGGCCAGTCGCGCCCGCACTGGATATACTCTACGGCGTGTACCTGAGAGAGCTGGCCCTGAGCGTGCGCGCTCGTGCAGGAGGTCGAGTTCCGTTGGTCGCGCTGGTCACGTGGGGCGTTCTCGCGGCGTATCCAGTCTATTCCCAGGGCAGTCGGCTGGCCGCACCTCACGGGATTCGGGATCGATGCGGAGAACTGCGTGTTGTTAACCGCATTTTTACCCGACGAGTTGTTCTGACCACCCTGAAAACGTCATTCGCACTGAGTGTGGGCGCCGCCAATGGCGCCGCGAGAAGCGGCGTTGCCGCTTCGTGCTCGACCGCCGTGGCGAGGAGAGCGGCCGGAGGGGGCGGGGGAGGGGGNAGGGGGGGAGGGAGAAGGGGGCGGGGGGACGCACGCGAGAGCAGAGCCTCCACGGCCGCGAGACACTTCGCGAGCATTGACTACGTTTATACGAGGCGCGCGCCCTGGCTGCGTTCACGCCGGCCCGCCGACAGAGCCCGCTACGCGAGATCGACGCCGATCCGGACGAGCAATGGCCGACCGGGACTTGTTTCGAGTTTATCGAGAGATTAGGGCTTTCGAATGTAGATTTTTGTATTGAATTTCGGGAGGCGGCCTCGTCGAGCTAGGTCGTTGCGACGGGGATCATCGAAGCGGGTTGTTCTCGATTGTTTCTCGATCGTTCATCGACGTCCTCGGGTCGGGTCGCGACCCTGTGAACGCGGGGTGAGTTATGTCCCGACACGGTCATTGACCCCTGTCTTATGGAGGAACTCGAGGGCGGACGACTCGTCGAATTTCTCGGAACGGGGATCGGCCCATTTTAATTTCTTTTTTTTTCCCTTAGCTAATGACGCAGTGGTCAACGCAACGGATGGTTTTCTTTGAAGTATGAAGAGAAGGACGCGCAGTTGGCAGAGACCTCGGACGGCGTCATCTTGGGGAGGAAACTTGAAGAGTCACCAGGACGGGGTGATACACGGAATCCCGAGGAGTTTTAATTAAGATGTTAAGTGGCGTCACTGGGGTATTATGAATGTTCGTGCGAATTAATAAAGGGGATTGTGTACCGTTTGCGGGTTTTCTTTACATTATCCCTGATTCGTTGGAATGCCCTCAGCGCTCGGCGGGAGACAAGACATTGGGAAATTGTACGGATCGTTAACTGCATTTGGAACGGCGTGAAAGGATTTCGAGGGGAATTAACAGGCGTGGATGCGAGCGGGTCTGGCTCCAAGAACAATGGCGGACAGACGGAGCTTCGGCCGAGAGACGCGCGAGGGGTGTTCTTCGTGAACCTTTGGGGTTCTGATCGATCGTATGTACTGCGGAATGAATTTGTACGTAATCGGGATGGTCGAGGACCGGCTCGGCTGGAGCAAGATCCCTCACCGGTCCATTTTCGAGATACACGATAAATTCCCTCCCCTGAATTTCTACCCGGAGATAAAAATGGCATCGAACCGAAGAAATATTTCTTTGAACGGAAGAAACGTTTTGTTAATTAAAGGAAGAATTATTTGACTCGAATGAATTGGACGCATCGTTTATTCGGAAATGATGACAATTCATTTGAGTCGGTTGATGTAATTAAATATCTCTTTGGCTCAATGACACTTTTTTCTTGGGGTACCGCTCGCGGTGGTGAATGATAATTAATCATAATTAATGATGATCTTACTTAAATTGTTAGAAATTCAGCTCGACGAGGGAGAGAAACCCCTTTCTAAATCCAGGACATGGGTACTTCCACTTTTTTTTTTTTTCTTTTGTTACAATGTAGGTTTTAAAGGGTCGATTATTTTCCGATTTTTTATGCACCTCTGCGAGTTCTTCCGCGACAAAGGGCGCACTTCGCGGTCTAAGTATAGTTCCTCGTTTCCATGCGAAGGCACCTCGAAAATACACCTCATCGGCCCTACGTTGTTATAACCCGACCCGAACTGCCGCGAGAACCACTCCGAGGTTAACACCGATCTAGACATGTATTATACAATGGCGGTGTACGGAGCCCCCGGTAAACGTGTCCACATTTACAACAACGCCCTTTCACGGGTTTCCTCGCGAGGCCGGCTATCGATCTTCCGCCCGGAGAAAATGGTTCGGTTATAGTAATTGAATCTCCCGTGGAAACGCAGGTGGCCGGGCTATTGCGCCGGCGAGACGGCCATTATCGTCAATTCCCCACGAAAAATTGTTTAAAAAATAATATACCCCTAATTCGCCCGAAAAAAAATGTCTTCATGGAAAATAGTCCGATTTCAATAATCGAATCTCTCGTGTAAACGCAGGCGATCTTATCACTACACCGACAAAACGACCATACGCGTTAGTTTTTCCATGAAAACTTGCTTAGTAAATAATATACCCTTAATGCGCCCAAAAAGTGGTCCCTATGCGCAAAAATCGTATATCTGGTTTGTTATTTTTAATTCATGATTTGTCTTCCGTTCAGGCAGAAGGTCACGTTGCCGACATCACCGGCGAGTGCGTAGTTTCGAAACAAGGTCTGTCACTTGCACTCGGATTCTAGTTCCTTCCTGCTTTTCTTTTTTATATCACAAATAGCCTCCCGGTGATTTTCTTTTTTCTTTTCTTTTTCCTACGTCACTCCCTACAATTAGGTCTGTGGGACGCGCGGCGAGCATTGCTTCAGATTACGCAAAATGGCGAGCGTTTCCTCCGCCTCGTTACTTTGCGACACTACGAGGCTGGCACCGACCTAGTACTGCGTTATACGATATCGGACAGAAAGTGCATCTCCATCGAGATGCACTTTCCGACGCCATTGTCCTTGCCAGATGAGTCTCGACTTCGGAGGCTACGTAGATTCTAAAAGGAAAAAAAAAAGTTGCTCGGAGGAAGTACATTGATCGGTGGAAAGTTTCAACCTCTGTATGTAGAGATACATCGTCGAGAGGTGACCGTCGATTCACGCGATGGATGCACGGTGCACGATGCACCGAGAACTGAGGCCCTCGGATTGCCAGTGCGCTTTCTAAATGAAACACAGAATAACGTTTCATCGTCCTCAATCCAAAGGTAACTCGGCGGATCCACCTTAGCACGGATTGTTCATAAATAATCGGCACATCTCGATGTCGTGGAAAAAAGCCAAGTCGAAGGACAAAAATTGTTTATAAATAATCGGCACATCTCGATGTCGTGGAAAAAAGCCAGGTCGAAGGACCAAAATTGTTCTCAAGTAATGAGCACATCGGAGCCGGTGAAAAATGCGAAGTCGATGGACCGCGATCGTGCGATACGTAATCGGCACATCGAAAGATCCTTCGAAACTCGCAAATTATTTCCAGGTTAATTAACCTCTCGCGCCCACGGGTTGATGCGATCATTGAAACGCGATCGGGCGTTGACTCATATTTCCTCGGCGAATAAGAAAAGGAGGGATCGCCGATTAATTTACGACGGCAGCGAGGTGGAGTCGCGAATAAAAGCGCCGAGTGCGGCGTAATCTCCCCTAATAACTCGATGGTTATCAGCTTGTGGAGGAGAACGGAGCCTTGGGTAACTCTTGCTTATTCGAAGCCTTCCGTTGCTCCTTCGATGCTTCGACGAGGAATTTTCGTTCCTTCGAAATTTCGACGATGAATTCTTATTTTCCACGCTTCGACAAATTTTTATGTCCGTGATGCTACGACGAGGAATTCTTGTTCCTACGAAATTTTTGACGACGAATTCTTATTTTCGGCGTTTCGACAATTTTTTTATGTCCGCGAAGCTTCGACGAGGAATTCTCGTTCCTTCGAAACTTCGACGAGGAATTCTCATTTTTCGATGTTTCGACGAAGTTTCGCTCTCCAAGCTTCGCCGACTGACTTTTAGTACCGCGAAGCTTCGAACGAACTCTTGCACGTCCAAACCTCGAGGACGAATTCCTCGTTTTTTTGAGATTTCGTGCGACAAATCCTGTAGCTTAAGTCGCAGACGCCGAGATCCGCGACCGATATGACCGAAGAAACGATCGATTAAATCGAAGCCAGCAGTCTGAATCGGATAATGCATCCGATGCATTCAACGCGGAGATCGATGCATAACGCCTGCATAATCGGCCTTCTCCCCATCGTCCTCCGTCGCCAACAAAACAAGAAAAGCAGCCGTTAAGCGTCAATACTAGCTACTTGCCGCCATAATTAATAACAGCCTCGGGGATTTCTCAAAGGACGTCTCGATCACCGGTCACTCTCGGGGCTACATAATTCGTGAATCCAGGACTATCCTGCGACCAACCTCCCCGACATAACCTATACAACCAGGTCGTATAACGCAGTCATAACGCGAGTCCACTCCATAATGCCTCATCGAGCCTCCGAACACGTGTCGCGCCGATTGATCGGTCAAAGTGGCGATAAGGGTTACTCCACGACGTACGAGCGACCGGTTGTCATAAACCGACGATTTACGGCGTCGTTCTAGACGAACTAGTCCTAGGCAACCTGCACCTTTCTCCGCCACTCATGGCAGCAACAAACGAACACCTAAATCCCCTACAAAATGCAATCCTACATCCCAGGTGCAGAATCTCCCTCTCGAGAGGAAATCGCCCAGAAATATATAGCAAACAAGAATGTTCGCAACGCTTATAAGAATACCCGGCGCTCTAGTTCCAGATAAAGCTAGATTAGGATGTCTCCGTGAAAGTCATCAGTCATTAAGCGTGTTAAAATTAATCTTAATTCCCATCGATTGTAATCAGTGTACATCTCGGGACCCGCGGAGATCTTCGCCCATTTCCAGACCTAACCTAGAAGGCCTTTGTAGGGGGTTCCTCGCGTCCGAGGAAAATGGCGGCGCGGGCCGATGATCGTCGGTCCGGAGGGGCGGGCGGCTTTACGCGGACTCGGAGGCCTGGGTGCCGAAATAACCCGGTCGCGGTCGATAAAATCGCGCGGCCGAGTCGAACATGCGGCGTACGGACACGGACAATGTGTGCGGGGCGGCGGCGGCGGATCCGCGCGACGAGAGGATCTCCTCTGACGGCCGGGAGATCTCTCTCGGCCGGTCGGCCGGTAGCGGGCCGGCCGATAAAAAAGGACGCGCGGCCTCGGCTCGCGACGGTAACCGGCGACCCCCGACGTGGCGGGCCCGAGGGGGGCGACGCGCGGGGGGGGGACATGGGGGCGCCGCACGTTCCCCGCCCCCGTCGATACCGCAGTCCTTCGGGAAAAGGAAAAGCGCCGGGCGCGCGGTTAGCGGACGGTAATGCAGATTGCGCCCCGGCGGACATCTTTGATTACCCGCGATGCATCCCCCCCCCCTCCCACCGCGCGCGGCGGGGGCGCGACAAAGTAGACCCCGCTCCTCTCGTTCGGCCACGGCTACGCGCCGACTAGATGCGCGACCTCCGCGGCCGCCATGACACCCGTCGCGGACGCGCTCCGGTGCGTACACGACACCCCGACTCGGCAGATATTTGTACAGATGATCGACGTTTATTGACTCCGTATGGTAAACGGTTAGTTGGCCTACTATAAATCCCAGAGGGAGCGATAAATCCTCCGCGGAGGTTTACGGCGTGTTTCCGGAAAACCGCGGGTTTATCGTTTAGGCGGGCTTGCTGCGGGTGACGATTACGAGGAGGAGGTTTGAGATGGAGGGAAGCACCCCTAGGTGCTCGTTTAGGGGTGACGGGGATGAGGGGTATATGGCTAGCTTGATTCCGGTGGAGATGAGCTCGGAGGTATTCGCGGTAGAAAGAGAGAGAGAGAGAGAGATAGGCCTTGTTTCACCGAAGAGAGCGCATCATGTGGGCGGGAACGCCGCGCGCATTGTGCGCGCGCCGCTGAGGACGGATCCAGAGGAAAAAAGAAAATGGCGACCGCGGAGCGTGCGAGTACCCCCCATGGCCGTTGTGAAAAATTCAACGTACTTGATGATCGATGCAGGGGACTCGCCTCGCGGCAAGACTCGAGCGATCGAATCGAGTTAAACGGTATATTTAAAATGTGGTTCCGCGGTTACGGGAGCTGTACTCGCTTGCGGTGGTCTAGTGCCGTCGAACGCGCGGGGGATTGGCTCTTTCCATTGGGTCCTGCGCGCTGATTGGCCGGGAGTGCCCCCGGTCCGGAGCGCGGCCCAACGGAAAGCGACACGGAAATACTCGCACGGGGAAGAAAGGAGATGACGTTGCGCGCGATATGGGAACTCGAGAGGGACTGCCGCGGATCTTAGAAAGTCTCGATCTACGGAAGCTATGCATCTCCGATGGAGATTCTCGGAATTCTCCGGAGACTACGGTTTACGTGCACCGAGTCCTTCGAGCGCGCTGCTCTGATTCCCGCGGCGCAGCGCCGCCATATTGGCGCGACGTTGCATGCCGAGATCTTTCGGAGAATCTCTAATGAATGAACGCGATGACGCGCCGCAATCCGCGTGCCTAGATATGGGGCGGACACCTTGGTTAAGCGTATGCACGTTTATGCGTAACGAAAAGGACGAATCCTCGATATATGGGGCAGGAAATTACGGTGGAATCCTCGGAACCCGTTTCACCGACGCGGCAATTTGCGCGACTTTCGCTCGACACCTGCTCGCCATTCACGGTGCGTGTACTCTTTCAAAGGCTAATACGAAACCATTATCAGCGGTTGTTTGCCCTCGGTGTTTGGTTATCTCGCTCGCTGCTAAATGGACGCGCGTTGGACGCCGGTGCACGCGCACCGAGCTACGTGCAAACGAGTTTGCTCCCGAGTCGAACTGTCGGATATAAGCGACGTCTTCGAGCGGCCCTTTTCCGTTTGAACTCTTTCGACGCGCGCGACGACACGACCGTTAACGAATTAATATTTCCCGGCGAACTCCTCGAACGCGCGAGGAATTAAATTTTCCCGCCCGATTGCCCTCCGACAAATGGTCCCTAATAACCGGACCTGTACACGCCACTTTCGATTCTAAATCCACGCGGGCGGAGACGCTCTATACTTAGCGCGTACATTCTTATGCGGTTACGTTGTTCCAACTCGGCAGGATTCGGATAATAATAAATATCTTGTCTTAACGCGTCGCCGCGCGGTTACGATTTCGCGCGCACGCGTCGTCGCGCGTCACTTTCGCTCGCTGCAATTAGGACGTCTTAACCCCCTCCCGATTTTCGGTTCCTTTCAGGTTAGGTTCTTCACGTTCCACCGGTTAAGAACGTACGTATGTACGTCAACAAACGCAGGCATAAAAGGTAAGAGAATAACGGTGAGAACTGGGCGGTGAAGTCGCGGAAAATCCAAGATGGCGTCGGCGCTTGCCAGTTCGAACGGCCAATTCTTACCGTTGAGGTTCTGGTCATTGATACGCGAGTTATTTCGTCGACGCTTGCACCTTAAGGCAATATGTAACCTCCACGTAGACGCGGTATCAAGTGGATCGACTCTGATCTCAAAATGCGAGTATTATATCAGGTTCGGTATTTCGCGTTGATTTGCGGCGTGCAGCGAGCGCGACGAGGGGCCGCAGAGGCGGCGCGAGTAACGCGGCGTCGTATCGAAAGGTTAGTAAAAGCAGTCGGTGTCCGTGAATATGGAACGGTTAGTAAGTCGGTGCTACGAGGACCGAACGGTTAGTAAGCGCGTACCGAAGAGTATCGAAAGCACGGTGTAGGTAAATGCGATCACGACACACCTTCGGTGTGCAGGAGAACCTTCGAATACGTTTTTCTTAGAGGGGCTCCTTAAGGGGACTCCTTGTTCGCCGCCGACCGTCCAAATCCCCATCCGTGCGCGATACAACGAAATCGAAACATGGAATATGTACCCAGAAAGTATAACAACCAAATACGGAAAATATTAAACCAACTCTCCATGAGATACAAAAATTTCAAGACGAGCGACTCGAGACAAGGCAGTACCGACGTCGAGTTAGATTAACTTCCTCGGTATAAAAATATTAGGAAAAAAAAATCACCCTTCCAGGGTGGTGACTTTTTTATTTCGGCATGAATTGTACGGATCTAGACTAAAGTCGCCCCTCCTATTGGCGTACGGTTTCGTGACGCGACTTTAGTCGCCCTTAGCAGCTAAAGGGTGAAGCTCCCCGCACCTTCGGCTTAAGGGCGGTTAATCGTGCCGGGTTTTCATGTACGGAGGGGTTATTCTCGCCATTTTTCAAGGTTAACGCGCACCGGCCTCTGCCAAAGTTCCAGGCTCTTTGTCGAGACTCGCATCCAAACCCGAGAGAGAGACAAATGCGTCGCGCTCATGTGGAAGGCCTTAATCCACATTCCTACGTTCCTCCCGGGACATTTGGAAGGGACAGTCTGCACTGTATGAACATCAGGAACGCAGTTTCCGTAAGTTACCGAGGGTGACACGTGTCGCCGACATTCGTCGCCCTAGAGTAGACACGGCTTTATATAATTATTCATTTTTTAAGCCGTCAATAAGGGATAATTCAAAGATCCAATCGCGGATTAAATATATTTTCACGGATATTTTTACGTATCGAAAAGGATACGAGAACCGCGTTCTCTCCGGCGCGCCACGTGACGCCTCGCCATGCCACGCCACGCTACTTAGCGCTACACCACGCTACGCAGTGCAGGCATCAAAGAGAGATGTAGAAGAATCGGGCAGTCTCTTGTAAGGGCCGGAAAGACGACGCGTTCGAAAAGGCATCTCTAGCTGGTCTCGGCAACGAGGCGGGTCACGTGGGCCGAAAGTAGACTCCTACCTTAACGCCGGCAGAGGACGGGAGAGAAGGTGGTAGGTCGGCGGAGGCAGGTTAGGCACACACGCGCCGTAGAAACCTTCGACGGAACGCGCGTGGTGCCCACTTACTATCGAAAGGATCAATACAGGGGGCATGCACCAAGGCAGGGCAAGGTGAAGCAAGGCAGCCGCTCGCTCGGACTCGCGAAATTCTCCCTCGGCGAGAGACGGGGAATTCTCCCTCCCCCTCTCTCGGTACTAGTGACGTCAGAAATGGCGTCCGCCGGGGGCCGGGATCTGCAGTACCGGCCGAGGTCCGGTGTCAACTTGACGGGCGCGGTAATTTATTTCCACCTACTAAGGCTGAGTTCGGGATCGCGCTCAGAGGCGTCTCTGGGGTCTTGCATCCTTCCCTCCGGAAGGCGCGCCGCCATTGGCCCGCCATCTTGTCCCGTCGGCCAATGCGGGCACCGGAAGGCCGCCGCTTGGCCAATCGGCTGCGGCGATCGGCCGCCATCTTGGATTTCGGATCCGAGACCGACGCTCGTAAAAGTGGCTCCTCTTTTGCGCATTAACTCCCGGGGAGGGTGAATACGTAAGTACCGATCCGAGATGTTCCATTCGCGACGGATACCGATACATCACGTGCGTTCGTAGGCCAATCGTCGAGAAAGGAAGAAGGATACGAGCAGCATCGGAAGGAGCCAATCCGACACGACGTGACTCATTATGGCGGACGCGGTAGCGCCGGTACAGGGCGAGGCAGAGAGAAGAGGACGATACGTACAATGGAAGCTCTATGTTACGTAGAACGAACGCCGATAACGCGGCGAATTAGATAATACCACCGGCGGTCTTCTGCTCGCCGCTCATCGGTCCGAAGACACGTTAGTGTTACTCGCGACTCGCGATAACGTCGCTTTTCCTGAGAGTTTTCGATTAATATAGACAAGGCTCAGCCTCGAGGAGACTTCTCGCGTTACGACTCCCATCCGAACTCACTCCGTAATTCACTGTTAAAAGCGAGCATTGTCGCGCACGCGCGTGCGTAGTGAATTAAAATCGTCGTTTATTAGCGGCGAAGCGCTCGAGCGCGATCCGACTAAATGTCGGAAAATTTCACGAAATCCAATTAGTACGTTAATTCGCCGCTTCCTCCCAGCACGTCTCCAAGTGCAGGGGACCAATTACGCCCGTTATCGGCGAACGAACGAGTTATCGGAGGAAGCTCCATGGTAAAGCGACCGGACAGGCCGGAGATAAATCGATGCACGTACGTGCTACATAAGAACCCTCGACGTTCTATATTCTAGCATAAGGTACTCTGCGACAGCGATGGGTCTCTTCCCGAATCTGGAAATTCAGAAATCCTGAACGCGGGATAATGTTATACCAGGTGACGTCACATGCGGAACGAAAACCGTGGGAATGGGAAATAAATTATGCAGACGTCGTCGGTGCTCGGAGCGTCACGTGTTCGCGGTTTGACGACGTGTCAATTATGCTTCCTACAATCGAACCGAATAATCTGCCGATCTCTCGCGTAGGAAATCGGGACGACATTCGGCGTCGTTACGCCCAATTGATTTCGTCGCGCGTAACGCCACCGACCGAGCAAATATCCATTATATACTCGGTTATACTTCATGCGAATCGATCAAAGGTGGATCGAGTCGAGGCTATTTATAGATGGACAAATGAAATATTAAATTGGTCTGGAAACTTCCCGCGGGAGGGGGCGGCCGCGTTATTGAGGCACCTCGCGGCGATTCGAGAGATCGCCGCCTACACTTTGAAGCTAATTATAACGCGATAAGTGATATCTCGAGCGAAATCTAGGCCGTGTGTTTTGCATCTCTACGTGCGATTTCGGCGGCCGAGCCTCGCGAGTCTAGGATCACGGAGCGCCGCGACGACGCGGGGGGCCGCCCTTCTTGCGGCGACGCCGCAAGGAGCTTCCCGGGCTGCGCGTTTCGGCCGACAGTCCCCACGATTTGGAACACCGGATCGATCGCGGCCGTTTCAATGGGTAGGTATGTTAGGATATCGCCAGAGCGATTACGTAAAGGTCTGTCGCAATGACGTTTCCCTCTCGTGCCACGGCTCGGTTGCGTCGAGACGGCCGCGCGGCGGCACAATCGGGAGCCGGGAACATAACCTGTAACCGCGCAGCCTCGAATAAACTCGCCCAGAACCCTTCCCTCCCGAAACAGAGAATTTCTCCCCAGAAATGCTCAAACGCACCATAGGCCGCCCTTAAAGCTTAAAAATGTACGAGTCGTTAATCCTCGCAGGGTCGCAGGTGGTATTTATATCCTTTTCTCGCCCTTGACGTTGAAACGTTAACGGTACAGGTATGCACTGAATCAACCTCAACTTAACCCTAACCTAATTATTCAAGGCGAATAATTCATGGGAGGCGTTATGCTTTCTTTGTTTCAAACCTAACCTAACCGCCGAGCTCGTTTCGAGATTTTCGTTATCTCGATAGTTGGTACGAGAAAGTGCGCGCAGTTTGAATGCGTCCATTAACCTCTACGATTTGGTTCGCTTTTACGATTTTGTGGCAGTTATTCGGCCCTGCGGCCGGAAGGGGAACTAACGAGCGCCGCACGCATCCGCGCGATTTAGAGCGCCATGGATCGGCAGGACCGGTGTCATCGACGCTCGATTACTGGAAAACGCGAAAATACGCACTGCGGACCGAAAGGCATCCGGTGAGCGACCGGCACGCCATGTCGCGATTGTTTTCCGTTTTGTCCTGCCTCGGGGTGTCTACATGTATAAATAGAAGCGAGGGTGTCCGTGCACATTGCCGTTACACCGTCAGCGGAGCCGGTCGAGGGTAGCCGATCGATTTCGGGCCATCGACGCGCTGTTTTACCGACCCCGTGAGACCGGTCGCCGATTGGCCCCCACTTAGTCCTCGACTCTTGAACCAGGAAAACTGACGGAAAAATAGCGTTATCATGCCGATTAACTCGTACATCGGTACCGCAACTCCCGATACCGTTACACATCCTTGACACGTCGAGTTCGTTACGGAAAACAACGAGGAGGAAGCGGTAACGCGCACCTCGCGGGGCGGTCTATCGAAAAGCCGTGAACCCAGACGATTCGTCACTTCCGTGCGCTACTTTTAATCAGTACCGATGAATCACTTAAGGTGATATGAAAGGGTCATTCTATACACAAAACGTGAAAATATGTATAAAACTTATCTCCAAATTGGGTGCACCGAATCATTCGAAACTTCAGCACGTGATTATGGAGGTCCTAAGGAAGAACGAGATGCCCATGAAATTAAATTAAAAAAAAAAAAAAAAAAGGATTCGTTCTAGTCGGGGCTGAATATAAGAATTTTGTACCAAAAATGAAATTTCACGAGCACTACGTTCTTCTTTAGGGCCTCCATAATCACGCGTTGAAGATGCAAATTATTCGGTGCATCCAGTTTAGAAAAAAGTTTTATAAATATTTTAACATTATATGTAGCACCTTAAGTTCAGGGATTTTCTATCGAGTCCGGGTTGAGATTCCGCGCATTCCGCGTGTCATCGGCGGGCGCGCCCCCTGGTGGCTTCCGGCTCGACGCGGGTGAGTTTCCCCTCTTGGTAGTCCCGCAAGGTCGAAGTCGGCGATATTCCGCCGCCTCGGACGTCGGCGCGTCCCGTGACTCGTTACTCTGCCCACGGGTGGAGAGGTCGCCCGCGAGAGCCGAGAGATTCCATATTTTTAAACCGAGTGGAGATACACGCCTCGCGAGCGCGCCCGACCGAGGCATAGAAAGCATCGCTGATGTAGAAGGGAGTACCCGCGCACGAAAGCGCCCAACGCTCGATGGCGGCGCAGCGCGCGGACCTCCTGCAAGCCGCACAATGGGTAGAGCCGAGCGACCGAACTTTCGGGACGCACTTTCGACCCAACACACAAGACCCCTTCACGGTATATCGACGACATAACCTCGAAAAGTCAACGCCCGATCTCCGAAGTTAAGCGACACGACGCGGTTGGCACCGGGATGGGTGACCGCTTAAGAACACCGGGAAAACAATTACGATGAAAAATTCCAACCGTAATTTATTATGAATCTTCATAATATATTAAATACATTGCCCACAATAACTCCATTTTCATTACTCCCGTAATATTGCCACACCCACGATCTATACATTTTTTTAAACCTATTATAAGTATAAAAGTCAACGCCTGATCTCCGAAGTTAAGCGATACGACGCGGTTGGCATTACTGTTAGGAATCGATACTTATCGTATTATTTCCATCCCTACTTTTAGTAAATAGGCGAGGGTAAAATTCTTCATTTCGGCGGATGAAAGTTTCAGGACTCGGGACGGGCTCGAGTTGCAGCGTCCTTCCTCACCGTGGAGCTCGCAGTGTGTGTATATGGGATTGTCGGGGGTTAGGGATACCGACCATCGGTGGGCGAGCGTCGACTCGCCCCGGCGACGCGTAATAAACCCCGAAGGGTGACAACTGCGTCGAAGTTCCGGCCGGGATTCCGCGGGGCCGGAATGCACGCGATTTCAAGATGGTCGATATCAGCGGCATCGAGCGCGGTGGGTAATGTGGAAAAGGGCGGACCCCCCGATACCCGCGAAGCTGGTGCTACCGAAACCAGAAACCGTGCCAACTACTGGCGAGCGACTTTATCGACGCGCGCCCCGAGAGAAGAGTCCTCTCCCGTCGAATGTGCATCGCCCGGCGAATCCACTGCACCCGGGAAACGAAACCTCCGAGACCGCTCCTCATTTTTTCATCAAGCGTCTCCGATATCGATCGAGACAAAATCGATCAATTATACATATAAAAGGCGATGAACGTCATTCTGAGTAAATCTTCAGCTGGAAAACGAAACCTCTAATCGGGGGAAAGAAAAATCCCTACATTTTTATACACGAAACTTCACTAACACAGATTGAAAAAAAAAGAAAAAAAAAACGTTATATTCAATCAATTATATATTTAAAGGGTGGGGTATCGCCTAGTGAAACATTTGCTCCGAAACGAAACCTCTAATCTAGGGAAGGGAAAATCGCTACTTTTTTGTATATCAAACTTCACTTCAAGATCGATCGGAAAAAAATTGTCTCGATCAATTAGATGTTTAAAGGGCGACGAGACGTATCCCCCCAGTGATACTCTTGCTGGGAAATAAAAACTGCAATCGGGGGAAGGGAATTGCTATCTTTTTTTTTTTACATAGCACTTCACTAATATCGATCGGAGAAGAATCGGCCTCGATCAATTATGCATTTGAGACGTGAAGAAACACCTCGTCGGTGTTTATAGGCCGGGGTTGCATTCGACCACGCAAATGTTACGTGCGTACAAAGACGTCCTCGAGTAAGTAACGAGGACTCGTGTGCGAGACCGAGCGTCCATCATTGCTCGCACTTCGCGACAAACCGTCAAAGAAGGAGCTTACGGATACATGGCTTCGCGAGGGGAATCCCGCAGAGAGGCGAGACCGCGAGAGCTTTCCGCGTGAATATTAATAGATTTCATCAATTAAAGATTCATCGAGGAGGAAAATGAATTCGGTCGATCCGGGCTAATTGGATCTCGGCTCGCCGAGTAACGTTCTACCGGGCTCTTGGTTCCCTTTACTGCAAAGTGGACGCGCGCAGTTCTGCGCAAGTTACCCCCGGCGCCGTTATTTACCTCCCTGCAACTGTAATGCATTTATAGCGCGGCCATTCGAGAATGCGCGGCCAACGGAAAACCGGTGTAAGTGCGAAGGTACGAAAGTACCAAACTACGGGAACTACGGGAACTGGAAAGTCTCGGGAGGATTCCGCTTGAAATTGGACGACGCCATTTCGGCCCCTCCTTGCATTCCCCTGGATCCGGCGAGGCCGACTTTCCCCTGGAGCGCCGACCACCGGGCGAAAGAACCAGCGATTCCGGAAACGTTGAATCGCATAATATAAACGTTTTACTCGCGGATCGCCGGTATTTGCGGCGGACTAAGAGGACGGAAATCTCGAAAGCGGGATAACGCTCGAATTACCCCCCGGGTCCGTCGCAACGGAAGCCCTAAGTGGAGTCGGGACCCACTAGAGATGTAGACGCCGTCTCTTTCCAAGGGGTCTCGGAGGAACGCAGATGCGCCGCCTCCCGATTGGTCGGCGGATCGATCGGGGCTCGGTACGTCGCGTCGCGGTAACGCTCGCTTGACCTCGAAAAGGGACGAGCGAGACGAAGGCCGGAGTCGGGTGCTTTTAACGGGCCGCGAGGAGGCCATTTTCCGCCCTCTCGCTCGATCGATCGGATCGCTCGCGAGAGGCCCGGCAGCGTTGCCGAATATCGGGAGAGGACCGGCCGCGCCACCTGATTGGCCGAGCTCGCAACGCGCCCGACCAATGAGATTCGCGGAACCCGCGACCGACCGACCAATCGCGTGCCGCGAACTCGAGGCCCCTCGAATCGGCGAAGGGCCTCATCTCGCATTTTCACTCTTTCGCCTCGCGCTCGACCAATGAGATTCGTGGAACTCATGACCGATCAACCAATCGCGTGCCGCGAATCCAAGGCCTCTTAAAATCGCGTTCTCCCTCGTTCGTGACGATTCCCAATCCTAAGCCGCGCTCGAAATTAGACCAGACTCCGGAGCGGAGCGATCTGCACGCGGCGTTGCCAGATCGTCGGACTGTAAATCAGGCGCGAACAAGTAGCGCCGCACTTAAATATCCCGGTGCCGCGTTAATTTGGCCTCTTCCGAGTCCGCGCTGCGCAGTCATGACCGAAGTCGAGGGCTGGCTCTTCATTCACCCCGCGGAGCTCGGTCTCTCCCAACGAGAGAACGTTTTATCCCACAACTCCTCCGATTTTTCTCGCCCAACCGGCGACATTCGGTCGATCGAACCACCGGACGACCCGCTGGCGTCCACGAGTTCGATTACCTCGATCTTTGCGCAGGCTGTTTCGCCATGCCGAGCCTACGCTTCTCCCAGATCCTAGATCCATCGTCATGGCGGTCGCTGACCCATTACGCGATCGGTCGACGACCCCGTTCGATACGACGCGGGAACTTGGTCGAACCGACGCGATCTACCCTGACTTCACCCAAAGGATTTGTATCATGGACTCGTCAACGACGAATTGCATCCTTTCGAGGGAGGTCAAGAAAACTCGTAGGAATTCCGACATCTTTCTCGAAATAAACGGGAAAACAATTATCTGTTTCGGAGGAAGTCATCGCGGACAGTTTCGTAGCGGCCTAACGGAAATCGGCGACGAGACCCAACGGAAATCGGCGAAGCGATCTAACGGAAATAGGCGACGCGGCCTAACGGAAATCTATGCCTCGCGCAGCTCACTCGGTAAAGCAGATTTCCTCGTTGCAGCGCAACGTCCCGGGCACGCTTCTCCTCGGAAACACTGTATTCGGTTAAAGACTGTTAACACACTTCGCCGGGGGACTTTACAGCCGCGACGGGCGCGGGAGAAAGCTCCCCGGCTGTAAAGCGATTGTCAATCGCAATCGTCCTCCGGCTTAGCGGTGATTTTACGAGATCGTAATGCCCGTCACGGGTGCAGCGGCGTAGGCGCGGATAATTACTCCCCGCGCCAAGGAAAATCCCCCCCTCCCGGCAAAAAGCCCGGCCGCCATTTTACGTCGCCAAGCGTGGGAGACCATTGGCGTAAGCGCCCGCGGTCTCTCATAACCTAAAAACCACCGAGACGTAAGGTAATAACTGGCAAAAAGTGAAAAATCGGCTCGCGCTTTGGAATTGAAACTTCCAACTTTTAAGATAACTATTAGATATGATTAATTATTCGAAAAAAAAAAGGTGAAAAAAGAAAGAAATACGTCACTTCTCAAAACCGATCCCTCAATTCACGGGGAGATACACAGAATTTGACCATGTCGTGAAAAGTTCCACTTAAGAGAGGGATGAGAAAATGTTATTTACAATAAATGTACTATCTTTGTCAGGTCTTTCTTTCCTGGGGGCTTTTATGGAACCGGGGCCGAGGAGCGAGGAGAATCGTCATTAGAAATCGCCGGTGTCCCGGGGCACCGCGGAACCGAGTGAGAGGCGCGAAAGGATCCGTTATTTTGTCCTGTACGAATGATTTCTCCGCGGAGGAGAAGATCATTTTTCCGGAAGTGTTCCGCCCGGCCGAGTAAGTCGCGCGACCTGCTCGGAACCGAGGCGCAAGATGCGCGGACGTTCCTCGTCGGGCGCGAAATAACGCGATTAATAATCCCCCGACGAGGGTTTACAGCTCCTTTGAGATATTATTAAGTGGAACTAAGCGGCTTTTTACGATTACACGGGGGGGAAACTGCAAGTCAAGCGGCGAAACCGTCGCCGGTCTTGCCCCACTCTCGCGGCTGAGCGGTCGGGTCGAAATGCAGGATTTCTTCTTGGCGTCCCTTCGGCAATTTTCAAACCGACTTCCTGAACCTCGGCGAGACTTTTAGCGCCGATTTCCTCGGCCGTTAACATTCCCAGAGACCGGAATGAAATTAATCAGCCGTACGACGGGTACTTAAGGAACGGCCAGGGGAAAAAAGGACGAAAATACTGGACGAAACCATTTGCCCTTTTCACGCTTTTTTCTTTTTTTTCTTTTTCTAGCGTTTCTTCACGGTTTCACGTTTTCCAGGGTGTCGCAATTCCCCGGGGACCCGACGCAACGGAAGCTCCATGTCGGCGTATTAACGGTAAAACGTAAATCCGGCGTAATTCTCGCATTTCCGGCATATATCGAACACGGCGAGGCGTTGCGCAGGCAGCCGGGCGCAGTGCACGGAGATGCATTGGATGCACCCACCGAGGAACAAGGACCAACGCCGGTTGCCAGGTGTGTACGTCCTATACTCGGTGTACCTACACCGAAAGTCTGGGATCGATAAAAGGCACCTCAAGTATCCGGTATGCGCGTTTTGAGAGAACCGAGACTCCCGGAATAATTGAATCCCCCTATATACGAATCAATTTCTGCAGACTCCAGCTAGGACGGCACAGAAAGTGGAACGACTCGTCTTCTGGAAGGCCTCCTGGTGCACGCAACAATTATCGTCGAGGCTCGTCGCCTGACGGCAATCGCATCGACCTGGATATTATAAATAAGAAACCCAATGTTTATAAAGAAGAAAGAAAAAGAAAGGGATCTTGGGTCACTTAGGCCACGTCCAACGCGGTGCGCCGTATGTACGAGGTGTATACGTACATATACGTATACGCGAATATGTATATTAAAAATATGTATATACGTGTAAATAGAAGTCGTCCCCTTGCAGGCGCCGAGGCCGAACCCGGTGTACGGGCGAGATGCATCCAATGAGGAACAAGGACCAAAGCCTGCAGCCGGCCTGCACTATATGCACCCTGAAAGCTCGGGATCGATAAAAGACACCTCAAGTATCGCGCCGGAAAGTTCAAGGAAAACCTGCCCTGCCATTGGTCATTATCCTTCTCGTGTAACGCGGGATTTCCAAAAGTGCGTCCTTTTTTCTTTCTCCGCTCCAAAGGGAAAACATTCAATTCCTTGGCCCGGACACGTTCGAAGGACTCGTTTACGAAATTTTTCACTTTACATAAAAAATGTACAGTGTTCGTACAATTTTTTTTTAATGAAATTTTATGGGCATCAAGGCCTTCCTTAGGGCCACCATGTTCATATTAGAAAGTGTCAGTCGATTCGATACAAAGGTTCACTCGATAGACAATAATTCCACAAAACGACCTTAAGAGATGCGTTCGCTTGCGTAACCTGCGTAGGCCGGTGCGTAAAAAGTAGGTCCATTATATTTCGAGCGTTTCCGGCGCACCGGATATAATGGAGCATCCCCGCGCAAGGGGCCGGGCGCGGTGCAGAGTAGAGATGCATCCGAAGTGCAGCGAGGGCCAGCACCCGGGTACTCTCTACACACGTTGAAACCTCCGGATCGATAAAAGGCACTCGGAACCATCGGGCCGGAAACTTTGCGCGAAATGGCCATACCCTGATAATCGAGTTTCCTTAAGCCAATCAATTTCCTTCGGCTGGGGATGCCCCCCTCCTAAAAAAAATTGGCATTTTTATCAGCCACTGCGAGAGACCGTTTCATGTCGCACCCGCCATTATTGCGAGATACGTTCGTTGCACGGTGAGGAATTAACGTGCGAACGTTCTCAGTGTCCTGCGGGTAAGATGTGGTATATTAATGATTATTGGCGCCGTAACGACACAACTATGCAACTGTGCAACTATGTAACTATGCAACGATGCAACGATGCATCCCTAGTGGAGGCTGCAGGGTCAATCGTGGGGCAGGGGAGACGCGTTAGACCCGGAAGAAGGACCGGCGTTGGAGCCGGCCGGGCACACGGTAGGTTCGCTGAAAGCCTGGGATCGATAAAAGGCACCTAGACGTACGCACGTACTAAATGTTGCAACGTGCACCGGCACCGAGTCTGCAGCTTCGGGCTTTATGTTTTTCAGAGCCCGGTGCCCAGGGCGCTGAAAACCCTCGAAACGACCTTCGCGTATATATCAAACGGGCCAACTTGGAGAGTTTTCCGAGGGCCTCGGGGAAAAACTCGGGCATTCTCGCCCGACACCCCGTCGACCCTTCTAATGGATCAACTTTAGCCGTAATTATTCCCCTCACTCGATCGATTCCTCTTTAGGAACTCCATAACGACGGATTCCCGGCCAGATTCTTCCTCGACGTCTTCCGGTACAATATTCCTTCCGCCATTTCTAACGCTGTTTTAACGTTAATACTGACTCGGGCATATTCGGGTGTTCTCGGCTACGTTCGTGCAATGATCAAGATGGCGTCCTCCTGGATCGGCGGTAACTCATATATATATATATTGTACCTGTAGTGCTAGGGAATAGGCACGGAAACTCGCGAATTCCTAATATAAATCTGTTATTCCCACCTGTGCATGACACCCTCAAATCGACCTTTAATCCCCCACGATAACGTCGGTTCTTTACCTCCTCTGTCTTGCAAATAAATTCCGCGAAATCCGGCGGGCAGGCAGGTGCGCCGCGCCAAGGGGTTAGGACGCGCTCCAAGACTGGTTCCGGTTCTAAACCCTCGTCCTAAACCGAGGAAAAAAAAATAAAAATAGCGTCAAACCCCACCGTGAGCCGTGAAATGGATACCGATACCTAAAGGACCACGCTCCGCATGTACGAAGAGGAAGTATCTTTACAAATTGCGAAGTAACGACATGTAAAGTAATTCCTTCTGCCTAGATACATTGTAGTCTCCTTCAGGGGCCGGCGTCTGCACCGCGGGCATCAGTGTTTACTATTATTTTCCCTCATAGTACCCAACTACGCCTCCGATTTCCTCCTAGACGAGGACCGGTCCCCACCCCGATCGATCCGCCGTGGAGCGCGGCGGGGAAAAGAGTCGCCGTCGCGAGAATAAATGAAAAGGGCGAGTGCGTGTCGGTGAGAGTTAATGGCGCGGTCCGGACTCGAAGTATGGCCGGGCAGGGCGCACCGCTAAGCGGTTCCCACTCGTCTAACGCGTCGAAAAAAAAAAAAGAAAAAAAAAAGGGAAAAAGAAAACATGGAAACGTCGGAGCCGTTCCCTCCCGATCGATCCTTGAGGGTGTACACGAGGCGGAGATGCCCGTCGCCGCCGCCGCCGAGAGAGAATAACTAACGGCGAGTGCGTGAACGCGGGTGGCGGCGGCGGCGGTGCACCGAGAGGTCGGTAAGGAGGAGTCCGGCCGCACCAAGCGGGTCGGGGTCGGGTAAACGACACCGCGGAATCTCGGGCCTGGTATTGGTGAGCGGTCACGTGGTCCCGCGGTCACATGGTTAGGTGATCACGCGCCCTCGCCACGGAGAATAAAGGTGAATTCATACACGAGTATCTTACAACGACGTTCCATGAATTTCCTCCCCCTCGGAAAAGTCTATCAATTCAATATTCCTAATTATACACACCATTAGATATATAACCCTCCCCCCATTAACCCGGAATACAAAAAATACGTGAATTGCCATTCGCGCTCGATTAGGAAACTCCGATATTTTTTTTTCTTTTTTTCACGAAAGGACCATGTTTTTCCTTCTTATTTAGAAAATCAGTCCGCTCCTCCCGGAGTGCCCCTTATTATTTAGGAAAAACATGCATAACATCCTCGCGTGGGGCGAAACGAGGAGAGAAAGAAAAATTCCGGGCGAATCCTAGGAGATACGCCGGCCGGGCGAGGAGAAATGGCTGCCTTTAAAGGGCCACACCTATCGCTCGGCCGGCTCCAGGGGAAGTCGCGAATCACCGCGGCAGCCGGCGGGTCACGTGGGATCGATGGTGGGTGCGCTTTCGTCATTGCGGAACGAGAGCGTGCGGCGGCGGCGGCGGCGATGCCGACACACGCGCGCCTAGGGAATTTCTCCGGCGGTGGGGGGTTGGGGGGGGTCTCACTGCGCCCGTCGTACGTCCGCTCCGTGCTCGCCCCTTGCGCGCTCGGTGCCCGCTCCCGTCACCGGGGAGTAACGATCGGAACAACACCTCGCGCTTGGAAGGTGCCGCGAACCCGCGAGCACCTTTCCCCTCGGCCGCGCGGCGGCCAATGTCAGCGCCCGTTACCGGTTCCAGCGGAAACGTCGTTAGGCACCTCTCGGGTCGCTCCCGGCAATCTCGCTCCTCCTCGACCGAGGATCGATCCGGGCGATCTTATCGGGCAAGAGAGGAGCGTCCCCCGAGACTTACTTCAACGAAGCGATGCGAGATATATCGGGGAGGGAAAGAGAGGAAAAATAAAGAGGAGGAAAAATCTCGATCGTCGCCCAAGTGACGGCGGGAGCCTTGAAAAGGTTAATTTCGGCCGTCTACTTAGCTCGCGACGGTTTATTCACCTGTCCCTTAGATTAATCCACGTCTAATATTAGGCGGCTCGAAATACGCGCCGAGTATGCCCGATTCCCCCGAGAAGGCGGCGAGAGTTTTGTGCGGTGGAAAAGAAAAGAGAGACCTCGAGAAAGATCCGGCCGAAGAGAAGTGGGTCACGGGGAGGGTTATTGCCCCGGACTGTACGCCGGGGAATAATCCGGGAGACGTTCCGGTAGCCCGGGAATCGCCGCTCGGAAATGCTCGGTGGACCGGGACGGGGTTATACAATGGCAATTATCGCGAATCGGGGATGTTTACCCGATAAACGTCGATTCCTATGGTTGGAGTAATCGCTCATAGAATGATTCTCCGGAAGTCTGAAATGTTTTCGGTTTGACCAGGTAACGGGGCCTCGTTGGCGTAACCGTCAATGCGGCAAAACAGGAAATAACAGCGGTCGGGTAATTATCTAGGTTGGTGTTTTTAACGCCGCCTAGCCGGATTCGTTGGTTTCCGGCTAAATTAACGGCGGAGAAAGTCGCGAGGGACGTAACCCGGCCCGGGGGCTCCGACAACGGAAGACGTCTGGAGTCCCGGCGCGCTTTATCGCGGCCCACTGTACACCACGGGGGAACCCGGCAGAAATATCCGCGCGACTCCGGAAACGCCGCGATCCGACGCAGCTGCGAGAGCCGGAGGATGCCACCAGGCCGCGGTGGGCATCTCTCGGGATAAAGTGAGGTTAGAGCGGCCAGCGCTCCGCCCGACACGCGTCTCGCGGCGCCACCTAACCTCGAAAACCGCAACGACCGCACGCCGATGACGAAAGGGGAGGGTCTCTCGCGGACGACCATCAAGACCCTGGTTTCACCTCTCCTTTTATTCCCTTTCGAACTTCTCAGGGCCGAATCCCGACTAAAAAAAAATAAAAAAAAATTAAAAAAAGAACAAAGAAAAAAAACGAAAGGCATCTTCTATATCCCGGAATAGGCGTCGATACGAGTCGAAACTTTGCATGGAAATTCATAAAATTAATCCAATTACCATAAGTGGAATAGACGAGTGAATTCTCCGTGTGCGCGGTCGAATTAACGGCGATAGCTTCGAGGAGCCGATAAAGATTCTTTGGAGGAAATGCGGAGGGTCGAATTTCGGGGGCGAAACCAACGGCCAAGATGGAGGCGGCCAGCCTCAATGGCCGGCGGAGACCCGACAGAGAACGGGCCGCGTCTTTTTCTGCGGCGATCCAATGGAAGCGTTTCGTAATTGGCTGACTTTCACCGTGAACCTTTCCTCCCGGTTACGGGGACGGCTCGCGGAGAGCCCGACCTGCCTCAACGCGCGCCGCCGCGCCGGGTCTAACGCCGCGTCCCGATTGGCTCGCCGCGGGGACCGATCGGAAATGCGCGCGCGGCTCCGCTGGGTGGTGGGGGCGGACCCGAGAGGGAGGAGGACGGACCTACTGGGGCGGCGGTAAGCGCGAGGGAGACGGAGAGATAGTCATACCGATTGCGCTACTCACCCTCGCTCCGAGAAAGCGGGCCTCGAGTAACTCCTGCTTCCTGGGGTCCAGGGTGGCCTGAAAGTGCTCCATCTTGACGCCAGCGCCTGCAACACATGTCCACACTGTCGTTTATTCACACCTGCCGCAAGGGCGTCCCTATAAATCATGCACCCGATAAATGATCTTAACCTATAAGGGACACCGAGGCCAATTGTAACGCTTTCTCTTTGTAGTTTCCGTTCTGTAATTGATTTTAACGCCTTTTATTATATTAATCGAATTATCCCCTGAAACTAGTTGGGCATATCGTTTGCGGCACAAACAAAATTAACAGGCTTATTGGAATGTATAGGTGATGTAGACGTTTCTGCTATGTTGAGTTTTGATTGTGCAATTTTTTTTACAAAAACCAGAGTTGTTAAAAAAATATCAACAAATTCGGAAAACCCATTAGATTTGAAAAATCGAAATTTTCACGATTTCGGAATTTATCTTTTTAAACAGCTCTGGTTTTTGTAAAAAAAAAAAAATGTCAAACAAAACAACATGACAAACATTCGAATAAGCCTGTTAATTTTGTTTGTGCCTCAAACTGGATTTCAGGTTCACACAGCCCCTTATCGGCACGTTTTCAAGCTATAAAAAATGTTAAATTATGAGGCCTGTTACAATTTTTACGTGTTATGATTGGTCATATTATTAGTCTTCCCAACCTACTGTAACGAGTACTTTCTCGCGCGCTCTCGTGAGGACTAATTTCGCCGCGACGCAGAATTTGTTCTCGCTTTCGATCTATCTTTTTTTTTCTCTTTTTTTCTTTTTTAAACATGCCTCCGTGACATCCCAATATGACCGCCCCTCCGCCGAAGGTGGTAAACGCGTACCGCGATTCCACCATCGGTCGCTTCCGTGAAATCCCGCCGACTGGATATTTTCGGACATGGAATTCCCGGGTCCGGCGACCGAAGATTCGACTGCACCAAGCGCAGCCCCCGGTGATGAGTAAGATCGGTCTTGCGCGTGCAGAAATTGCACCGACGTCGCGATGACCGCGGCCGTCCATCTTGGTCTGGCGCGAAAGTGAAAACCCTGAATTTCCCTGGAAATTTCCCGCTTATCTCGGCCCGAGATTTCTCCTTATCTAGACGGTCAGAAAAATACGTAGACGTAGCAACGGAGTGTCTCTGAGTGCACTCGAAATGATTAACCGGTCTCATTTTAGCACGGTCGCGAAATCTCGCATCCCTGAAGAAAAGATTTCATTGACCCAGAGAAATATTTCGTTAATTCTAAAGAATAATTACTTGATACGGATAAGCCGAATTAAATTGTCGCAGCCCCGAATAAACTTTCCATTCTATTTATTAGAGTTGATTCGAGCCGAATAATTACTTTTTGAATTAACATAATTTTGGTACGATGCGATCTCTTATCTCGGAGTTGTTTCATCCCCATCCTCGTAGCGTTCATCACTGGATGGTCCAGGAATAATGAAGGATCGATAAATTGATCCCGATTGATCCAGACCTCCGTAAAATCGCGGCCGCTTCTTCGAGAGTCCTCTAGGATTACGGAAAACCGCGGGGATTAAAACGGAGTTGAGAGGGAAAAAAAAACAGGAGAAACAACGTAAATCGAGGGACCAGCGGAATGCGTCCCTCGCGGAAACCGCATGCGACCCTTTGACCTCCATCTTGCGCTTAGCTCGGAAATCAATACCCCGCCGAATTGACCGGTCACGGGCCTCCATTTTCCGGCCAATTCCCCAAAACAAAAATCAACTCCCCCAGTCCTGAATTAACGGGGGCACTTAAAATACCGCTCTCAGCCCGGAGGCGGAAAAAGTGCTGCCGTGATTTCCATTCCGATCGAGAGGCGCGCGATGAAGCCTCCCGCTTGCAATAATTCCCAAAACAGGAATTTCTAAAGAATTTAAACGAGTCGCCCAGCGATTTCATACCTTCGATAATTGCATCGTAAATAATCGGTCCTTTGGTACCGAACGCTCGAAATCGATCAACGAATAGATCAAATCGGAGTCCCACCGAACGCGTCGAAAATAGACGACAATTCCGAATGATGTTTAATTTCTCACGTCACCTCCCTGCATTTTCAATTGGTTTTTCATTCCCGACGCGTAGGCCCGACCCAGAAATTTCTAAAGAAGATAAAAAGAGTCACCCGGCAATTTCATACCTTCGAAAATGACATCGTGAAAAAAATCGTCGTTTGGTACCGAACGGTCGATGTCGATCAACGAATCGATCATAATTGAGGTCCACCAAACGCGTCGAGAATATACGATACTTCGGAATTACATGTAATTCCTAGCGTCACTTCCGTGCATTTTCCCTTTGTTCTTCATCCCCGACGCGTTGCCGGGCCGCGCTCAGTGGGACGCCGGGCTTACGCGTCTCCCGCGGCGGCGAAAAACTTCGGCCGAGGATTCGTTCCGCATGCGAGGGTAAAAGTGCATCCATTGCCGGCTCTTTATGGCCAGGCGGAATGTCGAGGAGAATGTCAAGGCCGCCTCGTAAGATCGGTCATGGAGACGGGCCGACCCAAGTTGCTCCTCTTGGGTCGAGTCGGCCATATTTGTCCGAATTTCACCTAGCGTTTGCATGGCGCCTTAAAACGTCCCGCCGCGTCCTAACCTCGAAGGACGGGAGGGCGGAAGAGATAGAGAGAGATAGGGAGATCGGGACGTAGCTTTCGGCGACGCCGAATCGGTTCGACCTAACCTGACCAAACTCGTTGGTTTAGCACTGCGCAGTAACGTGCGCGTCAGAGGGTTCCGGGAAGCGCCGGGCGATCCTCCCGTTTCCGCGTAGCCCAATGGGCGTGGCCACTTTCCGCTGGAGCCCGGGAGACGAATCGGAACCCCGAGCGCGTCCGAGTTCGGCCGAAGGTACCATCGGGCGCGTTCGATCCGATCGGCATCGTCCTTCGGGCGTCTTCGGCGCGTAAAACTACTCGCGCGTCGCCGAGCCGAACGAGGTCAGGCCTCGTCCCCTTCTACGCCCCTGCGGGGTGGGCCCGATTAATTTCCATACCGAGGAGACCCAAAAGAGGCCGAATGAACGCGTTTACCAACTGGCTTTCGTTATTTCTCCCCGAATGCCGCGAGACCGTGTGTTCCTAACCTCTTCGCGCAACCACTGTACACCGATGCGATGAAATCATGGCCGTACACCGAGAAAAAAGCACCCCAGTCTAATTCTCATTGCAGTCCCAAGAACATCAGCGTCATTGGGCATTCGAGGTCCATACATCCTACACGTCCATGGGTGAAATTCGCACGCGAAGGTTAGGCCGACGCCTATATAGATCCAGTAAAGTAGATCCTATTAAGGCGAATCGATCCACGCAATACCCTCATGTCGCAGTGATGTCATTACAATGTATATCTGGCTCTCGTAATAAGAGCCGGTGCTAAGCGGGCGTCTCGTCGTCGCTACCGATCGCTTTCTGCGTATCGCGTGCTTATCCCGATCGCTAGAATCACGGAGGTGTTAGGACACACATGGTGTTCCAGTCAAAACCAGGAAACTGCCAGTCGCCTCGTGGGGGGGGCTGTCCCACTGCGCGCGTATCTAATCAAGGATGAAAAACCAATAAAAGCTGCGTTTAGAATGAAACGAAAGTGGCCTCCGAAGGATCGTTAATGAAACATTTATACATTTTTAACGAAATATCTACGAACGTCGGAGTCTTCTTTGGGGCTTCATGATATTCACGTGGTAAAAAGGGATAAAGGACCGTCTTGTAATTGTGCTCAACTTCGGCCGCGTCGACGCGCCGCGCTTAGTGAGACCCCGCTATACGGGGGTCTACTGTACCCTGCGTCGTTCCTCGGGTTAAGCGCGTCCGCGCAACGTAATGGATTCGCGACTTATACCTTCGATAACGCGGTCCGAAGCCGCAGCCGGCCGCCGCGGAGTGGCGCCGCACTCGCCGGCGGAGCTCCTCGAAACGGCAGACTTTAACTATAGCATAACACTTGCGCCACGGCGACTGCGTGTCTCTAATAAGAGGGGACCGCACTCCCTTGCGGTCAGCCTTCTGAAACGACGCCGTTCGGGAGTAAATCGCATGCAAAAACAAACGGGATACATCTCTCGATTGAAAAGTCGAACATCGCCGCCCGCTCCCTCCCATCCCTCCACTAAGGTGATATGAAAGGATCATTCTACATACATAAAGGGTCAAAATATTTATAAGACTTATCTCCAAACTGGGTGCGCCGAATCGTTGGAAACTTCAACGCGTGGTTATGGTGGCCCTAAGGAAGACCGCGACGCTCATGAAATTCCATTGTTCAAGCAAAAATACGTGTCCTTGGTTCTACTCTAAGATACATGCAAAACTTCGGTTGGAGAAATGAAATTTCATGAGCGCCGCGTTCTTCCTTAGGGCCTCCATAATCACGTGCCGAAGTTTCAAATTATTCGGTGCACCCTGTTTGCGAGAACAGTTTGGTGTGTGCTTGCGTGACGCTTTCATATCACCTCGATTAATCAAATTTATTCATACGCATTAAATAGAGAAATAAGAAAACAACAAAGACCAAAATAGAGGTTATATCCACGGAAGTCCGTTCATTAAGACGATTCGATCGTCGCCCTCTCTGCATTGTCCCGCGACGTGTTCGAGCGCCGGCTGAAGAGAGAAGGGGAGAGACGGAGAAAGAGAGAGAGAGAAAGAGAGAGCCCTGCATTACATCGCCGAGTCAAAAACAGTCGGGGAAACTGCAAATCGATACTCGCTTGCGTTTTAGCGGCATTACAGCGAGAGAGTGTGGGAGGGAGAGAGACGGACAGATGGCGAGGTGGCGGGTCGAGAGAGAGAGACGGAGTAAAGGGCAAGGGCTAAGGGGGAGGGCGCGGGGGTGGTGACGAGGGGAAGGGGCGGCCACGCGAGACAAAAAGGAACCGAGGGGACGGCGCGGCGGGACTCGGAGGAGGCGAATCCGTGCGACGGAGATCGAAGACGACTCCCTCTCTCTTCCCCCCCTCTATCACTCTCCATTCCCGTTGTCGCACTTCGGCGAGGTTAACCGGCGAGACCCGCCGTCGCTAGGAGGACGGCTCGAGAATATTTTTCTGACGGCGTGATCGCTCGCACCCTGGGGTTCGCTAGTCCAAGCTCGAGGGTGTTCCTTGGCCGCCGGTCGGGCAACAAGTAATTAAGCCTTCGGGGGGCACGCGCCACTCGAGACTCCCGAAGCCCCTCTGGTTAGGCCGGCCCTGTGCCGGGGTTAATTCTTCAATATTTTTATTCCCCCGTTTTTATGTATACCCTTTTTATTTTTTTTCTTCTTATTTTTTCAAGGGCAAAGATACGAAGTTAGCAGGGGCGTTACACTGAGAAATAAAGGATCAAAAAAGAAGAAAAAAAAAACAATGCTGGTTGACTCGAAGAATTATTATGCGCTGCGAAATTCAAAATCCTGCGATCGGATTCGTTCAACGGAGACGTCGGATTGAGCGAATGAAATTTCGGCAGGAATGGATATATTTGTTTCGGTCAACTATGCTTCTTGGTTTTTTTTTTTCTTTTTTTTTAATACTTTTTTATGCAATTCGGTATACGCGTTGTCACCCCCCGACCTCCAGCTCCGGGAACGCACTCGAAACGAGCTACGTGTAAATATTTTGCGTAAACAGGTCCTGGACGTTATTCGGAGGCTCGGTCGAGCGATAACACGTCGCGGTAAGTCCAAGGTGATCGGAACATCACGTCCCGCTTTCATACACCGGGTTAGTAATTTCGTAACGCGCCGGACAAGATTATTATACGAGGCCCATTAGACACCGTTGGATTCGTTCCAATTTCCGTAACGGGACGGCCGAGGAGAACAAAACCGCGTCTACTGCGTGCTGTTTAAAACAAAGAAGACGACGTTACCGTCGAACCGATCCGAGTAAACCGTAAATAATCGCTGCATCGCCTAATACAGAGCCGTTTGTCCAATAACTCGAGTCAAAATCCCCGCTTAAGGGTCACTTAACGCTCGATGAAGTTACAAATACCTAACCACGGATTTCAATCTTCGGTTAATCTAACTAACGGTCCGACGCGAGTTTAACCAACCCGAGATCAACTGATCGCAGTTTAGGAATTCCGCGCTAATCGCGGTTAGCGCGCTCGGCCGTTAAACGGCACTCCCAGCGACCCGTCGAGACATCGTTTCCGATCGGGCGAACAAGACACCTCGTTAGATTTTATTTAAATTAAGACAAAGTCGACGCCAGCGGCGGCGGAAGGGTCGCGAATCGATTTCGAACGAGGGGGGGCCTTTTGCGAAGGAGTCGGGGGGGGCCTCCAGGCCGGAAAGTTTCGAGGGCGTCGAAGGCTCCCACTGGCCGACTCCGAGAAATCATCCGCCCAAGCCGATCGGATTCATTGGAGAAATTGGTCGAATCGGAGGAAAAGCTCGACCAGCGAGAGAAGCCGGTCGTCGGCCGACTCGGTGTACATGGCGTGCATTGTGCGAGCGGAATTCGTGGCGTGTGCTAAACCCCGCTCGCGAACTTTTTCTCCGAGCGGACCCCGGGAGTTGAACGCGGCGTTGCCGGATCGCGCGGAGGCATTTCCCCCGGATCAGCTGTCCGTCAACCGGTCGATCGGCCCGGGGGAAATAACCTATGGCGCGCCGAGTTCCAGGGGAAACGGAGCCCGGCTGGACGCGAGCCCCGGCGAGCCGATGGAAATTAACCGGAGGATCGAAACTTTCGCGTCGTAACAAAAGTCCGTTTTAACGTCCACGTAACGAATGGGGAAATGCGTGCCATTATTATCCTGGCTCTTTCTTCCCCCTGCGCCGATTCCAGAGTTTCCGGGGAAAGGACTTTAAGGGGATTTTCATGTCTCGTAGAAGGGCCGCGACGAAGGGAGAGGATCGGAAAGGCGTTTATATCGGTGGAAATGATTGCTTAACGGTCTTGAAGAATACCAGTTAAATTAAAAGTGACACAGTTCTACGGGTAGGTTTGCATAATAAGGTTACGCAACGTCGTATTTGTCTCCTAGAATTAAATCGGATATAATAATTGATGCTTCTTTTGTGACTTAGGCAATCGGTAATACAAACGTATTTATCTTCCTTATTTTTATCCATTAACTATCCCACTGCCAGTCGGATTCAAATGTCAGAACATTTAACTAACGTCTAATTGGAATAATTAGGGAAGGAGATATGTGTGCGTTAAGTATGCATATGTAATGTGGTCTTGCAAATAAAATAGCACATAATAATATGTCCTGGACCATCAACGAGTTTTTCCAGACTGTTTAACAAAAAAAAAAAATTGATATGTTGGAAGAAACATATTTCATCTCAGCTGAGATTTATTTCAAATAAAATCCTGATTCTATGGGGAATTGGTTGTTAACATATTTTCCACTGTACTTCAAATAAGTGATCAAACATTGTAATGAAGATTGTAGTAAAGGAGAAATAATAGGAGAGAAAAATGGCTGTCCCATTCCCTAGGTACTTCAAATAAATGGGTTCTAATCTGCTTTTAATTCGAGGCTGATGATATCATTAGGTCTAGGTGCAGCATGTATAATTGACTTCTTTAAAACTTGATAATGAAACTTTTTGAATAATATATCGAATCACTGCCACTTCATTAATTTTTCGCCACTGAATGATTTCATTATTTGCCCTTTTCCTTCCAAGTAATTTATCTCATTTTTATTTTTCCACATTTCCCAATACTGATATAAATCATTAACAGTGATTGAAGTATCCGTGACATTTCTTAGCCTGCCTTGCCACATAAAATTGGAGCCGTGGAAAAAGAAAAATAACTGCAAGCTCAACCGAGATAAGATTATCAAGCAAGATAAAAACCTCAAAACTCTGTCTCTGCTAATGTTAGCCTTATTCGTCATTTTTGTATGTGTTTTGGATTTTTTAGACAATTAATAAGGAAGTATATTAACGAAGAAAATTGATTTACTTATTGATGTGCCGGAACTAACATGCTTTTTTTACATTAAATAATACTGGTACTTCTGTGAAATTATTTCTGCATCCTCCAAATCATGCTTGCTTGTGCGAAAAAAATGTTCATTTGCTTTGATGGTAGATTTATGATATCTGCTGTCCATTTTTACAATTTATACAGCGCTATCGAATATTGGGATATAAGGTGAAGGAAAGATAACTTACCACCACCAGAGTTCCAGCAATTTTCAGTCATCCCTGTTTATCCATCTGCAATGTTGGCACCAGGACATTTACACCAATATCCAAGTGTGTTTAGTTATATCACAAAGAAGCTCCTCTTCTCGAATAGGTCCAGCCACGATGCACTTCTCGTAAGCTTTTCGTATGTAAGAAGCATTTTCAACCGTGTTACACTTTTATGGACACAATTGACTCTTTGGCGAACTCACTCCACTCCGTCATTTGAGGAACACTGAACTAAAATTAAAAGACAACGGGACTGCACGATATTTTAAGAGCACGAAGGTTGACACGATACCGCAGGTAGAGGATACTTCTTGACAAGCATGGATTCCCGAACACTTTCGTAAGAGAGATCTCAAGAGTTTTGGCGAATTTCATCGAGCCCCTCAATGTACAGCCTCTTATCACATGTCATTGGGAAAGAACGAGTAACGCTCCTTGGGATTCATATGAATTATGTGTCGAGCGGACACAATTAAAGTCTCTTTAAAAATCACTTGAAATAGCCAATCTTTGAAGTTCATAAACTCCATGAACCTCAATAATGGAAGCCTTTTTGATCCGAACGTCGAGCCAAGTCCAAGACTTTGGAAAGCCTAAAGAATATAAAAAAAATGTTTAAATAACCTCAATAGAGTGAAAAGTATAGACAAATTTGTTTTATCCAGATAATGCATTTCATTTCTAATTCTCTCTTTCCTCCGTTTTCCATAAATCCTATAATATATATATTGAAAACTACAGGATTCTAAGCGTTAATTTTTAGATTTTTAAAAAGACCGAACCCAAGGCAACTGCTCATCTCTACAAAGTTCATATTCAAAGCACCCCCAACCGGTTCCGATTCCCATTAAATCTGAACTCCATTCCTTTAATCGACAATACCAATGACCCCTTTTCTCGCACCCAGTAGAGATTAAACCCTTACCTGCTCAATTGATCTAAACATCGAGCAAGGCTCACGATTCCAAACCCTCTGCCTTGGGCACGCTCTACCTTATGTCTCGTTCAATTTACTCCGCACTCCACCAATTCCAACGATCGACAAGGATCATCAATGGCTCGCTCCACAGGGTTCCTCTCGAAGTCAGCTCCTCCGCAGGAATTTTGAAAGCCCAAGACCTGAGCCCATGGTCTGCCACACACCCTGGAAGACTCCCTGAGCATGAGGGCTCAGCCAGGCACAAGGTACTCGATCATCCTGGCCAGGGTACGTCGAGGTGCGCACCCGGGGAGGGCAAAAGGATGCCCCTCGAATCCCAAGGAGAGGTTACGTCGTCCCGGTGTCGGGCTCGGCCGAGGAGGCCGAAAAACAAAGGAGCCTCCCCGCAGTCGGCACGGGGATGCGAAAGGGCAAGGAGAGCCTCGCGAGTGACCGACGGATGTACCTGTCGTCCGCGGAGTGTCGAAAATGGCGGTAACGACGGCGGTTTGATACGGAGCGATCGTCCGTGGTCTCGGAGCCGGGCCGTCGTCTCGGGTGGGCCTCGCCAAGGGCGAGGGTTTCCCTCCGCGGCGATGCGCTCTGCCGTCTGCCCGAATCCTCTCTTTCGCCCCTCTCCGCCCCTTTCCACTCCCTTCCTCTCTCTCTCTCTCTCTCTCTCCTCTTTCCCAGCCCACACTTGGCACCGAAGTTTGAGGTTACCGTGCGAATCGATATAGGGGATTTCCTCTCTCGGCTCGCTCGCTCGAGCTCGGCCGAGAGTTTACGGCGTGGCGGCGGCGTCGGGCCGAAACACCGAGCTCTCCTCGCCCTCGTACGGGCCACTCTTCGGCGCAGCGACGCAATCCCGCACGTAATCGGTGACGACGCACGCAACTCGATCGACTCGACGTTCCAAAGCCGCGAGAGACTCCGAGGAGCGCGTTTCTCCGAGGCGGCCGCGAGTCGTGCCGCGACTCCTGCAACTCCTGACGTGCCCAGACGCGACACGGCGCGCCGCGGCGGCTACGACGCGCGGAACACGGAACGGACCAGCCACGAGGGACACCAGCGGCCGCGCGGAATCCTTGCGAACGGACCGACTAACACGCACGGCCCGCCACGGACACGGCGAGCCCTCGGTCCCTCTCTCTCTTTCTCTCTCCAGCGTCTCCTTTACCGCAGGCGAGACAGAGAAAGCGAGCGCGCGCCCCTGCGGCCGCTCCGTCTCTCTCGCTCCCCCGGGAGCACCGGTCGCCCCCTCTCGCTCCCTCTCTCTCTCGCTCTCTCTAGCTCGCGCTTCTGCGGTCGCCTATCCGATCGCCCCTCTCGCTCCTGCGCACGGCGCTCCCGCCTCACTTCTACTCTCTCGCTCTTTTTCTTCGTCCCGGAATAACGAGGTTACAGCTTGTCGGCAAAACGCGGTGGCCGGTGCGAGTCGAGGGAATTTCGGTCGCGGGGCGTGGAGGGCGCCACCGGAGCGAGAGCGCCGAGGTCCCGAACCGCCGCGCCGTCGAGACCGCGGGTTAGCCGAGTGTCGAGTGCAGGGTTGGGTAGGTAAAATACCCTAGGTAATTTACGTACGTTTTTATGATAAATTACTAGGTACCTTACTTTACAAGTTTCATACGTTATGTAAATTAGGTGGGTATGAGACGTTATGTTTTTGCACTTCCTATTCCTGATATGGTTGGAATTCGACATTTTATATGGAATGTATGGAAAACTCGGATCGTCATTTTTATCGTGGAATTTATTAGGTATTTTACTTTCCTTAAGTATTTTACGTGAAAAACCTCGAATGACGCGTCATTGCACGATCTTCGCGTCGAGTACCCCGAACTACGTTCTATGCACACTTCACGGCGCAACGACTACTCTCGCGTCTACGGAAACCGATCCGGCCGCGGATGCGAATCTTTTCACCTTTCGATTTCGAAACGATTTCCGCCGATGCTTATCCAATGGACGTTTCAGCCGGAAATGTCGTTGAGGAAATTATCTACGCAGAGGGAGGAATTATTCCAACCGCTGAAAGTCTTGTTCCTTCCCGATTGCCCTGACGTCGTCGTATTTTCTTTTCAGGTGTTAATGCACGCGTATACTCGGATTGACGGGGTAAGCACGGAGAATCCTCGCGCCGAATTGAATACACATCCGCGCCATCTACATAACGGCAGGGCCGTCGAAAGACGGGGCCTGGGGCCGTCGAAATCCGGGCATGAATTATTCATCCCTTTAAAGGCGAGGTGAAACACTTCCGAAATCTTTTACCCTGTACGCGATACGTAATGCACGCAGGAATTATGGGACGCGTGGCACGGTGACACGATTGAGGGTACTTCGGAACTGTGCATGTGAACTGACTAATGGAACTCGTTTATTATATAGGAATGTACGTATGTGTATAAATAAATAAATGTAGATGCATCAATCTGAATATAAATTTAATTTATATAGCGGATCATCGATAGACATCCGTTTAGCATATTTCAATATGGCGTCGCAAAATGGCCGCCGCCCGCCGATTTAACCGTGGACTCAACCCTTCTCGTCTACCGGTCGCAACATGTAGACTCGCAATCGAACGCCCCTTGTGGGCAACCTAACCTCACTCGGAGAGAGCGTGTCCCTACGCTAATGCGTTTCGCCTCCGCCCCGACCCGCCCCTAACCCCTTCGCCCGCCACCGCGTAATAAGACGCATAAGACCGGGGCGTTTTCTTTTCCGAAGCTGCGGTAACCGCGTACAGAGCTCTGAACACTTAGCCGTTCGGCGAGACGGGTTATTATTAACGGTGCGACGTAAGCGCTACCATCCGAGGACTATTGATAAACTCCGCGGCTCGGCGAGAGTCTCTCCGACAGCCGCCATCTTGTCTCCGAACTCGGAGGAAAGAGATCTTCGTTATCGGTGAACTTCGCACCGATTGAGTCCACGACGTCCTTGAAACGCGCCCCTGCTCGAGATCGGGGATAATCTAACCCTCTATAACGTTTTTATTTCCAGGCCAAAAATTCGACAGGATATAACCAGACATGACGTCGAATCGCTGAGCCCCGATCAAGGGGCTATTCACTTCAGTCATTCAAATCAGTGAAAACAATTTCCTTCTTTGAGAGCCGATTGCCTTTGATTTCATATGATAGACAACAATGCGATTTGGTAACGAGTGACGTTCGGCCTTAAAATTGTGACAGTGACAGATTATCAACGATTTCCACGTGAATTTCGAGCGTTAAAATCCATGATTTCCTGAGTGAATACCGATACCCTCGGTACCGGTCTTGGAAGAGCGCCGCCATCTTGTTTTCCCGCCGAGGAACGAGACTCGTCGTAGAGCTCCGTAAGAACGTTGTTATCTTCCTCTTCCTAGATAGGATCGAATTGCTGGATAGTAAAATACATGCTGCACTTCGCAAGACGATGACGTACTTTTTACCGCAGTTATACGCTCCTCAACGGGCGATCGATCGTACGCGTCACGAAGGTTTGCGGCTTCTTCGGACCGTGGGTATACATTCGACGAGACTTTCCGTTAGAGCCGGTATGATTGGGTAATTTTGAGAAACGTGACGCGAAGTCTTTTTTCAACCGATCGCTGTGTGTTGCAGGGAAGGAGCTATTAATCGGGAGAGGAAGCAGAAAGAGGGCAGCGAAAGTACGGATTCAATTTCGCTAATAGCTGGAGTATCGATGCGGGGATTTGCCACAAGATGGCCGGGAACTCCGTAAACCCGAATGCGCCTCAAAGCTCGGCGAGAAGAGCCGAGAATCGATAAACGCTTCGTTCCCACTGGCGAATTACGGATTAACGAGTCGGAGCCACGAAAAAGATTGGTCATCTCCGAAGCGTTTCCTCGAATGAGAACCAAAACGACCTTGAGATGATATTAATGCTTCGCGTTCCGCGAAGTCGTTTCCGCGTTACCATTTTACTTTCATTTCTGCCATATATCTATGTACGGTCATCCGTTCGCGCATCGATCAATTGTTTTTACTGTAAACAGACTTACCCTTTATACGCTCAGAACTGCGGTCCATGGAAGAGAGCAGCTACATCACATATCCACTGGAATGATTTTTCCGCCAATCTACGGCAAGGACTCCGATTAGTCATTCAAGAGGACGGAATAAATTCTGCGGTATTTTTAGACGTACGAAAGATCGTAAACGGAGGATTTGCAGTGATTGAAGCATTCCGCACGGGGGTCCCAGTAAACGCTCGAAATATTTGACCCAGATACTGGATACTGGTGGTCAGGTAATTATTCGAAAAACGAGCTGTACGTAACTGAACCGCAACATTTTTAAGTGAGTATCGGCTTCGAGTATTAACATCGGAAAGAGTTACATCATCCCACAGTGAAAACATTGTTCCGGTGTTCCAGTTAGGTTATATTTAAGCATTGCCGTATCATCGGTGTTATCGGTGTTTTTCTACAAATCCGCGCGTCAACGTGATCATGCAATGTGCCTGCTAAGCGATTCGCAAGAGCCCCGAAAAAAAAGAAAAAAATTGAACGGAATCGAAGAGCACGGAAACTTCTTAGTTTTATACAGGAGAGATGAACGAGGTAAGGGGGGGCACTTTGGATGTGTTATTCGTATAATTAACCGCTTTCGTCGGTTGTATCTTGATAGGTCAGCTTATCACGCCGAGCAGAAGCGTATCTATCTTCGATGATGAAGATTCGAATGTTTATTCCGGTGGATTGAGAAAAAGTCGAGATAAAAGGCCTACTAGACTCGATGTTAATAGTTTCGTCCAGCGAAGCTTGATCGATGAATAATTAAAAGCGTACGTGAGTTAGAGCCCTGATTTCACGCAAGGCTTTGTAACGAGCAGCCTTGAAATTGGGTCGTAAAAATAAGAAGAAAAAGAAGGAAAAAAAACGAGCCATCGGTGAGATTCCTCGTCTGTTCGTTTCTTCTGTTTTCGATCCGTCGACGTCTACGACCAAGATGCAAATACCTTCGCTTTAGTGGTTTCGTTGGGCACATTGTTAAATATTTAACCAATGTTTTAATTTTAATCGTTGTATCGACAGGTCTCGGGTTCCATCGGTTAACTAGGAAGCGTCTTTTGCAAGTCGGTCAGTGTAGATCCCGGTCGGTAATGTCGAGGAAGAAGGAGGACAGAAAACACGAAGTAGAGGGCGCCCGTTCACAGAGCATCGGCATCACCGACTAAACTGATCTACGACGTTACCGAGCCACATTTGCGGCCATAAAAAGTACTTTCGTATTTATTTCCTATGATATGCGTGAAAATCAAATATATTACGTATTTTTATTCAAACATGCAAACTGAAGATATTTTATACTTGAGAAAGGACGCATGGCAATTAAGCGCATGTTCTGGATTAGTCTCTTTTCGGCGGCATTTTTTGAACGCTTATTCGTACGGAAAGAACCAAAGTCCGTAGCAAGTGTTGCTTTTCCAAGTTTTTATTTCCAGTCCCACGAGATATTCACACTTTCTATTGTTGCAATTTATTACAAAGGACTAAGTATTTCCTAGAAGTCAAAAGTCAACGACGCGAATAATAGGTATCAAAAGTTCCAGGTAGAAGGATTTATTTCGCGTGTTCGGCAATTCCTGTACTAATGGTGTTTCCTTACGTTTACCTTTGGTCGGGTCTGAAATACAAGGTCTCGAGGGAAATTAAACAAATCGTTATTAAAAGGAGATCATACACCTCTCGTGGGGTCGCCGCTACTTCGCGACTGCTACTATTTATTTATTAAAATTGACTAAACGCACTTTACTTTGGCGACTCCGCCATCGAAGCGATGTTCACATCGAATAGCTGTTTCTTTCTACATTGTGAGGGGGGGTGAAGAGTTGTGTAATGAGATGTCTACAAACAGTTAAGTTAAAACTTGAAGTACTGTATACCGTCTCGCGTTTCGCAATAATTGTACGACAAACGATAAATGTTTGTAGGCACGATCATCGTGGCTACGGAGGTACTTTTGGCGATCCCGTAACTACAAAACGGAATTACGAGTGAGCTAATTTAATAAGTAAACAGTTTAATCGGCGAGTCGATCATTCGATTATCCTCTCGGCTCGGTTAGGCTCATTTACATAGATAAATGACCCTAACGAATACATACTAATACGTATATTTTTAGGGCCACTGCATAGGTCTCTACTAGTTCGTTGAATTTAACATCATCAAGACAGTTAAAGCACCGAAATGGCCGTGTAATCGCGAGTTTACGTATCGTTAATCTATTCGCAATCGGGATCGATCAAGTGTTCAATGCGATTTTGCGTTTTACAATCGATTTTGCGTACTATAATCTTGCGTTAATCTATGTTGTCACTCGAGTTATTCTAAGCCCTGTAGTAGCCATCGCAATTCTTTTTTTTTTTCTTCTAACACTTGAAATTATTACACGACGCACAAAACGAGTAGGGTATGTAAATCGACCCCTCGGAGTTTCGAATCTTCGATCGCCTTTAACGAGGTCAAATATCTACTTAACTACGTGCTATTTTAATTCCCTCCATTTCACGGTTCACTGTAAAAAAATTTCTGTGAAATTACAAAAAGTACCGAGACAAACCTTGGAAGAGAAATAATTGGTTTTACGACACAACGTACCCGAGTGATCCTAGGTTATTTTATTACCGCGGACTAGCTTTTTGTAATTCCACGTGAAAGATCTTTCCCAGTGGTCGTTACATCGATTCGTACATCCTATTATACATAAATGCTAAATATACAGACAAGATGAATCAATGAAAGGATCGTCTAATACGCATTCGCCACTATTTGAGATGCGATGAATTACCGTGATAGGGTCCGGGTGATATTGCGTACGTACTCGTATGACTAGTACAAGAATTTTCTCAGGAAGCACCCGCTTTCCTCGGGTACAAAACGTACAAAATTATTAATTGTCTATCCGACGTGTATCCGTACTGAACACCGTCTCCTAATCCCCGACTCGCTCGAATTTATTCGCGTACGAGTACTGATTTCCTCCTCGGTCTTATCACCGAAATATGAGATTAGAAGCGGTCGATGTGACGATTATAAACGAATAAATCCGAGCAAACTCAAAAATACAATTTCTGAAGCAACGGGAACGAGCATTCGTTCGACTAATTTCAGGTAGCTTCGTTTAGCGAAAATCATGAAGATCATCGTACACAGAAATACACATGTACTAGAATTAATTAGCTACGTTAATTACCTCGTTGATGCAAGTAAATACATAAATCAATTTTAATTATTTCCATACGAGATAGTATCTCCATTATACATTAAATTTTTCAGACAATTCAACCGCGTTCTTGTCTGTTGTTCCTTGACATTTCTGCGTACCGTGTCTTAATGACATAGTAAATCTTCGTACTAATTTCAAAAGATTTCCGTCTTAGTTAGAGGAAGGATAATCGCTCGAGTTTGGCACAACGAAGAAGAGATTGAAATTAAACAGCCCGTAAAAGTCGTGCCGATGCTAAGGAATCTTAATACAAAGCATATAAAGAAACCTTTATGTATAATATAACATTTACAGTTCTAAAATATCACATTACAACTTCCTTCTATAGAATTAATTACGAGTGTTTGCGTATCTACTCAGTACAGCTTGACTCGTCGCATTAAATAACTAACTTAATATTAATTAAGAGCATAACAGGCTTATATGGGAAATAAAATTAGGTACAATCGTATACGCTAGTCGTGCCATCGATCAAAAAACGAATCGCATAAAATTCGCTTTTAATTCATATATGAAACATAATTAGCTAATCCGTATCTCGTGACTATGTTGCTAGAGAAAAATATGTCAAATTACAAAATCTACCCCAACGCCATAGAAAACGAAATTTACAGTTAATTTAGGCATAGTAAGAGCATTCGTTTTGCGCGCATTTGTTTCGAATTTTATATATTTATAAAATTCTATTTGGGGTATTTGCATTTTAATTACAAGAGATAAATTCAAATTTTACATTTTTTTTCTTTTTTAGATTTTTTGTGAACACAGTAGAAAAACCTAAAGTGCGTGTGTTCTGGGTTATTGCAAAAGTTAGTATGGTTTATTGTAAATTTGTGAGGTCTCCATGGATTTTTTGGAAAAGTGATATTTGTATCTTCGTCTTATTCTTAGCTTCAATTCTCATGCTGACACAATATTGTTCCGTTTTAATGCATATATAACAGTATTAAATCATTCAGGAAAAGAAACTTGAAATATACTATTTTGTATTAGTTAAAACATAAAAAATTGAAATCTCAAAAAACAATATCAACTGTATGAAGACATTAAATATAAATAACTATTTGAGTGTACTTTTAAAAACTGCTTCTAATGAAAGGAATAAAACCGAGAAAAGTATTACAAAAAACGGCAATGGATTATAGTGGTCTATGACTGAATTCTTCAATATTATAGGTTCTTAATATTTTTGTATAAATTTCTGTAAAAAACTACTCTGGTTTTGAACGACTGGGAAACAGAACCTATTTTTTTTTTTTATTGAGTTTCTTATTTGATAATGCGAATAGACAATGGACCCAAAAATGACTTCACATTGCCTCTTGTTCACCTTTTATGACTCAACGTTATGTGAATTTAAAATTTGTGTACAAATCGATCCTGTAACTTTTACTCACCATAATGTTCAGGAACCAACAAGTTGTATTTGTGTGAAAGGTCTACCACTAAACTTTATGAAAAATTACACGATCGATATACTTTAATATATATTAATAGATATTTGCAGTAGACTTAGAATTTTAAGCTAACAGGAAACGAATTTTATCTAACACTAATACGAGTTCTTAAATTGTTTAATAATCAGTACATCCAGTACGTCTTTCTCTTCACTTGGCAAGATCATGTCAGTTAGGTTTACAGTTCTTGACCTGTGACGTTAATCAGAGATTTCCCAACATTGCGGTAGTTCTAGATACTTTTCAGTAGTTGTAAATGTACAAAACCCGTTAAATTCACCTTTAAGAATTTATGAATGTAAGAATTTTATGTGTTCCGTATCTCAACGAGTTCTGCACGATGGGCTTATAATTCCGTTTAAAAGTTAAAACTGCCCCATAAGATCTAATCGGTTTCGATTGCAGAAACTGCGCAAATATAAAAGGACATTTTACTTACTCCGTTTCGTTATTCGGAGAGAATCAGGAGTTTTGGTAGAACCTCAAGACAAGTACAATAAAACCAGAGCTGAAATTTTGGATTTCGCTGCTGATCGGTCCATCCTGTTACACTCCACCGATACTGTTATCATATTTTCTGTTTTGTGCCACTCAATATTGTCCACTCCTTGTTTCCATCAGAACTTGTTATAAATTTGCATTTCATAAATCTCCCCAATTCATCCAAATTACCTCCAGGGAAGCCTTGTTAATTTCATTTCAAGGATTGTCTAATCATTACGGCCAGTAACCAGGGTCTTCATGTTCTGGACTTAATCGGCATCTGAACATCTACTTCATTCCCATCGGTACTGTCCACGAATACACGATATCTCGCTTTCTTTTTTCACTCTCCAAGAACAGAAAGCAACTAAGTTAGCGACACTAGCGATTAGATATCCGGATGCATGCACACGTGGAAGCGGATATCGAGTGTACGTGAAGATGTACTTAAGCTATTTACTCTAGCACTAAGTAACCGTGAATCCGTATAATAATTAATTTGCGTCCACTTCGGTCTTCATAAATATATAGTTACATTGAGTTCGGCCTTTGCTTCTATCTGGATGCCTTGTTGCGTTTCGGCCATGTTGGGCACGACGATACCCTGTCTTTTTCTTTCCATCGCTCTAAACGTTCCAACGAGGTCGGAGGCAACAGCCAGAGACCTCGAGTAATATGTCAACAGAATTAATAGTGAAGTAACCATCGGTATCTAGTTCGTGGTAGCGTCTGCACTACTTGTAGGAGCCTCGGCTACTTCCTCGGCAACTTCTGGTTTATCAGGCATGACGGATACGACCTGTCGTCCATCAATCGCCTGTCCATCCACTTTTCCATCGACGTCGATAGGTTGGACCGTCGTTAGGGTACTCCACCAATTTGAAAAGGCTCCTTTGGCTTGCGAGATCGCGCCGCCTTTGCATAACAGAAATACATTATAAACTTATATAAAAAGTTTACAAAGCGATACGTACCTACTGCTTTTCCGGTCGTGGCTACAGCCCTGCCCGTCGAGGCCATGGCTTGATTTATTTTCCTGCCACTCTCCGTGTTCTGCATGGTACTAAATAAAAATAATAAATAGTATCTCTCAGCTAGTAACCTCTTCAAGTAATTCAACTCTCTTTCGACTTACTGAGATAGACGTAGCTTCATGTCCTGCACTGAAAGCTGCCCAGCAAATGGATGGCCAGGCTCGACGCTGTTAATTTCGGTCTTGCTCAAGCTTTCCCACGATTTATAGTTGTTCGTATTTCGCCAAGCGGTCATAAAGGCCGAGTTGAAATGATCAGATTGTCGAGTGTCTTGTTGCAAGGAAGTACGCAACAGGCTCAAGAGATAGACTCGAAATTGCGTTCTGATCCACTCGTCGCCTCCTGCCCAACCGACTCCGTCTAGGAAGACGTCCTTCCTAGGTTCAGCCACGTGACGAACTATGTAATCGGCAAACCTAAGATCCTCAGTAGTCAAGTGTAATTGTCGTCTTAGCTCTGGGTCTGTTGCTTCGATTCGGGCACTTTCGACCTGCCGGAATAAGAAAATATGTTATTTAAATAATTAAAATACTTTTTAAGATAAAGGAAAATGTAGTTTGGTGCTTACCTCGACCAGAACGTCGATCAGCTGTTTTTTCTGCTTGAATAGAACATTGGTAGCTCCTACCACGTACCCTCGCACATTAATATCGCCTAGAAGGTCTAAATATGGGAGTGAGAGATACGGCAGGCAGAGATACCCCTGAAATAAAAATAGATAATGTTTCATATCAGCCTGACGTCAAGGTAATAAAATTCAACGCCCCTCCTTGGAAGACATAACTATTATGTTTTGGTGTTGATTATATCGAGTATTGAAACGAACGTATTATTACCTTAACGAATATGTTTAATGGCAATCCACAGAGATCAGGGTTTATGTGGGCAATTTGTGTGATATTGTTTGTAACACGGGCATCCGAGAGAGCGTCATTACTTGTATCTCGAGGTAAACTAGCATCCACGTCTCCCATTCCCAAGTTAATAGTATATACACTATGAACTCGATGTACATTGTCATTTGGTTTTGGGGAGTACTTTGAATTACTCTCGTCAGTGTATGCTTCTATGCATTCCTTCGATGGTTCTACTTCAATTAATTTTTGTTCATTGCTGACATTGTCGTTATTATTTCTGATCGAAGGTAGATTTAGCCCGTCGAGGCATTTTCCCTCCATTGTTTCCAAGGTTTTATTGTCATTTAGGCATATAGAATTTTTGTTCTCTATGTCACTGCTTGCCGTATGATTCACATCTGCCTTCGATTTTTTAGTTTCATTTGAACTAGACAAGTTAGAATCGATAATATTTGTTAGTATTTCTTCGTCGTCAAAATTGGGTATCGGAGACATTGGTCTTGATGGCCTTAAAAAGGAGAAATAATGTAGGAAAAATATAAAAATAATAATCTAGTATGTATACGGAGCAGTTCAGACAAAATGATCAAAATTGATTATTTGTCTTACTTGACGCATGCAGCTTGTTGTAATCCATTTTCAATCATTCCAGGGTACAATGATAGTAATGTAAGAATTGCAGAACAGAGTGGTTGGACTGGAGACTGGTAAAAGACGACTTTTTTTTCAAGCAGCAGTAATTTGAATAACAATACTGCCTTATGCCTAAACTGCAATATGAAGTCTCTTGCGGACAAGCCTGTGAAAATAATGTAATGTTTATGTTTGTATTTACGACAAGGTATTAAATTGATATAAATCGATAGTTACCAACAAAAATTTGTGGCGGTGTTTGGCTATCGCCATTCATGCAAGAGTTTAGATGATGGTATGTGTCTTCCAACAGTGAAACTTTACTAAAATCTCCTTCTTCAAAATATGCATGCGTTATCAAAGCCATTTTTACTTGGATATGTCCATACAAGGGCATAGTACTTAACACACAAACAGACTTTTGTACAGTTCCTCTGGTGATATCAGAAGTGCGATTTTTCAATTTCTAGAAATAATAAATATCAAAGATTAGTATTATAACACTCACAGGCGAATATTTATTTAAATTGTAAAACTTGCCTCTACTGGGATTTGTCTGAAACATGATACTCCATACACTGTACGCTTAGGATCATTAAGGCTGGGTAAATGGAAAAACACAGTATCTTCGTCATAATTGTGTGATCCATCTGGTAGCGCGAGAGTTGGCAGATATTTCCAACCCAATGGGCATTCGTTCGGTGCACTTGGTACCAACGGAGGAAACGAATATTCCACCTAAAAGAATAAAAACATTTTCGATAACTTACTTATGAAAAGTAAGTTGAAACAGGTAATGGAGTCATAAAATTATAATAAAGGATACAAAGGTCTTATAACTTCTGCACAACTGCATCTAATTCATAAACGTTCTTTAATAATAAAACAGCTTCAAGTGTTGAAGTTGTCATTAAATATTAGTAACCCTACATCTTAAAATATGACAATTACACACTTTCATGAAGTAATTCCTCGGTAAACAATAAAAGTATACGTGTAAGTCTGTAAAAGGAAATTCGTCGATTGGTTTTTGCTTACTTGACATCCTTTTTTATGGTGAAACCCAACGACAATTACGTGAAGAATCGGCCCGACTGATTCCGCCATATTTGCGACTTGGCGATGAACTGTAATAACATTCACTGCCTCGATAATTTAAAACATCGACCAATTTATTAACTTCATTTTTAGAGAATACAGGAATAACAACTCCATTCTTCGTCTGACATACCGATAGCAGACGGATTAACATGCGCCATCTTGATTACGGCTCAGACACCATGCACTTCTCCAACCAAGGTTTGTTTCTATGACGCGGCTAAAATACATTCGATTACACCGTTACGACCATAGACATATAGCAGGGATGAGTTGGGAGATTGTTCACGGGCAAGGTTGCATGATCGCATTCTGTGCTACTCTTGGTGGAGAATGTGGGCGGCTTGTGCACTTATCTCCAATGGCAACCCAACTCACAGGTAAAATGAGAGCAGAAATAAGTTGGTTCCCTGAGTTGAGCCACTATTGAGGGCAAGTTGCACGATCCGTCCGCATTGTTTACTGACGGCAGCACAGAATGCAAATCGCGTGACCTTGCCCGTGAGCAATCTCCCAACTCATCTCTGCTAATCGCTGAAGAGAAATTGTTCCTCTAAATTGAGAATAGGCCTAAGGAGGAGTCAATATTTCAAGTACACGGCATATCTAGCGTGTTACTTTATTCGAGGCAGTCAATTGCAGTGACAGCTTGTCAGATTGGAAGTCGTCTGCACGAGGAGTGTTCAAACGAAAAATATGCGGAAAAGTAAGTACAAGAAATATGTTTCACCACAACAGGTTATAAGTCTTAATATTAATCTTATAAATCACTGCAGTTCCAGTATTTGACCGCGAAGCGCGTCCCCGCTGTGAAATGCTGAGCTCGTTTTCATGAAACACCGTTTTACTCAAAATTCCTCAAGATCTCCTTCAGGGGACTCGGTCGAGCAAACTCCCGAAGATGAGCAAGATTCAAGGAGGTACTGACAAAAAAATGTCACAGCTGCCAAGCTGGTTGTGGGTCAACTCGAACAGTCTGCCTCCGATTTATAAGCATGTGTGGGAAGCTGCTCGAGAGGACAAACCTAGTCCAGGAAGCATACATGGGGAATTGCTCGTCGACACCAATAAAGTCTTTCCGATTTTGCTCAGTAGTCATCTACCTGCTCATGTGTTGGGATACATCTGGAGTCTCGCAAATCAAAAGTATGCAGGGAAGCTTACCGAACAGGAGCTATACGTTGTTCTAGCACTGGTTGCAATTGCCCAAGCTTCTTACTCTTTCAATAGCCTAGATATTTTACATTTTGTCCCTGTGCCACCAACACCTTTCTTGAATACCGCATTATTAGACACCAGGGACAAGGGTGATCGAAATGCAGACCCGTCATTCTCCTTTGAATCTAACGTGAATGTCAACACTTTTGGTGGGAAACACGTGCTTCAAGGAAAAGCTGGAAGTAGATCGAATCCATCTGACACGATACCATTTGGGCCAGCTCATTCATCATTCAATGGGAAGTTTCCAAATGATGGAAAATTGGATGTAAAAATTCAACCTACCGGTGGACAACCAGTAAGCTTAAATTCTGTCGGTTTCCCAGATGGAAGACACAACTTTCAGGTTCATCAAGATTCCAGAGTTACAAGCAATGCTTCGACGACAGATTTTGGTGATGATTTTTCAGATTTTCAGAGTGCTCCTATTCCTAGCACTCCTACTATTTCCATACTGGATACAAAACAAGGCTCTGCTATTGGAAGTAGGCTCGCTAATCATAATCTGGGAGTGAAGCGACCTAGCGATAAAGTCAAAAAGTCTAGTGCCAACAAGAACTCTCATACCAATGCTCAGACTCGTTCATCCGCAGCAAATGTATATCCAGCTATGCATACTAAGGATGGAGTAATGACTGAACGAGTGTTAGAATTATTTCCTAAATGCACATTGAAGAGCCAAGCAAAAACTGTAATTCTGAAGGATACAGTGATAAGAAATAGCGAACCACCCAGAACAATTGAAAGTAGTTCAAAAAATGCTGCCATCGTTAGCGAAAAAGCAAGTTCCATATCGAATAGTTCTACTGCAGTTCTAGGATATGGTAATAAGGTATCTATGAAACGTTAATGATTCATGGTAATGCCTAATATTGTTTAAGTTTTCAAGTCTTATATATTTTATTGTAGGTTGTACCGAAGGATGCAGAATCCGTTCAGCAAGATCTAATGAACCTGCAGCCAGTGGAAGATAAATACAGTGCATTGCGCATCTTAGTGGAAGATGCAAGTCCGTCCCTTGTTGAACCCTCCACTTCACCAACTCGTGATGATTTTGGTGACTTTGTTTCCGCTGAGCAACCTGAACCAGCTCAGATAGCTGTAAATTCTTCCAGTTCTGGAAGTTCATTGGATTTGTTCACTGATTTTGACTTCAAGCAGCCTATAGATGATCCTAATCAGAAAGATACGTCATTAATTCAGGCAATTTCTGAAACTTTTGGTGCTCTTGAAATTGAAAGTAGCACTGACCAACAATCATTGGAGGACAAATTTTACACCTCCAATGAACCTGGTAAATATAACGTATAAGTATTACAATGATTAAAAAAGGTGAAATTTTTAAAGTGGTCTTTTTTGACTCTTTTAGATAAAACATTTCAAAAGGAAGATGCGCTATCTATACATAGCATAGAATTAGGAAATGGTACGACAGGAGGTTTGACACGATCTGGATCGGTACCTAGTTTAGATCTGAAATCATTTTTGCCATCTACCCAAGATGAAGAGCAGCAAGTAGAAAATATGCACCAGGTAAGCTTCTGTTTAAATAAAACTCCAAGAAAAAAAATTAATTAAGCTCTTTAATATTACTTAATTAATTTTAGCTGATATACTGGGAGTGGAAGCAGTACATGGAAAGTTGTGTTTTATTGCTACAAGTCGCAGCAAATCTGTTTACAAATATTACATCAGAAGTAGTATTACGGGAAGTCTTATCTTCTGCTCAAGGATACAATTTTCTCTGCAGTAAGTCATATTTGAGTGTCAATAACTTAGAAAATATTGTCATAACGAGCTGTACAATTTTGACATCATACTTTAATAGATCTAGCCGAAGTTGCTGCAGTTTGCAGACGAGTGAACTTTTCGCACAAAGAAATGGATATAAATATTATGGGATTCGATGACCTTTTACTGGATATCGATAGAATTTGGGCTGAAATGGAACCATTTTATGCTAACATTCCGGTAAGTGGAATAGTATCACGAAAGTGGTCGTGTTAAGTAAAATTTTATTCTATTAAAAAAAAATATTACTACAATTCACAGATTGTAACAGAATTACCAGTATGGCCGGAACATCAAGGGGAGGGTATGATTTGCGCTTTATGCTTAACAGTTGTAACTAGTGGTAGAGTAGTTTACAATGAAAATAATTATCATGCAACGTGTGCTAATTTATGGCTAAACTGTGTGAGCAGTGATCTCCCTGCCTTAGCATATTCTACGTTTCAAATGCATTCTTCAGTACCTTCGAGTAGCAGTCACATTTGACGTAAAGTCAAGTAGGGATTTATAATTGCAGCTTGAATACCTCCTGCCATCAATGCAGTTTACAATTACAAAAAAAAAACGATATTGTTCTCGGGTCATGATTATTTGTAATGTATATTAAACTGTACAATTGATTTAGTTGATTGTTTTGTTAACCGCTTAGCGCGAGTGATAAATGCCAATGTTCCTTTATGATTAAAAAATGGGGCCAATCGAACTACTCATTCCCATTAGAGCCAGTCTTTCAGTGATCTAAGCAAAGCACACATGTCGATGTACAGGTTAAAACATTAATAACTTCTTTTAATCTAATAATCCAATAGGCGAGTCGAAAATAGCAGTTTATTTCTACAAAATATGAACCCCTTAAATTTCTGTGGTATAAACTATTTTATTGGATATTGTTTACAAATATCAAAATATATATTACTCTACAGGTGGTGTTTTTAGATGTACGAATAGCCTGAAGGAGGAATTCTACAAGCTCAGTACTTACTTTGACTGATTTTTTGTAGAATTAGATATATACTCGATACAATGTATACCCCTTTTAGCATTAAATATCTAATAACATAGAGCAAATACAAAATATATCAGTAGAATCAAACTCAACTTCTGTTGATACTGATGTAACAAGTCACACGGTCAATGTCTTTGATTTTTCAATACTGAAAAGGATAAATTAATATAAAATTTACAAGATCTGTATCGTACTTTATTAAGGTGAATTACAAATTTCTTTATATTATACAATTGAAAAAATGTATCGTTTGAAGTATTTTACAGTGCTATCGTTGACTTGTATCCCGTGGCCTGTAAACGATGCCTCTGCTTTTCATATCTCTGATTACACCGGCTGGGAGACGTCCTGATACCGATATAGCATAAACTCCTTTACAAAATCGATCTGAAATGTACAAAATGAATTTTTTATTTTATCCCGATAAACTTAATAGGTTCTTATAATATTCTTTGACCAGGAATGGTGCCACATTAGTACTAGCAGGAGAGAAGCAAGCACAGATGTATAAATTAAAGTATAGCCTAATACTTGTGATAAGTGAATCTCAGTATGAGTATGCGGTCTGACATCAATTATCATTTTTAGTTTTAATATAGATTTAAAGTAATAATATACATAAATAAAGATATATACTTAAAACATTACAACGATGTGAATTATACATCAAATAAAGAGATGAAAAAAAATATATGAAATTACTTACTAATTCTTTGCCATTTACACACCCAGCTATCTTCAGGACTCATAGCTGCGATCATGCTATAATCATTTATAATGATAGTTAATAATACGTCACATAAATATATGAACTACAACGTACAAATACAAACGAAACGTACCCATCAAAGTTAGAACTAGTACAGTCGAAAACATTGTCCTTGTTATTCTTCATGCGCAAGAATTCATCGCAATTATCACAGCCATCGAATTCGAACTGATCGAAGGTCTGTTGTCAAACATTTAAAATATACATACAACAGCAACACGATGTAATATATTACTATAAAGAGAAATTGTTCAATGTACCTTGATTAACGAACAAACTAAACATGCTCTTAAACCACGCAAATCTTTGGGAACTGTTTCCATAGACATGCTTAGTCAACGAATTTCAATTATTTGTCAGCTTCGAAGAATTCCGATTAGTATTCACTTTTTGCACTCAGTCTCTCTCAATAATAAATAGTTGCAATATTTATTTACGTGAATGTCACTCACTAGTTGATCTACGAATATTTAGCAATGAATTGGTTCGTACACAGATGTGCACCATGTCTTCATCAACTACACCAAAATCCCGCTACCAGAAATGAGCAGGCCGCTACTGAGCTCCCGCTGAGAGCAAAGAGTATTAGCAGTCTCTGGTATTAGAATGCGACAAGTTACATGTCGTCATCTGCCAGTTACACCAAGTACAGAATTTTAAGCGTTATTTTAGGAATGCAAAAGGCTGTCACGGCATCCACTGAAATATGTAGCAAATATTTCAGTGGTCACACATCATTGGACAAATTATTTAAGGCATTCCTTCATATTGAAAACATAGTTCATGGTAAGTTTCGCGTTTGACACCCCAAAAAGTAAGCGTTTATACCACGTGTTTCGTAAAACATTGGGCTTATAAACGCGAATAACCTAGGGGGAGTTATAAATATCCCTAGGACCCCGAAAGCGAAACCTGCCACAAACTATGTCGATACGAAGAGATGCCACAGCTGGTGTGTTCAATAACTGTTTCCTATACTCTCTACCCAAGCGAATCTGTGATGAAGCAGTTTATGACACTGCGAGTCCCACCCCGCGACCGCTGCTACCCGATCTATGTATCGTCCAAATTCTTCGGCGCAATGTCAGTCACCGTTCCCAAAGTTGGTATCAATGTCGATTTTTTTTTTTATCAGAATTTCCAGGACAATGATGGCGATCGGTTCTTGTCGCTATAAGGTTTACCTGTTGACAGTCGCAATCAATTTCCTGTGAAGGAATATATCCGACAGGGAGGACTCGAAGGAATCAAAGTGCCCCCGATGGACTCGTCGCGAGAAAATATCAGGTTTCTCGATGGAAAAGTGCGAGTTTTCACAGAAAACTTGACCGACCAAGCGATGTAGATATCAACTTGTTTCGCACGACTCGACTGGCAGAATAAATATTGTTATCGCTGCCGTAGAATGTGATCGACTGTCACGATGTGTCGCCGCGGCGGATTTCTCGAAGTGACGATCGCGCCGTTCGAAAATTGAACCGCTCAAATTTGCTCGTGAAACATGCGACTAATATCGAAGGCAAAACTCAACTAGCCAGCGATGGAAATTTAAATTAAGTCTAATTAATACGGATCCCACACGGGTTAGCCGTTTCGAAAAAGACTGTCGGACTCTTCTGTAAAGAACAATGGCAATTCGAGTCACCCTTGAATGTGGGCATGCGTCGATGTTACGTGTTCGCACTACTCCAGAGGGTTACACTCATGACTGGGAAGTATTTGTCCGTGGAGTGGACAATGCCGATATACACCAGTACATCGAGAAAGGTATATAGAGTGTCATTGCATTTGATCTATTTCACGTTACATTGAAAACGCTTTAAGAAAAGATGTTTCGATGTGAAGTCTATAGTGGTAATTTGTTTGCTTTTCCTTCAGTCGTGTTTTATCTACATGAAACCTTCCCGAAACCAAAGAGGATCCTGAAGGAACCGCCGTACGTCGTCAAGGAGTCAGGCTACGCGGGATTTCTGATTCCCATTTATGTTTACTTGAGGAACAAGGACGAACCAAAGATATTTCAAATTTCCTATGATCTGGAGCTGCAACAGAGCGGTCCTGCTATCAATAATGTTATCCGACACAGCGAGGTATTCCTTAATCCTTCAGAGGACTTCAAAAGAAAATTGTTGAAAGGTGGTGCTGTAAGTATCAGTTGTGTATATTAAAGTTAACATTGCTTTCGAAATGTTTCTGCTCTTTACACTGTACGCTGCTAATATTTCTTTTTAGGTTATAGTTCCAAATACGGAAGGAACATCGGAGAAAGGCGAGACAAAGACTACTCCTCCAATGGTAGGTAAACCAAAGTTAAGTGGCTCCGACGGCAAGAAACATCGACCGCCAGAGCCGAAGGCTACAAATTCATTTGCAGACCTGTTCGGTACTCCTATAAAAACGGCAAAAATCTCACCGGATAATAAGAAAACTCAGCCTCCAGAGAAGACTCCAAATCCTAAACTAGTACCTGCAGTGGAAAAAGTAGAAAAAGTAGAAAAGACAGCTAAAGGAAAGCACAGTCCTCACAAAGATGGAAGGAAAGAGAAGGGACCAGAAGAGAAGAAAGAGAAGAAGGATAAAGAGCATGGAAAAGAAAAAGATCGGAGCAAAGAAAGATCAAAAAGACCTTCGAGTCCAGGGAGTAAAAACAACCATATGAGCCCTAAGAGTAAAAGAATGTCATCGCCTATTCCAGTGAAAAAGCCACCGAGTCCTGTGATGCCATCGGCAATGAGAAAACCTTCCCCAAAACCCAAAGATAAAGAGCCGAAGAAGATTCCACAGGAGAAAGAAAAGGAAAAAGAGAAGGAGAAGGAAAAGGAGAAGGAGAAAGAAAAAGAAAAGGAGAAGGAAAAGGTGAAGGACAATGTAAAACCTTCAACGGACATGTCTAAAAGTGAACGAAAGAAAGACAAAAAGAAGCATAAGGAGGATCGCGACAAAGAGAGGAAAGAGAAGCACAAGGAAAAGGAACGAGAAAAATCGAAGGAAGCTCCAAAAGTCACAGAGAAAAAGGCAGAGAAGGTAGATAAGCCCGATAAGGTGGAGAAGGAAAAGAATCACGATGTTAAAAGTCTGAAGGAGGATCGAAAGTTCTCGAAGCCAGTAAAGGAGGTGGAAAAAGCAAAGGAGGAGAAACCAGTGAAAATAGATAAAGGAGACAAGAGTGAGAAACCAGAAAAAGCGAAAGACGAGATCAAGAATGACAAGGAACGACAAAAACATAAACACAAAAAGAAGGATAAACGCGAGAAGAGGGATAGCAGCAAGGAGAGAGAAAAGAAGGAGAGGCGAGAGAAAGTAAAGCTTACAAATGAGAAGCAGAACAATTTCCCTACAACTCAATCGACAGTGAATCCTTTGTCGACGTTGTTGGCTGACATGCCTGATAGAGACAGCAGTGATTCTACGCCATCGGTGGACGAAGACTCTTTCGAAGCAAAGTCTGTACCTAACTTTATTAAAAAAGAACCGGACACGTTGCCCCAGTCCACCGAACCGCCGAGACCACTGTCGCCTCTTCCACCTGTGGAGGTGAAAAAGGAGAAAACAGAAAAGGTCAAGAAGGAGAAGACAAAAACCAGCAAGACAGAGGAGAAGGAAGGCAGAAAAAGGAAAAGGAGGAACGAGACTAAAAGCGAAGACGAGCCTGTGTTGAAGAAAGAAAAAGAAAGGGGTCATTCCTCCTCGCCTCTTTTGGAACCAGTTTCTTCGAGCCAGTCGCCTGTTGCCGTGGACATCGAGCCGGTGCACCCTCTGAAAGATAAGGAAGATCGAGGACCTGTGGGACAGCCATTGGGGAAGACTATCGAGGCCGAAGTCGAGCAAGTGGCTCCTGATTCAACAAACAGTACTTTGGTCGAGCCAGACGTTGAGGAACCTCCGGTCTTCTCTGAAGACTACGTTTCCCAATTGAAGGATTTACAACAGAAAATCATGACTCTTCAGGATAATCAGGAACTGCAAAGAGTTGTGCAAGTGATCGCAGAGACTGGCCAGTACGAAATCACAAAGAAGACATTTGACTTTGATCTGTGTGCTCTAGACCGTCGCACTGTGCAACGTTTACAACAGTTCTTTGCGTCGTGACCGTCTGTCCCGTAGTGCATATCAGCTCTCAATTCTTTGCCCAGATGTAGGAAGACACTTCTCTCATCCGTGGTTCCGTGCATTTACATGAGATGTACAGTTTGCAAAATTGTGAATTGCAAGTTTAACAAGAAAGGCTCTATGGTTTCTTTTTTTTACTATCATTTGAGATCGAATTAAGCCAATGGCCTATGCAGTTCGATGATTTGACTATATTATAACGACACCATGTTATCATGAATCTATTGTGAAGTTTCATAGAACGATCCAATTTATGTGTGGAATTATTTCTACGAATATTTAGTGCTCACCGCACAGTGATTTTGTAATCTCAAGCGGCACAAATAATTGTATTTTTTTTTTACAAATTGAGTGAATGAATCATTTGTTTGCTTCAAAGTAGTTCGAGGAGCACCTTATGTACTTTGTGCTATTCCCAACTGTAATGTCAGCTAGGATTAATGCCAGTGTTATCACCGTGTGAATATGTATAAAATATCGGACATGATGTATCACGGAGTATCGGATCGTGCAGAGTGTCGTGTTAGTGTTAATATTTTACAGATCTTGCTTGTCAAGCGTATCGATTGTAAAACATTAGTAAGGGTGCTACATCCCAAACTGATCAAAGATTCACTAAACCTGTAAACTAGTAGTCGCAAGAGACGATAGGAGTATTTATAACATTTTCTATTACACGTATTTTAACGTTACAAGATGAAAATATAAACGTGTTAGGATAACTTTTCTCGGCAGGTAGACTTGTTCCCTTCGGAGAGTGTTCTCGAAAAATGCTTTTTTTGTCTCAACTTCTCTGACAAGGAATTAAATCGGTTACGATCAAGTGTATAAAGAAGTTGGACACGATTGCACTGACATTTAATTAATTTAATGTTCAATCAAAAACAATCAACGTTCAATCTTCTGTGTCCTCTTCTAATCTCTAGTTAAATTGACTTAAATGTTTGTGCAGTCGATACGGAGTGAGTGCGTCCACATTTAAATAATATTTAGACGTTTATTTATACATGTATATGTTCATATCTGAAGTGATAAACATAGCTAGATTGGTCATTCACTGGCTCCATAAGCACAGTATAATTCTAGTTGTATGTATACATATATATATATATATTCTATATATATATACATATATATTTCTTCTGTTCGATAAGAAAGCTTCAAGGAGCATCAGTGCGAGAAATCTGTAAATCTTAAAAAATCGTGTATCAGTGTGTCGTAACGTGTGAGTCGTCAAGTGTCTCTTCGTATCGGACTAAGCAATTTATATCCGAGTAATTCTAAACTTTTAAGAAGCGTGTTTGTAAACTCTATTTATAATTCGGGATGCCTCGATGAAATCGGTGCGCATGAGCCTAAGATGAAATCTATAATCATGTCGGACGTTTCGTGAAGGATGATCTTTCTTCTTTGAATTCGAACACGCGATAGACATTTTTGGCTTTAATCATACCGATAGGCATCTTTCTTTCTACTTTTTGTTGAACCGATTGACGCAATAACTTTTTAGATACCGAAAGTAGAATCGATGGACACTTAATTACGATGTAAAATATTTACATTCTCGCCATTGGGCCATTAGAACTTGCCACAATAGCATTGTTTGTATCTGCAGCTTGTTTCGAGGTTTTTAATCGTTTTTCCTATAAAAGTCGCATTCACTTTCGTTCGCGATGCATTAAAAGAGAAGGCAAATAATCCCTCCTTAATTTAATTTCATCTCTCAAAGAGTGAGTACTTATCGCTTAAACGCAAACCACGCAAATAATTACGCATTTTCCATATAGCTTGTTAAATGCAAAGAAGAAATTAGTGCTCGACAAAGTGCGCTTGATCTAATCGCAATAGTAATTGTTTATCGTCCTAGAATTAGGAAAATCACTCGAAAATTAATTGATCGACGATACACATCAGCGCGATTCCCATAAATATTTCTCGACGTGGTCAATTATTGCCAAAGGAGCAGCCCGATTTTCGGAAAAATCATCGAACCTTATTTTTTTTTGTTTTTCTCAACAAATCCTACAAATATATATACCCAAGTTAATTAAGCTTTGTGTGCATATGTATATACATATTAATATAACATCCTAGTTGGATCTCGCGTGAATTGTTTGAAATTTTTTCTCTTTCTCTCTCTCCACTTTTCTTCGAGTCAAGAGGTTTTGATCTAGAATTCGAGGAACACGTCCCGCGGGATGCTAAAGCGGAGTCTCTATTTTGAGAAAATCGTCGATAGGCTGCACAGCTGCATTTATTTATAACTCGTAAACTGTCGGCGGAATCGAAGCCGAGCTCTCGTATCGTGAGAAGCGACTCCTTACTTCGGGTCGCGGTCGAATGAATTTTGATCTCCCGTTAAGAGAAAATGAAAAAAAAAAAAAAGAAAATAGAAATGGAGGGAAAGCAGAACGAAGGAAAACTACATAGTGCAAACTACCGCGTTATTTATGCAAGACTCGTGCACCGACATTGCGACCGCGGTTAATCTTGATATCCTCGTTAATCAGCACGGCATTAATCGAGTGCACCGATTATTGCACATGCATACGTATGTACACGTATTTACACGTATGTACACGGCAATGTACTCTGCAAAACCGCGTCGCGAGTCTCGTGCGCATCGTTTAATTCGGATGGAGGATTATTTATAATTAAGCGCACTGCCACACGGTAGATAGATATATCGCGTGTACATAAGACATATATAGCGTAGCTACGTGGCAGATAGTCGGTAGATAAGTATCTAGATACGAGTATATAAGGTACACATAGTAATCGCTAGGAGATAAGTATCTGGTACGACGTGTAGATACTTTTCTAATTCCAGGTACAAATTGAAATTGCAGTATCCGTATCTAGATATTTTTTAGCGTATCTTGTTATTACATATACTGAGACATAAGGTCATTTCGAGGCATGTATAATAAAGATTTAATAATGCAAAGAAGGACTTGTATGTGCGTATGATTTTTTTTTTTCATTCCCAGACACGGCATCGACTGGTGGTTATCACTTGTTTGTTAGAAAGTTAATTTCTAGAGTTTTACGGGTAATGATGAGTCGACGAGGAAGAAAAATTGATAAATAGATAGTAGCGCTGGTTGTGACGATTCGGGGTAATAACGATCGCGGGTGGAATTATCTTTTATTCGCGCCCTCCTTGGTAGACAATGATAAGAGCTTGATTACAGAATTTAACATTTATTTATGTCGTATAAACGTATCTGCGAATGGAGGGGGAGGCTTACCTCGTTCTTTGGTCGCGAAGATGGACGAGTGACTAGATGAACACCTCATTTCCTTCTCTTTTCTCTCGTGTTAATATTGCACTGAGCTCGGTTGCGAAACATTTGGCCGCTGCGTTACACTTATCCATACAAGTGTGTACATCAAATCCATACAAGTACGCGAAAGGTCAAGGACGTTCCCGTTGGACGACAGAGCTCGACTGACAGTCCGGCAAGGAGACGTCAATGCCTCATCTCTCTATTCTTTGACAAATTCGAAGGACATTTCGCCTAAGCGGATAACTTTAAGCAGTGATAACAGATCGGGAGGGGAACGATCGAATTAATATCCTGCCAGCTCGGCAAACGTGGAGTCCATCTCGTCGGCAAGGGACTTGTATCTGTCTTTGTTGATTCCGAGCTCGTCTGAAAAGGGAAGAGATTAAACGGATTGAAATTTGGAAAAATCCCTTCCCGTCGCGGAAATATATTTTCAGTCAGGCCTCAACAAACCTTCGAGCCTGTCAACCTCCTTTTGCAGTTTCTTCACGGTCTTCTCGGCGAACTCGGCCCTGGCCTCGGCTTCCTTCAGTTTGACGGTCAAGGTCTTCAGCTGACGTTTGAACTCCTCGACACGTTGGTTGGCCTGTTACAGATAACACTTATCAGCCTAACGAAGTCGCTTGCTTCTGACAAATGGTGGCAAGGTTGACGTTACCTTTTCCTCGGAGACCTCCAGGGACTTCAAACTGTTGCCGACGACCTTCAACTCCTCTTCCAGTTCCATGATTTTGCTGGAAAAAAAATTAATGGGAAAGGATGAATCGTGGCGGTCGAGAATTAATCCAGGATCTTCTGGGATCTCCTAAGAAAGGGGTGGATAACATTCTTTTGCTGTACGAAAATTGATACTCACGCCTCGCCAGACTTGACGCGATCTTCGGCTACCTCCAACTCGTCTTCAACAAAGGCCAGCTTGCGGGAGACTTCGTCGGATTTTCCGTCAGCGTCCTCGGCAAGGAGACGAGCCTCTTTCAGCTGGTTCGTCAATTGGTCCATCCTCTCCTCGTCCTGCTGGGCGCGGTTTTCCAACACTTTGCACATTCTGTAAATCCACCGTTACATTGAGAAATAATCAGGCGTTATCAGGGTCCAAATGAAACGGAACGCAATTTCACCGGCTAGATTCGTCGGCAGCCTGGGAAGCTTCGGTAAGTTTCGCGGATGCGGTGTTCAGACGTTCCTCGGAGCGCTCCAAGTCCTCTTCGATCAGCTGGACCTTCCTGTTCAAGGCGGCGACCTCGGACTCGGCCTGGAAAAAATCAATTTTATCATTCAAATTATGAAATTCCCCATAAAATCTTAAAAATCATAGACATAACCCGAGTAAAACTATATATCCTATTCAGGACTTCTAACTGCAGGCCTTAAATAGGCCTTATTTATAATACAAAGGGTAATTCCAACACAATGCTTGCAATTAAATTACATACAAGGTAGGAAGTAGAATATAAAGAGCACCAAAGGACTAAAAGATGTCAGGCAACGCAGGTTCAAAGTAAAGAGACATATTTCGACACGGAAAGTTCCATAAAAGTACACGGAATTGTTAAATTAAATTAAATAGGTAAAACGTGGCTGTTACACAAGGTCGAGTTGACCAAGGTCTTGGTCCAAGGTGGCGCGAAATGTACTTGGCGCGAGACTCAGCCGAGTCCTTTAAAGCTGAGGGGTGTCAAAAGGTTGAACCTACGTTGGTGAGGGATTTTTCGCGCTCTTCAAGGTCCTTGTTGGCCTGCTCGAGAGCTCCCTTGTTGGCCTGGAGGTCTCCCTCGACCTGGGTGAGCTTCTTCTGGAGGTCGCTGACCTCCTCAAGGACCTTATCGGCGCGCAGGTTTGCTTCTTTGGCCTGTCCTTCGCAGACATCAGCTTTATCCTGCGCGTTGTCCTTCTCAAGCTTCATCGCTTGCATTTTCTTCTTGATCGCGTCCATGGTGGCGGCCTTTTCCTTCTACCTTTCCTAGGGTAACCGACGAGTGCTCTGAAAAACATGTCTGTATTAACGCATGTCTCCATCTTCCCGGAAATACTCCCTGGCGTCTGTTTTTGCAGAATTTCCGAACGGACAATCTGCGAATTTCCATGCAGGGCCAAAGCGCAAGTCGTGGTGTATCCAACAATTTCTGGTATAAATGAAAACTGAGAGCTTCTGAAAACCATATCGCATAAATGGTGCTCGAAAACCTAGAAATATCGGGCCCGGAATTCCTATGAGGAGAATCAAGATGGCCGCCGCGGGAAGATGCAGCGAAAGAACGGTAGGTTCTGGCGGGATCTTTTTTTGGCTCTCGCCGATCGTTTTCGGCGGACTCGGGGTGTTCGCGGCGGTCCCTCTTAGTCGGCGTCCATGGAAATAGCATGGACGCCAGCGGGACTCTATAAATACGTTTCCGAGCTCGGTCGCCGAATAAACCGCGAGCGAGAAAACGGGAGGGCCGAGACTCTCTGACTCGCGAGATCGGGCTTTACTTAGACGTCAACGCCGACCGACATCCGATCTAACTGCTCTCGTTATTAATAGAACTGCGTTTTTCCGCCTACCGAAAACCGCGCGGCCCCAAATTTTCGATTTCCCTGGCGAACTCGAAGCGGCGCGAATTTTCGAATTTTCGAACTTTCGCACTTTCGCACTTCGTACCGCGCCCCGCGAGAACCGACGCGGTCGCCGCCATCTTTAATTCGTTCGATATGTCTTTCGCCATATACTTCCGCAATACAGATACTCAAATTGGCCTTCAACATGCCGCTTTAAAAGTGAAATACTCGTGAAAAGCTACGTTAAATTGGCTGGAATTTGGAGAAACAAAATATTCAGCATAGCAAAATTCTGGCTTCAGGTCAGAAAGCGAAATGGCATCTTAAACGCAAGGCATTAGGGTAGAAGGTAATCTCTCTTTTCAGTTTTGCATTTTTATCTAGGGGAGGGAAAAAATAAACACACCCATGCGCCGAGCATGCGACGCGCCTCGCCTTCATACATAAGTATCTCGGCTACCGCAGTCGCTCGCTGCGATTTCAACGGATTACTTACGACATGGCGAGATTTGTTACAAGCCCAAAATAAGCTCCGAAGCGTAAGCAGCGGTGTTAGAATTTGCGTGGGTCGGATCTCTCCTCCATAGACGGCGCTAACCTCGCTTCTGCAAGAACAATCATTCCAAAACTTGGTATCCGGTTGCAAAACGTCCGAAAAACCGTTAGAACTCTCTAAATCTAATACAAGCAAGATCCATATTGATTTTAAATCCTCCCGTGCAAGACTTCTTAGGTGTTCCTGTCAAAATCTCTTGTCCGATGGAGAACTCGCCCTAAGTGAATATCCGAAAACCCGGGAATTTCAAAATTCTGCACTTAATGGTTCTTCCCGAAGAACGAGAGATCGTGTCTCTCTCTCCAGCTGCCGAAATCGGTCTTTTTTTAGGGCAAGGTCTCCCCGCGCTATTTTCACGGACGGGTAGGCGGGAAGGTGGCGAAGAGGTCATAAACACTTGCGGGAAATCTCGCGCTGTAAAAATCTAGTAAATGTGGAAATAGCAAGATATCACTGGGGAGAATTTTGTAAAAAAGAGGCGTGGAAATCAAATAATAAATATATAATATAATATATACAAAATAAGAAATATCATGGAGAAAGTCGGCGCAACGGATTGTGGGAAATATCGCGCGGAGTTGTGGGAAATATCACGCGGCGAAGCTTGTAATTAATTCTGCCAGGATCAGCGAGATGCAGGCCAAAGGAAGACCCTCGGTATCAAAAAATTCAACGTCTCTCGGTGGACTTACCTATTCTCGGCGAGCGGAGAGTCGCGAGTGGAGTGAAGTCCCTCGGAGCGTCGGCCCTCGGCGGAGCTTCCGAACTCGCGGGTGGGGAACCCAAAAATGGCAAGGCGCCAATCGACGAAGCGCTCCGAAGCGCTTGCACCAACACCGAGAAGTCAAAGCTTTAAGGAGCCGACGAGATCACGAAAGCACGAAATGGAGCTCGAGCCGAGAGGGGGGTTCGATTTCATTTCGGCGAAATCCCGCGGTTCGACCTCCTCCCTGCAAATCGGCTTCCATATTGCGCCTCATCGGGAAGCAATCGAGTCCGCCATCTTGGATTTCCTTAAAAAATCCGACCGGGCGAAACGGTGTCTCGTGTAACAATTTGGAACGCGTAACAGGAAAGAGTCGGAAAAATGGGACCAGGTAAAGTGGGGCAAGCGTCTCCGGTCTAATTTTATCGCCCATTGACGCCTCCCTCGTGTTCCTACTGGGAAATTATTTCATTTGTTTACGGTGACGCGCGCGAGGCGACGCCGGGAATTCAAGATGGCCGCCGCTTCGCTCGAATCAATTTTTAATGTCGTCTCTTGTATCCGAGGTAACAAAATACATGGAAATGAACGCGTACAATGGTACACAGTGAATCTTGTTACAATGATGGATCCGTTATATGGACGATTGCCGAGTGATTTGCTCGTTGACAGAATCTTCGGAAGTGGAATGTGGACGTTACACGCTTCTAAGGAATGCTCCCTCGTTACCCCTTCCATGATCTCTTTAAAAAAACCTACGCTACGCTAGTAGATATTTACGAAATTCGCTAAGCTGAAAAAAGCTGCCTCATATCTAGTGACGTATTGACGTTTAAAGTTATTGCCAATGTCCCCAGTAAATCTTTACCTGAATCTTTAATTTTATTGCGCTTATTTATAATTACCGCTCCCCTGGAACACGTGGACTCTCCTTTGAGCGGGGGACAACGATACTTTGCATATCGAGTGTAATGATTAAGGCGTTGCTAAGGAAAGACATTTCATATACAATCACAATTACATAATGCTCTGTGTATTAAATTCAAATCGCCATCGAAAGCTTTCGGCAAGCCTAACTGACGAATTTTCGCGCAATAAACACTCGAGGTCGGGAAATAAAAAGTAAAAAACCGGAAGCATGGAAGCTTGAAAGCCCAAGGATAGCAACGGCGACAGTAAGAATAGAATTTAACAACCCGATTAAGTGGGTCCCCAAATTTTCGATGACTTCCCAACGTGAATCACGTATCTAAGAATGTCACTTAACGATCCTTCCAAATAATTCCCTTAAGAGAATTTCAACAATGCTTGAGAGAAGTCCTTTGTACGTTTCGAGATAGTAAAAAACTGCTTAGATCGAGCCGATTAACCTTATTTACAGGACTAATAGAGACGAGGGAAAGATTCCAACGAGATTTCGGGAAAAATCCGAATACTTAGCGTTTTACCGTCCGCGGGACGCGACTCGAAACTGGCTTATCGTTAGTCATAAAATTCATTATCGGAACTCGAGAAATCCTGTCGAAAATGTTAACTCAAAAAGAGACTATCAACTGCCCCCGAAGAACCCAAAATGCCGAAATTTCTTATTCCTACTTATACAGGACGATTCGGGAAGTATCATTGCACATTGGCAGTCGTATGGATTTTTTAAAAATAACATCGTGATTGTAATTTTCTCGAAATTTAGGCGTGACCTTTCGTTTCCCTCGGATCACTCTGTATACGGTTCTTCGGGGTAGGAAGTATCTTTCTTTTTTGCTCTTTTTACAGGATTTTTATATATTAACGAGTCCCCTCTTCTGGCCAACTTCGAGCACCGGTTTCTCGGTATATCGGGGTCGGTGCTTCCGGGATTCGATGATTCTCATTCTCACGAAATGACAGGCGACGTCGAAAAGTAATGGCAGCACGACGTGTCAATCCGAGCGTGATTTACGCTCCTCGGCTTGCGTTAATATCCGGCGAGGTCGGCGAACGTTTGATCCATCTCGTCGGCGATCGCTTTGTACTTACTGCGCTCGTTGATCAGCTCGTCTGCAACGAGAAAGTCAGGATGGAATGATTAGTAGATGGCACAGGGTAGATTACGTGTTATTGGGACAATAGTCGAATTATTAAGGGACACCTGACCCCACTCGCGGTTCGTTCATTCAAGGAATCGAGGAAAGAAATAGGAATCCCACCGAAAAGACCAAATGGCCGCAGGCGTCCAGTGTTCCACATGCTTATTTATAATAATCTCGCTTTAATTACAATGATACAGGTATATTTAATCCGTAGGTTGGGCCCGAACGTGATTGTGCGGTCCGCGTTATCGCTCGGCGAGGCGAATCCCGTGATTATCATATCCGGCGACGATGGAAAGACATTCTTTAGCCGACCAGCTCGGTGAAGGTGAGGTCCAGGTCGTCGCAGATGTACTTGTACTTCTCCTTCTCGTGGACCAGCTCGTCTGGAATTAAATCGAAATCTCGTGACAAAGCGCCGCCACCTCGCAATAAAGCCCGTACGAGCCATAAGCGTATTCGATATCCCTTATAAATCGTACAGTAAGTACAGATCCGGCTAAGATCATCTCTAATTTCATCTGATATCCAAAAGCGATATGAAGAATCGGTAACAATTTTTTCTTTTTTTTTTCTTCGCCCTAGATTTACCAAATTGTTCCAAATTCTACCACGTGGAGGCCCCTCTGCTCATGACTTTGTTTTAAATTCTATATCTCTCAATTTTTCTTTTTCTTAAAACGCCACTTTCATATCGCCTTAAGGCGCCGAAGAGGTCTCATTTATTGAATTTTTCTCCGAACTAGGTATACCAAATCGTTTCAAATTTCACCCTATAAATACGGAGACCTTAAGAAAGGTCCTGACACCTATGAAATTTCAATTTCTAAAAAAATCTTTAAACAAATTTTTGTTATAAAAGAAGAAATTTCATGGGTGTCGGGACCTTCCTTAGGATCTCCACGTTTGCGAGGTAAAGTGTAAAGCGATTCGGTAGATCGAGTTCGTTAAAAAGTTTCATTGAGTCCTCTGATGAGATTTTCACACCGCCTTAACGGATGTTCGACAAAATTTTAACGCGAAGAGCAGGTCTTGAATGAGCTCATCGTAGCCGGATCTTGAAGCGACCAGATGACAATTGCAGGAAAGTTCGGGTCGAGGAACCATGAAATAAGTCGGAGATATCCCCACGTGCAAGTCGTGTGCGAGTTCTTGTACGACTCGGATCCTTCTTTTCGTATCCTTCGTCGTAGATTGGTCGATTTTTTGGTCGATGTTGGGCCTAGGGCGAAATGGACGACCCGGCGATTCGCAGGGGGTTAAAAGCGAGGGTGTGATAACTTACGGAAGTTGGTTAGAGAGAGCAAGCTAAACGCAATAAAGGCACGTCGAAGCGTTATCAGGAGCTAGGCACTCTAGACCCCATAGAGCTCAAAGAATGCATTATCCAAGCCATCGCCGATTTCCTTGTACTTCTCCTTCTCGGCCACCATCTCATCTGCAAGGATTTTTCGAGATTACCGCATTACATCGAAGCGGGGATTCCCCAAGAGTACAAAAGACTTATTGATAATTACGCGCTCGCAATTTTATTCGCAGAAAAAAAAAAAAGAAAAAAAAAGAAAGAATGCGTACCAAAGAAATTGAAGAAGAAAATTACAAAACTAATGCGAACAGTCAAAATAAACAAACGGAAGGAAAATAAATGGGATTTTTACATAATTTAAAAGGAAAATTAATTTCTGCAAAAGTGGTACGTCTAAATTACTGGTACGAAGACTAAAAATACAGGAGAAATGAAATGAGGACAATCGACACCGTAGAGGCATGGGGGAGAAATTTAGAAAATTAACATAAAAATCTCCAGGGGAAAGGGGACCCGAAAACCCCGATAGTCTGGGGTTTTTGATAGTTAGTAGACAATAATCGAGCAATGTTGTACTTACTGGCGGCTGGGTAATTTCACACATTTCGGCGGAGCTTCATGCAGTTAACCACGACTCTCGTCGACAACAATCGGGCAGAGCGTGTTGTTAATGGGCTCTCGTGGTAAAAACGATTAACAGGAAACAACTCTCCGGGCGCACAAAAAGTGACTCTCTCGACTCGGTCGAAAACGAGACGAACGGAAAAAAAAAATGGACGACGCACGCATAATCGCATTGAAAATTAAAATATATATTATAAACAAATTTATAATAATAGCAATGTTGGTGTATAATTAATACAATAATATTAGTGTTATTATCGTTTCTCTCTCGATTAATATTAAGTAAATTAATGGGCTAAGGTGATAAATCAAAATTTCCGTCTCGAACGTCTTTTGCTTATCGTGGGTTTTCTTTTTTTATCCTTTCTTTCATATCTCTTTCCGGCGTAAAAATTAGGGCGTAACGTGTAGAGAACTGAGGATAGGAGATAATCGAAACGATACAACGGATAATTGGAGCGATAATAGTAATATTAATTAAAATTAATAGGACGTGGGATTGCATTGTGCCGATGAGCCCATGTCGGGATATTCTTTTTTTTTTCTTTTTTTTTCTCTTTCCTTGGGCTTAATTCCATTAAACACCGAGCGCGACTTTCTTCCTAAGCGCGGATCATCGCTCGACGCGACGCGCGAATTTTCGCCTCATCACGGCGGAAAAAAAAAATCCCTCCTCGAAAATTATCTACCTTTCCACTCCCCCCTGGAAAAATCGCCACAAGGGAGCCGCCACGCCTAACGATCGACGCACTCTCATGCACCTGTGATCCCTCCTTTCCTTCATGCCCAGGAAAAAAGGGGGAAGAAAAAAAAAAGAAAGTACACTTTTCAACATTCCGCCCGAAGATTGACGCGTCGCGGATTCGCGAACTCTGCGGCGCGTCAAACCCCGGCCAGGACATTTATTGCGAAAAAAACCGAAAAGACCAGGAAAAAAAAACCAAAATGGAAAAACAAAGAAAAGAAGGAAATTAATCGTGAAAGGCCAGTTTACGCGACGCGAGAAAAAGAGAGAGGGGGGGATTAATAAAAGAAAAGGTAAAAAAAGGGAAAAAAAAAAGAAAGAAGAGATTGGAATTTCGGGGCAGTGGTTGCTCTCGTTAAGGAAATGCAACGTTTCGGAGAGGGAGGGGGATTATGAATTTTGTGCAGCCAGCGATGTGCGCAGGGAATGTATATATATATATATAAACCGTATACTCCTAATTAGGCATATGTGTACACGCGTATGTATGCAATGTATGTATTCTAGATCGCATGAGATATTCCGCGAAGTTAACCGATCTGAGCACGTTCTCCTCGAATCGAGGTACGATTAGCCATGATAATTATCCGTATGGGGTACCTAATATATGTATATACAGGCACAGTCGGTGTGTGTTCGTGATTATCGCGTGTCTGAAAAGCGCGCAGCTCAACTGGGATGAGAAAATGAGGAATTTGCGAGAGCGACCCCCCTCCCCTTGATAACGTGGATAACGAGGGATAATCGCGATAACCCCGCGCGATAACGCCCCTCCTGCTGAGGGGGGTCCCCCCTCTCCTCTCGTGATAAGAACGATACGAAAGAGTGCCGATCGAGCCTTCCCACCTTTCCAATTTGCTAGCCCCTGTATAATTAAGGAATAGAGAAGGAATGTATGCGATCCAAGGTCTATATCACACGCGTCTAATGACGAATTTTCCACGACCCGCGATATCGTGATAAGAGAATACCTTTACCGTGCACTGTACCTATAAACGTGCGTCCAGAAGACCTGCAACCTCTCCGCGCAAGATGGCGGCGGCGCGCCAAATAACGCGACCCAATATCGGTGGATGGTGTTCTGAATTAATGCCCGATAACTCGCAAAAAGTCGCATTCGAGATAACCGTTTCGTCGCGATACACGGCAAGGTGAATATTCCGAGGGACGGCGGCATTGATGTCCGAATGCGTTTCCGCGAATCTCTTAAATTGTACGCGATGCGACGACGTCCAGAAACCGCCGCCATGTTGGGTGGCGAGGTCGCAGGTCTGCACGCGCCTCGATATATCGGAAGCTCGATCCTCACCGAACGCAAACTCCGGGGGGTAAAATGAAAATCCATCGCGAAAACGCGGAGATTAAAATTGATTCTCGTGCGTACGCGGTGGCACCGTACGAAAGGGATAAATGCACTTCCACGGCGCGGCTCGAGGGACCGCGGAACGCGTGAAACTCGCGGAGTACACCGGAAGATCGGGCGGCAGGTGGACACCTCCCGCGTGCGCGCGCATCCTCTAGGATGAATCCACGAGCATAGATCGGCGAGACCGACGAGAAAGAGTACAACATCCGCGGCGTCTCGTCCGGATCGGGGCCGCCGAGGTATGCAGAACGTGTCGGCGGAACGTTAACAGCAACAGCAGCAGCAACGGCAGCAGCGGCGCTCCACGCACGCGCGTTCCGAGAATTTCGACGCCGCGCGTCCTTCTCCTCGTACTTCGCGCCCTCGCCAACCCGACCTCGGCCATTTCCGGGGGTCGAGCTGGCGTCGGGACGAAGGTTCACGTCTCTCCTTCCTCCCCAGGACTTCGATTCGTAATTTCGTTCGCTCGTTTCCGCGCAATCGGCCGATGAATCGGCGATGTGGCGGCCTCGGCTCGGAGGCTGCGTCCGTCCATTAGGGTTAGGTCTGCACCGTGCGAGAGTATGAGAGAGAGAGAGAAAGAGAGACAGAGGCGGATAGATGGAGTGGAGGGAAGAAAATGAGAGAGAGAAAGAGAGAGAGTGAGACGGGGCGAGCGAGAGAGGGCGCGCGCGCAGCCGAAAGTGGGGTTATGTGTGTAATCCGCTCCGCAGCACGCTCTACATGTTCTGGATGTCATGCAGAGTAGCCTCCATCTCCTCCTGGAGCATTTTGTTTTTCTCTCTCTCGCTGACGAGGTCGTCTGCAAAGATCACTCGTTATTGTAAAACCACGCGACGTGCGCACACCCACACGTAAGCACACTCACACGCAGACACACACGCATAGGCGAGAGAGCGCGTTAACGGTGTCGCATGACACGAGCAAAATTAAACAAAAGTGAATAAAAATTAAAAGGCCTGGACTAGGAACAACAAAAAAAAAAAAGGAGAAAAATAAAAAGAAGATTACGGAGGAGTGGAACGAAGGCGCACACGGGGTGGCCGTTACACTCAGGGCAAAAACGACGAGATCCGCGCTCTTGGCCTTCGTTTTTCGAGAGTATGGCGGGCAGTTGTCGTTAAACGTTTCAAGTTACAATGGACAGAAGAAAAAGAGGTCCGAGGTCCCGAGACCTCGTTACCTCTCCGCCGTCTCGTCGCGATAAGTCTTCAGTAAACGAATACGTACCCTCGAGTCTGTCCACTTCCTTCTGTAACTTTTGCACCGACCTCTCGGCAAACTCGGCGCGCGCTTCAGCCTGTAAAATTGTAGAGAAAAATCGATCAATCCATGAATCAATCCCCAGAGTTAATTGCCATTGATCTCGGAACTAGGAATCCCCTGCGAGAACCATGTCTCGTTCGTCAAAATGAAAGCTAATTGTTGCGTTGAAATCGCTTGCATCTATGCAAGTACTCTCTAATGAGTTCTGAGATCAACGGCTTGTCCGACCAACCGGCAAGGCAATTAATATTCAACGGCAAGGCTAAAATGCACACTCATGCTACGTAATTATTACTCTGCCCATACTCCGCGTATTTTCTAAATTACAGAGACATCAATTACTAGTTAGTAGGCATAACTGTGACATTAAACACGTTTAACCACTCTGCTGGGTCGTACCTTAACGTTCGCACCCTGTCCCTCGAAGGATTTAAATGCCCCTCCGTGAGTTATACCTTATCTCTCTATTAAATCACTATGTACGGATAATTGCAAGGAAATAAAAATATATATATATANTATATATATATGAACGTTGAAGTTAGAAATTAAAATTCGCGAAGGCCGTGGCAAGCCGTAATCGCTCTTCCAGTCATTGACAAAAAGGAACGTAATCTTAATTTACATAAAAAAGAAAATAGTAAGTCGTCACCTATGCCATAATTCCGTGCAAAGCTGGAAGCAGCTTGTATCACGGGACAGTTAATTTAATCGCGGAGAGACAAAAGGAAAAACAGGAAATTGTCCTCGTGACAATCTGCATCGTCTTACCTCCTTCAATTGGCACTCCAGGATCTTCACCTGGCCCTTGAACGTCTCCTCCCTTTCTATCGCCTGGTGCGTGTGCGTGTGTTAGCAAAATTCAAACACAAGGAAAGAAAAACAAACAGCCGTTAGTGTACAAACGCTACATGCTGATATACAGGCAATTCGAGCCATTGCGAGGAAAAAAAAAAGGAAAATAAAGAAATGTCCTCATCCTCGCCAAGTATCCTCGAAAGGACGTTTTCTCTATCCTTTTTTTTTTTTCATTTTTTACACATGCCATCGAGGATGCTTGCGAGTACACCAAAGTATGTATGGGCAGGCCGGTTTAGGGTTTCCTTTTTCTATCGAGTTTAGTACGTCTAACCAACAAGCAAAGCTGATAAAAAAAGACAACAAAAAAAATAGAAACAGTACAGGCCACTCAGTATCAGACACTCTGACGAGATGTGTACCTCCTTTAGACGAGTAGTGAGGGTCTTAATTTGGTTCTTGTACTCCTCCTCACGTTGGTTGGCCTAAGTACATCACGCGAATGTCATTAAAGTTAAACTCACAGCCATCCGACGATTTATCCCGGAAATTAAATCTCTATCTCCCGTCTATCCGTAATTTCTTTTTTTTTTACTTTTTAAAGCGATTAACCTTTTCATCCGCGAGGACAAAATTCAATCTCCTTTCCTTTGTTACGCCGTTGCTTTCGATTTTCGCCGCGAGAAGTCGCGGCGATCGGCGACAAAAAGTTCCACTTTCGCGAGGACGTTAAAACATCGGCGGCCGATCAATCGACTGTTTTCCCGAGGCAATCTTCGATTATAAATATAAAAGTTGCAAATAGGATTTTACCTTCTCCTCGGACACCTCGAGGGACTTCAGGTTGTTGCCGACGACTCGCAGTTCCTCTTCCAGCTCGACGATCTTACTGAAAAATGGAAATGGAATCCATTAGAGGCTTCCGGAAGGATAAGCATCCCCGGCTCGATCGATACCGCGAAATTATCTCCACTTTTGTATTACCACTACTATGAAGGAAATCAACGTAACCGTTATAAAAAAAACAAACAAACAAACAATAAAACATACAAAAATTTACATAGAGCTTGTACAGCTATACCGAGCAGCTGGGATCTAATTAGTCTACGGGGTCATACCGTGGATAAGTACAAAAAAAAAATAAAGAAATTAAAAGCCATGCTCAATGTACTCACGCCTCGGAGAGTTCGGTCTTTTCCTCGGCGCGCTCAAGATCCTGCTCCATCATGACCAGCTTCCTGGCGACCTGCGGTCAACGGGCCATTCGAGTCATGCCAAAGCAAAAGGACAAACCAAAAATGTCAAGAAAAAAGTCGCATGGACATGCAGTACAGTTTGCGAGACAGGCAAATAAATCCAGAGGAATTAACTAATTAATTAACGGCAAAAACGGCGAAGCACGTCTGGTCTTCAGGGTGTCCCTCGGCTTCCTCCCCGTCCTATAGAAATGATCCTTGGACTCTTCAGGCGAGAAAAATAAAATAAAATAAAATAAATCTAATCAAACATCTCACGCACTCTAGAAACCATAAGTGGAGATTTCAACGCCTGGCGGTGATTCTACATCCAAAGGTAACGCCGCTATCAGCATAAATAAATCTAAAGTCTACAAGTTGATAGAGTATAAAATTCGAGATAATTCCTCGTTTCCATTAGATGTAGAACTCGATCGACTTAATCTACTATAAGCTGTTATCAGTGACTCGTTCGAGGAGCCCCAAAGTGCAGGTTCGAATTTTTTCTCTTCTGGAGTAGAAAATTCTAGGTGTTGCTTCTTTTTTTTAAATGGCCTGATTTTGGGGACCTGCATGGGGGGGTTCACTCGAACGAGGTTGGACATGCGAGATTACATCTGACGGACATGTACACGACAAGTTATCACTCCCTAGGGAAGGGGAACGATGCTTACGACTCTCCGGCTTCGGCGCGCTCTTCGGCTCGCTCCAGATCAGCCTCGACCATGGCCAACTTGCGGGCAACCTGTGTCAAGGACGATCACAATTTCCGTTTAAATTAATCGACGCCATTGGGAACGCTTCTCCACGTCTCTGATAACAGCAGGCGACGTTGAGAAAAGGACTCAGTCGGTCGGTGATACATATTTTTTTCGCAGAAAAAAAGAAGTAATAAAAAAAAAAATAAAGAAAAGCCGACTCGAAGTGACCCGAGGAAGATTAAACGGCGATTAATCATTGAACGAGACCCGAGTGGTCCACGTCGCTGTTATCGCGATTTTTATCATTTGCACCACATAGGCTCGCCGTTAACAAGCGTTAAATAATTTTCCTCGGCGCACTTTCGTCGGTACCGAGGAATGCAAATTTCGACACGCGCACATACGCACAACACGCATATTAAACACGAGTGCAAGAATACATTCGGCCGGCATCCGGCGATATTATGGAAACGTTTATCGGCGTTTCGCAAGCACTCGGCCCAGAAAAATTGCACAAAGGAACAGAGTTCCGCCCGATATCGCGGCGAATTGCGATTCAACGCGATGCAAGAGTCCGGTAAAATATGGAGATTGGCCAATGGTTGCGAACGCCGAGAAACAGCAAGCAGCGAGTTAATCCCGGGCACTCCAAAAAATGGTCCCTCGGAGAACAGGCGAATTTTGGCCTCCGGTTATATCAAATTCAAGGGGATGACGATTCCACGTCTTCAGGGAAGGGACCAGTTCTTGAAGAGCCGTTAGAATTTGGATGCACAGAGATGCACTCGGGAAAGGCTCGGATCCAAATCGGCAAACAGCGTCTAGAAATATTAGAACGTTAGGGGCACTGTAAAACAGGCATCAGGACTGAAAGTAAAATCAAGGGGATGACAAACAATCCGTTAATTCGTGTTAATTCGGTCAATGGATGACGAGCGCTCGGGTTGTTAATAAACGCAACACTCTGTAAACGCCGCTGACGAGGAGACTCGATTTTCTCCCGCGTTTTTATTTCATATTCCTGGCCCACCTGAAGGGAGAATTTCACCTTAACGCTTAACTCATCCCTGGATTAAAATTCCTCCCCTTTCGTTACAAATTCCGCCCGCAAATGTGATAAAAAAAATATATGTATATACACAGATATAAAAGAGATTCGATCACCCTGATTAGATATATTCCTACCCTTTTAGTCACATTTCTCCCGCGTTTCCCAATGATAAAAAAAGAAAGAAAAAATGCTAAAAAATCCCAAAACGTCCTATCCGCCACGCCCAAGTGTCGCATATCGTCAAAATCTACTCGCCTTAATTTTTTCGCACACAAGGAGTGCAAAAGCCACTGTTGATCGCGGATCACGAACACGTTTTACGGGATGGACGTTTGACCGTTTCCGGACTTCCCGGTCTCTATTAGGCTACCTCGTAACTTTTAACGTACAGGCGGGCTCAATTGAAAAGATATATGTATCTACATATGCACATATGTATATCGCAAGATTGTCACCGAAAATCGCGTGAACCGCCCGGAAAAAGAAACAAAAAAAAATCAGAAAATGTCATATAGTAACGCTTAAACCACCGCGCGACCAGGCGCGGCGCCAATAAATCTCCGAACAATCCTCTAACAACGTCCACCACGTCACATATAAGCATCACAGGGTCCCGCCTAAACAACAAGTGGCACAATTCGTTGGCTCGTCGCGTGAAAAGCAACGAAACTCAATTCTAACAAATCCTCCCTCAACATGTCCCCGTCGAGAAAGTCACTACCCTCCTCTAGGCCAGATTTTACTTTCCAACCTCAACCGACAAGCAAGACCGACCTCTCTCGTTCCCCCAAACCCATAAACCCTTCCGTTAGCCGGTTAATTAATTTAACGCCAACTCGCCCCCCATGGGAGCTCGTTAACGATTTAACGATTTAACGATCAGCTCTGCGCACTCGAGGTCGAACACTTTTCGCGATATCAGCGAATCGCGAAGCACAGCCCTCCGCTTCGGCACACGCACATACACAGAGAGAGAGGCCACGGATCGATCGATACTCAATATCGAGATCGAATTAAGACACACCACCCCGAACTCGGCCTCTTCGTCAACGCGAGATGCACTTCGACATTAATCTCAGATCTTTCCAAATTCAAACATCCCCCCGAGTGCCACTTCCACAAGGTGCACTTCGGGCGTACACACCCTGAAGAAAGTCGATCGATCGGATTAATTCCCGTAAATTGATCGCGCATTTTTACGACATTCCACGCGGGATCGATCGACAGATTCGGCTCGACCCTCGATATCGAGGTCGAATTAAGAGCCACGGTCCACTACCCCAAATACGGCGCCATCCTGAACGCGAGATGCACTTCGACATTCATTTCAGTTCTTTCCAAATTCAAGTACTCCCCCCACTTCCACAAGGTGCACTTCAGGGTGCACATCCTGAAGTGTGTCGATCGATCGGATTAATTCCCGCAAATTGATCGCGCATTTTCCCGATATCCCGGGTAAGTCGGCGGTGACCTGGACCCGACCTCGACAATCCTCGACCCCTTCTACGGGGTCAGGGTCTCGACGACCCCCCCGTCGAGGTGTACTTTCACCTGAACGAAGGTGGAGGCCACCGTTACCTCTCGGTAAGGTGGATTCCCACGACCTTCCCCGAGGAGGGGGGACCTGGGGGTCCTCTGGGTAAGCTCCCCATCGGCACAGCGAGACACACAGCGCGAGTTAGGGTTATATTAGGCACTTGTCAACTATCGACTAGGAACCATCGCTGCAGCCAGGCTCGATGGGGTTGGGTGCTCGAACCTCGTCGTACTTCTTGTCGGCCTCCTCGGCGAGGAACCTGGCCTCCTTCAGCTGGTTCTCCAGAGCGTCCATGCGCTCCTCGTCCGCCAGGCTGCGGTTCTCGAGAACCTTGCGGGCGCTTCGCACATGTTCAAGGGAAAGAGAGGATTAATCGGCGGGTAAAGTCGGGCGATAAACAAGAATAGTGACAAGCGTTGAATTCTGCTTCTGCATCGAGGTCGTCCAAGTCTCCTCTGCGTCGCTGCGACACCCTAGACACCTAGACGGAGTACACGAAGAACGTCGGATAATCGGACCAGGTGCCCTCTCCTCATTTCCGGCTCGACATGTTGGACAAATGACATCCTTTATCGCTCCCTAGTCTGCGGACAAATTTTCAAAACGAGTCTTTTGCACCGAAGAAGAAGAAGAAGAAATAAAAAAAGGAATTAATAAATAGATCAATCCGTCCTGGACCACGTGGGTCAATGCAGACCCAGGTGGCCTTGGAATTGGATCCCATGAGATCGGGCTAATATGTTCTTCGGTACTGTAGATCACTTCTAGCTTCATTTAAGCAATTACCCCCGGAAGGAATTTAAAAGAAAAATGATTTGTCCGTGGAGTTAGAGAATCACCCGATTTGGTTAAATAGTCTCAGCCAAGATGGAGGGGCTTCGAGAGGCCACGGGCACCTGGTACCGTTTTCTCGAGGAAGTCCTTGAAGGAGTCTCTTTGGACCCGGGGAACCCACCTCCTCGTACTTCTTGTCGGCCTCCTCGGCGATTAGCTTAGCCTGTGCGAGCTGCTGTTCCAGCAGGGAGACGCGGTCGTCCTCCATGTTGGTTCGGTTCTCGAGTGCCTTCCGTATCCTAGTGATTTTTTATTTAAGACTTGGACGGGGTTAGCGGGTCGATAGAGAGCAATAACTCCTTCCTGGGATTGCGGGGCGGCGAGGCTCGAATATAAATAAATAAATGAATAAATGAATAAGTGGAAAGAGAATTAAATCGACCATCTCCCCCGATCAGGATATACCGCGACTCGAATTCTTGATATATTTATTGAGCCACGAAATCGATCGATCCTAGAACTTCGATCGAGAGCGCGAAAATGAATAAATAAATAGAAATAAAATATAAAAAAAAACCTTTCCTCTCCCTCGACCAGGATATATCGCGACTCGAATTCTTGATATATTTATTGAGCCACCAAATCAACCGATTCCAGAACTTCGATCGAGAGCGTAAAATTGGGGTACGGACACTCCCAATCGGCAATAAAGATAAAAATAAAGGCGGGGCGAAATAAAGGCGATCGATAGCGCGCTTAATCCGTGAAATCAAGAAAGTCACATCCAGAGCGCGCCTTCTCTTCGGGCCGCGATAAATAAAAGCGGAAACGAGGGAAGAAATTGAAAAATCGTGGAAACACGATTCACACCCCCGCAATCCACCGGAGAAAGTACATTCTTTCGACGTTACACGGTTAAGTAACCTGTCGGGCGATAACTCCGAGAGAGAGAACTCGCCTCGAGGTTATCGCGACGACACCGACACAAGTTTCCATCGAAGTTACGGAACAGGAATGTCAGGAACCCTCGGCTGACCGGTTCGCTTTGAGGCTGCAAAAGTGCATCTCGGCGTGCACTCTAGACGAGGCTCGCTGCACCTTTCCAATTTTTTTCTTAATAAAGGGGACCGTCGATCGCAATTCTTTTTTCTTTCTCTCGAGATTACGAAGGAGAAATATTCAAAGTTCGCGCCAATCGACGCAACCGTTCCTATTTTCTCTCCTTATCGATCCTTTAACAAAAGGGATGCCCCGGCGGGATTTTTTTTCTCGAGAGCACGGAGGACGAGGGTCGAAATTTCGTGCCAACTTAGCCAGTAGAAACCGAGCAAAGGCTTCGATTTTCTCCCTAGAGTTGGCGCGATTTTCCACGGGAATTTCTTGCGTTGGCAACGTCCTCCGTTCCGTTACTCGTTACGGCGAAACCTGGCAAACCGTTTCCTGCAAAGATCCCAGGATTTGTACACCGGGGCCCGACTTCGAGACATTAAAATGCATTGGCGATTTCGACGGGTCCAACGCGATTTTCTTTTTTATCCCTCCCTATTATTTCCTTTTCCAGGGTATACTACGTGTAAACAAAATTACAGGGTCAGCCAGCGAGGAAGAAGACTCCACCGTAGTGGGGATGTGGTACTTAGTAGTTTGATTTGAGTCATCGTTCCAACGATCAAATAACTCCGGATGATGTAACGAGACCCTGACCAATTAGAGAGCAGTGCTGACCCTGGAGATCGGCGCCATCGACGGTGTTAGAGATGACGTCAAAAAAAAAAGGACTAAAGGAGTACAAAATAGGAAGAAACTAAAAACTCGAGTTTACGGCGGCCATTTAAAGATGGCGGCGCCCGCGAGCGGCCACGTGGTCGTCGATTCATGGATTAACGTCACCTGTCCCAAGGATCTCATTGAGTTCTAGGGAACGACCGATCGATCTCGAGACAGGTGAACGATCTAAATATTCCAGCGGAGGTGCAGGGTTAACTTGGCATCCAACCGAGACTCGATGGGCGAGCGTAGCTGCGGTTGCAACAGGTGAATCCCAACCTGTTGTGCAACGATTCACCAGCTCGCCTCCTGACATTCCATTCCGGCGAAGCAAACTTTCGTTATCCTTATGTTAACACCGGCGACAAAGGATCGCCCCGAGTTCCGAGTCTTCCCTCCAGAACGGCCAAATCTCGACCTCCACGGTTTCCTCCATTTTTACGACACTGCCATTGGGTCCAAATTTTGAACCCTTTGGATCCATAGTAATAAAGTGTAAAAACAATGACACTGCTAATTTTATACAATTAGGTGATTAAAGATACGCCAAAGTGCGAAAGAAAAATAGGAAATTGACTCTGGTATGAGTCACACCCAAATAAGGCATGAATCTTCGTCATGTTGAAATAATCTGGCGACGATCAACGACTACTCAAGAATTGGTATCGAGTTCCCGGATCTTGATATCCTCTTTTCCACGCTTTCAATTTTTTGTTCTTTTAAAGTAATGGAACTTATCGACAGATAATCGCACTATCTGACTGGAAGATAGTGGCCGAGATAAATGCAGCCACCTTGTGGGCGAATTCTTTTTTTTTCTTCTGGAGGGCTTTTCTCTCGGAACTCCGGGCGAACCCTTTTTTCGATTTTTCAGAAGGCAGATATTTCGGCAAATTACCGTTCGCTCTCATCTGCGGCTTGTGAGGCCTCTGCCAGTTTGGCAGTGGCAGTGGCGAGTCGTTCCTCCGACCTCTCGAGGTCTTCCTCCAGGAGTTGGATGCGTCGGTTGAGAGCCGCCACCTCGGACTCGGCCTGGAAGAAAAGAAAAATCGCTCCATGTATTCCATCGTTTGTTTAAATAAAATGAGAATGAAAAATGGGGGAGAAAAACATGAAAAAGAAAACCTCTCCTGCAACGATTGCGACAGATGATCTCCTGACAAACGATTCTATTACGCACTGAACTTCAATTGAACTCGATCATCGAGTGCCGAGCAATCTGATCAATTTTTTCTGTGAGTAATAATCTCGTTAACGCGATTCAACGAGGCGTTGCAATTCGCCAACGAGTTACTCGACGTCTCCGTTACAACTGTGTTTTACACTGCAATTATTCAATTATAGTCTTATACCCGTGTGGTTAAATAATCCTTATAACATATACGTAATGATGTTCTACGAGATATTTCAAAGTCAATGTACCTTGCTAATTTTGATACCACTGCCGGATGGAAAAATTAATTGGACAATTAATCCATGCAACCGATCATAAAATTTCAACATGTATCGATGCATTTGACTCGCTGGCAGGAGAGTGGCTGCCTTAAAATCCCGGAAGTACCCATGACGTACATCGTTTGCAAACAGTATTCATTGTTTTGCATCACATTGCTTGCACGCAGATTGTCAATTATTAAGGACTCCTCGGGACGGAACATGGCTTCAAGGGGTCTCTTTCATCGACGTGCTGTACAATATTCATTCAAACGCGAATCAATTACGCCTGGCTTGATAAATGCTCCACGTTAACCACATTTTCAATTCGAAGTATAATTTTCTTACAATATTTAATCCTTCCTCGATATGAATTTTTTCAGTTTCAATCCTCCTGCTCCAGTTGAATTCTAAATAAGCCTTCCCGTACATCATTGGAGTTTTCCTAGATCGACAAAGAAATTCTCATCGATAACTCATCCTCGCAAGCAGCAAGAAATCAAGGCCATCATTCTAGATAGTTGGTATCTCGTTCGTGCAAAGGAAGATACGACCACAGTGGGAACACTTCAAACCCTGCCCCTTCTTTTGACCACCCAGTCACTCGGGTGACGATTCTACTATTGCGATCTGCGAGATGCATCTCGATACGGTCGACTGCACACCCAGATCTCTTCAAGTATTGCTTCCGAATTCCTAACGTACATAAGAAATTCATCCTCACAGCATTCTATGTACAACCAAGCAGGAAATTTCCTTGACTTCCGAACCCCTTCTGCTCGATGCAGGTTCACCGCAGCTTCCTTTCTAACTCCGATTAGATAAGAGCGATCCAACTCCCTAGTCTCCATCCTACCACCACCTGTAAGTACCTATCATCAGTCAAGAAATCCCCAGACGAACCGAAAGTGCCCAATCTAAAAACTCCTGTCGGGGCGTCATAATTTCAGATATTAAGCCCAACCGGAAATTCTCGTTGCAGAAAAGGCCGAGGCCATCTTCTCTCGGGTTTTTCGCGAGAGAGCGCACCTCGAGCCCGCGCCGGTTCGCCCGCCACGCGCGATCGATCAGGCTTCGGCGACGCCGGGCGTCGCCCGGACGCACCTGGCTAGGCGCGGTGCGCCGACGGCCAGGTGGAACGACCGCGCGACGAGGACGGAAGCATGCCGGGGAGCGCAGGAGCGACGGAGACGCGACCGGCGGGGGCCAGGGGGGGCGGGGCGAAGCGCGCGGAAGAAACCGGCAGGCACTCACTGCCTCGCGACGCATCACTTCGACCTGGAGGCGCTTATGGTACTCCTCGCACTCGTCCTTGTACTTCTCCATCTCCTCCTTGGTCTGGCGCATCTTTTTCTTGAGGCCGTCGAGGAGGGTGCCCTGGACCTGGGTCGACATCTTGGCTGCGGCGTGACTCCTCTGGGCTGGGGTTAACGCACCGGTCGAACGCGCTGTGGACCCGCCGAACGCGGAAAACTCGGTTGTCGGATTCGAGTGGGCGCGGACTTCGCGTCGTGCTCACGGAATGCTGCCGAGCTGTATATCGGGCTGTCGCGCACACCTCGACCACTGGCCTGCGGCTGCGGTATATTCAAGATGGCCGCCGTGCGACCGTGGCGCACCCACGCGCCGAGCGTCCGCGCTGGAAAGTAGTGCGCGAGTCCCGGGACCCGCCGACCAATCAGAGCGCGCGCCGTCATATCGACCGCCAATCGCAGCGCTCCATTCCGTGAGAGCCCACCGCTCGTCGCGGCGCCGGTCCCCGCCGGCTACGGACCACCGGCCTGTTAGATTCGCCCGGCGACGGCCGTTCCTACGCCGTGGAGCGAAGCCCCGGAAATACCGCACCCGTCCACATCGCCGCCGCCCGCTCGAATCGGCGAACAATTCGGACATTGTCCCTGGTGCGTCCGAGGCCTTTAATCCGGATGCCAGGCGCGCTTCCGACTCGACGTAAGCGCAATTACGCACTGCCACAATGACGGAATTGTCAGGTTACGCTCGCGTCGGCGGGAACGCGCGCCGCTCGCCCGTACATGGGCCCTGCGACAGACGAAGACGGATAGACGGGTCGGGCCATGGGAAAGAGAGAGAAGGCGCTACCTCCGGAGGACGTGGTCGATCCTCGAGAGGGTCCCACTCGAAAGGGCTCGCTTGGCTAATTGCGCTGGCCTTGTAAAAGGAAAAAATCTATCTAAAGTAGCTCATACACTGCACGAGACTATTTCGTCAACTTCCTTCTACTAGTCGATACTCTATTTTAAATCCTACCGATAGTATCGTTCATTTCACGTGTAATTTCTAGGTCGCTCAAGGTTAACCTGCGAAGTCGTCCGTTGACCGCCATTAGCGTCTCCGACCCCACCCTCGACAAACGGACTTGGTTAGTATCGACTACATATCCCGATTAAAATGAATTATCATTCCGGGCCTCCGTTGGAGAAAAGGAGGGAATTTAGAGTCAACCGAGCGAAATGTGCGTAGCATGTCTATATACGTTGTATTGTGTGCTAATGACATAAATCCCGCGAAATATGCATAATGTATGACCGGAGTCGAGTCCAAATTGCGTGAGACGAGGAAATTCGCTCGTCGCATACAAATCCAAGCCTATGAGAATTAATAACGATTTTTCCCTCCCTGATATAGAATCGCCATTGGACGTTTACGGACGCGACCGCTTCTGCTCTTCGGCCATCAGATTCGAATCGCGGAAACCCCATATCCGGTACCATTCAACCAGTCACGCATTATGTTTCCCACTGGGGAAATAATTCGAGCGCGGGGTGCAGGCAGACGTTCGGATGTGAAATTGAAAAAGAAATGCCCACAGGAAGCGTGCCGACATCGCGTGGTCCAAAGGCCAACGGAAGTGGGCTAGGTGATGGTAGGATCATCGCCGAATGACATCATTGGGGGTTAAAAGCCGAGCGATATGACGGTTACACGTAAACCTCGACACATTATCTCACCGTTCGATGGTGTTTTCTCTTTGTTAATCCTTATCGACGGTACAGTCAATTAAATCACGAACATCCTTCGGTGGAACTTCGACGTATTCGCGAAACGTCCAATGAATTATATTATATTATATTATTTATTAAGAGCCACGTATGTATTTACGGGGAAATCTGCGAAGACGATTTCCTTGGAGAACCGACTGCCTTTGATTTCACGCGACAATGTGATTCGGTAACAAAGGACGTTGATCCTCAAAAGTGTGACGTTTTTCGGCGATCTCCACGTGGTTTCGAGTATCAGAATCCATGATTTTCCGAGTTAATAATCTCTCCCAGGGAGCATGATTAATTGACTGTTGCTCGAGATAGGTATTACAATCAACTTGTCCATAAATATCCGTCAAGGTATCTACGTGTGAGCATCGAGGAAGGACTATACAGGGAATAGAGTTCCCATACAAAGTCTCATCTTAAATCGTTCGAAGGCTTGAATGGAAATTTCTTTCCCCCCAAAGTGTATACGCAGTCCTGGATAAAAGATTCACGAGGAGGACCTCGACTCCCCGGCACAATATGAAGTATTCCCCGAACCGATCAGCCGAGATATTTTCGTGCCCAGATACAGCCGCTTTTCACGTGTCCGAAAATAACGTCGACGCGTTCCTACCGGAAATTTACACTGGGCATTCCGGCTCCAGCCTTCTTCGACGAGAGGCCGGAGAACGCATCGAGAGACTGCACAGGAGGCCATCAAAAGGTTGCAAAATCCTCAAGGGTCGTAAAAACGGCGACAGAAATTCAGCTACCCGGGTCGTGGAACGCGAGAAAAGAAATTCAACCCCGAAGCACAAAGGAATTCATCGAATTCGGTGGTCCCAATGTCGGCACGAAGACTTCGGTCGGCTCGACCTCGACGTTCCGAAACGGTGATTCCGCGTGGGAGATCCCGTTGCGGGGAGGAAAGAAAAAAAGGAAAAAATCGCTCGGCTGGAACAAGAGAGCCGAAGGCGAATTCTAGGGCAAATCCCAGGAATGCGCCGCCGAAACCGTTCCGCGCATTCCGGAAGCATTATGCAACCTTCCGCGGCAACGCTCGCCCAGAGATCGGAGTCACTGGATCGTCCCCAAGTATTTTTAGAACCCTGACCACAGTGGATCACTTTGGCTCGAGAGAGTCGCTCTCAAAAACTCCGAGGATACCTCGCGACTGCAGGCGAGGAGCTATAAAACCGCTCCCATAACGCGTTTCGTTGAACCATCAAGACTTTCTGGACATCTTCCATACAGAGCGGAACGACTAGTGCATGACGCGTCGTGGTTTACCGTTGCCATAATCCTCCGTGAACCCGTTTTACGACTTTTTTTTTTGCTCAAATTTCTTATAAAAAAGAATTACATTCCACGGAGGTGAGGACGTTCCCTAGGGCCTCCACGTTGGCGTGGTAAAGCACGATATGATACCCCGAGTTCGGGGAAGAGTTTCATGAACGATTGACCCTATTCTCGAGTTCATGGGATTAACTTTCGTATGCCAAATTAAGTGTGTCGTCTACGACTTTTAAACGTTGACCAATGACGCAACAATATCAAATTTTTCATGCGAAAAAAAATAGGTAATCCGTTTGGACTCGAGAATCAGGCCCCTGATGCCCCTTTGGCGTGACGTTAAGTCGTAGGAAGAATTGCGACAGCATTTCAGCAAGATAACCGCGGACTTCGGAAGCTGTATCGTAGCATACGGAGATGCTCGTGCGTGCGTACTTCTTGCCACCTTGTACGAACGTGGAAAAGGAAAGAAACAGCAGAACCTGGACTCGATGACCAAAAATGGCCAGTGGGCGCGAGCTCGCAGGATGGATTGCGACATTTCGAGGGATTAATAATCTTCGGACCTTAAATGTCCATATTCGAGGAGATGGACCGGATTAAAATGCGTCCGCGGTGGATTGCGACATTTCGAAGGATTAATAATCTTCGGGCCTTAAAAGTCCATATTCGAGGAGATGGAACGGATTAAAATGCGTCCGCGATCGTGCCGTGCCAGCGCATCGCTCACTGGCCCGTTTCGAGTAGTCGAGTCGGCCGAATACGAAGTCCCTGCCAAAACCCTCATCCCGGTGGAAAATCACGGAAGTCGGAATGTCTCGGAAGGAACATCCCGGGTGTCGAGGGAGGCGAAACGAAAGCGAGTGCAGTCGTAGAACTCGGTCCGTTTCCCCGCCGAGCGGAGTCTCGCCGCGTATGCAATTACTCGTGGCCTCGTGACCCCAAAATGGCGGGGCGCCGAGGTCACGTGGCCGCGCGGTGGCGGGGTCTTCGAACCGGCCGAGTCCCCGACGCCCACAAGGTCGTCCGATCCGGGTCTCTTTGCCCCGTGGCGTTCGTGCACTGAGCTACAACGCCACGGGTCGTAAGACACCGTCGTCCGTCAGGACTGTTTATGGGTTTAGGAAAATCCCGCGAGGGTCAAAGTCGCCTCTCCATGGTCGTTATCGCCTGGCCGGGCGATCGACGATATAGGAGGAAGAAGGAATTTCGGCTCTCGGGCGCCCCTAGGCGATACTGACCCGCTTGAGCTGGTTGCTCATGATATTCTGGAGCTCGTTCTTAATCAGACTGAACTTCATCATGGTGTCGCTGGAGAAGATGGAGCTGCCGAAGGCAAGGCCCGGGTAGTCGGCGCAGCGCTTCCGTCTGCGCGCTTCCCGCTCGGCCTGGATCTCCGTGCGCTCGCTCGGGCACCTGAGCTTAGCCAACTCGGCGAGCTCATGGTCTTCCTCGGGATTGGGAGTCTCGTCGTCCGAGTTCCCATCTCCGCGAGCCCTCGCGACCGCGTGCTCGGGCTCAGGACTGGCCACTCGCTCTTCGCTTGGCGAGTGGATTTTCGGAGCGCCGTCGGTTAAAGGCTCCTCCTTGGGATCCGGGTCGTCGCAGCTGCATTTAGTCGGAGTCTCGACGACCTCCTTGAGGTCGAGGTCCCTTCTCTCGGGTCGGGTCGACCCGCGATCCGGGTCTTGGCCACACCGCGCGGGCCTTGTTGGGGAGAGTCTCCGGTCCCCCGGATCGCCAGCTTCGGGAGGCCTCGGCTGTCCTCGGGATTCTCCCGGCGGACTCGGGACCCCAGGGCGCAGGACCCCGAGGACGTTGTCGCTGCCGACGACCGCCGTTGGGCCCGGCGGGGGCGCCTGTGTCGCCCTCCCGCCGACGACGATCTCGGTACCTCCGGCAGAGCCACACTGCGCGGGTCTTCTGCTGGAGGCGTCGAGGCGTCGGCGCGTCACGTGACGCGGGTGGTGCTGGTGGCCGCGACGCCTCGACGACGTAGAGGTCAGCGGCGGTTCCATGGCCCTCGCCGCGCGAGTGACCTGGCGGCTGCTAGTCCGCCGGCCGCTCCGTCACCATCGTACCGGCCGCGCCGCCATCTTGCCTGTCACTGCTCGCACGCGCTTCCTTTCGCGTGTCGCGCGCCGTCCGCACACCTACGCGCGCAAGCGCGCCCCGTGGCCGACCTAACCTCCTGGCCGACGACACGTACACCACCGCGGCCGAGAGGCGCACCTACGCGGAGTGGCATGGACTCCGACCCCCTCTACTCACCCGGCTGCGCGCGCACCCCGCGATTCGGAGGCTGCGCGCTCCCCGCGATTCCGAACGCCGCGCGCGCCTAGGGTGGGCTGCGCGAACGCCACGCGCGGACCGGCCGCCAACTAGCGGCGGACTGCGCCACCGCCTCGCCGAGACTACCTGCGGGTTCCGCCGCCCACCGCCAGGCGGCGTTGCCAAGCGGAGCGGGGCGATATTGCCGCCCCGACTCCGTACTCAACCGGCAACGCCGGCGGGTCGGCAAGTCTGCTCGCGATTTCGCGTATTTTAATCATCTCATGGATGTATCGATAAATCCCGAGATGTTGAAAATTCCGAGGGGGGAGAGTTCAAGGCTTTTGGGAGATTGATATGAATCGTTTTGTTGCAACGTGTCCGATACAAAGCCTGCTCGGAAATCTTAAGCGTCGTTCGCGGTGAAAGCGAAACCTGCACGAAAGTCTGGCTCGAATTTCTGCCGCGTTATTCTTAATCCTACCGAGGAAAGTCTCGGAAGTTGTTTCGTTACGTTCGATGGTAATTAATCTCGTGTAAAATTTCAGGCGCTTGTCTGGTTTCTTCCCCGTCGAAGGAACGCTGGAATCCCGAGGCTGGCGAAACCGGATACGTTTTGGCGAATCGCTTGGCAGCGATCGAATGCCAATTGTGATGATTCGATTGGAAAAACGCGTAACCGGACACGCAGGCCTTCGAATCGCCGGTTGAATTCCTCACGCGTCGGGGAGCTGATGACCCAGAAGTGCCATTTTGCAAGTTGCACCGAGCAAGCTTCGTGCCGAGTCGGAAGAAAGACTTTGCGTTACCGATTATACTCTCTCCGTTTAACGGGTACACCCGCTTGGCGAGAAATTAATATTAAGGGCTGTGTTATTTTTAACCCTCTGGAAAAAAAAAAAAAAATTATGTATTCCGAGGCGTCCTTCGAATTACGAATGCAGATATCGAGTTCATGTCTTGAGAGGGAACTTTCGACGAATGCGGTCAGTCCTGGCACCAGGGTCACTGCCGTTTATGGGCCGAATCATTCTGCCCATTATGGTCGAAAGCCCCGAGATCTCGAATGTCGAGCCATTCGTGAACTTTGATGTAAATCGAGCGTATAGAAATGTCATCCAAAGGTGCCGCGTCTACTCGCCTCGGGCTCGCTCGAGAATCGGGAATTAAGTCCTTCTATGGATTAGTTTGCACCGATCACTTGGTACACGTACTAAAAGCAGTAAAATATCAAGTGTAAGGCTTCAAACTCAATGTAAACGATGTATCATCTTACCAAGCCTCCTTACACGAATTTTCACATACTACGTTTTTGGTACACTTTTGATAAGCGTCAATAATCGGTACAAACTAACTATGCACTGGGAAAAATCAATGGAAATTTGCATACATTTTCACGCGCTTGTTACTAAACTTTTGGGTTAAAAAAAAAAGTAATATGGTAGAATTAGAAATTAGATGTTGTTTAAAATACCTAAGATTCCTTGTTTACCGTGTTAGTGCGGTTTGAATTGACGTTCAATGTTATATTAATTTACTTAGACTTAAATTAGGTGCCGCGTGTGATATTACGGATTTTACTGCAATTGTGACATCGAATGATATGTACCAATGATTTGCGTTCACATTTTTATCGGTGCAAGTCCATCCTGCGTTCGCGAAACCGATTGCCCAAGTAAAGATCCTTCGAGTGGTTCGTCATTCAAATGATTCATCGCTCGATGATCGCGGGTCTCGAGGCACGGAGAATGAGATTCGCAAGTGCAGCGACTTGCAGACTGTTAGAGCTAACGCGGCGAAATTAACTCGACCCATTGACACGATTCGACGATATGATAAAATCCACATAAAATTCATCGATCGGCTCGGTAGTTAGAACGCAGTAATTTCTTGCAGAACGATTTGTAGATCGACCGACTTGCTTTCGTATGGCTCTCGTATTCGGGCATTTGTCGGGAGAAAAAAAAAAGAAATTACGATGATTTCATAATTTACTCCATAACGAGTCCAACGAAGAATTACTCGGTACATACCGAATACGGAAGCTTGCGCGTTTAAGCGATCGGCCGATTTGCGAGCACCGATCGAGCCGCGTTTTCAATGACCTGAATTACTAACGAGTCGGCTCTCTTTCAGAGATCGAGCGAGCCTTGAGGAGTGCGACGATTTTCAGAAGACCACCTGTAATGGACAGCGATGAGGGGGAAAGTTCGAGAGGAGACTTACATTCTGCAAGGCTTTGTCCTTCTCCTCGAGCTTGGCGTTGACTTGCATCAGGGCCTCCTGGGTCTGGTCGAGCTCGTTCTCGATGGTCTGGATTTTCTTCTGCAGGGCACGCGCCTCCTCCTCGGCCTGGAGATGAAAAAAGTTACTTAGAAACGGTATCCGATACCCGGAAAAAAAATTTAATTTAATGGTAACAAAGAAATATTATGTGCATTCAAGGAATGAATTATTTCACTTGAATGAACTCAGAGAAATTGTCGTAATTCCAAGTGTTGCCGTCCGATTTACTCGAGTTTGGGTGAAAATAATTATTCAGTGAATTAAGAAAATATTTCATTGGCTCAATGACATTTCTTCTTTAGTCAGAGTAATAGGTGAATTTAGGGAGTATTAATTATTAATCGGGTTTTCGTATTTATTCTAGGTTTTATGGGCTTACCTTCTCAGCTCTGGCGTTAGCATCTCTGGCCTGCTGCTCGCAGAGCAATGCGCGGTCCATCGCATTGTCCTTCTCCAGCTTCATTCCCTGCATCTTCTTTTTGATCGCGTCCATGGTGCCGGCCGGACTTTTTTACCTTCGGGCGATTTATCTGCAACAAGCGCAAGGGGGCAAAACATTGTAGTCGCGTCCATAAATCACATTATACACCCTGGTCCTACCACCCTGCGGCATTCTTGCTGCGTTAGTCCGACCCTCGCCTTGCAAGAATATACCCTTGCTCCATTTTCGCAGAGAGGGAAGTAAAATTATAATTAATAAAAATAGGAAAATATCGCATCGACCATTGCCCATGGAACCAAGTGATAATTCCCATAATCTTGAACTTAATTTCAATTCTCTTTCGGTTACATCTGTATCTATGAATGAGGTCTCCTCTACTTGCCGCCAATTAATTCCTAAGAAATGTTAAGTTTACTTATTTGCTTTTCAGTTAATCGTCGCGGTCCCCGCAGTTTCTTAGCAGAGGATAAATTTATAAATGCTAAGAATAAAGGTTGATTTATCTGGAGCAAGCCAAGGACACAGGATACCGGAATGGAACCCATAGATCACGTTACATAGCATGCGTACACCGTACGACGACATTAAAACCCCTCTTCGTACCAACACTTGCTGCACTTTTGCGAGCCTTGGAGCGACCTCAACAACCGAGACGAGAGTTACCACCCAGAAAAGAAAGGGACGAGAAAAAGGGTACCAGTGCTTCATTTATTACCCTCACTGAAATGGTCCTGTAAACCGACCTAGCGCTCGACGATGATCCTAATCATGTGAACTATTTCACTCCAGGTATTGCCCCGTTCCGAGTGATTTATCACGGATGCTGCGCAAGACGTTCGGAAGACAAAGGTCGACCGGATCGCCGCTTGGTGTACTAATTTTCCAAGGTCTCTTGTCTTTCGAGGAGCCTATATTCTTGGCGAGCCTGTAACGCTCAAGCACGTTCTCGGCCATGTCGAAGTAGCCACATGGAAACTGCTTGAAAACGAGTCTACATCTATGCCCAGACACAATTCAGAGTCTGATGGCGGAATAAATTAAATAAATTGAATAAATGGAAACAAATCGAATAATCGAAACTATTTTTACAGGTCAAGTACGTTTCGAGGGAGCTGAAACATCTAACGAGATCCTACGAAATTTTCCAAGGTTCCCTGTCTTTCGATGTCCCTATTTTCATGGCGAGCCTGTAACGTTCAAGTACGTTCTTGACCATGTCGAAGTAGCCACATGGAAACTGGCTGGAAACGAGTCTACATCTATGTCCAGACACAATTCAGAGACTGATGGCGGAATAAATTAAATAAATGGAATTAATGGAAACAAATCGAATAATCGAAACTATTTTTACAGGCCATGTACGTTTGAATGGAGCTGAAACATCTAACGAGATCCTACGAAATTTTCCAATGTTTCCTGTCTTTCGATGTACCCATTTTCATGGCGAGCCTGTAACGTTCAAGCATGTTCTCGGCCATGTCGAAGTAGCCACATGGAAACTGGCTGGAAACGAGTCCACATCAACGACCAGGTATAATTCAGAGACCGATGGCGGAATAAAAGGAATAAATTGAAAAATTCAAACAATCGAAACTATTTTCACAGGCGAAGTATGCTTAGAGGGAATCTAAGCGTCTGGCATCAGCTGGACATATTTTTCCAGCTCTGGGAAATTTTCCATCGGAGTAGCGCAAGAGTGGAATCGCTGACCGACGAAATGGTGTCGTATAAATTCGGTCTATTCTCGATTTTCCAAGGAAACTTTTCCTTCCTTCGATCGGCGAATGCGAGGCGCGGCGCCTGTATCGTTGCGGTTATAATTAGTGACCGAGCGGCCGCCTTATTTATAGAGAGAGGTCTTGGCTGAGGAGATCCCGGCTTCTTCTCCTGCCACCGCCATCTTGGGCGAGACCGAAAATTCTAATTTCGTAAGCCCTGCAACGCGTGACGTCGACGCTCCTGTAACGGGAGAACTCCGGAGACCAGGAGCTTGATGATGAACCGATATCCATTCAGAAATTTGAAACCGTGACGGATCCGCTCCGAATTAGCTACAACCTAATTTCGAGAACCCGCGTTAACCTGTAAATATTTCCGACTTCTTGCGCTAATTCTGGAAGAAAGAAAAAAGGAAGCTCGCGTAGGTGATAAGGCGTCACTTTTTTATATTGGAGAGGAAGAGTGCTCTATCGCTCTTCAGGTGACGGAGGGATACTTGGGTAGCGTGTAAATGTTTCCGACATTTTGCGCTAATTCTGGAGAAAAAAAAATGGAGGCTTAAGTATATAATGAGGCGTCATTTTTTTATATTGGAGAGGAAGAATGCTTTATCGCTCTTCAGGTGACGGAGGGATACTTGGGTCGCGTGCAACCTTTGTTGACGTTTTTGAAAATAAGCGGGAACCGTGTTTTCGTATACCGATCACTTTCAGCTGACCATGTGAAACGGACCGAACGGGTTATTTTCGCCTCGAAGAGGGGAGTCTTCGAGGTCCTCGGACCTTATCGGGTTACACTAAGAGTCGTCGACGTTGACGATCTTTCGAGTACGTTGATGCCGTCATCTCGACGGTGTCGCGTTACTTTCTGCCTAGTTTCCTTAAAATGGATTTTGAATATTAAGTACTCGTTTAAATTGGTTTTTAGTGCTATTGTACATGTTTAAGAAGTGGATTACGGGCTATCCTCGACGTGAACTCTCTCTAGAAGAACCCCGACTCGATCGAGGACCGAAAGGACTTGTTCACCTGACCCAATTGTCTTCCTCACCTTAAAGGAATACCTCGGCGTTTGCTCCTCTCTTTTATGCGTCATTGTGTTTATAAAAGCAGCTTACTATCGAATTTTTTTCACCGGCGCTCATCGCAACGTTACTTTCGCAACTCCTTCGGTATTTGATTCCCCTCGTGGTAAGACCTGGCGAAATCGCCGTACACGGAGTGCTTGATTAAAATTACACGAAATTACTTGAAATTACGAGTATTGAAGATTAGATAAGATTCTTTCCATCCTTCGCCGTTTACTTTTACCGAAAAATCCAGGCGTCGAGTTCCAAATATGGCGACCTATTTTTCCTTTTTTATATTAATAAGTCCTTTTGGTTTTTAGTAATCCTCCAAGATTTCGTTGGAAGTATGCGGAGTAAAAAGAAAGTCATTCGATCCTCTGCCTGGGGTATCATGTGACAAGTGTCAGAGATGTGAATTCCAGGAGTTGAAGATCATCCTCAGCGCATTCCAGTTCAAAACCCTTTCCTGTCGACCCTGAGGAAGGAGCAAGAACCGAAGAAGTCTTCGACCGCTTTAAGGCACTTTACCGTTTTACATTAAGTACAAGTGACAGCCGGGTGTGCGAGATTCCGACTTGTATAAAGGCAAACTTTGCTCATAGAATTCCTCCGCGCCTCAAAGTACAATAAAAAAAAAAACCATAATTAAAAATATAATTACAGTACATCCTAAACCAGTACCGTCAGAGAACAAATATTCTTTCAAAGTCTCCACATTTCAATGAGATAACAATGAATAATTCCAGAGATTCCTCCTCGTTACCAACCTGGGTCGGCAAAAACCTTCAACTCGAAACCAGGTCCTCGGTATGAAACATAAGTACATCCTATCAAGTACACGTGATTCTTCGAATTCGCGTAAACACAAAGAGGAGTCGAATTAATATATTTGAGCCTATAAACTCCGAATTCAAACCTTATCAATATTATCGAAATCCTAAACTGCCGGAACAAAGGTAGCGAAGTGACTCCCCTCTCTTTGGAGGACCTTCAATTTGAACCTCGTATCTCGATCCGTCGTCGAATCAAACTCCACATCCATTTACAAATCGTTTACAATAATAATAAAAAAATTCCTATCATCAAATTACCCGAATTTTTCCAATTTTAATACGAAGCGGATCAGCGAGCTGGTTTTCCCTGGATATTTTTCGCTCTTTACGCATTCCCTATAATTCCTGCGTCCATTGTACCCTCCTCATACCTTCCCCGACAACAGACTGAAATGACGTGTAACGTTGCTTTTAGCGGGTTGGTTATAATTAATTTATTAATGTCTTATTCGAGGGGTACTTTTATTAGTGTATCAGACAGGGTACTTACAGAGGGGAAAAAATTTAGCAGGTCGGTCCTGATGTGTCTTAGCCTCTGATGTGATTCAGCTGCTAGTCGGCTCGCAACTGGCCCCGGCAAGAATCTACTTGCGAGGATCTCCCTCCTTCTCCGTGCGAACGTTTCGAGAAAACGTACACCAGTCGACTCGACTCCCACTACGTCGGCTTCTCTGGTACCTCTACGAGCCTTTGCCGGCCTCACCAACAACGTGGATCTCTTTTAATCCGAACGTCGCTACCCTCGAGCTACAGCTGGAGGGGTTTCCGGTTCGGATCGCGCAAAAATAGAGAGAAAAATGAAGACCAGCCACGCGGAATAAAGTTCCTGTCAATTGGCCAGGAGAAGACCAAGACCTTCTCCGGCAGTTGCCCGTTCCCTGAAGCTCCACAACTTAATAAATCATTACTATTAAAAATCCCGCCGCGTGGACATGGCGAAGAAATAACAGTTCCGTTACATCAATCTATATCAATAAGCGGTAGGAAATGATAATGTAAGAATGTGGTTTCCTGCGGAAACCGCCGATGACTCAAGCTAGGCACTCTCATCCTTTACGCGTTCCTTTTAATTCAACTTCTTGCAAGCATCCGGGGAAGAGTTCGCATATAAATGTATCTGGAAAGTGTAGAATGGCGACGAAGGCGTCGTGTAAAAACATCGAGGTCCGATATTTTTACAGGCGTTATCAGACTTTTTACTGCTTGGCGTGCTTCTTGATATTCTCGAGGACGTCTTGAACGTCTTCGGAAGATCCTAGGAAAATCGGAGATCTCTGGTGGATGTCCGTAGGGACGATGTCGAGTATGTCGATCTGGCCGTTCGTGGCTCGTCCTCCGGCATTCTGCACTATGTACGCCATAGGAATGCACTCGTACAGAAGGCGCAGCTGGAAATGAAAAGTAAAAAAGAGGCATGCTTCGTATTCCTCGCTCATTAAATTAATGAACGGAGTTCCGGTCGCTACCTTTCCGTTTGGACTATCCTTCGAGGCTGGGTACATGAAGATTCCTCCATACTTGATGGTCCTGTGAACATCGGCCACCATGGAACCAACGTACCTAGCAGCGTATGGTTTCCCACTAGGGGGGAATTTCTTCGATTGCACGTATTCCGTGATAGCAGCATCCCATGTACTGGTATTGCCCTCGTTGATGCTTTGCGAGGAGAAATGAAGTATTAAACATAGCGATGAAATAAATTGAAAAATCGCAAGGGCGGGAAACCTCACCTGTAGATTTTTCCTCTAGAAGGTATGCGCATGTTTTTCTCCGTTATAATAAATTCTCCGATGGCTGGGTCATACATGAACCCATTAACCCCTTGGCCGAGTGATAAAACCATCATGGTCGCGGAACCGTAAAGCGCGTATCCGGCAGCGACTAAATTTTTCCCAGGCTGAAGTGCATCGGCTATCGTCGTGGGTTTGGAGCTGTCCAATTTTTTGTATATCCCAAAAATCGAGCCGACCGAAACCAAGCAGTCTATGTTAGACGATCCGTCGAGGGGATCGAAGCAGACCACGTATTTTCCTCTTTTCTCCGTCTCCACCTCTATCGCCGTTGGATTTTCCTCGCTGACCAGAAGGCACGTCGTAAACGAGGAAGTTAGCATGTTGATGAAGAGCTCGTTGCTGAGGACGTCCAATTTCTTCACTTCCTCTCCCTGCACGTTCGTGGAGCCGGCGATTCCATACCTGCAACACGCACGACCTCTCATTTAATATTAATTTAATATTAACCACACATCTTTGCAAATAACAAATATACTATCAAGTGCCCTTAATCGCCCGAGCGTTCACCTCAGTGTCAATTAGACAACATAATTAATTTAATTCTATCGAGATAAGGTAATCTGAATTGCAAAACAGCGCGTCGCAATTCCACATTGAAGTAAATATTTTTCCCTTATCTCACGGTTGGATTATCATCGAATTACTGAACTTGTCGGCTTTTCTCGGTGCATCCCATTAATAACGTTAATAACGCCGACTCCATTTTCTATGTAATATAAAATCCTTGACAGAGTGGCGGATGAAGTGCCTAAAAACACTGGTTATACTAAATTCTGCTCAGATATGTACACTTGTGTTCAGGTTTTGGAAAGGTTTAACGTCTGGGCGTGCAGAGCTTTTCTACATCTTAAGGATTTGCATATCCGGGCGTACTTTAGTGGACCAAAGGAATGCCAAAAAAGGGCATGGTACCCATGACTCACATATTAGCGATCCCAGCCTTTCTGACTGCCGAGCTGACGGCCTTTACCGCCGTCTGAATGCTGTTGAGCAGCTGGGTGAGATCTCCGGTCGCGGTGGGCACCTTGCGCTGCTCGGCAAGGACGAACCGGGTCAGGGTCACGCAATTGGGGTCGAAGGACGGTCCCTTGGAAGTCATTTTCCTGTCTTGCGCTTCGCTTCTGGTCGATATCCTGCTCTTCTTTGCAAGCCGAAGACGACTGGCATGCTCCTATCCTCGCGCCGTATTATTATCACCGGTCCGTTATCTCATACACTTCTACATACCACGTTACATCACATGTATGGCTGCGCATGGATGTCATGTATTGACTATTTTGAGCGCCTTTCTGGTTCACTTGCGAGCCGATCATGGCCGATCGATAGGATCCGTCCTGATGGACCGCATCGGATGCTGAAACAAGACTCAGGTGGTAATCAAACGAAGGTACTTTTGCATGTCGGTACATACTCACCGATGAGGTTCCTTGCGACACCGGGTAGAAAGTCCAAGGACGGCTGCGACTATTTTTTCGACATGCCAGCATGGGGACAGCAGCCTGGGAGTGTCATGGGTCACACGTTTTGAGCAGGAATTTCGACATTTAGTGGTAGCCTTGAGAACAGTCGACGCAAATAAATGCAGGGAAAATTGGCAAATCCCCCACTCGTACATTGGAAGCAAGGAAATTTTAAATCGATTTGTAATTATTCAGTTCTTTAAACACATATGTACAATGCTTTGTGTTATTTTCTATATGGGCACAACATTGGGAAATGTATACTACAGAAAATGAGCACGATATAATACGTCACCCAGAGGTGAGGATTATTGTGGATTATAATAAATCACCTTACATTAGCATACAACACTACTTCGACGCTGTGGCTTGATTTGCCTCTTCTTCTTCCCAAGGCCTTGGTATCCTTTTATTCTCCCAATTGTCGAGATCGACCTGAAGTATTAAAATTAACGGCGATATAAGTGCGATATTTGTGTAGGCTTTTAGAAAAGTATATTTAAGAAATTAGAAGTACCTCTTTAAGCTTTTCGTAAGCTGCCTCTATCGTAGTTTCCTTACGATCCCTTAGTTTTACCCCAGTGCGTTCGAGCTCTTCGCGTACGGGTGCTACATTGCGGTATTTATACCTAAAACATTTAATATATAATTTAAATTTTCTTATAATATCGAAGGAAAGATCTACAGTGGTGCTACTCTTAAGCAATAAATATGTTGTATCTGAATTGTAATAATAAAATGTAAACTAAATATAAATCCACTACCGTAGATCTGCAAACTCTCTGAGGCCCAACGATCCTCCAAAGACGAAAATGAGGAATGGTATGGCTAATCGGTTATTTTTACGATTCAAAAATTTAATCACGTTGTTTAGAAACGTCAATTTTTGTGTCCATTTAATCTAGAATGAAGACAGTAAAGTGAGGTTAGGGAGCGAATCATGATGTTGCTCAGACAAATAATTAACTGCGTGCCAGAAATGACTTACCACTTTCTCAAATCTGTACTCGAAAGGGTTCTGATTTATTTTCACTGGCTGACAGTTAGTACGTTTCTTGAAAAAACCTCGTAAGAATCCAACCATCGTAACATGTAACGGAGGTGACTGTTGGAAATAAAGTTTACAGAGAACAGCAGTAGGTAAGAAGTTCTATATTTGGAGGTTAATTGTCATTTGCACTGCTAGATGGCGCCACCAGGTCGGCGATTTGAACCGTTGAACAAGAAGCACTCTCTCGTTCCATCAATCGAAAGCATCTCGTTCATTTAATTTCTCTTACTTCCTAAGAAAAAAGGAACGTAAACTTCATAATCTAACGTGAATGTACTCGTATAATTTTATTATTATAATATATTAAAGTACATTGACATGTCTTTAAATATAAATACAAATACGCGTTGACGTTGTCGTGAATCGCAATCACACATCTTATCGAATAGCTTTTTTCTAGACTTCCTACTCGCTACGGTTATTTGACAATAATAAATGCGGCAAATTAACAGGTCCCAAGAAGTCGATACTTTATACAAGGTTAGACGGCATAATTAATCGTGCCGTGAAATATAATCCGAGAGCCATTATTAACACATGCAAGCTCGAAAGCACGGAATGATTTAACGGCTCCGCGTTTACATCCAAAATCTAAGATATAAATTAACGTTTAACGTTTGTACATTATAATATCCATCGAAGATATACAAGGATTTCGTGACAGCTCCTGGAGGCGTGGTTAATTCCTAGGGTAACCTATAATTCAAATAAGAAAACACGAATTTTGGAAACATCGAGGAATATTCGCGAACGCTCATGTACACGGAGACGACAATTTCATATTTAACTAAATATGTTGTTACGGGCTGGCAAATAATTATCGCAATCCTATTCGTAGGTAATTTAACGAAGTGGCTTCACTGTACAACCGAATTATTTATTCGTTAGCCAGTAACGATACATTTAGCCGAGTTTACGCGTCTTCTTAATGTCTACTCTAGCGCGAAACACAGATAAAGGATAATAATTGGAAATTAATATCTCGAACTTGTTTCACAGGTTTGCAATCGGGGCTCGTCTTATTGCTGCGTACGTTACTCGGTAATGTCATTATCACCGAAGAAACTGTATAAAGAGTACAATCAGATTTACAACACGTGAGTGAAGCTGTCTGCGCGTCTACAGCTATTCTTACCTCTTGTCGCAAAGGAACGGAAAGCAACTATATCGCCATTACCTTCGGCAACCGTTACCTATGGATAGCGACGCACACTTACGAAACGTTATTTCTTATACCGAATAATTCATCTTCTATCTACTTTCAATTAGAGCTCCAAATAACGTCGGATATCCAATAAATGCAACATTTTACGCAACCGCCGCCGAGCCTTCCGGGCTCCCTCGACCTCGAAAGTACTTTCAAAAAATAGTGTGCTTCTTTGGTTTCGTTAACACTCCAACTGAAATCGGCCGCTAATTTCTGGGGGAGTTATTAACCTGGTAAGTACCTCGCAACCGACTAAAAATAAAAAGGAATGTACAAGTGCATCCGTAAAGTGGTGAAAAAGGAAACAGGCCAACGTCCGACAGAATTTTTCCCAGCTTCAAAAGAAAGCCAGCCAATTGGATCCCAGGTGAAAAGGTAGAAACCATCTCCCTCGATTAAGTTCAAAGTGTTAAAGATTTAACACACCCCATCTCGACCACTTTCCATATTCTAATAGCCTCTTTCTTTTGCAGCGACCACCTGGAGCGAAGGTTTCGTTAATAGGCGACCAAGTGAATAATATCACCGCCGCGGACGCAATAAAATTTATGAAGGCGAAATTGAAATATCATCCCGAACACCAAGAAGACGATAAAACACCGGACGTCGGTATGGAGTTCCGCGCCAAGTTCATCTCCCGCGCGGTGGTCGTCAACCGTCTCTTTACGGCATCGGATGAAGCGTTAAATGTCCCGAGGTTAAGGGCTTATTAAAATTTCTCTCCGCCAAAGGCGCGATGAAAAGTGGCCCGATCGTCACGAAAAGTCGCAACGAAACCTCTCTCCAGGTGAAACTATCACGGAATATGACGGACACGTTGGACCCTCCTGAAACGAGACGTTCAGCGAGATAAGTAAACGATACGAGGAGCAGCTTTAAACGTTCGCGAGGTCGACGCTGAAGTAGCTGGTCTGCATCATGAAGAGCTTGTCGATGGGGTTGTGTGCCGGAGGTGGCGGTTCATGGGCAGTGCCATGGTGAGAATGGGAACTCCCCTGATGACTTCCATCAGCCCCGGCACTTTCGCTCTCGCCGATGTCGAAGCCGGCTTCTGTCCCGTCCAGGGAAATGTCGCTGCTGCAAAAGCTCTCCCCCGAGTGGCCCATGTACGTATCTGGAAATCGGAAAAGCGAAACCCTGTACCCCAACGGGGAAATCACCTCGCAGTTAGCGGACTAGTTCGCAAGTTTCCTGCTTCAGGATCCGTTTCTTCAAGGTCCGGGGAACGTGACCAGAGGACGAAGAGATCTCCTCTATATGGGACTGGTCGTAACGGGGGACAACGGATCTACTAATTTCGACCAAAATGCGGTTTCTCATGGGGTCACGGGTCTTCGGGGCTCCTGAGAACCGCCATGGTGAAGCAGGGTGGAGGAGTAAGTCGCGAACTTAAGTCGGAAAGAGACTTACCGTCGGGCGAGTACGGGTTATTGGGGTTGAGCGGTTGGGTGGCCGAGGGGAAGCTAGAAGATTCCCCATCGCGCATGTTCATGGCGTTCACGTAATGATCTGCGAACGAGATGAGACGGTTCACATGGTGCCTGCACATTTTTTACTATTTTTTTTAACTTGACCTCCCGACTATTCACCGCCCGTCCCTCGCCGACGACCTTAAATTAATGACTCTGTCTCGATTTTTCAGAACTATGGGAGTCAAGTTCGAGTTCCACCTCCGGAAGGAGCTGCAGAATTAATGGATCGTACCCGCGATTCGAGGTCTCTGGTCAAGGTCTTAACGCCATATTGTAAGATATTCGGTGCCGTTCGCGTATTATGCCATTTAATGTATCTCGGGTGAAGCCCTACCGAGTTTCCTGATTCTGGGTGGACTAGAGAAACGTTGAAGAAACCCGGACCTGGAACGCGTCAAACTTCGGCCACGTCGGCGTCAAGGTGAACGCATCGCAATTAATTGAAGCACAGCCAATCAGTCGCGTTCCCCAACGGAAATCCATTGATTGGCTCCGCTTAAATTAATTATTACAGGTAAATAATTCACGGTGGGATGAAAATAGTATAGGACTTTTCGACTCCTTTTTTCAACGATAGCGCTGTCTAAACCGTGACCACCATTTCTGTTAGACTCTGTAGATGGTGAATCTTTCTGCGATGTTCTCCTCCACGCAACGGGCCGAAATTTTCTGCGGAATATCTGACGGAAGAGGACTCACTGTGATCGCTGTGCGGACTCTCGCCTCTTCTCTCCTCTTTGGGCTCCTTCTCGATCACCGGCTCCACCTTTGACTTGCGCTGGAGTTTCTTCATCTTCGCCCGTTGATTCTGAAACCAGACTTGCACAACTCTCACGCTGAGCCCGGTTTCCTTGGCGAGGGCCTCGCGAACTTTCCTGCAGGGTTTGGGGGAGATCTCGAAGGACGCCTTGAATTGTCTGCGCTGGGCCGAGGTCAGGATGGTCCTTGGCCGCTTTGGACCTCGACGACCATCGCGGGGTCGAGCCTCGTCGAGGAGATCGTCGCCTGCAACAAGTAACGAAACTCTTCGGGAACGGAAACGGAAGAAGAGACCCGAGTCGAAATCTCGTTCCAACATTGAATCTACGTAGGAGACCTTTCGGTTCAGCTCTTGATTTCCTATTATCGACTTTAAGTCAACGTCGAAGATCTACTTCGGTTCTCTTGCGCCCTACTTTATCTAAAAAGGAATAGATTCAAGTGTCATACACACTCCAAAAAATGTCTAAAATTACAGCATCCTTTAGGTCTAAAATAAGGATCCTCTTTGTAGGTTTCTTTGAAACGCATTTAAGATCCATGGTTTCCTTGGTAGGATGGAAATTTCGACTCGGGGATGCGAGGAGTACCATTTTTCTAGCTTTTGGAATTTATTTTCAGGGTTCGGTAGGGGGCACCGACCTTGAGGGCTGTTCAAGAAGAGCTCGTGCTCGAAGTCTCTCCTGCAGATCGGCTGGCCTTGTCGCAGGATGAAGTGTGCCCCTTTTGGCAGATTCTGACCACACAGGTAGCAGACGAAGCAATCTACGTGGAAGACCAGCCGAGTCACTCTGATCACCAGCTCCGAACAATTGATCTTCTCCATACAACGGGCGCACTTCACCCCGAAGATCCTCTCGTAGTCGGCTCGACAGTAGAGCTTGTGGTCCCTGATGAAGCACGAGTGGGACAGGGGCATGGCACACACGGTGCAGGACAAACAGTCTTCGTGATAATTTCTGTCGGCCACTCTCATGACGTATCTGCCGGTGATGCTGAGGCCGCATCTCGCGCAGATCACCTCCAGAAGACCCGACTCGGTCTTCACCGAAATCGAGAGGTCTGAAAAATATCGGATAAACAGATCTATACAACCAAGCTATAAATATAGAATAGGCTCCACCTAAAAGAGATAGCACATGATAAATAACGATAAAAAGACCGCATCTCGCGCAGATCACCTCCAAAGGACCCGACTCGGTCTTCACCGAAATCAAGAGGTCTGAAAATTATCGGATAAACTGATCAATGCAACCAAGCTATAAATATAGAACAGGCTCCACCTAAAACAGATAGCACATGACAAATAGTGATAAAAAGAAAGACTTATTTATTATAAATTGCAACTACTAATTATGGTTCCGTATCGTAGCTCTGATAAGGTCCGGCGTTTATTATTATTAAATGCATAATATTATTATTATTTAGTGCGGATGGATTTATGGACGTAATTTATAAATTCAAATTTTCTTCTTTTTTTTAGGAAATACGTAGGAGATTTGAGTTCGGGGACAGAAGAGAGGATCTTCCTAGGGAAGGTTTAGGAGCGACGAAACCCTCGCCAGGATATACTTCTCGGGGAAATATTTCAAGTGAGCGAGTTGTACGTACTATAAGCTGTATAAGCCGTACCATCGAAGTTCGCCATCTGTTGCTGCGAAGTGCTTTAGCCATGGGCGGCATCGAGGAGTATTTGATGGGAAATACGTCAGTCAAATGCCTCATCGAGTGGCAATAAAGGCACGCTGCGCATATATCTCGTGCAAATACGGTATCACCATACCTTCGCTCTTTCTCGACAGGTGCCTCGAATATGTCGGATATGAAAAGTGGAGGAGGGAAATACGGGAAACATCCACTTTTCGCGAACTACTTCCGGAGGAGTGGAGGATACGCGGTAGCGTCCTTCCGCGGAGGGACGATGACGTTTCCTCGAAATCCCGAAGAAATTTTCTTCACCCTCGAGCGATACGCCATGGGGTAACTCCTAGGCGACGACCCAAGATGGACCGTACATTAATTTAAACATCGATATTCTCGTTCCACCATAATATTTTTTTCTACACTTCAATATCAGTATTATATATATATTTTTTTAAACTAAGATAAAGCAGTTGCATTGCCTTTCATGTCGTCAGGGACTTCTTCTCCGAGAAACATGAGCTTTTAAGAAAAATGCTCCATATCCCGGAATTATCCTTCTAAAAATATAACCGACTCTTCTCTGTATTAATTTTCTGAAAATCAATGTGAAATGAATATCCGATTTTCTGTACATATTGAACGTCGGGGATACATACTTATTCCCGTCCTTTTTTACGAGAGTATTCGGAGAGAAATCGAAAATTGTCCCTCTAGACCCTAGTTTAAAAATGTCGGAAAATATTTTTTAAACTAAGGAATCAGCTCACCAGGGTTGTTGTTATTCACAGTGGGTGGAAAGGGCAGTGTTCGACCTGTGGGCAATGGTTGACCCGACTCCCCTGCATGATTCAAAGGACCCACTGCGACCGGCGGATAAAACTCCAGCATACTGCCAACTCCTGTTCCGAAATCAGCAGTTCATCCAGCATCCGTCGATCCGCCTTCAATTCGCGTATCCTACTCGCATGTCCCTCGAAGCAAAGGTTGGATCACTTTTCGGTATTACCAAGATAACTTAAGACGTCGTTTTCACGAGTCAAAATGACGCGAATGTCCATCATCCATGACGATGGGTCATATCAAGATCTCGCGTAGAAAAAATAATACGAGATATTCTCTGTCCTTCGTTTCGTCCTTTCGAGTCCACTGTTGACGTCGATTCGTTTCACCCTGAATCCTCCACTTCGATGAAAAATCGTCGACGATGAAATCGACAGCTTGAGCAATGCCTCGACTTTATAAAAGGATCTCAGCCTAAATTCGAGTTCACTCGTCACCTTTGACCCCGATTTTGCATCCGACTTCGTCCAGCACAACCACTGGGTCTATCAACGATCCATCATCCGCGCTTTTTCCGTATTTTCATGATAATCGCCGAGTCTCTGGAAAGAGATGCGATTCCTTTAGTACCCTTAACCGCACCTTCTTGGAACCACGAATTAAAATCCAAGTTTTTCGTTTTCAGGTTCCCACAGTCCGGGACGCGATATCAGCAGGGTCGGGTCGTACGTTAAGAACAGGTCACAGCACCAAGTACCACTTCCAGTGGGGAAATTTGCCCGAAGATTTTAAAACCACCGAGAGTTCCACTCCGCCTTGAGGAGACTTCCAGGGTTGCTTCGCCCTGCACTTTAATGATCGAAAAATCACACCGTCAAACCCGCACCGAGGTATCCGTAGAAATCTGTAAAAGGAGAATATTCCCTAAAAATGGGGATCCTTCCCCTCTAAGTCACTTGTGAATTTTTCCAGGAAACGCACCGTTAAAAGGGAGGGGTCGCGTCTCCGGGTCAAGATCTAAGAGCGAACACTTGCACCGAAGGTCACTTTTGGAGTCTTCGAGGAAGACGACGCGCAAGAGAGGCTTCTTCGAGATAGAGAAGATTCGGCTGCGTCGCCGAAGTCGGTAGTTCACTGCCAGGTCGAAGTGGTTCTCAATTCCCGACTCCGCACTTGCAGGTTCGCGGTTCAAGGCTCGCGGTTCTTCGAGGTTGGTCGCACTGGGCTGGGGATCGCGTCGAGGTGCGAAGTCTAGGTTAAAAATCGATACCTAGAGACGGCACGGAGTCGACGGGGCGAAGGCGGCGAGGTTCCCGAACGAGTCGCGCGGATCGGGTCTCTGCTGACAGTTTTTTGACGGACCGGAGCATGTGCGTTCCGTGTCAACCGGACAACAAAAATCTGCCCCCACTCCGGAGGTCGAGCCGCCCCGGGGGTCGCGGCCTGAGTGGGCGTCCCGGTGCGCGGGGCGCTGCTATACCCCACTCTCGGCCCGATGCCGGCGCGCCGATTGGCCGGCCGCTAGGCCACGCCCCCTCGCGCCGCGTAGTGGGGGAGTCCGCAGGGGCGCTCAACCGAGGCTCGCGATGCCAGGATCAATATCTCCCGCTATCGCCCGGCGATAACGCTGACACCCACGTATACGGAAAGGCCGAGCGGCTCCTGGACGACGGGAGCATCCCGGGAGGCGCGGTCCGTCGGGCACAGGGACAAACCCCGAAATTCGACTGTATTTTTAAAATCTTCTCGAGAGAAAGACCTATTAAAATGTGAATATTAAAGGGAGGTGAAAGTGGAATCTCGAATCGCTTATCAGTCTTATAAAGAATGCATGCAAATTTTACCACAATATGGGGGTTCCGAGGAAGGCCCCGCCGCCCACGAATTTTCAATTTATAGTAAACCACGTTTTCAAATCGACAATATTATACAGAGTAACACGAGGGAATGTGGGAATTAATTCCCGAATTTTATTTCCATGTTTTTGTAATCAATCTACCGAAACGACATATGGAATATGACGTTACGTGAAAATTGTTACGTATAGTCGTCAAGGTAAATATAAATGTCGCTGGGGAATTATAAATGGCGTCGCCGAGAAGGGTGGAGACTCGAAATGGAAGGATTTTATTTGAACGGTGAATTAAATTTCTTGGCGTCTTTCGCGTAACTTTAAAATCTCCTCTCTGATCGGGGTGTCGAGCCAATTACATCGTCGCCTCCGAAACAGGAATGTCGGTGCAATTAGCGGATCGGCATGCACCAGGGTGCACCGGTCTCATCGCGCATGCCTGAGCATCTTCCATCAGTTTCCGAGAACCTCTTCCCGGCGCTTGCGCGTCTTGTAGTCGGAGAGGTATCTCCGTCTCTCTCGCACCGCCGACTCCCCGCCGAGCGCCCTCTCTCTCCCTCCCGGCCCTATTCTCGACGCCTTATTCACAAAGCCCCGATGATGCGGCTAGTTGGGCATCAAAGTCCGATCCCCCGCGATGCAGGAGGGTCGGGCGACGGGGATGCAAAGTATTCGGGGGGAAAACACGTGCGACCCGAAGGCGGGAAGCGAGCCTAGGGGGAAAATAGCAAGTCTGGTTAGCCGGTCTCGTTAAATCGGACACGGCATCGGCATTGACATCGACACTGGCGATGCCCCAGCTGATGCCGGCCAAAAATCTCGGGGTTGCGTCCTAGGGGATGAACCGTGTCATCGAGGTGTTCAGGGGAATTCGTTCGGCTCTTTGGCAACCGAGACCTCGTCTTCTCCTGCATGGGTGCTGGAAAACAAGAATGACTGAGATATAAACACAGTATTGGGCGGTTTGGGTTAGGTTATGTTTCAACGTTATAAGTGGTCGGATCTGTTCAGATCAGACAAATTTATATTTCCCTAGAACAGACGTAATACTTCTTGCAGACGTGACTACGATGAATTAGAAATTGCATATTTGCATATAAAATAATGTGCATACAAAGGGTCACATTTTCAGGGTCTTGGCGATAACTTATGATGGAAAGTGTTCGTTGTTTCCGTGGTCCAGCACATAGTAGGACAGAACGCTTGGATAAAATATGGCGGCGTGCAGGTGCGCCTCGTCTCTCCCTCTTCGTGTCACGGATCGACATATTGTTTGAGACGTGACACTAACACCGTCCGTGTAATTATGCCGCCACGGTTCGGCGTTGTTCCGCTTCGCGGGGGTCGCCCAGAAATAGCCATCCCTAAACACCCTTTGGTCACGCATCGAGGGGTGCTACACTTGCATCATCGTATGCACCGCGCATCCATTCTGCACCTGAATACCATTATTTACAGTTTTGTCAAATGACGCAGCGTACTGGGCCGGGGGACGAAGTTCGCCCGAACGGTGTTCACCGTGGCCGAGTTTTGGTCGTGCGGATCTAGAAGATTGATATTTCATGAGCGAATATCAAAGACCGAGTCAAGCTTCACGAGATCTGGGGTAAACTCACCTTCGACCATCGGTGATTTCGGTTTTCCAGCTCGAAACTCCGTTCTTCCTCTTCGCCGCGAAATCCAAGATGGCGCCTTCTCCGCCTCAGCTCTGAGAATAAATCGGTAATAATGAATAATATTGACTCATTTTCAGGAAGGAAGTGTTTAGAAAATCGTTGTTCGAGCCAGCAAGGTAAATTCCACAGTCCGTAGAATGGGATTCGACGATTTAAACGTCCGCTGCAATAAATAAAACCCTTCGTAGAAAGTCGTCAACAACGGAGGGACATAAAATCCAACATGGCGTCCCTTCCGCGAGGCCGTGGCGTTCTGTGCCGCGGCTCAGCGAATCCATCCTCGGTAACGAGAGTGGGGTCAGCGATTGCGTTCCAGGAATGCGTGATGACTGCTTTGTTAGGAATGCGGAGCGATACCCGTGCGCTAAACGAAGCGACGCGAAACCGACAGGAGCGCGGATCGTGCGAGGGGTTGGAACGGGAGAACGGCGAGAGCGAAGAGAGAGGCCGAGAGATAGCGCGACGCGCGAGTTAGAGAGAGAAGCGACGAGCTTCGAGCCGCGCACGCCAGCGAACAGAGAAGGACGGAGCGAGAGGGCGAGAGGGTGGAGATCGTCTGCTACGTTTTACCGGAATGTGCCGACCCCGGACCTGCGAGAAACAGTACAAGTTCGAGGGGTTGGAACCATATTGGTTCCTCCATGGTTCTTGGGCGTTCAACGGAAGCGACCGGGCTCTTGAATGGAAGCATAGTTCGGAGATGGAGATGCGAATTCTCCATAACAATGGAAATAATAGAAATAATAGAAATAATAGAAAACGACCGGATTCTCCCGTTTAATCCTGATGGCGCATTCCTTCTCTTCCGGGCCACGTCACTCCCATCCTGCTCTTGAGAAAATCTAAACAACGTGAGAAGGAGGATGACCCCTGAGAGGCGACGCGATCCCGAAGGAAGAAGGATTAAGGATCATTCGATTCATCGATTCCCCTACGAGACGCATCGCAATCTCCGCTAGATTTTAGAGCCATTCGGACATAATAAAACTCAGCCATTTACCTTTAACAGACTATCAGGGAATTATTATTAAATTCCATACAATCCTTAAAAACGAAGTTATCGACTCACCCAGTAATAAAGTGTTCCACGAATTCGGGGAACGCGATCGGAAGAGGATTAATTAATTAAGAATTAATTAATCGACTCTCACGTGATTCCCGGATTTTGATAAGGGCTCTAAAAGTTTATGAATGACGTAACGAGCAGGGCCACTTGTAATTTCGAATTTGAGTGGATTGGTCAAAAATATTCTCTCGTTTCTCGTCATGGATGTTATCGAGTGAACTCTGCAAGGTATAGAATCACGGGCCGAGAGCCGGCGGTGGCGAATTCCCGGGAATTTGGAATTAATTGTCGCAGATCTCGAATGGCTCGCAATTCCGCTCGTGCCCGTGGAATGCCGGTAATGAGTACAATAAGATACGATCGAGCGAACGGGCGAAGGTGAGAGCGTTAGATTTCGATCAACAGAGGGCTTCAAAGAGCGATTTTCCACGTGCTTAAACACGGCGCCACGTGGCGCCACGCGCGCGCCGCGTGACGTAACTCGACTGTTAACTCCCGGTTTTACATACTGCTCATTGTTTGGAATCGAGAAGCAGTTGACTGTGAAACACTGAGAAGCACCGTGTAAGGCGTTTCGCCGATGTCGAGCGATACCGCTTCTCAGCTTCGTTCCAAGATGGCGGCGATACGCTAAACAGGACGGCCGGTGACGCCACTTTGATCGCACGTCGATATCCCTCGAAATGAGGCGCTTTCACGACTACTTTTTCCCGGTTTTATGTGCTGTTCATTCTTTGGAATCGGAAACCCATTGACTGTAAAACACTGAGAAGCACAGTGGAAGACATTTCGTTGAAATCCAGCGATATCGCGCCTCAGTGTCGATCCAAGATGGCGTCGTCGTGGCGTGCCGTCGCCATCTTGGATCGACGCTGAGGTGCGATATGGCTCTAATTCGACAAAATGTCAATCACGGTGGTTTTCAGTGTCTCATCTCGCATCGACATCCCTTGCAGTAAAATAATTTCCAAGAAATACTTAAAGATCCATTCAGAACCGATGAAATCTGTAATTCCCTCGCCTGGTAGATCGAACGAAACCCCCGCTTCGCTCCGAAGACGAACATCAGGGTCCCTTCCTATTACGAGTCCTCTTGTTTGCGAAAACAAAACGAGCCGCGGCCAATAAATCGGGAAACGTTTATTTTGCAAAGTTTCCCAGGGTTTCGCCCCGAAAGCGTGGCGGTCCCCTGCCTTTCCGTGGGCGGCACTATTGATTCCAGAAATGCGGCCTCTTGGCAAATACTTGTTGCCGCCCGAGGTGGTTCAGGCCCAATTTCGCAGCGCCCATCCGATTCACCGAGGGGACTGCCGAATATCATATTGACAGAGGTCACGTGGCGACATAAACCTCTCTGCAGAGTCTGCTCGACCGACGCCGATCCTCGCCGGTCTGCTTCCGTGCCTGGGAAAGCTGGGAGGATTAAACGCTAGTTAATATTCTCGGTAATCTCTCGATTATTCCAGACATTCCCCCGACTTGCCGAGGATAGGAAAATCCGCGCCTCGCAAAAGTCGTCTCAAACATTTACACGAAACGTACACGCGAGACGTATTTTTCTCCTCCTAAAAAACATACTAAAATATACATTTATTAATACACGTCAATAATATAGTCATCTTTCATTTTCCACCTCTTTCGCCTCCGGCTAAGGTCCGAAGGGATTACTGCGCAAAATTCATATGTTTACCCGGCGTCTAGAATTTCCAGGTTATGTGTGAAAATCAAATATGGCCGCACCCTTCCTTCCGGCAGTCCATTCATACGTTAAGCCGTGAAGCCGACGGTGTTTGCCGGTACCGGACATTAACTGTATCTATTCGATACCCGGTCGGTCTTTGATATCGCCATGGTTCTTGGGGGCACAATTAGTAATCCCCGGCACGTGGACACACGCGACCATGGCCCATGGGGTACATGCCTCTGGCCCAGGGGCTGCAAAGGTTGGTCACGCGCACTTAGAGAAGCGCACTTCATAAATACCCCCGATAGTATTTCATGCTGCGGTAGGCGTTAAACTACCCCTTCCCTCCCCTTAACTCCAGCCGGAAAATATTCCCTTTGTCCGCATTCTAATCATTTTGAGGCATCGAAGCGCCCGAAAGGTTCTCAGGCAACTCCGCCATTTTTCTTTAAGCGGAACCTTCTATATCGCTCCACATAAATCCGCACTTTATGCGAGGTATACATTTAATTTACCTCCGTTAATTCTTGAGATTTACAGAGAAATAAAAGGAATACGAAGTAAAAATAATCCCTCTTAAAATGAGGAATTAATATTTTGCATAATTTTATTTGGGTTGAAAATGTCATTTCCATGTGATCGCTACTCGCCGATTTTTTAAGGAGAATTTGCCTTACTCTTATTTTTTGCGTCTACAAGGTTGTATTAATTATTTAATTAATGTATTAGAATTTTTGCAGGAATAAGCACCTTTCTCCGCAGCTGCATTCGAGTCTTGCAGTGGACATGGGTACACAGGACCATCAGGGATCGTAAAAACGGGGCCATGAATATGTAACTGTTGACATTTCTATCCGGGGTGACGCGTGCTAGGATACGGCGCGAAAGTGAGACACGTTCTCCGCCCAAAAGTGCAACCCTGCCAGAAGGTTCCCACCGCGGCGATGAATCTCTGAGGCCGAGGGACGTCACATTTATAACCGCGAATAAATGGGCCTTAATGACTCCTATGGCACGGCATTTAATGCCCGAGGCGCGTGCCCCGGCGCTTAGCATTGGAAATTCTCTGCCCACCACCTAATCTCTCGGTTGCCTCCCATTTCGAACTTGAGCCGAACTCGGAGTGCGAGTTCTGTCACCTAGTGAATGCCACGAAACTTCCCCCAAGCTGTGGGACTAAATAAGTCAACGAGGAAAATGGAACATCCCAGCTTATCCCAAGACCGACGCCGAAACCAGCCAAAAGTTCCGCCAACTCGTTAGATTTCGTATCGATGGTTGATAATCAGGTTGTCGATAACGATGTATATTCAGCCTCGAGTTCTCAGAGACGTGTCATCGACGAGCGATATCGTCCCCGAGCCTCGACAGGTGTCGGCGATAAAGATTCGGGTTAATAAAACGCGGGGAGGCGGTATGTCTCCCACCTCGAGACTTTGACCTTGTTTATTACGCCTCGTAAGACTAATTAGAACTTCTCTATTTGGCCGATAGTCTCGTCGGCCCTGATATATTCTCACGCCGGAGTTTCGGGCAATTCCTTGCACCGGCCTCGAAGAAAAGCGAGAAAGTACGATCTCGGTAATGGCCGAGCGTCCACGCAGACTCGCAAACAAGAGGGCGCAGCATCCAAGACGAGGCAAGGCCGCGGGGGTCGTGTGGCACACGCATGCCAGGTTTAATACCATAGCTTGACTGCTTGCTCGGTCTGTAGTAGTAGGTAGGTATATTGGCGCCTGCCGTTAAGCTGATGTTGATCCCTTGTACCGTTCCAGGGCCGCTTCACAGGAAGAGACGCCGACCGGCGCCATTTTTCCTCGAGGTTGGAGACTCCTACAAAACGCTGCAAACCTACGAATAACACCGATCTCCGAAAATATTGTTTCTTCCCGGTTACCCGACCCGGAAAATACGTTTGTATTATAAATCCTATTATTAACCAGAGTTTAAGGTTTCCCATCCAGGTTTTTAAACCGAGTTCAGATTTACTGTCTAAATTTTAGTTTCTACATCCCTCTATATCGGCTCCCGTTGTAAACGTATTTTGAGGGTCTGTAACTAGTAGAAGGCAAAATTTTATGGATTGGAAGTGTCGGAAGATATATTGAAAACAGACCCGAGTGTTTGATTATCAGCGATAGGGGGAACGGTTGTTAGGTTAAGTTTTTTAAGGCAGTGGCGCCGTAAACTTATTGAAATTGTAAAGTAGGTGCGTGATTGGAATTAGAGGAGGGACTCGAAAGGACGTCCCTGGCTATTCACGGGGTCTAGGCTGTACTGTAGCATTGTATAAAGCGCCATGGCTCGTCCTGTAGTAGAACTTCCCCTGCGCCCCACCTCGCGGCGCTATTGACGGGAGTTTTAATAAAACTACCCCCACCAGGAGCGGACGTCAAAGCGGTAGAAAGGTCCCGAGAGGGTAGAACTGAGGAGATATTGAGTAAAGCAAAGATTGTCAGAGTCTGGATATCGCGGACCCGAAGAAATCCCGAGATGAAGAAATCCAGGAGGGATTCCGATTTCGACGAGAGTCCCGACTCCACTCTCGAAGCTTCCTCCCCGTTGCCATTATGTTAAGTATGGCATTTCGAAATAATAACCGCCAGAGATTACATTAACATATCTTATCTCAGGTCGCGCCCCCTGGAAGATTCCACGGCTAAAATCGAAAAAGGAACCACATCCGCGGCGATGATATCGAATCTATTAACTCCACTTTGCAATCTGAGGAAGAAATTTATCTTCGAGAGGAGACCAATTATTTGAAGGCGCTACTCAAGAATCTTCTATTCTTCCTACAATATGACTGCCTTTCGCACAACTTCACCGATTAAAATACTCATACTAATATATGCACTCGTTCATTGGTTATTCTTATGCCGCAGTAAATTGCAGTAAAATGACATCGTCTCTGTAATATCACATTCAGCAATTTGGTTAAGTTAAATTAAATAATTCGGGTAAAAATTGACTATTACAGTGAATACCCATTACGTGTATCCATACATTTCCTTATTTGTAATCACTCCATTTTACGTTCTTCTAACTGTGAAACCTCAGTTACGGGGTGTGTAAAAAAAAATTAAATTTCCATTGATTTCTGCTAGGAATTTTAATTCGAGTTTCCGCTCGGCGTGTTATTTGAGTAAAACTCTGATTATTGTAATTTCATATGCGAAATGCGTTCTCGGCTGGGAGTCGCGTTTTGGGGGCAGAAATTGAAGCGTTGGGAGCGTTTGCACGAATGACCGACTATTGCTCAACGACGCGAAAGCACAAATAACGGTAATAGGAGGATTAAAACGGTTTGTGGTCAAACATACTGGGAGCCCACGGTGAATGCTAGAAATGGCAGATCGCTCGCACATACAAGGACAGTACACGCCACTTGAGCACCCCAAAACTCGTCCTTGTGTGCCTCCGATCTATGGACATTCGACGATGCATCATAATACGCGATGTACGAGCTCTGAGCATTGTGCGTTACGAGGATCACCTTTGTACTTCGACATACTGCGAAAGTAACGAGGCCGACAATAGATATCGACGATCGATACGCGTATCGATACCGCATAATTAAAAAACCTCTCTAGGTAGGCGCTTTAACAGGTGCAGAAAAGAAAAGGCGTTGGATTTTAATTTTTTAAATAAGGATTAAAATTATTAATAATTTGTCTCGTTCATTTTCGTCGTTAGGGGATCGCTTATGAATTCCATATTTTTGGGGATGATGGAAATGTGGAAAATGGCGGTCTCTCCCTCTCGTTCTTCGCCGGCGATCTTCGGAAAAGGGTGCTCGCGTGGTTGCGTTTTACACCCTCTCACAGAGCACGAAACATTCCTGGCATATGAACTTTTTTAATATATATGCAAAAGTACACGTGCTTCGCGCTAAGATTAAAAAGCAGGCCCTCGGAATGCGACTTTACGTACGCAAAAGACGCGGTAAATGGCGGCGATGCGAAGTCCAATTTTGGCGCGGTTTTCAAATAAAATGAATTTTGTTTCTGGGAATGTGGCATCGATCGGATCGGTGGAAACCATTGTCACGGATAGGGCAGGGTAATTGACAATAAGGGCTTGTTTACTCAAGCAAACTGTTATTGCTTTGTACAGGACATAGCCAATGAGTCGAAGCTGGATCGTTAAGAAATTTACCGAGTGTCGTCCTGTGGAAACTGTCGGACAATTTACACGTTTACGCGCGAGGGTCAGCTACATCGGAGTTGGACCGAACAACATTTCTTACGACTCTTCTGTCTTTCGTGCCAGTTGCGATCTTCCTCTAACGCTAAGAGCTAATGTTTAATTTGTGAATAAAAGTGCGTTCCTGATTTTGTTATGAATTTATTGCCCCGAGGCGATATATTAACCCGCAGTAATATTATAAAATAATATAAATTATTATCCCCTTCACGTAATCCTTCCAAATATTCTACATTATTTTCAAACAGAGAAAATTGTTTCTCCCTCGAGCGCTTTGCGAACGGGAAGAAAAAACGTCGTCAAGCGACTTTTCAACAAGGTTGCATTTTCGAATGCAGGTGAAAAATATTTTCTTCGGGTTTCTCGGGAGATAATCCACTTTTTCTAAAAATCGTTGTCCTCGTTCTCTTAAGCGCTTTGCGAAAGGGAAGAAAAAACGCCGTCAGGGGACTTTTTAACAAGGTTGCACTGAACAAGAATGCAGGCGAAAAGCACCTTCGGGTCTCTCGGGAGATAATCAATTTTTTTCACGAATCGTCCGACTCGTTTTCGCGAGCGCTCTGAGAAAGGGAAGAAAAAACGCCGTCAGGTGAAGACAAGATGCAAGAGAGTGAGAACCCCCGCCGAGAGTCAGTGTTTGCGCATGTCCCTTTATCGGGGGTGGCGTGATAGCGAGAGCGGGGCGGAGCCCGGACCTCGCATGGCCTCACCGAATAACCTCGCGACGCCGCTCCTCCGCGAACCTAACCTCCAAGCGCGCCCGCTCGTCGGTACGCCTCCGTTGTTTTGCCGTTTATACCGTTCGGGTCGCTTAGGCCGTTTAAGCTCCCCGTGTCGGGATTCATCGCCCTCGATGGATTCTTTAAGAATCGACAATCGCGACTCGAGAATCGCCGCTCGTTCGAGTGACCCTCGGAAGGGGCGTCGTCGCCCCCTCAACGCCGCCATTTTGAGATTTCTGTCCCCGTTTATTGCGCAAGACCCAGTTTCTTCGACTGGGCGTGTTGGACGTTTAACTTCTTCGCCTTTGTCCTCGTAGTGTAGGATTTTCTCGGGATTATCATGTCGGAAGTTTCGCCCGAAGCTTGAGCTCGACTTTCTCGGGTTAACTTCGGTCTTTCGTTCCAGTTGACTGCGATTTCAGGAAGTTTAGCGAGGACTTCATTTCGGAGCGTTGGCTTGAGATATTTTTTATATCCGGGATGAAAGGCGTTCAGGTTTTGAAATCCTCCGTGAAACGTGTCCGCGGTAACGCTCTCTGGTTCTTCCCTTTTATCCGGCGAAGAGCTAAGATTTCTCAAATTTGTACCGCATTTCAAAATCGAGTCTGCCCGATATTCATCATCGATTAACGGCGTTTAGGGTTAGATATCCTCTGTATCGAATACCATCGACGTATCGATACCATCGCCCCTTTGCTCTTGACTCTTAACGTCCCTTGAATTAGGACCAGATGCGAAGTCAGATTAACAAAACAGGTGTTTAACATAATACGCATCCAGGGTGGGATCCATTAGGGGATGATCGGCACCTTCGATTTGAGGTTAATCTTAATCCTCATGGTCACCCTAATTCGAGGCAGGTTTATTTACAAAGTAAACGCAGTCAAATTTCCAAGGCTCTTTGCATTGCCTCGAAATTTTGCATTTGCCGATTTTTGACCTGTTGACTCGATAAGGCAGGTGGCCGGGATTTTTGGAAAAAGTCAAGTAGCCATTCGATACCGATTATCGCCTTCGGCCTCTAAGCCCGGGTCTCGATTTTCCGGCATGATCCGATATAAATGCGCGTTAACGAGATTAGCCCTAATTCCGGACAGGGAGATCAGGGGTGTAACGATTAATCTGGGCTAGGATTTGCATTGCCTCGGAATTTTGTCTGTGCCGATTTTTGATCTGGCGTCTCGATAAGGCAGGTGGCTGGGATTTTTGGAAAAAGTCAAGTAGCCATTCGATACCGATTATCGCCTTTGGCCTCTAAGCCCGGGTCTCGATTTCCCGGCATGAATCGATTTAAATGGGCGCTAATAAAATCTTCCCTAATTCCGGACAGCGAGATCAGGGGTGTAACGATTAATCTGGGCTAGGATTTGCATTGCCTCGAAATTTTGCTTTTGCCCATTCTTGACCTAGTGACTCGATAAGGCAGGTGGCCGGAATTTTTGGAAAAAGTCAAGTAGCCATTCGATACCCATTATCGCCTTTGGTCTCTAAGCCCAGGTCTCGATTTTCCGGCATGATCCGATTTAAATGCGCGCTAACGAGATCAGCCCTAATTCCGGACAGCAAGATCAGGGGTGTAACGATTAATCTGGGATAGGATTTAATATCGGGTATAGACGGCCACGGGGACCTCGACACGGCGTGGGGCAGCTGTCGGTCGACACCGGCTGCACATACAATATCCCTGCAGCGGCAGGTTTCGAGCAGGGGCGGCCAAGAGGGGTCCAAGATGTCGGGTTCTTCTCTATCCGGCGATGTGGGTGTCTCCCGCCACGCTATACGTGGCGTCAGCTTGTCGAGGCTCCGAGAAGAAAAGCTTCGCTTTATGCGCCGATTCGTTCGGGAGTGCGCACCATTTTACGGCCCCGAGGCCGCGATCAGGCCTAGGGTGCGAACCTAACCTCTCCCGCGCGACATCGAGCATAGGACGAATGTATGTCCACGAATGCGTATACACTCCTCCCACAATTTGCCCGCTAAATTATAACACAATTGCGTAAGTTGTGTTATAATTTACATTACATTACATTACATTATTATCTGCTTTTTATTTACAATATTTTTTCCTCTTTACCGACAGGCTTTACGCAACGCGATTTTCATTCGGGTTAATCGCATCCACGTGGAACGGATACTTCGCAAAAAAAGAGATTAAGTAAATTATTATGATTTTGGCGTTAAGGTAATATGAAAGGGGCATTCTATATGTGTATATATATCAAATGTGAAAATATGTATAAAACTTTTCTCCAAACTGGGTGCGCCGAATTGTCTGACACCTGATGGATTATGGAATTTTTCGATAAATGAAATTTCACGAGCATCGCGTTCTTCCTTAGGGTTTCCACAATCTCGTGATGAGGTTTCAAATGATTCGGTGCACCGAATTTGAAGAAACGTTTTATAAATGCTTTAACTGTTTGGAATGCATGTATGACACTTTCATATTACCTTAAGTATTCAGTGCCGTTTGCGCATGTTTTCTAACGTATTTGGCGCAAAACTGTACCAAGTTTCCTGATACTTAGTCTTAGTCTTGAAAATTGGCTAAGCCGTGAAAAAAAAAAAACGCTCGATGGACTAATCAACCTAACCTCTCCCCGAATCTTTTTCGGCCTTCCTGGAAGAATTTGAATTCCTCGTCAATTGTATTCATTTTTTCAAATTGTACAGTTATGCTTTGTGTAGTTGTTATTTTATTTTACGACTTGCAGCAGTTTATTGTTATTTTTTTTCAATCCTCTTGACGATTATACTAAATTGTATCTCTCGTTACCCCGAAAATGAGGCAACGAATTTCCGCCATAACCTCAAAAATCGGTCCGTTCGTTCGACAAGCCCTAATTAAGCCCGGCTCGATTAAAGCCGGCGATATACAGGGCAATTTTCGCAAGCCGTCGCACGTTTTACGGGAAGCGCGTTTTTCCTGGGAAATCGGAATCCGTAAACCGCGAGGCGGGCAGGAAAATCCGGAAGATCGCTTTCCGATATACGGGGGAATTTCCACGGTATCGTTTTCCTATCGGCGCGTTCTTCGCCTCGCCACATCACCGCGGCAACGCGGGGATTGTAATGTCCAATAAATTGATATAAATACGAGCCCCCCCGCGTACAGCCCTGGCTTAAGAATGCGGGGAAGGGAAATATATTAATACGTCGCCAGGGGTTGGCGGCACGTGCGCCTTCTGCAACCCTAGCACGCGATTCGCTCGCTGGGGAACTTGGACAATTCGAGGCCGACTGTTCTGAACTGTTCCAAGGGTCGACCACCCTTCAAGAATGCGCGTCTATTCCGGGGAGACTTTGATAAAATACCAGGGTTAATTATGCGTATGGTGCCCAGTTGGTTTTACGCAGGTTTTACGGGGTCGTACGGGGTCTCCTTGAACCATCATGAGCTTTTTCGACGAATTTTCGACAGGGGACATTTTTGGATTAGACCCCTGCTGGGTCTGTAATTTAATCCAGCTTTTTGGTCTGAATTTATTATCCAGGCTTGTCCAAATCCGCGTTTACATCGGATTAAAATGTAGAAATTTGATAATGAGAGGTAATTGTAAGGGATGATAGGAATAACGCTTGTACGTGAATGTCAACATTTGGTGTTTATTGTCCGCAGAAGTCGCTCTTGACGCGGTGAATGTGCGATGCCGAGCGGATAAATGAATTATGCGCGAGACGGGAACACATGAGCTGAGCCTTTATGTAGAAAAATATATAAAATAATTTCAGCTGCACTTCCGGTGGTACTCCGGGGATGCCGCGCCGTAGTCTTGAAGGCTGAACAGGTCGCTGCTGTTCTTGTGGAGGTATCTTAGGAAATCGTGAATGTGCGCCAGCAGAAGCTGGATGCTTCTTTCATCTAGAGGAGTGTAGGATAGCATGCTTCCAAGTTTCACTGAAACGGGTTGGAAGAGAGTTTTATATATTATTGACTCGAGGAGGTTATGATAATTACCGAATAACCTAAGCAAATGGAATGCTCCGTATATTTGGCTGGGTGGAGTCCCAGGCTTTTCGGAAATAATTTCTCCGTACTGTTGGCGCTCCCATCTGTACAATAATTGTGTTCCTAACATTACGTTGAAGTATTCACGTAGACCTTTTGTCACCTCCATTACGGCACTCTCCCTAAAAATTATTTGAGATCAGTAAATTCTGTAGCATATGTGCTACCAGTTAACAAAGGAGTATTCGGATAAATGTGAAATTCAACCTACTTGTTTGGATTATTAGTTTTGCTAGAGGTCTTAAATTTAACATAGTCATCTAGAATTTGATCCACGGTATGTCTCGCAGGCAGAATTACTAGCTTGCGTTGCCTGCTGATGGCATCCCAGTCGTCGACCAACCATGGCTTCAATTCATCTGGCATTTTTACTTTCACTTCCACTTTTGTTAGAAATTGTTCCTCCGTTTCTACGGATGGATCTATGCGACTGTAAAAGGTAAAGAAAAGATGATTAATAAGATTTCTGGAGTCAGTAGCGTGGCACATCGATATGAAAACATTTAAAGAAATGATGCAGAGATAACCTTCTCTTTTTTCGTGATGCATCCGATGACGAGTCATGAGAAGACGGCGTAATGGAACCCCCCGTAGTTTTATTTGAGCGGCCACCCATCTTCTCGTTAGTTAGGCCAGGTGTGCTAGCTCTGCTTTCGACATCTTTGTCCTTATTACTAGATTCAGACTTTCGACCCTGTGTCTTTAAAGCAGTAGTGGCCTTTTTCCCCTTTTGAGATGCTTGTTGAGCGGCGTGTGCACGTTGCACTTCTTTTTGCTTCTGTACATTCCCTTCGTTGTATTTAAGAACACGACTCTCCGGCACCCATTCGTCCCAGCTAATATTAAAAATTATACACTTACATACTCCTCTCAACGCAATAAAAAATATACATACTTTTTATTCCACCCAGCGTAGTGTATTAAATACTTGATCTGTTTCTCTTTCGTGATCTGAGCCTTCAGACATTTTGCTTCATATATCAACGGGCCATGGAAACATAGAACTTTCTCCCCTGTAATAAGCAACAAATATCACATAGAAATGGGCAATTCTACGTTCATGTACCACTTTTCAATCAATAATATCTCCCACCTTCTTGGAACTTGCACTTTGGCGGCATCTCATCAGTGAAGAGATTTTTGTGAACTTTTTTCCCGAACGAAACCTCAATCGTTCTTGAGATTAAAAACACCCGACGTTTCTGTCAAGCGTGGAAAAGTTGTAACGCTGCTGATTGTGACATTAGCCTGCAAAACAAACGTAGTTGCACAGCTGTAGACATTTCTCGTTCAATTTGTCAGTCTAAGGCGGTTTACCATTCTTCGGGCAGAGGGCAGTGACGGCGTTTATCGGCCCTTGGTAATACCTAAGGTAAGAACTAACCTAAAAAGATCATAGGATAAACTCGCTGTACCATCTGCAGGTACATTATCGTTTCCGTTTCTGCAGGTCACTAATTACTGTGTTCGACATACACGTTCAAGAGGAACATGATTACTTCCTTCACTCTTTTTCAAAAATAGATTCGCTGTATTTTTGCGAAGAGGTATCGATAAGTTTCCTCCAAGATGGTGGCACTAGAGCAGCCCCGAGAAGGGCAGTCCGAATTCTCCCACACTTTAACCTGCCACTTCACCTTTTCAAACCGAGTGACCCGGTGATCTAAATTAGGGGGCCACAAATTATGCAAGGGATTTTTTTAGTAGTCGGCAGGGACATTGACAGCGGACCCTGAGGAAGTTGCACTTAAAATTGGAGCTCCATTGATCGTTCTATTTAAAACGGGCATGTCGAGGATTCACATTTTCACCTTTTACGAATATAATCACCATTTACGAATACATTTTATTCTTTATTACGAAACGAAACCTTTATTCTTTATCATCCCTGGTCTTTAAAGAATAACGATCGATCCGTGCCATTATTGCATTTATCGCCGGTGATGTCGGTAGATAAACATGAATTTTACTATAGTGACGTCAAAGTCACTATTGTCAGCAGGACGTTACCGAAAGGAGTCATATACACATGACGCACATACTCTCAATAGTTTAGTCAATATTTCTGTTCAACGGTTCTCTATAGTTTTATTGTCCCCTGGGGCGGCCTCGGGGAAAAAATTACGTAGCTATTTAAGGGAGTGTTCGCGGAAAAAAAAAGATACTTAAAATAATTAACATCGCAACGTTGCCAAAGTATACGGTGAATAATTTGTTCGATCTCGTTCTTCTTCGACGTAGGTATATCTACGAGATAAGATATACTTCATCGAACGGTTCACTCCACTTTCAGTTTCAGAACTCTCGATTACAGTACGACAGCCGCCAATTTATCGGCGATGTAATTCGAAACTTTCGGCATCTTATCGACAACCTGAGACGCTTAAAACTACCAAACCCTGTAAGCGATCCCATATTAGTTTAAGCCGGTTAAGAACTGTCATCCTATTAAACTATCAGGTAAATAACTGTAACCACCTAATATAATGCCAAACTATTACGAAGTTCGCCGAGCGAAACCACAGACATTCATTCGCAATCCATTATCCCACTTATGCCGTAATTTCGCTAATCCAATGCAATCCCCTAACCCCGCAAACATTTCCGACAAGTATACAACGACTACAAAGCAACCTTTAGAAATCCGCTCTCTGGGCACATTGCAAGATCCAATAACCTCACAACGGTAAAAATCATGAAATTTCATTTATTAAAAATAACACAATATATCATAGAATTAACATCCAAGAAGCGGCACAACTCGAAGAAAGTAGTCGATCACTCGCCTGCGTCAGACCGGGCATCACGTGGTGGATCCTAACCTCTTCTTTTCCCATATTTTCGGTTTATATCCTCCCATTATATGTATCCGATGTTCGCATCTTAGATTCAGGTCTCTGGACCTATCCCCGGGCTTAAACCACAGCAATCCCTCGGTGTAAACGTCGAATCTCAGTTCTTCTAAACAAGAAGTAGTCGAGATCCGCATGCGTCAGCCGCGCCACGTGGTCGCGGTAGACGGCGAGTATTCTCCTGGTCTTGGTAAAATTCTATCGTTGCCCAATATCCCGTGTCCGATCCACGAAATATACCGGGGATCAGAAAATAGATTTCTTCAGGATCCCCGTGGATCCTTGAGGAGGCGGATTGCTGGATCTTCGCGGAGTTACAGTCTGATTCCGTCAGGGGCGCGCGAGGACCACGGAGTGACGGATCTCGACGCGTCGCGCGTCCTTGGTCCGTTCGTTTGGGCGAGCTCATTGTGTCTCAGTGGGTATGGTCGGATGCCTCGTCGAGGGTCGACGTTTTCCAGTGAGGTTAGTACGACTGGCGCGGTGTGGTACCGTGTTCATGATCGTGGGAGGGGTTTAACGGGCGGGTAGGGGTTATATTTTCATTGATCCGTCCATGGCGTGGAGGTTTCATGACGGAGAACTTACGAATCCTGAGTCGAGCGTCCCTGCGCGGATTTGGGGTCGCCTTAAAGAGCGCTCCCATTCTCGACCCCGAGACCGGATCCCGAATATCCAGCGCCCGAGTGGAGGCTCGACTTTTTCCGAAAACGAACTCATCGACCACCCCGAGTCCACCCCTCGGCGAAACTGGGGCGAAAGAGAGTTAACCGAATTCCCTTTAAGACTCCCACTGAAGAATGGGACGATGAAATCGATACCAGCGAATGGATAAACACGGGCCTTTCCGAGGAATTCCTGCACACATCTCAGGCTAAACCACAAACCACATGGGATAATTTGTATCATTCGATTTACTATAGATTTGTATTCATTTCTATTCCAACGAATCCGTACATCGAGCTCTGGTTAACCGGTTAAAGTATTTTTCTAGACGAACGGGAGCGAAAAAATCGGTGCAGCCAGTCCATGACGTAATCGCAGGTCCTTGTTAAGGTAAAACAATCGAGTTAAACCGATATTTCAGTCTTAACGAAAGTATCCATGTTCCCGACTTTAACTCAAGCCCATCGACGCACCGCTTCCGCAGTGCCTCGGTCCTAAATAGGACAGCTTTCCAATACCGAGTTTCTCCCCTGTCGCGGACCAATACAGACCCTGGGACTATATTTGCAAGTCCACGTAACTACTTTTCAAGTATCTCGTAAAACGGGTATTTAACAATATCTTCTACATATCATTTAAATCCTGAAACGTCCTGAAATAGCGGGAGGAATCACGGCACGTCTCCATGGGATATCTCTTTCAGAGCAGTCCCCATGGTCGGTGGTTCCTGCTGTCCAGAAGAGGTGTCCAAACAATCCCCAAAAGTAGCGGCAACCATTGCGGGTTTGGAAACGGCCCGGCCCGCGACAGAGTGGAGAGGAGGCTCGGCTAGTTCGCGAGGAGGCCGCTGAGCGCTGTCGGCGCGGAGCAATGCAGTAGCGGCGGTGCTGGTCGGGGCTGGCTTCGCACCAGGAAGAGGGTGGCCGAGCGAGCGAGCGAGAGAGAGAGCTTCCGCCCAAGTGGGAGCGAGACGGACGAGGCAGCGAGAGGGCGCTTGAGGGAGAAAGAGAAAGAGGCGGCGCGGCGCAGGAGTCCAGGAGAGCGGGGCTCAGGGTGCAGAGAACTCGGCAACGTCGCAACGGGCGAATCTCGGGCGCGAACGGTGTCTCGGCGGGTCCGCGTCTCGTTTCGGGGTTAGGAGTCCGCTCGGCTAGGGGGCGTGCGCGCGACACGGACCGCCGGCGGCAGCGCTGGTGCAGCGGAATCGAAGCCCCGCGGCCCCTCCAGCCCGACAGTGCGCAAGCTGCCGGACCAGGCCCACGCCACGGCGCCGCGAGATATGTCGGGGGCTCGATAGTCCGCTGAGATGTTGTCGCAGAGCGAGTTTTACGCCCTTTTCATCCGCTACACGTTCGTGTAGCATGACCGCGGGGCGGGTCCTTGCCGCTGTGGTGACGGGTGCTCGGGAATAGCCGCGGCTCAAAGAGGAGAGCCCTCCCCCCGGGAGGAGCCCGAAGAGGAACTCGAAGAACCCGAGGAACCCGAAGAACCCGCGAGAGGGCGCCAGTGGGACGAGATCGGAGAGAAGAGGAGCGGAGCGGCAGAGTGCGGAGCGAGGTCTTGATGTGTGCCGCGGTGGTGTGCCAGTGGTGTGACCCGGAATCGAGAGCGGACACAAGGAGGCCACTCGCCCAGGCCACTCGGAACCCGCCCCTGCGGCGCCTCGCCCTCGGGACCCGCACCCTCCGCCAAAAGACGCGGGCAGGACGCAGCGCCGACCTTACGCGAGCTACTTGCGCGAGTCGCACGTAAGTTCGCGAGTCTCTGGACGGAATACCCTGGACCTCGCTAGTCCCTGAGGACTCCTTGGCTCGCTGCATTCGCAGACACCGGGAGTCCCGGGCTTTGCGATCGGTCGGGACTATTAGGGGGATTTTGGGGCATTTTGGCTTTTGCATCCTGCACTTCCCGTAATGCCGCATCCTGTCGTTTCACTCTACTTGGCGCTTTACGCCGTGGATGGCGGTGACCTCCTTCTGCATGGAACCCGATTCTTGGGCGTCGGGAATCGTTTGGGGGGGAATCGGATTTTAGAATGGTGGAACGTCCTGCAGGGGCTTTGCGCTTGGCGATGCTACACGAGGGATTTGGGCGGTCGTGTCCCTCCGTCGAGCTTAGCAACATGGCTACGTCGACGTTCATTACCTTCTGTCCCTGTCACATCGAGGATGTGGATGTAGAGACCTCTGCTGGGGTCTTGCGGGTAACTTCGTCGATAGGCTCACCGATAGGGTTAAGTAAGGTGCACCGAGACACTCGAGTGCGTGGACTTCGTATCCGTTATGCTTCTAGGTATAGTTGGACTGCTGTAAATATGGCCTAGAAATTTCACGACATGGTCGGGTCGAATACCGGATCTCGAAAACGTTCTTGGAACGTTTGTGAAGGACTTTCTGCGTAGCCTCCCACCTACCCGCATTTAAAATATTTTTAACAGCTTCCTGGATTATTTTTCCACCCTGGATATATTTTCGGTAAACGTTCACGTTCACTTATGGGTAATTTTTTTTTTTTTTTAATCGTCGAACTAATTCGATGTGCATATTGTGTCTTTGTATAGCACGCCAAGTTAGGTTAGGGCAGGTCAGATGTCGAGATAAATTGAGCTATCAAAAGAAGCGTGGCTGCAGGGACTAAATCCATATCGCTGATATTCCAATCTAAGATCGGACGCCGATCAAAATATCCAGTCAATATGTAAATGGAACGTAACTCTACGTTCGCGTAGGCTTAGTCGAAGACTAAGGTAACCATTGATTACTTTTATGAGTCTACCCTATGAATAGCAACTCGACTCTACTACTTAAACCAAAAGCGTCTCCGAATCAATTCAGTAACCGTAAAAAATAGTTAACTCGTGAAATAAAATATTTTATAAAACATTCACACGTGGATATCTGAAATAAATTCTTGGCTTTTGCAACAGTCACTCGTAGGCGATGTAGAAGATCTTGTAACGAATAAGACGCCACGTGAGGGGTCGCGCCGCCATCTTGTTTTTTCTCAGATGACGAGTAGGGATAAGAAATATGATTTATATATTAAATATTAACAAAATTCGCGGGCAATTTAATCGGATATAAGGTGATTCCTTAATTAAATAGTTATTTGTCTTTAAAGGATTTCGTGTGCGAGATTTAAAATAGTGAGAAACCATGACGTACGTAAATTCACCGGGAAAAGGCTCGATTTTGCGAACTCTTGTACTAAATAAAATTTAACACTAAATAAAATGACATTAACTCCTTAACGTGGCACCTGGAAACGGGGTGTAAAATAAAATGGGGAAGATTTTCACGTCCCCTGATCTTCAACGTGAATCCCGACATTACCCGTTTCCCCACATTTTTCGCGTTCACCCTTTCGTCCTCGTCCATTAGGGTCCGACAATGAGACAACCCCTGGAAGTCTTCCACGTCACGTGACGTCACCAGACCTCCCGTTTCCCTCCGCCATTGAAGCGTCCTTATCACGGGGATCCAGGTAGGAAGGAAAGGACACTCCGCTCTCTCCCTTCCTTTCCTTCTCTCCTTTTTCCATCGAACGCGACGCTTTGACCTTCCGCACGATTGTGCCGAGCGAATTTCCAATCAATAAGCCAGAGGGAGAAAGAGAGAGACAGGGCTAGAACGAGGTCCGTCGACGATCCCCGATGAGACGTCTAGTGCAACATTTAAGGACCCTAGATGCCCAAAAGGCGTCCTCGCTATTCGTCGACCTGGTCGATATTTCTGGGAGGGAAAAAAAATTCTAGGGAATTCTGGGGGATTCAATTGGGCCTTAGAAACTCCCTGGAACCTCCCTCGAGGGCCTCCCGAAGCTACGTATATATTTTTTTCAATTTCTTTTTATTCGCTTCTCACGATGCAGTGCGCCGGCATAGACCAATAGGGTGAGGACGCCGCGAGACATTACCCAATAGGGCGCCCGTGTGGGTGCACTGCCGTCTGCTCTCGGTGCAAGTGCACCCCACTCGAGTGCACCACCGGTGCACGAGCACCCGCAATGACATCGCCGGGGTGCCATTCGGGGCCCCGAGAGGTTCGAACTTGTTTATCTGCTTATTTTTATTGTTTTTCCTATTCACCGAGGAGGCTCCAGGCAGACTTTTCATCGCAGACTGGAGAGCGGTACTCGAAATTTCGAAATTAACCCCGGAAATCGCCGAGAGAGGTATTCGTCTTAGGGAGTTTAACGCGCTGGAAGTCATATTTTAGTATTTTAGGAACCGTGGAATCCCTCTTCATTCCCGACGCCATTTTTCTTCACGGACTGGACCAGGTCGGGGGAGGGCCAAAGAATTCCCGGAAATCTTCGTCGGCTGGAATTCACGGGAGGTGGGATGAGTTTCCTCGTTAACTGAGCGGTGAAAAATGTCCACCCGGGGGGAGGAAGAATGGAGATACATAAAGGAGAAATATTTGGGACGGCCGAAATGACTTTTTATGTTCCCCGAGCCGCTACGGCAAATACATAAACATACGTGGGCGACCTCGCTGGGTATTCTGGGCCACTCAAGTATTTCCTCTGGACTCTGCAGAGGCAGGACGCCGGGATGCATACAGGAAGTCGAGGGAAATCCTTGAGTAATGTTTGCTGGATGTATTAGGAACGTTTCGGTGGGAAGGCGTTCCGAAAACGAAGGAATAGAGATGTGTGGGGGAGAAGTATCAGTAGTAATCACTCATTAGTCAGAAAGGAATAGTCAACGTCAAGTCAGGCGGAGTCTAACAATAATTCTGAAATCATCTGTTATAGTCATACTTAATAATTTCTAGTTTAAATTGCATTCCGAAATTTTGAAATAAAGTAAAGTAGAAGAGTCTCAGGAGTAAAAGCAGTTTTAGTCAGACAGGGATGGTCAACGTCAGCTCAGGCGCAACGTTCATGGATTGAATGCACTCGGTACATAGCGCAAATCAATATGCACACCTCTCTATAGTTATACTTCGACGTCTTTTTACACTACGCGGATATCTTTATCTGTTGATTCCAGCCTTCACTCGATATGCTCTATTCCCATTCGCAAATCAAATTCGGTGCGATATAGTGCACACCTCCTTTGAAGCAATTTGGTCTATCAAGAAATTCCTCGGTACACCGAAAATCATACAGCCATAAACAAGAACCAAAAAACTTCATCGTTAATAAAATGACAGAAAATATCACGGTAAATTATGATCATCGGGATAATAGGAAATATCGTAGCTGCGTTTAGTTTTTTTTTTCTCCTCTTCAGAAATGATTTCGTCGCATCGAATGTCGATATTTCCGCATCGGCGGACATCTTTGCGCTCTCGAGAGGGTTTCATCGGATCGGTCGTCGAGTTTTTCCCGACTTTTCCGAATCTCGGCCCCCCCCTCTCTCTCTCTCGGTACCTAGGCCACTCTTGATGCATAACGTGCGTACATACATGTAGGTCATTCCACCTCGCGGGGCGAGGTCATGCGCGAGCCGACATCTTGAGCCGCGAAATAATCCCGCAGCGGTGCCGGATGCGGAATCAAACGCGCCGGGAAAATCGGAGCTTTTCACACATCCCGGCGGACACGTCGAAGGGTATCCCGATATTTCCATTTCGTGTTCTCGGCCGAGCCGATGTCGGTCAAACGCCCTGCGAGGCTCGCCTGAAAAGTGCCACATATCCGCGAAAGTATTGATCGCAAGATAGCGTTCCCGAGCGCAGTTTTTAGGCACGACCCCGCGGAATATGTACTGCTGCCCTGCTTTAACGGAGGGAAGAAAAAGAAAAGGGGGAAAAAAATAGCATTCCGCCAAGTTCGGCGGAAACGAAGAGAAAAAAATTCGACTTCCTCGTTTCTTACGGTGGGGGCGAACAAATTCTTATCTCTTTTCAAAATCCCGGAGAACTACCCTCTTAGACTTATTCTGTGCTTATTTTAGATTATTAGGAAGCACGTGGCTGCCCTCGAATTTTCACCCTCGAAGATTTTCTTTGGGAAGTTGCAATTTTTTTTTATAAAGGGAATTTTGAGTTCCCGAAAAATCGAAAGCGTTATATGGGTCATCTCTTTTTACGGAAGTGTTCGATAGTCTAACGCGATTAGCGTCGATCGATCACTGGACCTCGTCTTAATTTTAGAAAGTAGCCGCGATTCCGCGCCGAATTAATCGATCAAGATGCTAAAACTGTTCAATTGTCACGGAACTCGGATTGACTTGGCCGGACTCGAGCTTTAATTATCATGTGCCGTGATGAAAATGAAATATTAATTAATCGGCAATCATTGGCGTAAAGAACTCCGACGATTCCGACCAAAATAGCGGACGACTTCCAATGTTGTCACCTGTCCGTCTCTTTTTAAACAATGCATAATATTCCTTAGCAGTCAATCATGCCCGACGTTGTCAATAACTGTCCTGCCCTCTTAGGCCTTCGCATTAGTGATCAATTTTCCCCTAAACGCGGTTTTTGCCATTTCCCATTTCGTGAAAATAAATTCCTCCGAAAATTCGGAATTTCTCGTTCAATTTCCACTGTCGAGGAGAACTATTCCTTTATTTTTCATTCAATGAGGAGGAGCTGGGGTTTTCTCGCTCGGAGTTTGCGATGATTGCGAGGATTCCGATCTCCCCGGGGAGGATCGATGAGCATCGATCGATCAAACGATACTTCTCGATGTCGGGAGGGAATTCTCTCTCTGGAGGGGCCTCGGAAGGGATCGGAGGGAGATTCGGTTTCCGCAAACCGGGAGGCCTGGTAAATCGCATTTCCCCGACTAGGGGAGGACGGAAAATCGTTCGGAGGGCAATAATTGCATTTCGCCAAGGTGTCGTTACGAGTTGCAGGGCGCGAGCGACAATTGGTTCTTAGAAACGCGCCGCAGTGTGTGCCACTTGTTCCACTTATCGAGCGGATTACGGCATGCCTTAGGCCGAGTTGCTGCGAGCGGCTTTTCCTTCTCGGAAAACATTTTTCCTCCCCCGAAAGCGACCCGGCTTTTTCCTCTTTATCCTCGAGACGAGTTCGGACGATTTCACTCTTGGCTGGTAAGAAATTTCCATCCACCCGAAAGAGGGCGTTTCTTCGACCACAATATATAGGAGCGAAATGGAAATGCGTAGGGGATACATAGGAAATACGTAAGAAATGGATAAATGGAAGATCACCCCTCAACATCCTCGGGAGATATTTTCTCAAATTTCCCAAAATTCTTCACATTGCGGGATAATTTACAGGAGTCAGTTTTTAACAATGGAAATTTGTTGTACATTTTTAGATGGTATTTATCGGCAACAGTCCTTGAAGGGTTCGATCGGAGGTTGATCGCGGCTTGATATCGGCGGATAATTGGCCGTCAACCTTGCACTTAGGAGGGATCAGAGGGTTAAACCGATCCATGTAAACAATGCTGTCCCTTTTAACACTAGCGTCATAAATAATAAGTACGCTGGCCTTATTGTAGGAACGATCAATACTACCCTAGTTGGAATGGAGGTCCTGCCACAATGAAACCGAGCGACGATTGGGCCGCATGTACGCACGCAAATATGTACGAACCTTTCTGAAAATCAACCGGCAATTTCTATTCTATTAAATATATCGATTTGCGGGAGTTGGGTATGTGCAATTAACGGGGGAATGCACTGGGCGCGCATTGCGACAATTTCCGATGGGTCTGACTTTGCGTTCTTTTCCCTCTTCAGTGTGCAATCCGTTTCTCCACTTGCACGGAAAGTCAACCTTCGACCGAGGGAAAAAAGAATTACGAGGAGTAACCCGGTTAATATTAATTTTTAAACCCAGCTAGAGTGTCCGGGGAGGTCGGGGAAAATTTTTCAATTGCCTTCCGGCATTTTGAGCCCTTTTGGAAAGCGGAGTGCGCAAGTCTCAGGGATAGAGTGGCTACCTTGTCGTAAAGAGGCCGTGTCGGGAAAATGTTCTTGGCGCGCGACAAAGGCTTTGACTCGATGAACTTCGCGCACTCGGCCTGCGTACTTCATAAATATGGATTCCAGAGATACTTTCGCCCCGTGGGCATGTTTCTGCGAGAAGATGCCGCATTTGCATGTGCTTAACGATTTTTCGCATCAGTCGCACCTTTCTGCATGCAGCATCCAAAATGGAGGGGCGGAGACGCGTCGTCGCATATTTTCGCCTTGGCGATTAGAAAGATTCTTTCATTTATATTTTTTGTAAATTCATTTCAGACTTAGCACGATTTCAGGACTTGTTTCAAGAAGCGCGTTTAAACGTGCCGGGCTTGTAATTCTCGGTCCCTCCACTATGATCGTTTTCTCTCTCTCTCTCTCTCTTGATATTTTTTTTTTCGTTTTATTTTTTACAATCGACGTACGGACTTAATGGAGGGACGAGGAACTCTCTTCAACGTGTCCACGGGGATGTTTAGCGATGTTTACTTTGACAACTCACAATGAGCCCGAAAAACCGGGAGGCAAGAAGAGCAAACTTCTACATGCAGGCACTCGGTATGACCGACTTAAACTCGGAGCAATTCTCCGATTCCAATCGTGTACTACACGAATGCTGCGAATGTAGGTAAAGGTGAGGACGCGTTCACGGTTATGCATTTCTGGCGTTTCTCTCCTCTTCCGAGAGTTTTGACATCGAGCGGAGTTCTCGAAAGTAAAAACGGACCACTTGGACGAGTCGCCTCTTTTCATTAATATCCAACGGGGGCGGTTATGATTCCTCCCTCGTTATTCCTTTTTTCCCCAGATTTCGGGAAAACTCGCAATCAGACGTTGCGGAATTAAGCTTCTCGATTCGAGTCCGCAAATTACGCCGATACCGAGGGTTTAATCCACGACACTGAACACGGTGGACAATTCGGGATTAAACGGCTTCCGGGTTTGCGCAATGCATCGGAGTGTTAACAATCGAGTCGTACGAAATCCAATTTCGGAAATCCATCCGGACCGCGAGGTGAAATTCCCGCAGTGTAACCGGAATTTAGGATGAAATCTGCCGACTATCGATCGGAACAATAGACTTGGGAGATTTTTGCGATTCCAGGGAGGCTCTAGTCGCCGTTTTTCGTATATGGATAGCGAATTAAGACCAGGTCACGACAGGGGATTTCTTGACGCATTGCGGAATCTTAAAGTGCCCGGCGAAATTCCTGAACGGCCGTGGGAATGTCCTTTTCCCCCGAAATCTGTCGTTTTCCCAGCACTTTTCCGGGATTCGCGGCACGTTTGGCACGTTTTCCCCGTTTCACGGTTCAATCGCGAAGTCCGGGGAATTTAATTTTCGGCCCCGATATGGCGGAAACTTCCCCCGATTGGACGTTTCGCCTTACAGGAGTCTCCTTTTCTCCCTGGGAATTAAATTCCTTCTTTTAAGTCACTTCCATTGTTACTACATATGCCCGTTCTAAAGTATATAAGAGGCTTCCTTCTTATAAGAAATTGACATAAGTCGCTTTCGTGTCGCCTTAAGGGTCGCATCGTTGCCTCGCCGGACTGCTCGCTGATAATTACATCCGATTAAAAACGAATAATCCGATAATCCCTCCTTCGCTCAACAGGTGCGTAATCTGATATAGACATGTCGGTATACACTGTGGTAATGTAATTCCTCCCACCTTAGGACGAAAGTCTGCGAGCCACGAGGTTTATTCTTAATAATAAATCATGAATTACGGAGGGTTTATATTCAGTCCATGGGAGTTTATTCGGCTCCAGTTTAATCGATGACTCTGGACGTAATTATAACTTGATAAGTAATTAAGAACTAATAATAGCGGGATTCTTTGGCCTTCCTAACCCTAGCATTTCCTCGCACTCGTCGATGCCCATGGCTTTGACCTAAATAACTGATCGATACAATGTTAAATGACCCAATTTTAACACTTTAGCGAACACAGACCCCACGAGTACTGTATGCATCGTTTAGTTAATACTGACCGGTCTCGATACACCGTTAAAGAAGAATTATTACCGAATTACTCGATTACAACTCCCGGCCGCTTCGCCATTAAATGACCCCTGCTTGAAATGCACTTTTACTTGAATACCGATTTAAAACAAATGATTGAAGGTATAAACGGCGATTTTTTTTTCTTTTTAATTCCCATTCGTCCCATGGTACGCGGCGATTGTTCCCCATTGTCGATCCCCGAAAATTCCCTCAGCTCCATTAACACACATGGCTTTGACCCAAATAACTGATCGATAATGTGAAATGACCTGCACCTGCTTGTTTGGTCGAGGGGTGTATGGGGTGTGTTCGGTACACGACACTGTACCGAATTTAGAGACCCGTGCAGTCGGTTTTCATTTCGACGAAATGCACCCCAATAATGGCGGGCGATAGAAAAGAGGTCGCAAGTTCTTCCCCTGGGATGATTTTTTTACCATCGGTCCATCTAACGACACGTTATCGTTTCTGATTTCAGATAAGAACTAGTTCAAGTCCGGACTATGATAATTCAGATAAATGATTGATTCTATTCGCCGCTTCATGTACACGTGAGTATCCGTATATACGTAGAGGAAGAGTCCCTTTTATTGTTAATTAATTTATATATATTTATATAATAATAAAGTTAAAATTAGTTCGGCGATAGGTGGACACATATGGTTTGGGACTATTTTTATGTCGCCATTTTTCCAACAGGTTGGACATGAGAAGTCCTGGTTCACGTTGGACGAATTCCAACATAGCACGCACTGCCGCAGCGCGTTCGCAGCTCGAAGTCGCCGCCATTGCATCGAGAAAGGACACCGGGGGGTGCGAAAGTATTTCCTGTGGAACACGAGACGGGAGTGTCGGTGCCGAGACTCGGAATTCGCGGAGCAACCTAGTGCATCTATCCGTCCTACCCTGCAGAACCTCGCGATTCAAACTTCCGCGGCCATTTTCTATCGGGTCCCTTCGAAGCCGCGTCCAGATTCGCACCCAACATCGGCAGCATCCGGGGACTAAGCGTCGTCGTCATTTCAAGAATTGTTAGCACCGGTGGTTAGGTAAACATCTCGTAAATTCTCCCCTAAATAGAGAAATCGTCATTTCAAGTATTTTTACCACCGCTGGTTAAATAAATATCTCGTAAATCCTCCAATAAATGTGAAAATGGTAATTTCAAGAATCGTTAGCACCGGTGGTTAAGTAAATGTCAATAATGAAATGGTCACATCTTGAAAAATAAATGTTACCATGATTTTAAATTCCAACGATGGGGTAAATGTAATTTTTCTTTTTTCTTTCTTTTTTCGAAGTCTGGTCAGTAACCGTTTATCAGCAGCAGGACTTGCCTCGGCAAGAAAGAGAGAAGGATAGTGGCCGACGTAAATTGGATTTGTTGTCGCTACTCAATCTTCGGAGTGGACACTAAAAAATAACTCAAGGAGGTGCGAGGGGGAGGGGAAAAAAAAAGTGCAACGAGAAATTGTGTCAACCCTTATTAAGGGAATTACATGCGCCAAGGAGAGTGTGTGCTAAGTAGGTCAGGGCGATGTGAGCACGTTAACCAAAAATGGCTATAGCTGGGGAAAAATCATTCCAGGCGTGATTCTCTGACCTATTCGAGAGTCACGGTATCGGAGACGATATTATCGATCAATTATCGCGCACTCTCGTGGGTATCGTCCCTATTTTCTAATTCTTTTTCCTTCTCTCTTTCAGAAAGGTGGCTCGGTTGTGCTCAGCGTAGACAATGTCTGAAGACTCTAACTCTGTATCAGAGGAAGAACGAAGTCTGTTCCGTCCGTTCACGCGGGAATCCTTAGCAGCAATCGAGACTCGCATCGCCGAGGAGCATGCAAAACAAAAGGAGCTTGAGAAGAAGAGAGCGGAAGGGGAGGTACGCTCCATTTTATATTTCGACACCCCGCGCGCGGTTTCCGCGGGAGATTTGAAATTCCCACGTCTTGGCATCAACTTTTTCCGAGGTCGAGGCGCGTTTTGCCCATTCCACCCTCTAGACACGAAACGAAATAACGTTAACACGGCGACGATAATTAATATTAACGTTACACACCGTTTCCAGGCCAGGGCTATGTCACATTTCAGACGCTTGGCATAAATTATTTCCAAAAATTTTCCGTCACAACTTGTTCACAGTTTGAGGCGCGTTGACAACCGCTTCCTCGCAATTGGCAAGAATAATCATTGCATCGTCACCACCCCCTGTAAATATCTGGACTCAAAATTGACGACTCCGAAACACGTGGCGGATTCTTTCAGCCATTTTCTTTCAGAAACCGTGGACGAGGCAAATTCCGATTAACGATCCCTGAGAGAGTGCGTTCATTCTCGGGGGAAAGTACGGAATGATTGTTGCAGATCTTGTATAGGCTACATCCTCGTCCGGCAATTGTTTAACGCTACGTGGCGCTTCGGCAATAATCCACTGTAATCGAAATTGTTTAAAAGGAGTAACAGTAACTTCCGCTTGATACGTTGTGTACATTTACGTGTGGAACCTATATTACCAGCAATATTGTGCCAATTGGTATTCCATTTGTGTTTTTTGGCCTCCCCCTTCCCTCCGCCCCCCGACCCCTTACCACGTGCGAGCTTGTTGTATCAATGTCATTGGTGCTATGCCTGTTTCTGACTTTTGCATTGTACAACTTACGATCTCTGTAATTTGACCCTCGTAGCGAAGGATATTCAAACACTAGTTTTATGGGAAATTAGATATTTCCCAAGTAAATTTCTAATTCATTTATTCAGGGAGGTTCGGCATTTTTCTCCTCTCGATCCTGTTACTTTATCGAGTGTACTTTTGTTAAGGCAATCGTTGAACGTCGAGTCGAATTTTTTGAAATGATTTTTCTTTCGAGGTGTTTTCGAGATGTTTTTCTCACGTTTTCTTTTTGGCCAATTTCTTTATCCGCATCCGAGAGGTGGGATTAAATGGAAGATAGTGTTTGTCTATGGACTTCGACACCCCTCTCATCGTCATATTACTATATACATCGATATGAACCTGCGACCTGTGCTTTTGAGAAATCATCTGTCCTGGATGTGTTTTATCTTGACTCCCCCTCATCCCCATCTGTGATCGGTACACCCGGAATAATCGTACTCATAGAAAAGATACCGAATTTCTCATGCTATCTGTATGTCTGTATCTGTGTAACTACTTTTTCTCCATTCTCCAATTTCAGGGAGGTTATGGACGGAAGAAAAAGAAAAAAGAAGTAAGATATACCATGCTAAGTAATACGTTACTCATCCGACTTCTCCGATTTCAGTTTCACTCTTTTACGTTCACACTGCCTCCGCCTTGATTGATGTCTTTCACTTAGTCAGGACGCAATGTATTAATTATTTATAAATTAAGAAAGGGAAGAATAGTGGTGGTGAAAAATAATACCTTTTAGATGTTTTCGTAGATATGCCAGGTTAATTATAATTAATACATTGCGGGACACGTAGAGATGTATGCTTTCGTATGCCACACTGTTATGTGAACTAATCTTCTCTGCCATAGTTTAGATAAAAAAAGATATGTTATTCATCGCCTGTCCATGCCTCTTCTCTAAATATTTCCACACAGTGGCCTGAAAAGTTGGTAATGTACGCATTCGCACGCCGTACGGTCGAAATCTTGTACAGATGAAATTCTTTAAACAATATATAGGTACGACAATTGGCGAGTCCACCGCAGGAGGGATTAATATTCTGAGGAGAGTCAGAGCCGCTTAAATTTGCTTTTAGTATGAATGAGCAGTGCTTGTAAGAATTATTTACCACAGCGACAATTAAGAAACACGCGTAATAACCACTCACACGCATCTCGGGTTGCGATTTTACGAAATATGGACCAGCAAGAGACGATTCGAGATCGTTAGCGAATTTCTGCACGCACCACAGCTCTCGCCGCAATTTCCCACGGAAAGTCGTTCAACCTTTTTCGTTTCAGCTTTCTAAGCCTAGACTTAGATAGATCTACGTGTAGATTAGATCTACAGGTGGTAGATGTATTGACCGTATGCAATGTTAAGAGATACGAACAATCCAGTGTAAGTATGCAAGGGACCACCAGCCGTTTCAGACCAGTCAAAAACGTTAATACGAGCGTTATCATTGGCTGACGATTGTTAATACTGTGTGTCATGGTAAGACCCAGGGGCCCGTTCGGCAAAAAGAATAATTACCAGGGTACATTTTCGCTAGTTTTAGCTATATATCCATTTCACTTAACAACTATGAACAGGACTTCGAGTACCATAACCTCATTGGATGTTCCATAAATTCCCGAAGAAATTTCATCTGCAGCGAATTTTCTTTGGAAATAATTGCATGCTTGTAAAAAATTTTAGGATTGTTAATTAATTAATACGCGGTTCGATTCATATCTTACGAAAGTGAATCTCTCAGAATTTACAATTTACCTGGGGATTAACTAGTTTTGAATCGCCGAAATCGAGAGTCGTACTTTTTGGGGGCGCTCCAAATGTTTTTAACCTTTTTAAAAATGTGAAAAAAAAATATGAGGACCTGTTATGGCTTGCTGGGATTCGTAGTTTTCATGGAAATTGGCCGGAAATCCGCCGATAACGCCTGCTTGGAAACTCGGAGGATTTTCTTGCGCGATTCTCGACGAAGCTTAAGCGAATGGCGAAGGCTGTTGGGAAATGATCGAGGCTCTTTCGAAATGAAAGCGGTCTCTAATAGTAACGTCTCTTTTCCGCATAAAGACCAGCTTACGGCTAGGTGTTCCATATGATTTCAAAGCAACCGGCGATTCAAAGGTGGCTCGTTTGCGCGTGCCCCCAATACACTATGCATCTATGCAGCTATGCAGCTATGCATCTATGCATGCATGTCGTGTACGTACGAACGCAGAGGAGACGGTATTATTCTCGATTTCAATGGTTCCTACCTTATAAAAGGCTACGGTCTCGAGTAAATCCATAAAATTCGATTTTTAGGGCCGATTGCCCCTAAAAGAAATGTTGGCCGTGAGTCTTGCCGATCTTGAAAAAAGAAAAAAAAATTACGAATCGATCTTTTCATCGGGATTTTTTGCAATCGATGGTTTAGAAGAGAGCGAAGGCTGGGGAATTTAATATTTAATATTTAAACACCAAGGGAAGAGATTCGGCGTACAAATTGTACATGAAAATGGGCATCAATAGGTTGCACATAATTCACGGTGAAACACTCAATTCCTGTAATATAAATATATGCAGGTGCGTGGACTCGGTTTTGTACATAGCATTTTGGCGATATACGGCGTACAGGGTGGTCTGTTTAAGCTGGACCAAATATCTCCATTTTGGGGACATATTTTCCCTCGGATACCGAAAATTAGACAACTTTAAAGAGCTCGCCCTGTACAAGGATGCATTTCCTTTTAGTCTAGACATACATTTTCGCATATAAATATGTAACGCGTCTTTTCAGAATCCAATCGATTCTTTTCTAGTTCGAATTTGACGGTACAATTTCCCTAACGCAATTGAAAATGACATTGAATTAATAAGAGTCGATGATTCGGCCCAATTAGGGATTTTCTTTCCGATGTACGTCGAGATTCCGACCATAGTTTCTCGTGGCGTTGATTTTTCGATAGGTGCGATATATCGTCTCGAAGTAAGGTATCGATTCAGGATTCGTTTCACAGGTGCGATACGATGACGAAGACGAGGACGAAGGACCTCAGCCGGATCCGATGTTTGAGCAAGGGGCGCCCATTCCGGTCCGAATGCACAACGAATTTCCCCCAGAACTGGCCTCCACCCCGCTTGAAGATATCGACAGCTTTTACCACAATCAGAGGGTAATATCCGAAAAAATATTAGAAAAGTCAGACCCCCAGGGAAAATAATGAACATCCTGTTATCGTAATTTTTCAGACATTCGTGGTCATCAGCAAGGGAAAAGACATATTTAGATTTTCCGCGACGGACGCGATGTGGATCCTCGACCCGTTCAATCCGATACGACGGGTGGCTATCTACATTTTGGTTCATCCACTGTTTTCCGTATTCATCATCACCACGATTTTGGTTAACTGCGTACTCATGATCATGCCCACAACGCCCACCATCGAATCCACTGAGTAAGTAAGACGGGCCGAGTAATACTTTTTGATTTAGAAAAAAAAATATATATATATGAATTAATATTTAACGAAGCCATACGTTAATTATTTATACATAAAGTATAGGAAAATTCTCTAAGGCTCCTGAAAGCTCGTGTCCAATTTATATTTTAAATGGGCACCGTTGCGTATCGATTATTCGGAATTTCGAGCAGCGGCTGATAATGGGTAATGAAATATGAAAGAAATAGGTAATGGTGGTTATGTAAGAGCTTCCTTGTTATTAGGAATTAGAAGATGGTCTGGTGGACTGGAAATTCAGTGCTGAGCGATTTGTTTATGGTTTCAGAGTGATATTTACGGGCATCTACACATTTGAGTCCGCCGTTAAGGTGATGGCGAGGGGTTTCATTCTGCAGCCTTTTACCTATCTTAGAGATGCATGGAATTGGCTCGACTTCGTAGTTATAGCTTTAGCGTGAGTAGTAATACATATTTCTTTATTTACTACAATTCGAGGCTCCTTTGCTAGCGATATTCGCCTAATTGTATACTCTGTCTATTCGTATTGGTATTATTATACATTTATCACGAGTACACTCCCCTCTGACGAATTACTTTTACGCAGATTATTTGCCATTTGAAGGGCCACTTATAAAAGTACATTCATGTATTGGATATATCATATATTTCTATTGAAGTTCATATTCACGTATATCGAAGGACGCCGATTAAGTTGATTTGATTGAGTAGAGGTTGAGAATTGCTTGAAAGTCGAACCTTCAACGATCTCTATGCCGTATTTTATACCAGTATCTCGTCGCCATCTTTTTTTTTTTTCCAGGAATAATTCACGCCCATCACTTACGTACATTAAATTAGGTAATAGTCGTCGTACTGCCATCATCGTCCTCGTCACTGTCAAGTATATCTCCTCTAACTCGCAGAGAAAAAAATGCAAAAGCGTAAATAGTATCCGAGTTTATTAAAAAAAAAAAAAAAAAAATGAATTCTCAAAGAAACGTTCGACCTCGGAGAAAAGACGCGAGAAGGCCTTTACGTTTTTCCGTTTTTTTTTCATGCAATAGTCGGAAATCACCTAGGCACATCAAGTACGCCAAAACTAGCATACATTACTGGCAAAGAAGTAATAAAAAAAAAAGGAGTCATTGCAGTCGCATTAAACACGTCGTAAACGGCGTGCCCCGTAGACGTGACCGTGCACCGCCGTAAATAAATGAGAAATAATTAATAATTAACGGTAGAGAAGTCCCAGAGAGAATTATCTCGGTAGAAAAAAAAAAAAAGAAAGAAAACGAGAAAAAAAAAGAGTCGACCAATACGTACGGTCGAGAAGTGGGACAAAGAAAAGCGCAAGCAAATTGTTATTGCATTTGCCGAGTCGGTCGTACTAACTAGTCAAAAGTTAGGTTGCAGGTCATAACATAGATCCTCCAATCGACACGTTAAGTACGCTACTCCCAGTTACGTAGTCTCGATATATATACATATATTTATATGCAGACATATACACGCATATAGTAATGACATACCACATACGATACCGTACATAAACCATAGGTTTCTTAGTCGATTAGTTAGGGACACGCAGACACCCCTAGTGGCCACAGACGAAGTATCATTACTGTAATTCGTTGATAGTCTAGTGTGCGAGTCGGAACTATAATTAATACATTAATTGTTGGTAGACTAGTACACTTGGATAACTGTTGGTCTAGACGATTTTACATACCCGATATACGATAACTTGATACCTAAATATACATTGGACCATAAGTCTGTCGTGCATGGGTTAAAGCGATCATTTCTTTGTGGATATTATCTCCTGTCTCTCTTATACTTTCCTATTTATTTCTTTCTTTCTCTCGCCGGTTATCCTTCGTTTCCCATTTTCGTGCTTTCCTTTCTGCGGTACTTTTCGTTGGTTCACTTGAAACGGGACACGGTAGGCTTCTAGGCTGTAGTCGGTTCCGATGATTTGACGTGTGTTCCCATTACTTTGTCTTTCCTTTGCGTTTCTCTTTCGTTCGTAACACTGTAATGTGTGTCATGTTCGGATGTATTGCAGTTATGTGACGATGGGCATAGATCTAGGAAACCTTGCCGCTCTCAGGACATTTCGAGTCCTCCGAGCCTTGAAGACTGTCGCTATTGTACCAGGTATGCTTAGACGATAGAAGGTAGTAAGAGATATATACATTAGACCTAGACCTTGTCAATATACCTAGAAACACCGATTATACTGCGCTTCACTTGATGTCTGATTCTGATCCTACGTCCGATCGCGAGCTGATCTGGTCCTTGCAGGACCTCTCAGCATCCGAGACCCCCTACGTCCTTTTTTCTCTTCCGACCGGACCCACGACTAATTCTTTTCTCGTTCTGACTGTCCCCAGGTCTGAAAACTATAGTCGGCGCTGTGATAGAATCCGTAAAAAACCTGCGCGATGTGATAATCCTTACGATGTTCTCCCTGTCCGTCTTTGCACTAATGGGCCTTCAAATTTACATGGGGGTGTTGACGCAGAAGTGCATTAAGAACTTCCCAGAAGACGGCTCCTGGGGCAACCTCACTGACGAGAACTGGGTGCGATTTGTTAGTAACGAAAGTAAGTAATCTGAGAAAAAAATTAAAGAAAACAAAAAATGAGATAACAGGTCCAGGACCTGAAGTTTACCCAAAATTGACGAGGTCTCTTCCCCATGGAGACCATCACAACTTCCGTATTTATTCCCTCGAGGTCTTTTCGCCACCAATTCGCGCTAAATAATGACACGCATTTTCATCCTCAGCTAATTGGTACGTGGACGAAGGTGGAAATATGCCTTTATGCGGAAACTCATCAGGAGCTGGGTGAGTCCCGAACATGTTGGATTAGAACACCTTAGAAACGTAGGATCTGATAATCGAAATTTGCGAGTTTTCTTCCTTTCTTTTTCTCTTTAACTCTTCCAATTGTCCTCCACTCTGCGTATAAGAATTAACCTCCTACTAGATATATTTTTATTTTTTTTCTTGTACACTCGAGGCGCGAAAGGATTTTTTTAGATGCCAATTGCAACCGCTAATGATTAAAAGAATTGAAACTAAACTGAATGCAGGCAGTGCGAGCCCGGTTACACGTGTTTACAAGGGTTTGGACCGAACCCGAACTACGGTTACACGAGCTTCGACACCTTCGGATGGGCCCTGCTTTCGGCTTTTCGTCTAATGACTCAAGATTACTGGGAGAACCTGTACCAGCTGGTGCTGAGATCGGCTGGACCATGGCACATGCTGTTCTTCATAGTTATCATTTTCTTAGGCTCTTTCTACCTCGTCAACTTGATCCTCGCCATTGTCGCGATGTCATACGACGAGTTGCAAAAGAAAGCAGAAGAGGAGGAGGCAGCTGAGGAGGAAGCTATAAGGGTATAAACAAGCCTAATCTAAAAGCTTCAAGAGTCACGCATACACTCGGTGTCATTGACAATCGCTCTACAATTCATATCCACGATATGTAGGTATCGGTATTTCTTTCCATTTTTTCGAAACATATTAATTCAAGTACCAGGTGATACAAGCATTGGTTCCCTCTCATTGTCATTTTACGTAGATGTAACTCTCACACCAAGACACTAATTATCATTTGGCCGCACCGAAAACAAGATGGCGGCCACGAGTGGATGACCCTACCCTGCGTGGTGTTCCTCCTCGTCGTACCATGTCTGCAGGATTCGGATCTGGAAATGAAATTCCGCGTGGAATCGATAATGTTTATCGGGGAAAGAATGGAATTGAATTTTTACGTGAAATTAATGAGTCGATCGATCGATTCCGCGTAGAATGGAACCTTCAGATTCGACTTTTAAGGAGGTGGTGCAGCGCGGAGTGCGCTGCAACGGACTCGGATATTCCCTCGTGGAGGTTGATTGGAATTTCCTAATATTTCTCACTGTTCTCCAGGAAGCGGAAGAAGCAGCTCTGGCAAAGGAGAACAAACTTGCTGCGCAGGCTGCAGCGAAGGAAGCGGCTGCTGCAGCCGCTGCAGTCGCTGCAGAACAGATCGCCAAGTCTCCCTCGGACTTCTCTTGCCAGAGCTACGAATTGTTTGTAGGCCAGGAAAAGGGGAACGACGACAACAATAAGGAGCGAATGAGCATACGGTCGATCGAGTCGGTGAGCGAGCACAGAGTGAAAGCGAGCAACAACAATCACACCACAACCACCACCACCACCACCACCAAAGTACGAAAAGTCAGTGCCGTAAGTACCGTGGCCGCCCGCAATTGTTCGGTACAGCTTTCGATCCCAGTCTCGACATCGAGTACTCTAATTGTCGGCCCATTAAACGCATTTATGCTTACCGGTCGCCTCCAGGAATGGACCGATTTCACGCCTTCTATTCCTACTTCATTTGCGTAAATTAAATATCCAATTATAAATTTCAGGGGGTAAGAAATTTCGTCCTTAAAATAACTTTTGTTCCTTATTTTTTATTATCTTACCCGTGAGTCGAAGGTCTAGTTGAAGAGGTGCCTTGATTTTTATTTTACATTTTTTTTTCTTTATAAGAATTTTCATGTTAATGGAGGGCGACTGTGAGATGACTTTGTCGAGTGTACGGTTTTAATTTTTCTTTTTTTTCTTGAATTCAAATCTGGAGATGTACAATTTTACTCCTGGAATGGAAGGCAACGATCAATGCAAGGCGATTAATGTGCTAATCGATGTGGACTCTGCGTCAGTCTGAATATTTCTATATTATTCTCCGAGTTTGTTGAGCTCGTTGAACCTCCTCTACAAGTTGCTAGAGATTTAGTCAGTAGTGATTAGTTATCGATGGCCTGATTTTTCTGCATCACAATGATTAGAACCTATGGTGACTTGCTTAGCGCCCAGTCGACACGAAGTAGCCTCGATTATAATCCACATCAGATTTTTTTCCCACAGAAAAAACGAACGAGGAGCACTCTAGACCTCCACGATGCACTATACCTCCAATCACACACTTCAACCCGTTATTATTATTTTGAACAACTTTCCCGACAGAAAGAGAAAGAAACACTCGAAAAAGAACATTGCATGTTAAATCTGGTAATTATAGTAATTATATTGAGTCGTGTCTCTTTCGATCGAGTACTTTAGCTTTCGGGTCGAACCCAAGTGCATCTCGTTATTGACTGCATTTCTCAATCGGGGCCGACTTCGGCGTCATCGCGTGAATAGGTTCACTTCTTTCACGGTTAAACTTCAAATGACATACGTAAAAGATTTTTTATAAGGGTTGAAATTGCACATAAAAGCGATAAGAATCGATTTTCACTTCGCATGCAAGAGGACGCATCTCCTGGGCTCCTCGATGACACGATGGCGAACGATGCACCAGTAGGCGCACAATGCACTCTAGCACGTGTAGTACAAGATTTCTCGATTGTAGAGAGATCCCGAATAATGAAAGAACTCTACAAAGTACATTTTCCAACCGTCGATGTCGCATTGCAATTAGCTTAGTTTTTGGTCGCGCATTCTGCTCGCTGCACACTCTCGCGTCTTGCATTTCGATTCTGCGAATGCACTTATCTGCACATGCACCCATCTCGGTTTTAGAACGGCAAAATTGCAGCCGATTTTAAGTCGAGTGATTAGAGATATTAAAATTAATCACTTCAAATAGTGTGTATTTAAGTCGGATCTCGAAATTCGAGTGGCCTCTTCGCTGCATATTATGATAATAAATATTTTATCATAGCGTTCTCGAGTAACGGAATCCGCTGTATATTATGACAATTAATATCTTATCGTAGCGTTTTCAAGCCAGAGAATTTTTACCGGTGTCGTAGTGCCTGCGGAGTCGGAAAATTCGTCACATTCGACGTGATCGACAAGGTGCATCCTCCGTGCATGCAAGGATAAGGTGTCGCTCGTTATCAGAATGGAAAGTGCAAGTGGTTAACGCTGCGTCCGCTCTGTCCCCACTATTTTGTCTAGTTACGATGACGTGGCTCTGGTTAAAGACAAGCAAACCTTGCCGAAACTTTATATAACACTTCTGATATGTGTGCTTCCGTAAGTCGTGCCTTCTCGGTGTTCACCACGAAAACGTAAAGATATTTTGGTAGGAGATATTTTTTCTTCTTTTTTCTTAAGGTCTCTCGCGCCGCTAATGGCCAGTTAACTTATGCCTACCAGGAAAGTCTGAGGATGGTACGTAAAGGGTTGACGACTCCAACTGTACGTACTGTTATTATACGACAGATAAGGATATAAGGATAATTAAAAGGCAGAATTCGATCCCACGATCCGATCAGAATTGACGGAAATAATTTCCCCTAGATCTAGTTGAGAAAGCGGAAGGCTCGATGAGGCCATTTTGAATGTCAAGTCGTTTCGTACATGACACGCGTCTGATAAGTATAAGATAATAGCCCTACTTGCTCAAAAAAGTTTCTTCAACTGCTGAAATTTAAAAAACTCACCATCCAATACGAGATGGACCTGAGTCCAAAGTGCTCCCATCGTGCTCTGCTTCGCCGCGAATTTAAATAAAATAATTTCTCCGCACATACGCAATAGAGTTGCTCATCGAGCCCTAAAACCATTTCTCTGCATTGATAACAGATAACCAACCCGATCAAGAGAATGTGATTTCCAAAAAAACTCGAAAAATCCCTTGATTCACAGAGGACCGGTTTCAGGGATCGATTAGCGGCACAAAAGCCGAGTTCCTTTTCTCAGGGTCGATTAATGATATCAAACGACTCCATAAATGCGAAGGAATAATTATTCACCATTAACAGAAAAACGAGCGTCGTTCAGGAAATTCCCATAATGCCCGGTGACTCAATCCCCTTCTCGCGCGAGCTTTTTACCGCGACAAGGGATTAGAATAAACATGAAAATAGCGACAAACTCTCGCGAAAAGATCAGTAAAAATCCGAAATAGGACAGGGCATGCTCTAGTTCGACCGGGAAATAAAGGATTCTTGGCCAAAGCACGCAATCGGTGGCCAAATCCTGGACCGATCGAGACGCTCGACTCGGAGGAGAGATTCAAGATGGCGGCCGTCGAAAGAACTCGAAGGCTTTCTCCTCGACCCAGTTTATACCACTCGGATCGAGCTTTACCCCGCAAAGTGTTGTTCTGGATTTCAGGCGAGCCTCAGCCTGCCAGGTTCTCCGTTCAACTTGCGAAGAGGAAGTCGAGGCAGCCATCAATTTACCATCAGAAATGGACGCGGTCGTTTCGTGGGGCCTCCAGGAGGAGACCGGAAACCGCTCGTCCTTTCGACTTATCTCGACGCTCAGGAACACCTGCCCTATGCCGACGACTCCAACGCCGTCACACCCATGTCCGAGGAAAATGGCACCATCGTCGTGCCGGTTTATTACACGAGTTTAGGTTCTCGACACTCCTCGTACACTTCTCACGCCTCCAGGCTCTCTTACACCTCCCATGGGGATCTTCTTGGTGGAATCGCCAGCGCGGGCAAACCCATGACCAAGGAAAGTAAACTCAGAAGTAGGTCCGCCAGGCCGCCCTCCGTTAACGACCACGTCGCTGATTCTAATCAGAAGCACCACTTCGTGAGTATGAACTTCAAGTTTGGTTCAGAGTCGTTCACTCAGAGTCGTTAAAAAGTGGTTAAGCCCTTTCGTTACCCTCGTACGCGTTTACAGAATTCCCTTGCAATATTGTTATCGCCAACGACGTGGTGGCGGCATAACGATAAGAAAAATAATAAGGGGGTAAGGTCTCGTTTATGAAACTTTTCTCCGGACTGGATATACTGAATCATTTCAAACTTTACAACGTGAATACGGAGACTATAAAGGAGATCTTGAGAACCATGAAATTTCATTTTTGAAAAAAAAAATAGAAATTTCATAGGTGTAGAACCTTTCTTACAGCCTCTATATTCACTTTGTAATGGTTGATACGATTCGGTACTTCGTTCGGAGAAAAGTTTCATGCACGTTTGATTTCTCAGAGGTCCTTAGGGTGAACATTTCTGTGCGCGGAAAAATGCTCGCGTCTGGACAAATTATTTATAGTAATTAGACAGTTTAGTAAGACTGTAAGGATGCTTTTGCTGTGTCGAAGGACGGGGACGCGGAGGACCCGATGGGCAAGACGAAGCAGCAAGACAATCCGTTCATCGAACCCTCGCAGCAACACGCCGTAGTTGACATGAAGGGTAAGAGTCAAGAGCTCCTTTCGGCGTAAACTAGCGTAATGCACTTTTGTAGGACCGAAGTGACCCGTTGACTCAATTCCCGACAGATGTGATGGTGCTAAACGACATTATCGAGCAAGCTGCTGGTCGGCAGAGTAGGACCTCGGACCACGGAGGTAAAGTGTCCCTTTGGCATCTCACCACTTCGCTTTGACCTATACCCTAGAGAACTCGATGTACTTGTGTATATTTATTCTAGTACCGAACACTGTTTGGCTACTTGTTCGTACGTGCATTCCTCATTTCATCCACATCAGCATTTGACAATCGATCTCTCGTTAACCATCGTCACCATCTATCGACGCAGCATCCCTGGTCTCAGGACGTGTACCATTTCTCGTAGACCAATTTGTCTTGGCAATGTCGGAACTCCCTTGTTTCCGGACCTGCCGAGAGAGTCACCATTAATTATTAATTAATTCTTCATTCATTATTAATTACTCTTTCACGCGACGCCCGTCCATCCAACCGACATATCATGGCTTCTTCCATTCGAGATTAACACTTCGCAACATTGCGTTACGCACAATTTACACAGCCTTATGCTGTACAATTCTTTGCTTGGACACTCGTGTACAGTGTACACTACAAGTACAACAGACCCGTGCCTGACTACCACACCGTTTCTACTTTCAATGTGATCGTATGAGTTTGACGGAGTGCAATGTCTGGATGGACATTCTTGACGAGTGATGTAGTTTGTAGATTTTTTGGGGAAAAAGAGTTTTTTTTTGTGTCGCACCGTAAACGCCGCTTTTTTCGGCTGCATGCTCTTTGACGCTTTGCAAAATTCCGCCTGAGCTGAGAGGATTGGTTTCCATTTTGTGTATAATTATGTTTTCCTTTAATCATTTTTGTACGATGTACGATACTGTTCATCTTGAATTTATTTATCCGAGATGAAGAGGGTACTCTTTGTTTTAAGAACACATATTCAAAATGGCCCAGGCATTAGAACGTACATGAGAAATATGCTTAAAAACAGTTGAACATTTGAGGCAGCGTCCTTTCTGCATCTTCCCCTTCCGCCAGCTTCCGCCATATTGTTAATAGCGATATTCGTGTAACACTTGGCACTTAGTTGCACGAAATTGTCTTTCTTATATACATGATTGCACGTATCTAACCAGACACACTTCCAGCGGTATCGCGTAACGCACTTTTTATACCCCAAATTCGGGGCAAACTTCGTAATCACCTCCTCACGTTTTCCTAATTTCTTTCCGATTTTTCATCTCCTTCTTTATCCGCCAAAAGAAATATTAATTATTTCTCGCAATTGAGTAACTTTTAGGCGCTTCCGCGAATAGCGATCCCTAGCTACGGTCCATCATGCCCATGTAGTGTAAAGACATTAAATCACGCTACTCAGTGCTCAATGTGGATTTTCTTAGAGATGCTTTGAAAGTGTAGTACTTATCGATCGTGTAGTGAGATCCTTAGAGGTGAGGATCATGCACGCATATGAACCAAAAAAAATTAATAAAAAAACGAAACAGAAACAACCGGTCGCTTCTAGGGTGGAATGGAAGTGCAAGTTTCTATCGTTCTGCACATCGACGCTCACGAGAAAATCGCTTTGTTTTCACGGCAAGGAGTTTTCCCGCGAGATCTTTAGAGTACTAACTATTAGCGAGCATCTCCTAGGCTTCGTAAAGAGAAGAGAAAAGAGCGCTTCGACATTCGCGGCTCGTTAGTTCGCACAGAGTATTTCGCAGAATATTTCGACGTCACCGATGAAGTATAAGCACAGCTTGGTAATTGTTTAATGTAGTTCGCGAGCTTTTCGGACGTTCCGTCAGGCTTGGAGAAAAATGAATGGAGCGTTCGCGTATAGAGACCCGGTTTCACGGCGCAGCGCATTTGGTGCGGAACTCAGTCGAGTCTTTTTTCCGCAGGCTCGCCTAGGCTTGCCTCGACATAGCGCTATGTACCATTCTCGCGTACTTGCACGGCATACAATTCATTTTTCTCGGCGGACAATGCAAGGAGCAAGTGAGCTAGCGTACTTCTGTATGTACAAGTATTTGCACAGCCCATTCCGCCTGAGTTGAGCTCCATGGCCGAGATCTTTGAGTCCACCCACACACCGTCCGGAATAAAAACGGAAAGACCAAAAGAGATATGCAAAAAAACTCTTTCCCCAAAAAGAGTGGTGCCAGACAAGCTTACTAACGCATAGTACAGTTTCGATCTATTACTTCCCGACAGACGACGATGAGGAAGGTCCGACCTTCAAGGAAAAGTTATTGACGTTGTGCCTGCGTTGCATCGACATTTTTTGCGTCTGGGACTGCTGTTGGGCGTGGCTCAAGTTTCAAGAATTCGTGGCCCTGGTGGTCTTCGATCCCTTCGTCGAGCTCTTCATCACCCTCTGCATCGTAGTTAACACCCTCTTCATGGCGCTGGACCACCACGAGATGGACAAGGACATGGAAAGGGTCCTGAAATCCGGAAACTACGTAAGTGTCGACCTCAGACCTCAAGCCTACATTTTCAATGCTTTTCACCCCGAGACAAAATTTCTTTCGAAGATCCACGTAAAGCCCTTTGCGTTATCTGTCGACAGTTCTTCACGGCAACATTCGGCATCGAGGCTACGATGAAACTGATAGCGATGAGCCCGAAGTACTACTTTCAGGAGGGATGGAACATCTTTGACTTCATCATAGTCGCTCTGTCGCTTTTGGAGTTGGGACTCGAAGGTGTGCAGGGGCTTTCGGTGCTGCGGTCGTTCAGATTGGTAGGCATGCAAAATATCTACATATATTTCCCATTTATAAAAAAACATAAAAAATATAAATTAATCCTCACTGCGTTTGTGACAACCACTTACAGCTGAGGGTGTTCAAGCTGGCGAAGTCATGGCCGACGTTGAACCTTTTGATATCCATCATGGGTAGAACTGTGGGCGCCCTGGGTAACTTGACCTTCGTGCTCTGCATCATCATCTTCATCTTCGCCGTGATGGGAATGCAGCTCTTCGGCAAGAATTACACCGATAGCGTGGATTTATTCCCCGATGGCGTCCTACCCAGATGGAACTTCACCGACTTCATGCACTCGTTCATGATCGTCTTTCGAGTACTATGTGGAGAATGGATCGAGTCCATGTGGGACTGCATGTTGGTTGGGGACGTTTCCTGCATCCCGTTCTTCCTGGCTACCGTGGTCATCGGTAACCTGGTCGTACGTATACCCAAAAAGGAAAAAAAAATCCCTACTTATACACAACCTAGAATCATCTCATAACCACCTACTTCATTGACTTAAGTGTATACTCATGCCTAATTTTTAGCGCCACTCAAGGGCTACATAAAAAGAAAACAAATTTTTTCGCTACACATTGGCAAAAAAACACTGAATAAAAGAAATATTTCTTTAACTCAAAGAATAATCATTTCACGCAAATAAACTCCAATAACAATTTATTCCCGTTTAATTGAGTCGAATTGAAAATTAATACGTTGAATGCGGAATTAATAAAATATTTCTTAGGTTCAATACAATTTTTTTTTCTCAGGGTCAAAGGCGTATTTTAGCCATTTGAGGGGTACATATAAAAGACGCATTTTATACGTAGACGTTAAAAGTGAATTATGGGATTTTAGGTTGATTTTTTTATGTGGAACTTTAAAACGAGTCTGCTTGGTAGGTTCTGAACCTCTTCTTGGCGTTGCTCTTGAGCAACTTCGGGTCCTCCAATCTGTCCGCACCCACCGCGGACAATGACACCAACAAAATCGCTGAGGCCATAGACAGGATAGCTCGCTTCATCAAGTGGGTCAAGCGAAATCTCCTTTACCTGGCTAAGTTGATGCGAGCCAAGTTCACCAACCAGATATCCGATCAGGCGCCAGGTGAGGGACCGTCCAACAGTTGGAAAGAAGGTTTATATCCACTCAGATCGCTTGCCGTGTGCGCTGTGTAGTCTTGTCTTGCTGTCTTAGCCGGGTTTTGCGTTCCGTTCTTGCTGAACGTTTCCGACACAGTCAGAAAGTTCTAAGTAGATCGATCCGCAGAGTCGAGTTCTAGTCGGAAGCACTCCTAGATGCAGATTTGCATTTTAAACCGTGAAATTCGACGCTGCCGATCTGCATGACCCTTGTGCGTAGAGTTTTGCGAGTTCCTTTTCGTTAAAAATCGGACGAATTAAGTCCTGGAGTTGCGGCCAACTCCGAAAACACGGTGTAAACGGTGCCGTCTGTTGCGATAGAGAAACTGGTAAGTGCTAGCCAGAGAGAGAACGCGATATGATTTTTAGCTCTTTTTTTGAGAATCCATACAGCGATCGTTGATCGATTAAACGGGGTCTTCAATATCTTGGCGACCTTCGGAGAGACCTGAAGTTAAGGAACTGTTACTTCTAGCTTAATTGCTCGTAATAACGTGTAACCGTGAACAATGCCTCCCCCTCGAGGGTTTTTATACTCTGCCGATATGTCGCATGCATGCCAGCCGTTCATTTTCATTATCGGCATGAATTATTACTAGCTGCATCTTTCGATGACTGACTTACTTTCTTGGGTGAACTTTTGCAGCGATTCGACAACGGCTTGCTCGCCTTTTCTTAGCGTATTAGTAGGAGGAGAGAATTCGCAGAGTAGTTAATCGAATTAGCCAATGACCGGGACCTAGTTACACGGTAACGATGCAATTGCGAAAAATAGAGCGAACGTAAGTACCCTAGAGGAAGGATTTGTTAATGCATCGGTAGAGAAACCTGTAAATATTTAAAGAGTTACTCTGCGAGTCCTGAGGGGATTTCCGTTTCCTTCCTGCTGACGGTAACGTATGAACATCCTTTTTTGTCGGCCAGGTGCAATGGTTTACGGTTACACTTTGACTCGGGTAAAAAGTCAAGGATCGTTGTATACAGTTTGAGATGTAAATCGCACAGATGAGAGGGTTATTAAATACGGAACTGACGCACTTTCGATTAATACGTCCGACCGTAGAGCGCTGGTGTGATGTACAACCGCTACTTTCGACTCTATAACTCGAGTAATGCCAATAATTTGGAAAAACGTTGAAGGCTTTGCGTACTTGTGCAGATGGGATTGATCGAGACGGAGATCTAGACCTTGCAGATGGAGAATTGGACGCGTACAGGGATAAGAAAAGCGCCAAAGACCTGAGCAATCAATTGGAGGTCGCCATTGGCGATGGAATGGAATTTACGATTCACGGTGAGCCCATGGAGCTGAAAAAAAAAATAAAAAAAATAAAATCCTTTTAGCGTACTTGCCCCGATTTTATAATTCTTCCATTTCGCAGGGGACCTGAAGAACAAGCTGAAGAAAGGGAAGCTCTGCATGAACAACACGAAGGCCATTGTTAATTCGATCAACCATCGGGACAACAGAATAGAGCACGAGTATATCAATCACCACGAAGAGGACACCATAAGGTTCGTTAATTTTTAACAGGGTCAGCGATCGAGTCTTTGGAGAGATCTGATTTTTATCTTGCGATTTTTTAGCAACAAATCCTATGGGAGTCATAAAAATCGACCCTTCAAAGACGAGAGCCACAAGGGGAGCACCGATTCCTTGAACGAGGAGGAGAAGAAAGATGCCAGTAAGGAGGACTTTGAAGCGGAAGGTTTGTCTGGAGGAATTTCCATTATTAATCTGGAGCATTATTCATAGTACGTGATTAATATTGAAAATTAACCGTAGATCTAGAAGATGAATGCGAGGAAGGCGAGAGAGATCTGGGCGGCGAGATCATCCAGGCTGACGAGGACATCATCGAGGACTCGCCGGCCGATTGTTGTCCAGACAATTGTTACAAAAAATTCCCCTTCCTGGCCGGCGACGACGACGCGCCGTTCTGGCAAGGTTGGGCGAACCTGAGGTTGAAGACTTTTCAGCTGATCGAGAACAAGTACTTCGAAACTGCCGTCATAACGATGATCCTGCTGAGCAGCTTAGCCCTCGTAAGTTTCGTGTTGGAATATTCAATTAGGTTGAGGAATAAGTTCCCATCGTTTTTAACGTAACTTAGCCATTCCGTAATGCTCGTGGGTTTTTTTCAGGCTCTAGAAGACGTCCACCTGCAGCAGCGCCCGATCCTCCAAGACATCCTCTACTACATGGACCGGATCTTCACGGTGATCTTCTTCATCGAGATGTTGATCAAGTGGCTGGCCCTCGGCTTCAAGAAGTACTTCACGAACGCCTGGTGCTGGCTGGACTTCATCATCGTCATGGTAAGAGGACCCAAATTCGCCCATTCCGATGAGGACCCGAAAAGGCGGAGCGAAAGGTCGATCACATCCCTTCCAATAAATCCCAACATCCCAATCTAGCTGGAATTGGTCCCACGACGTACAGACAACCTACTGGCGATGTCAATGTTGTCTCTCTGCGCCATCGCAATCCACCTTGAAGGTCCTCTTGGAATTTTCCTAACGATAGTAGGAGGCCACCTGAGGTCGTCGATGATCCGATTCTCGAAATAGCTGCGACTTGTCTTTACGCGGGTCTGGTCGTGACCCTGTTAACAAACACGTTAATCGTTAATACCTTTACCGAGCTCTTGTCTAGGGTCGTATATACAGATGTCTCCAGAGGATTCATCCAATTTCCGTCCCTCGAGATTTTTCTAACCGCCGATCTTTGTGACTCCCGATCCTTGGACTTGTGTAATCTGTGAGTTCATGATAATAGCTATCGCTGATCAACTTGGGCGCCATCTGGGCCGGTGCTGCAGACATCCCGGCCTTCCGGTCGATGAGAACTTTGAGGGCCCTGAGGCCCTTGCGCGCGGTATCACGCTGGGAAGGCATGAGAGTAAGTGAAGAAGGACGCGCGGCCACGCTAAGACTCACCTTTCCTCCAAAAATTTGCTCCTCCACGGTCTGTAACTAATCCATTGCTCGAAATACCCTTTTAACACTAAAACCACCGGCGGATCTTATTCGGTTGTGGTGGGCCACCTGAAACCAGTCATTTTGACTGGGTTTGGTAATTCTAGTGTTAAGGCGATATGAAAAGGGCGTCAAAGAGGTCTCTATGCAACTTTTCTCCAAACTTCGTGTACCGAATTGTTTCAAACCTTACAACGTGAATATGGAGACTATAAGGAAAGTCCCCACCCCCATGAAATTTCAATTTTTAAAAATTGTTTATAGACGTTTCAAAAAATTTGTCTAGAAAATGAAATTTCATGGGCGTTGGGACCTTGCTTATAGCCTTCATATTCGTGTTGTAAAGCTTGAAACTATTCGGTACATCTGATATGGAGAAAAGTTTCATGATAGACCTCTCAGATGCCACTTTACATCTTTAGCCCGATTTACATACCGCGTTCTTGAAAAGAACATTCGTTTACGCAACGACAGCTGTATTTCCACAAATGCTTTGCTAGTAAAAATGCGGGTTTAAATATGAAATATACTTTCCATTGAAACAACAAATTTTATGTCGCGATAGAATGCCGGCCTTAAAAAGGGGTGATTTTTTTGGACATGGTCTTGAGAAATGGATTATTTATGGGGGTCGGAGGAAGCTATGTGAAAATCTGATCGATACAGGACCGATATTTCGTTAAAGCTTCAGCTTTCCCCGTGGTAATGAGAGAAAAAAGAACATGAAAGAGTGGTCGCTGCTACACTCGTCGTAGCGTCATTTATGGTTGTGCTTATACCGATGTGCAGAGGTTCACTGACGTCAAAGATCTACTTGGTGTCTGCACTGATACTGGAGTTTTTGTCGTACCTAGCTATTGCCATACTACGCCTTTCCTCGAGTTCTAACAAGATAATCGTTGTTGCGAAGTGAAGTATGCTTTGTATGCGGTGTACAGACTTCCTTGTGTGTCTCCCGTGTGTGTCGTGCGTGCTGAGCCAAACACGAAGTGTTACATATAAACATCAACTTAATGTAACATTGAAGAAAAAGGCTCCATCATCCTAATTTTCAGCATGGCAGATAAAATATGATATCACACTATCGTGTCTGGAAAAGCACCGTTCTGCTTCGCGATGGGCGGACTCGTTCGAAATCCTAAATGTTTCCTGAATTTCAATAATTATTCATTCCTTTTAATTAGAGTAATTTTTGGATTTCGGACCAGCCGTGCATCGCGAATCCTGTCGACGTGCAGTGGTTTAGTCTGTTTCAGGATGGAGCCGATTGATCGATTATCCTTTAACCGCCTAATGACGTCGTAACTCCTACGCATCTCGTACTGTCCACCTTGTCTCTATGATCGTTATTGTAACGCTCTCTATCGTACCTCTATTCTGTCTACTATACATATTTTCGTCGTATCACGTCACTAAACTGCATATGTAAGCCTGGAACGTCGATCGACATTCAAAAAACTTACCCTCTCGGTACATTAAATATAATCCCATAAGAGTACGTTCCACGTGTACATACACAGCTCGGTGTACCACGTAATCTTCAACAGTTGAGTGCAGCTAGTGCCAGAAATGTTCGACCCACCCAATACTACTCGAGTTTGAATGCCCACGCCGAGAGAAAAGTATCCAAAAGAGTCACCCCGATCGCCAAGCTTACCAAAAAATTCCCCCTGCTACTAAACTAACCCTCCCCCCGAAAAAAAAAAAAACAATTCAAAATAATCTGAGAAGTCGTTAACCAAAAAAAATGAAATTAAGTCCCTCTTCAAGAGAATTTTTCTCTCGGTGTGCCCTAAACGTAATATTTAAAAATAGACATGTCCCGTCGAGCCTTTACCCAATTCTCTCTTATGTCCGCAGGGCCGGCGCTATAGTGTCTGGCGCCCTTAAGGTTAAAAAAAGCTTTCTAAAAATTTCCTGACATTTAATTCTCCCCATACATAATATGGTATTCAAATCACCGCTCTTTCCAGTACCACATTCGGTCTTACTCCGTTTTTACTCAATTCTAACCTAGAAAATGATCGTTCTCCACTAGCGACGTCCATTAAAAATTAATAAAATTCTCGAATCTTTAATGACGGTGCCTACCATGAACAAAGGACGACAAAGATACGCGCGAAAGGAAGTGATTTTTAAAAAAGTAGAAAAAAGAAAAAACGACAGAAAACCACCGACTTGACTTACGATGCCCGTGAACGATATACCGTTGCCTGCGACCTCTTGCGCTGCGCCGGCCCTGCGCGCCCGCCCTGTACAACTTGTGACGCGTGCCTCGTGCAAGACACGCCTCCCGTCTGACGTCATTCCGGAATTTAAAAGAAAAAATAAAATAAAATAAAATAAATACGGACGAACAGGTTTGTCCAGCCCTGAAACTCCTCCCTCCTTCTGGCGGAAGGGCGGCCCGCAAAACTTGTGCGGACTCGAGAACAGTCCGGGAGCCCGTCGGCTTTTTACCTTGGTGTGACTCGCTCTCGTTTCTCGCTCGCAGGTGTCGCTCATTAACTTCGTAGCGTCGCTTTGCGGCGCGGGCGGGATTCAAGCCTTCAAAACTATGCGGACCCTAAGGGCCCTAAGACCGCTCAGGGCGATGTCTAGAATGCAGGGGATGCGGGTATGTAACCCAAAAGTCTCAGCAGACCTTCTTACATGCGTGAACGGTGCGTACGGGGCGAGGGAGGGACGTGGCCGCTGACTTGGGCGTGGCCTGGCGAAGGGCGTGATCAATGAGGGCTGGTCCAGCGGCTGCGGACCGCCCGCCGCGAACGCCCCCGACCACGGCCACTCCCATTCCGCCGATTACCACGTGTTTAGACGAAATTCGGGAGCCTGGTTCCTCGAGACTTTTTTTTTCCCTTCTTTTTTCTACGGTTCTAGTACTCTCTAGCCTCGATTTTATGGCACGCGGAGACACTTCAATTCGGACGAATTCCTTTCTGGATGACAGATTTAATGGATTTGATGGATGATCGTCGAGGATCGTTTCTGTGTTCTGCGATTATCATCGTCCTGACTGTGGATTCGGTTCCCCGAATGTTATATTTTTGTTTCGTTTTTTTTTTCTCCATTTCTTTCTTTCTTGTGTCTTTTGGATCGGAAGAATTGTTGTTACAAAGCTATTTACGTGCGTACATCTTCCTCTCAGTGTATTCTCGCTGTAGCGGTAGCGGCTGCATTCCCGTATCGATTTTCATGGATCTAGAAGACACTTGAGCCATTGTTAGAGTAGTACCTGTACACGTAGTTGAATCGACACTTGTATGACTTGACAAAAGAGAGGCACCGCTGACGTCACGCGTAATTCCGATTGATTTCGTTGATCTTAGCTCCAGCAGGCATGTACTAAGGGAATGCAATTTAGATGAACTTTTTTTTTCTTTACACGTGTTCTCGCCATTACGCATTTACCGTTCCTCTTTGAGTTCTGTTACATCGTGTCGAGTTGTTTTACACACGGAACGCGACACTGGTGATCACAGATCATCCTGGAGAATTTAATGAGCTTGTAATTACACGATAATTAAATTGCCATCTGAGCGCGTCGATTTTAGGGAGAAGTTATTAATAAGTGTCGGAGAAATATCGTCCCAGGTTTATATGTTTATTTTGAGACGTGGTTATTTTTTTACTTTCTGCAGTGGAAAAGTTGTAGTTTGAGGTTAGAGATACGTAAAATGTATAAGGTCGCTGAGACATTGGGTATTAAATTACAGTCATGCCCATATCCTGACATCACAAAACTTGGCCTTCTCATTATACGACTAACGCTTTCTTGCATGAAGCTGTAGTCGCAAACAAAAAATACGCCGCTTCGAATGCGAAAACGAGGCCCATTAAGGAATGCGCGTGCGTATGCGTAACAACGAAGTACTCGGTGTACTGTACAGAGTATGATGGCTTTAAATTAATTTATGCATGCCCTTCACCCCCTTTTTTTCGACGCACCGTGTTATGGCTACTTTGAGCCCTGCTTGGTTGTGCCTGCGCATTTTGGCCCCCGAATGGACGTTTCTTTTTCCCCTCTTTTTTAAAGAAGAAAGAAGATACTTGCTTCGCCATTTTTCTTGCTGGAGAAATTCACCGAATTTACTTGTGCCTTGACTTTGCCGTGCACGAATATAGACGTATACTGTGTTTCTGCTTGAGTTACTGAAAACGCCTTAAATGTTAAGCGTGAAAATGCACTTTTCGACGTCCGAATCATTTATCGAATCGCGAGACTTGGTCAAAATTCAGATCCGAGATGAGGAAAATTGGGTCCGATGAGGTTTTCAAAACCGAATGTGAAATTTCGGAAATCGGCAATGATCGGATTGGCTGGTGCAGAGAAAAGTAGAGTCGTCTTTGATGGAATTCATTTTTAAAGTGCCCCGTAGATTCGAGAGATTTACCCGTTAATGGACTAAATATCGGTAATTAGTACCGCAATTGTAGAAATCGTCATGTAGAGGTTTCGCCAGTTCGCTTTCGTAGAGTATCTTGAGTTCCTAGGCGTTGCATCTATTTGGTTCGACGATGATATCCCGAGGTGCCACGGTACAAACGATGTGTATATATTTTTTGGATTATGTGCACTGATAGTCGCTGTACCGTACACACGATAAAGCAACATAGATACAACAGAGCACAGCATCTCATCATGCCGATTTGTTTTTTTTTTTTAAGGACAACATGGACACTTTTCTAGTTTACTCGACGTTTAGCATCCGCCATAATTCCCGTAATCGAATGGCACCAAGTGACCAGTGTTAAATAAATAATCCGCTCTTTTACTTTTTACAAAATTTCGGTTCCAGGATTTTTCCTAATGCCACCGGTTACTCGATTTAAAACCTGAAATTTGTCCGTAATTTTTTTTTGATAATCCAAAGATTTTCGTGCCATAATTCCGGTTCCAGGAATTTTGCGGTCTTAAATTTTTTTTTCCTGCATTCAAATATTGGATTTTAAATGGACACCTGGTCCATTTGTCGCGGGCTACACGATCGACAAGATCCACTCTGTCACAAATTTAGACTTCCCATCGCGACTTGCAACGATGTGAAATTATTTTCAATTTCCTCCCCAGGTCGTCGTCAACGCGCTGGTTCAAGCCATTCCATCTATCTTCAACGTGCTGCTCGTCTGCCTTATATTCTGGCTCATCTTTGCCATCATGGGGGTTCAACTGTTCGCCGGGAAGTATTACAAGGTACAAGCCCAATCTAATTCCCCGTATTTAACCAAATAATTACTATTTATTAATATTTCCCAGTGCGTGGACGCGAACAAGACGACCCTGAGCCACGAAATAATCCCCGACCGCAACGCCTGTATAGCCGAGAATTATACGTGGGAAAATTCTCCGATGAACTTCGACCACGTCGGGAAAGCATATTTATGTTTATTTCAAGTGGCGACATTCAAAGGGTGGATACAAATCATGAACGACGCGATCGACTCCAGAGAAGTACGTAGACAAACATAAATCATGAAATATCGATAACTTCCAATATGGAGCGAACCATTAATTTCCATTCCAGCTGCACAAGCAACCGATACGAGAAACGAATATCTACATGTACCTTTACTTCGTGTTCTTCATAATATTCGGATCATTTTTTACACTGAACCTATTCATTGGAGTTATCATCGATAACTTCAACGAGCAGAAGAAGAAGGCGGGGGGCTCCCTGGAAATGTTCATGACGGAGGACCAGAAGAAGTACTACAACGCGATGAAGAAGATGGGCAGCAAGAAACCTCTGAAGGCGATTCCACGACCGAGGGTGAACGTCTTTTATTTGGCTGTTTATTTAAAATTCGATACACGGTACGAGAAGGATAGTAATTATCGATTAATTTTGTATTTCAGTGGAGGCCTCAGGCGATAGTGTTCGAAATAGTGACGGACAAAAAGTTCGATATGATCATCATGTTGTTCATCGGGATGAACATGTTGACGATGACGTTGGACCATTATCAGCAGAGTGACACGTTCAGTAACGTGCTGGATTACCTGAACATGTTCTTCATAGTGATATTTACCAGCGAGTGTCTGATGAAGATCTTCGCCCTGCGCTACCACTACTTCAAGGAGCCGTGGAACCTCTTTGATTTTGTTGTCGTTATATTATCAATATTAGGTAATGTAACGTAATGACTGCGTCAGTCGTGTGACCCTTGTGAGACGTGTCAGAGATAAAGGGCAACAACCTGTTAGCCTCCTTTCGCTACTACACCATAGGCACGATTTTTAGCGGCCATTTTTTCTCTTCCGACTGTTAGCGCCTCTCTAGTGGAATGCCTGATAAGCTACTTTCTCGAATTCTCGTTCTCTCGCATTTTGAGTCACTAAACGATTGCACCAAAAAAAGTCGAGCAAACAGGTTCAGCGTTTCATTCGAGTCACTACGACTGATCGATGCCATTACGTTACGTAGCCTTACATTGGTGTGGTAAATGTATGTTCGAGACCCCCAACCCTCCCCTTTCGAGAATCGGAAAAAAAAAAAGAAATGACAGAAAGCGTGGGCTTTTAGCACCTAATCGGTAGGCAGGTTGGTAGGATGGTAGGTTGGTATCCTATCACTTTAGTGATAGCTAATCTAGGACCTCGGGTAAGACTCATGCTAATTGCATTCTCATCCGATCAATTTCTTGCACCCCTCAATCTGGAATGATCCTAGAAATCTTCTTAGAAGTAGACCTAGGGTATAATGATCACGTATTTCAGTTTTAACATTTTCGGATTACAAGCCACGTTTGTCCGATAAATTATCGAATTAATTGAAATTGCCCACCGGAAAGTTTTACGACATCGTTATCATTTCCGCCATTTAACAGCATGTAGACCCGAATGCACGGAAATACAACTAGACCGAGTCATCCTTACGTAGACTCTAGTTAGACGTATCTCTGATTTTCTACAGTTTCCTGCAATTTTTTTACAATTTCCTATCAGCACTGCACGCGAGTAGAATAGTCTCGCCTACTTCTTATACCACCTAGTAAAATACAGAGTAGTTACACGAATCTACCAACTCCGCATCTAAAGGTACAAACAAAAAAAAAATATCGAAAAATAGTAGTACACTTTTACAACGACTTTAAATTATCTAAAACTATAGATCTCACGCCTGAACATGTAGTCACGGAGTACACAGCACGAGATGAAAAAGAATTTATTTACACGGTCCTCTCGAGTCAATAACAATTTTTTTGTAACTCCAGATCTTAGAGTATAGTTCTAGTTCACAAAGTCTTTAGGAAAAGCCCACAAAACGCGATCCACTCCTACTCTCAGCTACCGATAAAAAAAAAACAACAGTCATAGAACAACTCCACGCTAACGTAGAAGCATCGTGAAATAAGACGCAATATTCTTCCTATTTTCCCAGCGAAGCGTGGGTGATGCGAAGAATCTAACGGAGTTCTTAATCCCCCAGGTTTGGTGTTGAGCGACATAATAGAGAAGTACTTCGTCTCCCCAACTCTGCTCCGAGTAGTCAGAGTGGCCAAAGTCGGCCGAGTGTTGCGTTTGGTAAAAGGAGCCAAGGGTATCCGAACGCTCCTCTTCGCCTTGGCCATGTCGCTGCCAGCCCTGTTCAACATTTGCTTGCTGCTGTTCTTGGTCATGTTCATCTTCGCGATTTTCGGCATGTCGTTCTTCATGCACGTGAAGGATAAAAGCGGACTGGATGACGTATACAACTTCAAGACGTTCGGGCAGTCGATGATACTGCTCTTCCAGGTACATCAATAATAAAGACGGTGTCCCCACCTTGAAAAAACTTGTATTCATTCAATGAAATCATTTCTTTGAATAGATCGAACGAAACGTTCCGTCGTTATTTGTTGCAATTAAACGCGTTACAATATTTCTTAAGAAATTCACAGAATTTCTAATCCGTAGATATTACCAATTCTTCAAAGAAATTAATTTTCTCAATGCAGTGTTCTGGATATCTCTAATCTCTCTTTAACGTTGATCGAACAGATGTCAACCTCCGCCGGCTGGGACGGCGTGTTGGACGGCATCATCAACGAAGAGGACTGCCAGGAGCCGAACAACGAGATCGGTTACCCAGGAAACTGCGGATCGTCAACGATCGGGATCGCATACTTGCTCTCGTACCTAGTGATAAGTTTCTTGATCGTGATCAACATGTACATCGCGGTGATCCTGGAGAACTACTCTCAAGCGACGGAAGACGTGCAAGAAGGCCTGACCGACGACGACTACGACATGTACTACGAAATCTGGCAGCAGTTCGACCCCGACGGGACCCAATACATCAGATACGACCAGCTCTCCGATTTCCTCGACGTCCTGGAGCCCCCTCTGCAGATCCATAAGCCGAATAAGTACAAGATCGTCTCGATGGACATCCCCATATGTAAGGGCGACCTTATGTTTTGCGTGGATATCCTCGACGCCCTTACCAAGGACTTCTTCGCGAGAAAGGGCAACCCGATCGAGGAGACGACGGAGCTCGGCGAGGTGCAAACCCGCCCAGGCGAGGTCGGCTACGAGCCAGTCTCCTCGACCCTCTGGAGGCAACGGGAGGAGTACTGCGCTCGGCTGATCCAAAACGCCTGGAGGAAGCACAAGCAACAGCGCCTGGGCGGACCTAGCGAGGAGAGCGACGACCCGGACACCGACCCCCGGGTCCGGCAGACCGCCGTCCTCGTCGAGAGCGACGGTTTCGTCACGAAGAACGGGCACCGGGTCGTCATCCACAGCCGCTCGCCGAGCGTCACCTCGCGCACTGCGGACGTTTGATCGTGGCCGCGCTAACGCACTACTACTCGTCAGCCTTATAGTTGTATAAAAAGTACATTCCTCCAACGAGTTGCCTTTTAATCGAGCGCGCCCGGCCGCGCCGTTAGAGCCGACGCGGCCGCCGCGACGCCCCGCGGGTCCGAGGGGTCGCGCGAAGAGGGGGTCGAAGGACGGCAGGTCGAGGCCTCGCACCCGCCGTGTCGACCCCTGGGATAACAACGACCGACGTCGCCGAATCCCATGGCCACGAACACTCGCTGACCCCTCTGCGAGATCGGAGGACCCAGGACCGAGGACGGTAGCAACGCTGGTCGGCACCCCGGGATAACAACGACCCGGCGAACTCCGGTATCGCGGTATCCCGAGTTGCCCGAGAGCCGAGGGAGATCGCATCTCCGAGAATGCGTGTCTCGCCAACCCAAGAGTCAACGCCAGAGGACGTCGGGCATCGAAGGCCAGCAACGGCGACTCCGTGATGGTTGGGTCGACCGAGGAGAGATAGAGAGAATCCAAGATGGTCGGCCGGATCCAGCGCACCCAGGACGAAGACGACGAGGTGGCCGCGGTGCCGCGGGCACGACCTCCCCGGAGATACGAGCGACTCGGCGAATGCCATCGTCGCGGTATCGCAGGGTACGGACGGGTCCTCGCCGACGCTCGACGTGGTGGATGCCTTCCGTTACCCAGCAGCAGCGGAGGAAGGCGCCGCCCGCGACGTCGACGGTGCCCGGATTCGGATCGCGGCGACACCGAAAGCGTAGCAGTGGTCCCTCTCCTGGGGAGAGAGACCGGTCGACGACGCTGGAGTCTCGAAGGTTCGGCTTCGAGTCGCTTCCCCAACAGACGCGAGGCAAAACCCTCAAGTACCCAGCGTCGACTGCCGCGCGGGGCATCGAGTCGGCTTTGATATACCCGCGGGCACTGTTGGTGCTGCCACCTGTGCACCGGCAAGCGAAGCACGTGCCAGGAGGTAGAACTCCGGCCGACCGGAGACCCGAGGGACTACTCCGAAGATCGGAATATGACGTGCTCCTCGTTTATTCGGATTTTCTACGTTGCTTTATCGTGGATTGCATTTTTCAAGCGTCACCACACACCCCTCCACCGAGACATACGCCCACACACCCGCATACAAGAAGGCACGCGCCGCGGAGTCGAAGCCGCAGCGGGCTGACCCGCGGCGGGAGAGACTCGACCAATCGAACGCGCTACGCGAGGAGAGACAGACGCACGGCGGCAGGGAAGGGGGAGAGAGACGAAAAACGCGCGACAAGGCGCGGGCTGCTGGGCAGCCCGACTGCGCGGCACCGTTCGGACGCTCGACGCCGACCGACGCCGGTCTCCATCCACCGTGAGAATAGCCTATTCCGCATTCTGGCTTTTTATAATCGCATATTCTTCTACTATATTTGTGATCTTCGTACGAGCGTTTAATCCACTTTCTACATGCCGAGAGGTGTCGGGCGAGGCGCGCGTGCGCGCGCGCCTGCCTCTACACGCGCGCGCGCGCGCACCCGTGGCGCCATCTTGCCGCGGATCACCGAGCGGGAACGCGGCGAACCGGCCGAGGCGGCCCAAGGTCGATCGAACCCCCGGGCCTCGGCAGGTTCGACCGGCACCTAGGGACTCTCGAGCACGCCCGACTCGTTCCAACGACCTTGGCCCGCGTCCACGGAGCACTCGGAGACGGGAGACGCGGCGCGCGCGCCGATCGACACGCCGCCCTAAGTAAACTATTTACACATTTGCAAGAACGAGAGAAACTACACGTTACGCAATCGTAGATGGCTTCAAAGTAAATACGATTAAGGGTAGTTAAGGAGGACCGCGAGCGACGATCCCGCGACGATCCCGCGTCGATCGAGGAATCGCGGCGTCCCGGAGGCAAGGTCCCCGCGCGCTCACGTGACTTTGCTCACGTGAGACGAGCTCGTCCGATCGGAACGCGGCGCTTCGCGCGCGCGCGCAGGTTGTCTCCGTCGGGGAGTCCCAGAAAAAGAATCGGAGGGATCGTCGCTTGCGAAACGAGGACGAGGCTTATTTGTTATACCGGATACACCGAGTCGATGACGGTAGGCGTCGACATTTTTAGCTACGAACTTATTCTCGACGATCCACTTTCGTATCGTACGCGCCGCGCCGGCGGCCATGTTCTTTTTTTTTCTTTCTTTTTCCATTGAATCCCGCGAGTGAACACTAGCTGCCGTTCCCTCTATCGGGGGATATGCGAACCGGGAGACGCGGAGCGACTCTGCGCAGGTCTCTTCCTCAGAGGCCGGTCCAGTGTCACGTGACGCGCGCGCTCGCGGCGCGTGTAGACGTATTTAAGCGGGTTCGCAAAGCGAATTTCAGTGTCGCATTTACGGTCATGATAAGGGCGCGATCCTTTTCTTCCTTATCGCGAGTGTAGAGCGAGGCCTTCTCGCGTGCGACGCTGCAGGACAGCAGGTGAGCCGCACCTCAAAGTAGCTAGTATAGTCCTGTCGTCTCTCCTAGGACCACGCTTTCCACGATCGTAACTCTCTTCGATATTTCAGCTTACCTGCCATCCTGTTGAGCCACCTCACCGTTTTGACGTAGAGAAGCTCTGGGCCAAAACGAAGCCTCTGGCCGCCCCGATAAACCGATCGTTTCCCCGACCGTGCCTGCTTCTACAAAAATCCGAGTCGTTTCGCCCAACTTCGAGCTTGCGATCCTGTTCTCGAGTTCCTACAGCTTTTTTGCATACAAATGGATTTGCAAAACCAAAATGTCATACTGTTGCAAAGTCTTGTCATTAGTCAACATTTTGAAGTTATATACGAAACTGTCAGTTTCACATGCGAGCATAGACTACGTCTTCAGCGTACTCCTAAATCCAGAATTTATCGGATCTGGATCCAGTAAATTGCATGTCTCCGTTGCATTAATAATTACGCAGATTCCATCATGAGCGTCTTGATCGGTACTTGAATTTGGATGTATTGGGTTTGGACCCGATAAATCACGGTTCGAGGCATACGATGGAGAAATAGTCATTGATCGTATACAGGGACTCGATTCTCGAGTTCATGTGGATTTTTTTTCCCATATGAATAGATTTGCATGAAAAATGTTGCATTGTTGCGAAGTCGCGTGATTGGTCAACATTTGAAAGTCTTATATGAAATTGTTAATTTCGCATGCGAAAAGTTGATCGAATGAACTCGAGAATCGGGTCCCAGAACGTGTCTGGAGTGTTTCGGTCAGTCAAGTTAAAATGGTCCCCCAACGCAAATACCAAGCTTTATCCACTATTATCTATCCTAAACGTACGTCTTTTGTTCAAGTTGCAACGACACTACTTCGAACTAACGAGATAAGAAATCCCAGTGATTTTTCCGCGAAACGACGCCGGCACGGGAGTCGGGGAATCCCGATCGGACATGTCGGGTGCGTCAGCGACTCCGTTGTTTCAGCCGGAAGTACCCACGCCACTTTTGACGCGCGTTAAACGAGACGAAACGTGTAATATAATGATATAATGCGGTCCTGCCGATCGAGATGAACCGACCTATCTATAATGACATTACGTTATAAGTAAATATTAAAAAGTCGCGGAGCTCTAGTCAGCGAGGTAATCTATGTTACGGATACATGGTCGTTATTTTTCTATGTCTAAATCCGTAAGCGAGGAAAACGACGATAATTGTCGCGCGATAAGAGTCGGTGGGGGTGGAGCTTTGCGAGGGGAATCCTTGATAGAGAGAGACGAGAACGTGGCGAGTCCTGGGGTTCCCCTTCCTCGAGGAAGGGGAACCAGACTCCGGTGTACGAGACCAGGCGAAGCGAGTCTTGACACACGGTTACGGCAAACAAATGTTCATTACTTTAAGCCCTAGACGCTCAAAGGGAAGGAATGAGAGGGTCACTGTAAATTACTCGTACAAATTACTTCTTATCGGTGTCGAGTCCGCTTGTCAAAGTGTTATAGAGAGGCCCGTCGATATTTAATAATCCACACGTACCGTTTTCTACATAGATTTCGCAATTACGATTCCTTCCTGCGCATCGCGATAATTCGGGAGAGGTCTTTTCTGGACGCAGAGGTTTAACACTGGAATAAGGACCCCGAGGTCCTGGGAAGGATCCGCTTTCCCGTGTCCGGAAAACACGGCGTCGGTTTTACACAGCTCGCCGGAAGACGCGAAATTTACGCTGCGCCGAGAACGACGATTCGAAATTCACTTTTGACGAGTCGAGTCCGCCATCTTGGTAGCTCTTCACTTCTTCTTGGAGGAGGTTTTATGCTTCAACCTGGAGAAATAACGGACTACTTTACTAAACTCGCACCGTTATGGGTCCCTTACGAACACTTAACCTGACTTAACCTAACCTACCACGGTTGAATCGACTAAATTTGATTCCGTTCGAGCAAACATCGGTTGATTCGATGACCGTAGTTCGAATCGACTTGGTTGGGTTCGGTTGGTTCGGCTGGATTTAAGGCTTGTGTCGAATTATCGCCCTCGGCGCACAGTTTCGGCGAAACGATCGGATCAGCCCGAGACAGCGCCGGGCCTGAGGGGACAAGGCATTGTTGCTAAAACTGCCATTTGTACTAACGTTTCTTAAGAGCTCTCGTTTCCTTTCGTTCCACGACCGCGAGTCCTGAAGCTGGGCTCGTTCCTGCTTCAGGCTTTGACGGAGATTGGTGATGCCTGGTCTAGACGCGCCGTTGAAGTCCAAGTGCACCGTAAAAGACGCGATGTTAAGTTCAGGGGTCCCCTGGGAAAAGCAAAGGTTCGGTTAGATCACGGTTAAATCGAGAAAAACTAGAAAATTCGTTCAACTGCGCTCGGCCCGAAGATTCGCGTCACGTGACCGGACCTTCGGTCACGTGGGTCGGCGTTGGCCAATCGGAAGGCTCGGCGCCGCACCACGTGACACCAACAGGGATTCCTGATTCCACTTACACGCAAATTCGAATTAACCCAGGTTTAATCGATTCGACCGTGACGATCACGATGCAAAAGAGACAAGTCCTTCCACGGAGGTCTTATTTTCGTCCTGCGTCTTGAACGCCGCCATATTGCGACATGATAACGATCAGATTCAAACATCACGACGAATGAATTCGAAAAATTCTAAAATACTCCAGAACTATATAAAAAAAAAAGAAAATTAGAGTCGAAAATATTAATACGCTTGCGTTCTTCTTATTTAACCTCTTGAATTTACCTTGGGCTCGGTATATTTTTTCATTATTTTTATTAACTGATCAGGAAACGTGTCTCCTTTGCATCTAGACCCGAATCTGTCTCTTTCTCTTGGCGCACCGCCTGCGATCATAGGAGGATCTTAGACGAGAAATCGAGAAGCCAGTGAGAGTCCGCGATGCCGGCGACCTCCTCCGAATTAGAACATATTAAATTCCTTCGACTATCGGCTAACGCTTCGGTAACGAGTTAAATTGTCGACGCTGTAATATGTGCAAATAATTCGAGACTAACGCTAAGCGAACCACGGAGCCGCGCGCGCTCGCGCGCCCTTCCCCCTCTGTCTCTTGTCTTTCGGAGCACGTGGTCCTGGAAAGCCATTTCCTCGTGCAAGCGTAGGCCTCGACGACCGCCGCCATTTTTTTCACGCCGAGTGGTAACCGCGCTCCCTTCCTTACCCCTCGAACCTTGGTCTCGACTAACCTTGCACGAGGAGTCGCGCGTGCGCGCGCACCATGCAACCTACGCGAGTATGTGCGCAATGCCGATTATATCACAGTGACTCGAGGTAGTCGTTTAACGGGGTGACGAGTGACGGTGAACCCGATATCGAGCCGACGATCTATGACTAACAAGATGGCGGGAGAGGAGCAATAATGAACTTTCTAATTTTTTTTTCTTTTTTTTTTCTATTTTTCCTGGAACCTTCGCGACACCCCGTGGAACTTAGCCGAACTTCGCCGGCTGTCACTTCCCCGACAGCCGACGGAACTCGACCCCGGGGATAATTTTTCGCGAGTTTTCGACGTTCCACGGTCCGATATTTCCTTTCTCGTTATAAGCCGCAGCCGACGACACTCCGCGCGCATTGACGAAGATACAGTGTGATACTTCGAAAAGGCTTTATATGTACGCTGTTGAATATTCCTAATAAAATTCTACGAAGTAACGAGCTCGGAGATGTCAATTCGCGGAGGGATCATCGGATGGAGGTTATGGCCGCTTCGAAAAGGGCGAAATTTCGGGGAGGGAATTTAAACGACTTTCCATGCCGAGGAAGAAAGACGCGACCATTTCCATATCTCGTCACGGGGGGTCTTAGAGTCTAGTTTTAAATTCCGAAGAAATTCATCTCCATCTTTGTCAATGCGCTTTCGGGATTGCCCACCGAGGACCACTTCTATCGATTGTCTTCGCTGATTGTCGCGCCTCGTGGGCGGATATTCACATCCAAGGATAAAATATGAATTTTTGGCGAATTCGAAATTAACCTCCCGGGAAATTCGGGTCGATCTCGAAGAGATGTTTCCTGTCTTTCGGAAATTTCCGTCGTTGAATCTTTTCGCGGTGAATCGGGCGATATCGAGAATTATCGATCTCGCGACACGACGTCGGCTCGAATCATTGTGATAAGTCGAGGTAACTGTAGCTGGCTTTTCTGACACGGTCAAGCTGCGACGCGCGATGCTAAGGGGAGAAATAAAAAAAAAAGTCGGCCAGTAATAAACGAGCAACTGCCATGGCTCAAGCTAGGTAGACGAGCTAAAAAGAATCCAATTTTACCAAGTTAGCCGTTCGAGACTTAAGTACACCATTTGTCCATTATATACGAACGTTCCATTGAGCTGCGCAGTGAGAGGCGAGTTCGCGTTGCTCGTGCCTGCTACTGCGCATGCAAACACAGGATCGTCCCACCCAGAGGAGCGGCCCATCGAACGACTTTCATATTACTTTTAACGTACGGATATGAGTTATTTGCACAATATTATAAATATAATTACGACGTTCATTATCGATTATTAAACTAACGAGCAAATATTAATAAAAAAAAAAACTATAAAACTGTTGTTAAATAATTAATACGGAGGGTAAGCGTGAGGCAGCAAATGACTTACGAGAGGGAGAGGTCGATAGGTTATTGGGGCGATAGAAAAATGAAAGAGGAGACCCGAGGTCGCGAAACAGGAGCATGATGGGGAACCGATTGATTTCTTATTAATAAGTTAACAATCTTTACATTAATTATTGTAACGATAAAGTAAATTATTAATACCATAATAGTTACAATTAACAAGTTGTTACCGCTTTGTTATACACAATATGATTAATATACTAAGATTATGAAGTAAGCAATCGCGTCGTTGGTTACCTTTACTCGAAGTAGATTAAAGATATCAGTTTTTTCACTCCTATCTTCTTGTGAACGTGTACTCATTCTTTAGCTAGATGTTCGGCTGATTTTTTTTTTCGCTAATATGGGATCAATCGGAATTAACGCACAAAATCGAATGATCGATAAACTTTCATATGGTGAGCTTATCGATATATCTCGTGGGAATTTGTACCGGTCACGTGATCGTGGATTTCGTATGTGGTGCCATCTTGTCGAATTGTTGTGAAACTGGTCATGACATTTTTATTTCTCTCAGATGGCGTCACTTACCAAATTTAGGTTAGGTTAGGTTAGTCCTCCAGGACGTGGCCTACAGACCCACTATGTTATTTTCTTCTCTAAGCATTCACTCCCCCAGATTAAACGTGAAACTGGGACTACCAGAGATGAGTGGAGAGATTGCTTACGGGTAGAGTTTGGTAGAGTCGCGCGAACGCATCCTGTGCTGCCCTCTGGTTTCGTACGTTAGCTTTCACCGTTTTTTGCCCCCCCATTTGCGGATAAAATAAATAAGGTAAATGAAGGGTAAAGTCAAAAGAGGGCGCCACGAGTGTTCATTTCTTACCATCAAAAGCGAGCAGTGCCGGTAAGCGTAGGTAAGCCACCACCGTCAACAGCCGCATGGTATTACCATCACGAGTACGTGAGTCGCCAACGGCGACTGGTAGATGGCACCACCATCCCGAGTGAGCGAACCCCTACCAGAAATTCGTTGCACCGCCCTTTGGGGGCAAAAATCACGGATGAAACCAGAGGGCAGCACAGGTTGCGATCGCGCGACTCTGCCCGTAAGCAATCTCCCAACTCATCTCTGGGACTACTGGGAGAACGATTTGACAGATGAGTTAAGAGAGATACGTCATCCCTATGTGTAGGTTGTCAAACTCGCAACGAGTTTCGAGCCGAAGGTGGAATGACTTTTAAGGCCAAAGTGGGGCGTGCTGTCGCCTGAGAAGGACGAGGAACTGTCACTGTCAATTACGGAAGATGGTAAATATCAGCTGCTCGAATTAACACTACTTTACGTAATGTTGTTATTTGTTACAGGCCATACACCTGTACACTTATTTAACAGTTTATTGAATCATAACGTTTTATGCAGTAAGAATGCATTTTTCCATTCCTGACACTCAAGAGATCATCGACAGTGCAGGGAATACGTACTTGGTAATCATAATTTTTATGCTTAGTGATTACAAAATCAAATTGGTGATGTAAATATTATTGAATTTATATGTTGCATATTTTAGGGTTACAATATCCATATAAATGGATTGTTCCACTGTACCGTTAGGTACAGACAGTTGCACAATTTGCACGAACAGATAGTAAAGGATTTCGATGTACAACTTCCTCCGTTTCCTCCTAAGAAATTATTTCCCTTGACGGTCAATCAACAGGAGGAACGTCGGCTTCTATTGGAGGAGTATATTCAAGCTGTCGGACAGAACTCCAGTATTAATTGCTCAGAATTGTTAACTGGATTTTTACTAAATGCACAAGAAGAGACGCTGGGCGTTTCCCTGGAAAATGAAAAGCTCAATATATATTTTATGAATGACTGTAAAATTACGTTACTCGTCTCTACAAGAGAACACTCAGGCCAAATTTTAAAGGTGCACTTTATAACAATCTGGAAATGTTGTCATTGAAGACTTATTAACGTATAAAGTAATTTTCTTTTTTTCTTCAGAAAATCTGCAGACACATTAAGCTCCCAGAATTGTATGACTCTTATTTTTCATTGTTTATTACTGTATTGGAAGAAGATGGAACTTTGAAATGTGAGCCAGCCGGAAGTAATTAAAGTTTTCGGTAGTATTATTTTTAGTCAGGGATTACAAAGTGAATTGTTTTTCAGATTTAAGGAAACTCCAGAACTTCGAGTCCCCAATGATAACCCAGAAGAATATGCGTATCATTGGTCACAGAGTGACATTTGGAAAGAATTATTGGGACACTGAATATGATTATGAATTAATGCATGACCCTGTTGGTCTTGATTTGCTTTACATTCAAGCATCTGCAGAAGTAGACAAAGGTAATATCTTCGTCCCTGATAACCTACAAGAACGTCTCAAGCAACTTGGAGAACGTGGTGAGCAGAAAGAAGTAAGCTTTCAGATAATTATGATAGTAAAAACATTTATTTATAATTTAACTCACAATCTAACCACTTATTATTTTAATTATAGTATCTGAAAATAGTTCGATCGATAAAGTATTATGGATACCTTCAATTTGCACCATGCTCTTGCGACTATCCTGAGCCTGGTACGAAAGCTGTAGTGGCTATTGGAGGAAACGAACTAAGCTTACGTATCTATCTTCAAGATGAAGAACGAGAAGCTCTTTTTAAGGTCACTCGAATGAGATGCTGGAGAGTGACGACACTGCACAATCCTGTAATCACCCCATTCTATTTATTTAAACACCAACTGCATCTCAATTATTTAATTTTATCAAGTTCTTTTCTTATAAAAGATTTTTTCAGGAAGCTAATAAAGACGGTGACAGTAGTGAGCGTAATCACGAATTGTCCTTCCAGTATTTGGTAGCAAGGAATCAATTGCAATGGATAACGATCTCTTCGGGTCAAGCTATTTTGATGTCGGTCAGTTTGCAGGCGATGATCGACGAGTTATTATTAAAGAGTGCTGGACGGGGCAAGAGCGTGGTAAAGTTGATTATTTTTTAATGTATCCTGTAGCATCTAGATCTTTTATATTATTTAATTTATGCTATTTTACAGCCAAGGCCATCACGAAAATCATGGACGTATATTACTCGAGATGGGCACTTACGAGTACTTTTAAATTCCTCGTCACCTGATGACGGAATTAAAGTTTGTTGTTTATCCACACTATTTAATCGATTTAAAGATGTAGTAGAAAAATAGCTACATATCTTAATTGTTTTTCTTTTATTCAACTTGATTTCATTTTAGGAGGACGATACTGACTCCACGGTAAGAGGAGAAACTTTGGTAAAAAAGCTTGTTGAAAAACCACCAGCTGTAAAAGCACGAAAGCCCAGTGATATCATGGAGAATTATGCATTCGACACAATAGGAGACGATGATCTTTAAATTTCCTAAGGGGAAGAACTTAATATTACGAGAATAGATTATAGTTTTCTACGTACACTGAGATTTTGACTTGACACAATTGAAGCATTTTTACTAGCTGACGTTTTTATCTTCGACTATTTTTGTAAAATATAAAGCACGAGAGATACACACGAGTGATGCATGTGTGGAGGTTACCGAATGTTGCATATCGCCAGAATGTATCACTATTAATTACTGGTATAGGCTTCACTCCGATTCCACCACATGCATTTAAAGCCTTGTTCATTTTACATATCAATAGAATACTATGGGTATACGATCACCCATCATATAATTTCTGAGGTGGCAAACTATAATTAACGGCTACTTAAATTAAAGGGGAAATTTTCGACATGCAAATATTTGTAAAGGAAATTGACATCGATCTGCACATGCAGTGTCGTTTTTGAGATTTAAACTTTATATTCAAACGATAATACAATTTAATTTTTTTTTGGCTTGGTACATAAAATTCACTGCACTATTTTATATTGAGATTTCGATTATCCGTCCAAAGACTTAAATTACAAACTTATGCACGAAATGAAGCAGATTATTCTACACTCCGTTCCGACAAGGAAACCAAAAATAGATATAATTTGATACAAATTGTTTAAAGCCCTACGCTGTTCGTACTAGCATTGTACTTATTTACAGGTAAATAATACCTAATGATAAGCTAATGCAGCAATTAACAAAGTAATGGAAAATAACTTTTATACTGTAGATATACAAGAGGGGGAAGAAATGCCCGAGGAGGTACATTGTACAGCCAGGTTTTATTAGTGAAAAAATAAAAATTGTATTCCTACCGTCACTCTGAAATACATATCCCGGCGTTTTATAAAAAGGTTACTTCCTGATAACCGCGATAAGGTTAGTCAGGCGATAATTACTAGATTAACGCGGGGTCCACGACGGTCGCTCGCCGAATCACTCACTCATACTAGCATTGCTCACTGACACTGGTTTATATTTCTCAAGACACGAGTTGGATTCGGATCTAGAGGTATATCGACTGTATCTTTTAACATGACACACGAGAGAACGCATTCCCTTGCTACGCGTCACCGTCTATAAAGTGTTTTGACTCTGTCAACTTGTGCTCTTAAAAATGTATAAGACCAATAAATTTGTATATTCGTACTTAACGAGTAGACTATTAATAATTAATATTAACTTCTTCTATGAGCGCGACGAGGCGCGTAAAAAGAAAGTCACAAACAGCGGAGAATAAATGAAGTCCAAAGGCAATCCACTCTAGGGCAATGTGTTCTTTTTTTCTTTTTCCGTAGGTCCTCGCTATATTATTGTTTAGTTTTTCGCTCTTTTTTTTTTTTAACTACATTGATCTCAAATTGCTAGCCCAAAGTCGATAATAAATAATTCTCGATTCAGATCTGACGCGTGTACCATCGGTGGCGCATCGGCGTTCTATATCAAAAATATGTATGTTATACTTTGTACGACTATGTGTTCTAAAATGAACGAGTGTAAATTAATTGTCAGTTCGGGCTGTATAATATGCTTTCTAAGGTGTAAATGTTCCTACATTCATTACACGTGAAAAAAGGGGAAAAATAGCCAAACGTCAACAAAGAATAAACTCGATGTCTGGTGCATACGTAGCACCTGCTATCGATCTAAACGACACTAACTCTTATTATTAATCGCTAATTATTCGTTACTTCACCGAGATAAATAATCTTTACAATTGTCGCGTCTTAGATTATTTTTTAGGAATATTCGAGGAAGGATTTCTAAGTGCAACTACATCGTTCTTTACACGAGTAGAACGTAACGGACTTATTCGAGTAGATTCTTCTTAATCAAATATTGCTGAGGTAATTTTTTTCTAATTGTTTATCGAAGCAGGAATTACCTTGCTTTGTTCTCAAATAAAGAACCGAATTGTTTTTACACTCGATAAGTCATTTTTCCCATTGTTAGACATACCATGTTTCGTAAAGCTAAACTAGTCCTGGATGAAATTTCGAGTTCTAACACGGAAGACAAATCTCATCAAAGAAACCTCGCCGTGTTACTATTTAATTAACTAAATCGTATTTTAATACTTGTGCAGACTTTACGTAATCCTTTTCCTGTAAGATCATTTTCATATAATCATTTTCCTGTAAGACGCGAAAATCACTCCTAAATTCTAATTGTCATTAGCAGGCAAAATGTACAAATATGTATATATGGCAGTACATTAGGAAGCAAAATCATTTCTCTAACGGTGTTCTCTTCGCAATATTAACTACACAAACTTTACACACTCCGGCAGCTCTTCTGTCAATATGACACGATTTACAATGTGTGCATTCGATATGAGCGAATCTTTCAAAAAGGCCTCAAATATCTGTGTACTCGATAGGATGTATCAAATAAAATTATCCATTCATTACTTTACGACGATAAATAGTTTCTTCGACATGGAAACAAGCCTCTTAAAATCTTGATCGAATTTTAAGTGCAATTCTACACCCAATACATTCCAGACTATTTTAGAATGTACATTCATTCCAGAAAAGGTTTCCTGAAATGTAAAGTGAAAAATAACATTTTATTTGATACATCCCAGTACTCACGTCAAGAAACAAAAAAAAGGGGAGACATGGCGCCATAAGTGACTAGCTCGTTGCATAAACTTACACAACGCATTAATTTCGTTAAGTGCTCTTATATGCTGAGGATTTTCAAAAAAGATTAAAATCCTGGCTCTCTACTTACACCTCGATTCACTTTTAATCTCCTTCGCTATATTCTCTAAACGTCTCCTACACTCAGGTATATTATTTATATCATCTATAAGAATAGCATTTAACAATCACTACGTAATAAAAAAATTAAGTATAGTCGTAGCTCGTTTCCTAAGTCGTGTAAAATAATTTACATTGGTGACGTCAGGCTATTGGCTAGTGATTACTAAAATCCCCAGGTTTGCAGAAAGAATTTCCATCGATTCATCATAAGTGAGAAGTTTGTTCTCGATACTACGTTGTAATAAGCTTGTTTTTGATGCTATTAATTTTTCCCTCTCATTTCCAAGGTATGACTCGATAGAAAGGATGAGATGCTTTCTGAACAAACCGGGGACGAGGTCGTAGAATAAATCTATTCATTTATACATCTGTACACCCTTCGTCTATCACACACATATCTCACTTGAAAAAAGTACTAAACTGTTAGAAATTCTGCTGACGTTTGCGTTTAGTATCCATGGCATCTAGAATTGGTTGTCGCTTGGTTTGATACCTCCTTCTAAGCTCATCGATCTCTCTTTCCATTTCCGCGTCCAAACTGGCCATTCGTTGCTGTAGTTCTTCGTAAGAGAGGAACTTCAGCTGCAGGATATGGTTTTTTATCTACATTAAACGATCCAGGTAATACTTACACATCTACATTAAATGGTTCATTTCGTTTTTTGTCAAACATAAATTATATCACGCAACATAAAATTATACTTACAAAATCAAAATCTCGCTCAGAGAAGACATTTTGAAATTTAGATATGTTATTATGAGGCTGTTCTTGCACCGGATGAGAAATCTGACTAATTTGTAGCTGTAAATGACTTTGAAACCTTTGTGACTCTGTGGGACTTTGCATTTCCATTTTGTTATCGGAGTCAGGATTGTGCACACCCGATATCTGACCGTTTCCCTGTAGGAATATTATAATTAAAACAAACATTGAATGAGAGCACTATTAAATTACTTGTTTTTTTAACTCACCTTTCCAATTTCTGTGGCTTCTTTTTTATCAAAGTGGTCAAGAAATAATGGTCGATACTTCTTCCCAGATTCAACAGACCCAGTATTATGCCCTGTAAATAAACGGACCCCCATTTAATAACGTAGCAAGTAATAGATATTTTGGTTATTAAGCATGTAAGGATCCTATGGTACTTTTCATAGTTGCTTCGGTGTCGGTATCACTATTTATAACCATGGTTCCGAGGTCTAGCATTGCCGAAACCAAAGTTCCTGTGTCAGGAAGATCATGACTCGGAACTAGTGTTCCAGTGTCCTCCGGAAGAGGTTTCATGGTTCCACTGCAATCATCTTCATCCTAAAATGCCAAATGTATTCAATATTTACAAAATGTTACCCTATTTACCTATTTATCTGCAATGACAAAAATAGAACAATACCGAGTCATCTGCATGATTTTGCCCTTTAATGGCCACATTGTTAATTACATGAGCTCTATGGGCACTTTGCTTCTCTCGGATCTCATGTGCCTCGGCAATCATTTGACTAAGTATACTGGGCTGTTTAGCATTGCCTGAGAAGTAAAAATTCAGTTGCACTCCTCGTTAAGATAAAAGAGATATAAAAGGCTTAAGGTAAGGCTAAGCAATATTAGGAAATATAAGAACCACCTATGAATTCATGATTGAGTAGTTCCGTCGCAGTTGCTCTTTCTTCTGGATTTTTTACAAGGCATCCACTGACGAAATCAATGAATTCTGAACTCCACTGATCTGGTTCCCTGAAGCTTGGAGGTGGCTTTGTCGGGATCATAAAAATGGCTCTCATAGGATGGATATCACCATATGGAGGTTTGCCTTCCGCCATCTCCAATGCAGTAATACCTAAAGACCATATGTCCGCTACGCAGTCATATCCTATTTCTTGAATCACTTCTGGGGCCATCCAGAAAGGTGTTCCAATGACTGTGTTACGCTTTGCCATGGTGTCCTGCAAATAATATTCAATTATAAGTAAATCCAAAACATTTTCAAGTTTTACTTAATTAATATTGTTAGAATCATGAAACATACCGTTAATTGGCCTGCTACGCCAAAATCAGCCAGCTTTGCATGCCCCTCGTTATTAAGCAAGATATTGCCAGCTTTAATATCTCTGTGAATTTTTCGCCTGAGGTGAAGGTATTCAAGGCCCTTTAAAGTGTCACTGAGAATCGTGGCAATCTCATCTTCCTGCAGGGTCTTCTTTCGTAACCTCATGATATCGCTGACAGATCCAGCACCACAATACTCCATTACAATCTGCACGACAGAAAAAAAATATTCATAGAATTCACCCGAACTCTTGAAATTTCTTCACTGTCTCTTTAAATCGAGAACATTTTAAATGAAAACGATAAGCAACATTTTGAGAAATATGAAGTAATTAAATTACAAGATTAATACCCATAGATCCGTATTTTTGAAGTAACTTCCATAATATTTCACGACGTAAGGTGAGTCACATTGCTGCATGATTGAAATCTCCTTGATAATCTCTTGCAAGTCGGTATCAACAGGAACTTGCTTGATAGCAAGAACCTGCCCACTTTCTTTGTGCAGTGCTTTGTATACCGATCCATATGACCTATAATTCAAAGCAGTGACGATTAGATATAAATTAAATAATCGGTTATGATTATTCTTATTTAGATAATTATACTTACCCTTCTCCTAACTTACAAATAATGTCAAATACTTCCTCCGGTTGCCTCGTTAGACTCTCCTCTGATAACTTTTTCAGTTCGCTGAAATACAAGGAATTAATTTATGTAACCCATGGGAGTAATAAATTCATGCAAATTTGTGTCGTTTTGTTTATTCAAGAATAGTTTAGCATATTCGATCGTTCTTTCAAGAAAACAAGATTCGAGCTTCGATCGCCATGCCGGGACCAGCATCGACTTTTAAGGAAATCACCGAATGCTCAAATCTGGAGGCACAAGAATTACTTTTATTGCTCGCTACCAGTGCAGGACCACAAAGAGGCAAAAAGCCGACGAACCTGTACAGTTAAATGGAAATGTTCCTAAAAATAATGCACATGCAAAGCGTTCCCGTAACTCTACCTCGAAGGGGCCAAACAAGAAATAAATAGGCGGACATTCCGCGACATTAATTCGGGAACGTAAACAGAATGAAATACCTCTTAGAAGACATTTTCGTCATTCGTCGGCGAGTTTAGTCGGTTAAACAAGAGCGCATTCAATGCCTGAGAAGGTAGCCTAAAGCGACCGACACACACCTCCTCCGAGACATGAAAATTAAAGGCCTGCGACGAACAATTAACATTACATTTTTGGCGATAAATTAATGTAACCACAACTGAAATATCGAAACCATCGACCGTGGGCCATTGTAGATGGCGGAGCACGTCGCGAAAGAAAAATGGCGGCTCTGGGTGTCGAGGTTAGTCAGTACTCGCAACGCGCGATCATAAAGCCGCTCCCAAAAGCAAGTGGTGTCCAATTAAGGACAATCGTCGTCGCATTTCGTATCGGAAAAACGTCATCGGAATAAGGAACGGCAAGAATGAGGAACGAGAGAAACCGAACCGCAACTAAACTCCCCGCGTTCCCTGCCATTCTCCCTAAAACCAAGTTTATGCTCCGTCCTAACCCTAATTTACTCCGATAATTCACAACAAAGAATTCCCAGGGGACATTCATATTTTTCCTCTCATAGTCCTAGGTTAAAAGTAGGCGGGAATTAATCGCGGGGAAGAACCATGTATAAACGGCCTAAGAAAAATTCGTGAAAATCAGAAAAGGTGAAAAACAAAATCTACGGTTAGAAAGCGCGATCCGGGCTCAAGCCTCGGTTCGGTTTCTATCTGGCGTCTCGAGGCGCTGCGTCGCCGCCAGATTTCGCCTCATGCGCGCGCAGCCTAACCCCCCTCCCCAGTCCGTCCGCTGCCAAGAAAGAGCAACAGGCCAACACGCCTCGCCTTGGCTCGGTGCTTCGCTGCGACGTGCAGCGGACGTGCACCGTCGTGTCGGTACCAGGTCTCCGGCGGTGGGTGCCCGTGCAGAGTGTCGGATCGGCTCGGTAGTGCCAGAGGCCCGTCCGGAAAGTCCAGAGCCCGCGCGTCCGCGAATCCGACCGACCCGCCGATCGCCGAGTGGGGCCGGGTCGTGGCTCTCTTAAGAGCGTGCCAGCTCGGCGGCGCACGCTCCCGGGCGCGGGAGGCCGCAGGGCGGCCAGGGCGCCGACTCGTGGGGCCACTCGGCGTCGGGCTTCGGCGGGGCCCGCATCGCGCGCCGCTCGGAAGCCGCGGGCGGCGGCGGCAGGTGGCCCGCGAGGGGCGGTCGGGAGGAGCGGCGGCGGCGGCGGCGGCCTACGTCGACAAAACGGCCGGGGGTCGGCGGGCCGAGGGGCGGAGGAAAGGGAAGCCCGCGCGGCGACTCGCTCGCTCCGGGGGAGCGAGCGCTCGGTGCCGGCCCCGAGCGCGCCCGGCCTCGGGCCAGTCGAGGAGGTCGCTCTGAACGCGCGAGGCGGTGCGCCGGCGACGGCGATTCAAGATGGCGCTCAACCAGGACGTGGACCAGCTCTCGAAGAGCAACCTCGTCGTGAGGATCGACCAGAACTCCGAGTCGGACCTGCAGGCCCTCTTCGACAGCGTCCTAAAGCCCGACTCCAAGCGGCCCCTGCAGGTGCCGCTGCGCATGCGCAACCTGCCGGACTCGTTCTTCAACCCGCCCTCGACGGGCAGCAAGAGCCCCTCCATATCGCACTCGCGTGAGAATTCGGCCGACTCGGCGTTCGGCGTGGCGCCTCCCGGGGTGGGGGGCGGCAGCGCGGCGCCCGGGGCCGCGACCAACGGCGCCGCGGCCGCGGCCGCTGCCGCCGCTAGCGCCCCCGGGCCCCCCGGCGCCGCCGCTGGGCCCGCGCAGCCCCCCGCCGCCGGGCCGCCGACCCCCGCGGCTGCCCCCGGGCTCACCGTCGCGCACCCCCGCGCCCACTCCAGCCCCGCCTCCCTCCAGCAGACCTACGCCTCCGCCCAGCAGGCGCCCCAGCACGCCCCTCAGCCCCACGCCAGGCACCACCATCACCAGAAGCAGCGCAGCTATGACGTCATCAGCACCGTCGACGACCTGGGCCCCCTGCCGCACGGCTGGGAGCAGGCCCGCACTCCCGAGGGCCAGATCTACTTCCTCAAGTGAGTGTCCCTTCTTTTCTCCTCGAGGTTAACCCTTTAACCGCGGCAGAGTCGTACGTGGAGATGCACCACCTGGGACCCTATACTCTGGTTCATAAGAATTTTCTCGCATACAAATAGATTCGCAGAAAAAAAAAATTTCGCGTCGTAGGTCGACATTTGAAAGTCGTGCACGGGACTATCAATTTCACCCGCGAAAGTTCATCGGATGGATCGAAGAATCGGGTCCCTGGACGGATACCTCAGTCGTGGAGTGCTAATATTTTATAAGAATGCGATATTCATTTGTCGCCTTGAACACGTGGAACCGAAGGGCGCTAATAATTTATATGAATTTCATATTCATTTATCCCTTTGAGTACGTGGGTCACTATAGTGGCGCTTCGTAAAAAAAACGTCGGTCATACAGAATCCATTATAATGGTGTTTCATAATTAAAGGATTAACGTTCGTACCCGCGATGGACTTCGTCCTGGACGAGATCTCGAATGAAATTCCCGAGGAACATTTCACGCGAAAAATGCAGTAGGATGCATTTTTGTGTACTGTATCGACATCGATGTTGCAACGTACAGTGTTCGATACCTTCCTGCGACTATATTACGCGTGACTTTACGTTGTACACTTGACTATCGCGCTCTCTGGTTGCATTTAAGTACCGAGTTCTAGCATCGCGGACACGGGCTCTTGCCCTCTCCCGTGCCGCGCTGTTGCCGCTTCGGAGGCGCGGCTCGCCGACCACGTGACACCTGTCGTGGGAATGCGCGTGCCGAGGGTTAGGGCGCAGGTTACACAGGGTGGCGGTTTAAAGCGCGACTCTGCCGACTACGTTTACACCAGGTCCACGGATCGTATCATTTCGCCTTATCGATACGTGTCCGATAAGAAAATTCACCTTAGAGCGATGTCACGTGGCACGTACAGTAGACTCCCGTATAACGCGCCGAAGATATTACGATTACTTTCTTCAAATACAATTCTTCATAATAAAAAGAAAAATACTTGATTCGCATTATACAAGAAAAATTCCCGTTCAACAGGATCTCATATAACAATTTATGCAGCGCGTAACGTATTAACCGCGTTATACGGGAGTCTACTGTACTCCGGCGGGAGAAAAATCTGTTCTTATCGACCGATTACTTTCATGTGTCGGGCACAACAACCGGTTGTTTATTTATCGGTGAACCGTATCGTCAACGGCAATTGCGCTCGTGATATGTGATTAATTAATGACGAATGACGGGCGCGAGCGACCGGGTCTTGCTTGAATTTCTCTTTGGCTTAGGTTCTTTTTCTTTTCTTTTTTTTTTCCTTTTAATGAAAGTCAACCGGTCGTGCAGAACCGTCGCGTAGGATCGGGGCTCGGTGAATTCTGATCCTACGTATCCGGGTGCAGCCCGACTCCTAGAATTCTCGAGAGATCTCGAGACGGTGACCTTTCCTTGCCAACTTCGGGATGAGACATCGCTTTCGGCCGCTCTACCTGTCCTTCGGTCCCTTTTCCGGGAACGATTCGCTGTAGGTGAGACGGCACCGCTTCGCAGTACGCAGAGACGTTGGTCGGCGCCTTCGAAAATAGATATTTAAGAATTTAGAGGACAATTAAGTGAATTCGAATATATTCGACCGCTCTACCTGTTTTTCGGTTCCTTTTCCCGGAATGATTCGCTGCGTGGCGCCTTTGAAAATAGATAATTTAAAAATGTAGAGGACAATTAAGTGGATTCAAATATGTTCGACCGCTCTACCTGTTTTTCGATTCCTTTTCCGTGAATGATTCGCCGCAGGTGAGACGGCACCGCTCTGCAGCACGCGGAGACGCTGCGTGGCGCTTTCGAAAATAGATATTTAAAAATTCAGAGGACAATTAAATGGATTCGAATATGTTCAACCGCTCTACCTGTTTTTCGGTTCCTTTTCCGGGAATGATTAGCCGCAGGTGAGACGGCACCGCTCTGCAGAATGCGGAGACGCTGCGCGGCGCTTTCGAAAATAGATAATTAAAAATTTAGAGGACGATTATGTGGATTCTAATATCCTCGATAGAAGATCAAGGGGAATGATTAATGTCGCGTAACTATGACAAAGCGATAAATGAATAACAAATTCAGAGCAATAGTCGCGAATCGAAGTCGAATACCTTGACTCTTTCTCGAATTCGTCGAAGGTATTGGAAGGTGCTCTCGAGAGATCTTCTCGCTCAGGTACTCCATGTAAACGGGGCCCCAGACGGGGCCGATTTATCGCCGGCTCGCATCTTAATCCGAGGCAGAATGAATGGAGGGTTCCTGGGAATCCACCTTACCGAGGGAAGGATACGAGAAAGAGCGTGACGACGAAAATCACGGGAACAATACCGGACCGTCTCTTTTCTCGGCTCCATTCATGGTCCTTCCAGGGATTATCCAGGTCCGCGCCGCCTATCCTTGGAACCTGGGTCCTCTTGGCGAAGCTTCCTTTTTTTTCTCTCGATGCACCGCCGTCTAGACGGGAGAATTTTATTCTTTACCTATCTCGTAGAAAAAAAGAAACCGCCGATACCCGGGACACGGTGTTTGAGGTTATACTTGCATCCGTTGAATCGGTCCGATTTATGGAAGGAGATCCACCTCAGGAGGTACGCCCCTGGCTCACCCACGAACCCGTGGACCTGTGAGAAGGCCTACCTGCTGCGCGCAAAGTGTAAACTCGTGGGAACCGAGACATTATTCGAGGAAGACGGACGCGAGAGACCGGTCGGTACGCGCACGCGCAGTGGCGGCGCCCGACTCGCCGTTACTTCGACTCGGACGCCACGCCATCCTCTTCGAATATCTTACGAATAAGGCGGATTAGCTCCCGGGAGAGAGATTATTCGTGGAGAATTTACCTTTAGTGGGGTGTTTATTTACATGGGGGGGAGGGAGCGACGTCGTGGATTTACCGTTTAAATATGGCGCCCGCCACCGAAGGGCCGAGGCGGCGCGCGGCGGCCATTTTGAAAATCCGCCGGAGCCCCTGGCGAGGTTCCATATTGTTTTCTTTTTCTTCGCATCCTCTTAACCCCTTTCTCGCGGGTTCAGGCCAGGTTTAGGCGAGGAACGGCGAGAGTTCACACGTCCTGCAGGTGAAACAATACCCGCAAGGTCGACAGCGCCGGGGGATCGGGTTTAAACTTGGTCGAGCGTGTTCGAGTTCCTCCCTCGAGTCGCACGCACGCCCGTCCGATTACCTCCGCCTTCCCCCCGACCCGCTTCGGCCGTCGTCGGGTTCGCTCGGCCCTCGTCGGGTTTCGTCTCCTTCCTCGTCTGGTCGCCTCGGACGAAACCAAGGTTCCCCCCGCAATTAGCGTCCCCTCCTCGACTCGCGGCCACCTTCGGCCCTGTCATTGTCTAAGGCGAGCGACCCTTAGCCCGCGCATCCTCCGCCGCCATTGCGCGCTCCCCATTGGCGGAAGGGAGATTTCCGTTGGAGCGGACAATGCCTTCTCCTGGACCGTGCGATCGGGGCTCATGGACCTTGGATGTAGGCATCTCGCAGGTTGATCTAAGCGCCGGTTACACCAACCGTGATTAGGGTGAACTCACATAACCTACCCTGAGAAAAGAATTTCGTCGAACAAATGAAATGATTAACTCATTCGAAAAATTATTCACTCGAGTCAAGTAATTATTCTTGGAATTAACATGAATATTTCTTTGCTTCCATGCATTTTTATTTTTTCTCCGGTTTATCAGTTAATCTTGAATGAATGCTATTCGTGTTGGACGGAGAAATGAACCCAACCAATGATTAAAATCCATTACTTGGTAATCGAAATCGGGCGATTAACTCTAATCGAGAGTTTGCTAATCCTTGATTAAGGGTTTCTTATTCGTTTGTTGGCGCTACCGCGCGGCAAAAACGAGTGTGCGAGATTTTTTTTTCTTTTTTTGTCATTTTCTGGTATTTTACCTCGGACTCATCGGTCTCATCCTTGGGACAGGAACTTTGGAGAGGAGACCAGGGGGCCGTTTTCAAGCGGGCGGGCTACCGTCAGTCACGTCGGGAGTCGCGTATCGGTCGGTGATAACGGCTCCGTACTCGAGTTATCGGTGACTCCTTTCGAAGCGCACAAACCGAGCGACGCACATGCTCCATCGGACCCACCTGTTGTCGGAAGAGGAATCTGCGCGGCGAAGGTTTGCGCAACCGGGAGATTCGAGAAAAATAATGAACACCCGTGGGAATGATTTAGATATCTCGGTAAGCTTCATACTTCGCGAGTTTATCGTTTTAAACGGCTATCGCGATTACACGAGGCGAATGCCGCGCGACGCGATTATACATTTGTAGGAGATATATATACGGAAGAGGCCGATTTATGCCGGGCGTGATAACGATCGGCTAGAAATCCACCGTACATCGATTCGTCCGACCCTCGTGATAACGGGTCGCGCTTATCTTAGCGTTATCGGGGTTGTCTCGAGGCGCGCAAAGTGCGACGCACTTGTGCCACCGGGCCCCCACCTGTTGCTGGATTATCACCTCTAACGTCACCTTATTTCTCTCATCCCTCTTGATTCCGTTCGTTCTTATTAATCCTGGATGATACGAACCGCGAGACACCGAGTTTCTCTTAAGGGGATGTGAAAGTGGCATCCGAAAGCTCAATCGTTCATAAAACTTTTCATAGAACTGGGTCTCTCAAATCGTTTCATACTTTAAAACGTGAATGTGGAGACCCTAAGGTAGGTCCTGAAACTCGCAAGATTTCATTTCTTATAAACTATTTTTAAAATACCCATAAACAAATTTGAAAAGAATTGAAATTTCATGAGTTTCAGGACCTTCCTTATAGTCTCCCTATTCACGTTGTAAGGTTACAAACTATTCGGTTAATCTAGTTGGGAGAAAAGTTTTATAAACGAAACCTCTTCGACGCCACTTTAACATCACCTTAAGGCGATACGAAAACGACATTGCGGGGGGTCGATCAAACTTTCCCCCAAACCTGGGGCACCGAGGAAAATAAATACCATCCAACCAAGGATATACTTTGTCAATTCGATTAATAACGACTTCACTCGAATAAGCTCGAATAAATCAGGATGCAACGTTCACTCGGAATCACGACGATTTACTTCCGTGAAATAATTATTCTTGGAATTAACGGGAAATATTTGTATCGGTACTATTCAATTAAACGTTTCTTTGGTTCAGTGAACTGTTTTTCTTTTCTCTCTCAGGGTGGGTTGACGGCCCGAGGGTAATATTTTGAACGAATCGCTATTCAATTTTATATCCGTACTTTGCGGAACGGAGATTCTTATTTATAACTTTTACTCCTAATCGAACCTTCCAGGGATGTATGGGAGTGCTTCCTCTTATTTGTAACGCTCCCATTGGTTGATGAAAGATTGTCAATTTCAACATCGGGCATTTTTTTATATATATATATTTTAGAGAGACTTATATTCACTGCTTCAATTTTTCGGGTCGACTCGTCGCTCTTGTCGTGTCTTCTTGGGATATCTCCTGTATATTTTGCCCGGAAATTTTCAGATTCGGGGGGGGGGGAATAATTCTTGCGTCACCTGGGGATTAAACCAGGATGGAGTATTATATACGCGTCAATTTCAACATCGAGCATTTTTTTTTATATGTATATTTTAGAGACACTCATATTCACTGCTTCAATTTTTCGGGTCGACTCGTCGCTCTTGTCGTGTCTTCTTGGGATATCTCCTGTATATTTTGCCCGGAAATTTTCAGATTCGGGGGGGGGGGGGGAATAATTCTTGCGTCACCTGGGGATTAAACCAGGATGGAGTATTATATACGCGCCTCTCGTCGTCGGAGAAATCGAGCGTTAAGCCGAATTTATTGTCCCATTAGAGCCGCGTAAGCAAAGGTTCGTTGTTTTCCGGTGTTGACGCGTAATTTGCACCGGCGCGCGCATACCTTCGGGTAGATTTACCGTTCTATATGCACTTGCGTATTCCCAGCTCTTCGCGGGAGATTAGGCATTCCGTGAGCGGAGTCTAACCGAAGGTCTCCGGCTTTCGAGAAGTGCGACGGCGATTTGCATTCCGGGCCTTATCGCGGCCGCCTCGAAGGCTCTTTCGAATATTTCGAGGTGGAGGAAAGAGGAGAAGAAAAAAAAACATCATCGCTCCAGTTGTACCAAGGTATATGGCACGACACGAGGTGTCGATCGTCGTCCCGGGTCGTAAACTCGGCTTAAGGAGCACCCTCAAGGTCCTCCTGCTGATAAGACATTACGCCCGTACGATTGCACGTGGCCGAGGTGTTCCGCTTGCCTGATTAACCGCGTACTTTTTTTTTCCTTTTTTTTTTCTTCGCGTGATTCTAATCGAGGAAATCGCCGAGAAAACGATTCCGAGTAGAGGGGAAAATCAGTGTACTCGGAATCGGCCGGTTTTAAGCATGTACACTGGGACACGCCCTTGTAAAATGGTGATTTCAATCCTACTAACGCGATTTCATTTATCTTTTCGACTTGATCGATCGTCAATGGACTGGGACGAGGGAGAACTACTGGCCGGTTCGCAGAGTTTTAGTGGTAACTTGTACATTATAATAAATAACGCTTGGTAAGGGTCGTGGAGGGAGTTGACGTGGCTCGTGAGGCGGAGGGTGTGATATAGGGAAACAAGATGGCGGCCGAGAGTTGCGGCGTGCTGGAAAACAACACGTGTGAAAATATTCGCAGAACTCAATTGATAACTTACGTATTATAATAAATAACGCCTGGTAAAGATCGTAGAGGGATTTGGCGTGGATGTTTGTCGAGGTCTCGGCCACGAGTCGAGAGGTGGAGGGTGCGATCCAGGAAAACAAGATGGCGGCCGAGAGTTGTGGCGAGCTGGAAAAAAACACTTGTGAAAATACTCGCAGAATTTTATTGACAAATTGTAAATTATAGTGAATAACGCTTGAGAACAATCGAAGAGGGAGGCGGCGTGGATGTTTGTCGAGGCTTCGGCAAGGAATTGAGAGGCGGAGGGTGCGATCCAGGAAAACAAGATGGCGGCCGAGAGTTGTGGCGATTTGAAAAAAAACACGTGTGAAAATACTCGCAGAATTTTATTGACAAATTGTAAATTATTGTGAATAACGCTTGAGAACAATCGAAGAGGGAGGCGGCGTGGATGTTTGTCGAGACGTCGGCAACGAGTCGAGAGGTGGAGGGTGCGATCCAGGAAAACAAGATGGCGGCCGAGAGTTGTGGCGAGCTGGCGAAAAACACGTGTGAAAATATTCCTGCCGGCGTCCTCCGGGCCGTTAGGCCTCTCTCCTCTTCTCCTCGGAGGGAGCGCGTCGGGGCCGGGCATCGCGCGGCGTGGCACGACGGAGAGAGTGTCTATTTACGAGTTGTCCGGCGCCGTGATGTCCGGGGTAAAAATACACCGTGGTCCGTATACGCCGGTGCGGCACACAGAAACCCTCTGTACGGGCCGACGCTCGCCTCTACACTCGGCCTCGTGCGCGCCCGGAGTCCCACTGAGCGCGTCGCGGGTCCCACCGAGCGCGCTTTCCTTGGCTCGACGCGCCGAAAAAGCTTCTCCAAACCGATAGGCTTCCTCGACTCACCTGCGTACGCTTTTTCCGAGGTTAATTACCGGAAGTGACTATCGGAAGTTATCCCGTTTAAGCCGGAGAACGTCACACAGAGCTGCGCGTCATCGAGGATTAACCGAATCACATCCGGATTGGGCGCAGTTCTGATTGGCCTTAAAGTGAAACTTGTTACGATATTACATATAAATTCTCATGTCTTGAAATACGCTGCAAAGCCCATTTTTCTACGATCAATCGCTATTTCTTTCCACCTTCGCGCGTTGGTACGGATTTGTGTAATTGGTTTTAAATGTTATTTTAAATATTACTTTTTCTTCGGTCAATATTGAGGTTTCAGGTGAAACAGTGGAAACGATAAATTTCAGTTTCATATTCTGTTTTTCTTTTCCTTTCTTTTTTATTATCATATTAGAGGCGTCGACGCGACGCGCTCCGTGAGACACGAAGTCGCCCAGTGGGACGGCGGGCGTGCGGTTAACTTCGCGACCCTCCGGGAGCCTCTCAACGAGGGGCTCCGGCCGATGGCGCCCGAGGAGGACCGAGGCGACGGCAGCGCCGCGCGGCGCGACTCTTCCGAGTTCTTTGGAAGAGAGCCAGCGCGAGCCTACGAGGCCGTTCGCGGTCCAGAAGGGGGCCCGATTCCGAGACTGCATGGAAATCGACGAGGCCGACGCGAGACGCCTCGGAATAGACGCTAGGTCGAGCCACGATTAACCCTGGAAGAGGACCAGACGAGCGTTAGCTTCTTAATTTTATAGCAAATGGCGAGAAAAAAAAAGAAGTATAAAAGAGGGCCAACGGAGAATAGTGGAGCCCGAAGGTCGACCCGAGACTTAGAACCCCCGGTAGAAACGCCTTGATCCGAACGGTGTGTACGAGGTGTCCGGGGGTAAACACATGTTTTTACGGACGTCGAACGATTTGGACGGACACTTTTTTATAGTCCCAGTGGAACGGCCTTTTTTTTTTTTCCCTCGGCAACAGGACGGCGAATGACCGCGGAGGCTGGCGCCGGGACTAGATGGGCGTCCCGGTTGTAGGAAACGGCCCGAAAAAGATTCGATCCGTCGTACCGCCGGATTTAGCGAGGCTCTCGGGGATAATCGGCCGGCGCCAACTTCCAAGGTGTCCCGGCTGCAGGAAGCGGTCTGACGTCACCTCCCGTCCCCCGTATATCGAAGGTCTGACGTCAGTCGGGCCTGCAAAACAATCTCTTTTCTAGACCTATTCTCGGTTTCGGAGGATAAACGCACCTCTCTGTCCCTCCTCCCCTTCGGCAGGAGGTCTTAATTCGCCCTGGCGATGACGGTCTCCTCTCCTCGAGGGTCACCGGGCGATAAATCAGGCCGGCCTAAGCCGAGAATATTTGGTTTCGCTGCGTTTCTCGTTTAGTTTCGTTACGAATAAATCCCCGCGCGCCTTCCCGGAGGAGGGGCGACACCCGGGAGGGGGTGTCCTCTCTTTCCGTCGAGAGGATCGTCTTTTGAATGGAACTATTTTTAGGACGGCTCTACTATATTGGGATAACGAAGCGCACCGGTGTACATAGTATACAGTTTCCGCGAGTGGCGGCGGGAGGGAGCTCCCGTCGGCGAACGGCCGAAGGCGCTTCCACTCGCGTTTTCATGGGTTCCCATGATTGGGGATCTTCCATTCATCGGGAAAGAACCTAAAAAGGTCCCTATCGATAATTCGAATCTAAAGAGATCCCTAAATCGGTATTAATTCAATGATAAATCCACGTCGTTCCGGTCAACCCTCGACAGGTGCGCGGAGTCCGCCATCTTGGATCGACGGACCTTCGTAATGTACTCGAGGGAGGAGGAAGAATTTCAAACTGATCAATCCGTAATCACGATTTAACGAGTATTGTTTATTTACTGCTAGAAGTAGCTCTTTTAACAATTGCGCACATACCTTAAACTGTATAAGTAGGTAGATGGGTAATTTTCGTTTATCGAACCGAAGAGGTACGGGGGTCTCCACATGGCGGCACTTGAGTTGATCCCTATAGGGTGATAAATTGGAGAAAATTAGAGAAAACTTCGAAGATGTATTGCTTTCCTCTAAGGATCTAATTTTTATATTGGTTTTCCAGCCACCTGACGAGGACGACGACATGGGAGGACCCCAGGAAAACGGCTGCAGCGGCGAGCGTCGCTGCGGTGGCCGCTGCTGTGGAAAGTGGAAAGACATCTTCGGGAGCCACCAGCTCGCTGGGGCCTCTGCCCGATGGATGGGAACAGGCACGCACCCCGGAAGGCGAGATCTATTTCATCAATCATCAGACGCGTACCACCTCGTGGTTCGACCCGAGAATTCGTTAGTACAATCTCTATTGCCTCACCCCGAAGTTATCCGCCATTTTGTAATTTGAGCAATCTAACGAAGGCGTACCCGTTTTACAGCGACACATCTACAAAGGGCCCCTACATCCGGTGCCATGCTGCCGCAGAACTGGCTGCAGCAACCCGGTGGAGGTGGTATTCAGAGCAGTCAAACCTTGCAGGCATGTCAACAGAAACTGCGACTCCAATCGTTGCAAATGGAACGCGAACGACTGAAACAGAGGCAGCAGGAAATCATGCGTCAGGTAGGTCGGCTCGTTTTCTGGTAATTGGGTCTATTGCCGGGCCTCCGAGGTGATCATTTAATTGGCTGCTTTCTTAAACTCCTCAGCAAGAACTAATGCTACGACAAAGCACGACGGATGCTGCGATGGATCCATTTTTGTCGGGTATTAACGAACAACACGCGCGTCAGGAGAGCGCCGACAGCGGGCTTGGCCTCGGCTCGGCGTATTCCCTTCCTCACACGCCGGAAGACTTCCTCGCCAACATCGACGACAACATGGATGGGACTAGCGGTAATAAAGCTTCATCGAATCCGTAACACCCCTCGGCGAGTGGTGATAATATCGCGTACCGCGAAATTTCACTCCAGGAACTATTACGATATAAATAATGAAGGTATCTTTGATAGAGGGAGGTGCGCCCATGGAGACTCCGGATTTGTCTACACTGAGTGATCTCGTGCCTTCTCTTCAGGTATTTCATAAAAATATTCCTAGCGACGCGTGGAGGCACCTTCGAATCCGTGTCTCCGCCCGATTCTCGGCTAGTGCTTTGATTATTTTGTATTCTTTCATTAGCGATGATCCTTCGTTACAGTTGGGGGAGGAGTTTAGCAGCGACATCCTGGATGATGTCCAGTCGTTAATCAATCCCAACACGAGTAAACCGGAGAACGTGCTGACGTGGCTGTAGTGGGTGGAAAAGAGGCTCTGACCATCCGTCAAACATCGGCTCGCCAAGGAATCTGCAATAATCAGAGAAGGGACTACGTCGGAAGTCGAGAACACGCGAATCCAATGATTTCTACCTAGCCTAGGGAACTTCTTCATGAGTCGGACACTAGGGGGGACAATTTTCAAACTTCTTTTTTTCTGAGGGCCTACGATTACGATTAATTCAGACCCTGCGTGCTCAACAATCAATTACGAACGCGCACGTGTACGTGTACACATTGTGCACGAACAGTTTACACGTACATGTATGCGTGCTAAGTTTCGTGTACATAGCTCTATATATTCGTTTTTCATGTTATATACGGCTACTCGGAGGTACGAGGAAGGTACGATTGCGTTGACAATAATTAATTAAATACGTAACGATTGTTGATGATGGAATGGTGGAGAGCACTCCGGCGTGCCTCGTGTAGATCGTTGTGGATCGGTTTAAGAGGGGACGATCGAGATTCGGACACGAATTTTACATCTCGCGATTTTTCTTCCGCCGAGGGGGATACCATGGAGAGATTCTTAGGTTTCGTTCAATGGTTGCTTTTTAATCGGCTCTTGAGTTTTAGAGGGGACAAAATTGGTGGGATTATTTTATTTCTCGTTTACGTGGGTGGGAACTGGGGACCTTGATTTTAGATACGTTGAAATCTCCTCGGCGGGGTTCAAAGAGAAATTTATTTGTCGTTTCTACATGGTGCCCCCTTGGTCAGGTTTAAGGTCTGGTATCATGACGTATCAGATATTCATACGGTCGTCTGTCTCGCCCGGGTAAGATTATGGGGTAAGAATGTGTCAAGTACTGTTTTAAATGAATTTTAATTTTTACGATGTTTTTTAAGCCAGGACAGTAGTCTGAAATTAGTGGGTAAGGAGTTGGAATGATAAGCCAGGCAGTTTTTATCAGAAAAATCTATTATGGTTTGTTACGGTTTTAACAAGGAATTCCATGTTGCTAGGATTTGGTATTTTTATTTTACGAAATCGATTAATCTTTCCTTTCGATTTGCTCGCGGTTAACCTCTCGCACGGTTTTTATTTTATTTTACAGACCGGATTCGATGTTTTAATTTCTTCTTCTTTTCTTTTTTAATTTTCTTTTTAATTTCGCGCGCTTACGTCCGCACCTACAGTCTTCCTGAAAATCGTGGGCGAAGGAGGCATTATAAGATGTCCGGGAGAAGGATAAAAAAAAATTAGAGTTTTGTTCTCTGTCATTCTTAAATAATTGAAGGAGTATGTTAATTTTTCCGACCAGTGTCAACTGGTCAGAAAATTGTTGGGCTTCAGAGTATATCGAGAAGGATTAAGATGTTAAAGTGGTTCGAGGAACGTTATATATATATATAAATATGTATTTTTTAGACTCGTATTTGTAACTGTTGAAAGCATTGTCGGATGGATATATCAGGGAAGAGGGCGCATAGGACAATACATTTTTTAGAACGCTTTTAGGGCACAGTGACTGCGTCATTATCGTGAACTTATGAACTTATTCTCACTTGGCACGTTCTTTTCCTGTGGTCCCTTACCATGTTAAAAACCCGATGTGTTCGCAAGACCTCACGCTTTCTCGAAGGTTGTAGACGAATCAAGTGCAATTAAAGTAAGGAGAGCCGAGTCGCGGTAAAACGACCCCCTGATGAACACGTCTCAGTATTCGCCTTCGATTAAAGGAGCCGCGTACGCTCGCGCTCCGTTTACAGCAACTAGATTGTAGACTTCAGATACGGAGGGAAATAAGCACTTTGTTTATTCCTTCCGGTTTTTTTTTCTTTTCTTTTTTTCTTTTTTAAAGCGACCCGCGGAACGCCCGAAACCGGGACCCGATTCTAGAGTTCATGAAATCACCTTTCGCATGCGAAATTGACAGTTTAGTGTACGTCTTTCAAATGTTTACCGAAGGCAAGACTTCGCAACGATGCAAAATCTTTCATGCGATTCTATTCGTATGTGGATAAATAAAAAAAGAAAAATCGGCACCCTATTCTCGAGTTCATAAAATCAACTTTCGCATGCGAAACTGACTGCTTAGTGTATGGCTTTCAAATGTTGACCAATTAGGCGACTTCGCGAGAATGCAAAATCTTTTATGCGAATCTACTTGTATGTGGAGAAAAAAAAAAGAATTTGCATGAACTCGAGAATCGGGTCCGTGGACCTGCTAACTCACGGGCGACTTCTTTTCAACTTTGTTCCGTCGAGGACTTGCGAGAAAAGGGGGAAAAACGAAACTGTTCCTCGACGGGTTCAACGTTACTCTACGGGTGTATTCCCGTGACATTTAATGCAATTTATCTCGTAGTAGCCTAAAACGTGTACGTGCTCCTCTGGTTGTACACGAGCCTAGGACGATCGAGCGATCACCGTTCGTGCCTTAAAAATCCAGAGCTTAATTAGATCGAGTGATTTTATAAACGTCCGATCGTTAATATAAGTCGGGACACGACGATCTTGCGCGCCGAACGAGTTAGGCTTAATCTAGAAGATGATAATCTGACTCGCTCGGCAGAGAGAAGAAAGAGTTTAAGAGAAAACGGCGGGTTAGGACGTCGGGGTTTTCTGGGGATGTACCGATCGTGGGAAAACCTAAGTTTGGCATATGCCGACATCCCTCTGGAAACTGGGGGATGGATTTCCCTCGAGTTTCCGTCGACGCGTTTAAGGTCTGCCTCGAGGCGCAACCGGAGGCGAAGTGTTTAGAGACTAAGTCGCGCGCCAAGTAGGTTTTTCGCCAAAGTCGCCGGCGCGCCACTTGGATAAGTTTCTCATTCGTTTCTAGTTGTTTATTTTCTCCTTTATTTCTTTCTTTTATTTTTTTCCCCTTTCCTCTTTTCGCCCGCGAAACACTGCGAATAACGATGTGCCTTGATTTTTGCAATCGAACTGACGACGCGTGCCACGGTCGTCACCCTTTCAAAGCAACAACCGTCCATGCGAAACGTTTAGCCACGTGGTAATTGTTAAAAGTAGGCAGCAGCAGAGTTTTTTTTTTTTCTTTTTCTAGACCTTTAAAATATTTGAGAGATCGAGATGGAGGGAAGTAACCACGAAATGAATATATATATATTTTTTTTATATATATAAAGTCTATACTTGTTATACGAAGTTGCAGTTATCGGTATGATTAGTGAGGAAGGGTAGGAGTGAGAGTAAGTGTGCGAGTGCGAGAGAATGCGAGCGTGCCCTGTTAGTTTGTAAAATTTCCTTACGATTTTATACAACACGCAGTTATGTAATCGGAAGTTACGCGCGAGGAGAGTATATGATATTTATAGAGATACATAAATATCTTTTAGCCCTAAGATTCGCGTCGCGGCCTCCTTCTCGGAGCACGAGAGAACTCGTGGCCGTTCAAAAGTGTACTTGTTCTTTCTTTCTTTCCTTTTATTTTTTTTTCTTCTTTTTAATACGTGGTCATGCTAATACCGTCCATTTGAGTTGGCCGGTAGGGTTGATATTATTGCATATATAGATTTATGTATTAGTTAAGTGGCAGCTCAGTATCCGCGATGGAACCGACAATGGCTTGGCAGTCTTAACCTCGCAGATATCTCGATTTATCCTGGTTTATCCCGATTTATCCCGAAATATCCCGTGATGAGCATAAGGAGACGAAAAGGACCTAGGTAGACATTGATTATTTAGCAATAATTCCACGTACGTCCAGCAATAAGGTGCAAGTAATATTTTTTATACAAGTATTACGACGTCGGAGATGAATATATACATATATAAATATATAAATATATATATTTATATATTTTTCTTTCCTTTTCCATAGACCGCCAAGCCATTGCCCCCTCGCGGTGTGAAATTAAAAGAAGCGAGTGAAAACCGTAAGATCAAAGTTGCAATAGGCTTTCCCACTTTTCCTCGGCGAGAGGAAAGGCCTTGTGGAGGCACCTTAATGAGATTTCCTTTTGCCGTTTGCACGCTAAGTTTGATGGTGTACTATTATAACTGTAGTCGTGCGAATGCCGAGAATATATATGTACGCCTTTTGATATAGAGTATATAACGCAAGGATGCGATTTCGTTTACATATTACGTTAATATGATAGGACAGATAGCTGAACGGTAGACAGATGTATTCTTCGGAGTGGCAATATCATTCGGGGCATCTCACGAGTATTGAAGTATTAACGACCGTATTCTTTACCTATTTAATTTCGACCATTATCATTAACAATGTTTCGTATGGAAAATCGATGTTTTTAATATCGGAAATATTTCTAGGCTCTTCGAGTTTATCATTTTACCCGATCATTGGGATTTACCGCGCCGTGTCCAGAAAGGTATTGTCGACTATGGGAGGAGGATTCGTTATTATAAATATTTAAAATGCAATTCTCGAGGATGTGCAGGTCGCTGCTGCTCGGAAGCGTGTCCCGGGGAATGGAATAAATTGGTGAATCGATCGAATCGATGAACTTTACGATCCTACGATCGACGACGACGGCGCGGTCGGTTGTTTTTTCTTCCCTTTTTTTTTTTACGATTTTTACGATTTTCTACGCGAATCGACGGCTTTTCTTTTTTTCAATCTCGCGCCCTCGAGACGGGGCGACCCGATGCACCTTCCAGGAGCATTAACGAACTCGTATACTGTACCATTTTAATTACTCGTTAACGACCTCTTATTAATATCTCTTACTTACTGTATCCCGCTTTTAGTTTAAATTGGATTTAGGCTACGTTGTAGAGGAGCTTTTTACGCCGAGTTAGTAAAGAGAGAGAGAGAGACTCGTGCCTAGAGTAGACGACTAGTGCCGACGACTTGTCAATAGAGAAAATCGGGAAACCGAGAAAATGATACGCGAGGGGCTCCTCTTAAACGACGCGTGCGCATACACAACCCATAACGTCTGAGATTGTTCTACGTAAATGCGATTAGTTGTTTAATATCAGTATTTAAATATGCTCATTGGCGAGATCATTTTGTGACGTACACTTTTATATTGGTAACAAGTGCCTTAAGCGCGCGTGCGCGCGCGATAACGATAACAATAAATATACCGTTTACTTAATCGCTGATCGGACTCGTTATTTTCTAACTGGCGTTTTTTTAATACAAAATGCAGGGGAAGTTTCTTATTCCAACCTGCTTGCTAATATCTTTAACACGTTTTATAATTTCATACGTGATTACATCCTCTGTGTAGGATCTCTACGCTCTGGTAGCATGGACACGAACCAGAGTTCTCGTTTTCACCACTTTCCCGAAGAGGGTAAGAACGATGTCCCGTTAGTTCTCGCCGAGTGGCGCTGCGGTAGTCCGGGTCGCTATTCGGCGATTCTGCGGCCTCTGCTTTATCCCCCGAGGTTACCGACACCTTTTCTCGATATTTAGACGAAGGGTATTCCTTAGGCACGGAAAATATCATGGATTTGGGGAAATAAGGTACTCTGAATTCCAGGAAACCGAGATGGAAGTCCAGTTTATGAGGTTACGGATGAATTTCCTAAGGAGAAATTTTGGGAACGACCAGATTTGTTTTTTTTTTTTTTCAGACTGGGTTGATATTACCAGAGGGTGGACACGTTGACTTTTCTAGCCAAAGCGTATCTTTTAGCTGGGAAAAAGGGGCCGATCGATAATATTCGGAAAACAGAATGGCCCTCGAAGGACTCGACTCGGCCATTCTTGGGAGCGAGGCAGATTTCTGATTTGGCAAGGGGTGGAGTTGGGGAAACGAGAATCGGGGGAGAATGGTAACTGCAGCAGCTCGGCCTCCATGGGGGATGAATCCACCCCCGTACCTCATGGGGTCCGCAGTCCCTCGAATAGTTTTTACGGAAACGGCATGGAAGTGCGCCCGTGGACGCCATCGCCACTTTATTTGATCGTTAATCGATAGAATGAAATGAATCACCAAAACCGTCCCTGCGTTGCATCCTCCTCCACAGACCGAATGCAAAAACGAGGGAAGACCTCCCGACCATCGGGATGGTCACATTTCGAGGAACCCTTCAAGGGAATGGCACCGAAAAACACCGGCGGGTCGTAAAATCGCGGTTTTTCTTAATCTTTTTACGCCCCGGCGGTTTTGTCGCCGTCTTTTTCCCGGATTTACACGCAAATTCGCAGCCGGCCTCTTCGGGCATTGTGGGTCCTGCGAGGGGGCCAAAAAATGGAAAGGACCCCTTCGGGTCGGGCTTTCGGCAGGGCGGCTTTTCAATGCGAACCGCAGAAGAAAGGGTTGAAAAAGCCCAGGTACTCAGGACTCTAATCTAGCCCGGTCCTCGCATTTTTTCGGGCTTCCCTTTTTTCGACCGCCCAGCAGGAATCCTGTCCTAAGTCCCTACGGGAAATTTCGTAACAGTAACCTTCTTCGGCTTTCCTTCACCTCTGACAGCTTTCCTCGGGTTACGGTAAACTCCGCCTTGCGTGGCGGGAAAAAATTCAGCCGAAAAAGGCGCCCTAAAACAATATCCACGTGGAGGGAGAAAGGATCGCAGTCGAGATTGCTTTCGCGTCCTGGGACTTGGCCGAGCTTTTTAGAGATTTTCGAATATAGCCTCGTGGTCCGTAAGCCCTTTTTCCAATTTTCGCAATAATCGGCCAGATGTTCTCGGGACAGCTGCGTGGTAAAATAGGCCTGACCGATCTGCCACACATCACACATATTTTTATGGATCCCCATGCGACATGTCGCAGAAAATGCGACGTCGAAAAGATCGACATCGATTTTCGATACTTTTCAATTTTCGAAATTGGATCGATAAACGAATAAAAAATCGCGCACCTTCACTTCGAATCTTTCGAGTTAACGGGATCAGAATTTTTTATATCATTTTTTCTAAACCGGGTAAGAGTAATGTTTTCAGAGGAGTCATAAAAAAATTTGTAAGAGGGGGATTTGTGTGGAGAAATTGCCGTGGCAAAGAAGGGTCCCGAGTGCCGATACACGTCTGTTCTATTAGGGGGATTTAGATAGGTGAATCCCTGTTAAAAAAAAAGCCGTGAAAAAAAAGTCGAACCCTCCACCTTAGGGGTGCAGGTAGCTGCACTTGTGCGCGCGATCCGATGCAAGGGGAGTTTTTTTTGGCGATTAAAAAAGACCCATGAAAAACGCAAACACCACACCCTTGTTGCAGGAGACCCGTGGCTAATAGAGCGGGCTAGAAAAAAAAGCCTCCCCTCTCTCAACAGGTTGATTCCATTGTAGAGAGGGTTGTAATGCGAGCCCGAATCAAAATCTCTTCACCCTCTCGTAAAGAACCCCCATTGTGCGGACTTGAAGGGGTGAAAAATCTGACGCTTCGGTATTTTTTTTTCCCCCTCTCGAATTTCGCACCCTTTCGACGTAATTTCTTCATTTTCTGGGGAAGGGGGGAATTTTGGAAAGTAACCCGTAGCTAATAATTGTGGTTTGGTATTATTTAAATCATATTTTTAATGTTATACTGGGAGTTACGGGCGAAAAAAAAAAATGGTGAATGGAGGGAAACTGAAAAGGAGGCCATTTTGGAAAAGTCCATTGACAAACGATTCCCTTGCCCAGCTTGACGATGACGTTGTAGATCGATCACCGAGCCGCGATTTGGATTCGATCTGGGGATCTTTTTTTTCCCCGTATTTCCCATTTTTTCCCCTCACTTCCTAAAACGGCCATTGTGTGCCAGCACAGTGCATTAAAATGCGTTCTTAATGGGGATGCAGCCTTCTGCCAAGTATTCATTTTGAATACGATTTGCGAGGCCACCTCGGCGATGATGGGCAAGAATCGGTCCCAAAGGAGGGCTCAAATATGAAAAAGAATTCGGAATTCCTCCTCCCTTTGAAACGCGAAAAATGGGAACGCTCCCTTCTCCGAGAAATGTACCGGATTTAAAAAAGGAACCGAAAGCAATTCCTGGTCCTCTTCAGCGTAGAATTTTGGTAAGGATTTTTCGGCCCTTTCCGAAAAAGATCATTCCTAATAAAGGGAATTCAAACGAGGTGGAAATCGGAAATCGACGCGTTATCCCTCGGGATTATTTCCAGGAAGACAACGGAGTTCCAAGTAGGTCGGGAAAACGCATAACGAGCGTGGAAAAGGCAGAAAAGAGGGCTGTAAAAAAATGATGGCGGGTCGGTCGGTGGCAGGAACCTGGAAATTTGTAAAGAGTGTCGCCCGGGTCGGGTTTCAATAATGGCCCGGGAGAAACGTGGCGAACGTCCGGTTGGACATTCCCTTTTTTTAGAAAATTCCGAAAACTGCGGGGGGCGACAGGGGGCCGCCGGAGAAAAGGAGATGAAAGGGAGCCCGGAGGACGAGGGCACGCGTTTCGAAAAGTGCCGGATGGAGGGAAGGAAAAAAAAAACGTCCCATAGAGGGCCGTCCAAAAGTGGCCAGAATTAACGCGTGCGGCCGGCAGGGCTGAGCACAGGACCATACAGGGGAGAACAGCCCTACCCCGCCCTTGCCAAGGGCCGACAGACCCTCGGGAGCCGATACAAAAAAAAAACCCATAAATGAAAATGATCATCGACCGGTCCCCGCACGCCGAAATCCGATTACTTCGACTTTTCCTCGGAGCCTGCACGCGTGAAACCTGGATTACACTCGTGTAATCCGAGTTTCGCTAGTGCATCGAAATGAAAAACGCCTTTAGGAGAGATTCCAAGGAAGATCTCGAGGGAAGTGTCTCCGCGCAGGCAAATGCCTTCCCCCACTCTCGGCCGCGAGGGCGAGTGCGCATGCGCGGGCGGGAAGAGTGGGGGAAGTCATTATCCCCCGCGAGTCCACTTAGTCCTTTCGACCTCCCTATTCTCGAGTTCCTGCGGATTTCCCTTCCCCCATACGAATAAATTCGCAAAAAGGATGTTGCATTCTGGCGAAGCCACGGCATTGGTCTATATTTGGGAGTCTAGTATGAAACTATCAATTTTGCCTGCGAAAGTACTCTCTCTCTTTCAAGAGAGAGAGAGAGAGAGAGAGAGAGAGAGAGAGAGAGAGAACTTCTCTTTGGACTATCTCTTTGAAAAGAGGCGTAAAAATAAAAATCGGTCGGTGGGATTCTCTTAAATTTGTTGGAAATCTAAATCGGCTGACTTTTCCGCGTGGGAGGTCTTAACCCTCGATTTTCTATAAACAATCCCCGGGAAATGCCTTCGCGAGGCCGTAAATCTGCACAGGGAGCCCAACGACCGACACGTGCGACGTCCGCGCGAAGGGACTTCGGGTTTCATTAGTCCGATTTAATGACAAAGGCCGAGCAGCGACCACGTCCCGGCGAAACGCGATTCCCACTCGGGCACAATGGCCGCGTCGCGGGCGCAACTGTTCCCCAGATTTTTCGAAAACCGTGGCACATTCGGTCCTAGCTTGACCGCCGGTCAGTCCAGCCTTCGTGGGGCGACTCGGTCGACAATGGCTTCGTATGTGTCGGACCATAAATCTTGTATTGTCCGGCGCCAATGTTTAGTTGGCCGCATATTAACCTGGGGTGCAAAGGCCGCGCGTTCCTTTTGTTCCGCGTCTGACCCCTCTCATTGGCGCTGACCCCAGGGCCTCCTTATTTATCAGGTTACGGGAAGCTCTCGTAACCAATCCCGATCCCGGCCTAACCTACCCCACGGGATCCCATCGAATAGTGTCCACCTCTCGCCGTTACGCGTAAACGGTCCCTGGAAATTTTTCAGAATTTCCGAAATCTCGAGGGGGGAAGGACTCGCGGACCAAGAGAAATCCAAGATGGCGGCGCTCCCCTGACCACCAGGTGCGCGCTCGTAAAAATCGAGTCGTTGCCTTCACGATTTTAGGTCCAACTGTGATTTAGCCCTCCTTGTACGCTAAACAAAACGAAAGCGGCGATAAAAATGACATTGCCTCTAATCATCGTAATATCACATTAAGCGTCTGAGTTAAATTATAGAAAAATATAATGTAACATTGCATTAAATTCAGGTAAAAGCGCACCGATACGGTAAATATACAATTTTAGGTGTAATTGTACATTTTCTAATTTGTAATTCTTCCATTTTACGGTTCTTTTTTTTTTTATGGGAAACTTAAGTTACGAAGTGAGTAAAAAATGTATGTAAATTACCATCGATTTTTATCAGTGCACTGTGAGACGTAAAATAGACGCCATGTTTAACGCAACCTTTCTCAGTGCAGGATTTTTCGAGTGATACGAGTACCGTTTGGAAATGAATGATTGGAAATGCCTTGGAATGATTTTTCGACGGAGGTTTAGGTAAAGGTAGGAAGACCTTTTACATCGGCGTGACAGCCGACTAACGATCTCATGTGAGTTTATTATAAGAGGCAGACTCGCCACGCGCGCGAGAAACGGCCACCCTCCGACAAAGGCATAAAAAGCGGGGAAAGAAACCAAAGATTCGAGGGCTGTAGAAATGGACGGTGGCGAGCTAAGGCAAAGGTCCACCCCAAGGGTGGAACAAGGGAGTATCGGAAGTCTGTCTGGGGGCGAGCCCACTGAATATCGAGATCTCGACCCGGCCAGAGGAAACGGCAGAAAAAAAGATCCACTTTTGGGATCCCTGCCCAACCCGCAGCCGCTAAACGGTCCGAGCAAACCAGGTGGAAAGGTTATATTTAGCCGACACTGTCCATCTTGGGTCGAAAAAAAAAAAGAAGAAAGAAATTCATCATTGGCAGAACATGACAGAACCAAATAAGAGAAATTTACAACGAGAAAACAATATTCTCGGAGAAAATGGAGGTCCGACTCGACGCTTTATCGTCGATCTATTTCCGACCTCACCCCAAAACTAAAAGAAGAACCCCCCGGGACATTTTCGGGAACTCCCGAAAAGTGGAGGATCGGAGAGCAGTTTATTCAAAGTCCTAAAAAAAGCCACCCTCTTCAGGGCCAAGGGTGGACTCCATCAAAGGTGACGACGCGCCGAAGACAAAATGGGGGGGCAGATCAGGGATCATTTCGAACCGCAATTAATGGAGTGCTAGTCATTTAATAATGACGAAGAGGTCTCTCGGGGTTGCTTCTGGCTATTTAAATCCCGTCTTCTTGGGCCGTCCAAAAATATCAAGGAACCGTTTCGGCAAACGGAAGTAGCCATAAAAAACCGCCACTTTGTCGAGGCTCTGGAAGGGGCTCGAAAAATCCTTTGGGAGCGGACTCCCGCGGACTAACCCTGTGAAATCGGGAACCCACACGGACGCGTTGGCTGTGTATGTAGCTAAACACGGGGAGAAATATAGGGAATACAGGGAATATAGGGAATATAGGGGTGGTGTCAGCAGATGAACCATAAGTATGGGTCAACCCCGCACGAGCGTGGGTCAGCTGTCAGTTGTTTGTCCTGAGGAGAGCGGAGGGCGCCATTTGTACCCGATGCTGCAGCCTGCGAATCGGTCCTGCCGTCCTTAACTATGCCCTGACCGTCGACCAACGGCCGGCAGGACCTTCTGGAGCATAGGGAACACCATGAGACTCCATTGGGGCCCTTGGAACGAGCTAGACCGTTGCCCGAATAAATCTAACCGCGGAGACTTCAACGCCGAGCGCGCGCACAGGAAAGGTCGCCGGAAGATATTCCTTAATTTTTTAATTAAAAAAAAATTAATCAGTACAAAATAATTATTTAATCAAAGCATCTATATAATTGATGACTCAGCTTGGTTGAATAGTTACCCGCACGTCAAATGGTTTTAAGAAAATATAGGAATTTTTGAATAATATGCAGTGTAGGGGAAATGTGTTTAATGTGTCATTGTGTACACTGCTAGTAGATGCATTATCAAGTTCTCGATTCATGGCAGTGGAGGCTCCATTTTCACAGCTTTCCTTCCGGTCCTGCTTTTCAGGATTCACGAGGGGAAAAGGGTACTTTGGTGAACGAGAGTGGGGCACGTGCTCGGGAGTCTCCGCCCCTGTCGGCCATGACGAATAAATGATAATAAAGAATCCAGGCAAGCCGGGGGTGAGTAATCTTTTATCTTGACCAGGAGATAAATAAAAGGTTGGGACGAAATAAATTTATTGCACTTCTTAAATTAGTATTTATCTTTTTGGTGTAAGCATTGTCACGGATTAAATTTACATGTTTCCTGGTTTAAGGTTATTCGTTCATTCATTCACACGGGAAAAACTAAACAGGGTGAGAGGGATTTTTTTCGGGCGAGGAAAGACTTTCCTCATTTCCTCATTTTCTTCGAAGCTCGAAATACCTGGACCAGAGCTGGCGTTTAAACAGCTGTGCACAACCCCTTCGCAAGCCGACCCGGAGTTTTGTCGGAAAAATATTTTCCTCGCCCCAAAACCGGGAGGAAGGGGACTACGGGAAGAGCCGGCCTCGAAAAGGGAAATTCTGGCGAAAAATCGAGATACGATTCCACGCGAGCCTCCAAAAATGGACGGTATGAACGGAATGCAAGCAAGTAGATACCCCTAACGATCGAAAGTTGCATCGCGTAATGGGCGTTTTTATCTTGATGAAATTCCCATGTCTCTCGGTTTTCAGGTGCTTTTACTTCTTGACTCATCATGAGTTGGCCATTTTTTTTTGCAGGATAACTCCTATGGGTAATGGCGCTCTCGGTCGGAGGAGGGGGGGACGTACTTCCGGGTAAAAATCCTTTTCTTGTCGCTAGCTTTAATATTTTAACAATGCCGGGCGAAGTCAATGCACGGCCCGCACGAATTGTCTGCACCTGATGACCACTTCCTGTAATATAGGGGTAAATTTCAGGTGCGGATACGCGGCCATAGCGGAGCAATTTTCCTGGATTATTTACAGGGTGCGTAATTTATGGAACATAAAACGAGAGACTCTTGGGGGTGCGGGAAGAGAGGGATGGAGAGCCAGCCCGGGCTAGAATTTTCCGGATTTTCTTATTACGGCCAATGGTAATAATCCGGAACCCCCTTAAAGCTTCGGGCATTGTTTCAATGGCGTCGTGGGGCGAGTTTGGAGACCCTTTCGTTTTGTGTCTACTCCTTAATCCCCGGCCCGCTTCTATAAAGTCACGCGTCCACCGCCCCGCTGCCCTCTGTCACTTTTCTTGGTATTAGATAATGATGCTCTCGACTATTCCGTATTTGGATTTATGGCGGCCGGGTACCTGGTCCTCGATTTTCCTGGGAAAAAATTTTCAACATGACTGCCGGCCGCGATGGCGAATTAATCCTTCGGAGAAACACGCACGGGGTGAGGCGGCTTAACATTTTGGGGACTTTCCTATTGTTGAATGTTCAAAAACAAAATGTTCAAAAGATGTTAAGGTGATACGAAAGGGTCATTCTATATATATCTTTTCATTCATATATATATATATGAAACGTTAAAATAATTATTCAATTTTCCTCCAAACTGGGTGCATCATTTGAAACTTCAGCACGTGATTATGAAGGCCCTAAGGAAGTGCGTGGTGCTCATGAAATTTAATGAAAAAAAATATTTATTAACAATGAAATTTCATCAGCACCATTATGGCGACTGGGAACATATACAGTACATTACATATAGTACCGGCACATTTTTTTTTAAATGAAATTTCATTAAAAAAAAATGTACTGTTGGCAAAAAGAACTTGTATTAAAAATGGAATTTTATGGGCACCACGTTCTTCTTTAGGGCCTCCATAATTATATGTTGAGGCTGCAAATGATTTGGTGCTCCTAGTTTGGAGGAAAGTTTTATAAATATTTTGACATTTAATATATATAGAATGACCCTTTGACATCATCTTAATACCTCCTGCACAATATTTACAGTTAAGAAAATAATCCTGCAAACGGATTATGCATTTTTTCCCGTCGATATTCTTGGAAATATTATTTAAGCATGGCGACGTTGAACACAATTATTAACAAGCATTTGGTGGTTTTTATGTTAACGGAGATTTGTATAAGGAACGGTTTTAGATAAATGTTGGGACAGTTAGGAAGGGAAGGTAAAGGTAGGTGAGAAAATTGCGTTTTGCTTGGGCCAAATGGTTTTACGGTGTCATTCGGGTCGCACGGTTGTGCAAGGAACGTAAAGGGATGAAAAGAGAGGAAGAGCGACTTTCTCCACCGTTAACCCCGTTACCAGCCAATAACAGTACCCCGTCCACTGAAGTGTCCTCCATAAAAACTGGCCTATAAATTTTCAGAAAATCTGCCCTCGAATTCGCGCGACTTCCACGCCTGGACATCGGAGTCTGCAGCGGCGGCCATTTTGCGGAGCCATTAGCAAAATGATGAATTTTTTTTCCCAAACGCACCGAAATTAGGGAACCATTACCAACCTTTGTCTTATCTAGGCAAAACAAAGGGACGTAAACGTTTCTTTCTTAATCACTGAAAAGTAATTTCGAGTTAAGCAGGGCCATTAACCAAGAGACTTTGCGATGACTCAGAAAGAAAACAGCGAAAGGATTGTATCCAGGGAATCTTGGTTTCGATAATTTAAGAGATACGCTAAGAGATTATTTGAAAATTAACGCTGGAAATACCGAAGTAACAAAATCACGCCGTGGTTCGAAATTTCTAAGACACCAATTCGAATTTTGGAATTTCTTGATAGACGCGCCATAAAAGTTACCGCGTCCATGATCTAAATCATACGGTGTACCTGTTGGTGTAAACTCTTTAATCCTCAGTGCGTTTGTGGTTTCCCGGCCATTGCCACAATACCGAAGTCCAATTATACCTGCCCGCGATTCTAGGGAAGGTGCGACTGTAAAATCATTTTATTTGCCCTTCCAGGAACGCCCATTTTCCTTTACAGCAAAGAGTTAACTTAGTTTCGGCAAAATTTCTTGGCTGGGAAAAATTCATGACTTGTTGAAGAGGACGCGAAGTTACCATGGCGGCCATTTTGGAAAATGATGAATCGGCGTCGGTCAGTCGCGGTTGGAATATTTATTATCAAATTTATTATCAGACAGTTGAACACCGATTCTTCCTGCACCGTTAAAAAAAATATTATAATCTTATAATATTTTCGCTGAAACTTTTATTCAGGCATGGTACACAAAGTTTATAATACACTCGCAATAAATTTATAAAATGTGTTATAAGTTCAGTACATAAGTGTATTAATCTTCCCGGGGGATTTCACAAAGTTATAACTTGATGTCGTCAAATTATAAGTTTATTTAGATATTTATAATAAATATATACCAATTCACTTTTAGGATACCAGGAAACTCGGTAGAGTTTCACGCCAAAGATATTTAAAAGCCTTTGCGAACCACCTGCGCACCAAATACTTAACGCTGAAATTCGGCATAAAATGTATACTTCTACCTTATGTACTAAAAGTGCATGAATATAATGAATATTTCTAAAAGGGTTAAAAATCTGTCCGAAACTTTCTACTGGATTGTTTCCCATGGTGAATATTCTGTAAAAGAATCGACAATGGCACTGTTATACAATTTTTCCGAATTTTGAGTCATGCGGTCCGGGTTTTTCGGGACGTGCCGGAAGGGGCGTCGAGGGGCCAATTGCATTATTTATTGTAGCAGTGCCTCAACTCGTGCATACTTGTCGTCATATTTACGACATAACCGAGAACGGTAAGCACGGCCAGGGGGCGGCACCTCCATAAAGCGTGCCGCCATTGAAAAGGGGTTCTGCGTAAAGTATGACGCCTGTACTAGATTCACCTAGGTTCGGAAAGGTGAAAAGCGGGTGTCCGACTAGAAAGAAATATGCAAGAAACAGTTACCTTCTCTTCTCTCTCTCTCTTGTTTTTCCGAAGTCCCGCCCTCTCCCTCTTCGGGCGAAGCTAACTGTAAAGGGGCTCCATAAACGGGGAAAATCGCTGGAGGAGCAGCCTTTGGAAAAAGCGATTAGAGGCGAAAGGGTTAAGGGAGATTTTTTGACGAAGAACTGTCCTTCCCTTTTTTCCTTCCCTCGCCCCCACCGCGTTGAGGAAAGAAAGGGTTGAATCGCCGAAAGGGAGGTTTTACGAGGGCGAAGAATGGCCTTCGAGCAGACCTTCCGAAAGATGCAAATGCGAAAGGAGAAATCTCGAAAGGGGTGGGAACGGGTTTTCGAAAGTGAGCATTTTGGAGGGTTTCGCCCCCCTCGTGGTGGAGACCTTCGAAGTTTGCCGAAAATTTCGGTCCTCCGAGGAAATTGCGGATGATGGGTGTCATGGGGTAGAAATATGGGATTTCGATGGAAGTGTTTTCGAAAATTATTAGACGGCAGATCGAGGGGAGGAGGGAAGGCAGCCATTGTGGAAAATGGTGAGGATGAATCGACGGGGGTGGATTCGATTTTTGGGAGTGGCCAGTGTTGGGGTCCAGATCTGCCTTGAAAACGAGAAACGACTGATAAGAGGGGCCAGGAACAAAGGGGGACTATTTGGGAGGACTTCCCTGCGTCGGAAAAATCTCTGAAAAAAGAAATAGGGGCGAACGTAGGCGTTCGTGCACTGTGGGCTTTCTGGGGCTGAAAGAACCCTCGGCTCGGAAGCCCTCTCCCCCATGGGGTGAATTGATACAGTCGTTTTTCCAAATGCGGAAAGATTCGGCTCAAGACGAGAAAATCACAAACCGAGAAAGAAAAATTCCGGAAAAAAATCAACGAATCCTAACATCGAAAAACATTTCCTACAAAAGTTACTCCACTCGTCGCCCCTGACAGTGTCCATTTACAGAATTTTTTCAAATCTTACATCCCTGAACTAAAAACCTAACATTTATTGCAATCCGTTCCCCTTACTTCTGGACGCTATCTCGAAATCTTCGATTTTCCGCCTTCACGGTACTCGACGTGGAAAAACAGTTCCCACGAAAGTTGTTCCGCAGACCATAACGAATAAATGTTGTTCGGGTGAATTTTTCATATTTTCGGTCCTTTTACCAGAAATCGCCCATTTTTGTGCTTCCTCGTTTTCGCTCGCGCGCGATGGAGCCATCTTGAAAGGGTTAAAAAGGAGTCATAGACCGCAGTAACTCATCCCAACCCAGTCAAGGGTGCGAAGAAAGGTTCATCGGAAAAAGTCATCATCTCCCACCTCTTATTCCCATGGAAAATCCGTGGAGGGAACGGAACTAGGAACCGCTAAAGCCGTCCGAGGGTCCCTCGGTCTCGGCCAGGGGAGTGTCCGAAAGGCCGGGTGGGGATAGACCGGTTGCCAAAAACATCTACGAATTCTGTCAATTGTCGGCTGCCGATTGGGCAGTGGCTAGACCCTGGTAGAGAGGGTAGCTGCCCCTTCGCAAATCCACAAATAAGCCGGTATTCCACTTTGGGACTTAGGAGTTGCTTGTCAGTCGACCTCGGGCGTTCAGCGACCGGGGCTCACCTCTTCCGCCTTAAGATTTTAACTTAGGAATAAAGGAGTAACTAGGTCTAGAGAGCATCTTCAGTGACTTAACCCGCGAGTGTACATGCGCGAATTAAAGAAAAGAAGGAGACAAAATTCGCCTCGACGAGTGTGCCCATCAGTGACTCCTTGATCCAATTTTTTAGGATTTTTATCCGGATTTTCCGAGGATCTGGAAAATCTTTTACCGCGATCGCCTTCGAGAGGAAGTTAAGCAGAAGGTTAGTATCCACCAATTTACAAAATATTTTTAATTTACTAAGCTGGTGCGTTTATTTATCAGATTCGGGCGGGCTGTTCGTTAAAGTCGTTCAGAAAATTCTGCATCAATTTATGCATCGACCTGATATTCATAACTTATTGATACCACTTGTAACAAGCAGATGGCTTTTAGTCGACGAGAGTTTGGGTTTTAACATAATTTTTATAGTATCTAATAAATGGTATGTAATAATTAGTCAATCGGAGAACGGCGATTTAATTACGTCGCTGGGTGAATAACCAGTTAATGAGAAGTAAAGCCTAGTTTTTGAATGAATCTTGTTTCCCTATTTCGAAATTGATCCAAACGGTTGGACACAACGGCAGAAATCGGCCTCGCTCAAATTTGCCAGTTTTGAGTTTTTGTCCACATTCCAGGAAGCCTCCGAAGAGCTCCTCACAAAAGTTCATTCGTTAGCGATACTTTGAGGCTTTTTTTTTCCCTTGATATTTACTACTGTGCTCGGCAGGAATTTTCGAAATGAGGACTGCCAGCCGGATCTTTGTATCGGTCAAGGATAAGCAAGGTTAATTTGAAGTTTTACATATCGAGGTGTTAATATTTTCCTTTGCGCACTTTTTTACGTTTGGGTATTTATTATAATTTATGTTAATTACCCCAATCTCTCGGGGTAATTTATTTAAAGTCCCCACGTGAATGAAACGTACGCAATTGATTTAATTATTGTAAATATGCTCGGTAGATTTACTCTTGAAATTGGTAAATTTTTAATGTTATTTATGTAAGGGCGGGAGCGCCATTTGTTTGCGGTTAATTTAGACTTTATCAGGGGGCAGCCTTTTCCGGGATTGTTGTCTAAGCTTTGGAAGTTAAATCAACTTTGGTTGTTACTCACTCGAAATATCGATAAGGATAACGCGTTCTCTCCGCAGATAGAAGAATTTTCTGAAAAAGTCGAGTAGCCTGACTAATCGATAACGCGGAATTCTTTCTCCGCGATTCCGAAGCAAACCTTGACCCGACGGTTTGTTTGTATGTTAACAAAGCGTCGGAATGCGAGCCCTTTGCTTGAATCTCGTTTCCGAATTATTCGAGGTCGAACGCAGGAATTCGAGGTATTTAGATTGCGGAAAAACCGTGCTTTTACATTCCAAGGCACGCCGTACTTCGTCAGTACTTAGATTTCATTCAAAGCGTAATAACACGGAATGAAGATTTTGGAAATCGGGGGGTAAAAGAGGCGGACTAGAGCTGATAAACAAATTAAGCAAATGAAGTAATTTAAATAATTGACATTGAGCAAGTCGCCAAGGGACTGTAATGGCTGTCAGCGTTTGCAAGTTGACAAATTTGCAAAAACGTCGAGCTTTCACGGTCCCTTAAGGGTTATCCTCCGTTTTGCATCGGATTTACCCGTTTGCCTTTCGAGGCGTCTTTGGGGACCGGGTTTCGGAAAATAATTTACGACCTCGGGTCCTCTTTCCTCGAGGTCGACAATGAGGATTCGCAAAAGTCAAAGGCTGAAGCCTAATTTCAAGAGAGCTGGCCCGAAATATACGGCGAGGTCTCGGCATTGCTCTACTTGAATAAATCAACCCCACGGTTGGGTAAACGGACGGGACGCAAAATGGGCCCGAGGCCTCGGAAAAAGGAGACTACTAGGAAAGCTTGAGCCTTTTTCACTGGCCACCCTTTTTCGAGGAATTCGCCCACAATTGGGTCTTTTTACCCCACGCCGCGCCAAATCCGATCTCTCGTGGTCGAAGGATTTAACCATGAACCCTGCGACGCACTTCTAAAGTCCTTAAACAAATTTTCAATGCTTAAACAATTTCGCAACCGAAATCTGAGAGAGCGACAAGTCAGAGTTTCAAGCTGTAAACATTTATTTGCGATACATATACTGCCATTACGCGCGATCTTAACCTAGAAACCACAAGCTTTACAATATTTCTTTCTCTTCGGTCGATGGTTCTCATTTATTCCGTGGTAGACCTAAAATAATAAGTATAACGGCTTAACCTAAATCTCACCTCAGGCCATGGTCTGGTAACGCGGCTCTGTACCTGAAAAAAAAGCACCTTTAACGTGGAATCTTTTTTTTTTTAGCGGGAAAATGAGAGGAAATTGGGATACGCCGCAGCAGACCATTGCTGAAGAGCAACATCCCCCCCATTCGCCAAGCACACCCGTCTGGGGTATCGTGGATAGAATCGTGGTGAGTAATCGCCGCCCCGATGCACCCCTCCGTACCAAAATCTCTCTCTTTCGCTCTCTCGTTTCTCCCCTCGGAAATGGCAAGCAAGATGGCGGCCGATGGCCGCTTCTGCGAGACCATGTGACCCGGCGCCACTGTAGCGTAGAGATGCGACGAATCGAACGTTTCAACTCGTTAAACTCAATTAAAGCAAGTATCCGAGTCAACTCGAGTTGTTTTAATTGTAACTGACATCATTACTCGAGTCGAAGCTGAAAAAGGCAAGGTTTTCGAATTCGAAAAACTCGAGCTACCTATTTATTCGAAATTTATTGGAAATTTATTGGAAATTTATTAGAAATTTATTACAAATTTATTAGAAATTTATTGGAAATTTATTCGACTCGTCCCATCGCTACTGCAGCGATATACGCGCAGCATTGGAGGCCCTCGCAGAGTGGCGGGGTTTAATTAAATTTGAAAATAGGCTAATGGATAAACTATATCAATGGAATGTTTTCAGAAAGAGGAGCCAGTGGAGGACAAGAACGACGACTCGGGGGTCTCCCCCGGGCATTACACGAGCAATTCGGCATCGCCCAGAAGCAGGCGTTCATCTTCGACGGCGAATTGCAGTCTCTCCCCAGGAAGTGCGACCTCCCAGGACTCAAATGCCATGCAGTGTGGGACATTCCAGTACAGTCCTCAGCGGCTCTTCAAGTCTTGCTCGCCATTAGACTTTGCTCGTGCCATCCACAACATGGACGAGGTTGGCCACGAGTCGGCGATGGATATGGTCTCCAGCTCCATGAAGAGCTCCACAGGAGAAACGGAGATCCCTCAGGATACTCTTCGGTGCCCCGTCTGCGCGTACACCACCTTGAACAGGTAAGTGGGAGTCAGAGTACCGAAAAATTACCATCCATAAGCCAGGTTAAGATCGGATAAAAAAAAATCACGAAATGTCCATTCTTCAGGGTGGAGTTCACGGAGCACCTGGCGGCGCACTGCACGCCGAAGAGGGAGACCCCGGACTTCGCAAAATCCGTTCGCACCCTGGACGACAACAGCAGGTCTTCGCCGATTCAGTGCGACAGATCCGAGCACGAATCCGAGGAAGCCGACGAGCCTGGAGTTCGCGTCCCCAGGGTGAACTCTCAGGGGAAGGTGAAGACGTTCAAGTGCAAGCAGTGCAGCTTCTCGGCGATCACGAAGCTCGAGTTCTGGGAGCACAGCAGGTGCCACATTAAGGCCGAGAAGTTGCTCACCTGCCCCAAGTGCCCCTTCGTAACCGAGTACAAGCACCACATGGAGTACCACTTGCGCAACCACTACGGCTCCAAGCCGTTCAAGTGCGACAAGTGCTCGTACTCGTGCGTCAACAAGTCGATGCTGAACAGTCACCTGAAGTCACACTCGAACGTGTATCAGTACAGGTGCGCCAACTGTTCGTACGCGACGAAATACTGCCACTCGTTGAAGCTTCATCTCAGGAAGTATTCCCACAAGCCGGCGATGGTACTGAACGCGGACGGTTCGCCGAACCCCTTGCCAATAATCGATGTTTATGGGACCAGGCGAGGCCCAAAGCCAAAACCCATGAACAAGAACGGAGAAGTTGGGACCACCAACACTGGATTGCAGTCGCCGGTTCATATGACCCAGGCTACTAATCAAGGATGGTAAGGGTCTTCATGGTTCATCTTGTAGTTAGGTTTAGGTTCCAGTGGATGAAGACTAATCGAGTTTTCGCATTTCAGTCCTACGGCTAACCAGGTGCTAACACCCCATCAGCTCTCTCCGATGGGGTACCACCTGAGCGTGATGAACCCCATGCAGCACCTGAACGGGATTCAGAGCCCTAGCAACGTGATCGGGTTCCCTTGTAACCAGATTTTCGGGGGTTTCGCGTTCGCCAACCATTTCGGTCTCCCCGACGACTCGAACGAGGCTCAGCTGGACCAGCTGAAGACGAACGTCTTCGTGGAGTACGTGAAGACCCTGGCGGAGAAGAGGATCCCTCAGGTGCGGTTCCTTCTAGTCGTTTTCCTACGTTCCATCCCTTCTTACAGGAATTAACTTTTGACTTTCTTCTTCAGGAGGTTCCTCAGGATACCCAGCAGCAGCTCTCGCCAGGGGCGTATAACATCAACGGGCTGAACGACGGCATCAAAATGGCGAATACTACCGAGATGATGCCATCCAAAGTGGTGACCGGCAATGCCTCCTCGACGACGCTGGAGTCGGAGTCTTCTACGGGGTCAAAGGTTACCCCTCTTGATCTGAGCAAGCCGGAGACGCCGATTACTCAATCCACGACGAATTCTCCCAGAGCTACCGGGACCAGAAGGCGCAAAGGCAGGGCTTTCAAGCTGGACCATCGCGTCCTTGAGCTCGACACAGATGAGGAGGACGAGTCGGAAAACACCTTCGAACCTCCCCTCGATTCTCCAGGGCCCAAGGACCTCGCTGAAAGACCAGCTGTAGATCCCGAGGTGAGCTTTCAGACCTCCTCCAATCCCTGGGAACTTGATAGGAACGTGCGTTAATCTAAATCTATCTAATTTAATATAAATAATCTAATTTACCTTCTTAATTTTCAGCAAAGTAACGAGTTCACCTGCCAGTACTGCGAGATCTCCTTCGGCAACGTCGTCATGTACACGGTTCACATGGGTTATCATGGATACAAGAACCCCTACACCTGCAACATGTGTGGCCACGAGTGCACCGATAAGGTGTCCTTCTTCTTGCACATCGCTCGGTCGAAGCACTCGTAGATGGATTGGCGATGCTGGAAAATAATAGACGGGAGTTTAGATTATTCATTATATTTCATTTCCCACGTTGGCAGGGTCGCAATGTTAATAATCGTACGAAGTCGGTGACGTGTAGTAATCAGGCGTTGTTAATATTGCGAGGCTCTTGACGAGGCCGCTCGAATTAAGACTCAAACTCGTCGGAGTTGCAGCCGAAACAAAATGGCGGACGCTCTCGGCACAAGCGAAGACGCGTTTCGGGCGATTTTATCGGCAAGCGCAAACAGGGTATATCCGCATTTTTGTAGGTTCCTTTATTACTTTTTTTTTTCTCTATTATTTCATTTTCGAGGTTTCGCCTCCCTTTTCTTTTCCGTTTTCCGACCGAATTGCTCGACGAGAGTCTTGCGATTCGGAGAGGCGTGTCCGTCGAGCGGCGTCTTTGAATCTGGGGAAACATCGGCTGAGATTTTGTATCTACGTGTATATCGATTTGTAAAATGTTAATTTAGTCCGAGGGGCATGCAGCGAAGGTCGAAGGTCGTTCATCGGGACTCCTGGTTTATCAATCTCAGGTCTTTTATTTCCTTTTAAGGATCCCCCGCGGTTACCGGTCACTTCACGGTGTTTTGAGCATAAAATAATTACGCAACAGCCACGGGATTATTTATGACGGATTTACAGTGAAACTACTTTTTCTTTTTTAACACTTTACGTTTTCATTTCTCTCTTTTTTTTTCTTTTTAACATTTTATTCAGTTTTCGAAAACGGACACAGTGAAGTGACCCAGAGATGACGAGGGTGATTTTTTTTTTTCTATCTAGCTTCGATTCGAGGCGAATTTTCAACGAGGTTTAGAGATCACGACCTCGACCTTTGACATCGCTGTCCCCAAATTCGGAGCAAATTTAAGGGCTCGCGAAATTAAGTCAGTCGCCATCTTCCTTTTGTAAGATATATACATACACATATATATGAATATATAACTCGCGTCTTAGGTACGTAGGACTAAATAGGAGAAAGCAGAGAGAATCAGATTAGAACGAGGAAGGGAACAAGATTTTCTTTACTGCGGTTATTTCCCCCACCCTTTTTAGACGTTCTTCTTTTTTTTCATTTTTTTCCCCTTCTTAATATGAAATCTCTGCGTTCTAGTCATTACACCGGGCGGACACTATGAGTGTCGAATATAGCTCAGGGTGCAATTTAAGAATAATATTGATCACCGCCGAATATGTACGCGCTCGAAATCGCAGGAACGTCGGACCTGCTTTTTCGAAATCCAGAAATTCGGGAAAACGATCGTCGAGCCGTGCCTCCCGATGTGCCGCGTTTTACGAAATTTTACGTCCTCGTTTAACAGGCTTTTACGACCGAGACAATCGTGTCGAGGAGGTGGCGAGACGTCGCGTTTTCTTTTTTTTTTCGACCATTAACCTAGGGTGTACATAATTTGTATACATATATATATAGGCATATATATATAAACGCGTCTATAGATATATTTTTCCAAAGGCAGAAATTTATTCTAGTGAGCCAAATACGGAGCCAAAAGAGGGTCGATGAGCACGACCGAAGACTGGTTAGCAGAAGTCTGCATACGTTTTACATGTTTTCCTATTTTCTTTATCTTTTCATACTCGCAAAGGAATTTCCCTCGAGCAGTCAAAAAGTTCCCTTTTTTGTTGATGATTTAATTGCGCGGTATAGCGACATTGACTCCTCTTTTCTTTTATTTTTTTTTTCTTTTTAAGTACCGTTCCCTTGACTGACAAAGTCTTGATTTTCAACTGACCATTTTCTTTCTTTCACGGTTTTGAGCACTTTTCGCGCGATTTTGGTAACTGGTTCTTATTTCGGGATTTTCACACGAGACGAAGCTGTGGGCTCGACGATTAAGTCGAAGGATGACAATGGATAGACAGGGATTTTTTGTCGGAAGGTTTGATAAGCGATTCTCCGAGGACTCTCGTCGCGTTAGAGTATTGCGATTAGTGTATATCGATACGAACTTCGTCTAAGATCGGACATTCCTCGGTTATGCGTAACCTAAAGAATAAATAAGTTATTTATCTATGGGGAGTGGCCTTTCGTATCTTAAGATTTCCCACCCTAGATAGAAGGATCGACGAGTGATTCCAACCACCTTCCGACAGTCATTGTCACCGACATATGATGTATTATTGCGATCACGAGCATCCTCGTTCCATCGGAAAGAACTTCACCCCCAAGGATGCCTTCGTGTCGCACGTGATCGGTTCTCGGCGAGGAATCATTGTTGCGACCAACAAAGAAGTCAACAAGCCGTTCACATCGAGTCTTATTTTCTTAAATGAAAACTGTTAACAAAAGATTAAATTGGAGTTATCTGGCATTTTTACATTTCTTGCAGAAGTCGCCAGTACGCGAAGAGGGTTTACCAACGCGTAACAACGAGCAAATACTATTTAGACCAGCAAAGACAACAAAGTCCCTCGGCAATCTTAATCGAGAGTATGCCTGACAATGGGACCGAATTGCACAATCATCAAGGCTGCCGCAATCGATACGGAATAACAGGTGTCATCCTTGCATATCGACACGTTCGCTCCTCTTAATTGGCAACGTAAAGCAAGACGTGCTAGAGGTACACACGAGTACGAGTGCACAGCTCGAAGGTGTATTGCGCAACCCAGAAGAAACCATCCGCGACGTCGTATCACGAGGATCTCGCCAGATAATGAGGTACATCCGCGACAATGCTCGAGCATTACGGTTTCTTATTTCAGCTCGCCTCCAAACCGAAGATTGGAGACGCAATGAGTCCCGCTTCCATTTCTTCGATCTCGATGCTCATGATGATGAAATGAACGATGAAACTCCGAGTCCGTCGACGTCGCGCAGAAAGCCGCCATCTTGTTCCAAGTTGCGACACGCGTCGTATTCAAATTCACTCTCCGTTGTCCAGGATTCATTGTCGATTCATTGCGAGATCTCGTCGCATTCCTCTGAGGATCGTTCCCTCGACGCGTGTCTGAAAAACAATTCCCCATGAAGTTCTAATTCCAGCGAATTATCGCGCCAGAAGATGCGAGAAACCGAGGGTACTGAGATCAACATTCGACGCCTGAGCCACAACCGCTTTAGTCATAATTAAGGTCGATTAATATATACATACATAAACGATCCTAGATAAATTAGGCTAATTATTAGGACGAGTACATGTTGTGTCCGGGCACCCGGTATAAATTTCTTCTCCAACCGTCTTTTATGTGTTTCTTGGCAACCGTTAAGAGACGACGAACAACGGCGAGTTTCATGTCGGCGGTCTCGGTGTGACGACGTATCCCGAAGAGCTCTTTTCTATACTACGTTGTCTAGTAATTTCTGACAATAATAGGATTACATTACGTTACTCCTTTCGAGTTTACCAGCCACTGATCGACGCTTTATCGACCGTCGAAGTGCCAGTTTCAACCGGTAAGGCGATTCAAGATGGCGCCTGTTCCCGCGCTACCCGGCATGCACTGCGCACGGCGGGAAGCCGCCCCGCAGGGGTCTGGAACAGCCTTGAAAAGTCGAGTCTTAAGCCCGGCCTAAGCCGAGAAGAGTCCCCTAGCGTCGTTCCAACGTACTCGAGGATACGTTTATAAAGTGGACCCACGCAAACACGAGTTCGCATACCGCGTCGTGCCGCTTGGGAGCTGTCGGGAAGCGTAACCGGGCCGGGCCCAATTGACGCGCCGCGACCAGTGCGACTGTGGTCCGATAGCGACGCCGAGGTGTGTTCGTCGCGACGCGACGGCGATTATACGGGCTCTCGCAGCAAATGGTCGCCAGTGTTTACGCCGCTGCGTGCCCATGGCGACCGGGCTGCGACCGAGGGACTAATTTCACGTCCCTTTACCGCCGTCGGAAGGGAGCCGACTTACCGACGTCGAGTCTCGAGCGCGCCTCACCGGGAGCGACACCTTGAGGTAACAATGATTTCCTTCTTTTTTTTTTCTCGCCAAGATAACAAGGGATATAATCATTCGACCCTGTCCCGGGACACAGAATTGACCGTGAAATTGACCCAGAATTACTCGCGTGGAAAGTTAATTGACCGCGTGGCTTGACATCCTCCCAATTATCGGGCTCGTGTCATCGCTCATCGAGACGTGAGGATTTCTTTGGGAGTGGTCGTGGGTGATGCGAACGTCGACATTGCCGAATTGTCAATCCGATAACGAGACACGTGGAGGTCCTTTGCCCCGCGCGAGTCCTGAGCGCGACTTTAAGGACCTCTGGGAAGGGTCCACGAATGTGCGCCCAGAGCAGGTTTCTTTCAACCCGTGGGAAAGGAATCCTGAAATTATTTCGATCACTTCCGAGAAGGAAGTCGATTAGAATGGTGTACGTGTCCGGCGCAATTAAATAAGGTATGCGGACCGTTATGATGGATACCTGTCGGCTGGTAGAGATTTTCTCGGCCAATGGCGCGAGATCGAGGAAAATCGCTCGAGTAAATGTTTCGCAGCGGAAGGACAGGAACAAGTTTTGTTAGAGGTGTTTTTTGATACGACGCGTCGTTGTGGCAGAAAATCGCCCGATAGTTCTCGCTCTGATAAGGATGCATGAGGAGGCAAGGAACGACGTCTGACGTGGTGACGATTTTTCAATCGATTTTCGCACTCGGCGAACTCCGCGACACGTGCATGCATTTGGAGTAATCGTCGTTCGTAATGACTATTTCAAAGCCATGGAATTACATCCAGTTGTATCTTATCCAGGGTGTCTGAAGATAACACCGTGACTCAGAGATATCCCAACCGCTCATTGGCGATCTTGACCACTTTGCGAGGAGGATCGACCATTTCTCAGGAAAATGGCGATCGCGAAGATCAAGAATTTCATCGACAGCAGTATTAAGTCGGTCTCGACCCCTTTGGAGCGCACGGTGAATTTGGAGCCAGAAGTCGGAATCAAAATAAATCACTCGATCAATGAGAAGGCGCTCTTCGTGACGGTAATTGGAGCCAGACATTTGCCCCAAAATTTTGGCTTCACCAGGGTCAACAGCTACCTCGTCAAGGTGAGCTAGTTTATTTAAAAAGAATACAAGAAGGACTCTGTAAAAATACCGTTCATCTCATTTTATTATCACAAATTCAAGGTGAAGCTCATCCCAGGAAAGGAGAAGTTCGAGACGACGACGAAGAACGAGTCCTGGCCACATTGGAACGAGGAGTTCAAGTTCTCCCTGAGGAAGGAGACCAAGTCGAAATTCGGGAAGACCAAGGTCGTCGAGGAAGAGATCGGCGCTTCGAGGTTCATCGTGGCGACGCTTTACGCGATTTTGGAGGATAAACCGCTGATAGCGACCGAGAGGAAGGAGGCTGAGAAGGAGAAGGCCAAGGGAGAGGCCTTGAAGAAGGATGGAAAGCGGAAGGACTCGCAGAGCGCGGCTTCGGGCTCGCAGGAGACCACGAAGAGCAAACTCTTGGGCCAGTTTTTTGGAAAGGGGACCGACAAGGTCGGCGACGGTACCGGGGTCGAGAGGAGGGAAAGAATGGACAAGCGAAGGACCATCGGGGCCACCACGATACCTCTGGATCCGAAGAACTTCACGGCGAAACCGACGAAACCTAAACACTCCAGCGACGTCTCCACTGGAGAACTTTGGAGAACGCTCAGGCCGATTTCCAGCGGAATTTCTGGGGCCGAGGAGAGAGTGGGTTTATTATTTACATTAGTTTTTTTTTTTATCGCGATGCTCCGTTTATGGGAAAATAACGCTTAAGCTGTGGAATTTCAGAGGGAGAACAAGAAGGGCCAGGTCGAGGTCTTGCTCTGCCAGGAGAAGAGCGACAAAAAGGACGGAGCTGGTCGGCTGGTCTTGACTTTGCAGCGTTTGAGGTGTTCTTTGCAAACGATGCACGAGCACGAGGTCCTCAAGGGCCAGCTTTATATCAAGATGTCCGTCGTGGATGGTGGGAGGGTCACTCACTTCTGGAAGAGCGACCGGTTCGCCCCTACCATATCCATGAAGTTCAATCCTGAGATGGCGAAGGTGGTCGCGGACAACCCTTACGAGGGCGCTCTAAGTACCGTCAGCTTTGTCGTCAAGTTTGTCTCGAAAAATAAAATGGGTACGTTGATTGAGTCCCGCGACGTTGATTAAGGAAATGTGCTTATAAAATGTAACGGTCGTTTCAGGGAAGAAGACTACCGTGGGCCATTTTGTTATCGGACCTGATGTCGTCGGGGCTTATGGAGAACAATGGAAACAGGCTCTAGCGAAACCTGGACAGCAGGTCACCAAATGGCAGTCTTTTGAGTGAAGATGAAAGAGAGTTTTGGGGCTGCTATGTAATTTTAAGTTTCTGCGTCGGACGTAGCTCAATGTCAGAAAATGCTTTAGAGGAATGTTGTTCGGTACTTTGTGTCGAGTGATTCGAGTAAGAGCGATTTTTAGTATTACGTTGGATTTAAGCGGAACATTGAAACGAATGGATACGCTGTAGTGGCGAGCGAAAGACATCACACGTTGAAATTTTATTTTTTGAACTTTTATGACTAAGCGATTTGTAATGATTTTTTAGAGGTTTTTTTCGGAGTCGTATTGTCACAGTTCTTGGACACAAATGGCGGGTAATTGTTCTAATTGTCACTCAATTACAGGACACGGGTTAACGCCCTTCTGTTCCAGATCTTCGAAGAGATTAACCGTCCTTTAATTAGCTTTACAAGTGAATCAAGCGATCGCACTTTATCGTTAAGCGCGAAATCAAAAATGTAAAGGGTTTTATTTGTCGCCAATTCTTGTCTAGTGTCATAACAATCTCTAATCATTAATTGTTTCCAAGATCGCGACCTTTTGAAGACTGCACGTCGAGTGAATGTGAATTTTTACTACTTGCAAGGGAGGAAAAATGCCATTGCAACAATTGCACCAAGAACAGATAAATATTAATATATAAAGTATACTCATACTTAGCAGTTAGTGAGAGCGAATGCGTGTACATATGTATACTGTTCAAAAGAATGATATTCTTAGATAAGACACGAAGAAGGAAGATTGTCCATTGTGCCATTGGGAGATTTTATACATTTGAGGGCAAAAAATAACACCGGTATTGTGGTAGTATTAACAGAAGACCATAAAATTTAATTGTTTAATATTTGTGTTGAGGAAACGGAGGTATTTCTTTCAGCATCGACTATTATTGAGTTCGCCTCTTATCGCAGCTGCCGAATGGCTTGTTACAGTACTACTTTGTATAACACGTATTAACAATTCCCCTATTTTATAAAAGACTTCAAAGGTATTAATAAAAAGAATCTGTCCCCTTGAATTGTATTTGTATATAACATTTTTATTTTCCTTTCGCAGTAAACGCTTAGTATAATTTTAATTATAAAATTGCAGTTTCTTAAATGTCTTTCGCAATGATCTACCCTAATAATCATTTACAATACTGTGCAACGCTGACGAATAATATTTCATTTCAATTAATGTACAAGGCACTGCATTAGTATTTATTTTGACCCACTATACGGTGATCGTATAAAAATATAAAAATGCTCACGTGATGCTCAGACCTAAGTTAACTGTTCTTTCTTCATTCTGAATGGTATTGACAGTCTTATTAAGTAATAATAAAATCCAACGCATCGGTTGCGTGTAAGACGCCATAACATCTCTTATTTGTACTACGAACGGTTGATATGCTTTACACGATTCAGATCTCTGCAGCAGTAAAATTCTACATTGCTCCAGGGGACTGATGTTTGATGACTGACTTATGATAAAGAATATTTGAAAAAATTATTTGGCGAAGCATTCATAAAAAATGATTCATCAAGAATGGAACAATACTCGGACAGAAGCATTAAAAGAGCGTGATTAATGCCATAGTTACCCTATATATACTGGAATGTCTACCAATATAAATTAATTATCAAGTCTCTAGGAGCAAGCATATCTTAATCTACTCTTAAAGTGGTATTATTATTTCTCAGTCAGCTGTAGGCATGTTTAGCCATCGACATACAAGATCCTAGCATGATTTGGCCATGGAACAATGTAGTGCTTAAATTTTATCCAAAGCTCAAGTTTTCATTCGTGTAAGAAGTCTAAAGATGCATAAGTTACAATACTTTATCTGAAGTACATATTTCCATTACTTCTTCCAGAATAAAGAATGCATTGCATCATACGAATACAACTGCATCAAAAGAGTGTATGGGCTTCAAATGTGCATTCATAACCTACTGTTTCTTATTTGTTGGAATGATTTGCGACCAATAGGCTTTACGAAAGCACTAAGGAAATTCTTCAGATCATGAAAGAAACAAATCCTACAGTGAATATTGATATAAGCATAAGAGCCAATTGGCTTCCACTAATACGAGGAGCAGAATTACAGCCATCTTTGCTGTTGCAGGTACAGTATTCCATGAAAATGTTGTAAGTTCCAGTCCGCATTAAACAGAATCGCTCGTCACCGCCGATACCAGGCTCACCCATGTACGCGCAACTGCGAAAGTATCTCCACTCCCCATGAACTAAATAACAGTAATCGTACAAACGTGTGAGATCAATTACGAGTTACTGACTTACGTATCTACATTCTCATGTTTTGAAATATCCGACTACAAGTAAAATCGATACCTTTCTGTCGAATTTTTCGACACATTGTTGGCTTTACTCCTGGTAAATGCGACAACTCATTCTCCTGCTTACAATCAGTGATCGGAACTGTAGAATTGTCAAACGGATCGGCACATTTTGGATCTGCATCCGATCTGCACTCCCAACATTTTATGGCGAAGCCTGCCGACATGCAAATAGTAAACCATTATATATTTTGGAATATATCATCAGTTCTCATGCTTTACTCTAACATCCAATAAAACAACGTCGATTTCATCAATTTTCAACATGTGCCGATATCACATAACTTCGTGCCAATTGAAAAAGAAAATTTCCGCGCGCGTACGACGCGCACGCCCATCGCATGCCCGCGATGCAATTTCGAAAAGGAATATCGTCGATTAAAGTTAGGTTATCACCTCGCTCGACGAAGCAGATAAGTAGCGCCATCACTGCTAGGAAATGCAACCCCGATCTCGGGAACTCCATTCTTGATAAAATATACTTAATATAAAAATACTTGAGATATTTCGTACAAATCCCGGACGGGACAACGCCTAAGCACCAACGCCTATTGCATTCACCATTGCGGGGTGACGCGCCTGATCGTCCCAAGACGCCTCGGAAGACCTAGACTTCCAACCGAACAAGGTAAAGTGGGGTTATGGCGGGAAGCGGCCCAGTTTTAAAAACCAAAAATTATTTGCGCCAATCAAAGAACACTTTATGGACGCGCAATAAATTATTCGACCTTAAAGCTGCCACTTCCGTCATAGCATTCAATTTTCCTGCGAAATCTACGAGGATTTTGATGAATAGGATTAGCTATAATTCCGAGAAGTTGCAAAACATTTTTCGCAGCAACGTAGCGGTGCAGTAAATAAGAAGATGGCCTCAGCAAGGTGACTTAACCCTCCTTAGTCGACTTAGTCAGTCGTTACCTACGAAAGGAAGGGAAAAGCTTTCGGACTAGTAGGTAATTATTTAATCTTGTCGGGTAAGCGAGTCCCTTCTACCTGTAGAACAGTTTCAGTGCACTGCCGCTAGGTGGCAGGAACTCGCCGATACTTACTGGCTATACCATTGCCATTTCGGTTAAACAACGCCAAATGGAAGTCCGATGAATCGGTAAGTTTAATATTTATGGAACAATTGAACTAGTTAAACTCTTTTAGGATGATCATGAGGAAGGTAGCTGTTCGATTTCGGGACGTCGGACGAGTTTTCCGGAGCAAGATACATCACGCATGACCGACAGAGCGTTGTGATGCTTACGTATGCGACGCAACGGTATGCAATTACGTAGGATCGCATAACTACAGCCTCGGACGATGTCCAGCCGACAGCGTGACCATCTCAAGGCCGTGGCCAGATCTTCATCCGGAGCACCAGACGAAGATTGCACTTAACCACGTTAATGCAACTAGATCGTATCTCCTAAGAAAATTGTCCTCAAGGATGTTCTTCGTAGAAGCGACGACGCGTTTGGAAGTACATACTGAATTTTGATGCCGCAGTTCTAGTGCCCATACTCCTGAATCCTGCGAATGTTCTACGAATATTTCGTTTTCCCTAGTACATAATGCAAATGTTTAAAATATACAGTGAATATTCATGGATCGCAGAATTTTTGAGAATATTCAAAGCATGCTCTGGCTTGTGAATGTATATACAACGTATTCACTAAATATTTCAAATATCTAGAGCATATTAAAAGATTTAAGGAATATTTATAGTGGAATACTTATAATGGTGTTATCTGGGTACACGCCGCCATTGTATCACGAGGTGGGTGGCCTTCTAGTTATAAGAGAAATAAAATTACCTCAGGCGAGGCGGTCTATTCTGTCCCTTTCCGACCGTAATCGTGAAAAATACGTTTCGAGCAGTTACACGGCAATTCTGTTTCATACATGAAACAATGATTTTGAAGTGCATTGGACTCCTTCTGGGTGGCTTAAAGTAGCTCTCCTGCGCTCTCGACTTCCGTTTTCGCTGCAAGGACCCTTCGGGCAGATTATTGTCTGAAGGGAGTCGAAGGGCGAGCTTTTGCGAAGCTCCTTTGGGTTCTTCTGGCTGAAAGGAGTCCTCGGGGAACCCCTCGCGTCCCTTGTTCCTCCCAGGAAGGAGGGGATCTGCCGCGGGTGGTCCACGGTCGGACGAGCAGACTGGGCACCGTGGAAACATTTGAATGCTATAAATAAATATAAATAAATTGATTTGCCGGCATTAGCATAAGTAGCTCGGAGTCTGGGGGCTCTTCGGGACCTGGTCTCTGGTCGTTCCCTCGGTTTCGTTCTGGGAGCGGACGTTGATTTATACGACGCTCCCAGGTCCACCTAGTCGAGTCCTCGAGGTTCGAAGGACCCGAAGCTGGACCTTCGGGAATCCCCTCCGTTCGATTCCTGGCATACTTTGGAATCACCTTCCACATATCAAACCTGTTCGCCCAAAACTATGAACCACCAATTGAGGGAAAACGCCTACTTCGAGAGGCATCGACGCCACATTTCTTTTTATATATGCGAATAATTTAGTAGATATGCGCTGACCTTGAAATCCGGAAACATGGAATTCTGCCTCGAGGGAGCTTTCAAAAGAGAATGGAATGAATTAGGGTCGCAGATCGGTGGATGGAGAATAATGATAAATTTAGGGGCCCTGCATAATTCTGGGCGATCCAATAAAATCCGTATTTAATTCTGAAATGAAACCGGTCTTGCTAGGGTCAAAACTGTGGAAACTTTGTTGTTTGGATAGAGCCCTTAAGAACTCGGCTCCAGGCCGCGGAACTCGACACTAAAAAGGACCATTTGGTCCTGGGAAGCGACGATCTCGTTCTAAATGCAAGCACTCATGGCCATGGACCACTTAGCCGAAAACGCGGCACGAAATCACCGCCTTCGGGGGGCGGGACGCGCCGATTTTTTTTCCCCCAAAACTGGTAATTTCGTGCAATCTTCCGAAAGAGATGGAGGCGTGCCCGGCCACGAGTATATTCCGGTAGGGAACGGAACGTGTGTCATTACCCTGGAGTGGTCTTCGTTTCTTTTACATCCCGAACTAATAAATTCGCCCTCGCATACCGTGGACACTGGCCGATGTCTTTTACACCGTGGAAGATTTAAATAATAAAATGGCCGCGTCAAATCGTCGAACCAGTTGTCGATCACTGAATGATCCATGTTTCCGACATTCTTATCAGGGATATCTATTCATATTATCATCTATTCATTTTTATCGGGCAGCCGATTCGCGAACGTTATCCTTGCATTTTGATTAATACCCCGGAGTAACGTAAGTACCTCGTGTTAACGCCATCGAAGTTGCGAGGAAGTTTAATCGGCATCGCTTAGCCTTGTGCACGTCCATTAACATAGCGAGTGTTTAATGTAGATTGAAATTGTTTGCACACAGAGGCAGAATCGCGCCTGTCTGGGCGTTCCGTTATTTTTCGAGGAGCATTAACTGGTTATTCATTTAACCGGCTTCCCAACCGCCCATTTTCGCTACTATAATAAATAGCCAGTAATTTTCAGGTTTGTTGGAAAGCCGAGTGTGCGCGCTCGATACACGTGAGCAGACTGAAACGACTCTTGCGTAAACTACTGCACATTTGCGTCTAGGGATATTGCGATTGGAAAGCATAAAGGGCGCACAGACGGCCATTTTCCGCCGGAAAAATCAAATTGGAGCGCCTCCTGTCCATTACAACCGGTTATGTAACTATACCTAATCCAGAATTTTTGCCATCATAAATAGCCGGCCATCTTGGGACTCTATCGAACAAGCTAAAACATTCTCCAGAGAAAATTGCTCGCAATTGAAACTCCTCTTACATATTTCTTATATATATATATAAATTCTTCGCATGCGAAATTGACAATGTCGACTCGGTAACAATGCGAGATTTTTCATGCGAATCTATTTCGTAAGAAAATCCGTATGACCTCGAGAATCGGGTGTCGGTTAATAATAACAACGGGGGGAAAAAGCAATTTATTAATCGGGTATAAGAAATTCCAGTTTCAAATGATTCGGCAAAAAGTGCTGCTGCATCATCTAGGTGAGGGCAAGGTTAGGTTAGATCCTTGAAAACTGTCGTCGTGGTCCCTTTCCAGCCGAACTCTTTCATCTCTTTCGCTTCACCTCTCGATGCGTCGAATCGGCGGAGACTCGGAAGGACGTCCTCGCGCGAGGAAACATAACCTCTTCCGAGAGGCTCCGCTAAAAGCGCAGATTAATATCCAGAAATGCCGTGTAGGACGCACACGAGTAGCCGGCTCGTCCACCGCCACCTCCAACTCGCCGAGTCCACCAACACGAGGCCCGACTTCCGCCTCTCCTCCGGCTTCGTTGATACTTCCTCTCGCGTTCCTCTCAGTCGCACCGGGGCCACGTGCGCGCTCGGTACGTCGCTCCAGACTTCGGCCTACTTCGGTGCAGTTCGGCCCCTGCCTTCGGCCCGCGTCTTTCCGTTCGAGCCGGCCAATCGCGGCGCCACTTTCCGCTGGGCCGCGGCCGATGGGGTGCGCGCGTCTCCGAGTGGTCGCTGCGACATACGAAGATGGTTCCATGATCACGGGAGTAATTCTCGGTTTCACCAAGTCAACCAGCTTCAACTTCGAGCTTTTCATCGGCTCCATTAACTCCTACCACCCACCAGCACAGTGATGCGCCTATCGGAAGAAAAATAACCAAACATCGCATGAACTTCGACCGAGTCAGCCGAGTTTAACCTCCAGCCATTAATTCGATTAATTCCGGATATTAATTTCCGTAGCGACGAGTCTGGGAAATTAAATTAACCAGCACGACCATGGCAATTAATTTGGTTTACTCGGACTCGACTCAGCCGCTATGTGTATGATCTTGCCGAGGATGTGGGCGGTTAAAACGTGAGAAAAAAGGAAGAGCGGAGCAGGTAGCAATTTATTAGCCAGATTCGCGTCGCGGATAAGCCCCGAATGTGCTTCTTCGTGTGTTAAGAGTTTCTCACGAGGCGGAACTTCGAAGGGAGGTCCGAGATCGAAGGGACCGAGGTCTCTCGTGATTTCACGTGATGTCTCCCCGGGATACCGAGGTATTCTCCTCGAGTTCCGTCACGCGAACTCCGGCGCACCTCAGGGACCTCCAGGAGAGCGGGCGAAACGGATCCGTCAATCCGGCCGACACCTCGAGGAACGAAATCGGAGCAGCGAGCGCAGTTTCGTGTCGCCTGTGATTTCCGTACGTTCGTTCAGCTCGACGAATAGCTGCGCCGAGGAAACGCTGGATGTGTGGTCTCCAGATCGTAGGAGCTCTGGTCAAAGGAATTAACTCTGGGCTGGCGGTAATTTTTAATTCCGGATTAAGTGTACACTTAAGTGGATTTTATCTCAAAGAACGACGGGAGAGACAAAGAATTCCCCATTTGAAATTTCAAAGAAACGAGGAATTCGTTCTTTGTAATTTTAGGAAAAAAAGAATTCGTTTGTAATACCCGCCCTCTTGATTTTGGGTGTCATTTTTACTCCCACTCGAAGAGTGCCCACGCTATTAGCGAGTCACACCTTCGAGAACGCTGGAAAGCTGTGGAAAAAGTGTCCATCAATTCGGATTAGACCCAACACCCCACCACGCGTGGAAAGTACAATGCGAGCAGCTTATCGCGTTCCACATTGAGTTCCATACACGTTTGTGCTCCTTGGACTGCTTCATTATGCAAAGGAGCTGCAAAGTCACGCCTCGCATAAACAGTGCACTTTGTTTAAGGCAGGTAGCTCCTAGGGACTCGATGGATGCGGTTGGCAAAGGATTCGTCAATGCCGATGCCTCTTGAACAGCTGACTCTCGCAGTGCAAGTACTTTGAAGAGCAACACCCATGCGAGACGCCCAACGCGTGTGGAGGCACGTATCTGATGCCCACACCCGGATTATGGACGATCTGGGATCCATAACAGAGTTTCCAGCACCTGAGCGTTACCGGTTGAAATTGTAGGACCCCTACATCTATCAACCAACTCAAAGGCACTTAGCCAAATTTCGTACCCGATTTGCAGGATAAAGGCAAGATCCAAATCCACCACGAAGAGACGTCCATCGTTTCAGACATTGACCAACTTGAGACGGTAAACGCAGGATCTAAGTCCATCACGAAGAGACATCCATCGTTTCAGACATTGACCAACTTGAGACAGGGTGAACGCAAGATCCAAACCCATCACGAAGAGACATCCATCGTTTCAGACATTGACCAACTTGAGACAGGGTAAATGCAGGATCTAAGTCCATTACGAAGACACATCCATCGTTTCAGACATTGACCAACTCCGGTCAGGGTGAACGCAGGATCCAAACCCATCACGAAGAGACATCCATCGTTCCAGACACTGACCAACTCGAGACAGGGTAATCGTAGGATCCAAACTCACTACTAAGAGGCGTCCATCGTTCCAGGTATCAACTAATCCCTGACAGGGTAAACGCAAGACTCAAACCCACCACGAAGAGACGTCCATCTGCTCGGACATCGACCCATTCATCCTCGATACTGGGTCGCGGTTGGTGTTGGGCTCTCATCCGGTGCTGGGCTTTTGGACATTTGGGAGGCATTCCCACCACGATCGGCCTGGTGCGGGGTTACGTTCCGTTCTTTAAAATCCCGACGAACTCGGACTCGGTGAGCGGCGCTGTATTTATAGACCCGCAGGAGAGAGAGGAAACGTAGATCCAAGGGAGAGAAAGAGAGCTCCAGAGCGAGCTTGCGAGGAGCAAGTGCGTCCACGTCGCGGCAAGCCATCTCAGCGATCGCAAGTCCGGGACGAGACGGGACGCGATCATGACGCGATGGGTCCTCGACAAGAGCGAGCCTCCTCGTCGAATCTCCACCTCGCCAAGCGAAGATTCACCCAACAGGATTGGGGACACCCGAGGATGATCCTGGACCCGGTGAAAGTCCTTCGGTGCTCCGGGGTTCTTCTACTCCTGCCGATGATTGGCGCCGATCACTTCCCGGTGAGTGGATGGGCGTCGTGCGGTTTCCATGGTGAAATGCACGTTGCATGGTGAAATGTACGTTGCACCATGGTGAAACGCACATTACTCCACAGTGAAATGCACGTTGTATGGTGAAATGTACGTTGCACCATGGTGAAATGCGCGTTGCATGGTGAAATGCACGATGCATGGTGAAATGTACGTTGCACCATGGTGAAATGCGCGTTGCATGGTGAAACGCACATTACCCCATGGTCAAATGCACGTTGCATGGTGAAACGCACATTACTGAAACCATGGTCGACCAATTTCTGGCGTCCCATTGAATCCCACCATGTTAGTCAATTTCGCTGATTTACGTTTCTCCCTAAAAACGGGATAATAGCTTTTTGTGAGTTATCAGTCCGGGTTGGAGCCAGGTCAGATTAATGGTGATCTCGGGACCCGTCCAGAGAATTGATGTCGCTCGCGGTGGGATTTTGTTCGATTTCAATTGATCGATTGTTCCTCACTTGACTTGGTGGTCGGTTGGGGTTTAGCGGTCCCGAGTTGATGGTTTGACAAATTGGAGGTTTTTCTGAGCGACTCTAACGGTTGTTAGTATGTGTTCGATCTCGTAAATCTGGGTACGGGGAATGTATATAGCGAGGTGGAATATAGGCGATGACTGGGCCTCGTTAAAAAAAAAAACAGATGTGTGCACCGCAGAAGTGCTCGCTACCCCATTTCGCACAAGTTAGAGACTCCGCGAAGTGGAGGCTGAGCTCGGCGGGATCGAAAACGGGGAAAAACTGGGGATAATGGATTTCGTTCAGGGAACTTCCGCTAGGATACATTTTCCTACGTTTTTTATCGCCCAACGGAAGAAGAACAAGTGGAACTCTGTTCCGCGAAGACGTAGTACACGCGTAGGCACCAGATTGGAAGTGCAGAAATTGGCAAGAAAAAGCTCTTGAGATTCGAACCGGGCAGGGCTGCACGCTGCTACACTATCCTACGCCAAAGCTACGTAAACGTAGCTATATAAGTAGTTAGCTACGTTAGTAGCATGGTGTATCTCGGGGAAAGTGCCCCAGGCATAAGTATCTCTCGAGAGAACGAAGACCGTATCACGTTGCACCGGCATCTCGGTCTCTACGAACTCGCGATAAGAACCTGAAGATACCCCGGGAGTCCGCCGCGAGCACCGGATTTATCAAGAGACAAAAGAGTCCTTCTTTGGGGCTTCATAGAAAGTCGCTCTCGGCCCGAGAAAAATGGCCTCATGGCGCACGTATGCCGCTTACGGGCCCCGTAGATCCCATCGCCACCGGCCACTACCGCTGACAAATCCCCGTTTACTTCCGTAACGGTTCACGCTGGAGAAAAGTGTCCTCTACAAAAACTGTGAAGAATCACTCGTGGAGGAACTTTTGTTTTGGACATTTTTCTACGTCGCGCGCCGTTGATGAGATAATCGGGAAAATGGATAGCCCTAAACCCTTGCCGGTGCAGGAGAGCGGATTACGAAACGATCTTCTTTTTGGGCACGCAAGACGTGGGTGTATCTCTTTTTTTCCGAGCTGTCCGGCTGTATATTATCCCATCACTACCGGTTTCTCTTCGGTGGGGGATCTCTGGGTCTTTTAACGAGGGTCTTCCAGCAGCTTTGACGTTTGTCCGTCGCCATCTTGTTTCGCGCTGAGGGGTCGTGTCTGATTGTTTCCTTAACAATCCCCTGGCCGTTTTGGGGATACTAGCAGCACTTTTATACTGGATCAACTTTTAGTTCCGACCAGATGATTAGTCCAAAATGTATTAAACAGTATTCCTGTACAAATATTCGTCGTCAAATCGCGGATACATGGCTCGGGACCACTAACGGTTCCTGGTCTTGCTGAGTTCTCGAGTTTTAACGAGGCTGGTGATCTTTCAGCTCTGTCACTGGCTCTCGAGATGTTGATCTCGGGGTTAAGCGCCGTCGTGGGCTGACTCGGTGTAAGGTCGGAGTTCTCCAGGTCAGCTCCACTCTCATCTCGCATTGAACTACTAATCCTCCCGTTAACGAGGCGAGACGAGTCTTCCGGGCCATCTGCGTTCCCCGAAGAACATCTGGGGTCTCCAACCCAAAAAAAGGAGGAAAAATTATATCCTAATTTCCTCAAAGCTGGCCCTAAATAGAAGCGCTTCTAATAATACAATCCACGAGGTCAACGATGCGACTTAAGGCCGCCTTCGATCTTAAGGCCTGTCCAGCAAAATGGCGACTCTCGAGATGACCAACGCGTCGTTCGGCCTCATTTCGGGTCCACCAATTATTATTCTTCACAATTCCTTCAGCCAGAATTACATTTTGATTGATAGTCGAAAGACGCATTTGTTACCTGACGTAGGAAATTAATTACTCGTACCGACGCCCTTAAAGAAACTTCCGTTTCCCAGGAGAGATTTCGCGGAATCTCGCGGAGTGCTCCTTGGCGACACTCCTGGGAGTCCTCGGCCGGGCCTTTTGTTTTTGCTTTTGCATGCTATAGTGACGCCTGTCCATTGGAATTTGAGCTCGTAGTTAGGCAGGAAATGTGTACTGCGCCTCGGAAAAAAAAAGTGGTCCCGCGGAAGGTATGTCGCGTACGGTTCTTCGGTCCCGAGGGTCTCCTCTCCTTTGGCCTTTTATTTCTTCTTCTTGTCCGTTCCGAGGCTCCTGGGCCATTGTCTTCGTGATTCGCGACTGTCTTGGGAAAATACGGGCCTGCCATTGCGATCCTCGCGGGATCAGGAACTAGATTTACATTCTTTCTGCCGGGCGACGCGGAAAGGGACGCTCTACCTCTCGCGGTGGTCCGCCATCTTGGTTCCCGCCGCCATGATGGTCTTACAACGGAGGAGTCTTAATTTTGCAAACTTTTCAAGTAAACGCCTGAATGACGAAATCCACAGTCTCTCTGAAATCTAAATTATGAAGTTCGAGACACGAGAAGGGCCACCTAGGTCGGAAAAGAGGGCACAAAGAAATTGGCGTCCTTTAACGAAGACGCCAATTTCGGACTCGTAAAGCCTAACTCGTGCACCGAAAAAGAGGATTTATCGAGTTTCTTATGTGTCGCGTGTGTAAGGTCATACTCGAGAAACAGAAGGGCGTGGGTAAATTTACCGCGGATGTTCCCTGCGACGTTTACTACGTAATTTTACGATGATTTATAACGCGCCATGACAGACGGGTGTAGCATAACACATTTGCTCGATCCTCTATGATGTCTTCATAGCGCATACAAGACGAACGACATGGCGTGTCGTTTCTCCCCCATGATAATAAGAGAAATCGAAGGTGACGAAGAGGGTCACCCTCGAACTTTCGTTTCAGGCTTTCATATCCTCGTCCGAAATATCCTTCTTTATTTTCTCTACTTTCAGAGCACCTTTTCCTACAAATCCGAATTTTCTTTCTATCTGATAATTCCCCAGATTCACTCATGAAATCATGGATTTTAATTCTCGAAATCACTGGAAATCGTTGGAAATCGCCAAAAGATTGACACAGTTTCAAAGCCGACTGTCACTTATTACCAAATCGCATTGTTTATCATATGAAATTATAGGCAATCAGTTCTTAAAGAAGGAAATTGTTTTCACTGATTCCCGAGTGAATGGCCTCTCGTAATTCTTTCAATCCAGACATGGTCGTGTAAAGGCTTGAGACGACTTCTTGCGCCAAGTTAAGGGAACCTCGAGAAAGTGTAATGGTAACTTCGTGTGGTAAAAAGTCACCTTTGAACCCGCTTAAAGGCTTTTAATATCGGCCGCGGTCGTGTACGAGCGCCTACTATCTCGCGCTCGCGCCGATCGATACGTCGATCGATTTATTGCGCCAGTCGCGTAATAAATGAATTCGGCGAGTCGAGTAAAGCCAATTGGACGGTCGATTGCGCGATTCGACCTGAATTCGCGATCTAGGTCGCGCCCGAGAGGTGTCGTCACGTCCTCTCGGTCCCTCCGAGCATCGACATCACCGGCGCGAGAAGAGGCGGCCATCTTGCGGCCCCGACGAGTCAACGGACGCAGACGCGGGTTCGTCGTCGAGGTCTCAACGAAAAGTCCCGCGTTCCTTCCGTAGCTCGTAAAATGAGGCCCCTCTGGTTACGCGACGTCGACTCGGCAAAAGTCTCGCTTTGCCGAAACTCTCCCCGCGATTTGCTCGAGTTCAAAGGACGCAAACCTCCGCGCCGGCCGAGAGCAGTCGGATCCGCAAATAACTTCCGACGAGACTGGTCGCGAGGGGGGAACAATAATAAATAACTCCGTTCCGTTGTGCCCGGCACCGCGGCTGTACGACCGGAGGACACAAATTTCCTCTTAATCGCGATTTTAATCTAAACGCGTGGCGAAGACGCGAGGGAAGAAGTGCGCCCGAAAGGTTGCGATTTCATGACGATGTACCCTCGACTACAAAGTGAGAGATAGAAAGAGATATGCACGGAAGGGGGAGGCTTTGTTGGTGCAGGAGAGTGTATTGTTGAAATTTATGCCGGGAGACTTTACCTCCGGAATGATGACGGAATCATTGATTCCGTCGGAGAGACGCTAAGGTTGCGAGGTGATGCCGACGCGGCGTCCCTAGCAACGGTTGCCACGGCGACGCTCGGTGCGGAGTCCCTAGTAACGGTTGCTACGACGCGGTACGGCGTCCCTAGGGGTTAGATACGGGTTTTGCTTAAAAAGTTAACATGGAAACCGTGGTTTCCGAAGGGGCCTAATGCCAAGCACTGTACCTTCGGAGAGCACGAGGTCTTGCGCACACGATTAACGATGCCGATTACGTTCCTTCGGCCGGAAGCGGGGAATATCTTCACGTCGCGGAATTGGTCCTGGCAACGCGATCTCGCAGCTAATTGCGTATATATCGACTTTGTTCCTGCACGAAGGGAATTATCTCCAAAAAATGCTCCTTCGTTGCCGGGAGGTAGGAATTCCTCGACATCTTACCAAGGCGGTCTTGCGGCTAATTATCAGCGATGAAAACGGCGGATAAAACCGCGGACTGGAGTTTTTCGGATTTTGACGTAGGGGGGAAATTTTTGCTATACCTTTCGTGCTTAAATAGTGGTTTGAAATTAAAGGCTTATTTGGAACTGGTCGTGGTCAGGTGTTTTTTAGTAGTAAGCATTTTTCTGTGGTGCGGTTTCCAGTTTGCAACCCCTTCGGGTCTTCCAGCCTGACGAGCGAGCTTGCGGAATCCCCAGGTCCGAGAACGTCACCCTGGGCTCTTCTTTCCAGTCCCAGGACCCATAAATCAGGGACCGATCTCTCCATAGCGAGCATTCCTTCGACTCTGTGGAAGTCGCGCTCGCGGGGGCTCTTTTTAAATTACTCGTAAGAAATCGCCAGCCATTTTCGGGCGGACACTCGACGAGAGCCATGTATGGTATAGTAGAGGCGTCACTCCGTAAAACGGACGTCTCCGACTCGGCTCTACGTCTTCCTTTTTTATTATTTCCTCTTCTTGTTTCCTGAACCCTTCCACGATTGGCCGGACCGAGCGAAGCACGCATACGACTCGGGATGCCTTCGGACAGTGAGCTGTTAAGGGACAAAGAAGGAATCAGAAATCATCCAGAAATTCAGTCCACTCGTTTATCGAAATTGGACTCTCGGAACGATTCGCTCTTCCCTTGGCAACCGCTACGACGCCGTTGCCATGGTAAGCGGGGCTAGCACATGACGCCGTTGCCATGGTAACCAGGCTAATAGCATGATGCCGTTGCCACGGTAACCGGGACTAACGTCATGACGCCGTTGCTATGGTATCCGGCCAGGCTAGGACGCCGTAACTATGGCTTTCTATTTCTGTACACGGTATTACGTTCCTCTCGTACTCTTTTCATTTTTTTCCCTCTTTTTTTAACGAAAATGCGTCGTAAACCTGACGTCCCCATGAATTATTTAAAAATCGTGCGTTTGCGGGACCACCCCGGAGAAGTCTGGCGTTTCGAAGAACGACCAAGGCGGCTCGTTTCCTCGAGAGGAGTACTTCCTCTTAGTGTACTCGCTCGTAGGCGAAGGAAAACTCGTTTTTACCTAGTCCTCGTTAATTCCCCTGCGCTATGTGCAGGTGGAGGAAATAAAATAGTTGACTAATCCGAGGGTTCTTTCGCATCCTAGGGAGCCTCGGAGGTCCGATAAACGGGCTTGGCGAAGTCTTCTCTTCTCTCGGGTTCTCCTTGGGCTCTCTTCGGGTTCTCTTCGGGCTCTTCAGGCTCGGTTTCGCCGCTGTAAGCGGCAAAGAGCTCGAGCCTCGAGCAAAAAGCTCCAGCCTCGAGGAGATGTAAGGCACCGCGCTTTAGCCTAGTTTGGACACGTTCACCTCGGCGCATACAAATTTCTCGACTATAGGACGACCAAGACTTATCGCAGGCCACCCTCGAGCATTCTAGCGAGCCGATCGAGCTCGCACAAGTATAGAGGGCGATTCATGACCATCGCTGTAATGGCTATAAAATGGAAATGCGAAGTCAAGTGCACACTGACCAAAATCGGACGACTCGGGTGGAAAAGTGCATTTTGAAAGTTGGCCATGGTCTCATCCCTTCGTTTAATGCAAATTTTGGGAACGTCACGTGTCGTCTTCTCTACGTGCAGCTCCATGTCGTCAGGGCGAATGGCTCTCGTCTATGCTAATACATGTATTAGCGTATGCAAAAAAGCCATTGTTAAAATCCCAGGAGCGAGACCGTTCGGATCGAGTGATTGTTTTGAGGCTGTTGTGCAACTTTTGATTAGTGGTTGCTATCTCGTATCGCTATTGCCCAGGACAAATTGAGCTTAATTCCGACGCCAATGGCTCAACTTAGCTGCGAGAGAGCGTTTGACGATTTCCATAACGACGACTAGGTACTCGTAACGATGTCCTGCTCGTAAAGGCTCGAGGTGGCAGGACACCTCTCCCTCGAGGCCTTTTATATATTAATAACAGTTGTCCCCTCTGATATTACGAGGACAATGACAAACAACCGATCCGCGAAATTGATCGCGTCTAGTCGGGCGAGGCTCTACAGGGCGATGCAGAAAAGATGCCTTTCTCTTGGACTTTTATCCTCCGAAAGGAGTGCTGGATTTTGAAATTAATTCGAAACTACGGCCAGAATATTTACGTCCAATTGTGCTTGATTTGGAACGCCATGCCAATAAATCCCGTATTATTGCAGGGAAATAACAGAAATAACAGCCTCCTGGAGAACGACCCGACTTGGATGGGCTCGAGTAGGCGAGACATTATCCCCGATGGCGACATACCAAAGAGTAGTAGGTAGAGATTCTGTAATATGAAAATGAAAGAACCTTGGTTTACGCACTCGAGGATGATTGTAATACCTTTTTTTTTTTACCTTCTCAGAATCTCCGAAATCCTTCAATTTCACTGACTGGAGCGAGTGGTCGGTCTGCGATCGACATTGCACCCAAAACCGAGTCAGAAGGTGTCGGACCAAGGCAAGATGTGGAAACACGGTGATCAGGGTGGGTCCGAATATTTCTCATAACTGCACCTCCGCTCGTAAAGCACACTCCCTTTTTTAATTTTCTTTCTTTTTTTCATCGAAGGAATGAATCACGATCAAAGGGAGGATGTTCGCGTATGGGGTCGTGTTGGGGAAAAAAGCGTTGAGAAATTATTTCCGCGAATAGTAATTAACTATCCGAGATGAAAGGGACAGGGTGAGACCATAAACATGAAATTTTGGATGCATGTAAACATCATTAGTGCCAGGATCGAGGGGGGCGTGTTGATGCACGCGCGCGCCATTGTGCATGAAACCCTTAATGCATGCACGTGATGTATATAAGTATATTTATGGATGAGCTAAAATTAATTTTGCAGGAGGAGCGCAGCTGCCATCACAAAAGAAAAGGACGACGAAGGAGCTGCAGACAGCGCCAGGGCCGCGGAGGTCGCCGGAACGACGAGAAATTCCACGTCGTCCAGGTGAGCTTCGCCATTTTTTATTTCCTCTTGCAGCAGCCCGAGGGAAATTCTGAGGTCCTACAAGGCTCCCTTCGATTCCTCACCGCCCTCTAAAAATAATTCACACATGTTTCTGAGTACTTTACATTATTACCGAGATTTATCACTCACCGCTGGAAAGTCGATTCGCTCCGCTCGCGGGAACATTCAGCCATGGAGCTGTAAAAAATATTTCCCGTTAATAACGCAGGACGTGATTCCACGAAAGATGTAGTCACGTTTTTATACGACGTCGCAGTCACTTCAAAATAATTATTCCGCACGTTAAAGCACTCTCAAGATAAATTGGATAAAGTTGTGGATATATCATAGTCACTGCTTATGTTAATGGAATAATTTTTTTATCAACAGATCCCGAAGGAGGCGGAACCTAGACAAGGCAGGAGAAGAGGTAAAGGACCAGGCAAAGGATCCAGAGAAAAGTCCAGCAGTAATTACGGAAAATGGAGCAAATGGTCGCCTTGCACCAGATCTTGTACTACGCAGAGACACAGGTAACTCGGTCGTTCTTAATTTCAATCCGAATTTCTTCAAGGTTGTAACAATTTGATATGCCCTTCTAGGTGGTGCCGCAGGCCAGGGATTTGCGGGAGAGATGTGATCCGAGAAAGCGCTTATTGTTACGTGGAAGGCAGTTTTTGTCAGCGATGGATCCATCGGCGCATCCGAGGCAGCCAGGAGGAAGAAAACGATGGTAACCTCGGGGTTACACTTCTCTTATACCCGGTTGAAATAAAAAAAAGAGAGGATTAATATAATTAATGTAAATCGCAGACCTGGACCTGGAGGAGTTCGAGCTGAACCCGAACACGGTGGAGAGTCTGAGCAACGCGAAGGACGATCACAGCTGGAAATGTGGAGTGGCGAACGCAGGAAAAAATTCAAGGCTTTCCTACTTCACCAGGATCATCGGTGGTCGTCCAACCGTCCCTGGAAGCTGGCCCTGGCAAGTGGCAGTGCTGAACAGATTTCGAGTGAGTATCTCACCCTGAAGAGTAAGTAAATAAATTAGGATCACTCCTTACGAGCTGTTCTAACTCCAGGAAGCCTTCTGCGGAGGAACCTTGGTCTCTCCTCGATGGGTCCTCACCGCAGCCCACTGCATCAGGAAGCGTCTTTACGTCAGGATCGGAGAACACGACCTCACCGTGAAAGAGGGCACTGAATTAGAACTCAGGGTAACGTCAGATAGCCATAGATAATCAGAGATAAATACCCGAAAACGATCTTCAAAGGTGATGTACCGACTCTAGGTGGACGCTGTCATGATACATCCTGACTACGATGCCGACACCGTCGACAATGACGTTGCTCTTCTTCGTCTTCCCGTCACTTTGACTCCTGCTGCTACGAGGGGGGTTGCATGTCTGCCGGCACCTAGACAATCCTTGCCAACGAATCAGCTGTGCACTATCATAGGCTGGGGAAAGTCCAGGGCGACCGACGACTTCGGCACTGATGTTCTCCACGAAGCAAAGGTACCCGGACCGCCTCCTATGATCTTAGAATTAATTTAAAATTTATTTATTATTCTTTCAGATACCGATTGTTTCGGCGGAGACTTGTCGAGAAGTCTACGTGGACTATAGGATCACTGATAACATGTTCTGCGCTGGTTATCGTCGAGGTAGGATGGACTCCTGCGCAGGAGACAGTGGAGGTCCTTTGCTCTGTAGGGACCCTCGAAGACCCGATCATCCTTGGACCATTTTTGGCATCACTAGCTTCGGCGAGGGGTGCGGAAAGCGGGGAAAATTCGGTATCTACGCGAGACTGACCAATTACGTTAGGTGGATCGCTGAAGTTATCAAGCAAACAGATGCTTTTACATAAATTTCTTTTAATACACTCGTAGGGATCTTAATTCTATCCGGAGGATTATCGTTAAGGTCCCGGAGAGGACGTAATTAACGAGAGCGTTATGTGATTTAAAAAGGACTCAAGGGTGGGCTAGGAAATTCCCTCGAGTTTTTTTCTTAGGTTTATCAAACCTTTCGATTTCATCGCGAAAGGAAGTTAGGTTGGACGCTTACGTGGTTCCCTTCGATAGTACTTTTATTCACCTCCGACCACCGCTTTCCTCATCTGGTCGCTTTGCCTTTTCTTATCGTATTATAGATTATTAAACTACATTACTCAATAAACTAGACGAATCGGTGGATATTTAGATACTTATTTTTTAGTGCTTGCAACAATTATGGACTGTGAGAGGGAGGGCTAGTATTAACAGGCAGTGGATGCGTTAATACTTAAACATGGCCGATAATATTAATTACAAATTATCGTGAAATAAGTATACGCGGTATTTCAAGAGTTCTCATAGAAATTTTGAAAAACTGATTTATGTGAGGAAAAATACATTTCGAATACTAGTGATAATTCCTTGGCCTTCCGAGTGACTGTATACTTTTTCACACGTTTAGAATAAAATGCACCATTAGTACGTCCAGTTCGTTCGCTATACCTTGGACAATTGAAATTGTACCGTCTTTTTTTTTTTTCTTCATTTAAACTTTTTAATAGTACGAAACAAATATCAGATACATCTTATGCTTGTGCTTTTTAACAGAAAGTGGAACCTTATCGACAGTGGTATTACAGTATGGAAAATACTAAACTGCGTAATCAGTACATCGACGTCTTACGGGGTGATCAAAATAACAAACGTAAAAAGATGGAAGATATGAATGGAGAAATCGAGTTTCCTCGAGTCCTTTATGATTAATTATTAAAAGCTCGACGTATCCGGTTAGTGCTGCCCTCTGTTCCATCTTCTTTATCGACTTTACAGCTGCTCCTCAGAAGGTGGACGTCCAGACAACCGCGACGAAGAGTGGAGGTTGTCGAGATGAAGAAACGCGGTGCAAAGAGTATTTTACGATGTATTGTTACCAGGCCTTTAACCAATTGAGGGCCACTTTGAACAGGGTGGTCCACTTCAATTGAATTTGCACTTTGAGAAGTCCATTTCCGGGTGCTGCTCCATGAACCTAATAAAATCGTCACATTGAATACCGCGAATATAATGAATCATCTCGCGTCATATCTCATCGTTCTTACTTCTTTATGACATCTTGCTTCTTCTGCTCGTCCGAGGTCGGCAGACCCAGTTCTTTCTGTCGCTGGTCGTACATCATTTTCTCGACCAATCCGCGTGTTTCTCCATCCAAGTCGGAAAGTTTGCTGGGTTCCGGGTTGACCTTTTTCGTGCTGATCTCCGGGTCGCCAGTGACCACGTGAGCCCACCATTGCATCTTGTTCACCTGGAAACGAATCGTCACACGTATCAGAAGGCATTCAAGATTATTTACTTCTCCATTTATTTCGATATACGGCTCTACCTTTTCCAGGTTAATGAGGAGCGTTTTTCCGTCCTCGATGACCCAGGTGGACTCTTCGAGTTTGACCTCGTGGGGGAAATCTCCGTCGATTATGGCCGGCTGGCCTTTGACCCCGCATGTCAGGTGTTTCTTCGTGATCGAGACTGCCACATCCTTCGGTTTTGCCAGAAAGCTGACCTTCAGCGGCACTCGTATCTGGAAAGAAGCGAAATCTCTTAGCACGATCAGCGGCTAAACGCGAAAAGATTTAGCAAGGAGCGATAAAGATTTTGCCACGACCTCGCGATAGGACCTCTAAGAGTTGGAGCAAGTGTCGAGAAAACGAGGCGCGCGTTCCTCAAGGTCCTCCAATTACTGCGTCCATTAATTATTTCTCCGAAAGACCGTTTCCTTTCCCCATGGACCCGGGACCCCGAGGAAGGAAATCGCCCTATCTGCCATCTGGCTTCTGCTCAAGAACAATGGCCTTATTGTGTGCAAAAGGGTAATGAGACTCAGCGACCTCCGCGGAGGTCCGAGGAGACGCGCAACGTCCTTGCCGTGCAACGTCCCCGCTTAGTTTCGACCAAAATGCGATTCCTCGTCGAGATCGAGCTACCAGGACGACGAAAGTACCTTGTCAGGAAGGCTCGACCTTACGGGGCTCCTTTCGAATCCTTGCACCGGCCTCCGCGTCCAATTAAGCACGCTAAGCGTGGTAAAACTCGCGGAAACCAAGATGGCCGCCGCAGTCCGTCGACGAATTCTCCTTAACGATTCATTAAAACTTCACGCCGACGTGCCTTGCATATCGATGGAAGAAGATCACGCGTGCCGGACGTAATAAATTCCGCTGAATGTTCATTCCTTTCGCCGAATTTCCTTCTGCTTTAGGCCGAATTTCGTGGAGACAAGATGGCCGCCGTCTCTTCAGGAGTCGTTAGGAACTGATTGAAATTTGATTTCTTTTCTATGGTTTGGATTCGGTAAGAACTCGTGGGTTAGCGGCGGTAACTCGGGGAACATTCTACGAGGCCGGTTATCTTGGATCGGCGACTTTGGCGAACAATGCGCGTATTATGAGAAGTGTAACAAGGAGACGACCTCGGCGAAGGACCGCGGCGTCCTAGAGATCTCCTAGCGATGTCCCTGCTCGCAGTTGGCGGACCTCCAGGTGCCTTTTTCTCCCCCAACGAGTTGCGACACAGATTTTACAAGTAAAGCTATTCAAATGTTATTCCTGCCGCCATGTTGCCGCAGACCTGCGCATCCCTGGGCTTTTATTTCCGCGCGTTTGTTTGCTGTGGTTTTTCTTCCACGCAGCGAAGGCGCTCTATCAAGCGAGAAAGAAGCCAAGGCGAGGACCTCGAAGATGGGGTTAAGGATGCCGGAGGAATCGTGAGTGTTTTTTGATTTTGGTGAGATCTCGGCTGGTTCGTTTCGAAAAGTCAGGAGACATAAGGCTTGGTCGTGGGAAAAATATGACCACGAAGAGGAGCCTTCAAGTTGGAGGCGAAGGGCAACGGTGTTTTTCAGTTTGGAGGGAATTTCGGTCGTGTGGGCTGCTTTTTTCCGAAAATCACACACGGCTTCGGGGGTGTGTCGCAACTCTGGAGCCGTGAGATCGCTCGTAAAGAGCATCTCCAGTACAGACTGTCTTGGGTTTCCAGCGTGACGGCGAAGCCGGGTGCACCGGTGCGTGGAAACGGATCATGGCTACCAACTTTAACCCAACGTTAACCAAGTGGAATATCATTATTATAGCGATTGCGTCCAAGATACAGCTAAGAGACGAGGCCCGGCAGGGCCTATTCCCTCGCTTCGTCAAGGCGCCGATCACAGAGGCGGCCATTTTCTTTTTCTCTCCTCCACCGTGCGAATTGTTAGTTGGAAATCAATCCTCCCGTTCTTTCCACCGGAAATAATTCTCCGCTTTCCACTCGCAGCTGAAGTTTCGAGGCCACTCGTCCACTCCCACCACCGTTAACTCAGTCCTTTTTCGAGAAATTAATTTTTCTCACTCCTTTGTCATCTCCAGCGTTTTTCCCATATCTGTAGTTCCTTCTTCCTTCTCTAGTCGTCATCGACTCCAAGTCACTCTCCCGGAAATTATGTTAAACCTATAGTTAAACCTCCAAGGCAACTATCCATTTTAAGAAGCGTCGTTTCCATTCCTGATTTTTCCTCTAAATTGACTTTCCACAATTTAATTCGTTAACTTGGTTCTGATTATTTCCGTTGTAGGGCCAGGAAATTATGTTACACCTCCACATTTTAATCCATTTATCCGCGGCGGGTTATTTCCGTTGTAGTGTCCTTTTTTAATGTCAGGAGTCAATTTTTCAGGCGGCTCCTCCCCGGCTTTCTGTCCTCGTGGAATGGTCGGGACTGTTGCACCTGCAGCTGCAGTTTCTGAGGCGATTCGAGGAGAGGCCGAAGAGCGTTGGCGATCGTCGAGCCCGAAGGCTGTTGGCCGGCCCACTCGGCAGAAGTCGATTTATTCGGTGCCTCGTCGTGGATCCTTGATACGCAGGATCGCCGTAAGACGAGTTGTGCAATCGAATAGTTTCTCCGTTACTCACATCGCCAAATACGCATTCCAAAGTGGTCTCCTCCCCCGAAAACCTTCGATCGGCCTTTAGACTTGGCGCAAACAACGAGTCGATCGATCCTCTGCTTCGATTAATCTAATGTAAGGTGGAGCGCGAAGAGCGTCTCGCTTGTGCAGGCGTCGAAGTCTCCGAGCATCGAAGTCTCCGCGACTCCGAAGACCCACCAAGGAAAATCCACTTCATCTGGTTCTCGAAATGACTTAAAACAATTTCTTTCGACTTGAAGAATTCAACACAACGTCAAGATTCTGTCGATTAATCGACGAAAAAGCGCCTCTCTTGTTCAGGCATCGAATTCTCCGCGACTCTGAAAATCCACCAAGGAAAGTCCATTTCATCTAGCCCAGGGAATAATTTAAATCAATTTCTTTTAGCTTGAAAAATTCAACTCCGCATAAAAATTCCGTCGATTGATCGATGTTGGGCCATTTTCGGAGAGTAGTCTTGGTGTAAAGTCGACGTCACGCGTTGAAGTCTCCCCAGCTTTCCTCCAAGGCGCCTCAGGCCCTGACTCTCCATTAGACTATAAGGTCAACGTGATTAATAGACTGGGCTGGACGAACATCCGATTGATTCTTAATTGTTGGCAAGATCGGCGAATTCATCAATTTTTATAGCGTGTTCCGAGCGTCGGATTGCTCAAGAGATAGGTACGTTGCACCGGATTTCAGAAAAATCTCTTAACCCCTATAATAATGGTATTTTGCAACAAGGACGAGTTCGACACTGATGCACTCAACGGGATGATACAGATTATTCCAGGAATTCGCATCAATCTCGAATAGTTTCAGAATGACAAGTTATGGAAATTCCGGGGCTGGCCCCAGGACTCGGAGTGCCAAAAACACGGGACTGATAAAAAAGACCAGACGGTCGATTATTTATAACCGGACAGCGGTTCTTCAAGTTCCTCGTTAAACGTAGCTAAATCACGGAATCCCTCGCCGGGGATAAAATAAGGTATTCGCATTCTTTATTTCCCCAGCTTCTTCTGGGATGTGTGTCGCTCCGTTAAAAATAAACTCGTAAATAAATAAGCGTTTATGTTAATTCCCCGGCTTCGTGGAACGGCGTTAACGTATTCCGCTTCTCTAAACATGTTAATAATGCGGATTACCTACCGGGTGAATAACGAGTAAAGTAACGATAAAAAGCGTCGAGAGAGAAGTAAGGTGCCAAGGTCCTCCTTGTGGCGAGAAGCATAGAGCTCCACGGAATCGGCACCTGTGCAGGTGCAGTTAACTCGTGCTCGCATCTCATTGCACGTGCATGCACCGATGCAGGACGTAACGGGAGATGCAAGGCCTAGATGCACCCAACGCATGCATCGAGGAGCATCCGGCTTTCGGGTGAAGATGGAACGCGGCACGTCACAGGCGAGAGTGGCACTTTCGATGCAACTGCAGTCTTGCACTTTCGTTCCACGTCGATTCCTTCCTCGAACCCCACGCCAGGTCGATGCAATCTCGCAAAGCGGACTGGATTCGATATATCGCAACATAACCTACCCTAACGTCATCCCAGGATCGAGAGTGATGCAACGACCGGTGCTTCCAGAGTGAAGCAACCTCCGAAGAGGCATCAAAGAACCGTTCTCCAGGACGGAGCGATCGTAAGACCCTAGAATTATCGACGCCATGATTGGACGCGACCTTTGGACGCGACATTCGGTGCATGTTTTCGCCGATGCACGCGGCAAACCGTTCTCCAGCGCGAAGAGAAATTCCCCAAGGTCAGGCGAACTGGCCCTCGCGAGGAGTCGCGGCGTCTTTAAGAGTCCGCCATGTTGCCTCGGTGTCCGATTTACGGAGGACCTTAAAGACACCACCAGAACGAGATAAGAGCACGCGGTGACTTAACGAGTCCGAAATAAGTCGAGATAAATCGAAATAATCCGAAATAATCTGAAATGAGCCAAAACAACGAGCGCATCGAAACATCGCAGCGCCGCCATGACGCTTTCCAGAGTCGAGAAGCTCGCCATGGCAATATGGCGGCGCTATTCCGTCGCCTAACCTACCCTAACGCGAAAGATCGGAGGATCGAAAATGATGCAACGACCCGTAGCTCCTGGAATTACGCAATTCTCGAAGCGACACACTCGCCGCGTGTTTTCAATGGCGCAGACGTCGGACCGTTCTCCAGGACGATGAGAAGTTCTCCGAGGTCGCGCCGAGTGGCCCTCGCAAGGCGTCACGGCGACGCCAGGAGGACGCCATGTTGCCCCGAGGAGCAGCTTACCGTAGGACCCGGTAGGACCGGTTCCGCCGAAAATTGGCGCCGGTCCGGCCGCGACCGTAGCGGGTCAAAGAACGGCCTTGCCTCGCCCCCACCGCCATCTTGCGGCGTCCTCGCTCCCTTCCCGCCGTTCTTCGGCGGAAAACAACGCGCGGCGCGCATGCGTGCTACGCCCGCTCGCGCCAACGCGGCGCAGCTTGCGCAACGCGTCCGAGAGCGGCCGCCAAAAGTGAAATCGAGATGGAACGGACCTCGGGATTAACTGGAAATGGGAAGTAAGACCGATCGCCGCTTCGCGGGACATTCCAGAAACTCTCGAGGACCCCCGGGTCCTCCGCGTGACTCGCGGCACGCGCCCACTGCGCAGAACTTCGCGCAGCCCGCGAACATGGCGGACTGCCTCACCTCGCGATTTCTGGACCCCAGAATTCGGCTTACCGACATCGCACGATGTCGCGCGAAAGTTCCACGGATTCCCCCCGAGTGATCGAATCGAACTATCGACGCGACTTGCGCAACGTGCATAAATAATTCCCGCATCTGGTCGATGGAAAATTGTCAGCAGATGGTCCGGGAATGGGATTTTGCCAGCGAAGTCCGGATAGCACTGGCCTCGGGATTACCATAAAATGGGAAGCAAGACCGATAGGTCGCTGGTTCAACGCAGATACATCCCGCCTACTTTCGAGGCTCGAGGTCCTCTCGCACGCTGACCGGCACGCGCGCTCTGCGCAGGTCGCCGCGCAGCCCCCCTGGGAGCGATTTACGAGCGACGTTGGAGCACTCCTCGAATGAATTTAAATCATTTTTTATTGTTCCCGCGAGCTGGGCAATCACGCGTCACAGGATATTTGCTACCACGCGTTATGCAATTTACGGGGGAGCCGCGGACCCGATCACCTCGATTTTTATGAGATTCGAGGATCGCGAGAACGGCTCAGCCAAGTTCAGCCGGGAGTCGGGGCGCATTAATGCGGGGACGATATCGAGATTCGGCGCTATTTGGCCAAGGTCGAAGACGGAGTCGGGCAGGAGCGAGTCCTATGCGGCGACTTGCAGCTGCGAGGACCGATCGACCAGGGTTTATCGATCAGGAGTGGAGTCGGGACCGGAATGGTTGCGTAAGACGCCACTCGGTGCTTCTCGAGTGCTCGGTCGATGACGAATCGGAGACGCCGGCGCCGTGGCGCCTCCTGGCGGCGACCTGGCGAGTCGGATTATTCCCCATCGAGGCGGACCACCCACGCAGGGGGTCGAATAAACGGAGAAATGGACAAACGAACCAACGAGCCACCGTTGACATCGCCTCGATGTCAAGGTTCGCCGAGGATGAGCCTATGGCGAGATTTATTGGGTTATTTGCGTATATGTTACGAGGTCGGCCGAGGTGACACCGGGGCGACACCGATGAATCCTGGATCCCGAGTGGACACGGATTCGCCATTTCGATTGGCCAATCCGCGGCCATCGGAAGGTGAAGGCCGCCATCTTGGATCACGTTCGGCGGGGACCGGCGTCTAGGCGAGGGCAACCTTACACGCGGCGTATCCTCGTCCCCGTGACTAAGCTCGTTCGCTACTCGCCATTTTGGACGCGATAAAAGACACGTTGACTCCTTCGCCGCGTCGACCTGCTTTACAGACTATTCATTCGATCGAAAGTCGCCATTTTGGATCACGTTCCGCGTGGACCGGCGTTTAGGGTGACCTTACACGTAGGATATCATCGCTACTCGGTATTTTTTATGCGATAAAAGACACGTTGACCTCTTCTTCACATTGACCTGCTTTGCAGACGATCGATTCGAGCGGAAAGTCGCCATCTTGGATCACGTTCGGCGAAGGCGACCTTATACCCGGCGTATCCTCGTCCCCGTGACTAAGCTTGATCGCTCCTCGCCATTTTAGACGCCACAAAAGACACGTTGTCTTCTTCGTCGGGTCGACCTGCTTTGTGGACGATCGATTCGATCGGAAAGTCAAGGGCGACTTCTCGGAAGGCGACTGGTGGAATTTTAATACGAGCGGGTGCAGATCGGCGCGGTGACGCCGGAAAATCGAGGCCGCCATCTTGGATCGCGTCCAGCGACTGCTAATTCGCCTAGGTGTTGACCTAGGTGAGTTAGCAGTTTCGCCAGTTGGATCGAGCTTGGATTACTCGGAAAGGGTGCAATTCTCAGTTCGATCCCCGGCTGCCGCGTTTCCTGGCGAATTCGACGCCGATTGGCCAATCGTTCGGTGGAAGGTGAAGGTCGCCATCTTGGGTCGCTTTTGGCGACCACTAATACGCTCGCCGTAACCTGAGCGAAAGCGACCTTCGACACGAGCACATCGATACCTCTCGTGGCCAAACTTCCGAAAAAGTTTCGCCTCGAATATGGTAACGTTTCCGACGAAATCCCTGCAATAATCCATCCTTAGGTCATCATCTACGTCTAATTCCTACGTGTCGCAACCGTGTTTCCAAAGAACCGAACTCGTGCTACTAATGAGTCGAGTTTTTCGGGGCAGCCTCCGAAATTATCCCCCTTTTTTTCCGACCCTTTTTAAGAGCAATTCTTCACGGCCGTTACTGGAGTTCCTCAATTCCTGCTCGATTCCTACATGTCGCAATTACCGTGGATGCCCAAAACGTCCGAACATGACGACGATCACGTGGTTCTCCTCGCCTCCGCTTAGACGGCGCAAGGAGCGTTCTCCGCATGGTGGACGCGACTCGCATGCGGAAAACGCACCTCCAATGCCGCTGACGGAGGCTCCTGTCACCTGCCACCCCGTTGGCAATGCGGAATAATTCCGAAACTCGAGTCAAAATGACATGTTCGGAGGGGGAGGTCTTGCACAAGACCTTTTTAACCGGCAAATGTAAATACGGAGATATATTTATTTATTGACAAAAATACCTTCTGAAATACCTTGTAAAATTGATTAAAACATTTTAGTTCATTGAAGCAAAAGCAGTTTGGTCGAGTGAGGTAAAATTCGGTTCTGTTTATCGGAATGTTTCTTGGAATGAATTAAATCCTGCAATGAGAGAAGAAAAATTCATTTAAGGAATATTTGGATAATTCGAAGAATAATTATTTGGTGCTAGTAAATTGTCATAATTCCAGAGAGACGTTGAATCCAATTTTTTTTTGTCGAGTTTATTTCAGTCAAATAATTATATTCTTTTAAATAATCAATTATTTCTTTCGGGCGGCTCAAAGAAATATTCCTTTGGTTCAGTATTTCTTTTTTATCTGTCGAATGGATTTTTTTAATGAAATAAATTTCTTTTTAGGGGGCAGGGAAGATGACTACTACCGGGGCCACGAGAAATCGACGACAAGGTCTTGGGGCGTCCGGAACCAAGTGGCGTCGACACTTTGTCCGCAGCGGGAAGGCGGACGGAAGACCTCCATTATGGAGAACACGAGCTCTGACGAAACGGGGACCCTCGGAACGTCAAGGCCAAGACTTCCACTGTCCGATTTTCCGGCAATTACGAGTCGGAACCAAGGATCTGCATCTTGGAGGAATTTCAGTTCCCACTTGGGTGATGAAACGACGAGACTTCTAGGCGAGCCCGAAGAGACGCGACTAGCGGACGAAATGGCGAAAATTCGACCGAAATGGATTCGATGAACAAATGCAAAAATTTAGGACCAAGATCGGTTTCGCCGATCAATACCTTCTAGTGACCAGCAAATGGAAAACTAAGTCGAAGATCAAGACCAAGATCGATTTTATACACCGGATATAAATTTTTCTGACAACGAAATGGCGTAGCCGACTGCACTGGAGCGACTTCAGCTCCGAGTCTCCGCACATTGTCGAAGTCCTTTTTTAACCAGGAGCTCGAAGGACAAAACCTTGCCGAAATGCGAAAGGACTCGCGATTAGGTCAGATCGCCTCGATGGCGCAACTCGCGATCTTCGATCGATCGATCGAATCTGGTCCAAAGTCGACGTCACGGTTCATCGGACAGGTTCTCTCCGCGGGGATGTTGGCCGCGACCCCCGATCGATCGGCGATCGATCTAATGTTCGATCGTCCATCGATTATCCTAAACCGACTTTCGAAACCGATCGTATCTCGTAGACGTTAACGATGTGACGCGCTATCGCGTCGACTGGACGATAACGATTGCGACAACCGAAACTTTGTTCGTCGCGAGGAGAGCCTTAAGGACGTCAGCGCAGCTAGGTGCAATTATGTCCTAATTAAAGATCAAAGGTGTATCAGACGATCGACCTCAACTTGCGATCCCATGCTTGCAAGATTTCGGAATTCCAAAATCCCCCGCCAAGTGGTAGGGCCCCGTTTTAGGGTCTGATAGGTCGATATCGGTATCAATGGATATCAGTACAGGTCATGCTCGCGCCTTGGAATCGAGTCCTGAACGTGGCCCCAGGTTCCCGAAATTCGGTGATCTTCCTCCGTCGACCGGTAGGGCCCCATTTCGAGGCCTTATCTTTTGCACCTCTCGATCCGACGAATCGGAGATCGGCGTTCGGTCTCCACTCCTACGCCTTCGGCCGCGACTCTTGCGGACGGATGGACGCGCCCGGCACTGGGACAAGGTTGCCGGGGACCCATAACTATCGGGCTGACCCGCAACAATGCGCGTTTCTTTCCTCCGATTCACCTCCGTTTCCCGCCAGTGTCCACCCTCCTCCAGCGGGGCCCGCGCCCCACCCTGGGCCCAGGTGGGACTCGGGCCCCGCGACGATTCGATCCCGAAGAATAGCCGCGGCGACGCGGCCAGGATGACCAGTCGGCCGATCACGCCCGAATCCGCGAGTCCGAGCTCCTGGAGAACGATACGAACTTTTAAAAGGAAATAATCGACCACGTCCATAAGTGTTAAGCAGACGCTCCGAAGTGCCTCTTCCGGAACCAAGGTACTCGCGTAGACCCGCTCGAGGATCTCCCCTAGGACACTATGGTAAGTCCCGCGCAAAGATACTTATTTTCTCATTTTTATCCAAAAAAACTCACGCACCGAATATATTTACGGTGGACCGAGGGACCTTCACTAAATGCGTTACATTAGGCCATTGGAGACATATCGATGGATATATCCCCCGTCACGAAAGGGTTAACATACGATTGGTGTTTCAAAAATTTCCTCCAAACACCCTAGTTGCTTGAAAATTGTTATCGTCAGGAACAAATGTGCGAATGCGGTATGTTAATATTTATACCGTAGCGGAAGGGTTAAAACGCCTTAATCTACCGTGTGCACGTAAAGAGCAGTTTAGTTTCCGATGAAATTTGTGAATATGGCCATCGCAGTGGTCGACCTGGTGGCCCTAACGAAACCGGGCCTTGGAGGCGCGCCTCCTGGAATTTACGCAAGTCGAGTTTAAACGGAGAAACGCTTTATACGCGGCAGAGCAATTAACGCGACTAGTTCTCGTTGCGATAGTCCTCGGGACGTTGCACCACTCGGTGCTCGTCGCGCATGCGTCACAACCTTGGGCCCCATCGTCGCGTCTTCTCTTCCTCCGCGGGTCCTCCTGATCGGATCGATCGCATCGATCCGATCTGATCGATAGATTTTCCCGGATCGAGCTCGAGTCAACGTCCATTGGAGCGCTTCGTCCGATTGCACGACCGATGCAGCGAGGTCGCGACTTCCACGGGATGCACCCGAGAACCAGCCTTTACCCACTTTAGAGACACATTAATTACGACTCTTCTCCCGGGCCTCTCTCCTCTCCCCTCTCGACGGATCCGCACTCCACATCCAGTGACCCGATCGAATTCCGTCAACTTTTTAACCGAAACTTGCGCAACGCACCGGCGACCTCGTGAACCCTCGCAAAAGTGCATCATGGATGCAATCCATCCCTACGCCCTCCAAGGTGCGACGAGATTCTCAATTTTACGATTTTTCCCTTGTTAAACAAATAAAAAAAAATATATCTTAAAGCTTTTTCCGACTAGCAGTATTTTTTTCTTTAGCGACATCCATATGTTATTTAGAGTGCACTTAGAGTCGCATTTTAAGGAGAACGTATCAAGTAGTACATTTTCGTTTTCTTACCAGTTATTCGTGGAGGGATATTGAAAAATAATAGTAATGAGGAGTTAATAAAAAATGGTGAAGTAATTCGTGGAAGGATATCGAAGAATAATTAATACTATCTCTCATTAACTTAGAAGTTTCTCTTCCAACGTGCGTGGCGGCCGTGCTCCGATATTTTTTTTCCCGGCTATGGAATTCCACCCAATTCCCAGGTTGCGCAACGAGGCGATCGCAATCTCTTGAACTTATAGCGAGAGGTACGCACACCTCGCCCACGGCCCGGCTGCATATTGCAACGATGCACGTGGAAGCGAATTTTATCCCGCGCAAGGCCGAGGGATCTCTGGGATCCTCGTAGATCCTCCTGGAAAATCCATTCTCGTAACCTTTCGTCGATTATGGCAAAGCGGATGCAGGATGCATCGCTCGTGGGTGAGCCAACCAGAAGGCGTCTCGAGAGCGAATTATCGTTCATCGGGATTTACTATTAACGCTAAAGTCAGTGAAAACGATTTTCTTCTTTGGGAACCGATCGCCTACGACTTCATACGATAGACAATGCGATTCGGTAACAAGTGACGCTCGGCCTTAAAATTGTGACATTGATTGATTGTTGGTGATTTTCAACGATTCCAAGCTTTATTTCAAGCTGAAATCCATGATTTCCTGTGGGAATACCCCCTAGGTCCAGCGTGGAAGAGCTAGACGCGGCGTCTTCGCCGGTACCAAAATGGCGGCCTCGTTCTCCGCATAATCCCGGCTGTTCGGCGCGTTTAAGGTGACATTACCGTGATTGTCGTCCGCGGGCATAAGTGCGGCCGTAATTTTCACTTTAAACCGTCCTTAACTGCTTGCAAAAGCGAGGGCAAACGATCCTGCGGGTCCGTAACGCAACGCGCCGATTACGCGCGGAATTGCCGCCGTGCGGGTCGTCCACGAGGTCGGAGGTCACGCGATTAACCTGGTTTCGAGGTGGGACCTTCGGTCAACCCAGAAACCCTTTTTCTCTTCCAGAATTGCAAGAAAATCGTCGGGAAAGAAATGATAGATAAAAGAGAAAAGGCCCTCCATTACTTACTACCTGGAATGTCCTTAATTACGAAGATTACTAATTTTGTGTATTCCTTCTCGCGGTGAATTTTTTTATTTTTATTTTAGTTACGGCTGTAATGTGTAGCAGAGGTAATAAATCAAGAATTATCCTTAGAGGTGGGACGGTGAAAATTTGAAAAGACTGGACTTCTATTTTACGTCCGCCAGGTGGGTCGGCTAAGAGACGAGAGTCCTCGTCGTCCGCAACCTCGGAACCAGGTTAATCGCGACGTAAAAATAACCCGGGAAAAATCATTAAGTCGGCTGACACGTTTCAAAACTTACTGCCATTTAGGCCTGCTCGTATATAACTCGCCATTAGTGGAAAAAGAATATTCGTTCCATCAGTGATCAACAAAACGAGATGGCTGGGGGGAGGAAAAAATTGCAGAAAAAATCAAAAGATGGTCGAGAGTCGGTTTAAAAAGCGAATTCGAGGGTAATCGATCGCCTGGGAGGGTTTCCGATCGCGAGATCTCGTGATCTTGTAATCTCTCGATCGCTCATTCCCTCGGAAAGAGAAGGAAAAGGGAAAATGAAAACCACAATTGCGCGTAAATGTCCAGAATGCAGTTGACCTGCAGCTGGCGGGGAGGTCGAGAAGTGGGACCAGGTATTAGAAAAGATCCAAAAAATCCAGAGGATCGTTTAAAAGGCGGACTCGAGGGTGATCGATTGCCCGTATCTGCGATCGATCGGCGATCTTTCGGTCCAGATCGCTCTTTCGAGGGGAGCGATCCGCGAAGGTCCGCTCGAGCGAGAGAGAAAGAGGGCCGAGGAAAAGAGACGGGAAACCCGAGGCACGTCGAAAGAATATCTTTTAATCATCATTAATGACCGCTGCGTTCCCGGAACGCGTAATCCTCGAGGCTCGACCTGGATCAAATGTCAAGGCGCATCTCCGCCCTTTCAGGCTGCGCTCCTGTGCGCCGAGATTTTCAGACGCCGCGTAAAAAATAGAGACACATCGATAAAGAAATTTTTCCTCTCCGTTAAAGTCATCGCGAAAAATAAATTAAGGACGGGAGGAGTGCCAGCTCCGGGAGAGAATTCGTTCTTCCAATTTTATACCCACTTTTCTCAGGAATTTTAATATTCATCTCACGGGTGAATTCCGTGAGACGAGGCTGCGCCTCTCTTTGTCCCGGAACGCACCGGCTTACGCGTCAGAGACGAGTTTCGGTTTTTCTGAAGGGGCGCTCGAGAAAAAAGCCTTGCCCTTGCACGCATTCGTAACCGCTAAAAATCACTCGGGGCGCATTCCAGCCAATTTATAGGCGTCCTACGGCCGTGTCTGTATGCCAAGGTCCGGCTTCGGTCGGTACGCTGAATTAATTATCAGAGGCTGCTGCAGCGGCTCTGCCGGATGCTGCAAGCTGGACCGTCCTGAGAGTCGGTAGCTATTCCCAAGGCAAAAAGTGGCAGGACCGCGGAAGACGGGAATAGTCGACAATACAGATACTCGATATGCTAATTAACCCTCGGTAGCGTGATTGGAATTCCCTTTTTTACGAATATTCGAGGATGGAGGCGCAAGTCGGTAGTCGCTTTCGCGATCGAAGCAAAAAATCATGGAAGCGTGGATGACGCGCGAGCGAGAAAAAGTGGACGATAATGATAATATACGACGTGCTAATAGAGGTCTAGTGGAGTAATTTGAATTTTTTATTGTATAAATAATGGATGATGTGGGTAGGATCCCTACATCATTAGCTGTATTCGGGCACGAAACGTAGAGCAGGAATTACGGAAGACAAAGGAGAAGAAAAAAAAAGTCAGGTAAATTTTTCGAGATGTTTCAAAACCCGGCAGAGATAGCACATGCCGCGGACTTAGAATAGAAATTATCAGGTGTCGGCAAATCGCGGAAGACATCGAAAAACTGACCTCCGAGTCTGTCGACGCTTCCTCTCCGAAGTCGCCATTAACGATGCCCGCAAACCAAACAATTACCCGGCAATTCCTGGCGGACGCGCCCACTCTTAACCTATCCGTGATAAGAAAAAAGAAGAAACAAAGAGAAGAACTCGTCTAGACCACCGGCACATCCGCCACGCGCTTTTGTCCCACATGAAATTCTACATGAGCGACGCATGAATAGTCGGCGTCCCTCCGCGAAGAAGTCTCCTTATAGCAAGATGGCCGTCACCAGAGGACCCGCTTCAGGACATAACCATGGCGAGATGACGAAGTGGATTTCTCGGTACCGTAGATGGCTTCCGAAGCCTACGCGATCTCTGCAAAGAAATATGGATCGACTTAGAGGCGAGACGCGCGCGTGGGCGACGAACGGGAGCAGGAAGAAAGATGGTGGCCGCGCGGAAGAGATTTCCTGTTTGAGCGCTACTTAATCGCAGAAAATTGGGCATTCTCGACCGACTTGCAGGAAATATTCAAGGAAATTTATGCGTGCATGGTAAAGCTTTGAGGTTTTTAAAGAAATTTCTAAGAGAATATATGCGACGAGATGTGCGCGTGGGCGCTGAACGAGCCGGAAAAAAGATGGCGGCCGCGCGGAATAGGTTTCCCGTTTTTGCGCCATCTCGATTGATTTGCAGGAAATTCAAAGAAATTTTTGAAAATGGCGAGAATGTATGCTACCTTGTAGTAAGTATTTAAGGAAATTTACGTGCACGTCGGAAGACTTGGCAGTTTTTCTTCAGAGAGATTCTAGAAAATGGCGGGAATCTAAAGCGCCACATAGGGTCTCGATGCTCTTAGGCATCCGCGCCTTGCGTCATCTGTAGGGAACGTCATTTCCGCGTTACGAGCTGCACGAGAGGCACGCATTACGTGTCGAACGTGCCTAATCAACGGCGTACGAAACCGCAGGTGCGACCTTGCAGTTGCGAGGATCGCCATAGCTCGTGGCGATACCGATCCGCCACGAGGCACGCTTCTTCGGGTCTTGTAGATTTCCTGCGGGACTCTCGCTGAGATCACCGACTATATCGCTGTACTTTACTGCACTTGCACTTTGACACTTGCAAGAGGTCGGGAGATATCAGGCACCTCGATCTACCCGACTTCCTGCTTCTGGTCGCGAGGACGCGCCAGGATTTCCACCGTTGGCTAACTCGAGCATGTTCAACAGTGTCCAACTATAAAAATGGCGGCCATAATTGAGTCGAGGATTCATCGAAAAAATAATCCAACTCCCCAGCCGGCTCAAATTCCAGGCTGTAAAAATCGGTGACGAGTCGAGGAGGTTTCTCCACCTCGAAGAGGGAATGCCCGAGGTCTCGTGTGAGACTACGTCACGAACAGTGATTACGCCTTTACGGTTTAGAGTTACAGCGTCATCGCGGTAATCGGAAGGAGAAAGTCCTGTCATCGTTGCGAGTCCGCTTGGAAAGCGATCAGAAGCTGGGAAAACGCGGGGAAAAATTCGCGGAGACCCTTTTTTCACGGCTCTTCGGGTTCTTCTTCGAGATCTTCTTCAGGGTCCCGCGCCGCTCCTCTGGCGGCGTTCTTCAAAAGACTCTCGCTCTTCATCCCTTACCACGTACCGTGACTCGTCGCCGACATTAGTCACGTCGTTCAGCATTTTGCGTAAGAGTTGCATCCGCGTCGAGGATGCGCGATTTCGCGACGGCGATGATTTAGACCGCGGAAGGTGCAAGGTCCGTCATCGCCTGTGCAGCTGAGGCGGCGTTAAAGTCACTCAGACTTACTGCGCTTCGACGTACCCACTCAAGTCATTTCAGGATCGAAGAATTCCACAGTAATTAAAATCTCCATTTTTCACGCACAATCCTTCTTCTCGATCGATCGTCACTCATAAAATCCAGGTTTAGATTTACCAGCCCAGGTGTTAGGTTCATCTATATTGAGGAAAAAAAAAACTCATTGAAGCAAAAAAATATATTTTATTAATTCAAAGAATAATTATTTTACTCAATTGGACTCAAATTCTCTTAATTCCGAAGAAACGTTGCCTTGAATTTATTCGAGTTAAATCGTTATTCTTTGAATTAATAAAGTATTTCTTTGGTTCAATGAAATGTTCATTTCTCGGTGTAGGTCGCCATTCTCAGAGAGCGGAACCTGTCGGAGTCGATGCGTAGGAAACCGACCGGTCGTCAAGAGACACATTAGAGAGGCGACGTTGAACCTGCCGATCGGCGATCTATCGATCCGATCACTGGTCGATCTCGGCGGTTTCCAGGGAGTCAGATACCAATAAATCAGCGCTATTAATAGTCCGGGTCGATAGTCTCGAGTCGATCCCGGAATGCCGAACCGGTCGACGGTTTTCCTCCCAAAGGGGGCTGGTAATGACCAGTCTATTTTTATTAAACAACCCGTAAACAATCGCGGCCCTGGCCTAGGCTGCGAATAACTCCATAAATCGGCGCGGGAAAGGTCCCGACCTCTTCGGCTCGATCCTGAAGATCGTTAACGAGACGCTGTTGACGGTTCTCAGGAAGCTTTCGGACAGTTATGCAACACCGTTACGCGAGTAAATGTTAACCGCCACGTTTTTCGAGGATGACTTTATCGCGGAAATAAGCGGAGATTCTTGATTTTTGCTTGGAAACCGCAAAAATTTTTCGCCAGGATTTTTGGCTTCGGGATCACGAGAATTGTTGATATATTATTTATAAAAAATGTGATGAAAATCTATTTTTTTCGTCACGGTGGTAGCTTTGAACATTCCGTGGGAATACTTTAATACCAATAAAGTAAGGTTAAAAAAGAAAGAGATGACAATAAATTCAAGTCATTGGTGATTGGCGAAGAATTTCATGCAAAGGCCCGGAACCGCTAGGAAATTCCGATGACGTCTTAAGGATTGTAAATGGCGGATCTCGAATCTTCTGGTCGCCATTAAGGGGGGTCCTCAACGGCGATCCGGCGACCGGTTGTCATTCCGTTCTCTTGGATCGGTAATTCCGGTAACGGTCGTCGGTAGAATTCCTTTGACTCCTCGAGGTTGATTCTCGAATCGACCGCTGGGGTCGCCAGCAGCGGTCCCAAACGGCACTCGTTGATTGGTTAGGTTAGGTCGGGGACCGTCCACGAGACGGCTGATTGGACCGGCTCCTTTCACCGGAACTTGCCTAAGGAATGCTGATCGACCAATAACGTCGACATCGCCTCCACTGGTTCTCTTGAATTACGCTCCCGAGCGGCGGCGCACCACCTGACTACTTCTTCCGTCCATTTCTACATGAACCGTGGAGATAACTCGAATTTCGAAAGGGCATCTTCAAGAATCCGAGTGAACCTTTCGATTGACCTGATCGAAACATCGATTTCCCCAAGAAATACCTCGGGAAAACGTCTTACAAGTCTCCGCGTAGTGGTCCAAAATGGCGGCGGGTCGTCCATCACCGGCGGTCCTCGATTCGCTCTCCGTTATTCACATGTCCATGCATCTCGAATTCGGCGGAGTAATCCGATCACTCCGGAATGCGGTTTTTCGTGTTTAATGGAAATTCTCGGGGGGCGACATTTTGTTTTTCGATAACGAGCCGCACGTTGCAGGATACGACGTAATCGAGCTCGTAACATGAGATCGCGGCCGTGAGGCGAGCGTAGGTGTGTATTTCCACCGAAGGAGGAGGAAAGTTATCGAAGAGACGAGGACGAGAGTAGAGAATGATGCGAGCTCGTTTTTCAGGATCGAGGCTCTGCAATGAGAAGGCCCGTCTTCGCTACTTAACTTGTCTTGTCTACTTATCTTCGCAGACTGCACGCACCTAAGCTTCACTAGACTCAAATAATTTTTTTATATAAGAGGAAACACATAATAATTATAAAAAAAAAATAATATCGAACCGTCACCTCAGTTATTAATATTTATATCATTCGCAATACCTCGGAAGTCTTCCGGGTCGTCGCGTCGTCGTCGGGGCCGACGTGTGAACGTGCCTCGCGGCTAATACAAGATACAAAGTGCGAGATACAGAGCGAGAGGGGGAGAAAAAAGGGAAGAAAAATAATCATTACCATGCCAAGAGTTCCGGGTTTCTCGACACCAAGGTAAGCCTAAAACGAAGCCTTCGTTCGGAATAGAGCGCACTGCAGCGAGCTCTTAAAAGTACGCCTATGAAAGTGGCGACGCCGGCACGTGTCGCGGAGGTCCGCGCAAGAAGACAGCCGACGGCGTCCCGACGCCTCGAAGTACCTTCGGGATAAATCATCGGCAATGGATCCACAAGGCGAAGCCATTAGATATAAAAAGAAGGTATAAAAAATACAAAAAAAGAAAGGCATCAAGAAAAAAGGCATCACGGCAGCTTCCGACAATTACACCTCATAATTATGAGGAATGATCACGTAGGGGTGATTTTACCTGGAACTTTTTTCGGCTCACCTGCCCATGGGAATCGGTTCCCTTAATTCAAGGGGACGAACGACGATCTATGAACCCTTGGAAAAAATTCAGATTGTTGTGGAAAAAATTGTAAACGAGACAAATATAAATACCGGGGGAATATAGGGTTTGCACTGTAATTTCTCGAGTGCCTCTTCGGGTACCGAGACACCGGCAATTTGACTCGCCAAGGTGAAACGAGCTTCCCGCATTCAGCTTTTAATCTCTCTGGGATAAGAAGCGGATCTTCCCGAGGATCCCGCTTGCATCTGCAGTTGCAGGCCGTGCACTTCCATGGAATAATTTATCCCGTAGCGTAGGTGTCCGGTACCGAGATTTCTCTCTTCGGCGACCTATTAGCGCGAGTTAGATGCATCGCTCGATGAGCCTTCCGTATTCGATTTTCACCCATTCATTGCGATCCCACAAGTACATTGCTCTGGTTCGATCTTCCGCATTCGGTCTCTCGGAAATCGGTTTCGTTAACAAAAAAAAAAGTACCCAGAGAAAGCAACGAGTTTAGATCTTTCGATGGCAACCCGTAGGATTCTGCGATTAGGGCACGTCACAGGAAACGCGGATTCCTGAGTAAACAATCAATGTTAGGAAAAAGTGGCCTAAACAAAAGTTAGAGAGCACGTTACGATGCGCAACTTTCGTGAGAACCTTTTCTCGAATCGAAGCACCCTTTGGACGGAAATTTTCCTTGATGTTGATACTCTCGAGGTAACTCGGAATCTTTCCTCTAAATTATGGAGCGCGATCGAGTCTGGAGGAAAGACAGGCAACGACGGAGAACGACGAAGACGTCCTCAAGAGAACTGCGCATCTTTTATCCGGCCCCCATAAGGAAGGATCCCCGTCCGGCCGTAAAGCAATGAGAGCCTAATTGAATGTGCATCCGAAACGGCTCGGATGCGCGAATCTTTCCTCCATTTTATTTTTTCCCCCCTGTGGTCCTTTGATTTTTTTACGAGCCGCGCGTAAATTCCACATCTTACGACTCTTGGACCCGACAAAGTCTGTTCGCTTTGTATCCGGATACCACAGCTCTAGTTCCAGTGATTACAGCGATCGGAATAACCGGATCCCAAGATCGCAAGGATTCGAGTCTCGCGTTGGAAAGGTCCGACAGCCTAGATACGAGGCCGAGCGATTATTGCCTCCCATATCGAAATAAGCCCTCCTTTCCTTTTCTTCCTTTTACTAAAATCCTTTCACGCGCCGCGGCTTCGATGAAAAATTCCGACAGGTTTCTTGCGAATTTTTTTTCCCCAACATTTATTCTCTCTACTCGGTCGCCCTCACGTGATTCATATCTCGAGCGCGAATCGCGCGTCAGGAAGAGTGATCGATAAACATATGGAATAAGGAAGTCATCGATTGGTCAACACTTTGGAGACACACAGGATGCACTTCTGCATTTTTCTTCGCGGTACTTGACGGCAGGTTTACTAATAAGCCTTTGGTAAGCAACGTTTTATGCATCGCTGAATCCTGTTGATAAAATTGTATAAAAGGAGGTGACATGCTCTCGTGACGCATCGAACATAATGCCGAGGAGAAAAGAGGGAAAAATCGTTTAAAGGCCAAAGTCGCGATCCAACGGATCCTGGGATATTTCGAGTATCTCCTCGAGGAAACTCGACAGCCATCACAGGACCTTACAAAAGGCCTCGTCCTTACGGCAAATTGCAAGACAAAAGTCACGGAGAAAAAATCGGCGAAGAAGTGTGGGCGCACCATAAAGTGACGATAACGCTTAAACAACAAGTATATAAAAAAAAATCCCACATTTATAACATTCACTTGACACATTTTATAAACCCACGTTGTAAACTTAGCGTACAGGTGCATGAATTTTCCTGCAGGAAATACAGGGCGACGCAATCGAAATTATGAATTTATTCAGAAAATTTGTATTCAGTGTATACTACATCACTTTTATAATTTCGCCATAATCACGGGTGGTAAACGTGTATACTGATTTTATGGATACGCTTAACAATGCGCGGCATTAAGACGAAACTCGATAGTCATCACAGGATGCGCCGTACAAGGGGCTTCATCCTTATAGCGGGCGGCGCGAGGAAAGTCACGGTGGAAAAATCGAGAAACTCGCGACGAAGAAGCGCAAGTGCGTCGTAAAGAGACGGCGACGCCTAATTGAGCGTATAACCGAGACGGGCGAAGAGTGCGCGTTATAGCGCGAATATAAATCGCTCTCAGCCGCGCGAAACAGGGACTGGACAAGGCTTCTCAGTAGGCAGAGACCAGGTCGAGGCGTAATTAGAGATTTTTGCGGGTGTCCGGGGACCAACGAGAGCCGAGCAGGTGGCGCGACGCTAAGAAGAAGAAGAGGACCTCGAGGGGGAACAAGAAGACGAGGAAGAAGAGGTCCGCTCCCTGCAGCTCCGGGATCCGCTCGGGCGGTGGTTCAGGGTTACTCTCAAACAAGCAGAAAAAGACCCTCGTCCTCGGACTCGCCCAATGGGAGCTTTATTTAAACGCGTTACTCGACTCCCCCGAGGCAATATGGCCGCCCAAGGGACGCCGCGCTGTCCCTTTGTTCGCCAACTTTTCGGGAAACCAAGCGTTCCTAGCCGCTCCGACCAGAGGAATAAACAAAAAAAGGAGTGTATTGGCATCAAGTAACAGGATTTTGACAAGACTCCACTGCAGTGTTACATGTAATTAATGGATTTCGGGTGTTGTTGGGTGGTGTCAAAGGGCGCGAGGCTTTCCAAGATGGCGGCCGAGTTCGGACCAGACGCGGGTCTTTTGAACTAGGAAATACGTCGAATTCTAACCATGGCAGAGATTTACGATAGACCACTGCGCGCTCGTAAATGGTAATTCAAGTTATCCCGAACACCGCTTTCCAGCTTTTCAGGAGTATTTTTCACCGATGAACTATGTCCGGTAGACGGCCGGTTACGTAATTCGGTTACTTTGTGTTATGATTAGTTACGTGAGCGCTCCTTCGCGGAAGAAGTCGAAAGTGAAATTGCGGAGTGTTCTGGACATGGCAGGAAGGACAAGCGAGGGGGCAGTTCCTGATGGCGTTGTTGAAGAAGACCCCCAGACAAAATACATGGAAGAGGGGGAACGGAAAGAGGAAAGTAAGGCAAACGCGCAGACAGTTCTCGTCGTGCTTAACGGAGCAGAAAAGCATGATGGCTAAGTCTTAGTGAAATAACCCAGTACCTGAAGAGGGGGACGAAGAGCCTTGAAATTTTTTAATATCTAGGAAATTCGCGCAATCACTTTGGATAAGTACTTTAAGGCCCCTCAAGGAATCGTAAGTTTGTCACCCTGAAGACATTTCATCGAGGAAGAAAAATGTGTCGCCCAGTAAAAGCACTTTGCCCGCCCAAAAAACACAGCAGAGATACCGGCCGAATTGATAGCGACCTGCTAATGACGCAGTCATTGTGCAACCAGACTAATGGAAACGCAAACCATTGCCCCGCAAAACTCGAAGGAAATTTCCTGACGACACCTGTTTGGTCCAACCGGAGACTGGGAATTAAATCTTGGTTTCACCGCCCACCCCAATGAGAATTCAATCCAGAGAGAGTTACGAGGAATGCTCGAGGAATGCTTCTCTTCCGCGATCGTGACCCTCGACTCCTCAGGTGCAAGAGCGATCCTGAAGAGAGGTCGAGACTTCCTGAAGATGCTCGGTTTAAACGGTGAAATCGCGAGATATACTGCCATGAAATATGAATTTGACTTGGTTTCTTCCGCGGGTGGCCTTGGACTTGAAGACCCCGCGTTGGACTCTTCGGGAAATATCAAAATACCCACGCGATACCAGCCGTACTTGTTAACGGTACGAAGTGGTTTCCGAGGTCGCGATTTTAGACCTGGGATTCGACGTCTCGTGAATAGAGGAAGTTCGAAGCTGGAGGTTGAACCAGGAGGTTGAACTTTAGGCTCTTGAAAGGCCCAGAGGTCCACTTATGCACGCCCGAGGAGCAACGACGAATTAGGCTCCATTGACGCTACCTACGTCGGTGGCCTTGGACTTGAAGACCTCGGGGATTACCGAAATGCCCACGCGGCATCGTCTATATTTGACATTAACGGTACGGAACGGCTCGGGACCGACTACGAAGAAGTGGGGTCCGTATCAGGAAGTAGAACTCTACCGGACAGGGTGCAACCTTGGTGGGCTATCCATTAGCCCGCGAGAGCCGCGAAAGGAGCTAAGGTCCGCGTACCTTCGGGCTCTTTTTTTTTAGCCCGATTTAACGTGCGACTTAAGGTAGCATTAATGATCGAGGGACTGCGAGATCATACACCGCGCCTCCTTGAGAAATGAAGCGACGCCGAATATTCCTCAATTTTTTATTAATTTTTCTTTTTAGAAGAATCAGTTAAATAATCGGCTGGAAAAATGGAGGGCAATGGGCGATACCGAAGTATCGACAGATCACATGCCTGAATATTCTTTGGTTTCTCTTTTTCAAATAAGTTAAATAATTGGCCGTAAAAGTTGCAAACAATGGGCGATACTAAAGTATCGATAAGTTCCACCTCGTCACCACCGGTTTCCGACCGAAGGTGGTACAAATATCGAGATCCGCGTGCCTCGCCCACCTGACTAAAGCGGATACATAACCCAAGCTTATATCGATTGTTTGCAGATCGTGACTATTACCATTTAGAAATGGTCCAGAAATTTCTCCTCCGCCCACTCTCTCGGATAGTTTTCTCCAGTTCACCTGCCGCAAAGAAATTGCGAATTATTAAGGAATCCAGCGGTGACTTTTAATGGCCGTCCTAAAAATCCCCAGGAATTTTTACCACGCTCCCGAGACATCGATAGTTATTGGGAGGGCCGTGACATGGGTCCTGATCAATAGACGAATCTGTCGAATCTGTCTGTGCAATTATTTGAGACATCACTCAGGGACTCGTAGACCTCGACCTTACTTAACCCACCAGAGGAAGAGTCGATGGTGAAAAATATCAGAGGCGGAGAATTCGATTGTGCAACGAAACGTTAGACGGTGCGCTACACGACTGGTCAACGTGTCGCGAAACACGTGGACCTTAATCTTGAGTAAGCCGAAAAGAAAGTGCCCATCGGAAAGGAGTGCCGCGTAATGGCCGATATGTACACGAGACTTAGCGCGACTTCACGTGCTGCGGCGTTTAGCGTCGGTGGTGGTGTCACTTACGCAACCAGAAGAGAGATTCCGGCGACACCGAGAGAGTACATAATAGTTCTGTCGTCCAATCGAGAGATTCCCATAGAAATGCCTAAAAAGACGAGCAGAGCTTCCGGGCGAAATTATAAATTACTAAAAAAAATCTCAGGTTCATCCACTAAGAAAAAAAAAAAAAAAAAGAAAATCTAATCGAACCAAAGAAATATTTTGTTAATTCCAAGAATAATTATTTCACTGAAAAATAAACGGTCATAATTCCGAATAAATGTGGCATCCGATTATATTCCAGTCTGTTTGAATTAATTATTCTTCGAATTAACAGAATATTACTTTGGTTCAATGACATTTTTTTCTCAGGATCCGAAATTAATAAATAAGTAGTTGGACACGTGGGACCAAAACGCAAGGGCGAGGTCACTTCGGGTCTGATCCTGAGGTCGAGTCTTTTATCAACGGTCCAATTTTTTTCTTTTGCATGACTGCACCTGACGTCAAATTTCATGAGGCCAATCGCTTTTTGAGATCCCGGGTCAAGTTGACCAGGTTGACCAAGTATGTTGTCGCAACGAGATTTGTATGCAGACAGGGTAGCCAGGCGTACCACTTTGCCTCGAGCCGAGATGTCAAATCGGATACGTTTTGGGTATTCGAGGAGATTTCACGTCTAACGAGACTTCTCGAAATGGGGAAAAATATTTTTCTCAAAGACACTTAGGGCGCGTTACGTCGATCGGATCTGATCTCATGGGGAATGGAAACCTGGACAGACGACTCATCAATTCGTCAATTAATTCATCCCGGCGCAGGCGAGAGTGAAAATCTTTTCACTTTCTCGCTGCACGTCGAGGAAGTGGCGGACCGTAATGAGAAAGCGCTAGAAAAATCCGAGCCGCTGGTTTCCTTTCATTTTTTTTTCTTTATTGCGAAAAACCACGTGTGGCCATTTGGCCCATCTCAACGGCGAAGTTTGGTAGAAGATCTGGGAGAAGAAATCTCTCTTATGAAATGGCTTATGCTGCATTTCCATCCCCACAGTTCAACCGAAGAAGTTCTACACAGATGAACGCGTAACTAACTGGCGGCCATTTTCCTCTCTTTCAATGCTAAGTGAGTTACGCGGACCTTAGTCAATTTTTCATTTAACGTGGTTTTCATTCCGTACCAAAGTTAAGATGACCATAAAACCTCATCTCCACTTTTTCTCATCAATTCTAACCGAAATTCTGTCTACCGTTATTCCCGGAGGCCGGGCGACAGGTTGCCTCGAGGATCTCGGTACGAGAAAAAAATGTGAAAAAATTGAATAAAATAGATTTAAAAAATGGAGAATAAATTCCCCGAGGTTCTGAGGATTCCAGAGTTAGGAGGCCACGGATTTGTGAAGGTTGGGGGTCTCGAGCAGGGCGTGTACAAAAATTCGCTCGGTCTAGGGCCGAGGCGACATCGAGGCCTCGGTACCGGAAAAGAGCAGAGAAATTTATAGCCCTAGGCTACACGTGTGGGCAGGATGGCAAGAGACACGCGTCCTTTACAATGGTCGAACAGATACCCCAGAGCTATTGTACGGGAAGAAGGCGAAACGGGAGTTGCGATCTCATTGGGGTTCACCGACCTGAAGAGCGAGACCTCGAAGAGATATTCCGGGAGGGGCCGGTCCAAAGATTTTTCATATTTTTTATCCATACTCTTACACCCTACCAAGCCCGATTTTTCCTTATTGCCCGACTAAAAAGCCGCAATAAAAATTCAAACACTCCGAAAAGACCTCACCCGATAGAGCGGCTGTAAAAATGTTTCAACTTGCAAAAATCTCCCTTGCGTAATTTATTTTCTTCTTTGGTCTAAAGATACGTGTAAAGCTGTATATAAATAGAATTACGATGAGGTTCAAAGGCCTCGAGATATCCGGAGAAAAACTCGGCTCGTCGCAAAAAATGTACTTGGCGCGAGACTCTGCCGAGCACCAGATCGGAAGCCTCGGAAGCTGATCATTATGAGGATCGCATAGATCGATAAGGAACTATTCCGGCTCTCTTGAGTAAATCCGGGTTCGATAACTAGTGAGTTGAAAGCGAATTAACGTACCGAGATTTCTACGTGCGCGATCGGTTACTTGTTCGCCGGTTTATGGAGGATTACGTATTGTAATCGGCGAACTGAGCGGAAGGAAACTCCTCTAAAGCTATTCGAAATTTCGAGAGATAGTGATTGATATTTCTCGTTACATAAATCCCCTTAATAAATTCGCGAAAACAATGCAAAACGGCTTTAGGGATTTAATGGCGCGATCGGTGCCGCTCGATAATCGGCGATCGATCCGCCACTAAATGGACCTTTGATAAAGGAAAGGAGAAAATCGAGGTATGTTTACCGGACCCCATAGTGAATCCGCGGGTGTTGAGTAACCTCCATTATTGATTGGATCTGAGTAGCTGCCCAGCCACCGTCGAGTCGGTCGATTTTTTTCCCCCAGTCGATTATTCTCCACGAACTTGACGAAAAATCGTTGGGCAATGCGTCACGCCCTAGTTTACGTTCTTGGGCAATTCCACGGAAAGATCAGCGATCGGTGATCGGCGATGTCCGCTCCCAACCGGCGTAAGAAATTCTCCGTTCGGAGTAATACCCGAGAAAACGAGATCCGAGACTCAACCGAGACGGTCGCTTAATCGGGAATAAGGGAACAATAAACAAAAAAACGGAGCGATCGAGGAAAACCTCGGTAATGGAAAAATTGCAGGAATGATTTAAAATTATATAAACATCCATCAGAAATAAAAGAAAAAAGGCAATGCTAGAATTTAGAGACCTAGCGCGTCCATTCTGCTTCATTAAAATGCCGAAATAAATTAGACTGTCCATTATTTTCTTTTTTTTCGTATTCCTCCCCAATCGTGTTCTCGATCTCGACCGACAGCCCGGAAACGTCGACCGATCGACTTTGATTCGAGGCTCTCGCATTCGGGAAGAAAGAACGCCCTTGCCCCGAGGAATTCCGGAGAACGTGCGCGCTCTGAGAATTAAAAAAAAAAAGGAAATAAAGTCGACCTCTTTGAAAACGGCTAAATGGATCGTTAATACTTTTTACCCCATATTTAGCATTGGGCGACGTTCAGCACTTCGTTTGAGAATCATCGTCGATTTTCTGGGAAGATCGGCGCGTCCTGGACACGCCTCGCCGTTTGTTCCGGGGAAGAGTAACTGCTCTTGTCCGAGGGACCGAAGAGAGCGGGCCGGCCCGCTGGTTAAAAAGAGGCGAAAAAGAACGAAGAAAAATCCGAGCACCAATCCCTTTCGACCTTGCTCGAGATCGGAAACGATTGGCGATGCGGCGATCCGGGGACTGCCACGACGCACGCACCTAAATCGAATCAGGAAGTCGTCGAAGGTGTGCTCGGCTTGGCCTTGCCCAGAAACCACGCCAAATAGATCAAATTGATCGCTCGATATCGGTTCTCTTTTTGCCCGGAAGCGCCGCCATAATTAATCCAGCCAGTCGCCGCCAATTTCGGGCTCTCTTTGTCCAAGACCGCGGGACGATCCGTCTTATGCAGATCGAGTCTCCGGGAGACTTCGACGCACTCACAGGAAGGATCACGCAAAAGGAGCCGTCCATGTTAGCTTCTTACTATTTTTATTTTACAAGAGTAAGCTCTTGAAAAATAGCCAGGTTTCATAAAAAACGGGACAAAGGAACCTGCCCAAGCCAATTACACGCGCCCTATTAAGGATATTCAAATTATTCCAACCCCTCACACACTTTTAGTACAAAAGGCCGTGTCAAAATTATCCATTCACCGTCTTAAAACTGGATTAGTCAACATTTATCACGAACCTCCAAATAAACATATAACACCCGTGTTTATGAAATACATAAACGTGACAAAATTACAAATGTTTCATTGAATAATGTGCAGATCGGTCGAGTCCACGGGAGACATGGACGCACGCACAGGAAGGATCGCGTGAAAGGAGCCGCCCATGTCTTTTCTATTTTAATTTTTCTTTTACGAGAGCAAAGTCGGGAAAAATGGACCACCAGGTCTCATGAAGAACGGTACAAAGGAACGTGCCCGAAACAATTGTGCGAGCGTAAGTGGGAAATTTATGGGGGGGGGGGGGGAGAGAAAAAATATCACAAAAAGGCGCCTCTCCGGCGCTGACGTAAGCAAGGTACGTTACTCGTTTTACGATCTACATACCCAATTTAGTGCCTTCCTTGTGCCGGGTAATAAACGCATGCCTGGTCGTCCAGGGGGAGAGGAAGGGGAGGGCAAAGCCCCCTAACCGCAGCCTGAGATCTCAGACTGTATTGCGGTCTGATCTTCTATTTACGGGGTCCAAAAAGTGACTTTTTCTTGCGACAAGCCGCATGCCTATGCTCCCATAACCAGGAAAGAAGCCGTAATGAGCTCCGACGCGTCGCTTAGTTTTTGTCAGGGTTTTCGGAAACATTCGATCGCCGGCAGCCAGGGTGGAGCAAGAGCGTCCAAGGATTACGTTCCCGGATACTTTCAGAGACCGATGAATCACACCTGAGAAGGAACTAGGGCCCCAAGTGGTCCAGTCACTAAGTAGAGGCATTTGAGGCCGCTGGCGCGAATTCTCGATCTATCTCGAGTCCCCAGGGTCGAGATCTAGTTGCAGGGCGTCCACGCTTCCTGGAGAGGAGATTAGGTATTCCGATCAGGAGCCGGCCGCTCTGTTTCAGGCAAGGACTCTCTTCCTTCCTGTTCCTGCCACGCGGAATTTCCGACGAGGCCGTGAAATCGCGAAATTGCGAAACCGCGGGCACATTTGGGCCCGAAAATCGCCGCAGGCCCCGTCTTCTCGGGAGCTCTCTCAAAATTTTACTCCCAGACTCACGCAACCGAGCAGGCACCTCTGTACCGCGTGTATTTTTAAGAGAATTGTGTGGGCCAAAAAGAGAAATGAAAGAAAAATTCCTGAGAACGCAAGCTTGGGATGGGACCTTCCACCTTTCTTTCATATGCACGCATTGATGTCTCTGGAAACTCCACCTGCACAAGGCATTTCGAGAATTCCATCCCCCTGGGAGAGGTTCTCGCCTGATCTGAAACGCTCCCTGGCATGGTCGGACATCCTGTCGAGGACATCCGACCCAACCCGGGCTGGTCCCAGTTTCGTCCTTGCTCCTGGTCCTGCGGGTCGCGAGCGGGGCTGGCGAGTGGGGGGCTGCGCACACCTCCGCGCCTATATATACCCCTGCGGGTGGCGGGAGTGGGGGGTCCGAGGGTATAAAAGGAGCGGCGCGGGGCCGGCGCAGCCAGTCGAAAGCCCACATGCGGCGACTCTAGTCGCAGGAGTGCGAGAGAGGCGAGCTGGTGGCGCGCGGTCCAGAGTCGACGTGATTCTGTGCGAGATTTTCCCCCTGAAGGGCACGCTCTCCCGGATCGCGAGATATTCGGACCCTCGGGAACCGGAGGGAGAGAGATACCGGGATAATTCGGTGCGAGGAGCGAATCGAGACCCGCTCGAGAGCGGCTCCTTCTCGTCGAGGATAGTCCGGAGACACAGAGCACCAAGTCCCTCGGACTGGCATCGATAGTTTAGTCCAATCTATACATATATACTCATATCTTTACGCGCACCCGCGCATATATAGGCAAAAGTTAGACTTAAATCCGAAAGGGGGAGGAAAAGGAAGGCGCAGGTCGAGGTTTCGACAGTCGAGTGTGCCCTCTTACGCAGCGCGCAAGCTCCGTGCCGAAGGCGAGCCCGCTGATTGGCTGGCCCGCCAGCGCTGGCCAGCGATGTCGGGAATCCGCATCAACGTCGAGCGAGCTTCCAACGACGGCCGCGAAGAGGCCGAACTGGACGTAAGTCGGGAGTGGGGGACGAAAAAGCGTAACCGCTTGCCTGTCGGGATTGGCAACTTTCTATTTCGACGGTGCTCACTCTTTTAAGCCCGGTCTACACGCGACTCCTTCGAGGACAGTTAACCAAACATAACCTCTTTTATAGAACGCATAACCGCTTTAAATGTATTCGCAAGATATGGAAATTCAACCTAGAAAGAACGATGATCGTGTGTAGACCAGGCGGAGTCTACCCGAAATATAGTTTGATTACCGATAATCGAAGATTTTGTGCAGAAAATACTTAATTTCTAGTCGATAGACCATCGATTGTTCCACACTATAGTCGAGCACAGCTGGAACCTCGGGGCATCCGTTTCGGATGCACCTGTCGTGTCGGGATAGATTATCAAATTCCGGCCAATCCGCGCTAGCTGGAGAAAAACGCTTCAGACAAAAGTTGCAGAGCACACGATGGTGGGTAACTTTTGTATGGGACGTTTTCCTCCAGCATGCGTCTTTAAGCCGATACCTTACGTCGAGGTTGAGCAACCCAAGACGAGGTTAGGGAGTCTGTCTCGGGTGGTGTTGTGTCAACGTCTGAGCCAAAAGGTTGCATTGTTCGGTTGTTTAACCGATGGTCGGGCGTTTGAGAATGCAGACACGGTGAGGTATGGGTTGTGACGTTAAAGAGAAAACGCATGCACGGGTACACTCGAGAGTCTGAGCCAACGATCAAGTCTCGCGATGGTCGGTGGAGGCAAGGTTCGGGGTTATATAATGCTTTCCATCTGGCTTCACCTGCGAAACGCGCAGGATGCGATTGTTGTTCCCTCGAAGAAGTCGTATTTAAGATAACACTCCTTTGTCGCTAAAAAATTCCAACGGCGTCCGTCGTCTGTTAAAAAAAAAAACGCTAATCAAAGCCTAAAATGGACCCTCTTAATTTCAGAACTTTTATGACCTAAAATCTTGAAAAAAAATTCTCTATTATCCTTATTTTAATTCTAAAGGATAAAGCTTGATAAATTGATTTTGCAGAAAACGTGCAACCTTAAGGGCGCTTATAGAGCTAGTGAAAGACTCAGTTTCTTTGTCTCGGGAGAGTGGTCGACCACCGAGGCATTTTCTAGCTAAACTAAACCTGACCTAATTAGCCCGTATTCGTAACGTTCACGTCTCAATGGGCGAAAGTTGTGCAACAAAGTTGCAATACGTGTAATACGTGCACCCAGGTACACAACTCTGAATGGCGCCATTTCCACGTCCGAAAGCTGTCGGCGGGGAATGGCCCGAAAAGGGAGATAACACCGTAAACCACGAAACAAGTGCGTTTATACATAAATTGAGGTGCAATAATAACGGCGCCGAAATTAAACATAATCGAGGTAACGCGTAAATATTACCCCAAGAGATACATATGTATATACTCGGGATACAATTTCAGTCCTTTAGAGGACAACCGCGATACGACAGGACGATTACGAGAAATGATAATTGCCATTTTATAACAACGTTGCACACACCGAGCCCACTTCCAGTCCTTTCGGGGACGACGGGAGCCTGCAGCCGGATTTTATTGTAAAACCTAAGTATCGCGATTTCGTAATCGGTTCAAATGCACGCCACTTCGGTACCTTTCGGCCGGCAATAGAAATTTATTATCACGGCCGTAAAACGTAACGATCGCGGTTTTCAGACCAAGCACATGAAAAATCGTGTCAGTCTTGACTATTGTGACTTACGACCGAGACAGTAATTGCGGATAGTAAAACCGATCAAGAGAGAAACACTGATTGATTAGGGTTAAGGCAGTACGGAATCTCGCCCATGCACGTCTCCTGATCATTCGATCGACCTAAAATATACTTCCGGCTGGCCGTAAATTCTGATCGCGAATCGATACGTTAATCTTGCGGGATTTAAATTCACCAGTTCCCGGAATTTTATTGCAATTCATGATCTCGGTAAAAGTATTCCTCTACCGTCGATTTCGACCCGGAATTGACTCTCTAGACCCATCAGCGGCATTTTTTAACGCAGCCAGATCCAGGGAAATTATCGACCCGCGATTTTCCCTCAATTCTGGGAAAACTACAGGGAATTAAGCCATTGTTCCGGCAGGAAGTATCGAGGATGTCTTTTCTTCCTATAATCCAGGAAAATTGCTACTGGCTGCAGAGTTAGGCCATAACGTTTTAGCGACTTCATTCGAGATGGGAATCTGTGGCTCGACCGCGCTTTCGTTCAGTTTCTTTCACGGAGGTTTCTAAACGAGGTGATCCTGAATGAGCTCGACTCGAGGAGGCTCGGTGAATGGTACTGCTTTTCCCGCAAAGGTGCTTTCCCCGCTCGAGTGCTCGACTTTCGGTGTCGATTGAGATGTATATAAACGATACCGGGAAGCCTGTTTCAGGGCCTGCCAATTATCACGGTTTCCCGTGTTTCTTCTCTCCCTTACGGGAAATGCGCGGGTGCGAGGAATTTCTTTTCTTCATTTGATAACGACGCCAACCGCCGTGGTTATCTGCCATTGCACTGATATTTCCGCATCTCGCTTTTTTATCTCTCGAAAAAATTTCCCAGTTGAATGAGGAGCTTTGTGGTACCTCACGATACTTTGTGAAACTTCGAGTCCTTAAGTAAAATTCGAAAATAAAAGGTCGGGTGAAAAATAAAATAAACTCACGCATGATCCACTTAACCGGTGTCACGTCGGCCGAGTCGCAACGGGTTCCCCGCAATTTCCAAATCCGCGGACACGCGAAATGACAAAAACCCACACACGGCCACCCCCGGATCGCGTGTTAACGATTACCGAATTTCTCGGCCTCGACTTCGCACGTTCCGACGCGACATATATCTCGCGAGACCTGGGAATAAATATGGCGGCGCCAAATTCCCTCCATTTCATTCCCACGTCCAGCGATTATACGCCCGATTACCCGGGTCTCTCTAAATTCGGAATGTCTATTTATATCCTCTCCGAATATACATAATATTTATTAATCCCGTCGTTTTTTTTTTTTTTTTTATTATCGCGCCTCGCCGATAGACGTTGCGCGACACGCGGAAGGAGTCTCCCTGAATAATTCAAGATGGCGGATATGATAATTAGCCAGCGGCGTCTCAGGAGATCTTTGAGATATTTCCATCGGACTCGAGTAAAATGACTCCGAGGAGACGTTACGGAGGCATTATATCAACCGTTTTGGTTTCGAAGGTTGTCGACCTTCCGACGTCAAGTCTTATATAGGATGGATAAGAATTAGGGGAAAACGAGATGAAGATCTCGAGTACCCTTTAACACCTCCCGGCGCGAATAATTGGAGGCGAGAATAATGCGAGGCGGGAATCCGAGGCGGAAACAATTCCAGCCGAGAATCCGATTTCGCTCGATTCATACCGCATTCCCAGACTTTCCGATGCAGAATCTGCACTTGGATGCACCGCGAGTCGAGCTAACTCCGGGCTCCAATTACGGCGCGTTCCGCAACGACGGGAGCCATTATGTCCCCCGTGTCTCTTCCACGGAAGACTTTCCCAGCCAGGTTCCTCCGTCCGGAACGGAATAATGGGATCTCTCGGAAGATCCGCGGAGAGAGATCATCCGATCCCGGCGTCGATGTCTCCCGCCGCCGCCAAGATGACGGTTCCCACGAGCAGCGTTAACCTTACGGTGGAAAGGCGACAAATCATCGACTTACAAAGGGATTTCACTTTCCGCGGGTCTTCAAGAGTGACGCTCCCCCGTCCATCGTAAATCTCGTCCTGATAATGAGAAAAACCCGATGATCGATTGACTTTTCTTCCGTGGAAATGCATTTCTTCATCCGGACGCCCGCCTAAAGGCGGCCAACCGGGGAAACCTCGGAGATTTCAATGCTGCCTCGATAATGGCGAACCGTCTCTTTGCCACTTCGTTACCCAACGCCTCGCCAAGCAAAATGTTTGCCCTCGGTACGAACGCGGTAATTGACGCTTCGTTTACGAGCATTCCTCCTCCCCCCTCATCCTCGGTACGCGGGGCGAAAGAAACACCGTTAACCAGAGAAATTGACAAATCGACCATGACGAGTTATTAAGCTCATCGTTAGAATTAATTATCCCGTCTCGCGGAATTTCCGGCGTTTTCCCACATTTTCTTCCTTTTTTTTCCCCCCATTCTCTCGCGCTTTTTGCGCGCGACGTAATGTAGACGGTCGAAGACTCTGGAGAAGAAAATTGCAGGCGAGTTGCGAGTATAGGTAACTCGGTTTCCTGCGACTCCTTTTTTTTTTATGCCCTTTTCCACGCCTCTCCGTTGAGAACTCGTCTTCGACTTCGCTCGTGAAAGGACCTCTCGACGTAAAGGCCGAGGATCTCGCTCGTCCTCCCCCCTCCGTTCGTGATGAAACGAGGAAAACAAACAAAAAAAAAAAAAGGGAATTACAACGAGTTCCTGTCAAAGAGACGTTTACCTCGATTAAACACTCTTTCTCCGTTATCGTCTATTTCGAGACGGAGTTATCTGGCTCTTGCCTCATCCTCGGCTGCGAGTGTAACTACCTCTCCGATTGATGGCAAAATTAATTCTAAATAACGACTGCTTGTTTAATCGAAGGGTTCATCAAGTAATGATGGCTTTCCGCGAGTAACTTCATAAATTTGCGCGCCTTGCCTGTGCCGGCATCGAAGTCTCCGAATTTCTCTGACACGACCGACGTGGCTTTTTTCTCGCGTCGGCCGTCAAGACGATGAATTAGCCAACACGATAATTTCGCACTCGGCGAATCACGGTGAAAACATCCTCCCCCCCTGTGCCGAACTTCCGGGCGATCGTTAACGGATTTCTTTCCCCGCAACGAGAGGAAAAGTAAAAAGAGAAAGAAAAGAAATTGCCCCAAAATACTGGTGGGGCTTTCACATCGCCTTAAAGAGAGGCCGCCTCTGCGTCCTTTTTTATGCTCCCTCCGAATGGATTTCTTTTTCGATTTCTCGCGAGGTGGCTCCGAGGCTGAAGACCTCCAACCTTGACTGCCGAACTCGATTCTCGAACCAGGTCGAATTAGCGTCGATTCTTCGCGCGTCGTGGCGTCGCCGAAGACGAGGCTGACGAAGAGGTGCAACCTCCTGATTTGCAGCGACCCCTTTTTTCGACAGTGATCTCGTTATTTCGGTTATGGGTCATCGATCGCAACGCAATTTATCTCGATCGAAGAGGCGAATTACGACGCGTGTTCGATTGAAGAATGCGCCGTGAAATTCTATTATTTTTTTTTTCCTTTTTTGAGAAACTGCATTGGCGCGGTAAATCCACGCGACGGTGACTCATTCTGAATCCAGAGGGTGTTCATCTCGTTTCCCTGCGCGTCCCAAAGGCGCCTCTAAGGAATTCCTGATGACGCATCGGGTTCCCCACGTCGGTGAATCGCGTAATCCCGAAAATGATGTGCACGCGAGCGCGTAGCGCGAATGAATCGCTTTAACGAGCTCGCGGGGTCGCCGGTTGCGCAATGAATTCCGCGTTACCGGTCCGACGCGCCGAAAAGGAGGATTTTTTTTTTCGGCCGAAAACTGACGTCGAGAAAAAATCGCCAAAAAAGGGGGGGAAAAAAACGTAGAGGAGACCACAGTGGCCTCGCGTGTATCGTTTACAACATTATACCGCCGAAATCGTAGTAAATTTCGAAAGCGGACGCCCGGGAGGCAGGAGCTCCCTCGCAGCTGCGCCGCAAAAGGAACCCCTCGCGAGTAGCGGCATAAAATGCAAATTTCTTCATTAACGCTGCATCGCGCAAGAAAACGCTTCGGACGAAAGTTGTGCCGTACTTCATGCCGAACAGGTTTCGTCGGGTGTGTTTTTCGATAGGACGCGCGGATCGGATGGAAAATCGCGTTTCCCAGACGCCCGTGCCCGAGTTAAGGCCTTTGCGATGTCGCGAGGTACACCGACTAAGGGGGCCTCGTCCCGTCTTTCGTACCTCTCTTGGCTGGCGTGATTCGGGGAATAAATTTCGGGTAATCGGTAATTTCGGGACGCGCAATCACGAGATAAGTGGCCGGGGATGCCGAGAAAGGTGCGGGGAACCTCGCCGAAAACGCTTAACGCCGGCCTTAAGGTCGCCCTCAGGATGTCCGGAGGACGTCGGCGAGAGGTGGCGCAAGAACTCGATCGACTCGCCATCCAGCGAGCTTGGCACTTTATTTACGTTGTTTATGCAAATTTCGATGTTCCCTGGAAAGAGGGGGGGCGCGATTTCGAGGCGACCTAGAGAAGATCCGGAGTTATGTGGACGGGCTGCGCCGTATTTTTACGGAATGTCAGCCGATCGTACAGCTGACATTTTCGAGTCGCCTCTTAGACCAATATATATATCTAGACCTCGCATTGGACTCCCACTCCCAGATTTTCAGTAAGCAGAATGGCTTTAACTGTGTGGGTGAGTCGTACATTCGTTTAACCCTTCCACTGCAAGGCGATCTACATAAATATATGGTCTAAAATCTGATTAAGTCCAAGTGCCGTCGGTACACGTGGTCCATGTGGTATTTGAATTTACCTCTTCAATTGTTATACGAGGTCTAAAGACATCGTAAGGACGCTAAAAGGACGCCATTGCGTCGCGACTAATATGCAGGAATATCTCGTAGATATTTGAATGGCGTATCTCAAAAAAAAAATATTAAAAAAATAAAAGTTTTGCAGGGACTATATTGCCGGAAAATAATGAAGAGAATATATTAGTACAAAATAATTCAGGGAATATATTGCCAAAATCATTGAAGAGCATATATTGCCGGAAAAAAAAAAATTGAAGGAAAGATGAATATGTACATAAAACATGTCGACCAATGTCACTTAAGAGTCCAGAAGGTGTCCTCGCGTAACATGTAATATCGCTTAGCAATTCCGCACGTTACCCGCACGTCACCGTACGGAACATTACGAAATAATCTATTCCAGCCCCTCCCGAGCACTTCGAGGGGGGAGCTAAGTACATTCACACATCGGAGAAAAGTGGGTGACCGGCATTCCCGAGCAATCGTTAATCCCTCCGGCTCGGCACAAGCCGGTCGATATTCCGACGAAATTCGAGTCTCGCCATTTTTCCGACCAGCCGTTGCGCGTTTCTACTCGAGTTACTCCCCTGCAAGAACACACGAGAGGGAAAGAAAAAAATAATTAAAACGCGATATCAAAATCCCCTTTAAAAAATGATTCACGGGAAGTGCATCCTACAAATCTCGATCGATCACTTATCCCACGATGTGGAATTTATCATCGGATTTATCAATCAATTTTACCCGACCTCAAGTTCGCGTTTCGAAAGGAGAGCAGCCTCCTGCTCTCCCGGGGAAAAAGGCGAATCGTATCTCCAGGTTCCAGTAAATCCTGGGTTAGAACGGCCCGGACCCGAGCCTTTTTGCCTTCGGCAATGACCGATAACCGATCGATCATTACCGATAGGCGCTGCCGGCGCGCATTCTTATGGGCACTCTCCTTAGCCGGAGTTAGCGGCGATTTCTCGAGGTCGGCGCTGCTCCGAAAGTCGGTGTATACGCGGGATGTAGAGGGAAAAGGAAGAAAAAGATCGGATTTGGAGGTTAGGTTGGCGACCACTCGGTCGCGAGTCCAGAGCCCGACTGGCGAGGCGAGCCGCGAATCGAGCGAATCGAGCGAATCGAGCGAATCGAGCGAATCGAGCGAATCGAGCGAATCGAGTGCAGTTCGCATTTGAGCCGTGCTCGAATACGGACCGGCTCACCTCGAGAGAATCGGCCGATGGAGAGAGTAAGAGGGAACGAGCGAGAGGCAGACGCGAGAGCTCCCTCGGTCTGGTCGGACCTCGCCGATTCGGTCGATCGCCGATCGTAAGACGAGCCTCGGCTCCCGGAGCCCGCGAAATTTCCACTCCTCGGCCTGTAATCGTAGATACGTTTCATAATCCGTGGCGTAATGCGTCCGCGTTCCGTCATTCGTCGAGCCAAGGAGACGGGCTACGGCTCGAGTCTAACGTCCAAGGACTCGAACTCGCGGATCGCGGATCGAGATCGAGGATCGGGGCCCGGGACCGAAATCACCGAGGGTTCGGCTCTTTAGAGACGACGAAGAACTGGGTACCAGGGAAGAAAAAAAAAAAAAAAATAGAAAAAAAATTCGTGCGACGAATTGCTCGGATGTCCGATTTTTGTGACGCACTGAGAGAGAGAGAGAGAAAAAAAAAATACATTACGTTAATTCCAGGAATTTCACTCAAATAAATTGTCATCATTCCGAATGAATGTTGGATCTCATTTATTCCAACTTGCCTGAGCCAGATTAATTATTCTTTGAATCGACGATATATTTCTTTGGCACTGTTCAAGAAAATATTTCTTGGTTCAAATTTTCTGACGCTCTAATGCCCACGTACCCGATTTTCGTTATGCCAATGTGCAAAGAAAACAAATACGTAATTCTATAGGAAAGCAAGAAATTCCCTGAGAAAGGGTCGACCGCGATCGATATCGATTGATACCGATAGGTCCTCTTTTTTCTCGTTAATTATACGGAGGAGTTAATTATATCGCGCAAGAGGCTGATGCCAAAGGTATGGGGTGCGTCGGGGGGCATGACAAATTGAAAAGAGCCAATAACGACCGGTAACGACCGCCGGGGTATAACTCACCTCGCCGTTAAGAAACGAGGAGAGGTCGATCGATCGGCTCCGATCGAAAATCGATCGTGCCCCCGCACTCGTCGCCGAAAACTCGGGCGCGAGAGGTTAAGAAATAGCCGCGATCGATCGCTTTCGACGGGCGATCGCTTTCGTTTTCATCGGGTCCCGGGTTGGCTAATAAAGTCATCAATCGGCGCGATCGATCGCCGACTATCGATGAGCGCCGCCTAGAAATTCGGCCGTCGTCACGAGTTCCATGAAATAATTCCCAAAAATTCATCTCGCTCGGCATCGATCTCCCAATCTGACGACGATCACTGAAGTCGATCGATCGATCGACAAAAAAATCAAAATAAATCCTTCGACCCCGCCTTATCTCTCGAATTAGCCCGACAAATGTCTTCGGCGCCCGCAATGACGAGTTATCGATCGCCGATCGCAAATCGCTCCTCGACCGATCCGAGAATCTGGATCACTAGGTTTACAGGCTCCACTTTTATCCGCATATCTGTTACGAAAATTGTTAATAGTCAAGGCCAAGAGTCCTTGACTATTGACGATTACGTCCATTCCGGAGGAATGCCGCGGTCGGAAAAATCGGAACCAAGGAAAACTCCCCGCTCGTTATCATTGCCCAACGCTCGCAAGAACCGAAGAAAAAAGGGAATGATGAAGAGTAAGAAAAGGGGAAAAAGAAACGGCGCGCACCTACACGCGTAATATGTGATAAAAACCCGAGGCGGCCGGGCTCGTAAATTGCTCCTCCATTAAGCGTGGCCGCGCGTAATCACGGCTTACGAATTAACACGTTAACGAGGGAAAAAGCCGCGCGGCTGTTAAAATGTACCGACGCCTCGCTTGACCGGATTCTACGGTGCATTAATTCTCGACAATACGTCGTTCAACGAGACGCACCGTTGGGTAAGGTCAGTTTATCGGTCGGGGTCGCGGTTTAATGCTTCCCACGGCGGCCATTTTGTTTTTTCGGACTTTCCGCCGAGGACGCGAAGTAGGCCTGCTAAAAATGGCGAAAAGTCGAGATATCCCGAACCCGAGGCGGTTTTGACCATTCCGAGCATGAGTTAACAGTTCAACGAGGAGTCCCCTCTCTCTCTTGGCACCTCCGGTCGACTCCTACGTGTTTGGTATGCCAATTTTCCGCAGAACGCGGCGCAATGTCGCGGGATCCTCGCAAGAGTCGCCCGGGGAAAAATTGAAGCGCGACATTGCATGATAAGGCACCCCCATAAAAATTCCAGACAATCGGAATTTCCCAGGTAAAATTCTTTAGAGAATATGAGAAGAATACCAAACACTGTTTTCGATTAATCATGCCATTGGGGATGGGAATTTTTCTTGCACGGCAGGGTAATATCGTGAAATTCACGCACGAGTCGCGCGGTGAAAAATTGAAACGCGACGTTGCGTGAAATGTCACCAAGACTTTCTAAGTAAAATTGTTTAGAAAGTATGGAAATATTATCGAACACTCTTTTCGATTAATCATGCCATTGGGGATGGCAATTTTTCTTGCATGGCAGAGTAATATCGTGAAATTCACGCAAGAGTCGCGCGGTGAGAAATTGAAACGCTACGTTGCGTGAAGAATCACCCCCATAAAGAATTCAAGATAATCGGGAATTTCCCCGGTAAAATTGTTCAGAAAAGCTTAAAATATTATCGAACGCTCTTTTCGATGAATTTATCATGCCGTTAAGGATAACGGCGAGTCCGCGCCGATTATCTCACGCGGCGAGAAGAATTTCCGCCAAGGATCTTCGAAAAGCGGCGCGACCGAAGGCGATGCCGGTTTCTCAAGAGGCGTTTTTCATCCCGCGTTAAGTGCGTCGAGAAGTGCGTTACCAGCGACATTGCATTCCTGTGGTGTCAGCAGCTTCCTCCAGGGCTTACGTAACGGCGAACGAAAGGAGAGGATCGCGGGATGAGCGGAATCTCAAGGAAAATCCGCGCGTCGATCCTCCGCACCTTATCGATCGAAATGGTCGGAGACTCCTCCTTGTACCGAGAAAAATGATCCAAATAAGGAAAACCATAAAAAAAAAAAAGAAGAAGAAGAAGAACGAGTGAACAAAGAACCACGGCAGAACATATAAACCTAGGTCGGAGAGAAGGAATAAAAAAAAAAGGACGAATGGAAAATGGAAACAAAGCCGGAGAGTCTTATATAAATTTCCCCGCATTTGCGGGAGTGGGAGGAAGTGCACACGAGTGAATTAATAATGTTGCGGATTAATTGAAGAATGGAGGGGAGGACTGTTTGCACAGCCTCGAGGAGACGTTATTTCATGCACGACCAGGAATGCCGCGGATGATGTATTTATCTCCCATTGTGACTAGGGAAGTGAGTTTCCTCGTCGATAGAGACATTCAATCGCGCACATGGGTGATTCGCACACCGGCACTGACAATTTACGGTGTCTCGACATCAAGAATCGAGTCCTGGATGTCGAGGAATTAATCACACATTACCTGGAATTATTAACATTTTCGACCGAATTAAATTTCCCGAATCTCTGAAACTAGATGGCCACCAATCTTCCGCAAAAAGAAAAAGATTCTTAATCTTCAAAGATATCGAGTCTCCAGATATTCTCGCAGAATCCGAATCGACCGGACGCAATTGGCACCAGCCGTGCACGGTAATGTGCAATTATCCTGCCTCGCAACCGCTGCGTTGGGCAAGATTCGACGTGCGGTAGAATGTCATCCCTACTTGCATCTCCTGGCTCTAGGTGCAGGAAACAGTGGAAGGAAGGTTCGTTCAACTTCTGCAGTTCGATATATCGACCAGACGAAGTGGAACCAGCGGATTAGCAAGACTATAGGCCACCCAAAGGGTCCAGCTAATGCGACCCCTGGAACCAGGGTACCCAAAACCGCGGAGTTCCACTTCCCAAAATACCGGATCCCAACTTGATCCCTCGGGAGGTTTTTTTTTCTTCCATTATTAAAAATTAATTGTTTACTCCAAGGAGAAAGGGGTGGAGGAGGGGGGAAGGATAGGGTGAAAAGACGGGGAAAAAAGAGGGAAAGAAGTCCGGCCCGGCGGGTTCAAAATCCGTTTCAGGGTGTCTTGTTACGTGGCGACTCGCAGGTGCGGCTAGGCCGAGCGAGGCTGACCGGTGTATTAAATTCCGCAAAAATTCTGGCGACGCCACCTTCTCGAAAGCATCTGACCCTCTCTCTCTCTCACGATGGCAGGAGCCGCTCACCCAGAAAGTGATTCGCCATTTCTCGAGCGTGGAATCAGAATCGAAATCCCAGAACCTTTCCTTGGAAGGGCTAGATCACGCTCCCAGAAAATGGTCCAGCGGATTCCCACCATTCATCCGAACCAATAAAATCGTTAATTCCGCGTCTCTGTTGCACAAATTGGGAGTGAATAGAGACTCCAATCCCTTTGTCTAGATGATAGGTTGGAGGTGTCCATCTTCGGGCGGATTTAATGTCCAATCGCCCACTCTGTCTCTCCTACTCAAGAGGAATGGATAGACTTGATTGATAGGTCGATAGTTCAATAGGTCGGAAGTCTGATCGATCCACCTGCCCACATAGTTTCCAGTCTCGAAAGGCAATCACTAGGAGGCAGAATGCCCGACATTCCAGCATCCCACTCGAGCCCCTCCCATGAAGGGATAGGTCGTGGTCTGGACCGAGCCCTCCACTAGTTGCATCAACGTAGGTCCCTGCCAATCGTTCCAAAGTGCATGCCAGGGACAAATTGCTCTGCCGACTCGTCCGCACAGTACATGGGATCTCCATTTGATGGGTCTAAGACCGCCGCACCAGGGACCATTAATCCTTGGGTCCGGTTCAGCCTTTCTTGGTAGACACCTCCCTCCTCGTTGTCCTCCAAGGTCGAAATCCGCCGACATTACCCCGGTCCCTGTCTGGAAGGGCTAGTCTCGTTGGAAAAAACGCGAGTCGTTGCTCGGGACGGCGGCGGTCCACTGCTACCTCCACCTTCGAAGGACCACCAAGGCCGAAGGTGGATAAGGTGGAACGGGTTAGGGACCATCCTGATCTCTCCACACCTACGCAGGCGGACCCTGCTTAATCGTTCAGGTCCGTGCATCGGAGTGACCTCGGATCCCCATCAGCAGCTAATCTTGGGGTCCCCAACCCCGTCCTTTTTTGGGGAGCCGGACTTGGAGGCTATTCCCCCTCGAGCCTCCATACATCGGTGCGACCTCGGGTCCCCATCAGCAGCTAATCCTGGGGTCCCCAATCGCGTTTCCTTTTTGGAGCTGGAGGTCGACTCCCTCTCGAACCTCCCACAGGATCATCCTTGCACCAATGCTGTTTCCAGCATTGCCTTCCTCGTCCCAAAATTCGAGATGATCAGCCTTTCGCCGGGTTCCAAGGTCCAGGGTGTCCGATTCTTGCAGCAGGCCTTTTCTCTGAGTTATTGCCTCTAAATCCAGACATTGAAGGCTCTTGCTACGCCCAGTCGGGCTTTCTTCTGCGTCTTGACGTGTGGGTGTAGTCGAAGCCGAAGAGCGTTGGAGGCTTTTTTCTCGGTCTCCTCGAGATATTGGCTACACCCTCGTATGTATACAGTGGACGCGCGGTAGCCGGGCGACAGAGAGCCAAAAAACACCACTCTCTGGCGCGAAAAAGAACGCGCCAAACTCGTCCAGACGGTGGAAAGTCCTTGGGCGCCGCCCAGCTCCGAAGGTAGGCCACCGAGTGCACGGTTTTACGTGCGAAAATTGCCAATTAACCGACGTAATCGTTATATCGCCGAGTCCTGCGTGACCGTCCTCGCGGAAACGGGCGCCGCGCCTCGGGCGCCATATTGGAGGCAGTTGGATGTGGTCAGTGGAGCAACGAGGCACCAAACCAAGTGGTTCGATCATTTAATGATTTAATGATTGGATGATTCAATTATTTGATGATTGGGCCAACCACTGGATTCCTCCTTATCAGTCGAATTTCTTGCCGATGAGATCAGGACGCTCGGTCTAAGTCACAGATCGGGTCGGGGAACGTGATCCCAGAAAAGGTCGCTCGGCGCACGTCGACGGGCTCTACAGATTCCTATGAAAAGCTAGAGCCGCCGATGAAGGCCACGTAGTCGGTGCCTGACCTATCCAATCCCGGCAGGAAAATCAAGTTTCGGTGGGAGTGGTTCCGAGTAACCGATCGCGGTTTCACAACGCGCATTACGTTTGCAGATACCCAGTACCCGGGGGAAGGGTCCTGCCTCTCGCCAGGACCGTTCCCGTTGTTTCGAATCCTTTTCCACCCGGCCCAGCGTGCGCACGTCCTGCTTACGTATGCACCGCTCCTCGACTATCGCGGATGTTCCGCAACGATGTCGATCATGTCTGGCGCGATTCTTCGGTTTGCGCAAGCCGTCGATGCCGATCCTCTTGATTTCAGAAACCCTCCTAGGTGCACCATCGGGTTCGTTTAGGTATGCAATGCGCCTCCAGGAGGTACCATGGTCTGACCACGGCGTGGACGTTTCGTCGCGCGAGGAGCACCGGCATCGAGAGCCGAGTGGCATCGCTCGGCGAGTCCGCGCGTTGCGTAAACCGTTTGGTGCCTCTTCGCGGTTCTCTCTGGTTTCGGTAACCCCTTTGCATGGAGGAGCGCGATTAATTTTAGTGGGTCACGAGTGGCGGCGAGTATAAGGCACTGCTAGGCTCACGGCGACGGGCAGAGACGGGCCCGAGAGGTAGTGCAACCTGCCGAGAGAGCTCGGTGGGGTATTACATCGCTTGCGCAACCGGTCCTGAGCCTTAAAGCGTCTCCATCGAAGTCTTTCGCTTCCAGGTCGAGGATACGACGACGACGACGACGGTGCCGCCCGGGAGTCTGCCCTCCTGGCACATCCCTAGGCCCTCCTTGGTGGGCCGAGGCGAGCGGGACAGCGAGACCGGCAGCTGGACCCATCATCATCTGCACCCGAACTCACCCTCCAGAGGGTCCACCTCCTCGCAGGGGTCCACGGCCAGCACTCACGTCAGCACTTCAACTTAAAATCATTCCTTCTATAGCCAAATTGTATAGACTGATCAAAGTCTAAAACGATCCGATCCGCAGCTGCCGCTCCAGGACGAGCCTGGAGAAAACGGCTGGTCGCGGTTTTGGGGGGGCCGAGAGGTCGCCGATGATCGATGAATCGCCACTCTGGGTGGAGATGCGCATCTCGTTTTGCTTTCTCCTTGGAGGAGAAAGGAGGAGCCACTCGACCACCGGTGGGCTAAGTGTCTCTCCTCCTGGTTCTGGGAAAGACGTGGACGTGTCCCTGCGACTCGGCGTACGCACACGTCCACATCTCTCAAACGTGCGGACGCTGGTGGACGGATCAGTCTGCGCCATTGGGCTTTCTAGTTAAAACATAGAAAGAGGTAAATACATCTTCGGTTCCTTCCCGCTTGCAGAGTGCAGCTTCCGGCACGCTGCTCCTCACTGCGGCGAACCTGGCGAACCTGGCGGCGATGCATCCTCCCATGGTGACGGAGCCGAAACCCATGGACACTGCATCGGTGGCCAGCAGCACGCATTTCACGGTTGTCAATGGCCTCGGCAGACCGCCGACAGTTTACAGAAAGTCCTGGTGTGCCAGGAACCAACTCACCGTGCTCATCTGCACCATGAGTTTCCTCTTCATGGTGGCCCTGTTCACCGCGGTTCTTTACATGGAGAGTGAGTACCTCTTGCAGGGGCCTCCAGGTCCAATCCAGATTTTCTCGGGAATACCGAAGAGTCCTATCTCCAATCTGTGCATTTTCATAATGGATCTTCAAATCCGGTGCCGGTGGTGAACGCGGTTCCTCGACCGAATTAATTTCCAACTTTCACTTTGCTCCTCCGGATGCACTTAGTCGAGCACGAAACGTTCTTCTTGCGTTGAACTGCACTGATAACATCTCCTATCGCGGTCGGTGGTAAAAGAAAATCGCTTACGGAAAGGCACCCATTGTGCCTCCGGTTGACAATTAATCGGGTAGAGGATAAATGCGGACAATCCTGGATAAACCTGGATAAATCTGAATAAATCTGGATAAACCTGAGGTCATTTATTTTATAAATCGGCATAGGACGGAAAAAGATTAAAACGATCACTACATGCGATCAGGATAGGTCAGTGATTTTCGATTTTTCATTGCAGTGAGGGCTCGCGACAAGTATAACTAGACCACCCGGAGGAGGAGGATGCCGAAGGGAAAAGATGGCTTCCATTTAAGTTTACGAAGAGACGACTTCCTGATCACCGGAAGGAGGAGAGACCCGCAGGAAGGAGCGATAAGCGAGCGGCATCGCGTTGCCGCTTTCTCGTGCGTTTAGGTGATAAGAGGAAGAGGCCCCGCCGCGTTATCACGACGCTTCGGCGGCCTCTTCCGCCATAGTCGATAAGCTGTATTACACCGTGTCGAAAGTGTGGTACGTCAAATCAGTAATTACATTTGTGTAATGAGCGCATCGCGTCGAGCCCCCCCCGAGGTCTCGTCGAGTATAATTTATCCTCAGATTAAGGAACCCTATGACGACGACGATAAGACGCAAGGATATCTCTGATCGATCGACAAGTCGCGGGTTCCAGCGACTTTAGAGACGGTTCTCGGCCGGTTTAGCGTAGTTCCTAAACCACGTCGATACTTCGAACTCAAGATGGCGGCAGCACCGTTGGAAATGTGGAGGACTCCCTCGAAATTCCTCGCCAAAATAATTTTCATTCTTTTCTTTCTTACCCCCCTAACGATCATTTGCAATAGTGAATTGTATTATAATGTTTATTATTTATGGCACAGTATATTATAGAGCGATCATCGATGCGATTGGTTGGCCTTGCGAAGACTGAAGAGAGAAAAACTGCGACGAATTCTCGCGGAGATCGCCAATTTATCTCGAAAGTACGAGCGTTTGAGTGATAATGAGAAATCGATTCCAAGAAGGAACAACGCGGGTTAACCGTGTGTCCTGTGATTAGTGATAAGTCTCCATACTTTGATAACGCGCGTGCTCCGTCGATCTTGCCTTGAATTTAGAACGGACGCTCGATGAAGGTACTCGTTAAACATGTTATACAATTTTATGCATATGTGCCCGGGTCCCTGCTCCGCATTTCGGGGCATTTAAGTTAATGATAGAGTTGTCGATAAACAAGTACTGCCTTTTCGAAAGATGTGCGCTCCGCCCGCCTTGCCTCAGACTTAGGACGGCCATGGACCGCTTTTACGCAACTGTGAATTTCGCTTAAATTCGAGTCTGAAATCGGTAAAGGGAGAGCCGAGCACCTCAGGGCTGCGGCTTCTACAGAGGACAGATTAGCAATGTAATTTAGGGGTAATAATTTAATCGTTACTAACAATGTCGAAATCAAACGTGGGACACCCCTCCCTAATGCGTTAGGCGGGGGGCAATGTGTGGAAAAGCAATGAAGAGCAGTTGCACCGACCGCCCTTCGTGACTGTGATATTACTTGTGTATTAATTAATCGTCGATTCAACAAGAAAATGTCAAACTATAAGTATTCTCTTCTACCTAGATCCCTTCTACCCTGCCGTTAAAATTATAACGGAAACTATTGACAGGTACTTAAGGTTAGCTCGAGTACTCCTTAAATTAGTTACGCTTGAACATATTATTCGATGTTTCATTTTGTGGTTTCTAGTACTCACCTCCACTTCCTGAAGAGTTTGCGTCCATCGGTAGTTTGGCAGGTCCGCTCCATTTCCAGCGTTTGGTTTCAATTTGTTTTTCTCTGCTTCGTCTTCTTCCTCTTCCTCCATATTTTCCTCGCCATTTGCAGCTTTGGCGCCGTCTCCGCTAGGTCCAGGTACGGCGGCATCTTCGCTTGCTAATTTCTACAATAAAGATTATGTCAGAACTATAGCCGATAGTAAATGAAGACCGAATCTTGAAAGTTGGTGAGGGTATAATGAAAAAATACCTTGTTATCAAGTTCCGTTTGTAGTTTAGCGGCCTGTTCATCCGTGAGTTCAACGATTCGAGAATCTTCGTCAATTTTTGCCGCCTCCTCTTCTTCCTTTCTTTTCTTTTCTAACCTCTCTTTACGGCGTCTCTCTTGTTCCACTCTCTCAGCCTTTTCTGCCGATGCCTTGGCTAGTGCGGTCGCTTGATGTTTCTTGAATGTACTATTAACTAGCTGAAATTAAAATAATTATGTAAACCCCAAAGCACTACATTGTACCTAAAAGTAATTACAAGATCACCAGCATCCTTATGGAATTACCTTTTCGGCAGCGCCTTCGCCTCCTCCCGTATAAAAATCAGTCTTTCTCGCCAAAAAGCTAAATATTGTGTCTAAGAGCTGAAAAGTAAAAATAGTCAATTACTCACTGAATAATTTATATTTACTACAAGCAGCGAGAAATGTGCTATATCATATCTGAACCGAACATCTGGAACATTCTTTAAAGAAATCTATTTCATGCATCGTTCCACGAAACAGTTTCGATACGATCCAGATACAAAGTAATAGAATATTTTCTAGAAATTTCAGAGAAGAGAATTCTTAAAAACAAGTTTTAGTCTGATCAAGGGAAGCTAAAGCTTCGTCTTGAAAGTTAAGCTAGAATATTTATTGAGAGTACGTTCCAAATGTCAGCGTCATGCACATTTTTAGGTTAACCTCAACCGGCGCAAAAGCACTCACGTCCTGTACACCGCCCTCGTGTTGCTGTGCCATCGCCAGCAACATTCCGTCGAATTGTTCTTCATCTTTCGTCATGTTTTCCGTTTTTATCGTGTCAATTTCAACTACAACCAATTACCACGTAATAACAACGAACTTGAAATCCGTTTCCTCACTTTTTCTTTATAACGCCAGTTACACTGAGTTACACCGATGACTGTTGATGGCCTGAGAACTACATTCAAGTAGGAAAAAATTCAGCTTCAGCGAGAACCGACTTTTCGCAGAGAAGCGTTGGGAGACAGAAATGAGTTGGAAGATTGCTAACGAGCAGAGTCGCGCGATCGATCTTGTGCTGCCCCCGGTGGAGGATGTGGACGGCTAATGCACTTATCACCTGATACACACCAATGGCGGCCCAATTCAGGAATCCTCTTCGTCGTTGCTCCCAACTCATCTCTGTGATAACAAACAACGTTTAACACCTTTTAACATCTCTTACCAACGAGTCTAGCAAGATCTGCGGCGATGAACTACCTATGATGACTTGAAAAAAAATGGATCCTCCCCTCCCAACTCATCACTGGTTTTCAACTTGAAGTACCTTCAAAATTCAACAGATGGCGCGACCATGTCTCGTCAGCGCGTACAGAATTTCGGACCTGGAAACTAGATGTATCTTTCGAAAAATCCACGATCTTACCGACATCTCCTAATTTATCCAGAACTGATAAAAATGCGCTTATATCGACATATTCCAGCAACCTAGAGGCGTCGATTAAGTAGATATCTGAATGGACTATGCAGCAATTAGACAATCTACTTTTTTAGTTCAGAAGGAATACATAAATCGTCTAAAATCTACCAATACGCATATAAATCATTTCTTACAAAAATCACAGAGTACACAGAGAAATACACGGAGACACATTTTTCGCGCTTTTCGAGTTCTTTCGCCTCGTTTCTAGTTATGCATATTGAAATTTCGGGCCCCGATAATTATTTTAAGTCCTGGGGATTTTTATTTCACTATCAGGGCACTCCTGTTGACGAATACTTAAGACCACGGGTGAAATTCAACGTGAATTTCTCGCAAACAATCAACTCTCCGCGAGTCTCGAGGAAATTGATTGGTCACCGGTTCGCGATTGAATTGATTCCATCGGAAAGGCCCCTCCAGGGCGGCGTCTTCCGGTGACATACGACCGGAGAGTCGACAAAGAAAGGCGCGTCTTATTCAAATTTTATATTCGATTATGCAAATTAATGTGAGACACATAAAAGTCTCCTCCGCGGTCCGCGAGCTTTACGTCTCGGCCTCCTTTCTGCCCTCCTTTCTCATTCCGAGTAGCGATTTTTATGTTTCTTCGGGAGGAAAACTCTACCGGCGCCTGTCCCTCCTCGGCGTCCATCTTCCCCTCGGCCAGTTTCTTACACCCCTCGTTTCTATCCCTGTATTCGGTCGAGTCCTCCATGCATATGTCCGCACAGATCTCCCTTCTCTATCGACACGTCTCAAACAATTCCGAGTCATTCTTGAAATCCGGGAATTCCTAAAAAAAAAAAAAGAAACAATTTCAGCAAAGGTCCCTCCCGCCGGTTACCGTTTTCCAGGTTTCATTGACAAACGAGAGCCCATCTCGTGCAAACTTTAAATAAACATTTCATCTAAAAATCGGGAGGGAACGACTGCACCTCTATTTCGGGACGAGAGAGGCAGCGCGCGATGATGGGAACGTTTTAACGAAGTCCCAATGATGCCATGCAAATGACTCGGTAACAGCTTCCGCGTCATGTACTCCTCTCCGCCGGCTTAACCCGATTCCATACATATTTTAACGCCCGCGAAACCGTAAGAAAATTGCCTGATATGCATAAACGGCTTCGCAAACTCGGTTAAATCGGTATACCGAGCGTCGTATCGCAAACCCCGGTGTAAACTCCTCCGCCCGGGATATCGCAACCGGGCATCGGCGCTAAAACGAATTCTTCTAGAGCCGCCATTTTGAATCCACTACTAACCGAACATTTTCAACCGTATAAGGTAAAATAATACCGAACCGCTTCCGCTGGAGAGGAAACTCGGCTCCCAAATTGCAGGCGGATGGGAATGCCGAGAATTGCAGCTGCATTAATATCCCTACACGTCTCGTGAGAACTGATCTTACGCGCGTTCGGCTAGGAGGCGGCGCGCGGCCGCCATGTTAAATTATCTATCGCGCTATTATTCATTTATGCTTATTCGCCTTGATACACACGGATCTTGAATTATTGCCGGCTTACCGTGGTTTTTAATTCTAACGTATTACCATAGCTATCGCGGTCACGATTTTCGCGCTTCTCCGCCCTGCCAACAACGATCGGTCTAAAAGCGACGCCAACTCTTCGGCACAAGATGGCGCCGGAAGTTTCCGCAGCCACTACTGAGAATAATTCGAAATTCGTCTCGAAAAGACCGTAGGAGGCCGCGGGGCTGGAGGAGAGGCATATTTAGTACATAAATCAAAACGCGAAGGCCCTCGCTGCAGGCTAGGAGTTTATATGCTAATAGAAGGTGGAGCGCCTGTGCATGCGCCGCCATCTTGACCGCGATAGCGTCTTCCAGGCTTCGCTCGAGGGATGTCGAGAATATTCGCCACAGGGCGAGATTACCAATATGTCTGGACCGTTCTTCCCTGGAAAACGGACGCGAGGAGGCGTTCCCTTCCTTAGGAGAACTCTTCTCCCGATTTTCGCATCTCTCTGCCTCCCGAAAATCGGACCGGGCTAACGTAACTTAACCTAACCTAACTTTGTATACTGTTATTTAGGTTAAGCGGCTGTCTTCCGTAGGATTGCCCCGGCTTTTCGACCTTTCGAGGTGTCGGCTACGTTATCCACGGATCGGCCTTAAAGCTCGAGATAAGGTCGAGGCTTCTCGCCGGCGAATCGCGAGTCCGCCTTAACGACAAACATTTAATTAAAGTTCTGCCGCCTCGCGGACGAAGATGGCTGGGGTTTTGTTATGCGCGAGGCGTAGGGCACCTAGGTGGCCCATCACGGCGTATCACGGCGTCGTAAAGGCGATTGCAACGGCGCAGCGAGAAAGAGGGAGAGGGCTTCCTTCGCTTAATGCCGCCATCTTCGCGAACCGCCTCACGAGCGCCATTTTCTTATCGCCTCAGACAAGGACGTGTCATCTGCTCCGCGGTGTTCACGAGGTTCCACGCTTCCCGGTAGAAGTCCGTGGTTCCAGCGCGTCTATATTCCTAACCTCACTTCGACGGCATTCAAAAGAATGCAATTCTTTATTGTATTTTTTTTTGCACCGCCTAGTGGACGGACACCTCGAAAGAGGGCGAACCGTCGCCCATGCCTCGACCTCTAGAGTCCCGGCGAAAAATCCTTCCCAGCGACGTCGGATTTCCATTTTTCATCAGGGTCCCGGTAATACCGGGAGCGGTAGCCGCAGGCCTCGGCGGGGGTGTTGTATAAAAGCGCTCGCGACATTACCTCCAATATTCGCAAAACGGATTCTCCGGCGGCCCCGCCCGGCTCGGTCCCGCTGGTAATGAGGTGGTTTCAATTCTTGCCCCGGGGCACCCGGTCGCTGTGTACGGAATATCCGTGCCCGGGCCCCCATTGCCATGTAAATGCCAAGAGAGGCCACTCGCGGAAGACCGTCTCCGCCGCGACAGCTTCGAGACCGCTTCGATACATATTTATTCCCGCCCGCCCAGAGCGCCCGATTCTTGGGACGATCTTGAGAAAAATGGCGTCGTTCTTGCGCCCTCGTCCTCGAGGTTCCCCGTGATACGTCCCTACCCCAGATTCAGGATCGGAACGATTTTTTAAATTGAAACGTCCTCACTTTCTCCTGCTAAGAATTCCGAAAAGAGTATTTATTAAACTCTGTTTCTTTAGATTCCCTAATAAATAATTTCCATGACATTCGAAAGTGTGACCAAGTCTCTCAGTCATCGCCAAGAAATGAACATTAGAGATTCATATCACTGTACGTATATATTAACGATACTTTTATAAATTACGAAAATGGTCCATGGTACCCTGAGGAAAAAGAAAGAAAGAAAACTGCATCGGACCGAAGAAAGATTTTTTTAAGTCAAAGGATCATTATTTGACTAAAATGAATTGAAATGAATTGTCACAGTTCCGAGGTAACGTCGCGACTAATTTACTCGATTTTAGTCAAATGGTGGTTATTCTTTGAATTAAATGAATTTTTTGAAAAAGAAAGAATTCTCGGGTTTGCTGACAGTTTTTTCTCGTGTCGATGACGAACTTTCGCCGTGGCAAAAGGGATAAGTATAATTAACCGCGGAGGATCGTAAAGGAAGAATCCCTAGGGGGATTCTTTGGGGACCCTAGGAGTCCGCTTTTCCTCGGGGTGGAAATAAAGCCCGTCTTCGTTTTGCGTCTGCGGACGGATAGAACGCGTCAACTCGAGATAGAGACGCGAATCGCTCTCTCTCTCTCTCTCCGCGCCGGGAAAAATAAATCGTAAAGGCGCCGGCTCGTAATTTAAACTGGCGCAGTTTCGGTAACTAGTTCGCGTTGCTTCTCCCTGGCGATGTCGCGAAGGGGTGGATTTAGGGGGCCGGGCGCCTCGTAACCGCCAGTTGTAAAGCGATTCGCAGTAAACCGCGGAATGAGTTTATTGCGCTTATTGGCACGAGGTGCCACCAGAAGTCTGTCGCGTTAAGCATCCTCCGCCCGTTCGGCGTCCGCCCTTGTAGCGTCGTTTCCAATATGGCGGCCATTGGCCGCCGGAGATTCGGTCCCGCCTTTAATTGCCAAAGACCAGTTATGGGTCTCCTGTCTGCCAAAATCGTAACCTGATAATAAAGAAGAAGAGAAAAAAAAAACTGGAAATCAGAGGACCACGTAAGTGAAACGCATATTACAAATGAAATGCTAATACGATAACGAAAATAAATGTAAAGAACATTAAATTGAACATTAAATTTGTACGAATTTTTCGACAGATTCAAGGTTGCTTTTTATTTCTACCGTGTGGTAGCACTCCCATCGAGTTGAATTAAAATATGTTTGAATGTAATTAACGAGGTACTCGTGGGATAGATTGAATAATGACTGGAGAACGTCTGCACCGTGGATGCAAGGAAAACAAGATGGCGGCCGAGATTACAAGGACTCTGGACTTCGTCCATTCAATCCGAGACTCGTCTCGGAGGTCTCGCGATATTTGGGGCTTCTTTCTCGAGCTTTCATTTGACACTTTTCGATGAACCGTCGGGATCCTCCGGGGATACGAAGAGTCCCGTCGACGACACTCGTCATCAGGATCGTCGAGAGGACCTTTTAGCGATTGGAACCATGTATCTACCGCCTGCTGAGTTATCACCGGACAGTTCCGCGGGTCCTCCAAGTAATTGAAACAAAAGTTCCCGGCAGGAAGTAGCCTTTCATATCGGCCCGGGAAAAAGTTCCGCCAAGTCGGGCCACTCGAGCTCGTCCTCGCGACATTTTTATTCCCCGACCCCGCTGGGGGAGGTCGGGGGACGCCTCGTAATTCCCGATCGAAGATCGATCTCGGACTTTCTATTAAGCCGAGTTATAATTGAAACTCCGGCTTATCGCGAGCCTTTCTGCACGATTGCATCGCGAGGCGAAAACCTGCACTTATCGGGACAAGAACTTTGCGATCGCCCTCGAGTTCCGTCCTCTTGCGCGAGGCGAGCCGCCATTGGCTGGATTAAGAAGCGCCATTTTGCAGGCATTTCATTTGTCCTCGTTTTTCGGGTACTCATGTAATTTCATGGGGTGTCCACCCGGGAATTTTATCGACGATCACCAACCCCGATACCAGCTTGATAGTTTCGAAAAAGGGTAATCTTTGAATGACTAAAACTCGGCTGGTCATCGCGAGGAGGCTCGCAATTCGCGATGCAATCAATTTAGTTTCCCGAAATGTCCAGCCCTGGCGAAGAGTGATGGACCTCTATCGTAAAGTGGACGAAGTCTGGGCGAGGGGTCGCGGGAAGTCGGTTTTTTATTTTAAGTTTTTGGCCGGAAACCCGAGGGCGAGCCGCCCCCGACGAGGCACATCCACTTAGTTTTTCGAGCGCCCTCTTGCTCGCCGACCCCTAACTATTAAACACTAATTCCATTAAACCGGGAGAAGGGTTGCGCATCTCGCTGACCCATATTTCATGGCGAAAGCTTTTCAATCTGAGAAAATACTTATCGACTATCCCCTGGCGGAGGCGAAAATATGGAGGGCCACTCTCGCTGCGATATACGAACTCACCCCTGTAACGGAATTACAACCCCCGGTGCTCTTCCCTCCTGACACCCGAAAATATCCCCGAAAGCCTTCCCAAATCCCCGCCGAATTTAGCTCCAAGAAATAGGACCTCTAGAACAAAAAAAGAAAAGGACTCGCCCTAAATATCGAAAATAAATTGATTTAAGGAGCGAGTTTCGTGAAATATTTCGGGATTTCGGCCGGCCCATCTTGACGCTAGAATGTCCAGGAAACGAGCATCCGGTCACGGAGGTCCTTAATCGAATTTCGAAACCGAGCGTGTAGCCTTTCGAAACGGCCCCGAAAATCTATGGGGCGCATGTCCATTGTCCTTTTCCCTCCTGGAGACAGTGTTTCGCACCCTATTGCTTCCGACACGGACGTCTCAATTAAATGGATAGGAGCCAAAGTGGGGTTCATAGAGCGCTCGATCATAAATATGAATTATCCGTTGTAAACGCTCCCCCGAGGGCGAAAACGTTGCGGGGGTGCATGTCACCCTTGCAGGGATTCGAGCTGCCGCGTTTGCCAAGAAATCTCAAAGCCTGGAAACCCTGACCCCTTGAAAGGGGTTCAAGGGTGTTTTTTACCCCTCGACAGTTTACCTACATTGCAAAATTTGTGCATCGACCTGCCACGATTAATACTATCAAAGAAATATTTTGTCAATCCGAAGAATAATTATTTCACTCAAATGAATCGTCATAATTCTAAATAAATGTCCCATCCAATTTATTGGAGCTTTTTTTGAGGGAGGTAATTATTCTTCGAATTAACAAAGTATTTCTTTGGTACTCTCTAGTACTATTTTTCTGGTTCAACGAAATCTTCTTCTCAGGGTCGAAACGGCAATTATGATTTTTGGGAATTTTTTGAGACGAAATATGAATTGATAAGCAGTCCTCGTCACCGCCCCTCGGTCGAGTATTATTATTATCACCCTCGGAATTATTCAATCGCGTTAATAGAAAAGTAATGTCATCCGCGCTAAAAGGTCCCACTCTCACGCATTATGTATGATCCGGAGGGTCGACGCATACTTATCGAGTATTGCGATACGTTTCAGCAGATTGGTGGCTCTATACGCCGCAGTGATCGTAATAACCCAGATGGAATATGCCGCGGCCTCGACGACGACGAACGACGACGACTTCCTCGGGAAATACCTTCCGAGCCGGGAACTTTCCCCGGATATTTATATCGATCGATAACGCGTTCAGTTGGTGTTAAGTAATCCGAGCAGACACGTGGGAGGCTTCTCGCTGCCTCGAAAATAGTATTTCAAAATAAAATTAACAACTTTCGTTTAAATTTTTAAATTATCTATTACTTTCGCTTAGTATGCCAGAAATATCAGTCTCATTTAATTCGCTAACACCTCAAAGCTTTTTTTCTTTTTTATTATAACCTCCATGAAGCTTATGAGGTAAAAATGCTCAACTTGGGATGCTGTAAAAAAAATGGAAAAATTGAAATATATTGAACAGGGGGAACGTAATATAATTCCAGGATTTAATGGGGTCGATTAGGTGAGATTAAGAATTAGTATTGGAAGAAAAAAAAATGAAAAGAACTAAATCGAGGGTCTAAGGTGGGCTCGATCGCGCGTCGGCGTCGTCGATGGAAATTGGACCGGCGGCCATATGCGTCGCCTCGAGAGCGCGCGCGGCGACGCTGCCGCATTACAAATTTAATCTTACAAATGGATCCGAAAACTTGGAAACAATGGAATATATGAAATGCGGCCGCGTATATCACGAAGCTAGACGCCCTGCCAGGAACGCGGGGCGTCGCGGGGAGGCCGGCAATATTGTCGCGGCCGATCCATATTCTTCGCGAGCGTCTTCGGACAAGTGGATGCGAAACGCCCCCGTAACTCGAGATCGCACTTTCCAAAGTATTTGTAATATTCCCTTCCCCTCGGTTAAGAACAAACTCGTCCCCGGGAAAAGATTCCACAGGATTAAGCATTTAAATAAATTTTTTCTCCTTTTTTTCAGGGACGCCGCGACTCCTTCCAAAATGGCCGCCGCTTTTTCTCCCGGCGCTTTTGTTGACGTCACGGCCGAGTGAAAAATGAAAAGGAAAATGAAACGGGCGCCGACGCGAGGGACGCTCTAGCGAATATCAAAGCTGCGGCCAGGCCGCACCGGCTGATAGTTTAATGTGAATTTATTGCGATCGAGATATCGCGCCACCAGAAAACAGAGCCGCGTGCTATGCGCCCCGTCAACCGATAGCGCCCGATTCGCGGGGGGTCGGCATTTCGGCCGTGGAAATCCACCGCCAAGGGGGCTAACGGGGCGAGGGGTGTTCGTTTTAAAGCGCCGTCTCCGTGGGGAAGTAAGGGGGATCTCTAAACGTCGATCGCTCCGGGGAGATATCGAAATCGTTGGGGTCACGCCGCGCAACCCGGGCACAAATTAGAACATCCTGCGTGAAAGACGTCCCACCACAAAAAACAATAATTCCGTGGCAACAGAAATTACCCTCACGTCTTAAATACCAAAATTTCAAAATGCCTACCTAGACGTCATTAAACCATATTTTAATTCTTGATATTTACGTTATTTACCACCGAAAGCGTAAATCCGACGGTGTAAACGCTCGTCTTAGGGGGTGGATCCACAGATCGACGAGATAAAAAAATCGCTGGGGTCGCATCGAGGGAACTGAGATAAATTAGAAATTCGTCGAATTCATGAAATTCGTCAAATTTGTCAAATTCGTCACAGGGTGGTCACCTATCTCGTTCGAGATAGCGAGTGCCCCATTGGTCGCGTTATGGGGTGGGGGTGGGGGATAAAGAGAATAATAGCGTCACTCGCGAGAAAGGAATGCGATCGCGGTCGTTCTTGGCGACTCCTCGGTGTCGCGAGGGTCGGCCGGAGGTCCGCTGGCAGAAGTGCGCCCCGTCACCGCCATATTTCACATTACTTTAATTCATATGGTAATCGCGCGTCGCGGGTTAGTCGAAACTTTCCGGACAATGGGTGGCGGCCCATGGAGGGGAGGGGGCCCAGGGAAGGCACCACAATGCAGCGGGGCGGGCGCGATATCGAATTCGCCCTGGCGACGTGCCTGTTATCGACAATGTCCGACCGCTGGACCGGAAGCCATTCGGTGGGCCGCCGCGTGACGAAATTTATGAAAGTGTCCCCGAGCCTTGGCATAATTGCTCCGCGAAATCGAGCCTTAGACACCTCACCGGACATCCCGATCCCAAAACTACTGCGATAACTCGAGTAATTACGTCTCACTGAATGTAAAAGTGAAGAAAGGCGTCCAAAATGTGTGGAGATGCCGGAGATCTAGATCGATTTCGGTCGCTCGTCCGCCATGACAGTTGCGACGCGTCAGGCGGCAAGAAGACCCTCTGGAGCATCGCAGGGACGCGTGTAAAGATGGACTCCGGATTTTTGCGGCGGCAGGAGGACGCCGCGACGTCCTGGCACGAGGATGGGCGAGCTCTCATGCGCGATGAAAATCCCATTCCGCAAATGAAACCGCGGAGCGGATGGACGCGCCATATTGCTCGGCCAATCTGCAAATGGCGGCCGACAATACGCTGCGGTAGCGCCGCCACGCAGCGGGTAGTTGAATCACTTGCGTCTTCCCTCGCTCCTTACTTCCAGTTGTTCCCAGCAACTTTCAGGAATTTCCAGCTAGGGCACGCTGGAAACAACAAACTCCTGGTACCATATATTAAACGATATTCATTAAGAAGGTAATCAACGAAAGTACTACTCCTTTTCGACATCGTACACGCGCAATGATATCTGGTTTCCCTTGCTTCATAGATCCATGGTCCAGGGTCCAGGAATTTAAGGTTATGAGATATCGCGTTCGAACGTTGCACCAGCGCTTGCATATTAATCGGCCTCGTTTCTCGGCAGGAAATAGATAGGACCTCCCGAGAGAGGTTAGGGTCGACCCAGGTGGACGTTAACGCGCCTCCCACACATTACTCGACGATACATCGCGAAGGCACTTGTTCTTGGCTGGTACTACATCGGGACTTCCTTCCTGCGGGCCTTGCCTCGAGTTTCCCGAGGGAATAGAGCAGCTCGCCGATTCAGAGGAGTGTGACTGCGCGAGTCCCAGGAAGCGTGTGCTTTGCTAACGATGACAAACGGCCCCGCCCTAAGACGCCATATTTATGCTAATCTGGCCGAGTAGACTACTCGCGACGCTCGCCCGATTTACATGAGAAACCCCGCCATGGCCCCGATCAATTTCAACTTTTCACCTTCCCTGAGGTTTTCTCCAACCGTTGGCCACTTGCGCAATTTCTGCGCCTCGAATGTTCAAGTATTCAAGTACCGAAAGTAAGTATAGACGTCGATCATCGACTATATCGGCGCCATTTTATTTTCTCGCGTTTATTTCAGGACGAGGAGTGGGAGAAGTTTCGGGAAAATTCGACTTTCCACGGAATGCTCGGAATGACGACGCCTCGATAATCCCTCGGGACTTTATTACCGACCAGTCGTAAATTACCCGAGAGCTGCGAAAGCAATCTGCGAGCTGGAGATTCTAATCGGCGGCTTCGTCGTCGGAGAGGACTCGTAATCCTAACCTGGAGAGGAAGTGCGGAGCGAGGGAGAGGGAGCGACGCCGCGATAGGTGGGAAGGAAGAGGACCGAAGTGGCCATAATGAAGAAGTACTCTCCAGATAAATATGGAAAGAGGGCTTAAGTAAAGGGACTCCGCCGGCGGAAACTCCACTCAATATGCTCTGGAATGTCTCGCTGACGTTGCTCCCTGGAATTGAATGGCCTCCGTTCAAGAAAGGCCGGCAAAGACTCGGAAAAGATCCGGAAAATGTTGAGCAGCGGGTAAAATCCTCCGAATTCGATTCCCTCGGCAAATCGGAGACGCTCCGCAATAATTTTCCGTCGCAGAATTTTCCCTTTTCGAAACCGAAGGACGGATTCAAGACGGTCTCGGCCAGAAATCCAACGAAGACCCGAAACATCGCACCGTAAGAATTGTTTGATAACGATGATAAGTCATGCAGTTTTATCAAATTATTATACACGTATACACCGTGAGAATGGCATGGAAATTCTTTGTAGGGAAATTCCGTGGAAAATTCCGAAGAGGCCGGCGCAATCGCGAAGACGGAGAAATTCGCCGACGAGCAATCGCGGGGCGTATGGTGGTGCGATTTGAGTCGTCAACTTTTATGGGGGTAGTTTTCCCGAAGATGGCTACCGCGCTCCGGAGGGAGGAAGCTGCGGTAATATGGCGGCTCCGGGGGAATATGGCGGCAACTGTATACAAGAGATAGCGACAATATTGAGACTCCTGGGCGGAAGCCTTCGAGCCGGCTTTCGGCGACCTCCTGAGCCTTGCCATATATACACCCACGATTCGAAGTGATAGGAACAAAACGTTGAAACTGTTTCGCGTGAATGCAACTAAAAGTGGAATTCGGAACCTCGAGGGAACGCTCGTGTTGCAGCTGCAGGTGACGGACTTGGAACGTCTTCCCGGTGCTCGTTGCAGATTAAGTCAGATTGCACCCGGCCCCGAGTGCCTTCCTCCTTCCTTGCGGAGGCGCTGATTGCATCTGGCATTTGTGTCACGCCCCTGAGTACCCAGTCGATATGCCCCGACAAATTGGGAATTGGTATTCCAGCCGGACCTCCACCGCCGGCCAGACGGATTTGCGAAGGAGCCGCGAGTCCTGCCGATGGACTTCGAGGTGTCCTGGTATCCCGCGCCTCGTCCTGCCTCTGCCTTCCACGTATGCGTCCCCTAAACGTGCACGTCGAACTTGGTCAAATCGCTTTGCGACGATCATCCCCCACGGAATACTAAACCGGAGCAGACCTGACCACCCCAGAGGCGCCCAAAGACGGGGTCATCACCTTCGATCATCGATTTATATAATCATTCCACGAACGGGAATCGATGATCGAACCAAGGAAACGTCCCTCTTCAACCCTTTTTACTTACGAAGGGAGCCATTGTTTTAATATTTCCTACTTGAGTCTGGATATACTATAATTTAATTTTGACAGTGAAAGGATTAAGGCGACATTTTTATTATTAATATATTAATAATAATGGGTCCAATAATGCTACTCTCGGTATCTGAATGTGGGGGCGTCTCCTAGGGGGTATTAAGTAATTTACTAATTTTTCTTGCCAACGCGAATCGATGCAGGGAGACATCCCTCGTCTTTAAGGCGAATCATTTCCCGATTTTTCGTTAGAAGCCGGTCCAGCTGGTGTCCAGCTGGCGTCCAACTCCCAGAAGCTCCCTACTGAGGGGCAGATCGCGAGATCGTTCTCGACACTTAAGCCGCTTTGAGGCCCCGAGCGGGTGTTTCCCGGGGGTGGCTTCTCCTTTTTGTTATCAGCTCGACACAGCTCCTCGTTTTACGGAGGCGTCTTGCGAGGTATCGATACATCTCGTTCGATGCTCCTCCGAGCTCGGGGCCGGCATAAAAACTTACGATCCGCGTTTCGAGATGTCTCGAGACCGCCCTAGGGTCCCCCTGAACTTCCAGGACCCCGTAAATGGGATTCAAACGATTTCGCGATCTGGACCCATCATTTCGGCCGGTGGGTGGTGGGTGGGAATGATTTCGAACCCTGCCAGGGAAGTACTTCCCCGTTCCCGGAAGACCTTCCCTAGGGAATCGATCCCTACCGACGTAAATTGGTATCTTCCGATACGTCACATCCTCTATACACCAAAATTTACATTTTTAAAAAAATAAATAATTCACAATGATTAATGATTTCAGGAGACTTAGACGCATCATTAATTATGGCCATCATTGTCCCGAGGAAAAATCAGGTTGACGAGACAATGCAAGAGGAGATGGGCGAACCCTTCGCCGCCATTTTATTACGGGCTGTACACCCTGATTTACTTCCGCCCGACTCCCCTGGAAATTGGATTATTCCTCGGGAGAGAAAGGAGAAACCTCGAATTAAGAAACACTGAGACTTGCGGAAAATATCGAGCCGATATAAATCAAAGCCCCTGAGATGTCTCGCTCTTTTTCGCCTCGCTCCAACGGCGATGTTCCCTTTTGCTTCATTTTCGCCTTTTCCGGATGCAGACGATCGATGTCATCGATGCGACTCTTTGCCATGATTCGAGCTGTATAATTATTCACGCGGTGAATCTAGTGATCGAGTGTTTCTTTCCCATGGACATTGTTGATAATACGCGCACCTAGGTCTCTCCAGAAAATGTATAAAAATCCGAAACGAGCGGAGTTCGCGTTCAGACATGGCGTGGCGTCCTCGAGGGCCTCGGATTATTCCCAAAAATTTTATTACCCGGAAACAGAGAATATCTAGGCAGTTAAAAAGTTCGTTTGAATACCCATAAAGGCTCCCGGCAAGCGGCATTCTGCTTCCAGGGTACTTAGATAGATTTTATTTCGCGCACTTTACGACGACAGTATTGTTCGCGAGGGCGAGTCAAGGATTTTCGCCCCAGGTCGTCGGGCTATTTTCCTCGATTTTGGGAATCGTCGATGAGGGGGATTAAATCGGGCAAAAGGAGGGAACCCTCGGCCATGTCGGAAATTAATTAGGGAATTAAATACCTCCGAGAAAGACGCGGAAAGGAACTCGGGAGACGTCGGGGAGGACGATGTGCCAAGTCGGGAGAGAGAGCTCAGCATCCTCCGGAGGATGCCGTGGTTAATGGCGCTGAATCACAGATTGCGTGCTCCCCTAAATTTGAATTTATCGTCAACCCTTTCTCTATACCGAGTCCCGGATAACGATCGCGCGAGCGAAAGAATAATTCGCTTTCACGGCCGATCGCCGGCCTTCTCACGGCCGAGCGACTCGAACCCGTCCCCTAAATCGAATTTCTCCTCGGACGTTAAGGAATTTCCGATCCGGAATTTCCCTTGCTCTAGATCCTCCAGATCGACGTCGAGCTGTTCAATAAATTTTCATTCGCCCCCTAAAAAAGGGAAAATATGAAACCCAGTTGCGAGAGCCGTGCGTTGGACATTTTAACTCTTCCCTTAAATCAAATTTCTCTTAACACCTTAAAAAATGTCCGATCCGGAATTTTCCTCCCTCTGGATCCTCCGATCGACCTGAAATTATTTCTCATGTAAATCTTCGAAGTCTGAAATTTTTGCTCGTCCCTGAAAACTGAAAAAATTTCTCAAAATCCTGGTGGCGCGAATCGCGAGTGGGGTTTGAAAAAAGGCGAAAAAAATCGGTGTTTTCCCGTTTAGCCGAAACAACGGCGGCGCGGTATCTAATAAACATCCGCGGATGGTTTATCGCCGACTCTGGCGGCCATTCCGCGGCCATTCCGCGCCCGGCGTGGCGTAACGCCCGCAAAATGAAGAACTTCCGCGTCGAGCCTATAGAGGCGGGTGTTGGCACGATTCGCACGTTGCGCGTTCGGCGCGGCGTCGGCGTCGGCGTCGGGGCGCTCTGATAAATCCGATCGTCGGCGATAAATCAATTATAATATTCCACGGTTGGCTTGGGGTATCGGTTATTAGTAAAACCCGTCGCCGTTCCGGAAGGCGGCCATATATCCCCCGCGGCCCGAGTGTTTCTCTCCTATTACAAATTTCGCATTTTCCGCCGCCCCCGTCGCGGCGTTCCGCGTCCTAGGGAGAGGTTCGCACTTCGGTGCCCGTAACGCCCGGCATTATTCACCCTTTATTGGATTTGCCGATTTTTCCGCCACGAGTGACGGCCCCGCGGCCGTCACGATGCGCACCGCCGGCATCGTTGCCACGCCACAAAGCGCGGGCATAAATCCTACCCCCCGCGAGCATAGATGCCGCCGCCACCTCTTCTGCCGGCTTTATGTCCACCCCCACCTCGATGCATCTCCGATCCTCGACGGCATCAATCCGCCGACGCTTTTTCGGATTTCAGCCTCGTCCTCGACCTCCTCCTCGCTTGTACCGTTGATGGACGCAAAGTGCCCAGAAGAAGAGAACAACGGCAAATTTTTCGGTTCTCTTCCCCCTCCGATGCACCTTTAATTAAGTAAGAGTGCACATAACAAAGTTACAAAATTACAACACTTTCGGATGACTTTCCTCGGCACCTTCAATGGAGTAACAGTACACATGAGAGAAAGCAAAATGAAAAAAGTTTACAAGATTTTTCTCCTCGTTCCAATGCACCTTTGAGAGGGGAAAAGTGCATGGCGGAGGAACTGACAATAATTTGGCAATTTTTATTGGGGGGAAAGACGATGAAAAAATTGTGGGATTTCTTCGTTAGGATGCCAGGATAACGTTAAGTCGGTTTCAAGGGGTCTTTATTATTTCTAGGCATCGATTATCGTGGTTGGGAGATATGGAGGAGGAAATACAGCGAGAGGAGAATTGCACGGGACACATCCGATCGGCTGTACGGAGCTAACGAAAGCTTTGTTCTCCACGGCCCGGCACTTATTTTCGATCGGCGGACGCATATATTTTCATATTCGGGGGAACGGGGCGGGAATATTGTAATTTGCATCGGAGACGGCGGAAAGAACTAAGTTGAGGGGGGCGAGGGAACGGCCGGGGGAGCTGCAAGAGGCATTGGAATCGACGGAGTATGCAAACGATTCTACTGTTCGCTCCAAATCCTGGAGGAACTCCGACGGAGGTGGCGCCGCTCCAGGAGGACCACTTCGGAAGAGTCCCGAATCCAGAAAAAGAAAGAGAAGAAAGATGTCGAAATTTTCTGGACCCTTAGGGTACTAATCGAAAGTCTGGGGAAAGAAAGTTGTGATTTCGGGGGGACGACCCGCGAAGGGGTTTGGAAATAAATAGAAATTCGGGGGGCCTATCGAAGCCACCCATGGGGTGAGGAAATGGGGGCGGAAGAAGATGTGCGGTATCTCATGGCGTGCGTAAAACCACTCCGAGACACCCCTCGGAAATAATGTTTCCCACGCGACCGATACGCCGCGGCGCCGCCACTTCTCCGGCAATATTTAGATAAACCCTCGTACGTGTGTCGACTGAAAAGCAGATATATGTCCCGGGCCTCGATTTGTGCATTTTAATCCACTTTCGAAAGTCGGGGCGACGCACTCCCTCTGGGGGGAAAGCGTCCCTCTGGGCGACAAAGGACACCTCCTTTATCGCGACCGCCATTGTCTCCTCTTAATGGAGAGTAATACTTGGAACGCTTATCTGCAATACGATTCTGTCTTGTAAATTGCCGCCTCTTTTGAGTTGTATTTACAGTACAATCCCTCCACTCGTGATTAACGCGAAAAGTGACGTTCTCCGGGGTTCCTATTCTGGAGAATTTCGTTTTTAAACTCATACGAATAGATTCGCATAAAAAATTTCACATTGTTGCGAAGTCGCGTCACTGGAAAGTCATATACGAAACTGTCAATTTTGCATGCGACAGTTAATCGTATGAACTCGAGAATCGGGTCTCAGGGGTACCGGGACCAAACCTGGATTCCTCCTCTTTGAGGTCCCTTTTAATTTTCCCCGACGGTAATAACATAATTAAAAAACAAGACACTCAAAATCAACGACTTTTGTCAGAGATTTGAAGTACGATTTTAAGCATCAGGAATTTCTCTTCTTCTCGAATTTCAACGTCACAGCGTTCTCCAGCGGTACCAACCGGGATCGACCCGCGCTCTCTCTTTCCCTCCCTGGAAAACTCCCCTCGGCTGATGCCGGAAAAAAAAAAGAGAGAGAGAGAGAGGAAACGCGAGATCCGGCGTATCAATTTCACGGGACAACGCGGTGCGCAACCGTAATCCCATGAAATCGTCTTTTTACTCCCACCGCTTAATATTGCTCTCCGACCATAATCTGGCCCGGTTCTCTGGGGGGTGGCCGATCTCGAGGACGCCGACGCCGGGCGTCGCCGCCTCCGGTGTACTTAACCTAAGTACGTCGCGTTCGGCCACGGGAAAATATATAAAGAAGGAGCAACGTCCGAGCTCGACGGGACAATGTTATTTAACGGGAGGCTGCACCTAAGCCCTTTTCATCCGCGGTGCTCCGCTCGCAGGAGTGCGAGCCGGCAGTCCTGCAGATTTAATCTGATCAAACGCGGATTATATCGAGCCGTTTGCTCCTGCCCCTGCCCGACGTCGACGCCCCGACAGGGAAGAAAGCCCCTGCGAAAGAGCGCCCTCGAAATCCCGGAGAACCCTTTGGCCCTTCCTTAACCGCGACGCAAGACACCGGGAAAATATTTTTAATCTCCGTACCTCGACTTTTCCCACCCACCAGAAAATCCCCAAAGCTTCCTGCAAGACTTCTCATTACGAGATTAAATTAAGGAAAAATATGAGGAAGAACCGAAGTAGGTGGAAAAATGATAAAAAATGATGACGCGTCGTACTCGGATTCTTCCACTTGGCAGGTTCGACACAGTAGTGCGAGTCAACGTCACGGAACATCACGCATACGTATTTCCTCAGCGCGGGCATGGAAAACATTTTTAATCCCTGTACCTCGATTTCCCCCAGCCTCGAGAAAATTCCCCGAGGTACCTGCGAGGGTTTTCATCGTGAGATTAAATTATGAAAAAATATCGGGAAGAATCGGAGTCAGTAGAAATAGGATAAGAAACGTTGGCGCATCGTGTTCGGACTTTTCCACTTGCCGGGTCCGGCGCAATAGTGCGAGTCAACGTCACGGAAGATCACGCATAGGTATTTCCTCAGCGCGGGCATGGAAAACATTTTTAATCCCTGTACCTCGATTTCCCCCAGCCTCGAGAAAATTCCCCGAGGTACCTGCGAGGGTTTTCATCATGAGATTAAATTATGAAAAAATATCGGGAAGAATCGGAGTCAGTAAAAATAGGATAAGAAACGTTGGCGCGTCGCGTTCGGACTTTTCCACTTGCCGGGTCCGGCGCAGTAGTGCGAGTCAACGTCACGGAAAACCGCGCTCGGGCGTTTCCTCGGCGCTGACTTTTTCCGGGCTCCAGACCGGGGTGGGAAACGGGGGAAACTAGTCGCTTCGAGCAGTCACGAGAAAAAGTGCCCCGGGTGACGGCGAGGGGAGAATAGGTCGGAATAAGGCGAGGACGACGTTCATTCGAAGAGACAGGAGCCGAGTGACCGAGTCAAGTCGATCCTACAGCTTGGTCACAGTCCGTTTGATCTAATAAAACGGCTGGCCATGCTCCCGTTCGCTCCCTTTTTCCTTCTACTGTAGTTTTCAACTCTCCTCGCCCTCCATTTGCGACTCTGAAACTGCACCCCTTCCATCTCTAAAAATCTCTTCCCTCCTACTCAGAATTCATCGACTGCCCCGAATTTACAAAAAAAAGGAACTCAGAAAATCAAACTACGCCCGTAGATTTTTTTAGACGTTTCCTGATGTCCAGAGGAGGAGGGTTGGGATCAGAGGGGAGGTAATTTCCGAGGGGGCGATTTATCGCAAGAAAGGTCCAAAAGTGGCGTCTTTGTCGCTTGTTGCGACGACGATGGGCCCGAGGTAACTCGATTTCGAGTTCCATCTGAGACGCTGAAAGTCCCGAGAGAGCCAATAAGGCAATTCGCTGACCCGAATTGACCTATTGCCGAGGAAGAGTCGCTGCAGGAGGCTCCATGAGAGCGGGGAAATATTGGCCGGGGTCCTTCAAGGATCGGTCCAGGACGACCCGGCAAAAGGGGGACGAAGGACGTTTAAGGCAGGAGATCGCCTGAAAATCGGGTTATCGCCTTGGAGGATTTCCATGTGGTCGTGCCATCATCCTAAAAATCCCAAAAACCAACAATCTTCTTCCTTTATTTATTTATCAATTATCCCTTTCGCGAAATTAATCGATCTCCCGCGACGCCATTTTTCAAGAATTCTTTACAGCCCCTGCCGGAGGTCGCTCCTTATTTTAAGCGACTTATTTCCTTAAATAAAATCGGCGATAAATTCCCTCCTCTAGGGAGGGGCATCGAGGGAAACGCTCCATTGTATCTCGCGACGAACGGTGCCCTTCTTCAACGGCCATTATGCCTCCAAGATAGGAGCACAACCCCTTTATCTCGAGTGGCTTCTCCGGGAGTAATGCCGCGGAAATCAAGGGTTAATTCCTCGGCGTCGTAAAGCATTTTATCTGCCGCGGGCTAAGACGGGAAAATATTAAATATGGTAATCACTCGAATAGCAGGAGTTACGCGCGTCCCTGGTCTAAGAGCGCCGGCCAGAAGTCGCGTGCAGACCTTGCCGGAAGTGGCGGAAAAACGATCCTTCTTCCTCCCCGGGCAGGACGACCACACCTGATCCCCACTAAAGATCGTATCTTCAAAATTGGATTTGGTCAGGGTGGCCGGCGAAACGTATAAGCAGCTCATAAAATATTTCGAGCTTCGGCAGGCCCCGATAGGATTGGTTTTATGGCGCGATTACGATCTGATCCGGAGTCCCTTTTAGGTTAGGATCCTGGGCGCATAATTGCGGCGACGCTTTTTAAACCGAGCCCTCCCCAGCTGGCGACTCGCTTTCGGATTTCCGAAAAAATCGACTCCCATTGACGGGGCTTTTACGCCGGAAAAAGATGGGGACGATCTAGATGGGGTAGATAGTCACTTGGCGCGAAAGAAATTCGATTCAGATGCCGATTTCAAATCGAACTGTGGTCCCCTCGACGTTAAGAATTACTGGAATACATTTTTAATAAACCTCCACGGACTAAATTTAAAAAAGGACATTTTTTAAATGCTGTTTTTGAGGGGGTGGATTCGAAATGGCGATGTGGGGTCCACCGCACGGCGGATCACCTAGACATCCCGGACATCGGTAGATCTAATCTACGTAGACACCGAGAGTAGGTGGGTATAATATTCCGGATATTAAATCGGTTTTAAATCGGCTTAGCGTTAACTAGTGGCACTTTAAGCTGCCCGGTGAAATGATTATCAGGGCCACCCATTCCGAGGTGGTGGAGCCGGAGGTGGCGGAGGTGGCGGTTTCGCGCTTGCTGTTATCGCCCGTTGATTAATTGTTATGCAATATGACGTCACCGGGGTCCCGGATTAGAATCCCGCGGGACGCGGGCGGGAGATGCAGGAGGCGGAGGGAGGAGGCCCTCCGGCGTGAAGTTTCCGGATAATCCTCGAATTTGAGCCAGCCGAACATAGGACGCTGATGAATATTGATACCGGGGCTCTGGCCGGGTGAGAAATGCAAGGTGTCGTTCCTACGCCGATATATATCCTTCCTACCCTGCAAGAGCTGCTGCAGCTGCAACTGCAAGCGAGCGCCTCAGGACACGTGGTCGTCGTGTCATGTGTCGTCCTCGATTTCAACGACCCCCTTAAAATGTGATTACAAAAATATTCTTTATTAATTTCATACACCGATATGTGTCATCCCAAATTTCAACGTTTATTTTAAACCGTGATTAAAACAGATTCGCTATTCATTATGTTCCATATTAACGGGTTCTATTTATTTAATACATTTATTTCATTTGAAATTACCTAACATGCATGTCTTTCTTTTTTTTTTTTTTTAGGGGATTTGTGATGGAACTAGCACTTGAGAAGGATAATCGCAATAATTCGAGGGAATTTATTCGCCAATGGGAATAATTTCCTTCCGGAGAAGAAACCTAGAAACGGTTAGAAGGGGTGCGGAACCTGTCCAGCCCTCGGTCCAGGAGCAAAGTGACTCACTCGAGTCGGCTCTCCTGATCCGCCCTCGAGGAGCGAAATCCGAGTCAGGACCTCTCCCGGACTCGGGCAATCCTCTTTGTGCCCGGTCGGGATTTTGCCTGAACTCGCAAATCCCGACAAACGAGGTCTTCGAGGACCGTAGAGAAGGACGCTTCCGGGGTGGTCCTCCCCCGGGAGATGGAGCCTCGCCTCTGCTTCTCGCCCTTCTGCTCACACTAATAAGCGGTGGCACCGGCCACATGCTAATGCATAATGCCGATCAAACAACTGTTTAAGCAACCCCGAGTTAAGTGTGCCCATTCTTCCTAGTAGAGACCCGATTCTGGTGGTCGCTTCCCCTAGGGACGCAGGGGATGCTTTTGTCCAGGTCCTCGCCGACCCCTGGCCTTGGTCACCCAACCCAATGCGAGGTTCACTCAGAACCTTTAAACACTCTTCTCCCTCTGCCCTCTTCTCCCAAAATGAATTTCTAAAAGTTCCCTGATCTAAAAACTGATCCAACGAAATTACCAAAAAATCCCCAAAATTCACGGGATAAAAAGAAATGACGATGACACTTATATCAACTCCGCACTCCCTACTCCACGGGGATGACACTTAAATCGGCGTGATAATTTTTTTTATAAAATGTTAGTATAATTACAAGTTTTTAATATGACAGAAAAAAAAGTAGAATCGTTTCTCGGGACGGGAATAAATCCTGGTTCTTTGACTCGAGCAGATTTTTGGTTTCTGGATCGAGGTCAATAATTTCGCTCCTACGGGAAGCCTGTATCCCATTTTCGTGGGCCGCTGATTGGGGACAGATGCACGAAAAGGGGAAGTGCACTGTACAGTATGGATGAGGGTACAGTCACACAATGACCCCGTAGAAAGTACAATGGCGCACTTGCTTTCTCCGTCTCCCTCCCCTCTTGCCCTCTCTCTCAGCCCGTTCGATTCCCATATCACCGTCCTTTTCTCTTCCACTAAGGGGACCAAACCGAGCTCTTCGAGAATCATCCGTCCACGACAAAGAGCTATGTTCGCGCTCCCGCAAATATGTTGTAAATAGGCGAATGCACATGCAGCACTCGGCCAGGGATCGAAGGCGTTCGATCGAGGGCTCTTCCCTGAATTTCCCTATTTTTTCTTTTTTTTTCTATGATTTTTCCCCATTGACTGTCTCGACGTGCGTTCCGCGCCCGACCCTTTCATTTTGTATTTTTCCTTTCTTTCTCATCCCGATAATTAAAATATATATTCACGGATTTTACGTTAATTTTGCATTTACGTATATTATTAAGTGCGATGGAATTTCACGCGGAAAATCCTTGCGGGAAAATCTGGCCGCGGATCGGCCGAAATCCTAATTTAAATGGCAGATTCGCGGGTGGCGACTTCCTCTACAAGCTTAATCCCGCGACCGATAGAATCGATCGAATCGGGCCGGCGGACGCGCGGAGTTAATTAAATTAAAATACTGGTATAATAGCGCGGCAGATGGCCAAGCCAGGAATACAACCTGGTGGAGGCGCGGCAGAGGGGGAGCGCGCCCCATGTATAATACGTAACTCGTTTATCCCAGCAGGTTGACAAAAAACCGAAGGGGTGCCACTTTCGCGGGGTTTTGCACGGCCAAAGCGTTTAAGAACCCTCCGAGATGGCGTCCTGGAAGCCCAGCATCCCTCTAAAAAATGCCGAATTAACCCATGACCCATAAATACGATGAAAATCCTCGATTTTCCCCCATTCTGACAATGAAAGTATTCAATGGTGTTATGGTTTGACTTGGTTGGGGCGTTTTTGGAATTTCCGTCCAGCTTGGGACACCGTTTCAGGTGCAAAGAGGATATTCGACGTATTACCCCTGAACCGATTCTAGAAATCCCATGAGATCGGCGAATGACAATCGAATGGATATTTACTTTCATGGGGGGCGAAGAGGGAACCGCAGTTTAGCATTTCGAAGGGCCCTGGGCAGGTCGTTAGCGACGTTGTCGTAACATATGCGACCGGCAGGCTCCATATGGGCCACCATGGACCCAAATCCATAGCCCAGGAGCCAAAGCCCGGAACCCCATGGAGGGATCGATACGATTTCGTGGCCTAATCACTGCGCTTTGCGGCTTCTAAGCCGTCCGATGATTTTTCCCCAATCCGGATTTTTTCCCGATTAAACAATTCTCCATGAATCTCCCAAATTCCAAGTTCAGAGCTTGCAACCCCTGAAGAAACTGATATGACCTTGTCGTCCCCATAAACCTCTAGAAGATCTTCCTGAAAGTCATTCTCTTAAACCGAGGAATTAACTGGAATTTTGATAGGAGGATTTGTAGAAAAATTAGGAATAAATTTCGGAGGCATTTTTATAGCAAGCTTGACTGGCCATGGCCATCCCGCAAAATCACGACGGCCAAACCCCATAAGCAGCTGTGGTCTGCCGATGACTCGAATCGCGAACAGGGGGGCTTTAAAAAGCGGACGTTTCCGTCGCCATACGGCCACGCCCGTCGATGGGAGGAGAAGAGGAGCTTCCTCGGTGCACTTTGTGTGGCAAGTGCAATGTATGCAGCGACCGCGCCTTGTCGGACCCCATGGAGTGGCTACGGGCAGTGAGCAGGTTGACTAGCTTTGTCCATGGTCGATGATGACGATGGGGTCGGCCTCGGCACAGATGGCGCCGCTAATCTCATTGAAAACTCATGAGGACTCTCGGGGGCGGCGGCCCCGCCACCCCGACGCCCTGGAAGGAATTCTTCTATGGGGTTGTGCGCCACTCCTCGGTGCCAACCACCATATGTCCTGCGTACAGGCTCCGAGTCGGTGCGAGGTCCTGCGGGACCTCATTCACTCGATTTTTTTCTTTTACAGGATTTTCACAAGGAATTTTTCAGGAATTCAAACCGGTCTTACGAAAATGAGATAGGAGGCAAATATTACCATGTATATTTTCCCGGGTTTTCCGGACTTGAGTTCGAAATTTCCCGAGTTCAGATTCGAGGGGACCTCTTTCACTCTTTTTTTTCCAGTACAGGAGTTTCATAGGGAATTTTTGATGGGTCGAAAACGGTGATACAGAAATGAGGGCCCTCTCAATGGATGGATTTTTCATGGGTTTTCAGTCTGGAATTCGAATTTTCCGGACTTCGGGGTAGTAATGGGGTGACCTCCCTCGGACTGAGCTGGACGTTTCATATTTTACATTCCTCTCGTGAGTTTGCTAATTATTTTCTACCGAGTATGCATATTTAAGACCTCACCTACCGTTAAGATCACCGTTGCATAACTCTCCGGGCGGAAGAGTCGCGCTCTCCCTCTCTCTCTAGCGGACGGGCTCGAAGTATTTCCGTCCCCTTCGCTCTCATGCATATTCCTGCCGTTTAACAAACACCGCGACGGAGACGAGGCCGGCACGCACTCCGGGCATACGGGGTTGGTTTACGAGCGGACAACTAAGGTATGCTCTCGATGCCGCGCTCCCCGTAATAAGCCCGTAACGGGCCAGGGGTTTTATGCTCCGGCATCTCGGAGGAGCATCCTGTGTGACGAGCAGCGTCCTGGACCTCCGCCGAGTCCAGGTCTTCGTCGGAGGAAGAGCCCGAAAGGACCTCGCAGGAAAATCCAGGAGAGCCTCGGCGAGACCTCCAGAACACTTCCCAAAAAATCCCCATTTTTTCTGCAAACCTAGAATCTGATCAAAGTGCTCCATTAAAAAATAACCACAAACCTCATAAACCACGTGTCAACATTTATAATAAAGCAAAGCGTTCGGAGATCACGACACACCTCCATAGACTTTAAAAATTTTCCAGCTGGTTTTTTCTGAATTTCTGAAAAATACTATAAAATTTCAGGCTTTTTAGTGAGTTTTCCCTAATTTATGTAATGTTACGTTGGGTTATACGCGATAATTTGTTGCATTTTACATTTTTTTTTCATATATATACTTTACGTTGGCAACGGTGTAACAGGTCCTGGTCTTGTCCGATGCGATCGGTCCTGACAGGACGCTTAGGGGATGCGATCGGCAGGACATGGGAAATCGGACACCCAGCTCGGGTCCAAATGCATGGGGGAAATATGCTCCGCGGTGGGTCCTGGACAGGGATCGCCACTTTCTCGAGCCATGGTTTTCGAAAAAGGACTCCAGGGAGAGGGGAAACCATCGCGGAGCTCCAGGACGAGCGCGTCATGTCGACGTGCATATGTATGACACATACGTCATCGAGCATATGCAGGGCGAGTCGGGCAGGATATCGATGTCCTACGGGAATTTTGCCTGGAACTGACAGACCCTCGCCCCGACGGGATGTCACTCTTCGGAAGGATTTGGGAAATCGAGGCAAAGCCGGCAAGTTCAAGGAAATTCCTCGTTCGAGCTCAGGTGTTAAGAAGCGCCTCCACCTTCGAATATGTCGAAGGGTCTCGGAACGTTCCGGACAAATGACTTCTCCTAGGCAGGACCCAATCTAGCATCGCTCCTAGGGGAGTCCTGGGGGAATCCCTCGGCAGGAAGAGAATCAAAGTCGCATCTGTGCTACCAGGGTGGCGCGTTCGACCACCTCCTGGAGGCCAAGATTGATGAGACGCTCCTCGAGATGCTCGACGACCAGAAGAGTGCAAATGAGACCGCTCTTCCGGAATAACTTGATTCCTTGAGAGGTTCCACCCTGACAAATTTAGGGGAAATCGAGATACCAGGAAACCTGCACCCCCACAATAAAAAAATCCTCCCCTTCATCGACCCCCCATATCGCCACATGAGACCCTCGACGACCGAACCTCACATTTAACTTATCACCTCTAATCATAAATTTCTTAATTTCGGTAAAACATCCCCTAATTAAAATTAATATCACTCCGTGATACCATCGAGGACTACCCCATCTCGCGTTCAGCTCGACACCTGTAATATCAAACTTAATAATCCTTAATAATCTGAATTTCTATAACCTACTTTCATTATAATTCTAAATTCTAGGAGCTCAAGTGTCATTTCGATTTTTATCTCCGGGCGATTAATGCGCCGGGGCAGTTTCGATTCATCGATTGCACCTCGACGCAATAAAGCCGTTGTAAGGGAGACCGTAAAGCGGCTTCCTGGGGGTGGAGGCGCTCGGGGGTGGTTGCCCCCGAAGGACTACGGTCCGAGGAGCGTCGTCCATCATTCGCGAAACCAGAGGAACCCTGGAACCGAGGGAACCCAAGGAACCCCGGGAACCCGAGGAACCCCGGGGTTCCTGGGGGTTGTGTCGGCAAGAGAGAGATCTGCATACCGAGCCAGCATCTCGGCCCGAGCGAGCTAAGTGCGGGATTATGCAAAACAGCGGCCATACAGTATAAAAATACGGAGCGACTCCGCGCCATCTTTTCCGGACCATTCTAATAACTTCCCTCCCCCCTGCCCCCCCGACTACCCCGGCGAATCCGCGAATAAGATTTTCCACCATGAAAATAACCGTAAAGATGTCCGCGCCGCTGGGGATTTCACTAAATAAATCCACCCTCCCCCCGATATTCAGGGGATTCTCCTGAATTTATCTCCCCGAAATTTTGCGAAAAGTTCAAAAAATGCCGCCGGAAGGTCCTGACTGTTCCGCGAAACTTTGAGGCGTGGAATTGAATTCCTGGATTTTTTTTGGAGATGCGTCATTTTTAATATTCCGATTTTTCATTCGGATTTCCTTCTTGTGTTTGTTATTATTGGATTTTTGTAGCGTCACGAAATTGGTCCCTTCCTGCAGGGAAGCCTCGAGATCATCAATTCGAATTAAATCCGTGTTAGGAAGGCGCTTTTAAGAGCTTTCAAACACATGGCGAGGAGCTTCGTCGACTCATCGGCATGATGAACGAGGTATGAATATTTAGTCGCGTCGTTAGTCCGGACTAGACTCGATGGGTCGACTCTCCCTATTGTTGGATTGTGCGACATCGTCATCGCGTACCAATCGGGGACAATCTGCCCTGAAAGGAAGAGAAAATATATATAACTAGAAAGTGGTAAAAAAATTAACATCACCACCCTAGGGGGAGGGAAAAGATATCTGGCGGTCTTCGAAAATCTCTCTTGGGTTTCTTAGTTAAGAGATCCGGAGCTGCGAGTTCGGTCTTAATTCAAGGCGGAAAGTTCTCGCTCACGCCGCTCACGTTTTCGCGAGTTCCACGGAACGCCGCGCGGAATGATAGCGGCCATGATAACGCGTAGTAGCGCGACATTAATTCAGACACCCTCGCTCGACTTGGTAACGGCACGCAGAAACATCCACCCCGTGGAATATCGGGGCTGGTTTCAGCCTTTTGGGTAAGGCATTCACGTAACGCATAAGCAACGACACGGCCGCAGCCACCGTGTGCACAGAGATAACACAGGAAGTGCCATCTTAGCTGGAGTCTTCGAATTAAATTCATACGCGTCCCTTCGGGGCGAACGAGGGCCTTTTACGGCTCCAGAAAATTCGACCCAACTCTGGGACCCTTGCCACTGAAAATTCGTTAAACTTCGGATATTTATGAAAATTAACATTTATTAGGGACGTTTATAGTGGAAGGTAATATTTTTAAAATACGTGTTTGATCAAACTAGTAATATTTGAAGTATTTTTAGCTTATTGGAGCATTTTTCGAAGACATCTCTTAGCGAGTTCTTGCAGGTACTTCCAAGATGGCGGCGCGCGCGGCCCGTTTATGCATGGCCGGCGTGATAAGTCAAGGAATTGCTCGGGCTCCCGTGAAATCTAAATCTCTCCCACTCATCTGAAGAATCTTCCCGGCAGAAAGTCGCAGCTCTCCCTCTTTATTTCAGCAATCCTCTGAACTCATCACACGTTCAATTTGTCAGCGACTATCTCCTTCTGTCCCGTCGCGCTCGTTCTCGAAATCGCGCCGGCGGAGCCTCGAGTCTCACTCCCGAAAGTTTACAATTCTTTCAGGCGTGAATATTTTAAAATAAGGGCTTTTTCGCTAAATTAAGGTGAGTATCTTTTAATGGAGGGTGACGCAACGAAAAATGGCGGACGACGCGAGGCAGCCGCGGCCGCCATTTTGAGGGCGAGACGATTAACGCGAAACGGTAATCGATGGCCCCGATGAGGAAAGCTCGTCCATCAAATCCCGGATTAATTCGCCCATGTTCCTTCGCTTGCAGCTTCCTCGAGTCTGGGAAAACCTGCTCTTCATCGAACCTCGTTCTCGGGGCGGCCATATTTCTTCGCGGGGTGGCGGATAAACAGCCACCCTCGAAGGTCGGCGTTAAGTGCACCTCTTTATTTTAGATCTTTTTCTCCCCAAGCCTCGCTCAATCGATGGGAACCTCTTTATTCTCCAAGGCACCCCTTTAGTTCGGATATCCGGATATCAGAGTTTGCGGCAACCCCTTGCGCCGATTTTCAGGCCTATTTTAATCTCGCCAGGTGGAAAGTCGAGTCGTTGAAAAAATTGAATAACGTCAAAATGGCCGCCGAGGTGTCGTCTTGACAGGGAAGGGGGATGGACAAGGGGTCTCCCTGGTGTACATAAAATGACAGAGTGCTAACTGCACGCACGTGTCGGTCGCGTGTCGACGAGCGTGCGACCCTGCATTTAATTCTTGCGAATTAGTCCAACTGTGCCACGACTTGTTAATCCGCGGTCAAGGAATAATGGAGCCACATGGCGGCCATCTTTCAACTAAAATCGGTTCTACTTAAAATCCTCCTTAAAACTGTCAACTCGACATCGTGAAACTACTCGTGGACGAGGATAACGTACTTTTCGAATTGCCCTTTTTTTTTTTTAATGCGGCAATAGATATATTGTGAATAATTTTCGCCTTCATACGGGGAACCTATCGAATGGACGACTTCTGCGGGGTTCGGGGACTCGGACTAACTTTGGGTGGAATTAGGGGCGCTCGCTAGGGTGAGAATTTGGTAATAAATCTCGATTCTAATCCTCGAATGGTTAGCGAGATACAGGGAGTCCTCGAGGCGTCCTGTAGAGAGACGCGTGCCTTCCCGAAGTCACCCCTAAATTGTCATCGGCAATTATTGCTACAGATTGACGTTGCTCCTTGGGTCTCTCCCTTCATGGAGGTCACGTTACCGAACTGGGGCGAAAGCTAGAAAATCTGGACCGATCCGATAAATCTTAACAAACGTGTTCCTAATTCTTCCCTTTTATTTCAGAGTCCGAATTTGCCGAAAAAGTGGAAAAACAGGGGCAAGGGGAGCGTCGTAATTTCGATCGAAGGTGTTCCAACGGCGATCGAAAAGTCATTACAAGTTTTTGCGCAGCCAATCAGGAAGTTAATGTCCTTTGACCCCGAAATTCCCAAAAGGACGCCGGGCGTCGCCGCATCGGCAGGAAGAAGTCGACGGCTCTCACATGCCCGATAAAATGGATTGCCGGCTTATGATTGATCGCCCATCGACCAACGACCAGGCTTTTTCCTCGCGTTTTTCCTCCGTTTTTCCTCCGCCCTGGCAGAACGGTTCCACGCCAGTTAAGTACCCTCGAGGTGAACGCCGTACATCCTATCGAAGAATTGAAATCGTAAAAGAGAAAAGAAAAAAATCCCAGGACTGAAGAAATTATTTCATGGAGTTTACATGGAATTTGGGAATTCTCCGATTCTCTCCCAGGAATCCGACTAGGGGAGCACCAAGAGGGTGGGAAGACGAAATTGATTCGGGGTGCGAAAATTTTCCAAAATGTCCGAACTCGCTCTCTGGAACGGTCAAGGTGGCCTTATGTGGAGCGTTGCACTCGATTTAACGCGGCTCGTTAGTCGATCCTGATGGAAGCTGATGACGCAAGATAGCCCCTTAGAGTCTGGCTGGACCACTCGATAAAGTAGGGTTAGGGGTTGTCAGCGCGGCCGAGGACGAGGGGGAGATCGTGGTCACCTAACCTCCCCGCCACAGTACCATGAATCTTTAATATCCCCATCTTGAGTGTCAAAAAATGGCCGGGTAAAAATTCGAGCGATTCGAGTACCGCAGTTGAAAATTTAGAAAAACCTCCCTTGGAAAATTCAGTCACAGCATCCCCTTCGCCTAGGCACCGCGTCCCCTGGAAACCGATCTAAAAATCATTCCATCCGCAGGGAGGAGCGTGCAAGGTGCCGTACATGGCCGTACAAGGTATATGTAGCCACCCCCACGGCAGGGTGGGTCGGCAGGGGTGACTGGTGTTCGAGGTCCTTGTGTCTCTGCGCAGAGCGCGGCACATGTGTCGAACCTGAAATATCTAGGCGTGGCCAGGGTAGAGGCGAGCAGACGCACCCCGACGACCGAATATGTTCACCCCCGTGGAACGCTCCACCCCCGAGCGGCAGCGATTGGTCGGTGCGACCCTCGGCCGCCTCCACGGCCTCCGGCTCCAGGGGAAGTAACCCCTAAAAGCGGCTCCGCGCGCTGCAAGACCTCATTTTAACGCCGTCGGCTCTGCGGGGCTCCTCGAGTTCCACGTCTCTCCGGATTCCTCGCAGAGTTCGCCGAGAAACAGTGGCCGCGAGTTCGGGTAGTTCCAGTGTCCGCGCCGATGACCTCGCGACCTCGATCTCGAGGGGCGACCTCGACACCTCGACCTGACCACTCCGCCTGGACAACCTGGTCCTCGCATTGGAAGTGCTAGGTAAGTCTACGAAGTTAGGATAAATTTCATGAGGTCGATCAGACTCGACCTCGATGAGGTTAAGATAGATTCGAGGGAAGGATTGTCCGGCTGGATCGATTGGGTTCGTTATGTCGACGCGTTGCATAAGGGAAGCGAGTTCTGGCGAGGTGTAGAATTTTTCGAGGTCAGGGGTTGAAAGGAGGTATCACCTCGACCTCGAGTAACGTCAGGCCTGTGTGAATGTCCAGGTCGCGGCGACACGATGACAATGGAAGATCGCTCAGGAGAGCTCGATCGCGCCGCCCCGGGGTCGACGACAACCTCGACCTCTTCGGACGCCTCGTATCCGGTCCAGCGGGCGAGCAAGAGGTCATTCGACGTGGCCTTCCTAGTGGCGCCGGACGAGAACCTGGCCCGTCGCCAGAGCGAGAAGCTGAGATTGGTCTCGACGGAGAGGTTGGTCGAGGATCGGCGGGACGACCTCGACGTGGAGAGGTCACCTCAGAACCTGACCATCAAGCACTACGACCTGGACAGGCAGCGGTCGCTGCACTGCACGGAGAACTCGCTGAGCCCTCCGTACACATCGAGGTTGACCCCGACCTTACCAGGCCTGTCGCCGGAGCCGGAGGTCAGGAGGTTCGCCCTGGGGAGGTCGCAGAAAAGCCCCAGCCCTCCGAGTTTCATCTGCCAACAGAGCGTCCCCTCGAAAACGCAGGACTCGGACTCTGTCCTGCTGACCTCGAAACCTTACGACCCGGTCAGCTGCTCGGAGAGGACGGAGTCGAGGAGCGCCTTCACTAAGGTCAGTCTGGCGGGCCAGAGAAACGGATACGACGAGAGTCAGACCTCACCGAGGTCGTCCATCTCACCGGACCACGGAAGCTACCGCAGCAGCGTGAGCCCGCCCGTCGGACCTCTTCCTACCCCTCCGACCTACAAGTACGCGACCTTCCCCACGAAGATGCCCTACCCCTTTCTGGTAGGCTCGGAGGGCCCACAAGGTAACCTCCTAGAGAACCTCAAAATCCCTCAGGTCGGTCAACCTCCCAAGGTCCCCAGTCCGAAGGTCCCAGCGTTTCGTCCAGAATTACCTCCGGTTTATCCTAACCTCCCTTACAGTCCCATTTCCGTGTTTCCACCAATGGCGGACGCCTTGGCCCGACCTCGATTTCTGGCCACCGCGGGGGTCGCTGGCCTCATCCCGCCCTCCTTCGCCGCCCTGACCTTGCCGGCTCAGAACGTCTGCGCCAAGTGCAACCTCTCATTCCGCATGACCTCCGACCTCGTCTACCACATGAGGTCGCATCACAAGAACGAGAACGCCGGAGAGGCCGCCAGGAGGAGGAGGGAGGAGAAGCTGAGGTGTCCCGTCTGCGATGAGAGCTTCCGGGAACGACACCACCTCACCAGACACATGACCGCTCATCAGGACAAGGAGAGCGACGCCATCGCCGATCAGGTCGAGGTCAAGCGAAGGGCCGCCACCGTGCATGGCAAGTGACGGCGCAAATCCCTCCTCGACGAGGTCGCTTTCTCCGGCTGCGCCTTCGAGAACTGAATCTTAAATTTATCCTTAATCCTTAATCTAACCTCGAACGTCACGTGAGGTCGAGAGTCGACACGACGCGAGTCAGGAGGAAAACGAACCTCCCAAGATGACCCGACCTTACGAGACTTGTGATTATCCGTAGAAGTTAGGAAACCGTTGGTAAGGTCGAGGTCGACGAAGGTTAACCGCCGTCAATGTTAATCCTAGTCTGTAATTCGACTGACTGTCGAAAATTCCCTCTCTAGTCAATATTAGATAGAGAAATTTGTACATAGTTAGTCTCGTCGACGCCTCTTGAGGCCGTCGACGAGGTAAGAGTCCTCCAGGTCGAGGTCCAAGTTTCGAGGCCGCTAGAAGACCTTTGCTGTCGAGGTCTCTGAGGTCGGGAAACCGGACTTTCATTCGGCAAATAATCCCGTCGAGTGATCAGGTCGAGGTCGAGGTCCGAATGCGTTGGGAGACCTTACTGTCGAGGTCTCAGGTCGGGAAACCGGGCTTTCGATCTGCAAATAATCGCCCCGGGCGATCAACGGCGCGGTGAGTTCGCGCAGGCCGCGCAATAAATAGATCGTAAACCGCAACGCGTCACACGTAAACCGGCGGGGCGCGCATAATGGTAGGAAACAATGAATGCCGTAATCGGAAACAGTGCCGGTTTGTTATCTGCCATTTACACTCCATTTAACTTCAAACAGTGAATCGGCCTGCGCGGGCACTCGCGTTTTAAATACACGCGACCTACCACCGCCACCCCCTACCGGGCCGCCCGCCTCACCAACCCCGCCGACCGCCCAGCCCAATCCTCCGCCTCTTCCGCCCACTTCCGCTCTCCTCCACCTTCCCTCGTCCACCCCCGCAGGCCGGCTTAACATAGGGTTAAGCATCCCCGCAAATGGTTTAATATTGTCCCGAAATTACGGGATTTATCGCCGAGGTAATGTCGCGCCTTTGTGGATCGCCCTGCCCTCCGATAAATGCTATCGGGCACTCGAAAACTCCCCAGCGGTTCTTCAGAAATGATTCGCACTAAAATTGAAAATCTTAAATTAATTAAATTAGAGATTCTTCAGAAACTATTCGTATTAAAGTCGAAAACCTTGGATTACTTATATTAATTTGGTAAGGTGAACTAATGATCAAAAATCAAGCTACACCGGACGCGCAGATTTCTGGCGAATTATTTCGGTACCTATTGTTGAAACGTGTTTTTTAGGGACAATGTGTAAACCATTTGCGGGCATATCCAGCAATATCTATTCACTGTAACATGAATGTCTCATTGAACCAAGGATTACCGTCGCGCAATGTCCCGTGACCGTCTCCGTTGTAAATAATTATGGGAAAGTACTCCCCTACCCGTTCGACTTATTTCATGGGACTTGCGCGATGGGTCCGAATTCTTAAAAGTATAGTCAGCCGTGTAACCAAGGCACTACAGTATTCTGTATAGCAATAATTACGATAACGTGTAAATAGTAGTCGACACGATTAAGGCCCATTTTCGTGAATCACGTCGGTACTATTTCCGAGATTTACTCCTAATTCCTCGTCATGGGAAACGATGGGGTACGTTGTTCCCTCTTTAGAGTAGACCCCTGTAAAGTGTATCCATATTCGTAAACTCGGTCGACCGAGTATTGTTTCGTTTGACAAATATTATTTATTTCGAGCGCCTACGCATATATATTAATATATTTCGTTTTGTCACATCTCTATCTGTAAATATACCACACGTGTACATAAAAGGCACTGTATGTGTTGTTAACGAATAAAAGGAATATAGGTAAAAGAAGGGCAGACTTCAAACGTCCGGAATAACGCATTCCCTTCGATCCTCCCAATCCTGCAAAAGGAAAAAGAAATTCATTTCGGCGAGGGTGGAGGACAGTATGGCCGAGTTCAGATAACGCCTTCCAAGAAATTAATTTTCGGCCGTCCCTCTTCCAGGATCTCCCGCTCAATATTTTACTCACCTGCCCGCTCATCGATAGATCATAGAAAGCAGCTTTCCGCAGTACGCTGAGTCGCTGCTGCCAATTTTTTATAGGGTACCTCTTCTTCGATCTGAAATTTACATTCGACAATTATTCCGGAACAAAGGAACGATTAATACCCATACCTTGGCACAAATTCTTCGTCCCTGTTCCTGTGGCTCGATTCTAGTTCATATGGATTTTTTTTCGCATATGAATAATTCCCATGAAAAATGGTGTCCCATTGCGAAGTCGCGTCATTGGTCAGCATTTGAAAGTCGTACACGAAATTGTCAATTCTGTATGTAATCAATTCGTATGAACTCGAGAATCGAGTTTATCCTACGTCAACCGTGGAGAAGAAATTAGCAGACTTCACCCCTTTCGCCGTGTCGTCGTACCGTTTATCCCTAATCCTGGCGGAACCGCAGCCAATAGGACAAACAATCTCTTAGCGGCCTCCAGGGCTTAAGCGCGCCCCCGCACGGTAAGTGTACTTACCCTCTGCCCGAGGTCCATAAAGATAAATAACATCTCCCCGCGCTACTTTCGCCCCTCTCCAGGTCGCCCCCCACGAGGCCGATTCCCCTCCGAGAGCGTCCCGCCCTTGTTAGCGATACTTTCCCTGGCTGCGTGGAGAATCGCGCGCAGGGTTCTTCTCTCGGCGAAATAACGACAATGTCATAGCTCCGGGCCGATTCGCCGCGGAGCTGCGCCACGTGGCCTAGGATTGGACGCGGACATGCTAATATGGCGCTCGTTCCGAGACATTAACCTCAAAGCTCGGATCTCGACGAGTCGCCGCGTCTTGGTCCGGCCCGGTGTCGAGGGCCTCGCCCGCTGCGTCCAGCGAGAACGGCCACAGCGCTTTGTTCTCGGATGACTCTAGGTGCATTGTCAGAAATTTCGGCAAGACGAATCAGGGGTTTCGAAGAAAAAGGGTTGATCTACTCTTCCGATCCCTGGGAAGTACAGCGACATTTATAGAAAAGGAGAAAAAGAGCAATTTAGCGCAGGTCGGCGGCGGCGTTGCGCTTCGCTCGTGCCTAATAACAAACAAATTCAAAGTACAAAATATCAAAAAACTGGCAAGATCAAAAGTACCGTTGAAATTTTGGGTTTAGACTTTGCTGTTACCACTTTCTGGGAGACCAAGTCCAAGAAGATAGATTTTGCTCATCACCGGTCATGCCTCGGCCACAGCGCTTTGTTCTCGGATGACTCTAGGTGCATTGTCAGAAATTTCAGCAAGACGAATCAGGGGTTTCGAAGAAAAAGGGTTGTTCTACTCTTCCGATCCCTGGGAAGTACAGCGACATTTATAGAAAAGGAGAAAAAGAGCAATTTAGTGCAGGTCGACGGCGGCGTTGCGCTTCGCTCGTGCCTAATAACAAACAAATTCAAAGTACAAAATATCAAAAAACTGGCAAGATCAAAAATACTGTTGAAATTTTGGGTTTAGACTTTGCTGTTACCACTTTCTGGGAGACCAAGTCCAAGAAGATAGACTTTGCTCGTCACCGGCCAGGCCTCGGGTCGAGGGCTTTGCCTACTGCGGAGGTGCAGAGGTCCTGCTAATATCTCGCGCGGCTCGGCTTTTTAAGGACACCTCTTCGCCCGGTTGGGCTCTGAATTTATCCCTAGGGACCGCCGCAGGTCGTCCCCTGCCCCCGTTTCCATTCGCCGCGGTCTTTTCGGCCGATTATGAAACTCGACTGCGAACACGCAGCTTAGCCGACTCTCACGGTAATCCCAACGCACGACTTTGGGCGTCGCCAACCGATTTTCCGGCAGCTTCGACTTTGGCCCGTGCCAACATATGCATCCGCGATGACATATTGTCAGTCAATTGGCGCCTCGTTTGCGCGCGTGGGAATTACCTGTGGGACGATTCGGTAAAATTGGAAAAGGAGGGAAATCATTTATAAATCGATCGAATTCAAAGCTTTGTTAATCCGGGGTTAGATACTTCCTGGGGCAATCCGCGCACCTGTTAAGATGGCGAGTTTGCGGGCGTTTTACGAGGGCAGTAATTGCGAGCGGAAGGGCCGCGGCAACGGAAGGACACTCTTCTGGCGAGCACCTTGATTTACCGAGCGATATTTCGCCGGCGCTCGCGCGAGCGACAATGGAGGCGCGGCTGACATTTTGCTCCGAATTATTGCCGGGGCTCGTGGCGAGCCGGTGACTTTGTACTTTTTCGCTCTTCGGCCCGGGCCGGGACGTTTTCTGCCTTTTTGTTTCGCCGGCCCTTTGTTACGGCCGCTTCATCGCGCACCGACCTCGCGGATTTATGCGTCGCGCTCCGCGCGACCGTAGCTCGCCCGGCCCTGGGCTAACTTCGGGCGCCCGTACTCGCGCTCCAATTGGCTCCGCCATTTTCCACAAGAACACCGATATCGATGGATTCATATACATTTAATATTATACTTATAAAATAATACCGTATTCCCCAAGAACTTCGACATTAATGGATATATAAATATTTATTATTATACATTTAAAATCACGGTAACGGAGGATTAAATGTACATCGCTATGTAATAAGAAGTATAGAATTTTACAATGGGAAATTTTTCATATTGTAGCCATAAATTTGACATAATGTAACTCGTCCTCGCACGATGCCGCCCGAATATGGCGGCGAGCCGGCAATAAAAGCGGTTTTATCTTGCGCGTGCCATTACCCCCTTGATTCGGAGGGTTCCAATTTACATCGCTATCGGCGCTTCGGCGAGATAAGTTCATTTAAATAAATTAGTAATGCTATCTCCCGCTTTTAAGAGAGACCGCATGCCAGCTCCGGCAGGGGGGCGGATTAAATGATATTTTATCAATTTTCGTCGCGATTCGCTGCGCCGTCCCCCCGGCGTACGGAAGTCTTCTTTCCTCGTTACTGCCCCGTCGATGAATCATCGGAAACCAGGATTCGCCGGTGCACCCTGAAACCATATATTTCTGTCATTACGGAACCCTAAATATGAGGCGTATCGGTAATCGAATGTTAACTGAAAAAAAATTCCCCGAAGAACGGAGGAGCAGAGGATCGCCGAAGAGCAGGAGATTTTTCCAGCGATCCGCAGACGCTTTTCGCCGGTCCTTTCCGCACGCGGAACGGTGCAGGAAGGCAGGACAATATAATGGGGCATAACAACGGCGTTAACACGCAGTGCCCGACCCCGGACCCGACCCGCGGCAACCCCTGTGAATTACACCTCTGATAATTACTAGAAATTAATGCCGCAGCCTCACCGCCTCTATTGTGCCCGGCGAACGCGAATATCCCGACAAATCCTGCTTACGGTCCCACTTACTTTCCGGTATCCCTGGATATCCCTCTTAACTCTATCGATTTAACGAGGAAAATCAACAGTTTGAAATTCCCCAGCTCAAGAATATTAAATGCGATACTTTTTAGGAAGAATACATCTATTAGTTCAGGGTGCGAATCTTTCCAATGATCGAGGAGCGAAGGAGTAAGCGCCGCCATCTTGGACGCCATCTTGGAGAGACTTCGCAGTATCGGTTTAAAATACATTTCTACTCGCCAAAATGCCAGGAATAATCGAAACAAAATAAAAACGAGGACGTTTAGATAAGAAACGTCAACTTTTGGAAATTTTTAATTCCACAGATATTAAGTTTAATATGTTTTGGGAATAATTTCGAAAAGTTTTTAGAGTGCGGGTCTTTTTCAATGATCGAGGGGTGGCGGATTAAGGGATCGACTGCCGTTTTGGAGGGGTTTCCGCAGGATCGGTTTAGAATACATTTCGGCTCGCTAAAGTGCCAGAAGTAATCGGAACGAACCTTAAGATCAGTTACAAATCCCCTCGGGTCGGCCCTTATGTGTGCGGTGACGCATACGAGCGCATATTTATGCACCCTCTAGGATGCGGCGCGAGCTCATACATATATCGGTCGCATTAGTCGAATCACATGGCGAAGCTAATGCGAGGAAAAAATGAGTTGCCTTTCCGAACCGGGTGGAAATTCTTTTCGACGTGTCTCGGCATTTTGGATTTTCGGGGCTAGGCGGTACCTAGAATAAAGCGCGACGGGGGTCGTACAAGAACCTGAGGGTTCGCTTTCCACGGTTGTCATCTTGACACGGGAAATATATGCCTGAGCGATATATTCCTTCGATGAGATGTGCTCTCGATGTCGGCGAAGAAGGGAAACTTCTCAAGACGGAAGCCGCGTAAAAAGAATCTTTCGGAAGCTCCCTCGCCGGAAGGGAGAAATTACGTCAAAAGTCTCGAGAATTTATCGGAGCACTTTTTGAACTTTGCCTCGCGGGATTAGCATATTATTTCTATGGTACCGACCAGCCGGGGCGCCGGGGAACGACGTGGCGTTCTCAGATATGTAACGCGCGGGAGCATATCAAATATGTTGATAAATGATCCCTTTGAACGGCGAATACGCGGTTCCGGCTTTGGCCCTCTTTCTATCTCCCTTTCTCCGAAAGTGAAGCATTTGAATGTCAGAGGGAAGGAGACGCCGCTCGCTCTCTAGACCGTGGAAGCTTATTTCGGAATCGAAGATTCCGCGCATCCACTTTAAGTATCCAGTTTTAGGTGTCTAGAGGTATCCGGGAGACGCGAAGACAAATTGCCTGGACGAGGGGAGAGAAAATAAAGAAAACGAGTTTCCTTCCGTTCGTCCAATCAGGAGTGACCATTCACTCTTTGATATTCTACATACTCCTGTATAGGAAACTATCGATTGCACCTTGGCCACACAATTCTTATGGGTTTGAATAAACTCTACCTGGGAAATAGCATCGATGTAAGTTATAAATAAAATCCATTCAATAGTTTTTTTTTAATCAAAATCGCGTCTTATGTACCTGGAGGAAATTATGACTACGGCCGTTTTTTCTTTTAATCTGAATACCTTTATCAGTAAACGGTATGGATTGTATTTTTAATTTCATGGTAGGCCACGTCGGTCGGTGAATTCTGGTGAATTGCATCTGTAGGTCAAGGAGATTTCTACTATACTTATACGTAATGTGGATGTTGATCTCTGGTTTATCTCCTATGGGTACATGATAAATTCCCAAATCTCGATAAAACGAAAACCTAAAATTTCGTAAAAATAGATTGTCATAGCTAAATACTAACGTCAGTTGGGTAAAAATATGCATTGTTTTATTTTATTATTTGTAGGATTTAAATATTGACCCACGTTCACATATACGGTGGCGCCACAGTATTTGAACTGCGAAGTGAGCTGAAGTTTCTTATCTTAGTCATGGACGTATCGAAGCTGTGCATCTTCTGGATTCGTGATGCGATTTGAGGTTAAGTGAGGTTAAGTATGGAGGACTGCGAGCTTGATTTTAGTGAGCTTTCGAGCGAACCAGAGTTTGTGGGGCGAATAACACAATTTCACAAGTCGGTGGATAAAATTAAAAATATCTTAGAATTGGTCAACAATTCCCAACTATATGACAGTCTTTCAAATTCGGACAAATTGAAATATAACCTGTACATGTCGTTTAGCTTGAACAGTTTGTTCTGGATGTACCTGCGTATGGAAGGTAAGTCATCAATGTGCAGCATATTTATCAGGAGGACATGAAGGCATAGATAATGTTCCTATACTAATTTGATTTCAGGTATTGACCCACTGAATCATCAAATAAGAGCAGAGAACGAGAGGTTAAGGCAGTACATGGCTCGTGCAAAACAAATCCATGATCGCAATACTTTGATGCCAAGAGTAAACAGAGATGTGGCGCAACGATTTGTTAGGAGCAGCTTATGGGAATCAAGAGATGCTAGAGAAAATCGCAGAGATAACAACACATAATAAATCGTTGACTTGTTAAGTTTAATATGTAAGTTACTGTACTGTTTCAACATGTTACGTTTTAAATAACAAATCTTTTTTACTGTCTAGATAAATAAAGATTTATTTTTAACAAGTTTCATTAACACCTATCCATGGAAATGTGTAATGACACCTCACAGATGGTATTCTTTGTTTGATACGTAAATCAAATAATTTAGAATATTCTCATAGAAAATTAGTACATTACATGTTAAATATACCAGATGACTCAAAAATGTCTAAAATACAATTAATGAGAAAATTTCCAGATAAATCATCCTAGCAGCCATTTACGAATCGATGCCTCCTTTGCACATCCACGCAAATCGAACCACCGATTCCCCAAGCCCATCACGAGGAGGTTGCTGCTCAATGGAGCCCACCTAGGAGCACTAAGCTGTCAACCTAGACACCCATCGTGTCACCTCTCCATCACGAGATGTCGAGGTGTCACGACAGGATTTTCTTCATTTTTTCCCTCGGGAAGAAATGGCCTTAAACTAAACTTTAAAACTACCGCAAATACTTAATATTACATTAACTTAATCTACACAAGGGACCACTTTCTGATAGAAAATTTTCAGAAATTGTTGAGATCCTCACCTTCAAAACATGTCCAAGGGAGCAGAGGCTAATTAGATTATTTTAATTGTCTACGTATCAGAGGTTAGGGTCGGCTTCTGTTATCCAGGGGAATTTCACCCAACCGAAAATATTGTTGACGGTTGGGGGATTGGAACTTTTTTTCAAATCGGAAGACCATAATTACCGTCGTCCCTTCACCCGAACGCAGGTACCTGAATGATACCTTTGTCTTCCTGCTGAACGATCATAACATTACGGATTTTCCCTAAGGTGATGTGAAAAGGGCATCGGAGGGGTCAATAGGGGTCGTATGAAAGTTTTCTCCAAAGTGGATGTATCGCATCGTTAAAAATTTTACCGAATGAAATTTATTTATATATTTACAGAGAATTTTCATGTATCACATTTAATTGCGCTTACTGGAAGTTATGCTTATTAACGTGAGTACGACCTTAGCGACTGCGTAACGAAAGTATGAAATAGTTTTAGTGGAAAGCCACTAGGAGCAGGGTCACCTCGAAGAGTTTCTAAATCGGGCATGGACTCGCCCTACTACTGTTTCAAACCTGTTTAGACTTTATGTCGTAAGCTTGTTCTTTTCCATTATATGTAAGATCCGCAAGTTGTTGCAAGAACTGTTTATCAATTCAAGACGAATTTATGTTTCTCTGGAAGAAAATACGTGCGTTCATAAGTGCCAATCGAAGTGATTATTACTGTATCTTGTGAGGTGTGTTACTAACCTAAAAAGTTATCATTGTTAAGTGTTGTACTGTTTATTGTACTGGGTTTTTCTTATGGAGTTGTATTTCTTTTACTGTAGGTAGTGTAAAGGGAAAAGGAGATGCAACTATGCTTCTAAGCAGATGTTCCAATACTCTGTGGGCTGTACGGTATGTGAGGAATATTCAAGTATTGTCGTCAAACCTCAAGTTGAACGATTCTGAGAAAAGACCAAATGTACGACACTATAAAAACTTTGGTCACCGTCGGGACAAAGAATTTCCATATAGGATGATCTCAGGATTGATCGTAGTATTTATATTTTACTCAACAATTATTGATTGGAAGTGGTAAGCACAGATAGATTTTAATATACTTGAGTACTCCTAAAAAAATTAGACTTCTATTTTATCTCTACTGATTTAAGTTTTGATTATTTGGTTATGTATCGATATAATTGCAACAATTGCCTTTACAGGATTAAGTCAAAGCTGTTTCGAAAAGTCGATGCTGCTCAAATATTGCAGGATGTAGAAGAGGCAAAGGATAAGCAAGTAGATTACGAACCTGAAGAGCCTAAAAAGAAAAAGAGCAAAAAGCAGAAAATTGGATTCCGTGACAGGAAGGTTGTATAACTTTTTTTTAGTTTATCCGTGTAACGGTATGTTTGTTACATGGCTGAAATAACCAACGTCTGTATTTTAGTATCCTATATAATGTTTAGTAAAGTTTTCTTAAAATGTATAATGTGCTTATGTTTTCTTGATAAAGAAACATTTTATTTTAAAAGTGATACCCTAGATATCCTGTGCGTACTCATTCATTCATGATCAAAGATACAACATATATTTAGATCAGTTACCAAATAATCGTAAAAAGTGAGCTAAATTGGTTTTTGACTTTTTATATTTTGTGCTTAAAGAAAAACTGTCCGTCTACCAAGGGCATCTCATTCTGAAAAATGCCCAGGTATTCATGCCAAGTTTCGAGTAAAACTCTTACAAAGTTCTCATTACGAATTTGAAAACTGTATCGAAAATTATATAAAAATTGCAGAATTCTTACAGATAATAGAGTACGAAAATAGGATGAGAGCGTATTCAACGCCTGATAAAATCTTTCGTTATTTCGCGACTGTAAAAGTTACTAGCTTGGAGGGTACTGAGGTCTACATGACGCCCGACGATTTTTTAAGAGCTATTACACCTGGCATGAAACAACCAGACGGTAAAATACAAATATCCTTTAATTACCAAGTAATTTTAGCACTTGATGCATAACTAACAAAAGGGAGTGGTTTGTCTGAACTTTCCATATGCACTATCTTTCTCTGTATCTGTACCTTTAGTATTCAGTACGCCTATTTCTTAGCTGTTATTGCAGACCTGAAATAATTCCTTGGACCCTTATTTCTGAGTACTTAACAAATTTAAAATGATTAATATATGACATTTATAGTTGCCAATCATTTAACATTATCATCAACTACCAATTAATGCATCCTGTGAATGTGTTAATTGATAAACCGATAACTGATGACGATAATAAATATAATAACTGCATGCTGCGTTAACACTTGCGCTTTGCTGTTAATACACAGATAATCGAATACGAAAATCGTATAAGGCATTACTCGACGCCGGACAAAGTGTTCCGATATTTCGCGACTCTTCAACTTACAATGACCGATGCAACCGAGATCTACATGACTCCTGACGATTTCCTAAGATCAATGACTCCCGGCGTTAAGCAACCGGATGGTAATTTCTTAGATCATCTATTGTAATAATTTTTAACATCTTCCAGACATTTGTATCTTTAAATTTCTTTTATACCTTTGAAATAAGTGACTTTATTTCAGCGAATGAGATAAAAATTTTGCAACCAACGCATTATTAACATTACAGTTTGGATAACGATACAAGGATTAAGTAAATAGGAGCTGTATTATATTTATTTTCAGCCTGCTCGCAAAGCTTTTATACCTAATGCTTATAGACATCTCTTACAAAAAAAACAATTAAGTAGCATTTGCCTGAGGTTTGATTTCCTGTATCCAACACTACTCTTTGCATGCAGTTTGACACTTATTGCTTCAAGAAAAGTATTGCTAGACCATATATAAATTAAAGTATCGTCACATAATATATAGATCATCCTGGAATCGTTACATATACATCAATAGTAGTGAGAATCCTAAGGTGAAACTACTGGCTTGAATTCCAACTCGATCATTATTTTTGACAAGGAATTGCACCCTCTCCTAATCTCACATTTAAACCAACAAATATTTTCCTGGTACTACAATAATCTTCCTGTATTTCTAGGCCTCGGTTTAGATAAGTACAGAAGATATGATTGCAAGGTACGTAGAAATGTTGGTATTCATTGAGCTCTTTAGTTCTGCAACGTATGAAAAGTCGTTTAATCGATTGAGATTTTATTACAGAATATTCAAACGAAGATGGAATTGGAATTGGACAAGGACAGCATTTTTTTCAAACTAGGCAGCTCCGGACTCATTACATTCTCAGATTATATATTTTTGCTCACTGTACTATCCAGTAAGTACATGAACTTTTCATTTTCAGTATCCTAACTACAATTATGAATTACACCCTACACCGTGGTATATATTTTAGCATCCAGGCGTCATTTTGAAATCGCATTCAGAATGTTTGATTTGAATGGTGACGGAGATGTCGATTCAGAAGAGTTTGGAAAAGTAGCAACTCTCATTCGTCAGCAGACCAGCATTGGAAACCGACATCGTGATCACGCCAACACTGGCAACACCTTTAAAGTAATATACACATAGTAAAAAAATCTAGGAAAATCGAGGTCCATGTCATTCAAGCAAACATCAGAACATTTTTATTTACAGGGCGTTAATTCAGCGCTGACCACGTATTTTTTTGGACCCAACTTGAAGCAAAAATTGACTATCGAGAAGTTCTTAGATTTCCAGGAACAGTTGCAGAGAGAAATTTTGATCCTAGAGGTGATGATCGATTGATATCAGATGAATAAAAAATATCCTTTGCTTCGCAAGACTGACATTAATTGTTGTTGCAGTTCGAGCGGAAGAACCCTGATGACAACGGGAACATCTCCGAGGTAGATTTTACAGAATTATTATTGGCGTATGCTGGATATCCTGAGAAGAAAAAGGCTCGTATGTTGAAGAGGGTGAAAAAAGCGTAAGTATTCTTTCGTTAAAGAAAAAACATTCTGATATTTATTTCCTCTAACTTAAATAGAACTATTTGTCGTACAGTTTTAAAGACTGTTCAAAGGGTGTCAGCGAAGAGGACTACTTGAAGTTCTTCCATTTTCTCAATAATATTAACGACGTAGATACTGCTTTGACGTTTTACCACATAGCTGGTGCATCGATCGATCAAGGTATTCTTTCCAACTTACTCGATTTATTTTATGTCTTTTTTTTATTTATAATATTGCTAAATTAATGGAATTTATCATTCATTTCAGCTACCCTAAAGCACGTTGCGAAAACTGTGGCACATGTAGACCTCAATGATCATGTTATTCAAATCGTATTCACAATCTTTGACGAGAATTGTATGTACCTTTCATTTAACCTATCGCTGGTTTTAATTTATAAATTAATTAATATTTGCAAATAATATTTACAGTGGATGGTCAATTGAGCAATCGTGAATTCGTAGCAGTGATGAAGAACAGAATGCTCCGAGGTCTGGAGAAACCAAAAGATACTGGATTCATCAAGCTAATTCAGTCTATAATTAAATGTGCGAAAAACTCATCCGCTGTGCCATTTGACAAATAATAGTGCATCTCATAGTATTATAAAAGTGTTCTGTACATAAAACTCTCTGTGCGCTAATTTATAGGGAATGCCGTCTCTGTTATTGTTAAATGTTAACATCACCGATATCTATTCTGATGTCCTAATGATACTTGTCTCCGTTCCTACATACTTATTTATGAAACATTGTATAATGTCATAAGTTACCATTTTGATGTACCTTGTACAGGGAACGTCATGTGCAACGTAATCATTTTATTGTATTATGAATATTAAGTTGCATTTAATACAGCAGTACCTATGTACTATGAATATTTGGAGGAAATGTTTTAACGTCATTCGAGTATAGAAGGGAATACAATGTCACGCGCCAGCTTTCACGAAACCGTGATTATTAGAGCGTAGATTACAAAAACAAACTCCTTCTCCGACGAAGATGGAAAACAGCTCAGTATGAGTTTCTATCTCAAACAAGGAACATCCTTGTTATTCTAAATTTAATTTCTGTGAAATCATCGAATTTTGTATTTCTTTTTTTGGAGTCAGACAAACGTTTAAATGGGTGCAAAACACTTCTTATTGTTGCAAGCTTTAATATGTTTATTTTGTATTATGGGACCAGAAACAAGTGCAGCTAAAATTAAAAGTTTCAATCCAGGTGTTCCATCAGGTAAAGCAAATATATAATTTCAATCTATTAACATAATTATCTGTGACATAAATAATAATGTCTTACAGATTCACACTGGACCGCTTCTAATGTAAAGACTATTGAAATTGAACCAGAGGCCGAGGTGCCAAGAAAAGTTATGGCTGATTTATTACGCAAGGACCAATTCTTTCAGTCAGTTAATATTTTATTTTTAGTAGTAATTTATATGAATTGGATTAAATCACACATAAGCCTTTATCGTTAATTTCTTTTTTACAGAGACATTTTCTTTGAACATTCGGCACCTTTCAAAGTTCAATTTGGTCATGTGTGCGAAAATCCTAAAGAATGGGAACAACGCTTTGAACGAAGAGACTTTGAACTGAATCACCATCAGGGCAAGGTAAAAAGTACTTGTATATTTTCGAGCCAATGATTCGACGATAAAATTTATTAATATTAATATATATTTCAGGTTCTTTGGGGAGACAAGGATGGAGCTTATGGTGAACATTATTGGGATTTAAATCATGGCAAAGGGAGGTAAAACTTTAATGTACAGTAATAAAGTGAAAATTGTTCTCCGTTTTGTAAATAAATGATGGTTGATTACAACGGATTTTATTTTTTACATTTATTGTAAAAATACAAAACTGAAATTACTTCAGATTTTAGACATATGAATAATTCGGACACCCGCGTTAGACTAAACGCTTCTTTGTTCTCGCTTATAAAGATGTCGCGAATGGGATCTGATATGCTTATATTTATAATGGTATAACTTTGATAAAAAATCGTCAAATATATATTTTTTTAATGAGAAATCATTTTTATCGAATAAATGTGGACCGAAAACAAGTTTTCCTCCGAAAGTCTTTTGTAGTGACGCGAGCTGTTCCAATTCGGCCGAGCAATTGACGCGACAAAATTTCAGTTGGATTTTCTGACAAAACTTAAAATCAGTAAAATTTTACCGAAGGTACTTAACGTATCCCGAATCTAAATTTCATTATTTTACATTTGTTCGAATAATTGTAGCCAAATCAGAGATGGAGGAGGATTGTCCGCCTAATGTCTCCGATGAAGATCCTATCGTGCAATGTGAAAGAAAACTGGGAGAACCACCTTCTCTTGAAAACGTGAAAATTAGCGACAATGTTGCGGAACTAATTGAGAATGGTATAAGAGAATAATTTCTCCAGGTTATGTGAATAATTCTTTTAACCAAGTAAATTCTTTCATTATCGATTAATATTCGAATTCCGTTCTAGGGGGCGCTAACGAAGACCGGTTGGTAAGCTACGACAAGTACTGGATCGACAAGCTTCAATGTATGGATGAGACACACACAAAGCAGAATAAACTTGACATAATCGAAGCGGAGAAGACGTTAAGGAGGCTCATAGAATTTGCCGAGGGAGGTCCAGGGAAAGCTTGTCCTCAAAACAGAAATAAAGTAAGTTCGCAGAGTCATTATAAAATTTTTATTTTAATTTAACATTGCTAGACTCATTTTACTCTCCATAAATATTTTAATAATAGGTCTTGACTTTACAGGTGAAGAACTGTTACATCTCGTTTCAAGGTAAAACATTGCAATGTGCGTCGGCAGTGCAGGAATTTGTCGAATGCGTCGACAGAATGATGTACAAGGCTGTCCATACCGACCCAACAACGTCGACCGATAAGACATCTGCTTTTATCGACCGCTTGAATCGAAGATAATTTCACGCATCATTTTTCATTTCACATAAATTAATGTGCGAAATACAGTGACAATGTCAAATCTCTGAGGACGGTACACATATTCGCTGTGCATGATTACTAATAAACTTTTGGACGGTTAAAAACTGTTTATAAACTCGTGTGGATCGCGAATTGTTATCACGTAAATGATATACGAGGTTTATCCGGTGGCCGCGTGTGTCGCCACCTGCATAATCAGATCGGATTTAAACAGCTACGAGGGAGGACAAACCACGGGAGCCGCAAAAGTGGAAGACGCCATTTTAATTTATTTCTCGCAAACAAGTGGGACCCTAATCAAACAAGTTTGCATCCCTGGCAAACCGAGGCTTAATTAGAGGGGGCCCGCGGTTATTTATTAGAGCTCACTCGCCGACGCCATGGCAAAGGTACACTCTTATCGAGGCAGATTATCTCACTCTTCTCCGTTGCTCCGCTTTCATACTGCCGCTCTAAATAAGTATTTGCATTGAAAACATTTCCCTAACAATAGAAAGCCCCGCTAATACGACACTCTTTGTAGCAGCGATCCCGAAACCACCTCTTCCAGCAAAACAATTACCGAATATTCAGCCACCGTTGGAAATCCTTAAAATATCGTAGGATACACCAAAAGGTGAGACAAAAGAAATTTGCATCGGCCGGGAATCGAACCCGGGCCGCCCGCGTGGCAGGCGAGCATTCTACCACTGAACCACCGATGCTCTTGAAAGAACCTGCTTTTAATAACTCCACGAACGATATTGACTATATTTTATGAATATCCGTGACGTTACACATACAATAATCAATGTATAGCGTCATTCATTAGTTGCCGCTACCGCGTGCTGATTTAAACAGGCGTGAGTGAGGGAATAATTGCAGAAAAACAATGGGATGGGATATAACAAAAAAAATGTAAACAATTTTTGTATTCTATACAGCAAATTGCATATTTAGGAAAAAAAGGAATGAGGGGAAAAAGTAATTGCATCGGCCGGGAATCGAACCCGGGCCGCCCGCGTGGCAGGCGAGCATTCTACCACTGAACCACCGATGCTGCTGAGAGACAGCTCTTACAGACATATTGATCACCGGTGATACATATAGTATTTTATATGTGTTTCAGAAATGTAGGTTATAAAACGACGTATTTTCTTATTTTTCCAATATATCGAGACGCATATACCAAGGAATATAATTTTAAGAGGAGTCTGATAATGACGCCAGTTGGCACGAAGTCTGAAAGACCTCATCGCAAAAGATCCGTCCCTTTGTGCGATACGATTAGCACGACGCAGGAAGTCCCGCACCTGTCCTTCCGCGATTTGTCCTGCACACCATGCATAATCATGAGACTGCTCGGCTCATTAGAATCCTAATTCGAGTTAGAGCTAGACTAAGACTATCTCATACTTATTAAAAAAAGAAAGAAAATAGTGCTAACGAAAGTGCTCTCGGACTAAAAAGTGACGTGAAGTAATTTTTGTAATTGCCTTTGCGTCTTTACACTGAAGATTCAAGTTTGAGCCATTACGGCATAATCTGGAAGACAATGTCGACAGATAAGGTCTGAAAAGCGCTGAAAACGAAGAAAAGAATCGTGATCCGCAACATGGCGGCGAACGATAGACTGCCAGTCTTTCCAACAAGAGGCAAGCAGGCCCAAATGAAGATGCGGATAATATCGGCCAAGAGGGGCCACGATTTGCTGAAGAAGAAGGTGAATGGTCTGCAGATGCATTTCCGCACCACAATGGCACGGCTGATCGAGAACAAGACGTCCATGGCGGAAGCCATGAAGGAGGCAGCGTTCTCTTTAGCTGAAGTCCGATTTGCAGCCGGCGACGTCAATCAATTCGTACTTCAGACTGCAGGCAAGGCCCGAATCAAGGTCCTGACAACATGCGAAAACGTCTCCGGTGTTAACATTCGGGTGTTCCAGTATTTCGAGGAAGGTGCGGACTCTTACGAGTTCGCCGGCTTGGCAAGAGGTGGCCAACAGGTGACTTTAAAAGGATGCATTGCGAACAAAGAGTGCATCAAGAGATACATCCGAGACGAGTGATATTAAATTCGAAATTTCGCTAGCAGGTGGCCAAGCTGAAAAGGAACTACCGACGAGTGATCGCATTGCTGGTCAATCTGGCCTCTCTGCAGGACAGCTACAAGACCCTCGACGAAATGATCAAGAACACCAATCGCCGTCTTAACGCGATCAAGCACGTCCTTTTGCCTCGGCTAGACCGCACTCTGAAATATATCGTCACGGAATTGGACGAGCGTGAAAGGGAGGAGTTCTGCAGACTGAAGAAGATCCAAGACAAGAAGAAGAGCGGCACCAAGTTATCCTCCCAAATGGCCGCTGGAGAACCTGCCCCAGTTCGAGTGTTATGCGCCTTGGAAGAAGAGGACGAGGATCTTCTCTTTTGACGAAGCTTTTATTTATTCGAGGCTTTACACGTACACATATTCGATAAACTAAGCAACTTCTCTTTTGGAATTCGCGAGCTTCGGCTTGGATGAGACGAATTACCCCTTTATTGGTTTGCGTGTGTCTCTTTGGAAGGGAGGTTGGAGGGTTGAGGGGTTGGTCGACTTCGGCTCTCATTATCATATCCCGGTGTTTGGCGGCGGTTAAGGTCGGCTTTATGGGCTGTATTTTCTCGGTATAATTGGGCCTCGCGAGTCCACCTTTTCGCCGGATCGGCGCGGCGGTTCTGCAGGCCCAAGTCAGGCCCTTGCCGAAAGCCCTCCAGGCATTTATTATCCTGCAGCCCCCCTTTTTACGGGGAAGAGGAGGAAATTTATTAGGGCGCTCGCTATGTAAACAATAGTGCGATTATAGTCTTCCAATGGCTATTCCACGCCCAACGCGGAAGTTTAACCTGTACCAGTTAAGAGTATAAAAAATATTCAGAGCCGTATCTTTGTTAGATATTTATTTAACTTTACAGATTATCTCCAAGTACACCTTATACAGTTTTGGAATTCCCTAGGAATCTCTATCTCTTCTATGGGATCTTCTACATGCACCATTTCTCTTCTCTCTTGTCGTCCTCCCTCAGACACTATTTCCATTTCCCGATCGTTATCGTTTCCCTTAGTCCCCAATCTGCGATCTCGCATCTTATTTACCCTGAAGAGGTGCGAACACGCCTCGTTGGAGACCCCCTCGATTCCGGCTCGAGAAGCCAGTAAAGCTGGCCCCCGACCGAGGTGGAATGCACGTGCGCGGGTTGTGCTCCTCTCTCGTGATTGGCGTTGCGGTCGGTGGTGGGGGGGCGCGCCGAGATCTGGCAACGTGGAGGGGATAAAGAGACGCGCGGAGATCTCGCGCGGCGATGGGAGGCGTTAGTCAAGCGCCGACCTTGCCGGACGGAGGTTCGAGCGGGAATTGATTCGTGTGGGGCCGGCTCGCTAATCCGCGTTTTCCCCAATTTCGCGCCTTCCGTGACACGGATTTAACTAAATCCCCGACACGTGAATAAAACCACGGGAAGTTCGAACGGTAGACTCGCAAGACTAAACCAAGTTCCCTTAAAAATTACAGTGAGTCGCGGGCAGCTCTCCGGGTCTAAGAAGTGGTGGGAAATTTGAAAAACTGCGACAGAAGTGAGGTCTCGCCAAAAGTGCGCAGGAAGATTCGATCTGCAAGGAACATTGGAATCTTGAAGAAGGGCTCGCCGATTTTTCGATCGACCCGGAGCAATTATTAAAAATAAAATGGTAGCCAGGAAAGGGAGTTCGCCAACAGCAAGCCAGATCTCTTCCACGTTCGTCCTGAGATCATAAGACCATGCGCGACCTGGGGGGGTCACCTCACGGCGTGGGATCGTTAGCGCCGTGGACAACGCGAACCTTGGATGAGGATCCGATCGAATCACCGGGATCTCCAGGATTAGGCCTTCGTTTGCGGCCTAATCCGGGGAATTAGATCTGGGGGGTCCTGGTCTAGCATATATTTTCTTCATAGTCAAGCCGGGGTAGGTCTAGTGTAGGTAGCAACTGGATCGCAAGAGCGCCGTGTCCTGGTCTAGCAAGATGCCGCGCAACACCAGAAAATTCGACATGTACGACTCCAGGACCTGGTGGTTGTTGTTGACGATGTTTGTTAGGACTATTTGGTGCGCCCATGGAGCTTGCGAGCCGATCAGGATCGAGATGTGCAGAGGTCTTGGATACAACGTCACCGCCATGCCCAATCTCGTGGGTCACGAGATACAGGGCGATGCAGACTTCACCTTGCAGACGTTCAGCCCGCTGATACAGTATGGATGCAGGTCAGTCATGGAACCTCTATGTAGACTAATTTAAATTTCTCCAGAATCCTGCCTCAATCAAAACTCCAACCGATTGCAGCGCCCAATTGCACCTGTTCCTGTGCTCGGTGTACGCACCAATGTGCACCGAGAAGGTGCCCTCGCCGATCGGCCCTTGTCGAGGGCTTTGCGAGCAGGTTAGGGCTAGGTGCTACCCGGTGCTTCAAGGTTTTGGGTTCCCCTGGCCGGCTGCTCTGAATTGTTCCAAGTTCCCTCCGGAGAACAACCATCAACACATGTGCATGGAAGGCCCCGGGGAGCCTGGACCGGTCAATCCGATACAGGTGAGAGAAATCCGAAAATCCTCGAAAAAAGGTGCCACCCAGGTGCTGGTTTTGCATACCTGGTCCTGAATTTCGAAGTTTGAAGTGTGGTAGAAGATACCACGCATTCCTGCACCGGTCTAAGCATCGCCTTAACACTGTTGGACAAGTAATTATCATATCTTTATCGAACCTCGTTATTTTAAATGGACGCGTTGAGTATGATGGAAAGATGGGTCGGGACGAGTAGAAACGTTTCGCTTCGTAGCGTCGGCCTGAATCTTTTTTCTCTCTTGTTCAGGCTATAGGGGCTGGCAACGGTCCATGGGGCTGCTCCTGGTACGCCAAATCTGGACTTTACATCTTCCTGAACCGTTCCGGAAGGTGCGCCGCCGCGTGCGACGCTGACATCCTCTGGTCGCAGAGAGACAAACGGCTGACCGAGGGCTGGATAGCCGCTTTTGCGACGGTTTGCTTGATCTCGGTCGCCGCGGCCATCTTGACGCTCCTGAAGCCCAGGAAACGGAAGACGACGACCAGCACCGCCGGTAATTACATCGTGGATATAATTAATGCCACCGTGCATATATTTGGCGCGAGACTCTGCCGAGGTTTCCTGGTCGTCTGACTTGTCGCGTCGATTCCTTAATCTTTTATTAAAGAGATGTGGAAAAGAATTGAGCGCGCGTCTCGGCCATGTTAAATCTCCGGACGTGGTCAGGAAACGGGCTTTGCGTCGCTGTTTTAACATTAATTGCAATCCGTTCGGTTCCAGAGGGAGCCATCGCCTGTCTGGCGGTTTGCCACGCGGCTGTCGCTGTGGGTTATGTCATTCGATTGGCCGCCGGCAGGCTGGCGGTCGCCTGCACGCCGGCCATTCCTCTGCATCCCCAGGATCAGGTTGTGATAGCTCAGCAGCAACAACAGTACCTCACCCAGGACGGCCTCGCCAATCCTTACTGCGCCGTCATCTTCCTCCTTCTCTACTACTTTGGAAATGCTGCCAGCGTCTGGTGAGGCGAGCTTTCATATACTAGATATAATAGATCTAATAGACGTAACAGACATAGTAGGTGTAGTAGATGTCGATATAATAGATATGTAGTGCCTTGCAAACGATCAAGCGGAACGACGAAAGTTTGGGATGCTGAGATTAAAAAGTTCGAAAATTCAATATTTCGGAATTTCGAAAATTCGACATTTCGAAAGTTCGAAAATGCGAAAGTTCGAAAGTGCGAAAATTCGAAAATTCGAAAATGCGAAAGTTCGAAAGTGCGAAAATTCGAAAGTTCGAAAATTTAAAGGAAGCCAAGCCGCGAGCGAGTGTTTACGCTCCAAGTGAGTGGCGGCTCACTTCGTAAAGGTAGATTGAAACGCGAACGGAGGGGATAACAATCCGGCAACTGTGTTGGTTCCCCTGGCGTTGCTAACGAGTCCGCACTCTCGTCATCGTATACATCCCTATCCGCGTTGACGCCGAGGAGCTCCCACGCCGCTCTAGTGGTTGACCTCGGTCAAAAAGAGCTCTCACCGCTTTAGTGGGTGACTTTAGTGAAAAAGCATCTCGGCGTAAACGACTAAAGGGGGAGACTCCGTTTCTTTCGCTCCGTGCACCGTGAGCTTGCAATCAAGGGAGCACTGCGGGATAATACTCTTCAACTCGGTCACCCTGTGCGAGCTTTTTATTACGGGTTACAGAAATTGCAAATAACTAGAAGAAAAGGAAAATATAAAACTACAATTAAATAGTTCGGTTTTTCTTTTTCTTTTTTTTTTTTAATGGCGCGGAGATGCATCGATCGGTTGTTGAGCTGGAAAGAGTTATCCAACGTCGATCCAGTTGAGTGGGTGCCGATTATTTACTGCGACGTTCTTTGAGGTTTAGATGCTTAAAAAAGCGCTTTTGTGGAGCCTTAACGTTTTCCGGTGAGGCTTCCAAAATCGTTGAAACTTTTAAAACGGAAAGGGACAAGAAAGAAATCCGATCATGGGAGAATGATTTTTTGTTTGGTCTTCTTTTTACTTACTTTTGTCTCTCACGTGACCCGTGTTAGTCGAGGATGAACTCTCAGGAGCGTCGCTTAAAGATGGCCGCGGATTCTGCACGCAGTGATTCTCTCTGAACTCCGTCATCTCCACTTCGAATTTTTTATTAAATTCCTTCCATAGTTTGTTGGCGACGTATGTTGGGTATCGTATCTTAAATGGAAAGGGTCTCTTCGGTTTGTTCCTAATAATTGCCTTTGGTCCTTTTTCATGGTGGTACGTGCGAAGGCCTCCACGCTCCTGAAACTCTGAGTTGTACAGGCTGAATGAAGACTGACCGAGGGCGCCGTTCTAAATAAAAGAAAATCCTTTACCCCATGAATCGTAGTTTTCCTCCAACGAAACGGCATTTTCGATCCGAGGAGCATCTCTTGGCGACCCCACCTGAGTGTTTCTTTCGGAGCCACTCGATTGTCCAGCTTTTTCGGAAGAATCAGAAGAGACGCGGAAGAAACTTAAATCTTCGCGAGAATCGCCAGTCGGTTCCGAAAGAAGTCTCTCGAACACGGAATCGTCCCCTACCGAGAGGTCTTTAGTCAAGGGATCGTTTTCCATCGCGGTGTTCTCGGCGAAGGAATCATTTCCCATGGCGCTGTCCTCAGCCAAGGAATCATTTCCCATGGCGCTGTCCTCAGCCAAGGGGTCGTTTTCCATGGCGTCGTCCTCGGCGAGGAAATAATTTTCTATTTCGCTGTCCGCGGCCAATGATTCCTTTCCTTCTGTAAAATCCTCGTCGCCACATCTCACGAATTCCTGCTCGGTCTCCCAGCTGCTGTCCGAAGTCGATAGAATATTTTGGCGACGTTTTGTTCTGGGCCCCTTGACGGTGGACCCCGAGTCCGATGACGCGCTGATAGTCGATACCGTGACGTCCATTCTCGCGGCCTTCTGTACACCTTCATCTGTCGGGGTGCTGGTGATCGGGATTTTCGACGTCTTACGGCCATCCATGACGGCCAAGGAATGAAACCACGTGTTTAAATCACTAGAGATACCTCACAAAAATGACAGATTCTCTCAAGTTTGGTTCCTCGTCCTTTCCAGAACCATACGCCTCGCTACAGCGTCCTCGCATGTAAATAGTCGATGTTTTCACACCGACGAGGTGACTACCTTCATGTTACTGGTCCGATAGTTGGTAACTAATAACCCTGAGTGCATTCGTTGGTTTTGTTATTCCTGAGAAAACGTGCTCGTTGAATACGAGTGACTGTTACTTGTTGGGCATTATTCTTCAACATTGTTTCTGTAACCGAGGTATTCTTCAGGCTCGGTTAAAGATTCGTTTTCTCACAGTGATTTTTGTATGGTTCGGTCGAAGCGATCGTCGATCGGTTGTCACGATGTTAATATTTATAAGCGACGGTCCAACCTTCTGGTGGAGGCCTGTAACGGGGTTTCTAGGTTCCTAGATCCATGAACACCCGGTATAACCTCCGTACAAGGAGACGGGACGAGAGATGAACCTTGTTGCCAGATATGCACGGAGTCAATGGCATTCCATCCCGAAGCGAGCCAACAGGGGGGAAGGAGAGCGCCGAGAGAGACGAGGAAGGCGCTACGTGATAGGCCGAGAGAGAAAGACCGACAAAGAGGAGAGGGATTTTGAGACGGACAACCAGGTTCCCCGAGGTCCGTGAAATGAAGGGCCTTCTTCGCCCGGCATTAAATACAAATGCGCGTTAACGGCCGACCGCTCGTTAACGAGCAGCAAGCTCCCGGGGATTTCGCCCACTTCCGTCCACTTCCGAGGTGGAAGTGAATCCGACATTCCCTCCACCTCGCCATATCAGAGATTTCCGACAGGTGTTCCCCGGGGCGACTGGAGGATCTCGACGTTGACCGGCAGGTGTCGTTCCCCCCGGGTTAAAATGTCGAAAGATTCCTTTATTTTCCTTGGAACCCGGCATTATCCTTTGGCAAACCCTCCGCAACCCGATTTTTCAATCTCGCCGAGGGGACACCGATGCTACATGAAATCTGCAAATATTTCCTTCCCATCAACTGTTAAGAATAAATGGCCGACGTCCGGTTGCCGACATTGTGGAAGTCGGTCTAGAGACTTTTTAAGGGGGTGAGGGAAGTACGGAGAGGAGAAACAATGCACCGGAGGACCGTGGGGACCAGGGGACCCGGACCCCATGGGCTCCACGGGTTCCATGGGTCGTGGTCCATAGGCAATGGCTTCGTGGCTCCGTGTCCGCAGGGCGCGATGTTTATCGGCTCTTTCGATGTAAATTATGGCGGCTCTCCAACACCCTGGGCTGCCTCTCGTACCGGTATCGCACCACGCCAGAAAACGTTCGCATACTCTGCAGGACCCACTCGTCGATCGCCTGTACGAGGGATTCACGGGCACCCGTGTAACGCGTGTTACTCTCTCGTGTGCACGCGAAACGGGTCTCGTTGTCGCGTGTGATCGCCTCTTCCCCTGTTTCGGTCGCCTTTTTTCACCCCTTCGGCCCGCTCGGACCTGCTTTCCATGAAATTCATGAGCAGCCGTGTAACGCGAGAGTGCTTACGCATAATGTTTCATGTTGTCACGTTTTCAGCACGACGCCATATTTCATCTCAGCTGGCGTGAGGTACGGCGGCCCGAATAACTCGAGATGACGTTGGATTTTTCTTCCGGAATTTTTATTCCATTTTATTTTAATATTTTTTTACTTATTCATTTATTTATTTCGTTCCCTCCCTGTTTATATTGAGAGGGATTTTTATTCGATACCATGACTTTGTCCATGGCGTCTTAGTTAACGCCATGGCGTGAGGGCTCGTTTTGGATGGCCCTAGGACACCATGGGACACCATCGAAGGGCTCCTAACTCGCACAAAGGGTTGACGCGTGGTACTCGCGCTTACGACGGCAACACGCGTGCATTTTGCGCTTCTCACACGCACACTGGCGCGCGCGGCCCTCGACACGGCCGGGCCCTCGACTTCCATTACGGCTTCCATTTACGAGGGGGCTCGGGCTCGTTTTAAAGGGAACGACCGTGGGGAAAAGTGAGAGCGACGGATTTCGGCTCTTAACAGGACTGGCGCTACTTGAAAACGTTTATCGACGAGGTCCCGGGCATTGGCTCCTTAAGGCCATTAGACAGTCGGAGGCGTCGCGGAAAAACAAAATGGCCGCCTCCGGATTTTAGATTTTTTCCAATACACATATGCATACATGCAATGGTGCTCCATTCAGGAGTTAAGGGAGTGTCAAGGAAAGTCAATGAAGTCATGTATTCCCTGTTGTTCCTAATTACACTGCGTTCACATGGAAATACTTAAATCTGGGTGGAGCGAGAAACGAATCGCTGTTATGTATGCAATCGTCATGGACAGTTTGCATATGTTTTGCGTTCATATTTTGCACTTCTTCGTGACGTTTGACTTTTTGGAGTTCATATCTTCCACTTATTTCCGATGTTCGATTCTCCTATTCCCATCGTTTGAGTCGAGGAAAGGCTGGATCCCGGGAAAAAATGGTCAGCTGACAGCTGTCTTGCGAGGTTGATGTATTTCTTCGGTGAAGGAATTACTTCTGGTAATCTCGGCTATTTCAGCGGTATTTTGCCGCGTGTCGGGTCGCAGTCGGGTTTCGGGCCCTCTTCTGGGTCGCCTTCTCTTCGCTGTGCTCATCGTTGACCACATGGCGGGTAATCTCCATGGGCCCGGGGCCGGTGGCTACGCCACTGTCCGAGTCTGGACCTCGGATGCCGAGGGATACGGTGGTAGGTAGGTAGGCCGTTTCGTCTTCGCCTCTGGTTTCTCTATTTTTCTCCTGTCCCTCCCCGACTCGCGGGCCGTGCATCTCGACCCAGCCTTGAGTTCCCGGCGTCCCGGGAACAGCCTCGAGTTCTCTCGGCGTCTTGGGAACAAGGGAAAAAGGATAAGTCGGAAGGGAGGCCGGGAGAGAGCTGATCCGTCATCTCTTCGGAGAGAGAAAGAGAGAGAGCGAGAGAGTGCAGCCGATCCCTGCGGACCGGCTGCTCGAAACGGGACTCGAAATAAAAAAATCCGGAAATATCGTGAGCCTTTATTCCAGTATTTGCAGGCCCTCCCCACGGATACAGTTTTTTGGCCGACACAGTTCCCGCGAGTCTGAAAAATAGGATTCCTCGAAAGAAAAGGAAAAAAGGAAATGGGAGTCGACCCGGACCCTCGCGGCTTGGGTTTCCACTTGGGCTTGGTGTGGTAGAGCAAGTTTACCGATTAATTATTCCTAACCTTGTTGCCCGCGGAAGACCGTAAATCTATCCGCGTTTTTGTGGGCTCGGATTCTCCACCGGCACCCGGGGAATCGGATTTCGATAACTCCTCAAGGAGTTAAACGACAGATGGATCCTGGCAGGGTCTTCGAGCCGAGTCCGATGGTATCGAGTTCCTCGTCCTCTTAGTCAGATTCCTCCTGCGGGTTCCCCGAGTCCTGCATTAATTTCGACTCGAGTTTCCCCGTTCCAGGTATTCGGGAGGTGCGGAAGAGTCGGATTCCAGCGGAAAGCACGAGGTGCTCCTTTCTCACCAGCGATTAGCCTGCAACACGAGGCTGGTCCCTGTTGTCGTTCGATGTTCTCGGGTTCGGTTGACCCTAGAAAAACAAAAATCACCACCTTGGACTTCCTCCCGTTGTATACCTACGGTGCGAAAACGATTTTTTTCGATCAACGATCCAAGTTGCAGAACGCGAGACCTCTGTAACCATCCCTCGCGTTCTCCAGCGACCTCGCCAACAAAGTGGAGAGGCTTCTTGCCGAGTTGCTTGGCGTGATCCAAGCACCTCCAATCTGGGCCAGGCAGTACGTATAATCAGAGGGATTACCGTACTCTCGGATGCGAGGACGCTGGACTGGGTGGTCGTCTCCTGAGGAGGTTCGCCAGTCGAGTTGACTCGTTGAAGAGCGGGATGCCGAACGAGCCTGGAAATAAACGAGAAGGAGGCATCAGTCCGGGCCCCGGCGGATCGGAGGAAGACGGACGCCGGAGGAGGAGCGGAACCCTGGTAGGGGCACGTAACGACTCGCTAACTAACAAAACAAACACAAGCTGGCTAGTTACTCCTCTCTCATCTCATCTTCGCTGATTATATACCCCCGGGGCGACCTGGACGGTGCTCTCTTCGAGGAGTCGCTCCACCTTCGTCGGCCTCGCGTCTCCGCCGAGGCCCTCGGACTCATTATAGATACCGATGAAAGATTAACTGGGAAGATGCTGGACACGCGCGGAAATACGTACCGGCAGCTCCGCTGAGAGATTCTTTCTTCCCTCTTCTCGGCCGGTTAACACCGTTGCGTTCAGGTTAGAACTCCGGATTGAGAGGTATCGGCAGGATTTGCGACACCTCTGCTGAAATGATCCACGGATTGTTTGCTCTCTGATGTGGCTTTATTTGCTAACAACCATTTGGTTTGTCTAGCAATTAGAGGTTTCAACTTACGTGAGAAAGTATGGGGAACGTGCTCACCTTGCCCGCATGTGTGATCGGGACTCTTTGCGAAATAGTTCACTTGGCGCGCCGCTAGATGGCGACAGTCGCGGAATCTGAGAGACAGAAGATGCGGGAGTAGGGTGGAAGAGAGAGAAAGAGAGCTAACGAGACTCCCCCTGTGGTTCCGCTTGATTCCACCTTCCATCGGATCGTGTTGAGGCTTTATAAATAGAATTCCCGCCCTGCCGGAAATTCAGACGGAGGGGGAAGACGGGGAATCGCGCTTCTTGGCTTTCGGTTCAATTTCGTTAAGGCGGTGTTTACAAAAGCTCGCTTCGGGAACGGCCGAGAGGTTGCTCAAGCTCCAGAAATCTCGGGGCTCCATTTACAATGGTGGACTTTTACGATCGGCCTGCAGTAACGCACCGATTAAATTCCTGACAATGCTTTTACGGTGTGGCCGTTTCCGGAGTCGGTCTCATTTTCCCGAGAAAGCGTCTTGTTTCATTTTTTATAATACCATGCATTAAAAATTGAAGGTTCTATGAGGTTCGGCGAGGTTCGACGAATGAGTTGCGGGATGTTGTTTGCGCATTCCCTACGTGATGTCGCCGCGACAAAGTCGACGAGGGGTTACGGGGGGAGAAAGATGCAAAATTTTAACGAGACCGTTTTAAGGGCCCGCCGTCTACTTGGCTGCGCGGAAAGTTAACGAGTTATGGGGGATTTTATGGCGCTGCCTCCGTCGAGCGGGAACGGCAGCGCCGCCCTGTGGGAGACCTCGGCGTCGAGGATGGTTTTACATAATAATTGATTACACCGCGGTGCCCGGCATATTCCTATGGAAATTGCCTCGTGTTTTATGCGGTTTCGACGGACCTCCTGTGGGGAAACTTGATGAATGCCCTCGGCATACAGCGACTCCAAAAATCGTCCCTAAACAAACAGACCCACCTTGGAACCCACTCTTTCTTTCCCTCGTTTCCTCCATTTTGAAAGTCTTCAATCGACCATAGAAAATCTACATGACATTATGCCACGGAAAACTGAACTTCTCATCCGACCGGAAGTTGGTCACGGGGGTGATCCGAAATCGCACCTCCAGCCATCGTGCATTCCGCTCTGGTTAACGAACAGGAGTGATTATTTAACCTACGGTTAAACCCGGCCCACGTGACAGGCTGATGGGATAATAAACACGCATTAGCGGGAAACTATAAAAATATTATGGGTCCTGGAATAACTCGTGGTCCACGCTCCCTCCCCGAGTGCGCGCGCTGAGGAAAATGGCGGCGTCGCTCAAACTGAGATTTCGACTAACTCTTCATCCCCGGTTGAAGGAAATTCAGAAAATTAATCGATTCCTCTTAACGAAACTCCAATACATAGGAAGATAATTTAATAGGAATGACTTAATCACCGACACTTCGTTGAAAATGTCGAGAAAAAAAAAACAGATTTTACGACGTTACGACAGTCGGCATTGGGAAAGCTTTGCGGCGCGTCGGCGCATAAATCTCCCGGCTAAAACGGCCTCCTGTGAAATCTAGCCTAGTATAAAGTTTATTGGGATCAGGGGTCCCCGTTTACGAGCGGCGCCTTTTCATAAGACTTGCAAATCGAGGAGTGCTTAAAATTGAAGGCTCAAGGTGATTTAGAACGGGACAATTTGTTTTGGGAAACGGACGCGTCCGGACCGCGGCCATTAAGGCGATCCTAGGCTCGATGAGGATTTACGAGCCTTTCGGGAGATTGTTCTTGTTTAATACAAGTCGTCAGGGAAAACCGCAGACGAGAGGGCTCTGGAGGGGATGATCTTTCGGATCCTTCGGCTCCAAAAGGACTTCTTCCTGTATCGAGTTGTATGAATATATAATGCAAGGTATACGGGGGGCGCGCGTCCTCGCCGCGCCGCGGTTTATCAGTTCGTTGAAATCACAGGCTTCGACGCAACGCGTTCCTACAGGGTATGCCTGCCTTTTCTTTTTGGTTCTTTTCCTTCGCGAGCCATTTTTTACAGCCTCCCTCCCGCGCATCTTCCTCGCCGTCGCGGCCTCGTCTTCTCCGCGATCCCTCCGCCTGTCGGACACGCGCACAGGGCAGCTTTGTATTTAATTAGACTCAAGAATTTATTACCGGACTCTCTCGCAGGTTTTCGCCCCGACTCCTCTCCCTCTCCCATCGGACGCGTTAATTTTTAGCCGGCTTTCGACCGATCCCCGGTTGAGCGATCGGAAGAGGAGTTCTCTTCTTAAGAACGTCTGGATTTATTATTGATTGACCGAACCGCGAAGGGAGAGAGAACGGATCCTTTCGCCATTTATTATCACCCTACATATTGAAAAGTCCAGTCGGTAAATCCAGATGTACCTCCCAACTAATCTCGATGAAACTTCTCGGAAGCTCGCCGCTGACAAATTCGGATGTTGCTTCCTCGGTTTCCCTCCGTGCTTTTCTCGTTTGAAGACGCTTCGCGGGGGTTTGTCGTCAAGTGTTGCGTCGAATTAAATGCACATGTGCCTCCGAGCTTGCAGGGAGAAAATTGTTCGTGACACGTTTCGGAGAGGGTCGCACATGTGTCTGGGGCGCTTCCTCTTAAGTCCTCCAGGCCCGCGTCTTTAGGAATTTTCTTCCCTTAACTTCGTTATCTTTTTGGGCTCCGCTTTTTGCCCTATTTTTTAGCTCCCCGACAGTGCCACCCACGATCGCGACATCTTCCGGTCGGCTCTCTTCTGAGGTCCCCTTCGGAGTTCTCCACTTCCTTTTACAAGAGGAAATAACTCGAAATAATTATGAGAAGGTTCCGCTGACGTCCAGCCAACGGTGCATAAAATTGATATTCACACCCGGTGACTCTCGAAATCGAAAAGTATCACGGAGTTCTGCAGATATTTCCGATTTTCCCATCGGGAAGGGGACCGCCATCTTGGTTTCCTTCTCTTCGCGGCCGCCATCTTGGTTTCCTCCAATTCGCGAAGGAAGAGATCGGTTCCGCGCCCGCAGAGCAAACACACCGTGCAATTCCGAGGTAATTATTACGCTCGTCGGTAATTTGCGGAGCCAAGGGGAAGTTTTCTTGTAAGTTGGGCTTGTTGCGAGGCCTCCAGGGTAAGCATCTTGCGATTACAAGAACGGACGCGCGTTCGCATCTCGTCGCTCGATGCCCGAGGTTCCTAAGAGTACGCGGGCCGAGATTAGTATTTATTAACATCCAAGATTATAGACGGTAAAATGCCGGACGGTAAACGGGGAGACCGTAAAGAGAAATATACGTTACCGTTGATGATAACGATCGATGGTCTCGTACCTGACCAAACATAATTATGCCGGGAAAAAGGAGATACGGGATCGCTCGCGGACGATAACTTAACGGGACGGCGTATCTTGCGGACGTTTATTTAACAATGCATCTCCTTTTTCACCGTTAATAATTACTGTGTAACGAGGCATCAACTCGGGTACCGACATAACTGGGGACGTAATTGATTAATGTACCTGGACAGAGCAGATATGGGAGTACGTGTCTCTTGAGAACTCGTTTTAGTTTACATAGACAAGGGAAAGTATCGAAGCCGATGGATACCACGGGCAGCCGTTCGGCCTTAATTGTGTGCGATTGTAAATTAGGGGGAAAAAACAGGTCGGGTAAGTCAATAAAGTCCGTTTCTAGAAAGCTACCCGAGTTGCTTTCTAATCGGGCAGAATGTGTCCGATGACGAGTAAAATTGGGCGTCTACATCGGGTAGCCTAGTCGATGATACTCGGCCAGGCACGGATTTGCCCAGGTTTACTCGCGCGACGTGGGTAGCTCGGATATTTATTCGATGCGCATATCTACCATTTTTTTTTTTTCAACCCCGTCAGCCGTCGCCTCTTCGGGTCCCGCCTCGATATCTGCAGTATTTGCTCGTTGGCGCGTGAATTTGGCGCTTTACTGCCAGCCTTCGAGTTTGCTTTACACTCGAGCACTCCCGGCGAAAAGGGGAGCCCGCGGCTTCGAGTGTTTGCAGGAACTTATTTGACAACGTGACAACCGGTAGCCATGTTCCCGAGCCCCTAGTTGCCTCCCTTCTCGCTGCTTCGTTATCCCAGGGGATAATTCCCGGGTCCCTCGATGAGTTCCAGGACCCTGTAATAATCCTCAACGAGTCCGTTCTTCTCCCATTAGACCTCCGCGTCCACCTCCTGAAAGAGTTCCCACGAGTTGGCGAGATTTCAATTCAGAGGCGCTTAAGATACCTGGCATAATTCAGCTTAAATTGGATCTAAGATAGGTGTTTCCTGGTGCAGTCGACGCAGTTTTCTTCGGAAACGAAAGCGTGGGCACCGCCGGTCCCGTAAACGCTGCAGAGATGTTGCAAGATGGCGCTCCGTAAATGGTCCGATCCGAGGACTGGACTTTCGTTACACTCGTTCGACGTACCCGCGCGTCACTTACGCCATGTGCAGTTGCCCCTGCACATTCTGATGCAGTTTTCTCCCGTATGTAGCCTCGACGCGTTAACACGTGCGCCAATTCGTGCCGCTCCTTCTGAGATATAGTCGTTAACGTTGTTTCGACTCGCTGCGTGGAGTCACGTTGACGTACTTACTCGCTGCGCTCGCGAAACTCACCCTTAACGGGCGTCAGATCCGCCATCTTGTTTCCGGAGCGCGCCGGTCCATAGATCATCGTTCGGTTCCCTTCCAATCAGCCGCGTCCACCTCGCTCGGAGGGCAGCTTATATTCGCCGGGCATTCCTCGAGGTGTTAACGTCTCGTTAGAGTCCTCTTTTTGTCCCGGGCACAATGAGAGAGTCCGGGAAGGGGCGAGATCGGCGAACGGTGTGGAGGAGAACGGCCTCGGCCGGTCCTCGGGCCGGGGGAAAGAGAGAGACCGACGTATAGCGCCGGGCGCGCGCACGACAAGGACAGCGCTACCTCCACTCACCCGTGGCGACTCTCCGCGCATACTCGCCGGGGAGGTGTGCTCCTCTCTAACTCCATTCATCACCGCGGGGCGAGATTCGCTCGGCGAGTTTTTGCCCGAGCGGGCATCGCAGGGAAACGATTCCTTGTCACTTATTGTTAGCTGTTTTCTCCTACCGGCTCGACCCGTTCTTTCCTGGGGACGATTCCGAGGTTCGCCGCTAATGGAGTCGTAAGAGAGGTCGCCGCCATCTTGGGATGGGAAGACGCGCTCTTCGAAAATTCACTCTTCCGGGACACACGAGATGCAAAACGCTTCTTTTTACCGCGGAATCTCCACCTACATTTTTATTTACCCTCCACCTTCGATTAAACGAGAAGGTTCGCCGAGATAACGTCGAAATGATCTGCTTGCCGGATTTTTCGGACGCGAGGTGTCGCGCTCGCGCACGGCACGTGCCCCTCTTCGTTGCATTATTCACGCACGCACGCTCGACACGGTCGGTCACGTACGTAGCACGCATCGCGTGGTGCCGGAGAAAGGAAGCGCGAAACGCGTGGCGGCGATCACGCGGACTCCGAAGATTACCCTCCACCTGAAACTCCCTCACTATTGTCTGTACGCCACGGCATAAAAAGAACAGCCTCGTAAAAAAGAAAGGTCGACGACTCGAAAAGTAAACAATTATTTATACATATCGCAATATATTACACAATACTATACCTGTATGGTGTGGCTGTCTCTCGGAAACATTTCCAAACTTTGAATAACCGTCGAGAAAGTAGCTCGTTAATGTACACGTACTCGGTGCTTCTATACATTTTTTTATAAACCTTTTTGCAGGGAACTTTCCATGGAGGTAATTACAGGTGTTCATAAAACCTCCGTGAGTATAGAAACATAAGAATATAACGATTATTATGTACACACGTAAGATCCCGGGGGAAATTCTCTCAAGGGGATCGTCCAAAGCGGGCGAAAGGAAGAAAAAGGTGCAACGGGTGTTTGGGGTCGCCACGTTGCGTTTGGCTTTTGACTATTGTGATACCAAACAGGTTCCAAACTACCTGCGCTCACGCAGCCATTAACTATACACGCGTCCATGTACGCGTCCCGTGTCTCGGCCTCTCCTCCTGGGAGAGAGGTTCGACCGGTCCGAGACGCGGTCATCTCCGGACCAGAGATGATAAATGGGAGGGAAATCGGGATAATGGCGGCCCTCTGTTGGTTATGCTCGCCATGGATCATTTTTCAAGCGGATAATCGTCCACGCCACTCGCAGGGACCTCCTCGAAATTCGTAAAAGGAGTCCCACGGGACCTGCTGGGGATTAATTTCACGGCATGCAATCGAAACCATCGACAATCTGCGGTAGGTGCTGCGCTATTAGCGAGATATTCAAAAAGATTGTCGGTTACGATCCAAGATGGCCGCCGGGAAGTGCATAGAACGCACTGAGAATATGTCCAAAATTGCCATAAAGCTTATAGACAGGTAGGTTGACGAGGTTAGACAGAGAGGTCCCTTTCTCAGTAAGTAATAAAGAGTTAATGTAATATAACATAGTGTAAGAATGTTTCATACAAAAGTTAGTTACGACTGCGAAAAAAAGAAAAGAACGATCCGAACAAAATATACTAAGTTAATACTGCTTCAAAATGAATGAATCCCCAATTGAAAAGGAAAAAGAAAAAACAAATTTCTTTACAAATTTTACCATTCACTCTGGTGTTTACATTTCGTGTATCAAAAGCCTACTAATGCGCGCGCAGCTCACTTCCGGTAACGCTTAGAAGGTCCTTTTTTCTGTCTAACCTCCTCGTAACACCTAACTCTATACAGATACTATAGCGAATGGCCTCTCTATGTCTATAAGCTCTATGGAAATTGCCCATCCTGCCGGATGTTTCCGTTTACATCGGACGATCCCTTCGGTTTAGACTCCTTCGACTTGTTTCCCTCGTTCGGGGAAACGTCGCATTCTCAATGTTGAAGGCCCGTTTCGTTCTCGCCGAGGCTTCGGTGACACGAAACAATATGTCGGCCGTGTAATCGGCGAGCGCCAGGATCTCGGGTAACCCGGGTTGAAACCCGAGACTTTATTCCCGGCCGCTTAAACGCGCCGCGCCGAGGCAGGCAAGTATCGTATCAGTTTAGGCGCCTTAAATCCGATCCCTTCCCAGGCCTTGCCGATTCCGTCGAGTCGATCAGCCCGATCGGTATCGACGGCGATCGGGTTCCACCGCGAGCGGTGCACGCATCGCGCACGCACGCGTCTCCTCGCGTTCCCGAATACGTCCCCGTGATTCGATCACTTTCTCCCTCTCCGACACTCGGCGGGCTTCGTACCGACTTTTTGACGACATTGTAAAATGGCATAAATCGTGACTACCGAATGCTAGGGATAAAATTCCACGCCCGAAACTCCGGAAATCTCGTTTTAACGTGCTCTACCTCGAAAAGTCAGAGTATTTATGAAACTTTTCTCCAAACTGGGTGGACCGAATAATTTGAAACTTTATCACAAGATTACGGAGGTCCTAACGAAGATCTTGGTGCTAGCGAAATCTCAATTCTCGAATAAAAGTATAAGGTTGTAAAAAATAGGTTAGGTGGTGGTGGCACGTATTTTAACCTAAAATGTCTCATAGAAACCTTAGGGACTTTTTTTTAAATATTCTATATACTCTCTCTGGAATGCTTCCTTCGTGCGGCTCGTATACCCCTTGCAATTCGTAGTTCGCGCACGAGCGCAAAGCGAGGTTAGGTTGGAGTTGGCGAGGCCTCTCGTAGCGTCCGTAGACGCGAGGAGTGTTCGCGCCTCGTCCGATCCGCTCGTTGGCTTTCGATCCCGTCGATAGGCCCGTTTGATTAATTACTCGGCAGCCTTTCAGCCGAGCGCAGGACCGAGCGCGGATGCCCTCGAGATGCGTTCGAGAGGGATAGGTGCACCAGGTGTAGGTTCCACCTCCGGCCGTGCGTGGCGCTGATGCGAGCCAACGCGAGAGCCCTCTCGTCTGCACTTACACGCAGGCGTTCGTGAATCGTCGAACTTGTTCACTCTCACGCGGCGCTGAATCATCGTTCATCCCGCCACCCCTAGTGAGGGTTCTCAACCAAAGATTCTAGATTTGAATTCCGCCCTTATTTCCGTTATTATTAAAAAAAAAAAGCCGCGCCAAATTCAAATCTGAACGATCCGATTTCATTTTAAGGTGGGTCATAGTGTGCGCCTGGTGGTGCACGGTCGCCCGGAAGTGGACAAAATCTGGACTGAACGGAAAGGACGAGAGCCTGGGTCTCCAGCAGGGGTTTTCAACCGTCGGCTCCGTCGCTGCCTGGGGACTTCCGGCTGCGCACACGATAGCCGTCCTCGTCACCAGGGACGTCGACGCCGACGAGCTCACAGGTGAGACCAGGAGGTTTATCCGGAACCTTGATGAAAGACCCTCAATTAACGCCATGTTCCAGGGGGATAATTGTTGCAAGTCGTCGTTTATGTAAAATGTTAATTGCCGCGAAGTTGCGTACAAATCGCGCCGTACGCATGCGCCGAAGGGGTTTCTCGTTTACCATGTTGATAAACCTACCGACGGGGTTATCTTCTCTCCATCTAAACGAGGAGTCCTTCGTCGCGGGCAACAGGTTGCCCCTCTCTCTCTCTCTCTGTAAACAGAAGATGGAGGTCTTACTCGAGAACGAGTAATGGATGAATCGCCGGTGAAAGATGGGGCAGGGATTCTCCCAGCGCCGAGATCATGGGTTGTAAGTCGCGGACCTGGTCTACTTGTCGTTTCATTAGCTTGGGGTGTATACGCGTACACAGGTGTATATACAGGTGCACAGGTATTCCGCAACTGTGGGTAGACGCGTCTTACTTTATTTCACTCCGTCGTTTTTATTTCCCCAAAGTGTCGGGGTCGTTTTAATGAATGCAATGGCTGGCGTCTCTCGGCTCCTCTGACGTGCGTTTCAGGTGCGTAGACGCAGAGGCGGCGATCCACTTTACAACTTCCCCGTAGCAATTTACCACCGGTGACTTAGAGCAGGGAGAAATTTCTCCCCATCTTTCACCAGGGATTTATCGTGGCGATTTTCACTCCATTACTCGACCGCGAGTGAGACGTTTTCCAGTGTATACGGGGAGGGCGCCACTAGTCTCTCCACCTTGAAGGACTGAAGGGGGGAACGTGAACTTATATGCGTTCATCAGGCAACTCGGTAGAGTTTCGCGCCAAATACACACTTGCATATTACTTATCGTGACATCGGTCCATGAAAGTACTTATGGAAGTGGTCTCAATCCGTCAAAACTGCTTCGCGTCCTTTCTTGAGCGTATCCAGGGTGCAGCGCCCTCGCGGCACCCCCTCGAACCGCGTGCACTCTCCACCCGGGTACACGGTTTTTGTGTACGTGCCGATGCCCATTATAAAACTCGGAGCTAAGTGGACGCCTGAACGACGTGGGCGTCAGGAATGCCTTTGGGCCTTTTATTTGCTCGCTTTCGCTTTATTACCGGTCCATCTCCCTCTTCTTCGCGCCGCTCTTCGCTCCTTCTTCTCTACCCTGTTCCGCCATTTCTTATCCTTCCTTACCTGCCGCTCCGATTTCTTCCCCTGTCTCCTTTCATCCTCCCCTCCACTTCGACAAATCTACAATACAATAATCGATCACGCATATTTTTCTCCATTTTCCAAATTTATTGTAGAAATTTCACGATTACGTTACCTCCTTTTTCAGGAACCTGACTCACCCTGTACCTTTTGTTTCTTTTCCTCTCCCGACTGCCGCGCCCTCTCTCGGTCGTGCATTAATCGAGGCCTCGGGTTGGCAGCACGCGTGCCGCTAATTAACACGATCCTCTACGGCGCTACCGCAACTCTCTTCGCATACGCACCAAGCCGCACTCTCCTATACGTTCCTGTGCACTCTTATGCAAATTGCATTCCACGGGCCGCCCCGCAATAGTTAAGACGCCCGCACTTAACATCCCTGCCATTGTCGTGCAAATTCACGCCCGACGAGGAGCAAGTCCGATGCGCCACGCGAGAAATACTTGATTAAAAGTGAGACCATTACGAGAACGAGTATTAACTCGGATAACGTTCAAGGAAGCTCGCCTTGCATCCATCATGGCCAACGCCGAAGACAAATCGAATCGAAAAGTGAAAAGACGAATGGGGAGAAAACGAAGACTATTTTTTTCCCCCTTTTCTTATTATCTCTGTCGCTGCATCGCGATGCAAATCGAGAAAGAGACGGAGAGAAGGGAAGACGTAAAAAGCGGATTGATTAACGAGCCGACGGGTAATGAATTTATGCAAATTACACCCTGGCAAGGTATACGAGGGTCACGTGGTCCAAGATGGCGGCGCGGGAAGACGCGATACAGGAGATAGGGAACGCACGTTGCAGCGCACTGACTGACGCTACTCTTTGGCCTCGATGGTTATTAACACACGCAATAATTATTGCACTTTTCTCCTCGGTGATTGAGCGCAAGTTTCCCGATCGAGGGGATCGATTGCGAGGATCGATCGCTAGCCAATTATCGGGCAGATCGCCGGTTCCGCGGTCGTTTAAACGACGATTAATTCCGCGATACCGCTACCGCCATTATTCACTTAACCGTGCACCACTTGCAGCACGGATTACGGATAACGAGGTATAGGGAGCGATGAGTGAATCTTCCGAAGCTAATATAATTTCATTTGTTCGGATTATGTCAATCCCTCGTTGCGATTTAACGCGTTTTGACGCCATTTTGAATGCCTATGTTCTCAGTCGGCATTTTTGTACGGGTCGGGGAGAAATAAGTAATGGGTGTGCGCCGAGCCATTAACTATGCCTGACAATAATCATGCATTACGTGAACGAATGTGAATTACAACTAACGAGATAGAGAGTAATGATGCCGAGCAACCTTGCATGCCACGGAACGAATCTGGCACGGCGTCGAAATTGATATTCCCGATAATGCCGTGACGGTGAGTTAAACCTCCGATACCGATCGGCCGTAACTGATTATATCTGATGTTCGGCGCGATTATCACCTCGTATTTTATTTTTCTTTGTTAGATTAAATACATCGCTCCGCTCGATGGTCTCCCACGATGGTTGGGAAACGGAGAGATAACGGAAATTTGGTCCAGCTCAGAATTTTCATTTTTGTATTTTTTTTTTTTATTCTCTTTATATAGATATTTTTATACAGATGTTTCTAGATGTTAACAGGATCGCCTTATAGCATGAAACTCGTATACGAAACGTGTCTTGGCACCTCGGGTTAAGGTCTCAGGACCCGGATTTTTCGGTTACCGAGGTTCCCTCGTTAGACCTGTCCGTTTAGTCTTATCAAGGTTATCTTCGGACGTAAACTCTCATCCCGGCAAGGCGGCTTTGCAACGACGGGCTGATGGCTAATTAACATACCAAAGGCTCGGCGCAACGTGCTAAGTCGGGCGTTACCTCTCTCCCGATTCGCTGCGATTAGCATACGTAACATTCCTCTCTCACCTGCCCCCTCTAGTGGCACTCTTGTTATGTACCTCGTTATGTCCATTCTGTATATCTATCCGCATCTTGGGCGCAATTATGCAATTACAGCTCCATAATACTCTCTCACGAGACAGGATCTGAACTCTCCTGCGAAAACGACGAATCTGACGAATTTGTGCTATACCCTCGGTATAACATGCATTCGCCTATCTAAAATTTGTATCTCTATTTTATTGCGTACATAGCGATAAGATAACCTCAAAGCTTGCTTTCATAGGAGCCACTGTTCGTTTCGGACATCAGTGAACGATGTTCTTTTTGCTCGTAAGTCCACCTTTAATCTAGATCCCTTTATTTACTAACTACTGGGTATTTTGAGAGATACGAGCATGTTGTGTACGTAGTACTACAAGCGCGACACAGGTGTCACCTTTGGCGCGACGGCGGACAGAGAGGTTACTGTGACCACGTGTGTCGGCGCTCTTACTACATGTGTGCTCAAATGTTTGTCCACTTTGATCAGACCGGAGCAGAGAGTACATCGGTTGGTTTGTCGGCGGTGGATCTGATTTCTCCCGAGTTTACACGTCATCCTTTAAGCCCAAAAGGGTATACAACACGGTATCGTGTTCTACGTCAAAGCAATTTACCTACTCGACATAAAAACGACGGAAATTGACACCTGGTAATGTGTCTTTATTTAGAAGTACCTAGGGATGGGTAAATGAAACTAGGATTGACATTCCTCGATCAACGCACTTAATGCATATCTCGTTTAGAGCGATGTTGAACAATGTACGGTTAAAATTAATTGCACCGGGTTCGCGCTTACCGTACTTGCACCGAGCTCTGGAGAAGAATTGCAGGGAACGGTGCAAACGGTTTGCCATGCATTCTCTCGGTAAAGATAGGCCGGACGCGGATGTATCATTAGAAGTGCAGTAGCGTGCGATTATAAAATTCGCTCGGGCGAAAAGCCGAGCGAGCGAATGCACAGGAGAGCGAGAAAAGATACAGGGGGCCTCGAAGGTTTTGCAGCCACGCCTCGTTATACTGCCTGCTTTATAGGACCAGTCCATTGGCGTAGTCGGTCTTGAAACTATATTGTTCCGTTAAGGGTGTCATTTATCCAATACGTTATATTTCTGCCATCGACTAAACACATAAAACTATACATGGTATAGAACAAAATCCTCAGTAGGCATCCATAAATGCGTTTGCGCGAGCTAACCTCAAAAAACATTGGATCTTTATTCAAATTTGAATGCAGGGTTGTTTAATTCCCCTCACACCTAAATTATGTAAAATTGCATAAAGTGCACGATCAGGAGTATTTAAACTCCTTGGAACATATAAACTTAATAAAAAAAAAAAAACTCGTGGGTTATAAAAGCTGTCCTCAGAGCCCGCTCGTCTTACGCCCATGGGGTCGTTAATGGCCGCAGAGGTGAATAAATGCGGCCGTATGCCCTGCGGCCGGTGGGTGGTTGTTCACGGGACGATTCTCGCGTTCCTTACTTTTTTCTCTCCCCCCTTCAAACTCCGGTAAGTATACGAAGTCAACTTTACGGCGTGATTAGTGCATGGGCAGGGCAATGTGACGACAGACGCCCTCGCGTCGATACAGATCTTGGCTAATAAAGTTCAATTCCGTTGTAAACGTGGCCTCCTGTATCTAGCACGGACCTTCGCGACTCGATGAAACGAAATCCGAAACACGTTACGCGGTCCATTACAATTCGATGCGTTACAACACGTAGACGCGTCGCTTCGAATTTCGAAACTTCGAAGGTTTCCGTCCTTCCTTGTTAACCTTACGCCTGTGGGTTCGTTAATGGCCGCATCGAGCACGGACGTGAATAAATGTGGCGGTACGTCCTGCGGAAAGGAGAGAGGGGAGGTCGAGGTTGTTCGCGAGGTGATTCTCGCGGTCCGTTCCGCGCGACTGGGAGCTCGTCGATATTCAGAGCTCGATGAATAAATCCGCGAAAATTTGAATTCCGCGTCTGGCGGTGTTCGTTTGAGTCGAGGGATCGAAGAGAAAAGAGAAAAGATAAAAAATGGCGACGCGGAGACTGAGCAAGCGAATGGGTTGGTAGAAAAAAAAAAAGAAACGAGGGAGGTCGAGGTTGTTCGCGAGATGATTTTCGATATGATTTTTCGACCGAAACGGAATAAGAAAAAATGGCGGCGAGGAGGCTGAGCAGGCGAAAGGGATGGAGGGAAAGAAAGAAACTAGGGAGGCGAAGAGAAAAAAAGGCTCGTAGAGGGTCGAACGAGCACTAGAGGAGATAAAAGTAACAATGGTTATCTCGAGGAGCGTAACGACCATCCTCCAGCTACACCTACGTACACCATCCTCCCAGCGAACCTAACCTAACACCGGCTCACCTATCCCGATCTTCCCTCTTCTTTTCTCCTTATTCCGCCTCCCTCTTTCCTTCTCTCTCTCTCCGACCGACAACCTCCCTCTCGCCCTCTGTCCCTCTCGACCTAACCAGACTACTTTATGCTAATATGCCGCTCCATGTTTATGCTCTCGATAACTTATGCTCCAAGCCGGTCAGCCTCGCTCGGATTAGCATCTTCGAATCGAGTACGGGACGTTCTTCCTTGCCGTGTGCAGGAAGAGGGACTCCTGCGACCATCCCAATTGTGTAGAGAGGCGCGTCATGATTTTTCCCCAAATTCAGGGAAAAAATGATACCCCCGTGTCGAGTTCAATTACGAGTGATGATGCAGTGCCGGAGGAACATTCCGAGGCCGTATATCTGGAGTCTTCCCATTTTCGATTACGCCAACGAGGAGCATCGCAAGACTTTGCAGCTGGATCCAAGTGAAGATCGCTAACGGAGCTCCGAGTCGGGATGGGATGAGAAACAGCCAGTCGACGGAGAGCGCGGAAGATGAGCGATGATCATTTCATCTCTGGTTATCCAGGTAATAAGTTCCCTGAAGCGGATCCATCGAGCGGGGAGATAACTTTTCGTTGCGCTTGCTCGGCCGCGAAATCGGAGACTTCCCAGCCGTCTTGGAATTGCGACGTGATAATTTGAGCACGGCTCGCAAAAGAGAGTTCCGAGGGGAAGGCGAGAAGGAAGGTGAGGAGGAAGGCGCGGAAGAAGGCGAGAAGGAAGGCAAGAAATACGGTCCGTGGTGGTCTATCCAAACCCAGGATGGTTACCATATTCGCCCACTCTCGTGGGGCCTCTTCCAGCGACTCAGCGCGCTGCATTCCTGGGGGCATCGGAGTTCAACTCGAAGCTGGAGAGGTTACGAGAATCCTGTGGGATTTGCATGGCCCTATCGGGCCAGAATCTCCGCTGGAAACCCGGTCCCTATCCCCTGGACGTGCAACAAGCGGAGACCCGGTTACATCCTTGCACTTCCGGGATGCCGAAGAGCCATCGGGAAGAAATGGGACGAGTTGTTCCCGTGATGGCAGAGTTCACCGCGACGTGCATTAAGGGATCACGAAAGATCCGGTCGAGACTGCGTGTCTCGAATCTTCCAACCAGCAAATGGCCGACCTGGCTTGGAGTTCATCCGAAGGCATCTCGACTCCACCCGACGATCAGCTTGTACACCTCGAGGGAAGGTTTCTCGACGCGGTTTCACTCGGCCATTCCTCGAAGGCATTCCTCGTAGTCGCTTGCGGTCTTCAACCGCCCTCGTCGCGGCATTCCGCCCTCTGTCGGAGGATCAAGATGGCGGCGTCCCACGAGGATTTGCATACTCGGACGTCCCTTCGGCGCCTTCCCTTTGAATCGACTCTACCTCCTCGGTTAACCAGAAATTGCGAGGAGAAAAAAGGAAAGGGCCGCCAAGGGAACACGAAAGCGCCCGAACGGACATCTCCGGACCCTCGGCTAGGCTGTTTCGCGTGTAATTAAGCCGAAATGCCGCCGAGGTAACACGGAATCCGGGAGCAGGGCTTGTCGCCGCTCCGAACTAAGCCACGGCTTCGATTATTATCGCAGGGATTTATTTAAGCGACTCGCTCCCGACCGCTGCATTGTGCCGGCGAAAGCCCTTTGTTCCTCAGCCTGGGCTACAGTCGACTGTACGTACAGCTGCAGCGCCGTCGACCACGCTCAAGAGCAACTTTTGCGTCCTTTAAGCTCTTCTTGATCGACGCCCATCCGATATACCTCTTAACACTCATAATTCTCTCACCTCTGAAAGAACGACTCCGTAAAAAATCCCTATTTTTTTATATTCCCTCCGATGAGGCTAAAAAATGTGTACTCCCGTTTTCAAAAATGGCGCCGCGGGTTGGGTCTTCAAAACTTCCAGCCTTCCTTCCAGAATTCCATCTTCTATTTCTGGCAACCTCTCGCAGTCCAGGTCTCGGAAAAGGGCAAGAGTGGTTCTTGGTCCTAGCCAAGTGGGACAGTGACAAGCTGCAGAGCGGGTCCCGAAGGTATTTGCATTGAATGTCGCCGACCGCCGAGCCGGAGACATCAATGCGCGGCTCCTACGCAGCGACTTCGGTCCCCTACAAAGATTCCGACTCTCGAAAAATCCCAGCTCGACGCCCAAATTATTACCGGAGTCCTCGACTGGTCTTGGGATACGCAACAGGAAACACCCGCCGAAATCATAGAACTCGGCAGAGTTCCGCGCCAAGTGCAGGTACAAGCGCCTGGAGGCTTTGAACAAATGAAGCGCAATCGGACGTAATGGTCGTGCAGGCCGTAAAGGGTTTCCCTGGAACTCGCGCTTCTCGATGATCGCCTCGAAGCTGGAGGACATCAGAGGCGCGAATTAGCTCGCGAGTTAACGTTCGAGGCGAGTTCTTGATGGCAGCTCTAACGACTCTGGATAAGAGTCCTTCTTCGTCCCCTTTTTGTTTGGAAGTGCCCGGTCCAAGGTGGTGGAACTCACCCAAGTGGATTCGATTGCACTCGCGTGACCGAGTCCTTAAGGACTCGTCCTTAAGGATGGAGTCCTTAAGTCCTTCCGCTTGATCACCGCGGCGATCCCGAGTTTACAACGGGAGGTCATTAACGAGACTTCTTTAACGTTCAAGTCCCCTTCGGTTACGAGGAATGACCATAAAGAGGAGTATTCCTCGAGACGAGCACGACATCGGACCCTCCTAAGTTATGGCGCGCCGTGCAATTATCATTTGTACATTCGTGTCATCTTCGCCCGTCTGCAGACCTCGCCGATGAACTTAACGGGATAGTCTTGTCGAAGGTTTTTTTTCGAGTCTTCGGGGTTCCCTTGTTAGGCCTGCTCGAGGGGTCGTGACTCGACCGGGACTCGTTTGGAGGGTTAGAAGGATGTTCAGGTTGGTTCAGCGGCCTCTGCGCGGCGAGGCCAAAAAAGGACGCGGCGATGCCCGCGCGATGCGCGCGAGAGAGACGAGGCTAGCCCTCGAGAGGGCGGGGGCAGGGAAATGAGAAGCAATTTAGATGGGACCACGGAGATACCGGACGAAGAGCACGCGTTCTGCTCTTCGGGCTCTCCTTCGGCCTATCTCGAAGCACCTTCGGTCGTGGTTCGCCAACGAGATCGCCGCGAGCCGATATCACCGGTCCACCGTGGTCCTACTTATCGGTTTCGTTCATCGACGCCGAGCGGCGCCACTTGCCGCACTCGAGCACCTCCGAAAGTCGCACAAATCCGCCATCTGCGAATGTTCCAGGATTTTATATATACATACGTACGTAAAACTACCAACTTCCCGAGTTTCCAGCCTAAAAGTACGAAACGTCAGCGTTTACACCGCATTAAAATGCACGGTTTTGGGTTAGACCACCGAAGTTAAGCTACGACGGGCGGGGGCAGGTCTTGGATGGGTGACCGTTTATAAAAATACACCGTGTACTTTGTATTATATATTTCTTCTGCATAAAAAATCAGGGGTACTTGAGCGTATTTATGTTTACATCGAGTCGAAATTCTAAAACATATAACATGTGAAAACAGGTGTAAATCGAGATATGATGTGGTGTGTATAACCGTGAAGAAGCAACATGGCGTTACGGTCTGCAGTTTCACTTTGGCTTCTATAGAACGAACCTGTACGGATTACCGACAATCGCGTAACGAGCCCTGAGTCATACATAGTAGAATGAAACGAGTTCGACACCCGTATTCGTCATTCCACTTGCGAACTCGGGTGGAGGGCTGCATTCGCACGCGTCCTCTCTCGCGGTTACTCGCACACTCGTGTTTACGCCGGAGGATTTACGCGCGAACACGCTCACAGGTGAGTGCGAGCGCAAGGAGGCCTTCTTTGGCCTTCGAGCCCCGAGTACGTACTCCATGCCGGAGCCCAGCGTAATTACGACCTTGTCGTTCAACGACCAATTGGTCAGGGCCAATTTCGCTCGTCGGGTTTGTCGTATTTTTCTCCGCCAGCTCTCTTCTCCACTTCGAGGAGTGATTTTACGGCCGTCCGGCCAATCGGGGGTGTTGGAGTGCTCAACCTCCACCTCGATCATCTCGCGAGTTCTCGCTAGAGCGAGAAGACAATAATCGACCAACCGATCGACGCGCTTAAAAAAAGAAAACAAACTCTGGTCCGCCATTTTGTCGAGAAGTTCGAATTATGGACCGCGAACTTCGAAACTAGGTACGAATTCGAATAACAACGGGCGCGGCCGTTGAGCGCCACGGTAACGGCTTCACGTGGAAATTTCAATTTTCTGCTAGTTAAAGAGTGATTAATGAGCGGAAAATAAGAGAAATAGATGTGAAATATGATGGCCGAGGTCACCCTGGTCCGGATCTCGTCGTTGGGGCAGGTCGCGGACGTCGCATCTGGAGAATTTTTCTTTCTGGCCCGGAATGCGACGTCGGCGTTCTTGCCGATGACGGAAGGACCGGTCGACATGCCGAAGAGGTTCCCGAGGAATGTCACGAGCTCGGGCCGCGTTTCGCCTAAAAGGAAAAAATAAAATAAGAGGTTCTCACAGGAGCCACGTGCCAGTTGAGTTTTTTCCAGCGTCCCTGAATTCCGGGTGCCCCGAAATGGCAGCTTTTTCTCTCGCGCATGAGGGTTGAAGAAAGGATTATTCCGGGTGTTCGAGTCGGCCGTCTCCATTCCTTTTATAGTTCCGCAATTCCCGTGGCTCTCTCGGTGCGGTTACGCAAGTCAAAGAGGTTTTCCGACAAGCCCAGAAGGGAGTTTACGTCGCGCGCTTATGTCGGTAATTACTGTCAATTAACGTGAATGACGCGAGCATCAGCGAGGTGCAGGAGGGCACGCGGTTGATAATAAATAATTCCTGCAATACCTCCTGCGAGGATTCATCAGGAACTGTGAATGAAATCTGGTAAATACCGTCGCTACCAGCGATTCCCGACGAGTCGTTTCCGAACCTGAGCAAATACCGCGCGCGAGGTGGGCAATAATGATTAACTTCCTCCTGGTGTACTTTATTTCATTTTTTCTCAACAGGAACACGCAAGTGCTTTATTTCTTCGAGAGAGAAACGGGAGAGATCGTCGCGTGCCGGGAGAACACCATCTCGTTCGTCGACAAGTTTTTCGTCCTTCTCTTTCCCCTGTGTCGGATCGAGGCCTCCCTTTCTCCTTCCAAGACTTACCGACAGAGGGAGGCCCTTTACCACTCGATACCCGACGTGCAATGCATCGGCCACTTCGCTTTTTGCGGGCCTCGATCGTTCCGCTCAGGCCACAAAAAGGCGGGACATTATGTGCCAAACGGGAAGCGCCTCGCGTTTTTCTGCCAATACGTTTAGGGAGCGCTGAGGATGACTCGACTCGCTTCGAGGAACCTGCAAATAATTGCCAGCATCGAGTAGCCGTGAGTTACTCACTCGTTCAGATTCAAATATGGCGCCGAAACGAGCGAGACTGCCTACCGCGGCGCTCGTGGCGCCATCTCCGAGTACGGCGGCGAACCGTGTTCACTTTTCTAAGTTTCCATCTCGCTTCTGCGATATTTTTGCAAAAGTACTCGGATAAAGATCTCAGAAACGGCGAATCGAGCTGGATAGGATGCCCGAAAAAGGAAATATCAGGTCATTAACGTCCATTATTACCGGGAACCCCTTAATTGAGCGATCGGGAGATTCCTTAGCTGCGCTTATCACCGATCAGCCAACTTCCACCGGAAGTAGGGCCTCCAAAGCGCATCACTGCACTTCGCGTGCATCCACGTTTCGGCGCGAATTGCCCCGCGAGGGAGTAATTCGACGTCTCGAGGGGAGATTTGCATAATTGCATACAATTCTAAGGATTTGCGAGATCCAAGCCAGGCACTCCTCTCCAACGCTCTCGTTTCGTCAGTCCGACACTCGGCCCTGGCAAATCGAGAAAATAATGTCCCTCCCCAAGATCTGCATAATCGTATGCATTGGGCATGCAACGAGCGAGCAATGCGCGCGCATCGGGCCCTTGGGAGCGATGCAGCGCCGAATGCGTTTCCTGGTTGCATCGCGCCTCGATTTGTATGCGAAATCCGGTGGCCTTACGAGGAGAACTGGCGGACACCTTAATGGCACCCCGTAATAATGGAAACTAGTTGGAGGTGCCATTCAGGGAACTTCGAGGCAACTTCCTACCAGACCGCGTCGGCCGATTACCTCTCCTCGAAACGATTTCCAACCGCCCTTAAAACATTAACTAATCTCGTGAAAAAAAAAAAGGGAAGCCCAGGAGTCGCGCTATCCATCTAGAAACCATTTCCATCTGCGCTTAAAACGTTAACTGGTCCCGTGAAAAAAAAAAAGGGGAAAGTGCCCAGGATTCGCGCTATCTAAATCGATATTCAATTTTCAACCGCGTCATATCTCGAGTGGTCGCACTGGCTGCACTTTGTTGGTGTATCGACGATGCGTTGCACATTTCGCACCGATCGTCAGATAATTCGTAAAGCCCGGCCCGGTTTTAAAATAGAAGCCGGCCTGGCCGTAGCGCCAACCGGGCCCTGTATATTTGCATAATCCCCGGGCTGCCCTAACAACACGTAATTACGATAATACCGCGTATCAAGTGCCGCCTTCTGGGTTAATATCTACCCGGGTTATTTCGCAATTTACATGGCCGCGTACGAGGCCCGGGACTTGGTAACGAGGCCGCGGATCCGGGGCACTCGCGTAATTCGCACCCCGTCTATTTGCGCCGGACATGTCCGCTCCTCGCTGCCAACGACCATAATCTCGCTTATTTAAGTAAGTGCCAGGAACGTTCCCGGTCCCGAGGAACGCGAATACGTCCAGAACGATCCGCATTATGGCCTTTAATAAGGTCGCACTTTGTGCTGGACGCTACACCGGTTGGTGAGACAACTCGCATAAAATCATCCAGCCAAGAAAAAATGTCACCGGCGACACGTCCGCGAAACGGCTCCATAAATTGCCGGTCGTTAGCTGTCTTAATAAACCCAATGCCGAACGCTGTACCATCGCACCCTCTTTACGTGGTAGTTGATGGGCACCATAAAAGTGAAAACCAGTATCGTGGGGTCGTATTAAGAGGAGGCGCGTTACAGCATCCAGTGCCGTGGTCCATTTCTCTCAGGAATGGGACGATCGAGTTTTCCCACACCATGGTCCTCATGGGAACTCTTGTTCTGCTTGCAGGAAGCTGTTTCGTGGGTCAGCAGAGCACGCGTTCGCTGCTGGTGCTGGTCCTGGCTCCCCAGTTCATCTACCTCTGCTTTGGTCTAACGTTCCTCCTGGTGGGCATGGCTGCCCTGCTTCTACCAAGACCCTCTGTGACGCCGACTCCGGTTTTGAACCCCCTTAACCCCTTGAACCCCCTAAATTCTCTGCCACCCAGCTCGCTGGCCCGCCAAAGGGAGCTGTCCAAATCCCCGGCAGAGATCCATCGCAGACAGAAGTTGCTGTTGACCAGGGTGGGTGTCTTCGCCTGTGTCTACGCCATAGCCATGATGTGTTCCACCAGCACCACCTTCTACGAGTGGTGGGGTCGAGACAGCTGGCTGAGGGCTCCGGAGCCTTCGGCGGCACCCAGGATGCCCTCTAAACCCGTTCTCCAGTTCTTCGTCCTGAGACTGGTGGCCACCCTGGGAGCAGGGGTGATGGCGGCCTCCTGGATCTGGTGGCCCAACGCCATGAACGTGTGGAGACGTCTTCCACCCTGCAAACAACCACCGCATAAGTGTCATCCACATGCAGTACCTGTGCCCGTGGTGCACTGCTACAGTCCCGGGTCCACCAGTCCCACTCCTCATCAGATCCACCATCTCAGTCACCTGGCTCCCCAGCATCCACTTCTGCACCAGAACATCGTCAACGGAGGTCCCTTGCCACACAGGAGTCACAAAAAGCACCGGAAACACAGGAAGTACCACAGTGGGAGTGAGACTCAGGTCTGACCCTACGTCATCAGGGATTTGGCTTCAGGGGGGTCGTTTCGAGAGGTAACCTAGGCAAGCTCGTGAGATCCCATGGGGAATCATTTCTGGATCGACCCCGGTAGAGGTATCGAGGTAGTATCGACCTCCGATTAGCGATATTCACCAGCAATTGAGGAATTAAGGCGGTTCGCACGAGGCCACATCTGCCCCGATATCCTCGCCGGATGTAAATAGACGTCGAAGGAGAGGCAACTCGAGATAAGGCGATGCACAAAGCAGTCTGTACATATGCCCCGTCTGCTCGCATCTTTTTCAGCTTCGACATGGGTCGTTAAATGTGGTCGGAAGTCCCGGGTGGCAAGAAACGAGGAAAGGAACGGAAGTCCCTTGTCGAGGGACCAGGTCGGGGACTCCCGAGGGGAGATGGATTTCGGCATCTTCTCTCTCGCTTCGATATCCACAATATAGGAGAGGCCTCTCGTGGTTCCGAGATCGTTGTAACGTTTCTTATGAGACATTGAAATCGGTCGGCAAAGGCACTGGCGAAGTCGGTTGATAAAAAGGTGTTGGTACGGACTACTCGAAGCCACTTAGGAGGAGCGTTTGCCGACAGAGCGCGCCCTCGCCGGCGCGTTAATTATCCCCCGGGAACGCAATCTTCTTGTCATGCGAATGGACGTAAGTGAAAATCGTATGTTATTATATTTTGCGCGGTGGATTTCGCTTCGGGGTTTTCTTGGGGGAGGTCAAAGCTCGACGAACCTCGTATACTTCGTACGTGTACGGAAGGACGTGCGAAGGCCGCCATTTTGTGACGCGGCCGAACCGTCGAGAAGAAATGGAGTAGAAAATAGCGCGCTCTAGGTGCAGCTAAACTGTAAAGCAGGACGTACGATGCTTAAATGATCTCGGCGATAATTCTACGTGACTTCGTTTCGCTCGACGCGCCTTTAGGATCCTTCGTGCCCGCTAACTACGAGAAATTATTTATTTCCTTCGCAGCGTTTGTACATATTTTTTCATCGCGGACCCTTTCGAGGCTCTCCCATTCTGACGAGTAGTTAAAGCGGTATCGGATTTTAAGGGAGATCTCTAAGCGAGTATGGTGTAAATAAAGGTATGCATATACGCTTATAAACTCGTATCGTTTAAAATTGAGAACCGTACTAGGTAGTAGCTCTTAGAGAAGCTCAGCACTTAAGTGTACCCTGTAAACATAATTAAAATTAAATAATAACGTAATCGCCGCCACTGTGGACATGTATCTTCACTGCCGTAGGTCACGCTGTCCCTTGGCACTTTGTGACCATAATTAATTACAAACAATCCCCTAATTACTAAGGCATGTACGTTCGTGACTAAGGCCCGCTGTAGAATCCATTGTGATATGTTCCCCACGTTAATTGTCAACGTAATACCTGCTAGTTTAAGTAGTTCGCACGTAATGCATCTAATGCGCCTGTACAGACAGCCATATTGATACCAAAGTGATTTTTAATTTTCATAACGACTGACCGATACCAGCGAAAATGTTTCGCGGTTAGAAAGAATAATAATAATAAAGTAGAGAATACGTGACAATTATTTACTGCCATTAATGGGAGGCTCGTTATCAGTATGGCTAGCTACGTGCGAACGCGTCATCGGTCCTTATCACGCTCACGCTATGGCGTCGGGCTTAACTATGGGATCTTGTACTATACGCTCTCATCTTTTCCTAATAAATGATCGAATTTATTACAAATAAACGCGTACCGTTAATATTCCGACGAAGAAGGAACGAAAGACTCACGCAAGACCGGGGGCTTTAGACGCGTCTTTTTATAGCGCGGATTTGACGCCAATGCACTGAGGTGTGATTGCCCTGCACCGCTGTACAATGGGTCGTCGCTTTTGCATAATCGAGGTGCGGCATTCACGGGGGTGCGCGTCACGCCCGGCGAAAAGAAAAAAGAGTGGTGAAATGGTCCATTCTCTTCTGCTTTATCCCCCTAGCTTCTCAGAGGCTCGAATTCAGAGGCAGTCTCCCGAGCGTTCTCCTCCCAATGGCGCGGAATCCTTTGCGAGAACACTTTGCAGAGGCCCCGGGTCTTCTTTGCCCTGAAAGTACATACCAGATGGTTAAATATGAAGTGTCCGATACTTACCCCTGTGAGATTCGCACGGACCGGCACCGAGGGCGTCGAAAAACCGGCCGCGGTACACGACGCCGCAACGCTATCGTGTGACACTCTCACCCGGCGTCGTTTTCTTTTCGGATTTCAGGAACACAAAGATGCCCGCCGTCGTCCGTGTAATTCTATAGGGTCCTCTTGAGGCGACGGGTAAAAAATGGAAGGGCCTCCGACACTCGTGCGAAGAGGGTGTTTGCCATTCTGAATTTGCAGCTGATTGCTTAAGAAAAAGTCCAAAGAAATATTTTCATTTACATTTATGGCAATTGTGCTGTTGTTATTTTTTTTTTTCAGCAGTCGTACCGAATTTTAGACCGATCCTTTTCGTTCTTGATGTTTTAATCTCCCCGATACGTTCCAGAGGAGCAGGATCAGATCGACCGACGCGCCCCTGGCGGGACTTGAGGGACCTTCAAACTCTGCCTTACCGGCGCATGGGAACCTAATGTCTTATGAACTGGAGAAATAATCTTACCTATGTAGTGGTGGTGTTATTACCGACTACGGTAACTGGGTATATTTATACTAGCCGATGGTCGTTTGTGAAATTTTGATAGTTCCCGGTAGACGTTGTGTATTCCGCCTGATGGCGCTAGTATAGCGCAACCCTTGCCGAGGTAAATGTTCGAAGGAATTTCGTTCAAAGTTCAGTTGTCTGCGCTGGCAAGTACGACTTTCGTGCGGTGGCATTGGTGTTTCCTGGTATCCTTCCTGTTTATCATCGTCCCTGGTTGGCCGGTCGTTATCAATGACAAAGCTGGTAGAATCGTTATTCGAGTAACTGTAACTTGTGTCACGTGTTCAACACAAATTCAAAATATGTCCACAAGGAGGCAAAGCAAGGTATACGCACAATAAGGATAAGCGGTGTTTGTGTGGCGTAACCGGTCTCAGGTGTTCATGCGATTGTCTAACTTATGCTAATTTATTAAGTGATTACTCTGCACATATTACTTACAGACCGACGTTTAGTACACCTTTCAGCTTCTTAACAATACCATTTTAAGGATAACTCAGGTAATGTTCTATATTTACGTTTTATCAAATTTATGTTAATACGTTACTGCTTCCGTCGAGCTCTGGCGAAACAGACCTTGTGGTGCAACGTGTGCAAATTTAATCAGGGATTATAAGACGGGAATTTGATGACGGCAAGGAAAATTTAAGCTCTACGTCTGGATGTTTAGCGTAGGGAACATTTATGTTGAAATAAGTAAATCTGTTTTTATGTTTTCTAGGGAGGTGACTCGAAAGAGAGAATGGATGCCTTCAAGAAATTGGCTTGTGACTTTCTTCGATGTCTCATTGTGCAGCTACATTGCTTTTTCGATTGTTTCGTTGACTTTATCTTTGGGTTATACTACAAAGGCAAAGAGAAACGTGTACCGCCAGTGAAGAATGATCTGCTTCTGGATAGCGCCATTGTTTTGGCAGAAAAGATTAGGTATTCATCATGATAAGTTGCACTATACTTCCGTTCTGGCATTAAGAGAAATTATTATTAATGTCAATTGTTAGGACCAAAAAAGTAACCTCCGAGGAAATCGTTAGAACATGTATCGAAAGGTGTAAAGAAGTGAATGGATACATCAACGCAATTGTTGAAGAGTGCTACGATATTGCTATTAAGGAAGCAAAAGAAGTAGATAAATTGATTGAAAGTGGTGCTGATCCGGATGTCTTTAAGAAAAAACCTTTCTTGGGTGTTCCATTTACAACTAAAGAGAGCAATGAGGCAAAAGGTATTAACCGTCGTTAATTATATTGTTGTAGTTCGATCAATTAATATAATACCAATTGGCATATCGCAAGGTCTACCGCATACAATGGGTTTGGTCAGCCGGAAAGGCCACCTATCCGAGGAAGATGCTACCGTCATTGGATATCTGAAGCAAGCAGGTGCTATTCTTCTGGGCAAAACCAACATACCGGAACTCAATATGTGGGCAGAATCTAGAAACAATGTGTATGGACAAACCAACAATCCTTATAATACTACTAGAAACGTTGGAGGAAGCAGTGGAGGAGACGCAGCCATAGTTGCATCCTGTGGAGTTCCATTCAGCATCGGCAGTGATATTGGAGGTTCCATAAGAATGCCAGCATTCTTCAATGGCGTATTTGGCCATAAACCGAGCGAAGGTTAATTAGCTATAATTTTCATATCGCAATCATGTAATGCATCGAGCCATGAATTCTCTATCAGAATAGCATTTTCTCAGTTATGTTCTACATGTGATGCAGGTCTCACTCCGCTGAAAGGCGTTGGCTTAAGAGCTGAAGATTTTCCAAACTCTATGGCAGAAGCAGGACCTATATGTAAAAAAGCTGAAGATTTAGAACCCTTTCTGAAAATTTTGGTGGGGAAGAATATCTCAAAACTGAAATTAGGTACTCCAGTAGATTTGAAGTCTTTGAATATTTTCTATCAAGAAGGATCTGGCGATTTGAGAGCAAGTAAAGTAGATCCTTCGATGCGAGCTGCTTTGAGTAAAGCAGTGCGCCATTTCGAACAACTTACTGGAAAGGCAACAAAGGTTGGCAGGATATTAATTTCATTACTACTGTTTTACTGAAAAGAATTTGCAAAACACCAATTTTGTTTCAGGTAAGATTACCTGGTTCGGAGTACAGCTACAGATTATGGCGATATTGGATGACTCAAGAAAACGTAAACTTCAAACATGACGTTACTAACAGAAAGGTTAATAGATGGGATTTCACGTAAGATATTCTGCTGTTAACAGCTTCTAAGAAATTAATTTTTTTAGGGTACGACAAGTGCTTCAATAGAGGTTTGTAAATTATTGAAAGGATCTTCCGCGTTGACACTCGCTGCGATACTAAAATTAGTAGATGAAGACCTCTTTCCGAAAGAAAAAAGTGAATGGGCCAAGAATACGACTGCTGAAATGAAACAATTTTTATTGGTACATCCACATTCTTAGTTATTTAGAAAATCTGAACGTTTATACAACATAATTATCATAACTTCTGTTATTAAAAACCAGTACTAACCCAATTCTTTTTCAGGATAAATTAGGCGACAATGGAGTGTTGTTTTATCCGTCTTATCCGTCAACCGCGAATTATCACTTCTCTACGTACTTAAGACCATACAATTTCGGTTACTGGTGTCTTTTCAATGTCTTACGACTCCCAACTTGTCAAGTTCCACTAGGATTAGATGAACAAGGGCTACCAGTTGGCGTTCAGGTACGTTTATGACTTATAGACCCGCGAAAGAAAATTATTAACGAATTTCTTACTATGCAGGTTGTTTCATCGCCATTTAATGATCATCTCTGCTTCGCGGTCGCAGCTGAGTTGGAAAAAACGTTTGGTGGATGGGTACCTCCATCCTAAATTAAGGTACCCAATGCATAAAATTTGTCCTATGTCTAGAGTTAGCTGATGGTGCCTTTTTGTATATTTTTTATTGAACGCCCAAATATTATTCCTTATATGTGAAGGAAGTACAGTGTAGCAAGCATCCCTAGCTGCATATTCACTTTCCTGAATCCAGATAGTTTAACGGTGATATTTAATATATTGAGATTACTGCAGTGATTATATTAGTGTACTAACTTAGTGATATTCCTTATTTTCTTCAAAGGCATAAAAATTATACAGGTGTAAGGTAAAAATGTTACGTACTAAATTCCCGACGAATAAGGTCGTATTAATTAGTCTGTGATCATGTAAAGAATGTGCATTTCTTCAGTCTCAATAATATATAAGTAAACCTATTTAACACTTTGGAGGGTTGAATAGGGAAGAACGTTCTGTTAATAAAAAAAAAATGTAAAGGTCCGCCTCCTATTATTAATTTTTACGCGAAACTCGTATGAACTCGATTCTCAATCATCGATACGCAATTTTTATGCTATTTTTGAGAACACAGATGTGCCGCCTTAAGTTAGGTAGACCTATCACGATGCAGAAAGAAGTCATTGTGACACCAATGATAGAAATCACAAAGCGATCACGTCAGCCTCTACAAATGGACAGAACAGCGACCTGATTGTTACAGCCCCGTGAACATGTTAATTTTAAACGCTAATGTCCATTCAAGGAGACCGTGGGAACGTTGGAAGACAGAGATTACATACATCGAATCAATGCTCGCATAAAATATAATCTCCGGCAAAAAACGCCTGGCCATGACTCTGCGCTCTATCAAAGTCAAGTTACATTCCTTTTCCGTTCCACATGTGTATACTCGACGGAAATACTTCCACGTTAGAACAAAGTAGCTCTGTAGCTGGGTCCTCGTTTGTCCATGTTACTTCCAACATCCCTAAGGAAACCGATTTTTCTAATCGGATGTGCGAATCACCTGTAAATCATGACACGAGTAAATTTCAGATTAAATGACGCCGAGGTTTGGAAGCGCTCCGCATTTATACAGGTTAATACACGAGGGTGCATCTTGTTGCCGGGCCACGCACGCCGGTGTATGTGCATGTAAATATATTCATACATGATGGACACGACTGAACGCGTTTGCACACAGTGACATCGATCCAGCTCTTGTAAATCCATGCCCGTTTGTACCTGCGACTCCGTGACGTGTGTACCTGTTTACACGTATGCGTACGTAAGTCGCGTGGACGCAAGACGTAAGAGACGTGGACGTAAGAACGGACACGGGTCGAGAGAGAGAGAGGGAGGCGACGGGTGGCAGAGAGGACGCGAGACGGAAAGAGCGAACGCGGCCTCTCCCGCCTTTCCATCCGCCAGGCCAAAGACGAAGAGAGAGAGATCCGTGTCAACAAACCTGAATCTGGCACGGCCATCTTGCCGCCTCGTCCGTTATGCCGGGGTACCTTGGACACGCCGCTTTTGTCGCGGATTGGCTTCGACTTTGGAACGATCGCCGCGAGGACAGGCCGTTCCTTCGGCAAACGTTACAGTCGGCAAGTTGGAAGCCAGAAGGAAAAAGAATATTACTTATCGGATCTCATTGAGTCGACAGGTACGCAGAGCTTAATGGGAGATCTACGCCTGCGTGATATCCTCCTTTAATCACGCCCAGCCTGTTAACACAAAGAACTTAATTACATAATTACAACGAATCGCTGGTTTTGTTACCAGCTACGTAACGATATTCTCACGTAATAAGGATGCGGTGATTCACTACTTAGAGCCTCTCACGTGATAATGGTGCATTCGTTTGTCAATGGCAATAGGACGAACGTGGCTGCGTTTACTCCCTTTACACATTGAGCATGGCGAAATACATCGGTCAACAATGATTTCACTTCTAAATACAGATGTTACCCAAGATATTTCTGCAACTCTGTCCCAAGGAAGTAACGACCTTTCTCTACATTACAAAATTTTTTAATATATAAATATAATTAAAACCGAGACTCGTGGAAATATTATATTCACCACCATCGGTGTTTGTCTTTACTTTACATACTAGATATATTTTTTATAACGGACCCAGAAAGAGAGAAAAATGAGCAGGAGCGATTGCACGTGCCACGAAACCCAAACTTTTTCTCCTCGACTCAACCTCGAATCCAGATGCGAATCCTTGTAAAAAGTACCTGCAAAGTAGCACTCGTTATTTTTTAGTTAACATAAAATACATCCGTATCCATACCTTCGGTTTAACGCGGGCATTGTTTAAAGCGCGAGTCTAAAAGTAGAGGGGGAAGAGAGCGTGGTACGGAGTCGGGATTTTTCCTCCTGGATTCAGGTTCCAATGCAGAAGCAAACCGATGGAATCGTCCATTCCACGTGGTCCTCCATCGGGGCTCGCTCGAGCGCACGCACGAGTTCCGAATCTCGATAGTCTTATTTCGATGGCAGTCCCCGTGGCGCTCTCTCCGTCTCCTTTGCGCGCGCGGGGGCGCCCTCGCCCCCTCTCTCTCGGCGGTGTGTCCGGTTACATTCGGGTTATTAGGCTGTGGCCGCACCTTTCATGTAAACGTTAGGGCCGGTATTTCTCTTCCCGGATCGAAGCTTCTCTCCTCTCCCTCTCTCCATTCATGCGGATCTACCTGAGCCTTTTTTAGCCGCATGAAACGAAATTCAACGTTAATTCCACGCAACCATTTAACACCTGACGGTAAAAAACCTGTTAACACGATGATAAATCTACACATTTTTCCGTGTCTTAAGGATTACCTTCAACGCGTTTCGTGCAACGTATTCGGCTGAATAATTACCGCAATTAATCGGCGCGAGCGTCCGCCATGCATCATTCCTAGCGCTATCGGGCGGCATTCTATATAACGTGTAACATCCTGGTAGAAACAAGCGAAGTTGCGCGTAGCGAGTGCATAAGTCTCTCGCGCATGCGAGACATACAAATCCGACGAAGGCGCGCGTCACTTTCATAATTGTCACGGTTAATCAAGCGTACAGTGGGGCGCGATAACGGAGGCTGAAATCTCCACGTCCGTGAGCCGAGTCTTCTCCGATTGGTCGCCGGCGTGCCCGCAGCCGGCGATATCTTGTGACCCCAGCAGCATCTCCCGGTCTTTCGCGCGGCGTCTCTCTTCCTCGGTCACGTGACCCATTAGTCTCTCCTTTTCCCCACTCGAGTCGCCTCAAGAGTCGGCGGTTACATCATCGTTAATGAATACATTACCGGCAGTCGTACATACACTGTCTACAGACTCGACACTCGCGGTACGGACGACCGATCGATCGTGTAAGGCTACGTCGGTAAAGCAAGTCTCCTTTGCGAGTCGCGTGGGACGAGCTAATTAATCGCTCGTCGCGTACACGCGCGCCGATCCCCCGATCACGATTCGTCCGTCGTTCTTTCCCTTGGAGGTTATGTAAAACCCTAGGCGCCGCGCTCGAGGTCGTGAGAACCAAGGGAATTCGAGAACAGGAACCACGGAGAGGACCTTTCAACGGGTGAATACTACGTAACGTAAATATGCATCAGCAATTTGGCGCAAAACTGTCGCGGCTCTTGACCGCTGCACCGCTATGGCGCTCGAAGTCGCCGCGCCGGTCTTCGCGCCGCCATTTTGAATTCGTCGAGCCGACGAAGCTCGTATGCCGGAATGTTTATTATTTATCTCTTTGAGTTAGCCTCTCGTTTTTTTCCTCACTCCCACGCGCGTCGGATATGCCTACTTTCTATAATCACGGCTGTTCAGGGTTCATTTGATCTACCTACGTTTACGCCGTGATGTATGGCCGGGAATATAGCCAATCCTTTAGCGAGTTTTATACCCGGAGTCCGGGATGACCGCGTTTCCCTACGACTCCGGGTAAATCGAGAGATTTATCAGACTCCTGCAAAGTTCCTATTACACGCGAAGTACTTTTCTTCAAACTTGATAGTTCGAATAATAAATAATAATAATAAATAATAATTCGATCTTAAAGTTCCTTGGGGTGGAGAGCGGTTTTCGGCCGTTGGACACGCCATAACTGCCGATTAAGGGCGGCGCGATTTCGCAGGCGCGGAACTGCCGGTTTTCTTTCGAAACGCCGTAAAATCTGTATCGAGCATTGAGTCGTTACGCGATCGCGGAATTCCGATACACGGGTTATGCGTTCCTCTCTCCATAACCGCGCGGACATTGGCGGCCGCCTTTAATCGGGTGTTGCATACCTGGGGAACTTTTATCGCGACGCTGATTTAACGTCACATCGTAATCGGCACAGGTGCGCCTGTGTACGAGTATTAATGCACCCAGGTTACACGATCCAGGGCGGAAGGAATGCTCCGCCGGTTCTTTCGAGAAAATCGAGCACGGACCAATCGCGACCCGCCTCGCCTCCCACTTTCCGTTGGCGCCGCGCGTCGGCCGGTTGCGGCTCGCCTCGGCCCTCACTTTCCGTTGGCGCCGCGCGAGGACCAATCACGCGCTCGCTTTTCCTCCCCACTCCTCCACCGACCCGCATCGTTCGCGGCAGGTGTTGACCAACGATTATCGATGCCTATCTACACAAATTATCCTCCGGGTCGAGTTGTAATCGCTTTTCGTCAAGCAGTTCTCGATACTTCGTTGCGAATCGAATCGCTCGACATCTAAGATGGAAAAACCACTCTTCGATGTTACTTAAAAACCTGCCGATATGTATTTTATATTTATTCACAATTTGTCGCTTTATTGGCTAGCAATGTTTGCAGCTCGCTTTACGCCAATGGCTTCGTTGTTTGAATAGACGTTTTCAACGTTGGCACACCCGATGCATGGCGAGATGCACCGCGCTTTTTCCATGGCTCATCATTATGGCGACGCCCACGCGGCCGTCCCGAAAAACTGGAAACAATGGCCGGCGGGCCTCTCGCGCGTCACGCGGGGCGTAGGGAGGAGGCCGAGGTCTCCTTACCACACAATGCGACGTAAAAAGATCCGCGGAATAACACCGGGCATAATGGGCGAAAGGGGCCCGTTGAAACGGAGCCGATGTGAAATAAAAGAGTGCGCAAAAAGGGGCCGATAGATCGCGGTTTCGACGATGCGGCCGGGAAGAGTCCGAACGTTTTACTCTACCGCCATCTTGTTTTTCCCTCCCCGACTTTCCGTCGAGATCCCAACCTCTCCATTGTGATGTAAAGAAACGCTTCTACCTCGGGTCGTTCAAAATGTCCGAAGTCAATTTCCACGGGTTCGAAATATTTATTTCCTCCAGGGGAGGAAATATGTTGCTTAATAATGTACTCTCCAACCCCGTTCACCTGTCCCTAGCCTTCCGGTCGTTTTACGTAAACATGCGATTACCTTGGAAGGAAATTCCCTGCATACCGAATTTCTTTTGTTTTTTTACCCCGATTGGGTAATCCAATGATTAAAGCCGCGGTTTCGCCGGAAAAGTGCGGATGCTCGAGGATCGATCGATCTCGATCGATCTCGATCGACTCCTGGAGCCGCGGAGGGCTCGTGATTTATCCCTGGTGTCGCCACCGAGAAACGTATTATAACAGCCGAGACCGTCTAGACAGGTCGGTCGTAAAGCTCGGGAATCGAAGAGTGGCACTGCTGGCTCGGTTCTGCCTGCTGTACGGTGCTGCAGCCTCCTACGGCCTACTACGCTGCGCCGCAGCGCCGGTGCCGCAGCGGTATGCGCGCCCGGCGTGCAATTATGCCCGCGTAAGGGGCCCTTCGGCGTTACGATTTCGCGTTTACGCGCCCGCTAAACCGGGGTCGTTCGATGCACCTTCGGGATCCCGGTTTTACGAGGCGAGGCGTTCTTCGTTTTTTTACCCGCCGGTGTTTTTCGTACCCACCTTCCTTCCTGGTAGTCATTGACTTCAGGAAGGGCGCCGGGACTCTGGCTGTACATCCCGTAGGGTATGTATTCATTTTTTTTCCCGTAATTTTTCACACGAAACCTCTTCAGCCTCGGAACCGTAACTTTGATCGATGTTCAAGGCCACGCGGAATTCGTGACCAAAAAAAAATCGCCGTCGAATTTTTGTTTATCGATCTCCTTTCAAGATTTTTACCTCATGATAATGAGGTAAAAATAGAGGTGACAATACCCTTTTTATATTCTGATGGTAATTCTCACGTGTTTCGAGAGCTTTTCCAATTGTCGCTTGCGGCGTTAACCTCTTTGATCACCTGAGGATTTTTTTCACCGACCGGTGTTTGTTCTCAGGGACTGTTGGGAGGATCCTTCGGGCCTCGGGATTTTATTGCTGGCCGCGTTTTTCCAACGAGTACCGGGAAGTTCGGCCGAAGACGGGGCCACCGGGAAAGTGGATAATCACGGACCAACGGGCCGCGCCTCGTAAAAGACGTCGCCCGAGGTTGATGCACGTCGGGAATGCATCGAGCGATTCCGCGAAAGTCCCCATTCTTCGGTTCTTCTGCTTCCCCATTATCTCCCGAACGGGGTTTCCGCGAAGGGTCCACTTCTGTCTACTTTGTTTCTCGGCGCCGGACCCTTTGCGCTTCTTGCCTCTTCTCTTTCCCCCGATTCTTAGAAAGGGGAATAAGCTGATAAGACCTCCAGGGGCGAGGTGAAAAAATTGACAGAAAAGAGGAGAGAAACGCAATTGTCGGACCGCCGGCGAACGAAAATTCGACCTACACACCAGAGATCGATCCGATGCCCTCGGAGCATAATGCCTAACGTTCATATTTATGCACCCGGAACGGAATTAGACGCGAATTATTCAAATGCGAGACAAGCCTTATCGGCCTGCTCCGCGCCGACCCGTAAAATTAGCTGCCGTTCGGAAATACAGATTAGGCCGAAACTGTCTCTCGGGGCGGCATCGTTCTGGTTAATTGCAAAATAATTGCGAACACGAGCGCCATTTCGCAAAAGTCATTGGAAAGAGGATCGCGTCCCCTGAATTACGACATCGGACCTCATTGGAATGATCGGCCGGACGGGTGCGTGTCGCGATTCCGATTCAAGGACATCCGGAATCCCTGACATTTGGCATGGGACAGGTCGACGGTTTATCGGTTATCCGGAAATCAAAACCGGTATTCGAAAGTAAGGCTCGATCGAAACCTCAAGATTGGACGCCAATGCGTGTCCGTTGTCGCGTGCAAAAATCCGTGTCGTCGTTTGGCCGTTTAGAGGGAAAAAAAAGTGAAGAAGTGAAAAATGAAAATGTGAAAAAATGAGAAGTGAAAAGGTGAAAATGTGAAAAGTGAGAAGTGAAAATGTGAAAATGTGAAAATGTGAAAATGTGAAAATGTGAAAATGTGAAAAATGAAAAGGTGAAAAAGTGAAAGTATGAAAGAGTGAGAAGTGTAAAAAGTGAAAAGGTGAAAATGTGAAAATGTGAAAATGTGAAAAAGTGATTATGCTATCGTTGACGCGAAACGCTTCGATTCCTGCCTTACCCCCGCCATTCCCGAGCGCAATGGATGGCATCCTCTCCCATGGCGCGCGAGGGACTGAAATATAAATTATGAGCCCACTCGCGAGTCACGGTAACGCTAATAGATTTCTAATGAAGGTACGCCGATGCATCTGCCGCTGTAATCAGCAATTACTCAAATTGGATGCAAGGTGTTCGAGCCGAGAAGTTCGTGCTCCTCTACCTCCTCGGCTTCATCGGTCTTTCTTCCTCCCCGGCTCCTCTCCCTGTCTTTCCCTCGCCTATTCAATGTCGAGGCCCTCGTATTCATTACGAGATTACCCCCATCAGGCCTTATATCGATCCCTCGATTACCTTCGAAAAAAGAGTGACCACCTCACGTGACCGGTCCTAACAATAGAGGTTGAAATTTCATTTTATTTCATTTTATTTCATTTTAATTCGCGGGGAATTTTGTATAATCTTGTGATTTTCCGTTGGCTGGGGTGCTGCGTTGTCTGAGCGGAGTCGATTTTCATGGCGTGGAGGAAATGCATCAGCGCGATGCATAGCGTCGCGATCGATCGGCCGGTGAACGCTCTCTCAATTATCGCAAATTAGGTGCAATCGCGCGCCGTGCGAGGCGAGGAGCGATTTCACTTACGGCCGTGCACTTCGCTCTAGCCCGCCACTTAGTCGGCATGAATTATGTTAATATTTATGTACCGGGCGTAGATTTATGCTCCTATGGCTCCGCGTGCTGCACACGCTGCGCGCGCACCGCGCGAGCACCCCTGTACAGTGCGCGGCAAAAGTGAAATTCCCTCCCGCGAAAATCAGATACCGCGTATGAAATAACGCGTCTTAATTCGAGATGTCCAAAGTATTCGAGCGCGACGTAAGATTCAATTGTTCCCTTCGTTTCCACGGGCGGTTAGTTATCTAGGGTTCGTGAGAAAACGGCGGCGTCGAGGGTAACGGTAAACCGTTGCGATTTGAATCTGAGCTAAATCAAGTTCTATCGCGTCGGCGTGTCAGCTAAATCTCTACAGATCGGTCTGTATAGATTTATGGCGACGATTAATCGTCACGCGTGTAGTCACCTTATACCGTTTGTGAGAATTAGCACCGTGTAAGGTTACGCGTGCCTAGGGTAAAAGTTCGTCGATTCCGCGTGCCCTCTCTCTCTTTCCCCCCCGACGCCATCTTGTCGCCATCTAGCGGCGGAGCCGCGCGGGCGCGAAAATTCGAATATGATTTACGCCCTCTGGAAACAATGGACGACTTATGGCGTCGCGCCGGTGCAAACCGGTCGGATTATTCGAGCGATCCTTTTTCCCCGCGACAGGCAGGCGGTGTAACGCGGATAGATATTAATAGCTGTCTAATAGCCCGCCGATAAACAAATGGACCGTGTCGCTCGACATTGCGAGGCGCTCTGGAAATCACTCCTCGAGCCCGGAAGAGCGAAATCGGCGGCTTTACTAAATCCACTGGTTTCACGACTCCGTTCTACTCGCTTGCTGCATTCGATAGGCTATCTCGCGAGACTAATGTCAATTCGTTAGACCCGGTCTCGACAAGTCGCGGCAAGTGCACCGCCGCCATTTTCCACGGCGACCTCACTCCCTCGACAAGTGGCGCAGAAATAATCGCGCATAATCGCTCGGAGTTTAATCCGTTCCCTGTCTCACTCTCTCTCCCTCTGTGCTTCGCTGCCGCTTTATTTCTCTCTCCTTCGCTCTCCTGGGGCTGATACGAGGCACTGGGCGGGCGCATGCGCGCGCATTAGCATAAGCGCGGCGCATTGGAGTGCACTCGAGTGCGCCGCGCTGTTATTGCCTCGGTTTGTCGGACCGTAATGCATTTCTCCGAGCGCGATGCATTTATATCGCTGCCCCCGCGCGGCAAATCGCATCCGCGCCTGGAGGGCACTTTCGAATCCGCCGCGATGGCCGCGCTCGATTTTGGCGCATCCGCTCGGAAAATCTCCCCCGTCTCGCTACCGAGGACCGATTTCAAGTCTCATTTCCACGATTTCTCCGCGGAGGCCGAAGAGAAGGGGCTAAGCCGTGCCGAATTCGCGCATCCGTCTCGCGAATTTCCATTCGAACCGCTCCAGGCGGATCTCATAAATAATTGAGAGCGCGTGCGCACTTTCTTGAGACCCGAGAAAATCGTCGTTTCACCTCGAAAAGGGTCTCGCCGATTTTCAAGAAAGAAAATGTCCATCAAATTAATCACGCTCCGGTGAATAATGATTCTACTGACTTCATTCTATCGGGTTGATGGATAAGTAATGGCGTTTTTAACACGTTACATCATGTATTAAAAACGCCATTACTTATGCATCAACCCAATACCTTGGCAGTTTTGCTCGTGCTTACGGATATCCGAGAAAAATTCCCTGGACAGTGAATTATGGAATGATCCGCCATGTTGAGCTGTTGATTTTTATTTACAATTTTTTTTTTTCACCCATTTACCTGTAATTTACCGAGCCAGGGTTTGCGATATCTTGGGGTAGGGAAATCTCCGGTATTGGAGGAAAGCGAAGAAGTTCCGCCTTGAGGTTGACCCAGATTTCGGCGACTTATCGTACGGTTTCCCAGGGTGCAACCGGGCGCACCGCGATACGGTATCCGCATTATCCGTATCGCGGCCGGCATCTCGCTCTCGCCCACGCGTGCGCGCGCGCGAGCATGCGCAGAGGCGCGCTCCTTTCGTGCCGGACTTGTTTCCCGATATTCCGCCCGGCCAGAAATATCCGAGACTAAATTTATCGGCGAGGAACGCCGTGTCCGCGTGGACTCGTTCTCTCGCGACTCCGGCTGCTTCGAGAACCACTCGACGCGGTTCGGCCACCAGATGGCGTTGGCAAGAATATTTTAAAAAAGGGTTAAGGCAACCTCTAACCCCTTCTGTGCTCAGAAAAGAGAAACATACCAATTGTCCGGCGCAGTGACAAGAAGTAATCAAAATATACATAAAACGAAATTTTTCGGGAGAATATCCACTTAGGAAGTCATGGACTTTAATGCTTTTTTTTTATGCTAATTTTAATGCAATCACCTGGAAATCGTTGGAATCATCGTCATATTCTCACAATTTCAAGGTCGAACGTCCCTTGTTACCGAATCTCGTGGATTGGAATTTTTGAATTATTTGAATTCACGGGATTTTTTAAACGGTTAACATTCGCAGCCGATCTATTTCTCCGATTTTTTCTTATCACGTTTCGCTTGCCAATATTCAGTTTTCGAAAATAAATATACGGGACTGAATTTATTGGATTCATGGTATGCCACGAATTTTTCTGTTTTTCCGTCTTAAGGCACGGATGTGTCACGTGATTCTTCGCCACGGCGCGGCGCTGCAGTCGGGTGGCGGGCGCGCGCAGGTTAGGTTGCTCACCGCCTCTTTCACCGGATGCTCCTCGGCTCCAGGCTCTGGGTCAAAATCAAGGATCTTGTCAATCGAGGCTCCTCGGCCTACGCGATCTCTCTCCTTTCTCCCTCCTTATGCGCGTGTGAGGGTGCATGTACGTGGGCGCCTCCGATTCGCGTCGGTGTGCGTGACGTACAGTGGGTGGCATTAGTAGTTTCGAGAACAGGATGCGCGGCGGTCGAGCGAACCGGTCGCGGATGCATCCTAGTTCTCGCTACTCCCACTTGCATGTGTACATAATAGATGCAAAGATATAAAATATATGTACACAAAAATAAAACAAGCGCGCCTGGTGTATAAATACCTCCCCTGATATCAGGGTCGTCCTGAAACCGACTTCGGTTTTTAGTACCAGGATTTGCCTCTCTAACAAATCTGTTCTTCCTTCATGCTCGTGTATACAATTTTCGCTCTACCGTTTGGTAAATATAATTCCGCATTATTTATTAATTATGCACGGAAGTGACGTCATTGGGATATTCTTTTGCCTTCGGGAGGTTCCGTTGAGACACCTGCAGGCCGGCGGGCACGCACGAGCGTCACGTGAGACCTTAATTCGAGGTTAGGTCGACCGGCGAACACGGTTAGGGAGGGCTCGACGGAAGGGCAGCTGAAGGCGGAGAAACCATGGCCGAGGATCGACCACGGAAATACGGGGAGCCATCGAGAGGTGAACCAGCACCTATGGGCCTTCGGATGAAGAAATAAGAACTCATGGAGTAGAAGAAGCCGACACGAGTCGGCCGAGCTCGGGCCACGAGGGAACCTAGAAGCCTTTCCCATGACGTCGACGTCGAAAATCTCTCTTTTCCCCGGCGTGACTTCTCCTTTAGATCTTCCGACCCGGCTCGATCGGTCCATCGGCGATGCCTTTGATCTCTGCCGGGAGCGATCCCGGGCTCGAGATTGTGCCTGGAATTCTGCGGAATGCGAGAGAGTCGGCCGCTCGGAAGTCCCCGGGCACTTGTGGAGATTTAAGAGATTCAATATTTCATTCTTTCGGCGGCGTCGCGCGGCAAAGCGAACGGACTACTCCGATTGGATGCGGAAAAACGGAATAATGGGATTCATTTCATAATTTCTGTCGCTCAAAAGTTCGTTACTGCTGAATTTTACAATGGCGACCTGCAACGGATATGTATATTTCAGGCTACATATGTTGCTTGCAATGCGACGACATTTTTGTCGCGAGCAGTAGAAGTGCCAATGAAGTGTCAGAAATGGGACAGCGAACGCCGACACCGGAAGGGCTTGGATATCTAGGCAAGGAAATTCAGTAAGGAGGCGCGAAGAAGAGGACCGGACTTCAAAATGGCCGCCCTAACCTTGGATCCGCCATAAATGATTTAACCAGGACCCGCCTTCGAGAGGGCTTCGACGACACAAGAACCCCTCGGAATATGTGCCGACGACTTCTGACCCGGCCCAGAAATATCCTCGACATAACGCCGCGACCAAACGACCAAAAAAGTGATTATCCCCTTATTCAAGAACCTGTATTAGGACGACCGGGCCTTGGATGGAAGGACATTCTCATGAATTATTCAACGTCCCACTCGATCGACCCGGGATCGCGAAGGATAACGATAATCGGAAGGACTTTTCCATAAGTCGTTGCATATAAAAACCGATCCAGTCGTTCTCGACCGTATTAGAGAGCGATCCGAATTAATTCCAAACTGGGGCTCCGATTTTACCAAGCCTATCTCAGCGACGCGCGTTACACGGCGAGTTTGCAACCGTTGCACCGTTGCTATCGCCTGTAGGTGTCCGAAACATTGCGAGCGACCGTAACGGGTGGAAGCACACACCATTGCCAATATATACATGCATGGACGCCCACAGTTGCCCATACCCGCATGTGTAGCGCATACCATGCCGGCATACTCGTACACGGACGCGCGCCGTTGCCAGTGCCCGCATGCGAGGCTCGCGCGGGCGAGGCGCACACCGTTGCCGCCGCGCGCCGGTAGAGGCGCTCACGGTCGCGGCGCTCACAGTCCCGCGCCGACCGCCTAGGCCGGTGCAGGGGCGCTCGCGGCGGCGCGCCGGAGTAGACGAGCCGGGTGCGTGAGTGCGTGCCCGCTCCGGTTCTACCTGTTCTACGCGTTGCAAAACTGCTACTCAAGTAGCTGGACCGGTGCGGAGCGTTAACTCCGGCTGCTACGCCCACGGTGATCGCGCCTCGCGTCTCCCGTGACAGGGCGGCCGAAGAAATCGCGGAACCCGAGGAAGCTGCCGGAATATTTCCACTTTCCTCCGATGTAAAAGCCCCGTTACGACCCATTGTTCGCGACCGAGCTCGACCTTCTCCCACGGCCGCGACCTTGCGATCTTTCCTTCCGATTTTCAGCATTCCTAGAGACAAACGAATTTTATTATTTTTTTTTTTTTGCCGAATCCACACCGCGTTCGACGACTCCTCGCCACGGCGTCGCGTCGGGCCCCGAGCTATTTTCACGGGAGCGCCGGCGCCTTATCCATTTGTTTATATGCGGACTGAATGCATCAGGGTCACCCGTGAGAGATAGGGACTTGCACAAAGGGCAATGCGTGCGCGATATCTGTCGCGAGCCAGTGCTTCGATTGTCCGTTTGTTTATACGCGCTGTGGATTTACATCATCGGCGACCAGGGTCACTTTCTCGCGTGGTCGGTAACGGGCGCTGCTCGGCTGAAACCCTAGTTGACCGAACGATCCGATACGAGCAATTGTCCTGTAAAAACGATCCGTTAGCACGTATCGCGTATCGGTCGGCGCGCTCCCATTGCCCTGTCGTGAGATCCCGGTGCCCGAAGACTCCTTCGAATCTTTTCCCCCCGCGAGAGACGCGGCGGCCATCTTGGAAATTCGGGGCCGAGCAACGCTAGGACTTTCCTTCGTAGAAAATTTCTACGCTACTGGTGCATATCGTACATTTGGTACTATACTCTGTCATTATGTATTTTATAATATTTAGTGAACATTATAGTAAGTAAACCGTGCCATAGTGTTCAACTCGCGATTAGAATCTTTTCTTCCCGCGAGAGACGTGGCGGCCATCTTGGAAATTCGGGGCCGAGCGACTTCCCTTCGTAGAACATACTACCCTACTACTGTATATCGTACATTTATTACTATACTCTATCATTATGCATTTTATAATATTTTGTGAATATAATAGTAAGTAACCCGTGCCCAGGGTCCAGTTCACGATTCGAGTATCCTTACAAAGGAAACGTTCTGACACTGGGCCATGTCGAGAGGGTTAAAGAGGACACAGAAATTCGGGAAGAGGTTAAAGGCAGATAAAGGTCCGGGGACACGCGGAGGTTCATCGTAGCCCCGTGTGGTGGACGAAGGTGCGGAGGTGCGGAGGTTCGGAGGTCAAGGGCTCGTGTGTGGCTCACACGCGAAAACGTGACGACCCTTCGCGGCGGATCCGGTCTCCGCCTTCTCCCGCGCCCTCGCCCTCGGGGTCCCGGGGGCCCTCCTGGCCGAAATTCGTGATTCGTGACCGGCGATCGTGCCGAGCCGCTCGTCTTTTCGTGTCTACCATTCCGAGGTCTCGAAGAGGTGATCTCTCGGTTCCGGATGCCGCCGTGTGACCCCTTCATCCGCCCCAAGTGCAGGGCTCGATCTCTCCGCTCCGGATGCTGCGCCCTTTCTGAACGACTTTTGTTTCGGCAAGTCTGAAAAAAAATGTCAGGTATAATACGAAGACATCTCTTGGTCCTTGGGATTAATGAAATCGATCGATTTAATGATACTACTGAAATTAATGCTTTTTTGAAATTATTCAGATTATTCAGATTATTCAAATTCTTGATCTTTCACATTTTCAACGACGACGTTTTAGATATTTTAGGCACCTCCGATCTCGAGACCGCTCTGGCGTTAGGTTGCCTTCGGAAATGAAGGAGAGAGTGCAAGCCTCCACGTGCTGCCTCGTTATTTTCGAAATAGCCGAGGAGGAGGGGCAGGGGAAGGGGTCCTCTCGCCTCGAGTCTCTGATGCGCCTCCGCAGCCTCTGATGCATGGCCCCTGCAACCTCACGTATTCCCGGAGATTCTGCCCCCCTACGTGCCTCCGGCTGACCTCTGAACTCATCTTCCACTTGCTGCGCGGCTTCCTCCTCGTCTTCACCCCCTGGATCTTCTTCCACAGAGTGCAATTAATTTGTCTTGCCGCCAGGGGAAGCTCGGCCGATTTCCATTGTTCATGGACACGAGACGGATAACTTCTTCCCCTGTTGATTCTCTCTCTATATATATACATACACTCCTCCCTCAATTTACGCGGTTTTAATTCCCAATATTTTTTTTTTCTTTTGTACTGACAGACTGCGCGATTTTCATTAGCGTAAATCGAATCCACGTGGAACGGATATCTATAGACATTTATATATATATGGGTATATAAATGTCTATACGTATCCGACAAAATGCGAGGTACCGTTCTTTTCTTTTTATTTCTTTCCTTTTATTTTTATTTTATTTTATTTTATTTTTTTTTCGATATGAAAAATCGGTTTTTGCTCTCGCGGAGATTCGTCGGCGAGTCGACTCCTTCCTCGACGGCGCAACGCGCGGCCGAGGGCCGAACATAATGCAGGTTCGAACGGACACGACGCATCGCGGTGCATCCGGGATCACTCGCGTGCACGTTGGCACACACGCGTGCACGTCACAAGCGAGGCGAGATCCATCGCCTGTCCGGCGCGAGCCGGCGCGCTTCGGATGCCGATCGGTGTTACCGAAGCCTCCGAAAAGGAGGCTCTTTGTCTCCATATGGAAATCCCCATTACGGGGAATCAGGTAATTAAGGTGATACGAAAGTGTCATACATACATACCAAAAATCTATATATTTGTCGAATGAAACAACGCACCGATGTCAAGAGGAAAGATCACGCAGATCGTTGTGCTAAAGATGTGGATGAATTGTTATTAAATGTAATGAAAAAAAAAAACTATGTGTGATATGGTTTTTGCCTTTTCGATATCACCCTGGTTATGTGGGAATTTATGGTGTGTTGTAAAAAAAAGTTCTGGAATTTTGAGGTTAGAGTGGAGGGACGGGCAGAATCCAAGTAGGCCGCTCTCGAGCGCGTGACTTATCACTTCCGGTGATAAGCCCCGGATGCTGGGCGACTCGTTTTCCATCGCGATCAGTGGGCTCGCTCGAGGATGTAAACTCGCCGGGGCGTAATGTCGACTTCTTTTAACCTTACGCACGATATTTGCAATTTACACGTTACGGCGCGCGGATAATTGGCTGTTTAATGCGCCGGCTGTCGATCACCTCGGTCATGCCTTGTCGATCTTGCATCTCCCACTTCCGCCGGCGTCCCTTTGATCTTATCCGGGATCCTCGAGGTCCGATATCGGGGGACATCCGGGATAATCGGGAAATGCCGAATTTTGTGATCGCGACCCCCTGCGAAGCGGACCCTCGGCGTGCCTCGGGGCCGATAGCCGATCGATCGCCTCAGTCATTGTGAAACCATTTAATCGATTAATTAACGGACAAACGTATCTGTCCGGCTGTAACGAGTAAGTAAATTGGCCGTAATGAGCGCCGGTAACGAATCCTGAGATCGCGATCGTAGGACGTGACTCGAAGAAATATATCGAATCGTTCTGACGGACGCGGTTCTCTGTTAATGTCAGGTGCAAGATTAATCTCTAGGGTTACGGTTTGATCGAGAATATTGTAATATCCGACCATTCCCGCGGGTCTCCCTCGTTTCGATTTTCTGAAATGTCCTCCCCGCCCTCGCTCGCTGAAGTGGAAATTGGACCGCGTTTATCGACACCGATTTTTCCTCTTTTTTTCGACCTGTCGAGCGATCGATTTCAGATCGATGCCTATGAAATTTCGCCACCTCGAAATCCGCCTTCAATCGCGTGGGAGGATCGTGGGAATTCTACCGACTAGGCGCCTTTCCGTAACCCCGACTCGATCAGTGAATGCGCGAAAGGAGCGATCGACAGTCGTGACCTGTGAACCGACCTGTACTACACCGAGAGCTAATTGGACCCTGCGTGAAAAGTCCTACAACAAGTTTCAATTAAATTAAATTAAATCACCGGCGACAATGCACCTGGATCCGCCGGTATGCGTCGACCCGTAGAATGCCCGATGAATTTTTTTTTCGCTTATATATATGTATACTTGAATTTTAATCATGTATTTTAATACGTGATTTTCTACGATTATGTCACAACGTATAATAAGTCGCTAGTTTATCGTTGAAAGAACGAGCGATATAATAGTCCCATATATATGTGTAAATCGATTAACCCATCCTTAATTAGTATCTCAAGGAATTTAATTTCCCGTCACAGTTCATAAAATGTTACGGAGCGGAGATAGGTTAGGTCGCGTCATGAATCGGCCTGTAGAATGCACGATTCTCGAAATTTCAGTGAAAATTGAAATTCGTCGGAACAGTCGCGATTAATATTTCATGTAACTTCGCTTTGCATTATGGTTACGAGATGAGGGGGAAGCGAAGAATGTTAGGTTAGGTTAGCTCGGGCGCGTTTATGCCCCCTTATGGCGGAGACTTAATTAATATCGGCGAAGTGCAGTAGCAGGTGCATGTAGGGATAAGGGGGAGGGATGGGAGGAGGGGGTGGGAGGGGAAACGGAGACGCACAACAGTGTGGCAACCTTTTCCACGAGTTTCACTCGCGGTGTCGTGTGAGGCAACCTCCTGCGTTTCAGTATACCACGCCACCTGATAGCGCGGCACGTCTCGGAAATGTCGTCACGAGTGACAGGTGAAACTTGGGGGCGGAACGGACAAAAGAAATGGATTGGTTTTTTTCTTTTTTGTTTCTTTCTCGTTACGGCGAAATTCCCGGAATATTCGGCGGTCGAAATTCCTGGAATTTTGTTTTACGCGATCGAAACGGTGATCGCGAGGGCACGTATATCGGGCAGGAAGGTGGCGACCTACAAAACGTTCTCCTTCCATCCCAAGAGACTTCGCAACTTCTAGGAGCAACTCTCCGCCTTTTACCCAATATAACTGACGCGTAACAGACCTGTAATTGAGATTAAAGGTCGCCTCGCGTGTTTGCTCGTCGCTTCTCACGTCGAACGGCCGCCATTTTGCTCGCCTCTTCACGTCTCGTTGTTATATTCCTTCCGAAAACATTTTTCAAAACACTTTTCTCCTTATCGATTTGAATTTCTGGCCTCTCTCTCTCTTCGGGAATTTTGTCGTGAATTTTTCTTGCCACGGCAACGAGAGGGAGAGAAAAAAAGCGCCTTTCCTCCGCGCTTCTCATGTCGCCCGGCCGCCATTTTGTTCGCTTCTTCATATTTCGTCGGTATTCCTTCGGAATAAATTTTTTCAAACATTTTTCTCTTTCGAATTTCTGGCCTTTTCCCAGGAATTTTGTCATGGATTTTCTTTCGTCACGGTGACGAAAATGAGAAAAAATCGACGTTGACGAAACGCCTCGATGCGGATTCTTAGGTCGTATCTAGACCGTAGGCTAAATGTATCTTGACTATTTACGTGATTTTCTCCCGTTTTACGTCGGTATGTCTTTCTCACTCTCGGAGTCCATACTCTAATCGCCGTGTCTTTGTTTCTCCGACCTCTCGGCACAATGCGCTTTGGTGCAACGGTGCGTAGGAGACTTTTTCGGGCCTTGCGAAACCCTTTGTCGGCGAACGCTCAAAAGCAGGTGCACGGGTGCCTGTTGTCCCCGTTATTTGCAAGTCGAGAACGGTTCCGGCCTTTTCGGGGTTTTTATCTCGGCGAGAATTTTACATTATCGGGGAGTCGCTATCTCGCTCCTTCCCCGTGGTTCGCTAAAAGGATGCAGAGAAAAAGAGAGAGAGAAAGAGATACGGTGACAGAAGCGAGAATGACGCAACAATAACACGGCATTGCGCAAAAGGTCTTAGGCGTGTTTGCCGATCGTTTCTCATAAACCGGGGATTTCAAAAGTGGGAAAGAGAGAGGACGACGAAAGATGACGGGAGATCGGATCGCTCGCCTCCGTAGTCATTTTCACCGTCCTCTCATTTTTTGTTGAACGATCAAACGTGCTTAAAAACCTAAACTAAAATGAAAATTGACCATCCATTTTCTTACCTCACAATTCGCAATGGCACGCTGCTGCAAATCTCTGCACCGTGGAAATATTTCTCCTCCACGCCGACCGACCGTTCCACTCTCGTGCCTACAGTCCTCCTCGTTATATCCCCAATATGCACTTTCACCAAATCCACCCCACAGGGTACACGTCTACACATCCAATCCCGGGATTGCTCCATGCAGCTCCCCCTCTAATTAGCAATTACTCCGGTTTCCGGCATCCAATTCCTCCGCGCTCCGCTCCTGGAAACAAGCATCGAGGCATTCAAACCCCGAGATTACGAATTTTCCGCTTTTCTTGCCGTCCACCGGAATCGATTCCCGGTATTTACAATTACTCCAGCATTTATCCCGGTACCCCAGTTATCAACTTCTCCCTTTTCTTCTCGCTATCGCCTTTCCCGCCTGTTTCGCAACTCGCAATTATTCCAGATACGCGATTTCCCAGTTTCTTTTTCAGTCCTCCGTGGTTTCTCGTATTCCGCGCGGAATAATTACGCCGTTGCGGGACTAATTGTCACCCGAGGTTTACGACCGAGGTAAAAGTCCCTCGCCGCTTTCTCGGCCATCGTGGGACATTTTCCGCGTCATTGTCGGCCAAGTTTGGCTCGACCAATTCGGCGCCTCCTCCTGTCGTTTCCCTTTTCGGGCCATAACAGTCCATTCACCTGCTTCCCAACGGCCTGACGTAAGTCCTGGTCGGATATTCTCCATTCACCAAGTCCGGATGACCCCGGCCGACTTCTGTGCTGCTGTCCACGTGCATTAAGAGGCGCCCGCGGAGCTGCAGATCCCTGCCTTACCGCGCATCCCAGATCCTCACCCGGAAGTCCGACCTATAAACACGCATTTAACATGTAATTAGGCTCGAGGGCGTACATTTAGAGGGGCAGGGAAACCTCGTTACCTTTCCTAAGAAGAGGTACGATGCACCTCTGCTGCACCGAGCTATTTCTCGCGATGCAATAAATGTATTTCGAGGTGCAAAGAGGTCGGCTGGAAGGAAACGGCGTCCAGAATAGCACAATGGCCGCCGGTATAGGAAGGTAGGAAGGACCGCTTTTGTTCGCGCCGGCCAGGACTTTTTGCGGCCATTCCGCGGCGGTTTCATCGCGCGAACTCTGCGGTCGTCGCTTATGGTCGGGGTCTGCAATCACCGTTTCTACGAGTTCGCTGTTTGACTCCGTTTTCCTGGGAGATTCCTTCCCACCGGGGCGAGCAGCTCCCATGTCGCCATTTTTGTTTCCCTGCAAAGGTTTAGAATTTATTTTACACGATATTCCCGTTTCCTGGGGATATTTCGTCAGGCCCAATTATACCGGGAGTGAAGGTCCTTACCTCACCCGGATGCGCATCACCTCTGTGACACGGGGCTCCTCGTCGCTGTTTTGAGGCGCCGACGTCTCTCTATCGCCTTATCGGTGACGGCGCTTATCTTATCGCCACGCGGATGTCGGCTTTATTAAATACGGGCGCGTTCACTTGTCCGCTCATGTGTGGATGGAAGGGACGGAGAGAGGCCGCCAGAACGAGACGGAAAAGCCGCTGCGTGAGGGAAACTGCATGTGTGCATTCCACGTTATCTTAAGACGGACTCGTGACGACCGAGAACGTTTCAGATTCTGCAGCTTTATGAAATGGACTCTTAAGGCGATCTAAAAGTGGCGTCCGAGGAGCCTCGTTCATGAAACCTGACGTCGGTGTCCATCGTTCGAGATTTTAATTGTAATAATATAAAATTAAATTTAATTTATTTCTAAATATTTTTTAAATCGTTAATAAAAAGTCACGGAGACAGGATTCGAAAATCGACCCCTCAGACGGTATTATCGGAGTATCTAGACAGCTTTCAAATTTAATCCACCTCTTCGGGTGATATTAATTATGTGGAGCTGCGAGAGCTTGCGGAATCTCAATATGCGGTTTGGATGTGTTACGACTCTAATGACTGTTCCGCAGTCCGAAGGAAGCCTGCAAAAAGCGGAAGAAATTAATGGCGACAGGATGAAATCTGAAAATAAATGCACCTTGGGTGTGGGAACGTAGGTGTAGACCAGGTAGATCGTCGACCACTTGGAATACGTGAGTCATCGCGTCTCTCCATGGGGAAGACGATCGGACCTCGCGTCGCTGGTCCGCCATCTTGGATTACCTCGACCCGAAAACTTGATTAAAGAAGTACCTCTTAATCCTCGGAGAACGGTTTCACCGACCAAACCTCCGTCTTTATTCTCAACTCCATTGTGCAAGTCAATTCTCCCTGCCATTACAGTTGAGGTTGCATCCCTGGCGGTCTCGTAAATCCGCGAACGGCCTTTCCCTCGAAGTGGTAATGGATTTAGCGGAAAACCAAGATGGCGGCGCGCCTCCAGTTAGCGCGTCGCGGGGGTTCGCCGATTACGGGCCTCGAGAACGACCTGTAGCGCCTGCCGTTTCCAGTAATCCTCGGGGTATAATGTAAGAGCTTAACTGGAAACCAAGGTGGATGCACCTGACGTCGGAGGAGCGCGGTTACCAGCCATTAGGCGCGGAATTTGAAATGGCCCGTGGAGGGCGCTTCTTGTTCGCAGCGTCGGACTGGTCGGACGCGCCGCATTCTTCTGTAGATTTTTCCCAACGGTCCGCCGGCTCGCAGGTAAAAAGTGCCCTTTGAAAATAGTCTTTTTCTCGGGAGAAGGAAAAGCGAGCGTTTAAACGCAAAATTCAAGTTTAAACCAGAAAGCGTAACGCGCGCCGAGGCGGAAGATGGGCTTCTCGGGACAGGCGGGTCAGCGTCGTATCGGCTAATAAAAAGAAATATGGCGCCCCGTACCCGGATTCCTTGGACGATAAGCGATAAAGAGCCGACCTAGTTTACGATCCGATCTCGCTGGCCTAATCCGGACACGGTTTGCACCAATACCGAGGCTACTCGGGGCACGGGCGAGCACCTTTCTCGATGTAGGTGCGCGATTTTTTCCCGGGTCTTACATAACCTATTCACCGCACTCCCGTTCACGCGTGGCTGCATACCAGCCGTCTCATGAATGGATATCGCGCTAGTTTACGATGTATCGACGGTTATCGAATTCTATTGACACCTCGCCGGCTGTGCGACGATTAATTACGTCTTCGTCCCGTTTTCTTGTCGGTTGCCTCCCGCCTCGCTTAACCGCAAAACTCCGCCCCCACGGTCCGAGTCCGGAGGCGTCTCGAAGCGGTCGCGCCGACGAAAACCAGCCGCCATTTTGTTTTCAGTTCTCGCAACCGGCGAGATGCCCTTTACTACCACATTGATATCGAATGTCCCATGCAGAATATTTCACATACTTCCGGATCATACGCGCAATTACAAAGTCCATAGCGAGCATTCTTGCGGGAAATATTTTCTACTTCGTCAAACGTGTTATGAAAGGGTCATTCTATATACATAAAAACATGAAAATATTTATAAAATGTCTCCATACTGGGTAGACCAAATAATTTTTAAAACTTAGCACGTGATTATGGAGGCCCTAAGAACGCAATTCTCGTAAAATTTAATTTTTCAATCAAAGAAAGATTTTCATTTACAGAGAAAACATTTTTGTTGACTAATGAAATTTCACGAGTTTCAAGACCTTCATTAGGACCTGCGTAATCACGTGCTGAAGTTTCAAATTATTCGGTGCACCCTGTTTGGAGGAAAGTTTTATAAATATTTTTACGTTATATGTATAATGACACTTTTGTAGTACCTTAAGGAGGGGAGTCGAGTGGGGTGTAAACACTCGGCAGTTCCGAACCGGCGCGAAGGAATCCTCGCCGGTGCGTTGCATTCTCCGGCCGTCGGCGTTGCGTCGCGTTGCGTGCGCGCCCGTCGAGTAGTCCGAGCGTGGCCGAGCGCGGCCGAAGGCGACCGAACGAAGGGAGGAGACGGGTCTTTGACCGTTTGCTGATGAGGTACGCGCAGGTGGCACCGTTCCGCCTCGCTCCTCCGCCATGACCGCCATGACAGTCTCACGGAGGTCGCGACAGACCTCGTGGACCCGAGCCCCCGTAAAACCCCGTACCAAGGTACTTACTAAAATATAGAATATCTACCCTAGTCGTTACTACGCTGGAATTAAATCTCCTAACTGAGGAAATTAAAAATTTTGTCCATTTTCTATCTCGAAGTTAATTCGAAGTTACTTCAAGGTAAAACATTTTTCTCTCATCGTAGAAAGGTCGCTAACGACTCGCTCTTAATTGTTGCTTAGCGGTAAAGCGTCTTTACGTAATTTCGGATTTTTGTTCCATTTCGTCGTGGCATAGGTTACGTCGCATCGTGCAGCGCGAGCTTCACGATTCGGCCGGCGCGGCGCTCGAGCCCCTGTTGCGCTTGCGCCACTGGGCGACGTCACGTGACCCTAATCCCATCCGGAACTCGGTTATTAACCCCCACCTCCGGGCGACCGATGAGGCTGAGTGACGTCACTGGTTGCATTGGCGTGCACCGAACTCGAGAGCAACGATCGGTGACCGATGCTCTTTACCGGAGGACCCCGTTACCGATAAATCCATCGAGAGGTCTCGACTGTACGATGTTTCGACGTTACACTTACACAGGCACTGTAACGGGATTATCCGTTCCAGAGTCTAGTCGCAGTTCTTTCGACGAGTCGAGACGAATCGTGGTTCCGGCTCCGGTTCCCATTTGACATCACCAATGGCGCAGGCCTCGATTGCGTCACCGCTCCCATTGGCGCCCGGCCCTGACCTTGGCTGAATGCGGAACTCTATTCCCGACCTTGAACCGTTACCTTCCCCGAGGTTGAACCTCGGTCGGCGCTCCGATTCAAGAGCGCCGGGGATCGATGCACTTGCATTACCATAAGAGTCGACTGCAACCAGTTGAACGCTCGACTCGGGGTTCCCGGAAACTTGAACGTAATTTCCTACGAACGGTTATAAAAATATATAATTAATTCTCCGGGTGAAATTATTTCATATATATACAGGGAATTAATTAAGAACGTTCTTTGTCACTGGAGCATCCGCAGCGAGGGGCGGGGCGAGACCTGGATCGTGGGGCACGTCTATGTGACCCATTATGCGTGCCAGAAGCGCAAAGATGGTCGACAGTCGAAGCTCCGGTCGATCCCGTTCCGTGCGTTTCTCCGATCGACTCATCCCCCGGCCTCCCCCGGTGTCCCGTTCCTCGTTCCCCGTTCCGGCGTTTCCGCGGCGTAGCGGAGTTCGATTATCGTGCCGTCTGAGTTATGGAACGGAGGGAAGGGGAGGGGTCGCCGGGAGTGGGGGGTGCGCGTGCCGGTGGAGGGGGGCAGTAGTGACGTCGGAAGCGCCAAGCACGCAGCGGCTCCATTCACTAACCGGCCGCCGCCGAGAGCAGTCGTGCGCGCGCCGTCCTCGTGCTCGGACGGCTCTCCACCCTTTCCTCCCCTTCGCGCGCCCCGAGGTTTCCCCTGTATCGCGGGTTGCGTCGGCCGGTCCAACGGAAAGAGGAGCACCCGTCCGAGGAGATAGATATCGAAGAGAGTGCGGGCGCACCTGTGGAGAGCGAGAGAGAGGGTCGCGAGTGTGACGGCTAGCTGTGCCGTGCCGATGAGTCGCGGCCGGGCGCGACCGCGAGCCCCCATTGGCCCGCCCGGTGTGACCGCCGAAACTCGCCGGGCGAGCTGCCCTCCTATTGGCGCAGGCCCCGGTCCGGCGAAAATCTGGAGGCACGCGCGCTGCCTGGTGGATGTGTACTCGTGCGTGTGAAGTAAGGTGCGATCCGCCGGAAGGGCCCAGTCGGTCGCGGGGCGCGGAGGTGAACGGTGCGGCTGCCGCTGAGGGAGCGGGACGCCGCCACGGGCTCCGGCAAAATGACCGTCGCCGGGAAGGTGAGGAATCGAACCAAACCGGCCCTGACCGGACTCGGTAATTATTACCTCGTAAGTTTCACAAAGGGAATACCAGGTGCTCAAACGCATCCGCGTTATACCCCTCACGTATGCGCGCACCGAAATATCGGCTTAGACTTATACTGAAGTATTTAAATATTGAAATATTCAAGTGCTCAAGTATTCACGTTATACCGAGTCAGAAGGCACGATTACGGCGATGAGGCTCCAATAAGTCGTTATTTCCATCAGGGCACAACGCGGATGCGTTCGAATCGGCCTTAATGGAGCCGGAGATAACCGAGGCAAAGATCGACCCGAACGTCGGCGCCAGCCGAACACTCTCATCCGTCTCTCGACAATAGCGATTTTGTAAGAGCCGGAAACGGGACGGAGGGTTCGGCCGACGTCACGGATCAAGGGATCCGATATCCCGGCAATCGCTTCGGGGATGATGCGGTGGTGATCGGCGACGGCCGTTGCCGTCGATAAGCAATAACCCTGTAGGTTATGTCACCGGCTTAACGACATCAAGATAATCCCGTCTCCCGGTTGCGTCACGTCGCCTCGGTATTTATTTATATGGCGATCGTAACGATGAGATCTCCCGAGGCGAGAGCGAAAAGGCAGAAGACCCGGAGGGATCGATCGAGAGGGGATCGTGAATTATGCTTCCAAGGTGTACTTTTATTTTTTGTTTCTTCTATCTACTTCATTTTATTTCTTATTAACGCATTGTCTGGAACTCGCGTAACAGGTATTTCCGGCCCAGGTGCACCGGTCTCCCCAGGAATGTCGGCTCGGCTCGCGAGATCCAGGAGCGATCGGACGAGGATCGATCCGCTATCGACGAGCGATCGAGAGATTCGATCGGCCTAGTAATTGGAGCTCGGGGTAATTATCGCCCGGGATGAACAATCGACTTAATCGATCCCCAGATTAAGGAGCGCCGATGGATGGCCGCTCTAATAACGCGGTATAGACGAAGGGTCGCCACGAACGCAGTTTTCTGCCGCTACCGTCCGAGATAGGAGGAAACTCCCGTTATCAAAATTCCTTGGGGGAGAGAGACGAGGGACTTTCGTCCGAGACACTTTCCGATTGCGGGCGTCGTTAAGGCAGAAAAGCGCCGTTATCGGGCGACGCGACGCCGCTGCACGCTGGGGGCTGCGGCAAAGTCAAGTTCACGGCGGCGCGGATACGGGCAATCTCGATCAGCTGACTCCTCGAATTTCAAAAGAGGCCCCGGGTGAGCGGACACCCCTCGGGGCGGACTTTATTTTGACAGGAGAAAATAAACGCGGAGCGATAAGGACGCATATAAGGTCGGGAGTATATCGTTCGACGAGATGCTCGGCCCCCGGATTCCGGGCGTGCCGATTTTCACTCGCCGTTTTCTTCGGGATTTATTAAACCAGCCCTCGGCGCCTCGTCGCCATTATTATAATATGCACGTATACGAGCGTGTCGGCGTACCGGTCGTACCTGATGATGATGGCGCTGGTGTGCAAAAACGATATTGGAAAAGCTCGGTCCCCCCTCGAGTAAATTACAGGCTTAAAGCCCGTCGGCGAGCCGGAATCCGGCGGGATATTTCGTGCCGCCTTAATTTAGCCGGCCTTAATTAGGAGCGGTCCCCTTTTTTCGAGGGAGATCTCTTCCTCTTTTTGGAGGGGCGCCCTTGATGACGGCACCTGACTTCCTACGAACACCGACTCTGCCTCGGCACTTCTCCCGAGCTTATACCTTTCCTCCCCTTCCTCTCGCTCCTCCAGTTTTTTACCCCCTTTTCTTACCCTCGCCGCCTTTTTACGAGCGGTCTAGACCCGCTCGGAGACTCTTACGAGCCCGGGAACTGGTCCCTCGCATTCTTCTCCGACCCCCGGCTTCTCGTCCCGATAAATCGCCCGAATAACCTCCCTTTTTTATTACTTAAGTTAAATATCCCCTCGATATTAGAGCTCCCATTGTGTTGTCACTCCATTTCCATGCACGTTGATTGAAAATTTCGATGTTTACGTAGCGGTTCTCGCGATCGTTTCGTCCACCATCTTGGTTTCGAATCGGGCTCTCTTAAGAATTTATATATACGCGTTTCCCCTGGCGCTCGACTTAATTTCTCCCTCAATATCAATGCCTTCGTATGATTTTCTCTCTATTAAATATATATATATTTCCATGTGAAAACTGTAATTTTCGATGTTTACCTAGCAGTTCTCGCGAGATCGGGGCGAACGCGTCGTCCGCCATCTTGGTCTCGAATCCGACGCGCGGACTCTCGGAAGAATTTCCATCGACGCGTTTCCCCTGTCGCTTGGCCGTAGAACCGGTCGCTCCACTTTTTTCCCTTTTTTTTTTCGCCTCTTTCCTCCTCGACCCGCCCGATGATCGACGATGGGAACGACGCGCACGCGGTGACGCAGTTACGCGACCGCGTAACCTGCGCAGGTTTGCCGAAGGTCCGTCGACGGTCGCGCACGTTACGCGAGATGGCGGCGAATCTAACCTCAACTTGCGGGATGGAACGGAATCTCATCGTGGACGACCGATTAATCAATCGCCGACCAATCGCGCCCACTTAACCCCCTCTGATCGTTGTTTAAAGGGTTGGTCGTGATGGTATAAAGTTGACAGTAAAAACTGTGACCAATAAATTCAAGGAAATTCAATATGGCGGCCAGGAATTTAACGGTCACTCGTTATCATTGTTCATCCGAAAGGCCTTTTCGAATTGGTCTTACGTTCGATTTAGGGATGAATCGAGAGAGATCCCCTAAATTGTCGTAATATCCGATTTGATCAAGAATCTGTGCATTTTTGTATGTAAACATCGATTCGTATCGATTCTCGGACTCCTTCGGTGGGGCTTTATCGACACCTTGCGGTGCACGAGCGGATCGTTCGTTTCAATATGAGCGCCGATTATCTCGGGTCGAGTAATTAACTAATAATCAATCTACCCTGCCTATCTATCGTTGGTCAGCCAGATATCGGGAAGGATCGGCGCCGATCGATTGTTCCGTTCGACGGGAATCGGAGAATTCGATCGGTTCTACGGCGCCTGGAGTGATTTCCCGGCGGTGCAGAGCCGATCGATCCCCGATCGATTCCCTATCGGCGATTGGAATACGATCTCCTGGGGCTATCGGCAGGCCATCCCGCGGTTTCCGCGTACCGGTATTACGCCCCGTAATTGCGGCAACGATCCTCTAACCGATCGCCGTCCCTCGCCGATCGATACGCATCGATTGTCTTGAGAATCGTTTCGTGCCGATTATCTCGTGACGATTGAATTATGCGATCGGAGATCGAGGTGATCGATCGGCCGTTCAACGATCCCGATTAAGATCCTCTTGGAAGGACGATGCCGATCTTGGCTGCCCCAAATCTTTTTCTCTCTGTTTCTCCCTCTACTAATATTTTCCTTCTACTTTTGTCCCCTTTTGTCAGAGGGGGGAATAAAATGTCGAGAAATCGCCGCGGAAAGACAGTGATTTCCGGCGACTATGAATTACGCCAGGCGACGAGAGATGAAATTCTCCGAGAAAAGAGAAAGACTAGGGGAAGGGGCGGAGGGGAAAAAAAAGAGAAAGGAGAAAATGACGGGACTCGAGATCGTAGAAAGGAGGCTCGACCGAAGCGACGGAGGCGTATCTCCCGATTTGTGGTTTCACGGCTCGGGGATAAACAATGGTCGGTTTCCATCGTCCCCGGGCTTTCCTCGGGTTTTGCTTCAATCGGGCCTTTGAGACTCGTCTCCGGGGATCTGTTTCGCCGTTTATCACCCTTATCGCTCCCCTCCGGCCTCTCGGCTTCGCTGATTTACGTCACTCCCGAGATCGAGGTTATCGCCTTTACTTAACCGAACTTGGCCGGTTTCGGGGAACTCGTGGCCGACGCCTGACCAGGTGATGTTGCACTAAGAAAAAAAGAAGAAAAAAAATTACATTGAACCAAAGAAATATCTCGTTAATTCAAAGGCTAATTATTTGACTCATATAAATTGTCATAATTCCAAAGAAACGTTGCATCCAATTTATTCAAGTTTATATGAGTCAAATAATATGTCCTTTAATTAATAAATTGTTTCTTTGGTTATGTGATACTTTTTTTTTTTCTCAGCGTGGCAACGCGTTTCTCGCTGATTTCTCGGGATCGATCGACCTCGACATTCGCGACTTCGCGGAGTTAACTCGATCTTGCGTCGGGTCGGGGTGAGAGTTCGTTTAAAAGAAATTGAACGAACTCGTGCCAAGGAACTTCTTGTTCGAACAATTTTTTAGATGCATTGGGTTAACGCCTTTGTGACTCGCGCAACGCGACTTCCGGTTCCGACGACGGACGGCATCCGTCTGAGGCACGCGTGGGCGGTGCGCCTCGGGCACCCCCGAGCCACCCCGATGCGCCGAGCCGAGCGCGGACGAAGCGAGCCGATCGCGCCCGAGCGCGGTATCCTAGTTAAAGGTCCCCGGGCATTGGCTCGCCGAGTCTCTTCGGGGTCAGAGTCGTGCTCGAGCACTTCCGGTACCCGGGTCACGCGCTCGCCCCCTCCACCTCGCCGTACGTGCGCTCTCGATTTATGAATTAATAACGGGACACGGCCGCCCGAGATAGGCATCGGCCGAACGGATCCGGTAGATCCGGATCGTTAGATCCGGATCGAATTCGGAGAAAATCGAGCCTCGCCCCTCGGGCTCGATTATAGAACCGCCGCTTCTGAACGGCTCCGCATCTATTAACATCGGGCTAGAGGTTCGAGGTTAATCGGCTAATAAGGAATTAACGTCGATTCGAACTCAAATTAATTGACTCGATTCCGTGGAGAACATTCAAGGACCCATCGCTGCGATACACCGAGAAGAATTAATGATTTCCTTGAATATTACCAAAGAAATATCCTGTCCATCTAAAGGACACTTATTTGACTCGAATTAATTGAACGCGACACTTCGTCGGAATTATAACAATTAATTAGAGTTCGAGGGAAATTCCTTGAATTAACGAAATATTTCTTCGGTTCAATTGGCTTCTTTTTTTCTGGGTGTAGGCGTGTTTCTCGTCGCAGCCGCCCTGAACTTCCTCGAAACGATGCAAGAAAGCAGCGCGTGCGCGCTTCTTTTTTTTTTTTTGTTTCTTTTGCTTGTATTTAAATGGCCCCTTGCAGCCAGCTGCAGTCTAAACGAGGGCAGTCCTACGAGGGAGAAGGGAAAAAACTACGTCGGGATTTAGTTGCGGCAAGGCTCGGGGGGCACTTGCTTCGCGGCGCGCCGGGAACTGCAGGCGGCAATCTCGGCCGGGAAGAGGTCGGTCCTGGAGCCCCTTAACCCAGACCGTCGGCGGTGAGTCAGTGCGGTCGCTGGAGTCACTACGGATAATACACCGGCTACACCCAGACCAGCAAGTGTCTGATAGCGTGGGGTTTTACGGGGTGGAGGCGCTGTACAAAGAGGGGCCGACTAGGCGCGGCCCTCCTCTCCCTACGGCCTGGAAAAGAGAGGAAAATGCCCTCCGCCTTTCCGGCATTCCCCGTGATACGAGCCCGGGGCGACACCTGCCGGGCCCGCTCTCGTTACGTCACGTTACGTCACGTACCGGGCTCGGCATCCCCGCGCAGGGTGTCGCACTGAAGGCGACGCGTCGACGCATCGAAAATATAGAAAAAGCCTTTTCATCCCGATGCCCTCCTTCCTCTACTTCCATCCGCTTAATATCATTTTTCTATCTATTCAATTTTGTTCCTGGATCCTTTTTTTATTTCCGTCTGTCGTATTTCCTTTTTATAATACGTTCTAAAATTAAGCTTCAATGATGAAAAGTGGCTCCTGGGCATGGAAGGTGGTTCTTTCAATTTTTCTTTCTCATCTTCTTTGTACCCCGAGTGATGTGTCCGCCTCACCCCGAAGCGACGGCGCATGCGCACGCACCGGCTTAGGGGCCGCGCCGTGCCATACGTCATTTATATCTTGAAGAAATCGCGCATGCGCGTGCGGGGCGTACCGCGGGCACACGCACGCCACGCAAGCGACACACACGACGCACACGCCGCACATGCCGCGGGTAACACATTTGCGCCCGCCTCACTAGATCCGGGAGTGGTGGGCGACCGCGCAAGGTTGCTATGAATTTATCGCTGGAACCCTCCGAGTGGTCCGCGATGCCGCGCTTTCCTCCATTCGGAGCCCGAAGGGATTAATCTGGTTTTTAGACTTTTCGAATTTTCACCTCTGAGAGGCCCGCCATGCCGCGCTCTCCTCCACTCGAGGGGATTACTCTCGTTTTTAGACTTTTCGAATTTTCACCTCCGCAGGACTCCGCGGGAGTCGGCTAGACGGCGCCTCGAGCGCTTCCCCCTTGAGATCCAATATGGCCGCCGGGGATTCCCGATTCCATTTTCGACCCTCCTACTTCAACCTCACATATATACTATTTGCGGCGCGGTCGAACGATTACGTTTACACTTTTCAGGTAACTCAAAACGTGACCGGCATTATTTTGTTAGTCCGTGGGTCGATCGGTGGACGAGAACGCGTCGGTCGGCGGATTGCATTTCGTCACGAAAACATCCGAAGGCGATGAGCTAATGGTCCTTCCGAGAACTCCTAAATATACGCCCTGCATATCGGCCGATCCATCTTTCCGCCGGCGCTACGTGGGAGCCTAGAAAGGCGGAATCTCGAAAATTCGTTTCCTGGAAATCTGGAATATATGGAATATAAACACGGAGTTCTGCAAAGGGAATCAAAGGATCTTTGCGGAAACCTATATAACCTCTAATGCGGGTAAAATATCCGCCCGTTGCGTGACATTTCACGCCGGTGTTCGCGTAATTTACTTATGTCGTACACCTTGAAAGTATACAATTAGTTTCTCATTATCCCATTATATGGCCGCGATACGTACAACATAATGTCCGATCCGCGCCTATTTTTAAACGGCGGGGTTACGCGCGGCACGCATAAATTACGGAAAACGTCATGTGAAACACCGCGTAACATGCGAAAGCGTTAGGGAACGATTGAGGATAATTGCCGGGCGATGGGCGAGCGATTTTCCGCGATTCGGGGAGAGGTAGGGAAACGAAGCGCCGCCATCTTGGCGAGCCGGACCCGCGCGAAGTCGGACTCGGGCGGATCCTCGATCTCTCGATCCGCGATCGAGGATCGCGGATCGAGAGATCGCACCTGTCGGCTCGCGTCGATCCTCGGCCGGCTTTCAGCCGCTCTCGACCCTGATAGGCCCGTCCCGCTACTTTCACCTGGATCTCCCGCTAATGGTCACATCCGCCAACCTGGGAGAGCTATGCCCCATTTACAATAATTTCTTACCTGGCCGCTGCGCGTTTCTTCTCCCCGCAATTAACACGTGTACACTGATGGACATGAATGCCTTTCCATCATGCATTGGTATACCACATCTGCAGGGAAGGCATTCATGTCCCCCACTGTACGCTCCTTTACGACACTGTGCGTATGCGCCAGACGAGACAATTTCGAGCGTCCCACTGGGCGCGTCGACGCGCCAATAATAAAAATTAAAAAATAATAAAAAGACCTATCGAAACTGACGCCCGAGGTTAAGTGCAATTGTAAATAAATTTTAACGGCTTAAGGTGATATGAAAGGGTCGTTCTACATATCAAAACGTCAAAATAGTTATTAAACTTTTCTCCCAACTGGTTGCGCCGAATAGTGTGAAACTCCGGCATATGATTATGAAAGCCTCGAGGAAGAACGCGATGCTCGTGAAATTTCATTTTTCAACGAAAACATTTTTTTTTTTTCTATTTAGCCTAGACTAAAACCAAGATCGTATTTTTTTTTTATGAAAAATGAAATAACATCATCTCAGTGATGCGACCCGGCTGGGATAGAATGCGAACGATAGTTTCTCTCCCTTTTCTTTTTTTCGTGAAATTATGTTTTACCGAGTTATTTTGGATTTTTCAGGGATTTGGGAATGGGAAACGTAAGGAAGGTTTGGTGGACGGAATAGAACTCGTTGGGGCACTTTTTAATCCCTTTCTGTAATAAGGTGTCATCACACCTCCTCGCCGCGGCCCCTTCTATCCTTTCCAGCCTCGGCGATCGCTATCATCTCCGTATCTCGGTATCCGCGATCCTATCTCGGAGATAGGGCCAGGAGAGGAGAGCCATCTCGGGCGAAACCGTGAGATTACCGCAGACCCCGCGGCGTAAATAACGACTCGCGGATTTATGGCCGCGCACGCGAGTGCGCACCTCCACCACGTGGGGACTCTCGTCGACTCGTCGAGAAGCGGTGCCTCGATACCGCGGACATTTTTTTTAATTATTTTTTTCATAAGATACTCTAGATGATTCTTCATTTTTTTTTTTTTTTTCTATGTATGAGAAATCGAAAGATTTAATGCAACGTGTTTAACCCCTTAACTTGTGCGCTCGAGTTAATTCGATTCCAAATTGTGCACACTCGAGATAATTCGAGCGGCGTTGTATTTTATGCTCCTATAATTTTTCACACTCGAATATAATCGAGAATTTTATTTTTTTGCCAAGACAATGTTCTAGTATTTTTTTTTTTAATCTGTGCGTTAAGGGGTTAATGTCGAGATGTTCAATGGGGTGTCGTATTTTCAAGAGGTACGTCGACTCGTCGAAAAACAATCCCTCGATGATGGGAAAATTTTTGTTATAAGATACTTTAGATAATCCTTTACTTTCTCTGTGGTACGTAATATCGAGAGATTTATTGCAACGGATGATTCCTTATTTTTTTCTACGTTCGTAACAACGAGATATTTAATGAGGACTCTTATCTTCCAGAGGTATGTCGACTGCACGGTGCTGGGCAGCGGAAGCGGCGCCGATGCCGAGGACTCCTCTTACGACAGCGACTACGAGGCCGAGGACTCCCTGGGCTCGACGGCGATCCATCCCCAGCTGGAGTCGCAGGTCTCGCCCTCGAGCCACTCGGACGTGTCCAGGACCACCTCGGACACCTTGGCGGCCGAATTCGCCGAGTACGTCACCGTCCAAGGACCCTCGCCTATCCAGGGCCCCGGTGCGTTTCCGCGGCCCCATTGAAAAATCCAAAAACGAAAAAACCACTACCACAACTCGCTCGACAGACTTTTCCGAAATCTTTGGAGTTCAACTCATTTTCGTCAGGTCGACGCTCCCTGGCCGGCGTTAATTAATTTTAAGTGCTCCGAGAGAAGGAGGGAATTTGCCCCAGGTTTAAAGGGACCGACGTCGACTTCCGGTCGAGTGGCCGGTGGCTTCGACGGTCCGGCCGAGAAATCGTAGTTGGGTAACTCTTCGGCAACTATACTTTCCCCTGTACCCCACCCGGAGCGGCACGAGGAGCTCCGTGTCAGGGAAAGTGCCTCCTAGTCCTCCATCTTAGCATACTTTATGCGCCCGTCGTAATAACGACCCGCGTCGAACCTCCGGGCTCCGACCTTATTTCGGGTGCCTCCTTCCTTCGTCTACTCCTAGGGCCTATATTAATATGATCCTGAAAAAAGGAAGACGTTACCCTTATGAGGAAAAGTCAAAGGTCTCTGTAAAATCCGGGAGAACGTATTTTGGATGATTTTTATGGAGGTCTCTTGGTTCCAGGTTACACGGCCAGGGTGGAGTTCGCCCTGAAGCTGGGCTACACCGAACACCACGTCCAGGCGGCCCTGTTGAAGCTGGGCCCTGACCCCGAGCAGAACGAGCTTCTGGCGGAGTTGATAAAGCTAGGGGCAAGTTGTCCGAAGCTCATCGACACCCTCGACGAGCCGGACGGCCTGCTGGAGGTGGACGTCAACGGCGAGGACGTCGGCGCCCTGTCGACGGGATTGCGACCCGTCGTCATAGACGGCAGTAACGTGGCCATGAGCCACGGGAACAACGAGATCTTCTCCTGCAGGGGCATCAAGATCTGCGTGGACTGGTTCAGGGCGAGGGGACACAAGGAGATTACCGTCTTCGTCCCCAAGTGGAGGAAGGAGGCGTCCAGGTTGAACAATCCCATCGCCGATCAGGAGATTCTAGGGGAGCTCGAGAGGGACCGGTTGCTCGTCTTTACGCCCTCGAGGTGAAGCCCTGACGGGAAATTGTTTATTTAATTTTGTATAAATTAGTGAGAGGCGCTATATGGTCCTCGTATCTTTAGGCTTGTCGGCGGCAAGAGGATGGTGTGTTACGACGATCGCTACATCCTGCGACTCGCCGCAGAATTAGACGGCATCGTCGTCAGCAACGACAACTACCGGGACCTGGCGCAGGAGAGCCCGGACTTCCGGAAGGTCGTTGAGGAGAGGATCCTGATGTATAGCTTCGTGAACGACCGCTTCATGCCGCCGGACGATCCTCTGGGTAGAAGTGGACCTACCCTCGACAATTTCCTCAGGATAGCGCCGAGGAAGTTCGACCCGGCGCCTCCTTGTCCGTATGCCAAGGTTAGGGTTGGTCGAAATATCCCAGGAACGTGTATTTCGCCTCGTCGGGGAGATTTATTCAACGGGCTGTTTCAGAAATGTACTTACGGCAACAAGTGCAAGTTCAGGCACCCGGAGCGAGGGCCAAATTCGCATAAATCGGTGACGGTGCGCCTGGTGGAGCACGCCCAGCGTCATCTCCAGGCTCGGGGACCTAGTCTGAGTCTGCCCTTGCCGTCCTCCGTTTCTTCCGGGTCCTCTAGCTCTTCCGGGCCCTCCTCCGGCATCGGCTCGCAGCATCAGCCTCTAGGCAAGGCCAGGTTACCGCCCACGTCCGTCCAATCGTCGTCTCCTGTCCCGAAGAGCAGATCCGTGGAGAACGTCACCGTAGATCCGGTCTCCACCTCGAGTCCCACCAACTACGCCCAGCAGATACCGCCCGTCCAAAACGCCCAAGGTAATTTCTCCCCTGTCCAACTGAAACTATAAACCGTGTGGATAAAAATCCCGTAAAAAAACGAGCGAGCCAACCAAATGCCCCTGCCTTCAGGGTACTCCTCGGCAGTGGGATGGACGTCGCCCAGGATCGGGAATCCAGAACCAGAACCAGCGAACATGCACAGGAAACTGCAGCGTCAGCTGACCTTGAATCCCGCCTGCGACCCTCGACTCTACCAGCTCAGGAGGTACCTCCAGCAGCAACAGCACCCGCCCCAGCAGCAGCAGCATCCTCAGCATCAGTCTCTTCAGCAACAGCCGGTCGTCCCTCCTGCGCGTTCGGCGATCCAACACAGGCCATTGACGAGACACGCCAGCAACGAGTCGTCCTATCCTGTGTCGATGAGGTAGGTGTCTTCTGGTTTCTCTTTAAGGTCCCCGATTTTCGAGCTGGAGGATCGTATTAATCTCTCCGCTTGCGTTCCACCGTTCAGCTGGGAGCACCCGGAACATCATCATCAGAACGTGACTCGCATAGCCTCGGCTCCTGACTCGTATCGGGGCTGGCCACCTAGAAACGGCACCAACGTCCAAAACCAGTCTCGAGGTCAGCGTTTGGGCACTTCCGAGCCCCAGCTGAACCTGCTCCCGTCGCCGCCCTCGGCCCAGGGCTTGCACACCTGGGGAACCAGCCAGACCCAGGACGCTCGGCGCAAGCTGCACTACCATCTCGCCAACATCTTCCCCGAGGAGCAGGTGCAGGCCGCCATGGCTCTTCATCCCCACGAGACGGACCCCCAGCAGATCTGCGCCGCCATTTTGGCGATGTTCCCCAAGACTTAGGCACCCAGACTGGTCCCTGCGAGACGCAGCCCCTCGTGGCCTTGGGAATCGTCGGGACGATTTTTGTTCTTTCTTTTTTGTTTCCCCTAACTTATCAGGATTAAGTCAACCGTCCTAGCTCCTCTCGTTACATCAGGATTTATTGATTTCCTTTTTTTTCTCGAAGACTAGCCCAAGGGACGCGGGGGTTGCCGTCGCGGCGAAGAATCCAAAGACACCGATACACGTTGATCCGATTTCATAGTGATAAGCGATGGCACTGACTTCTCATTCACTTCTTTCTTCCTTGTTTTTTATTTTTTTTTTTTTGTTCCGTTCGAAATTCTCGAGCTTCACGGAAACTGAAATAGATATTGCAGAGATCGCGAGGGCCTAAGACTTTTTACAGGGTTTCTATGGGCGAATCAAGGAGCGAGTCCTGGAAGAGGGGGATTCCTCTCCGGAAACGCGGATATTCAGTTTGTCGCGTTGAATTTGCGGGGAAACGCGTGGGTATATATATATAATTCTTTTTTTTTACACGATGCCGAAGACCCGGTGATTGGAGGGAGGAAAGTTGAGGCCCGAATTAGAGATGAGCGTCGAGGTAACTTTAATGACTTTTCGGGATATTCGCGCTCAGAGGTAGGCGAGAGAATCGAGTCACTTTTTTTTGTTTTCTCCCTCGTTTGTCACATGTAAATATATACACGCGCGCGTGCATTATTGAATACGAGTAGATATATATGTGGTATATGTTAAATACATTGAACGTATGTTTAGACTATTCGACAAGTTCTGACCGAGGAGCGCCGCCTCGTTTTTTTAAACGTCAACGAGTGAGATCGTCGCCAGCCCTGCGACTGCACATACACGTTATGTATAAGATATACATATATATTTTTTCCCATATATTTACATAAGCATGTACACGGAGTACGGATATGTGCTGCCACAAGGATGAGCGTAGGTTATTTATATCGAGGGCCCTTTCGCATAAAACGGTACTCCGGACCGTAACGTGAAGTTCTTTGAAAGTAATGTACAAGAAAAAAAAAGGAAAAAAAAAAACAGTGCAAGGAATAGAAAATAGCAATAATACGTACATTAATGTTTGAAATCACTCTGAGAGTCATTGTGGAGGATTCGGGGCTCTCTTCGAAGACTCCTGCGACACATGTGATAAGAGTGCGAAAGTCGTCCCTCGAAGAGGAACCTTGCGATAGCCCTGAAAAGCAACGTCAAATTAAGGGAACGAAAAAAGAAAAAGTAGAGGGAAAAAACAGGACGCAAATGTAGCTTTCAATCGGTCCCTAGATCGTAAGCGAACAAGACTTCCCCTCTGATATTTTAGATAATTTTCTCGCGTGGAAAAAAAACAAAAAACCAGGAGATCCGCCCAGCTCACATTGAGTCGCGCGCGACTTCCCCCCCTTTTTCATTCTTCTTTTATTTTTTTCTCTCCTCTTTCTTCCTTACCCTCGTCGCGTCAGCATTTAGGAATAAATGGAGAAGTCGCGACGTGAGGGATTTTTCGAAAGGAAAACTGACCCATGTACAGGGCTCACCGGAATGTTATTTTTCCAGAGCGAGCTGTTTAACATTTAAGCCGCGATTAGACGAACATGGTCGGCGGAGGATGAGGATTCCTTGTCGGAAATCGCAGAACCGCCGAGAGCGAACAAACCGCGAGTGCTCTTTCCCCCATTTATATATATATATATATACATATGCATATAAATTATTTCTTATACACTATTTAACGCGGAAGATGCGAGTAATATATGTGTAGCATATGTCGATACGTGTACGAAACCGAGTACGCGGAAAGTCGAGCGCCAAGGGCCACAATACCATGTATTGTTGCGAATGGAAAGGGAAGCTCGGCTTAAAGAGACGAGAAAATATGTATATTAATAACCGACCTAGGGTACTGATCAAGGAAATGAAATATGTCCCGACGAGATGACAGAGGCGCGGATTAAATTCCCCAAAGTCGCGTTTTCAAGGAGATCGTCTCTGGCCGGGAAGCGCGAAAATTTCCACGCCGTGGATTTGCATCCCTAAGGAGAGTGACATAATTGTTGTGCGTCATAACGCGTCCCGTGAAGCATTTGTTAAACAAAACGAAGAAAAAGAAAAATAGGCGTATCCGTACGCGACGAAGCATACATTCGATGTGCGATACTCGCGCCAATTTATATATACATATATAAATATTAATCTCGCGTAAAGTTCGAGAACATTCGAGAGTTACTTCGCGAAGAAGGGGATTCGCGGAGTTTCCGCCACTTATTATTTTCTTTCTTTCATTTTTTTTTCTCTCCTTCTCTAATGTACATTAAATACCCAGCGGAGGGACGATTGTTGCTTAATGATAAGCGATTTAACCCTAAGAGGCCCGTCGAGAGGATTGTCAAGCTCTGGTGTCAGGGTGTAACCTCGGTATATCTGGGAAAAGGGGGGAATTTTCACTTTTCCGAGCACACAGGACTTTTCCCCGATCGCCCCGCGATCGGTGCTAATAGCGTGCGAGACACTATATTGTATATGACCAGATTTGTATCGATGTTATTGCAAGTGGATTGTGAAATAAATGTTTTCCTTTTTTCTCTCCGGCGTCGTCGCTCGTCCCGATCGAGAGGTCAGTCCTTCGAGTCAGCCGAGGAGTAATGTATAAATATAGATTAAGTAGGAGCTTTCGCGCCGACAAAGATGGCGGCGTATTACGAGAGAATGCGTTACAGCTTTATTGGATAGAGGGGGTAAAACATTCAGGAGACATTACGCTTAGGCTACGACCTAATAGTAGAAAAAGTCACGCACATTTACACGTCCCCGAGCGGTTCTCTCCACTGTTCGCGGTTCCAGCGAACGCCTTACTCGTCCGATGACCCCTTCCTAGTTGATTTTCAATCAACCTCCCGCGCGGATAAGACCATCCTCGTCCGACCTCGATGGGTCGACAAGGTAGATGGAAATAAGAGGGAGAAATCCCGCAAGAATCCCCCGCCAGTGAGCAAAATGCACATTCGACGAATCCCTTCCTCTCGCCCAAAAGCTCATCGTTTTACTCTGATCGAAAGCCATCCTCCCTCCTTTCGTCGTCGCAGGCGATTCCACATCTCGCCCAGAGAGTCGTCGAGCTTATCTTCCTTCACGGAGAGACGAAGAGACGTGTCAAGTCCGATGAAGCGATCCTCGTCGTGGTCGTGGCGACGAGAAAACGGCGGACTTTTCCGCGAGGAACGTCAAACGCCGCCTCGGCACTTCACACAAGCCTCTCGTAGAAGAGAAGGTAGGCTTGGCTCTGCAAGACCGTCGACTCGTTCACCTCCATGACCCTGAAGAAGAGAGAGAGAGAATTAATCATGGACTCCACGGGTCCTAATCAAGACTACCTGGGCGAGGATAAGAATGATCAGGGTGTACCTTGAATCGGACACGTAATACCATCGACCAGGAGGCGCCTCGACGGGGGTGGGAGGCCTCTCCGAAGACTCGTTGGCCTCGGACTCCGAACTCGACTCGCTAGAGGACTCGTCGGTGTCCTGAGGGACCTTCGAGGGCAGCAGGGACCACCTGCGATCGTCAGGATTCAACGGCTGCCTCGCCTGGAAGAATCGCCAAGTGAATCACCTCTCTTCGTCAACGTCAACCGGTTTATGGGAAGTGGAACAGAAGAGAACCTTCACGTAAGCGACGTAATGTCCACCATGAAGAGTGCCGCTGTGCTCGACGACTCCGTAGAGGGCGTAGAGCTTCGGATTCCCGTGGCCCTTGCACACCGGGTCCAGGTCCAGCAACATAGGGAAGCTGATAGTCTTGGTGACCTTCCGGAATCCCATTCTATGCTGAGCCTGGAACCTTTTCAGGTGAAGGATCAGCACGGCCGGTACTCTCGAGATGAGGTACTGCTTGGTGCTCGGCGTGCACACGGCCTTCGTCGGACCTTGCTTGCCCTGAAGAGAGGTCCACATGAAATCATCCGCTAATTCTCAAGTCCAGTGAATAGAAAAAGGGGTAACCTTGTTCTCCCTCGCGGTGCAGGCCTCGCAGCGGACCTTGTTGCTCCCGTTCATCAGCTCCAGGGCGGTGAACTGGTTCAGGCAGGACTGGATCGAACACTCCCCTTCCTTCGTGAGGTATCTTCTAGGCGACTGTTGCGTCTCGCTGCTGACGCTCATCCTCGAGAGGCTGCAGGTGACCTCGTGGACCCCGTTGATCGTCTGACTCTCGCCGGCCAAGCAGCTGATCGAGCTTTCCTCCTCTTTGCTCTGGCCCGACTGGAACTCGTCGGTGTCCGCGTCAGGATTTGATCTCCTGGATAACCAAAAACTATGAGTTCCTCCTCGAAGAGGCACAAAAAGAGGCGGCGAGTCCGCGTATTCGCACCTGGGTAGTGGATCCTCCTTGTCGCTGCGAGACTCGTCCTCGACGAGGTCCAGCCTGGACACTGGCCTATCGATCTTCTCCGCATTCTGCGTCTCCAGAACTGCCGCCTCCGGGGAGCCAGGGCTCTCCTTGGAGACGTTGGAACTGTCGCTGGGACTGAACACGGGCTCCTCGGGCGTGGTGGCGTCGGAATTGTTGGTCGTCACGACGGAGAGAAGCCATACCGGCAGGACGCCCTTCTCCTTCTCCGAAGGAGTCAGGTCGTCGCTCGTCGCGGAGCCGAGTCTTTCCGGGCTGGGCGACACCCAGGTGGACCTCGTCAGGATATCCCCCATGGAGACGTCCGTGGGACTGGGGCTGTTCACGTTGTTCAAGCTGCTCTCGGCCTTTGCCGGCATGGTCTCGTGGAAGAGCTCTATCGCCCTTATGTACGGAGACCCCACCGGCGACACGGGGCTCGTCACCGCCGAGGCCTTCTCCGAAACGTATCCCGACTCGCCGATCTCCGGTCTGGACGTCCCCAGGTCCGCGCTGTCCTCTGCATCGGCATCGCTCTCTTCTAAGGAACGAGGTAAGTCTTAATCTAGATACCTCGAGCAGTAGTCCGTTGGATCGACTGAACCCTGACATCGTATAATTACGTTTTTTTCTGACAGATTATACGTAAATATAATACCTGTGGAATCTAAATTGGATAAAGAGTCGTTGTTGATGTTGGCGGCATGCTGTCTTCGAATTTTCCGAATTTTCTTCCTCGCGGCTTTCCTCTCCTTTTTCAGCTGATGCTTCGACGGCACGTTAGAGATGTTGTTCCCCAATATGTCGAGGCTTTCTTCGAAACCACTCTTCTTTCTCCTAGGTAACCAAAGATGCAGATTTTTAATCATTCTTGGTTATCGATGAGTAATATATAGAATGTCAACATACTTCAGTATCGGAGGCTGTGGTTTGTCAGCCATGACAGGCAAGCTAAGGTCCAGGAAAGGCTCGGTACGCTGGGACGTATGATGACACTCTAAGCATTCCAGTGTCGACACTAAAACACCACTAAACACCAGCTCTGGTCCCAATAGCCGAGCACTGGCTTGGTTGCCATAGAACTTTACGCGAGATTTCATGCTACCATCAACGCATTCTGGTCTTGTTTTTCCACTAAGACCAACTTCCTTCAAAATAACACTCTGATACCTCTGCCGAAAATCACGTTAATTAATCCATCGATAATAATAGCAGTATCTTCGGCTTGCTCGATCACAACACCTTGCCCTCCTTACCCTGAGATCTTCATTTCGAACTAACTCTAACAAATGTCGAAGAAGTTCGTGAGAATCGTGCTGACCTCCATCCATGCATTGCATAGTTCTCGTTTTGAAGGCATTCAAAAGCTCACTCGGTACATAGGTCTGGTTGCCTGTCGAGTTTTGCATCTCTGTCAGTGTTTTATGCAAAATTGATGTGAAGTTCCCCCACTTTTCCAAGGTTCCTGAGATTGGTGGCTACAATAATATAATAATGGATTAGAAAATATTCATTTACCAATGTGCTCTCGCTCTATAAATTGACTAATTTTATTCATTCCTTAAGTTAACTTATGCTTACTCACCAATTCAATTTCTTCTGAATCTCCGTTCCCCTTGTATTTTCCACCAGGCAGTACAAATCTTTGGCCAGGCTTTCGAAGGTCATCCAGAACTTTAGTCAGAAATGGAGTTTGTGCTAGGCACTGCAGTACCGCATTGAAAAAGCACGTATTACCTAAATTCGCTAAACCCTAAAATTCGAACCACAAACACTTGTTTAAATTGCATTCATCTAAAACTCATAGACTCGTCACTTTATACTAGCAAAGTCATCTTACTTGGCTTCGTCAAATAATGGAATAAAATTGCAAAACCGATACAAACATATTCAAAGCGACACGCCAATACATACCCCTACTTTTGGAAAATGACCAAGAGCATTCTTTGTCTCGTTATTTGAATTCACTACAGTTTGTTTTTGGCACATTGGTGCAGATATCCTAACTGGTTGTACATATATCCGTGGTTGCTTCTCAATGGTTGAGTATTTTGATAAGAACCTGATTACTCTAGAAACGTCTGCCCTGATATGAAATAAAACAAAGTTAATATTATATCAAAGCAAAGTATTTTGAAAAGTTCCATAAAAAATGATACGATTACTTTTTAGGCTCTATATCGCATCGATAACACCAGAGATTCGATGAGTTAATATTAGCAGCGACACAATGATCATGTATTTTATAATGTTGCAGCGCGTGTTGTCTCCCCTCTCTTCCGCAAGCTTGGTTTCCACAGGTCAAGCAAATCCATAAAGATGGTGTTTCCGCTGCAAACTATGAAACGTTTACAAGATTAACTCAATGTTGTATCACATTATCATCTCTAAAGAGTCACGTTACCATCTCAGCTTTCATGTTACATAGAATAACAGTGGTGCCTTACCTCTTCGTCCTCGATTTCGTTGTTGACGGTATCCTTGCACTCCTTGCAGGCACTGCACTCCGTACTGACCCCAGTAGTGTCCAAAACACGCTCCACATTTGGAAGCCTGCTTACCCACGATACATGCGGGCAAAATCGTCCTTCTGTGATGGAAACAAGTACAAAGGAATTTTGAGGAAAAACCGTCCAAGTAAAAAAGATCGAGCCAAGACCAAGAAGGTAGCCGATCGAAAATCTGAGAATCCTAACCTGTACTCGTCGTTTTACCAGGCGTCCAATCCTCCTCGCTGGCCTCGTCTTTCGGATCCTGCTGTCGATTTTTCTGGTTCTCCATCTCGGGGACCGCCAGGATCGTTAACGAGGTAAAACGGGAAGAGAACGATCTACGAAATAGACGATGTCAATGCGGAAACATTTTTTGGTCACTGCGTGGTCATCTCTTCTGGATCGGTGTTCGCCGTGGTGCATTGCTTCTTCAGTAGAAACCTGGATATTTTTAAGAGCACATGGAGAGTCGTCGTCTGCGAACCAACGGGAAGACGTTACCTGGATCCGATAACGGGCGAGAAGAGGTCACAGCTGAGAAAAACTGATTCGAGTATCTCATTACTGCGGCCTCATGGAGGGTGCTTACCGGGTTTACAGAAGGCGAGACTCGGCCTGTTTCCACTCCGTACATATAGGGCGACGGGCGACGCGCTGGACAAGTTCCACAATTTGGACCAATCAGCGAGCAGTATTAGCCGAGCTTCTCGCTCATTGGCTGGCTCTAGTAACCGCAAATCCGTATGAGTCATCCATCTGTCGAACAAGCTAGGTTCACGTCGCCTCGTGAAGGGACTCTACCGTTTGACGTATGGCAAGATGGTGGTCGATTGATAGCGAAGTTTAACGAAAACGCCAGTGATTTTATGGACGCTTATTGGGAACCGAGTCGTCGATCAGGCACTCGCGAGATATGCGACGGGCCCGCAAGTGAAAATTACAGGCTGGAAGGAAAGTGACTTAGGTAACGAACGCCGTAATAACCGCGCGAACTTTGCACTCGTTATCGTCATTCCGCCGCTACGGTGCTATCCGATATGATCGTCGGAGAATTAATATCGGCGAAGTCGCGCCAGCCTTTACGGTGTCTCGCGCTCGTGAGAATTTTGCGAAACGTTTGAGCACTCCTTCGAGGTCGTTTGCCGTTCCAAAGCCAGATCACGTTGTCCTTCCCCCAACCTCACCTAATCTTGCTTCTTTTTGCACTAGATATTGTTGATTCTGTTTCCTCTGTTCCTGTTAATCGGTCCATTACTATCGCAAATTCTGCGCAATGCGTGGGACGTGTGGGTTCTGCTCGTTTACTTGACGCAAAACTCTCCGCTATGTGTTTTGCCTGCGGGATTTGAGAACATAATTAATTCTCTATAAGTCTTCGGGTTTATTTCTTTGACAAGGTAGGGTGAATTCGAAACAAATATTGTGTCAGTTTATAATAGACGTTATGTCGGGTGTAACGATCTCTGTCGTTACGATGTAACAATCGGGAATGTGGGCGAATCTATACTGATGTGTAAATTCAAGAATTATGAAAATGTGGATATTTCCTTTCATAGAATCGTTAAATGATTTCAAGTTATTTTGTATTTGACCAAGAATTCATCGTATTTAAAACTTGTGGCATTGCTGTAGTTCTAGCATAGATAAGTAATTGATATCTATATCAAATATTGCTGATTGCAAGACACCTGTCACCAGAAGCTGTTTGTCATTGCGTAATTGCGTCCAAGACAGAGATACTGGAATGGTATATTTACACACTGTATCAAAGTTTTATTTCTTTGCCCCAAAAAATAAGAAATTCATTTTCTTGGTTTGGTTAACTTTGCTGACATAAATGGTTAAACATCAAAGAAAAAAGAGAATATATTCTTTCTGAAACTTTCTGAAAATGTGTGACTTAAATATGAGTGCATAAATATTAAATAGGCAATACTTGTTGTGTATTTTAGCTAGTACTGCCCAGTGTGGTAGCCAAAGCGGTATGAGTAATCTCTTAGAGGTTAATTGAGTACCGAGAACCAACATACCATGTCCCACTGTGAAGTGGAGGCGGCATCGCCTGGATTCCACCAGCTCAGTATTACAAGTATGTGTTTTGCATTCTATATACTGTTTAATTAAAGTGCTCGATTTATTCTAATACATTGTTGCGGATTGTTCCTGAATTTTAGTTGAAGCAGCAATTTTGAGAAGCACGTCATTTCTTAAGCCCAACCCATACATAGAGTTCTCAGTGGATGATAAAAGTCCTCGAAAGACAGAAGTCTCTAAGTCAACTTACCAGCCTAAGTGGAACGAGGAATTTACAGTGCTCGTTACTGCATACTCCCAGTTGCACTTTCGCTTGCTGGATCACAGCACGTTTCGCAAGGACACTCTCATCGGGGAGAAAAGAATAAGTCTCTTCCATATCCTTTTCCACTACAATGGGAAGTTGGAGAATGTGGAGTTGACGTTGGACCTCATGAGTGAGAGTAAACACGACTCTCAGCTTTCCAAAGTTGGGGAATTGGTCACGGTGTTCAATGGATTAGGGATTGATATGAACAACATAACTCTGCCAACCCTTGGCGAGCAGTTACGTCAGTGTGTACCTAGCAGCGGCACTGCTGCAGTTCCACTTGGTAAGATGGCTACAATATTTTAGTAAAATTAACGCCAGAATACTTCATTCGAATCTCAATTTCTAACCTCCAAAACTTTAATTTTTTTTCAGGAGTAGCAAACAACGACGCTACCAATAATCGCAGTGTTCTGAATGGCGGTGTTAGAGCTCGAACAAGGTCCCATGGATCAGAGAACTCTGCTCCAACTCCAGAACAGCTTACATCGATGCCTCGAAGCTCGACATCGCTCATCCATGGTAATGCATTCTGTGCAATACCCGATAGTCAGTTAAGAATGCGAACTGTTGTATCGAATGGTACGGTGCATCACAACTCTGCTGGAGCCAGCAGTGGTGCTACTTCAGTCCCGTCCTCGCCACCTCTAATACAGCCACCTGTGCCAGGCTCTTCGACAGCGCCTGCAGAAGGAGAGAATCTTGGCCAACCGGAAGAACCACTGCCTGCAGGCTGGGAGATGCGTTATGATGTATATGGAAGAAGGTTTGAAAACAATTTGATGCCCTCTTCGTTCCTTTCCTGCTTGATTCTATAACTACGTAATGGTGTTCCATAGGTATTACGTAGATCATAATACCAGAAGTACATCTTGGGAGAGACCACAGCCTCTGCCACCAGGGTGGGAAGTCCGCAGGGATCCTCGTGGTAGGATTTATTACGTAGACCATAATACAAGAAGTACCACATGGCAACGACCAAACACGGAGAGACTGCAACATTTCCAGCATTGGCAAGGAGAAAGACAATACGTTGTTCAACAGGGCAATCAAAGATTTTTGTATCCTCAAGTAAGTAAAATACATGACATTATAAGCTTATCATTAATTTAATAATGAATATATGTGATCTATAAATTACTTCAACAGGCTCACGGTGGACAAGCTGCCGTAGCAGGTCCTTCAACTTCTACGGTCGACGAAGATGATGCATTGGGACCTCTGCCAGCTGGTTGGGAGAGGAGAAAGCAGCCGGAGGGTAGAGTCTACTATGTCAATCACAAGAATCGAACCACTCAGTGGGAAGATCCGAGAACTCAGGGCCAGGAAACAGGAATGGACGAACCTCCTTTGCCAGATGGTTGGGAAATTCGATTGACGGAAGACGGTGTAAGGTATTTCGTTGATCACAACACGAGGACGACGACTTTCCAGGATCCAAGACCAGGGGCGCCTAAAGGGTATGAGGTGTTTCACGCTTAAAAAATTTGAGGTTACAATCTGTCATGTGTACAAATTGTCATTTTTTTAACAGACCAAAGGGTTGTTATCGAGTGCCACGGGCTTATGAGAGATCCTTCCGTTGGAAACTCTCGCAGTTCCGGTTCCTATGTCAAACCAATGCCTTGCCAAACCACATAAAGATCAGCGTTAGCAGGCAGACACTGTTCGAGGATTCGTATCACCAAATCATGAACGCAGAGGCCTTTGCGTTGAGGCGACGATTGTATATAATTTTCAAAGGTGAAGAAGGCTTGGATTACGGTGGAGTGTCGAGGTAAGCCTTCACCTACAACGGTTATTAGTTGAAACATTAGGGTTGACGTAGAAAAACCTTTCCGAGTGATCATAAAATACCCCTGATGAAAAGTCAAACGAACAAAAGAAAACAAATTTCACACGAATTCGTTTTAACAGGAATAGTGCTTAATTAATATTACATCTATCGATAGAATTAATAAACTACTCGAGTGGGATATTTTCCGTGTTCTGTAATGTTACACCGATAAATTAAAACTATTTTCCTTGTTTCACTAGGGAATGGTTTTTCCTTCTAAGCCACGAAGTGCTGAACCCGATGTACTGCCTCTTTGAGTACGCCAATAAGAGTAATTACAGTCTGCAAATAAATCCTGCGTCCTACGTCAATCCTGATCATCTTCAGTATTTCAAGTTCATTGGGAGGTTTATAGCGATGGTCAGTATTTTGCATGCATACTATTTGCTCTTTGTCCAATTCTTCATCATGTAACTATACGTCTCGTTTTGGAGTACTGGCGTAGACCTTTCATTGTAATCTCCGAATGTTTCATAGGCTCTTTATCACGGTCGATTCATCTATAGCGGCTTCACAATGCCGTTCTACAAACGCATGCTGAACAAGAAGCTGATCATGAAGGACATAGAGTCTATCGATCCTGAGTTCTACAAGTCCCTCGTGTGGATAAAAGAAAACAACATAGATGAGTGCGGCCTCGAGCTGTATTATAGCGTGGATTTCGAGATTCTCGGTCAGGTTATACACCACGAGCTGAAAGAAGGTGGAGACAAAATCAGAGTCGTCGAAGAAAACAAAGAAGAGTACATGAGGTTCGTCGGCGTTGCTTAAGAGCAGTTTACCCGGTCTTTCCGCCTTTTGGACTGTTTTCCTATAATTGAAATCGTTTCAGGCTGATGACCGAGTGGCGCATGACGAGGGGCATCGAAGAACAGACCAAGGCTTTCCTGGAGGGCTTTAATTCCGTGGTGCCTCTTGAATGGCTGAAATACTTCGACGAACGGGAATTGGAACTGATGCTCTGCGGCATGCAGGAGATCGATGTCGACGACTGGCAACGCAACACCATTTATAGGCATTACGCTCGCAACAGCAAGCAGATCCACTGGTTCTGGCAGGTCGGTTCTCCTTCACAGATTTTACCATCTTTCGTTCCTGCTCCTCCACTTAAATCCATTTTCAATCTCCAGTTCGTCAGAACCACGGACAGCGAGAAGAGGGCCAGGCTGCTGCAGTTCGTCACCGGAACGTGTCGCGTTCCAGTCGGTGGATTTGCTGAATTAATGGGTAAGAAGGGGAATTACTTCGAGGTTCTCACCGAAAGCGGCATCGTTCGCGAAACTTTTCTCCAAACTATGTGTACCGAATCGTTTCAAACTTCACCCTGTGAATATAGGGACTGTAAGGAACGTCCGGACACTCTTAAATTTCATGTTTTTAGTAAAAAATTGTTTAAAATGCCTAAACATATTTTTAACCACTTCGGTACGAGCGTCGATTTTACCCGACGGCCGGTGAGCACCGTATCGAAGTGGTTAAAAAATTTAAGTTTCATAGGTGTCAGGACCTTATACCCTCCGTGTTCACGGTGCAGAGTTTGAAGAAAGAAGGTACGCGCAGGAGAGAAATTTCACGAACGAAACCTCTGACACCAGTTTTTGGGTCGTCTTAAACATGATCGGTGTGGATATTTAGTTTGTCGAATTCCTTCTACAGGGAGCAACGGTCCCCAACGGTTCTGCATAGAGAAGGTCGGGAAGGACACCTGGCTGCCGAGGTCGCACACGTGTTTCAACCGCCTGGACTTGCCGCCGTATAAAAGCTACGACCAGATGGTGGAGAAGCTGAATTACGCGATCGAAGAGACGGAAGGCTTCGGCCAGGAGTAACGCGGAGAATCGCGGCATTCCCGCCGAGACCGGACCGACTATAAGTTCCCGGTCCTGGACGCGGCACAGGTTGAGATTTGTCGCCGTGTCGGGACTAGGTGGGTATGATTTACGAAGCTTAGCCAAATCTCGAGTGATCCAGCTCGATCGGTGCAGGGAAGTGTCCTCGAGCCGAGCTTCAGATCGGCTTTTTAGGACCTCTGCTCCTGAGCGTACCGCGGCGAGGCGTAGGGCTTGAAGCCTCTTTTAATCGCTTGGAAGCGCTCTAGAAAAATGATCGAGAATCGATCGGCCCGGTTCTCGCGAGTCCTGAAAATCGGCGGAAGGAAACCTGCGACGGTTTGAGCTCGACAACCCGCGACCGTTCCTCGGGGTAAATTCTATATTTTCCTAAACGTCTCGTCTCTACTTCGTCCCAGGAACGAGTGATTGTACATAAAACAGATAGCGAATAATTAATCCAATCTCTAGCTCGCAAACGGGGAATTGAGCGGTGCTTCCCGGAACGCTGCGGACACCCGCGTGTCTTTGAGAACTCGAAGAGTCGCCGGTTAAGTCTCTTCGTTTGGTGTTTTTTTTTTGTCCTGCTTTGCTTTTTTTGGTCCATGTTTGCTAAATCGTAGGAGCGATTTCTTCTCGGAATTAAACATGGAGAGATTTACAGTCTCGGGCTCGACAAGGTACGCTTCGCTTGCCAAGGTACGCTTCGCCAGTACAAAAGAACGTTTTCTCTTAAAGAGGTGGAAGGATGTGAACTTCCCGTTGGAGGCCCTCGACACTTCCCACACACCCGGCGGTCGCTCGCTAAGAGAGTATTTCGAGTTTCGATGGAAATTCCTCTTGATTACAAATATTGTATATATGCATAACTGAAGACTATACATAATTGTGGTATTTATAATGAATGTTGTCGTGGACAAGTGGCCGTTCGGCGCGAACAGCTGGCGACGCTAAGCACGCTCGCTCCTGATTAAACTGATATTTCTTTTGTCATTTGGACAACTCGTAAACGATTTACACTTGTGCTCTGTCCCTGGATAATATTATTTAACAGTCGATGGAGGAGCGAGCCAGCGAGCGGAGGCCAATAAGTCGGGGGAGGTTTTAATCGCTCGAGGTCGATGTTATGTTGAAGTTTGTCGGAGGATCTGCAAAGTCTACCTGGAGCGAACACCTGAAATGTCTAAATGTTGTCTATGGTCCAAAAGCGCGATGCTTCCGTCTCTCGATTTCTTTTCTCTTGTAAGGAAAGGATATATTTTCCTTGACTATTTCTTCTCGCAGATCCTTCGGCACGTTTCAAGTCATTTCGAGGTGGGTCAGGCTTGCTGGTTTACGGCAGATCGTTCTTTTTTTTTTTTTCTTTTTTGTATATACGTTGCACCCGCGTGGCGAGAACATTGCGCACACTCCGGCTTAACTTTCCGGGGTAAAAAAAAAACGAAATGAAAGAAAAAACGGGGTTCCGCGAGCGAGAGAATTTTACAAAGTAGGGTCGGACAACTGCGGAGGTCGGGCTCAAGGTCTGCGGATTTATTTTCTGATCGTTTACTCGTTTTCTAATGCGATTACTCGGGTCTGTGCGTCTATTACTGTTAACCAGCGCCAGGTGAAGTGACTCCGATGGGTTGAATAGCTTTTCCTCTCGGTGGGGGAAGTCATGTGGCTCTTCGGTGTCACTTCGATGTAGTTGCTGGGAACCTTAGCAGCAGATCGTCGAGCTCACTGTTGCTGTGTTGCGTAGCCGTACCAGAACGATGTAATCCTAAAGTAGAACACCGGTTGGAGAGCGGTTATCGTGATAGCTGATTTCTTGGAATATTCTGTAAATGTGTCGATCTAGCTGGTGAAAAAAAAAACAAAAATTGGGCGTTGTCTCAAGAGAATTTCTAACGAAAAGAAGATGGATTAACTGATGCTATTAATACTGCGACGAAGTTATGCCAGGTGTGCTCTTGCGTAGAATGCTCCAAGAGAGTCGACAGGTCTTCGTGCCAAGTTTCTACGCTTCTAATTTGTTATCACTTGTTACGTGGGGATGGACTTGTGAAATTAACGTGGCGACCTCAACATTTCTCACCTGCACAGAATAGTGTTCACTAGTTGGTAAATCTAACGTATTCCAAAGTCTGTATTTAATTTATAGAATGCTAATGTTATCTTAGTCGGACACATCTGACTCCGGAGGAAGCTTCGAGGCAGTCGTTTACGGAATATTCCAGATCTTGGCTTGCTGTACAAATTGTAGAGCGTACAACTTCAAGGCTACTTATACATCATTCCAAGGGATTACTTAAAAAAACAAAGAGGAAAAATATATAAAAAAAAATGAGAGAGGGGTACAATACTTAAATAAATTAACCATCCGTCAATGGTCAGTTTCTAGCTGGGAAGGAATCGCTACAAAGTAGATTCGATATTCCGGAAAATGCGAGCCCTTGAGAAGAGTGCAATTCTCGCAGTTCCTTTGAGGACTTTAGGGGAATCCGAGAAAGACGCTTTTGATGAATTTTCAATGTTTTAGAGAGAAAAAAAAATGTGGAATGATTTTAGCACGCGTTCCCGCGGTGTTAAATTAACGGTGATGTTTGTTACACGACTGCGCGGTTTGTCTTCTTTCTTGCTTAGGCGGTGGAAAAGCGCAATGCGATTCGGTTATGCGTTGTAGGATAACGTTAATTAGACTGTATATACGTGGCGTGTACAGAAATATACATTGAAATAAAGAAGTTTATAGTTGAAAAGTAATGCCAAGACCTGATTCTTCATTGTTGAAAAATAACAATCGAATGAAACAAGATTACCTTCATTTATTAGTTTATCAAAACTTGCTTCTTTTGCTCGCACTTTACCATTGTCAATATAACGAAGTGATTTTTATTAAACACAAAGCCTTGTACAATGTATTTTCCAGATGTTCAACGAAATTCACTATTTTTGTTTTCTTTTAAGTTATTTCACATCTCCTTTCTGGGACATGTTAGTACCTATTTGGTCTAGTGGATTCTGGAAGAAATAGATGCTGAAGTTTAAAACCGTTGATCTCGATCACTATATGCACTAGTAATATAGTTAGCTAGTTCACCAGGGAGATTACAGGTTAGGACCGAAGAACTTGTGCCATGGGAAATAATTCAGTGAATTCTGATCTTCGAAGGGTTTGTTATTTTGGGTTTCTCTCCATTGTTGATCAAATTGTTTCAGATCATCTGAAAAATTTCACAAGTTTGAATGAAATGACGATTTTACTCCGAGTCTTGATAATCACCGCATAAATTGCGTAACTTACTTTCATTCATATTAATTAGATCTTCGAATTTCGTTTCAGTTCCAGTTGGATCAACTTTCGTTTTGATGGTGTGCACTTTGTCTCCAATTTGCCTGGTGATTACCGTTTCCTTGTTACCTTGACTGTCCGTGAACGTTTTGTGCTTCTCCACAGTTCCATCCGGTCGTTGAATGATCCTGATAGAGTTCATTTTTTTATACGAATGGGATTCAAACGGTTTTGTAATTTGAACTTCTTCGCTCGGTTCCTGTTCACGATTTTTCCAGGCTTGTATCAAGTCTTTTGAATTAAACCTGAAACAGCGATTATAACTTACAACTATATTTACATGCTGTCTGAAGATACTATTGGTACGAATCTTACTTTCCATCCAAAATAGTATCTTCTTTATCTTGCAATGCCGGAAGATTTAAGTGATGTTCTTTATCGGGTCTCAGGAATTTGTCTCGTAAAGAGCCTTCCGATTTTGGCTGCTCAAACGGTAGAGCCTCAAAATTGCCATCGCCTGCCAATTGAAGCAATTTAATTGTTACACTTAAAATAGCTACAATGTATTACTTGAAGAACAGTCACATATTCATTACCAAAGTCGAAGATAGCACCGTTGGACTCGAACCCAGAAAATATACCCTTCATCATGTCATCCATCTGCTGTTCATAATAACGGACGATTCCAAAGGGATCACTAAAGATTTTAAAGTGCATGTCACTGTGAAAATTTCTGTAAAGATATAATCAAAACATTATCACCAATATCAGACACATATTTATCGACTAACGGCTCGCTCGACGTGTGATTCACTTTGGGTTCACTTAACACTTGTAACGAACAATATTTATTATCTAACAAATTTGATACTGCTCTGTATATGTAACAAAAAATGACGTTTGTGGCCAATTACAATTATGATCTCAGTGCAACATTACCTGAAATCATTCTCGTCGCTGTCACTGTCATCGTCCTGCCAAATCGGGTTTCGAAACTTGTCCGTGCACTGGTGATCCTCGAAGCTGAAATAAAACACGCAATAATTTAGATTACGCCCACGTCTCGTAAACGTCAAACTTTCACTCAATTTCTTCAGAATTCTAAATACGTCAGACAGCCAGCTAACCTCTGCTTCGGCGCGTCCTCTCCCTTACCGAAAAGGTTTTTGAAAAAATTAACAATCGACATTTTGCGCTACACCTCGCTCTCGGATCTCTCGAATATTCGTCAACAAAACATTACATCATGTTCGCACTTTGCGCCGTGAAACTAGTGCCAATGAATTCAGACCAGAGATAAGTTGGGAGATTGCTTCTTAGTTGGCGAAGGACCGCTTCCGAAAATAGTTACCACAAAATAGCGCTGGTCTCCACTAGTCGCAAGGATTGTTCATATTTCTAATGCCGATTGACATTATTATAGTACACAATTTACCCACGAAAGCCGCTGCGATCTAGGGATACCATTTTGAAAACCCCGCCTTACCAACGCTCGTCCATTCAGCCCGATAAAATCATTAATTTTTCAAGTATCCTCGATCCATGGCAAAGGATTTAAAACATGGACGTTGGAAACCATCCGCGAGGAAACCATCGATGAATGTCAGTGTATGCTATTTCGCTTAAAAATTTGTGTCGAGCCAGTTCACATGAATGGTCTTGCATTTTCACCACCAAAATCGTTCCGTAATACCGTCAGCTACTCATTTTTCACATTTTCGCTCAATTTACTTTACGTAATAGATCCCCAGAGAAAAGATGAAAATAGCCAGACCCCTTACTTCATAAATACAGATATAACTATTGCGCGGTGCTGCCCTCGCGGTAGCTGAGGAGCGATATGTCCAGGCCGTATCAATGATATGGTACCAGAGGCATCCGCAGGAATAACGGCGCTCGCATCGCAAAAATTTGATTGCGTCCCATTGAGCTCGGCTAATCTCATCTGCTCTCTGAGGATACACAGTGACTGATTAAATAAGGAAGAATACGTAGCAGGCTGAAAAATCAAAAACCAATATACCTCTTTCTTTCCTACGCGTTGGTTTGCCCCCTGGTCTAATATGGGACTTTGGGCTCCGTCCATATATTCATACGACCATGATTTAAAACGGAACGGAAAGAGGGCATGAAAAGTGATAAACCACTTGTGTATTTCGTGCGTCTCGAGCCTCTAATACAATTACTTAGCTATTTGTAAAAACGCGATATCCGATACCCACGCATTATCGACAAAATCGCAGAAGGGCGCCGCGAGGGGTCTCCACGGCGCAGGCGCACACGGGAGTGCGCGTGCGCAGAACGGCACGCCTCGAAGCGCGCACCGCAGTATACGAAGCCTTTGGCTGCTAACCTATGCGATTAATTATTTCCCTCATTAAATCTAATGCCAGTAGAATATCTCGGCATAGCGGTTGAGCCGACGCGGAGGTCGGTCTGGCCGCAACATCGGATCTTCTCGTACGTTTTCGTTCATTGCACGATGCGTCGCCACCATGCCAGGGCTGATCACCGCCGATCAGCGGTGGTATTCTCAACGAAGCGGAGCTTCTCGACATGGGGGTGGGAAATGGGGGATAACAGGCGCCACAGGTAGCGCCACGTTGCGGGATCCCCGTCACCTAAACGGTCCTTCGCTCGACCGGGAATGCCCCGGTCGGCGACACACAGCGTCCACCGATTGGCCAGTAGTAAACCAGCCAACCTGCGGCACACCGAGTCTCTGTTTGTGCCACGACCAAGGTCGGCAGGATGGGTTCCTCGAGGAAGACCACCGCGTGATATATCGGCGGTCGCTGATCGATTACATGGCCAGGTATTCACGGTGATCGCTCCTCTACGGGGAATCCTGGACGACGTACGCAGCACTGGTACGTCCCGGATGTCCCTCGTCTCCTGCGCTCCTATCCCTTGGTCGCCGGGTCTAGCCAATCCTGGAGGCGTTGCAGAAGCGTCCCAGGAAGTAGAGAAACCTTTTGGCGAGAAGGCCGACGTCTACCAGGGTCCCTGGGTAGAGCCTCCTCGACTCGCCGCGCGGACGGCAGCGCTCTAACTTGCCGACGCGTCGCTGGGGCCTTTGCCTGCGCAGCTTCTGCCGCCGCTGTCGCCGTCGTCCTCGTCGCCGTGGCGGCGATCCCGGTCGACGCGAAACCTGGCGATGTCGACAAGGCTTCGGCGACTCTTCCGGTACGCGAGGACACTCGGACGACGGTGACGGTGAGGCCGGGAGCGGCCTTACTTGGGATCACCAGTTGGCCATGCCGGGTTTGTTCAGCGTCATGAAATATATCTGGCAGGAGCTTCCGCCCTTCGCCGAGGAGAAGAATACCTGCAAACCATTTTATCGTTCAAAAATCTAACCTAGCACCAATGTAACATAACCTATGTAACCCATGTATGGGATAAATTAAAATCTTTTTAGAATTAAACTCAGACCATTCTCATAATTCCAGTCACGGATAACAAGAGCACCCGTTTCGCGACACGTTTCGTTTAAATGCCACGAAGTACACTAAGTGAACGCATTTTGTTTCTGGCCCAACCAAAGAGATTCCCTCGATTCGCTCTGACATCCGACTTCCTGCATATTTAGAGATGGATATTTTCTAACCCGAGTCTTCGACAGCATATTTAGACTCTTGGCCGCGAAATTCAAATGCACCTCCCCGCAAAAGCCGCCCTCGATGTCGATAATCCGAGCGCTGTACTCCGTGCTCGTGTACTGCTTCACCCTATTTTTCGCAATATACGTGATGTTGGCGAGCGTGCTCCTGTTAGGTTACATCCTAGGATTCCATCCCAGGAACGCAGAATCCGGCGTGCGTAGCCATTGACGAGTTCCCCCTTAACCGCGTAATCGGGGACTCACTTTGTCATTGCGCTCGCAGAGGAACTTGAGCCTCTGGGCCTTTTTGTGCATGAAGACGCCGTCCAGGTGTCCGCTCTCGACGCTGCGTATCTCGATGGCCTTGTTGCCCCAGCCCATGATCTGGCCCGTGCCGATGTAGGCGACGCTCGTCGGCATCTCGCCCCACTGAAGGACCATCGTCTTCGAGACCCTGCCGTAGGTGTTGACGTAGACGCCCTCGTTGTCGTAGCAGAGCAGGAGCTGCATCCCGTTGCTGTTGGGCAAGGCGACGATGCAGTGCGGACAGATCGGGCCCTGGGTCTGCAAGATGTGCAACGTCCGGTTAGACATAAACCTTATGACGTCAAATGAAATACGGATCCCATCAATGAGGGAACCCGGCAACCCCAGGAGGAACACCCACGTGTTTCGGCAAGTAGATGTCGTAGACGGTGGCGGAGTCGAGGTCGACCGCGTGGAATCCATCGGCGCTCCCGTAGATGACCTTCAGCCTGGTCCCCTCCTCGACGGTGAGGTCCACGAGGAGAGGGCGATGCGCGAGCTCGCCGAAGGACTTGAAGGCCATGAACTTGTGGTACGGTTTCGGCGCCCAGGCGTAGATCTCGATCGAGTCCTTCAGGGCGATTACGAGAAACTTGATGCGCTCGTATTTGACTATTTTAAAATGCACCGCTCCCTGAAGGTCTCCCACGTTGATCCACCCGTTGCGTCGCTCGACTTGCTGTCGGACAAAAAGAAGATCCACGTAAAGAGGGCTCTACTTTTAAAACCGTACACCTGGTTACTACGGTAAATCTTACATCGCTGTGTCCGTCCGTGCGGAGGATCTTGCTCTTCAACCAGGAGAGGTAGTACACCCTGACGCGGTTTTTCTTCCCGCTGATGGTGACCAGGATGTTCTGCCCCTCGAGGACCTCCATCTGCTGGAACCGTCTCCTGCTGATCAGCTGGTACACCTTGCCCTGGCCGCTCCGGTCCAGCAGCATCAGTCCGTTTTCGGTGCCGATCAGTAGATTAACTCCTACGTACATTACACATATACATACATTATACGTAACACATATTACAAGTCGATGAAAAGCGACTGCATAGCAAACGACCTTGAATAAAAATCGTAAAATATTCTACTAGCTCCAGCATTAAGGGGACATAAAAGTGGCATCGTAGAGGTCGATCGTTCATGAAACTTTTCTTCGAACCGGGTGTACCGAATCGTTTAAAACGTTACAACGTGGACATCGAGGCTATAATTAAGGTCCTGACACCCATGGCATTTCATGTTTAACAAAAATTAAGAAAAATACCTATAAACAAATTTCTTTAACAATTCAAATTTCATGATTCTCAGAACCTTTCTTATAGCCTTCAAATTCACGTTGTAAGCCTTGAAACGATTTGTTACACCCAGTCCTGAGAGTTTCATAAACGAAGATGGCGCCACTTTCACATCACCTTAAGATCTCATCAACTCCCTGATAAGCTTGTATAGCTTCATGATCCCTGATTGATTGCGAGGGATGATGATTGCGTTTCAGCACCTCGATTGGGATTAATTCATCTTCTCGAGGCTTACCCCACAAAGCGGCGCAGAGTATCTCGCTGTTGAACCTCTTCTTGTACTTCCTGATCTCCGGGGTGTCGGAGGCGAGGTCGTGGCTCGTCGGGGTGACGTTAACGTTTACGTGGGATTCCCTCCTGGCGGGGCCGGCTCCGAAGCCAAAAGTCAGGAAAGACCTCTGCTTCTGTTGGAGCGCAAGAGGAGGAGATTTAACGGCCTGTCGGTACTGCAACAGAGATGGCCGTATAAATTAACTGGTCCTCCGAGGCCGGCTGGTCGCAGGCGAGGTGCCTCCCTTAGAGAAAGAGCGATCGCGTAAACTACGAGAGACAATGAGAACACAAGCGGAAGTCGAGAAAGAAAGAGTCAGAGAGATAGATAGATAGAGAGAGAGAGAGAGAAAGACAGAGAGAAGAGGCGGACTGACTGGGCCGGACTATCGTAAAAGTGCGAGAAAAAACGGCCGAGACAGCTAGACGGAGACGGGTCGGTGCAGGCCAAGAGACACAGGCCAAAATACCTCGCATCGGACTAATCGGAAAAGAAACTTCTCGAAAGTGCGATCGTCTACGCGAACATGTCGCTCCGAGCGACGCGGAAGGAGAGCGCGTACCTCTATATAACCCTTTATAACCCTCTTCGCCACGTGACTCCTTAAAGATAACAATAATCGCAACATTATATATAAAATCCCGCCATACTGGATTTTTCAGGCGTAACTTAACCTCGAAACTTATCGTTAGAGCGCTCCCCCCTAAGAGGGTCTTGATAAATTCTAGATTTATAACTATATAAGCATATAAACTCGTAATAATTTCTAGAGAAATAATGTGTCGGATGATGACTCGCAGATTTGGCCAATTGTACGGTTCTTCTTTTTTCTTTCTTGGTAGATTAATTAATTAATTAATTGAGTTATACAGGGTAGTCAGGGCGAGACTCCGCGCGCTCTCCTGTCGCGCCCCTCGCGGTGAAGAAATATACTTACATGGCAATTAGTATTGGGATTGGGATGGTCAGTAGAGAGGATCCTGCCCTTCGCGTTAGAGCTCCCGTGAGTCCCACAACACACAACATAATACTGAATTAGTTACGTCGGGCTTGTCTATCGGGCGCAAAATGGCGCCCATCTAGGACCTCCGATCGGCCGAGCGCTCAATGGCGCATTCTCCTCGCATCTTCGCTAAATCTTCATTTTAACGCCAAGTCGAGCGAAAGGGTCTGCAGACCACGAGAGGAGAGGGGAAACAGCCAGAAGAAAACGGGACGAGAGCCGAGAGAACGAAAGTTAGAGCGACCGCCACCTTCGACGTTAATTAGGCAATATCGATTAATACCGGTGATCCCACTGAATGGTCGATATTAATTTCACAGACTAGGTGTTAATGTTACTTATTGTCTCGTCGTTAGATTCGACGTTATCGGTGTTATCGGCGTTAATGCTATTCGTGTTATTGCCCTCGATATTACTGGTGGCGTCGATGTTATCGATATTAATGCTACTCGGGTTAAATAGTTATGCTCGACGTTACTGGTGGTATCGATGTTACCGATGTTAATGTTACACGTGTGTTACCGATGTCTGACGTGTATCGGGCATACCGAGATATCGGAAGTTTTTTAGGAAGAGACGGATCCAGGAGGCGGATTGGAGGAGCCGACATGCGGGAGAAAAACTACTCTAGTTGGGCAAAATCGCGTTAAAGGGTTAAACCGACCTAATTAGCGTACAATGGCGGACATGTATGTCTTAATCGTAGATCGGCGCATTATGGAAGGCATTTATGCCCGCCACTGTACCCTGCACCCTGTACACCGGGGGACATAAATGCTCTTTCTCCATACATGGCGCCGTTGGAATACAACGAGAAGACATTTATGTTCGCCCCTGCACAGGCGACCAGGAACTAGTAGATCCTAACCTGGGGCACAAGCGGTGTTTGATACAGCGGTTCGTTGATAATGAAATAATGAAAATAAGTAGGCGACTAGTCGGTCAACGGTGCTCCTCGTGTGTAAGTATATATACATATTGAATTGAGAAAATAATTACCATTATAAAATTTACATTCCTAATTAGGCCGGCACTAAATGTACTACTGGCCAGCGCGGTCATTACCATTCGAGTCTTGAAGTGGTTTAAAAAAATTAGCCATTCAAGGAGTAGACATGGCACTCTACGAGAAGAAGAAATCGCTATTCGAGGGGCCTGAAATCGATTAACGAGAGTGACAAGAGTCTCTAGGAAGCGTCTCCACTCTATATCAAGAATTTTACCCAACTAGGAGAGATAGAAAACGGGCTGAGAGAAAGAACGTATATAGCGAGGCGGATCGATTAAGCTCTAAACTCGTCAACGGTGGTCCAGATAAGTAACAAACGACAATGTATCTGACCTCCTCGCTGGTTGACTTGTCTTGACGTTGACTCGGTGACGACGTCAAAAGGTCAGGAAGAACCGAGCTGGGTCTCGACCCAGGAGAAGTATCCGACCTCTGAAAATCGCAACCACGTCTGTCTCCGCTCTCTCGGTTCTGCAAAGCACAATCAACATTATTAATATACACGCCAGTGGATACGTAACGAAGGTAAACCAAAAAGATTATCAGCCTATCCCAGTCCATCCCGAAGATACCGAACTAAAACGAAAATCCTGATGCTCTCAAAGAATCCGTATAATTCCCCATAATTCCCCAAAAGCAAAGTCAACCTCTTCTCCGTCGCGATCGTTAGTGGGAAGCTCTCATCGGGGTATGAATGTTAACCGGTGAGAAACTCCAAGAAAAAGGTAAACAAAAATTGTAAAACCGTCTCTAGGGGAGGAATCACGCTTGGTGTTAGATTAAGGGAAGCGTGGATTAAACCTTCGGCTTAGAAAAAAAAAATGGTTAAGGGTCGCCGCAAGAACATCGCACAGACTTTTCCTCTTCCGATCTCAATAATTATAGTGTTAATCACGGGCACGAGGAGCGGTTAAAATCCCCTAGGAACACCAGCAAGGTCCGTGACCGATGGAAAGTCTAAATCCGGTACTCTAGCATAAACTTTCCAGTGACAAAAAAAAAAATATCAGATTAAAACGTAGAAAAGAACAAAAAAAAATAACAGAAAATGACCGTAAAGTTTCAGCGCAAGAGTCCAGGTGTTACTTGGCACTTTTCTCATTTTTCTCTCTTTTTTTTTAAAGGAAAATTTGGTTAAGCCTCAAGTTAGGCTAGCAAAAAGGTTCCAGTCACCACGGTCCAGCCTGGCATGCAGATATACAGGTGCACACAAAATAATATCGACGACATCTAATCACTGTCGCCGGAATCGACAACGACCAACGACGACCACACAACGATAACGACACAGCGAAACGGATAACAGCTCGACAACGACGGTTCGATTTTTCGAAGTGTCAACAGACGTACACATGTGTGGCTACAAGTGTATGTATGAAAAAAAAAAACGTGTGTAAATATATACACTTTTTTTTTTTCATATCAAAGAGTCGAGAAAATTCGATGAAAAGTGCACTCGGCGAAAGCGTGGTGCAGCAACGAGGGTTACACTGATTGTGAGAAAACAATTTCATTGGACCAAAGAAATATCTTGTCAATTCAAGGAATAATTATTTGACTCGAGTGAACTCGAATTAAATGGATGCGACATTACATCGGAATCATCACAATTTGAGTTCATTTGAGTGAAATAATAATTCCTGGGAGTAACGAGATATATATCATTGGTTCGATGAATTTTTTTCTCAGGGTAGCTACCGCGAGTCGCACGGGTACGTACCGCTGGTGTACCAAAAACACTGACAATACGAGCGAGGTGTTAAAAAAAGGACAAGAGCGTGCATACGGTCATGCGTCATGCGTGCGCGCGTGTGACCTCGAACATGGCCATGCCGCGATCCTGACCTACCGCACCGTGACATATTCGCGACGCATTAACGCCTCCTCTCGGCGAGAATCGCGGGAAAACCCCAGAGGACTCGCTCACCCTCGCGTCAAAATCTGTTAGCACACAAAAGACATGGTTATTCGTTCACACACCCACACATACGAGTCAGGCGCAGAATCCGCCCAAGGTCCACCTAATCGTCCTCGAACGTTTCTCCGCAACGGTGCGCCACATCCAAGAAAAAAAAAAAAAAAAAAATGAAAGAAAAAAAGCCACGATCCTCAAAATCAAGGTTCCCCCTCGACAGAGTCCAACATCCGTCCTCGGACTTCCTCGATAAAATGCACCGCTGCGGCGGGAACCCTTCCCCAAGGGTTTCCAAAATGGCGGACACGATATACAAGGCGCCACGTCGAGAGCGGAGTCTAAAAGCCCAACACTATTTCCTCCCCACAGTGCGTAATTTCCCTGTAGCTGCTACTTAAAAAATAGCCGGGCTATTTTTTATTAATTATTCCAGGTAATCAGCACCCTGTCTAAGCCCCTAGTCCGGGATATTTCGACCCCCTCGACAAGGAGCAGCACCACATAAACCATGCCCACCATTCCGTCCACCCGGAGCGATATCCGGAGACCAGGCGACCATAAAGAAGATCCGAAAAAACTAAAAAAATAAAGAATACCGAAAATATTAGGAGGGTGAGGACCCGCCCTGCGGAAACAAGCGAAAGGATCGCCGCCAGAAATCTGGCGCCTCGACGAGGAGTCGCGGCACTCTCCGAGAAGAGCAACATCTCCATGCGGTTATTCACGATCCTGGACGGCGAGCGTTAATTCGGGGCGGCCCGGGATGGAACACACACACAGCGGCCTCCAGGGCCCTTTTTTCTTTGGGTCGCGCCCTCTCTCTCGCGCCCAGCGACACGCCGGTCTCGCGCCCTCTCTCGCACCGTCCTGGACCGGGGGCCGTTCGGCAGGCAGGACCCGGGCGGAGGAGAGACGCGGTAGTTAGGGGAGGCGGTGGTGGTGTGCGGTGGACTGACCTGAGTGCTCGCGGTCGAGCCGTACTCGCTAGCCGCCGTCGTGCTCGCGCTCGTACTCGCAGTGGACTTTAAGGTCCCGCTACTATCCGGGTCGCCGAGGGGTCTGCGGTTGCGCCGGCCAGTCCTCTCGGCCTCGAGGGAGAACCGGGACTCGACGTCGAGCCGGCGGGCCTCCAGCTGTTCCCTCAAGTCCTGCCTATTCCCGATCACGATCTCGCTCTCGGTCTTCTCGCGTCTGGGCCTGAGGGGGGCACCCCCCGCGGCGGGGGCGGCGGGGGCGCCGCGGCCGCCGGCGCCCATCAGGAAGTCGGTCAGCACCGGCTCGCCGGCGACCGCGGCGCTCCTGCGGCCGACGCTGGCCTCGCTGCCCCTCCTGCTCCCGCTCGAGAAGATGCTCGGCCTCGTCTCGCTCTTCTGCAGGTACGCCGAGTGCCGGCTCGACGGGAAGAAGTCCGAGTTCTCCCGGCGGAACGCCCGCGCGAACGCGCTCGCCTTGGCCAGCTTCGAGTCCGACTCCTGGCGACGGTGGAGAGGCTTGGGGGCCACCTCTTGCTGGCGCTGCTGTTGCGGTTGCTGGCGTTGCTGTTGCGGTTGCTGCCAGCCGCTCTGCTCTTGCTTGGCCGCGCGCTGGCGCTTCTCCTCGTCCGGTCTCTTCCTTTCCAGGGTCTTCCCCGCGGCCGGCAGGGGCCGCTCCTCGGCGGTGGCCGCCTCCTGTTTCATTTTATCCAACCTTTCGTTAAACCCTTGGAAGAAGCGGGCAAAGTTCCACTCCTTCAGGAGGAGCTGCTCGTCTACCTCTGAGCGCCGGTCGCCTCCAGATTTATCGTCCGGTTGGTTAACTTTCTACGCGGCCGTGGGTGTACCGGGTGTAACACGTCCGGGGTATGATGGAACGACAAAACAAAAGTACATGCGTAACTGCGTCAGATCATCGTTTACATGGCACCGAGGTGGCTTCGAAGGTGTATGGGGTGTCGGAGTATCTGTATGTAACTTGTGTATGTATCTCGTGTACGAGTAACTATGTCGTGTATATATACGTGTACGTGGACGGACATGTAGCGTGCATTGGTTGCAAGACAGACGGAAGAGACAATCGGGCGGACATGGACCTGGACGTGCGAATGTTTTTTGGATCGTCGTCTCTCCGGCACCTGCTGATGATTTCGGACTAGGAGACTTCTATATTTCGGACCTCGCGACCCCCCCGGGAAGTCGTGGCCAAGGCGACGCTTCTTTCGTCCGTCGCGATCGGGTTCTCGAGAGTGCACGCCACCCCAAAAAACATCCCTCTTCGAGGTCACGCCGGGCGCAAAATGCATACACTGGTGCATACGGATGTAGATTAAAGGGGGAAAAAAAAAATGAAATACATGTAACATCGAGAGGCGGACGAAGAACGAGCTGAACACACACAGGAGGAACGGACACGCAGACAAACGGGCTAACGAGCGAGTAGGCGTGCAAACGTGGCGGCATCTCGGCGTTTCGGCACTTCGTTTAGACACCTCGTGGGTGCCTCGACGAAATCTCTGTTCTCGCATGATCCCGGGTATCGCGAGAATTGCGAGGACCGACCAGGGTATCACGCCCTCGTCGGCCATGGCGCGCTTTTCTCCGGGATTTATGTGCCACTGGCGAGCTGATAGCGACAATCGTTATCGACCATCCAGAGTGTATCCTCTTTCTTGGGTTAATAGCGGAGCAGAGAAGCCGGGACAACGGGCCGAGAAGGTCGGAGAGGGTCTCCTCGAAAAGGTCGAGAGGATCGCCTTGAACCTCTTCGAGCCACCCGGCTGATAAACGAGGTCGATCGACGTGACCTCGTCGGGAGAGACTCGGGGTCAAGAGACCCTGACATCTCGCCGCATTTAGCATCCGGGGCGGCTCGAAAATCCTCGCTTTTCGGAGGACCCTTCGTTGGTCCCGTTCCCATGCTCTGGTAGAAATTAGCCACGAAGATAGCGTTAGTAAAAGCTCGACTGTCACCGATGGCAAGCGACGAGTCAGCTGATAAAACCTCGACGGTCACGTCTCCCTTGCACGTAAAAGCGTCCTCTTCGGGATCTTTCCTCGAGGCGTTACTTCGAAAACGGGCAAGAAAGCACACCGACAAACTGGCCGAATAATTGCGGTAACCGAAAGCTCACCTAATTTCCCATACCAATTAATACTAATTAATACCAATTACAACATGACTCGTGATAGTAAAAAACAAAGTCCAGAGCGAGACACTTAATTTCGCATAGGGATTAATACAAACGACCAAATATCGAAGTTAAGTCTCCTAATTGTAATTATCAAAGTCTAGGGCGAGCCACCTAATTTCGCAAACTAATTAATACCAATTGCCAAACATCGAATTTCAGTCTCGTAATTCTGAATTTAAAGTCCAGATCGAGACAACGAGGCAGCGATCGGTTACCGGCAATTTGCCCAGCATCGAGGCCCATCATTGACAATGTCAGTTAGCGACCAATATGCGATAATAGATATTAGTGAAGTACCGATAACGGCCGATATATATGTACAGGATTATAGTCGACGATGCACGGCAAGCAAGCCAAGGTCGCGCCGAGAGAGAGAGAGAGAGTTCCAAAGCGAGTACAAGCGACATCGGCGCTAAACGAAGTACAGTCCTCAGAGATCGGGCATAGAAAGTAGTCACTACAACGTCGTCCTGGGTGTGAAAGATGAATTCGGGCACGCTCGCAAACCTGGGCCTCCCTGGATTAAACTTACTCGTTTCATCACGAGAGTGCGGTCACCGGACTCCTCCTCGTCGGGTGTCGGGGGCAGTGGTCGGTTCGGAGCTCCACCTGGAATTCGTAGATAGTCTCAATAAAGGGTGAAAATCCGGAACCAGATCTCCGAATAATTAAATAAAATCCAACATTCGCTAAACAGTGTATATACAAAATTCAAGGTGATGCGACAGCGGTCCTCCGAGAGAGGCCACGAAGAGGGATCATCCCTTCCTGGAGGGAAGTCGAGGAAAAAAATATTATATATATATATAATAAGTCTCGTTACTTCTCGCAAGGGAACATCGCATCACTTTGGGACAGATCTGATCTATCCACGAATTCTTCCCGCGTAGAAAAGAAGTCGTCGATAGGCAACGGGTTGAATATATGAGCCCTCGCGTGGCCTTGACTTTGCTTACCTTCGTGGTGGGAATTTTGTACGTTGTGCGAGGAAGCGTCCGACGACGGTCTGAAAGGAGAAAATTCAGGGCTGGAGCGCCAAAAAGCAACGGCCGGTACGATCGGCGATCGCCAGTAATGATCAGCGATGGGCCGGTAACGAGGGACGATGACGGCCGCACGTTGACGGGGCGAAAGCGTCGTGAGGTATGACGAGGCGACGGGTGTTTGCGTGTGTGTATTTTTTTTTTTTTTTCTCGTGAGATGCGATGATCGTGGACCGACGTGGCGTCACGTCGAGGTATGGCGAGGTAGAGGATGAAACAACGAGACATTAGTTAGACTCCGCGGCCGACTCCTTCCCCTACTCTACCCAACCCGAAGACGATGCTGAAGCGGCGCTGCGACATTCGATCCCGGTTAACACTAGAACTACCGGCGAATAATATTTATTTTTTTTGTATATAATGGGCCATTTGAAAACAGTAATTTTGACTACTCTTGGTAGTTCTAGTGTTAAAAGCATGCACTTGGGTAAGGTGTTATGAAAGTATCATATGCATATGTGCACCGAATATAAAAATGTTGTACATGTTGTAACGTACGCGTAGAAAATCACGCATTAAGATACGTTATTAAAATTCACATCCCAACGAAATTTCGTGAGTATCGAGACCTTCGTTAGTACCTCCACGATATATCACGCGTTGAAGTTTCAGATTATTCGGTGCACCTAGTACGAAGAAGTTAAACCAATATTTTGACCTTTTGATATATACGAAGAACGTGATCACTTCGTAACACCTTAACGATTGAAAAGGCAAGAACTAGCGGAATTTCCGCGCTAAGAGTCGAGCTCCAAAATGGCCCAGAAGAGACCGTCCAAGTATAAGCAACCAAAGCGAAGAAGCGAAGAACCCCCAAAGAGTCTCAACTCACAGAGGCTTGGGTGGGTCGCTGGCCAACAGGGTTCCATCGTTCCTGGGGTTGTTCCCGCTGACGTCCTCGATGTCGTCGTCGCTGTCGCTCTCGATGGACAGTGCCTGGACAAAAAGAAAGACGAGTCACCGGTCGGCGTCGATGGAGTCGAGCCTATCTCGGAAGAGAGGTCAAGTCCTTCGTTGGAAAATGGCTCAGGAAGAAGTTCTCCAAAGGACTCGTCTCGGTTACTTTGGGAAGAGGGGCATGCAACTCCGGAGGCTCCCGACTATCAAGCAAGGGATTCTAAAGCCGGATCTACCCTATCCGGCACGTATCGTTTCAGACAACGTTTAGACACGTGCCGGTGCCGATCCGACAAAACATACAAACATACTTGCGTTTCCCTGGCATCGTTCACCCTGCATGCAGATAGGCGTACGTCGGATAGTTTGAACTCGACCATAAGGATTTTCTACCGCGAGGGTTTGGAAAAATAAACCAGAAAAAGCGGACAAGGGTCGGTCGAGTTGGTAGCGAGAGATTAAAAAGCGGGTAGAACGTCAGGTCGGGGGGGCCAGGGCGTCGAGGAGCCGCCAGGAGTGGAAGGGAGGGTCCTGCTGTCGGCGGTGGCACACGAGGTCGTTGTCCTGCTTACTTGCTCGAGAACACTGGCCGCCCTGGGCCCGTGCTTGGGCCTCTCCGCACCGGGTTGACCGCCGACGTTGCCGCTCGCAGGTTGGGTGCCAGCCGGGGAGCCCTCGGGCCCGTTGGTGGTGGCGCAGCTCGCGTTGACGACGCCGCCCTGGCCGGAGGTGGTGGTCTTGGGCTGCCTGTTGGGCCTGGGGGGGGCCTCGGGGCCCTGCGACACACCAAGCTCGTTCAGTTGCGCGGCCAGCGTGTCCAGGTCCTATCGCCACCAGGTAGCGCGCACCCCGTTAGTTCTCGGGAGGAGGGACCCTCCGACTTCGTCTTACAGCAGCCACCGACGACGGGGAAGTAAAGGACCAGGAGAAAGACGCAAGATTTGGAAAGGTGGGACATCGAAACTGGAGACCCATTCCACAGAGGACCCTCGTTCAAACTCTACCTCCCGGTTTCACGTCGGCATGAATGCATATATATATAGAGCGCGATAAAACCCACAGCCACGGTTCACCACTATCCTCGTCGAAAATGTAATCAAAAAGCATTATACAATTTCTTATCTACGGTGTATACTTTTCGACGTCATTTTGGATAAGGATAGCGAGGTGTCCCACCGTGTACCCCAAGAATTCCGGCACACCCTGGATATAATCGCTGTTTATCTTTTGACGGATCCCTTGTCTGGAAAGGAGGGTCCTGACGGTGGAACGAAGTCCTTCCGGAGATGAGTGGACAGGGATCCTGATAGGAGCCGACATAGAGATAAAAAGAGAGAGAAAGGCGAGTCAGGAGGGCGGGAGACCTCTTACCATGGGCTTGAACACGTGACTGTTTCTCTGGGGAGCCGGTTGACCACCGGAACCACCGCTGCTTCCGGCTCCCGGCATCGGGGCCTGGTGGTTCGAAGGTGGCGTCGAGACCTTGTGCACCTGGCGCGGGTCGTCCCGCGGGGTCGGGGGCAGAGGGCGCGATGGAGGCTGCGGGTCTGGCACAACTGATGGGATGAGAATATCAGACCGGAAGATTGATGGTTCCCCCTCGAGCGGCCCCTTTGCGGAATTTCGATCCGCTAAGGGGATCGTAGGAATCGGAAGGACCTACCGATGAGTCTGTGCGGAATGGCGGGCCTCGCCGGAGGTCCTGGTTCTGCCACCTCCCTCCTACCCTTGTCCTTGACGGGAGGCTGAGCAGCATCCTGCGTCAGCGTCCTACCTTCCTGGATCTGCTGGAAATTGCGACGCAAAGTGTCTCCGCCCGGGGCCTGCACGATAGAGGAAGGCTCCCCAGCTAGCGCGGGTTCCTCCTCCTCGTTCTCGCTGCCGCTGTACCGGTAGTCGTCTCGCTCTACAAAAATAATACCGGATCATGGAGATAGCAGGAACATTAGACAAGATGTTAAATCAACCTCGAGAAATCCACCTTTCTCCTGTTTACGCTTTTTGCAGCGATCGATGTGATCCTTGAGCTGGATCCGAACCTGCCGCTCCGTTGGTTGGTCCCGGATGAAAGGATGCTTCAAGAGCTGTTCCGTGTACGGCCGCTGGTGGTAGTCCTTGACGAGGACGGTCTCGATGAAGCCGTGGAACTTTTTCGCCCACTTCTTCGACTTCAGCCTGGGCGGTGGGTTGCGCGGTATCAAGAAGAGCGCCTACAAAGCGGAGGATACGATGAGGGAATTCCTGAGGACTCGAGAGCAGGTATTCTACATAAATTTAAGATTTACCCTCATGGGGTGAAGATCGCACAGCGGAGGCTGCGACTCCGCCATCTCCAGGGCGGTGATACCGAGGGACCACAGGTCGCTCCTGTTGTCGTAGGTCGCGTCAGGGTTCTCATCGCAGGCTATCACTTCAGGGGCCATCCAATAAGGCGTACCGATGAACGTGTTCCTTCGGCCGATGGTTCGGTCCAGTTGTGCGCTTACGCCAAAGTCGACTAACAAAGAAGAAAGGTGTAAGTTGAAAAATAAATATTTCTCGAAGTCGACGAGCCGAATTTTGGCGTCAGGTATCCGATGCCGTTCGCGCATGCTTTTGAATGCCGCGAAACCTTACCGAGTTTCCTGACCAATATTTGTGAGGAAAAAAAAAAGAAAAGAAGAAAAGAAATAAAAGAGAAGTTCTAGCAGAGACATCGCGCCTACCCAACTTGACTTCGGCATTGTCCGTAAGCAGGACGTTCTGGCCCTTGATGTCCCTGTGGATGACTTTGTTGCTGTGGAGGTAGCTTAGGCCCCTCAGAATTTCCCTGGAAATGTACGCGATCCACTCCTCCTTGAGGCTCTGGCCTTTGGTCGACTTGACCAGATCCGTGACCGAGCCCGCTCCGCAGTACTCCATGACGAGCCATAGCTGGTCGTCCTTGCCGGCAGGCGACTTCTTTATGAAGGCCCCATAATACGTCGCGATGTTCCTGTGGTTCGAGTACTGGAAAACGATACGTGAGTCAGTCACCACCTCGCCCACGAATGATAAGGAATTAATATGTCATTCGTAGCGATATAATAAAACTATGGAATCTACGATCCCGGCCTTTCTTCGTTAACCGATCCTGCGACGTTTTTCCTTGAATTATCTCGGCGATGCGGAGTCATCGGGCCCGACCACTCACCCTTTTCAAGACGTTAATCTCCAGCTTGATTTCCTCTTCCTCGTCCTGAAACGGAGAGCGGGCATTAATCGGCGAGCCGTTCGCGGAAGGAGCCGCACGGATACGGTGACGGTGTTTCGCGCTCGTGCACAAGTGCACAAAATGCACAAGTGCATAAATGCACGACTTCGCAACGAGAAGTATCTCTGTACCGTTACGGGTGCATCGCGCGAGCAAGAAAACAGGAAAAGCAAAAGAAGAAAAAAAAAAAAAAAGACAGTTACATCAATGGCAACCTTTGCCGTCCCCATCGTCGACGTTAACAATTTTACAACCGCGCCTCTTGACACCTCCGACCGTTACGACCGTATCTGCGGAAAGAGCCGCAAATGCGTATAAGCCGCGCGAACCTGAGAAAAATTTCTCGCGAGGTCAAACCCTCACACAGTTAACGTCTAATCTAAATCACGGCCGTAGACAGTGGCGCGGTACTTTCTACTTTTTACTCCAATGAAGATAATCTCATACGGTACGACCGCTCGGCGGAATAAATCCGCGTAATCCTCGCGCTCCGACTCGGCGTCGGAAGTCTCTCCTCTAAAGATAATGGCTCATAATCCAGAAATCCTGGGAATCCGATACGCCTTCCCGGAGTATTATATCGGGACCTCATCGAGTGCTCACCTCCGTGACGTCCATGACCTTAATCGCGGCCAGCTGACCGGTCTTCGTGTGGCGACCCTGAAAAAAGGGAAAAAAAACACCTTACTTAGCGATCAGCTGATCCACCCACGTGACGCGAGACCACGTGACACATTTCAAAATTCCCACCCGCCGGAGGGACGGGGCAAAGAGGCGCCGCGTTAAGATGGAATATTTCCTCCTTAAAAGGGCCAACAGAAGACATCTCGACGACTCTAGACTCGGTAAGCGATTATCGCGTCGAGGCTCGTCGAGAAATCCCGCCGACGTCTGCGAGGAATCTCTCCTAAAGCGACACCCTCTCGGGTGGCGTTTCGAGAGAATTCCGCGAGCGCGGCGTTTTCCACGGTCCCCGGGACTCGGAGAGGGCCGAGCCCGTCGGAATCTCATTCTTCGCTATCTCGCCCCCTCATCGTAGCGAAAAGTTTAACCCGCAATCATCGCGGTAGGAATGCAAAGTGCCCTCCCGAGATGCGTCCCTCGTCCGGGCGTGCGCGCCAAGACGCGGGAAGGTCAATGTTAAGACGGCGACCGTGCACTTTCCAAAAAACGAGCGAGCCGAGTGCCAAGGCCTCCGACGGGGCCGGCCATTTATAAATCGCGGACGCGAGCGCCGCGCCTCCGGCCAATATCCCCCGGTTTTCCTTTAAATCGCGGCGCTTCCGGCCGTAGAGAGAGAGATAGAGGGACGTCAGCGCCACAGGTGGACTCATTTCCGCCGGCGAGTGTCGCGCCCAGAGACCGGGTCTCCGGGGCGGTGATTGGCTGCGATCGCCAATCAAAGGAGCCACGCGATTGGTCGAGAACACGAGACGAAAGAAAGAAAGATAGGAGCGAAGGGCCGCGAGGAGTCGGGCGTGGTGTACGCGGACGCGTGTGAGGGGAGGGTAAGGGGGGAACTATCGCTCTCCGGGGGGGGCGACGGAAAGGGGAACGGCCAGATAGAGCGAGGGAGAGAGAGGGATGTCCCGACTCGAGTTTTCCTTCCAGCTGCTCCTCCAGCCGAGGTTGGGTACCCGTTAAGATCGGTTCACACCATCCGACCCGGACCGTCACGTATCGGTTCCGGCGAAAATTTTTTCAAAGCGGGGTTTAATGAAATCTCTCATCCTGGGTTGCTGCCCGGCACGGACCGACACCTACCGGTTCCGACAGAAATTTTTAACGTGGGTTTTAACGAGATGTGATACTGACTCACTACCAGGCTCGGACCGAGAAAATGATATAACTCGCGTCTCAGCGCCACCGTGTGACACTATCATCCACGAGACGTATCGATTCCGATCGGATAGAATATTTTATAACGTAGGTTTTAATGGGATCGTTCATAACCATCCGACACGGACCGCCACGTACCGTCACCGGCACGCGTCGGCTAGGGTGAGTCGACCTTAAAGCGCTCGTAGCAACATACGGGCTCTCACGCGTAGCCCGCCGAGTGCGTTCCATTAAACGTGCGCCACTTCGGCTCGTATATATATTTCTTTCTTTTTTTCTCTCTCTCTCCCCATTGTGCGTGCGCCACGACCTCCGCGAGCGTGAGAATTCGAGATAAGCGGGAGATAAACGCGACACAATGCACGCGACGGATCGTCCCTAGAATCCGCGTATCGGGGAGGCGCGGGGAGAAAAAAGTGGAACCGCGTAAAGATTTCGGAACCTACTCGCCACACCTCGCCAGCCCCCTCCGAGCTTGCCCGATGCGTTTCCGAGAACGCATGCCGCGATTTTCTTCCAGCCTCTGAAATCGCAATTTTATCGTTATCAGCCCCCCCGGCAGATATCGGGACCGTTGTGTACTTTCCAGTCCACACCCGTAGAGTCCGCTATCCAACCTCGAAGAAACGCAACGAAACGCGAGGGACGAATGTGCACGTATCTCCGGCGCAGCCACCGCGAACGTGCGATCGGACGGGAAAAAAAAAAAGGAAGAAAGAAAGAAAAAAAAAAACGTAATCTCGTTCCCTCGCGCGGAAAATGTATGCATTAAAGTTTCTCCGTTATCGCAATCGCTCGATTCGAGACCGATCCAAGGGAAAAATTTCCGCCGGACATTTCCGTTAGCGCCAGTTTCCCCTGGACCGCGCTCCGGTTTTTGGCGTAGCGCGCGGCCGATTGGTCCGCCGCGTGCGGACTCGCATCCCCGCCGAGTGGCATGATCGAAGAAATCGGTCGACCGGTCGGCCGAAAGCGGCGCGCCTACTTTAAGAGGAAAATCGATCGATCGGCAGATTTCGGCGGTCAGGAAAAAATCTGAGAATTAAATCGCGGCACCTCCAATTTGGGAACGAGCAATATCGGGTTTGTTGTCGCAGCTCGCGGCGAACTATTCCGCGACATACCGGTCGCCGGATCGGTCTGGCCAACTTATCGGTCATAAGTATATCGGCTAAATCTAACGGAATAATCCCGGATGGACAAACTGACCCAGTAACCAACCGGAGACCAGAGCCGACCCATGTGTGACCGGCCTCGATTAATCGACTCGCCTAATTGGCGAGTTTCATGGGAATCTAGCAGGGACATTTGTACAGAAAAAAAAAAAAAGAACACTGGACGACCAAGGTGGCAAAAAAGAGAGGGCCCAACAACCCGGTCAACCGGCGTTTCTCGTTCACGGTTTTTTTTTATTTACTAGCTTTTTATTCCCATTAGATCCAGCCGATCTAAACAAATCGCGACGCGAACGGACGCCTGGTGCGAGGCCTCGCTCTACCGGAAACGGCCAATCGTCTGCATTCCGGAATGTAAAGAACGGAGAATCTGATGTCACTGCCTCGTAGAATCATCAGTTCCGAGAAGTCGCGTCAGGCCGGACAGGATCTCGCTTCCGAATAAAATATCTCTAACTATTGCTCTAATATGCAAGTGTTAAAGAAAGAAAGACACTTCTAACTTCAGGTCTAATCCCAAGATGCTTAAACTCGCCCTCCTGTCCGCGTCCATCGTACCTATTTCCATGTAATCAGAGATCGCACGGCATGTGATTTCGTTCCTTCCCCAACTATTCCCTGAACAAAAATCGCCAATCCTCGAAACCCAGTCTCCAGCATCGACTAAGTATCACGATTAGACCCGACGGCATTAAGTTTATCCCCTCGTCAGGAGTGGAAGCATTGGAGGGACCTGCACCGCTGCACTGTGTGCAGTTCGTCGACGTTCCCAGGCCCGAGTCACGTATGATTCATGCTCTGCCAAACCGGGAGCGTTATCCTAACTCGTCTGGACAGTGCGAGGGGCCTACCTTGTAGACCTGTCCATAGGTTCCATTTCCGACGACTTCGATGAGCTCGAAGATGCCAGCAGGGTCCTGTGGAAGCGAGAAAGAGAGAGTGAGCCATACGTTAATCCGTGGCACATCCGGCGTCCGCCCCCGCAGCCGGGCCCGGCCCCTCGGGGGCCTAACCTCACTTCCGAGTCCCGGGGCCGCGGCATGCGGTCGCCGGACGGCGCGCAGAGGGCGGGCGCGGGGCGTCGCGGCGCTTCTCCCGTGCGTACCTTCAGGGCGTTCAGGTCGATGTCGTCGAGGGAACAGTTGACGCTCGGTGCCAAGTTGTGCGCCATCTTGGATTGGCTGCGCTCCCCTCCGCGGCCCTCCGGGGCGGCCTAGGAAGGCAGGGCTCGGCGCGAGGAAGCGCGCACCAGGTCCGCCACGGCAGTGGACGAGCGAGGCTGCCCGGCGCGCCGAGCGCAAGGTCGAGGACGAGCCAAGGGATGCGCGCGAGGCGGCTCAGCGGCGGGGGGCGCGCACGGGGGGGGAGGACATGGCCGAGACGGCGCGACGTCGGGCGCGATCGCGACCCAGGACGCGAGAGAGACGGAGATAGGCACCCTCCTTTCTCCTCCTACGCCGCGGCGCGACTCACTCCTCCGCTACGCTGGCAGCGGGCGAACCGACGCGCCTTCATCCGGCCGAGCCGAGAGTCGGCTGTCTCTATCGGTCCGTCGCCATCGTGGACGTGCGTCGACGCCGCCGCCTCCCTCGCTCGCTCGCTCTCCGCCGTTACCGGGTCCGGTTCCCAAGGAACGCGATACTGCGACCGGGCGCGCAAGGACGGAGGTCGTTGCACCTTTTCGCCTCCCGATAGGCACCGATATCGCGGACGGTGACGACGGATGGACACTCACGGAACACGAGCGGATCGCAGACCGACTACCTCCACCTCCGACACACGACTGCCCGACGGCGCTGGGCTCCCATTGGCGCATGCCGCGGCGAACGACCCGCGAGCCTCCCGCCATCTTTGCGGATCTTCTGGGTACCGCATTGTCCAGGATCCTTTATCGGCGGAGATTCCTCGAGATTAAATGATAGAATTAAGGGAAAAGTAGGAAAAACTACTGGAATATCAAGGTGATATGAAAGGATCATTCTAGATGTATCAAAACATCAAAATATTTATAAAACTTTCCTGCAAACTGGGTGCACCAAATTATCTGAATCTTTAACACGTGATTATGAAGGCCCTATGAAACAACGCGATGTTCGTGAAATTTCATTTTTCGAAATAAAAAGTGTCTTTTTTTGGTTCTTGTCTTAATGAAGAGAATCGTGAATTTAGTACTTCGGATGATGGGGGTTATAAACGGTCGAAACTCGCATGGTAAAACTGTGAAACGAGGCATTCAAAATTTCAAGATGGCGACATTGATGTGACGGTTCATGCCTCGCCCGTCCGATGGCGTTGCGGAGCCTCAGATCTCAGATCTTATCCGAGTTTAATTTTTCAGGGTAACCATGAAATTTAAAAAAAGTATATGGCACCGAGATAATTACCAATCGTGGAAAGTCAGAAAAGTTTTCTCGAACAAAGGAGCCACCAATCCCTCAATTAGGAACTTTCCTTTCAGGTTTCTGTTCCCACGCGAGTCTGGCCCTTTAATTACCGGACACAATACACCGTGTATAAAGACTTACACGTGTTTATGTATACCTGCATATACATTACATATATAATATGTAAATACATCCCTCTGCCACTCGAGGAAAAATCTCACGGGTAAAGGATTACTAACGTTTTATTGAGATGACATTCGCTGCGAGATGCTGACAGTAAAACGTGACCAAAATCTTACTCCTTAATACTTAATAAATATATATATATATATATGTATATACGTCAGCGAACATTACTTCTGTTAATAGCTGTATATCAAAACATAATATTTACAGACACGGATATATAAGAGTCGAGAGAAAATTATTTGACAAAGTTCGATGATGCCATCACGTTGGGAAGTCTCCGGATGGGTGAGGGGGGAATCGTTATACATATATAGGGGGTAGGGAGGCGATCGCTCATGTTAATATTTAATATCTCGTTTAATAATTAATATAAGCGCGGTAGTTTTAAGTGCAGCGTAAGAACACGTAGGACCGTCCTCTTCGACGTTTCTTTAATACGGGTGTTCCAGCCTCCGGCATTTCCCATCATGTCCCGCGTGCGTTTTTTTCTCTTTTTCCCCGAGTTGCGTCGACGGCGCCTTTTAACATTTAATCTCTTTCGAAAAATATAAATATCAAGCACAAGCAGTCCCCCTTTTATAGCTCTCTTATTATCTCTACGGCTCTCGGTATCGCCTCCTCGTCGCCGCAGTCTCGATTCCGTATATCTCGGTACACTTAACATTAATCGCTATAACAGTAAGTGTTGTTTTCCTTTATCGACCCCGCCGGTAAAGAGTCGGCATTTTTCGCTCTCTACTTCGACCCACTCGACGGCCCTTTCCTCGCGCTTGATATTGTCATTTTACGGACTTTTCTCTCGAGGCCGAAGCTAGCGAGATTAACGATTTGCCTTTTCTTAGAATCCCCGAGCTGGATTTAACAATCTTTACACCCTTGAAATGGCCAAATCACTTTTGACAAGAAAATCATAATCGTCGTACGTTATGAGATAGGTACCAAGATTATAATCCTAGAAGAGAGCTTTTCATCATACACTGGGCATGGCACATTGTATAATATGAATTCCTTTTTTTCTTCTCTTCTTCCAGTGGAAAATAAATGTCCCTCGTCTACCTACGTATTTGTTATTCCGCGGCACAAGGATTTCACGGACGGGATCCCGATTTACAAAAACTTCCTACGCGCTTCGTACAATTGTCTTTTTCTTATTTTCTTCTCTTCCTATTTGACTGTTCTTGGATAAAAGAAAATGTCCTCGGACCTCGCTCTCGACACTTCCCGAAGTACTTCCCTTTGGCCGTGTTTTACTCTTTCAGGATCGGCTATTAATTTATGGCACGATTTATGTTTAGCTTATTTCACGTTATGCAGCGATATATTTCCTACACGCACACAGGTCTCCGCTCGCCCAATAAATCAAACCTGTTTAATTCTCTAAATGTTCCAAAACGCATAAATACATAATTAGAACGAACCAAAAAAAAAAAGAAAATTGTGGAAATTACAACCTTTTCCCTTGTCTATTCTTTTCATTTAAGAGAGAGAGAGAGTCACAATAACAGGCTCCCTTCTATTCGGCGATCAATTCCCAAAATGAACACTAATCACCTTCAATTCCTTATAACAACGTACCAGCCGCTAATTAGAGGAAACAAAAAACAATGCCTTAAGTCGTCATTCGTCAAAATCTCGCGCTTTTGGAAAGTCACTCGTAATACTATGCAGTCAGGTATTCGATGAAACGTGTGGAAATAGAGCGTATTATTCCGTTGAAAAGACGACCCCCTGCGAAGAAGAGGACGATCGACCTCATTTTTAAAAAATGCCCAAAAACGCGGAAAATCGATTCCGCGGTTCGCGCATGATTTTCCGACTTCGCCCACTTTTTAGGAATTTTCAATGTCCGTTTCTTCCGGGGTTAGTCCACGATAAAATGGAATTGCTCGGCATGCTGAATTAATTGAAATTATTAACGCGAGATTTCGAGTAGAATTTTCGGGACTTTCCTTATCGCTCTAATATCCGGTTAAGCGTCGGGTTTTCGCATGTAAAATCAATCGGCGCGTTTCCTAAATTTCTTTTTGTTTTTGATAAATATATGTTTTTTTTTTAACGAGTCGCTAAGTCAGGCTTGCACGGTACCTATTAGGGATTGGGTACATCTAAATTGCCGAGGGAGGTGGCCGATATAAAAAAGGGGTTTCTGCCCTTGAGTGGCCATAAGGCTGATTTGGTACTTCGTCTCTTTGCTAGCCGCAGTCAACTTATTTACAAAACTACCGTCCCCTGTGACATCCATCGTGTCGCGGAACGAATTAATTACGAGAAGATGCAGGGCGATCGAGATACCGACACGGCTCCTTCGAAACATAACGCGGACGACGAAAGCCATCGGATCTCAATAAGAAAGCCAACGAGCTTCAGCGCTTACGGAAGGACGCGACTTCGATTCGGGAATTAGCCGAGATTTGTGCTAAATCGACGCCTCGCCGTTGACAAAGTCATGTCCAAGCCTAACCGACTAACTTAAGCCTGCCGAAGACGCGGGGTGACTTTTGCGCGTTCACTTGAAGTCTTAAACATTTTTCAACGCCTCGAAGAGAATGGAAAAAACGAAAAAAAAAAAAGAAAAATGGGGGGAAGGAAGGAAACGAAAAAGGAAACGCGGAAACGTCGGCTTCGCGACAGGCGTATATATAGGGCTTTGCAACGCAGCGGTTTGCACGACCACGAGACACGTCGAGAATTCACCACGAGGGTACTCGCTATTCACAACGAGTATGATCCATGTGCAGCAGTATATACCGATGTACCGATTCGTACTCTCTCTTCTCCGTTCCGTTTTCCCCCTTCCAAACAAGAAGGAAACCAATCGACGAAGCAATCGGTGCTGACATGGCGTCCCTTTCGGATCGCTTCCTCCATCGAACGCCCCTCCTCGCAGAAGCTGAATTAAAAGATCGAACTGACTAAATCGACGGAGCTCGAGGATCCCCGTATCTCGGGGGCCTCGTTTATGAATGCCCTGAAGGAATTCCGACCTCGACGGCGAGTCAGCACCGATTCGTCTCGAGTGTCTTCGTTAAAATTGACTAAGAACGCAACTTTCGCTGTTTAATATGCATCGCGGGCCTGTATTAAAATAGTAACTATGAACAACAGAGGGCGTAGCAGCGTAACTTTAGGTGAGACACTTGTGTAAAACTATAGTCAAGACTATAGTAAAACTATATGACGAGGGCCATGTCCTTCTTGTTTGGTAGGTTCACCTTTTTCCCTTGCCAGAGGCTGTTGTGTATCGTAAAGGCATCGATGGTTACAGTCAGATGCTTCGTGTGGACTTGCGAAAAGCATTTACCTCCGGAGTTGTATCTGAAACAGGGATACATGGTTAGGTCTCGAGTGTAAAATGAAACAACGAATTAGGCATAATAAAATAATATCGTCTCCGTGCCGCGGATTTTGGGGAATTACTTGAAAAATTTGTCGAACATCCTGTCGTTGACTTGTTTCGGTCCCGTCCCATAAAGCTTGGAGACCTCCTCCCTGTCCGGGCAGTACGAGTAGAGGGCGCGAAACTGGCACCCCGAATCCCGGAAAAGTATGAGAAAGTGTTTGCTCTCCGACTTGGCGATCTCCTCCAGGACTCTCCTCTTGGCCTCCTTGTTCACGGTGCCGGGGAACACGCAATACTCCACGGCGTTCAGCATGATGCCTCGGTTCGATTTCGTTGTGGGCTGTTTGTACAGTCGCGGGCCTAAAAACCGATTTCCACGTAAATACATCTCTATGCAACAATGTAATACGAAGATACTTTAAGGCGACATGAAAATGGCATCCGATCTGAAATTCGATTTAAGGGATGAAATTTCCCTTTCCTAAAATTTCGTCTCAGACGTTTCTAAAATTTATTATAAAAAAATTATAGTGTCACTCGTGCCAGGATTTTTATAAGGGCCTCTACGTTTGTATGGTAAAATTTCAGACGAAAAGTTTCATTGTCACAATTTAAGGTGGCATGATAGTGCCACCCTAATCTCATTTGTGATGTTTAAGGGCATTACCATTGTAGTCCATCATCGAACTAGGAGTGCTGCTGATGTCGCTGCTTCCATCGTCGAAGACTCTCCTCTTGGTCATGAGTCCTGGAGGAAGAGAACCGGGTCCTGAGGGCGATGGAAGGTGTCTCATGCTGCCCATCCCAGGACTGGGAGCTCTTCTGGGTGGAGTCGCCCTCCCCAAGCCGCTGTCCGTATCTGCATGGCGAGAAAATTCCCAAAAATCGAGTTAGCACGCTCTCAAATAAATCGCGAGCCAAGAGTATTAAAAAGAGTCTATTAACGTATTAAGAACTTCGGGATTATTAGGAATGTTAAAAGAGATATTTAATATCGCAGGTTCAGGTCGGCGAATGATAAAGCCAGGCTACGCTCGGACGACCGTTTTCCCCGATTCACAAGGACAAGGGTGATGCGGTTCTCATTGTTATTCACAGACTCCCGCCTCCGAAGGAACGATCAATTGTTATTAACGATCGGTGTTAGTCGGTGCGTCGGGAAATTGACTCATACCACTGCGAGAGACTCACCAAATGACATAAAAATACCGGAACTTTGTTCGCAACCGTAGCTACAATTTTTCTTTTTTTCCTTTCCATTCGCCCTCGCCAACTTCTGGCGCGTTGAATAATAAAACGGATGGAAAATCCAACCGCTGGCTTCGGAATTGTTAAAACTAGGTAGCAAACTTTTACAACTCTCGTCGGGAGGAAAGCATGAAATCTGGGGTAACAACGTCACTCGTGGAGTTCCTGTTAACGAGGTTTACTTCGTTATCGACGAGGGTCTAAATAAAGTCGCGCAACAAATTCGCGATTGGACGAAATATATCAACCATACGATGACTATATTTATTTAACCCAGATTAGATTAATTTCAAGAACGGGACATCAACGAATTTGTTGCGGCTAGCGGAGTATTAAAACCTGAAATGAAAAAACATAGAGACAACGGAAAATGAGTCACGTAAATACCGGAAACGAAAAGGCAAACAATGGAGGGAGATCGTGGTGAGTCGGGAGAGGATGCGGTTAATCAAGAACCGGATGCCACCGCTTTTTTTTTGTTTTTTGACGGGGGATCTGAAAAAACGCCGAGATCATGTACCAGGACACCCACAACCAGTGCTATAAATACGATATGGGTAAGCCTCGAGAGAAGGAGGAAGAGAGCCCAAATGAAAAGCCCTAACGAGGTAAAAGAGGCCAAACTCCCAGCTTACACCATTAACGGGAAATCGGTCAACCACCTGGACGGGAATGGCACGCTCCACGGTGCCGCTGCGATGCGCTCGCTAAGAGGCATCAAGATGCATTGAGAGATGCGCCAAGCGAAGTGGCCCACGTGGCCTCGTGCCTTCCCCCACTCCGCGCCGTCGACCAATCACAGCGCGCGCTGGCGCCGGAGAGGGGAGAAAGCGAAAGAGTGGGGGAAGCCATTCGATTCGCGGGAGTCACTTCGCTGAACGGTGCTTCGTTAGAGAGATGGGATTTGTGCCTAAAGGTGTACCCGCACGTGCTCTTGCCACCCGTGCTCCTGTCACCGACATGCGACTACGTGTGTACACTGGCCGGACCGGTACTCGTGTAAAATTACGCAAAGTGGCACCTCTTTTCCCCCGAAAACTCGTTTAACCCCTTACCGACGAACCATTTAATTTAGCCACTCGTACCGGACGCCGTAATTTTCGAAACTCGGTCCTCCCTTATGAAAGTCGACGTTTGGGTAATTTTACACGATTTTCAAGATCGGTGTACGCTATGGCCTATGCAGGGCAATCGGGAACGTGTATGCGCACCGTGTGCACCAGAGTTGGCACGAGATCGCTGATTCCCATTACTTTTCCATTTTTTTTTTCACCCCCTTTCGGTTTCAACGAGACTGAGAAAAAAAAAAAGAGCGAAAGAGATATGCAAAATGATATATCGTGGATTAATTATTACCGTCGAAGCCCCATTTTTCACGATCCCTTTTATTTAATTAAAGCGATCTACTCGAAGCGTCTCAGTTAGATTGTCAAGAGTCAACCTCTAAATAGTAACCATCTTCAACTACGCGTGCACTACTCTAGGGTCTCGCATATGCGCCTGAGTAATTTCCAAAAATCTTTTATTACTCCGGTCAATTTTATAAATCATCGTGTTCCTAATTGATGTCACTTGAAATCATTAATGACATTATCTAGTATTCTATTTTCGAGTCTGCCAACTTTGGTACGCACGGTGGCTGCGAATTAATTGCAGGGTGTAATTGCACAGTGTATGCACGGGACGCGGCAATAATAGTGTACACGTTATTGCGCGAAGTAGAATTAAAAAAAAATATATATATAACTGGGGGATAAACGTATTCCATCACTTGCTTCTTACCACACAAATTCATCAAGGAATTAGACTTTCTCCCCTTAAAGTTTTGGTAAGTCGGGTATTTAGGCCTGCCTCTAACCTGTTGCTGAGGCTCCTGCGCATCTGCAATAATGCAACGGTTGCGTTGTTACACTTTCGCAGACCATACTTCAACGGGCAATTAATTACAGGAGATCGATTTCTCGTTTTGCGTACGTTTCACAATTTTCTCCTCTCCCCGGGTCCGCGATTACTTTTTGGCAATTCCTTAGACGCCTTTCTAACTACATTGTCTACGTACGCAGGTCAAGATCCAACGCAATTAGCCAGTGCAAAATCTCGGGGGACAACGTTGCATGTCAATCGAAGGTCTACTGCATTCTGTGCCAGGGCTCTAACGCTAAAAACCTGACATATCGCCGGCATCTAGTAACAATGTAATTATTTCGGGACTACGAAATGGGATTACCCTGTACAGAGGCAATAACACCGAGAAGAAAAGAAGATCGCCGAGCCAAAGAAATATTTTCTCAGTTCGAGGGATAATCATTTGACTCGATGAAACTCAATTAAAATCGTCATAATTCCGAGGAAACGTTGAATCCAATTTATTCGACTTAATCCGAGTGAAATAATTATTCTCTGAATTGACAAAATGTTTGTCCGGTTCAATGACGGTCTGTTTTTTTTTTTTTATTTTTCTTCTCAGGGTAGATTCACTTTGTCGAACATAAATTCTTAACTTTTAAGGCCGGCTTCGTTACAGGAGGGGAGCCTTGCTGGTCAATACGGACCAGGAAATGAAGAAACCGTGGTTTCCGGAAATATCGCGGAAGAATCGGGTCCAACTACCTTCTAGACTCTAGGAACTCTACCTCGAGGTGGCAGGAAGGACTTCCATGCAGGACGACGTAGCATCCTCGGTACCTCCTCGCTATCGCTCTAAAAATTCCTCGTCTATCATCGAATCTTAAATGGGAAAAGGAGCAGCCAGGTAACCGCATCCTCGGCCGTCCAAAGCTCGCGTGGCCGATTTTACTCGATTTCCACAGCTTGCAAGTACAAAGTCTAGCCCTAACGGGTATCGCAGAAGCTCGGAGAATAATTTCGCAAGTACTCGGGGTCACGATCGAGCGATTGGTAGGGAAAATTCGAGGAGCCTTCCCGCGGCTCGTCGAGATCAAGAGGGCTGCTCGAGGCGCCTAATCCTGCGAGCCTACCAGACAATCGAGCGGCAAAACGACCAGGAGAATAATTAGCAACTATTCTTGATGAACATTCGTAAACTCACCTCTGGACGTCTTGTACGAGCCTCGTCTTCCCAGCTGATTGACGCTCCTGCAAGGCGAGGATCCTCGACCGTCGTCGGGAGAATCTACGGAAGATACTATAAAATAGGGCAGTGCCGTTACAACCAGTTGATTCCTTCCAGGACTGGGACTAAATCTCTAAAGGACGAGTCTAGTCAAAATTAACACGGATCGTCTACTCTAGCAATTTAATATTAAGTACACCGGAGGTCATGCTGAGAGGGACTCCAAGAACAAATCAATACATAAAATGCGAGGTCCTCAAGGTTCCCGAAAACAATACATTTTCCTCTTCGAAATCAAAATGTTCACTCTGCCGACCAAAAGTCAGGAACCTCGAGTCGTCTTTACTCTTACAAGATATTTCAATGAAAAATGAAGGATACTGCGTGTTCCTCCTTAAGGTGCGGTTTCTTTTATGAAACGTTGAAGGTGATGCATCCGACGAAACTTTTTTCCTTGTCATCAATAGTTAAAATGTCTATCTTTTTTATTTTTAATTTAAATTTCATGAGTATCAGGACCTTCCTTTCACGTTGTAAAATTTAGAACGGTTAAACACACCCGGTTCAGAGAAAAGTTTCATAAACGAGACCTTTGGGGGGGACTTTTACGTCCCCTTGAATATTATTTCTCTACTACACGCAGGATGCTTCGTGTCCAGCTAATGCCACCGAGTGGCGTAATGCAGAATCATAAGGCAAGCCGAATATGCGTGGCAGGGTGTCGACAGATCGAGTGAAGTTGGAAAGAGTGTGTGCGGTGCGTACCCCTGAGGCTGCCGCCCCGATAGAGTGGGCCGGATCGGCGGTCTTCGAGGTGTGCGGCAGTGAGACTGTCCTGCGACCCTCTGTAGTAGTCTCGCCTCATCGTCGGGGAGGTCAGCGACGCTACAGGAAGTGTGTTAGTGCAAGACGAAGGCCCGACATGTTCTCTAAGCTATTCTAGTTCGCCGGCAACTATGCATACTCATCCCGAAAAAAATTCATTTCATACACAGTTAAACCAAGAAACAATAAAAAATAAAGAACGACCAGCAAGAACTAGAACCGTTGAGAAGACCTCTGGGCCTGTGGACACGTGGCGGGGTAAAAAAAAAAAAAGGTAGAACTCCCAAAGAGAAGCTCTTTTTACTGCAACAAAAGTAACCTGGTTGGTCAAAACGAAAATCCAATTACAAACTCCGCCATGCAGGGGGCAAAAATGCGGTTACAACATTGACTGCTACCTATCCAAGTATTACAGCGTTGGTACACCTGTTACAACGAGGACCTGAGAAATTAGATACCGAGCTCAAAGGGGACCCCGTAATTTTTCCCGCTGACGATACCAATGATTCATTCGTAGGTCCATATCGGCGAGCTCGAGCTAGTCGGTGTAAATAATCTCTCAGATATAGCTTCACGTACCGGTACACCGTGCGTCTACGACGAACGTGGAGACGGAGACGTCGGCTCCGATGCACTTACCTGTACTGAGATTGGAGGAAGAGCCTTTCTTCCCCCGACTAGGTGTGAGAGCTCCTGAGTCGAGCTCGGCCCCGGCATCCACGTGGATAGTCTTCGGCCGTGGACGACTAGGTGCGGTTTTGTTCCGTAACTTCGTGGGCTTGATGGCGTTGAGGAGCTCCTTGTCGATGACTTTCCCCTAAGAGTGGAAGGGTCGATTCTCAGTAGCACCCTTTACCTCCCTTCCTGTCTGGCGCGACAAAAAGAGAGCACCTCTCGATGGAAGCACCTCTCTTACCTCCCTCTCCGCCTCCTCTATGGCCTTCTTGAGTTTATGCTGCTCGAGGATGGTCGCTCTCCTTTGCCGGTCCTCCTCCTTCTTCCTCATCCTCTCCTCTTCCTTCAGCTTCTCTTGCTCCCGGCGAGCCTGGGCCTCGGCTTCCTTTCTCTCCTTCAACTCCTCCTGCTGCTGTCTTCGTTGCAGCGACAGGAGCATTATCCTTTCCTTCTTGCGCTCCATCTCATCCAGGGAGTTCTGAAATCGTTTATTAAATTTGTTTCATTCATGATGGGGAGTTAGAAAAAAGATACGAGGAGTTATCACTCACGGGGTCAGGATTGGCCAGCTGATTGCCGATGACGAGACCCACCCCGCTGGCTTGTCTCCCTTCGACACTGCCGTCTCGCTGTCGATCTCTTTGTCTCTCCCTTTCGATCTGCCTCTGCAGCTCTCTGTCCCTCATCTCCTGTCTTTGCTGCTCTCGCTCTTCGGCCTGTCTCTGTCTCTCCCTTTCTAGGTCCCTTTGAGCCTCCAGGTGTCTCTGTCGCTCGACGGTGTTCGCGGGGGGCGACTCGGGACGCACCGAGAAGTCTTCCTGCTCGATGAAGGAAGACACGCTCCTTTCCTGCGGATTGATGCCAATTTATTATATTTATTATATCTATATCATCTATTATATCTATTATATTTATTATGTCTATTCATTCCATCGGACCGAACTCAGGACTCGCGAGGTGGAAGTCTCACCTTCTTCGGGGATGCCCTTTTTACCCGTAGAGTGGGCTTCGGTTTTTTAGGCGCGTCGTTGTCGAAAGATATGTAAAACCCTTTCTCTCCAGCATCACTGGGGTCCAAGGGTGTGACTTCCGGCGTGGCCGAGGGCGATGGCGTCGCTTCTCGCAACGATGGATGCGGTTGAAACGAATTCCTCGATATCGAGGGCCTCGTCGGTGATGGTATTCTATAGGTTCGACTCCCGGAGGTAATGTGCAGGCCCCGGATCCCCTGTGCGACCTCGTCGTCGTTGCCTGGAAAGGAAACGAATTAATCGTCACCTGTGAGTTTCTCAAACAATTATTCTCTACGGTTAGTCTAAGGAATGATTTTCTTTTTTCTTCTATTTTCAGCGTGAAGATCGGAGGTGTTCACCGATAAAGGAGATGTTTTGCGGCTCCATGTCATCGACGGGAGGTGCTGGGACTGGCGTGTGCAAAGTAGTGCTCTGACGTTTCTCAGTGGGACTCTCACATGTTACTGGGATGTGGTGCACCGTCGGCCTCTTCGGCTCCGGGCTTTCGCTCATCAGCTGACTTATCCGATGAACCTGAAAGAGAGTGGAAAACGATCCGAGTTATTTCGAGAGCCGTTCCTAAAAAAGGTAGAAAGAAAAGAGGTCCTAGGCGAGGCAGAAAACGTGGAGTACGTCTCTCCCCTGAGATTTCGCTCGTTAACGCGGTTGACGTTGTCAAAAGGCGTATTTTCCTTCCACTTTCCCACTCTTCCACTCTATTCACATCGGGTCACTTTTACCAGGGTGGAGAGCTTGACTTTGGCCTGGTGATACATGACGATGGGTATTGGATAATTTGACTGTCAGTTGTATCGGGTAATCCGGTACTGAGGTATCGACAATCAGACCGAAACCAACCTCGCTGTACTCGAGCGCTCTCGTGGTGGTGGACGAGCAAAAGAGAAACATCTTATTTAAATATTGAAAAATGTAAAAGCGTCCGATGGGGATCTAGAACCGGCCAGGAGCCCGACCGTGGGTGTCCAGGTGTCGGGACGTTACTGCAGGAGGTCTCTGCCATGTTGGGTGAGGACTCTCTATAATTGACCGTTGCATCACCAACTGGTTTAATATACATAATGACACGCATGAGTGTGTAGCGTGCGTAAGACCGCGCCGAAGGTGTATCCCACCTACGTACGCATGACCGACTAAATGTACACCGCCTTCGTTCCGCTCGATAATTTTTCGCTCGTCTCGCGTGTATTTTTAATCCAAGCTCCATTACTTGCCCGATCCCCATCTGAATTGGTCGATAAGGATCGGCCATTACTTCGGCGATTTTCTGCCCCCTCTTGGTCCTTTGAAAAAAAAAAAAAAAAATGGAAATTCCTCGACAATCGCTGTACTCACGGCGTTACGATGCTGAGGACTAGCAGACGAGGGAGGCGTTTGACTGAAGATGGTCGAGGATGACGGATAGGTGGAGGTTGGATGGACCATTTGATTGTTGCAGAGGCTGTGGTCCCCGCCGTTGAGGTACCTCTGCTCCTGGGACGTGTCGTGCAGGATGAAACCCTTTTGTTGCGGAGCTGGTCCACCCCAGCTCCTTGTCTCTTGATAAAGACGCGGGTCCTGCTGGTAAACCGCTGAGAAAGGAAATTCCAGGATGAGTTAATCCACATTTCCCAGATCCAGGGAATGTTTTCCAGGTAAATGGTAAACGTACCGGTGGGCTGGGAAGTGAATCTGGAATCCTGGGACTGTTGGTACCCAACGGCTGCCATTTCGTTGGCCAAGCTTTGCGGAGGTGCCGGCTGGGCCCAGGTCCTTCTCTGCAGCTGAGGCTGGTCGTGCAGGTAGAACTGCGACTGCTGGGAGTCCTGCTGTATCCTGGGCGTCAGGGGATTCATCGGCGACATGCCAAACCCCTGGAAAAGTCGGGAAAAATTACCTTTCTAAGGGACATTGTTCCTCAAAAATGATATTCAGATCGGACACCCCGCGCACCTGCATGTGCTGCTGACTGAGGCTTTGCAGCTGCTGCAACTGCTGCTGCATCTGCTGCTGGTGCTGGGTCATCAGGTGCTGCTGCTGGATCTGATTCTGCTGACTGGCCAGGCGCTGGATGTCGGCTTGAATCTCGCTGAGACTAGTATTCATTCTGCGTGAGAAAAACCTGCTCTCAGAATCTGTGTTTCTTAAAGACTGCGATTTTTTTATTATATGCGTTGGACGAAGAGGGAGACTTAACTCAATTTTTCTACGTTTCGATGTTCTCATTTCTTAATTTATTCTCTGATAAGGACGACCCCTTGACGAATACTCACTGCGATATTGACTGGTGGTACTGGTCGAGGTCCATGTTCTCGATGTCCGGGGTGCGTCGAGTCTCGATGAAGGGTGCACTGCCGTCTTGTTCCAGCCACTTGTGCTCGACGTCCCGAACATCCTCGCTTATTTCCTGGACATCACGACACCGTTATTAAAATTTCGAGGCAATGCCGGGAGTAGGGAAAATTCTAAACGACGAGTTTTCGAGCGCTTGTTCACCGGTGGGATGTTTTTAATTTCTCTCAAGGTCTTCCCATTGGACTAATCGTCGCAAAAGAGTTAACCAGGTGGCTCTCCTCGTCTTCTAGGAGAACGAGCTCCCGGGGATTGTTCAAGAGCATACTCCCAGTTTCCTCGGTTTGCGTGTCGATGCTGCGATTCGAGGGCGTGACTCGGAAGAAGAGATCGGCCACCAAGGTCTTGACGAGGTTTTCATCCGAGTGAACGGGGTCGGTCTTCTCGTCGAACACCTTGAAGTACACCCCGGAAGTGCGACTGAAATTCGCCTCTCCTGAGGAACCACCTCCCTCTTCCTCGAGAGCTGACTTTTCGGGGGGAAATAAATCATTGCCGAGCTCGCCGAGACTCCTTATTTTCCTGGCATCTTCGATTCCCCTGCGAGATGCACAATTAATTTCACTCGACGCAGCCAGTGCTCTGCATGTTAAATATCCCGAACAACAATTGAAGTGACTTTTCCTGGAGCTCTCGAATCTCTCGACACTCTTAGATCCTCCTCGCCGAGCTCGACGGTCGTCGGACGTTGAATTTTTCGGCGGAATTTTCTCCCTCGTCCTTTTCAAATTCCCCGGCACCGAGAGGTCGCTCAGAAATTGGCTTTGTCTTGTCCTGTCAATTGTTCTCGAAGGATCGACGGATTTGACGTGACTCGTCGGCTTATAAGTCGTCAGAGCCTTCGCTCGATTATTCCTGCGACGACCTCCGAGCTCGTCGGGCAAAATCAAGGAGAGGAGAAACAAAATGTTGTCGACGGCGCGACTGAACATCTCCTGGTGTACAGGCTGGGAATTTCGAGAGGAAGAGCCGAAATAAATTTCGCGTTTGACGGCCTCGAGAAAGAGACGGTCAATTGTTTTTCGAAAATAGCCTCTTTCAGCTATTTCCGACGAGGGGAAAATAAAATCCCCTTAGAGACTCTGATTAAAAATCCAATTAATAAAGGAGCATTAAAAAGACGTACCCGTTGGTGAACAAGCGCGCGCAAATTCGAAGGGAAAGCTCGAATCGCTCGACGATCGCTCGAAAACGCGACTGGACGATTCCGTGGTATCTCAAAAGTTCGGAGATGGCACTTCTGGGTCCACACTTGTGTTTGATCAATATCTGATATCACATAACCGGGAGCTAATATATGTCGCCGACTCCCTAAATCTCGGTGTACCTGTAGTGTCCAATTTTCGATTCCCCTACAAACAGGTCACGCGATATTAATTTCCCACAATTTTATATTGGGAACTGTGCGCATGAAATTACTCTAAAAAAAAAAAAAAAAAGAAAAGAAAATCAGAAATATTAATTCGTCCCTTAATTACGCATCTGGATTAGTGTGGTACGGACAAAGACGAGAGAAATGAACGTGAAGTGCCAGGAAAGACAGCTGTCACCAAAGAGAAGAGTAAACCAAAACGAAAACCAAAAAAATCTCGGGTTCACGGTTATCACACAGTACAAGAGTTGGCATGCTCACAAACTTAACGTACACGTGAAATAATGATTAGATTGAACACACCTAATTAATCGTGGCGACCTGAGGAACACATGAACCTGAGCTCGCTGGACGTCAGGTCCGTTTTTGAAACTCGAATTCCAATTAGAACGATCTCGGCGAAGCTTTTTGACTACAGCAACCTACTGGTGATCGTAACGACAGTGGCTCTAATTTAGCAAAGGCGTGCAATGTTTCAATTTCGGGGCAAACTCGGGCGCCAGGGAAGCATTCGAGTCCTAGGAGCGTGAATCACTAGAAGGAACATTTTTTTTACGAATTGCGCCCAGCCGAGTGGGTGAAGTGACTCCTGGGAACGGCTGGCTTCCCCCACTTCGCGGCATTTCCGGCTCCCCTATTGGTCGGCGGCGGAGCGAGGAGTGGGGGAAGTCAGCCGACCCCGGGAAGCTCCCTTTAATGATAAGCGACTCCTTGGACCTGCGCCCTGCAAATAAAAACGTGATAAAAAATATAAATAAGCAGGGATCCGTCCAGCAGTCGAAGCCACGCGCACACGGACACGGTTTAAAACGGGGTGCGTAATTACATACCGCGAATACCCATGTATATCGTACCTTGAGAGAGAAGGGACGCTGAGGTTTGTCTTGAGGGGGTTGTCGGGGTTTGTCGGGGGATGTCTCGGCTATGGTGGTCGGGGTATCACCGGTGGGCCCGGGGTTTATGGGGTTGGGATCCACCGGACTGTCGCCCCCCGACGTGGACGAAGAGGGAGACTTAACCTTACCCTGCAACCAGCCCAACCAGCGTGCCTTTGTTAGGTTAGGTGGCCCACACCGACTCGCCTCTTTTTCTCACCCTCTCTTTCTCTTTATCTCCCGACTGGTCGAGGGTCTCGCGAGGTGCAGACAGCGCAAGCTCGCCTCCAGCTTAACCGAGAACCAGGCTCTTTACCTTGCAAGCTCGTCAAGCCGACTCGGAAGGTTACCGACATTGGTCTATTTACAGAGTACCGAGAAAGTTAACGTCGAGTCCACCCGAAGGGAGTTGCCCTTCGAGCGAATTCTCCTTCCCAAAAAATCAGTCAACACGAGTCCCAGCCACCATACGTACGTACTAAGCTTGCGGTCGGTTATTCACAACGAAGACTTCGAGTACTCAATGAGAAACTCTAACTTAATCGAGGAACAGCAGCGGAAGTAACATGCATCTACCACCGACAGTGGGCAAGAGGATGGAATTAGAATTAATTAATGATTAATTCTAACCAATCGTCGTCGTAATTCTACAAATGGTCGCGTGGTCTACTGCTCGTAGCAAGATTCGTTCAGCCAAGAGTTAGCTAAACCAAAAAAAAAAAAAATAAAAATAAAAGGAACGTACAAAACCTCGTGTCAAAATACCGCAAGACTGTATCTCCTTCTCCCCGTTCACAGCGCAATGTGCAGTCGCGGATAGCAGACAGAATCAACGTTAAAAGACAACTCCAAGCTGCACTACTCACCTGGGCCGGTATTTTAGTGGAATCTGTACCTATCGCCCCTTTCGTTACATAGTGAACCAACGTAACCCATGCATTAGAACGAAAGAATAACGATGTATAGCCATAATATAGAGATTATGAGAATAACGACGAGGCATCCGGCTCGTCCAGGGAGTCGAGCGCCGAGTGGAAGACCCGTTCTTGCGGAGTGACCTCCGCCAGGACGCGCGAAATTTCTGTACATGGATACAACGTCGATTAACGCGATTTGGCTTTGGATTCCAGGTTGCTACCTTCGTGACCGCCTGCAGGAACGCCGCTTTGCCGACCTTTTGCCTCTGCTTCGACATCACGACCTCCATTCGCCGCTTTTCGTTCTCTATGTGGCGGCGCTTCTCTTCCAGCTTCAGTCGGATGTTGTTCAATTGAGACGCCATCACGGTGTTTCCGCCGTTCTCGTCTGAAAATTGGACACGTATCAATAAAGTGTCTTAAGCTTCAACTAATCTTGAATTATTAAGGATTCACCGGCAGGGTGATGTTCCATTTGCTGAGTCTGCTGGTTACTCTGTTGCTGCCAGGTCGTTGTGTTGGGCAGGGCGGCGAAGGTCGTCTTCTTCTCGGCACATCCGTTCCCGTTGCTTTGTCCCTGCCTCCTGGTGGCCAGGTTCGTCCTGGCCAGGTCTTCTCTCTCCTGCTCCGTGTACGTGAAACTGATGCCCTTCTCCGAGGCCATTCTTCCCAGATTCGCGAAGCTCGCCATCTTGGTCACCTCGCCGTCCGTGGCGTCGTTCTCGCCGGAATGTTGCCCGCTCTTCGGGGCCGCGTTGTTCAGGCTCGAGTTCGAGGCTTGCCTTCGCAACCTGGGGGCCTCCTCGTTGTTGCACCCGTTGTCGCTCAGGATCAGCTGCACCCCGCTACCGTACACGTCCTGGACACTCGACCTCACTGGAAGGGCCGGCTCGGCCGCGCTGCGTTTCCCGATGTGCGCACCCACCTCCTTGTCAGGATTCCTCCCGAAATTATGCAGATTGTCCTGAAAAAGATTTGATATATTCAATGAATTCTGAAAATCATTGAAATCTGGTGCTTAACAAATAAAAAGTCATGCGGATTTTTCTGAGAAAGAAAATAGGATAAATTCCAGGGTTTGAGAAAACTAAAGAAATCCGTGGTTTTAAAAATCAGAGATCCCTCCCGAAGTTGTGCAGATTCTCCTGGGGAAAAAAAAAAAATCAGGATCAATACCACTTGCGAAAATTCAAGGGATCCGTGGTTTAAAAATTCCAGGATCCCTCCCGAAATGATGCAGATGTTTCTGGGGAAGAAAAATTAGAAAGGATCCAAATGTGGTAGAAAGTCTGAGAGATCTGTATGGAAAGGGATCAGTCATTTATTCAGAGACCCTTTCAATTTATTAACGTCACCTGGGATCCCCCGAAATTCTCGATGGTCAGCTGGGAGTCGTCGGTGACGCTGTTCCTCCTGGACCGCCGCCCCGCGTAGGAACTGCGTCTCTGGTCCTCCCAGTTGCTGGGCCGGCCGGCAGCCTCCGCCCGGGCGGCGGATCTCTCGTCGGCCACTGAGCTCAAGGTGGGAATGCCCTTTCCTCGATGGACCACAAAGCTCTCATCGCTGGTCCCTCTCCTGTATAACCAGACATCACCGTCATCCTCGTGAACGCTCCTCTAGGAAACTCGCGTCTCGTACCTGTCGTCGAAGGAATGACTCTCCGCCGTCTGCTGCAGCGACTGCGACTTTTTCACGATGGTGCTCGTTGCGGGTTTCACGACTAAAAAGCAATTTCAGACACGTTTTATTACGTCCGCTTTTCGAGCGTTACATCAAGACTAATCGCACTCTACACTCGGCCATGACGTTTAGTGAACGGGGGAAAAGAATGATCGTGGAGAAAAGTTATCTCGGTGATGGTGAACTCTATCGAGTTTGTCACACCCTGGCACACATCAGAGATTAATGAAGGAAAGAAAACGTGCAGGGCTGGCGGAATGAAAAAATTTCATCTTGTCAACGTTTAATCTCGAAGACGAGAAATTCGGCCCTTTGACAATGGACCTCGAAATCTCGAGGAATTTTCTCAGGAATTAATTTCAGGCCGTTTATCAATTTTCCCCAGCCCTGGAGCAGGATCGTCTGCTCGAGTCCATGCAAAACTACCCTCTACATTTTTCAAGGGGAAAAAGAAAATCGAGGAAAACCGCGCAGACTCGTCCTCCAACGTCTGCTCTACTTCAAGTCTGAGAAGTCGAGAAGAGGAGCGAGTCGAGTCTCTATACCTACTAATTTTTAGCGGCTAATTGTTATTAAGAGTGACACGACTTTTGAGGATGACAAAACAAGGTAAACCGACACAATACAACGGACAAGCCTCGATAAACGCAGGACGGTATAAATAAAAAAGCTAAACCAGATTCCGCCATCTTAAGGGGGTAAATAACTACTCCAATTTGCAACTCGCAAAAGTATTTAAATATTTAAGTAAACGGCTCTTCACTTATACCGCCCTGCGTGTACCAGGGTGAAGACGAAAAGACATACGATAATAAAAATGTTATACCTTGCAACGCAAACAAACCAACCGAACATGAAGTGGATTTATATATATATAAATATTTGACAATATTACATATATCCTATATTACACATTAGGGTACAGGAAAACCACGTGTGCTCTGTACATCCGACTGTTCGGCACGTATAATTGCATGCAAAACGATAAATAACTAAAGCCATCTCGAAACAAGCTGCAGCCAATGTCCCGCGATTAATTGATCGATTAGTCGATTAGTCGATTAGTCGGACATCTTCCATTCGCAAGAATTTCGATCGCCTACATGCAGACTCCTCTTGGGGTCTCTACTCTCATTCTAGTCTCGATCGTGACTTTTTGAATTTCCTTCTTTCCTTTTTTTCTTGAAAAAAATCATATGGTGACTAACAAGCAGTGCTGCTAATGCCGGTTTCAATGCTGGGCTCGAAACTCGGACAATGGTGAAAATGACAATGGTGTCCGGGGTCGACCCGACTCTAGTCGAAACACCTTCGGCGTGTACAAGGCGTCTCGTTCGAGATCATCGAGTCAGAGGTGTTCGGTGCGATTCCTCGTGAAAAACCAGCCGAAAAAAGTGCAACCCGAACTCGTCTCGGTGCAGTGGTTCGCTGTAAAATCGAATTTCCGTTCCGCCAATCACAGAGTGGCGGCACCACGGTAGTGGGGGAACCCGCATAAAATGCGGCGCTCCGATTGGTCGAGCGGAAACCGAGTTTTCGGCGGCACTGGTTGACGTAGAAGAGTGCCGATTGCACTTTTGCCGTCCAGTTTTTCACGGGGAAACCGGGGGTGCACCTCTCGACCCCGAAATCGGGAGACCCTGTAGATGCCACCGGATCACGATTCGGCGCTTTCTCGACCGAGGGACACCAGCTCTGGGTGGTTCTTGTTGTTCTTAATGAGGGTACCTGTAAAGCCTGGCGCGGACACGGAGAGGTTGCTTCTCAGATCAGGAATCGGGGCTATAGACTGCGGTAGGCTTCTCTTATGAGCTACCCCGTGACTATTGCGCGGGCACGCTGCACCCGTGCCGGCCCCATTGTTCATTGACATTGTTCACGGGCACAACCGGAGGTCGAAAGAAGAAGGCGAGGATAGCGTTGTTGTCAAGCGTCAAGAGGGTTACGCCATAGAGAGATATATGGAAATATTACATCTGTTGTTAGAATCCTTACGGAGACCCGGTCCCCTCGACGGTTCATCGAGTTCCCGTCTCATTAATTTATTTTTTACGGCGATGCGACCAGGCCAGGTGTCTCGAGAACGAATAAACAGTTTAAACATATCATATTCCATTCCACAAATTTTGTCGGCAGCTTATCAACGCGCACGTCTATGGTGGCACCTCGCCTTTCGCATCACCGGGGCGAGTGTGTGTATTTGACACTGATAAGAAGCGTAGCACCTCTGCAGTCGCGAGATTGCGCCGTTATCCTCCATATTGACTTAGGACCGTCATAAAAATTTTCAAACCGCACCCCGCGATCGCAGAGGAACGTCATGAATAAACTTATAACGAATAAACAAATTATATAACGGATACAAATTGAGTGTTACTTCTGCAACAGCCAGCACCAGTTAGCCCTAGCCCTGAATATCGACGGCCGACCAAACCGAACTTTTCGATACCTCCTTCACATCGAAAAAAAGAAAAAAAATCTAGAAATACCTCGAAGGAGACGGGACGTCTCAAAATTAAAATACAAAATCCCCAGGTAAATTCGGTAAATTAAACCGTGATTTAAAAGGCTTTCCAGATCTGAAATCATTCCGTGGATCGCTTTGAGGCATCCGGTGCTTATAAATCGAACGAATTCACCTCGAAAAAAATTGGCAACGCAAGAACGGTTTGATCGCCTTCGTTGCCCGCCACCGATGCGAGGTTTCCCCCGAAGGGACTTCCTGGCCAAGTAGGCCGATCGCTCTTTCATTTTTCAGGTCGCTCGAAATTGGCGTATATCATAAGTAGAGCGAGTAAATCTCAAGGTGGGTCCTTACGCACCATCCAAGAACTGCATGGCCCTCTCCTCGCCAGGGTACCGGACGCACTTTACGGGGTGGATCTCCAGGACGTTGTACATGTCGGCGAGGAAGACGACGAGGTTCTGCTTCATGGATCTGGAAATGCGAGCGACAGAGGATGAGGGTTTTTCTCGGCATTCGTTGAGGTCGAGGAGAAGATGGCCTACCCTCTCATGTAGGTGACGTCCTCTGGCTGCATGTGGAATATCGAGTAGGGCAGGCACCTCGTGCAGAAGGCGTGGACCAGGGAGAGGTTGTGTAGGGCATCGGCGACGGAGGGCCTCCTGGACAGCCGGATGTCGGTCCAGTCGAGCTCGCCGGGGCAGTAGAAGGCGACCAGGGCGGCCAAGCCTACCCCATCGCAGAGAGACTGGATGTCCTTGGCAGCTGGCATCTCCGGAAGGCGCGACCTGTCCCCGGCACCCTCTTCGGACTGGATCTTGGAGACCAGCGCCTGCGAGGCCTGCCCGATCCACAGGAGCAAGCCCTTCTCCTGGTCGGCTGGCACCTCCACCGAGGCCTGGGGGTTGAATCGCCGAATCGCCGCCACCACCCGGTCGCCCGTCACCACCTCCTTCGCGTACAGGGCCATCAGACCCTCTATCACAGCCATATGTGCAGACTGAAACGAAAACCATTTGGTTAGCCCATACCTCAAAGCAAACTTGAGATGATTTAAATCGACTAATTTTTATTTCTTTAAATCCGCCTATTAATTAATTTTATATTAATTTTTTTAAATAGGGAAAGTGCAACCGCGCGAGACCAGGGTGCCCATTACAACTAAAATTTCATTTTACTTAAATCAAAACGTTTTTTGATTTTCAAGAAAAATCATGTTCAACCCTGATACCGATTTAACCTGGTCTTTTTAAATGAGATGATTATTGAAATAATTAAAATAATTCCAAAAATCGTGATTTTTAAAGGAAAATCAGCGGTTTTTCATTTTTTTTTTTTTTTCAAAGGATCATGATTTCTGTCAACCCTAGAGGGTTTATTATTATTTCTTTTTAATTTCTGAAAGTGGAAAATTAATGGGGTACCTCGATCGCGCTCTCTTTTTACTCACCATTTTGAGTGGCGAGTTCTGGATGAGAATCGTCTCGGTCAGCTGAGTATTGTTCGGTTCAGACACGAAGACCCCCTTTCTGGCAAGGGCTTGCAGGATCCCCCAGTGATTCTGATTATGGTAATTAGGGTCCGAATAGATGTTCGCCAATGCCAAGCAGTAGAGCTCCGCGTTCGAGAGCGCGTGCACTATCTGCGGCTTCAGGTGCTCTTGATCCTGGAAAAGAAAAAAAAAAAAGAATTCTTACCCACCTTATGCATACACTCAAAAAAATTAATCCCAAGTATACCGCGAATTACGCAATCCGCAATTAATCCAGACTCGTTACCGACCCCGTTAGTGGCGAATTCGCGGCTTGGCAGCGCTTAAAATTATTAATACCCAGGAATATTAATAACTCTTCGCGATCGCTGCGATTCAGCTGCACCTTCCCGACCTTACTTTTTTTTCCGGGGGTTCCCCGAGGAGTCTGCATTTTTTAGTGCAACCTGCATCAGAGGAGCTGCACTTTTACGTGCCAAAGACAATCCCTCTCCTTTTGTTTTAATTTTCTTTTTTCCTGCGGACACGTCAAATTCCCACCCAGGGGACTCGCCGCTACAACTGCAGCTGCTCGGTGCAACGAATCGAATCCTCGAGGGGAGGGACTCGATTTAAAATCCCCCGTTCGCGATTGAACTTTGCCGTCGACTGCTGCCTCGTGTACAAACGAGTGGCGTGGACGATTGCCAAGTAATTCAATTGGTCTAATTAGATCAGCACCGACTCGCCATTAACCCGACCGGTTGCACGTGCGTGCAACACGTGCGAGTCGTTTCCCGATCTCTGCCTAAAAATCGGGGCTAAAAACGCTCCTCGTCTCGAGGAGACCTGGAAGAAGAAGAAGAAAAAAAGCCCGGCGATAAATTTCCCCCCGATAAGACGTGATTAAACGCCGGTCTCCTTTCACGAGGAGCCAAGCCTCCTCGGTGTCGAGCCAGAAATAAGGTCGTAACCCACAAAGTGCACGCCCAAGAAATGCACGCGCAAACGCAATGTGCTCCTTCCCAAGGACCCTCTATCGACTGGACGTTCAAACAAGAAGTGAGAAAAAAGAAAATCTAAAAAATAGGACCATATCGATCCTTGCAAAAGGATTTAAAAATTTTCCCTTTTCGCAGGGCCTTATCAGGGTGAAGTGATTTCCTTTAAATCTCCGATTACGACGGTCAGACGGAAATATCTCCAGAGGAAGGCTGACACGCCGGAATCCTTGTTACTACGTAGAAACTGAAGCCAGTCCTGAAACTCGGGCAAATCGACTAGAATCACGAATTCTCCTCCCCGGCCGCCATTTTGGTGAACGCGAGTCCCTGACCTTCGGGTTTACGCGAACAATTTGCGTACCAGGCAGCGAGATCTCCGAGATCGAACTCCGTAATACCATCCGCTGCTTTCCCTCCTGATATCGTGAATTCCCCCTGGAGATCTCGAGTTGAAACCACGGAAATGCGATTAAAAAATCTGGAGAACCCTATTCCGTGATAAGGAAATAAAGACCGACAAAGGCTCACCTCGTGATCGCGATAATAGGGTTCCCGAAGGTTGTCCGGAACTCGATTGTTGTACGCCTTCGACAGCAGCCATTTGACGGAGGCACGTTGTTTGGCCTGAAAAACGAAAAATAAGAACTATAAGAACACCATTAAGGCTCGTTATCACATCACTATTTTTTCCCTCTTTTTCTTATTTATGTTTTTTTCTCGTTCTCGTCACTTGGCCGAGGTTCAACCTAGGTCAGGATTCGAGCAGGCATAAAGGGGTCGCCTTAATAGCACAGATAGGCAATTACTATCGACCGAATAAGGGGTGGCTGGATTTCGAGCAACCTGGGACCCTTAAAACAGCCAATAATGCAACCCCGATATGCGAACTTGCTTATTGCACTTGGAACTTTTTTCATTCCAGGCTTGACGAGGTTTGGAGTTGTGCTCGAGAAATAATCTTGGTCAAAGTTCCTGGGTAAATCTTGTATCCTTTAAGAGCGGGCATGTTGGTGATAATTCTGAGTAATTATTAATAATTGAACGCCTGGGAGCTTCTTATCTGGTGTTGAAAAATATTCAATGTAACGATTTCCTGACATTCGCAATTTCGCCCCCAGGGACGAGGGCGAAAATACGGACCAGTAAATCCCGGGGACGTCATCGTCGTCCAGATTTCCAAGATGCACTCGGAGTACCCTCCGAACCATGAAATTGCCGTAAAAAGAAGAAGAAATGAAGGAGGAGGTGTTCTCGAAGGCCACGAGCTACCTGCACGAACCGATTAACGACCACAGCCAGTAAGTACTTGGCCCAGAATAGTTGAACGATGCTTCGGATAAAAAAATCATTCCTATAAAACTTACGCGGCACAATGCGGGGAATGATTTGTATTGGACGCATTTTTCCGTCCCGTGCACGGCAGAGGGGTTAGACGAATAGTTTCAGGAAACTGCAGCGCTGCAGCGCCCGGAGTGCACCGGGTCACTCGGACTTGCAGCCATTTTCTGTGTCAACGGTGCGTGCTATGAAAAACTGCCTCTTTCAAAAGTTCTTCCTAGAAGTATGGTGGACAACTTTCTCTTGAGGCGTTTTTCAACATCGCGCATCGCTGACTGAGAAAAGATGCGTTTGTCCGAGATAGGCTCGGAGGAGGATCCTTGTGCATGGGCGAAAAAATGGGTTATACAAAAATCCTATCTTTAAAAATATCTAACGACTTCATCTGAAACGTCATAAAAATCACCGTTCAATTCCGCTGAAAGCCCGAAAGTGAGCAATTTCTGAATTCGCCTCGACTTTCCAGGCGTGAGGAGGTAAATGCACCTCTCTACGGCAATCGTCGATGTTTTCCGAGCTCGAATGCATTCGGGTCGTTAAGTGCAATCGGTTAATATCCGGTTTGTAGGTCGGCGGACTAAGTCGCGAAATACACGCGAATTGACCAGTGGCTGCAATTATACGAGTGCATCTAGTAGTGGTACACGCGTGCGCCGTGCGAGCAGCGTGCTCTATAAAAAGACATCTTGTCATCGCGAAGGACCGAGACGAGGTTATACTCCCGAGAACTCGAGTCTCGTCGTTCCATCTTGAAATTCCATTGAGTCTTTCCCATACTTGCCCAGAAAAGCGAAAAATCCAAAAAAGAAAATCCCACCTCGATTCCCCCAAAAATCTGGAAAACATCCATTTAAAATCATCCTAAATTTTTTTCTGCCCCTCCACGAGTTTAACGATTTCAAAATGGCCGCCAAAGAGGCGCCTGTTGTAGGGTTTCGCAAAGTTTGCGCCAACCAAAGCCGAAAGAAGTGTTGGCACGCGTTTGGTTTCCTCCTCGACCGGGTTCACGTTTGGCGAGGAACTTACAAATTCCCCGGAAAGGAGACATCAAATTCCCGCGAATTCCCCTCGAGAAGAATCTCCATATCGCGCCGATTGACGAGGCTAAAAAAGTCGGGGAAAAAAAAAACAATGTCCGCCACGTGGGCGACCTGCACCCAAGGAGTGGGCAGTCGTCCGTCATGAAGCTCGCCAACGCGCGATTTCTCGGGTTCCCGAGGGAGGAACGGGGGACTAGGGGAACCCCGAATAAGAATAAGGTCCCGCGGAAATCCAATATAAACTCTCGCAGGACATTGCAACAATGGCGCTGATTGGTCTCGAATGGACAGCTCCGTCGAATCCGCGCCCTACCGCCAAAATACGCGATAAATCGTTGCGCCGAGAAAAAGGAAAAAAAAAACAATCCCATCGAACCAAAGAAATATTTTCTTCATTCCAAGTACAATTACTTGACTCAAACAAATTGTCACAACTCCGAATAAATTTTGCATCCGATTTATTCCAGTTTATTCGAGTTAAATCATTATTCCTCGAATCAACGGAATATTCCTTTGGCTCGATGACATTTTTTTCTCAGTGTACGATATTTCTGTACAAACCAACCTACACAGATTAACTTGCCACGTGGAAGGTAAAACAGAAAAAAAAAAAAAACTCGATTTATCTGCACATATTACAAGTCACTACGATTTATCGTTACGCGTATACCTTACCTCGATCGCCTCACAAATAAAAATAGTCGAAATTACCTCGATAGTACTTCATAAAAAGTGCTGAAGAGTAATTCATTTAAAAAAAGAAAAAGAAAATAGAAATCGGTGTCCTTGTAAATAATTCACGTACATCGGATCGGTAAGACCGTCTCGCGATTCATGGATGAATGGCGCGGTGTAGAAGGGGGGGAGGAGGGAGACGTGGAGGGGGAAAACGTGAATGAAAGCTCGAAATACGCGCAAAGGCGCCCTCGGTCTCGTGCGTTTCCGCAAAGGCTCGCCGTTCCTATATAACTTCTTTGTCGGGCCCGACTTGACGACGAAAATAGAAGGAAAAATCATCACCTCTTTCTAATGCCTCCCAGCGAAAAAAGAAAAGGGGAAATAAAGAAAGAAAAATTGAACGCGCACTTCTCGGCCCTCGACATTTTTTCTCGACGTTTACGACGACTCGGAGAGGCGGCGAAATGGGGCCCGCTTGGAAAATCATAAAAATCTGTCGAGGAGTGAAAATTAAAGGGGAACGAAAACGTGAATGGAGGAAGGAACCACGAGGAGCTGCTGCCTTCGAAGTTCCACGACTCGTTCATGCGAGCTCGGGCCGTTCTCATGCATTTTCATGAAGGCTGCTCGCGAGCCTCTAGGATCTCTTTCCCTCCGTCGGATTAATTAACAATTTCCTGAGTGACCGTGCCGGAATCTTGGCCGGTAACAATGTAGCGGCGCGTGATTGAGATGGAAAGAAAAGGGGAAAAAAAAAGAATTCCTGGCATCGATGCAAGTTAATCTTTTTTTTCTCCTTCCGGTACGATGCATATTAATGTTCTTTTCGTACAGAAAGAAATCCGGCGATGAATTAATGTTTATGTTGAGTAAAAAAGTGCGAGTAAAATTCGGAAATTCACTTATGTAGAGAGGCTCGATGATCGATTATTGCCGATGTTATTTTCATTGTGCTCACCAGGACGAGCTTGGGCATCCAAATCATCCAGGTGAATTTCCTCGGCGATGGGATCGTTCGCACGTGGCCGATCGATTTTCCGCGACCTATCTCAAAAGCCGGCTCGCGAGATTCCCGCAAGGCGGAGTCGGACGGAAAAACGCGGCGCGGAATCGCGCGGATCCGCGCAGCAACTGCGAGCCTCCAGGAGCTCGCACTGTTTCGTATGTGGATCGCGAGACACGCACCGATGCTCGCATTAACGAGTACCCCGGGGTTGTTACTCCTCCGCTGGTTGCACCTGTGGCGATAATCGCGAAATCGGGAAACACGATCGACGTACCCATTCAAATCGCATCTCTACCCCGAACTTGACATACGGGATACGTGAGATGAGATGCCACGTTTACTTTCGTACAATTTGATCCTGATAAGTAAATAAGAAAAATGTTTTTTTTTCTACAATCAGTAATTAAAACAGATAACCACATTGAGCAAAGAAAGATTCATTGGACCAATGAAATATCCTGTTAATTCCAAGAATGATTACTTGACTCAAGTGAACTGTCCCGAATAAATGTCACGTCCACTTTATTCGAGTTTTATTTAGGTCAAATAATTATTCTATGAATTAACAAAATATCTCCTTCATTCAATGATATTCTCTCGGGGTGATTATCGAAATGAAGAAAATCGATCAACAGACTCCCCAAAAATGAAGACCCGAGGTGCGGGATTTTTCTTCATTCAGCATTTATATTTTTTTGTTTTAATTTTTATACAATTAATAACAGTAATTAAGATGACCCGCGTCTTTATCTCCGACCCGAGGTGGGCATTTTCCTGCGGCTTCCCGTTGGTAGATTTCTTTTTAATTTTTATTTCGTCAACAGGGACCGACCTCACAGGTCGACAAGGAGGAACGACTTGACATCGACGAAGTGCACTCGGCAATAAAGTGCACTCGATCGGGGCCCGTTTCCACCTGGAAAGGCCTTGCACGCCTCTAGGAAGCGAGAGAGAGCCGAATAACGGAGTTAGCAACAACACCGGGATTCCTGAAAGCAAACCGACGGGATTGCTCGCGAGTGCGGCGGCCTCCGAAGCCGATCGTTAAACTCGCGTAATCGGCGTAATGCTTCAATGAGAGCCGCTGCGGAATCATCGAATCGTCCTAAGTCGTCGAATGAGACCCAATCTGTCCCAGGGACCGTATACAAGGTGCAGCGATCACCATAAACACCATAAACACGATTTAACAAAATTAGTATCCACGGTTCATTAGGCGCCGCGCCGGCATTATCGTCGCGCCGCGCTCTGTGCGACCGGTGACGCGACTCGCGTGCCGCCATCGACGCGTCTCGTTAACGATTTTTCAATAAATTATTACCGGCGAACAACGAACGGTAGAAAAAAATTCCATAAGGCTTTTCGACTCCGTTTTCGACAAGGTCAACGACGCGTAAGTCCATGGGCACGTATCTGGCCCCTGTTTACATTTTTTTCGATCGATAAGGTCTCGTGCAAACTCGCCGGAGCTGTAAACCGCGCAGAGGCGGCCGTAATTCTCCGAGGACATGGGCGAGCCAACTTCCGGCCGATAAATAATTCGACTGGCGATCACTCAGCCAAGGAAGACGAGCCCGAGTCGCTTTCTTCGAGGTTTCGCTCGACGCCGAGCCCCAAACCCGTCACTAAGGAGTGATTAAAATAAAGAAAGAATTTTATAAAATACAGAACACCCAAGAAAATCCCCAAGACGGTCTCTGGAGAGAAGAGACATTTCAACGTTTAAAAATTCCCCCAAAAGAAATAAATCTAACAAGAGGGTCCTGAAGATGAGAATCTTTAATGATTCCCTCCAGGTAGGAGATAATCTCCAAGAAGAAAATCTCGAAGAAATGGTATCAAAGAGGTAAAAGAAATCCCTCCCATCGTGATCTAATTTCCTACATCCAATTCCAGGGAACTTCCTTTCCAGTGGGCGCCCTCCTAATTTGAATTTCTAAAAATTTCCGCCCGAAGTTTGGAGAGCCCCTCGGAATTATACTGAGGATTATAAGTACCCACTTAACCCGGAGTGACCTTAAATCCAGAAGAAACGAGCGAGGAAATGAAGCCTAATTGATTAATTAGAGGTTCTATCGAGGGGGGGAATTTGAATGATTCTCACGGGTGGATGGTTCCCAGGAACACGTAGATTTTTTTGAATGGGGTTTAATGGGCAATTCTAAAAAATTGAAATTTTGTGATTTTTTGTTAAAATGTGAAAATGACATTTTTTTATTTTTGGAATTTTTGAATTTTCAGACCGTACGTCGTTTTGGAGCACCTTGCCTTCTGCAGTGTCCGCCTCGTTTTCTCCCATCTCGGTCGTTTTCTCGTCTCGAGGCATAGATCATAAATTCACGTCGTACCGATGGATCATCGAAACGGCGTGGGCTAGGAATGGCGTCCACCTACTCAAAACCGATCGAGTTAAACGAGCAGGATTTCGAAACCTCACCTGGAGAGGTCGACCCGCTCCCTCGGGTCCGTATCCACGAGATTTCAATTCTCCCCCCCACAAAATACCTCCAGAAAATTCCTCCACCCACCAGCCAAATCCCCAAAAAGTGCCCTCATGCGAGGAAACTCATCTCCCGGGAGAGAAAAAAGAAACACTGGAAAAAAAAAAAAGGATCCGCTGCTCCAAATCGCCGAGCTGCGGAGCAAGGTGTCCCTTTTCCGCGATAAGGAGATTACGAGCGATTACACCACGACTACACCCACGGGAGAAAGTCCCTAGACTGCGGGAAAAATTCCCGATGCCAATTACGCGACTTCCGGTGCTCCGAGTCGTAAGTTCCCCTGTTCGCAAAAAATCCACGAAAATTACCTCTCCAGAACATGGCGAGAGTAATAAAAATCGTGGTTGAGAAGAGGAACCACGGGAAATCCGTGGAACTTTATGTTTTCGAGAATCGTGCGGCTGCCGAGCCCGGGGAGAGAAACGAGGCGCGAATAATTCGAAAGAAATCCGGATAAATTTGCTCCATTGGGATTTGGGTGATTAATAAAAAGTTGAGAAGAGGGACCACGGGAAATCCGTCGAATTTCATGTTTTCGAGAATCGTGCGGCTGCCGAGCTCGGGGAGAGAAACGAGGCGCGAATAATTCGAAAGAAACCCGGATAAATTTGTTCCTTTGGGATTTGGATGAATAATAGAAATCGTGAAGGAGAAAAGGAACCACGGGAAGTCCGTGGAATTTCACGTTTCCGTGAATCGTGCGCCTGCCGATCGAGAGAAGAGAAACGAGTCGCGAATAATTCGCGGAAGTCTTCCGGAGGAAGATTTGAAAGAAACCCGGCAAACATTCGTTCCTTCGGGACTTGAATAAGTGATATAAATTGTGTAGAAGAAAAGTGGCCGCGAAATTCTAATCGGTAAGTCGAGTTGAGCCGACTTGTCGGGCCGTTTATTTTCACCGCCTCCATGAGAACCGGCTCGGGCTTATTTATAGGGTTCGCTTTGTAACGCGTTACGTGGTTGCAGTAGGCCTGCACTTCTCTGCACTCTCCCCTCTCTTTCTTCTTCCATCTTGCCTTCTATCAAAGATAATATACAGAAAATAAACACGTGTCCCCAAAAGACGTAAAACCTCTATTGAAAAATAATAAAATTCTAATAAACAGAAAATTTCCCGAAAAAAAAAAAAGAAGAAGACAGAAAATCGTGAAAAATCGTTCACTCAGGACCAGCTGGCGTCAGTCGCAGCTGGACGCGGCAGCTGGACCGGGGCGATCTCCCATTCGCGTTGGACCGTTCCAAAATGACCAGGTTGGTGCAAGAGGGGCAAAAAAGTACAATGGGGCGAAAGAGGAGGAGAAGAGAGAGAGAGGGAAGCGGGAGCTACCTGGGCGATAACAAAGACCGAGATATCGACTTTTTCGTGCGGCCCGGCCGCGCCTTGCCGACGATTCCGAACCGGCGAAAAATTTACCTTCCCTTGTGACGAATAAAAAACAAAAAAGCAATAAATAAACCGAGTAAAATATCCGCCGAAGCAGCCATTAACTCGAGTCAAAACGAAAAAGCGACAAGTCGGAAAAGCGGAGAGCATTGTTCTCGTGTCGACTACCGCGAGGATTCCCTTGACACTATTCTCATTGCTCTCGTTAGCCTCGACGCGAGCCTAAGTTCGCGATGTTCCTGTAACATTGTAAATGCACCGTTTCGTTGCACTCGAGCCACCCGAGATAATTTAACTCCATTAACCCCCAATTGTCCCGATTAGCGAATCCGAGTCCGTCGGGGCCTCCGATTTTGGAATGTTTTTTTTTTTTTTTTAAATTGAGTTAACGTTACCGCCAGCTATCACTAGTTATTACAGGGGACGCGTTTCGGAGCGATGAACCCGTGAAAAAGAATTAACGGGGGGAGTAAGGAATAATTGGGTGGCAGGAATATGAGAGAAGAGCGAGCGACGCATCAAGACGCATTAGCGACTCTTAGGAAGAGTAATCGCCAGGCTGAAAGGGGTCGTTAGCCTGGAAATTGTCGAAGAAGCGACGTTTAAGGGGGGAAACCACATTAGGAGGCTGGTTTCCATACGTTTTTTATGCATTTTTTTCAGGGTGAAGAATTAATTTTCACAACGATCGGTTCATAAATTTTTAAGCTAGAACTCCCGCGAATCAAGAAATTGCCGATTCGAGAAGAATGCGTTTGTAAGAAAAAATTTACCGAAAACTAGAAATTTCAGAAAATTATCAATAATATAGAGTGCGTATCGAACAATCAGCGATTCCAGCACCATATATAATAATCCTTCTTCTTCCTCATAGGCATTATTCTGAGCTTACAGTTGTTCTTTTCTTGCTTTCCGACCTTCCCTTGATTCGAATAAGTTGCGTCTATTCTGGCGGCTCACGTGCTGCTCATCCATTCGCGAGCCCTCCACCCTACCTGCTGTGCGTCCGAGAGCTGACTCAATGGGCGGTCGGTTTTAGGCTCATAAAGCCGGAACGAATTCGAATTTCGCTTAGAAATTTTGGTAACGTATTCTTGAACAGTTATACTAACAATTTGTATAATAAGAGAAATCCGATTTTTTGAACATCCTAATGTGGTTTCCCCTCTTAAGCGATCGTTGCACTTGGATGCAGGGTACAAGTTGCCCTTGGGGCCTAAAATTGCGGTTTAAAAATACCATCGCGGGAAAATAAAACAGCTACGAATATTTTATTTATCTTCACAGTCAGATCGGCGCGCAGGATATATCCTACGTCCTGGACTAGTACGTAGACCAGTTGAAAATTCATTGCGAGTCGCTATTGCGTAACTTCAAAGAATTGCCCGCAAAAAAAATGCAACCGATGATCGCGTCTCGAAAAATCATGGCCAACATGAGTCATCTAAAATTTCAAACGAGGAATGAAAACATCAAAAATTGTTAACAGTGCATACAAGAGGGGGCACGTCCCGACACGTGGGCACCCTCTCCCGAGGGTGAGTCAAGAGTGGCGAGTCGTGACTTCTGTTTCCGCGCGATCGTAAAGAACCAGGAGCGGCTCGACGACCTCGGGGCGAAACCGCGCGTTTCTTCCGCGCCGTACACATCTAGGCATACGCTGTGGAAGGAGGAGGAGAACTCACGTAAACGGCGGTGACGTTGGCCGTTCTGACCATGTCCCTGACGTCCTCCATCTCGCATCCGGCCAGCCCAGGAGCGGCCGAGGCGACCATAACTTCGCCCATGTCAATCCGGGCTCGTTTCTCCCGACCTTTCCCCGGGGGCCATCCTCTTCGGGGTCCTCGGTACCGCGCTCTCTCTCTCTTTCTCTCCGCTTTCCAAAATTGGACTGGCCGCGCGCCTCCGGACGGGGATCCCGGGGATCTCCTTTTATGGGACTCCGCAAACGCGAGAGGGGTTCCCCCTACGCACTCTCGAGTCAGCACAACGACCAGAACCCGCGGGAATCGACACCGCCCCTTGATATCTCCTTCAGGATTTTATTTACAATTTTCTTCCCAATTTTTGCGATGCACCTCTCCGCGCTCTGGGCGAATTTTCGAAATGTCACCTAGTTTTCATTATTAATCTCTTTTTGGAATCGAGACTTAGGCATCGGAATTCCTCTCCGAAAAGTTCCGCATCTCGCGGACCGTCCACGGTCGGTCACGTGGTCCCGCGCACGTGGGTGGCCCCGATCAGCTGATCGCTGTCAAACGGGCCGCGCGGCGCTCCAAGGCCAAGGCTTCCAAATATCCTTTTACGGTACGTTCAGGCCTCGCGATTCCGCCTGGAAATCCGTTTTCGGTTCCCTCACGTCCGCAAAAGGATCCCCCCGGATATGGATTTCGGTCTGACTCGGTTTTCCCCCCGTTTTGGGGTTAGGTTCCCTCGATGGATCGCCACATTTCTTGAATTTATCCGCGATACAGCAGAGCACGATCGAGTGACTGGAAAATCGCGCACGTGCACAGGTGAAACACTGCCGAGCACCTCCGATTTCCGGAAAAATCGGAAAAATCGAAAAGATCCCTCAACGAAAAAATTCGAAGGATCGTTCACGGAACACCAAACTACGTCCACTTGTTGCGTTCGACGAGGAATTTTCCGGATACCCGGGAATCGCGGAAAACCGAGGCGATCCGACCTCGTCGCCGGCAGAAGAGAGACTGAGGAGCGTTCGAGGTTCGATTCTCGAGCGACTCTCGATGATTCCACGAGCCTGCCGGTCAGCTGACCGACTCGAAGTATACAGATGGAATTGTCACCCTCCCTGCCATTGTCCTGGCTGGTATAAATTTACCTCTGAAAAAAGTCGCACGCGAGAATTCCGATATTTTCTCTCCATTTCCATTTTCCTTTTTTTCTCTTTTATTATTAATACACGCAAATGAAAGAGTGACGCACACGCGCGCGCATCCTTACATCGATATACGGGGAACCGGCGAGAGAATCGAGTCTCTCGAATCGAAGGCGCGTTTTCTCCGGCTCGGAGGAGCGGCGAATTTTTATTCCAGGCCGAGTATTTACGGGAGTGTTTACCCAGGTGAAATGTGTGTTCGCGAGTGTTTACGTGGATGAAATGTGTATTGGCGAGTGTTTACCCAGGGAAACGTGTATTTGCGCGTGTATCTTCTTATTCGCATCGCTCCCCTACGCGCCCCGACTTTCGCCAGACGAGAGCGTACGCTCGTCTTTTTTGTTCTCCCCTCTCTGTTCCCCGACCTTGCTTCGGAATTTCGCGAATTTTCGCCTCGTATTTCGCATTTTCCGTCACCCTTTTCCCGCGATTTCCCCGATTATTGGGTAAACCCGCGCTCTAGTGAACCCGATCGAACTTGCGAATTTCACCGCACGTCACGTGACCCGACCACGTGACTCCTATCGAATCAGATTCGAGAGTTTTCGATCGATTCAAAATGGCGGCGCGTCGCCCGCCTCGGGATTCGGTTTTCGAGTTTACGCTTCCCGTCCCAACTCTACCTCGACTCTAATTCAATTATTCGCAATAACGGAAGCATGAACCAGTCTCGAGAGAGAAAAGGTAAAGAAAGAGCAGGAATTTCGTCATCGACGCGCCCGAAATACCGATAGCTCTTAACGCAACGTCGTTTCCCGTATCGCCATGAGCGCAGTCGCGCTACCGCGAAAGCCTTTGAGTAAACCAACCCTCGATAAGATAGGACCCACGATAACGAATCGAGCCTGCACGTTCCCCTTAACCTCGGGGCGCCTTCAGGATATCTCGAAACTCGAAAGTCGCGATCTTCTGGTCGCAGCTCCGCGAGGGCGCCACTAATCTCGACATAACACCGATAACGAATTACAGCCGATGAGTCACCGTTCAAACTTGCCGCCATTTTGGAAACGTCACTTCCGACTACTCCCCTTGGCTGAAAGGCGTCGTTTTAGAATTCACCGTGATCTCAATTACTAATTTATAACCGCGAAAATACGAAATGCGAGACGCGTCGACCCACCAGGTGTGACCTCGTGATTCCGCGATTGCTAACGCGTCCGCGTTTAAAGAGGGAACGGCCGGCTTAATAAGGGCACTCGAGGCCACTTAGCGACGCCGTCGATTAACGCGTTCGACGAGAAAATCGAGCTGACGCGAAAAGAAACCACTTCTCGGACACGTAGGGAGGAATATATTCGCGGCATTAGTACGGGCACTCTTTGTACCGTATTAATACATGGCCTACAAAAATCGGGGGTATATTTTCACAACAACGTGAGAAATATATGTTGAAAGTGCCCATCCATTTCGCTATTTATGGACATCCCAGACAGATGCGGGCGGCCTTTTAAACCTTCGCGCCGGCTGCCATTTTGTTTCGCCAGGTCACGTGACGGTAAACAGCAACTGGCGCGTCGTCCGAAAAATACGCACGGGAAGAAAACAAAGGCCTGACTTATTAAAAAAGGTGAAAATTGGTACAATCTGAGGATGAATAAAAAAAGGATAAAATCTAGGTATCGATACATGGGTCGATCTGGAATTAAGTCGATCCCTTGCTTCGTTCTTTTTTTTTTAATCGCATCTGAACAAAGGATTCGTAAGATCTTACGAGGTAACTTTTTTTCTTGTTACGCGAGCCGCTTCCAGTCTAAAAATGACCGATAATTCGGCCGCGGTAGGAGAGTCAGATTGCGGAACGATCGGCTCCGGTTTACGGTACATTACACGACGTGAACGATCCCGCAAGGCCGCGGTAGCGTCGGGCATCTAGACTCGGCAACGGGCCCGGGACTTTGTGCGTCCTGCCGAATCGCGATCTGACTTTCCGAGACCGATTTCACGGATTATCCACCCTTGGAGGTACGCAATTCACCTCCTGAGAACCTCTTCGTGGAGGTCTCCGGGACGCTCCGCGGACAAAATGTGAGATTTTACGGTTACACTAGCGGTGAGAGAGGTAAGACGAGCGCCTTACGTAAGGACGTTTTGAGGTTATGGACTGGGTGATGTCAGCCAGAAGACAGCGACTTGGAGATGCAGGTTTTTTCGGGGAGCGATGAATTTAATTACTTAATGTTTAGTTATGAAATAATGGGAGAAAAGAGCTTCATGTAAGCATAAAGTAGTAAACAACCCTGCGATCATACTTGCAGGCTATCAGGTTGACGTCATCACCAAATGATGGTATTAGACTAATGTCTAGTTATTCCTCAAATTAGTTCCATGGCTTCTCATATATTGCCACGGTAACCTCGTAACTTAATCGTATTATTTCTATGATATACAATTCAAGTCATTCATACCTGACGAGTGTCATAGGCGTCTGTAAAGCGTTCCGAATCTCCTCCGGCGAGCTGGTGGTCAGAACTAGTGCCGGGTCCTTTACATCGGTCTTCGCCCATGTTACGATCCATTGTGTCGGAAACATGGACAACTGTATCGGCCTTCGGAGCCCCACCAATATCCACCTCGTGACCCTCCGCTGCTTCCTCCGACTTGCTCTTCACGAAGAGGCGAGAGATCGCACTCCACATTCAACGATCACGGCATCCACCCTGGCGGAAACGACGAACCAATCGAAGGGATCCTCGTTCTTCTCATAGCTGGAAGCGAATCTAGACTAGTCGGCGGCGCGAACCTGTAAAAATCAATTCCCCTGTTAAAATTCTAAAACATCATAAAATCCAGACTACGCAACTACATTCGTGCCCATTTTCATTCACTATCATCGAACCCTGAGACAATTACCCCATCGCAAGAGCTCGGAAAGTAATTTAAGACCGGTCTGTCTTTGATTTCCAAATACAATGCATCGACACGTCTCGAGCCTTATAAACCTTCATCGCTGGGGCTGATTAAATAGTCGATCTCATCGTTACTAAAATGCTCATCGAAACGAAGAGAAAATGTAGCGTAAACCATTGGCTGAAGCATGAAAGAAAAATCCAGCATCCCAAAAAATCGACTCTTCCTGGCTCTTTGAAGGTCGAAGGAGGCCAGGGGTCGTACAACGCGAAGGAGAAGGGCATACCTGTCACCAGGGTGACTTCAGGGCGCGCCGAGACGAGATCGGATGACAGATCTGGAGGGACCCGAGGAGGCCTCTCAAGGCCGCGAGGTCGACCCTCGCCGACGCGATGGGGCTCTCGGCCCGCTTTATCACACAGGGAGGAGGGGTGCACACACTTCTCGAGAACGGCACTTCGCTGCGACACTTTGCGACACTCCGCGGCACGGATGACACGCACGGCGCGGGTCGCGGGTCGCCGGAGAGGCGCGTACCGCGCGCGCGGCCTGGCCTCTCGCACTAGGGGCGTCCCGGCCTCGAGGCTTCCTCGCGGGGACACTCGCGAGGTCCGCGACGAAACGCTCGGCGACACTCTCAACGCGGAACGGCTCGCAGCGGCGACGACGGTTGCGCGACCTGCAGAAAGCCCACGGCTAGGTGGGACTCGGCGAGCGCGAGACGTTCGCCGACCATCGCGGAACGACCGTCAGTCCGAGGGGCCGGAATAATCGACCAATCGATATCTCGAAAGCGGCGAGCGCACTCGGGACGCCGGGACGCGAGGAACGCGAGGAACGCGGACACCGAGGAAAGTGAGGCGAGCTGAAGACTTGCACCGCCGATTGAACAGAGATAATACAGGGAGAAGATGCTGCGCGCGTGCCGTGGTGCCATCTAGTGGCGGAGGGACGGACTACGTAATGGTTTCTACTTAACCAAAAAATGGTAAGGTAGATAAAATCGGATAGATCGCCGTAGAATGACGCAGAGATGAATTCATCTCTGGATTGACGACTTTTAGGGTAACGGTGATGGAAAGTGTACAGATTGTTCTTAGACTTTATTGTGTTACAAATAAGTCCCTGTCATTATGAGATAGCGACATTACAAGTATCTTGATTTTTTTTTTAGTGTTGTGAAATGACATTGAAATCTGAGGAAGGAGGATTCAAGTTGGACTATTTAGGGGAGTCGATCGGGGGTGAAGACACCTGAAAGATGGATTTGAATAAAATTAATGTAATTTACTTCATCGAAATTAAACCACGATTCAAGTGCTTTCATCCTAAGTGATCCATAGAATTATTTAATATCCTCAACGTAATGCTTACATCTATGTATTGGCGTCGCTCTTCAATAAATAATATATAGATATATTTATATATTTTTCTGTACCTAAGTAAATACAGTGAGTTATACTTTAAAAACTTAAAGTACATTAAAGCTTAAAACAATGGTGCAACGGGACGTTACTACAAATAGACAATATAACCGATCTGAGTTTTCTTTCTTTCTTGTTTTTTTCTAACGGATGATCTAACGACCCATCTCGCTCACTCATACTTCCTTTCTCTCTCTGCCAAAATTACAACGAAGACAAGGAACGAGAAATTAGACGCTTTATTACATGACACTGACATTTAAATATTCTGCAAAACGACGAGCATCCCCCACGGCAGGAGAGGATACATTTATACACTTAGTAATGCCGGTACACGTGGGTACGTATGCCTAATTTGGTTTTTACTAACGGTCGGAGCTGCAGTTCGCCCCAACACGAGTGGTGGTAAGTATCTCTTGGCCTCTTATTCCGTGGAATACGTGACGTGGCCATAGCACCCAAAGTCAAGAGGTCTAACATCCATCAACGAGGAGAGTACGTCTCAAATTTGCAAAGTTCTTGGATCAGATCTTTTGATTCAGTTTGTTACCAAAATTGCAAAATCATAACCTCTTCGTGCTATGCAAAACGATGCATAAGATTGGTCAGGAAGACTTTTCGACTTGGTTAAAGCGAAACCTATAAATAATCTTTAAATTTAAACATTTAATCGAACCACGCCATAAAAATTTACAGATTGTACAAACTGCAGAAATTTTTGTGGCCTGGTTAAAGAATTTTTCTCTTTGATCCGTAAAGTTTGTCTATGCAACGTTGCAAATCTGAATCCTATACGTATAATAACTATAACGCGCCGATTAAATACGACGAATCACTATGAGGTATTATCCACCTCCAGACTAAATGCACGATTGGGCGAAATGAACGCGAAATGTAAGCCGATACAACCGGCATGATGACAGACCAGAGATCTGTCATTACACACGGCCAGGGAAACGTCTAGCGAATTCTTCATTAATTTCTAAAAGTTGTTTCCATTTTATGAAAAAGAAATATCATGGCACATATTTCCCCAGTTGCGGGCGGATTTTTAATACGATCTATCAGCTCGACGTTTCTCGGCGAAAACTGCGGAATGCACAACGAAAAACTACCTAAACCATCAACGAAACATGCAAAAGTTAACATTCGAGACATTAAATCAAACCAGTTGATTGAATTTAATCTTCCTCTCACAATAATTGGCAGATCACATGATCCGAACAGCCCTCAATCCCATTATGTATCGACAACTAGGAGTTTCTTGAATTTGAATGCTGAGAACTAGTACACGTTACTTCTCAATCTGCTAATACAAATCCCACATAGGATGGATGCCTCGAATCAACAAAGTCACTTAGAGAATAAAGACGAACATAGGAAAAATCCTTGGCAAAGGTTGACGATACCTTATCGAAGGTGTCGACAGCAAAGAGAACTGTTTCAAAGGATCCTTAAGGATACTGCAGACGGAAGTAGACTTTTTTTTGCGAGCTCCAGATGAGCCCCCGAGGTGCGCTACGTGCTCGGAAAACGATTCTCTGGAAGAATGTCAACTGCGAAGTCACTTCCCGAGCCTTTCTGCGAATTTGCCCTTGAACATTTGCGTATCTTACTTTTGGGCGCATTAGGCATTCGTTAGGACATCGATCACGGCCTCTAAAATAATTTCGGCATTACCGACCGAGGCTGGTCGTAATTCATACTTTGTCTCGTACCTTCCCCTCCTTTATACCTTTGTACTTCTTACCAATTGTTCATTGCAATCGTTAGTGGAGTAATCGGAGACAAATAAAAAATAGAATAACAAAGGAATCCGCCTCTGACCTTCGGCGATTTATGTTGCATTTAGGAGCCCCCTGTGCTCCAGCGTATCACGCAGAGAATTGAACAGGTGCATTTGCTCTTCGGGTTTCAAGCTGTACACCTGGAGATGAAATTGAAATACTTCAGATTGGTCGATTTCAAAAATAGTTATACGACCTGTCACATGTGCGACTCTTTCACGATCTTTTACTTGGCAAGCAAAGTTCTCTTTGTCAAACTTACCTGTTGCAGGATTCTCTGCGGTGAATCGGTATGAATGAAAGAAGTGATATACACATTGACGAAAGTTGCCATTAAGTATTGACAGTCGAATCTGTCCATTATTCCTCCGTGACCTGGAATCACATCACCGAAGTCCTGGAAGGGAAAACAATTATAAATGGTGTCTTTAATATTTTTTAAAATGAAGAATAAAAAGAAATGATAAGACACCTTAATTTTGAAAGCCCTCTTGAAGCCACTTGCGAAGAATCCCCCAAAGGGACCGATCACAGAACTAAATACTGCCATCGACAAGGAGTGCAGGAGAAATGGATAGACCATTATTGTGGATTTCATGTTAAACTGCAAAACGTAAATTGATTGATGAACAAGGAACAATTATGAAGGAAATCTGTAATAGGATAAAAGCACCGCATAAAACATGTACAAAGAGATCTATAAATTGTATGAAAATTTTTACTCGTAATTGACGCACAGCACAATGTCGCGTTCAAGATCTTGATAGGGAGAAAAAAAATTGAATAATTAACAAACAAGTTTACCGCTTTAGTGAAGGCTCGCAAAAACTCTGGTAGATGATATTCCTGGGGTCGGAAAAGACTAGAGGGTTCACAGTCCATGGTCATGCGTCCCAGAACTTCACTGTACTCGATCGGACACACGAAGTAGCGGTATTGACACATCACGTACGATACCTAAAACCGATTAACGTCAATGACCTGACATAATCTAACCTCCATTAAGGAAGCACTAACTTCGGTTAAAAAAATATTAACGCACCAATAGTCCTAGTACGACAGTCGAAATACCGCCACCGATGAATCCTTCCCAAGTCTTCTTTGGTGATAACTTAATCAAGGGCGTTCTTCCAAAGAAGAAACCAAAAACATATGCCATTGTGTCGTTAATCACAATCATGCTTACTGGTACGATGAACCTGGGGTAAATAACATTAATCATAAATTATTTTTGTCCTAAAATAAAATTGTTCGTTCAATGTTGCACAAGATACTTACCATATCAATCCTTCGAAGATATTTTTAATAATCAAATAGCTTTGCGTCACAACGATTAACAATGCAACGTGAGTCCACGCAAAAAGTGAGAACTGCTTCATGTAATATTTCTTAACGAGGGACAGAACGAACCAAACGAAGCCCACAATGTAGAGGCAAAATGATATGAATCGGTGGTAGGTTACGAGCACTCGCAAATATTCCTGGAAAGAAAAGTATCTCAGTAATAAGGCATCTCCTTGCTTGCCTATGAATAAAATAGGTCATTCTTTAAACTTCAGTATAGTTTCACAAGGTCGTTCCCCTTAATGCTATTTTAGCATGATGCCGGAAGCCCCAACAAATGGTCAGGGAAGCCATTGTGCCACCTTCGATGATCAGCTAAGACCGTTATTATTGATTTCATGTCAACGTCACCATGTCACAATGGCAGCATTTCAAATCCAATGTCACTCTACCTATCGCTAATACTAACCGTACGACTAATTACCACTGCAAAGTAATCCATCAGGCTTTCTCCGTAAAAGAAATAATTCGAAGTAACCAAGAAGTACCAAGACAATGATCGGAACCATGGCAACCCATGTATTCTGTAGACAGCATAACCAATGTTGATAATTTCTTCGTAGCACTTTACTTGCACGACTAATGTCTGTGAAAAAACATCATTGTCATTAAATAAATTTTATGCTCATAATTATAAATGCAAGTAATGGTTACAATTACTCACCGTGATCATTAACGCTAAAGGTCCCCCATAAATAACAAGACAAAATCCGGCTATCATCAGCCATGCTGAAATGCCCCGAATCACCCAGTTTCTCCAACTAAAAATTAAAGAAACGTATACCATTATAAAAACTCTCCAGTTATTACTCTAACTACTTTAATTGAAAGATTGTTACCGGTCTGGCAAGTTAGACAAGGCTGTGTGCAGCACGTTTGGTATGTGATTCGTCCCCTGAGGCAAGGTTTTGGCCAGCTCATCAACCTCGAGCTTGGCATCGTCTTCGGACTCAACGTCTTCCTTCTGTGAAGAATACAATGTATTGGTTAATCATTTTACCCACTGTGAAACTAACTTCAGCTGCAAAAGTATCTCTTAATTCGGTCCATTCGAATATCTCGTTTTAATTAAACGGTTATTCATTAATGATTACAGCCATCAAAACAAAGCATAATTAGCAATTTGTTGGTCCATTGTTGACTATAAATTTTCACTGCATACGTAACCTTGCCATTAATTGGCTTAGCCCACTTATGTCCCTTAAATTCTTTGAATCAATAACTGTGACCAATTAATTCTTGACCAGCCTCAATTTATTCCATTAAGTGGCTGGTCTGAGCCTGATCTACTTCAAGTGATACTGTAATTGTAGTTACTCGAATTACAATTGACTCCTCTTTCAGTCAGTCAAGTAGTAATGTTTCGGCATACAAGCTTAACGATACCAAAATTTCTGTAATATAGCCGTACTAGCGATGGCACAGTTAAGATTACTTCAAATGAAAAAATAGGAAACATTCATTTAGATATGATAATCGGTATAGGGAGAGATATCAATTATTGTCAATGAAAAAATGTTAGTACATATGAAGTAGGCAAACTAAAATACTCCAAGGCAATGAGATAAGGTAGACGTACATAAGCATTGAAGAACGATGACTAATACACATTAAATTCAGTGAAGTAAGTAGCTTATCGCATTTAGAAATGGGTTAAAAAACGATACGCAATTAAAATAATTTTGTGGCCATTTTATGTCAATTCTAGAACAAATGTGACATTTTGCAGACGCATAAAATAAAAAGGGGCAAGAAAACTAAATCCTACAGCGATAGCAATTTTGTGAATGCAAACATATTTACACTTACATTGAAGTGATAAGATAACATAAAACAAGATGAAATACCTTAAATACTTGCTATATCAAGAACCGTTAAGAAACAGCACCGACCGCATGGATCCTATTTTCTGTCAAAATCAAACGCTTACTCATTCGATCGAATCATTGATTTTTCATTTCGTCTCACCAAGTATCACTGACAGCTTCCTCGAAGATGCATGGGACATTCAATTGTAGAGCTAATTTTTACTTCGAAGGATGTGAACCAGCCCTAGTGCTGCCACTTACAAAAATAGGAAACATCAAATGATATATCATGACATGAAAGCGAGGGGTGGCAATGGAACACAAATACCTGTCACTGTCACGATTACAGAACTTTACAATAAACAAAAGCCACGGTCCTCTGCCTTAACCTAAGCGTCCAACAAAACGATTAAACGTGCCGGAGCAATTAATCCGGCCGAATTAATGACCCTTACGTGGTCTTCGTTGACGTCTTCCTTCTCCGCCTTTTGGTCGACGGCGTCGGCGGTGTCCGCGACGGTCCTCTTCCGGAGATCGGACATTTTCACCCTGGCTTATGACTCACCGTCCGAGGAACTTAAAATCGGGCAAACCACTGTGACCGCGGACGAGCGAAACTTAACTGCATATTTACATGTTTAAATAATTGATGAAACCAAACGGACGTGATGGGACAGATATCGGTGGGCGCGCAGGACGAGTGAAGCGGTCACGGCGCAGGTTGGCCCGAAAGGCGTTCGGCAACGCTCGGCTATCTTCGACGGATCGATACAGACGCGCCGCAGGCGGGAATTTCAAAACCCAGAAACGCAGTAAATGGGATTGTCGAAAGTGGGGCTCGCCAATACATTCCACGTTCCGTTTCTATCGAGCAGACGGAATAGTCTCGACTAGAAATAAAGTTTATATTAAATCATAAAATGGCAGAATCGACGACGACCCACGGACATGCGCGCGACGCGCGTTCGACGAAAAGAACGTCTTGTTTAAATATGGTAAAGTTTATTCAATAACATCACAGATACGATAATTATGTACATAATTGTCTGCTGTTGAGAAAAATTGGGTAGCGGATAAGGGGGGCTTCCTTCCTTTCGATACGCGGATGTACTCTATGGATCAGCGGTGTTACGTGGCGACGATAGCGGAGTTTCCACCGGACCTGGCAAGAGAGTGTTCATTACCCTGGACACGCGCGATCACCACGTACTACCGTTGCCTACGATTAAATGTTAGCACCAAAAGTACTAAATGCCAACTAACGGCGCTCCGACGGGGAGGCCTTCGGGTTTCGGGAGTTCGATCATTTAAAAAGAAACGTGCAACGCAGCGAGTTCACGTTAACTCCGTCGCTATTAATCACCATAGTCGACCAGGTCTACGAGCACCTGGTTCACAGTCCATTAAATTTTTGTCAAGGACGAATCCAACAAGTTTCGCCCTGTCTCTATTTTGGTAAAGGTCTTACCTCCCTTTCCTTCAATTTGGAAAGACTTTCCATTTACTATTTTAACCGCTGATTGGATTCATATTGTATGAACTCCTTTTTGATTTTCACGCATCTTTCCTTTCCATAATGAGTTTAACTGAATTATTTCCTGCATTTTGACAGATGCCATCAATGCACATTTTGGGCTCTTTACTGAGAGTCGTTTCATTTACCGATTATCATCGAACCATCCTTATCGCGTACATCATCTATGTAGGTAATACACTTCGGTGTTCCCCTGGCCATAGTCAAAACATAGCACCACTTATAATTTTGCAGAGAGCACCTTGGGTCTATATTCCATGTAATTCTAACTCCCAAACACTCGAAACCTCCCAACTGAAAATCAGCTGATCAATCGACCGTCAATTTAGACGTTATCCCTCTTATCGCACGAGTCTACTGAAGCAGACGCTGATAACCGAGTTGTTTCGTCGAAACAAACCATACACTTCGCCACAAAAAACCAGACAGATCAACGACAGCAAAGCCTCCTTAATACAAAATATTAAACCAGCACCGCTTATTCGAAGATACTTCCGACCATCTACTTGGCTTCTCGACGCTCCGTCCTAATATTTAAGTACCACAAGTTTTACCAGACCTAAGAAGCGATCGTCTCACGGGGAAATCACGAGACAACTCGATTACCACTTACGTACCTTTTTTCACTGCACATTTCCGACTCGTAGACACACCTGAATCGAAGCTTCTCATCTAACCTCTTAGAGGTTAAGTTGCATTTCTCGTGATGTGCGAAAGGTTAGTAGACAGTTTCCCACGATGCAGAAGTTCCTCGTCTGCGTGTCGAGGCCTATCCCGGACGAGGATCGGCCTATCCGTCGACCATTGATTTAGCAGTTATCGCTCTTATTGTATAAATTGTCCTCCGACGAGGAGAGCTTCTCGAATACGTATAACTTGAGTTGAGCGTCGTGCCTCTGAGGAGGCGGTGCGGACTCGGGCTTCGCGGCGTGGGAAGCGCAGGAAGGGTCGACGGTGCGCGGCAACAGAGTGCGATTAAGCTCCGGCATCGAGGCAGTGGGGTCCTTGAGCGGCAGAGTCGCCTCTCTGAGGGAATCCGTCGGCGACGGTGGAAGCACCACTTTCTCGGGGGCATTCTGGATGAATATCACCCTAGAAGACGGACAGAATGAATTAAAATTCTCGACTTGCATCACTAGGTTAGGTAGGTGAGGTTAGATCTCTCGCCGGATTACCTGTTAAACGCACGCCACTTCCTGCAGAGCATGATGTACGCTTTGCATTGGATGTACATAAAAACGAGTCCCCCGGTGGAACCTATCACAACGACGATTAGTTTCGTCCAGAAGGGCCAATCGACGTAACCTCTTCGGGCCTCCTCGACAGAGCGCTCGACCAGCACGTACAGAGACCAGGCTACGCAGAGGGCTGCCACTGCGTGGAAGGCCACCGCACACCAGAGCTTACGAACCTCCAAGGCAGACATTTCGAGTTTCTCCCACTGAAACAACATAACTTATTAATTCTGTTTTCTACCAAAGAACTTTAAAAAACAATCATCGTCCCAAAGGGACATTTTGTTATAATTTATTGTTAATTATAACCTCCAAGAAGTGTCCGACAGTCTCCAGGGGAACGATCATTGGGTTACCTGGATCGATTGAATCAGGAGACCACGTTACTTCTTCTTTTGACTAACCTCTGAGAAAGGCTTTGTCTTGGCATGCATGATGAAGGTGAATTTGCACAGTTCGCAGGCACGCGTGTCCGATGCCTTTATCCATTGTTGAAGACAAGCCTGATGAACATAACGCAGACTGCCGCTGCAATAACAGGGTGCCAGCAGGGGCGCTCCGACTTCGCCTTCGCAGTGGCATATTCTTCTCGAAACAAAAATGGCATCATAAATGGTGTAATCGCAAAAAGTTGCCATATGTATACATGTCTCCTTAACTCTAAAGTTATTTCATCTGGCAGTTACTCTTGAGAGTGGCGCCAAGTTAATTTGACGTTACACCTTGGGTGTGCCAACATTATTCAATTAATTGTTATACGTTGACAGGGTAATCTAACGTTGACAGTTGCTACAAGAGACTCGACTTAAGTCGCCTTTTCGAAAATAGCTAAAGATATCCCTACGCTCGTGTGGTCGGTATAAATGTAGATTGCTACACACGGAGATGAAGAAATCATTACTTTGCACTCGGTGCACTCCGATAACCAATCTCATTCCTATGGTATCGTTCATAATACATGAAGGTCTATCTAATGAAGCGAAAGTATTACTGCATGACGATTAAAGACAGCGCGTGACTATCTGTTACGTAAAATTTGATAGAAGCAGCTATTGTTGACTGGAGCCAAACATATATTCAAAGAAATTTTGCAAAAAATTCCTTGAAAAGGGAAAATAGAACAACCTAGACTGAACACCTTTTTATATAATTTACACTGTGAATAAAAAAACAACCAGCATTCCAGTCAGACATGGTAGAAGCATTTTATTATTCCATGGTCAACTCTCTGATCCATATTCGCAATTCTCCCTGTGGTACTGATTCACAAAATTACCACTCTGTATTCTTTGTCTGCCTGCACACTTTAATATGCGTTGCCAAACGCGATAAACGTAAATAATGAATAACGCCAAGAATGACTTGTAAGAATAAATATAAAAAATACATATTAGCTTGTCATTAACCTCTTGCGAGACGCAGTTCAATCTTTTGTCCAGTTATCGCGTTGCCTGCATCCTTCATATCCGATATCTTTGTCGTGTTCCCCAAACTTATCAGGAATGCGATAAAGAATCGCCAAATTGCTAGCAATACCTGTTTCTTGGAAGCTAATTGAAAATTCACATCATCCTTAACTAACCGCAATCGTTTCCCTTCAACAGGCGTAATTGCTCTTGAACCTACTTTCAATTCAGCCGACCTTCGGCACTCCATTCTTTTCACTCTTTACGACTGAACTCTGTTCATCGTCATTATTTTCATTGTTTCAACGAGGCTCTCCCGGATATGTCTTTGTTAATTCTGGAACAGTTACGACTCCAGGAAGTAAAGCGCGACTTAACCTCTACCCGCTAGTTTGTAAAGTGATTCAAACCGGCGTTAAACCAATAATTAGCACATAAAATACAAGAATAGATCTGTACAATGAAGTCCAATTAATTGAACCACTGGTTTAAGAAACGTAAAGCGATTTGAATCGGTTTTTTGATTAAGAGTTTCACGGAGTATCATTACTTTATATCCTTTTCAAACTGTTTGCGACACTTACCGACAAATGTCATGTGTGCTCGATGACAGCGTGCTCACTGATGAGTGACAGTGATCGGGTATGACTGTGACGACCCTTGCATATGCAGTTTCCTGTACAGAAAATTAATGTGGCATATTTAGCTGAACAAGGAATATATTAGACTAAAAAATGACAAATATTTATGACAATTGAAAAATGTAGGTATCGCGATAATGTGAGAAGAAAGTGAATGCAGTTTTTTCATAAATTTTGTAATCTAATCATTGAAGGACATCTGTTGAACCAATCGTAGAGGTAGTTCAATGTTACATTGGTATTAATTAAAAAATTATGCATGGAAGTAAGCAGGAATAATGTATACAAATTATTATTCCGTAAGAAAAATAAGTGGACTTCGCTGCATCTCATTTGGTTAAGCTTCTACAGCCAGACCTTGTTTCACGGACTATTCCTGCCAGCATATCTAAAATTATTCTTGTATTTATTTTGCACTTTCGTTTAAGACAGTATAGCAATAGCTTATAAATCACTGAAAATAAATTTGCGAGGGATTAAATATGCATCAATAATACTTCGATTGTGAAATATTGACCCAAAAATGAAAAAGAACTACAGTAAAACAGTACAGTAACAACAGTAAAATTTATGAAGAACCTTAATTCCACTTGCACGTTCTAAAAGTGCTATTCCAGGAATAATCATGATTTCATGTTTAGTGATATAACTTGTTCTATTTACAGAATGTATTGACGTACTCTAAAAAAATGATATGTAAGTCTGAACTTTCGATGTAACAGATAATGGATGGAATGAACTCACAAGGCAATAATTGATAGACTAGGCAATTTCCTTATCCACTATCACATATCTAATGCACATGCAGTTTATAAATATTTATTATTTTTTAAATTTCTTTAATTGCTCTTTATTCACAAGGATTGAGAAACACAGAACAGTACAAAATTTACAATAACGCAAAAAGAATTTAACCATCTGAGTGATATTAATTTATATAAACAAGTAACCATGAAAATTAAAATGAAAGTTTTTAATATACCTGTGGTTTCCATTCGGTGGACAATGGTTCACCACTTGCTGGACTGGAATTATTCATTGGGCCGAGTTGCTGTTGCCACTCCGGCGGACCAACGTTAATTTGATGTACCGGCATAACGCTGCACTTATAAGAGACGTTGCTGATCACAATAGAAAAACTTTTAAGCGCATCCTAGAGAAAGTTTGGTCATTCATGTCGTGGAATGACAAAAATTCCCTCAATCAAGACAATCCTTTTTTCAACCATCACAAAGAACACCTTGATTTATGAACCCGTTCACAGCCTAATGTCGTTACCGTGAATCCTCTGGCAGCTTAAATCGCTCCATAGATTAGCGATTACCATTTTACGTTTTTCAGTCTCAGGCCACTCTTCCCAATCGACATCAACTGAAACGTGCCTCCTCTTTTACATCGATGGACTCGTCTCGCTGGCACTCGTAATGCAGACGATGAAGTTTAAAACCTGCATTAACGGTCAGAAGCTTCGTGCAACGATCGTAATAATCACTCGATAAGGAACAGACTCACTCGACGACTAGCAACGTTACAATACTCATAGTTTAGAGTACTTATCGTAGACTTGTCAACTTCCTATAGTATCTGTCATCGCAGGGGCACCCTTGCTCTCAGTAAGCCTGCTTTTCAACGCAGAAGAGACTATTCGCTCACCATCCAGCGAATAAGTACATCTTGACACCCCCAATTTTTACTCTGTCGGACGACAAAGAGGCGACTCTGGTTGCTCCGGAATCGCCTCGTCGAGAAATTGAGGTTAGGGCCTCCCGGGGTCAAACGAGACGAGACTCGAGGCTGCTTTGACACTTGGCTCGAGTCGATGACACAACGAAGAGGATTACCATTTCGAGCGTGAGAGAGGATCGATTCGCCTTTTCGTCGGGAACCACGAGAAATTCACTGCCATTGCTCGGCCGTTCATACCCCGTTCTCAGGGCCGACGCCGAGGCTCGCGTTGCGCGATTCCACACGCGAAAAACTCGACGTCATCCTCGGGGAACACTTCCTTCACGGACAGACCTGCACCAAGTATTTTTCTGCTGCACCAGCCAAGCACAGACGCGTAGGCGTGGTCAAGCGGCAACAGCCAATCAAAAGCCGTCTGTGTAGCACATCTCAACCAAGATGGCGGCCGAATAACGACGAATCCAGACGCGCGATTTCAACAACCTATGGACGCTCTTCAAAATTTCCGCGTGCCGTTATTCTATTAATCCTTGCTATAAATTTAGAGTCCGATTGGTCACTTCCAATCTAACCTGCTCACGGATTCGAAGACGATGCACGGAAAGGAAAGCCAATTTCAAGCAGAGATAAGTTGGATGAGCGTCAACGATCGAGATTGGTTGCAGGACGGTGCCAGGAATAAATATGTGCTGCCATCTTGCGGAGCTATTAGATAGGTTATTTAGGAAGGGTTATCTAGTAAGGGCGAAGATTAAACGGAAGGTCGCAGTCGATAAAGACGAAGAACTCACAATAATTCCTCTAATTGAAGCGAAAAATCCATGGGGGCAGTTTAACTCAGGGTGCACCATTTCAAATTAATAATGGAGATATACTAGACGAGAAAGGGGCAAAAAACAAGAAAAATATCGCGTGAGATATGAGAAAGAACGTTAAATGCGAAAAGAAAATTTTTTTGATGACGTCACGGGCATGCGCGGTCCGCCGGGGGGACCCTATATAAGGCCGCGCGCGGACGTGGAGCGTCAGTCGGCTTGGTTCACAGCGACATTAATGTTGGGTGGGCTCACATACGTATACAAATATATGTATTCGAGCACCGGGTATAACCCCTTCGACTAGCTGCGTAGATTTAAGTTCAAGCTCGAGGGAGCATTCACTTATGAAATCATGAGAATAATTTATACCTAAGTTACTCGAGACAATGTATTATCCTCATAAGAAATAAAAAGGTGTCTTTTACAACGGCTTATCTTAATTAGACCTTGCCTTACTTCCTCCTTCCCACCCCAAATGATAGCATGTCTTGTTTTCCTTCCAGAAGTCCTTTGAATGGTTTCTCGTATTCAGTTGTAGGGACATTGTCATCAAGGTAACGTTGACATATTTCGAATCTATTTCCCTCTACTCGGCTACTTTTTTTTTTTTGAGTTAAATGGACTCAATGAGATCAACGACGTATACCCAACAACCAAGATGGCGACTTAGCAAATTTACTATCGACCCAAGAGAATTTTACAGCGAACACATATTCTTGAATGTACACGTATCCTTATTTCCAATCGAGCGGACTAACCGGTCGTCAATGGATCGTAAAACCTTCTTATAAAGTATATTTGATTTTCACGCTCGTGCTAATCACCTCGATCGATCCTTCTCTATACGTATAACAGTCTTACGGACAGGATCAATACATAAGGGATCAACGGGATCGATAAAGTCCTAAAATTCCCCCACGTGCCAAGGAAACTGTCACCCGAGTTCGCGGTTACAATTATCGTCCTTGCGGAAGAAACCGAGTTTCACATGGACGATTAATCTTTGTCGATTAATTAATTACACCGAATCTTCTGCTCTTATTCCATATCCTCCCATAACTACGCAAATTTCTACAGCGACATAAACCATAAACTCTTGCACCCGGGGACCGTTAAAAATCACGGAGTAAGGAAGAGTTCGCAGTCTTAACGGAGAGATAAAAAGTGCATTTACGCGTATTAGGTACTCAAGTAGTGGATTCTCCGCAGAAAAAAAAGAGAGAGACGACGAGACGAGTCTCTTGAGATCTAAACCAACCTTCGGAAAGTATTATAAAATAATATGGGCATCCAATTCCGAGAGGGTCACCTCTTCGTCTCACGACTAGCGCGTATATTGTACACTTTTGTTTTTAAATTATAGGTAAAAGTACCTAATCTCAGGGATCCGAGTCTTAAGATAACGCATCTCTAAACAATTACGAGGAGCCATTGTCCCCGACCCCCTGGGGTCGACGCCTATCCCGGAATGAAAAGATTTCGTCCGAATGAAGAAGTGAAATCGGGGAATCCCTTAACGAAGATAACAACGTTGATCCCTCCATCGAGGTCAATTCGAGTTTGCCCCTTCGTGTTTCTCGTCCGTTAATCTCTCCCTCGACGAGACGATTTGGTTGATGTCCGCCTCGATCACGAAGACGGACTCGGGCAGCACCTCCTCCACCCTGGGATCGGAGTAGAAGAACCTGGCGAAGGGCCGGTAGATCTGCAGCTCCATCGAGGAGGTCGTCTTCGAGAGAGTCCCACGATTAGGGGAGGTACAACTCGAAGGAATGGACGCCTTCATCGGGGAATCGGCATCAGCTTCCATCGGCTGGGATTCGCTGTTATCACTCGACATCCGATCCGCGTCGTTTCCGACGCTCGGGGACGAACCCGGAGTCCTGGCCAAGGAGTCGAGCCGATATGAAGATCTCGCGGCCGTCGGTATTTTCTTGTCCTCGGCTCTCTGCATAATTATCTTCTGATTTTTTTGAGCTAAGGATGTCGCGTCCCCTGTTTGGTGCACGTTGTGATGGGACACCATGGAAGTTCGCTCCGGAACCATGTTGCCCGGGTTCGCCTTGGTCTCGGCACTTGGGAACAGCATCTTATGCATGAAGCTCTTCAGGGCTGCCCTGAAGTCCTTCAGGTGGTACGCGTAGAGCAACGGGTTGCCCACCGAGTTCAGGTGCGAGAGTATTATGCAGAAATTCAGGAACACATCGTTCACCTCGCAGTCCGGACAGAAGGCCATCACGCAGTTTATCGTGTAGAGCGGGAACCAGCAGATGATGAAGAAGATGACGATCCTGGAGAGATTCTGCGTAGCCTTGACCTCGCGCTTCTGAGCTGCACCCAGGAGTCGCAACATCGTCCCCGTCGCCTGGCCATCGGTACGTCGACCCGGATTCATCGTCACGATTTGCTGCAACTGATCAACGAGTTGTTAACACTTTTCCACGTGTCGAATTAAAAAAAAAAAAGAACGGAAATCGACTATAGCAAGCATTAAAAATGGTGGTATTATACAATAGTTAATGTAAGTCGTACTAGAAAATATTGATTATCGTTATTATACCATTTAAGAGTAATTAAAAATTCAATACATGCCAATCATTTCAATTCTCAAGAAATCCCTTTGAGACTTACCGACTAGCTTCCAGTTAAATAAGAATTAATCTTTACTCAGTGATTTATTTCTTTCTTTTTCTTTTTTTCCAAAAAAGATATCGATAACTCTTGGACCCGTTGGAAAAAGTTTCGGCCGCGGCTGCCCTGCGAATCGATCGATCAGAGGAATATCGGCGGGGAGGTCCCCCTAACCCCCGGACTCGCCTCTTCTCGAGCAACTCGACTTATCGGTTATCCAACTTGTTCCCGACTCTAGACTCGGTAATGGCACTTAGGAGCCAACAAGTTCTTCGATACTCTAAAAGCTATCGGCAAAGTGGCTGCGCCACTCTTCGGCAATAATTAATTTGAAATAATAGACTCCTTCTCGATAATCAATTTCATATAATAATCGACTCTCCCTCGATAATTAATTAAAAATAATAATGGAAATCACTGTTTTCGATCACAGGGTTTCAGCTTCCGTCTCCGAATGCGAGAGGACTTTCCTACAACCCATGGCGTGTCCTTTTTTCCGACGCCCAGGGCGAACCTTCTCTCGGTAAGGACATCAAACACGCCGCACGTATCTCGTCGAAGCGGAAATCGCATTTGCAAAATCAGTATGTATGCCGCGACTGACCTGCTTCACGACCACCCTGTAAATGTGCGCATAAAAGGCGGCGATCAGCAGCGCGGGAAAGATTATGGTCGCAAAGTAGAGGAAGACCAGGTAATCGTAATCCATCACCTCGGTGAAGATGCACTTCTCGTCGGACTTTTTTCCAGCATTCCATCCGAGCAACGGCAGAAATCCAACCAGAGTGCCGGCGACCCAGCAAGCACAGATAATCCCTAAAATCAGAAACTTCATTAACTTCATCCCGAGCATCCCAAACAACAAATTAAAATTCTACAAAATGTCATGCCGGAAGAATTTACATTACAGGGTGCACCTTGCGCTCGCGTGTATATACAGTAAAAAGTGAACCGCCTTAAAAAAACGACGAATAAAAAGTCTACAAAATTCCCGCGTCTTGCCGGAAGGATTTACATTCTAGGATGCACCTTGCGCTCGCCTGTATACACAGTAAAAAGTGAATCGGCTTAAAAAAAAAACGATAAATAAAAATTCTACAAAATTCTCACGTCATACCGGAAGCATTTACATTCTAGGATGCACCTTGCGCTCGCCTGTATACACAGTAAAAAGTGAATCGGCTTAAAAAAAAACGATAAATAAAAATTTTACAAAATTCCCGCGTCTTGCCGGAAGAATTTACATTCCAGGGTGCACTTTGCATTCGCGTCTTCGTACAGTGAAAAGTGAGCCGGCTTAAGAAATGGCTTTCGTTAAGGAACTTTCCGACGCTGACAAAGGGTTCACATAAGCATTGTGTGTCGGCCAGGAGTACGGCGATTTTTTACCCGCCTCCCGGAAATTTTCCCTCGGGACCGGCCGCAGTGCGGAATTCTAGAATTTCCCGAGCATAAATGCCGAGCACTTTCTCCACGTAGCTGAGTACACAGTCCGCTATCGATTGGCCACATCAGGGTTGGTTTTTTCAGCGCAGCCGAGATCTCACTAATGCGTACCTAATTGCGACGGATCCGCACAAAATTACCGCGTGTCGATGGGCCAGGATATTTAATGCAAAAACTAACACCTGTAAACGATAAACGAGTTCGTTAAGTGCACATAATCGCGGCCAAAATACTTAATAAGGTCGGCCCATACTCCCTTAATTCTTCCTGGAAGTCGACAGGGGTGATAATGTACATACTCGAGGATGACAACATATAAGGGAGGAATATCGCGATGTGGCACTAGTGAAACCTTCCAATTAAGGAATTCGGATGGGCGTAGAATTCCCAGAAGGGAATCCCCTCCCCTGGGAAATCGCGTTTATATGAAAATCGCCAAGAGGGGACTTCATCGAGTAAGCTCCTCGACATACAACAACGCGTACGTACATTACGGTTAAGTAGGCCAAACGACGGACAGGAAAGACTTAGTATTCGTGCAGAAATCTGCCATAAACCCGGCGGCGTGTGGTACAAATGGCGGCGCCGCATGCGACGCGATCACGCTTTTTTCCCCTTTTCTTTTTCGTTAAATTATTCGGACCTTAGCCGACATGTCGAATCGTTAAGAACTATTCCTGGCTCATCGAATTCGTCGCGTCTAATTTCCTAACGCATCGCAAGACTTAGAATATCGAGTAATGTAAATTAATTCTGACAAATATAGTGGAATTTTAGTGGTAAGAGGCGGCCGCCATTTTGGTTCTCACCGATGGCGGTTTTGGTGCGCACGGTGCGAGAATATCCCATGGGGTAGAGAATGGCCCAATAGCGATCAACGGATACCGCCACGAGGCAGAAGATGCTGATTGTGCACAAGACGACCAACACCGAGACGGTGAAAAGACAGGCATGAAGGTTGGTGGGCAAGCCGATGCTCGCCAAGATGGCGAACGGGATGGCGAAGAGGCCTACGAGTAGGTCGGCAGCTGCCAGGGATATGATGTAGTAATTAGTCCTCCTCCTTAATTTCCGCTCCTTGCTGAATACAAGGATGACGAGGCCGTTGCCGAAAACAGCACAAATAGCCACCAGGATCTCGCAAACGGCGTACGGCAGGTTCAACTCGGATCCAATATGGCCGCCGTACGCGGAGCCGTTTACACTGGAGGTTACCGCATAGTCGAAATAGTCGGGGGATCCCGTGGCGTTTGTAAATTCCATTACTATACACCGGACGATCCCGAAAGTCCATCATTCAGCGGTCGCCTCGCCGACGGCGGGATCCATGGTCGGTTAATTAACTAAGTCGGGGTAAAGCCGCTTCCAAGATGGCCGCCCCGCGCGAGCCAGCGAATTTCCGGAGACGAATCTCTCATATTCGCCGGTGAGTCCCTGTTTCTGCCTAGGGAGTCCCGCCAGGCGACGCCACCTCTGCGCAGGCCACCAAATACCCCGCGCGTCCTTCCGGTCGCGCCACTTCCGGTTCCCCCCCTCAGGAGAACCTTCCTTCCTGGGGTCGTCAAATGCGTAGCTGTATTTCCGTTTTCTGGAGTTCCTGTTCCTCCAGCGCATCTTTCGGTAGGAGAGGGCCGCTTTCCGCGTCACGATTGGCCGCCAACTCGCCGACGCGGGCTCGAACGAGCTCAGACGCGCCAAATTTCAAAACTCGCGCGCATCCCTCGCGGATCCAAGATGGCCGTCGGGGCGCCCGGTGGCTTCTGGGAGATCGCGCTTCCCCGAAACGTCTCCGTGGCCCCGGAAGGTAATCGAGAGATCTTTTCTTCTCTTTCACTCGGTTCCATCCAATAGGTTCTCGAGAATCTAATTAATCTCGTCGAGAGGTCATCGAGTGGCCGTTAATATCTCGATTTTACAGGGCGGCGTAAAAGCTTCCTGCCTCTCGCGAGGATGTAGGCGGTTTTCCTGCCCCCCGGCGAGATCCTTCGATTTCCCCAGGCCAGACGAAACGCGTTATGCTTTAGTAGGCCTCCCTGGGTGCGTCACAATCTCTCCCGGAATCACGGTGAGTGCAGAGGGTTCGTTCTCGAGGGATGAAGGAACTATTCATGGACCAGACTCGAGGGTGAAGCTGTTCCCTTCTTGAGCTTCCCAGACACTTGCGGAACATTTCTGAAATACATTCACACGGTTAACGTATTTCAATGTCCTGGATATCGATACGAGCTTTACCAAACAAATACGATACGAGCTTTACCAAGCAAATACGATACGAGCTTTACCAAACGATATTTTACAAGGGGTTAATTAAGAATACTTAATACTATCTAATAATATCTAATAATTCTATATCTTGGGACACTTCCAGCGGCTTCCACTTGCTTATGGCTCTATTCGATACCATTGATAATCGTTTTGGTTTTTCTTCCAGATTTTTCTTTGAATACGGAAACGAGACTCAGGAGGGTCGTGAACCATCCTGAGAGTCTTTTACGGGGCGTTTAACACATCGCTCGCCGAGGGGATCGATACCATTAAGGTAACGAACATAATTCACGGGCGAGCTGGCGTTCTCATAATTCGCTGTTTCCCCGGCGCTTCTTCCTGCCCTCGACTTTTACCGATCACCGACTCGGCTAAATTTACTCGCCTCGCGAATAGACGTACCACTTGGAATTTATAGGTACCGCTCCCGCGCATTGAAATCAAGAGTCGGGGACCAATGAGATCAGGAATATTCGAGGCCCTCCTCGAGGTGGACTAACGACACCGGGACACGCGAGTTCCCCTCGCAGATTTCTAACAAGATCCGAATCAGAGGAAACCTCGACACGCTAAAAACTCAAAAAACTCCTAAACATTTCCCGGTTGACCGGAAAATTTCAGGAAAGTACAAACTTGAAGTTTCCCCAAGGTCCCCATGGTGCTAATCTCTGACCCTGTTTTTAGAAGCCGGTTGCATGCGAAGTGGAAACTATGAAACGAAGGCTATCCGGCACCGGAAAAAGTGTCGAACGATCTCCAGGTAATGGTTGGACATCGGAAAGGAACCATCCTCAAGAGTAGCGATAAAAGACCTTCCGGGATATGGCTAATATAAGCTTAGAGATAAACAATCATGATAACTGGCCAATGAAGTCGTAGGAAATTTAATATGGCGTAATAAACGCATTTATCCTTAAAGAGAAAAATTTCCGGTCCTCTGTATCGCCAGATTATAATAGAATAGATTATAAACAAAATATATAAATTGGGTATTTTTTAGGCGAAACGAAAATGACTCTAAGAAAGAGTACTATCATGGGGATCTTCGAGGAGTTGACGAGGTGATCTCCCGGGACCACTTGGGCATCATCGTTACCCTCTTTTTAGGGAGGCCTGGATTTTTCCGCCCGAGCTGGGGAGCGACAAATCGCAATTACTATTCAAGTCCCAGAAGCCATTGAAACGAGCGAAGGGCTCGTTCGAGAGAGCCGGATGGCGGCCATGGACCTAGGGAAACGACGGGGTCCTCTGAAAGAGCTCGTTTCTCCCGAGGGCATCCATAAAGCTCCTTGAAAGGTAACCCGAATGTAGCTTCGCTTCAGCCTCGTTCCCAGTAATCACAGATTTTCCCATGCAAGGTGGTCGAAGTTGGGAAGCCCCCGGAAGTGCTCCTCTCTTCACGGAGACCCAAGGATAGAGACGCGTATTCCCTCAAGGATTCCAACGTAGAAAGGATACCTAAACCGCAGAAAACGGACTGTATTTATGGAAAGTTCATCCGTATCAGACTACGGCCGCAATCGTTTCCGGAACGATAGCCGCTCAGGGAGATCCGTTTCTCGAGCAGCACTCGCTCGGCTCCCACTGTAGGAAAATTCCGATATCGAAAAAGCCCGCGCGGTATAACAAGTGGTCTCTTCTCTCTCGCGATTCTATTTCCTCCTTCACGCTAGCCAGTGATTTAGAGGCGAAACGAGCGCTCGAGCAACAGGTTCCACCTGATATATGTATCCACGAGGAAGCTGCGTCTGCCCTGGATAATTAATCCTGCTACCCAGAAATCGGACCATCTCGTCCCATATCATCTACACATCCACAAGAGTAAGGAATCCCCGAGACAATCACCTCCCTGGGGAATTTACATCCCTCCTAAAAATCGCAAAGCATCGCTCTCCCGAAACAACAACCGGACTTCGTTATCTCTATTTAACGCAGAATCGATTCCTCCTCGCGCGAGATTTACCGAATTTCCTAATCGATAGCCTTGAGTCGAACCACGTGCACCTTCTCCGCTCCTCTTCGCATCTCTTCTTTCCTCTTAACAACTCTTCCACCTCAAGGAGTGCTTCTTCAATCCTCACAGTTTCCTTCACTGACACTGCGACCGTGGCCTTTTAATTAAACAGGAAGTACTTAAAAAATTAAATAACAAGCGTGTAAATCAAAACCGTTTTAATTTTGTTTTTTAGGTGCGGTTCTTGAATTTTTTGCGGAATTAGCCACTCTTCAGGGTCTCCAGCGAAGAGGCCACCCTGCCCATCCTACTCGCGCACCCCGTGTCGCGTGACTGAGCGACTCCGTCGATCCCGCCACGAGGACGGAGGTGTTCGACGAAGGTTACTCCGATTTGCTCCGATTGGCGACAGTAGCAACAGTCGCGACCAGTCGCGGAGCAGAACCCTCGCCGCCGCATTCGCGCGTGCGCGCTCGACCTGGACGGACGTGCGGTCTGCGTCCACCCCTATCCAAGAGCACCCTGAGGAGAAAAGCGATTCTATTCCTCGAGATTAGTGAAAGCAAAAGCCCAGAAAGACCTTGGAAACCGAGACAGAGAAATGAAACTCAGGAATGAAACCTTCATGGAAATACCCTGGATGAACAAGGGTGACATAAGGAGAAATGCGAAAAGGAATCGATATCGATGTCCACGCGATATGTTTCCGTAAATACGTTCTTTACGCGCACTGTGTACTCATAAATCATGTCGTACGGTGCACGTATGTTTACGTTCACGTATCGGGGGTGGACATCTCGCGATCCTGTACACCTCTCATAAACGTTCTGCTCGATGTTCGATGACATCGAATTTGTAATGGAAAAAATTACAGCTTAGAATATCTATGAGTACATGCAACAGTTTATTTACAGTATTAGGACGTTTTCACTCGAATTAAGTGTTTAATTTTGTTTAACTTATCTTGGATGCTGAATCGGATATTACAGAAGCAATGCATTTTTACTGGAGATCATTGTTGCGTTAAAATAACCAATGGGTATGTAAATTTCATAAAATTGAGCGTTTTTATCAGTGTATATTTCTTTTGGAAGGTTCAGCTAGAGTTTTCGAGTTTTTGCCTGGTCTGTGTTATTAGTAACAGCAGGATGTATTTTAGCGATAAGAGCGAAACAGGTCCACGGTTACGAAATACGATTTTACGGAAGGTTATCGGTCCAGTCTCGCCCTTGGCCACTTTCTCGGTGGCCTCGGAAGCTTCTATGAAATTCGGAAGCTCCTCGTGGAGCCACGGCTTCGATTGCTCGAACTCGACCTGCAGGTGTGAGCGATTCAAAGGTCCCTCGGAACCATCAGGTGAATAAACATGTAAATTGTCCCACGGCCGATGCTCGCTCGGATATCGCGGAAATTGGATAAACCGAAGTTAGCATTTTTTTCTTATACTCGCATACTCCGTTCCCATTTGTTGGTCCTGACCACACGACCTGGCTCGTACCTCGCCCAACACAGGAACAAATAATTCTTTACGTTGGCGTTAACCTTTGCTCGAATAAATTACTGCTTCTAACGTGTCCACGAGTTCGAAATAATTTAATTCGATATGATAATTCCCTGCACGATGCCGCGTATCCTCCGCAGCTGAGAATTTCCTGGTGAAAGCGAACGCCGATTCTAATTTATTATAATTTATGTAGATTCATTGTAATATATTTTATTGCCGATTAATCGTTTAAATTTCCCTCAGGCATTTGATGTAACCGAGCACGGAGCAGCATTATGTTACGTCTTGCGGGTTGCGATATGGATTTCGATATCGATTTCTTGCGCCTCCGAGGTTTAATTTTGACGACTAGATCGGAAATGAAGCGTGATTTTTCGAGTCCATGCCGAGCAAAATTCCAAGATTATCGCCTGTTACAAAATGCGAAATTTAAATCGAATTTCTCAGCCCATGGCGTAGTAAGCCGGCCGGGTTGTTATCAGGATATCTTGACAACGCGTCGCAAAAATCCGTCACGGAATGACCGCGCCGCGATCGCCATGGAATTATAAATAAGTCCAAGATATAAATATTTTCCAGACCCGTGACGTAGCCGAAATCTAGGCTCCCTCGTTCGCCTATTTTTATTAAATGGGAAAGAAATCCCTCGAAATAAACGTCTCCGCGAGGTCCAAATCGGCCTGTTGTGACGTTCGCGATGTCATCCGTGGACCAGGCTGGGAAAGTTTCCGCAAAGCTTCCCCCGGGTCGTAAAAAACCGCGTCACGTGGTAAGAAACCTTCGGATCTTTTCCCGAGTCTTTCTAATATCTCTTCCCGATAATTTTTCCCGGCTGGCGCACGTGTCATCGATCAAACCGATGACGCGCAATAAAGTCTGCGGCGCGTCAAAATTCCGCGTGAATCCGAGAGAAACGACGCGGAAATATCGGGAGCGACCGGAACTTTTTGGCGATAAGTTCGTCCTTAAGTGGGCAAATCCACGATAAATCATTATATGATCGGTCCGCCGCCTTCGGAGCAAAGGTTCTCAGCCAAACTGAAATTCCTCCCTTAACCCTAGAACAACCAAAACGGATCAAAATGACTTGTTTCAAATGACTCATCCTATAAAAAAAAATCCACCGGTCGTTCTAGCGTTAAGACGAAGTTAAACGCTTCAAAGACTCTCGGTGTAAAACACTCCTTGATAAAACTACTTATCAAAATCTATCGCATATCCCGCACTGCCTGCAACGCACCTCTCGGGTCTAGCGATTTTGAAAAATCGAAAACGGCGTTTTTTTTTTGATACATCAAATTGGGACGAAAAAGTACGAACCACTGCCTTAAAGGGACACTTTCGCGAGCGTGAAAGAAAGCCCTTAATCGTGTCGTTACCAGAGCGGCCAGATAAATCCTGCTCCTCGGCTGGCTTATGACGGTCGATCGATCGAGCTCGATTATTATATCCTTCCCCTCCAGCCCCCTCGGATAATCGAATACGAGGGTTTTATGGCAAATAGGAATCTATCGGATAAACATTTACCTAACTCGTATGGGCATCGATTTCGCGTTTTTTTTTTATCCGAGAGGGGGAGAGACGACGTCGACTTCCTCGAGCGAACGAGCCGCCTAACGAGGGCTGAACGGAGTTCGGACGCGATAATTCCGAGCAATTCGAGGTCTCTAACTGGACCATAACGGGCCTCTTGATACCGCATAAAGGCTCTAATTGCGATCCGAGCACAAATGTCCGGCTCGCAAATCGTCGGACGTTGCGAGGTTCCCCCGGCCCTTTCAGTCGGCGTCTTTTTCCGAGGCTTTAAATGCCGCACCCACGCTCCCCCGAGTTTCGCTCGAGACGAGGGATGTCGCCTAATCGACGGTATAAATGTGTCCTCGGGACGAATTCATATCGACGTGGCCTTCCGGACCACGTTACGTTTTTCTACGACGTCGAGTATTGAACCCACGTTCCCAAAAAATGACTTAATCGCCGCGTCCTTGACATAAATCCGCGCCTGATAAGGCATAAACGTGACTCGCCCTCCATAGAACACATCGCTTGCATTTAGGAACTCTAAGGGTCGATTGCACCAACCGTGATTAGCGTGAATTCTCTTAACCATGGTTAGTTAATTTTTAATTGGTGCAATTTGTCTTACAGCGATTAGAAAAATAATTAAGCCGATCGAGGATTAAAATCCATTGCTCGGTGGCCACCTGAAGTCGTGAAAAATTCCTTGATTAAGAGTTCTATCTCAAATTGAATATTCCTTTATTAAGAATCCCTGCTCATAGATTTTGTCTGGAATTAAATATTCGTTGATTAAGTTAATGTTATCTGGAATATCGGTGCCACCGACCATGGATTCCATCCACTCCATGTGAACGGCTTAGGAAAGGAAAAGTCACAGAAAAGCTACGCTCGCGCAGTAATTAATTATAAATCGAGGAACATCGCCTGTTCAACTGGTTCAATTTCCTGACCTAGCCCCAGTCGGGTCGGTGGCGGAAAGTTTACGAATCAGCGAAGTTTCGGAGAAACAAATGGCTCGCGTAAAATTTCCTCGACCGACCGAGGGGTGCAGGAATAATTGACTTAATCCGTGACAAGCATCGATCTCGAGTAAATCGCCTTATCTCAACCTCCCTGGGTTATTCCGTTAACGTGGAGAAAAAGTCAGACGAGAGCCGGACATAGGTCACGCCATAAATTCCGGCGACTGGGGACTCACACCTAGGGAACGACATTTATTAACGTCATACGATCTGGCGACTCGAGAGGTGAGACCCAATTAAAATGTTCCTCGACGTGTGCCGGTCGCACGTCCTGGAAGAAGCTCACCTTCGGTCCAGAAAACGGCATTTTCCTGCACCACGTTAATTTCATAAATCCGAAATATACAATTAAAACATCTAAATTTCGAATTATACATTTGACATCTAAATTTCGACTTATAAACTTAGAATATCCAGACGTCGAATAATACATTTAAAATATCCTAATTTCGAAATAGCTCCTTTCCTCGGTTCTAAACCTTCGGGTCAAGAGAGAGCGATAAAACACGCGATGCTTCTCGCGTCCCAGCATCCGTTAACAATGGCACCGATAACGAACCGCGATGATTAAGTCCTGATCGCTCTGCACGTCGAGCAGTAATAATGGCTCGGCCTATCGATCGAACGGCGGTGTCGCAAAATGTCCGCAGGTATTTTCAGAATCGACGATACCCTACAATTAGTTCGACCCGCGATATCGCCCTGATGAGGTGCCAACGCGGATAAGGAATCAGAAGTAACGAGAGTTCGGTGAACCAGCTGGCACGCATCGATGCATCCGCGGCCAGTTAAGCTCCTATTCACTCTGAGTGAAAAAAAGGAAAAAAAAAGCCGGCGATAGGTTCGCTCATCTTGCTCGATAATCGCTTAAACATACAGGGCGGAAGCGATGTTGAAAGTAACCGCGACACGGGCTGACTTCTAATAATCCACCTAATCGGCCCGCTTAAGGTTGAAAGTAAAGTTTCACCTTCGGGACCCGTCAATGAATATGGAGGGATGACCCGTTTACGCCTACGCCGGTTAAGAAATTCCCGCTCTACGCAAGACTAATTTTAAAACGCTCGTAACTAGCCTAATTACAGGGTATTGGTGCCGCGTTTTTGTTATTAGTTTTCGCTCCTCGCTTGTTTTCACCAGAAAACATTCTTGAGATTTTCTTCACCTGTGCTCAGGTTTGTTGCAAGCATTGCAAGACATCGGGATTATTTGGGTCTAACAATTGAAATCGCAGCTTCGAGTACGGCAGACCTGAAGGCAGTCGAAAATTATACGTGGCGGAGATAGCCTCGAATATTCCGGAAAGGCGTGAAAAGAGTATATCTTAAAAATATCTTGGTCGGGTTCGTTAATTTTTCCTCGGAGGGCGAAAATTCCGAGCATGGTCAGTCCTACGGCCAAGATGGTGGGCCTCCGCGCACAATATGAGCACATTTTGCACAATGCTCTCCTCGTCACGGAAACAGCGGTGGATCTGAAAGAACGATCCCAGACCGGGAAGAAATACGTCTCAGGCTTGAGAAATCTGGCGGTGAGGGCGACTCGCACAATTTCCGCCATGCAAAACTCGGCGAAGAACTTCGTCCTCCTCGGGCAAAGGCTGACCGCTTCGGCGCTGCACCAGATCGACTCGCTTCCTCTTCCCGATCAGAACCTGAAGAACCTGAAACAGGGATGAGCATTTACACCGGCAGTCTATTTCTGACTTATAAATGATAAATAATTTATGTATTTTAAATGTATTTTCAAATTTTCCCTAATAGGACTTTGAGAAGCTCCTGGCCATCTTGGAGAAAGAGTTGCTGGACAGCGATGAATTGGAGAACGCTGATACGGTGTTGAACCATGACCTGGACAACGTCTCTTCAGTTGGGGTTTCGGAGAGGCTGAGGCACTTGGAAACCAAGCAGAAATTCAGCGAGCAGATTTCTTTGCCACCCACGAGCAGTGCTCGCAGCTTCCGGTCGGACGTGGACGAGAAGTACCCTGAAAATTGGTCAAGGGAGTCTTTGATAGATTTGAATAATGTTGTCAACCTGCCTCCTGTGCCGGAGGATGCCTTCATCAGTTTCTCCAAGCCAGTCAGGACTTCCAGTCTGTCTTCGCTTAAAAGTATCAGAAAGGTACCAGACCATTGTAGGGCTATCTGCAATTCAACAAAAATATAAGAAATAAAATATATCTGATAATAAATTTAATTCCTGCGATACCTGTTCGACAGGTAAAGCTGTACCTCCAGCGAGCAGCTAACTCAGAGGATGAGGAAAGTGAGTACGATGAGCATGAACTGTCAATGTCTGTAAGTCCTCTTCGCTAGTGATCGTATCAAGTTTTCTATAAACTTGGGTAAATTAATTAATTAGGGTATTATTTTATAGGATGATCCAGCAAGTAGTTCGGAAGGGGGTGAATCGCGCTCTGTAGGTGTATCCATTAAAAAGGGCGCTGTGCTGTGTAACATTAAGGAAGAAGCTCCGCAGGAACCATAATTGTTAAGTTGACTGTTGATCGTGCACTGTGTTGATGTTACCGTATGTTTGGATTTTTATACAGCCATGTGCAATACATTTATTTTCGAGTCTGTAAAAGATATACAAATGTTACCGTTCTAATTATGTGTAATTACATTCAAGTGTTCTAAATTACTCTTTCGAGGTATAAATTATATATATCGGTATAAATTATATATATAGGTGACTTAATTTAGAAAGGCCGATGCATTTGGCCTCATCGAGGCTATGTCAGATCGCATCCAAGGTTCGAACACAGCACGTATGAGTATAAGTACAACCCACAGAAAGAAAAGGAGAACTGGAAACGTCAGTGCTCCGTATCTGTGCACAGAGAAATAAGATTAATATGAAATATATTGAAATGAATAAACATACACACTTACCCGAAAATCCAGGAAAAGAACATTCCGATGGTCATAAATAGGAGAAAGCCATACCGAGAGAGTGGTCGTAAACTAATTCGAGGAGGTAACTTCTCTTCGCAACCACTGGAAAATTCACAACCTACTCTCTTCGGCAGCTTTATGACAGTTGTGGGTGGCACCAAAATTTGCCTAACGACTCTGCCAAAGAAATCATTTCTGCTATATGCTGCTATTAACTCACGTTCATACTGGAAGTAATATCGATCTTGTATCAGTCGACACCAAGTATCGTGCAGTGCACCTTCGGTGAGGTTATGATCACCTATAGCGAATTCCGTTTACCTTCCTATTGTAATGACTGCATAACCGATAGAAATTTCTGACTAGAAAAGAGTTCTCATTTGTTCGCACTGGCTGCAGTTCAGGATCTCCCATGTATTCAATGTAACGACAAGTTTGTCTTCCGTCCTGAATTGGAACGTATACACCTGGCCTACTTGTATCCATGCTTGTTTCAGCCTGCGAATGCTGACAAAATGATGTGGAAAGAATACTATCATGATATTCTTGGTCAGCGACGATAGCAATTTGTGGAATGTCATCAAGTTCTATCTAAAAAAACATACAATGTCTTCAAGCTTCATGGACATAATTTGCTTTTTTCTATTCTTTTTTAACAGTAATACTTGGAATATGTCAATAAGTTGTTGCTGCGCGTTAGCAAGGTATATGGGTACTCGTCGTCTCTCATCGAGACTTATGTCATCGGATGACTGGTCTTCACCGTTGAAAAATTCCCATAAGAAAGTTACTAAACGTCTGTTAGTTCTTCTTTTCTCCAGAGCCTCCACTAAACTGGTTGCTGTCAAATGTGCCTGCTTAATCGTACTCAGAAACCAAACGACCTGAATGGAATTGCAAATATAAATGTAATTGAATTGTAGAGTAGTCGAGCGAAGACAATTATTACCTGAGATACTGTGGTCGTTGAAAACATTGGAACATACTGATATGACGGTCCTTCCAACTCCTGAATCTTCTGTCGCACCAACACATTCCACTGACTAGTTTGCATTCTGCCTCGACTTATTCCAATGTCATCAATGCAACTTTCCACTTCGATCAACATCTTTGCTAGATAAGGCTGAGAAAACACCTGTGAAGAAAAAGTGTAATAATATCAGTAGTCAAATATTTGGAATAAAAAGAAGATATCCAAAATACCTTTGTGACTCTGAACAACATCAGGGCATTTTTTGGTGCAACAAGATCTGTTCTCATGAAGCGTGGTAATAATTGTTGAAATATTGCAGTATATGCTAATAAGTTGTTTGCAACAAATGGAATCCATCGAGCAACGTCGTGTATTTTTCCTTTTTCCTCTTCTTCGGGTTTGCTAAAAAATATATTTTCAATTTCTTTAACTGTTTTAACATCACTATTTCCTTATCTGCTGTAGCAAATGAAACAAACCCTTCTCTAGTATAAGATAGTCCTGGAACATATCGCCATGGTTGAATAAAGCTTAACCATGCCTCAAGAATTAATCTGAATGAACTGTCCAGTGGCCAATGATGAATCGCTTTTCGAAGAAACGTATAAATTTTACCTTGTACAGATGGCAATATAACCCTGAATGAATAAAAATAATTATTTTTTGGAACAATAAAAATTAATACTATTGGTATCACAACAGAACTCTTTAACATAATTGATATTTACCTTTTCAACTCATCCATTGCACTTTTATCTCCAGTCGCACTATTTGCAAATTCATGTAATGTCTTTATGAATGCCCTGACAAGACGAATATGTTCTCCAGAGTGGATACTGTGCTACAGTTATTGCAAAAAATTATATTACGGAATTTAAAAATATACTGAATCATTATTTCGCTAGATATAGGTATGAACACTAACTCTGCATGTAACAGGTGCTGATAGTTGTGTGCTAAAACGAGAGATACGTTGATTCTCGTCTGTATACTCAAACCAAAAATCTAAAAACACCTGAACCACTGTTTCACTTCGCCACACTTGCGGTAGACACTGCTGTTGCTGTACACCCGTTGTCGGACTTGTAGATCCTTGCGATAATATCGATGTTCTCAAGAGTCGTGGTGTGTGGAGCCTGTTGCAATCTCTACAAGGATGTAAAACAACTTTTACTTAGTACTAGTTAAATAATTATTGAATTTTATAAACTATTAATTACCTTTTAGTCTCAGGAGATTGCATAAGTTTTCGTGGTATTTTTTTAATGTATGGTCCGATAATAGGAAGAACAGTCGAGTTGTCTTTTGGCAAAAAGTGGTAGAGGTAACAATGTGCTAATTGTACATACACAGTTTCCCAATTCACCCAAACATTATCTTGTTGCAGTACTTGTAACCAAGGATTCGTCAAATGATATGCAAAGTGAAATATGTAATACTCGAATGGATCTGAATATTATAAGGTTCATCAAGTTTGAAACTGTACAAAAGTCCAAAAAGCATTACTGCAAAGGATACTCATTGATAAAGCGGTATTAAATCTTGTATTCTGATCATCCTTGATCTTGTCCAAGTAAAATGGAGGTATTAGACCATCTTCCAACATTAAACGAATTGTCGTCTAGAACAAGTAATCATAAAAGTAATGGATTCAACGGTGCTCAACATATTTATAAAAAAATTTAGATTCTATAAAAGTGCATAGCTAAAAAGATTTACCGGCAGATACGAGACTAAAAAATTATATTTCAAGTAACAATCCGGCAACAGTTTGTAGCACAACGAAAACATGGGACCTTGTGGACTGAGAAAGTTGCAGAGTACTTCATACTCGTGTGGATTTTTTTTCATTGTAATCAAGTGTAAGCACCATCCACAATTATCTGTTATGCCGAATATTGAATCTACCAAAACTGGAAATACATGTTGGAGCTCGGTAGTGCTCGATTCATCAATTAAAATAGCTATTTCTCTGCAACGTTGTACCAACGGCATATTCAGGTATGTCTGCATACGAGCCTGAAAAATTATAAATATTATAATAAAAGAACGTTAGGTATATTGTAACCTAAAAATTATTTTTTAAAATGTACACAATCCTCACCGTAATTACATCAGTGGATGCAGCCATATTTATAAATCTGGATCACAATTATTTAATCGAATAGAACTTTACAAATGACTTTATCAACATTAAATACATGGATCATATCAAATGCGAAGTAACCGGCCGTACATAACCTATCCGTAAATGCGCGCCAAGAGCACACATGTACGCAACAAGTACGTGTTTTCTTCCTCTCGCAGTAACTTGTATAGCAGAAACAACGTCTAGGTTAGATAAAGCACGTGGGCATGACAGTGTTGTCAGCGATATGGCTCAAATTTTGAACATAATCAATTCTTTCGATCAGAATTCCTCTGAGTATAACAAATTCCTTGACACCTTCCTGTCATCACGTTGCGACATACCATTTGCTAAAGACGAGGTAAAGTAATAAGATTTACTCGCACCTTTATATAAATATTTTCAAAGCATTTACTTATTGAAAACTTAGCTACATAGATATCGGTATGTAATTGTTATTCACTTTTCATCTTATTTCAGATAAACTCTGTACAAAATAGCATTATTTCAGCAATTAATACCAGATTAAATCAGGCAAATACACGTCGAAGTGGTTTAGAGATCCTTTATAAGGTTTTAGCAAGATACCCGAAAGAAAATCTGTTGAAATATGCTATTCTTTGGATTACTAAAGCTACTGCGCCTTTAGAGAACATTCACAGTGACGTTTATGATTTGACATTGGCATGCAAAGTGTTAGGTCTTTTAATAATAAATTGCAAAGGATTAGCGGAATTGCAGAAGCAAATATCCACGCAGAATGTGAAGCAAATTATCTCACTTATTACAAATTTAGAAGCAGAAAAAAGATGTGGAGCAACATTTTATCTCACTGCAGTTTTATTGCATCATTATCCAGAAGCATGTGAAAAGTTACAAGTAAGAGTAATTGCTTAAGATAAGTTGTAGACTTGGATATTTAAGTTTCTTTCGGATATATCACTTTCTGCTTCAGAGTAACAATAGTTTAATTGCAGACATCTATTAGAACGATCATTCTGCCTTTGGTGGATTCGACGCGGAACAATTTGGTAAACTGTGGTGCAAGTTGTTACACATTGTTGGCGAAAGCTACTGTGCGTACATTCAAACCACCACCTACAAAGTCAACTTATACTGCATGGTTATACAATGAAGTTTTATTGTGCAATAGTTTGCATGCAATAATGGACGATTTGTTCAGTGGCCTAGTAGAATTAGAAGATATAGAAGTTTCGGATAAGTTGGAACTTCCAGAGATATCACAAGACAATGTACTTGAATACTATCATGACATCGAGAGGAGATTTCTAAATCTGTGTACTTATTTATCAACCATGTTGTGGTAATTAATATATAATATTAACTAGATACCTCTCAAATTCGATAAGCAAGTTTCATATCTATTACATTCTAGTTGTGGCTATGGAGAAAAGAACAGTGTTTCCCCCCATGATATTTTACGAGTATTGTGCCGTGGATTGGCTGTGACTCCAACTTGTTTGAAAGGTAACGATTCCATAAAGAACCAAATACTGCAGTTTATTTTACCCAGTTTACAAGTGGGTTTAATGTCGGTGCTCGATGCCCTAATAAATGGGTGAGTTTTCAATGTCGATTTGCTACCGTGCATATGTACTAACATTCTCTATTGTATTTCGTTATAAACACTATTCTCGTTTTTTTGTCTACATAGATTTCGTCACGAATTGGCACCGTACGCTTTAACGATATTGCAGCTCTTCCAACAAACTTTGAAATGGACCGAAGCTGAAATTGAGAGCTCATCTACGTTTGGTGGTAGTAAACCATTCAATCAACTCCGAATATCAGTCTATCAGACTTTGTCAACGTGGCTGGTGATCATAGGATCACTGTCAGGCTTTGAAATGGTCGCTGACGAGTTCCTGCCACACATTTCAAAAGATATCATTCCTGAAAGAGATCGAATAATGCTCACGGTAATTATGATCTATAATTTCACTACATATCTGTCCCCTAACACAGTAAATTATTTTTTTTTGTAATATTTTCACATAGGTTCAAAAGCCTCAACACCTATCGAGGAAAGCATTGAAACGATTACGAGACAGCCAATATGAAAACAGTACTACTTTGGGAAACACGACAGAGACTTGTACCGATCCTTGTTTAAATGCTGAGTTGTGTAAAAATGCTCTGTATGCTTTACAGAATATATTTTTCAGTGCCGGATGTTGGTTGAAACAATCGTTCTATACAGTAAGTAAAGACAGTTGCGTTGCACATGGAATGTCGATTGTCGACTTTGAGCCAAATATACTTGCTTTTATTTTTATATAATTATTGTGTAAATTGCACAATTATAATTAAATTATTACTTTCCAGAATATTCAGAACATCGTAGTAATTCTTCTGTATGACTTTTACCTGGGATCTGCTGGAAAGACATTTTATAGTGAAAATGTTGATTGTCGATTACATCTGTTGAAGACCCTGAAAGCTGTTCAACTGAATCCTCATCCCCTAGTTCCACCTCCAACTCAATATTCCATAGAAATCTTCGAAATGGCATTAAGCGATGTCAACACGAACATAATACAGGAATCACAAGTAGGGTTAAAGGAATTGGAAAAAATTGTTCACCCTGCTGCGCCGACGTTGGACTTACCAATTCCGGAAAATGTAATAGGAAATCAGAATGACTGCGAGATGGAGTGTTCCGAACCAATTAATCACACAGGGTCTGTCAATATCCAGAACGGTGTTTAATTTAATTTTGGTAAGATTTTTTGTCACGTTACAAAGATAATTATAACTTCAATTTAAAAATGATATACTTCAAGTATTGTAGTAAAAAAAAACTAAACTACATCTTCATCCAAATAGTCCAAGCCCAGTTAATTTGGGTATCAATGGTTTTATTAGCTTCGATTCAGGCACGTTGACTAATTGCTTTTCCTGGTTTCCTGCATTTTCCTTAGCAAGTGATTTGGCAGGTACGAAGCCATTGACGACGTTTCCAATTCCTGTGACAGGTGATTCTACAACATCGACAATTTGTTCTGCGCCTTTCGCCAATTCTTTAACCGTGTCGACAGTGATCTTATAAAGGTTGCACGAAGTGGACTGCAATCGTTCCGTAAGACCAGTCCATAGTGCCATTTCGCAGTACCTGTGGATCAGCGATTAACAAACCGAATAATTTAGTAATTATGCTACAATCATTTTATAAGACCTATTGAAGAATGCAAAAAAAAAATAAACTACATTTTAAATAAGATCAGCAACTAATTCTATTTATCTTTACGTAACTCCCTGATATGCCTATTATATAATTACAAAATATTTCAAACCTGAAATTCTTCTGTGATTCAGGCTTCGATGTGATGCTAACAAATGAATTGTCGGTTGGAGAGAAGGCAGAGATTAAATTTTGAGCTTTTGTAGCAGGGGACGATATATCTCCACTGCGAGCAAAGTTCGCCACCATGTCAGTAAATGCTTCGGTGACTTTGTCATCCTCTTCGTCCTTAGGGTCGTCAGGGATTTCTTTCCCAAAAATAGTATTACGATCAAATACGTATCCTAAATCATCTCCATGCCCTGTGGTATCTGCAAGCAAAAGTATTAATACAATAATAATTACATCATGCAAAAAATCATGTTAATAGAAAAAGAGTGAAATAACTTACCATCGTCCGGATTCTTTGCGTCAATAATAGGTAGACCTGCCAGGAAATTCTTCCCGTAATGTCGCTTACCCTGATGATCGAAACTGTAAAGAAAGGCTTTGGCTTTGTTCGACCAGTGCTGCGCAGTCAAGAATGCTGGAGCGTTGAAAAGTGCGTCGTCCATCATCCCCGCCACTTTGCGAACGTCTTTGCCATTTCCGTTAAAACCAAGAGTTTCCAAATATCTCCCAAATTCTTCAGGGACGAATCGCTGGGTCTGGTTTCCGAAAACAGGGATTTTACTCTGAAGAGATTCCACCAAATCCTTATTCAAGAAATTTTTGACAGTCTGCAGTTTGCCTTCGATCTCTTTCTTATATTTTCCAGTTATTGCGCCGCCAGTCTCGTCTTTAACGACTCCGGTTAATAGTGGAATTTTCGGAAAATTGCCCAGTTTTAAGGCAGACTCTGGAGTCTCCGACATAAAATTAGGCAAGTACCTTGATAAAAATTAAAGTTTAATAAAGAACCAACGGACATTCAAATATAGTTTAATACCTGTTGTCATCGCTGCCTTCGATGACAGGTCCAGGACCCAAGAGATTGGAGATTCCTGAAATAAATCCTTGAGCGGCGGATTTGAGACGTGCAAGCCTCGATTCAACTGCTACAAGTTTCTCCACTGGTAATTCCTGCAAACAACGCACCATTTCGGGAACATCCTCGATGGGACATCCATTTGAACTTGCAATGGTCTTGGCGGTGCTCAGTGGATCCTTATCAACAGCAAAATGAGAGAGAACAGAGCCAGACATGGCGATCAGTCCACTGAAATAACCTGAACCCAAAGTGCAACAGCGGAATTATAAATGGTATAAACTTAAAATATTCACCATGCAATCGAGACCTACTCTTTGTTAATTTTGATAAGGAGAGCATGAGTGCAGAAGCAGCCCCGCTACCATGCCCAATTGCTACGATCTTCTTTGGGTCCCCACCAAAGTAGCCGATGTAGTTTTTCACCCAGTCTACAGCAAGTACCATGTCAAACATCCCATTGTTGCCTGGCAGTTCCTTCGTGCCAGTGCTTAAAAAACCTGAAGTAAAATTCCCATCGAATAACATCGCTCTGTCCAGATCATAGCGTAAACATTTTACTGTTTCAATTGAATTTACCCAGCGATCCCAATCTGTACTGAATAGACACAACGACCATTTTCTTCTTTATAAGGTTCCTCATTTCATACTGACAAGCAGCTCCTATTCGAAAACCCCCTCCGTGGATCCAGATCAGAACTGGATATCCATCACCGGCATCTGGTAAAGCAGGTGTGAAAACATTTAAGTAAAGGCAATCTTCGACTCCTATGACTTGGTCACTGTCTTCAGGACTCGGTTGAGGGCACGGAGGACCCCATGAAGTTGCATTGTACTCTCCCTCAAGACGCACTGGCCTGGGTCTCTGAAAACAAGAAGAATCCCAAATAGCATCATTCAAATTTGGGCAAATTTATCCCTCTTTTTAATAATAGCATATTACAGTCGTTATTTCAAACTTTTAAATGCTGGGAAGTGCTGGGAGGATGGAAAAAAATTGATAACATGAGGACTACAGGATATGCCGAGATAGTAGAATTTCGGACAAAGATAAAAAAAAAAGTCCACGTGCTAAAATATTAAAATGTACGAGGTGATTTACCTGAAATCTACTGCGACCAACTGGAGGCTCTCCGAATCTAATTCCTCGAAATACGTAGAATCCCTTTTTAGGGTCGCGTGTTCCGATAACGCGAGCATTCCGATTATTTCTATTAACAAATACAACTGGGTCGTCTTCAGGTGGCGGAGCCGATTGAATCCCTCCAACAATTCGTTTTTGCCTTCTCAGACTCTCCGAAGTGGCAGTAATTGCCAAAAAGACGAACGTAAGGAAAAATAAAACGTGTCCGTCCATTGCGACCGGTATATGTGGAATGGAGAGATTCGATAAAACGCTCGGCTCCGATAAAAAAAATATATATGCAATTCCGGAAGCAAATGAGAAGATAGTTCACTCGTGTCCTAATTCTTCTATGTACTAGCTAGACACGATTTCGTTACCGGAAATGCTAAACTTTAAGAATATGTATGTACAATTCATGACATGGAACATAAAATATCGTACATTTTCAATAATTAAGAATAAAACTGATAGGACTGATACAAAGAACGACGGACTTGTCTTCTTTATTTTATTTCTGCTGGAAACGCCGCTTTCCAAATATACCTTCGTCTTTTGTATAAAACCGGAGTTAATAACTACAGTTACAGTAAATATACTCCGTGATTTAAAATATTTTTAAATATCTTCAGGTTCGTTGCACTTGAACATGATTAGTAGTGATTCTTCGAGCACACAATACATTCCAAGGTATGTCAGTTTGTACCCTACGTCACTGTGTACACTATTTTTGTACTGATATTTATCCTAATAGAGTTGTATAAAATCTATCCGATTACCGTGCTATATCATAAGTAGACTACAATTTTTTAATCATGCAAACTGTCGTTTCTCCTCCTCAATACACTTTACGATTCCCTTTAGTCATAACTAGGGGATAAATTTCATATGCCTAAAGTTTAAAACTTATTCAAGTCATTTTTAAAGTACTTATAATATCCCTCTAGGTAATCTAATTATTGATCCACGTCACGAATTTGTTTCAGGATTTTTTCCGAAGAACCCTCTCCACCGACGTATAATGTAGCCATCGAAAAATCGAGCCAAAGCTCGAATCGGAGAGGGAACGTAGGTGGCTTCGAGTGACCGATCTTCATAATTTTCCTGTTTTTTATCATCATCAGGATTCGAAACTTCCACCTGTGTCCTTTCAGGTGTCGGAGTTAATTTTTCAGGACTGATTCGATTGGAGAACGACTCCGAGACGTTGCTTTCGTGACTCCAAGAAACAGAATCTTGATCATCTGTTTCCGAATTGACCGATAAGATAGCAGACGAGAAATTGTAATTTTCAGAGGTCGATAAGGCAGGCTCGATTCTACTTGGAAATAAAATTCCCACAGTAGACTCTTTGGGTAGTTGCACGGTGCACACTGTCTTTGAGACTGGGCATCCTGAACCAGAAGAATGTAGGTCTTCTACACCCTTCTGAGGACTGATTGACCTCCTTGAGGAAAGACTCAAAGCTTCAACTTCATGCAGAACACGCTTTGATCTCTTCCTACTTGGAGATGGTTCTTCTGTTACGGTTTCTTTGCAGGATCTTGTCCTAATTCTTGGATTCCACTGCTCGGCTTGCACAAGATGCTTCAAATCCAAATCATTGGAACTCTCGACACTTTCAACGACATCTGGGACTTCCTCCACTGGTCCGAGAACTGTAACGGAAAGAAATCATTGCTTCTAAAAATACTTATAAAAAAACCAAGGGTTTAACAATTCTTCCCTCAAGTGTCATTCCGAGACAATACATTTTTACATGCGAGTTACATTTCATCGAGCTTATTAAGAACGAATATACCTTGCTCACAAAAACAAGTATTGAACGAAGAAGGGTCGGATAATTGCAAGGGGGTAATTTTTTGCTAGCAGGGGTATCCAGTCTTCATCTAGCTACCTTGGGAGGTCTGCTCTCGTGTTTGGACAGCCCTAAGAGCGTCTTTCAGTTGTGTGCGGTCTCGCCTCTCCCGGCGAGCGACGCCGCCACGCGTTCGACGTCGCGGCTGAACCCTGACAGGCCCCCTGGTCCGCTTGGGCATCCCTCCGATCTTATATCCTTCTCCGATAACTTCTGCAGTTCAAGCCCCTTTTTGTAGATATATGCGTTGGCTTATCCCTCCGCACAAGATGTACCTCCGTCACCTGAAACGTAACAAACATCTAAATATCACTTCAAAAACCGTTGCAAAAATCTGAAGGAGTAGAACCTTCCGCTTTGTTGAATATTGTTAGCAATTGATGTACCAGCTGACATTCTAAAGTCGCGGTAAACCGTTTAAGGATTTCCACGGAGGCAAATTATTCGCTCTTCACCCTCCCTTGTCACCTGTTGCACGTATTAAATTCTCCGGGAACTCCAGAATTTCCTGACGTAAATATTCGCGGTGATCCGAGTTATTAAACGCGTTCGTTTCTGGAAAATTCGCAAGGGTGAGTCGCGACTCCACTCGCGAGGTCACCCGTTACATGAACGACGCACCTTCGTTCCGAAGCCTGCAGGCCGTGAAGCGCGTCATTAATTCCCGACCTAACCTCACAGGTGAGACAAGGATAGAGCGAAGCCGAGAGCGTTTCCGACAGATTTCGGAACACTGCAGTTACCCGCGCCACTCACTCCCGACCTTCAAGTGGAAGAAACTTTTCCGAGGGAAAACAAAATGGCGGCCACCCAAGCGCGCTCGGGTAATAAATAAACAATTTCGGAGTACCTACGAGGAAAGCTTGGATCCAGTCGTCCTAGCAAATCTACCAGTCAGGCGGAGGCCACTTTTTTTTTTCGAAAATTCCACCGAATTCAACACTCCCGCGTAGAACTCTCCTAGTAAAAGAGGTCGGCTCTCTGGAAGGGGAGCGCAAGATTGCGGAAGATGGACGGTCCTCGACCTCGACGCGCGACTCGCGTGAACTCGAGCAGACTCGGACGAGCTCGAGATTTTCCCGCCTCGCCAGCGAGAGGGAAAAACCGGGGAAGTTCACGAGGAACCTAAGGAAACCACGGGAACTCGAGTTCAACTGGTTCACCTGACTTTCACCCGGTTCACTGAATTTTCGGAGCGCGTCGCGAGGGTGATTGGCGGTGGAAGTTCAGAGACGTTATCTCATTGGTCCAGCGGCGAATGGTCGCGTCGGTGGGGGTGACGCGCATGACCGAGGAACGTAGGGGTGGGACCATTGACGTAGGATACACGGACCCTGAACACCGAGTCACTCCCTTAATGTTCTTACGACCATGGCGAAAATAAAAGAGGGGCCCAAGGGATGATCCTTTCATTTTCTCCCTTCCTAGAACCCGATTCTTGAGTTCATCCCGAGGGGCTATTCACTCGGAAATTACTGAAAACAATTGTTTTCTTCAGAGCCGATTTGCCTTTGATTTCATATGTGAAACAACGCGATTCGGTAACAAGGGACGCTCGGCCTTAAAATCGTAACAGCGTTTCGGTGATTTCAATGCGAATTTATTCATGTGAATCTATTCGTAGGCGAGAAAATTCCCGTGAACTCGGGAATAGAGCCCTGGTAAACTGCAAGTTGCCATATTTTGCTCTGCGCAGATAGTTTGCAAAATCAGAAAGAAAGAGAGCGTTTTCTGTCTCAATGTGGTTGATTTCACAGTTAAATCAACCATTCAGGCTCTATATATCCTACGTCCATGGGTGGGACGTAATGGCCGCGTCGGTTGCGTCGGGGGTTAAGGTCGGGGTCCCACCAAGCGCGTCGGACGTCAGTCAAAGTGCGGCGCGTCGACGCGTCGAGGCCGAACGACCAATCAGAGCTTCGCTTCGCTTCGTCCGCAATTCCGATTGGCCGTTCATCCCCGACGCGTTGACGCGCCGCTCTCGATAGGACAGATGCCTTATTAAGGCTCCCGACATAATTGGTCGCTGATACCGCACATTAAATTTCGACCTGTCTCGGAGCAGCTGAAATTGCACATTTTATGAGTGACATTATTAACTGAATGTGCAGTCTGAAAAAATGACGACGCACGTAATTGTGCGTTACGAGTGTACCTGTCTCGTCGAGGGTTAATCTTTGAACTCGAACGACGCCGAAGACACTTTAATGCATTTATGCGGTGCATTCCATTAAAATAGCTGCTTTCATCTTTAAATTTCAGCAGTTTCAAGCATTTGAGAACGAGACCGAAATGTTCAACGGTTGGACGCCTTCGGAGTTGATATTTCGGATCGTCGCGCGATTTAGCTGGGAGGCAGAGATCTAATAATCTCGAAGGTCTAAATGAATTCTAAATATACTCTAGGAAATACCTCCAGGTCGGTGGGAGAGCTTTCGAAAATTCTTCACTGCTCGTAGATGAGTCGGCGTAATCGAGGTCTGCTTCACAATTGCACTGCAACTGCGCAATATCGTTAACAAATTATCTGCATACTGCAATCAGCAATGACTAATCACGCTGTTGTTCTTAGGGCAGATACTGGCCTCTCATTTCTGGGGCGAGGAGTTCTTTACGCCCGATTTGTGCACTCGAAGTACTCGCCGACAATTGGAGCAAGTTATAAACACGAGGATTCGAATTAGTCTAATAACGAATCGGGCGTTTGTCTGCCGTTAGATTGTTCTAATGGCCATAAAGTATCGCCGCAACTTAGGTTAGAAATCTCGATTTATTCGTTACGATATCTATATGGCGCTGTAAATTTGGTACCGAGTATTTCTATTGTACCTTGAGTACTGCGGTAAAAACGAATTCAGCTCCACTTGACCTTAAAATATCTCTTTAAATATTAGTTTTAAATTCCCCGCATAAAATGTAGGGACGGCTTGGTTGGTCGACTCATGGGTACCAACATAGCAAACCGATGAACTCAGGTTAGCCGATTTCCGGCGGCGACTTCTCTCTGTTCGCCGTCGATTCCTTTGGTACGTTTCTCGTGTTATTTTCACTCACGTAATCCGCTGTTACTCTCTCGAAAATGCGCCATCCCAACGTTAAATTTGCGACTCGTCTTTGCTGCAATGCTTTTCTACGTCGTGCCGCAAATATTTCTTCACAATTTTCTCGATTTTCTCTCCGCTTTCGTTTCCGACATCGAGGTTATGTCTTGCGCGAATAACAACAGCTGACGTTTTGCTACATCTTGTGCGGCTTGGTAATTAATAAAACGACTCCTTTTCAGGTGTTGAGCCATGGGTCGCGTTATTCGTGCTCAACGTAAGGGAGCTGGATCCGTTTTCCGGTCCCACACCAAGAGGAGGAAGGGAGCGCCGAAACTCCGATCTCTGGACTTCTCCGAGAGGCATGGGTACATCAAGGGAGTCGTCAAGGTGTGGTTTTCGGCGTCACATGTAATAGACATCCTCAGATTTAACATCTAGATAATGGCATATTAAGTTTCATGTATATTAAAGGACATAATCCATGACCCTGGTCGTGGAGCTCCATTGGCAGTGGTTCACTTCCGTGATCCATACAAATTCAAGACCCGCAAAGAACTATTCATTGCCCCGGAAGGCATGTACACAGGACAGTTCTTATATTGTGGGAAAAAAGGTAAAGCTATTTACTTGTTCTTCGTTATATTCTTATCGGAACATTCCATGATGATTTCTAGTATATTACCTACTGAAAGTCTCTGAAGATGTTAAACTAGAGGCTCTTTCTGAAGTATCGTTAAACAATTGAATTATTTAGTTATGGTGAAGTAGATTTTAATGTCTTGTAATTATGTTTGTAGCCAATTTGCAAATTGGAAACGTTATGCCTGTTGGTACGATGCCTGAGGGTACTATCGTATGTAACCTGGAGGAGAAGACTGGCGACCGAGGCCGGCTAGCTCGAGCGTCTGGTAACTATGCTACCGTCATTGCCCACAATCCTGACACCAAAAAGACGAGAGTGAAACTGCCGTCTGGTGCCAAAAAAGTCATTCCATCGAACAACAGGGCGATGGTTGGTATCGTTGCCGGTGGAGGACGTATTGACAAACCGATCCTTAAGGCTGGTCGTGCCTACCACAAATACAAGGCCAAGAGAAATTGCTGGCCTAAGGTAATATTCTTTTCTATGATATATACTTTGACTTTGAATTCTTTAAAATTTATCAATGATGCCTTGACATTTGAAACCTGAATAGTATCGTGTGGTCAGAATCTTACTGAGATAAAATGAACTAATTTAAAAGTTATGCTATAAATATCATTCAATGTTTAACGCATTGTATTTTTTTGTGATCCAGGTTCGTGGTGTTGCTATGAACCCTGTGGAACATCCCCATGGTGGTGGTAACCACCAGCATATTGGTAAAGCTTCCACGGTTAAGCGTGGAACCAGCGCTGGTCGCAAGATCGGTCTCATTGCTGCACGTCGTACTGGAAGAATCCGAGGAGGAAAAACAGACACCAAGAAGGACGATTAGACTGTATACTAATTCTCCTGTGTGGTTATTATATAATAAAAAAATATACAAAATCTGCAAAATTTTGTTTTACCAATTATTCTTAACCATTCCTTTAAGATTATTGCAGATGAAAACAATAATTATCAACAAGCCCACTTTTACTTATTCGATCGTTTTATTCATAAAACTATTATTTAATATTGTACACAAGAGAATACTTTTAAAACATACAGTATAGTTTTAAGTATATGGAATTACATTAGTTGGCTTCCAAATGGTTGATTGGGTGAAAATCAGTGCAGTCGAGTGAATCACGTCCATCTTTGGAAATATCTTTTTGTTACTTGATTTCGTAAAATATGATATTACAGGGAAACGTTTAAATGTCTGTCAACGTTTCTGAGATGCAAACAGATCTATATTGGTTTGATCTTGAAATGGAGTCCGATGAGAGAGAAGACCAAGCACTTCAGGTCCTGGACGAGGTAGTAGAAACATCTAAGTCCTTCAGGGTCTCGAGACTGATTCACATCCAATAAAGATCCTGTCTTTGACGTGGTGAAGGATATGTGTTCGTCACCGATTACAATCTCGAGCTCTTGACGACCCACCCTGTCAGGCTGCGGCCACAAGGAGTCATCCTCTTGCATGATCTCCGAGTCCTGGATGATGCGTTTCAACTCCTCCATGACGCAGTTGTGAACGTAAGCTTCTTTGCGGATCATGGTATCATTCTTATAGTTAGAATTATTCGCATATCTGAGTTTACCGTCGGGCCTGAACTCGAACTCCAGAAATTCGTGGCCGAACTTTCCCTTGTGCCCCACGTAGTAGCGTATGTAAAAGTCTGTCGACATAACTACTATGTCTTGTCAATCTAACCTCGATTCGTCTACGCTTGATGACTTTTCGCTTCCTTTGGTGTCTTGAACTTATACGAGATCAGGAATTCTTTATCTTTTTTGGAATTCGGTCTTTTCCTAAGGCCTAATACCATTGGTTTGGGGATAAGATCAGGAATTCAATATACTTCACAGAAACGTGAGTTTTAACAGCAACTCGTGCGAGCTCTGAAAGTCCGGTCCAGTGCCGAATTATTTTGAGGTTAGAGTCCTTTCTTACACGTAGCGCTATCTTCTGGAAGCGTGGTGCGGTACTGAAACTCGGCGCGCTTCCGATAGTTACCGCGCGAAAATTCAAATCGTGTAGACTATGAAAACCAAAGGCAAGAAAAATTATGAAATTAAAAGTACTGTTGTTAAAATTTTTTTTTCGTAGGGCGAAAGAAATGTTTATTGAGGCAAACAGACTGACACGGAGAAATGACAATGTCTTCGCTTCGCTCGATAGAAAAGAAAGCGATCGTAAGGAGTAAACTATTAAACTCCACCTAATTAACGAGCAAGTTCACGGGGATCTTCAATCTATCGAATTTGTGAGTATAAATAATTTCATCCGGTGTATCGCTATCGTGAAACTTATAAACATTAATAGTATAAATCGATTGCGCTACTCTTTCGTCAGATGTGGATGTGTATATATGTATACACTATGTATAACTTATAATAATGTACAGTATCGAGAGCTGTAGTGTCTCTTACAAAACGTAATCCAATTCGTACCTAATATACTGATTCTTTGGATCGTTCATTATTCGCGGATATCCAGCGACAAGAGCATCCTGTCCACCGATGTAAAGTGAATTGTAAATCTTCCAATAGACATCACGGACCTTCCTGGCCGGATGAAACAATCCCTGCGAATCAAATAAAAAGAAATATATTACCGATTTTTATTTAATTATTACTGGTACAACGATACGTACCAGGGAATAAATATAAAAAATGGACTTACTTGTAGCGTATACTGTAAAATTTTAATAGGTCCAAGGGCAACTCGTAATCCATCGACAGCATCCATAAATGCTTGAACCAGGTGAGGAGAAGTCTCGAATACATTTGGCCATACATGGTTTAATAAATGGATCAAAGCATCTTCACAACCAAAACCGTAAACTCCAAGAGCCATGTGTTTTATTGCAGCACAAGCTGTTTGCCGATGTACTAAATCTCTGAAACAAATAAAACAATAGACATTCAGATAACGTTATTTTAGTTTAGAGGACTCTAAGAATGATACATAAGTATTCAACCAACCTGTCCATCAGAGCATCTTCCAGCAGTGGACTAACTGCATAAATGTAATCCTTGCCCATTTCTCCGATGTACTCAAACAAGAAGGACAGCGACTTCAGCACACCATTTTGCACATTTAATTCGGGCACTCTGTACTCGTTCATCAAAGCAGGTAAAACGGTGAAGGGACTACAGGTTTCTGCAACGATGGCTATAGCTACCGTAGTGCAGACACGATTTTGTCTCTCCTGAACTTTGAGGTTATTTAGCAGCGTAGCTAAGACATCATGAGGTCCTATGGCTTTCGCTATGTATCCAAAGGTGTTGACAGTGGCTCTCCTGATGGCTTTCTTATGAGCCTTGAGCAGCTCTAGGAGTTCAAAGCAAATCCTCATCCACTCCCTCGCAGACACATATTCTGGACCCCGATCAGCGATCCTGCCAACCAGATCGATGCAATTCTCCTGAACCTTCTCATGTCTATTCTTCAGAATAGGAGTAAGTCGAGGAAGCAGATCCTTGATCGGAGGTGTCATCTTGGTCATTCCGATCACATTCACAATAGCTTTCAGTGCACCGAGTATACTACCAAGCACTTCGGGATATTCCTCTCCCAAGTACTCGTACAATACCACTCCTAAATGCCCCATCAGCTTCTCCTCTTGACAGGTCTTCATGACAACTGCGATGCGAGAAATCAGATCAGCAGCCTGCTGCCTGACCTTCGCTGACTTGTTGTTCAACCTCCACAATATGGTACCACAGATCTGAGGCAGATAGGCCTTGACCCTCTTCCCTAGGGTATTAACAATGGTGCCGAAGCCATTCAACATAACAACATCCTCGGTAGTCTGCTCCTGGAAGGCATAAAGGATGCCATCGATCAGCTGCTCCTCGAGCCTCGAGTCAACATCAGCAGCTCCCAGATTCCCCATGATCTTTTCGATCGTCTCCATGACCATCTTCCTGTATTGCTCGTTCTCGTCCTTCAGATCATCCACTACTCTGTTAATAATTTCAGAGGCGCCAACTTTATTGGCGATCTCCACGGTGGTGTCTACCAGCTGTCGATAGTTCCTCCGATCCAGTGCCATCCGGTGGTTCCAGAAGTGTTTGAAGAAGTGTGGCAGGATCTCATCCTTGATGTACTGCGCCTCCACACCATCGGTCCCGCAGCACTGCTTGACGACCTTCAGGACGATCTTTTTCATCTCCTCATCGGGCGACTGGAACTCTCTGATCAAGATCAGCATTACCTCCCTGGTATAATAATTAGCATACTCGGCGTCCATCAAGGGGATCAGATACCCAATGGCCTTGAGGAAGGCCGCCAAGCCCTTTCCTCTATGAGTACGAATACCCTTCCAAAGAGGTTTCAGCACCGAGTCGAAGCTTTCGATACCATATGGGGTAGCCGCCTCGGCCAGGGCAGCGATCGCCAGGGCGGTGATCGTACGCACCTTCTGCTGCTCATCCACCAGTCCGTGCTCGATGATTTCCACCAAGCTCTTCAGATGAGGCAGGATCGCGCAGCCCATGAGGATGGCGATCTGCTGGACGATCTTGATCCCGGTATGTCGAGCCTGCCAGGACTTCTTGCTGCGACAAACGGCCTTTAGGAAGGGCAGCAACGAGGGGATCCCCAGGGCGGAAGCCACCACGGCGAAAGCTCTGGCAGTCGTGTTTCGCACATACTCATCGATATTATCGATATCGGGCCTCATGGTGGAGATCATCGTGGCCAGTCCAGCCGCCTTGGCCAGGTTCGAGATGATCTCTCGCCCCTCCACGCGAGCGTAATAGTCCTCGTCGATCAACAGCGGTTCGATCACCACCAGGATCTTATGGACATACGGCCGCACGAGGTCGTCCAATTTATACAGGATCCGGTCGATAACCTTGACCAGTAAGTGCCGCTCCTGATCCTCCAGCGTCGGCGACATCAAAAGCGGCAGGATCTGGTTGAACAGTGGACCCGCTCCGAATTCCCTCGCTTTGTCGGTGATCTGTCGAAGAGCGGCCTTCCTCATTGGCGGGGTCCCGTTCTTGATCTTCAGAAGGAGCTTCATGATCTTCCTCTCCTTCTGCTCCTCCGGGCTTAGGCTCTCCTCGTCTACGTCGACCAGTAGCTTGTCGAAGTACTGCGCGTCCTCCGGCTTCATGAACGGCAAGTTGCCCTTCGGCTGGTTGTCCACGAATTTCGCGCTTTTATCCTCGGTTTGGATGAAAAACCCCTGGGGCGTCCCGGCGATCGGCGTCGGCGTCGCCGTCAGCTTCCGAGCGGGCGTGCGAATCGGTATGTAACCTGGGAAGAGTCCACGGAATTAACATCTCCGTCGCCTCGTCGTGGATAAATAAAGTCGCGCAAAAATAAAATCTCGCTTTCGGACGAGTTCTTCAAATTATTGTATCATAAAATTTAATAATTACCAGCAGGTGGCTGGAGGACCTTGTACCCGGGCGGGAAGAGAGCATCCAGCTCGTCGTCCGAGAGAGGCCTGTTCCTCTCGTCGATCTCGCGTTCCCAGCGATAAGCCTGAAGCTGCTCCGGCGTCATGGACATCAGGTGACCCGGGGTTGGGGTCGACAGTCCCATGGCTTTTGGTCCGGTGGGGGTGACTCCGCTCGGAGTCAGGATGGACGTCTGGTGAGGAGTCGTCAACGGGGTGGCTGGAGTCTGCGGAGTCATGGAGCCAGGAGTCTGATTCGAGGGAGTCTCGTCCCACCTGCTCCTGCGTTTACTCGCCGACGGGGTCGGTGTCTCCTGGATCAGATCGCCGGCCACTCTGTCGGTGCGAGGTGTCTCGGCCCAGCCACTGTTGTGTCCAGGAGTCTCTGTTTACGAGCGTTACATTTAATTAATATTTACTCAGGTAGGTCTATCCATGCGTTCAATTAATAACGAATTAATAACGTTCTCCACCTCTCTCAGTTTTAGGGGTCTCGTCCCATCGATTTCGTCGACTGGACGCTGTCTTCTCGTGAGACGGTGTTTCCCTTCCAGGAGTAGCGGCGCCAGGAGTGGCATGACCCGGAGTAGCGTCCCACATTCTGGTGCTCACTCCTGGTGTAGCTCCTGGAGTTTCTCCGCCTTTCCCGTGGCCCGGGGTCTCGTCCCATCTGATCGCTGCTGGCGTTACCTATCGAATGATTTTAGTTAACTCGTAATGTCGAAGATACAGGCAAAACGCGTAAATTAATCGCTACAACTCGCAACTTACGTCAGCATTGTCCCACGACGTCGGTGTCGCCGCCGTTCCGGCTGCCTTCTTGGGAGTCGGGGTGTCGTCGGTTTGGTCCCATCGGCCTCTCTTTTTAGGAGCCAACTTGGGTTCTCCGTTCGCTTTTAGAGTGCCATCCTTTGCTTTTTCTACCAATTTTTTCCTTAACTGAGGACAGACAAGGGAAGGGATCGTACGTGTGAAGTGTATTCTTTTGTGAGAAGAAGAAATAGGCAAAGAATAAGAACTCACCTCGGTCTCCTCTCCTTTTAGGAGCTGTTCTCGCATAATCTCAGTATACGTCCTGGAGCCGATGTCAGGAGTCTTCCCACCTGCAACCACGAAACAAACGTCACGCAAAGCGCAACTGTTAGTCATCTGTTGAAAGCGAGTTAGACTATCGAAAACGTCTTCTGGACTGTCAAAGTCCCAATGGATCGAATGTACTTGTTGAATGCCCTTAGAGTATCCGTAGGAATTCTAAGCGAAGCTACTGAATGGGCTCTCGGTGGTTGGTTCTCGATAGCATTTAGTACTTTTTCTCGTGATGAGTTTAGATGCCCTAGACCCGCTGGGTCGAGCATTTGTTTATGGAGCGTGTAAATATGAAAACGACCTTTTTAACGAGAGCTGCAACAGTAACCGGCATTTGGCATACGTACGTGGGGTTTGCTGACGTACGGAGCACAGTCCTGCTCAAGTCTTCCACATCGACAAAATACTTTAGCCATCTAAAAATCAACTCATTCTCGTTATTAATAGTATCTCCATTCGTACCAGTCATTCTAGTTCGCCGGATAAGTACGCTTTTTTAAAGTAAACCCGCATGACCCAATGAAAAAATCGAACCTTTGTAGCAATCGATAAATGTTATTAGTGACGATTGATATGCTGACTGCACGACACAATAAAGATTTTCGCGATATTATTCGGACTCTCTGTTGTGAATCTCGTACTAATTTAAGCTAAGTATTGAACGCTATAATTTTTTAGGTTTCATTGTGTCATTCGGTAAACGAGTTCTTAATAACGTGACTACAACTCGGTGTCGCTTAACCTTCGACATAGAATCCTGGGTTATCGGATGATTCCAAATGTGCAGACCGTCACTAAGATTGGAAAAAAACGTTTACATTAGTATATGTGTTTGCGAAAACCTCATTCATTCGTCTCATTCATGGGAAGATACAAAATGCCTTTATTTAGTTTCTCTTACACTTTCTGGACTATAGCGTTAACCAAATAGGAGCAGACCACTCGAGTAGCTATTAACTTTTAAATTGACGTTTAAATTTTCGACTACCTTTGCACCATTTTAACAGTAGTCACTATAGTCACAGAAGATATGGAAAATAAAAAAGCAGATTTCGTACTAGTACTTAAATAAGATATCTTAATTACATGTTTAGAGGGTACGGTGTGACGAAATTAAATGTGTGTAATAAAAACTTATTTTTGTTTAATTACTTAAATTGTGATCCTAACACATAATCGATGAAAGATTATTTCAGCACTACTATGTAACATCGACTACAAAAAGGATTTTGCTTCGTTCAGAGTGAGTCAAAAACTACAAATCAAATTTAGTGAAATTTATGTAAGAAAAAAATAAAAAGTAATTAAAGTAATAACAGTCTTTATCTATCGTAACTAAATATTTAGAAGTGTATGGAAGTTTCATTGTGAAAACTTATGCCTACAAATAAATTTTTGTCTTGACATTATAATAAGTAAAAGAATGATACCAACCTTCTGCAAAGGGATCGACACGTTCTGGTGAGATAATCATGCGTCTCCTTTTTTGTCTGTACTCATCTTCTCTGTCGGCTATGGTGGGTCTTCTCCTATCAGCAAACGGATCGTAATCCTTTTCGCTCTGCAAATGAAAAACTTTTGTAACATCCAATAAAAAATAATCATATCCTTAACATACCTGTGCAATGTCATTAAGTAATGCTGCTGGTGCATTGTATCCCGGTCTTTTATTACTGCTAAATGTGCTAGGCTCGTAATCTTCATCCTGGAAATATAATAATTCATTATAAACATGATCCATTAAAAATTAAGAAAGAAAAATAGTTACGTTAAATCAAATTTACCTCAATTTCATCATTAGCTGCAATTGAGGTGACATAGCCATCAAACTTATTGTTAGTGCCGTCATAGATATCCTGGTCATAGAAGCCGGTCTTTCCCAGTCCGACTTGCTCTTTCTCTACCGCAGCATTCTGAATTTCTTTCTTCTTCGACTGTATTTCCCGAATTTGGGCTTCGATATCTGCAAGAAATATTATTTACAGATCGACATAACTGAACACGCATTATCAATAACTCATAAATATGGTCATCTTTCTGATATTCAACAATCGTACATCTAACCTAATTCGACGTACAATGTACAAGGACAACAAACGTTTCGACTTGAATGAATTACAACGCGTGTATACAGGCCATTCATAGCAGATTTTGGAGAACCTTTGATAATATCGTTAATGAAAGAAATTACCTTCGTGAGTTCGTGGAATGGAGTCCATCGTGTACCACAAGGAACGTCGGCTTAAAACGTCTGGAAACGTCTACCCTGGTGGAGTATGTCGCAGTTTATTCCACTGATACGATAATACACGCGAAACACTTTCAAGATATATGCCAAAGGATCAATCCGTACCTTACACGCAATCTAAACGATGTTACATTCACTTTGGATCGAACATTATTTATCCGTCGTCATATTGCTCCCTAACTTTTGGTGATTGCGTTCAGTAAGCAGCTACAAACAGTTCCTTTAAACAAGGCGCACTTTCACAGTGCGTTCATGAAACACGCAGGGCTGCCACGATTTTAAATAAAATACCCTACGTAACACATCACAATTTAATGTGACAACTTGAAAGTTTGTTATAAATACAATATAAATACAGTGTTATTTAGTTTTGTACAGATTTGAAAAATTTAATTTTAATTAAATTCTACATATTGTGGTTTCTGCATCTTTATTGACTGCCATCTTGTCTAATCTTCGCCTTTACTAACCCTTTCTGGATAAACTGCCTTAAAGCCCATAAGATGGCAGTATAGTATTCTGGTAACTGTCGTTTTAAATGGAACGTCGTCTCTCTTCTATCCACCTCATACTCCGTGACTGAATATAATCACAAATTCGTGCGAGTCGCTAGGTGAGATTTGGTGAAGTGGTTTAACCCTAAGTTGTTGTCCATGGAAGAAAAAAAGGTGAGATAAACTTGTTTTCGACAATTATATTATTACAGTTTAGGATACTAACAATTACATGTAATACATATTTAACAAACAAAAATGTGAACACCACTATTAGCTTCACATGCAAAAAGTAACCTCACAAGTCCATATGCTTAGACTGTATATTATTGTTTGTGTCTTCGATGTTGTGACTCTTGACTACCTGGACTTTTGTGCACTTTAATATAATATAAATTTAGGAGAAATGCTACCTTGATTTAGGGAAACCATAAAAAAATGTACAAATCAGAATGACATAAGCTGCTTATGATCAGGATATACGTAATGATTGACTTTAAATATTATTTATGAGCTTTAAGGTTGAAACATGGAGATTGGTTAAAAATTTTGAATAAACTGTGCACGAAGTCATGTGAGACTTCATAACGATGTCATACGAGCTAACATTACATCCACAACAAAGGGTAACAAAACCAAGAATTTTATTTGCATTACCAGAACTTCGACTGCGATTAATTCCGTAACCTGAACTCATTGATAACATTGCCTGTTTCTTCTTCCTGAAAACTGATCTGTAACTATCTCTCTTCAAAATCCATAAGAAGCACACATATTTTTAAATATAAACATTTACATAGGGTAGAGAAATATAAAAATTGTAGAAATATTTAATTGCGATTGAATCCGTGGCGGGAGAGTACGGTGACACGTGCGCATATGCGAAATTTGAACGCGCAACAATGGAGCCCGCCCTAGGCTGCCGGGAAGGGGTCCGGAAGAGGGTGGAATCGAATAATTATTTTATGGATTTCTCGAGGTCGGGGAACCATGCGATTGCGGGATCGTTTAAGTTGGGCGACGCGTGGTAACCCGGGAGGCGAGATCGAGTGAATGGCACGTAAGTAGACCTGTCAGCGCGCTGCGCGTCCGCGAGGTCACGTATGTATGAGAATATTTTCAGGTTATGGTTGCCATGCCATTATCGATTCCGAGGGTGCAGGGCGTGGGTTCGCTGGCTATATCTGGCGCCGTGCGGCTTCTCTGAATTAGTCTCGGTCGGACGTGTCAAACGTCGCCTGCCCGTGCCTCCGTCCACTGATGATCCCGAGGAGAAGCGGTTTTCGCACTGATCGCCAAGAAAAACTGTGCTGGCGATATGTCAAGAGCCGGTCGTTATGCGAATCGCTACCGGCAAGATTTCACGTTGCTGCTCTCTACAAGACACCCTTGTGCCACCGGAAAGGAGAAGTCACAGGAGGGTGCATGGGCTCCAGCTGCCGCTACATCCCCAACAAGTGGTCGGCTGGTTTGTCCTGTGTGGTGTTGCAGCAGGCACTTATGCAGTGCTGATACCATTGCTCAGTCCATGTCTTCGGAAGCCTTTGTCCTGCGTGGTAACAATTATCCTTGTGGTTCATTTGGCGTCGCATTTGACGGCGCTCCTGTTGGATCCGGCAGATCCACGAGTCAGAGCCCGACCAGCCGTGGATATCGTGCCAGAGTTCGATCGTACCAAGCACACTCATGTTATCGAGAACGGCCGGTGTCACCTGTGTAATATAACGATCGATAGTAAGAGGACCAAACATTGCTCGGTCTGCAACAAGTGCATACCAGGCTTCGATCACCATTGCAAGTGGCTTAACAATTGTGTGGGTCACAGGAATTATTCCGCTTTCTTGGCTTGTTTGAGTTCAGCATCGATTGCTGCGATAATAGTGGTCGGGATATCTATTGCAGAACTTGCTGTAACAGGAATACAGTCGGGATCTGCGGCGACGTTTAATGCTACGATGGAAAATATTACTCTGCCAATGATACCACTGCCAGGTACTGGGTCACTGATCGTGATCTCGGTCTTGGGAGTGCTTTCTGCTATTGCTGCAATTTTACTGGTTCATCTTTGCTTTTTCCATGGGTACATTGCTTGTTTGGGATTGACGACATATGAATATGTGCGCAAAAAGAGAGAGAAAGAAACACTGAATGCAGTGGCCATCACTAGAGACGGTGCTGGTACTACCTGCTCGTCTTTTCATAAAGACAAAGATGATCTACCTGTGCGATATCGTTTCTGCGAGTCTGCTCCCTCTGACGAGCATACCAAAGTAGAAATGAGAAATGTCTACATTTGCTCGACGCATGGCAGACGAACCGATGAAAACAATAAAAATGACGAGGGTGGGAGGGACAGAAGAAACTTTCGCTTATATTTTTCGTACGAATCACGTGCCAACGAGACTTCTATAGAGTTGTCATCACAAACTATTATCGGAGAAGTTGAACACACACATGAGACTGTGGAATTTAAGCCATCGACGCCATCGCCAGTTTCTTGTTGCTTCTCTATCGTTGGTCCATCTTCCACGAGTATCCAGGATAAACATGCTAAACGACGAAAACGGTGCACTGTGGAAGGAGAAAATGAAAAGAGTACGGCAAAGTCATGCAATACAATGAAGAGAATACGGACATTCCTTCGATTGAGGCTAAGAAAAAATGCGCGCCAGCGTTCATTGGGCATCGATGCTAATCGAGCTCGGAAAAACAAAGTAAACCCGACTACCAGTGATGAGAGCATAAAAGATACTAAGGATGAACCTTTGCAATGCGTGTCAGTTGACACAACAGAAGAGTCTCTGGTGCGCCTCAAAGCTCCACCGAAGCTGCCACCTCTATCTTTACCACCTCGGCAGCATTCTAAACAAGTTGGTGAAGAAGGATCCAACTCATCATATCCTTTCCCTGGTTCTATGGTTCCCAAACGTAGTCAACCACCACTGCGAGTAAGAAGAACCTCGTTTCGAAAACGACCCAGGTTTAAAGTTGGCTCTCACATCACACAGTCTGCTCAGCTGTCTCCAATTCCAGAATCGGAGCTGTCTAAACCAGCCTCGCCACGTTCTCCGCCTCGGTTGAACCACTTTGCGTTTCCACCTTCGCAAGACTGATGTACAGTAGCAAAGCATGAGTCAGATGTAGGCACTCGTATTTTGTTCTGTTTCTTACTTACTCGTTTAGATCGGCCACTGGACCATACTCGGTTGCGTTATATTTTTCATGGTGGTCCACACTTCGTATACGTGAATTAATCTACATGGTATAGGAGTCGTTTAATATTTGTTCAACTTTAAACGTCGACTATAAATATAGACACTAGTTATCTTCGTACAGTAAACAATTTAGTAGATTGTTATAATTTATTCAGCTACTTGTATAATTTAAGAGCAACAGTTGGAAAACGAAGCTTTAAGTGCACACCATTGTCGAGAGTACTTTATAAATGTCAATAATTCCATGGCATGTTTTTCTATAATTTATATTTTTAAAAAGTGTTCTTCTTATGGTGCAGAGGAATATGAATGGCTGATTCAATGGTTTCTGTTTCATTAGACAGAAATGCTTTGTTGAATATTCCAAGGTGCTACAGAATGCCAAATCGAATGAAATGGTTGTTAAGTTATTGTCTGAATTAATTATGAGATCCAACTCTCACACCGTCCAGTGCAAATTTGCCCAGGGCATTGCAGCGTTGTATGGTCTTTCTAATCGATAAGATTAACAATGGTTCTTGCAACTGAATTTAAATCTTCGATATACCACTTTTGAGATCTCGAAAACATTATGTTTCCAATCTTATTGTTACCTATAGTGAGAGGTTAGAAATATTTACGTAATTAGACTAGAGTAAGAACTACTTTAATATTTTCAGTATTATGTGCGTTACCTGCATTAACGAAATATCTAGTCAAGATAGATTTGTGTTCGCGACCTTGCTCTAACTTTCGGAGGAGGCGATTCCTTTACGATTTTGTACGGTAAAAATTGAAAGTAGCAAGTAACCGCGTAGGTTAGGAGAAATTACTTTTCGGAGTCTCGATTTCAATGCGTACGTTATCTAAAATTAACGCGTCCAGTTAAAAAAAAGACTTGCCTCTGATGTTTCATTCCGTTTTTTATGGAAAGCGACTATAGCCCTGATTTTTTGATAAGGGCGATTCTTTGCTCGCCGTGCACGATTTGTGATTCACCGCGTGCAACCTGGAATGTGCGACGTTCCAGTTATCGTTACAAAGTGATACGTACTATTTCTCATAATTTTATATGTACATATACATATATATATAAATATATATTCGTAATTGATTTTTTGAGCGATGAAAAAATGAATCCAACGAGACTAATGTAACGTGTTTTCGTGAAACCACGCAATAAACTCGGACGCGGAAACCGGGAAGGTCTTTACCCTTCCGCGATGTCTGCAATTTAGAAGTTATTCGAGACTTCCTGATCGTAGAGTTTAGTTTCATAGTTCCGCTGCCTGTTTAAATGTCAATGAAAGACATGGTACGCAGTGGTACGAGGAGAAAATTGCTCGGTGAGGGGGCATATTTCCTGCTCCGGCGTTTCGTTTCAGTGTAGAGGAATCAGAGGAATGAAGGGAGGCCCTTCGTGCGACATAATCACCGCAAGACACGCGATTCGTGCTCGTAAACCTAACCTACCCTCCTTCCCTCGGTCTTCTATCTTGCTCGTTATTCTGTCAAGAGAAGAAATTCGGTATCTAATTTATTATGTGTTTTTCAGATGGTGGAGTGCATTAACTCAATAGAGGAAAAGCCTAAGGAGGACTCGAAGGGTGTCGAACTGTGGAAGGAAATACTGAAGTCACCGAAGTATGTGGTGGCACCGATGGTTGATGCCAGTGAGCTGGCTTGGAGATTGCTTAGCAGACGCCACGGAGCTGAGCTCTGTTACACACCAATGCTGCACTCCTCGGTGTTCTGTAGAGACCCAAAGTACAGGAAGGAAGCCCTGGCAAGCACTATGGAGGATCGTCCTCTTATTGTACAGGTAAATTGAGAAATCATTCTACAAGTATTTTTTTTTTTTGAATACAATTTAAATGAGACAGCGCAGTACACGGATACTTTATTTTCAGTTTTGTGGGAACGATCCAGACACATTTGTGGAGGCTGCACTGTTAGCTCAATCTCACTGCGATGCCATTGACATAAACTTAGGCTGTCCGCAAGCCATAGCAAAACGTGGCCATTATGGAGCGTTTTTACAAGACGATTGGGACCTTCTCCGAAGAATTGGTAGGACAGTTAAACCCAGTCCATGAAACATTTCGAACTAAAGTTTTAAACAATTTGATACGTATTTTTTATTATTCGCAGTGTCATCCATGAGTCGACAACTTCGTGTACCAGTTACCTGTAAATTGAGGGTTTTCTCGGAGATCTCGAAGACCGTTGAGTATGCGCGTATGTTGGAAGCATCTGGAGCAAGTATATTAACGGTGCATGGTCGAACCAGGGAGCAAAAAGGACCATTGACCGGCTTAGCATCCTGGACTCACATTAAAGCAGTTCGGTAGGAAGTTTAATAAATATAGAATAAATGTTTGAACGGATTTGAATTCATAAATTGCGGCTTGAGTGAATTTAAAAAATTCTTTTATTTGTCTCTAGGGAATCTGTCAAGATACCTGTTTTTGCCAATGGCAACATACAGTGTGTTCAAGATGTGGATCGATGCATCGCAGAGACCGGAGTCCAAGGAGTAATGTCAGCGGAAGGGAATCTGTACAATCCTTACATATTCGAAGGTCGTTATCCACCTAGTTGGGAGCCTGCGTTAGAATATTTGGAACTGCTGGAACGATATCCAGCACCATCTTCTTACATAAGAGGCCACCTGTTCAAATTATTCCAACACACGTAAGCTCTACCAAAATCCTCTTCTTGGGTCTTATAATTTTTCTTTTGTCGATCTTTCAATCTCATTCAGAATTTTAAATTATTATTGTTATTATTATTATTATTTGAGCAACCTGCTGAGGCACTTGTGTAGCGTACTCTTAACACTAGAGCAGACTTTGTTTAGCTGAGAATGCGGAACAAAGATCTCAACTGGCCAGGAGTTCGACGATTGAGTCCTTCAGAAAAGTTGTCAATGCTCTTAAGGAACGGTACCTACCATATTACGAAGGTCGTTTAATATGGCAAGAAGAAAAGAACGGTTGGTAGACTACAACTGTCGTTTACATGTTTGAAAGCCATTCTTCATGCTTCGCAACACGTTTCAGATTATAATTTAGAGTTACCTCCGTGGCTGTGTCAGCCGTACGTTCGTGACTCGCCCGAGGATCACCTTAGCAAGGTGGAAGCGAAAAAAATCGAATCGGTAAGTCTCTTAACGTTCAACAAATTGAAACATTAATTTCGAAGAGAACGTTAACGTGTTATATGCTTCTGACGAAAGAATACCCCCGTCAAAAGGAAAATAACGGATGAGGATGGAAATCCGATTTCACGTAAACGAATGAAGAAACTCAGGCGTATTTCACGAAGGCCTATCAGACCGGCAGTGTCCACGAAAAGAGGATCGGACTTGTGCAATAATTGTCCCAATCCTTTGGTCAGTACTCGATAATGCACCGTTAATTTTATTTTTATTCTTTGAAATGTTACCAATTACTTTAAGCTTAGCACGCGTTGGAATTTATGTGGAATCCGTGAATCTGAGAGGTGTTCTTTCAATCGTGTTAGAATAATGTTAATGATTTCAGGGCTTCAAGTGCGAGTACAAATTATGTCGGCAGTGCTGTAGGAACAAGTGTTTTACGGAAAATTTAGATTGCGCTGGTCACAGAAATCTCACGAAAACTAGGAGACAAATGGCGATTGAATTCGCCAGTAAACGAAAGGACGACGTGGGTGTAAAATGACGTCATTTGTGTGTACATAATTATGTAAGTAATTAATTGAAATGAAAGGCGTTTAATCCACTCTCCGTTTTCCTTCAAATGATATCACACCATGATCAATAGGCTTCGAAACATATTTCAAGCCAATGGTTCGCTTTAACTTAATCGATACAGGGTGACCCGAGGTAATGGAAATTTGAGATTGAGGAGAAATAATAAAAATTGATTGCTCAAACTGTCTCGTAATATTTACAAGGCATCATTTATTGCAAAGACATTCGACTAAAATTATATTACAGATTTACAAAGTGTGAACGATACTCCGGTAATCGTTTCGTTTTCTCGCGAACGCTTCGTTGACCGAATCTATGGTCATTTTGATCCTATCACAATTCACAGTCTAGATAGAAGCGGACGTCGGGGCAGATAGAGTAGGAAATATCGTCGAAAAACTCGTTTGTTGATGTACTTCGCTAGTGGGGACGTTGTCGACCTTTTCCTTTCCGTCTGTCCAATACTTTTTACTCAGCAACATTAGCACCATTAATGCCGGCAAGTGAACCAACGAGAACCGAAACAGTTTTCGCGAACTCGCACTGTCAGAATTTCGATTAAACCGCCACGCTGTTGGAAAGACGATAGACTGTATTATCACTGATATTTTTAAAATTACGTTTACATACCAAGGTATAAAAAGTAGGCGTTCAAGGGCGTGGAGGCTACAGCAAACCAAAAGTTGGTGACATCCAGAACTGGTGCCAGGTACGAAAGGCCCATGAGTATTGCGGTGTACCTCAAAGCAGTCCTTCGACAAAGTCCAGGATCGGTGACTGCCATCATTCTGTAGCCAGCTCGGGAATAGTCTGGCCTTAGATTCCACGAAAGAGCATTAAAATGTGGAAACTGCCAGGCATAGAGCATACCTGACATAATCCAAGCACCGGGCGATAAAATATCTCCGGCACAACCTGCCCAACCCATTAACGGTGGAATAGCTCCAACTGCAATCCAGATTTTATAAGTTATATGCAATTTGAAAGATAGGCCGAAAAATACTTACCAATGGAGCCAACCCAAGTATTAAGAATACTGATTCGTTTTAGTGGTGTATAAATAACTGTGTACAGAATTAAATTCGCTGCACCTAAAGCTGCTGTTACCCCATTTACTTGATAGTAAAGGGTCGACAGGCCTAGAACTCCAGAGATCACAGCAAACGACACTGCTTCTGCAGGCCTGTAGAAAGAAGGATCTTGACATTGTTTTACGTGACTAATTTATATTAAAAAAAAATATACTTACGTGAGGTAACCACGAACTAGTACTCTATTCTTAGTTCTGGACATTTGGGCATCGAATGGAATTTCAAAGAACTGATTTATTGTATTTGCCGTCGCAGAGACCAAGCCCGTTCCAACAGAGCACATGATAAAAGTATATAGGTCAAATGGTGCTGGTGCCAAAGCATAGCCTCCCATTGTTGTAATGACTACCAATGCTGCAATTTATACACGTTGAGCATTCATCAGTTAATGAGGCAGGTCTTAACGACTGTGTTATTCTTTAAAACCAACCACCAAAATCATGTTATCAATCATTGCTTTGCAGTTAAAAAAAAAAGTACTTTGCCAAACGTTATGTAATATCTTGTTAAAAGCCACTAGTTTACAATGTTATATACTGAAGGGTCAATAATTTAACTTACATGTTAACCTTATCTTCGACAGCATAAGGCAGTATTTGTGAAGTTTTGTAAAATCTAATATCATAGGTCTCCATTCTGATTCTTGAACCAGCTGTTTCCGCTTGACCTTATCGTTACCAATTGTTATGCTATCGACTTGTGCAAGAGTAGCACATCTCGATGTTTCAAGATGTCCTTTTCTTAAGTTTGAAGGTGGTAGATCGGTTGTCACAACACAGGGTTGGAATTTTTCCCCAATTGTCAGACACGGCGATTCCAAAGTTTGAGGAATCTTCTTCACAGCTTGGGCTGCCTTTGCAGAATACTATAAAAGCGAACACGTAACAATTTTAATTTAATAACGATCACTTGCAACTTGGAGGGTTAATTGTTATACCTACCGTTGTGGTTATTATCTTGGAGAGAGGTAGACATGGCACGTTTCGACAAAATCTCGTCGTCGAGTACAAAATAAATATCATGATAAATTATTTCATGAATGATTGTTAACCGGTCCTTATCCGGAATTCGTAGCACATAATTGTTATTACACACAACACAGAACTGAAACGTAGCTTTCTCCTCCAATATTTTCTGTGAAAAATTCGACGACAGCAAACTTGCCGATCGTCCTCGGACGATCAAAATCCTGTCACATTACCATACCCATCTAACGTGCGTTAACATTTACATTGCATAACAGTAACCCACCTTGTTGTACCGTACTGTAAAAACCCTGTCAAAATGTACGAAATCGAAGGGATGCGAAGAGCAGACGATAAAAAGAACAGCCCTCGAGAAGAAAAATCGTGAGAAATGCTCGAGCAAATCGCAAACCGAAATCTTTCGAGAAATGTCACGTTTCAAAAAGTGAGGTTAGTACTGTCGAGTAAAAATACAAATTCTCGTTTGATTGGCCTATTTCATGCATTCGTATTAATATAATATGGAATGTAATCACGAATAAACCGATGAAACCAATCATAGACCGTTTTAGCGTTTATTTTCCTAGATTTATGTCCTCGTTTCTTCTCTAGAATTCATCCAATCAAATTTGCCAGAGAATTCTATTGGTCGGCATTAGCGGAGGGTTACACAAAGGGGTACAGTTCCTTTTGATTTTGGAACGCACCTGAGGTGGCCGGAGGCCGTTTAGTTCTTTTTACCGTATATGGTGAAAGCAGTTGGCGAACCATCTTTTCCGCCATGTTGGTAAGTGAGTTCCAGAAATTTCTAGTACCTTTAATCCGCTTTATAAATAGTGGTACGCTTCTCGAGTGCACCGTGGACAGTGAACAACAGTGAATGATCGAACTTTGAACAAGTTTTTTTAATAAGTACAAAATGTACCTTGACTACGAACCTGAAACGGTTTCGAATAACAATAAGTTGTGTACGAGCTTGGGGAAAGACTGTCACTGCCAGAGAAGAGGTAATACTTGAAATTCTACTTGCTTGGAAAAAATATACTTGTCGAAATCCGAATCGCTACCCAATGAAGTCTTCCTGAACTTTACTTTTTTATATCCAATCATGACTTATTTATAGAATTGAGAAATTTCTCTTGCGTTAGTTTCTTTTCCTAGTCGTATATATTGACGCAAATAATTGTGCAATGACCTAATTATTTATAATCAACATTAACGGTGATTATCTAGCACGGGAATGGACTTGGGACGAGAGTCTCATTTCCAATTCTGCAAAGTTGTCTCATCAGAATCTGGAAGTAAACTTTCATCCTGGATTCAGCAATGGCACCGCTGTGGTAAGGGCTGATAAATCTATGCAACCAGGACATCACCATTATTGGGAAATTAAAATGATGACACGCGTGTACGGTACCGATGTAGTAAGTCTCAGGCTATTGTAAAGGTGTGGTTTTTGATTACAGTTATCAATCTGATTTTAATACAAATTTCTTCAATTGTTTGACAGATGGTAGGAGTTGGGACAAAAAAAGTAGACTTGCATGGTAATCAATTTAAATTTTGCTCGCTGCTAGGCAGCAATAGCGAGTCTTGGGGATTCTCTTACAGAGGGTATCTTCAACATGACGGGCAGCAACAAGATTATCCTCCTGGTTTTGGTCAAGGCAGTATAGTTGGAGTACACTTAGATACCTGGAGGGGCACATTACAGTTCTTTTTAGACAGAAAGCCACTTGGTAAGTAATGCTTTAATATTGGTATTTCATTGATTCAGATGCTTTTGGATTCAATTTAATTACTGAATTTTATCATTTAGGAATTGCATTTACTGGCCTAAGAGGCTTGGAATTGTATCCGATGATAAGTTCCACTGCTGCCAAAAGTAAAATAAGAGTAACGTACAGTACTTCGATACCAGCATCACTTCAAATGGATTGTTTATCAGCACTGAGACCTATGCAGAAAGCATACCTAGCAGCTGAATTTCCTGCGTTAAGGTATCTTACAGAGTGTGTTTTCGCTGAAGTACTGAAGCGGGATGATGGTATGTTGTCATTGCATTTATCTTTAATCTACAGAAACCACGTAAAATTAATATTTTCAGCTATAATTAAATGTACCAATTTTACACTTTTTTAAACAGATGATGATGAAGACCAGCCAGCAGAACTATTCACTATTCTCGACGAATTTGACTATGCTTTAGTTGGATTCTCCAAGAAGAAAAGGCTGAAACTACTATGAGAATTGAGTATTCTCAGTGGTACACGTCCATTAATAATATAAAATGCCTTTATATATCTGATTTCATTTTATTTAGACAACAAATTGAACAATCCTGTCCGTTAAAAATAAATGTTTAAATTTAGAGTGTCAATCTATTCAGTAGACAGATCAGCGATGCAGGCAGATTATTTAATCTGTTCTCTAAATTAGCCAAATTGGGTTAGGATGTCATGTATGACACTTAACGGATTAACTAGAAACTATTTATTCAATTTCTTAGTAGTCTACACATTTTTTATAGTAATTATTATCTCAATTCCAGGATATCTTTACATGTACTTTCTTTAGGGTATGCTTGTGATACCTCATTCCAATAGTCGATGTCGATATGAAAATAGAATATTACTTGTAACTTTGCATAATCATGTATTTACAAGAGCCAGCCTCAAGAGTACAAGTTGTATCGAGTTCGCCTTTTTTACTCCTAAATAATCTAATATCTCTGTAATGATCTCTTCGATGACTTTCATTTACCATTTTAAAATATGGCAAGCTATTTGTTATTAAATAAATTTAAAAAAGAAACACTCGGTGTACTGTGAATGATAATTATAAGTTATGATTGATAAAATATCTTTTGATTACAGCTAAGTTAATTACATGGGTCACTGTTTTTTTTTACTATTTGATTGAGTCTTGCTGTTATCAGGTTTAGGACGTTTTCGATTTTTCAGTGTTATATCACTATTGTTTATTTTAGCGCAGAAGACAACTGCTTGAGCCCAACCTGCTAAAGGACCCCATAATTCACGTAGGTGTTCACTCACTTCTCCGTGTATTTTTGGAGTCACTGTTTTTTGTTTTACTAATTGAGGCATGTAGTATTTTTGAGCAATTTGAAATATATGAGTGTCCACTGGAATAGCTTCTAGATGACCCAATGACATTAAACAAATACAATCGGCTACTTTAGGTCCAACTCCTGGAAGAGTCATTAACTTGGCTCGAGCTTCTTGATAAGTTGCATTGTTGTCTTTGTGAAGTTCTAGTAACCACGAACGTCCCCCAAGCTTGTCTAAATGTTTTGCAGTGTTTGCCACATATGCAGCTCGATAACCAAAACCTTGTTTTCTTAGGGTACCTTCCACTTCAGGTTCCATCAATGCCTTGATAGACGGGAAGTTAAAATATTCAATCCCGTCAATGTCACATAATTTTTCACCAAAGAACCTGCATAGTTTCTCGATCATACCTGATATCCTGTAATTTAACAAACCATGATTTAAATATTTCAGATATAAAAAGAACAGGTTATAAACATTTAATTGAGTTTTAAAAATACGATTTATTATCCAAACTAATTTCATGGAAGAATTACCTATTAATATTATTGTTTGAACTGCAGATAAAGGAAAACAAGTTTTCGACCACATCTTGATCAAGAATTCTGACACCTGCAATGTTTTCACATAATTTCTGAAAATTTGAGTCCGATGACCTCCATTTTTTCAGATTCTTTTCTAACGAAGTGTCAAGTCGGAAATAGTTTGAGAGAATGCTAACATAATTTGTGCCTTTATTCGACGGATTATGTACCGCATAATGGAGATAGGCCTCATCCTGAGAGAGGGTCCAAACATATTCTTTAAAAACACCGCGATACTGTTTCCTATCGTCAGTTGGGAGCCACCTGTAAATGAAGTACTAATAAATAAACAAGAACGAGGCATCACTTTTTAGGTTAGATTCTTAACACGCGTTACAAAATGATACGTATCTATGTTTTCACATTTCCAGGCACTTACCTGAAACTCTGGCCTCCATTTAAGGTAATTCCCAGGTCCAGTTCTTTTGGAGTGCATAAAATTTGTCCTTTTAACATTTTCAATTGCTATACGTAGACGTTCATGCACCGTCGATTTAACTCTTGAGATAATGCAGATTTTCGTTCGATTTGTAGACTCCCGCGACATGTAAATCTTACCTAAACTTGAAATAACCATTCCATATAAGTTAGCAGACTCGACAGTGTCATGAATGGAAGAAATATTACAAGTACAGCTTGTTATTTATTCTTTATTTCTGACCGCGTGAAGATAACAGTTTCCTTGCATACCGCGCCAAGCGGTAACCATGGCAACTCCAATCCGTCACTCGCGGCAACGAGCCAATCAGGGAGCGCGGGATCCCCGCCAATTTTCAAACTTACAACTAATCTCTTTAATCACTCGATATATTAAAATTGACTTTAGTCACAAAGCTCTTTCGTTATACATTATTTTACATATATACAAAAGCGTGTAGCGACGCACATATTTTTGAGATGAAAAGTCGAATTCAATATTAACGTTCATAAAGGAAGTAAATTTAAGAATTCTTCGAAATAAATTATCTCGGACAGTGAACAATTACAGTCAAGTGCGGCCGATTTAGGAATGTCTGAAGTTGGAATACCAATATACATATCTGTAATCTATAATCATATGCACTAGTCTATTTACATCACTAGTAACCTACGCGTCTATTCGATTCATTTTCGTCTCTAATAAAAAGCTTGCTTTTTCCGAACTATTGGAATAGCGCAAAACTTGGCGCATTCCCGACGAAGTCACGGAAATTCATGATTTTTCGAAAGAGTCCCTGGAGTCAAGTCGCCTCACACGTGTACAATAAGACGTTTAAATACTTGGTACCTTAATTCCATGTAATTCTTTGGTAACAAACAATTATCGACTGTACGTAAGATTCATGAGAAGGGCTCATACAACTGAGCCCTCCACGAACATTACAATTGGCAATTATAAAATGTTCGATATCGTATAAATTTTATAAGACATATATATATATAAATTAATTAATTCGAGTCTAAACTCATAGATGTTCACTGGAAAGTACGATCACAATATTCACGCCTCGCAGGCTGAATAGGACTACCTTTTTCCTTTTCGCTTAACATTAAATCAATGATGAAGTCCAATGCCATCAGACGAGACGCATTAGAGAATTGTCACACCGAATGGTTGTTACCCTGAATAACACGCGTACATGCTAATTCGTGGCGCAACGCCGAGATAACCACTCGTGGGCATTGTCGGATATCGTAATCGGTTAATCGCAATATTGCTCCAGTATTGTCGAATAATGTCCTCGACGCTACGTACGTCCTACTTTAATTCTCATTACATAATAAGTACTTGAATCGATCATTTTGCAGCGCTATTCCCGCAGTGCTCTCGAGCCCTCTCGGCAGTCTAAACATATATTTATCAATTAATAAGCTACGTTATCTCGAAGATGAGCTTGCTTGCGATACTCATGCTTTTCGCAGGATCCCCACCAGGTTCTCCTCGCGCATACCTTCTGCGGCTTCAAGACGAAGCACTTGGTCTGAACGACGTTGAAGAAGATCTTCCCGATGAAGTTGGCCGAAGAGGTGCCAGCCATCTTCAGGCACGTCCTAAACCTGCGAACGCAAATAAATCATTTGCATCGAGCCAGAACAAGACAGTGCGAATAAACCGAGCTCAAAGTACTCTGCCCTGATTTCCAACGTATCCCGTACAGAGTTTACCCTACGGCATGATCATAGCGAGGCAATAACAATTAAACGTTCATTATTCACGTGTGTTTATAGAAAGGAAGGGATATCGACCACGTGTCATCCTGCCTGCCGGAAGAGACCTTCATCTCGAACGTAAATGCGTATGTAGTGCGCGAGCGACGTACTCTAATTGAATTTTTTCTTTTGCTTTTCATAAATAACCAGAAGAAAGGGCTGTACCGCTCGTCGCAGGCGCAGTGCATGATCGTCGAGATGCCCCAATTGAAGAGGCCATAACGCGTCTCGAAGGCAGGAATGTAGAAAGGACAGGCGGTGTCATGTCGACGACAGCAAGCATCGGCCGTGCCGAAACCGCCGAGATTCGTGTATTTCGTTGCCCGATGTCCTCGGCCACACCACTGGGTCCCAGGGATCAAAAGAAGTTCCCTCCGCCGCCGACTGCGACCCTGTCGCCTTCTTCTAGATCCCCGATGATCGCCAACCAGCCTCCGATGGTCCCTGCGATAATGCCGAGCGATTATTCAAGTCCAATTATTCAGTAAACCGAGACCCATTAAGAGTGCCGAATAGATTTAGGAAATAATTCAAAGTACTCTAAGTATTCCATTCCGCGTACGGAAGCGTAAACGCCTCCCTCTGGTACCAGAGAACGGAAAATAAGGATTAGTACCAACCATAGTACGGTAATTGTCATTTAGGGTCGAGCCGGTCGACGATCGCTGCACTTAATCTCGCTATCAAGGGAATTTCGGATAAATGGGGGAACTATTCGATGGCCTCTGAGCGTATTTCGGTATATAAGCTGTGAAAGTAGTAGAATAATCCCGCGCACCCCGGCGGTAACTCGATTTCCCCGAAAAATGGGTCGCTAAAGACCCCCTTGTCCATTACAGGGGTTAACTCTTTTACCGGCGATGGATCCTCCCGAGGTCGATACGCTCGCCGGGATTGATAACGAATTTCCGTGGATTTTTCTTTTTTATACCTCTATATTAAACCGAGCACCTTGTCCATGGATTGTGACGGTCGATTTGCATGATTACGATCGTAGTTTCAATTCGTAAGGTGCATTATTATTTTTTTTTTACCGTCGGAAGGACAAGGCGCATAGGAAAACAAACGCTCGCCGGGATTGATAAAGAATTTTTCGTGGATTTTCCTTTTTAATACCTCTATATTAAACCGAGCACCTTGTTCATGGGTTGTGACGGTCGATTTGCATGATTACGATCGTGGTTTTAATTCGTAAGGTGTATTATTATTTTTTTTACCGTCGGAAAGACAAGGCGCATGGAAAAACAAACGCTCGCTGGGATTGATAACGAATTTTCGTGGATTTTCCTTTTTAATACCTCTATATTAAACCAAGCACCTTGTTCATGGGTTGTGACGGTCGATTTGCATGATTACGATCGTGGTTTCAATTCGTAAGGTGCATTATTATTTTTTTTTTTACCGTCGGAAGGACAAGGCGCATGGAAAAACAAAAGGCGCCCACGAGGGCCCCCAACCGCGCGGGATTCACTTAGGCGCGACGTTTACGGCGCCGCCGAGCATTACCGGCCACGGACGCTGGAGAGTAATTAGCGGGGCAACTCACCTGTGACGATGCTGCTGGGTAACTAGATTGCGCGCACGTGACCTCACGTGGTCGCATCGATGACGCAGTTCCGCCGGCGGCGAGAGCCAGGAGAGCTCGGCGGCCGACCGCGGGTTTCCCCGCTCCGAAATTTCGACCCGAGCGTGGACGCTCCCCCGGCCGCCATCTTGGAAAATGGCGGGGCACGCGTCCTCCTCGGACCCGGAGAACGCGCCGAAGACGCAATCCGACGCGATGCCGTCCTGATAGATGAACTGCAGTTTCTCTCGCCTCCCCTCCAACCAGACCTCCCTCAAGGTGATCTCGGTTTCCCTGGAAATTACGGAAAGCCGTCCATTTTTGTCCTCAAAGTCCTCAGGTGAATGCGTACAGTTAAAACATTCCTTATATCACGCGCGGATTATCGTTTTGCGTACCTTGATTACAAGATTAAAAGCATTTTAGGTAATTTACGTAGGTGTGAAATGTTTTGGTCATGCGGGATTGGAGTTTCCTTATTTTCCGCGAGTAGTGCTCGCATCGTTCGATATACGAAAATCATGGTTAAAACTATTCATAAAATACATGCACCTTCGGCACGAGGGGTGAAATGATAAATTTCACGCCTCACCTGTAAGTATACATTTATGATAAACCCCCTAAAAAAATAATAATCTCGTTACAGTATATTTTTTCTTTAACAGCATACGCAAGTCATGTCGGCGGGTTCTGATAAGTTTTGCGATGTACCCGGAGCGACGGACAGGTATGAGTCCTTGATTTTGGTGATATTAATACATTTTCAATTTTTATAGAATTTCCTGCAGGCGTGCACAACCCTGAAATATCATTAGGAGCCCCACAGCCGGGTACTCGGTCGAAAGATCGAGATTGTCCGGGCTCATCTATCACGCTTCGCGGCTCTTCCGCCATCGGCGCCCGCGTCGTCGATAATCATTCACGGAAGATTAAGTACGTCATCTAGCCGACTACGTGGCCTCCCCGAATCGGCAATTATTCCCGGATCGACGCCTCTTCTTATCTCCTGGCCGATAACGACTCTCCCTGCAGTTTTGGCGGCGCTATCGTGAGATCTCTCGCTTTCGCGGAATCATGACTCGACCTTGCCGGAAACATTGTACGTACGTGTAATAAGTTTCCCCGGTAATTGAATTCCCGTTCGACGCCGGATTTCGTCGTTATCACCGGTTAGAATTACGTGTCGATTCGGGACTCGGTGAGTAGCTATGCGACGAAAATACAGGGAATCACGTACCGACGTTACATTAACGCGGATTACGATTACATCACCGGCGCAACCTCTCGATAACCGTTTCCTCGAGGCCAAGTGCGAGATTCCGAATAACCTCGAACAGTCGGGGACCAAAGAAATTGCGATAATCGAGGGTCGCGTATCAGGTCGACGTCGGCTCCGGGGTCGCGGACAATAGTGTCGACAGATGGCTCTAACGAAAATGAACAAATCGGCGTATAAATATCGTAGCTCGGGTTGCAATGTCTGTAAATCCCTAATTGGCTTTATCGTCGAAAATGCGAGAACGTATCGTTGTCTGTACGAGCGAGATTAAACCGCGAAACGAGGATTGCGTTCCCTACACCGAGAGAAAAATTTCATCGAACCGGATAAATATTATCTTAATTAAAGGAACAATGATTTCACTCGAATGAACTCAATTGAAAGGGATGCAACGTTTCCTGGGAATCGTGGCAATTAATTTCAGTTAGTTCGAGTAAAATAATTATTCTTCGAATCGGCAGGATATTTTTTTTTCGAGGCTATGATTCTTACTTTCTCAAGGTAGCGAGGCGACGAGTCGAGTCATTTATCGACTCTCGATTCTCGAATTCGAAAACCTTGTCGACTCTAGCAAGCGAATATTCGATTTTGATCTCATCCTCGTCCTTGTAGCTCGCATTCGCGCCGATTTATCTCGAGTAGATTCGATCCGTTCGAGCCCATCGAGTCGAAATATTCGACCGATCGCGTTTCTACTCTTCGTTCGTTCTGCTCGACATTTTTTTGCTTGGGAAGGAGTAAAAGGGCGGTTCGATCGTGAGATCTCGCGCACCACCACCGAGAGATAAGTGCAAATCTCGGTCCGCGGTTTCGGAGGTCTCGGTCTCTCTCCTCCTATTGGAAAAGAAAGGGCAAAAATGGAGTTAAGTGCAATCCGAGGGTCCGCGGTCGCGGAGGTCCCGCTCGTATCCTCGTGAGAGTCCCGACAGATGAGGCGCAGCCTCCGCACCCCTGGACCCACGGCCTCGCTCGTCGATCCTAATCTTTGCTTACTTAACTCGAAGCTTTCCGGCTTAAAACCTCGGTCGGCTTAAGCGGTCACCACCGGCCTCCCGGTCGATGCGATTGTTTTTTCGAGGACCCCCTGCGCATTCCTGCACGCGACCCGCGACCAGGGGAACCCTTTTCCCCAAGACCCTCTAGGACCCCGTGACCCTGGTCCTGCTATTTTCCTGGTTGCGATAAAAATCTCGAAGATCAAGGGAAAAAAAAAAAAATTATCTCAGCCCGGCAACTCCCTCCGCCACGGTAAAAACACCGAAAAAATGTTAAATCAAGCCAGATTCCTCGAGGAATTCGACGAAGTCTCGGAGGCACTTAACACCGACGTTATTGCCACGGGGAATGACAAATCGTTGCGATTAATCCATACATTTAGTTGCATGATTTTCCTAATGATGCACAAGTTCAATCGTCTTTTTAGGTGGACGGTTTGGGGAGAAATTCGGGAATGGCAGAGTGGAGGAAATCGGTGTCCCTGGAATGAGACTCGGACGTACCCCCAGTCGACGACTGTCTCCTTCGCACAGAGCCCCTCCAATTCGATGACACGCTCCAGTTCTCCGTCCCGCGGAACTCTGGTTACCGACAGGACCCTTATCGACGTCCCGCCGCCGGAAGATCCGTAATCGGTGGAATTGGAGGCGCCGAAGAAAGGTCTTTCTTGCCGGAGAGCCCCGGCGAGGGAAGCCACCAGAATCAGCGCCAATGCCAGCAGCATCGGGCCAACGATTCCGAAGGGCTCGCCTCTTTTTCCCACGATCTTCACCGATTTCCGATTTTCACCCCCGCCTTCCAACACCACCGGCAGGAAACATCTGCAACACCGTCATTCTCGTTACTCTCGATTTTCCTCCATTCCCTTTATTTTCTCTTTTTTCACGTCTTTTCTCCTCCAACTGGCGCAACCGTCGCGATAGTTCTCCACTATAAATCGCAGCGATGGTTCTTCACTATTAATCGTAGCAATAGTTCTCCACTATAAATTGTCGCGATTTTGATAAACAGCGGAGTTGGTGATGTTTGCGCTCCGAGTATTAGAAACCGTGAGAAATCGCGATTCAGGGAATGGATCGATCGGCCGGGCATTTAATAAAAAAATCGGTCTTATCAGTGCCCCACCCGACACCGAACTTTCGTTATTAAGTATCGAGTTATTTTTCTCGGTAACGTTTTATCTTTATAGTTAATGCCGAGGGAGTTATCGTTCCAGGAAGGTTCGATTCAAGGGAGGCGGCGAATCGTGCGATTAATATCGTCGCGATTTCGTTAACGACAGAGCTGTTGATCTTTGCACTCCGAATATTAGAAGCCGTGAAAAATCGCGGTTCGGGGAATAGGATTCAACAATGAAATTGGTCTTATTTGCGCCACACCGGATACCGAGCGTATATGCGATTATTACCGGTACCGATTAATACCGTCGCTATTCCTCCACGAACTGGAACATTGTAACGAGTAAGCGCTTCCCGAAAGGGAGAGAATAAGAGATGTAATAGTGGGGAATTCTACGTAGAACGTAACGAGCACTCGAAGGGCTTGGTGGGAATTAACCACTGGATTGAAATAGTCAGATCTTCCTCTTTCGCGGGTCTTTCGGCGGCAACTTACGCAAAGGAGAGCGACGCCCAAGTGGAGTAACAAACCGCGGACATATCGGCGAGAATCGTGGAGCGTTCACGGTGCATTGGGTGCTCAGACTGCGGACTCAAATCCGACCCTTAAAGCACAGCCATCCACGTGACAGGCAGGAACAATCGGTCCCTCTCGAGGGCGATTTTCCCCCGAGTGTCCGCAGTCCGAGCGCCATCCTACCACCGAACCACCCCGAGCCACCAGCAAGAAACCGAGAAAAAGAGTCCTAGATGACATTCAAGTATCGCGGATCTCGCGGGAAATTTAAACCGCCGAAATCCCGGTGAAAGGTCGAGAAGAGTCCTTTGAGAAGAAATCCAAGTAACGCGAAAAACACTGACAAGGGACCAAGAAAAAAAAAGCCCCTCGAAAGGAAATCCAAGTAACGTGGTCCTCGCAGGAAATTCAAACCGTTGAAATACCGGCGAAAGATCGAGAAGAGCCCTTCGAGTGGAAATTTAAATAATGCGAAAATATTGCGAAATGCGTTGGAATGAAACGAAATACCGGCGAAAAATCGAGAGGAAGAGACCTCTCCGAGGAAAGGAGCGGCGCGCGTCTCGCGGGAAGTTCAAACCGCGAATGCGGCCCTGGCACCCTCGGGGCTCGAAGTTACCTGAGGCCTCGCCGGGCTCCCTCGCGATTGGTCGATCCGCGGGTCACGTGACGCCGGGCCTCGACCAATGGAAGGCGCGCTCGCGACTCGCGGGACTCGCGGCCCGCGCGGATCGTCGACGGTCGGCAGACGTCGGCCGAGGAGCGCCGAGAGCGAACGACACCTCGAAGGCCGTGCGGCCGGAGAACTGGCTCGTCGAGCCGGTGGACCCCCCCTTAAATACTCCCCGAACTCCAACGACCCGGTCCTGCCGACCGTCCGGTTCACCTACTACTACCCCCGGCCGCCCGACTGCCCCGCCCCCCGCGGCCGATCTCGGTACCGACGACTGGTACTGGAGGAGAGAACGCCCCGGGGGTTAGGATCGGTTCTATGAACTTGGTTAATTTATTTCATTCGTTTTATTGACTTATTCCCCGTAATTCATGATATTCAAATAATACATGCAAATCGTGTCATTCAAATGATAAACGCATTTGACTTAATTCATGTAATTCATATCACACATTTAATTCATTTGATTCATCGCCAATTTCTCGTGATTTCGACGACGGCTTATCGCAGCCCGGCGAAAGCGGACGCGTTATCATCGAGGCCGGTGGTCCCACGATCTGGGAGAGAGAGGAGCGACAAAACACGGAGATAGGCGCTATATTAAGAGCAGGAAATGGCGCGATCGCCAAATCGGAGTTATTCCTTGACGGTGTGTTACGTATGAGCGTGGATCGAGGAGAAGTCGACTTCGGCGACCCCGCGATAGGAAGAAAGGAGTCGTCGGTTGCGTTCGATCTCCACCGGTGAGGGAATTACTCGCTCCGGGAAGAATGGCCGATAAAAAGGCGTCGCGGTGTCTGGCATTGTGCTCCCGTGGTTATGACTCCGGGGCGGACCGAGGCCGGAGGCGGATGCGAGATCTCTGGAGATTACGGGGACCCTAAGTGACCAAGGGACTTCTTTCACCCTCGGCACTCCAGTCCTCCATCTTTCTTGGGAGCTGAGTCGATGATTTCGACTCGTTAAACTCGAGTCGACTCGCGTCGCTTTTAGCGTAACTCGAGTTATCGGTACGAGCGAGTGCATTATTAGTTACTCGAGTCGTTACTCAAATCGTGGTTATTAAATTCGTTATTCGAGTCGTTTCACTCGAATGAAGGAACTCGTCGCGTTGTTAACGTTTATTCGACTCAGTCGATTTTCATTGACTCGTACACCTAATGATAATTGCATCGCGTTTACATCGACATTGCCGCCGCAAGATGCCTCGAACTCTACGCATCGTCGCGCCGTAACTCTCTCGCGCGCCGAAAAACTCGAGAGCCTCGATTATCATATAAATTGTGCTCGAAGGGGCCGTTAAAAACGCTCGCAAATTCCGGAGCGCGGCCGAGGTTAATCAGAAATTGATCGGCGTTAACGAGGCGTACCGGTGGAGGTCCGAATTCCTCGAGGGCCCGGGAGGAAGAGGGCTCGGATGTCCCGTCGTTCCAGGCCCTCGGCCGAAGCCTATAAAAATTAATTAGCCCTCGCCGAAGGAGGACCGAGAACGGTTCCAGATTTTAAAGACCTCGTCGGACGAGGTTCAGGTTCGGCCTAGATCCTTCGGGAACTGTTCATGAATTTTCTGGAGCCCAAAACACCTAACCTCCCGATTACCCCTCGACCGGTGACGAACAAACGCGAGACTATAATTTCTCGCTCCGAAATGCATTTGGCTCGAAACTGCCGAGTCGCCCGATCGGGATCAAATTTGCTCCTCACTAGCTTGGACGTCCTGTCGATTAATCGATGCCCTCGAGTCTGGAATTAATCCCGGAAGGATGCGGCAAAGCCCTCGCGATCATCGCCTCGGACGAGATTTTTTTCTACGACCACCAGGAACAGAGGAATGGAGGCATTGTCCTCTCGACTCGTCCTGGCTTGTCCAAGAATGGTCCCTCTCGGTGCACCGCGGTCAACCCGGGCCATTGTCGCGAAATAATGCCCCATAAATCGGCATCGACGCCGTGGTCGAGGGCCACTCCTATGGCGAGTCTTCCTACAAAATGCCTCTCCTCCGGTGCCTCCTGCTCCTCGAATTTGTCCCATTTCCCCGGAACTCGAAAGGGCGCCCCATGGTGAACGGACTCGCGTAAAACGAATGACTTCTTCACCCGAGGGTCGACGAAAGAAAGACGCCCTCGGAGGCGGTCGTCGTCGGCATCCTCTTCGATTATTTCCCCCGCCGTGGATCTCCGCCCGTAAATATATGCACATATATTCGGCCTCTCCCTCTCCTCCTACAGGACCCACCGGGGCGATCGTGAGTCCTCCTAGGAAGGGAAAATATTTTAACAACGTCTCCCGGAACACCCGGACTCCCTCTGGAACTTCTTCCCCTCGCTTTCGAGCTCCTCGACTCGCTGCGAGCTGACCAGCCCCGGGTTTCCTGAGAGGATAAATAAAGAAATCAAAAACAAGGAGGTGCGAGCGGACCAAAAGTAAAATCCACTTTAAAGTATTTTCTTAAGATGGCGGGGTAGAAGCCCGCCTAGAATGTTCTTACCTCGTTGTTACGGTATTTGTACCTACCAATTCGAAGACGCAGCTCTTTCCCTCGATCAAGGGATGCCATATCGTTAATTGCGATCTGAAGATAGTCATCCGCTGATCGGATGCTAAGAGTGGCTACCGATTTAGAACTCCGAGATCGACTGGACCGCCCGGCATGTGAAAGTCAATGCACCGTAGATGAAAATAGATTTACGTTACATCGGCGGATTGCGAGACGGTGTGCAAAGTTACGGAAATATACCGAGACAGGGCGCTGGCGAGCGATCAGGGAGCAGGGCTTAGTAATTAAAATACCCTACCTAATTTACGTAATTTTTTACGGTAAATTACTAGATATTCCATATTACAAATTTCATACGTGATGTAAATTTCAAGAACGTGGGACTCTCTGCAGTTCCAATTCCTGATACGCTTAAAATTCCAGATTTTCCATGGAATGTATGGAAAACTGAAATGTGCAAGCCTGGATCTTTTCAATGGTTTACTCCTACTTGCCACTATTCTTTATTCCTTACTTTTTTTTCTTTTCTCTAAAATGTTTAATCTCAAGTGATGTATACTTTGACCACTGAAGAAGTGAGGTTACGGTACCGCTATCTTTGTCGGGGAATTTATTATGCATTTTCCTTGGATTTTATGTAAAGTACTTCCCTTAAATATTTTATGTAAAGAAACCTCGAATAACGCGTCACCCCACAACCCTGTCGGGGAGTTTCTAGGCCGACCTCTGGCGGCGGCGAGTCGACTCGCGGAATTCTAACCTCAAAACGAGGCGCAGGAAGGAGGATGAGCGAAGGCATAAAGGGCAACTGCGTTTCGAGAGGATACTATAAACGAAAACGTCACAGTCGACGCCAAGTGGCTCCGTGTACGAGGTCTTTATGGTCAGCGTTCACCTCCACGTAACAATCTCCCTAAGTTATGGGGAACGGAGAGGTTATGTTAGTCGAGCTCGCTGCCGGGAAATAATGGAGGCACTGTTCGCGCCGAGACGGCCGACCGGCTCTAACGCCGCGGATGCTAACGAGGCTGCGATTTTTAAAGCATATTTAGCGATTCTAAATGCGTGCGAGATCTTCCGCGCCTGCGCCGGATAACCTGTTAATCCTCGGATTATTCGGGTCATCTTCGAGGCGGCCATCTTGCCGAGTCATGTGACCCCCTCCGTGTCGTTTCTTAAGATAAGCAAAAGTAAAAAGTGCAAAAGTAGTCGAGTACCATTTGCATAATCGCCCGATTAGTGCCCTAGTTATCGAGAGAAGGACAATTTAATGCGCTGATATGGGAATATTCTATTTCAGGTGACTTTTTCAAGTGAAACTTCATACATCGCCGTGAGTTCGCACGTTAAGAAGTTGGAGTGCAACGGAAAGTGAGACATTTGTCTTGTTTATTTTATGTTTCAAGTGAAAGGAAAATATATATATAAAGGAAGGATTAGTATAGAACGCGCGCGATGGCTAGACACTTATATTTCTTATTTTGGCGCATGGTAGAGAAATATGGAACCATCTCGAGGTTGCAGATCGTGAGGTTCCCTTCTTTCTTCTATCCTCTGCGAGATAACCCTCTTTCTCTCTTTCTGTCCCCCTTCCTAGGTTTCGAGTTCCGCGCGACTCAGGAGGCTCTCAGGCCATTCAACGTTCACGTCGCTCTTTTCGCGACGATTGTTAGCGGCAATGTAATAATTGCGTAATTTCCCAGGCCGCCATCGCGACGAGAGGGTAAGCGTCGTAAGTGGCGGACGACGCAAGGAGGGTCGTCGCCGTCGTCGACGCCGTGAGAGTTACCGGGGTTACGAGTCCACCGCGAGATCGAAAACCCGAAGAGTGAAATCGCCCAACCTCGAAAAAAGACATAACAGAGAGACAGTAGTATCGCAAGCCTCAATAGAAGCCAAGAGGCAAAGTCAATCGGCCCTCCGCGATTCAATCCCCGAAAAGATTTGTCAGCTCTTCCTGGGCGCCGAGTCGGCAACCCGGGAAATTACAGCGGCCACATTGGACGCCGTCATAAAGGGCCAGAATCGGAATGGGCGTAAAAAAGTCCAGGTGTTGGTTCCCGCTATCGCCGAATACAATGCGACTTAATAGAGGACCCACGGAGCATTAATTATTGAAGAAAAATTGATAACAGGGCAGCGGACCGGTACCGCCGCCGCCATCTTGGAACAAAGATGGCGCCTGGGAATCAATCGAGCCGAGTGACGCGCACGACCCCTAATCTTTTGTTTCGGCTTCAGGCGGCCACTTAAGATTTCTGCTCCAGGAAGTTGTTATTCCCGTTTTCGATCTCGCAATGGTCTCGAGCACGTAATTCTGCGAGTCGGGAACTCCGAGACGGCGACGACCCTTCTTGCGTCCTCCACTTATGGCACTTACCCTCGTTCCAAGATGGCGGCCTCGAGTATCGAGCAATCATTACGCTTCCGAATTAAAACCTGTTCCAAGCACCGATTTAGAGGGCTATTTAGGAAAGTGGGATGCAAGGTGAGCAGGATTTTCTTCAAATTCTTAAATGGAAAGTATATTACTCGTGAAAAGGAGGACTCGCGTACGTTACGTTCCGGTAGATTCGTTTACGGATTTCACGCCGCGCGGGATCGTCATCGTCGTTAATTGGAAAAGGTCGAGAGCCGAGTCGTCCTGTCGGCTGGTTCCGTCGAGGAAGGAGGCCCGTCAAAATAAATTTTCCTTTCCCCGTCCTTTTTACCCCCCGCTCATCCTTTGTGCGCGTCTTGTCCTCTTCTTGCAGACGTCCTTCCGTCCCGGCCGAATCCGAGGAAACGTCCGGCGCACGAGCCCTCTCCAAAGAGGAATTCCGACGAGAATGCCGGCTGATTTTTCGGAAACGAGCGGCCAAAGAGAGCGGTGGAAATTCAAAGATTCCGATCTCCTTATTCAGGAAAACGACGCATCTCCTGTAAGGACCTGATGCGAAGAATACCCAATTATTCCATGAATGGGAACGGCCGAGCCTTTGAGGTTAGTCAATTGGGATTAATTAATCAATTGCTAAGGAATAAAGGTTCGTTCTCAAAGATTAATCATTTTTATACAGGTATGTCTAATCTACTATGAGGTCTAGTGTCGATGGAAACGAGGACGTCCGTACTGAATATATATATTTAAAAAATTCGCAATGCACCCCCCGGTATACAGACATGTTAATTGTCGACGTATCCTGCACCGACGATGAATACTACACCGGAACCTGGCGGAAACGCCGGAAAATGTGGCGATAATTCAATGGACCGATAATTCATCGTGCATTCGTTGCCATTGAGGGGCACTCCCCCCCCTAGTTGGCCCTGAATTTTAATTCACTCGATAATTCCAGATTTTTGCGACACCGAAGTCTGGTAATTATAAAATATTTACAAAGACCTCTTAAACCGTGTCCTTAACACGATACCAGAGAATTAAGTCCATCGCGATTACGAGCGAATAGGCAGAAATTTCCCTTTCGACCAGGAAACGGCAATCTGGCAGCTTTTTGGAAGCCTCGCTTTGAAAGAACCCTCTGTGGATTTTTCCTGAAAGCAGTCGCCTGGTGCCGCCTCGAATACATGAGACCGGTCTCTGCGAATAATCCGGGCCGCGATACAATTCGATACTAATTGATTTTTACGACAGGAATATATTAACCGTGAAGATCGGTTGATGACAGAGAGTGCAGATGACACTATGACGAGCCATGCATGACGCCCCTTTTTCAGGGCCGCAGCAGAAGGGGGACGCCACTTATTTTCGCCCCTGGATCGAGTTTCGTGGGCAAATTTCTTTCTTCTCTCCCTCCTCGTCATCGAAATCCCCGAATTCGTAAGTCGCTGCCACCCTGGTGAGATATACCCTCGATGAAGATATTTTTTTTTTCCTATGACCAAGTGTCGGTAGAGAAGCCGCGAGTAATTCTTTCTCCTTCCATTCGCAGAGTGGCGGTGTTTGTGAAATAATGGCGTCTCCAGGCTCGACCCTGCGTACGTCCCTTCCAGGCGAGACCTACATTGAATTATTATAACCATCTGCGACTCGAGAGCGCTCCGACGAGAGGAACCTCTGCCCCTCCATAGATCAAAGCGTCCACCAAGATAGGAAACCGATTCCCAGGTGGCGCACGCCGAAACGCAGATTAAAGACCAACTCGCGCCGCGTTTTCCTCCCCGATGCGGCGTAATGCGTAGCGATTGCGCTTACACTTGGGATTCCTTTCATCGGGATAAACGAATCATCAGGAAAGCCCTCTTACATTAACGACCCGAAACGAGGGTAGGCGTCACGCATCGCGTGAATCAGGTTGGTGGTTCTTCGATAAACATCGTTGTATAAATTGCGCTCTACGTTGTACGTTGAGTGTCCAAATTATTGAGACGATTCTTTTTTTTATTATTTAGGTACTCAACAGTGGGACCACATTTCAAGGAACTGCAAGATATAGTGTGTCAGGTTGAGTTTTGCTGTAAGAGACTGACGTCGTTACTGGAGGGTATTTCTTTTAATAACCTCGATGATAATTTAATGGTTGATTATTTTCTACACTACCTTGCAGAGGGTACCTTTTTCGGGGCTTGGGTTAGAGGCTGCGGCGAAAACGATTTCTAATTATCCCTGGAATAATCTATAGGCACCGCCGCAGGCGATGACGAGGCCGAGACGATTTCGCGCATCGCCGATGTCGGCTTTAACTTTCCTCGGAACTTTCCTCGGAGAAGTTGGAGCGTCGCGTAATTTTTCGGCGATCCGAGCGAAGTCGTCCGTCGAGCTGATTGGACGAACCTCCCCCGGTTTCCGTTGGACCGGTTCCACCGGAAATAACGTCCATGGCCACGGGCTACGTCTCCGGCCGGACCGGCTCTCACGGATCGACGATCCTCATTAGGTAATCATCTTTTAATTAACTCCCTGGAAGAATGTAAGCCGATAGTTTCGACCCTTCGACGGGGATTTCTCTCCATGGCGGGCAAAGTGTACAGGGTGTGCCGGTAACTCTATTAAGGGGCTCCGATCGTTAATTCCAAAGGCCTCTTTCGATCCCTTTCCTTACGTGAAAGTATCTCAATTATGTACCCGGCTCGATGCGTCCCACGAGTTTACACTCGAAAATTAATTGGGGGCTAGAATTACCTCGCCCGGCGCAAAGTCTCCCGAAATGTGTTCCCGTTCCTTTTCCAGAGATTGATTAAGGTCTGGTATCGAAGTCTCCAATCGGAAGGGAGGATCTCCGTGTTCCGATCTCTGTATCGACCTCCAAGGTGCTCCAAAAAGCGGCGTTACCACTTTTCACTCCTCGGCTCCTGCATCGTTATCCGTTCCCTGGAAAAACGTGAGTTCCACAAAAAAAAAAGTCGCAACTCCTCGCTCGCCGAAAGATTCTTCCCTCGAGAAATCGAACGGACCATAAATACTCGTATTAACCCTTTTGCAGTCAACCAGCGGAGCCATCACGACTCTCTTTTAACCTTAATTTCACAATTCAACAATTCAAAAACCATATATCCACAAATTTCCCAAAAATTCCACCTAATTCCCGATAATTCTCCCATTCATTTCATTCGATCTCATTTATCTGAAACCTTAATATCGAAATATCGTTGCCGAATCTTCTTCGCTAATTCCTGTCCTGTAATAATTCTTTCATTCATGTCATTCCATCACATTTCTTTAAAACATTCCTAATAGAATATTCTCTTGACGAGTCTTCCAGTTAATTCTTGTTAGTTATTAAATTTATTTCATTCGAGGGAGAATTTGAGGCTCCGGACGTGAGTCGAGGCAAAGCGCTACAGCGACGCAGTAGAATTCTCGAGTCGAGGAAAGAGAGGGACTCTCGCTAATCTTTGATTAATTCCGTGAACAGCGCCATCTACCATCAGAGGGCGGCGGGGAGAGGAACTGCAGCGGACGTCGGAGTGACCGATAGCAGCCGATGGAAACGAATCGCTCCCCACGATCGGAGGGGGGCACGTGCGAGGGGCCGGAAGGGGGAGAGGAGGTGGAGGGATTGGGACCCGCAGGATGGCCAACAAATCGGGACGCCTGTTTGACGGCGTCTCGGCGCACGGCGACGCCGGTATCGCGTTCACGGTCCGCTGCCTTCGGGATTCGGCCTCCTACACCCCCCCATGGGGAAGGAAGGAAGCAAAAACCGCCCCTCGACTCGCACCCCAGTTAGTCGATGAACAGCACGGCCACCTGTTTCTCCGACTGCGAGTATGTCTACATGCTGAAGAATAGAATAGAATAGAAGAATAGAGGGTATCTCATATTTATCTATTTTCTTGTAATCCATATTTTTCTAAAGGGGATTTTTTTTAGGGAAACCTCAGAACGGGGAAATGGAGGAAATTCGAGGCCAGGGAACGGTATGGTCACTAGTTTCTGTGACAAAGGGTTTTTCTACATGCCGAAGAGCTGATCGTTGGTGTCTTTTGGTATCTAGGTGTTTCTCATTAAGGTTTTGTTTTTTAGGAGAGGTCCAGGAAGAGGAATTTCATACGACGGGAGGAATATCGATGACCAAGGGTTTCTGTACGTGCTGGAGAGTGGATCGTTGGTGGCTTAATTTTTGGTATCCACATTTTGCTTTTTTCTTTCCTTAATTCGTTTCATTTTATTTAAGGGAAATCACGGAAAAGGTGGAAACGGAGGAGCAGAAGTCATCCGGCGGAGGGACGAGGCATGTATGGAAATTGCTTAACTGGACAAAGAGCGATGGGCTAAGTGAAAGTGAGGGGTCTCTTGTGGAAGGAGAAGTCCTTGAGAGAAGAGGCGAGGTCTCTGTCTCGCGCTCGATAATTCGAATGTCTCTTTTGAAATAAGTGGCGAGCGTTTTATCGCACCCGCTCGGCACGTTGTTCGCCGAGTTGCGGTCCGCGCCTCTTTCGCGGATCGACGGGTTTTTCTAGTAAACGATACATATGTAGACTAAGTGCGAGCATAAGACGAGTCTGTCTCCTCTTCGTCGAGTAGAAGACCGCGGCGTATCTGTATTTTCCTTTTTTTGTCCCCGCCGTTTTCAGCGGCGATTTTCAAGCGAAATGCTCCTAACGCTAAAATTCCTCCTCGACGTCCATAATCGAGCGACCTAGATTAGATGATTTTTTGGCTAAAACTTGATGTGAAGTAATGGCGAGTCGATGACGCGAGTCTGCGATTAATCGCGAGTGACCTCAGGAGAGGACCTTTCGCGGTGCGAGTTTCAGCCTCGCTTTTTCCCGGGGGTCGGATAACAGGTGGGGAGAAAAAGCTTAATTCGCGGTTCGCTCGCAAGAATCCGTCGTATCGCGACGCATTGGCTTTCCGCCAGGCATCGGGTGCGCCATTAACGAATGGGCGCGCTTATCAGTTGCTGACTTCGCAGTACCGAGATGACCGGCCGAGCGATGGCGGCGCTTCCGTATCCGCGATTCCGGAAGCCTAGGGAGGTCCCACCGCACTCGTAACTCCCTAGATACGAGGCGTCGGTCAGAAATCATCTAACGCTCATTGGGCGTCGACGGACTCTCCTATCTCTGGTATCGGTTTCTCAAAAGCGATAGACAGAGCGATACAGATCGCCGCTTTAATCGATGCAACAAGAAAACTTAACCGTTTCAGTGCCGTGCCCGATATATCGTCGTTTCCTGTCGGCGCTAAAAGGGTTAAAGGAAATAGGACGTCCTAAAAATATGTACATAAAACGGAAAACCGACATTCTATTTATTGAAACTCGATCATGTACGTTGGATAATTAAAATGCGTTACAATCAATGTCGGATGGAAAACACGCCGTCCGTTTCTAGTTCCCTCGGCGTATTTTCCGCTCTTGACCCGAGAGGTTAATCATTAGCGAGGGCAATTAGCTTGATCAATCGGCAACCCGATTGAACGAGTGACGCGGAACGTAACGTAATCGCCGGCGTAATTTGAAAAGCAAGGCATTTCGAGGCGATTACCGGCGCCGCGTCGGTACGCCTCCATCTTACCGGCCGATTTTCGAGGAAATAGTCAGGCGTCTTCCTTACCGACGCGTCTTTGCCGGCCCCTCGTGAGTTACGCGCGCGCCCCGTGTGCAGCACATGCGTGGTTACGGTCACACTTCGTGACATATTCGCGGTGCAAACGAACCGTCCGAATCGTTATCAACGCGAGGCCCCTTCACCCCGCGCCTTTAGAGTCGGCCCTGAATAATTGATTGTCGGAGGGCCAATTATAGGTTATCGCGTGCGTCGAGTTGGCGCCTTTTCCGCGGCTACGTCGCTCGAGGTCCGGCCTAGAAAGGGCGGGATTTCTTCTCGCTGGGTGTTCGTCTCGTCCCAAGTTTCGGGCCGATCGGGTGCCCTGAACTCCTGGAGGATCGAAAGACCGAGGTGAAGACGCCGGGCGCCTCGGCTCGTTCAAACATGGCGGAAGGATCCTCGGCGACGGGGGCGCAGTGCTGCCACCTGCGGCGGTGCGGAAGTCGCGTAGTGACGCTACCTCTGGCAGCTTGCTCCCTCCAAAACGGCGCGTGCATTGGCAACATTGTTTTTTGGTAGTTTACAAATAAAATGGCCGATATATGAGGCTATTTTGTATGGAGGACTGGGATATGCGATTCCGTGGGATTAATGAGGCTCGGGGGTCCGCGGGTGAGCGCTGAAGTGTCGTGTCCGCGGGAACGAAGGCCGGCGAGGTGCGCGCAGCGCGGCTGAGCCCGTGGGAGTGCCGCGGGACCGAGGTGGAGGTTGTCTCCCTCCAGGAGCCGCGGACGCCAAGGGGCCCCGAGGAGCGAAGCGCGGAGGCGACCGCGGAGGACGGCGCCCGAAGGGCCCGCGAGGTTATCTCGGCCCGGTCCGCGGAGAAGGCCGAGGGCGCCGAGCGCGTCGCGGACGACGACGGCGACCCGGTCGACCGCGCGGACGGGCGGCACCTGGACCCGCCAGCGCGGCCCGAGCCCCCACGGCGGGAACGCGGTAGGCAACTTTCCTCTCTCTTGCGAGCGAGCGGGCGGCCGTCTCGACCCTGCTCGACGCCGGTGCCAGGCGCCACGAGGTCCTCACGGATAATGGTTCTTAAGGTTTGCAGGAGCCGGAGAGCGGAGCGTTCGGCTAGCGGCGCCAGCGGGGAGCGCCCGCCGGCCTGACTCGGGGGCGGGCTCGGGTGAACGCGGACCACCGGAGACACAGGGCTCCCGAAGGATCGGTTCGACTCGGGCCCTCGGGGCAGATATGATACCCAGTGCCGTCCCCCTCCGCCGAGATACTGGAGCGTGACGGGTTCCTCTCCTTGGAGCCGCTCAAGATATTCCCTGAGGAGCGGTTCGACGTAGTGGAGCGGTCTGGCACGGACGATGCGCTGACCACAACCCAGGGGCGTACCACTGGCGTGGCCTGCCGGAACGGCGACCCCTCCGTCGCTACCCTGTCCAACATGTGCACGACCCCTGGCAATGCGGGCACGGGCTTCGGCTATGCTTGGTCCTTCGGAGGACCGGGCACCGAGACCCGTGAGAACGCCCAGGGTGACCTGACGACCAATATCGGTTACGCGGTCAACAATAATCAGGACCAGGGCTCGAGTCAGAAGATACAGGTGGACGTCAAGCCGGCCAAGGTGACGAACAGTGCTCACCGCCGGCCCATGTTTGCCATGAATGAGAGTTGTCAGCAGACTCCGACGACGCATCACGGTCACACGGGAGCGCACAATCAAACGGCGCACGGGGCTCACGTGCGCACCAAGAAGCACCACGACGTCTTCGCCCTGACCTGTGACAAGGGTGGCTGCAATTGTGACGCGGCTCATCCCACGCCGCCTCCTTCGCTGTTCTCCAATACTTTGGTCTTTACTACCGCTGACAAGCACGCCATGAGCAAACACTTCATGACGCCCCTTGGCCCTCTCCAATTGACTGCCGAAGAGTGCAATGAAATCCTCATGAAGAGGGCTGCCGCGGCCTCGAACCAGGCCAATGCCAATAACGTGGCGGCCAGTCAAACCGACACGACGGCTCACTTTGGACACGTTCTGACGCACGTCAATGCTACCCAGATCGAGACCAAGGTGAAGCAGCAGCAGGATATGGGCAGTCAGGTGCGGGTGCCAAAGGAACGGCCCTACTCGTGCTCGGAGTGTGGGAAGTCCTTCCTCCTTAAACACCATCTGACAACTCATGCAAGAGTTCATACCGGGGAGCGGCCACACATCTGCGTGCACTGCGGCAAAAGTTTTGCACACAAACACTGTCTTCACACTCACCTTCTGCTTCACAGCGCGGAGAGACCTTACCAGTGTCGCGAGTGTAAAAAGTCTTTTACCTTGAAGCACCACCTGGTGACGCATACCCGAGTGCATACCAGAGAGCGGCCCTTCGTCTGTCAGGAGTGTGGAAGGGCGTTCCCCTTAAAGCGTCACCTAGTGACCCATAGTAAATTCCATTCGGGCGAGCGGCCGTTCGTCTGCGAAGAGTGCGGGGAGTCCTTCTCTCAGAAGGACCACCTGACGATGCATTCGCGCTTCCACGGTAGCCTACATCCGTTCGTCTGCCATGACTGCGGGGCCACCTTCCAGAGGAAGTTCGAGCTCGTCAACCATGGTAGGTTGCACGGGAGAGTGCCACATTCATGCACCGTCTGTGGGAAGGAGTTCCTGCAGAAGAGGACTCTGTTGGCACACATGCGACTGCACACAGGAGAAACTCCATACGCCTGCACCGTCTGTGGCGAGGCCTTCCCACGCAAGGCGGATCTGGTGGCCCATTCCAAGATTCACAATAATAACACGAGTGGCGACGAGAAATCTCTGACGTGCAGGTAACGATATCGTTTAGTCGACAGTTGCCTCGAATTCATAACCTCCAAAACCTTCCTTCCCCGAACACCCTTCCTAACCTAAAACCTGTTCGAACTCCTCTCTACCTGTTAAATCCCTGGTCCATACTTTCCGATCCTGTCGATCCAACCAAACCTAACCTAACCTAAAGAGGCACCCTCCCGTTCCAGGGAGTGCGGCTTGGACTTCTCAAACCGGGAGGCCCTGACATTGCATTTAAGGTTACACTCCGGTGACAGGACACTGGTGACGGACCTGTGCGGCCTGGCGGCGGCTTTCCAGCAGACTCCTGGCCACTTCCTCACCCCGAACACCACCGGCACCCATCAGGTATGACCCCTTCGCGAGGCCCCTGAAAGCGCGTCGCGTGGCATTAAGAAGTCAAGTATTTGCAGATGAACGGGCCGATCGGCAACCCCGGGGTGAGCCACATGCACGGGGCCACACAGACGTCGCCGCCAGTGGGGACGGGCCCTAAGCCGAAGCCGCACGTCTGTCCGGACTGCGGACGCGGCTTCGCCCAGAAGCACGGCCTCTCCCAACACCAGAGGCGCCACACCGACGGTAGCTGCCACATACGGTCCCACGTGTGCGACAAGTGCGGCAAGGCGTTCTTCCAGAAGAATCACCTGTTGCTGCACCAGCGACAGCACATGGACCCGCCGCCGAGCATACTGCGCCAGCAACAACGCCAAGCAGCTCAGGCCGCGGCGCAGCAAGCTCAGCAGGCCCAGCAGCAGCAGCAGCAGCAGCAGCAGCAGGCTCAGCAGCAGGTCCAGCAGGTCCAGCAGCAGCAGGCTCAGCAGCAGCAGCAGCAGCAGCAGGTCCAGCAGCAGGCTCAGCAGCAGCAGCAGCAGGTACAACAGCAGCAGGCCCAGCAGGTACAGCAGCAGCAGCAGCAGGCTCAGCAGGTTCAGCAGCAACAGCCGCAGCAGCAGCAGCAGACATGCACCGTCGACACCAAGGCCATCCAGCTGCAGGCGATACAGCAACAGGTGCAGCAGCAGGTACAGCAGCAAGTGCAACAGCAGCAGCAGCAGCAGCAGCAACAGCAGCAAGCGTGCTCCGTGGACACGAAAGCAATACAATTGAACGTCACCATGTGAGACGGTCTCGAGGGAAGGGACTGGAGGAGGGTCCCCGGGATGGCGACCGCACCCCCGAACGCGCACCCTGCTGCCACCACCCCTCTGCACGCACTTCTCTTGTACTAACATTACACACTAGCTATATTTATTATATCTCTAGAAATCAAGTATGAAGTAATCGATTTTATTACAAGAGTATATATATACATATATATATATACACCCCACACACAAGAAATTATACATATTATATTCTAATTATGTAAGGCTTGTAACAAGAAAATAAAAGTAACCATATATTAGTGTTTTACATATACTTTATAACAATCATTTGGTTGGCAAGTGCGCGGGGAAGGAGGAGGAGGGGCTTTTAGGCAGGTGTATGCGATTCGTTGTTCCCTTTTCTTATTTTTTCTTTTTCTTTTTTGGTTCTTTTCCTTTTTATTTCTATTCTTGCTTTTGCTGGAACGGGCCATTCAGGGCGCTTTTTGACGGTGGGTCGCTCCACCTTTCTCCTTCGCCTACCCTTCGTTATTCGTGTTAGTTTAAATAGTAGGATTACGATTTATATGAAAAAGAGAGTAACGAATGAACGGGACGTGCGATGCGGGGAGGAGTGTGCGAACCTTTCTCGGTTTTCGGTGCTGAGAGTGTACGCGTGGGTGCGCTAGCGAGTGATAATTAGGGATTAAGGCTTTATGTGTAAATTAGTGTGTAATCGGCCGCGGGAAGGGCGGCGGAAACCGTACAGTGGTCCCCAGTGCCCCTTCCGCAAGGAAGGGGATGCGTCGTGGAGTTGATCGTTTAATTTTTACCCGCTTCTACGTTTAGTTAATCTAGTGGGATAGAATTTAGGACGTGCGAACGGGGCTCGAGGTTGTGTCAAGGGAATCCTTTGACGAGAGGCCGGCGTCTTCGGGCGCCGTTTAAGCCTCTCGTCGGAGGCTTCTCGTAAGGTCGAGCCCCCTGACCGGCGATGTATGGAAGATGTGCGCTAATGAAAAGAAGGAAAAAACGATAAATTGTAACATATTCGTGTCGGCCGAGCACTTGGGGGGTACGACCCGCGTACGTCCGTCCCTTGTCTCGGATCCCCTCTTTGTTGTCGCGAGCAGAACTAACAATGCCCACTCACGAGTCCTTGTTTCACGCCACTAACGTATAATTTTGTAAATATACATATTTTACATACATTACGTAGATTTGATATTAGTCTTATAGCTGCGGAACTATATGAGACATTAAAATTCTGAGTTATGAGATATACACGTTGGCTTGATCGACGACCCCTCGCAGCGAGCGAGCGCCATTTTCTTTCTCTCCTTTTTCTTTTTCACGCTCCTCGTACAGCGACGTTAATTGTAAACACATCATCCGATTGCGACTCCCGGGGACGTAGGAAACGGCTCGCGGGCTTTGTTCTTTGTCTCGCCTTGCCGCCGAGGCCTTTCTTTTGCGCAACCGATTCTTATGTACTCGCGCACCTTTTACATAGATCGTAAACCCACCGTTAACGTGTCAATCGGCGCATCGCGAGGCACTTTGAACGCCGTAAAAACGATAAGAGAAAGAAATCTCTTGGCGAACCCGTTGCGACGGGATTCACGTCAAGAAATTCGACGGTTTGCGAGCCGAGATCGTGCCCGCGTTTTCCATAAATCTTCCCCATCGAATTCGGGATAATTATGTATTCCGCGAGCGCGGGAGACGAGTTGCGTCTCTTTCTCGCTAGTGAGTCTCACGTGTTGACATGCTTTAATTGGGAGTAAAACTTGGACCGTTAAACAACGCCTTTAAGGTGATACGAAAGGGCCATTCTATATCAACGAAGCCGCCAAAATATTCACAAAATTTCTCTAACCTAGGTACATCGAATAATTTGAAACTCTAACCCTTGACTCTATAGAGGCTCCAACGAAGGTCTCGTAACTCGCGAGATTTGGATTTTCCGAGAGAGAAAAAAAAAATGCACTCGTCCCGGAGGGGAACCAAAAAGGAATTTTTTTTCCCTTTCGAAAAATGAAATTTCACCAGTTTCATGGCTTTTTAATAGGACCTCCGTGATCACGTGGTAAAGTTTCAAATTATTTCGGTGTTCCCAGTTTTATAAATATTTTCACTGATACGTATAGGACACTTTCATCTTAGGCATATTTTACTTAAACGTCCTTTTTCGCTCGTTATTAATTGCGACCATTTCGTGGCAGCTTTTAACGTAAACGGGGTATGATCGCGGCTTTGGTAGATGCGGAAAACAACTCGTAGGAGTGGCATCTCTCGTCCGGCTTTGTCGCCTCGCAAGAGCAGCGACGTGTGGGCGGAGTGCATCGGTGCAGTCGTCCGGGGACGTCGGCGTCGCTGCGCACTTAGGACGCGCCTCGAGGTTATACCATAAATACCTAGACCTCGCATAGCAGTGGAAGGGGTAACCCCGAATACCACATGGACCACGTGTGCCGACGGCACTGGGACCCAATCAGATTTTAGACTATATATTTATGTAGACCGCCTTGCAGCGGAAGGGGTAACGAACGTACCACGTGTTCCGACGACTCACTCACACAGTTAAAGCCATTCTGCTTACTGAAAATCTGAGAGCGGGAGGTCCAACGTCCATCTAGACGTTCCTCTAAAAATTCACCCATAAATTCGTCGCGACCTCAGGCTCCAGAGAATAATATTGAAAACTATTAAAAATGTCCAGCATACTCGATCCTCCCTCGGAAGCGACGTAAAATCAAAGTGGATTTGACGAGTCTCCGTTACAGTCCGCCCACAGATATTTTGCGTCTTCAAAATCATAAAATTAATATCTAGCAATTAAAGAACTCGTAGCACGTCCCGTGCCCCCCACTTGTAAGCGACAGAACCCAGATTGGATTTTACGAGGCTCTATCTAGATGCTCCTGTATTAAAATTCACCCTTAAATTCGTCGGGTTTTCAAAATCGAGAAATTAATATCGGACTATTAAAAATGTCCAGCATACCGCATCTCACTCGGAAGCGACGTAAAATCAAAGTGGATTTCACGAGGCGCCGTCCAGATGCCCGATTAAAATTCCCCCAGAAATCTTTCGCGTCCTCTCGGTCATGAAATTACGATTTAACAATTAAAAACTCGTAGCATACTCCGTCCGCCCTCCCTTGGGAGGGTCACAATGCCAGGGTGGATTTCCTCGGCTGATCCAGCCCGAGGGAAGGATTACCGCGAGGGATTTGACTCAAACAATGTCGAAAGGTTTCCATTGATTTTTATTACTCGAGGCTCGTCCCGTCCCGGATTCCCTCGGGTTCTATGTCCAAAGATTTCCAGCAGGGTGCGTAGATTTCGAGTCGGCGCCGACAGATGGGGCGACGCTCGCTCGTCGCGAGTTTCCCTCCGGATTTCCCGGGAAAACCGGTGGAGGTGGCTCGGCGAGCTTCGGCCGGTTTCGGGTGGTTCCGCCTGGGACCGTCCGGGCTCGGGTGGCGCGCGGTTCGCGCGCGCTCGAGGCGCCCTCGCGCGGCTATGTCCGGTGGCAGGTTTCCCTTCGGAGCGCGCAGGCGCACCGCGTCGCCAGTCCCGTCCGCGGTAGGGGACGGGAACCGAAATAAATCGAACGACGCCGAGCGGATCAGCAGTACGGTGCACGCCAGGGGACGCGACAGCCTCGCCGTCCGCGCGAGCTCAGTGATGGTCAGAACGAGCCGTTGCACTTGGGTGGCACGCGCGAGGACAAAGCCGTGAGATCCGGGCCGCCACGTCGGACTCGTCGGCGTCGACCGAGAGGTGGCCCGCCGGCGCTGGGCCACGGGCACCCCTAGAGGGCCAAGTCTCGGGGAGGCCGCAGCCACGGATGCATATGGAGGTGCGTAACCCCGTTTTCCCTCGCCGAGGGGCGGCGGGGACGCGCGTTCTTTCTCTTCTTCCCTCCCTCTCCCACGCGCGCCTCTTTGTTCTCTCGGACAACGGACTTCGGCGAAGGGCCGCGTGGTGCGTCGACGGTCCCGCGGGTCGCGTGCCGAGGGCCCTAGAGCGCGCGCTCCGATTGGTCGCCGCTGCCGGACTCGACCAATCGCGCGCCGACCTTTTTTGGCCCCTGCCACCCCGGGAGCCCAAGGCGGTGGACCTCGCAGGGGAGGTCGCGGACCCTCCGAGGAACTACGCAATAGACGCGACCGCTCGATCGCTCGGCGACTCTCGCGTCTTCTCAGCTGAGCGGACCGACTGTCAGCTGCCAGGGGACGCGCCTACCCGACGCTTCCCTCGGCCGGTCACCCTTGGTTACCAAGTGCGCGATTGTCGAGATCGCCCGTGTTTATGTCTATTATGGTTTACTTTCATGGTTTGACTCCATGGTTTACTTAGACAGATCGTTTCCATGGATCATCTCCATGGTTCACCTCCCTAGACGTGCATTGTCTAATTTAAAGCGCGGAGCCGATATATCCGGCAGGTTACTCGACTACGCAAAATGCTGACATCTCGCCGTGGGTAACCACTGAATGCGTTTATACGTCCCGTGGTTTAAGGAAATTACGAGTAACGTGGAATTTTCATGAATCCTGCGGTCACGGAAGGAAGTCGTGAACTAATTGCGCAGGCGATCGTCCTCGCATCTTTTATGCTCCTGGACGTGCACGTGTGGTTTGCAGGAACCTTGAGTGTTTTTAAGATAGCAATTGTTTAAATAAATCGGTGGTGGTCGCGAGGACCTCGAGTCGCTGCGGCGGCTCGACGCTCGGCGACTTTCTCGCGGTTTGTGTACCTCCTCAGCTGACGGGTGCAGTCAGCTGGGCCGCGCAGCTAGCCGCCGCGCAGCCACGGACGCGCAGCCATGGCCGTACCTACGCGCTTCTACGACTTTGGACGCTCCTCCCGGCGCGCGGCCCCGTTCGCGGTCGGTCCACTTTGGATTCGGCGAGTGCAGCTCGTGTATACGCACAAACGCCACCCCTTGAGGTGATTTAGCCTCCCCCTCGGTGAAAAACCGACGAGAGGTTGAGAATCACCAAAAGGGAGGGGGGAAACTCATTAATTCGGACTCGAGACGCGTCCCTTGTTCTCGATGCGAGATAGTTACCGCGTCTTTTCTCGTCGGAAATAACCGCTCCATGGGTATCGGACCATCCACGTTAACGTATCGAGACCGGAGCTACGTGCATGGTGTCGCGTACACCACGTACGCGCATAGTATCCTATCTAATCTATGGTATTCCACGCCGCGCGCCCAAAACACGCGCGTTTATCCCGGGCCTTAAATCCCGGCCGTTTTATGATGGCGCGCGCGGGCGTAAACGACGAGTGCATCGGGCGTTTCGCGAGTGAAATTCGTTATCTCCGCGGTCTACGTCGGGCGGGGTGAACGGCCGATCGTCGAGAGACGCCTCGGGGGAAGATCGCTCGCGCGCCATGTTTGATTCGCGGCTGTTGCATTCGCGCCGCGCCAAGGTCGGGAGATAGCGACGCCACGCGAGACCGCGGCGCAGAACCTCTTGGGCGAGGAACTTCCTTGTTCTCTCCGCTTGCGCTTTCAATTTTAGCCTTACCTGATCCTTTTCTAAGGCTAACGAGTTCCGTCCGTGTTTTCGATACTACGAGTTTCCCGCGTCTCAGCTTTGGGAACTCTGGATCTCGATTTTTCGGATTCTCACTTTTTCCCGTTTTCGCATTTTCGTATTTTCGTCGCGCGGTCCGCGCTGCTCCCTGATTGGCCCTCCGCTCGTCAGCTGCCGCCGCGCGGGCCAATCAGCGAGCAGCTCGTTTCGGAGCCGCGGCGTGACGACGGCTCGTCAATCCCAGACGTCGGCACGAAGCGAAAACGCTTGCTCGCCTCTCGTCAAGGGTTTCCGAGAACCGAGAGCGATCGGAACGCCTCGGTCACGAGGCGCGCGCCCTGCTCGGGGTCCGTTCTCCTCGAGGGGTCTCGCAAAACCGCCCGCGATCTCCCGAGTCGCGGGCAAGGTTAGCCCTCTCCTGGGTTTTCGAGGTTACGGCACCGAATCGGCCGACCGAGAGAGGCGGTCACTTGGCAAAGTCGCAACGGCCGCGACCGTACGGACCGCGTCACGTGACCGGCCCTCCCGCCATATTGTTTTTCTCCTGGCGCCTTAAGGTAACCGCGCACGTAGCGATGAATTCCTGGAAGCCTACCCATACCGATGTACCCGATGGGACTAAAAATCGTCACGATTTATCGACTTTAGAAGTTACCACCCTTGGGCTCGTTAGGACTTCAATTTTAGCGTTGAAAGACGTCTTTTCGGGGTACCGTAAATTGATTAGTCGGTCAATCCTTGATTACGGTTAACCTTGAAATTTTAGGTCGTGCCCTATCGTTGATATGTATATATATAAATCGAAAAAAATATATATATATCCACGTGCGCACACACACTTTCTTAGGTAACTGTAAAAATAAAAATATAGTTCGGAGACGAGGAGAGAAAAGAATAAGTCGATACGGGAGATGGTCTAACAGGTCTCATTTTTATGGCGGGTTCCTTCTTTTTTGTTCCTCCGTCTCCTCGGTCGACCAGGAACGGTATATTACCGCTCCAGTGCCATTTCGATCGGACCGGTCGTCACGTCCGCGCCTCGCGACGCCTTTATTCGACGCCAATTGACGCTAATGTCCGCTGGTGCACCCTCTCCTTTGTGCGGGCACTCGCGATCCACCTCCTCGTCTCGCCTTCGCCGAGTCTCTGGAGGAGCGACGTGTAAATCCCGACTTTTCGCTTTCCGGCGTCCCGTTCCTTCCTGCCCCAGAGGCGGCGGCACCGTATTCGCGATAATTCGGGACGCGCTCCACTTGGAGCTGAAAACGCGGCTGAGTCGCACACTCCGGTTCGATATATCGACGGCCTTCCGTCAGCTGATTGGCACCGCGCGGCCTCCGGGGGTGTGCATGTGTTTCTTTTTTCCTTCCCTTTCTTTTCCCCCCTTTTTTTTTTTCCAATTCATTCCCGATCCATCGGCACGTGGCCTTAACCTAAACGTCGCGAGATGGAACGTCGGGTTTACAGAATGTACCCAAAGAAAAAAAAAAAAAAAATGACATTTGCACTTTTAATAAAGGACGGCAAAATTGTGTTGAAGAAAAAGAAAAAAAAATTTTCCTCCTACCGCGGTAAAAATCTTCGCAATTATATCGAATCGTAGATACGTGACCATTGGGGAGCTCTCTTTAGGTGAAATGCTTGATATTAATTCGCAAGTGAATTTGTCGCAATAGCCAAACAAGAATATTCTTGTACCCGAACGATATAGAATTTGTTCCTCGGAAGGATATTGCAACTAGAAATGGAATTTATGCTGCCCGGGGGACGCAATCGATTTTTTTGTTTCTTGTCGCCGGTTCAATTTCAATTTTGCCGCGGCGAGAAAAAAATTCCTTGTCCTGCCTGCAAAGGGTGTCCAGGACTGATCGAATAGTTCACTTCTGGAAATCGAGATTGCGAGCCGCGACGTTTCCACGAAACGAGTCTCTTCCAATCCCCCCGGGGAAAAAAAAAGGAAAAAAAACAAAGTGTATCGCTAACGAGCCCTTATGACGGTTACATAAAGAATTTCCCGCGATAAATCACGTTCCAGAAAAGAAGCCAAACTTGCGGAGGGGGAGAGGTCGTCTCGAGATTGCACGGTCTCGGCGGCCGATCGAAAATGGAAATATCTCCTTCGGGCGGTAGAATTTTCCTTTTCCACGTGGCAAATTCGACGTTGCGTAACGGCCGAGGTGTGCGTGATCGCTGGAGAGAGGAAGAAATATGTGGCTCGTTCGCTCAACGAGGAGGGTCGGGGGGAGAAACGGCACGAGTTTCGAGAAAAGGGCGGACCAACGAGTTCTGCGCTATTTTCGCCCTTCCGATGACGTAGGACACTCTAAGAGCCCCTCAGACCGATTGATTTTCCCGCCGACGGGGAAATGTCGCGGAAAATGACGGGTCGGCGACGTCATCGCCGGATAGAATGGCCGAAGGCGGGGAGAAATTCGATTTGGCGGACTCGCCCCGGGAATTATGGAACTCCGCAGGTTTTCGGAAGGGCTTTCGGGGATACGCGAGACTTTCCCGTTTTTCCATTTTTTGTCTTCCCCCCCCGTCGGGAGAATCGCGGCCCTAGACGGCGTCGCGACGCCGAAAGGCCGAAAAAAGAAGCAGCGAAAGAGAGAGAGAGAGAGCGGGGCGCATCGACCGCCGAAGGACGCCGACCCGAATAACCCTAGGGGCGTCCTCGCCTAGTAACATTTGCCTATCGACTTAATTAGCGCTTTACAAATTGATGGGAGGCTAATTGAAGTCCCCGTCGGGATTTAATCGCGGCTCTTTGAATGACACATTCGAGAGGGAAGGGGCTTACGGTCTTAAGGTGATACGGAAGGGTCATGTGCTATATATATATATATATCGAAACGTCAAAGTGTTTATAAAACTTTCCTCCAAATACGGTGTACCGAATCATTTGGAACGTTAACACATGATTACGGAGGCCCTAAGGAAGAACTCGTGAAAATTGATTTTCCAAAAGAATTTTTTTTAATCTTATTCAGCCTAGACTAGAACTAAAGTCACATTTTTTTTTTCTCTGAAACGTGAAATCTCACGAGCATCGGGTTTTTCCTTGGAGCCTCCATAATCACGTGTTAAAGTTTCGATTTATTCAGTGCACTCAGTTTGGAGAGAAGTTTTATAAATACCCTTTTACGGTTTATATGTATAGAATTAAGCTTTCATGTCACTTCAATTGCGAAGTATCGACATTTAGGGGAAATTCGGAAAGTGTGGAAAAGCATTAGAGGGCGATACTTAGGTTGGGAAAGGTTAGGTAAGGTTAGGTGAGGTTAGGTGAAATGGACGCGGGAGATCGACTCGCGTCGGTAAGGGAGCGAAAAAAGAAAGGGAGGGCCTTCGATGTGCTCGCGAACGCGCTAGACGGTGTTTCGGGAGGGGGGCGGACGGCGTCGCGACGCTGGAAATCCAAGATAACCGACAAAACTGCGGGGCTCATCGACCGACGAAAGGATGCCGACCCGAATAGCCCTACCCCCCTCCCTCGGCGACTGGGGCTCGCTTATTAACTTAATGATCACCACACGGTGACTTACCGCGACTCCGAGGTATAACGGAGTGTCCGTGATTTTGGGGGAAAAAAACTGAACGAAAGAAATCTCTATATAGGAATTACTTACGTGGTGGACCATCGAGCTCGCCTTCTGTATAGTTTTGTGCCCCTAGGTTGGGGCTAACGAGGCGAGATGGCGCGGGGTCGCGAGTTCCACTTTTGAGGCAGGTGTTTCTAGATGCGGGGGTCGTCGCGACCCTAGAGTATCGGGAAGATAGAGAGCGGCGCGCATTGACCGGCGAAGGACAGCGACCCGAATAACCCTAGACTCCACAAACCGTGGCCTGCTCTCTCCCTCTCGGGGTGTTTATTTAAGCCCCGCTCGCAGCCGAGTTTCTGCGCCGCGACCGTGATTCACCTTTAGCGTCGGATTCCATAGGTCTGCGCTGTTCCAAATTTTACCCGCGGTTTCCGGCCGCGTCGCCTCAGACCCGACCACGAACCTGGAAATGTCTAGAAGGGCCGCGGAGGTGCCATCGGCCTGGTAGGATACATGTAACGCCACGAACGGTAGGATACATGTAGCCTGCGAACTCGAGCATTCAAGAAGGCGACTCGAGTCTCGACCTCGGTCTCGCGTTTGATTCTCACACTAGGTGAAAAGACTCGCACATGCGAGCGCGTTCACCTCTCGCGCGCTAATCCAAAACAATGGGATTTCCATGAGTCCGTTGACCCCGCCGGGAGAGGGCGATAACTCGCACCTCGCGTCGTCTGCATGGCCGAGTCGTTTCGTCGCGGGTAATTTCGAGACGGGCGCCAAGGTTGCCGCGTCTTCCCCCTCCACCGTCGCGACGCGACCTACGCCTCGGCCGCGATAACGCATTTCGAGTCGCACTAAGCGCGTCGCGTCGACGCGTAGAGGTGTTTCCCAACCAATTCCCCTCAACCCAAACAAAACTAACGCGCGAGGTCAAAGGCAGTTTTCCTTTATTCGACATCCTCCCGCGTCGGCGGCCATTTTGAAAATCCCGCTTCTTCGAACACCCACCCTTGTATAATGGATATGTATAATGCCTTGAGCGTTACATACGTCGAGGCTGGGCGCAATGTCGAAGCCTAGGGTGGGAATCGGCGTCCTGGACACGCATGGCGTGCACATCGGAGCGCTCCGTTATCTCCTTTTGTCCGGCGATAACGCGTGGGGTCAGGGCTCGGGGCGCATGCGCGGCCCGACAGGACTGGGCGCGCAAATGCGCGAACCTGTTGGAGAGGAGGGCAGCCCGGCGCAGCTGATTGGCGCGCCAGCTGTGGCTGCGCGCGGGGACTGCGCAGCGGGGCCGCGGGGTGGGGGCAGGGTCGCCAACTTCAGGGTCCTCGCGGCCCGCGGCTAAGCAGGCAGGCAGGCAGAGCGACGCTCTCCCCTCTCGGGGCAACTCCTTGCGCCTCTCTGCCCGTCGAGTGCGTATTTCAAGTTCAATGAAAATCATTTCCCCCTCCCGACACTCGAGGCGACGCAACTCGTTCCCGAACGCGCTACGCAAATAGCCTCGGATATGCGTTTCTCGTTTCGCGAGCGGAAAGCCGCCATCCGTCGGCGCTTTTGCATTTTCGAGCGCTCGAGGAGGACTCTCGACTTCTCGAATCATCGAGAGGGGGGCAAGAATGCTTTCGAGTTAAAATCGGAGCGGCCTCTGGCACGCGGGACATCTTGTTTATAAATAGGCCCGGGAAAAAAAGAAATGACCGATCTAAAGGGCGCGTCTCTCGCCGGAACTCCTTTCAGTCGGCTCGCTATTGTCATCGGCGATTCGAGATATCTCTCTCGATCTGCGAGGCTGCGGAAACGATCGCTCCACGGCGTCGGGAAGTGCCGCGAATGCCACGTGAATCATTGAAGACACGAGTCGAGCCAATTGGCCGGCCTTGGCGCAACCGGCGCTAACAGGAGTCCGGGAAGTTTCCCTCGAATCGATCTACTATCGATCTCGACGAGATGCCCGTCATCGACTGGCCACATTGCCCCTCGTACCGCGTACCGAAAGAGATGCGCTTATTGGATGGAAACGCGGCTTCTAAGCGCGGGAAATTCATTTCAATTTGATTCTTAACGAGTACTGGGTGTAGTATTAAATAATTGGAGGCGTAATTTAGAGGGCGACGCGACGGTTGTATGGGCGAAATCGGTCCTTTTTTTAACGGCACACCCGCGCGCGTTGCGTGCACTCGATAAACGAGTCACTCTAAAAATAATAACGAGTTATATGCCGATGTCGCCGATTACGCAGTCGAATATCTCCTTTCCCTCGGCTCGATCCTATGCGCTAGAACGCCTCGTCTCGAGGCATTGTATAATGCGACGTTGATCGCTGGCATTTTCTTTTCTTTTTTTTTTATCCCCTTAGAAAGAACGCCAGGATGGACGTATCCAGGGCAAGACGTTTCTCGGCTATGCGGGTCCCGATAAAATCCACCCGAGGCCGCGTCCGGGGATATTTAAAATGAATTAATCGCGCGGCGGAGTGTCGATCTAGGCATTTATATAGCCCCGCTCGCGTTATCTTCGAGTCCCTTTAATCGGGTGTACGTTAGGCGGCTATTTTTAGAGGACCGAAGTCCGTTGCCTCGGTCCTGTGCAAGCAGAGATGATGCGTATCTAGTGTACTCGAATTTGAGGTTAGGTCTTGACGAACCTCCGAATTTTCGTGCATTCCTCGATTACATGCAAACACGGATATCTAGTGTACTCGGATTTGAGGTTAGGTTCGGACAAAACCCGGAATTTGTATACGGGGCTCGGTTCCATGCGAGCAGAGATATCGAGTGTGCTCGAATTTGAGGTTAGGTGGACCTAACCTCGGAATCTTTCCCCATTGCTCGGCTCTGCATTCAATCTGCAGTCTACTTGGATATGTAGAGATAACACGTTCGCTCTCGAATTTGAGGTTAGGTGCGGCGAACAACCCCTGAATTTTGGAACGACTCGCATCCTGGATTGTCAGCCGCGAGTTTCCCAAATACCGTCGACACGCGCATGCGCAAACGATAATTGCCCCCCCCTGCCTCGCGATGCATCCATTTTTCCTTGGCGCCCTCGCGAGTCGATTTAATTTGCAATTCGAGTGGTCGAATGTCGGACGGTCGATTATTCAAAATCGAGCCGCGTTCCGGCGAGGCCGGCCAGCCTCGAGTCTATGCCGTTTTCCGAGCTTTCTAATATAATAAGAAGGCACGCACTGGACCTATTGCGCGACATGCAGTTCGACTATCTCGAAAGAATTGCTTATCGGAATCGCCGACTGACGTCAATATATAATGGGACTTGTCGAGGACGCAAATAACGCGGGATACGATTCTGACGCGTTAAATGCGAAAATGTAAACAGTCCGCCGTTGTAAATAAATTCCTAGACCTTTTCCCATATTTTTTTCTTCCCCGGGAATTATGTGCAAAAGAAATCTGAAAAATATCTGAGGTGTAAAAAAGCGTTGCCAAATACGTTCTCGTTTCCTGGAGGACGCAAATAACGCGGGATACGATTCTGACGCGTTAAATGCGAAAATGTAAACAGTCCGCCGTTGTAAATAAATTCCTAGACCTTTTCCCATATTTTTTTCTTCCCCGGGAATTATGTGCAAAAGAAATCTGAAAAATACCTGAGGTGTAAAAAAGCGCTGCCAAATACGTTCTCGTTTCCTTTTTCAATTACAAGAATCGTTCAAATCGTTTTATTTTCCCTTTTATGAAACATGGAAATATCGACTATTTTTGCCGAACTTTTTTTCGCGGAATTAATTGCAAAAGTCATTCAACGAGAGTTTGCGTTAATAGACCCTTTTGGCAGGAAATATAAACTCCGTTTCCCGAGGGAAATGTCTAATTGCCCGGAAGGTCTCTAGTATCCGTGTTTCCAAACACATCGCGCTACCTGGACTTTGTTATTCCGAGGTGTCGGGATTGTTTGAGGATGTTCGGTATCGCGCAATCGATAAGATTCGGTATCAGTTTCCTGCGTACCTCCTCAAACTCCCATTATGTGGGTGTGAACATTTGTATATAGATTGGTATACGTGTGCGATCGTATATACAGTATAGGCGCGTCTCTCTCTCTCTCTCTCTCTCTCTCTCTCTCTTGAGAGCGCCTCGTTATCTGAAATTTATGCCGCTTCTCTCTGCCGTGTAAACATTTGCCATTGACCTTCCCTTTTGTGGACTCATTGTCGGCGGAGTCGTTTCTTTTTCACGGCCAAGGTCCTCTCCACCAGCTGGAACCGGGGACCTCCTCGGAATTCGGCGTGCAAATAAATTCCACCATCGAAACCCGGCCACGACGCACTCGCCTTTTGCGCCCGACACTAAATCCAATCGAATGTACATAAAGGAAAAAAAAAAAAAATATCCCAGACATAATCCCACCGACCCTGATTGTTATCTCATAATTTATGCACACGTATAAACACGCCGTATCCAGTCCTATGCATTTCTTTACAGTAATCGATACGGCTTGAATAACTAATAACTATACTTCGGATCGCTTCCATGCATACCTCTACTAAAATATTTCGACCGACGCCCTTAAGGTGATATGAGAGGGGCATTCTATGTATATAAAATGTAAAAATGTTAATAAAAGTTTTATAAAGAAGAAAATTTCACGAGCACCATGTTCTTCCTTAGGGTCTCCATAATCACGTGCTGAAGTTTCCAGCGGCTCGGTGCGCCCGGTTTGGAGAAGTTTTTTTTTTTTTATATTTTGACGTTTTGTACATAGAGGACGATTCATATCGCCTTGATAATACCTTAGAATAATTCACATTGTCTGGAATTAATTTACGTTATTATTTGGACTAACGGAACCGGACTGGCTTTCTAGGATGAATTTAAATCTTTATCGAGCCGCTTGATACGAGTCTTATGAAAGTCCTGAAACGAGCCAACGCCTCGGTCCCGCACTTGCGTAATTAGAGCCGAGATTAATGGCGCGCTGTCGCGGATCGGACGTTTAATAAAAATCCCGGCCGGAATCGATCGGCAAATCGTTTCCGGCTAAGGTAAAAGCGTGCCGATTATTATCTTACGGGTGGGGGAAAACTCGAGCCGAAAGAGTCGCGCACGCATTTGTCGCGCGGGGTTTATAAAAATAATATGCTCCCTTTGCCATTGTGAAAAAAGATATGTGGGGCGACCTTTCCCGGCGATGCACGCGGCAACGCTCTGGTTAATGCCAAGGCTCTCGGTGGGAGTGTGAATGCAAATTTCATCGAGGCCTTGAGAAAAATTGGCGCCAGCTGCTTCGCGATCCTCCTCCGTCTTCGGACGTCGAACGTGAAGAAAGTCCGATAAAAAAGTCCCGGCGATCGTTGCCTGATTTCCTACGACATTATATTTTATTTTTTATACACAAAATTTCCCCTCCGCAAAAAGATGCTCCTACGGGTCGTTCAACGGCGGAGACGCGTTTCCGCGTAATCCGTTTAAACCATTGACCAGTCACGAGCAACTATATTCAATTTGATCGCTTAATCGACTCAGCATATAACTCGAGTGCATTTCATTAGGGCGATGCAATGGCGAAAGGGTGCGGGCGAGTGTCACTAAATATAGCTGATCGTTCGGAGCCGCTATTCGGACGTCTTTTTAATCCGCTCCGATTATTCCTCGAGGCGCATCGCGGGAATTGAAAAATTGTAAAGTTAAAAAATTTCCAAGGGATGCCTTAGTGAAATTTAAATTTAAATAGGATTTTTTCCATTTTCCTTATCCGCCTTTTTTTTCTTTTAAATCTATTTTAGACGGGAGAAAATCGGCGTGGCTTATCTCGAAATAGTAGTTTCTCGGCTGTATTAACCGTGCATAGTTGCACCTCCTTGCCGGGTATGCAACACCCACCAAAGCAACTGCAATTGCAACGGTGATGTCATATGGCAATCGAAAGCGGCTCGGCTCGATCGTTTGAAGGTGTTAGCTCGACACGAGAGCTGAATGCAAGCCGGACAAAAAGTCGGTGCAGGCGTTGCACTTTTACCCTCTTCTGGTGCGGCGAAGTACCGCGAAGTGTCAACTCCCGCGAGGAATGCAACCTCGTGTCTTCGATCGAAAAAACGGCACCTTGAGCACTCCTAGAAAGGGAAGAAAAATCCAATTAAAACGAAGCCCCTAATTTTACTCGATCTACTTTCGGAACGATCCATAAAATGAGGCTCTTAAATTTCCCGTGAAACAATCGACATAAAAAAAAAATCATAGGTAACGATATTTAATATAATAAATAATTCATTCTCGGGACATAAAATTCTCTCGTCGATCCAGGCAGGTGTGAAGAAAATTGGTAGGAAAATCAGAGTACAGCGATCGGGAAATTTTGGTAAATAACGATATTTAATCCAGGAAATAATTTATTCTCGCGGTGCAAAATCTTGTTATGAGTTCAAATGTATCGGGGAGATCATTGAGATCATCGCTCGATGATCCTTTGTCCGCGGAGAACGAGCGCATCGGACGTCGCGATGACTCCATGTCGACGAGGGTGACACCCGGGAATGACACTCCACGTGAGACATTTTTCTAGGCCGATACGTCTCTTTATCCTCTCGAAGACGGATCGCGCTCGCTCCTCGACGAAGTCTTTGTCGCAGGCGTTTCAAGTTCAAGTTGATCCACGTTCGAGCGGCGCACGCACGGGCCTCCGTTCAATGTCGAACAACAACCTCTCTTTACTGCGTCTCGGAAGACTCGTTATCTCTCTCCTGGTGCGTCCTCGGTCGCGGCAGAGCCGGTAGAGATCCCCGCTCTCTCCCCCGAGCCCCGGAAAACCGGAAACAAGGAGAGTAGAAACATCGCGTCAGGCATACACATTAATCGGCGGGAAATCAGATTAATCGCCTCCAGGTGATAATTTCGTTAATTAACAATTGAGCCTAGAATAAAATTCGGTGTCTCTACGCAAGATTTGACGTTTGTATTAACACTTTCTACCAGGATTTTGTGTATACCTATTTCGACCAAAAGGCTTTGATGACCTGGATGGAAATGATACCGCTAAATAAATTTAACAATTATCGTACGAAAACTCAAAACATTAATTGAGAAAAAATTATTATACCTTGAAAGTAATTTCAAGTTATAATTTTAAAAGGGGTCTTTTGACACCTTTGGTAGAGATAGTGTCTTCTTATAATTCTTATATCGAAGGAGCGACGTCTGTCGAGGTTAGGATTTCAAAAGCCTGGAATTTTTCATATGTAAAGTAGATATTGAACTTAGAGGGACGCATTTGTATACCCGAGGACATGTTACTTGTATCGTATTTTTTAATGGGTTATTACAGTTCCTTATGTGGTATCCGAGACGGGGAAGAGAGGTTGGGTCGCCCTCGGGTTGCAGATACATTTTTCCCACGTTGCTTAGCGTAATTCGATAGACGGCTCGTCGCGAGCGTCCGATTAGGGTTTCAATGGCACTGCACCTGGCTTTGCCTTTCGCGCTATCTTATCAAACGTCATGCGCGTCGTAAAGAGGCGGCCTCGTTACTTTTATTCGAACAATGGAGCGTCTCTCGGTGCACCTGCCAAGGTGCATTGTCGCGCTTCCGGGTGGTACCCGGCTCGGCTGCAATTTTCCCCTGTCGAGTCGAAGGGACGCCATCTTGTCTCCCCTGTTAGACAGAGAAAAGAAAAAAAGGAAACGGTCCCGATAAAAAATGTCTGCAACCGCGCGAGGTTAATCGCCGAGCCTGTGCCGTATCGCCTTTCTCGACTCCTCGATTTCTCACCGAAGCAACGCGCACAAAGACCGCGAGGAATGATTTTCATCCTGCAGCTTCGCGATAAGCGAGCGCAATCGTAATCGTCTGGGAGAAGCGAAATGACGATAAGAGCGAAGACGCCCTTCGTTTCCCATTTTTTCGAACGACCCTCGGAAATCGTCCCTGCCGAATAAAAATTCAAAATAACGAACACGTGTCTTGTAGCGTCCTTGGGCTCAACCTGTACATCCTCGATTTAACGTCTTCCTCCTCGAAAGCCTCCCCTTGCGAGTAGCGTGTACATAAGACCGAGAAAAATCTATCACTGAGTCAAGGAAATACTTTTATTATTTAATAAAATAACTGTCGGACTCGAGCTCGAGCAAATTGGACGCAGCGTTTCTTCGGAATGATATGCAAACTTTATATGTATATATACTTTCAGTTTATCTCGGTCCAGGTCAATTATTCTTCGAATTGACAAAATATTTTCGTGAGTTGAATATCTTGCTTCTCGGTTTAAGAGGCTTTGTTATCTCGTGAATTCGCATTTTCACGTTCTCACTCCCCGGGGTATCATTTCTGGGGAGTGACCACTGTTGAACCATCTGATTGGAGCGAGGCGGCCTGAAGAACATTTGAGCAACATTTGGCGATGGCCAATGCGAAGCACTTTTTCGAAGGAGTGTCCTGCACGTGGTTAGGAAATAGCTAAAGAAAGGACTGGGAATTTATGACCCCGATCAGGGGGTCGTCAAAGTGGCCGCTTCGGGGTCTGCCATGGCGACGCATTTCCAAAAGGGCATCGTATGGCTAACAGACATCGCGGACCTTCTCCAGGATTCGAGGAAGTCCTGTGCCGACCTGGAGAAACGAATCTTTGGGAAATGCTATCCTGAAGTCAGCCAATCAGGGCTCGGCATCCCAAGTGCATCCCTTCCTATGTTTCGACAGAGGAAAGGGAAGAAAGTGCACCGAGAATGCAACTTTCCATATTTTTTAGGATTCAGACTCAACTAGGGCTTCGAACAATTCGGATGTTTCCTCTCCGCATCGGGACTTAGAGCGTAACCTCTCGCGTATTCTCCATCCGTTAGTTTATTAGTACAATAAATTGTTGTGGTTTTTATTTAAACTCATGCGTGGTGGAAATTCAACGAACTCTGAATTTACGCGCCAGGAGTCTATATCAGCGCTCATTTTCAAACGGCGCAAAACAACCACGGTCTATGGAGGGTGGAGGGTGTTAACCAGGGTTGGTGACGCGTTGCAGGTGTCCCCGACCCGGCGGCGTCTGAACCAGCTCGACAGCTGATCGTCGTGCGGAGCGGCGGTGAACGGGCCCGCGTCCGCACCACCGACCCCCCACTCCTGCGCCCGTCACGGGCCCTGGGCCCGACGAATCAGGGGGCGCGCCGACCTTGGGGGGAGGGGGCCCTAGGGCCCCGCAAGACCGGCGGGGACCGGGGAGGCTACCTTGGCTCCGGGACTCTCCGCCGGCAAGGGACGACGCGCCATCATGGTGAAGACCTTTCAGGCGTACTTGCCCTCCTGCCACCGCACTTACTCGTGCATTCACTGCCGCGCTCACCTCGCCAACCACGACGAACTCATCTCTAAGGTGAGCCGCCCTGCCTAAGGTAACCACGGACTTCTATTACCACTCGTTCCGCCCGCTGGCGGGTGTCGTGCTTCGCCATAGATCTAGGAAAAAAGGGACGTCAGGTGTCGCCGCAAGACCGGGTAAATTGCAAGGACTACCACGGTCGCATTTACACGAAGTCAAGTTTGCGCGACCAGTAAACCAGTAACGCACAACGCGATCCTGCGTTTAGGTATCAAGTTTGCGCTGCGTTCTTTTATTCCTAGATCCGTGCACTTTTTCTTTTCATTTTATTTTATTTTTTTTTAAGAAAGATCATGACGCAGTCTCTCGGTCGGCCGCGTCGCTGACTCCTGTCGGACTGGGAGGGGTTTGGTTTTAGCTTGACATCCAGCGGGCGTCACACAGCGCGCGTCGACCAATCGGCACTCCGTATAACTACTCCCAAAAAAAAAAATAATAATTCATCAACCTGAGAAATATTTCTTTAAATAGCACCGAAGGGAATATCTTGTCAATTCAAGGAATAATTATTCTAGCCGAACCGTTATTCTTTGAATTAACGGTATATTGACAAGATATTATTTAGTACTATGTAAAAAAGATATATCTTCGGTTTAATGAGAATTTTCTAGGCGTAGTGCCACGGAAAATGCGCTCCGTGTGACACCCGACGCACTCTGTGGGACTCCACCGTTAACCAAGGTTCTCAGGGGCGGGTGTATCTAATCAGGCCCCTCGGTCTTCTTTCTGTTTCAGTCCTTCCAGGGCAGCCAGGGTCGTGCCTATCTCTTCAATTCCGTGTAAGTTGGGCGCCACTTTAAAAGTTAAAAGAAAAAAAATAAGATTACCTGCCAATATGACGGTTTTCGAGAAAGTGAATTCACGTCTTCTGGTTCTGTTTTTCAGGGTTAACGTGGGTTGTGGTCCCGCGGAGGAGCGAGTCCTGTTGACGGGCCTCCATGCTGTGGCCGATATTTACTGCGAGTGCTGCAAGACCACCCTGGGGTGGAAATACGTGAGTCCTTGTTGGTCCCAAACCTAAAACATAACCTAAAAGCAGTGCTGCCCCCTGACGCGATTGTAACGGATACCAGAGAACATCGGAAAACGGGAGAAAGTTCATTTATCTTTTTATTGATCACTGTTGATATCAGCGGATTAAAAATTACCATTGTATTTTTTCTTCCAAAATCTCCTCTAGATGGTGAACTCTTGTCATTCACTTGGAAATTAGTGAAAACTATTTCATTGTTTCAGAGCCGATTGGCTCTGATTTCATATAATAAATAATAAGGCGATTCGGTAACAAGCGGCCGTGGGTCTTAAATTTGTCATCTCTAACGATTTCCAGGTGATGTCAAAGGTTAAAATACATGATTTTCTGAGTAAATATCCCCTCGAGTTAACCCTGGTAGATCTGTTTCGATCGGCACGGCAGTTGGCAGCCCTGCTTAAAAGAAACGAGAAATTAACGAGGCGCCATTACGTTTCCCAGGAGCACGCGTTCGAGTCGAGTCAGAAATACAAGGAGGGCAAGTTCATAATCGAGCTGGCCCACATGATAAAGGAGAATGGATGGGAATGAGCGATCGCCGTGGAGTCGGTGTCGGTCGCGGTCCCGGGCGGAGGAGAGCGACCGGGCGACGTCGACGCCATCCTGAGGAGCCTCCTCCCCGTGCCCCCCGTCCCGCCCCCGACGAGCCACCAACGAAAGTCTGTGATTTCATTTGTGATTTCTAATCTTAGTAACGTTTTTGCGTTTCTCCCTCGGGACGCGACGATTTCCGGGGCCGTTTCTCACATCCGCCTTTGATTTCCTCCGACACCGACTCGAGCTCGGCCACGGGGACGCCGGTCCGCGACGCCGGCGGATCGTGGCCCAAGTATTGTAAAGAAATTATTTTTCAAAAAGCGACACACGTACACAGAGAGAGGGAGAGAGAGAGAGAAAGGAAGAGGAGCAAGAAGAGGAGGCGAAAGAACGTTCAAGATAGAGCCAGGACGCGAAGACGACGAGGGCGCGATGGCGCCGACAAGATGGCCGCCGTCGTCCTCGCTCCGAGCCGTGGGGTGCCCCCCAACTGATTTTAATTTATTGCCGAGCCGCGATAAAACAGAAATTTTAACGCGCGGGGCACCCCATACGCCCACGACGTCACCGACCCCCCGGCGAGAAGGCGGCAGCGTCGCGGCGGAGGGGAAGCCCTCCCGGCGGGTCGTGGGGTGCCCCCGACGGATATTCGGGTCGCCGCCCGTTCGCGGCGATTCGAGGGATTTTACCGCAAGGGGCACCCCGCACCTAACCTACGTCACTGAGCCCAGGCAAGATGGCGGCGGTGTCGCGGCGATCGAGAGCCAGGGAGTCGTGCCGATCCCCGAAAACCTCGCGAAAAGGGTTAACACCCGAGTAACGTTTCTAGGCCTCTGGGTCTGGACAAAATAGCGGCGTCACGGCGACCGGGAAGAGCCGGAGGAATCTCGCGAACAGCCTGGTTGGTTATCGTTACAACGCCTCTGGGTCTCGGCAAGATGGCGGCGGCGGAGGCTCGGCCACTGGAGGGACCTGATGACAAACCGCGGACGAAGAACTCGAGACTAGCGAGTCGATTTCGACTCGTCGCCGGTTACGAAGTTCGATCTCACCTCACCTGCCCAGGGTGCACCCGAAGGCCCGAAAGGGACGACCCGTTACCTGTCTAAGAGGATATCCGGCCAATCTCACCTGTCGCGGACTTGGACGTCCCGAAACAGCCGGGGAGGTGATACACATTAAAATCCGACTGAAACCGGAGGCATCCGGCACCGACGACCCCGAAATTAATTATTTATACAATATCGCCACCTTATGTGGAATTCACCATGAGCGGAATGTCTGCTGTCTGAAAAATCGAGTATCCTAGCAGCGGCCTCGCTCGCCATCGATCGTCGGTCATCGATTACGAGGAATATCTATCGCCGACTGGAAAATCGATATTGGAGTGGAATCATCGATTGGAGAACTCGTCCTTGCCTCGATTGCGTCGAGACACACACTCTCTAGGGTCGACCGAATTCTCGGGTCGACGTCGCTCGTCCTCGAGCACACTTTGGACTTGGAAGAGAAATCAACGGGACGGGGCACCCCCACGCCACTGGGCCGACGCCAGCGCCGCTCGCGGACTTCGCCCGCACGAGACTGTCTGCCTGCCGCGTGTCTATCATTGGAATTTCACTGCCGATATTCCTAATATTAACGTTTAAGCCGCGCTGCGCCGCGCGTAGGCGTCACAGCCGTAGACCTAGCGTTAGCCTACATTATAGCGTACTAAAAGCCTATATAATACGATATTATAGGACTCATGGATGTAGGAAATAAGTGTCAGAGTAAGAGCGAGAGACGGTAGAGGTATCTACAGGGTGTGGCGAAACTCGATCACGATTTACACGTCTCTATCAGAAATGCGGTCAGAAAATCTTGTATTAGGTTGAGGAATAAGTTTCCGCCGTTTAATTATGTTACGTTACGTCAAAAACTACGGGAACTTATTCCTCGACCTAATACATACTAAAAAGAAAAATTGTACGTCGGTCTTCGACTCCATTTCCGACGTGAATAGAAACGTCTAAACCCTGGCCACGAGTTATCTACACCTTGGGTATACGCATATATAATCTCGTCAAATATATGTACATATATTCGACGAGAACGAGAAAGAGAGAGAGAGAGAGCGAGAGAGAAAATTATTGGGAGAGAGAAGAGAAGAGAGGTCCAGGGTCGGGTGTTCGAGTTTACGTTCACCATGCCTGCCAAACAGTCTATTCGTCTGCCAGTTGTCACTATTACTATTAAATATAAACGTATAAAGGGCCCGGGCCGTTTTCTACGAGACCATCGGGGATGGTGGATTTGTTTTGACCCCTTCCCTGATGAACTTCTCATCGGTCGGTCGAAAAGCATCACATATTTTAATTGTCCGTAGTGAGTATTTTTTTAACGCGCCGAGGGGGACGGATTACGACATTGAAAGGTTTTGGGCACAACGGCTTGGCGAGCGTCAGGGAAGAGGTTGAACGCTCGAGATGAGTTCAAAGGGATCACCAGTTGTTATTTTGAGGGATCTGTACCGAAAACGAGGGTATTCGAGATATGAGCCCACGAAGAGAAAATCGGCGAGGCAGGAGTTTGCGAGAAATATGGTCGACGGTTATCGTTTGCGCTATGTGTTAAGGCGATCCGCACTATCGGTGACAATTTGACGAGACTTTGTAACATGGTTAGATGATTCATTGTTCAGACTATTCGGCATGGATTTTCATTATGTTTATCTTATGCCAGATGGGGTGAACAGTTGTTTCGAATTCGAGTCGGTGAATTCTATTCGACGTCATTGGGGTGCATCGGCCTTAAAAGAAATCGTCGGTTGGAATGTGCGTAGCTGGCTTTTATCGGTTTCTCATGAATGGTGTCATTGTTTGTGACAAACGACTTCAAGAGTCGTGCGAGTTTGTCGAGGATTTTCTTGTTGCAAGTCTAACTCTCGATAAACTCTCCTCGCGAGAAGTTAGCGTCCTCTTGAGTTACCTCGAGACTCGATTCATCTCCTCGTCGTTGATGCAAGAAATTCTGCACTGCGAAACTCGGAGGATAATCCTAGGAAGGAGAGACAGCGGTTTCTCTCTTCGTTAATGCCGCGTTACTCGGGGTAGGTTGAAGTAATCGGTTAGCGTGGGTCGTTTACATTTGTCAAGGGTGGAGTAGAGGAATCGTAGCTGGCAGGGAAAACATGAGGAAAACTTTGAGAACTTTCCATGTGGGATCTGGTTTGTGACACGCGTCTCTCCATTCACTGATATAAGACACTTGCCCCCGGGGTTTTTCTCGCGTGCACTGAAAATATGGAAAATCTATTTGAATGTGTGTTATCGTATGGAGGGATGGAAATTACCACTAAATGAGACAGGTTCACTTTAGCGCACGGGAGAGGAGCCCGGAAACGGGAATCGAAAGAGAAAATGAAATATGCCTTAAAAATCCAAAGCGGAGGCCAGTGCTCACTACTTCTAACGCCGATCTCATTTGTACATATGCGACCGAGGTTTGGCGATTTGCACCTCTTGGCTGGCGAGCATTTATTGTTTCGGAAAAGTGTAATTTTTTTTTTTTTCCCGGACCGGTATTTTGTCGCGGCCAATTTTTTGGACGCGGACACGATCCCGCTTCTAGATTGGCGAGTCGCGACGAGAGCGGATTGGAAAAGAGGGGAAAAAAGGGAGACTCCTACAATTCGCGGGATTAAATAATAAATCGACCTTGTTCTTAAATCTGCGAGTCGACTGTTATTATAATCGCAGGGTCACATCGTAGCCAACTCGAAGACAGATTCCATTAGTTCGGGGACATTTAGCCAGGCAACTCTCTCTCTCCTGTGCAATTTCAGTATCTCCTTCGCTGACCTGGACTCGGTTGGGCTGGTCGAACATATTTTTTTTACATTCATTGAAACAGAATTGGAATGATAAGTGCTGTAAGGAAATATCATTGTAATTAGGTACAAATGAGGAAGTAGGTCGCGAGGACATTATTCATAACTTTCCTTGATGTTACGGATTAGCAGTGCTCGTTTCACCGGTACGTGCTCTTAGGTGCGTAAAGAAACAGACAGTTAACCTAAAAGTGGTCCAACCGAGCCCTGGTCGTCTTGTCTTTTGTCTTATTGTTAACAGACAGTGCGTGGACGTCGTTACTAATGTTATTTGTGAAAGATAAAGTTTTCTACATGCGTTCGATGTAGAATCGGGTCGTTAAGAGTGAGAGTACTGTTCTGTCGGAATATGTATATTTAACAGATATATTTGCAGGTGTCGTGTCTTGACACCGGGTTTCCGTTTTAACTCGTTTCGGTTACTTGTCTTTTAATTTGGAGACTTTCCGTATTGGGGGAAGTTGAGGTTATGGAGTTGATCGACTTATGCTAAGTCTTTACAGAGAGTGCTCAAGAGTGTTTTGAGCAGAGCTTACGACGTTAAACGATATTAACACTTGAGTTTAGACTGAAAAGTGATACGTGTCCGTATTCGTTGTATTTCGAATTAGAGAGCCAAGCAAGTGTTGTGCAAGTTGTCCTAACCTCAAAAATATAGGTTAGGTTCCTCGTAGGTTTCGTCAGATTGAAGATGCAATAAATATTGACACGACTTGGGCCAGTCAATCTTTTGAGAAAGAAACGGACGTATATATTCGAAAATTTGTTATTCAGTACATCGGACGGAGAATTTCAAAGTGTACCATCATTTATCAACTTCAAAGTGGATCGATTGGTCCTCAAATAATGGGATTATTCGCAAAAAGCCAGTCTACGTTGTACTGTTCGTTAATGGAAGTAATATGAATCAATCTACGAAGTGGATAATGCCGAATCATAATATATGAAGACTTAACGTGAAGCTGTAGTGGGACTACAAACACTCGGCACGTAGCTAAGTACCTTTTATTTGCATAAACAGTATGCAGGTAAAAGTTACATAGCCACGCCACAGTTTATCGATACATATATCTGTATATATATTTTATGTTAAATAATTGTGCAGTCTAAATTTTTGCAATGAAAGTACAAGATGGATCTTTGTAGGCTAGACGTTGCTGTGGATATATATTTCACTCTGAAAGCAGAACAAATCGATAAATTTATAAATGTTCATAATGTAGAGTAACGTATCCATCAATATCCCGATACGACAAAATTATATAGGTTATTCTAGATGACAGTGAAGGAACGATATGCCGAATAGTAGAATAGTTTGACATCGGTTGGAGTATCGCGGGTGTGATGGCTTTATTTTGCACATTTTTTACCACTGTAGACAGACTGGATTCTCTTAGAGCAGTTGCAAAGGTTTTCCGCTAATATACAAGAAATGGATTCGATATTAGGCGTAACGTAGATGGGCAAGAATTACACCATGGGATAATATTTTTTATTCGGTGTGAGACAAAGCGTGTCTTACTAGTTTTGACGTGTAGAAATCACATTCAATTGTTAACGCCTCGCAGCACATTTAGGTTTTCTTTCTCCCTTTATAATGGGTTGCACAGATGATTTGTTTAATGGCAAATTCAATGATACTTTTAGAGGTTACTTTTGGCGTTTCTGCATGAGTTTTAACGGCAATACATAGATGCAGTACAGCAGTTTTGTACACCACGTAGTCGTCTAGTTAACAGAAAGTAGGGCGTAGAAGAAATTTTTAATCTTGGTGAATAATACGGTGTGCAAACCTTAAGGTATTCATTCGAATTACTAGAGTTTCGTTAAATTTTCAAACAAAATGTTTGAGAACAACGCAGGTTGTTTGGTATGGCACGAGACTTCTCGATAATGATACAGCGCTCTATAGTGTCCATTGCTACGCACTGCTCAGAAGATACGATCTCTAAAGAAGAAGATGCAAACGATCATACACCCTCGAAAAAAGCTTACTACGCTAGGTCCATAAAACCAAGGTCATGCATTTCTTTCGTTCACATTCCCAAATTGACCAAAATTAACCTGAATTGTAGACACACTATTTTAGACACCTTTCAATCAGTTGAAAATCCTGCATTCAAGTTAACAATGCTATCACCTGTGTTATCACCGCCACGACTTTGACATCTGGGAAACTCAGAAACTAGCTTAATTCGCGAATAATCCCGAGTTCAACAGCCCGGTACTAAACTCATCAGAGATCCGAACGCGTTCAACAAAGGCGTCCGAAGTGTCTAAATTCAGCGGATATGAAGATAAATATATATACATATATATATATACACATATATACATATACTATGTACATTAGCCGTTTCCGAAATTTCTCTCGATCTTAATCTCTCCTATTTATTTTTGACAATTAAACGAAACATTGCGAGAGTACGATCGGAGGTCTCAGAGATTTTTCGTAAACATCCGTTCTCATCAGCGAAGCTTCGAAGGAAGTTTTCCAGCTCTGAAGTTGTCATTCGAAGAACCTCTGAGTCTTACTGCGAGCCATTAAATACAATCCGTTTCAAACGTTGCTCGTATTTTATTTTGTAAGTAATAAAAGCAAAATCAAACTCGCCGATAATATACAACTTATCGTTACATACTCATTGTTGTACTCGTTTGAGGTTAAGTCATGTTAGGAATTGGGAAATTTTAGGGTCTTCGAGTTTCCTTTTTTATTACTCTACCTTTATTAATGTGAAGTTTGCGAGAGGAGTCAGTGGCTCTCAGTCGGATAGATTGGAGCTGGGAGAGACTTGGAGTTTCGCCAATCGGATTTCCCAGTCGACAAGACTTGCGTTCGTCTGATGAGCCAATAAGCGTGTATTTTCTCCACTGCGTGAAATGCGGATCGGTTGTGACGAAGGGCAAGATTATTCCGGAGTACAATACGGCGAAACAATAAGGTGATAATGGCGATTGTCGCGGGAACGAAGAAACGGCGACGAGTAACGTAGGCATGCGTGAGACTGCAACGCGTCTTGTAAGAATTAAGTGTGAATGTGGAGTGAATGAGTGAGTCGGCCTAAATCCTCACGCTGTCTCTCAGAGAGTACTTTTTTATATTGATGTGCCGAGACCCTCGCACGGGAACACACGTTATCACGTATTCATCCCTCAGTGAGATGCCTTCTCACAGCCCACTAATTTCTCCCACACCCCCCGGAGCCCATCGATGTCCTTCACCGATGCCACCATCACCCACCGCCATCGTCACCGTGCAACTTTGCTTTGTAAGACATGTTCGTAAGAAAAATAAAAAGAATATTTACTCGACAGGCTGTCGAACTGCTATGCGAACACCCCGATACTTCATCGAATGTAGACCTTTGGTTCCAATTTTATATTGGAGACATTTTGGATTACGGTATAAATTCTATACTATTTTATTCTTGTAATATATCGCATTACAAACTACGATTGTCTTTTTCGGCACTTAAAAGTGAACACAGTTACAATCTTATAAAATTATCACCCGAATCTTCGTGAAATTGCATTTAAAGAACGATCTCTCTACTAACTTGTTCCTAAGTACTTGATCGAAAGATAATTGACGTACTGGTGAGATCAATGATTTTTCCTACTTTTTACTATATTCTTAAAATATTGCAGTTTAAGTATTGCATATACTTATCAAGATATATGACTAAAAACAAAGAATTCATCTTCGCATCAATTCTTTGGCCCACTATTCACCATTCGCTATAATTGATTTTCCTTTGAACTTCTAATTTCATAATCGACGTCAATGACGTCGATACATTGTCTTTTGATTTGATTTATGGTACCTTGGCAGTGCCCTGTTTTTAGGCATCCTAAAATGCTTTTGCTCTGTTATAACTATAAATGTCGAGTATATACAATATACACTTTTTACGATGGTATAAAAATATAGAATCGCCGTCTTAAATACTAGAGCTTATTTTTTAACACAGGTTGAGTTATTCCTCATGAGCATTGGCGGAAGAGAAGAGGATCTTAAATTATTAAGTCTTTTTGATTGTGTATGATCCAACAACCATTCGATAAGGTGGCCATTGCATGTCTTCATAGCTTTCTTTAGAAATACATTAAACCATTTGTCGTTGCAATCCAGCCTACATCCTAAAAAATATTGCGAAATTGTATCAATTTTTTTATTTACCACTCAATGAAAGAAAAATATTAACTGATTAACTCTGATTTTGGATAACTAAATTTACCTGCTTGATAAAGTAAATCAAGGCAAGAAAGATCTTTCACCCTGGGATTATTTATGTAGTAATGCAATGCCACACAAAGAGCATCCTCTCCTGCTCGTGTTTTTTGGAAGGGATTGGCACCTGTAATAGGAAGAATGTAAGCCAATCAGATCGATAACGACACAATGCTTCAAAATACCTTTTGCTAGCATGTACTCCACTAGGCACGTATGACCGTTGTAGCAAACACGCTGAAACGGAGTTAGGCCATTTAGAGCGCACCTTGCATTGACGAGGTATGGACAATAAGTAACCAATTCAATACACTTGAGCGCGTACTGAGTCTTATGACATCTCTAGGAGAGTATAAATATTAGCGATACATTCTTGAATTATATATTCATTAATATTTACTGCTATTGTGACATAGCAGCGAGAACTTACATCCGAGGCAATTTGTAAGTCATTTAACAATTTCTTGTGGTTGAGGATAACGTCGCCTTTATTCATTGATGCAATACTGAAATCCCTCTTCATATCGTTACCTTCGCAGCATTCAATAACGGGATCATACCTTTCTGAAAGCGAATTATATAATATTTTGTATTGATTCCTTAATGTATCAGGCTCAGTAGGCATTATTATATATAAATACATGGCGAATGAATGACCGTTCTGTTAACAACAAACTCACTTCTAAGCTTGAGCAGCATACTTGTGACCACGGCAATAACGAGCAACACTGTGCACACTGCTGCACCGCTGGTGTCCATAGATTTAAGCGACTCTTCCGTCATTTTTACTAAAGTATCAAAAATTGTCACGTTACTGTTTATCTCCTCTAATGGTACGGCCACATTTTTCGTCACATTTCGGTGCAACAAGGCAAGAACTGTCATTTTCGCACTTTTCAATTCTTCTGCCATTCCCGCTCTAAAATCGCGTGGCAAGCGTCGTTTTTCACAGTTTATGAGGCGAAAGGTAACTCCAATTAAACTTGACTCCAAGCTTTATCGGCCATTTTGAATTTTTAGATTCAAACACGATTGGCAGTTTCCACTATTGGAAACCTTCCATTGGTTCACTCCGAACGAGGAAAGCCAATCACTTGGCGGCATTCAAATGATAAAATGGATCATGTTATTAATATTAGTTAACAACCTTTTGCAAAGACGAAAGGTCTTATCATCATGAGTTGATAAATGGGGTTAAGCATAGCTCTGATTGGCTTATCATCGTCGATGTGTTGGCGCGCCGCATTCCGTGTGACACTCGACGCATTCAGTAGGACTGTAAACTATGAAGACAGAGATGAGTTGGGAGATTGCTCGAGCACCCACGTGTAGTTTTGCCTGTATCATTTGCAGATAAAAAAATTAAGTAAGTGAAGGGTAAAGTGAAAGAGGGCGCCACGAGTGTTCTTCCCTTAATATCAAATGCGAGCAGTGTCGGTAAGCGTAAGTAAGCCACCATCGTCAACTGCTGCATGGTATTACCATCACGAGTACGTGAGCCGCCAACGGCAACTGGTAGATGGCACCGCCATCGCGAGTGCGTGAGCCCCTACCAGAAATTCATTGCGCCGTCTTTGGGGGCAAAAAACGGTGAAAGCTAACGTACGAAACCAGAGGGCAGCACAGAATGCGATCGCGCTACCCTGCCCGTGAGCAATCTCCCAACTCATTTCTGGCGAAGATGACCGCACGTTGTTGTTTATGACCATTTATGACGTTATGACCGCCAAATTTATTTGTAGTAAATTTCTCAAAAGAAAAAGGAGATAATGCCTTTGTTTCGTCGTTCGTAGGAAACCTTTCGCGGCCTTGATATTAATCTGGAGTCGTCCCTTAACGGTGACTGATAAGTAAAGTTGAATATCGAGTGAGAACATGTCACCGCCTCGAAGAAAGTCATGAAACGCGTCCAGACAATTTTTTGAAATTAATTCAGTTTCATGCAAAAGCCTTCATTACGTAACGCGGATATAAAGTCCGTAAGAGAATGTCGAGACACGTTATCGCATGTCATGGATGATAAGCAACGAAACGTTAAGCTGACAAGACTGCTGAAACAGAGACGTCATTTATAGGTTATCCCCGTCCCAGATATGGCCAATACTGGATTGCTGATTCTGACGAATCCAGCAAAGGTTGCTAAACTGCTGCCGATAGTGAAGGAACACGTATTAAAGACTTTGTATATTCAGTACTTTCCGGAAAGGAATGTCCTTCTTCCAGGAAATTGTAGCCTACAGGCTCAACTCTGGAGAGGACCTCAATACAGTCAGACCATGGCACGGATCTATTCTCTGGCATCCGTGTTCCCCTCTCGGCTGGATGTGCGAGTGCTACTTTCTAGCATGAAGAACCCTAGCGTATCTATTATCAATACTAAAAAACCTGTGGAGATAGTGATTTTCGATCGGACTTATAGTAAAAATGAAGCAAATACCTTCATACAAGATTGTCTGTCAAATACGTCGATGGGTTGCAGTTTTGTTACATTTGACGGTGATAAAGAGCAGCAGCGGAATGGCAGCAAAGAGGATCGGCAACACGAACTTGATCAAATATATGGGAACGTCGTACTAGGAGGTACGTTTGATCGCTTGCACAATGGGCACAAGATCTTCCTCGGAGAAGCTGTTCTTCGTTGTTCAAAGAAACTGACAGTTGGCATCACAGACGAGAATATGATATCTGGTAAGCACTGATTTCCTAAAGAAAGTAATACCATGTAAAATTATGAATGAACACTAGTTTCTTATGTTCAGGCAAGATTTTATGGGAACTAATCGAACCTTGTTCAAAAAGGATATCGGTTGTAAAAGATTTTCTAGAAGATGTTGATCCAACATTGAAGTACGATGTAGTTCCAATTAATGATATATATGGTCCTACTAAGGACGACCCTACCTTTGAGATGATAGTAGTCAGTGAAGAAACCAAGCGTGGAGGCGACAAAGTTAACGAACTGCGACAACAGAAAGGTCTTAGTAAGTTAGATGTTCACGTGGTTGAGTTGGTAAAGGATCAACTATGCCAGGAACACGAGGAAGCTAAAATCAGCTCTAGTAATCACAGAATGCGGTTGCTTGGCACAAGACTTCGCAGACCAGTAAATATTTTTTGCCATTTAAAATGTGTGCAATGATAATTCTTTTACTTATCATATGTTAAAATAGGTCTTTGATGACTATCTTATCTGCAGAATTTAAGCGATAAAGATTTAAAGCCTTACATCATCGGGCTCACTGGAGGTATAGCAAGTGGAAAGTCTTCGGTAGGAGATAAATTACAAAAATTAGGAGCAGGTCTTGTAAATTGTGATCGAATTGCTCACGATTTATACGAACCAGGCAAACAATGTTATAACTTGATCGTCGAGCATTATGGATCAGGTATTTTGAAGCCCGATGGATACATCGACAGGAAAGCTTTAGGTAGTTTGGTATTTAATGACAGGGTGAGTAGAACAGTAAGATATTTACATAGAAATGGAATATTTTACAACTGTTTTAATGTTAAATCATAAAATAACATGTGAAACATTGTTACAGGCCCAGTTAGATAAATTGAACAATTTGGTATGGCCTGCTATTTTTGAAGAAGCACAAAAGCAAATTCGGGAATACCATAAAAAAGGGTTCGATGTTATTGTGCTAGAAGCTGCTGTATTGATTCAAGCTCACTGGCAACATGTTTGTCACGAGATTTGGACTTGTATTATACCACAGGATGAGGTACTATCTAAGCTAATTAATCAGATATTTTCCTTGTCTATTTATTAAAAATGCAGTGTTATTCATATACGTATATACATTCTTTTTCAGGCAGTAAAACGCGTAATTGAAAGAAATGCATTAACAGAGGAAGAAGCTAGACTGCGAATTAAATCTCAGCCTACTAACACCGAGCAAATAAATGAAGCTCATGTTGTAATATCCACTTTGTGGAGTCATGAGTTTACCCAGCAACAAATTCAAAAAGCGTGGGATTCGGTGAGGGAAGATTTATCATGCTCAACAAAAGGCAATCAGGCCTAAATGTGCTACAAAAAAAAAAAAAAACCGTTTGCAAGTGCCAGTGCTAGAAATATTTAGCGTAAAAATTCTTTTTTTTTAAGGGCGATATCAAAACTCGTAAGTATAATGTTACGTGCCGGGATTATTTTAAACGAGGCTCCATATGTAGTACACATATGCAAGATGCTTCTTGGGTGTCAGGCTACCTTTCCACATAGTATGGTTACAATTTTGTAGCATTATTATTTGTAATTATTCAAAGACTTGCTAAACTGATGTAGGTATCTTGAAGGAAAAAAAAAAAAGAAAAAAAAAACCTATATTTAGTTATTGAGCGAGCAATTCACAAATTACAAAACAATAAGAAGGATCTGTAACCACGTACAAAACAGACATTGTGATATACCATTGGTTGTTGTGTCAAACTATGTTACACAGTATTGTTAAATAAAACCACCTGCGTTAAAGTAGGAACGATTCGACGTTACTATGTCTCCATACGTTTCTAAAGAATTAGCTAGTTTAATTTAATACTTGATCGATAACTTCCTAACGGGCTCCACCTGGTCTCACTTAACGAGAAGAATATTGTCCTCTACGATGTTGTTCTCTTCTTGATCGGTGTGCTCCTGCAGTCTCGTCACAAGGGTGCCCAAATACGATTGGAAATCCCGTTTTAATTTCTCCCCACTTTCCTGTACGTTGCAGCTCACCTGAGCAACTTTAGCGAACGTAGACGCTGGAATCGTAAGAGAAACATTATTACTCCATTAACGACAATCATACTTAAATAAATCCATTTTCCTTTCGTCGGCATTAAAATTTGGAACATGAACCGCCAGACTTCCCACTAGACATTTAAGAATTTCCAGCTGTATTTACGTAATTTTTTGGGAGCTTCGGGTGAATCGTTCTCGGGATCGAAATACAGCACCACGCAAGCATTGGGCCCGAGTCTGGTTTGATTGACAAAGTAATCGTACAGCTGTTCCAGCTCTCGCGGGTAATCTTGAGATTTTTCATTATATACGAAAATGACACCATGCGCGTCTCTTCTCATAGCGGGCCAACAAAACTCATACCTGGAATAAATGAATTTTATGCGATCACCCCAAAATAAAAAAATAGAAAACCAATTAAGACAGTTAACACCACATTTTCACATGAAACGTTACTTATGATCACCGCTACAGTCCCAAAGTTCGATGTCGACCTTAAGTCGAGCCGCTTTTGTGCCGCAATTCTGAGCTTCGAACTCCAAAATTCGAACGCCCTTCGTCGGTCTGTACTCCGGTGACATTTCCGTGGCATCGGCGAGAAAATTCGAAATCGTGCTCTTACCAGCCTTCGATTAAAGTAAAAGAATACCCTGATTTATCCGAGTGTCATATATATGTATATATATATTACTCGTCAATTTATAACCTCACCCCAACCGGTCCCACCACGACCAGCTTCAGAACTTGCATATTGTTAATGCAGAAGCATGAAATGCGCCGAGAACTCGGTACTAATGACACATTGTTTTGACATTGGTTACCATGGAGACCAATGTATACAAAAGCTGGAGAAGCAGAATTCTATTCTTCGCAATGCGCATGGCAACGTGACGCAATTGGTTGCTTGGATCACGTGGCGATAAAATATACTCTACGTTTCTATGCGCAAGTGCAAACAATTTAAGGGCGATATTTGATTTTTCTAACGCCGTCGCGCGATGGAACGAACGAGAGGTTTGATTAGCTGGAGAGAATGAATGGTGTATAATTCCCCTCATTTCGCAGATTTTCTGAAACTAAACATAATCTCTCATCAGCTTTGTCGCGCGACACGGAAGAATTAAATATCAGCCTAAAACCTGTTAATTGCCGATCATGGGTGTAACGATATCGCAAAGAACCCCGTAAAAATCTTCTTCAACTAATTTATTGCCTCGCAATATAGAATTAAACTCGAGGTCGGTATATAATAGTGACATCACAATTATTTAACTGGGCTGCAATAAACACGAAGTGCACCCTGAGTCTCGCGTCGGGAATGGGTTGAAATACTCAACGGTCAAGAAAAAAAAAAAAAAAAGAAAAAAAAAACGGTGTACAATGAGCGTATATTCTGCCTTAAAACGTCGTCGACTCTCGCTCAATCACTGCCCTGATTATTCGTCGGATAATATACAATTGTCGGGGGGTTACGTCTCGTGACGTACCGAATTATAATCGAAATCTATTTACGATCAAATATGATCTGGCACGATATAAGTAAAAATTTCGCGGGTAAGTAAAACGAAACGAACGACGTCGGTTCGATATACATCTGTTATATAAGACCGGCGGGAGGTAATGATTGGGGACATGCGATTAAGGAATAAATACTACCTCGACTTAACGACATAATAGAGCCATTAAATCGCCAGGCGTCGCGATAGCCCATTATCGAATTGCATCGCAGTGAAATTGATAAGTAACGTGAAAGAAAAGAAAAGGGGAAAAAAGGGGGGGGAACGCAACGGTCGCGGTTTACGTTGACTGCCGGATATGACATTGAATTCGAAGTCTCTTAGTAATTAGAATAGAAAGAGAGAGAGGAAAAAAAAGGAGGAAAGAAAACCTCGGTTTTCTTCGGGACGCCCCACGCTTAAGACGCCTGAACCTCCTCAGCAGATTCCACCTTGATTTCCTCGGGATAGGTTAAATCGTAGAGCGCTTGTAGAGCCGCCTTCGCCGCAATCTTCTTCGCGTCCTTTTTGTTCTTGGCTATAATAATAACAAAAATCTGGATAAATGACCCATAGATGCGAAAAGCATTGACTTTTGTCAGCCTGTCAGCCTTCGTGCAACATATTTAGTTTCACGGTGGAATTTAGATGTAGGATAATTTTATTAATTTTTACCTGAGCCTGAATACTCGACGCCGTCGATCTCGACCGACAGAGTGAACATGATATTCGGTGGATTACCGGTGCGATTGACTTCGACGTAAGTCAAGCCGGGTCTCATCTGGTTAAGCAACATGACTGGATGTATACTGGTGGCGTTGGCTGGGAGTTCTTTCTGAACGACGGCCTTTTGTTCCTTCTTAACTTTTCCAGGCACGACTCCTGGTCTGGGCACCGGCACGACGGTTCCCTGGTTTTGCCACTCGAGGAAGAGTTTGTACAGGGCAAAACTCGCCAGCGAGCTCCAGGGTATCTCCTCGGTCTCGTCCACGGCTACGTCGGTGGCCATCGGAGTGACCTCTGATTGATTCTCCTCCTTCATCGGAGTTTCAGTGGTCTCACTGACTTGATTGGACTGGCCATCTGACTCTGCATCTATTCTTGCCTTCATGGCAGCCGTAGTCATTTTTTCCAAAAGCAAGCACTTAAGAGCATTCTCCGCAGCATTCTGACGAGCCAGAGGCTTTGACAGGCCTTGTCCAATGTAGGTCTTTCCATCGATCTGTAAAAGACAAAGGTTTCGTGTCACTCTCAATTTGTACGTACAATTTATTTTACACTTAAACCTGGATTGTTCTCGATTAGTACTAAGGTATATCGAACAGAAAGCCTCTACCTCAGCATGGACCAGAAACAGTGAATTCTGAAGAGACGATTGTGTCTCTGGGAACGTAAACTGGACGCCGGTCTTCATTTCGTTCAAGACCATTATAGCATTCTTTGGTTGCAAGGTTTTCCTCAGTCGCTGGTTCATACGCAGTCGCTTCAGCTTCCTGTTGACCTTGACTGCAAGTGAAATATTGACATCAAAATTGAGACAAGGGAGAAACCTCATAGTCAACTTCTAGAAACCAACAAATCAGACATCATAATTCACACTGGCTCCTGATTGCTCGGGCTTCGACAGCACACAAGAGCTGGAGCGACTACTAGCAAAACATAGGACCTTCAAATTTGCGCAGTGTATTTTCATCAGGATGAAAAATATACTATATACGACCAAAGCATGGATTACGATCCAAGAGAAAATATTACTCACAGCCTGGAATTTTGGATCGCTTCCATCTAGGGAGGTTTCCTTCCTGGCTCTCGACTTCCATGCTATCGTTGGCCTGTCCATCGATTTTCTCCTCTTGAACTACAGGTGTCGGAGCAGGAACTGGTGGAACAGGTGTTGGGGCAGGTGGAGTGGTTACAGCAGGACCTGTTCCAGTCACCGGAGTGCTTTGCTTCAGTATCGGCTTCAGTCGTTGTGGCTGTGGAGTGGTGGGTGGCTGCTGCTTAATTTGTGGCGGCGGCTGCTGCTGCTGCTGTTGCTGTTGCTGCGGAGGCTGTTGAAGGTTCATCTGTTGCATGGATCGATTAGCAATGCCCTGCTGTGGCATCGGTGACTGTGGCTTGAAGGGGGTTTGCGGTTGTATCGGTGGCTTCTGATAACCGGACTGCTGTTGCTGCTGACCCGGTGAGTTTTGGTAATTCCCTTGGGGGCCGAACTGCAATTCAGAGGGTGGGTCGCCGCTACACAAGGAACCTCTACGGCTGTGCTATACCACCAGGGCCCAGCGTCGCATATGCAGTGTCGAGCAGCCTAACGCTGCCATCATAGCTAGCACCGGCCAAGTTCCCTTCGACAGTGGCCGACGTCTCTTAACTCGTAAATCGAGTCAGATCGTTCGTCGACACGCCTCAAGGTGGTATCTTCCATCGCAGCCTCCCTGCGCTGCTACGACACGTGCCTAGCTCTGACCTCAAGCCTATCGCCAAATTAAATTTTATATCTTGTAACACTCTAACTGAATTCAAGAACTCCATGAGCGTCATTTATAGTTAAACCTCTGACAGAATCCTTATTCATTTTGGAAGAAAATTTTTTTGGATTTAACATAAGTGAATCTAACCTCGTTAAGAGATTATGTTCATGTACTGGTCGTGGAGAGGAACCAGGTACACCGTGTCGCAGCAGCGTCTCCATCGGACTTGCTTAGGCACGAGCTCAGCACGAATTACCAAGGCAACGATCTACGACAGGCCGTGCTATGAGGGCAACTGGCGAACTTGCCCCTGGCGGAACGCACCTCCTCGGTACAGTTGTATAGCTACTGGGGCCTGCATTGCAGGGGAGGGGGACACGGGGACCACTAATTAGTACATGCAAGCATAATGGCTATTGATTTCTCGCCCTCATTCTCAATCGATGACTCGATGTGCAGAAAACACTAGATTCCGTTTCCTGCTCTCTCGGTGCTTTCCTTTTTCTTCCTCCCTCGTTATTCGATCACAATGTATCGTGTCGTGGAGGAATAATAGAAAAACAAGAGAGCCGTGTGTGAATTCAGCAGTTTCCGCCGCCGTTCGAATCTGAGTTGAGAGTAATTCATCGTCGGAATTGAGTTTAAGACAAGTCGAAGGACAGAAAGAGAAATATTTTTAGTCATTTCTGGAAAATAAAGATTAACGACCATTTTGGGAGTACCCAAAGGAAAGTTTAGTACCTCTTCTGTCTAGAATTCTTGAACAAGTGAATAGCTATAGATGTGTATATATAGTTTTCGAAGTTTGAACAAAAATACTGCACAGTGGTCAGTGTACTAAAATTTCCATTGGAACGTAATTGTAATATAATTATCAATTAAAATTTGTTATACTCCCGTCAGTTCCTTGTCTTAAACAACTTTACAGATAAGAATAGAATATATTATAAGGAACAGCTTACGCTATTCCACTTGTACATGATAAGTGTTTCCGAACACCTGTCTTGTGCATCATTCGCAATCTTATAGTCAGGTAACAATGAAATCAATCACAAGCTGTATAATAAAAATTCTCAGTAGATATTGTAATACATACAAAGATAATGCATTCGACGGTGCACCAGACAGATTTTTCAATAGGGAGAAATTGTATTTTCCTCGTGAATTGGGGGTGCACAAAATATAAAATAAACTGGCTCACAAAAATTGAAACTGGGTACATATATAAAAAAATCTAAGACAAATGGAAGTGAAAATTGCAAAAAAGTACATTAATGTGCTGAAAAAATGCATTTTATAGTTGTATTCCATAATTGCAAGTATGATTTCTCTTCAATACGCTGCAATAATATTCTACATGCTTTTAAAATGTAAAAAAAAAAAACATTCTTAATGAAGATTTTCAAGATAGATTTTATCAGAAAACGTGACGTTACACCACCACGTAACTGGCAAAACTTAGAATAGTTCCAAAAGTGCTCAGGTAACATCTATTAAAGGCTCCGACTATTAATAACTTTAAAATATATTTAAGTCGGCTCGAAACTTACTGAATTCGACGATTGAAACGGCGCCCCTCCGGAACTGTTCATGTTACCCCTGGCTGTAAATAAAATAATCATTATTACATTTCAACGAAAACTAAATAATTAAGAATGTATGCAAAAGATGTGACAAGTTTATATTTAAACATAAATTATATAATTACTTCATACGGCATTGTTAAGGAAATGCATTTACTTTCAAAATAATAGGAAATAATTAAAATGTTAAGCTTATGTATAAATGTGTGTGCCTCCGAGATAGGATTATTTTCTCTGTATATATACACTAAACAAAAAGGAATCGCTACTCTAGGTCATACACAGAAGAATATTACAATAAATACTCATACTTAAGAGTAATTTCCTCTCAATACTGAAATAAAAATACAAAGCTCCGTTGTTGCTTGCTGCTGTCGATTCAGACTCTCATGCATAATACGAGGATGTATCTAGCTCAAATCTGATGAGATCCACTCAGAACAATTTACTATCCAACGCAGAACTAAAAGCGTAAAACGGAACCGACAATCATGAGCTCTAGTGAATCGAAATTGAATAAGCGAAGACAATGGCCACCCTCAGTCGCCCTTCAACCATTAAACGCAGCTCGCAACAGCCGCCATTTTTCCTGACACCGGCATAGTATTGATTTTCCATAGCGCTTAATCAGCCATCCTCTGCCGCCCTGTTCCCGTGCATCTTGATTCTACATTCATGCAAACGCGTCGCCATGCAACCAGGCGAAGAAACGTCGATAAAATGTGTCTTCCCTATCTTCAGCGATAAATTCTCGACAAGACTCACCGTTCACGTAGCCCTGACTTTGCCTGCTCCTGGTGTACATTTTTCACGGCTGCTTTGCGAGCTGAATTACTGGAAAAGTCGAAACCTTCGGATTGCGTTCTCTCGCGGCGAAGTTAAAGTCAAACTTTGAGACACTCGATTACCTTCAAACAACAGTCAAGTTACACTCGAGTTATTTTTCGCTACGAGCTTCTTCCTCTGCACTTGAAACACCGACGTGCACCGACGCCAGACGGGAAGAAATCTGCGGGTCTACGGAAATGACGCGCGTAACTACGCTAGTCAAGAGACGCTTCGTTGAGTCGTTTCTCTTGTATCCTCGATAATTGGCCAATCGGGGAACAGCTCCACTGGAATAGGCCAATCACCGTGGAGGAAGAAATGCGCGCCAATGGAATACCTGCCCGACGTGCACCTGCATGATAGCATCGTAGCATAATTTAATATGAGAAACAAGGATGTATTAATGACCATAATTTAATGCTAGTGTAATTTCTAACGTGGATTAAAGTAATTAAGAGTTACGGAAATTTTTTGAGTCGGCTCATTATAGGTTAGAGCTGGTCTCGTATGACCAACCAATCGGCGGCAACTTGATTTTAGAGATGGCGAATGTGTACCTTTATAAAGATAGGGTCGCAGTGTATGTGTTGTCTCTTTCTGTAGTGCAGCTAGACCCTAAGCAAAGTGTATACGTCAAAGTTGAGTTGAATCCCCGAAAGAGGGAAGACGTCTGCTTCTTTTCGATATTTTAGCATAGCTATCCAGATTTTTCAGACAAAATGGGAAATGCGGATACAAAGCTTAATTTCAGAAAAGCTGTTGTGCAGCTGACGTCGAAAACTCAGGTAAAATAATAATTCCGGATAATTGACAAGTGGTTTGGATGTTTTATCTGTTTTACTCATAACAAGAAGCTTCTTATAGCCATATGAGAGTGAAAGGTAATGACAGTATTTCTTACTTACAGCTGATAGATGCAGAGGATGACACATTTTGGGATCAATTCTGGTCTGAAAATGTTTCGAATGTTCAGGATATCTTTACTCTGATTCCTGCACCTGAAATTCGAATCTTAAGGGAAGAGGCACCTTCAAATTTAGCTACGTTATGCTACAAAGCCGTTGAAAAGCTGGTGAAGGCTGTAGATAACAGTTGTCGTACACAGAGGGAACATCAGACAGTACTTAATTGCTGCCGTCTATTAACGCGGCTGTTGCCTTATATCTTCGAGGACCCGGATTGGAAGGGATTCTTTTGGTCGAGCTTACCGGGCAGAGAGGATGACGAATGCGTACCATTGGCTCACTCTCTCCTTAATGCGATTTGTGTAAGGCATCTTGGATAAGAAATATTGGTACATTGGAATTTTAATCAATCTGCAAGTGTTCATTGACGTTTTAGGATTTATTATTTTGCCCTGACTTTACGGTTGCCGTTAACAGGAAATCTGGCCCGGTAAGTTTATGAACATCTTGTTATATTTGTTATTTTTTCTTGATGGCGGATAAATTTTGCTTGTTTGTTTACCAGGATAAAGCAGAGGAATTGCAATCAATTGATAGTTGTGAATATATATGGGAGGCTGGTGTGGGATTCGCACATTCACCACCGATGCATCTAGATCATAATTCAAACAGGACAGAGTTACTAAAACTTTTATTGACTTGTTTTAGCGAGACTATGTATAATCCTCCCACAGATCTATCTGTTTCACCTAATAGATGGATTCAGCATCTCACGAGTACTGAAAATAGGTAACAAATTTTTCCTTGCTACTAGGAGCTACTATATATTTTTTAATTGAGTATTAAATATAATTTTCTTTTTATTTTCCTAATATTCTTTCAGACATGCTCTACCAATGTTTACATCCTTACTGAACACAGTTTGTGCATACGACCCAGTTGGTTTTGGAGTACCATATAATCACCTCTTATTCGCCGACTCCTCAGAACCATTGGTCGATGTTTCATTGCAGATTTTAATAGTTACTTTAGACCATGATACCAGTGGGGGAGGGCCCACGGAAGAAGGGGCTGCAGGAGACAATCTGTTCATTAATTATTTAAGTCGCATACACCGGGATGAAGGTAAATTTCCATTTTTAACTTGAATTAATTCGACGGATTAAAGTCTATCTATCCACAGATTTCCAATTTGTACTAAGGGGAATCACCAGGTTACTTAATAATCCCTTAATGCAAACGTATCTACCGAATTCAATGAAAAAGGTTCATTTTCATCAGGAGTTGCTTGTATTCTTTTGGAAAATGTGCGATTATAACAAGAAATTCCTTTACTATGTACTCAAGAGTTCGGATGTTCTCGAAGTGCTCGTACCCATTTTGTATCACCTCAATGATTCCAGAGCTGATCAGTGTGAGTATAGAAAGGTTTTTAAAAATGTCCCATATGATTTTTTTGTTATAATTATAATTTTACAATTACTCAGCACGGGTTGGCTTGATGCACATTGGAATATTTATTCTCCTTCTCCTGAGTGGTGAACGTAATTTTGGAGTCCGACTGAATAAACCCTACACCGCATTCACCCCAATGGACATTCCAGTATTTACAGGTACTTCATACAAGAAAAATAATTATTATTAAATACTGTAAAATGTGCTTTTCTCTACTATTCACATATCTTAAAATAAAAATTTGTTATTCTCTTTAATTTTTCCAGGCACTCATGCCGATCTGTTGGTCACCGTCTTTCACAAGATTATTACGACTGGTCATCAAAGACTGCAACCCCTCTTCGATTGCTTGCTGACCATCCTTGTCAATGTTTCACCTTATTTGAAGACCTTGTCAATGGTTGCCAGTACGAAATTGCTGCACCTCCTGGAAGCTTTCAGTACACCATGGTTTTTATTCTCCTCCCCCACGAACTACCACTTGGTTTTCTTCCTTCTTGAAATGTTTAATAACATAATTCAGGTAATCGGTTTTTGGTGGAATCACATTTGTATCTATTTATTTGCTGAAGAGGCTCTATTTTTTAATTTAACTTTTAGTACCAATTTGATGGTAACAGCAATCTCGTATATACCATAATACGAAAGAGGCAAGTGTTCCATGCTGTAGCTAATTTGCCCAGCGACTGCAACACGATCGCTAAGTCTTTAAGCAAGCGACAGAGAAAATCCATCTCAGCTAGCACGTCGAACGAAAACGTTAATGAAATCGTTATGGAAGGATCTCATCCAGCACAGCCTGCAGAGCCCGGTACCCTGAAAGCTTCATTGCTAGAAACACCAGGTCAGGTTATTTTTGACATTAAGTTTTCTGAATTTATTAAATGACATTAATTGTGAGCGTCGTCTTTGCAGGCATCGAGAAGATGACTGAGAAGGAATCTGCTCATCCACTGAGCCCATCCGTTGAGATCGAAGTAGGTAAAGCAACAGTCAGCAGCAATCGACAAGGTGGTGGCAATGCACAAGACGATCTCTTGAGTACGAATAAAAGGAGTACTGTGATTCAGGTAATGAAGAAAAAAAAAGCAGTAATCCTTTAATTTAGTTCCCTTGTTGACGTTACTGCATGAACATTTTCAGAAAGGTGGAATTCGCGTAGCAGAGCAATCTGTATCATCGAGTGGAGTAAATCAATGGGTTCCTTCAAGCGAATGGGTTCATCAGTGGAAAAGCAAACTCCCATTACAGACCATTATGAGATTACTCCAAGTTCTTGTACCTCAAGTGGAGAAAATTTGTATCGATAAGTATGTAAATATTTCTCTAGAAATTTTCTTTTCTTCGCAAATGATTTATCTCGTTTTTCAGATTAGTTCTACTTGATGACGAACACGTTAATGAAGATTTTTTTTTGCAGAGGTCTGACTGATGACAGTGAAATCTTGAAGTTCTTGCAGCATGGCACATTGGTAGGATTGTTGCCAGTGCCTCATCCGATCCTCATTCGAAGGTATCAAGCTAATGCTGGGACCACTGCTTGGTTCCGCACTTACATGTGGGGAGTGATATATTTGAGGAACGTAGAGCCACCAATTTGGTATGACACCGATGTTAAACTATTTGAGATACAGAGGGTCTAAAGTTATGTCCATTAGGATCACTGAAATCCCATCATCATCATGATCATTGAATTAAAGAGTCCTTGATTGACATATACTTCACCAAGATGAAATCTGTTGCAATCAGGACTCAGTGTGAACAAGATTACGCAATGTAAGAGACGATGACAAAATCATCTTTTTCGACAGAAGTGACGTTTACAAATAGGACAAGAATAATGCAGATTGAAAAGGGCATGATAAATAGAGCGGGACTTTTAACGTTGTTCAGAGAGTTTTTTGATGTTACAGAAAGTAGAGAATCCACCAAGGTATCTAAGGTTAAGCGGTTAGAATTGTCATAACACGTGTGGTATGGTATACGTACGAAATACGTATATGGAATACGATTGGAAAAAATTGTTTACAGTGATCGAAGAAAGGCAAAGGTTATTTTACTACACTTAGGGCTAACTTAATGGAATCTCAATAGAATGCCCAATGTCAATGGCTTTTGTACTTTGCCATGCCTCTTTATATGGAAACCCATTTTTATCTGGATTAAAATGTTGCACCGATTATTGGCTTGAAAGTACTGCAGGAATAGGTTCATCTGTACTCGATGAATGCTCTTGCAATGCATACGAGATATTCATCTATTTATTGCAATTATATAAGTATACAGATAAAGTATGTATATATATATAGGAATATATTCTCCTTCATGTTTCATTGTTGTTAACGGAATTGCCTTTTTGTTAACAATGTGTCAGTTACGAGATCTGTATTTTACTTTATCAACTTTTAGTATTACAGATGTACGTAAATTCATAGACGTCAAAGTGTAGATACCTTGTTTCTGGAGACATTTCCGAGAAACTCATCTTGATTCCATTAACTTGATCTCTGGAAGTGTAATATTTTTTTTGCAAATGTTTCAATTTGAATAGTAATTTATTATTAGCCCATTGCCAAATAAGCCAATTATTCGTTACACATAGATGTGTATTTATTAAGAAACATTCATCGATTACTCGTGCGCCTATTCTTAGGATGTTCGAGATGATTGATTCTTGGATCGCTAGTGCAGTTGAAGCTCGTCAAATGATAAGATAAGTTAATGTAAAAATGGAGTATTTATTATTATGTACTGTACCCGTACGGCAGTAAGTGCGCAGTGTGTATACGCGGCGGGTCTCTTGTATCGGAGAGAGAGATATATATTACATCTTTTTGGCCAATAAAGCTTGGCATTGAAAAGAGATTAGGCGCCAGTGTTTAAGCACTACGCTTATCGCAATTCTGTATGACTTCTTATCCAGTGCATGTACGTGTCAAGAGTGTGGCTGCATCGGTGACATGAGAGCGATCCCTCATTCGCCGAGGGGTAAAATTGTCATAATAAAAAATTGAACGAATCTAAATACATACGCGTCCGTGCTTATGCAGACTTGAATTGTAAAGTCTTGCGGAAATTGTTCTGTAATTCCCGCTACTGTTCTAATAAACCGATCATTCCACTCTTCGACTCGGTGTTTCTCATTGCGTACCTATAAATCTAAATCCTTAATCTAAAATTTTTATGTAAGCCATTATAGAGTACATGTTTCATTGAATAGGTAGCATTGCTTCGACAGAAATTATAATTGCATGATTAACGTAGGGTTTGATTCACAAAGCACATTTTGTTTACTTTTTAGATAAGCAGTTGTGTGCTGCGGCGCTGGATAACCTCTTAAAAATACTTCAAAAAAGATAAACCGGTTTGTGCTGATTATGTTTCACCGACTTAATTGTGTGCAGTGGTGAATAACCTTTTATAAACATTTAAAAAAAAGATTTACCTGATTCATGCCACACTTCAACACATATGTGTTTTCACTATTTTAGTTTTAAAAAAGTATTAGAGTAACATTTGTCGTGAAAAATCCTTTTGTAAGGATGTTTTTATAATTCTGTCAATTTTGGCACTTCATTCCAATGCGTGTGCAATAAGCATGTAAAAACATAGGTTAAAAAAATTCGTAAGCGTAAATTTTTTGTAGGAATAAATAATCTTAAATAAAATTAAATGTGCTAGTTGAGGCTTCATTTCGTCCAGGGTTTTTTTAGCTTCGATAAAAGATGACCCTGCTTCTATGTTTTCAATGAAATTTCGCCGTAGCACGTCATATTGAGACCTTATCCCGTTTGTATCACAGACGTGAGATTCAATTAACTTGAAAAACTGTATAGCAACTACATCTCATCTCTGATTGGCAACGTATGCAAATTTTAATGCTCTCACTTGACATCAGAGATGAGATTGCTCTAGAGCCATAAAGACTAGAATAGAGTATATACTAACCGATTATATGATTACATCATTTTGTCTTCCCCGCAAGCAAGACATTTCGCTGATTGCTTCGAATCATCACTGTATAAGTCATGATGCTTCCAAAAGTGAGTTGTAAAGATTCGCTCGACATAATTACTGCTCAACGTATAACCTTGTCATATGCAGGCGGAGGGGCTTCCTCAGGTGAGTCTGGCGGTGGAATTAATATAGCAATGTGATAAGGTGGTGGCGGATTTTGTCTGTTTGTGGGAATCGGTGCAATGTTTTCGTTGACTATGGCATTTGTTGCTGTCAAAACAGTGACAGGATTGTCCTGGCTGCGAGATTCTTGATGATGAGAATGTCGAGACCTCCGACGAAGTATGGAGTAAAAACAGCCCGACAATAATAGAGTAACCAATAGACCGCAGAACAGTAGCACTTCCAGACCTGTACCCTATGAGTGAAATATTAAATTATAGTTCATCTTAGATGCAATTGAAGATTCTTGAAACCAAGACACAAATACTATTGATTTTTTTCTATAACCAGTGAAGTTTATACCTGGTGGTCGAAATAAAATTTGGCTGCGGCTACAAATCCAATTGCAAGTACAAATGTAATCCACACGCCACAGCTTAGTCTGTAACCAGCCAGTTCGGCGTCGCTGAAGTCTGAGAAATGCAACAGACCTCTGCTCGTGTCATTGATGACAGGTAGTGTCAGTCGATCGTTCCCAACGGTGCCCACGTTACTGCCGAACAGAGAAAACAGATCTGAGTATAATCCCGATGCTTTCTTGTTTAAGTATGTTTGTCACTAGTGCAAAAAAATTGCTCCACATCAAATGGTAAAAAAAGAATGAACTGCGATTAAAATTAGATAGATGAATCGCATCCTTCTCACTCTTTGACAGGAACGAGTATGTTTGGCTAAAGTAACATTAACCAAAAGGGCGATTCATTTACGCTTCCACTCTTAGATATGTACAAGCGAGTCACCCTGTGTATAAGAAGAACATGTTCCTCGGTATCCTCTTAGTAGACCTTTTCTTTAATTACTTAGGGAAGTTGTTCGGCTGTAGGTGCTGCGAGGGGTCACCAGAGAATCTACTCTCATAACCATTCCTTGAGATGGATCTTGGTGGTCTAGCAGTGAGTACATTACTGGGTCCTGGTGGGTTACCAGTGCCATTCAGACTCTGAAATCGATGAACCGGAGTAACCATTAGTGGTCTCGTGCATCTGCCTCGTCGATGTTGACCTAACGATCATAGATATCCATTGATCGACTATATCGATGTATAATCATAGAAAAGGTTAAAAGCTTTTACTTACTGGAACAGGTTTTAGGCAGCAGAGTGGCAGGATAGCGACGACCGCCAAAGCCACTGTGCCTGCCTGCTGGCTTGTCGATCCAGAAATGCATGGGCTGGTTACTCACTAATAAAGAGATAACTTTTAAGTTCTCGTTTTGAGGATGCAGTCGACCTAAAGTTCAAACCATGCAATGATAATCCTTAACGATATAAGTTAATTATTGAAATATATTAATTGTTTATAAGATCTGATAAAAAAATATAATTTATTGCAGCGAGACAGAAAACAATGAAAGTTCCAGGGTACGAACCTTAAGAATTCTCAGATATCGGAGTGGCAAGGTAGCAGCAGCCACGAAGCTTTCGTGTCTGCCTGCCAGTTTGTCGATGTAAATATACATAAGGAGTTGTAAATTATATCCGAGTGACTTAGTAGTACATCGTTCCCATCTTGTGGATCGTTAAGCGACGCAGAGGAAAACGTCGAAGTCTCACCGCCGATCGCAAGAGGCTTGAGATTCAAGTACCGCTACGTGTACAAACGCGTTCTGGATCATCGTCCGAAAGCCCAAAAGTCTCCAGTTTACTGTTCATAGCTTTCTCGAGAAAGAAGAAACAGACAGTGCGAATCTATACGAATCTAGCTAAACGTTCTTTCAATCCATCAATCGCCGTACATCACATATACAACTGCCTGTGGATTTTGGTTAGTGATAAAATTGGACAAATATAGGTTAAATGTAACTAGGGTTACAAGCGAGCAGGGCTGAGTTGGAAGATTGCTCACGGGCAGGGTCGCGCGATTGCAACCTCTGCTGCCCCCTCGTGGTGAACGCGAGCGGCTAATGTACTTGCCACCTGTTACCCCTCAGTGGCGGCGCAATTCATTTCTGGTGGGGGCTCACGCACTTGCGATGGTAATACCATGTGACAGTTGACGGTGGTAGCTGGTGGTAGCTGGTGGTAGCTTACGCACGCTTACCGATACCGGTCACATTTGATGGTAAGGGAACATTCGTGACTCTAATGTGAAATTATTTAAAATCGTATCGTAAGATAACAGTACCAATCTTCCTTATCGTTAGTACTACACCCATGTTGCTACTGTTATTTCATTCGATGGAAAAATTTGAATTATAATCGTCACACCGACGTATCGCGCCTTTCGATGCTTCAGCTACCGAGAGGGCAGCACCACGAAATATTTAAGAAGTAGGGGGCGTGGCTACTCTCATCTCTCTGTGTCGACCAATTACACAATCCTGTGTAAATGAACAAGCTATGGTAGAAATCAGTAGAAATCGTGCGTCATTTATAGGATATGTCGAGGTATCATTTAGTATGGATTAATAATGTAATATTCTCCCGGAATTGTTATTATACAACAAACCCTGTTATTGAATGATAAGATTGGTTAACATAAGCGACGGATGAGATTATTTGCCTCATGGAGATTAAACAATTTTTTCATCGATCTGGAAGTATTTGAATATTGATAGTATTGAGAATTCTTTTTGTTTTGATGGAATAATGGATACTATGGAGGACGAACGTTCTGAACATTGGATCTGTGATGGGGAACTTGGTTCTGGAAGCTTCGGTACAGTAGAACTCTGGAGAAGCAAAAGTTCAGGCCGTATAGTCGGTAAGTAAAATTTTGTTAATTTTGAAAAGTTCGGTACTCGTTTAGTAAGCAAATTTGTAGATAATCATTCTTTTAATTTCAGCTGTGAAAAGGTGTAAGTTGGATAACAAACAGTTGACCGAGAAGCAGAAGGAAAGATGGATCAACGAAGTAAAAATAATGAACATTTTACGACATCCAAATATCGTAGGAACAGAATATGTGTCACGGTTTGTGAGAAATATGAGCACTGGTTTACCAGTACTGTGTATGGAGTACTGCTGTAAAGGGGATCTCAGAAAAGTGAGTTCGTTATTTTTTTCTTATATATTTATAAATAATAAATTACTTTCTGTTTCCTTTACGAGGCAACATACTATTATGGATTTCAGTTGCTGCTTAAAACTGAAAACTGTTGTGGCATTCCAGAAAATGAAGTACTCAGGATAATGAAACATGTATCATCCGCTGTCGAATATTTGCATTCCCATTCAATTACACACCGTGATTTAAAACCAGAAAACATTGTCTTACAATGGCAGAACGATGTAAGTGGTGCACGATGAGATGAGACAAGTGGCATTGATTCTTTCATTAATGTCAGATTTTATGTTATATTCTATAAGCTATGTTTTTTTAATGTATAAACTTTTACAGATAACGAGTTATAAGTTGATCGATCTTGGGTATGCTAAAGAACTCGGTGAAAGGAGCCAGTGTGCTTCAGTGGTTGGTACATTGAGTTATTTGGCACCAGAATTATTTTGGGATGATAAGTACAGTTGTTCGGTTGACTATTGGAGCTTAGGTATTCTTTTCTATGAGATTGTCACAGGAACAAGACCATTTTTTCCAAATGCTCAAATAAATCTGAAAAGGTAAGTTTTTAATATATGTAATATTTTTCTCTACTTACAATATGTGGTATTACTTTAAATTGGCCAATGCTTTACCTTATCATACTCAATTAATGGATTGCTGAATATTTCAGGATGAAGTATGTTCAAAACAAGGTATACAATGAAATTTGTGCTCGTGAGGTGAATGACCAAGTAGTCTTTGGTACAAGTATTGAAAGTCTTTCCACATTGTCTCCGTAAGACAATTAGTATTCCCTTGTTAATATGAATTCTAATTCTCCATCATATTTCTAATTCTTTTATTTTTACCTTTATTCGACAGATGTATCAGTAGCAAAATGGTCGACTGGTTTAGATTAGTTTTACAATGGGATAAGAAAAATCGCGGGAGAATGAATGGAAATCTAGTAGTTTTCAAAATGCTACAAGAGATCCTGTGTAAGAAGGTACATCTTAAACATAAAAATCAAATTGTACGATAATTGATATTTATGTATCAGTTTCTGTGATTTTTTTGTTTGATGTACAGATTCTTCAAATCTTCATTGTTCCTCGATATTCCCACTGCTCATATGCATTGGATCAGGAAAGTACTGTTAGAACTTTACAGAACTTAATACAGGAAAATATCAGAATCCCTGTTGGCAAGCAGTTACTAACCGATTCCTATGGGAGAATACTAAACGAAAATGAACTTGTATTTAATTTGGATGTATGTAAAATTATTTAGTAATATATATTTCTTAGCTTTAAATAAGTCCATTATTATTACATGAAGTTACGAGTAATCAAAGGATGAATATTTTACAGGATTCACTACTATTTCTTTTTAAAAGTGGCAGTGTTGAAATTGAAGATGTGCCAGCAGTCGTAGCTTCGGAATACATCCAACCACTGCTTGAAAAATCTGCAGTAAAATTAGACTACTATACAGTAAAAGACTACTACAGAGCTGCAATATTTTGTATAAAGCAAGAAGTCACTCTTTTTGAAAATTATATCATTGCAATAAGTATAAAAATGTATGTATCCGTGTACTGTACACTTTGTCCGTGTAATTTAATAACTTTGTGAACTGGTCTACACTTTGAATTAATATTGCAGAGATTTGATAAATGGGAGGTGTAAAGTATTGAATGAAAATATTGAAAAGGCTATATCGGATACGAAGTCAGTAATGACGATGGCCGATAACCTGTTGAAGAACGATAAAACAATGGAGCAGAAAGAAGATTATATGAATTTGATTGCAAAAATGAAAAAACTTGATAATGCAACTAGTCAAGTGAAAAGCAAGTCGAACGATTTGATACTACAGAATACGAATTTAAGAGAGTTTTGCGAAATTCCTTGGATGGCTACTTATTCAGCTTTGTAAGTTAATAATTCAGCGTCCAGAGTTTCAATAATCTGTAACATTGTTTATTTAATTTTTATAGGTATGATGAAGCTGTGAAGTCTTATGAAACCTTCATGAATAATGAGCGACGTAGCACCTATCCTGCACGAATGGCCCAGCACGTATATCAACTTTTTACGCTTCGGGAGAAAAATATTCGAGATCCAAAAATAATCAAAATTACAAGGTTGGTACGTAAACTTCTATGAGAGTTTCAGGATTTATTAATTATTTCTCGTGTACTTAAAAAAATATCTCTTTGTCAGGCAAATTTGGCAAATGGAAAACGAAGTTATGAGGTTAGAACAGTTTCTGAAATCCGTTAAGGTTTTAATGCCTATATATAGCCAAGAATTCCGAAATTATGAATGGAAAAGTCGACGGGATTTGGAACAATCATCGCATAATGCTGGGATTAACCCTGATTCATTCGCTTCTAATTTCAAGAAATCTTCAGATTTATGCAATGATGTGATACACGACAATGTAGTGCTTCGTTTTTTGTAAGTATTCTGTTGTAGAATTTCACACAAGTACTTACAGATATTGACGAATACGGTTGAAAAAAAGGCATAGCATTAAATCAATTTATGTGATTTATCTAGAATTAATGACTACTTGTCATCGATGCAAGGAACCTACAAGGAGATAGTAAACCTTAATCCTTAAAATAATCTTTGGTCCGATGAAAGCAACCAAAGGACTATCCCGGTTCAAGACAGAATAACCGAGTTAAATACAAGGTAAGCGTTATTTTCAAAAATACGAACTATGTACAGCAACTTTACTGGAATAACTTTCTTATTTGTGGAAAGTAGGTTTTACAAAAAGACCACTGGAAGAATCATGAATATACCAAGACGATGAGTCAGTGCTGCTCGCAGGATTTGGTTAATCGAACCACAAGAATTTCCAACGGAATGTTTTTAATATGTTCTTTGATCTTAATCTTAAAATGGTCTGAAATGTGACGTTACAAGTTAGCAGTGATTAAAAAACATTGTAATTACGACTGTTAAGTTTAGAGTTGATACTTTTCTTACAAATGAGATTTATACAGTTACACATTATATTTTTATCTTATTACAAATCTTATGAAAGTTCGTTGTACCTTATGTCTTCAGGAATTAATTGTTAATTAAACTAATGATACATATGATACAGGAATAATCAATTAGTTCAATCGTGGGATATATTGCCTTACTCCCCACTTTAGGTTTGCATGTTCATCCGTTTTGACAAATGTGTATACTGGTCCGTTGAAATTCAGACCTCGATGAAATTGTGGAGCACTGCTTCTGGAAGCTGTTAACAAGAAAAGTAAACATTTGCTTTGTAGTATTAATTTAACCAGAAGAAGCAGCGATATGATAATACGTGCATGTAGTACCATCGATAGTAGCCACGGTGAGTTGAAGGAGAAGTATCAAGAGGCATCCTCGGAGGATCTGGAACCACAAAGAGTCAGGAAATTAATTTTAGCTGGACACATTAACTAGAATACAGAGACACTCGAAAAGCTTAATTTCAATCGGTTAAGATAAGTTACCGAAAACAGGGCGCCAATATTGTTGCAACTCATTTTGAGAACTTTAACGATATACTTTGCACTCCTTTAACTGTATTTTACTGACTAAGCTGGCTCTCAACAGTGGGGTTCAATATAAGGAATTGAGCCGTACGCAAAAAGGTATCATGCTTGAATAACCGGATCACGCACTTTCTTTGTGCCAGCTTTCACATTTTTTTATAACGCGGTGTCCTGCCGGTTCACGCTTGCATGCTAATATTGGAAGCCACATTGTGAAGATAAAGTTAAGCGTGACCAGGACACAGAGGGGTGTGTACAACACGAACCAGCCGTTCCTTAAACATATAGACAATTCCATTTTATTCAAAAGTTGTGCATAAGTATCTCCTAATAGATCGGTAATCGAGCAACAATGTTAAAATAAATATTCTCCATTTGCTAGTGGTTTCCTCCTCGTCGAGGAATGTCGCACACTGTACTATTCGTCTAAATTGTCCACGCACAACAAGTATGCATTTCGCATATAAAAAGTCCCTTGGTGGCCTAGCTTGATAAGTACAAAAAAAAAAAAAAATCCAGAAGAAGAGGGGGGACAAAAATGGAAAACGAACGAACAAATGAGATTCCAAAAGTTTCCGAAATGATTAGTCTATCTGACTAACTTCACGAACGGAATACGATCTTATTCGTTATCACTGATATCCTCGTCCGTCGTGAACTCGGAATGTTCATCAGCGGCGTCCACGTCCTCTGCAACCTCCTCGTCGGAAATATCCCACTGAGGATGTTCCGTTGGAATTTCAGGTGCCTCCTTGACGTCCAGCTGGAAGAAACATTTCGATGAAAACCCCATTAAGCTCCTTTTTAATTACAAAAAAGTAAAAGTAGTTTACGAGGAATGCTATTTCTTGGTAACTCCCAGATAATTGTTCGATAATTTCGCATTAGAAGCGTAGCAAAACTCGGAAATTCTTACCTTAATGTCCTGGGCTTGGTCAAAGCCGAGATACGAGTCACTGCGTAGGCACACAGTAAATGTATAAAATCCGGGCCATCGTGGCGCGGTGAATCGCAGTTGCACCACGTCGTGATGGGACAGCGACGTGACGTGGGCAGGTGCCGTTAGGAGACTGCGACTCTTTCGATCACAGACGTAAACCCACCAGTACTCCTGCTTGACATCCGGAAACAGGGGGCAGTGAACTTCATGCGAGAGATTGCTCCTTCCCTCCAGGACCTTCTCCCTCTTCGTGATTTTCTGTTGAAATCTGCGGACGCGATCGATCAACGTCAACATCGGTAAAATTGTTCACGCTAAGCTTAATCGTCTCCAAGGAGAACCAAGAATCCGTTGTCGCCGATTTAAATTCCGAAAGGACGCACCTCTCCCACTCGGTGTCATCGTCATCGAGCGTGGACTCCTTCTTCTCGTGAGAGCTGTCCTCCTCCTCGCTTCTTTCGCTGTCAGCTTCGCTGTCACTAATATCCGATACCCTATCCTTACCCTGATCGGCGTCTTCCTTAACGTCGTCCTTCTTCTTCGCATTGGGAGTATTGCTCTGAGGTGCAGCCGCATTATTCTGTACAACCGGCTGCGTGGGTTTGGCAGACACCGTCTTCTTGTTGGTACCTTTCTTGTGTGACTTTTTGGCTCCCTTTCTCTGCCTGAGCCATGCCGGTTTCTTCGCCACTTGGTTCTGTTCCTCCGGCACCTCTCCATTCGTCTCCACCCCCGCTTTGCTGTCATCGATAATAGTCTGTTCCTTTACAGTATCGTCCCCAAATAACTCTCTCATGTCCTTTCGCGACAAAGACACCGTCACTGTTACAATTGCACCAGCAGTGTACACGGTTGGGTTTTCGTCATCGATAACTGTAACAAAGGAATAAAGGAGAAAACCAATGTAAAAGGTAGTTTGAAAAAATTCTTCTACTCATCGTTAGACACACTGACCTTCTGAGTATACTTTAAATTCGATATACGGCATGTTTCCAAGGACTTTCATAACGTCCTCGTATTGACTATCCGATAGACTTCGAAGGATTTGCCTTCTCTCCTCGCCCTTCAACTGAGCGAACTGTTGAAGACTCTTGATCTGTCGCTGTGAAGAGGGAAGTGAATTCGTCAATTACAGTAAATACGTCTAGTCTCCAGAGAAATAAGTGTAACAACCTTCTTAGCTAAAAAATATTTTAAATTATCGTCGGTAATATGTGGCAGCTGCAGGAGAGGATTCTTGAACTCCCAGAATCCTTGGACTATCATCGGACACAATTTCATGCAGTTTTCTAATGTATTAATCGTTGGAAGCCGTAATACTGGAAAATTTGGAGAAATCAATTATTCTGCATATATTTAATTCAAACGTAAATGTGCGTTTATTTTTTATACCTTTTCGCGCATATGCCATCATAATTAAATGACTGATGCAGGCGATCATCTCTTGTATTAAATATGGACATTTCTTAACGATGTACTGTCTATCTTTTTCCAAAGTATCAGGATTCAATGGCATTCGAGATAAATGCGCGTGAAGCAGTGCTCTAGCTTTAATGGAGTATAAATAGCACAATGGAATTTCCTTATTCTTTTCATTTAAATTGGATAACTGCTTTATAAGCTAAAAATACAACCAAGCAGTACAGTCATTGTTATATTCTTACAAAGCTCGGTATTAATTGATGTGAATTTCATTTACCAAAGGAACTTCTTCGTTGTCAGATTGTCGTTCTACGATCTCGGCATTGCGCCTTTTGTAAAACTCTGAGGAAGCAGCAAGAATCATTATAATCCTTTTCAATTCCATTGAAGGTGTTTTGCTGAAGAAGTAATAATATATTTCAGTCGTAGCTAACAGAACCTGGAAAATATGATAGATTATTTTCCAATTATTTTTCTCTTCTAAATCATACGAGACATTTAATGGATGCCTGAGTAATATATTGACCTGATCTCCAGTGTAGCGGATACTTCTATACCACCACATACCGACAATTGTTGGTAGAGCAACCATAAAAACTAAAGCATACAGCCCCAGAACCCAAACTGAATTTTCCTTTTCTACGATCCAAGAAGGTAAAGCGATTCCCAAACTCATGGCTATAGGGCCATCTGGATTTCCAAACTTCTCCCAATTCCTTCGAGCCTCGTCATCCGTCAAAGCCTGGTAGGCTATTCATTAAGAACAAAATATGTTTTCAGAAGACAATCCTTAATAATAATAAAAAAAAACTCATACCTTTAGTCAATTTCATGAATGCTTTTTCATTTCCCGTTTCCTTCTTATCTGGGTGGAGTATAAGGGAAAGTTTACGATACGCTCTTTTGATTTCACTTTGTGATGATTCCTAACATAAAAAACTATTCTTTATACTACCATTTTAAGGAAATCAATTGATAAGCATTTAACTAAAGCACTAAACACGATTCTTACCGGAGTAACGCCCAGAATCTCAAAGGGATCAAAGCTTGCCATTTCATAATCAAACTGAGATACTTTATAAGCCAGAAATATTAAAATGACCCATCCTAAAACAATGAGGAATTTTCTGCAAAAAAAATAATCTCATTATCAAGTGTGTTTAATGTACAATTAAGGTAAATCTTGTCTTTGAGAATTGAAATTAATTGCTAGTCATATCTTACATAAATAGAGCTTTGGTTTCCTTCCAGGGCTCATTTTGCTGCAATATAATTTTCTTCTTTTTACATCCATTGCACTGACATTTTTTTTGAGCTTGTTGAGGATCTACAAGTAGACGATTACAATCAGTAAACCGATTATTTAATAGTTGATGCGATTCGGTAGCACAAATAATTTGCACGCACGGTCGCTTGTTTATCTTAAGCATTAAATAACTTCTGTGCATCTATTATGGACAAACTATCAGAAATATTTATTAAAGATGGAGTTTCATTTCAGAGCAGAAATAGTAGCGGATGGTAAACTGACACAAGTAACGAGTTTAAATGATCGTACATTGAAGCAGCGACGGATCGTGATTGTCGCGAATGATCCCTTCCGCAAGAATTAATAATACAACGGGTTAAAAACTCTAATTGTCATTCTAACCTGGCTTTGGGCAACGTGGCCACAGGTAATAAGTTCCAGGAATCAGGAGCAGCGCCAAAAATGATAGCAAAAAGTAGAAAAACGTCCCGCCACTCTCATCGTACTGAAATTTCTGTCCGCTCATTGTTCATTAAGTACGTGCACCGTTCAATTACACTTTTAACTCATTATTACGAGCTCACATCGTCGGTCACACAAACGATATACAGGTTATGTATGTACAGTTATGTTACACGAATCCGAAGTCAACTTGTCACCGTCATGATTGCCAACTGTAGCCAACTCACCATCGACGCGCTTACCTGCGCACATGCGCAATCATCAACGCTGCAGTGTGCTCCATTTTGCGCCGCTAGAGTTTTGGTTATTTTTATGGTTGGCACTAGTGAGGTTAACCTGATTAAAAGGCTAACCTCACTTCGCGGGGTTAGCGTTCTCTACTTGCGGCCTGAAACAGCCTGAAAAGCACATGTAAGCGGTAACAGGAGACACGTTTCGGTACTTGCCAAATGATTTTTATGGGAATCTATTTGTAAGAAGGTAGTATTCCGTTAAGAGGAATTTGTTAACGGATTTTTGAGTGCGTCAACGTAGCAGAAAAACCATCAGGGAAAGTAAGTGGCTCGGCTGAATATTCCGTAACCTAACATTTCTGCTGTTAGTGCGGTACGCACGTCATCGATTTCTATAAAATATAACATATGGATAAAATTATTATTTTATGGGGAGATCGGTGTTCATGTTATTGATGTGGTAGATATTTTAAATATTATTTCGTCTGAATATTATATGGGGTATACGAGTTCATTGTCTTGCAGATGTCTGTGGTGTCATCGAGAGTTAGTAGCGTGTCATCGCTTTTGAAGGGGCCTGGAATGAGATCCAAACTTATAGGCCAGTCTAATAGAGTAAATTTTAAGCTACCGAAGAACCTAAAGAACATTCTGAGTAATTTTGAAAATGGCTGCGATCGCAAAATATACGAAGACTTGATACGGATTCTTCGTGATTCCAACATAAAGGTGAGAGTCGTGTAGGAGCTTTAGTTAAGTGGAACATATGCAGTACAACGAGTTTTATTTTAGGACAATGAATTGATAGAACTACTCACCGATATGCATCAGTGTATTCCACAATTAGGACCAGTCCATGGATGTTTGGTGGGAACTTTGCTGAATATTGAATGGATAGGCCGAGGCGAGGGAGCTGTATTAGCGTACAAAGGGTTTCTGGAAGATCTAGTATGCGCACATGTTTATCATACAAAGTTTGTTGTAGACAGACTTGTTAATTTGTTTATGCCAGGTTAGCTCTTTTAAGTGATCAAGTTTTATTTGATAATTTTATTGCAGTTTTCTGTTAAACGAATCGTGATGCATGTATGAAATTGATTTTAAATGAAAAACATGTTTTTAATTATGCATGTTTTAAATGTTCATTTAATTTAATTGTTCCATTTTCATGTGATATAGATGATGAAGCAACAGAATGGGAAGATGGAAATCCAAGAGAAGAAGATTTACGGAAATTAAATCACGTACATGATGCGTTGAATAAGCTCTTAAAAATAATACCAATGTAAAAATTTTTATATTCCATGTGGTTTCATGACCTGTAGACTTATTATTAATACTAATTTTTTATTAGGTCTGGTGGTCTTTTACTGCAAGCAGTTACTAGTGCTTATCCTTACATGAAACGTGGTACTCACATACACCAAAGATTTTTACATGCTTTGCTACAAATCTCGGAGTATGCACCACATTTACGTTCAGATATTTTGTCATTGATAATCAACAGGTCAGAGATTCGTAATATAAATTTAAATTAAATTAGCAATCATGAATATTACGAGGTATTTTAAATTTTCAGGTTAATTATATTGGATGTTAATGCTCCTACTTCAGAGATTGAGGATTACGAGGAAGAAGAAATGCAGGAGGAAGACACTGGCGGTGGAGGGGTATTTAATATGGAGGACATAGGGTCAAACGATAAAGCAAAACCTTTGAAAGCATTGAGGCATCCTGTAGCGCATACATTAGACGTTTGTATGGAGCAGGTGCTTTCCTATATTTACGGCTCCTGCCACGTTCAAGGAACTCTCGAACTGGAATCCTTGAAGGGGCTTTATCACGAGATCCTACAGATATTTGAAAAAATAATACTACCCACCCATGCCAGCCATCACGTACAGTTCATCATGTTCTATATTTGTAGTTTCAAGGTGGTCGTAGCGGAAGCATTTCTAAATTGGTTATGGCGAAAAGTGTCTAATCCAAACGTAGCACCTGTGATCCGTCAGTCCGCGGTATCCTACATTGCGAGTCTCCTCGCAAGAGCTGCGTTCATGCCACTCGAGTAAGTTCTTTACTTTCAGTGTTTTATAAAAGAAGACATTAATTAAGAATACGTATTTTCAACAACATTAATATTCTTCCAGGTTACTGACAGCAATGCTGCAAGAAATGTCACAGTGGGTGCATAGTTACGTCTCTTCGCAAGACAGCCTGGAATGTGTGAACAGCGATGTCAGAGTGCACTCAGTATTTTATTCAGTTTGTCAAGCGATGTTTTACCTCATTGCGTTCAGACACAAGGATTTGGTGGATACAAAGAAGAGTAAGCGTACAGAATATCGGTCTTTCGATTAAATCTTAATTGAAATGTGCAAAGATAACCTCGTCGGTCATTTCATTTTCCAGATTTATTAATTCTGCAAAGTCTGAATCTCACGAAAATAGTGACCTGCAGACTAAACCCGTTACGAGTTTGCCAACCAGCAGTAATACAAAACTTTGCAGCAGTAACGAGGACCTACCAGCTGGCATATTGTTACACGGTCATCGAGCGAAACTCTCGAAGTAATCTTCCAGTCCTTCAGAACAGTAATCGGCTTTCAACGTGGCTGGACACGTTTTTCCCATTCGACCCGTATGCTCTTCGGCTAAGCAGTCACAGGATAATTTCCGTGTACATACATTATCAAGGCTCGGTGAATGTCGAGTCAGCTACGGCAGGGTTAAAGGATGAGACTGACGAGGACGACTTCATGGACGAATCCTTCCCTCAGTCAATGGACTCTTACGGTCATAAAGACAAATTCTCGTACAGCACATCTCCAGGATTTATACACACGTGAAAATAACGCTCCAAACGTCCGTAGAAGAATTCGTCCGACTAACTTCACGTCGATCAGTGTCGAGGATTAATCCTTATCTTCCCACGTTCACATCGGATCGAAATAAACGTATTCATATATGCGACTTGTGTTCGAGTACAATTTGAATGTTGTACGAATTGTGCCGCATCGAATCTTTGTTGTGCGGCTGAGCTGCGTTAAAAGTTATCATTTTCATTTACTCTATGGGAAGAACGGGATCGAAGGAAGTGCTCTCCTATGATGATCGTTAATCGGTGAAACGCACATCTTGCTTTTCGGTTAGCTCGATCTAACGTGTGTTGTTTTAACCGTGGTCAGACGTTTTGAATAAGAAACATGTAATATTTATTGTTATACTTTACACATCAGCTCTATGTACATATCTGGTGTTCTATTTTGAGGGAGGGTCCCTTGTGTCCGGACCGGCAATAAGTGTAGAGATTCGCTTCGAGATCTAAGACACGCTGTCGGCCACTAAGACTTATATATCCTTTTTTTTCCTTTTTCTTTTTTTACCTCTTCCGTCGACCGGCAATTGTTCTCCGTCGTCCAGCGGCGTTTACCTTCTTGCCTCTTGCTTTATCCATAACACGAGCGTCGCTTCTAAGCGTATGTATAAATAAAACCGTATCAAAAAGTAGGTCTAATCGCGACGTCCGTTACGTTACTAAGGCGCAATACTGTCTTTCGAAATAGACGCGGCTATCGTTAGGCCTTAATTACGCGCGTGTCTTTGGTTCTACGTTGTTTCGAGGTACACGGGTAACTCTTCCTGCTGACGAAGGAGCGCCGCCAGAGCCTTTTCAAGGTTTTCCGGCAAATGGTCGAGGAGCATTCGCGGCATCACCGACAGTTCCATGAAATCCTCTGCCTGCGCCCATCTCATTTGGTAGAGCTTCTCCTTCTTACCCTTTTTTCTGCGGACAGATGTAAGCATCTCGTCGGTGTTTCTTTAAGCGTGAACGGTATAATAGATTTTACAGTTTCTGTACAAGTATTGCTACGATATCCCGCCGATGCGCAGGCGAGTTAAATAAGATAACAATTCGTTTGATTAATGTCGCCACAAGGTAATCAAGCTTCGGGACTTTCGCGAGCTCGCTTAGACGTATGCGAGGGTATGTACGAAAACGCGAACGAATAAAACTATGTATGTAATTAATTGACTCATGATTCACGGTTAACTGTCTGAATCCCAGGGGCTATTGACAAAAGACATTGTCGAAAAATGCCGAACAACGCAATAGCGCTTGTCTTAATCGAGGGCGAAGACAGCCAAGCGGCTTTTCTTTGTATAAAAATTGCCAATCAGCGCTTCTCTTAGTTTATGTTTTGTTGGCGCTAAGTGGAGGAGGAAGAGCGCGCTAATTCGATAGATTTTGATTGATTTGATTTTTCGACGTGAGATCTGTAATCGCGCTCGTTAGGACTCAAACGGTTAATAAGTAGTTATGAATTTTCCAGAGGACTGTCTCTACGTACTTGTCGGCGGTGCTCGACGGTTGTTTGCACCTGGACAGGTGCAGGATACGGCCGGCGTTGTAGAGTCGCACCTTCGAGTACCTCCTCCTCGTCACGTCGCGTTCGAATATCATGGCTTCCTGTTTACAAATTGCGGCCGTCATTCTATCACGTATCGGTAGTTCGAACTCATCGGATAAGACTAATCGAGGCTTTGGATACCGTTTGAGCACTCCTCGGCGACTCGGAAAGAAGCGGAAGGTGTCCTGGTATCGAGTTTATGGTGTTGCCGTTCCTCCAGGTCCTGTCGAGGTCTCTGTCGGGCACCCCGAATAGGATGTAGCCAAAGCCGTTCAACACTACCCTGTACTGTGATGGAATGACAATTGATGATTGTTTTCCTTTTCCTTTTTTTTCTTCTTCTGAATGCAGAAATCGTACCTTCGGCAGCCTGCAAGCCTGCAGGGTGATCAGCAAAGATGTCCTGAAGTTTTCCATGCTGTCGACACTTAGTCTCATGACGAGGTCATCTCCGAGTCCTATCGTCAGCACGAACTCTTCGGTCACCCTGGCGGCTTCTCGGCTTAGCAATCCGGCTGCGATTTAATATTCGAATAATTCGGCCGCGGTCTCGAGTTAAAGGTGGCAATTAAGCCGAATAATTACCGGGCGTTGAAAATGCATAAACTCTTAAATCAGGGTAACGAGGCCGGATTAACAAAGCGAGGAGAACGGACAGACCAGCGCCCAGACTGTGACCTGGCAAGAATAAATTCATTACCCTGGTTATTACGGATTCCCGTAATTAGTAATAAGTAGTTAGAATTATTGCGAATCTATTAACCTGTAAGAGTTAGGGAATATTGAGGGTACATCGTGAATGCCTTTTCCAGGATCTTGGACTGGTCCAATTGTCTTAAGAGCACCTTGGCACCGATTATCATGCCACGATGAGCCTGTATTGGAAATGTCGCGCTATGTTAATTCATTTTTCTCACCGATTCGGATAAATATTTTAGGGGGAATTCGGAGTACCCTCCGTGTGGTTTTTCATTTTCATCCACTCACCATGCTTCCAGGTGGAAGGCCTTCTACTTCGAAGGAATCGGAAGCGGCGGCAATGTCCGTGATTAAATCCCGCAGAGATAATGAGCCTCGGATCACAATTACGATGCTCGCCGTCTTGTGGTCGGCTATCACGCAGAATGGAATCTGTGTTATAAAACAGGGAGCGATAAGTAGAAATTATATTGCCCACCGTTGGAAATATTCACAAAATTCATGAACTTTCAGTACAGATCTGGTAGATTTATAAATCGTCCTAGATGTGAATTAGTACATATTTATTACGTATTTCTAAACAAACTTATAATTTCAAGGTATCATATTATAATGTGAAATCCCGCGGGAAAGTCAATACACTTGTGCCCTAAATTTATAACACATTTTTTGCAAATTCCTCGTGAATATTTTATCCAATTATGATATCGTTTTGTTTAACAGTGCAGGTGCAGTTAATTTCTTCCTCATGGGGGAGGTATTTGCAATTCTCCGGGAATTTTAACAGCGATAAATGGAATCCCTCCCTTCTATTTTATGCACAGTCGGTTTGAGGAAAATTATGGGTGCGATGTGAGAAATAATTGGAGCATCTACCTCGCACAGGTGGTTCCTGAAGGACGCGAACAAAATGTCGTCCTCGGAGAGTCCGGACAGGTATTTCACGCCGGCGAGATTGCAGAGGCAGCAATTATCGTCGAGGACGATGTTCTGCTTTCTCCTGAAAATATATCGAGGGTAATCCAGAGTGTGGTGCGAATTGCAGAGTCATTTTCTCGCAGTTCGGTAGAGAAAAACACGTCGCTCTTGACATGCCCTCAAGGTGAGGGCTCGTCACATTAAGGTGATATAAAAGGATCATTCTATATACAAAAACGTAAAAATCTGAATAAAAATGATTCGGTGCATCCAGCTTTGAGAAATGTTTTATAAACATTTGTACCTTTTATACCCACTGACTGACCCTTTCATATCACATTAAATTCCCCAAAACGCTTAATCAATTAATCCAATCGATTCCGCCTCTGCTTTGCCAATTTTTCCGTGTCTCTCCATCCACGTTGCGCAAATCGTGAATTTTCCTTCCATTCGGGGAGGAATAAAAAGACACTCCACGGTTGGTGGTTTCGTCATTGTCGGGGGCATTATTTAAATAACGCCGTCCATTTGAATAAACCAATTTTATGCCGTCGTTTAACCACTGGCCGCGTCATGTGTGGCTTGTTTGAATGCACGTTCGGTCGAAGCGATTTGCCTTAATGTGCAACTTTATGCCTCACCTGAAACAAGCGCAGCAAGTCATGTCTCGAATTAAACGAAAGCACCCGGTGCAGGCATGCTTGTAGAGGACGAATAGCCATCCATAAGAGGATATCGAAAGTTGGAGGTAATGATGGGCCCACTCCAAAGACATCCAGCTGGGAGTCCCCGAAAAGATGACCTTCGAGTCTGCGGAATTAATAAAAATATTCAGAACTTAAGTGTACTCATAACTGAAGGTACATCGAGACGTGGCTACATTTCCATTAACCGTGGCTTGGTGTAAGCCAACTTGAGAGACTGCTGAGTGATTACTTTTTGTATTTTTCTTATTTTTTTTTTTCTTTCTACTTAGCAAGCATCGTTTGACATGCCTACGTATGCCATAAACGTGACACGTGGAGATCGTTTCGTAAGTTAAGTGAGTTTTACATTGCTTCATCAGCAATATGAATCCCTCGGCGATAACGAAACTGAGGAAAACGTTACGAATTGACTTTTGCACGCGTATCGGTGATTTACGCAAATTTGGAGGAGCGAAAAAATTAAATGGCCTTTTTTTTTCTAGCCAGATGATGAGCGCCGACAATGAGAATTCCTAGTGCCGGGTAAAAAACGTCCTTAAACGCGCTGATGGGAAATTTCGAAACGTCGTTTTGCCTCGAAATTGATCTCCATTGTTGCGCTTTGCAGGCATTACCTCTTGGCTGTAGGATTTTGAAAATTGTATATCAATTTTTAGGAAGCAGAGCTCTTTGTTGAAGAGTATACAAATTTCGGGAACGTACCCGGTGTATATTTGGGCTGTTCAAGGATGTTCAATCGGCGCAATTCGAGGGTCTCCCTTTTCTGACGAACTCGTAAGAGGACGCATCCTGCCATGACATCCGAAGGGACGAGATCGGTGCCCCGAAAAAGTGCGCTCAGAAGGCCTGAAATGCGAGAATATTCGAGAATATTAATAAATAATAGCAACATAGGACGAAAACCTCCCGAATTAGGTACATGGCATAATGCGTTCGTTTCATCCGGTCTTATCCTGTTATCAAAAATCTATCTCATGTTTCACAGGAAGGAGAGAAAAAGAGAATGACGATCAGCAAAAAGGACGTCCATTGTATCCATTTCAGACACCGTCAGAGATGTCGAGGGACGATGACGAGTTTCCAAGAATTACCAATAGAACAGTCCAAGAATTGTTTACCGACCGAATTACAAGGAATCGAAGGTACGCGTCAATCGCACGAAGTAAATACAATGGTCGCACGTAAATCCATACGTCATCTGGTAATGAATAATAATTAATTAACCTCAGGATCCAGAGTCTCCTCCCGTGATCCCATAGGTGAACACCGATCACCTTTTCACCGTAATCAAATATCATTATCAAAAAAAGGGGTATCACGTTGTTTGCATCGGCAAAATGTGAGATGCTTCGAAGTGGACCAACGGAGTTTCTTTGTGGAATTTTTTTTTTTCGCAGTACAGGACAACGAAGAAAATCGATTTCGTCGCCAGGGTCATAGGGCATGGTCGGAGGATTTTTTTTTTAAGGTGTCCGGGATGGCCGGGTACCTCGTGACGGTGTTAACTAATTAATTAATTGCACTGTCAAAGTGTCAGAGGATAAGTCGCGGTGGAGACTAATTTATTTCAACCTCACCCTCATGTACCTATGCCTCACCAGCAACATGTTGGAAGGTCTCGTTAGCGCTTTCGTCTCGCCTCATCCACCACAAAAATTTGAACCTCCGCATCCAGATCCTGGAGACCTTTCTGTGCTCGATAGAGTCCTCGACGCTGTCGCGAAGACCCAGAGAACCAAGGGGGTCGAAAACCAAAGCCAATCCCAAAATGGTCAGGCCGATCAGCACCCAATCGAAGCACACCAGAGCCTCCACCACAGCAATTGTGTATTGTTCGTTGCCGCACTGCAAATTGCGGCTCAGCATCCACATGGTCCCCAAAATGTTCCACGCCACCTCCGGAACGATCAGCAGTACCCTGGAATAAAATTATGAAGGTCCTTAGGAAGAAGGCGATGCTCGTGAAATTTTATTTTTCGAAAAAAAAAAAAAGATTTAATTTATTTAGCCTAGACTAGAACGAAGATCACATTCTTTTGTCGTGCAAAAATGAAATTTCACGAGCGTAACGTTCTTCATAATCAGGTGCTGAAGTTTCAAACGATTCGGGACACCCAGTTTGGAGTTTTATAAATATTTTGTTTTGTAAATATTTTGACGTTTCATATGTACAGAATGGCCCTTTCATATCACCTTAAAGATTAATCGATTTCTAGAGAAACCGACAAGTCTCAGCAGCGATAATTACTGTCATTTCATAATAATCCAACAGAAGGCCGCCAGCTTCGCGACTTGTGAACTCAAATGAATTTATTATTAATCGAAGTCTTCTCGTAGAACAGATAAACGGAGTTCTTCGGCAGATGTTGAAATTTATAGTTATTGTCCAGTTATGGAAGAGATTTATTTGACAACCGTAGGATACTCACTTGACGGTGAGCAGTGGCTGGACGTATCGTCGTGCGTAAGTGTCAACTATCGCACCTTGGGCACTATTTCTAACTATAGCGAGTAGGAGGAAAATGACGACCCCCAGGATCACCATCTCTCCGACGAGGAACACCCTGATCAAATCTCCTCCCGAAGGACACCTCCACGTCTCCTCGTAATACCTCACGCATGCGATTCCGATCAGAATGAACCTAAAAGAAAATTCCATTTAATATTCATAAAGGGTACCAAATGACACTTTTCATTAAAAAGAGAAATTGAAGTATGTCAAGCAGTCCTTTTCTACGGTACTTCCGACTCACGGATATGAGGTTTTAATTCAATTACCAAGTGATTCGAATAAAAATCTCGAACAATCCGGGATAGACGAGGTCGTCGGTTGCAGTCAGCCATTTTCTGCCGAAGAGTGTCAGAGCAGGCATTTTCCTACAATCAGACAAGCATTTATTGTACATTAACGTAAAAAAAAGAAAGAAAACAAGACATCTTAGTGGACTATATGTCCACAAACATAACACATTCTTATGGGCAACCGCATCTCGGAATGCAGTCCACCTCGTAAAATGCAAGCGAAGGAAATGTCGATTAAAAAAAAAAAAAATAAAAAGTGAAGGAAAAACGCGCGGCTCATGATTGTCACTCGGTAACATAAAACCGGTAATGAAACCGCAATGGCCGCGTTTATTATTTCTATTCATATTCCCGATCTATCATCTTTCAGCTCGTCAGGATCTCGAAAGCGTGGCGCGGGAAAATTCACTGTTTCCTTTGAAAATTGAAATAAAATTAGGGTTAAATTTGAAAAGAAAAGAAAAAACAAAAATTGGGACAAGTGACATGGTTTCTTCTCCCTTTTTTTTTCAGGAATACGAGTGGGTTTGGCGGGATTGTCAAAATGATTAGGGAATCGCGTGCGGAAAGGCGACCGCGAGAATGATAACGGAGAACGATCCCTGTTTCTTTTTTTTTTTCTCTCAACGTGTTACACTTTCAGCTCGCGTGACATTGGACATGTCGTTTAATTGGCGTGCAATGCATTCAAGGTTAACATTACAGGGGCGCCCGGTCTCCGTTTAATGCAAAGAACTTTCACCGAGGCGCTTTTCAAAGATCGTGGAAAAATCGAGGGCAGTTACGATTACCGATGTAATCGGATTACTTGGATTTCGTAGCAGAGTCTGCTCCATTTTTCGACACGACCCGATCATTACCTAATCGCTGCTTCCCGATATTTTATGTACAACGCTCCCGAGGTAATTGCACAAGACGGGTTACCCACTCGGCTGCAATGCGCGGTGGAGTAATTAGCAGAAATTACCGAAGAAAGTCACTTGTAATTGATTCATTTCCGGTAACTGTGTAGCAGGTGAAAAGAATGCAGGAAAAGTGCAATTACCGAAAATGCAGGAAAAGAGCACCCTTAATAAATCCAGATTTTCTGAGAATTTCTTTACCATTTTTTCTAAGATTATTTTAATTTCCTTCACTTTTTTTTCTTCTCTTCTTCCCCTTCAAGCGGAAATTCTAGAGATTCGGCCTTGTTGGGAAATCACATTCGTCTTGTTTCCAGATCAATGAACGAGCAATAATTTCGACGATTAACCAAATCGGAATATTATCAGAAATCCTCAACGTGATAGATTGCTGGCCAAAGTTCGCTCGACTGTCCAATACGTTTGTTTATTACAGATTAAAGTCGCGCCAATTTGCCCAGTCAATTGGCAGACGTTCTTCACAGTTTCTTTTTTTCACACTTATCGACATGTTTTCTTTCGACACTTTCGGAATTAATCTGTATCATTCGCGACAATGTTAACATTTGACCCTGTCTCGAAAATCGTCTCTCCTGAAGACCGGAATTACCGAAATTTCATCCCGTTTCGTATTTATTTCAAATCCCCTAGAGCGTATATTTAATTCCAGATGAATTCGAGTTATTTCACATTACTTCAATCGACATCTTTCATAATCGATAACGTGATACAGTTTTCGATTATGTAAATGGACTCGATGTAGTCGATTTCATAACGATCTCGATTGGACGGAGCCTCTCGTCCGGAGTATCTCTCAATATCTGAATGTAAATAATTCATTACTATTATATAACTAATTAAATTGACAAGGAGGACCTACGTGTGATTTAAGAAAAAAAAAATAATGATATCTAGGAGACGTGGTAGAACGAATTATGGAAGGTACATTAGACACGATGGAGTAGTTATTTTCTTTTAACTAAAATTGACAAATAAGTCGGCTGCAATATTGCGACAATTGCATCAATTCCCTCGAATGATCCTAATTCCTCAATTTGTGTCATTTCTGCGAAGGCCAGCGGAAGTATTTTCGTTTCCGCTAATGTATTACCATATTTCGCGCAGGACACGCAAATGCGTGAGTTTCGACACACGTACTGAGTACATCTCGGTAATGTAATTGCCCATTAACGGCGCCGTATAATTACAGGAAAAAATCGGGGTTAGGGGGGAAATTAATACGGGAGGAAAGGTAACAACGAGTGCATCGCAATAACAAAACGAGCGGCATAAAAGAGCAACTAACTCGCGTCGAATTTGCATAATAAATGTTTAAACGTGAAATTTCATGGGGAAAAGAAAAATGCCATGGTAAAAAGAACAAGAAACGGGTTTGAAGGTTCCTTAATACTTCTTCTGCTGTTCTGACGCATAGGGATTTCTGATAGCAGTCACTTCGTTCTTCCAAAAGACCAGAAGAACCGACTAAAAAATATTCAAGATCCTCCTTATTGATCTATGACCATAACAAGAAGTCAATTGGTCAACTATCCGATCGAATCCGAAAGTTTCTGGGCGGACATCCTTGGGTCTATTAATGAGAGAAAATCCGAAATAATTCCGTCTCCTCCGAAGACGTCGTTTAAATTATTTCTAATCAATTTTAGAGTTATTCATTACCTTCAATATTTGTTAGTCCACGTAATAATCGTGTTCTGTGGTTGAACCAATGGAAAACAAAAAAAGAAAAAATTGAACGATTTCACAGAATATTTTTCTATCTACACTAATGACCTATGAGAGTCGCCGTGCTCGGACCATGGAACAGAGAAAGCAACAGGAGAAAGTCTCCTCGTGGCGCATAACCGAACTCTTACGATGAACCCCAAGGTGTTCAACTTCCAACTGACGTAATCTCGTTGTTGTGCGTTAAGAGACGAGTGAGAGGCTTACGTTAGGGAAACCTGAGAAGAAAAGTCCATAAGCCGACCCTGTATTCCTATCTCCGACGTCTAGCCATAATTACTCACGTGGAAAAAAAAAACAACATGACGAAATTATTAAGATTCCCGTAGGTTGAACCATAAAATAAATGCATCGAGCGTAAAGTCGCTCCAGGAGGACGGAATGTGCCGTTGAAGTGAGAAGGATGGATACGAGCCACGTGGATAAGAGTAGGATGCAGCGATATGGTTTTTCGACGTACTGCATTCGTATCTCCGTCGTCTGACCATAATTATTCACGTGGGAAAAAAAAAAAAAAAATACATGGTTACATCAATGAAATTCTCATAAGTTGAACCGTAGAATATAATCATGACGTGGACGACTGGAAATATATTTTTTTTAATAAATGAATCCAGCGTAAAGTCGCTCCAGGAGGATGCGCCGTTGAAGTGAGAAGGATGGATACGAGCCACGTGGATAAGAGTAGGATGCAGCGATATGGTTTTTCGACGCACTGCATTCGTATCTCCGTCGTCTGACCATAATTATTCACGTGGGAAAAAAAAAAAAAAACATGGTTAAATCAATGAAATTCCCATAAGTTGAACCGTAGAATATGATCATGACGTGGACGACTGGATATATATTTTTTTTTAATAAATGAATCCAGCGTAAAGTCGCTCCAGGAGGATGCGCCGTTGAAGTGAGAAGGATGAATACGAGCCACGTGGATAAGAGTAGGATGCAGCGATATGATTTCTTGACACAGCAGAGAGAGGCAAACCATGACCCGAGAAATTGTTTCGAGGAACAGGAAAAGTTGAGACCTTGCACCTCTGCATGCAGGAGATGGATTTATTTACGGACAAGTGATTCCTCGTAGGACATCAACTGCGTCAGAAAGCGTTTTTGCCGTGAAATTACTCAGCACCGTACGAGTCGTCATTTAATCTGCGACATCGAATGCATACGCGACTTGCATCTACATCTAATAATAGAAACAAAAATTTGATCCATCTAATAAAATCGATCGACCGCATCTGATTACCATAAAAAAAATCTGTGTAAGCACTCCGAGTTCCAATACACTCGACCAAATTCGTTATTAATTGAAAATATTTAATAAAAGTAATTAAATTTTCTCCAATACCAGGCGCGATCTACCACAATGTTTGATGTAATTAATCAATGAATTTTATCACGTCAAGTGAATATTTCTCCGTGTGGGTAAAGTTTGGTCCCTCCGCGGCATTTTTCGGCATTTTCTTTTGCGTTACCTCGGTGTGAGAATTTATATTCCCTTCCCTTCTAATTGATTATGCAATACTCGGCCAATATTCGGATAAACATGCGCTAATCGCGTTTGACACTGAACTTCTCATTTATTTTCCCGTCGAGCTCCGATTACGACGTCGTCTTGACCTCGCGCAAAAAGAAATCTCCTGATAAGGAGATAACTCCGAAGTCGTTCCGATATTTCGACTGAACTGTCACCTTTTCGGGATATCCTCGTTATCGGGTGACATTTCACGGTTTATTGCCGCGGGATGTGAGGATCGTCAGATATTTATAACCATCCGAGAGATTAATTTTCGATGCAGAATTTCGAATTTCACGGCGTATCGATTACACGGTGTTAAAAGTGATTTCCCTTTATTTACCTTTTCCGATCCTTGCAAGAACTTAGGGAGCCAACGAGTCATGATCGATACGAAGGAAACCTTGACATTTTCGGTGGATATTTACAGTTGCCATTTGCGCATCAATAAAGCGAAACATTCGACTCCGACCAGCGCTCTCATTACGGCCATTTGAGGTAGGAAAAATGTCGACCTCAATAAATAAACAAATTCCGTCTGATGGTTTAATCGATACGAGGTAACAACAATTAGCGTTTTTCGGGTAAATTATTGTTCCTGTCCTGTATTTTATCAACTCTGACCTGAATAATATTCATTTCCCATATTTTCCACATATTCTGCGGTTGACTAAATCCTCTCCCCAGACTTACAACTATGGCCTGACATTTCTTTCAAGATATTATCGGAGAAAGTGTTGAAAATAAATTCTCTATTAAAAATCACAGGTGTACTTCCCGTACTTATCGACTTGGCTATTTTTTCGCGAGGATAAAATCGTTGTAAAATAAAGTTTGCGAATATTCAGATTATTTTTTTTACACGTTAAGTGAACGGGGCATTAATTATCGAGTTACCCAATTTCGTAGCGTGCCCGGTTGGTACCAGTAAGGAGTAAAGCGGAGTACTCGCGAACTTGTAAAATAAAGTTTGCGAATATTCAGATTATTTTTTTACACGTTAAGTGAACGGGGCATTAATTATCGGGTTTCCCAATTTCGTGGCGTGCCCGATTGGTGCCAGTAAAAAGTAAAGCGGAGTACTCGCGAAACTCGGTCGTTCGTCGAGTACTCGATGCGTAACGTGTTCGGGTCAAACGTGGCTTTCCACCTTTCACGTGCATTTTCCGTACCGAGTCTCTCCAACGACCAGCTAGCCTGCACTCAGGTTAACGCTAATTTGCTCAAGGAAAGGTGCGAGGTGTGTCACAAATTTCATTGGGTCCCTTTTAAGCCGTAAATGCAATAATGAAAACACAGTACATAACATCAACCAAAGAACAACTAGTTACAAGTACCTGTCTTAAAAGTTGGGTATTTTGGCGTGTAAGTTCGGGCATCAGATTTCCCGTAGAAAAATATTTTCTTGACTTATCAAAACATTCGATAATTCACCCATAAAACAATGTGACGTCGGGGCAATAAAACCAGGGATTTTTTGTAAACACTTTAGTTGATCGAAATAAACGAGTACGGTCACGTGACCTGATATTCGGTCCACTCAAAAACGGTTTTCGAAACGAACTGATTTTCTAGGATGAACAATTTCTTTCTGCGGGTACTAGTTATTGTTTTGAGGCTTGCTTATCAAAATTCCTCAGGCATGTCTGCGAGTTCAACGACTCTGTTCTCGGCTAAATATGCTCTCATTTTGAATTAACCGCTAAACCTTGTTCAGCCGTAAGGACGCATTATAGTAGAGCACAATTCCTTTCACCAGGCATCGAGTGCCGCGAACGGGACTCTTCTCATTCACCTCGCAGGAGAAAAATCCCAGGAAAAGAATGGGCTTTCCTACTTACTGTCCGTGATAACGGATAACCACTCGAAGCACTCCGGGTCGGGATGAGATTCCAGTTTTGCGTCCACTAGGAAAGTCCACGAAAGGCGTTGAAGTCCCCAGGAGAAAATGTTACCACTTCCAGACAATATCAATTCGTGTTTATCTGAAATATCTAACTCGAGTCGACCGCATCGGCCCTTTTCAACGTCTTCGATATCCGCAGCGTTGAAGTCTCCCGATCAAAGATGGCGGCCGTACTTCCGTATAGTGGATATCCAGGACCGTTCAGGAGTCATGGACCGCCGTAAAATGCACATGGAGTCTCGCTGCAGCATCGATAATTAATCCTGGGTGCATTCGAGTATTGTCGTAGAATCGCACGTGTACTGCACGTTCACAATGGCGGATTCTCGGGGTGGGAATTTCTCGGTGAGGGACGAGGGGTTGAGCGCGAGTGGCGGTGAAGTCTCTCGTCGGAGGATATTTCGTGAATATTTACAGACGCCGGTCGTCGGGGGATCCGAAGCGACGTCGAAGGATATCCCGCGAATATTTACAGACGCCGGTCGTCGAGGGGTCCGAAGCGACGTCGAGGACTTACGCCGGAGGATATTCCGTGAATATTCACAGACGCCGGTCGTCGAGGGGTCCGAAGCGACGTCGAGGTCTCTCGTATGAGGATATTCCGTAAATATTCACAGACACCGGTCGTCGGGGGGTCCGGAGCGACGCGTGGTCGAACAGTCGGAGAGTCTCCGACGTCGACTCGACGACGGTCGGAGCGCGACTTCCGGAAGACCGTCCAGCGGCGCGCTTATATGCAACCCGTGGTCGGACGTAACGTCGCGGTCTACCGAGGACTGTATGGACTCATGAGTGGAACTCCGGTGGAACTCTCGACCCTCGAGACCTCCCCCGGCCAGCCCCTCGCGCCTCACTCCGACCGGCCGACCCTGCGACCGCTAACCTCAAAACGTGGCGGACCCATTCGAAGTTGCCGCTTTTAGAAATGCCGAGTCTCGAACTCGACTTCCTCCGACGATCCGCTTTGAAAGGTTCGCCCTCGCGGACGTTAGCTCTTCACCGTTTGGGAGTCGACTCGCGTTTGTGCGTGCGACCAGTTTCGAGATCGGCGCGCGAACGCTCCTCGCGCCTTCCAGCAGCCGCGCCGAGTCGGGGAGACTCGTTCACCTTGCTCCGCGACTCCCTGCTCGGCCGACCACGTGACCGCTGGCCAATGGCCGGCCGACCACGTGACCGCCGGCCAATGGCCGGCCGGCTTTCCCCTGGGCCGGCGCGCCCGCTACAGGAGAAAGCACGCTCCAGCGGCGGCGCGGAGAATCTCGAGGGAAACCCTCTTGCGTCTCCTCCAGCCTCCGGGGAGGAAACTATCTTTCCTTCCCGTTTTACCCTTCTCCAAGGAACATTGAACTTAATTCATAGAAATTATACATTTTAAAAGGACGAGCCACTAAATCCCTGTTTATTAACGACGGTCTCTTCGTTTCCTACCCAGTATACACGATTACGAAGAGGCTCGATCGGGCTTTTTGTTTGCCAATAAGTTCACTCGGTACAGTTCTGCGTCTCCAGTTCAACGTTTGTGTACTCCCCGAGCACGTTCCTGTGGATGCATCATACATTGCGATTTAAGGGTGCATGTTCGCGAAAATTTCGGGCCTCCCGTTCTGCATTAGCGCATTTATAATTTCTTGCTTTCATGGTTTCAATTCCCAACATGCGCTCGGCCCATCATTAGGATGTCAAAACTTTTTCCCCTAACTGTGATTTTAACTTCCATTTCAGATTTATCTCATTTTATTTATTATTTCGTCCGTTGATGAGTGCAAGGAATGCGAATTAGACGTTGCCCGTGTCCACTTCATGGGGGAATCAGTTCTGAGGTGGCAATTGGCTTCTCAGTCGGCTGCAGGAAATCGGACGAGTAGTCAAAGAAGAACCGGATGTGCGACTCCTATTCGATGCTACTCTCGCTGTCATTATCATAAAGACGAGTCATGAGTTCTTGCTGACTGCAATTTCTCGCATTACCCGGCGCGAATTTTAGCGGCATTAAGGCCGCTGGGAATTTCGCGACTTTCCACAGGTCGGCGGTTCAAGTACGCACGTGTACACGTATCTTGTACATACGTACTCGCTGTTCATAGACCGATGATTCGTGATTTAATTACAATCACGAATGAGCGTTCCGCAAGATTTACTTTCCCAGGACTCGAGGACGTTCCTCGATCCTCCTTTTGTTTCGTTCTTATAGAACAATTACGCATCCATGTGCTTCCAGTGCGTTTAACGATATTCCCGTCACGATCGTTCGCTAAATTACGGTGATCTTTCCTTTGGCTACGAACCGCTTGGCAGAATTCCCTTCTAGATTGGATACCGCGATTTCTCAGATCGCCGTGACGAGAATTGGGATCTCACGTTGATGTGACATCTCAGGTGGGAGAGATTAACGATCACGCCGAAAAATCTTGTACTTTCTCGGAAATAAAAAATTCCCCCTGCTTTCTCCTAGATGTCTCGAACTCTGGCTCCTCGGATTTCGTGGATAACGCGTCTTTTCGGCTCTGAAAAAATTTTCCAAATTGGACTTCCAAGTGCGTCAGTGATCTTTTGATTATACCTCGGCGCATTAAGGTCGGTAATGGACGTGTACATGACGTTGAAAATCGGAGTGGAACGTTGTTTTATATGGAGATGATTGATGACATACTGGAGACTGCCTGAAGGTTTCGTGAGACATTGTTTTCCATCTTCGATTCGATGAATTACTCCGTAAGAGCGTCACAACATTCCGCACTTTATCGTGGATCGATGTTTCCATCTTCGGATGTATTTACGCGATCGACTGATCTGTTGTGTCAGGTAAATGGGAACAGGTGTCTGTTGGAATCGTGAGGAGCGATTAAGTAAACGGCGAACCATGGAGAAACAGAAAAAAGTGATAATGATTACTAAGAAATATTTCTCGCAATTCGATACGAGGTATATTGGAAATGTGAGTTGTCGACAGTGCACGCGTTGGGCTTTCAAAATTGATTTCAACTTTTTTCCCCTCACTCGTGTCGTCCCCGGAGACCTGGCTTGAGACATCAACAATCACCTCTGCATACCAGAAGTTCATATCAGCGAATTACGGCTAAATAATCGTCGATTCAACGAATCGTTTGGTGGTACGTCCGTCAGCAAGATGCCGGATCGAAGTTCTCGCGGCTAGACCGCGTTACCCAACGTTTTCTCATAAAGAATGATTAATATTTCGCTTACGGTCAACTGGCCCAATCTGAAGATTTTGTCTCGCAGGATACACAAGGGATTTGACTGCCGGAAACCGTGGCACGAGGGATTACCTGTGACGCACTTCTCTTCATCCAGCTGCTTTTTTCTTTTCTGGAGACCCCAGAATTCGTTCCTCGTCGAATGGATCCGGATCTGGGAATGCCGGGTATGAGGGACGAACAGAAAGTGAAAGACGCATTTCTACGTTATATACCGATGGTACTTCGAGAACTGTAGCGTCGATTCTACAGTCTGTACATACGTGACATCGCCATCGGTTCCAGGAGTCCGAGTTCTTTCTCGTTTCCCAGAGAATTCTGCATCCCCTCCGTCCCTCGATTCCATGAACTGTGCTGCATCCACTGAGGTGGATATATCTGCAATATCAATTTTTAATCATTTCCCATGTACCGATTGTGACAATTTTCTTTCAGGAATGAAATTAATTAGACCGCGCTTGGAAATCCGGATAAATGTGCAATACTGCGGATCCTCGGATCGTAGGTCGTCGTTTTGCTAGCTTTTAGATTTCCTCGCGGAGTGATTTTTTTTTAATACGAAGTCGAAGAGGCTATATGCCAAAGCGGCCCCTTAAGAAGAGGGCAACTACGAAGGCCTTCCGTTCTTTCGGACGGATAGCCATCCTTTTTTTGGCCACGATCGATGAAGAAGAGACGGCGAACGATCATTTCGATTATATTCTGTCGATCCTACGTTTAAATGGATTTTTTTCCTACTTAGTGATATGGAAAACACCAGTTCGGTCAATTTAACGAGATCGATCCACCATTAATACTCTTGACTTTTAATAACTTATTCGCTGTCTAATCTCAGACTTCCTGGATTTTTTATAATGTTCCGTTTTGCCTGTTCTTTTGTGTCCTTTTCCAGGTTTAGGTCGATCACCCCAGGATCCATTTCTTTTTCAAGTCGTCATGGGTATATATCATGAACTACCGTTCATCGCCGCAGATCTTGCTGGACTTGTTGGTAGACGTTAAAAGATGTTAAACGATGTTTGTTACCACAGAGATGAATTGGGAGCAGAGATGAGGAGGATCTCTGAATGGGGCCGCCATTGGGGGGTATCAGGCGGGAAGTGCGTTAGCCGTCCACATCCTCCACCAGGGAGCAGCACAGGACGCCACGCGCGAACCTGCCTTCCCTGGCAATCTCCCAACTCGTCTCTGTGCATGATTTAACGTCCTTAGTAACGTAATCTGGCAGTGCCTTACCAACTGTGGGAAATTCTGTTCGATGGTATACCAAAGGTACACAGGTACGTACTCGGAAGCGAACCACAGAGTTTGCTCACCTGTTGATTCTCGAAAGTTCGCCGCTCGGCCGACAGATGGCGCCGAACTGCCGAATCGTCTCGTCCTTCGAAGAGCACTCTTGACATATCGCAGTTACAGGTGCAGCACTTGAGCCCAAAGCAGCATCCCTGGACGGGTAAAGTATATAAGTCCATAAAGCCATAATTTCCTTGTAAAATCCCGTAAACATGTACCACCCAAAATAAAACCTCTACCCCCTGCCTGTTTTTCATTACGATTCCCATGTTCCGCCTTTACAACCTCTTGGTCCTTTTCGTCCGGCCATCTAATACGGGAAACTTGCTCGTTTTCGCAAGAGAGAAGATACCAGGCCGCAAGGCCAGCAAGATATAAATCTTCCATCACGGCGGCGAGATGACAATTTCGCGTGCGAGAAAGCCTTTCGTGATCGCCGACACCGATCGCAGTCGGGCACGTCCAACTTTCTTTTGGCCGGTGCATAATACACAATCTTGCCGCGATTCGCAATTCCCATAAAACGGCAAGTTCCCGAGACTCGCAAACTATCGCAAATCTACAAACGAACGCAATAATGCATCCACGACAGTCCTTCAAATCGTCCACCCCCAGTAGATTGCGATTAATGCAATCCGAGTGAAAAAGGTATCTCCATAACCCAGCAACTTAACCAATAGCAACGTAGGCTGAAATCGAATATGCCCCTTCACCAAGGGTCGAAAAAAAAAAGAAAAAGAAAATGCGATCTGCGCCATTTTCTCCCGTACTTTCCGTATTCGATCAAGAGGGGTTGAAATCATTGCTGGGAAGTTTGCGTACAGGGTTTCGTGTTTGAACGCGGCGCTCGTCAACCCCATAGCCAGCGACCACGTTCATCTTGTCCTCCCTCGCCAGCCCTACAATTGCCATCCCCCTAAACCGATCTTCCTTCTCGAAGGAGTTTTGAATTTCCATATAATTCGCGCACTCAATGCGGGCTGCACAGTAATAAACCCTTAGCTTGCATCCCTTTGACGAGTTTTGCGTCCCACCCTCGACCTCGACCCCCGCCCTACGCGCGACTTACGATCCCGAATCCTCCTTATCCCAGAACAGTGCATCACAATTCCCGCCCGCCCCCTTCCTCCAAAAAAAACATCCCCTATCAGCCCTTCCATAAACGCATCTATTATTCCCTCAGAGACCAATCGCCAAGAAATGCGAGAAAAATACAGAAAAAAATCATTCCCATTCCCCTCCCCCATGAAGCCGTCTTAAAAAATGTCAAAAGCCCCTCTACGTCCATTAACACCTCCAAGCAACCCCTCGTGATTTTCGAAATTGACGAGACCTCGAGAAGGAAAAAACTAGTCTCACCTCACCTCTCAGTCTTACCCCAAGAGACGGAGTAGCAATTCCATTCCGTTTCCGGCGAGCACAATTCCTCAGCGATCATCCCCCATCGTCACATTAATTTACACGCAGGTTCCAATAAGAGGGTGGTTGAAGGGGGGGTAGTGCGAGGGCTTGTGTGTGGGGGGAGGGTGCGCGCACTCGTAAGGGTGGCGGGCCGGTCCGCGCGGGATCTTCGCGGGGGGTGGGGGGTGTCCGTGGCGGGGGGGCCTCGCCGGTGGCCGTAGGTTGTAGGTTCGAGGTTGCGGCGGCCGCGGGGGCGGCGGGAGGGGGGGCGCGGGGTGGTAAGGAGAGAGCCACAGGGGTAGTTTAGTGGTGGGAGCGAGCCGAGCTAAGACGCGTAATGACGCCCTGAATCAATATGTGAGGCACTGAGATATGCATACGAACTAAGACAACCGCGCCTTCGCTCCCTCCCCCCGTCGCCCTCGCCCTCTCGTCACTCCGTCTCGCTCTTTCTCTTTCTCGGCGGCGTCGCGGGGCGCGCCGCCAGGGGGCGGCAGGGGCTCGCCGGACGGAAGGGAGGGGAGAAATTAAAGACGAGGCAGGCACAAAAATAACGACCCGCGAGCGCCCCCTGCCCCCACCTCGGCTCCCCGTCCATTCCACCCTGACTCTCGGTACCCCCCCTACCGCGGGGCGCGCTCTCAAGAAAGAGTCGGGGGCTGCGCGACTGAGATGAGACGCTGCGGAAGGAGTCGCGCGCGAGCGAGACCCTCAGACGCGCCTCGGCTCTGGTGCGAGCAGGACGCGAGCCACCGGCATAATCTCCTACACGTCGTAAAACCCCCCCCGGGTAAAAACTGCGAGGGACCGAATCCGATTTCCAGGGGGCCTGGCAAATGAATATCGCGGATCTCGGGTCATCGATCATGAGAGAAAGGGGATGCGTGACCCGGGAGGAAGATACGATGTTAATTGGGTATGTAGAGGTGCTTTGGATGGGAGGTTATCGTGGTCGCACTTTTTTTTTTGCAGGTTATGTTGGAAGAGAGGACAGCGTATCGGACTTCAGGAAGTTTCTTCGAGGATCTCGGGGGGGAGAATTGGGATGATCGGATGTAATGGTCTAGATTGTGGATTTGTGAATTTTAAATAAAGGTCTGGATTGGAGGGTTTTGGTTATTTACCCATTTATTGGTACGGCGGAATGGGGAGTTGTGGACCACGTCGGCGGATTTTTGGGAGGCTCGAGGGGGATGAATTTTTTATGGGCATGGGGAAGGATTAACCCTTCGAATCGGAATTCCGGGGAATCGCTCGGCCCTTGAAATGATCGATCACATGGGGAAGGATAGAGATTTAGGGTGCCACAACCCCCCTGATAGCTGGAGAGTCTCTAAGCGATTTCCGAGGTTAAGCACCGTTGACCGTGGTCAGTGCTCGATGGGGTGGCCGAGAAAACTCCCCCGCATTTCCTTGACCTCTCCTTTCTGGATACGAATGACCGGGAAGGAGTCTCTTCGACGTGTCCTTTGTTCACTCCGAAAATGTAAAAAGGGGAAGGAGGGTGATTGACGTAATAAAGGGGACGAGAAAGACGTCACTCCGGAGGACACTATCGAGCATCGCGCTTTAATCGAGGAAATCGTCGAGGCGTCGGAAGGACGCGAAAAGAAGAGACCGAAACGGAGGGATGAAATCGAAAAATGACCAGAAAAACGAGTCTTGCTCGACTCGCGTAATCCATTTTGCCGATGTCGATGCGATCACTGCTCCTCGTTTTACCCCCCGGTCCTCTTTTTTTTTCCTTCTGCCTCCTGTAATATCTTTCCGAGTTACACGGGGCGCGGTTTTCGAAAATCGCATTAGCCGACTTTAAGGCCGAAGAAACGCGATCGAATTAGGACGGGAACTCGCGGTTCGAAGTGTCGAAAAAATTCGGGGGGGAAAGAAGAAAGGGAACGATGGAGACGCGGAGTTTGGGGGGCCAATTTTTTCGCCGACTCGATAGTCTCTTTTTTCCCGGTCCCCAGTTGGTACCGGGGGATGTTTCTGCTCGGGGTAACACGATGGCCGCGAGTCGCGATTCCCCGGCACGTAGAAATCAATCGCACGTCAATTTCGCGGTAAACATTATTCGGTTGATACCCGCGAGCACGGCGGGCCTCGGGCCTCTCTCTCGCTCCCACGGCGCGGCCCCTCGGTGCGTCTCTCTCGCTCCCGCGCGACCGATACGTCCGCAGAATAGGCATTTTATGATAATCGGAGAAACGCTGTGCTCTGATTGTACGCCGCGGCGCAATTTGCATTTACATGGATTTAAAATCGACGGTCGGTACGTCCCCGGGTTGCTCTTTCACGGTATCGTTCCAGCCTGGTACTTCGGAAATTTAGGTTGATTACGTGGATACCGGTAAACGTAAGGAGGGCTCATGATCTATTCTAAATCTAATTGGGGCCGGCATACATAATGTAACGCACGACCGGATCGCCCTGTGACGAAATCCTCTCCTCGGGCTGACGAATTAATGGAACGGCAATGAACCGATCTCACCGATACGTCATAACGTGAAATTTGCACCTGAAGAAACGTAAAGAAAAAACACAATAACCCCGAATAAAAATTCCCTAAAAATACTCGCTCCGTCGGAAATAATTTTTGCAAAATTTCAGGAGTTCGTACTATTAGATTATTATTTTTTAATGGGGTAATTTTAGGTGCTGCATTTCCTTATCATGCATATATCCTGCATATATACTGCACCCCCGACCTCCCCTCGTCTCTCCATCGCACCCTGTCCGAACTCGGGTAAAACTCAAATCAAACCTCGGCGAAGTTTCCAAACGCTTGATATAATCTCGCATCGCCCTCGATATCTCCTTTCCCCATTTCCAGGATAATATCTGGAAAAATCTATTTCTTTCGATAGAGCTCCGCAGTGGAGGCTTCGCGACGAGGGGTCAATCGGGATCGAATTTTTCCCTCGCCCCTTGACCCCAGGGTCGGGCCATTCAGTGATTAGAGCGGCGTGTGTAACTTTTCTTTCAAGACCCGGAGAATAATCGATTTCGAGTCGATTCGATAGGAACTTTGCCCCGAGATCGAGTCCCGATCGAATGTCGAGCATCGACTTCGGCACTTGACGGGGTGTTTTCAATAATTTCCGATAATTCCCCGATTTTTTAGATTAGAAATACAGGCAGACGTATTAAGTTACTTTATATTCTTTTTCCCGAGGTTTAAACTGTCCGGCGGGGTAAAAAATTCGAGATTGCCTCCGACTTCAGGGCAATGACTGCCAAACCGCTGGATCGGCCAAAAGGCGCGACTAGAGATAAAGGGGGAAAGTTTTTATCGCCCGATGGTTTTTCCAGCCTTTCGCTTTCGTTTTCGCATTGTGTTCTGCGTAGCGGTGGGACAATCCGCGAGCCTCCACCAGATAGATTTCGCAAGTCTACTCTCGCTCGGCCGAAACGTCGGCAAACTCGGATAGTCAAGAAAGTCCATTTCCATTTCCGTTTCCATTAACAGGGTTTACCTGGGGTCGGACAAGGGAATCGTCTGGGCGGAATACTTTGCACTATGGAGAAAAAAACTGCCCCCTTAGCCCGTTAACGCCGGTCAATAATGACATTCCCATCCGGCCAACAAAAGGCCGTCGGTTTGCTCCAATAATTAGAATTAACCTGTTAAATTATTACACGTTCCTCAGACTCCTAAAAAAAAAAAAAAAAACATGCCGAGACAATAATCCAGGCCTACTTCCACCTGCAGCAATAAATAAAGAAATATACCATGCAAAAGGAAAAATAAAAACATGGAAAATAGGATTTTCGAAAATGGGGTAAAATATCCTAGACTCGAGCTCTTCGAGGGGAGGCGTGATAAGGAGAAATATCGCGATTCAGGTTTTTGGAGGAATGAGGGAAAAGAGGGAAAAAGAAATCCAGGAAAACAAGGGGCAGGGGGGAGGGGGTGGAAATAGCTAGGATTCGCGGGGGGTGGAGGGTTGGACTAGGTCGATCACGAGGTCCAATGGATGGGTGGCGGAGCGTGGGGATGGTTTGTGCGAAAAGGGGATCGGAGTTCACGCGGGGGTGCGTGGATTCCTTAATTTTTCAGTAATCAATACCAAACGTCTCAAGTGCCCCCTCCCCCCCCCCTGGACCCCTCTCTCTCAGGATAATGAATATTCCCAAGCCTCTCTTTTCCTCGTGCGGACCGATTTTTTCTTTATAAGTTCTGATTTCGATGGATTAAAGTCCCGAATAATATCGAGGCATATTTTTTAAGGGATGATTAACGAGTCGGGGGTGGAAATTAGAGCAAGGGCCTCGTATGCCCCGATACCGAAATCGCATACACGAGGGTAGCTAGGCACAAGGGATGATCCCCAGATAGGGGGACGCTCCTCGCAAGGGGTGCACTCGCGTGTTAATGTTTCTTTAATCAATATAATCTAGACTCCTTCTCGTGGGTGGAATGAAAAATCGGGCCACGTGAAAGGAGCACCATGAGCGGGAAAATTGGGGATTCCGATCTCACGTCAAGGCGGAGTCGATGAAGGGGTTTTATGCGTGCATAACAAAGTCAGCCCTCCGATTCCGGCTTAGGGGTGACGAAAAGGCGGCTGCTGGAAGAATATCCCGCAAATACGTCTCCTTCCGGCCACCTCGTCCCTCGAATAACAACTGGGAGGTTTCTAATTTTTTCCAAATTAATAAAATGCAGTATACTGTTACGCTACTAATGAAACGACCCAGGAGCTACTGGCTCAGAAATCGGTAAAACCGATTTCCTTCTATTAGCACCGATTGCTTTTAATTTCATGTAATAAGTAACAAGTGACGTGCGGCCTTAAATTCCTGACAACTTTTCGTCGATTTCCACCGATTTCCAGGTGAAGGATTAAAATCCAGGATTTGAGGGAGTAACCCCTCGAAAATGAGAACGTCCATAAGGTACATAAATTGTCAAGGTACATTTGTATCATTTTCAAAGAACCGATTAGCATCGATTCCCTTCAATTTCACGTGATAAGTAACAAGTGACATGCGGTCTTAAATTCCTGACAACTTTTCGTCGATTTCCACCGATTTCCAGGAGAAGGATTAAAATCCAGGATTTGAGGGAATAACCCCTCGAAAATGAGGACGTCCAAAACGTACATAAATTGTCAAGGTACATTTGTATCATTTTGCAAAGAAGGGTGGGGTATTGCGCACACGGTGGAATTGAAATTCTTGAAGAATTCTTATCGGAGCGAGGACGAGGGGCGGCCGGGCCGAGGGGAGGCCGTCGCGAGGGTTTCCCGATTAGAGGGGACCGGGTTGCGCGTGTGCGTTAATTTTTCCTTAATCAATACGAAAAGTCCAAAGTGTTTCGCGTGTGTGGGGGTGGGAGTCCTGGCCCCCCCCGGGTCCCACGTAACCGGCAGGAGGTGACGGGGCTGGGGGCGGGGCGGACGGGGTCTGCTCCCCGGGGTGGGGGTTCTCATTAAGCAGCCCGGGCACCGCGAGCTGGGGGTTCGAATAAGAAGAAGAGGAAGAAGAAGAAGAAGCGTGCTCGAAGAAGGGAGAAAAGGAGAAGAAACCAGTAAGACTAAGACACAGGGGTGAGCCGCCGGCGAGCGAGTGAGAGGGGTGGGGAATTATCAGGGCTCGCGCTCTCCTCGTGTGGGGCTGAGGCAGCGGGAGGGGTGGCGGCCTCGGCGAGAGGCAATATGGCCGCCACCGATGAGCGATGCGAGCAACCCTTACCGCCCCTCGCCGGATTCCGGAGACGCGGCCGCCAAAGCGCCCCCTTAATGCGTGAAGCGCCGACTTACTCGGAATTACTCTCGGCCCTCGGTTCTTTCTCCTCGCTTTCCTCGATATTTTGCATACCGACCTTACCTGGTAGGCGTTTAGGGTATGGAGTTTTCTGGCTCATAGGTTAGCTCGCATCCTTCGCTCTGATCTTGGGACGTGGAGGGTACTTCTCTCCGTGTGGACGTCGAGCCTGGTAAATTCTCCGGAAGTGCGAAGTCTTCATTTTTAACGTCAATACATTGGTTTCTATTTTTTTTACTGACTCATACCATTTTATTCAGATTTTATGTTCCGCACTTTTAGGTTACGGAGAGAGCCGGTTCGTAGGTTAGCTCGCGTCGTACGCTCTGATTTCGAGATGCGCAGGGAACCTTGCTCCGCGTCTAGGTTTCCAGGGTACTGGTACATCCAAGAACGACTAAATCCTAAGATCTTTTAATATTTATATCTAGACTTTCTGAACTTTTCATGTTTATTTTTCCCACTTTCTCCCCCCTTGTTCTCGCATCATCGCGAAGGGCCGATGAGTCGATCGATCTCCATTTTCGAACGGGGATGCACGACGTTCAGGTGGAACACCGTGGGTTCGAGGATGAAATTTTATAGCGAGTCCCCTCTCCCCCGCCTTGCAGCGGTTAACTCGGATCCTGGCCGTTGATTCGTAATTCCAGGTGATGCCTTGGTAATCGCGCATTCCTTGATTAAATTCAGAGCCCTCTTATTGTACCCGAAATCCAACATTTATTCCCCCCCTCATCAACAGCAATTTTTAAACAATCCCCCACCTCGCTAACTCCAATTTACCCCTAACCCATCCATCACGCTGAGAAAACAAATGACCTCCCCTCCCCCACCCTGCCGAAATTCCGGGATATCCCTCAATCATCCCAAAATATACCTTCCAAATCTTTGAAAAATCCCCCACCCTCTCTCATCCGACCTGCAATTAGGATGATCCCGATTAGGGGAACCACCTTGGATAATCTAATCCAAGGTGGTTCCCCTAGTGGCGCCCTCTGGCGACATTTTCGGGATCCGGCGTTTCCACCGTCCGGCGTCAAAGGGCCCGGGTTTCCGCGAAGGCGTCAACCGAACGGAAAGCTCGTAAGAACTCGGGGTGCTCCGGGGCGTAGCCCGGGTGGGTGGCCGGAGTATAATGCCGGGGGTGGCTGGACCGATCTCACCCCTTGGCCGTCTTGCTCGGTCCGCGAGTTAAGGGTGGTCTTTGTCTCGCGCACACGTGCGTGCGCGGGGGCGAGTTGCGCGCGCGGTGGGTGGTGAGTCTACGTGCACGTGCAGGCGAGGTCGAGGGTGTGCGCGAGAGCTCGCAAGACGGACAACGGACCAGGAGGGGTGGGGGTGCCAACGGAGGGGAATGCAAATTAGAAACGCTTGGGCAGAAGCCTGGCGGCGGCGGGAGGGGTGGACGCTGGAGGGCCGGGGGGTGGCGGGGGCGCACCCGAGGAGTGGGGGTCGGCCAAGGAGCTCCACTTATGTAAACCCCCGCCCGCGCCCAGGGGTGAGGAGCTCCTCGAGGTCCGCGTGCGTAGGGGTGTGCGCTCCCTCCGGCTGCCCGCGCGCGACTGCGAGCCGGTCCGACCCCCCCTGCGTGCGTGTGTGTATCGATTGCCGGCCAGGCCACCCCCGGGGGCCCTCCTTACCTCCGCCTCGAGTAATTATTGTGCGCTCCACATGTGCGCCGGCATTTGTCGTGAGATCTCCGCACACGCGCCTGCACACATGCATCCCAACTTCTCAGCCAGTCCTGGCCGATGGCCCCTACGTAACGACCCCCGCATTTAACGGGTGTCATCGCGTAAAGTGAACTCACCCTTGCCGGACCGCCATTGTCCAAGACTACCCGGAAGTGGGGGTTCTTGCCGGGGGGTGGAATTCCGGGATTTTGGAATTTTACAATTTATGAGTATACCGGTTGCGGGTTATTCATATCATGGATGACCCGGAATTTTTTCAGGGGAGGGGGGATTATGAAATCAGGTGGGCTGGCGCGTTAAGGTGGTATGAAAGCGCCGCGAAGAGGCCTCGGGCAAGATTTTCTCCGAATTGGATGTACCGAAACGTTTGAAACTTTACATTGTGAATGTGGAGGGTGTAAGAGAGATTCTGACATCAAGGAAGTTTCAAGTTTTGTTTGATTTGCTTGTGGATATTTTTAATATTTTTGGTACAAAGTGGAATTTCTTGGGCATCGGGACCTTCGTCAGGGTATCTATATTTACGGGGTTGAGTTTGAAACGGTTCGGTGTACTCGGTTCAGAGAAATGTTTTAAGAACGATTGAACTGTCAGATGCCACTTTCACATCGCCTTAATGGGAGTGGGGGTGGCGCGGTCTTGGCGCGAATTTTGAAAATGGGTATTTTCAGGGGAGAGTGGTTGGGTATCGGAGAGGTAGATGATGTTTTCTTGCAGGGGGTAAGGGGATATAGGAGAGAATGGTGGATTCGCTATGGGGTGAGTTTCGGAACATCCCTTCGACGAACCTCTTGGATCTTAGACGACTCGGACAGCGGTCGGATGGGGATGCCGCTGGATGGACGGTTTGGGGTGGCGAGTAGTTTCTCCGTCTTTGGGAATCGGAACAGGGGATGGAACGGGGGGAGACCACCCAGAACCACCCTCTTAGCCGGATGCCACAATTTCCTCCACTTTGTCCCGAAGAGTTGGGGCTAAAAAAGCCCAAAATCCGGAGAGCTTCCATACCTAACCCCCATCAGGAATACTATTAGGAAATGTATTAAATGTTATTAACCCTTTCGATAACCCTAACCACCGTTATATCAAAACTTTGCAATGGTTCATAACTTTAATTGAAGTTTCTTACCTCTCCTATTGACTTTGCCACTTTTTGACTTGAATGGGTTTTGGTCGTAACTCGCTTGTACTGTAGTACTGTAGCAGTTCAAGTACAGCGGAAGGCATTAAAAGGGTTAAGTAAAATGATGTAAATGTAGAAATCTGATTTTTAGGCTACATCGCACACCTGCGTGGGGGTTATGTAACGTTTCTTGGGGAGAAAATTTCTTTGGACGAGGGATAGGGAAATAGGCAGGGAATTTCTGGAATTGGGGGATGCACCGAGATCATTCCTCCGAAGTTTGCGGTATATTATGGAGGAATATGTGAGGAGGGTAAGTTGGGGTCGAGCCGGGATAATCTGGAGTGAAAAGACAGGCTTTCCTCCCCGGGGTCTCATTAGGGGCTCTTAGTGTCGACGGTCGTTTCCACCCGGGCCGCCGCGAAGTCAAATCGGAGGGCCAATCAATACCGATAATTAATTAGAAAAATCGGAAAAGTTCGGGAAAGTCCGGAGTTGGAGAGAGCAGCGGGTAAAAGTGCCGGAGGGTTTCGCTTGACCCCGGCCCCCGTCCCCGGGGGCGTTCGCCCCCTCGCCCACCATTTTCCCAGGAAACTCCCTTCGTCTCGGGCGAAGAACCTCCCGCGTCTTCATGCTTCCTTGCCGTTGAATAAATTAACGTTTTCAGTTTGCTCCGGCCGTCAGAACGGATCCTTGCTCGAGCCTTTCGAGGTTTCCCCCCGAGGAGTGACCCATGAAATCCTCCCCCATAATCGACTCCCCCCTTTGCCCGGAAATCAGGAAAAATGCGCAATCGACGACAAATTCGATCCCTATGACTATTTAAAATTCTCAACGCTGATACAACTTGAAATACAACGATTACCTCGATGTCCCGAATTTTATTCTCTATCAGTATACTCAATTTTTTCGAAAATTTCCCTTTTGATGATAATAAACCGTGCAATGTATTTTCTACATCCCAATTGATTCTGTCCAGGTGCTAGGAAGTACATGCGCGACGTCTAAGTAATACATGCCTAATCAATAGTCGCCCAATACATCTTCCTGGTCTTATCGAGTTTGACTTGCGCCCCCTTTGCACGCCACCCCTTCGAGGAGGACACGATGTCCGACGTCCGGTCTTCCAGGCTCCAATCGACATCTCCGAGGACTCGCTCAGCATCCGCACCCCGCTGGACCAGCACCCCTCTTCTCGACGTCGTGAGCATGTACACCCCTTAGCACAGCTCCGCCGTTCAGAAGATGAATTTCTCTCCTGCGAGAGGGTGTGCGCCCGATAATCACATTCGTGCCTCAAATCTATAATCAACCCCCGCGTATGTGCGTGCTCGAAGGGTGTACGCGAGTCCTACAGGATGATTAAATCTCACCCTTAAATAACTCGACCTTTCCGCGCATTAAGTCGCGAGGAATTGACTCTTATCAACGCGCATTAAGGCGGTATAAAAGTGTCATCCGAATGGTAAATCGTTTATTTTGTTTAAACTTTTCTCAAGACCGAGTGTACCGAAATATTAAATACTTTTCCCCGTGATCATGAAGGCCCAAGGAAGGGCCTGCCACTCATGTAAAGTTCCATAAAAAATATAGGGACGTGTATAAATTAATTATACGGGGATTTTCTTTCTCCGGATTAGTGATGATACGTCGCGCTGATATGAAAGTCCGAGAGATAAGGTACCCCGGCGTCGGTCGGGCCTTTCAAGAGCTCCCATTCCCGCAAAGTTGGTTACGAAAGCCGCGATCCGAGCTCGCGGCTCGTACGTTTGCATAATGCCGGGATTAGATGTGTAGTACGTATGCATGCGGATAATTGTCCGAGGAATCGGTTGCGTGCGGAATGGGGGGGCGGCGGAATAGACGAGGGAACCTTCGATTAAACGGTCTCTTCGTTCCGCAACGAAATAATCCGCGGCACACGGGGGGCGGCAATCATCGATAATCGCTCGAAATTGCTGAAAGGTGACCCGGCCGCGCTTGCGCAAACCGTGGACGAGGCAAAAATCGCCGAATTACGTACATGAGGGACGGCCGATAATCGTGGGACACGAGGACTGCCGGTTTCCCATATGCCAAGGGGCCTTGAAGGGAAAGAGAAGAAAGAGGGGAGAGGAAAAATGTCCCATCCTGCAAGTTCGCGAAAGGCCAAGAGGCAGAGAAGAAAATTTCCCGAGTTTCCCCGCCACCTTCCCCGTCACCCATTCTGCAATTTTCCAAGAGGTGTGTCAAAAAGAGGGAGACGTCATAGGGTGAAGTTTGGATAAAAAAGGATGGGAGTCCAAAGAGTCGGTAAAAGGGGACGATTCGGGATTTTCTGGCTTTTGTGCAATTTTTGTTAAATCGTTAATCCACCCCCGGGGGGTGGGAGCTGTCGCGATTTCAGCAACAGTTTCACTCTCGAAGAGCGGCGGTGAGGGAATTAAAAAGGTGTCTGGCCGGTCGGTGTTTTTCCACCTTCCCGCTTTTCCATTTTTCCAACCCCTCCCGGCAGGAAAAGCCGAGTTTTCCACCGATTCGCTCCCCTCTACCCCCAGTGGGAGGAAAACAATGGGGCGGGGGTGTCCCTCGGACGGTCCGTGGCGCGCGTCCACTATCAATTTATCGCCCACCCCAACTTTCGCTCTCGGACTACGTTCTCGCTTTCCCTCTTTTCTCGGCGCGCCGCTCGTCTCCTCTCTCTCCCTCTTACGGTGCTTATATCGCGCCGTCTCTCTCGCGCGCCGACCTCCGCGGACACTCCGCTCTATCTCCTTCCCTCCTGCCTTTCCGTCTCTCTCCGTCGTTTTATTCCCACGGTCCGCCCGTGGAATCGAGAGAGAGAACGAGAACGGCCGAGTGAGTGGGCGGAAACGCAGAAATCCGGGACGAGGGGGAATAAAGGCGGAAGAGAGAGCGGGGAGAGTGACGGCGCTAGCGGGCCGTCCGTGCGCTAGAGAGAGAGACGCGACCTTCATTCGGGCCGGCCCTGACCACCGCAACGTGGGGGTGGTCAGTTCCGCCCGCGGGACACCCTCGGCTGCGCGTGGACTCGCGAGGGGCGCTTTTACTGCCCTCTCCATGATAAAGAGTTTATTATCACCTGCTGAAATACCCGCAGTCCACCCTACGCGTCGTTAAATCCTCAAATTAAGATGTCCCAAAAATTAATGAAATAATTCCCCGAGACGGGAATTATCGTATATCATTTTGTACGGAGTATAATTATTACAATTGAATGTCACGCTTAAAAAGAAAAGAAATTAAATTTAAACCAATCGCCTGGATATTAGTCAACGCATCTCTCATCGTCGTACGTCATTTTTGTTGGAAATGTTTAATGAAATAGGAGTCTGGATATCTGCTATAAAATTCTGAATATTAAGATGTAAAAAGATCATAAAATTATTCCGGTTAGATTAGCAACTACACTGCACCATACATCATTTGTAGAGGTTTAAGGTGACGTGAAGTGGCGTCGAAGCGGTCTCGTTTATGAAACTTTCTTTAAAAGTGGGTGAGCCGAATCGTTTGAAACTTAATAATATGAACATGAAGACTGTAAGGAAGGTCCCGACACCCATGAAATTTCAATTTTGTCTCAATTTGTTAATAGATATTTTTCAAATTCTTTATGAAGAATGAAATTTCAGCGGTGTCGGGACCTTCCTTGGAGTGTTCATTTTCATGTTGTACAGTTTGAAACGATTCGGTTCACCCATTGCGGAGAAGAGCTTCATGAACCATTGATGTTTGGATGTCACTTTCACCTCCCCTTAAGGTTTGAGGCATACGGGAGGAAATGGGATCGATTTCCAAGATGAAATCGCCACTCTGGGATCCAGATACGCATCCAACCTGTTCCGTATCTCCGCTCTCCCGGCGGGCGCCGGGATAGCCCGTCCACCTCGAGCGGCCCATTACCATAACGAAAAAGAACGGCAAAAAAGCTCGAGGGGAGGTCCGCCACGAACTTTATTAACCCGTCATTATTTTGACGGGCCTCTCGGCCAGCGCGTGCCCGCCCGGCCCATTACGATCGCTTTATGTCGCTTAGCTAATTAGGCGCGTCCGAGCCGTGACAACCTACCGACGCCTCGCATCATTCGCTCCTCTCTTTCTCCCGTACATGAGATGTGCATATCTGTTGGAAGAGGAGGGATGCTGCTCCTCGCCTCCCTCCATCCTTGACAATTCTAATCGCGCCATGATGCACTCACTACAATTACCCTGCATATAATATGAAGCATGATACGCCTCTTTCTTTAAAATAAAAAGATATCCATGAAATGTAATTCTTAACTTCCCAGGATATACGTATATATTATGACTTTAGAAATGATTTTCTTTTAATGAGTATCTTGAATTTTGTGTTCTGATTTTTTTAATTTGGGGGGCTCGAGGGACGTTTGTGAGCGAATTTCATGATTTTTGGAAAGTGAGGGGAATGTCGCGGTTTGGATTTTTTAATCTTCTAATTCTCGCAAATTTGGATGACGTTCGTGGGCGAATTTCGAAGAGTTTTGGAAAACTGACGGAAATTTCGAGGGTTCCGAAGACGTCGCGGCAAGGCGAGGGCGTCGCGGCGCAGCCCGGCTGTTACGATCGTTTCGTGTCGCTTAACTAATTACGCGGCCGCACTCTAACGACCTCTTGAAATTATAACCTCGTTGCTGCGAAAAGGACTTCAGTGTATTTTAAGTGCAACCGGAAGGCTCCGTAAAGTATCGACGTAAAGCCGGTAAAAGCGCGCGCGCCCCTTTCTTTCCGCGATTAAACGAAAGTAAAGCGGCCCGTTCAATGGGCGAAGAGAAGAATCCAAATCCCTCCCCCGAGTACACGGCACTTCTTTTCGTGTCGCTTAATTAATTTAAAATGCCGCCCCCTTGCGATTCCTTAAAGTCAGACAATCGACATCCCCCCCAATAAATTAGAAAACCGAAAATCTAAACCGTCAACCAAGAGAAAAAAAGTCCACTTAAATGAGAGCTTTCAGCATAACCATCATAATCAAGATCCCACGTTGGAGAATTAATTTCCGCGAGGAAATTAATTCACATGAAAATTACCTGAAATAATTACCGTAAATTATACGAATGTAATTATTTTGAATTAGAAGTCGCCATTATGAGTCGGACTGGTTTATTTTTTTACGAGGGACGAGGTATACTGGATTTTTTGGACCCGAGTTAGCATGTGGTCCTTGATAAACATCACAAGGGATGCAGAAATGTCTTATCAACGCCGCGCGTTAATTATTCCCCGCGAAGGGAGAGTAAACCCCGAGTAATATTCGGTGAAAGGGGTAAATGTCCTCGAGTAACTCGGGCACAAAGTGGAGCTTTTCAGTGTTAACCGATATTCGCGTGCCGTAAAGCTCGGCGAAGCACTCCGTCCGGTCTTAGCGCTTTGGAGATTTTAATTTAAAAATTATTGCCGCCACGCTCTTGGAGCTTTACGCCGGGCTTAAAGCGCCGCCCTTAAATACTAAATTAATAAACGGCGCCCAAGAAAGTTGTTGCCGTAATGAGCGGCACATTTCGAGATTCGAGATAAAGAAGCCAAAACCTTTTCCCCCCCGATCGGCCCTCCTCGGACCTACTTCCTTTTTATGCGCCATTAAACATTCATCTACACTTCATGCTCGGTTTTCGTCGACCACCTCGAGGGTCATACTTTCAGATTCGATGGGCTTCATACGTGACATTTACTTCGCACCTCGTACTTCATCCCATGTATACGGTTTGTCCGAAAGCCACACAAGAAGACCTTAAGGTGATATGAAAGCGTTATAAATTTATATACCAAAACGTCAAAATATTTATATTTTGAAGAACGTGATGTTTGTGAAATTTCGTTAAAAAAAATGTGTTTTTTACTTAGTCTAGCCTACAATCAAAATCACATTTTTTTTTTGTGAAAAATGAAATTTCACGAGCGTCGCATTTCACGTTCTTCCTTAGGGCTTCCACAATCACGTGTTAAAGTTTAAGTTAAAAAAATTATTCGGTGCAGTTTGCAGAGAAGTTTTATAAATATTTTGAGGTTATATATATATGTATAGAATGAGCCTGAGAATCACCTTAAAGGAAGGGAACAGAAATAAAAATGAAACCCAGTCCCAGATATAAAGGCAAATGATAAATGATGTCAAAAGAGTGGATGTCTAGTACTAGGCGTCGCTAATAATAAATAATAAGAAAACACAAGTGACGTTTCTACCCTGAGTAAGAAATCTCATTGAACCAAAGAAATACTTTATTAATTCAAAGAATTTGGCTCGAATAAAGTGGATGCAGCCTTTCCCTCGGAATTATAACAATTTCAGTTTAATCCGTCAAATTTTGCTTGGAATTTCTTTGGTACTATTCAATGAAATTGAATTTGGCTCGATGCATTCTTTTTTTAATGTGTATATAACGTGTTAATTTTTAAATGCTGGGAAATATGAGGTGATTCGATCGGCAGACTTGCTTCCGACATAATGTTCGCGTTGTGGCACGTGTCTCTCCTCACGTGCTCCTTCGATTACTCGACGGATTTATGTATTTCACTGACGTCACTCTTAACGAAAGGGGTCTCTTTACGTCCTCTGAGCTCGCAAACGTGCGCCCTGCACTCGGGAAGTGAAGTTTCACCTCGTTTGCGAGTGCATGTACATCTTACACGTGATTCCCTCACGTGTACCCGAGGCTGTGACGTACGCCAAATCGTCGCCTCGCGGAACTGTGTGCGGCATTTCCTTCGGAAGTATTTTCTTTTGACGTCAGCACGGGATTGTCAACGTCACCCTGGGAAAACGGGCTCGAAAATGAAAACCCGATTGCCGGGAGCACTGAATCGATCGGCCCGATTTTCGACGTCTGTAACGTTTTCGGAAGTGCCAGAGCATAAAAATGAAAATGAAAAGACAACTATGAGAGGGCTTTACCCAAAATATAGGAACCCCAACGAGAAAAAAAAAGAATTTGAAAGAATTTGCCAACAGATCAATTAATTTGTTTTTCCAGAATTTTCATCTTAACGTCAGGGTGAGGAATTTTACATGCAATATACCCTGAGAAAAAAACTGCCATTGAACCAGAGAAACATTTTGTTCATTCAAAGAATAATTACTTTACTCAAGGAAACTCAAATAAATTGTCATAATTCCGAAGAAACGTTGCATCCAGTTTATTCGAGTGTTATTGGAGTCTAATTCATTACTATCTAAATTAACCGAATATTTCTTAAGTTCAATGCCATTTTTTTCTGAGTGTAGAAAATGAATTAAAAATGGTGATAAATAAATTAGCAAGAGATCGGTTATCCTGCTTTTCGGAAATTCTCGTCTTGACTGTGAGAGGCCTTCACCTGTGGATGAGAACTTATAAATCGTTAGATCGGAATGAATTGAAAAAATATTTATCGGATATTTTGGAGGGAAGGAAGAATTAACACTGCCTTGCAATGACGCGTGGCATTGTATTTATTCCATGAAATTTGGACATTGTTCGTTGTCTCTTGGATTGTTTAATTTTCGCATTGATGAGGGTGTACCTCGTCCACGTGGTCACCGCCACGTGGCTTCCACTTCGTTAATCTATTGAACCGTGCAGCTTCCGATTGATCAGAAATACTTTCTTCTGACATCGGTATATTGTTAACATCTCAAAGAGACATTGATCCGATTTTCCGGGTAGCAAAAATGGGAAACAAAGGCCCCGTTGATCCGAAAACCGCACCTGCGCCAATACTACATACACCGAGCATTAACGTCATACGAACAATTGCATATCAATCTCACAATTAATTTCGACGTCGACATAATGTCTCCGTCGAAATGAGTTCCGAACATAGGATGCTCACAGTTTTCGTAGATTCCTAAAAAATCGGCCACCGGACGTTAAAATTTCGCCAGAGACACAGTGATTTCGCAAACCGGCCTCCACCGTTCACCCGATGGACTTTTACGGCCTCGTAAAGATAATCGGGTGAATAAATAAATATTTATGCATACACACGTGCCGCAATTTCCCCGCATATTGGCCGGAATAATTCCGGGGCGTATTAAACAATTACCGGTTGCCGGGCGGCCGTAAACCGAAGTAATATCAATTATCGAGTGCGGTTAAAAGAAGGGAAAGGGAGGAAAGATAAAGTAAAGGTGGAAAAGACGTGCAAGTGCGGTATCCTTGGGCAGTACTTGCATGTACCCACCCCCTTGTAGCAAGGGGGGTAACGAGCCCCCTCGAGTAGCCGAAGAGAGGGCATTAATTGAAGAAACCTGCCGACCCTGAAGGAGGTCGACGAGTTCCGGAGCGATGATTTCGTCACGAGAGGGTAGTTCGAATTAAAAAGGGGCTCGTTCGTCCAGAAATTCCGGGAGGTCCTCGAGTCCCATTTAGCCCTTTAGGGGAAGAACTCTGGAAGGAAAGAAGCCCCCGAGTTGCGCGGGTCAGTTGACCGTAAGTATAAAAAGGACATGACGGGGGATGCCGTCCACCAGCGGGGGTTGAAACGAGAGAAAAACGGGAAAAAAGGGTGCGAGAGGGGGAAAGAAGGAAACGCAGTGGCCAGACAGTGGCTGGAAGTCAGAAAAGGAAGATTTAAAGAGGCAATAAAATCAAGCGTGGGGTCGCAACCCTTTCGCGGCCCACGGTCGTAATCTTGCTTCCCGCGGGGGTGTCGTTTTCGTTCCCCGGGGGCGATTCGCCCCCACCGGCGAATTCCTACGCACCCGATATCCCAGGCACAATTAAAAAGTAAATTTCTCAAACCCTTTCGCGAATGAACTGAATTTTCCAAAAATTATCCTTAAAATTGTGGAGAATCGCCCGAGCTTGCGTTTGGTACGCACTTCGTAACTCGGCGGCCGGGTTTAACTTTGTGATTTCCTTTGACCGGTCGCGTTAAAAATCCTTTTTCGTTTACCTCGGGCGGAAGGAAGTGGTCGGAAGTGCAAAAAGCTAGGAAAAAAGAATTGGGCGGATTCGGGCATTAATCCGCGACGAAATTCGCGCCCCTCGGGGGGTGGGTCCGGGGGGCGCGAATGGCCGAAACTCGAGGAATAAAGTACTTAGACGGCGAGTCGTGCGTTAATTACAGACTTCTCGGCCCTCGAGCTCGTAATTATGTGTCGGCTGCTGAAAAATTTACGTGTGCGCGTGCACGTACACGGAGGAGAGAGAGAACATACGATCGGCGAGTAACGAGCTGCGAGATGGGCCGCGGCATGTTTTTCCTAAACGAACCTTTCGAGGGGGTTAAATGTCATAAATGGAGCCGCGTAATTGCGTCAACGCTTCCTTTCAATCCCACCATATTCGGCAAGACTGCACGCGTCTAATTAAATTTAATTTTACACTTACGTGCCCGATACCGATAATTTCTTGTAACATGGATACCCTTAAATTTCCACATATTCCTTATTTTCCTCATTTTTTCCAGAGCCATATTTTTTAAATAGCCCTTTTATACATATTAATAGGTACTGTATCCATGGCGTTGTGTCAAAACGGTAAATTTTTAAATGGATATTCACAACTATGCACAATGTTGGAACAACTCGTTCCTTGTAGTTACATTGACGAAATCGTGAAGTAACTCTTACTATGTTCTTTTTACTATGTTACGCTGGTTAATGCAACCTTCTCCCAAGATTGTCCCGTGTATTGCGTTGCAATGGGGTTACGATTACCACAATTGTGATTTTCCTCCCCATCCTTTTTTTTTTCCGTGTGATTTTCTACGTGCAAATCACAACGTATAATGCGTAGTTAGTTTATCGTCGATAGGACGAGCGATATAATAGTTTGAAGTATTAAAACGTACACATTGAGGTATTACAAAAAATACATATCGAAGGGGGAAGAAGCGCCTAAATAAGGGCACCGTGCATCGCAAGCGGAGGGTGGCGATCGAGTCGGAGTGGATGCCGACCAGGCGGTTGCTCGAAGAAAATTAAGTACAGCCCGGTAATTTGAGGTATTGATTTTTATAATCTCTCCCTCTTTCTCTCGGCATACATTAGAGCCCTCTTTGTCCGCCATTCCGGACCGTGCAGCCCCCGCGCCGTTCTTGCGGCGCGTTCTTAGCCACCCCTTCGGCGGGAGCGACACGAACGCGGCAGTGCCTGGCGATCGGGCTTACCCCCGGGTCACCCCCGAGCAACCCCCAGCAACCCCCAGCGACTCCCAGCAACCCTCGGACCACCCCGGTTACACGGACTCCCCGAGACCCACCCCCTCACCCCTTTATGCCCCCAGCCACTCTCCGCCCGATCGCGGTAGCTGCCCTGCAATTAATTCATTTATTTCTTGCCTTTCGCGGACCTCTGCACTCTGAAAAGACCCTTTCTCTTGAATATCATTTTTCGAACTTCGAGTATATAGCCATATAGCTTCCATGGTGCGTATAAACAATTCCAGGCCTACATTTGGGTGGAGTAAAAAAATATACTGATATCACCCGGGGGAGAATGGTCTTAAGGAAGCTCATGAAATGTTACTTTTCGTACAAGATTTTAATAATGTTATAATTGAATTTTTTTTTCAAATTCAAATTTCTTGGACGGTGATATTTTGTTGGGGGCGAGTTTAAGTAGTTTCGTTTTGTGTTTCTGCACTTTTGCAGATTTTATGGTTTCTGGATTTTGGGCGTTCAGTTGATTTGCGAATCAAGAAAGGAGACTGGGATCTCGTTACATTTCTACGTAAATGGCGACCTGCCCGCGGACGTACGCATTTCGTGGAGGGGGAAGGTCGACGGCTTCCTCGTCATTATGCATAATGGCCGCACGTCGGATAACGTTGTAAGAAAAAGAAGGACTCGACGCATAAATTGTTTGACGGCACGGCAACCGAAACATGTGAGATCGGGAAGGCACACGAGGAAGAGGATCGATTGTCCTCGTCACGCACATGGACCCTCGTTAACGGACATTAATCGACCGCTTATCAATCCCCCCTGAAAATCTGAATTATTTCCATAATCGATCGGCCCGGAATAAGCGATAATAAAATCCTAAACTTAATCGATAAGCAACCAAATGAAGGATTCCGAAAATACGATCTTACCGTATCACGTAACAAGAATAGAAGTAACGATATAAGAATTTACAGTGATAATAAAGGGTCATCCTGTATACATAAACGTTAAAATATCGATAAAGCTTTCCTCCAAATTGGATGCGAATCATTTGAAGCATCAGCACTCTAAGAAACAGCGCGGTGCTGATGAAATTAATTTTTCATAAGAAATTCTCTTCAGTCAGTCCAGACTAGAACCAAGAATGCATACGCTTTAATTTTTATGAAATAGCATAATCATCAGGTTCTTTTTTAGGGCTTTCATAGCCACTGAAGAATGATTCGGTGCACCCAGTTTGGAGAAAAGTCGGATAAATATCCATACGTTTAGTATGTACGGAATGACCCTTTCGCATAAATTTAATATAACGAGTTTGACAATGTTTGGATTCTCCATTTTTTGCCTTCAAACGGTGGAGGACCTTTTTCCGGCCAATTTTCGGAGTCCAAGGGACGATCGTCGAGGATGGCCATTTTGCGAGGTCAGGGAACGACTGGCCGATCTCACGGTCGTCGCGTCGTGGCGGATTTTCACGGCCTTTCCGTCTCTTTTTTTTTTTGTTCTTTCTTCTTTCGCGGCGGTTTTGCTGCAGCGTCATCGAGATCAAAGAATCCCTGTCCGCCGGGACCGGGCCCTTTTTCCCTGCCAGCGGGCTCACGCCCGGGCCCAGTCTTCTTATTTAGATCTGGATTAACGATCAACACCGGTGCTTTCTTCGGCTCGTCCGTCCCGGCTCGGCGGCCGGGGGAAAAACTTGTGAATGAAAGTCTCGCCGCAGAAGTCCGCCGCTTGTCCAACTATCCCGCCGGCGAGCGGTCGCTTCTTTCCCGGCGCACCTGTTCGACGATCTTGTTACCATCGATTTACGTAACCTCTCCGTAACGGGACCATTGACTGGGTCGGCCCTAAAATCGTTAAAAAATATGTCATGAGAAATAACCCCTCGATAGGAAGTCCCGCTCTTAGCCGTCCTCTCGTATTCGGTATTCCTCTGCACATACCTGTACAATAAATCTTAATAAAATTTTTATCAATGAGACATTACCGGGTCTTATCGCTCAGAAGACCTGGGATGTGAGAAAAGCGTCGTTCATAAAAATCGAAAAAAATGCCCAGGTAAGAAAACTCCCAAGAGATTGAAAAAAGAATATGAAAAAAGTATCGTTAAAAAATTATCCCGCGGAGAAGATGAACATGGGTATTTACCGATGCAAATCGCTCGCAAATTTGTTGTCAGTCAAGTTTGATAACGCCCTGTTTGGAGAAATGGGAAAGAAAAACGAATGTGTGGAATACCTGTCAGGAAAGCATTGTTACAAAAATTCTCGGGTAATAACTCTCGCCCAGGGAAGACGAATCTGACTTTCTCGGGGGCTATTTGCCGGCGTAATGCGATCGCACGTGGAATCGCGCGATATCGAGAGCACGGCGGAGCAGGATGCTCCATACACTACGAAGTCATGCGCGTACGTACGTATTTCATGCAGGTATATACACATCGCGTACGTACGGCGTGTACGTAGGATCGCGCGGCGAAGGAGAAGGCGGAGGGCGGAAAGGAAGAGGAAAAGGAAAGGCGCGGCCGGTAAGAAGACTCGGGTCCGCCGGACCGAAAGAAGAGGAGAGGAGGGAAGAACAGAGGGAGCGAGAGAGGAGTACCTTGGCGGTTCATATGTGAGCGTCGATTTCGCGCTCCGCTGCGCCGCGTGAGTGGCGAGCCCGCCGCTTAAAAGACCCGAGACACGTTCCTAGCGATGGAACCCCGACATCTCGCAAGCTCGATCAAACCCGGCAAGAAAGTTGAAAAGTTGGCCGAAAGCGTGGATTTTTTTTACTCACCCTAGGAGCATTTTTTAATCAAATTTTTGTCTCACGCGTGAATTTTTTACCTAGCGATGGAACCCCGACATCTCGCAAGCTCGATCAAACTCGGCAGGAAAGTTGCGAAAGTGGGCCGAAAGCGTGGATTTTTCTATCCTGGCTAAGAGCATTTTTTAATCTAATTTTTGTCTCACGCGTGAATTTTTCCCTAGCGATGGAACCCCGACATCTCGCAAGCTCGATCAAACTTGACAGAAAACTTGCGAAAGTGAGCCGAAAGCGTGGATTTTTCTACCCTCGCTAGGAACATTTTTTAAATCTAACTTTTGTCTCACGCATGAATTCTTGCCTAGCGATGGAACCGCGACATCTCGCAAGCTCGATCAAACCCGGCAAGAAAGTTGAAAAGTTGGCCGAAAGCGTGGAATTTTTTACTCACCCTAGGAGCATTTTTTAATCAAATTTTTGTCTCACGCGTGAATTTTTTACCTAGCGATGGAACCCCGACATCTCGCAACCTCAATCAAACTCGGCAGAAAACTTGCGAAAGTGGGCCAAAAGCGCAGATTTTCCTAATTCCTTTTAAAGCATCCTTTTTCCTAATTTTTGTATTTCGCGTGAATATGTTGCGTAAGTGATGAACCTCCCGCTTAAAAATCCCGAGACACGTTCTTAGTGACGGAACGAATTTAATCTTCTATTTGCTGTAAAGGTATGCAAGAGCTATTAAGCTCGTAGGAAAAAATCGTTATCAGTAGAGAGTGATGAAGATCTAGATAAAGGTATCCGAACCGAGAGCGGGGGAATTCGAGTCGCCGGCTCGGAAAGCTCGAATTCTCGCAACGATCGCAGCGCCAGGCGAGGATGAACGGCCGCGATGCCCCGGGGGTGGAGCGAGAAATGCGCCCCCATTCTCCGGGAGTGATAAGTGATAGTAACTAAGAGAAGACCGCCCCTTGTGCAACGCGCCCCAGGCGGCTGTCTCCCCAGGACGCGCCTCGATAAGTCCTGCTCACCGGCGAGGAACGGTCAATTTTTAACACCTACTTCCTACGACCTGACACGGACTTCCGTGAAAATGCGCTACAACCCATATTCATAAACAAATGCAAGGAACCTATCAAAACTGAATCGGCTAGTTCACATCTTAAAATAAACATAAAGGAGGTATTTACGTAACAACCCAGGATATACGTAGAGGAATAGACCCAAAGAAATATTTCGTCAATTCCAAGAATACTGCCAATAAATAAATTGCCATCATTCCGAATGTTGCCTGTAATTTATTCGAGTTCATCCCAGGAAATAATTATTCTTGGAATTAAAAAAATATTGCTTTGGTTCAATGAGATTTTTTCCCAGGTACAGGGGATAACCATTAGTTGATATATCGATAGCGTGATTTTTCCAAGTTAAAGTTTCTTTTGCAAGGTGAGCAAATAAATGATGATAATATCGAGGCGAAAACAAGGCCGAGGGGGGAGAAAAAGTGGGAAATAGGCAGGTCGGCGGTCGCCATTTTAAACAATTTCCCTCGGCCTAATGCGCCGCTAGAAGGTAAACATTTAGTATAGACCTAAGCGTATGCAAATTGCCGGGAGGAATGTGCAATTTAACAGTTGTTCCCCGTGTGTGGAGTAACGCTCGGCCGGTTAGGCGAATATCGATACTCCGAGGAGGGATCGGCGACTTCTTTTCTTGCAACAATTCTGGAAGATGTTGCGCCGATAATAATTCGTATCGCCGCCCGGGTAAACTGTTGCAAGACCCGGTAACTACAGTATTCCGCGGCGGGGAAAACGCAGCCGGGTCAACAATTTCCTTCGCTCCTACGTGTAAATAAATACAAAAGAAGTCGCAGAACTTCGCGCGGGACTTCGGAGCTCTCGGGGGACGCCAGAGGCGGTTCCAGTATTCCGGTGCAAAGAGATTCCAAAGGCCCTTGCAACATTTACATCTACAAGTAAACGCAAATAGTTGGCGATAGGGTACATACACATATAAACACACATATACCGGCCTCTGATGCAAAATGCAGAACACTCTATATAGATTTACAGGAAGTATCGCAATTTTCTAACTAACGATCCAAGTCTTAGAAATATCTCTTAGCCTATTCTAACTTATATCATTAATTCTTCCTCGAATAAATGATTTTTTTTTTAATTCTAATTCTTAACTTGGTATTATTTCATTATGTCACCCTTGAACTAATTTTTATTTAAATACTAATTCTTAACTGTCATTCGTTGTTAATCAATATTTTATGTTTCGTGGGTATTGAGGTAGTTTTTTAAAGCGTTTCTAGGATAGATAAAATCGTGGAGGTGAAGCGGAAGGATTTCTTGGACGATCGACGCGAAGTTTCCCCGGACGGTGGGCGGATATATTCAGGAGGGCTTGTGTGTGCCCTTCGAATATTTGCCCCGGTGGAGGGTTAACGTTTTACGTGAGCTTTTATAAGACAGTTTCACATCGCGACTGCGGCTCGAGCACCTGTTGCTTCGGCTCGCCGGGGCCGCGTCTCGAGAATCGAAGGCCCTCCTCGCCCTGTACCGGGGCATCGTAAAATTGGAATTTGATAAGCGAAGCCTCGCTCCCCGCCTATATAAGTGGATCCCGGGAAACTTCTTTTCGCGATCCGTCAAATATTTTGCAGAACCCGGGAAAGCGGCCTCCGTTTTCCGTGGATCTTGGAAAATGCAATGCCCCCTCGCGACGGTTTCGGCTCCTCCTGGAGGATTTTTATAGAGGTTTTCTTCATCGCCCCGTCCCATACTCCAGGACATTGAAATTTAAATAAACACTGAAGAAAATTAAGTATTTAAAAAAATGTATAAACGTTTCTACAAACCTGAGTCTTCGCGGTTGACAAATCCAAGGGTTTAATGGAAATACGCAATAACGGATGGACGCGTACGGAGGTTCCTTCAAACTGGCTGCTCGATTTGTTTTAATTTGTCGAGAGAAATGGCGGGGGTAAAAATGTTAGGGTTCGAGAGTAAGAGGAGAGCCGCGGCGCTCGTTCGAATCCGTCATTACCGAGTGCAGGCACAACGTAGCTATTCCAGGGAGGAAGTAAAAAATCGTGATGCCAGGCCAGCGTGGGGTCCGGACCTTGTGCACGCTTCAGGATCTCGGACACTTTCGTATTTAACCGAGAGCACGCACGGATAAATAATCATTTCGCAATTACGCCCGCGGATCAATTAAAATCAGTGTTGCCCCGAGTCCAAAGCCGCTCCCGGAGCGTCCGCCATTTTGATTTCCTTCTGCTCGATGCGTAATTTTCTCTGAGCTCTTTCAAATACTTTCGGACATTAAAAAAATTCCAAAGCTCTCTAAAATACCTAATCATAATTTTCGGCATTTCCTATAACTTCTAAGTCTCTTTTAATTTGATTTTGGTGCCACGGGTCGAATCAATAATGAAAACTTTCAAGGAGTCACGTTTGGAGAACGGGATTTTCGATTGGGTAAGCATGGCCGAGTCTGGTCAACGACAAAGGCCGGTGGCCAACAAAGGCTGCAGAGGACAGCCTCGTATCTCGAAGAAGCGTCCGTCTCTTCTCCTCTTCAAGGTCCAGCAATCTTTCTCTTCTCTGCATCTCGCGACAGGAGTCATTCGTCCTTGCCGGCGATAAAACGGGTGGATCAGTTGAGAACCCTGGATGAAATTAGAGGAATTCGGGCCCTCCGCCATTTTGAATTTCGGAAGATATCGAAGGTGCATCGTATGATTCGAGTTATCACACGGGACCCGGCGAACAACGCTCGGCCGTGGCATCCAACCTTACATCGGAGATCAGGCCTTTCACATGGTTGGACCGGATCCGACTGTGATTAATAATTACGGCAAGCACAATCGTTGATCCGATGACCCTCTGCCGATCGTTCGCCGGGGTCGACCTCCACATGGGAACGTGGAATGTGCTCGGTTGGACTCATCCTCTGCAATCGGCTGGAGATATTCCACCTCCGTTCGACGGTCACCCCTCAGCGGCATCTTTCTCGAAGATAACCAGATAAGCAGCCACGTGGTCGATGGTTGATAGATGGACCGATTTAATCGACCAGATTAATCGTCCAAGACCTACAAGTTTGAATACTTTCAGTCATTAACGTCAATAAAATTCGTACGAGGAGTTAGAATTTAGCAACAAGGACAAGGAAAGGATTTTTCGAGATTTGTCGCAATTTTTTTTGGAATTTTCGAGCGGGTTGATAGAGACTGGGGGTCTCCAGAGCGAAAGGAAAATTCGTACAAGAGGAGACTATACAAGCGGGGCATCCGCGCGACTTTCGGGCCATTATTTCACCCTCGACCCTCCACCCTTATCCTCCAACCCCGAGATTCACCTACATCCGCCTGTAGGAGGTCGCCCGAGGTTCACCCTCTGCTCGCGATGACGTCGAGATTCTCCCGTATCCTCTGCGTTCCTTTTTCTCCCTCTCGTAAATTATGTGCCCCTAAAATCTACCCTTGACACTTCACTAAATGTAATTAAAAACGAACAATTCCCCCACGTCCAGTAATAAATGTCTATGATCTTCCTTAGAAATCCTACGATCTCTAAAAAGCGCCTTGACGTTTCTAACATTAAAAAACAAGATCCCGGATATCCTCCATAATTCTTGCCAAACTTGGAGTCCAGGAATTTGATTTTACATTTTTTTTTAAATTAAAAGGAACATCCTGGACATTCTTGGAAAAATTCTGGTAAATCCTGAGCATTCTAAAGAGCCGATTTTGGGATTGCGATTTTACGGAATTTGGCCACGCTTTTCTTGCCTTTAGTCGACCTGTTGCGGCGGACGAGGGGAGATTCGCATCTATGGGGATAAAAGTATCGCTTTATGTCCATTCGCACCCTCGGGAATCCGAACTCGAGGCGTGGGTAACGTAACACCCGAGATGCGCCATACGACGTGTGTGTCCGGCGAAGAGGTACAGGAGTGTACGCACTCCGTGACTTAACGTGACTTAAAGGGGCCCAAGAAAAATGGTGGCGTGTCTGGCTCGTGACTGCCCGTGACATACACGTTCTCATTTCTGCCTACATCCTTTCCTTGCCCTTTCCAGCCTGGTAAACGCTAACTTACACGTGAGTATCCTGCGAGTACTACTCGGATCCTCCGTGACACCAGCCAGGGCCGCAGAGCGTAGTTCGATTTCACGGCAGGGTTTAACAAATGTTGCCTCACTAAAAAATATAAAACACTTATCAAGAATCTGTACAGAAGTAACGAGAGTCTCACGGTAGACCCTCGACCAGGGTATGTACACGAAAACGCAACAGAGCGCTGAAACCCAGCAGGACGGGTTCCCATCCTCATAGGATATTCTCCCGGCGCACGCAAATGCCAGAACCCGATTGTCTCGATAACCGAGAGAAGATTCTCTCTTCTAAAGACGTATGTCATTTCCCAAGAGGTCCAGGATGTCGTTCCCGTGTGCGCTTCTTCCAGAACTTCTCTGGCGTCGAAGTAACCCAAACGTCTCCGAAGAGTCGAGAGATAATCAACATCCCAAAAATCGTCCTCCGTAGATAGGCCTCAGAAATTAATTCCTCACAGGGCAGAGTTCTCCTCAGCTTCCTGGCGATTCTTGGAGAAATTATTCCACATTTTTTCCAAGGTGTAATAATGATCTAGGAATTTTTTTCCCGATGAGATTAAGCGACATCAAACGATGGCGTTACGCAGGGAGGGCGATAGAACTTCGGTGGATATTGTTTCCTTTACTATTACGTGGCTTCTGCAGGTTCTAGGTTCTTGGTTTCACCCACCTGTTGTACTCCTTCGTACGGGGAGAGCGTAGACCAATTTCATCATCATGCCATCCCCGTTGCTTTCGTCGGAGCGCCGATAAACCCGAAATACGCCAGACTTTCGGGGTGAATTATTATTTTACCATAAATCCGGGCACTCCAGGTGGTATAAACCAGGGCCGACGTGTCTCGAGGAGTCTGAAATAAATTCTCACCAAATCCCGAAATTTCTCAAAACGTGCAGACCGTGGATAAGGATCGACCCCGAAGATCGCGTGCGGGGTTGGCGGGTTCCATAAAAATCGGCCTTACGGCGGATTTATAAAATGGCTTATCCGGGACGTGCGGTACAGGCCGATCCATCTTCACCTGTAAAGTGGAGTGTTGAATGACAACCGGAAGTGAGAGGTCGCAAAAAACACGTTAATACCGTCACGCGTCGCTTATCAGTCATACCTGCGATTACCGTCTCTTCTCCGTTCCTCTCTTTCCGTTCTACACCCATCATCGCCGCATCGCTCCATCTCTTTCCCCGTTCTCGCGTCTAAATTCTCCAGCTCATTGATTACCTCTTTTTCTATACATACCTACACCTGTATACTCACGACTATGTGTACCTCTTTCTCTTTTTTTGTCCTTCTCTCCTGCTCTCACCGGGTGGATTTTCTCTCCGTCCGTCCTCCTCGCGTCTAAATTCTCTATCTCACCGGTTCTCTGCCTCTCCGTTGCTCCCGTGGACGGGCATCGCTTCTTCTCCGTTCCTCCAGCCCGCGGGTTTTTCTCAGCCCCAATCTCTCGCCCCAGTAACCACTTCCACGGATCGTGTAGTATCGTTTTCTCAAATTCCACTCGAGCGCGTCTTCCTTTAAGGTCCATTCACAGCTTCGCCAAGCCTTCCCCGGAAGAATTTCAGGGCCAGGTGACTCCCAGTAGACGGAAATTACCGACATCGCAGTTTCTCGATCCTCGCCGACCGCCATATCCACATCCACCTACATCAGATGTTTGAATCACCAGGGTGCATATATCCTAATAAAAGGAAATACCATTTTAAAATATCTGTAGTTAATTCCCTCCACTTCTTGACGATTACATTATCCTAAAAAAGAAAAGAAGAATTTTTAAATAATTATCTCAAATTAATTCAGTCCACCTCACGGCGCCATTTTAATTGTACAGGGGAGATAAGTCCTATGACGTGATCTTCGACGCAGTCGTTCGGGACAATCGGTTTCCAAGTTCCCGGGGAAAGAATCCTTATCGACAAGTGCAGTGCCACCCGAGAAGCACGAGCACCATTGTTGCATAAAACGTGGAGACACTTGGTGCACTCTCCATGTATCACGCCGAAGAGGTTAGGAGTCCGCGACCCTTCGCCTCGCCGCGATAAGTGCGATTTTTCGCCGGAACTCTTTCCTGGAATTGCAGAATCCATTAGCGATTACGAAAAAGTGCGCGATTACGCTGCAGGGGTTGCATAACGCGCTTATCGCGCGCCCTCGGTGTTAATTGTGCACGATGTTCGCCATTTTTTCCACGATACGCGGCCACGTGTCCGGTAGATGAGGTATATACTCACGTCTCATGTATGCGTCATTGTCCGCGTCGAGGGTCGATTTACCTCAAACGATCCCGAAAAACCATTTCGGATTTTTCCCCTAGGTATCCCATTATTCTCGGCAATGGCGGGAATAAAGGGAACGGTGCGCACTATGCGCCGTGTAAACGGCTACGTGAGCTTCTCGCCGCGGCCGGCAAGGAGCGCGCGGCGCGCCTGCGCGAGACGGCATAACCTAAGATCTTCATCTGTAACATCGCAAATTGAACGAAGATTTGCTGCGGCCGCGCCGCTACCGCAAGTAAATGCATGTCCGAGCGTATATCTGCGGGCCGGTTGTGCCGATGCCAACGGCTGTACGTACCGATTCGAGTTACGCGAATGCAATCGCCCAGAGTTCCCAGGTCCGCCATCTTGGATGCGCCGAAGCGTCTTGGGCCCCGATCCCGAGTTCCTGCACATAACATGCAAAATTAACATTTTCAAACGCTAACCAACGGCGCGACATTGCAACAATCCATCATTAATCTTCCTCGTCAAGCCACCCGAAATAAATATGTACTTCTATAACTTACATATATTCCAGCTTTTATTTCCGATATTTTCTCTTTCCTAGACAGACTTTTTATTCGCGTAAAACAAATCCACAAGTCTGGATTAAAAAGGTACCCTAACCTGTATATCGTATTTCGGATACATTGATCCATGGATCGCGGTGAATATGGAGTTCCTAATTCTGGTAAGCATAGGGTGTATTATACTCGTCTACGCAGAACCGTTCCCTTTTTTAATATCCTTTAATAAACTTTTCTCTCATTTCCGCGAGTTATGCGTCAGGGTGCGGAGTGAGGTTATGTGCGAGCGCGCCGGTGGTCGGTAGAGCAGATACCTGCCCGACCGACGCGCCGCGAGCGAGAAGACGTGGGAAGACAAAGGAAGAGGGGCATCGATTGGCTCGGAACGTACGGCAGTAAATACGCGGAGGAACCTGCGGCACGTCCCGCGTGTGGGATTCGCCGCGATGGAAACGCACCTTCCGATCCGGCGAGGGCGTGATTCCATTTCAATATCGGTCTCTGCGGTTGCCGTATATCGTCTTCTCCGCCTCCTGACTTACCGACGACACCGTTCCCGGCCGCGCGCGGAATTGCGCCGCGCATTCCTCAGCCGAGAAGTCGATCTCGAAGTAATCGACCGATCGAATCCGAACTGGAGAAAAATCGGCGCGTTCCTCCCTAACCTCAAAAACTAAAGTAACTTTTCGTTTCAGGGAATATCCAAGGGAAGTGATTAACGTTATCAATGAGAATCGATATAAACTACGCGAGGCGGTGGAAGAAGACAGAAATCCTCGATAAGACGACTAATTAGAGATATTAATATTTTCTCTACTTACCTCGAGGTCATTTTGATTGATCGAGCAATAAATGTTGCAGATGACGCATCTGGTGTCGAGTATGCAAGAAATTTCCCTGAGCCGGAGGAATTTATCCTGGGATTTGTTTACTACTCCAGGAAGTCGATTTATCCAGGGAGATTCGTCGCTATATTTAGGACGATCGAGGAAGAGGAATTAAATTAGAATTAATTGCGACGGATTTATGAATGATTTTAGAAGCGCGAGTGCGGCTACTCGCGCAACGAGACTCGCAAACGGCTACAGAGGCCTCGGGCATTTGCGATAATTCTGATCATTACGATGATTACGATGTTTAGCGGGTAACGAGGATGAAATACGGTAGTGTGGCCGACTGTAATAGAATAATTCTCCTGTCCCATATGGGATTAACAGCTTAGCTTTGTCGGGTCTTTAGCTCGGCAGTTTATGGCACATGAAAATATAACCGGGAAACGTTTTATTACTCCCGTTAACTTTTATTTCACGTAAGGAAAATCCTGCGCGGGCAAGAGCGATGATTTGCGAGTGCGAGAAATTGTAATTGTAACCTCAGGTGGATTACACCGCCGGCGAGCGCGTGTTTTCACGTATGTGCGACGTAAACACTGTACTCACGGTAACTCGCTTAGCTTTATGACCCCGCGTGACTATTTTTTAATTGCGGTAATGAAAGGGAATGTTTGAATCCCCGGAGTAAGTCTTAGAGAAGCACGCCACGGGGTTGAGTCGGGAAACGAGGAGAAACGAAACCCAGCAAAATTCGGTAAGGCATAATTTGGTCCGCCATTTTGAATCGGCGCGGGGTTTTAAGGGTTCGATGCTTCTCGTTTATGCTACTCGCCCTGGGTCGGTGTTTTTCAACCGGGCCCGTTTAAAATTGTCCTCGGCACCCTCGAAACGGTCTTACTAAATTCGCGAAATTGGTAAATCACGGTTAATCCCGGACTCGAGGATCCGCGGCGCACCAGGGGCGTTTAATGACTTCAAAGTTGTGAATCACAAAGAGGGTGGAGACTCGCGGGCTAAAATTAAACCTCTGACGAGTCAACGTATATCCCGAGGCGCCGGTCTAATTACATAAAGTTGCCGTATAATCGAAAGTCTCTCGTACTCGTTTCGCCGGTGCAATTCCGGGTCCTCATTAAGAGAGCCGACGAAGATGACTTTTTACCACGTGAGTTTACCGGCGTCTTAGCCATCCCCGGGACCGTTTCGAGGGGCCTCGAAAATGTTAATTTTTTTTTCACGTCGCAATACGACCCGTAGTTGAATTCTCTCGATAGAGCAATCCTCAAATATCAGGCTACTTTTCAAGAGTATCGAAAATCTGCAATGTCGGTAACCCCACGCCACAAAGTCAGCTGGAAGCGCTCCACGTCGGGCCAAATCCCGCACGCGATACAGACCGAAGTTAGCCGCGCCACAATTAAATAATCATTTTCCACGGTGAAGACACTTTTCTCCTGAATTCTCTCGATAGAGAAATCCTCAAATATCAGGCTACTTTTCAAGAGTATCGAGAATCTGCAATGTCGGTAACCCCACGCTACAAAGTCAGCTGTAAGCGCTCGACGTCGGGCCAAATCCCGCACGCGATACGGTCCGAAGTAAGCCGCGTGCTCGGTATGCCGCGCCATTTCGAAAAGGAAGGCGACAATTAGGGCACTGCACCTCGGCCCGTTTATGTCCGATCCTCGGAACGGTGGAGGTTAGGTGCGCGCATCCGTCTTCCTCGGGCGCGAAGCGCGGCCCGTGAGGGCGAGAGAGAGAGGCAAGCACCGATTGTCGTGCATACAAGTGCGCGCGAAGATAGGAAGGCATCTTCCAAACGAGCTGCATGTGGACAGCGCCCCCTCTTGGTTTATGAAGCGAAGCGAACTGGCTAAACAGTTAGTCGGATAGACGCGATGCCGGGTTATGCTGTTCCCCATGGGCCTACCACGCTCGTATGCACCTGCGGACGCGCCTAAGTGCGTGCGTTCAGGTGCGTCCCGGATTTGCATACCCGGTGTGCGCGCGGGAATTCTCCCCGACGCCATCTTGTTTTCCTCCGAGTAGTTGTCGGGCTTCCGTCAAGCTGCGCCCGGAAGTTGGCTAACTAGAGATGGGCACGGCCGATGACTTCGGACATGTATAGAAATATCGACATAAAACCTCGACTCAGAGATGGTTTCCGGCGGATGGTTTTCCAACCACTAAAACTATACAATACATATACAAAACCGATTGAAAGCAACAATACATACCGCTACATGCGCTCTGTCTAAAATATATGTGCCCATTATTATGAAAGTGGTCTAAGTCAAATTTAAAAAAAAATGAGTTTATCGGTTATTTCACGCCATATTATTTCAAACGAAATTAATTCAATGTAATTTCGAAACAAAAAATATATGACTTAGACCACTTTCATAATTATGGGCACATATAACGCTTATGAAATTCCGGTTAACCGGGGAAAAAAAAAATCACCTTAAAGGTACATCTTCAGTCGCGGGGTCACGAAAAACCTCATCGTTCTCTTAAACCCTAGATTTATTAAGTTGAACGGAAACTTCGATCGTTTGCAATTACACCGCATGTATTAGCGCATATTGTGAATTTATGAATACCTTGTAAACGCTTTTCCCCTGGAAGTCGTGTGTTAGTTTCCTAATAGAGGTTAGGAGACCAATATTTTTAGGTGCGGTCGGGTATCACTTACAGTTTACATCGAGGGTTTAAGAGAAGGACGAGGGTTTTCGTGTCCCCACGTTTTCTATCGAGTCACCAGGCTGAAGATGTGCTTTTCAGGACATTTTTCCCCGGTTCGCCGGAATTTCATAGGCGTTAAATATTTAAGCGACCATGTAGCGTTATATATTATGCAAACTGCAATTGCGGCCGAGGAAGTTCCCAGCGGCGTCTCGAGTCGGCCGGTGCGCTTCTTTTCCCCGTTGCAGATTCCCGCAAACTTTCGTAAAATAAACTACCCCGGTGCGACTCACGCCTAACGACAGGACCGATGTAAACCCGCACTCGGTAACCTCGGGTCCGCGAAGTTTAAACGTCGACGTAAATGCGTTACTTCCCTTTCCTGGAGATCTCTAAACGGCGTTTAGCGGGCGTCCATGCCTCGACACAAGTAAACGCGTCCATAAGTTTTGCGGCCAATTTGAAAAAATGAATCGTTACGTCATTGAAAAGGGGTCTCTAAACTAGATTAACCGATTTCCAGGTGACCTCTACATGGTAAAAATATCGAAAGCACTCGTCGACTCCGAAGCTCTTGTCGAGGACCTCCTGGCTGCTGGTCCTCGACTATAATCTCAGATAAGAACCTATTACACCTGTGTGCCGGGCAAATTGGACGTAAATTTGAAGCAGGTAGACACCTTCGTTTAAGAATAAAATACGATCGTGAAAGGAGCGAGTTAATGCCCCTGGAAGTAATGGGCGAGACATCCGAGGGGCAGCCCGAGTTGCGCGGCGTCACTCCGAAATGTTTACCCGCGTGTATCAACCTTTTACAAGGGTCAAACGAATCCACCTCGAGCTCTCGTCCCATTTTCTTCCGATTCCCCGTCGACTTATGAGGCCTCGAAAAAATACGCGGCATTCCTGGGCCATCTACAAAGGATTTAAAAGAAAAGTGGCGAAGGGCGCTAGGCGGTGACCGCCGTCCGCCATCTTGGATCCTCGCAGTTCGCAAAGATTCTTTCAAGGACAAGTCTCTTTTAGATAACGACTTTTTGCGTGGATCAGGACCTATCCAGATACAGAATTAGACTGGATATTAATTTATTACGGTGTTAATTGATTCGTTGTACAGTTTGACTCCGTTTTGGGGGAGGTTGAACGTTGGGGGAAGTCCTGTCGGCCGATGCGGAACGGATCGCGGATTAAACGGCCGAAGATGAAGTTATATTCCTTCCAGGAATTTAATGAAGCTCCTTGGGATCTGGCCGTGGAACGGGCCGAAGTTAAAAGAGCTATTGTGGCGTCGGAGTTGCGTGCAGATCGAAGGCACGGTCGCTTTCCTTTCGGAGGGCAGGAGGCGCGCCTTCTGTCAGCCAGGATTAAAGACAGTTTAAAGGCCAAACAGTTGTAGGCCTGCAAATAAAAGGACCTAAAGTGATACCTACCAAGTCGCGGCACGTCGGGTTCTCCTCGTGGCCAAATGGGAACGTGTGAGTACGATCTCAACGGGTATTACGAGCCTTTATCACTCTCTATCAACAAGAGTACATGACTCCGAGTTAAACGCCTGCTCGAGGGTACGGAAACGTGAACACCTCTCGCGTTGCCCAACAGTCAAGGTAAAAAGGGTACAAAAGGTAATTCCCGTCGTGCATGAATTACAAATATAATGATACACGCCAAAAGACACCTGCCTACTATAACAGATCGCCAAAAATAAAAATCCTTCGACGATATGAAAATTTACAGTAATTAATTTCAGGCAGGTTCTAACTTTCTACCTTGTGGAATTTTATAAATCAGAGTTTCAAGTGTCGCAAGGCTTTTTAGCTAATTTAATACATTTTGTATGTAGGGTTGGCCCGCAGGATTAACGTGTAAGGTTCTTTTCTTCGGGTTGAAGGCGTTATCCCGAAGGTGGTAATCGGGCAGCGTACAAAGGGCTAGGAAGGGGTTCGTCAACCTGGACAACCACGGTTTATCGATAGCAGCTCGTTGACCTTTGCGTCTTTAGACATGCGCTTAAAGGCTCACGCGTGAAGGAACTTGGCGTAAGCAGGTAATTGGCCGATCGTGCCACTTCCGGCAACCGAGCTAGTTCCCGAGGTCAATCCCGTCGTTCCTGGGTCTCTCACGAGTTCATTACCAGGAACCGCTCGACCTCCGCGTCTTCGAGGGAAAATTCAACCACCCAGGTCCACTGTCCTGGTGATATCGCAGATCACGAGTTAATCGTCACCGAAATAATTCCTGGTATCTGGAACGGAGAGATGATTTGTCGAGCAGGAAAATGGATCGTGTGCTTCTCTCGCTGACAATGGGTCTCGTGCCAAGGAGGATACGACCCAACTCCATTAGTAACGGCCATCGGATCCGAGGATGACAATGCCGATTGGCTCCAAAAGTCGAGGCTGTGACCTCACGTTCCGATGGTTCCATCTCGACCACTTTGTTCTCCGCAGAGCTGGAGTTCATCGACACTTCGAAGCCCGACATTCGTCGGGTGATCTAGTTCGAACTCTTTCACGCACCCTCCATTATTGTCACATCGTAGAGGTACGAGAGATCCGAAGATGCACGCGTGGAGTCTGCACGCACGTGGCAAGACCTCGTGCTTCAAAGCGAGCAGGAAGAAAGGCCGCCTCTCGGATGACGAGGCCAATCCTTGGCTACGAGACAGAGAGGCGACCTTCTTCCGTTAGGTCGTTCCGATTAACGCAGTCGTCCCCGAGCCTCCGGGTCAAGTTCATTCCGATCAACGTCAACATCGCTGAATCGAGCCTAACCTTCCCGTGCGAACGGAAAGAAGAACAAGGAGGTTCCACGGCTCCAACACGCACCGAGAAGATTAGGCCTGAACAGGACCCCTCCGCCTAAATACATCTTCTAGATCCCTCTACGATACATAACTTATTTCTACGAACTCACATATCACGACACAGACCATCCGCATCCCAGGACTCTCCGCATGCACCTGCAATTTCACCCAATGTATCCATAATCTCAAATATTCCAGATACTTACATTCTCTTCCTATCTCCATATATCTTATCTTCGTACACAATACGTTAGCAAGGATACCTGAAATTTCATACAATGAATCCATAACCTCGAATATTCCAGATACTTACATTTTTTGACCCCATCCTCTTCCTATTTTCATGTTTTATCTTCATATACTATGTATCTATTAATCCGCTATATCACCAGAAAATACCAGTCGGTTACCTTATTAATCGCGAATGGATATCTACCGGATCTAAAATGTGTCCGCGGGATTAATCGCGGAACGTTCGATCGAGCGTATTAAGGTAAACGTTTAATCGCAAGAGATGGGCAAGATGGCGGCTCGGCGAGGCCGTGCAGGGCCGCAGACCTCCGCGGTGTGCGCGCGGGCGGCTCCGGCGCGGACATAACCAAAGTCACCGGCGACGAACGTTCAGCTCAGTGATTACGAGGCTGATTGGCCGCGCGAGATGAGACGGCGGCGTCCGTCCTGGCGACCGCAGCTCGTGACGAACAAGCGGCTTTTCTTATTTATCGTGCCCGGCGTGTACGCCCGCGCGCGACTGCAACCGGAATGGCCGTGCGCGAAACGAAAGAACCCACCTCGCGTATAATTTCGTATCGCGGAGTGGCGAGAGAGAGAGAGAGAGCGAGACAGAGAGAGGGAGAGCCGTCGAGCGCCGCCAGGGAACGCGCAGAGCGAGAGAGACGCGACTCGAGAGCCGGATAGGGAGGCGCCACGCCCACCCGTGTGTCTCGCGGTTGGCGCCCGACACTCCAATCCACGCGGACACGAGGACCGTCCTCTGCCTTCCTACCTAACCTGACGTAACCTCCGGACCGCTACCGAGTCGGCGGCTCCTGCCGGACTGACGATATCGCCCGTCCAAACACCGCGCGCCTGACTTACGTCCCACTGAGCGCGTCGACGCGTCGAGGGCGGAAAACGGATAGCCGCGCTTACCCCTATGGCTTGGTTTACACCGATCGCTTGATAGAACCAAAAGTGTGGTTTTACTAAACCGTCAGTGTAAACAGTGGTGTCCCAAGAAGGTACGGTTCGCACTTTTCGAGCGGACCATCCCAAAAAGATACACGAGTGTTTACACAGACGGTTTAATAAATCCACGCCTTTAGAGCACGTACCAAGTGATCGGGGTGAACTAAGCCTATAACGTCGAAAAGGAAGGAGCTTCGAGAAGAAAAGCAGGACGTGAACGTTTTTATTCTAGGTTTTCCTTCTAGAACCATCTTGTTGGGATTATTACCAAGAAAAAAATGAGGTTATAGTGTAGGTTCGCCCTGGATCGGTATTAAGAATGGCTATAAGTGGATGTAAAGTGTATTGAATGAGTCCATGGACATACCGATTATCGGTTGATGTACAGGCTTGTGATTAGTATTTTACCAGACCTGCAGGGTTAATCTGACCCAGGTGGCCCGTGGTTTCCTGGAACGAACGCAGCTCGTAATTATCATCCACGCGTCGAAAAGCCACACACGGCGAAGCTGGGATCACCGACTCTCCTCTGCCCTTTCGTTTATTTGTCGTCGGCCAAACCACAAGACACGACGCCCGACTCATTTTCGTTTAGACTGCGAACTCAGCCGTCACGAAATAGCTCTTCCCCCGCGTCGTCGTCCCGAGATGTATTTCTTTTTTTCTTTTCCCCCCGGAAATTCAAAAGATTACGAGTAATGACATGATAGGCGAGGAATGAATCTCGGGTGAAAATTGAACGGAAGCGGCGCTAACGTCGGCCATTACTCTGCAGCGCGCTAGGTCGCTCGACCGAGTCGTGCCGCCCTAACTTCACGATTGTTTTAAATATATTATCACAAACTCATTCCAGTCTTATTTGCAGGCTCGTGCGGGATTTTATTTATGGTTCGGAAGGCCCGCTAATGGCGAGAACGGTTGCCTCGAGTCGTGTGGACGTCGTGGAATCTCCGACGGCGAGAATGGCGGACGTGGCGAGGCCAAGGGTGTTACGAATACGCGATAATATAAAATGTAGGTCAGTCCAAGGAAATATGCCGCACGGTTAAGCCGGTGTTCATTTCTCGAGTGCTGTAATACTGCCCGTTTTCGTTGCAGCGTTACAAATGCGGCGATAACGAGGAAGAGAGGGGAAAGTTCCCGGAACAAAATGGCCCCCGTACTCGGCAGCCTGTGGGATATGTTGCGGAATAAAGATGCGACTCTTTACCCCTGCATCGGGGTGCATTATCGTCGCGAGACTTTATGCACTCGCTTAGTTTAATTCGGGTTAACGTTTAACCGCTGCTTTGCTGGAAATTATTCCACGGAGCCTGAGATCAAACGAGTAATGAAGTTGCGTCGCGCCGGTGAAAAAGAATAGCAAATATCGGGATTAAATATATATATATTTTTTTCTCATTGCAGATGGACGATGCATGCCAGAATTCTATGGCGTTCATGTGGATATGTGCACGCTGGGGCTCGGAAAACATGAAATCCTCGGGCAACAGTGCCGGAGATGTTTTACACCCGGCGCATCGTTATTCACCGGTAATGACGCAATTTATGACAGCCGACTATCTACACCTACTTAGCCATCATAAAAAATGATTACCCGTGAAACAACAGAATCCCCCGCCAACGATTACGGCGGTTACGTTTAACGGGCTGTTAAGGCTCCCTGAATTTTAGCGTAATGCGGCATTCTGTCGAGACAAGACCAAATCTGCGTCCAGCCATCCCAAGAATGCTCTCATCAACAATGCAGGCGTATTTAAATTTCCTATCCAGGTTGGTGCGAATAGGTGCGGAAAAATTTCCACACATAAGTGTGGTCGTTTTCGCACCGTTTTTATCTTCCTCGATTCTTGTCATCTCTCATCCTGGATTCGTTTAAGCTGCATTGATCTGGAGGACGAAGCAGAAGAGGAGGATCGGTCGGACCGATCTACGTAGATTTCCTCGAGGAGGAGTTACTCCCCAGTGTGGAGTCTTTCTCCTCCACGTAGGAGAAACCAAGAGAACGGAACGTCATCGTGGCAGGGATAAGAGAGCATACACGACCAAGAAGATTATTGTGTAGCAAGGGCAGGGCATGACCCCGGGCAACCACGAGCACCACACAACACGCCTTCTTCCAAGTCGGACCTCCACGTACGGGACGTCCAAAGAACGAACGCCCGTCCATCCGTCTATCATGGCCGCACGCGTGTTCGTGCGTTCCTTCGGGATCTCGTACACTGTTAGAAGTATTCAGAAAATTCCCGCACTTTTAGTACATAAGGTTGTAGCAGAATTATACAATTTAATGCGCTAAAAGTGAATTGGTCTTAATTTATTACAAATTCCTAGAGAAACTTATAATTTGACGACATCACGTTAAACCTTAGTGAAATCCCATGGGGAAAATTAGTACACTTATGTACTGTATTTCTGACAGATTATATGATTTCGTCACAAATTTATCATACCATGTTTGAATAACGCTTCCGACAAAAATATTATAAAATTAGAATATCCTTTTTAATAGTGTAGGGACGTATGTTTTTTTATTCCCGCGTTCTTGTGTCTCGTACTGATACTTGTGTTAGATTGACGTAGAAAGACGTAGACGCGTCCAAGTGTTGGTGGGCATCTCTGGTCGATGGTGTTCACGGTGTTTATACACGCGCACCATGTACCGGCCAGACACAATGCCCGTCACGGATTTCTTAATCGCCCTCGATCTATCCGCTCCGTAATATCTTCGGGTGGGTCTACCTATGTCTACGTCCTCGCTGCGGACGATCTGCAGCCTCGGTGCACCAGGTCTCCCCCTTTTTCCCGGAAAATAATTCCCATTCCGGTAGTTTTAGCTCGGGGTACGTCGTGGTTCATTGGAGCGCCTTTTCCTGGAATTGGACCACGGTCTCTGGTCGCGAAACCCGGAAGTCATCTCCAGGAAAATGGCGATTGTCGATCGGTGTGGATCTGGACTGCCGGGAGTTTACGGTTTCAAGTATTTGCTAATTACTCGCTTCGGGCTGAAACTTGCGTTTACGGACCTAAACCACATCCGTGCTCTCGAAAAAAAAAAGATTAACTGCCACCATAAACAAATAAATAATCCTTACATATGTATATTGTTGCCTGCACCATACACAACTTCCAGAAACAATAATTTTATCGAGAAGAAAAATTTCTTTTTGTCGTCACCGTGCATATTTCTTTAAGTCAGCCAGCATGTTTTCTCTTTCTGATGTGGCGGGTTTCCATTATTATCCTTAATTATTATCGCTTTACCGTTGTTTATAGGATAAGTGTTTACGTCAGAGTATTGGGTAGAGGTATTCAATTAGTGTGTGGAGGAATTCGTGGTGAGAGCGGCGGAAAGTATGAGATTTCGCGTCCAGGGCGCATGTCGCGCGCCTCTCCGTCCGGAGACTTCAACGCATGGCAGCGTCCTCGACGGTGTCACTCCACGTCCCACCCACGGTATTCGCTTCTCTCTCACTCCTAGGGCGCAGCCGTAAGTCCGTCTCTCTCGGCTCCCAGTTTTCGCGGTGGTTTGCCCCGGCGTTTTCCGCGGGACGATCGCCAAACTCGCTCCTCCCTTTCGGATTGGCTTCACTCGGCTAACCATTTCCGGTTGAGGAAACGTCCGACCGACGTCGGACGGCACGTTGCACCGGCGAAATTGTTAGAAAGGGACCTTTCCGCGGGCAGGGGCTCTTTGTTGCGCTTCTTGTCGATTCGGTTCATTCAGATTCACGCCGGGGGAGCAGCGACGCGCCGGGGACAAAACGAGGAAACCGACGCGTCCTTCGGACTGCGGCCTCCTTCCGCTTTCCTTGTTTCCTCTCCGTTTATCTCCCGGGAACAATGCCTTTCGTTAACGCCGCGGAAGAATCGCGGCTCCTGTCCCCGCGATTTCGGGAACGGGGTCGGTTTTCGAGCCGGAAGTAATCCCTGCCTCCGACCGAGGTCGACTCGGAGTTTGGACAACCTCGACCCGATCATCGACGAGGCTTGGATTTTTTTAGAGGAAAATGGACCGTCGATTCTTCGGAAGATTCGACGGGAAAGAGAAAAATGGCTGCCGGTCGATTATGGGCACCCGCGCTGCGCTTTACTCGAGATCAGTCGGATATTTTAGTAATCCTGGATCCGCGAATTTAAAATTATTTGCCAGCTCGAGTTACGGTTAAAATGACTGGAGTTTAAGGTGATATGAAACAGTCATTATATACATACGAAACGTCAAAATATTCATAAAACTTTTCTGCAAATTGGGTGCACCGAATCATTTGAAACCTTGGCACGTGATTTCGAAGGCCCTAAGGAAAAACGAAATGGTGATGAAATTTCATTTCTCACAAAAAAAAGGAAAATGTATTCTTAGTTCTACCCTGGGATAAATACAAAATATTTTTTGTATTAAAAATTAAATTTCATCATCTTCCTTAGAGCCTCCATGATCACGTGCTGAGGTTTCCAACGATTCGGTGCGTCCAGTTTGGAGAAAAGTTTTGTAAATATTTTTACGTTTTATATATATATGTATAGAATCACCCTTTCACATCATCCTTGTATGAGATTTACAGGGCACGATATGGAGCATTTATTAAATCGAATTAACGACGAGGGTTGGAAACGGCGGAGCTAACGACGTCCAGGCTGACCAATGGTGGTCTCTCGTTTCCCTCGAATAAACATTCAGTTTTTATGGCTCGATAAATGTTTAATTGCTTTCCGATGGGGGGTGCGAGCCGTGACAGATCGAGACTTCTAGCATGAGCGATTCTTGTCCCGTCTCGGTCCATGGAGGTGGGATGAGGCGAGCTGGAGCTGATCGCGATGTGGAGGGAAAAGAGACGCGCTGAAAAGCTGGTGCCGGTTAAACCGCGGCGGGATTCAAGCCTGGGAGTGGACTGGAGAAAAATAGAAATCCGTCTCTCTACGCTTCGTTACACAATGCAGAACGCGATCGCCGGTTGGATCGGCAACGGAAATCGCATCCGACCTCGTTTACGAGTTTTCAGAAGCCAAAGGTACTCGACATCTTGGCGCGGGACTCTATCGAGAGCTCCGTGATTGCCGACAATTCCGAAGATCGAGGAACTCGGTAGAGTCCCGCACCAAACACACACACACACAGTTGGAGAGTTACTTAGATCATAATATAAACTTGGCGTCACGATTTCGGTGGCGTTTCACGCATACACATGACTTCGCTTATACGTATACAACGTGTGTAAGTGTATATTTGGCGCGAAACTCTACCGAGTTTCCTGATTTTCTACGGATATGTTATACAGACATTTTCTACGTGTATTTTTTAGGCGAATTTAGCTCTTCGAGGTGTATATCCCTTCACCGATCTTGTAGTTGCGATGGTAATACATGCCGTAAGTGACGTGTAATACACGTTTCTTACAGTTTCGAGGTTTTTCCACGTAGGCGCAAGTACCTCCAAGAGCAGCCACGGGAACACGACCGAGCTCGCCACTGGACGTTTCTTCGAGGTTCCCCACACGTCCCCTGCCGGGCAAAAAGTCAAAAGACCAGGATCACGTCGCATCCAGTGGCCGGCGTGAGCCGAGATCTTGGCCACAATTCGACATACCGAGGAGATTTCACTCGGCTCGAAACTCGCTTACCGGACGTGGCCGAAGAGGTCGTTACATCCACGTCCACGGAGAACATCTCGACGTGGCAGGAAATATCTTCAATTATCACTCCGCCATGTTGAGGCTAAAAAAGAAAAGGCACGCAACAATGACCGAGACATGCGAGGGAGACTTACTTCTGGGTATCCTTTTCTTAGGCCACTTCGTAGATAATAAAGAAAAAACCGTTTCATCTCTTCTGGCATCCTAGAATTAACGATCAGAACGGTCCAAACTCCAGGTGGAGTCTTCCATCTTGCTCGACTCCCATCTCTGGTCTTACCTCGCAGTTTTGAGCTGAAGGTGGAGTCGCGTTCCCTCGAAGAGGACTGTAAATCTCGGTTGACTTACGCGTGCGTGCGTATAACTCAGATCGGTCTGCGAAGAAACGGCAGAAATGGCAGAAACGGCAGAAATGGCCGAGGGCGGCTCGGAGAGAAACCGCGAGTCCCGCCTCCGAAAAGCGCCGCGGCGCGGCGCTGGTCGCGCTGGTCCCGTCAAAGAACAAATATCCACCGATACTTCGTACTTACACGGCTTTATGAGCAATCAGCTGCGCTGTTCTGCGCAAATTGTTTGTTCCTCAAACCCATTTAGTTCCATTCCGTGAAATTCTACTCGAATAATTGCAGCTTCGGTGCCCGCCAATTACGTTTTTCTCGAGCGCGCGCGATCGCCGCGCCGCCCTGCGGACGCGTTGCTCGGCTTAAAGAAGAGTGGCGGTAATACAGCCCCCTGCCACGGATTAGGATACAGCCGATGCGTCGTTACGTCGTTACAAGGAACGGCGATGGGTTTTCACGAATTTTCGAATTGCAGCGCCGACCATTTCGAAAATCTCCAAGACCCAAACGCATGCCACGGGTGCTCAGACGGACGAGAAAGAAAAAGAATTAAGAAAGGAAAACCAATCATGAACGATTTATTTCAGCTTCTTTCAGTAAAATTCTTTGAATTTTTCAAATATCTCTCTGGTACTATTTCACGAAATCTTTCTTTGGTTCAATGAATTTTTGTTTTTGCGGTGTATTAAATGTTTATCAAGATATGTGATAAAGTATGATTTAACAGTGGAGTGTATGGGTTTTTGGGGTGCGGTATGACCAACGGAGCTCCGTACAGCTTGAAGTTACCGACACCGGCGTTTCTTGTCGCGCGTGAAAAAGTTCCGGAATATCGGCCTGTGCAGTTCCTTTTTTTTTTTCCCCCCGAAGCCCGCGATTTAATAGTCAGAGTTCACGCACTCTGTCGCAAGGGGCGAATCGCCGAAGGCGGCACCCTCGAACAGAAGAACTCCCGAGCGAGAAGGAGCCATTACGTTGGGATCCTTTTTTGCGAGAACCACAACGTGCGAATGCTCATAGATCAAGTGGTTGTCACACGCCGAGGCGCGCCGTTAAACTTCTTTCGGAGGTTTCGCCATTTTGGTCGGCACGTTTCGACGCGGAAACGCCGCATCGAAAGGCCCAGCAAAACCGCATTGTTGCTGAATCCAAAATCCGGGATCTCGGGGGAAAAGTTGCAACAAAGTCTTCGAAACATCGCGGGAGTCATCAAGGTATAAAATTAAAAATAGAAGAGAATGAAAATCAAATCGGCAGCAGGACGCGCCGACTTGGGGCAAACGTTCCAATTCAAGATGGCGGCCGGAGCCAATCGGTCGACTCCAAGATGGCGGCCTTGAGCAGTGCGTTTTCTTTCATGACACCTCATCGAATGCGATTCGATGCAGCTGATGATTCGATGAAAGCCCCCCCACGACTGGTGCATACCCCAGATGCAGCGATATTAATTTCGACATGTCGCACAGCCAGGTGCAATTCCCGGGAACAAAGCACGGCCCGTTGTCGAGAGACTCGAGATCCGAATGTGGATTAACTCGTCGAGTCCCCGGGTAATTAGAATCTAACGGATAGATCAAATCGATACGCGATCGGGCAGCCGCACGTCGAGAGATCGAATCGGTTCCCAGTTGCTCGTTTCAATGGCTAATTCAGGCGCACTAGTGTCTGAATTCAAAATGGCCGTCGATGATATTATTTTCCGTGTAACCAGGGCCATGCCTTGGCGTTTCTTTTCAATTGTTCCGGCAAACAGTGGACGAAGGAAAGTTAAGTATGGGTATTTCATGTCAGGTTACGAGGGATTACTTGAGCGGTTAAAGGGTTTCCTGAATTTTTCCGGGCTCTAAGGAGTTCCAGGTGCAGACGGGGCCGGCGAGTACTCGAAAATCCCTAGATTTCCCCAGGTGCGAGCTCGAGGGCTCGGTTTTCGCCTTTTCCCCCTTCTCGAGCGAGCATCCGAAAGCGCGAAACAAAGTTTCGCCTCGGACCTAGAGCCGAGTACTTGTGGGAACCATCGCGCACCGTGTCGTGCTCTCTGGACCACGAAGTGAAAGGTCCGACAGAGAGTTAACCGAGTGACTTGGAGTGCATTTGAGGAACGCTCGTGAGCCCCGAGGAAGGTGATGTTCCCTGGCCCCTTTGTTGCAAGGTGTACGTGCGAGTGCTCGGCCAACTTGGTCTCCCCGTCGCCCTGAACGCTTTAATTCTCCCTAAAACAAAAAAAAAAGATATAAGATCCCCATCCCTCGGTCGACCTTAAGACACCTCAGAGATCTCACCACCGATTTTCCAGAATTTCCCTGCGACAATAAACCCACCTTAAATTCCATTGTCCAGCAGAAAAACACTGAAATTTTCAAATCATCCTCAGACTAAATCTCTCGTCACGTTCAATGCCTGTTCATCCCGAAAAGTGTCGTAGACGCTGTCAAAAGGCCCAACAAAGATTTCATGGTAAATAAATTTGAGAATTCCCAAAAAATGCTATCGAGCTATTTCTTCGTTTAGCTCGTGCTAGATCTTGCCGAGATTCGCATTCCGACACTCTGGCGAGGAAAGTCAGTCAGGTCGAGGTCCAGGTTCAACGACATGCCGGAAAGTCCGAGGGGCTAGAGGTGCAGTTGAACGCTCTTGGGATGCCAGGAAGGTAGTGTTGGCCACCTTCCCGGGCCCTTTGTGTTGCATGCGAGCAAGTGCCCGCGAATACCTGCGAATGGCCGCGAATACGCAATCCGGTACGTACGCGTACCGAGAGTACGTAGCCGCGTTTTACGTAGCCGTGCATGGCGTCTACGCATGGCGGGGCGTTACGGGCCGCTCGGTAATCGCCCATAAAACCGCGCAACTATCCTTACGTGTAAGCGCCGTGAGTGCTTCCACCCTGTCGGCGCACCTGCACTCAATCTTCTTTGTCTATTGGTACCACTGTTCGCGGCTCCTTCGCCGAGTCGTAAGTGTTGGATTTGTTGCCAACTGTCCGGGGAAACGGCTCCGCAGAAATTCTTGGGAGCCTCGGCCTCAGCTCTGACTTTCGGGTATGGAAGGTAACGGAAACAGGAAACGTCCAACTCTACCGGACCTAAAGCCGCTAAATACAAAAGCCACATCATCAGCCTTGCTTTTTGGATCTTGGCTTTAACCTCGACCACTCTTCCTGCCTAAGGAATCGCCTTAACACCAATCCATTCCCCACGTGCGCTCAAGTCGGCACCTTAATCCCGGACATTCCTAAAAGAAGAAAAGAAAATCCAGATAATCTCAAGCAACCTCGTATAACGTGCCACGAGCTTGTGAAAAACTTCACAATGAAATAATTAAGAGACTTGCATTGAAATGATCCATTTTTAAAGTTCGCCGCAGCCTTAAGTGCCACGTCTTGCGGACACCCTTAACGGTGTACTTCCAGGCAATGCATCCTTGAAGCCGTGAATTTTCCTTAGCGTTTTCCGATTCAGGGAATTCTCCAGTTTCCAAAAAAACCTGCGTGCCTCCTCCCCCCCTCCCCAGTTTCGATGAATGCCATTTAAAAATTCAGCTCTCAGCCCAAGTCTGAGCCCCCCCCTTCCTCCCCCCGGCGTTGGTTCCCGATCTAACGCTCTCGCAACCCTTTCCTTACTTCAATCGGAATAAAGGTTGAGATTCTTGAGCGGCCCCCACCGTCGGGGGCATTTCAGCCCCCGGATTGGAACCCTCCACCCTCCGTCCTTCTTCGTTAGCCGCGTTTCGGATATCCCGTCCTCCTCCCACCCCCGTCCCCCCGTCCGCCCTTCTCATTCGCCACCCCTTCCGCCCACTTCCACCCTCTTCTTCCTCTTTCTTCCTCTTCCTCCGTCTCGCTCTCGTTCGCCTCGTCCCGCGTCCCTCGTCGGTCTCTCTCTTTCTCTCCCCCGCATTAACCCTCCAGATAGCCGAGAGTTCTCTCTCTCTCTCTCTCTCTTTCATTCCCCTCCCTCCTTCTTTCCGGTAACGAGAGGAGAAACACCCTCGCTACTTTTAATCGACCCGCGCTTTCTTCTGCTTATACATACCTAGCCCGCCCGCCCGTCCTCCCCCAACCCCCCGCCCCCCCACCTCATTCTCATCTCCATTCCCATGCCCCCTTTCGACGACCCCCTTACCTCTGAACTTTACTCCCGACATATACCTATAAGTAAGGGCGTTGTCTTTAGTCGCAGGACCTCCGTTACATTTTACTCCTTGTACCTTCTTCGAAGGGGCCCCCTGCGCGTGCATATTGATCTCTCGGCTAAAACCGACTTGGACTTCTTCCACTTCTTCTTCGTCCCTCTTCTTCCTCCTTGTCCCCTGCGCGACTCTTGGGTAACCCTTCCGCAGGCGGTGCAGATTCTCGGGGGGGTGGAAAACGCTGAATGCTTCCTCCCGGGTGGGTTTATTTGGGATACTTAATAGGGAGTGGGAGAAATTTTATGGGGTGGAGGGGAGTTCCCCCCGTTTTGCTTCGGACGTACCGAGGTGTTCTCGTAATTTTTTCGGGCCGATTTTCATCCGTTGTGATGGGGTTCTTTCTTTGATTTCTTTTTGTTTATGCCCAGGGGTGATGGTCAGGGGGTGGCAGCATCCAGGAGAGGTTTTCGGACGCGGGGAACCTCGTGCAAGGGCAGCAGGTGCACCTCGGTTTCGTAATGGGCGGTTCCGTGGGCATCCGTGCATCGTGGCAGGGGCGAAATAAATCGAACCCATCGGCATTTACTCCGTGTATTCTTCCAGAGGTGGACTTCCGCTCGCGAGATGCCTCTCAAGCGTTAAATTAAGCCTCGCTCCTCGGCAGCTGAAACAAGGAGCTGCCCACTGTCGGTATCTTATATAATTTATATAATATATATACAGTATACATTAAGGTAAAAATGTTACGAAATAACAGTCACCTCGGTAACGATTAAAACTTTCCAGGAATCGACAGCCTGCCTCTGCGTCTAGTCCTGGAATCGAACGCGCGCAGATCTACACGAGATGTATCAAAATGCCCGGTCGAGATCGATCCATCGCTATTTCCTGTTCCTCTAGACGAACAATAGTGACGATCAATTATCGACACAGCCAGTGAAAATAGTAGGGAAAATGAATACAAGGAAACGATAATAAAAATTGGAAAAACGGGTGCATGAACCCTCGCCAGGAATTTTCTTACACCCAGTACATCCCGTGCTTGCTTAGGTACACTTGTACCTATGTACTTATGTACCTATGTACTCGAGTATGTGCATGACTCGGGTCGTATCGCGGCTCTTATGTGGTTTAAACGAATTACAGCGATAAAGACGGTAACAAAGCGGTCCGTATTTATATCTGACTGGGCCTAATAAGTGAGCGCGTGTGCGTAACGCGCTCGGTTGGTAAGCCTGGGCCCTGGCGTACCGACGGGCCCATCTGCATGGGTCCCTCTCGAGAGGGGCGGAATCTCACTCGGTCATTCCTTCCTCCTCGCCTCCCGGGCGGGGATCTGATTCGATTTGTCGTACATCCTGTTCACGAGCCGACTACACGCCACGGGCCCGATTCCTTTGCGGGCCCGTTCCCCCTCTCTTTCTCTCTCATCGGCATCGTCATCGCCCCTCTCGCTCGCTCTATCTGGGCCCGCTCCTCGCTCGCAGCGACATCTTTACTTCTCGGGCCCATGCGAGGCGAGTCACCCTCCGGTGAAGCCTCTTTCGATGTTAACGAACGACTGCGTCACTAGTTCGATCCACATTTAATACCCGACGCATGACTCGGTCTTATTCGGAAGAGTAACGATCTTCTCGAACGGCCGCGAGTCCTTTCCAGGCGTTTTCTATACGAAAATCCTTGATGTACAAAAACTTAGCCAAACGCATTTATCTTCACTCAATTCATCGCGATAACAGCTGGAATTGCTTCCTTCCCCCGAAAAGCTCAAATCAACTAGTTTCGCCAAATATAGTATAACATCCGTTCCATTAAAATATGAAATGTACGTATGCAAGTGTGTATATTTGGCGCGAAACTCTACCGAGCTTCCTGACAAGCTGGGGTGTGTACTTAAGTTTCGAGGTTAGGGTAGCTCACGAGGGGGTACCTACTCAGGAAATCGGGGATTTTAATGCTCGAAATCACCTGTTTAAGTTCGGGTGGGCGGATGTTTTTCGAGTCTATTTTAGGTTAGTTTAGGTATAGGCTTGGATTTAGATTCGTATAAGCGGTGATTTCTGAAGATGTGGAGGAAACGAGAAGATCGGGGTGGGACACGGTCTCGCGAGTTTTCTCGTTAAGGCCCCGGCGACGATTCGCTCGCCTCGGTCGGGCCCGGCTCGGGGGGAGGGGGAAGAGGCTCGCGGAAGAAGGGGAGGAAAAAGACGGGACTCGGAGGAAAAAGAGGATCTCCGGACGCGAAATTGTAAGACAAGCCGAGCCGCGGCGCATTCCGGGAAAAATAGTAAATCCGTGAATGAACCGGGCTGATGGCAAAGGTAAATTAAGGATGAATGGTTTGCGGACGGCGGTCGCTCTCGGTCGGTCCCACTCGCAGTCGGTAAAGGAGAGCGCTCCCTTCCCGCCGCCCGCTCGCTCGGATCGCCCCTAATTATGTCATAACAATTTAACTCTACGGTTGGTCCTCCCTGCCGCCCCCTCCTCGCCCCCCCCGGCGCTCCTCTTCTCGCCCCTCGGCCTCTTTCCTCCTTTCGCCCGTCTTCCGTTTCTCCGATTTCCTCTTCCTCCGTCTTCCTCTTTCCCGGCTCCTCCCGCGTCTGTCCTCCTCCCTTTCCTCGGTTTCCCGTCCCGGCGCCGCTTTTGTCTTCTCCCCTTCTTCTTCTTCTTCTGCCGGCCCGCGTCGCCCCCGTCGGCGTCTTCGCGTTTGTCTCCCATTTTTATAGGTTTTTAGAGGGAAGTCTCGTCGAAGCCGCGCGGAGTTAGTTACCTCCTGATGAGGGAGTAAAGCCGAGCGGAAGCAGCCGCGTGCCTTCTCCGCAGAAACCATGACTAGATCGCCACCGCCGCCCTCCCGGACCACTCTCGAGACTCTTCTCTCCGGCTCCAGCCTCCCATTGTTCCGCGAAACCTGCGCGGGAATAATCTTTGTTTGAGAAAGGCACGCCGCTCGGCCGAGCGCTCCTGTCCCGCCCGGGCGAACCTAACCTCGCTAAGCCTCGCGCCCGAGCGAGGCGTCATCTGGCGGAAGCTGGACCAACTAACCCCCAACCCGCCGCGCCGCTTCCGATGGACGACCAACGGGGGAGAAAAATCCTGAGACTCTTAAGGATTCTTTTTCTTATTCTGATATACGTGTAGTGCATCGGGAAATTAGAGATACGTATTTTTTATAGGTTCTGATTCGGGACACAACTTCTGTGGCGCTTCCAGTGGAAACTGGCGACTGCGTTCACGCCGCTTCCGATGGACGACCGACGCGATCGACGTGGGCTTATGAGAGAAATCCTGAGGGTTTCTTACGACTTACTTTTTTGGTTATGTGTAGTGCATCGGGAAATGAGAGATACGTATTTTTTTTTTTTTTCGTAGGTGATAATTTGGTAAGGTAAGAGTTCGGGAAAAAAGGAGGGAAGTTATGGGACCAGGTTCGCCGTTTGTTTTGGCTCCACCACGGAAGCATCGTCCCTCGAAGCACCAAAACCTTGGGAAGGACGGTCGGTTGGACACCGATGGGAACCGGTGAAGGTGGCAGGGGCCGGAACGTTTATATTCCCGTTGCTGGCCGAATCTTCGGCAAAGAGAAGAAAGCAATCAGGGACGTGCCCGTGAATTTCACTTTCGCGAGGCTACGGGCCAACGAGGTCGATGGCCTTCACCTTGCAAGTCACCGGATGGCGACTTTTGAGGAGCTTTTCAACGAGAATATGTAACCCGGACGGATCCCACGATTACGAGACCCTGGACAAACGTTAGCACCGTTTCTCGAAAAGAAAAGAGACCCAGGACGCGAAGAGGTTAGGAGTCGTCGTGGCGTTGCCGGGGACGTCCTTGGTGCAGCGTCTAATCCTTGTCCAGCAAACGTCGCGGAAGTTCTTCAAGAAGCATGCAATACATTTATGTACATCTATGTACCTAGAATAAGAATTTAATTAATTAAGTACTTCGCTCGACGAAATAAGATTCTTGTTAAATTCGTCGTGACATAGAATTAGGACGTCCGATATTTGGATTTCCAGGACGCAGTCGGACTTGCCAGGATCTACAGGACGAAGTCGATACACCTGCGATCCGTTTTTGCATCGGAAACCTGAGGATCCCACAGATTGTTCAGGATTCGTGCAAGTCACAGTTCTTGTTCCCAAAGATCCAGGAGCTCCTGGACGGGACGTCCAGAAGCGGTCCTGCTCCTTCGACCTCCTGACTGTACCCTGGAAAAAGCCACGAAGCCGACCGACGGGGAAATTCCGTCGCAAAGAAACCGAAGAAACAGAAGAACCCGAAGAACCCGAAGAAGCGTTATTGCGCGTCACGTGAGATTCTTCTTGCAGACGAAGCGTGTCCACTCTTGACACTCCTTACGCAGAGTCGGGTCCTTGGGATCGCTCCGGGACTTCGGCGGTTAGTCTACCGAAACGTGATCGGATCCGCCGGGGAAAAAAGCCCCCCAGAAGAAGCGATCGAGCTTCGGGCCGCTCGTCCATCTATGATGGTTTTTGCCGACGATTCTCACAGTCCGGCTGGACGGGACGCCTTGGAGCTGATGGGCAACCGGCGCGATTTCTCGTACGAGCGTGGCAAAACGCACCGGAAGTGCCCCGCAGCGGACCTTTGCCGGTTGCGAATCGCGCCGCACGTTTGCCTCGCGCTAATCGCTGCAAAAGCGTGCTCACCCGAGTGGATTTTTCGGGGTTAAGGCGGGACGAAAGTCCCCTCCGAGACCTCAAACCACCTCGACAAATTTTCTCCCAATTGGATGCACTGAATTGCTCGAACCTTTTGCATTTTGCGATTGCATTTTGACAAAGAATTTTTTTTTTATTTCTGATACGATTCGAGATGGTGGCCTTTGGAAGTTTAGAATCGAAAATGAATCTTAGGACCTAGGCTTAACTATTAGCCATTTTTTTTTGCATAAAAAATCATGTGGATCGGAGGAGTATCCCTGTTAATTCATGGTAGTGGATTGATAAGGAGTGCTAATTGTTGATTGGTAGGTGATAGAGGGTAGAATGCATTTTTTGAAACGTATTTTCGTGTCCACCTCTCAGTCGAAAATTGTAAGAAAAGCTAGAAAACGGGTGATAGGCCCCAATCGGGAACCAGAGGTGGTTCTTCCGGTGATTACCTGCGCAATCCATCTGCAGCCTCCTCGGAACTTCCGGCTACCCCAGGGGCTTCTCCGAATCCTTGAGGTATCAGCCACCCCCGGGTCCCAGGTGGTTATCAACATAGAATGTCCAGCTCTACCTCGAGGAGTGGGTTAGCTAAGTACCCGCGAGAAGATCAAAGGGATACGAAACCGAAGATTTCGACATCGACGAGGTGGGTTAAGGTCTTGGAAAACGCGGGCCCTCTCTTCACCCCAAGACGTCGGCAAGTTCCTCGGGATCCTGGATAGTAGGATCCTGGAGTGATATTCCTTCAGACCAGGAAGAAAAAAGACGAAAAGGACTCGTAAAAGGCAGACTCGCCAGCGAATACACATACATACACCGTTTCGATCCGCGACATCACAGCAACCCATAAATTGTTCGGAAAGTCATAAACATTCATCCGAAAAGAATTTTCCTCTATTCTTCCTGTCTCTTTGCCTAAAAAGTACCTATCGAAATTTCGGCATCGGTGACCCACGTGGCGTGGAAAATATTAACAGGTGATGATATCGCCGTATAACAATTTTTTCTTGTTAGCCTTCATAGATGTACGTTGTATGATTGATAACACCAGGAATTATGTCCATGTGGGCAGTCGTGGGTGTTGTCAAGAGTGTCATCGCGGATCTGCGTCAGAAGGAAATGGACCAGTCGTCCTGCTTTTCAGTGCTCGTCACCGAGGGTCATAGGTCATCGTTTAGGGATCAAGATTATCTTCGGACTGGAAAGGTTAATCCAGCAATGAATTCGTTATTGCGCCAGGAATTCGTCATCGAGACCTGACTGCTCGTTTCGTTGCTCCCGAGGCCCTAATGTTATGCATTTGTCGGAGCGGTCGCAGATTGGAAGGAGGAGGACGAGAGAAAGGCGGCTTTCGAGTAGCGAGGTCGGAGATCGATTCTCGTAATACACTTGGACATGGTCCGAGAGTAATACGGTCAGCTCTCCTAGGATACGCATCGGTCTCGCATCCGCAGACCTGGACCCGGTCTCCAATGGAGATAATGCGGACTCGTGCGAGCCGAGTGTGGGAATCTGGATGGCCATCGAGAAGGACTCCTCAGCTGGAAAGAAATTATTTCCATAAAGAAGAAAGCAAACAAAAGCATTCAAGGTGGCGCGAAACCCTTACTCCAGCATACTAAAATGAGACAAATTTTTTTTAAACAATTCCACCTGAATTTTCAGCACACGATTCCTGTATATGAAAACAATGTCCTGACGCTTCCAAATGATTTAAAAAAAAAAAAAACAGATTCAGGCCAAAATAATTTTCGTTTGAAAATCTAAGTTGGACACGGGTCCAAAAATTGTAGCCAGTTCCGCCCTGAGAAGAAACTGTCATTTTGTTAATTCAAAGAATAATCAACTCGAATAAATTGAACGCAACGTTTCTTCGGAGTTATGAGAATTTATTTCACTCATGTAATTATTAAGTGAAATTCTTTTCTCAGGGCGTGGAGTACTATTTAAATTAAGTGTCTTATATGGGGGGGTTGGTTTTATGGGTTTCGCGTCGCCTTAATGTCCGCCCCTCGTGTAAAGGCATCCATGACCCGAGTCGGAATGAATCCAAGAATTGGAATGAATTGATGGTGAAAAATATCCGGAAAAAAAAAATGTAACATTTTCGCCCATAAAGTGGGCTGATCTCAGGGATGTGCGGTGCAGTCAGTGAGACGCGTTGGTTAAGGGGAAAAAATGTGAAGGAAAAAAAAAACAAGGGGGAAGATGGCGGTCGCCGGCGGAGCGGGAAGGACGCCTCGGGAACCTCCGAGATCGAGGTGGGCGCGTTTCCAATGGGCAGAGACTCGTCGACGCCTCGTTCGGCCGAGACGAGTTCATAGTAAACGATTATATGCCGAGGTGGAGTACCGCTAGTTACATGCGGATCTGCCCAGAGTCGTGTTCCCGACTCTCTCGGTTAAATCTTACCTCCGCATCTGCGCTCCTTCTTGTGCTCCACTTCTGCGAAGCGCTTTTAAGGATCGCCTTCTCCCGTGCTTTTAGCATTTTACCTCCCGGTCCCGGTGCATACGCGTGGAGGGCCCTGCGAAACGTAGCCACACATATATATATATATCCCGAGTATTGTACGTATTTTTTATGAACATTCACAATGTATAGAAAAATCCCAGATTAATTACACACCCTCCCGAGGGTCAGTTTCCGCGTTGTATATTTAATTAGGGCCCTTTCGAGCAACAAGCGACGAGAAAACGAGCCGTACACGGCACCGTTTATCAGTCATTTATCCCAGACTCGGTTCTACTTCGTAATGTACACTTCTTAGCGACCATTCCCGGCACTTTATTCACGCCACACGACCCTGCATATTATCCCTCATTCCCGTCCCGTAAATATGGTACCTACCAGTTCGTCTCAATTGGCATCGATTACTCCCATTTCCACATTTCCGGCATCTGAGTAGGTCCTGACACTCCGCTCCAGGAATATGTGATATAAATAAATGACCTCCCGTATTACATATATCTCTGAACCAAGGACATTATTTCATTACCCCAGGAAGCTCGGCAGAGTTTCGCGGCAAATACATTTAACGTCATGCCCGAGTACTTAACGCCAAAATTCGTTTGAATATTAGTTAATCCTCATTTTGCACATTTTTTTTCGTGTCACTTGTGGGCGCTTCGGGCTGTTGACGGGGCAATTCCGTTGATTAGTCTTATCGACCGCTCAATCGGCGGTAGCCGCACCTGTTAAGCTCGTTTTCAGGTAAAGCACGCGTCGTTAGCTCTCCGTCTCTTTCCTCTGTTTGCTTTTGCAAAATCACACGTTGGAAGTAGCTCGTTACGCGGCTACCGCCGGCAATCGGTGTATTCCTTCTCTGTGCCGAGTACACCGAGTCTATATACAGGGTGTACAGCGGGATAATGGCTACGTGGTGTAATTCGCTGTTAGAGCTCGCCGGAGCGCCTTGCCGGCCGATCTGCCTAAATCTTATTCTCGCCGCGAGGCGTCGGTCGGCACGGTCATAACGACTTGCAAATTTGCACTCGCGCACTCGCCCTGTCGTAACCGGGCAAGGTAGCCGCCGATAATATCGTTGACAATGTGTACCTTTTTCCCAGAGTCCCCTTGGGGTCGGCTCCCTTTAATCCGGATACCTAAGAGAATTTGACGTTTCCGGCACTTACTCTAGTCTATAAACTCCACTCCACCCCGCAAAGAAAATCTACCTACCAATCCCGACCTCGATGCCTACACCACAAGATTTATTTATCAAATAAATAGAAAAGCGCGAGTGCATCGGAGAACGCCGGATCCAAAATGGCGGAATCTACTTTCGCGCTAAATTCCGGAATTTAAGGTATATTGAAGGTCTCTATTTTACTATCTTTTGTGGGTAGGAGGAAAAAGAAAAATGGGGTGGTGATTATGTTTTTCTTCTTTTCTTTTTTTTTTTCTTTTATTGGGAGGGAGGACCCAAAATGGCTGGAATACTTTTTGGAGGATTTTGGCGACGGAGGTTGACGCGGAGTTCGATCCGATGGAAGTCGAGGTCCTTTTCTGTTCTTCGTTCTCATCGGTCGACATCGATGACCCCGAGTGTCGGTTTATCGGCTCGGCGTTCCCAGTAAAGCCTTAAAGGAGTACATACAAGTCAAGATCCGCCATGATGCACTTTCTTGTCACCTCGGACGACTAGCACGAGGCCCGAGTCATTGACTCCGCTTCCGGTTCAGTCGGTTTTCTCTCTCTAGCAACCGGGTCCCCCGATGGTGCTCTCCTTCTCCCGCTGCTCCTCCAGCGCGCATCGCCCGGTTTGGTTTCTCTTTCTGGCGAGCGGCGTGGCTCTCCTAGGGGAGCGAGAGAGACAGATAGATGCGACTCGCCGCGGGAGAGACGGAGACGGAGCTACCACCAGCTCGTCGAGCGGGACAGGAGAGGTGAAGGAAAGGTCTTCGGTTCTGATCCTATCCAACGGTTATCGAGGGATGAATGGGAATATTTAGGGAACCCCGCGAATTATTAACCAACCTCGATCGAATCCGCGACTCCTAAAATAATCCCACGATGGGTAATATTGGAAAACGGGAAGTCGCTGTCGCGGCGTGACGCGATTTAGACAAGCGGCCTTTAAAAGTGACTTCCGCTCGGGAGGGCCTCCTAACTACCCTTGTATATTTCTATACATCTCTATATATATCTTTTTTTTAAATAAGTGAATCAATCCAAAGCTAACTGTACATTTCAGGCGTTCAAGGAAATTAATGATGCATCCCTGGAGCCTGTTGAACGGCTTGCTGCGATTTTCCAGTTGTGGGCCTTCGAAGCGCAGGATTTGCGCGAATTAAGGATCGCCTGGTTACTTAACCCTTTCTTCTCTCGGTGGTCCATTACAGGCGCAGCTTCGGATCCTCGATGATCGAGCGGTCGTGCGGAGAAGAAACGGCTCGACGAGGATTCATCGATCCTCCTCTTGACATTTCGCGGGGCACAGGAAGCCTCGAGGAGGCCGTGGAAAAATGGCGGCGTCGTAATTCGAGCAAGGATGCACCTCGACGATCATACCCTAAGAGGTATGGTACCGTTCCGCTAATATAATCGAAAGATTACTAGTGATCTACTAAACAAAAGAAAAAAAAACGCCGTTCTTGCCGTCTCTTAGCGAGAAGCGCTCTTCGAGGGACGCTCCGGCCGGCCGCCATATTGGATTTCTCGTTCTTCCTCGCATCAGCGCGTCGGCCGCCAACACCTGCAAAGGTGAGCGATCCCTCGCTGCATTACGAAAGGTGTGGAATTAGAATAATCCGTCCACTTTCCTCGGTCCATTGTCAAGGTTCCTCTCGTTATCCGTCGGCAGTTCCCTCCTCTGCAAACACTCCTCTCCGGCTCGGCGAAGAGCGGCCTTAAGGCGCGTTCGCAGAAGTCGTTCGCAGCGGCCTCTGCGGAACTCGTACCGTCGAGTCGAGGGCGCATCGGCGAAAGTTCGCTCCTTGCGGCATATAAATCGGTATAAAACGGTTGACGAGGCCCGCGAGAGAGGGGTAACTCGCCGGGAAGGATCGCGCGGTCCGAATCCCGGCCGCCATCTTGGAGAACGCTCCTTAAGGCCCGCCGGTGTGTGAGGATAAGTATCGGGTCCTTGCTCCGTATTTCTGCGTGAAGCCACGCAGCCCGAGAGGCTAAGGGGCCCATTACGGGCCCATAAAACCCGCAGGCTAGGCCCCATGCACTGTTATACACTGTTATACGCATCCCGAGGCTCCTTTCTCTCTCTCTTTCTCTCTCTCGCCTGCGAAAAAATACCGCGTTATCCCATCTACCCCCACGACACATCTGCAGCGCTGCTCGCGCGGCCCGTGCCCCGAGGGGTGCGCGCGCACCCTAGTGGCTGCCCGCCAACCAATCAGCGCGCGAGCTTGCGCTCGGCTCGCGAGGTGGCAGCTCGACCCGCCGATTGGTTTCTCTTGGACCGGCTCCAGCGGAATTCCCGAATGGGACCGAGGGGCGGCCGAAAGAACGCCTCGAAAATCCTCTAACGGACCACACCTATTTTTAGGTTGGTTTCTATTTTTATTCGACGCGTAATATTGGGTTGTGCAGGAATATCGTCCACCCTAAATATTAAAAATCCTATCGTATTATATTCCAAGCGGGGGAATGACTAAAGGTTGGGAATACGATTTTTTAAATATTAGTTACTTTTACTGCTCTTTTTTTGGTTTAGCAGACGAATATATAACCCTTCTGTGTTTATGTTTTATCGAGGGGCAAGAAAATTGAATCTTTTCGCGGTCTCGGAAATTCAGGGAAACGGAGTTTTATCGCGGCGGGAAAAGCAATCCGCACGTAGTTCCTCGAAATTGGCAGTCGGTTTTTGTAGGTCTTGTCGAGTTGCGGTCCGGCGTAAAAAACATGGCGGCTCTACTCGTACGGGCCGGGCCCCTGGCGACGCCATCGGCAATTTTGGCCATCGGCTCGGGCCCCGACCGAACGATCGGGCCCCAAGCTCGACGGTTTACGATATTGCGTGCGGGGTTTTAACTTTCATCTCGAACCCTCCTCTACCGACGCAGGGACGCTCCCCGAGGTGGACGTTTACGCGGTTAAGCCCGTTTACACGGTTAACAAAACGAGCCGAGAGGAAACGACGCCGAGGGAAGCGTACGCAAAGCGATGCTGCGATTTCACTGGAAACTGGCCCAAAAGTATGACAAGACGTCGGGAATTTATTAATGCGATGGAGACGTGCTATTTCCTGGGTCCGGAAGTGATAAATTGTGGAAAGTTGTTTATCGACTTGTTCGAAGATTCGAGGGATTATCTAAATCGAGGGATCGTGGGGGTGATCGATTCCAGGGGTAACGACAAAATGTATGACGCGGTAATTAAACCAAAGTGAAATGTCGGGTCGACCTGAAAATTCCTAAGCTGTTGGTCGGATCGATGATGATTGCCGAGCTAATTGCCCCGCTGGCTATTAACTGTTGACAAATCGTTCCACTTTCAGCCGAGTTCACTTTCAAGCGAATTGTCGGCGAGATCTGAGGTATTAATGCCCCACGGAAACGCCGACTGACAATAAGAGAGGCCGGGTTTCCTTCCTGGCAGTCATGTCCTTGCTATATTTGCGCGAGTAGGTGGCGAGATGCAAGGTCGTACTTATTAAATCCGAAGTATTCCCTGTTAGTCACGGTAAGTCGACCCGGAGCTTAATCACTACCTGAATCTAACGATTTTTCAAACTTGCAGGTAATACCAAAAATGATCCCAAAGTACCGAATCCAAAGCCGACTTAAACTGCAAGTTACCCTCCGGAGTGGTTCCGATAGCACCGCAAAAAGTGCAATTGCGCTCATGACGGTTATCTTTAAGGTTCAATTCATTTGATATAGAAAGCAATTATGGGAGTACTCGAGGGCGTATGTAGCGAGATTTTTGTATAGCACAGGTCGTCATATCGTGTCCAGTCGATTCTCATTACTCCCTCATTACGAGTAACGAGCCGCGCTAACTGCATCGTTTTTGCAGGTGGTTTGTGGAAACGCCTTGAGAAAAATTACCCTTGCGCCACGTGTGACACTTATTGTTTCAGGCGAAGTTGCGGAACAATTAGCGGCGCGATTACCCGAAATTGCACTTCCTCGTTCGACACCTTGTGCACGGTATGCAAGTGGATTTCCAGGGTTGCCTCCGTCGGATAATTCGTAAATACAATTATTTCAATTATCTCCTGAATTTATTTCTACCACAAGAATTCATACAAACCTATCATCTACTACTAAGCGATCCTCTTAAACGAAGCTGAAAATGTCAGTGGAAAAGTCAGCCATCGGTCGATCCATTATACACGGACGAGCCGGCGATCGAGTATGAATAACAAATGGATGATCAAGAAAAAAACGGGAGAAAAGAGACGGTCAATTGGATCGAGTATACCGAGGTAGCTGACAAAGTGATGGATGACTCGAGTGATTCCCTGGAGGCCCGTACAGCAACCGGCAGCAACCGGCAGCAATGGCATCGACAGACGTGATTCTCATTAGCGAGTAACTTCAGGCTGGCACAAGACTTTCATACCGTAATGGCGAACCGGCAATCGATCCCGCGGTATTTGTATAACCCCCTATTATGCCGACTGCCTGGGCTGACTCCAATTATTTATCGTAACGTCTATTACGCGAAACATTAATCGAAAACGTCACTCCGAGCTTCCGTTGCGAAAGTGGCCAGGCCGTTCGGGGGATTCCCTAACCTCCAAAGTGCACCTCGGCGTCGCCACAGCACCTTTAATAAAAAAAATAGAAAAATAGAACCATCTCGTCAGGGCACTTGTAATAAAAAACAAAAAAAAAAATGGGAATATCATTTCTAATGCGTGCGGATAAAAAGTAGCCTTTTAGGACTCGCAGAAAAGGGGTAGGAGAGGCGTTGTTAGGTTTATTATTAATTAAATAATTTTTCTTTCGGCAGGGCACTTTGGGTCGCGCAAATCGGCGAGGGGACTAAAAAGACAATTTCGAAATGACTTTTCCAAGACAAGGGATGCGCAGCCTTGCAGATCGGCCGCATCTGAAAAGGAGGCTCGATCCGAGGGACCCCCCGCGTGTGCTCTCTCATGTATGACACACTCTTAAGGCCGATTCGACGAAACCAGAGGAACAAAGAAGGAGGCAGCTATCTTTGTGCAGCGTGTTGCTCTCTTATTGTTGGCTTATCTCAAACCGAGGGTATTGTATGAGCTGTGCAGCGGCGTGCAACGTCTCGCGTATTAAACAGACCACGATGAATGACTGAACGTATTAATACTAATAGCTTCATATATACCCTGATATATCAAAGAAATGCTCCCACGGGATAAGCGTCTCCATTTATCACGAGGTGTGCCTCGCACACGGGCACCATAAATCGTTAAAAAAGGCCCGTAAAATCTCCCGTCAAATTTGAAACTTCTACCCCGAGTAAGAGACGTCACTGAAGCCAAATTCAATGTTTCGATAGTTTAAAGAATAATCTGACTGTAAATAATTGTCACGATGCCGAAAAAAAATATCACTTTGAGTCCATTCCAGTTTTAGTGGAATAATAATTCCTTGAACTGACGAAACGTTTCTTCGACCCTGGTCAAGGAAATATTTCTTTCCTAGGGTATTAGTTTATGAATAATCTCACTGGACTATTTTGTATTAGAAGTAGGCGTATTATTTCTTTTATTTTTATTCAATATCGATGTACTAAGTGTAGGCTTGACCCGCCTTGGCGGAGGCCCTGATATTTGCACGTTCGCCAATTAATGTAGCTATTGTTCGCAGGCCATCCTCGGGTCTTATTCGCAAGGAGCGACTCACCTTGGTAAATTGCGTCACGAGCGGGTAGTTCGGTGCCCGAACAAGGAACTTTAAGATTTCAACGTGTGGGATAAATGAGGACTCTGTGACTGGCGATTATTCGGGCTCGATGGAGCCGCTCCTTCCTGGCGGGATCTTCGAAAACGATGATTTTTTTACCCGAGGAAATGTCCTCCCGCCAGGCGAAATAATTATTGGGTTGAGTTCCGGTCCATCGTACGTATCCTTGGTGTAACGGTACCGAGAGTGGTTTATTGCTCAAACGTAAGCGATATTTTCCAGGCCGGTCATTATGTGGGGTTGACAAAAAATTCCATGCCATGCCGTTGACAGTTCGCCGCGGCCGATGATTGCAGTAAACACTTACAATGTGGAAGACTTCCAGGACGTCCGATTGTTCCCGCTGAATAACTGACATTCGGCCGACATCAATCCATGAAATGCATGAAAATCATTAGTTGCGAATACTCCGGAGGAGTATTTCTCACCCGTTCTGGAGTAAATAGTGCCTAAGTGATGGTACGACGAGCCGCCTCGATTACGATTAGCGAGAAAAACGGAGAGAAGGAGCGCGCTATAAGAACACGGGATAAAAAAAAAAGAGTCATAACAGAGAATCCATTAAACATGAGATCCAACATCGATGATATGGTCGGGAGGTGAGGTGTACCAATATTTTCCCCCGGGGAAAATTCAGATGCTGGAGGAAGCCATCATTGATATAAGGTGCACAATTTCCTTGATTTCAGGGATTTCATGCGACACCGTCGATTCTCTTATCACGGGGAAAATTTTATGATTATCGTCGCATGCTGAATTTCTCTTTTAGTTTAAGGGATTTCAGATGTGATATCGCCGATGGGGTTCCTTATCATGAAGGCGACGATAGATGGGGTCCAATCGTGGTATGTGTTTCTAGGTACAGTAAGATTATCTTTTAGGTAACATTTTTTATTATTATTAAGTGCTGAATTTTCTTGATTTTAGGGATTTCATAGGTGATAAGTGATAAGAGGTCTCACGTCGCAACGTGTCGACGAGGATAGGAGGGTCTGAACGATCTCTTCGGGTCCAGTCATGGCGTTCCCAGGCGCTGTTCTCCTCTCTTCTCTTCTCTTCTCTTCTCTTCTCTTCTCGGTTCCGCGTCCGAAGAGCCGGACGGAATGGAGCAGAATGGAGGGAAATGGAGTCGACGAGGTGCGCGGGAGTGAGACTAACTCGAGACCGGGGCGCAAAGAAGTCCGACCCTGGGGACAGGGAACCGGGAACAGGAGGGGTACCTGGCGAGGGAAAGGGGGAAAGAGGAACGAGGGAAAGAGAGGGCCTCGGTCTTACGGGGAGAGCGTGCCGGAAGCGAGCAGGTGACTGGTAGTTCCGCTCCATCGAGCGCTGTTCCGCGCCACGGGCCCCGAAGATCAGTTCGTACTTGTGACTTCGTTTAGGTACTTTAGGTACCCTAGGTACATGTGCGACTCCCGGCGACCCTCTTCCTGCCGATTCTGCAGGTGCGCTGCAGCCTTCCGCTTTCCGGCGCAGAAAACCGCAGAAAAGCGAAGAAAGTTGCGGAACCGCGGCAAACCCACCGCAGACTTATCACCACCCGATTCTCGAGTTCGTCCGGATTTTGTTCCGCCAACAATATGTTCGCATTGTTGCGAAGTCGCGCCATTCGGCAACATTTGAAAGTCACACGAAACTATCAATATCCCATACAAAAATGATTTTAAGAACTCGTCAATCGCGTCTCTGCCCTCGTGCACCACTCACTCGGGGGTGAGGGTTCGAATCCCGGCAGTTCCACATTTTTTTTTCTTTCTTTCTACATTTTCCTAACGTTTTAATATTTTCTCGAGTATCGAGTATCGAGAAAATGACGAATGTAAGGATATATGATGGCTGAAATTTACTCAGGCCATGGTACGAACGAATCGACTCCGATGAAGTGTTCACGGTCTGAGCGAAATGAACGTCTGACATTTCCTCCTGTTGGCATGCTCACGACTGGGCAGCGCCACTTAGGGCCGATCTTCAACAAGCGTCGTGTTTAGACTTTCTACACCAGGGGTACCGAGATCTCGCGAAATCGCGTGCCTCTGCCCGTACGCAATTTTCGAGGGTCGCTCGAAAACGTGAAAGCCGAGATATCGAAGAGGTCGAGAGACGCCGCGGTCACCGAGGTGCCCTCTCGCGGCAAAGTCCAATCCAATCAGGCGTCACTTATCTCCGCCAAATATTAATTTTCCCCGGCGAGTGCGTTATAAATTGCGGCTAAGTTGTTGCACGTTTGATCCCGGAGTTTCTCCTCGATTCCGCCGCGGCTACCGTGGACATTTTTCCCCAGCTGACCGTGCATCGGCCAAGTCGGTTAATAAACGTTTCGGCCATCTTGGTCCCCATCATCCACATGTGCGGATGATTTCTCATTAGCGGGAGGCCTAAGGTTACTGTTAACCAATTAGCTCGGCGTCGTCGAGCAACTTTGCGAGGCATGTTCCGCCCTTAAAAATGGCTACTTATTCGCGTAGTAAACCTGTCGGTGCATGGTTTGTGTCAGCGAGCAGGGAATCAGCATACCGCCGGATGTGAAGCGTAACGAGTCGTAAGTCATGAGTCACGTCGTTGAAAGTGCTGCGTACGTACGTTTCTAGCTGGGCTGGTCGTAAAGGAGTGGGCCGAACGGTATCTCGTCTATTTCGTCCGTTTTAATGAAACCTTCATCACCGACAAGCCTCGACAACTCCCAACGGCGGTACCAGTCCGGCTCCGGAAGTTAACCTCCAAATTTATTTCACTCTCCATCTTTAGATCATATTCCCTTCATGCCTGAGGCTTGCCAGGTTGAATACTGTATTCAATTAATAAATCAGAAATGTATCTGATGGATGGACCAAGGTGAGGAATATCTTAATCGAGGGAACGTCCCGTGATAACGATTGAATTCTTATCTTTGGGTGCAGGGGTAGCTGCAGTTCATCGGTTCCGTTCATGCCAGAGAATCTGCAGCTGCATCTGCAAGACACATCCAGCGGATTCCCACAGTCACCTGGTTTCGCAAGAGCATGCTATTCCTGGGCTCGTCGGTACTCGCGGATAATTACGGGCCCCGCTCGCTAATTCCCAAACGCGGCGGACCCGGGACATGAAAAGTCGTGGCATTAGGGTGCATATCGCAAACGAGTGATTTGCATCAAATTGGACCCGTTAAGTCAACAAACCAGTTACCACGGGGCGCAGGGTACGTATCCTCCACTCTCGTCTCTCTCAGGACCCGAGGTTGACTCGTTGCACAACCGGACTGACCCCAGGTCCCCTCCCAGCCACCCACCACCCACCACCCACTGGGGACTTGCGATCTTCCAGGCCCAATCCTTTCTACCATGAACCCAGCAAAGATGATTGATGTGGGAGCGGCCTCTCTTCGTGTGGATTCCTGCACCGAGAAAAAAGACTTATCGCGTCAAAGAAATATTCTATCGGTTCAAAGAATAATTATTTCACCGATGTAAACACTAACCGATTGTCACCATTCCGAAGAAACGTTGCGCACGATTTATTCTACGCTGAGTTTAATTATTCCTGGAATAAACTCTTCTTAAATTGTTTCTCGCCGTTCGAAGAAATATTTTTGTATGACTCAAGCGACATTTTCCATTTTTTTTCAGGGTATATTTACTAATTGAAGGCCAACACACGTGGTCAGTGATTTAGGAAAAATTGCACCAAAGATGCGGTTCAATGGAACTGGGTAAGAGACGAGTTGCTGGTAACACAAAAAAGGACCCTAAGGACGGGACGACGAGGGACGACAGAGTCCTGGGAATCGATTTTCCTCGGTCAGTGGGGAAGTCGAAGAAGCGAGGAACTTGGAAGAAGCAGATCCAAGAGGTCGGGTTTAGGTATTCCCGTAAAGTTTATGCATGGTTCCCGGGAAGGGGGACCAAGTGAGGAGGACCTCGGGTCCTGGTCCCCGGTAATTGCGGGTTCCACGGAGGAGGGAGGGAAAGACCTCCGAAAAATCGACATCCAGGAAACTAACTTGTTATTCCGCATAAAAATGGAGAAATGGATATTTCCCACGGAAAATTGGAAACTGGAGGCTCTTTTTATTTATTTTTTTTATCCGTATGAGAGGGGAAGTGTACGGCGTTGAAGGTGGACGGTCGGCAGGTTCTCGAGGCCTCGACGGAGAAGATGGTCTCGTGTGGGTCGGCATGTGAAGAGGTCCCCGGGTCTCCGGTCGCCGGTAATTGCAGCGGCCGATCGTTCCACGAGAGGAAGAGGACGTTGAAGAGCGCCTTGCAGTGGATACCGATTTGCCGCGGATTAGGGCCGTTTATGCGCGCGCAGCGACCAGCAACCAGCAACCGGGCACTGGGTTTCTGCCAGGTAGCCACTAACTCCCAGCTACCGGCTACCTGGCGTTGCTTTATGGATGAACGGTTATGTAGAATGAATAAATCAAGAGTACCTGGTAGCTCCGGTGCCGAGAGAGCGCCGTACCACGCACGCCGTGTACTCGAGAAGAAAGGTATTCCTGGGCGTATGGGGCCCGAGAGGTTCCTTCCAATCAGCCTGGCCGTCCCGAAGCCGAGGATAGACATTGTGAAAAATCGGGCCCAACTTTGACGAGCCGCCGCGGTTTTCAGTACCACGCCCTCGAGAGGAGCCGAAGAGCCCCCGAGAGGTTATGGACCTGGACCGGGTCTTAATGGGGTGCGGCCTTGAAAAGTCTCTTCACACGTTGGACAGGATCAACGAAAAGAGGATGAAGAGGTGGCAGAAGGCAAGAGCATCTCGACGCCTCTCGAGCGTCGAAACGTTCTTTGACGAGGAAAGAGTTAGGCGGAGGACGCGCCGCCATCTTGGAATCTCCGGCCTCCGCAAAGGGCTTCGGAAGGGTCCTGAAGACTTCCTTAGAGGGTCCGATTTTCCACGAGGCGCGGCTCGGGAAAATGCGAGGAAAGTATGGTAACCCGTGGAGGAACCATTGTTCCTTGGGAATCCCATTGTCTTGGCTCTTCCTCGGCGGCAGAAACCACCGGGGTACCTCCGGAGTGCGACGACACGTCGGATAATTTCGACGGTAATCGCCCTCGTAAAACGTACGCTCCTATGTGAATCCGCGCATAGGTGCCTGTAGATAAGCTGTGAAAGCCAACGGGTTCGGTTCCGAGAGCTTCCCCAGCGGGAAAAAAATGGTTCCTGGAGAACCGTCCCTCGCCTCGCCGTGCACAATGGCGGGCGCGAAGGAAGCCGATGGTATCGCGTCCTTCTTTTCCACTTAAATACTCCATCGGCCCGAAACAGTGCTCCACCGTCGTCGCGCGTCTCTAAATCTATTTTCCGAACATACTTCGAGGAACAGAACCGCTCCCCCTCGTCAAAGAATATTTTAAAAATTCGGTTCCACGAGGGGTACCCCAAACGGCGTCTTCGCATGCTGCCCCAAGATGGCGGCTTGCTCTATACGCCGTAGGAGCAAAACTCAAGGAATCTCGACCACGAGAGCTTCCGATCCCCGAACAAACGGTCCAGACCGGTCCCAGGAATCAACTTTCCTACCGGCGTCAGCAAGATGAAAGCGGAGAATAAATTATCGGCGATTACGAGGTGACAGGACGTCCGGAGCGTCTGGTCGCGTGCCGCGCGTTGTCCGGCTAATCGGTTAATTAGTGCCTCGTTAAGCCGCCATGATCCCTCCGGTTATTTTTGGCTCCCCACCAAAGAGCGAGTCAAAATTAAATCCAAACAAAGCGCCCAACCTTTCTTACCCCATTGCTCCAAAACCCGCCACTTACGCCTGCCCAAAAATTGAAACAAAACCCCCCAATCGCGTCCGCCTCTCCCCTGGAGGATCCCATCCCTCCTCGATGAAAACCAGCGGAATCGGCGCACAAAACGTCCTCGAGTCCCGAAATAATATCCGCGCGTTACGGTAGGAGGATCCTCTTCCCAGGAACTTGTGCCTCCACCAGTCGGACGCACGGTGCCCGGCATGGGGTACACAGAGAGGCGCGCACCCCCGCTAAAATCCCTATTCACGAAATTAAGCGCCCCAGAAAAGGGTTAGAGAGCTCTCGCTCGCAGCTCGAGAGCGCGGAGTATTTAGAAAGAAATGTTGTCTCTGCCGAGAGATAAGGGAGGAATCAAGTCGAGGATCCGGCGGCGCGTCCCGAGCTGACGCTCCGAATCCGCGAGGCGGCCACAAGGGGTGGCGGTCGTGGGGGTGGACCCCCCGGTCGAGAACGTCGGTGGATGGTTGGCGGGGGGGAGCAGTTCCGACAGTCGACCTCAAGAATATTTACTAATTCTCATTGCGTAGTGAGATAACGTCGGCGCGGCCGCGGGGGCGAAGGAGGTTTCGGGGGGGGGGGCAGGGGGTGGCGAGCCCCCGACCCCCGACTACCGATTCCCTCAGACCTGCCGCCGTCGCCGCCGCCGCCGCCTCCACCTCCCTCGAAAAGAGTATTTAAAGTGACGTCACTGGGGTGAGGCGCGGCGGTGGGGGGGNTGGGTGGCGGCCGCGGGGGGTGGCGCGGCGGACGGGGGCCTGGGGATGGAAAACTCACCCCTTTTCTTGCTTACCCTCGCTCGCTGTTTAATTGCATCTTACTTTCGAATTTTCCGCGTGGAGCTATCGATCGAGACACGCGAAGGGGGTTCGTTTGCGTCTTATCTCCGACGCCGTCCCTCCCCCGTGCCCCCCCCCCCGGACACCCCCTCAACCCCACACTCGTTCCCCGGCTACCCTTGCCCGCGAACACGCTCACCCTTCTAGACTATTTAAAACTACGCACGGCGCTCTGCCTAGGGGGGCCAAGGGAGGGGACGCTCAGGGCCGACTTACCCTGTTCTTCCTGGCACCCTCTGATGGAGTATCTACTCTGGAACCTCTCCATCGGTATGGAAAATGACCACTTGCCACGATTTACGCTCTTCTCGGGGGTGCGCTGTCTTCGCGGTACCGCGTTCACGTATAGAAGCCTCGTCCGTTCCTCGAGCGTGCACTTGTCGCGGGCCTCATGCGATAGAAATTCGACCCAAGGATCGCTACCACAATTCCGAGATTCTTATGTATCTAGAGGTGGTTGTTGTTAGGTTTGATGTATCTTGTCATATGGGAAACGGGGAGATTGGTGAGCCACCCCTTTTTTGTTGGGCTTTCTTTTTTTTCACCCCTATGTGGTTTCTTGGGCTCTCTTTTGCCGCATTTCTTTTTGTCTTCACGGTGTGTTGAATTATCCGCGAGGGGTGGATCTGGTCTGGGTATGACCGACTCCAGGCGAGGGATCCGGGGAACCCTTGGTGCCCCTAAATATTTTTAATCAATCCGTCACTGGCGAAGTAGACGGGGTGGCTTCTTCCTTAGTTCCCTTCCTCGGCGCGTATTTAAAACCTCGGGGCTGATGAACGCTCCTCATGCCAAGCAGCCTATCCTCCGAAACCTCCGAAACCCCCAACCCCTCTTCCGGGCGTGTACGTGAAGGCGCACACGCGAACGCTCTCACCCTTCCCCGTGATAGCGGGAGTGTGTGCACACTCGCGCGCTCCCTATCAAGCAAACGAGGGTGCGCGCCGCTCTGTAGACTCTATAGCCTCTAAGGGCATGTGTTAGTAGGCTTAGCCGAACTTGGACTGCATGTCGATTATGTCGGTGTGCCACGCGAGGAGCAAATGACTTTTCGCAAATGTTCCCCTTTTTTTTTTTTTACTTTTCGGCTTGAAAAATACGCGGCCTGGGAAACGGCCAGACGTAACCTTCGAACGTTAACCAGGAATACACCATGAAATCACGCGGCCGTTAAATAAATTCCCCTATTAAATATTCATACAAACTTAATCTTCCAGTTTTTTTTTTATGGATTTAAGGCAAAAGTTTGCTTCTTCACTTTTTCCCTTAAGAAATACGCGGCCTGGGATACGGCAACACATCCTTGCAATCCATGCAATTACGCGCTCGTTGAAACAAATTTTTATATTAAAATATTATACAAATGTAACATTCCACATTTTCTTGGATTTAAGGTAAACAAGGTTTCGCCCTGGACCTCGAACCTCGGCACGCCTCTAAAATCACGAGCCAGGCTGTAAAACATTTTTATGTTCCTTCTTGTGATTTTATAAGTGACAAATCTCCCCTTCGATACAGGGTGGCGCAGGCCTCCTCCTCTCTGATCTTGGCGCGCACCGAGGACGCCGTTACGACACGTGTCGATGGGATCTCTACCTAATGTCCTTAAGCCGGCACGACAGGACTCGGCATTCGCCCAGGTGGATTATAAATGACACTAATTAAAATTAAACCGCCGGTCGTACATCAGGAGCGGGCGACGTATAAGCATAAAAGCTCGCCCCGTATTCTTAATTCCAAGGGGTCGTGCGTGCAGGTTTCCACGTGCGTGACTGCGATCTCGCGTGTGTTTTCAGTTTCGACCCTCCTCCTGGTCGGGTGTTCCCGGAGCAACCCTCCAGAACGGTTACGTACTCGACGTACGTGTACACCATTATGGCCCCCTCCACCCCTTCCTGCCCGAACCCCCTCTGATCTCGTTTTGAACTTGTCCGACCCCGATGACTTACCCGAAATTGGCTCGTGATTAAGCAGCGTATGATTTGTATCGTGTTTACGAGCCAGTGCTTCATTTTGTTTACGGGATATTATTTAAGATATTTAGAAGTCGATTGAAAATCACTAATAATCCGAACCCCTCCTGATCTCGTTTTGAACTTGTTCGAAATAGGTTCATATGCTGCTTAATAGCATAATTTCATTTTTATGCTGTTCATAAAAATGTATGTCTTATTTTTTTTACCAGGCACTTTTCAAGACATTTAGAAATTGACTAAGAATCCTTAATAATTATTTGTAATAACCGCGGTAAAATAGTGACTTTTTTATTTTTCTTTTTTGTTCGGGGGTTTCGTTTCGAGAATCTCTTATCGGTCAATGAGTTCATGGGGCTTTGATTGCTTCCTTTATTCCGGGGCATTTCCTGACTTTTCCTGGCACACCTCCAATCCCCATGACTTGCTCGACTTGACCCCTGGCCAATCGGAAATGATTCGTATCGCATTTGTAAGTCGCCAGGATGTACATTAATGTAACATGGACATCAAAAAGGCCCGAAATGCACGACACCGTCTCCGAGTACATTTTCTACCGATCAGCTGATTGGTCGGCTGACTGCTTGCTACTTCGTTTTACTAGTTCATTGACTTGCGATTATCACCGCGGAACGATTTCGCGGTATCGGGCGAACCGATTAAAATATTAATCTCTCGTTTCTGTTTATTTCCAGGTATTTAATAAACCGTGTAAAAGTATTGACGACTTCCTGCAAGGAGAAACGCCGCAATCTGGACTTCCTCTGGGAAGAAAATCGGACAGCTGGGAAGTCAAAATTAAATATCGATATCGAATGACTTCTTACCCTTTACAGAGGCTGGTTTTATTTTTATCCCGAGAGCCTTGGAAAAATACGGATTCTCGTTATCAGCTGATCGAACGTGGAAAATGTGGGAAATTAAATATTGCTGATTAATTGGTCTTTTAGTTCTGCTGAAAAAATTCAGGTTACTGTTTTTTTCTTTTTCCCTTTTATTTCAACCTGACTTTCTTGCGATCGATCATGGGGCACGTGGAAAGGAGATCATATCGAGGCGTTATCAGCTCATTCAACGCGTGTCGAGTACGAGAGCACAGGTGAGGAGAGAAACGAGTCGGTGGTTCGGAGATTGGTACTCGCTCGAGCGAGTACAGCTTCCGACATGATTGGCTCGATCTTACATCGTCGAGACGCCGTCAAGTGTATCCGATTGCGACAGGTGTACCGGACTTGGTCCGTCGACATAAATAAACGTGAAAGTTCAATGGTAACGGCAGTTTGGCTATGGTAATCACCACTGGAACGAGTTACTCCTAATTTCTCCAAAGACCAACACGCGCTCGACCTAACTCGACATCAATTAATCCGCAAATGCGGCGTCAATTAACGAGTCTCAATGAGATTACCTCCGTACCGATCGACGATAATAACCATTCGATAATTACTATACCACGATATATAATATCCTTGCATTTATTTATTTATTTGGCGAAATTTCCTAAATTTAAGAAACTTAAATTCAATTCAAAATGGCGTCCTTTTCAGGCATACCCGAAGCGAGCTCTGAGTTTCCGGAGTGGAATTCAACTAGAGATGGAATTAAGGGTAGATTTTTGAGGAGTGGAGCGAAGTAACGCTTGGAATGAAATTCTTCCCCCGTAATTTGGATTTTCATTCAGTTATTCCCAGTTTCTGTCATCGGGCTCGAGGAGTCGCTGCCGTGATTTCTATTGTCCAGGGAGCAGAATGATCGGGTACGGTTCGAGTAAGCGGCACTGACGTCGCCGGGGCTTGCGAGAAAGTAACGCCGACGATTCCTGGCAGGACAGTCGATCGAGTCGGTACTCACGCGAAATTCTATACGTCCGGAAAATAATTGGCTCGTAACCGAAGGCGACGTCGGGGATGAAGAAATCGCGAGTCGCCGTCCCCTCCTCGTCGGTCCTTCTCGTCGCGAACGCATATGAGCATGTCCAAGATACCTTACATATTTTTCTTCCATCTACTGGGGAGGCAAAGCAATCGCTAATATACGTACTTTGTGCCTCAAAGTACTCAAATACGTCGCAATAAATACGCATGTAATACAGAAATCCGTTTAAATTATTTGTCGGAGAGTACGAGGTATGTTTTTAGGTACTTCATGGTTTGACGTTCCTAGCACTATTTCTAGCAAAGGTGTCAAAAGACACCTTTTAAAATTTTAACCTGAAATTATTTTCAAAGTTGAGTAATTTTTTTCTCAATTAATGTTTTGAGTTTTCGTATAATAATTGTTAAATTTATTTAGCGGTATCATTTTTTTCCAGCTCGTCAAAACATTTTGGTCGAATTTGGTATACACAAAATCGTGGTAGAAATAGTGCTAGACTCGTGTCAAGTATTGACTAAATCGGTACGGAGTATAGGACACCAGGTAACGCGTACTCGCGGCTCCGTACTCGGCAAGGAGATGTCGCAAGCCGACGGCGAAGCCGCGCAATTACGGGACTCCCGGTTAAGCCGTCCGGCATTTATTCGCGACAAATCGTTGCGGCGAGTCGCTTCTTCCTCGACTCGATCCGACAGTCCGCCAAGTGGCGGGCCTTTCCTCCACTGTAAAGGAACTGACAACTTCATGCGGCCTGCATCGCGGTAATTAGAACTTGCCGGGAAGGTTAACTATTCGATCCGTGGAAGTATCCAATAAGTCGTCTACGTCGACGTCGGGGTTGACGGGATAATAAACGCGAAATTTGCCACGAGCCTCGGCATGCATGAGCCAATTACCCTGACCCATCCCTTCGCAGTAAGTTCCGAACAATTTTTTCCCTCCCCCTTTAAACCACCCCTCCGCGAATTCAAGAAAATCCAGTAAGAAAAAGTCAGTCCCTAAATTCCAAATTTCTCTCCCTTTCCTAATTTTCTTCAATTCTGATCGATCGTCAGTCTTCTAAGGAATATCTATTAGATTTTAATTTTCCTAATTTAGGTGATAGTTCATTTATTAGTACACGTTTATGCGAAATTTCGGTCACTTTAGCCTGGCATTGGTACAATGGACACCACGTGTCGTTCCTTATCTCTGCGCCCCCTTGAAAGACAATTCAGAGAGCTCCATCCAAGCAGCACATTCGTGGTGTGCCTTCTCGAGATGTGAACTGCTGATGCATGACACAGACCGCAATCCACATCCGGCATCATCGGCCGTTTCCTGATTCAAATCGTGCAGTCTCATCAGCGACGGATCGTCGTCCATCTATTTCGCTTTTTTTCTCCCCCTTGGTTATCGAGGCACGCCGCGTCGGTCCAAGAATTTGTGTTACGTTCGTTCTTCGGGACTTCCTCTTCTTGCTCGGTCACCGAACGCGACGATTGCGGCCGCGAAGCTCGGCAGAGTGTCGCGCCAAGTACATTTTTCAGCCGCGCCGGACGAGCTACGTCTTCTATGCGTAAACCAAAATTTGATAAAAAAAATAAACAAGTAATCATCACGCCCAAGGAGAGTGTTCTGAACTGGAAATCCGACGAAAGGGTTCCCCTCCGATTTTCAGGGATACTCGCGATGTTTGAGGGAACGCAAACCGCGAACAAAGGGCGCCGATACACGGAGCGGCTTGATCAAAGGTAACCCACTCGCGGAAAAGTTCCCTTCAGGGATTCTGCCGCTCATTCGCGAGTGCATTAAACTTCGCTCTGGGGCTGTTTAAACGGACTATAAACGCCGATCTTCCGAGCAACAATCTCGGCGCTAGGGTTAGCCCTTTAATCGAGGACTGGAGGACCTTGAAGGGAACCTGCACCTCTCTAGAATGGAGGGCAGAAGTTCCACCCCGAAGCGTTCCACAGCCTCGAAATCTGCCATACATAGATATTAATAATTCCCCAAACAATCCCCCAAGCACGATGAACGTTTCCCAAAAAGTACGAAAAACAACCATCTCCGATCGGTTTACCCAAAATGAAGAGGACATGCAACGACAATTTCGCACTTGTACCACCCCATTACCCTAAGACGGCCACCTATGCAAATCACCAGAGCCATGGAATAATGGAGGCGGAACCGCGAGCTTTACGGCAGCAACAATTAACGGCTAAGCTGGACATTGATTTTGCGTATACAGTTCCGAAGACGGTGGTGTGCGTCGAGCTCCTTCCACCTTCCCACGCACACCTAAGTGTCCCGATACAAGGCGGCCATATTGAACGACCATGAAATGCGCCCCCTCAAAAATTCCCCGCAGGACCCCCCCGTTCAAATCCAAAACCCCTGATTCCATCCTCCCTACCCCCAACTCTAAAAATCCACCCGCAATCCCGGCTTCCATGAAACGCAAACAGTAATTTCCGAGTAGCCCTCCCCGTCATCAAGGGTGTTATCGATAAGCCCACCGTGAGATGGCCTCGAAAATGATCTCGAATCGAAGGGGCCATCGGAACCGAGGGCGATCGGTCTTTTGCAGGACACCCGTTAGGTGCACGCGTTATATACATGCGAGGACTGTACAGAGTTCGTATGAGAACAGTACAATACACTTAGAAGGAGAAACGGGGGGGTGGGCGGGGTGGATGCTAGAGTGCGCGGACGGTCTTAGCGGTATCTTGGCTCCCTCTAGCTGTCCGGGGGGCGAGCGGCTAAATACCTCAGGATTGTTACTATTGCCACCCCTTTGAACCCCTTTGCCCCCCTTTGCACCCCTTTCCATGGGTTGGAATGGGTTAATGCTATTGATTCACGTGCACAAGGCTCGAGGATGGAAGCTACGGCGGCCACTGTTTGACAGTAACGGATCCTCCGCCCGTGGGGAGGGATCCGTGCGTCGGGCGGTGGGTGGTGGGTGGGCGGGTGGACGCGCACCCCTCGGAAAGGGGTGACGAGGTCTTCTCGAGGACCCCCCATTGGCAGGGGGTGGAAAGAACTCGGCCCGCGACGATTGCGAGCAAATTATCGGCCTGGCCCGATTGGCCCGAGACGATACACACTCGAGAGGGTTAACCCTTTGTGCGGAAGGATCCGAGTTTCTTTGACGGCGCCGCGACGCGCGCCGACGCCTTGCGTATTCAAGGGGGCTCGTTTTCCATCGACGCCCCGACCATCGGCCCCCGCCGATACCGTATAATCGCCGACTTTGTCCTGCCGATTCTTTCATGTCGGGTTGCACAGGTGGGGGGCGACGTTATTCGATAAGGGATGGATTTCACAAAGGAGGTCCCGATCGGACGACTCGGACCGGGACCTCGCACTTAGAGACATGCAAATCCGCCTTACGTGCACTTGTGACTATATTTCAATTTTTTATCATTTCTTTTTTATCATTTTTTCGCCTCATTTCTACAACGACGCGGACGACTCCGATCGGGGCTAGCATTTAGAGTGATGCAAATCCGCCTTACGTACACTTGTGACTATATATTCTTTTTTATATCGTTTTAGAGCTAGTTTCAGCTTTCGGCCGGTTTTTAAGGCTAATCCTCATTACTGCGTATTTAAAATGTGGCACCTAAAACATGGATGCGTTTTCGCATTCAAGAGGGCTCGTCTGTATTGGGGAGGGGTGAGTACCCCCAATCGCTGCCATCGACGCCGACCGATATTGTATAATCGGTAACTTTGTCTTTCCGCTTCTTTCATGTCGGGTCGCCCGGGTTAGGGCGTTATTAGATAAAGGGGTGGCGCATTTGCATAATGGCTCCAGGAATAAAACTGCTGGGACTTGCTGAAAAGTATCGTTTCCACGTCTTCGTCGCCGGTCCTGTGACTGTACCGTGTTCCAATAAGAAAACAAAAATGATTAGGTAACTTTTGTACCCCGAGTTGGAATATCATTCCCATTATTCTGATATGTAGAGTAACCGGCGAGGCTCGCGCAGGGATACGTCGCTGGATTCTTCCATTTGTCCTTTTTATTTGATATTTATTTAGGACTGTTTCTAAGCAATGGAGTTTGCGCCAACCCTTGTCCGGAAGGAGAGAGGACGGAGGTGAGCCGAGAGGGCGCGAGCGCGACTCTTTACGAATTATTTATGCGACCAATTAATCTTGCAGATCCGGTGATAAGGCCAAGGGGCGGTAGAGGCAGATAGAAGACATTTTTCATCTACCACGAAGGACCGTCCTCAGTGGCGGGCGCAATTTTGCCCCAAGGACTTTCAGACTTTCATACCTCGCGGAGTGTTTCGGCCTTCTCAAAGGCGACCGACTATTTCTCAGCCGAAACCACCCGCGAAAACGTGGATTCCCCTCTGCACCGCGATCGAAACCTCAAAAGCCATTGAACCCCCGATCTTTAATATGAAAATATGGACAATGGTCCATGGAAATCTGCAGATTGTGAATTATTGTCCATTTCCAGGATTTAGGACGGAGGGTAGGTCGAGTAACGAGATCGGTTTCACATTAATTCGGCTCTCGATTTGACTGGGAAGGGTGGATCGGTAAGTACATACGTACACAATTCGATCGATCCTCGCATTAGATTTTATTAATAATATTGGAAACGACGAGATGTCGTCCCCGAAGAGTGCGACCTCGCGGAGGCGACTCCAGTGGATTCCCCCTTTGATCACTGTGCACCTCCGGTGATGACCGCTGTAAAAGTTTCCCCCAAAATAAACCGTTCCCTCTAACCGGTGGCGAGACCTCCGATTTCGACTCAACCCCCGACATTAAATTTCGCTCCTCTCTCGTCTCGGGTCTCCGCGAAACGACTGGGCATTATTAGTACAGTGGGACCATACAAGGGAGACCCTTTTTACGGCAGACGAGTCTGTACCCCGAAAAGGGAACAGGGCCCCATTTCGAGAGAAAAGTACCAATTCGCCATTTCTCCTAAAGTCATCTCCAAACAATTGCTTCCATGAACGCGCCCTGGACCGTGGACACCTACTCCATCGAGACAAGCCGAAGATTCCCTAACCTCGAATTCAAGTCGTCACCCCGAAAATTCCCCTTGTAACTCTACGAGATAAAAATTAAAAAAGGAAGAAACGGAGCGATGAAGTCAAAATGAAGACGATAAATCCCAGAAAATCACTTGATCACCTAAAGACTCTCACGGTCCACAATTTTTCGGAGTAATCGAAATAATTGAAGCAATCAAAGTCATCGAAGTGGCCCTCGTGGGATGAATCGTGGAGTAAAAAAAGCCCGATGCAACCCTACGATATGGGCCCGGAATAAGAACGGGCCTTAAGGGGATGCGAAAGTGACTACGCAGAGGTCTCGTTCATGAAGCTTTCCTCCAAACTGGGTGTACCAAATCGTTCCAAACTTTACAACGTGAACACGGAGACTATAGGGAAGGTCCCGCTACCCCTGATATTTGAATTGTATACAAATTTGTTTATAGGTATTTAAAAAATTTTCGATTAAAAATCAAATTTTACGCCCCTCAGGATCTTCCCTATAGCCTCCATATTCACGTTGTAAAGTTCGAAACGATTCGGTGCATTCGGTTTGGAGAAAAGTTTCATGAACGATCGAGCCCTCGGATGCCACTTTCCCATCACCTTAACGGGGGCCCGTTCCGGTCTCCGCGAAACGACGGGACACCATTAGTACAGTCTCGGTGGCATAGAAGCGGGAGCCGGGGCCCAGGAAAGACAAAGGGGCCCAATGGGTGTTTGGGCCCGAAAAAGCGATCGCATCGGTCCGGGCGGAGCGGTCCAGCGCGTCGAGAGCGATCGTTAGCGGGTCTCGGGGCGTCCCTAAATAAACCAAGAAAAGTGCATTGTCCAATTACAATAATGAGACGGTCTTCGTTATAAGAGCCGTTCGCGGCGGAGGGGGTGAAAAATGAAGGTGGGCCCAGGGTGGAGTGGGGGCTGGGGGGNGTCAGGGTGGGGGAGGTGATATGAGCATTGTATCGGGGAATTAACGGTACTCCCTCCACCGGGAGCCACCCCCGGTCGGCTAGCGCCGTCTCGCTCCCACTCGCCCCGGACTCCTTTCTTCGAATACCCCTGCCCCCTGCCCCCGGACGAGGTCCCCCGCCGCGGCCCCCACGCCTCCGCCCGGCCGACACACGTCCCGGTTCGGCTCCCGGCCACCTCCGCCCGGGTGTGGACGGAAAACCGGGAAAACGCGACGCCCGTCCCAGGGGATGCTCCGACTCCCCCCGCGGGGAAGGCGTCTCTGGAGACGGCGATCTTCCCGAAGACGTCGCCCGGGGGATGGACCCGAGAGCAGCGGCCTCGCCCGGACTTACCTCCGCTACTTGAGACGTGAAATATTTTCTATTTCGTTTAATGTAAACGTACGAGAGATTGAACAATGGTGGGCGGTCAAGATGGCCGGGAGTTTGGATGCCTCGCGATAGAGGGTTGACCAAGGACACGCCGTCGCGGGGGCGAGGGCGACTTCGGGCAGAGGTTGGTTACGGAAATCGGCGATAAAACGGATGTAAACACCCAGTTGGCACGCTCTTGGGGCCCTGGAGGCCGGAGGGTTCTTTGCTCTCGCATAATCCACCCTTTGTGTCGGGTGGAGGTGCACGTGCAGGGGCTCTCTGTGTTGCGCGGCCGCGCGACTTTGCACGAGGAGGCGGCGGAGGCGGCGGAGGCGGAGAAGGAGCGCAAGGCGCGCAAGGAGCAGCCATAAACAGCTTGTTGCTTCCGCGAAACTGCCAAGGCTCCTTGGCTCTCGGCGAGCCGAGGCGACTGACTACGAAGCCAGGATGGTTGGGTAGGCTCAAGTATGCGTAGAATGTGAAAGATTGCCCCGTGAGAGTGAGAACGGCCAACGGAAGGCCGCTTTACGGTAACGCCCGTCAGGATGATGCGTGGACGCAGTCCTGCCCGAATCTGGCATCGCCTCCTTGCTCACAATGGATCCAATTGGGTCTCGATGAAGAACGACCTTGGCAACGGTCCAGCCACTGCAGGTTCCACCTGTGAAACGCCGAAACTCCGAGATTTCTGGCGATGATCCCAATTTGTCTGAATCCTTGATGGGACCTAGAGATACCAACGTCCTACTCCATAATATCCACGTTGATGCGGTTTGGGTCCGACTGTGATACAACGCTGATATGGATGAGATAAGGAAGGTCCTGCTCCCATTGAATTTTCAAATTTTTTTAAATTTCTTCCTGGACATTTTTCTAATTTCGTGTAGATACGTGAAATTTCACGGGTTCCTTGTCGGCTCCATAGTTGCGTGGTAAAGTTTGAAAGGATTCGGTACACCAGTTTGGAGATATGATTCATGGTCGATTGAACCCTTGAATGGTACTTTCACATCCCCTCAAGAACACCAGAATATATACATACAAAGAATCGAGGGGGTCGTTGAAGTAAATTCTGGCTCCGGTGATTGGAGCGAATCTTAATTTCAACCCAATGAGAGAAATAAGCAGGACGGTAATTTTGTCCGAAAATCGTGCATTAATTTAAATATCAGCGTAATACGATCATTCTAAGGGAAATGGAGAATTCCGGTGGACTCGGGCTCCGGGTCGCGGTTTTCTACGGGCTTGCACGCAGCCGTTCGAAAATGTGTCGCGGTACCTGGTACCCTGGGAAACAAGAATAACCGACGCAGCACTAACACCTGTCATTAACAGTCGTTTTAAACGCACCGTTACCTCGGCTTGCCGACAAAGAATTGCGCGCGCCTAGCCGCTCCGGATCGCTCGCGGAACGAGCAAAACGCGAAATCGGTGCCCGCGATCGACCGATACCGAAGGTGGCTGCGAACTTTCCTGCGGTTCCGATTTTCGAGGTAACTCGGAAATAGAAACGGAGACTAAATAGCCTCGGTTAACGGTGTCTTTATGTCCCATTTTTCCTGCAACCTCCTCCTCCCCCTTTTATCGTTCCATAATCCCCCTGACAGTCATCAATCCCTCCACACCAGTTCACCATGCAACCATGATCCAGAATCAGCAGTATAAAAAAGAGTGCCCGATTTCCCTCCGTCATCCAACCCTGAAATTCCTTCAAACTACCCCCAAATTTGCCCCTCAAAATATTTCAATACCGCCCAAGATCACGAAGTGTGTCGATTTTCAAACCTAACCTAAAACTTCCTCCTCGATGTCTCCCAAAGAATGAAAAACTCAGCCCCTCTATCTCTCTAAGATAAGACATTGCGTAAATTCTCATCACTCTCATCCCTCGAATCATCAGAAGTATCAGCGGAGGCCTAACCGCAGCGGAACGGAACGAAGTTTCCGCACGCCGGTGGAGGGTTAGATTTAAGGAGGAGGTGGTCCAGGGGTGGCCGGGGGGGGTGGCGGGGGCGGGAAGGGTTCCGAGATACTAACCCATGGCCGAGCCGCACCCCGAGGTCCAGAATAATCTACAATCCATATCAGTCTTAGGTAGTCCACCCTACCGTATCCCACCCCGAACCTACAACCTCCTTTAGCTCTCCCTCTGTGTCCCTCTCTATCAGTCCGTTCGCATCTGCCTCCAGGTATCTCCCTCTCCCTGCGTCCCTCTCGCTCTCCCTCGCCTCCCTCGCAATCGCGTCCCCCGCCCCCNCCCCCTCTTGCCCCCCTCCACCATGTACGTGTATGTCCTAGGCCCTCCGAAGACCCTCCATGTATGGACCCTTGGCCCTTCCGACGACGCAGTCACCTCCTGAGCTCTAGCCCCAAACTTAGGGCGGATCGAAGCGTAAATTCGTTTCGCAACTCGCGGGTGCAGGACTTAGCCAGCATCCAGAACCCGGAGATGTCCTGGACCGTATTGGCCTGGAACTCCCGGAACCGAGGGACGAGGTAACCGAGGAAGGAGGGAACTTCGACTGGAAAGGACCACCATTTCGGAGTAGTCGATGTGTCGTAGGGTGGTTTGATAATTATTGCGCGGTTTGGTAATTAATGCCTGGTTTAGATCATTATTGTCGGGGTTCGGTAAGTTATCCGTAGTTTAAGAATTGTTCCGTGATACGGGACCCAGATAGACAAGCGATGCGATGCTTGCGTCGAGTTTGACTGATTAAAGATCATGAAACGAGTCATGAGGGTGTCGCTTATGAGTCCTCATTGGGAACTCATGATGACGAACTATAAGAGAAAATTTTTCATTGTAGAGGGCTCACGTCATTGGTCATCATTTGAAAGTGTCAATTTCGTATGCGAAAGTTGGTCGGATGTACTCGAGAATCGGGTCCTTAGATTTGCACAGCATCTTGAATCTAGAGACGTATCGAGCTGGAGCCGGATGAAAGAGCCTTTTTTCGGGATTTAGATCTATGAATATTAAATTAATAAAAATCGATATGGCAAGCATCTCCTTTGGATATTTTGCTCCCTGGGTCCATAATTTACACGTCTTGTATCGACGGACAGTCTCTAAGCTGCCATTTCAGCGAAGCGTGAAATTCGCGAATATCAAATTGCGATTCCCGACCAGTTGGGCTAAATCCTCGCGAATCCCTTGTATAATTTTGATTAGGTCCTCGCTAATCAGAATCTAATATGTTTGTACTACGGCGAGATGTTCTAAAAATGATTTCAATTCTCTCCCATGAGGGGACTCTGACGGCTCTCGATATGAATAATTCAAGTCGGAGTAAATTCCCTATAAAAGGTAAATATCTCTCGGTCCCAATAGCATCCGTTTACGACGTCCGAAGTAGTTGTAAATACCTAATAGACTTCGGGGATCCGATTTTTCAGGGGATTTTGAAACCGCGCCAGTAAGAACGCTTTAACGACTGATGATGGACGGCAAGAAGTCGCTTTCGGATCTGTTACTTTTATCGGCCGTTAACATTTCCTTCGGCATGATTGTCGACGATGGTTAATGGCCCGGTAAAGAATACCAGTCGTTAACAATCGCTTCTTGCAACGAACTGTCTCATTAATATAATTCTACATGATAAGGCACGGAGTCGCGTCCAATTAATAATCGAGTCGTGGCACCGAGGACGGCATTTAGATTTTTCCCTCGATTCTTCCTCTCCTCGATGCCCTTAATTTCCATGAATTAAAATAAAACCAGGATTAAGTATGGAGTTTCACGAGAGACGCAAGGGAACGGTCGGACTCCCATTTCCCTAGGATAAACAATTAAATATGAATATTACGGATTATTGATAACTCGGCCGGTGTACCGAGGGAGGTTTTGAATAATTCCTTCTAATTGTCATCGATGCGATTAGCCTACGTTAACTGAATTTCCGATGCCAAGTAGGACATTGCGACTTCCGATTTGCAGTCATTGGTACTTTCGGATGACGCGTGCCATTTTGAATAATACAGGGCCCTCTACGAAAATGCCGCAAAGAGCTAAACTGGAATCGGTTGATCGGGTTAGCCGAGATAACCGAGGGAACGACTGTCTTCCATTATTGAGGACCCGGCTTCGCAATGGAGGTTAGGGCTGCAGAGAGGGGACTCGGCTGCATCAAGTCGGCAGAAGAGGTATTTATTATGACACCACTTCCTGGCTGAACTATTTCCGTCCTTCATTCATACGTTAGAGGGATCAAGCTCCTACTCAGGAGTAGAGTGGGGGCTGGGATTCATTCATGGATAGCTTTACGTCTGGGACCAACAATGGTCGCAGCTAGATGGTGATAGTGCTCTGAAACACGTAATGCCACCTGAAACGATTGTAAAAAAACGATTGCAAAAAATTCACACTTGTTGTTCGGGTCATCAGGGACGCGATTAAAAATAATAGCGCCGCTATGATGGAGGGAAGTGTTTATAAAAAATTAGAGACAATCGGTTGTTGGATCGTTGCGTCGAGATAGTTGGGAAGATGGAGATCGATGGTGAGGGATTTTATTGGCGAAGGTGTCAATGGAGGTTGTGGTATTTCTAGGGGTAAAAAGAATCTCTTTGCCGCCCATTATCGCCATATCAGGTGCATACGTGGGAACTGCCGGGAATCAAACGAAGGTCTCCGATAACTTGCAAAGTGGTTCCTTCCTACGAGTCTGGAGTGTCCCTAAAAGACAGAGACTCGTTCCCTCGAGTAAACGCACTCTTGCATGCATCTGCATAAATTGCAGCTTAGCCGTAATATCCGCATGTGTCGGGGAAGAGCCTCAATGTCGACGTCGAATCGCTACACCTCTCTTACACTCCAAACTAATCGCGACATTACCTGAAATTTCACTTACCCCACCGTGATAAAAAACCACCATTAAAATAACGACCAATTTAACTACCCTAATTCCGATTTTAATTTTTACCGCCCCCCGTTTAATAAATCCAAGAAATCTGGAAATTCGTGACGAAAGCTCCTCTTAAAAAATTATCACACCTTAGCGGAATATTATTTAGAATTTTATTCCGGTCACCGAGCAGGTGCATCGGTGTACGTGTTGCACCTCGATCGAGTCAGCAGATAGGAGGCACGTTTCCCTGGAAATATCCTTTTCACCTCGAAGTCCGGATTTTCGGGAATGCAGTTTTACAACGTTACCTGTCGAAGTAAGCTCCCCACGAGAGCCCCGCCATTGACGTGCACCCTCGACACTCGAAAGTGGATTAGACTCGGCTTATTATTTTCGAAAAGCCGAACAGCTGCAGCTGCAAGTTTGCCAAAGCCCGGGACTTCGCTTCCAAAAATTGTCCTCGAGGCTTGCGCGTTAATATCGCAATTGTCGGAAAACTGCTCCGGTGGGGCAATTATTAGTTTTCCCTTTCTTTCTTTTTTTTTTTCCCCCCGCGGAAAGTGTGCAACAAATGCGTTTTTGTTCCGGCACATATATCCGAGGCTTCGTCGAGGTGCTAATGAATATTTTCATCCGAGCGGTGGGAATTGTTTTATATCCCCGAAGCAACATTCCTGGCTCCGTTTCCCGCTGTTTAAAGTTCCGCGCCCGGAAGTATACGCATTCTCATCCACCTCTAATTAAACGGGGTGCGATAACAAGTGTTCTACATACTCGTAATTGGAAAACTTCGCGGTAATTGAAAAGCTTTTTCGAAAATCCCGCCGTATGTCGCGTCTATAGCATACCGAGATATGCACGACAGGAGGGCTTTCGGTTTTAATTTCTGCTTTCCCGACAATTCTCACGATTTCCGAGAGGTTAAACTTCGCGACCGTAATTATTTTCCAGATTTACAATTATTCTGCAGATTTCTCGCCAATTTTCCAAATCGAGCCGCGCGACGTGGCAGATTTGGCACTTTTCAGAAAGTTGGAAAAAATCTCCGATATAAAATTCCGAGAGAGTCGTATCGATCCAATTAGGCGGTTGATGGCCGAATAATAAGAGCACTTAACAATGAAGATTTTTTACAGCGAGTACCTCGAACACGAAATTGATAGAGACCGTGGCGCCGTTTAAGGGCACGCCTTCCCTGGTCGCGTGCAAACTAATCCTTAGGATTTTCCGGCAAAAAGGTAAAAAAGAAAGCCGACCTTTCCGCGAAGGTCCCTAAGGCCCGAAGATCGCGGATCTACGGATCGTTTCTCCTGGAATAGTTACCATGAGAATCACCTAAAGCGAAATTCCCTTCTACCCACAAGAAAGCGAGGGCGATTCGAAATTAATTAAATCAGCCCGTAACGATATTCCTAAAATTAAGGTCCCCCGAAACCGTTCGATCCACTTCTACAATAGCAGCCCTCGTTCCTATTCGGGCCCGATCACGAAATATCGATTTTTAATGGTGCCTCAAATTTACCCCGAACACTTTTTCCCGGGATAATTCGAGTGAACTGCACCCAGGAGAGGAGATCCACGTAGAGCCTCTGCGAGGATCCCCTTCCCGCGAGGAGGAGAAAAATAAATCCGACCTTTCCGCGAAGATCGTTAAGGCCCAGCTCCAAGGATCGTGGATCTAGGGATCCCTGTCGAGGGGTCGCCACCAAGAGCCGAGCTAAAATGTACCGAGGTTCTCGGGATGGGTTCAAGTTAAGGCAGGCTAACTTATTCCTATCAGATCGTAAGTGGAAACACGAACGATCATTTATTACGAAATCCCGATAAATCGGTACCGCGCCAGTCCGAGTCGACGAATGGTCCGCCGTTAGAAAAGAGCGGCAGAAAAAAATTCATCCTAATATTCAAGTGTACCAAACATCTCCGATAATTCAATCCGCTCGATCTCCCGTGCAGACTGCTTATGTCAGAAGAAATATCATGTACCCCCCCCCCGGAATTTCCACGATTATGCCCTGTTTTTTTTATTTATTATCATACTATTTTTTTTATTGATTATGATATTTATTTTATTAATTATGATGATATTGAACGAAATCTGAGTTTCCTAAACATACGCGTCCTACCTTTAATTTCCAATGTAATGTCCTTCGTACCGGCCGACTTTACGGGGTTTTCATTCGCAATTTGCATTCGTAACTCGAGAGAAGGGGGTATATGGACAGTCACCTGGATAAGGCCCGAGGGACGAATCGGCCTTATCGACGATCGGCGGATAAAGGACGCTGAGGATCGTCCAGGTTGCCTGGAAGGACCCGAGAAGATAAGCAACGGCGCGGAAGGGTAAGGTAAGGTAAGGGAAGGTAAGGCCCGGCTCTAAGGACGTGGCTCTCCGGCTTAGAGGGAACGAAGGGCACTTGGCATTCGGCCACCGGTATGGAGCTCTCGCTAATGGTTCGGCTCGGACCTTCAGAGAAGCAACATTGTCTTAGCGGCCTGTTCCCAGAATTCTGTGCGCGTCCGTCTTCCCCTCTCACGGCAGCCTTCCCTGAACTCCTCATGCTCGTCACTTTATGTCTCATAATTATTACCCCTCTGTACCTATTTTGTGCTACCTACCTACCTTCCGAGGTGCCCCCACCCCGCGTCCCCGGCGGGGCCCGAGTGGGCCCTCTCTCTCTCGCGCGCGCCGCGCCCCCTCCCTCCCTCTCGCTCGCCCCCATATGCACATTCACCGGGCTAGGGCCCCGGCGCCTGCCTGCGTGTGGGTGCACCTGCACCTGCACCTACGTACCTTATACCTGCGCACCCCAGGAGGGGGCCGGCCCGGGAAGGTGGATGAAGGGGGATAAACACATAATGCGCTCGAAAGCAAGGGTTTACGTGTTCCTCGAAGACTGACCGATCGGCAAGGCCAAATGGCGAGATGGAATTGCTGAATCGTGAAAAACAAGCTTTCAACGCGCGGCCCGAGCGCATCGCCCCTTCGCACTCCGACGGGGACGCGGATTTCAGGAACCCTCGCTGGGAACGCCCGCTAGCCGAGCCCAAGGCGACGGACGGCTAACGAGGCCCGCGCAGGGAGGACCGCCCGTCGGCGCGGTTCCACTTTTCGCCAAGAAATTTTCTCCCTAGATTTTTCATTTTTTATCCAATCGACCCTGGGTCGAGTTAAAGCGTTTCAATTGTACTTTATGTAATCTCAACATGCACTTTGCGATTGCACATTTCGTCGAGAGATTCTCTCCCTAGATTTTTAATTCTTCATCCAATAGACCCTATAGCTTCAACTGCACTCCCATGGAGCCTGCACGTACATCTTCCTTTTAGTTAGCCAGGAAAAAGGGGAATTTTCCTGCGGAATTTCCCTGAGATCCTGCACTCGCGCCGCATTAGCCTACCTCTCGCCATGCCGAGAGAAAGCGAGGATAATAGCGTCGATTATCGGCCCATGCGAAAATTCCACGTTTCGAGATTATAATTATTCCTTAATATCGCGTTGCGTAAGGCTTGACAAAACTCAGGAGGCGCGAGGATATCTCCGTACCTCGTATAGAAAAAATCCCCCAGCTTTAATAAACATCCTTAGTACAGCCAATAAATATAATCGTTAATGTTACGCTCCTAGGACTATTTACGTAGTGTCGAGGTTTTTCTCTAACATCCTACATTTTTCTCGGGATAAACTCCAGTGGACGTGATTAGTCTTCCTAGTCTCTTCCCGAGGGAGAATTGTTTTCAAATCCTGATCCTAAATCTGTCCTATCGATAGGTCGAAGACGGGCATAGGGTCGAGAATAATGCGAGTGTCGAATGGAGTCCCGCACGGCAGGACCCCCCGCAAGGTCGGGTAGGACCTCGAAGGCATGTGGCACCTTCTCTCTACCCAGAGGATTATAAAATTAGTGCCTAATGCACGGGAGACATCGTAACGGTGTTACTCCGACAACAATGGTTACAGGTAGGCCAAATCCCTTGCCGGGCTTCGGAAGGACGAGTGCGCCCACCATGGGGTCCCATGGCTCACACACGAGCACACCTGACCACTGGTCAGTGCAAGGGTCCAAATGGTTTAGGGTTGCCACCGAAACGAAGTGCGAACCTGTCCCTGGCCATATTCCTCTGATAGCTTCCGAAGAAAAAAAAAAAAAAAATGCGAAAGTTAGGAACCCTATAAAAAGTGGCCCAAGGTTGGTCAGCGCAGTCTACCCTGGGTTACAGCGGCCATTTTGTCACAAAGTCCTAGAAAAAGAAACCAAGGCTTAGGCCCAATAACTTCGACGTGGAATTCCGGAAGTCTCGGCGATGCTCGAAACTCCACATCCTTCCAGAAAAAAAAAAGAAGAAGAAAATTTAACCTTCCTTAGTTCGAGCCGCTCTTCGGCGTTGTTCACCTGGGTGGATGTGTGCAGGAACTTTTTTATTCGTGGCTTCTTCCGAGGAAATGCGACTTTTGTTACATTGCAACTCGTGACGATGGGACGTCCTGTACCGAGGAAAAAATATCGTTGAACCAAAGAAATATTGTACTAATTGGAAGAATAATTACTTCACTCGAATGAACTGGAATAAATTGGATGCAACGTTTCTTCGGGATTGTGACAATTAATATTTGCGTAAAATAATTATTCTTTGAATTAAGAAAATGGTACTCTTCGAAGAAATATCTCTTTGGTTGGATGAGTTGTTTTTTTTTTAACTTTTCCCTCCGAGGGTGGGTAATAAAATTGGGGAATATTTCTTTTTAAATCTCGACCGTCAAGACAAATAGAGAGACACGGGGAAGGTTGCTAAACGTTGCTGGAGGAAGGCCAAAAGTCCGAAGACCTTGCCCTCCTCCTCGGTAATGTCCTACCTGTCGCGTCGCCGCAGGTAGGGGTCAAAATGCACTAGTAGTAGTGCCTTGGCATGCAGTTTTGCGTCCTGGTGCAGGTACGCACTTGCGTGAGGGTTCCTCGGCCGAGTACCGTGTACGAACACTCGCCGGCCCTCACCTGTCCTTCCGTGACATGGGCACAAGTGCTCGCTGTTCTACCTGAGAAACGGAAAATTTCTGAAAACGGCCCCGCCAAGTGCACAAGCCGCACACGAGCGCGGCACTCCCGAGGGTTGCCAACTGGGGGTGAGAGCCTCTTTCGAGAAGGTTCCTCCGGCCGGAATGTCGAGGTGGTGACAAAACGCGATTTCGGTGGATACGACCTCAAAGGCTCGGGGTTTCTTTTAAGAGGTCAGCCGTAAAGAGGGCCTGAATGTTAATTCTCAGTCGGGATGCGCGAACGTCACATGGCTGAGTCTTAACATCCCCGAAATAAAGCTCCAGCATCCACCCCGAAGGAGTAATAACGACAAACCACATACTCTGCACTCTTCAAAATACGTCTTATTCTACAATCTGTTTAACAATTTTTTCAATAGTAATAACAATTTTTTAGTACACGTGATAGAAGGATGCGCGAACGTCACATGGATGAGTCTTAACATCCCCGAAATAAAATCCAGCATCCACCCCGAAGGAGTGATAACGACAAACCACATACTCTGCACTTTTCAAAATACGTCTTATTCTATATTCTGTTTAACAGTTTTTTAAATAGTATTAACAATTTTTTAGTACACGTGATAGAAGGATGCGCGAACGTCACATGGCTTAGTTTCGAAAATTCCCGAAATGAAATCCAGCATCCACCCCAAAAAACCAACCAGGAATAATAACGACGAGCCACGCATTTTACATTTTTCAAAACACGTCTTATTGTACATTCCGTTTAACAAAGACATTAAAAGCAATAACAATATTTTAGTAAAGGTAATGTTTCTCTTCGGATCTTCCTTTGCTTCCTTCGCCACTTGATGATAGAGGATCCTCGGAATTGAATTTTGTCAATGGCATTATGCACTAATCGAGCCGGGCGTAATCCCGTTTGGCGATCGGGCCATCGCGCATCGGGCCGTCGCAACCGAGCGACGAGAGACCGAGGTAACTCGACACTCATCGAGCGCTCCGCATCCATTTTCCCTGGGAGTCCACATCGCGGGTTTACGCGCGAGATTTACGCGCATCCGTTCCCGGAGTCGTCGCTTGCATGCGCGCGCACATGAGCCGGACATCGGAACATCAGATTACGATAACCATGATCAGTTTAGCAGCGCGGAGCACGCAGCTCGCAGCGCCCTGCGTGCAACTCGGCAAACGAGTGTACGATCTCGATACGCCCCTTTCCGCACTTCTTCCCGTTTGCGCAACTGTAACTTCAGATGCATCCCTAACTAACGTAAAACCTCGGAATTCGTCGCGTCCAAAGGGAGATCGGTTTACTCCGCGAATATGGATGCGCAATCCTAAAATCCATTAGGTAATGTTCCTCGAGGTTAGGATCACAGACTGTCGAAGCATCTACATGTGAAGGTGTGCTTCCAAGAAGGCCTAACTTTCGACTTCTTCGCCCGAAGCGCCGCCATATTGGAACTTGGCGGCGGTTCACTACGACGTTTTCAACGTCGAAAAATCCTTGAAAATACTTGAAATTAAGGAAAATCCGACTAGAAAGACGGAGAGTCATTCTATTTACGTGTTTTTCATTCCACGCCTTAAAGATTTACCCTGCACTGTCGGTTAGAAAGTCGCGTTGAAAGGGCTTAGCGTCCATATTGCGCGCGGATTTTTTTCTAGCGCGAGCAAAGAAGTTGGGTGGTTGAAGGGCGAGCGAGGAGGGTTTATCGTCAGAATCTCCGTAGATTTTGTCCCCTGGTAGAAGCTCCTCAGGTCTTAGACATGCACGAGACTTTTGTGCGCGCTTTTCCTAGCGCCGGCGCCGCCCTCTGCCGGGGCGCGCGCTAATCTCTCGCAGATCTCCCGCGGAATCTCATTAGAAATTCATAACCATCGCCCCGCTCGCCTCGGGCCGCGGCCAAGGAAAAAAAGGTACGATACGAAAGAAATAAGCAGGTAAAGTACATTAAAAATTAATTACCGCGCTGATGGAAGCTAGAAGTGCCTAGGCGCTACTCGGCCTCGACCGCTGGGGGCGACGCGCGACGCCAGCGCCGCCGCCGCGGCCTGGTCGAACTAAACTTTTGGCCTCGATAAGAGGTCGTTCCCTCCCCTAAACGATTCCCCTGCAGCAAAGAGCTCCTGGAAATACCGCGAAAAATGCGCTAATTAGCCAGACAATCCGCGGAGGGATACGAGTCGCGGTTAAGTAGGCAAAACAAATCGGTATCCGGATTTATTTCGCGAACGGAGGAGGGTACGGGAGGAGGTAAGACTTTTCGGGGGGAGGCAGAGAGCCCTCCAGCATCCCTCGAAATCTCGCTGGGGATGGTGTATACAAGACGCGTATATATACAGGCCGGCTCCTACCTCCGGCCTCCTTTATTTTATCTTCTTGCATGCGCTCTCCTTACGCCGGGGAATATTAACGGGCTCGTCGATATTGTAGAATGTAATACGGAGGGTTGGGCTATACGTTAATTCGGGGCTCTTTCTGAATTAGCTTTTGACGGGCCAAGGAAGATCCGGCCGGAATATGCTGGAGGATCTTTTTAATCGGGCCGCTTCCGGATTTCTCCGCCTTTCGCCGGCCGCCATTGACTCGGCGTTGTTCCAGGACGATTAATTTTATTTGCGTTATTGTGCGGACTCCGGCCGCGTGTGCGCACTCCCGGTAATTGGAACTCTAATTTCCCCCTTGCCGCCCCCTCCCCCACACAAGGTGCATTTCCGCAATTAGGAGATTGCATGTGGAGGAAAGAGGAAGCCTCTTCCTTTGAGGCGGGCCGGAAGTTTCGGTTGTCGAGGGACTCGTCATCGCTGGAAAGAAGTCGCAGAAAGTGGGGCGGTTTTTGTTTTAAGCAGCCAGGGCTGGGTCCAGGGGGGTGGGGAGTCGATTAGAGAAAGGGTTAAAGCTCTGCTCATTCTTCAAAACAACTCGATACCCACCGAAAGAAATTTACGGGAAAATAAACACTCGCGCGGAACTCTCGGAGACGCCGTTCTCCAAAATGGCCGCCGCTGCAGAGGGCTCCTTTCTTTCGTTGAACATTTGTGCACTCACGAGGTCACGAGCTCGTGCAAATCACGTGCAATCGCTCCGAAAACGAGAACCATTTTTAAAATCACATGAAATTTCCTGCGTGAACCAAAATGGCGGCGTGGTGCCAGCGCGGCCTCACTTTTCGTCCATTTTATTCGGTACTGCATTGCTGTAGTAAACGAAGTTTATATAATGACAAGCTCTCTCTCGTATTGGCCAGATGGTAATTCTACGTTAATTATTTTCATCGAGTCTAGGAAGTCGGTACACAGAAATCGGAAGCCATCTTGCGAGCCCTCGGAAGCGATCTTGGGGGAATGTGTCGCAAGCCCAGCCGGAGTCCTTCGAGTTAACAGCCCCAGGGGATGACTCCCTATTTATTTTAATATTAGCTTGTTACCTCCTAGGCCGGAATAAATAGATAAATAGATTCCGGGGAAAGGCTCGATCGGATTTGCCTGCGCCGGGGGCGGCGTCGGGGGCACTTAGTCGAGACTCCGAGTCGGAGATTTTCTTCTTCCTTCCGCGTCTTCCTTATCTACATCGAGTTCCACCGTCATTCCCACGTCCATCGGGCTCCGAAGCCGAGGCACCCGGGACTCTCGGGACTCCGGGACTCCAGGGACTCCGGAGTAATTAACTGCTTAACGAAGTAAACACGCCCGCCATCTTAGCTCTAGCCTCCAGCTGAACCGAGCATAGCGCGCCGCACTTTTTCCCTCCAATTGCGCGGCCATTTTATTTGCGATATTAACGCAATCCGGGAGACGAGGTCGCCATCATCGCCCCGGGGTCCCGGCTTCGTTACCTTTCGGGACGACCGGGGATTAGCGCCAACTTCGAGGTGTCCAAGATCCACCGTTCAAGTCTTCGGATCTCGAAATCATTACCGATCGTTAGATCGTTACTCCACGATATACGGAAAATGATTTTTAGAGAGGTCCCTCAGACGATGAAAGGGATGTAGAAAGAAGGGGAACTTCGGGGGATGACATGCGAAGCCAATTCAGTATTATTTTTTATTATCACATCGCCGATGTCGAGGTGTCCAAGATCCACCGTTCAGGTCTTCGGATCTCGAAATCATTGCTGATCGTTAGATCATTACTCCACGATATGTCACTCAATTTGGAATGCAGTGGTCCAGCCAGTATGCAGAATTAATTTTCACGTCCTCCGTCTCAACTAAAAAATTCAGTAAACGAAATTCAATTGCAACGCATCGGTACAATATTCACGAGTCGTTATCACTTATATCTTTCCGGCGAAAAATTCCCTCGACTCGTGTCGACGCATCAGTTTTGCGCAGGTCGCGCCGCATCCTTTTGCAAATAATGAAAGAGACAAAGGTCGATTGGTCGAGGGCTAATCGTTGCTCTCGTTCCCGGTAATTCCGATGCCCGATCCCCGGGCGTCGTGCGCCGGGTCTTGCGCTCTTGCACGGAGAGCCTGTTAGCATAATGCACCGGGCGATAGGTTCGCCCGACATAATTTGACTCTCCGTCGGGTGAAGTAAGACAGTCCGCGTTGCATCACAGGCGTGGATCGCATCTCCGCCACGTGAGGTGGGAGCCTCGGGACGAAGGAGGTGGGCAGCACGGAGAGACCAACGGGGGATCCCACTCTTGATCCGGCGGGGCATCCGGGGGATCCAGGGGATCCAGGGGATCCAGGGGATCCAAGAGCGATCCGAGGGGTCCGGGTCGCACGATCCTGCTTGATCTTTGCGCTCGTGCGATCTCTCGCTCGAAGGACCTACCGAAAGCTACGAACGACCGCGGTGCCTCTTGTTCCGAGGCCTGCACCTGCAGGGGGTGATCTTCCTCCTCCCCAGGATCTCGATTCTCCGGTTTATCGCCGATGGCGGGGTTATCGCAGGGTGTGAACAAATTCCGCACGCGGGAGATCCTTCGCAGCTGGTATCGAAGGAAACGACCGGACGATGAGACTCTTGTTCACGGAGGTGGGTGGATGTGAAATTTGTAGGTTAGGGGTGGCGGGGGGTTTGCGCGGAATTTTAGACACGGAGGTCCCCGTCGATTTTCCAACACTTCCCGTCTCTTGGACATGGCTCGGAGTCGCAGCCGGTAATCTCGGAAGTTGTTCAAAATCGAAAGAGCCGGCATTTAAGATTTCCCCATGCCCGGAAAGAAAAGTCGAGGCAAGTGGGACGGGTCCTAGGGGAAAGTTCCGCGGAACTTTCCGCCGAGTTTTCCGGATACCCGCCCCCGCGGATAACGGCTGCAACCGTACAAACAAGCGGAAGACTAAGGAAAAAAAAAAAGAAAGAAACAGAGCAACGATCGCAATTTTCCAAAATTCAGAACTTCGAGCCCCTGTAACTCTTCGCGCCTTGAACTCCTTTCGAGGTCAGCTCCCCTTCTTCTTTACACTCTCTACAATTAATTCCCATTTCCATTTCACTTTTAAATTTAACACGTTCCACGTGACTCTAATATCCTCTCTACCCATCCACTCGAAAAATGGGAAATATTCAAAACTTGAATTTTCTTGTTCGCGCTCGAGGGCCGCTCGCGCCCATCGCTCCTAACCCCTCGAACGAAGTTGCGGTGTGCATAACCCGATCTCCTATAGGTTTAACCGAGCATCGGAGGCCCGCGTGCGGGACGTCGCCCCGGTCCGAGGGTACCTAGAGTACCTAGGTACCTAGGGAGCCTAGGGACCCTAGGGACTCTAGAGTACGCCGCCGAGACACGAAGAGAGCAGATCGGGCCTCGAGTGAGTGAGTCGTGCATCTCCCACAATTAGCAGAGATCTACTTTATTCCTCGGGAGAATTTATTGTCGGAGGTGACTTTAGATCAAGCCGAGCCAGGCTGGGTCCGTATTCCTCCGATACGTTGTGTATGCGAGGGCCCAGTTTGTTTATGGCTGAGATCCTGCCGGGAAGATTAAGACGCCATCCAGTATTGTCATGGATGCCCGATGTGCTCGTTCGGGGCGCTGATGTTGCGTCGTAATAAATGGAATCATTTCACCTCGCGATACCGGTCGTGGCCCTTCTCTAGTTGGACGTGCCCCCAGTTTCGATGCCCAATCGATTCCTCGTCAAGTCCTCGACAGATCCTCTTCGTCAAATCTTCACCAGTCCTCTGCCTTGGGTCTTAACCCGTTCTAGGAAGAGTTTCATTACATCAAACATGTCCTTTCAAGAAATTTCATCTACCTCAGCGCGGTTTCTTTTCCAGCGTTTCGCCGTTCGGCCGCCATCTTGGAATAGATCGTATTACGTTGAGGAATAACTTCCCGCGGTTTTTAATGTAACGTAACGTAATTAAAGCGTGTAAAACTTGTTTCTTAACCTAATGTATTAGATGATCTACGAGGGGGTAGTCTCATTCAAGAAATCATGGATCTCAATGCTGGGAATCAGCTGAGAATCGTTCGAAGTCACCGTAAAATTCTCACAACTCCAAGTGTCACTTGTTACCGTATCGCATCGTTATCCGTCATATTAAATCAAAGACAATCGGTTCTGGAATTAGGAAATCATTTTACCGGAATTTCGAGGGAATAGCCCTCGAGATGGTCTTTATTCTCACTCGCCGGGCACTGGGAAGGTTGATTTTTCCGCCTCTTGTACCGCAACTGTAAAACATCCTGGCTCGATTTCAACACCCGTTGGAGAAAGTTCTGAAATCACGACCTAGTCAAATGGAGTCCATACCAGTTGACGTAAGTCCGTATAACGGCCTCGGTGTGAAATACGCGGCATAAAATGTAACCGCCCGATGCCGTATAAATTGTAACACGTCGAGGGTAGGTGCGCACCTCCTAACCTCAAAACCGGAGGATATAGATCATCCGATTTTGAAACGCCATCCGCTTGGGGAAGGTCTTGGAAGCTTTTGGAAATCGTTCCCATGGTGTCCGGAAGACCAGGGTCATTTTAAGTGCAGGCTTACGGGCGTAACGATCCGATATTGGATTCTTTTATTCCTGGGCGTATTCAGGGGAGGGGAGCTTGCGCAACACATGAGCCACCCCTCGGGGGGAGTCGCCCCCGATAATTTAATACCGCGAGGGGGTGCGTTCCTGCTTTATCTCGCGAGTCCTGTCTCCGGCAAACGAAGGACTCCCGAGAAAGTCGGGACCGACCTAAGTCGGACGTAAATTTCCGAAAATAAACCTCCCAGATTGTGGGGAACTTGCCCCCCCCCCCCGCATCCCTTATCACTCCCCTGATCGGAAACGACGCCACCTTAAAATTTCCCCACCTTCCTGAGAATCTCCCACCCAGAAGGAGAGGCTCCATTTCCAGAAATCCTCGTTTCGAGGCGCTTTTAAAAAATCTTTATCAAAAACCTTCCAATTGATTTTCAAGACAACGCCCCAGATAACGTTATACGCGTCTCTTGATAATAAATCGCAATTCCAATTTCAAGGGAAAACTCTGGGATGAAAGAAGTCTCCCTCGTCCAGAGAGACGCGGGACAATTAGTGCCGATTGCGCAAGGCGTATTTCCCTGCGTGTAATTACTAATTACCGGAGTAAGTGGGATCCGGTCGGAAAGAAATCCCGAGGAGGTCGGCTTCCCTTGACACGCTTGCCGATGGATCCTTCGGCCATTGATGCTCTACTTGAGCAAATATGCTCCTATCCCCGGGTATATCCGCTAACCGACGTGGTGGAGGAGCGACCGGATGTGACGTTACCGTAAAAACCACAGCGGTAACACTTCTTCTGGGGTACCTCCCCTCCGGGGACGTCTTCGCTTTTCTTTTCTCCCGGCTTCTCGAGGCTGGACAAGAGAAGAGCGGTATCTACCGGCCGGGTTATCTCAGGACGGGCTCCGAGATAATTTCGTGCTCGGATATCCCCCTCCCCCTCTTCCCCTTATCCTGGCTTCATTATTTATTAGTCGACCTGGACGCAGCTCGGCGGATAACTCGGTTCGCGCCATCGACTGCACTTGTGGGACGACTTTCGTCTCGTTGACATCGGCCTCGATTTTCGACACAAAAATCGGATCAAGATTTAAAATAAATTTGAAGGGAAAAAAAACAAAACAACATTTTGTACGACGTTGAATACCTAAGCTCGGTTTGCGAGATCGACTACAGTTGTGGGATGATTTTAATGATCCCCTTGACATCGGTCTCGATTTTTGACAGAAAAAAGAGGATCGAGGTTTAAAGTAAATGTAGAAAATATAATGTAGCATGACGTTAAAAATACTAAAGCTCGCCTGATAACTCGGTTCGCGAGATGGATTAGAGTTACGGGACGATTTTGACGATTTCGAATATCGACCCCAAAAATCGGATCAAGATTTATAATAAATTTAGGGAGAGAAAAAAAAGTATCCGGCGCGACTTTGAATCATTTACTTCTCCAATCCCTTGTCTCGGAGACCTTTGTATTCGTTAACTCTTAAGGCGAACGGTGGAATGACCCCGGAAGTCATCGATCGATTTCTCGCTCTTCTCCATTGCTCCAGAATCGGATGCTGCCTAGTCGAAAGTGAGTCGAACGCCGTCGTACCGATGAACGGAAAAGTGGGATTGAATTCAATTTCCACGGATTAGACGGACCGTCCCCCTGTCGCCGACTTCCGAATGGAAACAACGGGTCGGGGATGTATAAATACTTGTTTCGATCCCCGACTTAGAGAATAGTCTACCCACTATCAATTTAGATATCCGGTCGAGGTCGCCCCTGATGGCTCGCCCCTTAACTGAAATTCCTCCACAGCGGCTTAAAAAATCGTCCAGCCCTACTTCCAGCCCCTAGAAAAAATTCCAAACCACGGAAAAACTCGAGCCCCCTCGAACGTCCGATTCGCTCCCCATCGAACCAAGAAATCCACCCCAATCAGCCCCGCACTTTCGAAAGATCGCCTTCAATTTCTCATCCCGTGCCGATCAAAGTTCGAACCTTGCGTCTACATCCTCCCGTCAGACGTCCGCATGCGTTAAAGCGACGTTCCGTCGAAACGACGCGGAATGGGATGGATCACGGAAGAAGGGGTTACAGGTGCGGCGGGGGGATGAAACGCCGTGAGGCGTGCGTTATATATGCTTCGGCTGTCGTTATAATCAGACACGCGTGTGACTCACGGGTGACATAATTGGTACTTTACCCCCCGCCCCCGCGTACCGCGAATCCGCGATCGCGGGTCACCCCCGATAGCGTCGAGCCTAACCTGACTGCGGCGTTCCGCCCTCGGGACCGGAAGTAAAAAAGAACCCCGCCATTGTCGCGACGTCGGATGAACGAGGTGCACTCTCGTCACGGAGTACCCCGGTACTCCAGGGGGGGATGGATTGTTCAAAGGGGTACCCCGGAAGTCGAAGCCAGGTGGGGCTCGTCGCCCCCATACCCGGTACCTGCATTACAATTACACTCTAAGCCCCGAAACATTGCAACTTCTGCATAAAAGCCGACTTTCCCCCATTTCCTCCACCCCCTAAAAAATTCGACATTCTCCCATCCCGCCTCGTCATGTCGCGAATTACCGAGCAGGGGAATTAAAAGGGAAAGACGTCCGCGCGCGTCGCGGCTAATCTTGGTGCCTGGGGTGGAAGTGCCCCCCCCGGTATATTTCGGGGGTGAACGTCGGGGGAATACCCTAGTGGTACCGGGGGGTGAAGCGGGGAGGGGAGGAGGCATCCCCCAGCGCGGGAGCGCTTCGGGGGATCTCGCCCCCGGAGGGCGCCTCTTCTTCCGCTCGTCGCGGCGCTGCCGATCGGGGGTGCCGGGGGGGCCACCCCCCTCGCTCTCACTCCCTGCCAGGAGAAGGAAATATTCGTAAGAATTAAACCGGCGGGAATTAACATTCCTGGGCACGGAGAATGCGTGCATGGCTCCCGCCGCCGGTCGAAACAACGGGGGCACGTTGTTTCCGTCCGTCCCTCCGCCCCTCCTCCCCACCCACCCCCTCCCCCTAAAACTTCGTCTTATCCTTCTTCGGAGCGCAACTTCCTCAACCCCGGGCGCGCGTCGTTCGTTTCCCCGTCTCCGATTCCCGGCGACCCCTTCTTTCCTATNTCGATGTGCCAGTGGATGTGGTGGCGGCTCGGTGGGGGGGCTGGGGGGGCCTCGACTCGGGCGTGGGGGAGGCCACCCCACGGGGGGCACGCCAGTCAGCCGGTACCTGACATGTCACGTATCCTCCCTCCCTCCCTCACGTTCCACCCACCACCCCTGTGTGTTTCCACCTGCGTAAAACACTCGCAACCCGTGGGCTAATAAAGCCACGCACGCACCGCGCGATTAAACGATGCCGACGACGACCCCCCCCCGAGGCCCCTCACCCCCCCAGACCCTCGTGCCGCCCCCGAAACTTTGGATAATTGGGGGATGAATTGAAGCTACCGTACCCGAGGACTGATTAAGAGCGTATGCGCGTTTTGCATAAAAGGAATATACAACGAACGAGTGTGGAGTGCCCCCACCCCCACCCCCCAACGGGCTCGACGAGTAATTGGATTTCCCGATGCTCGACGAAAAAGTCGAGGAGGCTCGCGCTGGGGGCAATTGCCCCCGCAATAAACCCTGCCTTCGAACCAGGGCCTTCTGCATATGTGTCGTTTAGGGCGGGGGCACTTCTGCGGCCTGTACAAAATTCGGCGGGGCGGGGGGAGTTGCCGAGATGCGGAAATATTGAAAAACCCTGCTGGGGCGGCTAGGGAAAAATTCCTAGTTTTTATGAAGCTGGAAATGGGACGGGACGAGTATCTTTCTTTGGGTTGACGCTCTGGCCGAAAAGGGACTCTTCAAGCGCGTCAAAGGACCCGCTGGGCGGTTTATTTGAAAATACAAATTGCCGGGTGACGGATGCGTCGGGCCTGTTAATAACGTAAATATGCAAGAGATCGAGGCCGAGGGCTACGTTTAGGGCTGGTTTTCGTCGGCGCGTAAGGCGAATGCATAATCTCCGCGATTGCCGCTCCGAGTTTCGACTTTACCGCCGACTCGGAGTGGCCAATTTATCCCGACGCTTTGAGGACGATTCTTTCGGTATTCTAGGGTTTTGGATGGATTGGGGAATGTCGGTAACGATAGTCCCCGGTCTGGGCTCGGTTTTATAATAGCGAGTATCTACCGAATTTATAGGAGAGATCCTTATAGAGACGAGGAGTCCATTTTGGTCATGCAAGGGAGAGGGGCATCGAGCGTCCGTCGAGCCGCCATGTTGGACGGCATTTTCGCGTCAGATTAATTGTTTATACCGTTATTATTCTATTCCGTGGATAGATCTTACGGAAACGGAGAATTCCGGTGGGGGAAATCGGGCGTTTACGGCTGATAAAAAGTGGAGAGCGGAATTAATAACCAGGGGAAAGTGTCAAGTCGGATTCCTGCGGACGCAAGATGGCGGATGATGAGTTACGTGCCCCGTCGTTGGACCCGGCGGGCCGAAAGCGAAGGAACGCTCCCATTCGCGCGGCTATAGGTAAAAATATTTCTCCTTCTGCTTTCACGACAATTTCACTGGCTATGGCCGCAACACGCCATAGAGCAACGTGACCATAACTCGAGTCGCCGGGGACTTAATGACTGGTTGACTCGGACTGTGGTATAATCTATGAATTATTAGCTGGATACCCACTTCTCTTTTATTGCTCCGCGGGCGCACTTCCTCTCGAGCCACCGGAGGGCAGTGTCGAATCCGTCGATTCGAAAGTACTCCCCGACGCACTTTCGAAGTACACCTCTTGCGCCCCTCTCTTACGAATCTCCGAAACGAGGACCACCCCACGAGAAACCCCTATTTCTCATTAAATAATTCTCATCGAATAATTCCCGGNTCATCGCAGTCTTGGGACGAGACACTTGAATTAAGAGAAGACCTCGGGAATGGGGATTAATTAATTAAGAAAAGTGGGGAAATTGAAAAATTTCAGGTTACAGGGGAAAATCAATTTTTTAGGGTTGCAGGGTATGTGTGATTAAACGGAATCGATGGTTTTGTATTTTGTGCGGTGTGGTGAGGGTTATATCTGGGTTTGGATTTTTGTTATCAGTTATGTCGTATGTTTGATAGCATGGTGCTTGGAATTTGATCTTTGGGGGAAGGCGAGAATTATCCGGTCGGATCGCGATTTCTTATCGGGAACGCGACCCCTGAAATCCGAAAACTCCTCCGGGACCATAAACGCATCATCCGAGGTATAACGCAGCGGAGAACCCTCGCGGAAAGTTAATCGACCTGCGGAAAGGTGCCTCCTCTCTCTCTCTCCTTCTCTCTCTTTCTCTTTCCGACGTCTTTCGCCCCCGCGGGCTCCTTCCTTGGAAGTTGTCAAAGGAGAAACCTTTTTTTTTCCCTCAACTTAACAGTCGATAAAAATTGGCATGACGAATTATCGGAAGTGGGAGTACAAGATTTTTCGCTTAGCTGACTATTCTTATTTATTTCATTACTCGGTCATTACTGGATTTATTCCATTTATACGAGCCGTTAAGCGCCGTCGATTTGTTTTACTAATATTCCTTAATATTTATGTTTATATTATGTGAATACCGAAATTTTAGAATCGAGGGGAAGAAATTTATTCTTTATCTCCTCCTTGTTCTCGAATATTGTTATCGGTGGAGAGTCAGGTCTAGAGAGGTTAATGCTGATTGTTAATAGGAATTATCATGAGATCAGTGCGTGAGGCCGGATTAATGGCGCACGCGAGGCTCAGATTGCAATGGCGCGTCTCGTGAGCATAAAAAATAAAGGAAGCCGAGTAACATAAAATAGTCAGTGGGGTAAGTAGGTTACAAGATTATCGCGATAAACGTTAAGTCCGCCCCCGTGGAAACCGAGACATGCCATATTCGAATCTGGACTTCAACCCCTCTGGTGATTTTTTTCTAAATTATTTCATTAATCACCCCTCCCCGTACCGGGCGCCATTTTCAGGGAAAATCTGAAATTCTCCCTTCCAAGATTCATTATAAAATATCAAAGGAACCGTGTATAATTAAAATTTCCCTCTCTTTTCCTACTCTGACACGAAAATAGTCGATATAAAAAAATATATATATATCGTCATGGAAGACCTTTACGAAAATGGTTGGAATTCTGAAATCCTGAAAAAAATAAATCCACTCCTTGCCACTGCCTTCCTTATCATCCCCAGTTAAAGAGGATGGATCGACCGCGCCGGGGTGTCTCTTAATCCTAAATAATGCCAAGAGACAAAGTCGTAAAATCGTTGAAAAATTCGCTCCGAAAAAATATCCACTCCTATTTTCATAATTAGGATTTTTCTCAGATTTCCCCGAGGTTTTTTGTTCTACTCGCCCTTTTGAGATTTTTTGGCGGGGCGGAAGTGTGTCGAAAAAATGACATACAATTTCGTTCTCGCTTTCATGCCGAAGTCTCATCTGCGGCATAGGCATCACTATACGTCGGGTCTGAAAATTTCTGGGCGAATCTTCTCTGGGATACCGGTGAGCACACCTTGATCGCTATATCCGAGCACCGGGGTATTCTTCGCCATCGGTGTACCCGCGACTCTCGCGACATGCGCTACATCCGCGACATCCGCGACATCGGGGTAGGCCGTGGCGCTCCCTTTTCACCGGGATCTGCATAATACGCATCCTCTCCCTTTCAGCGTCCGCCGTCGGGTTTGCGCGGTGCAACGCCGGGGCCGCTTCAAAGTTTTAACTCGAGCGTGTGTCGTTTCGTTCCGCGAATTATAAGTAGAGGCGAAGGCGGCGTACTTGGCGCGCGCGCTCTACTTCTCCGGTTGCAATTGCAGCTCCGTCTCCCAGACACGTCGATTGTTGAGACACCCAATACCACACCTAAAATGAAAAATAGTGACACTAACCGACCAGCAATAACAGTTTTTTAAAGAGTAACCTTAAGATACAGTGAATCACTTTTGAATTAAAATAATACACGTACTTACCTATCATTCGTTCAAATAAAACACGCGTTTCTCAGATGCGCATAATTTTTATTTTCGGATTAAGTATTATACAAGATTAATGAGTGAGATAAATAGAATGGGGAGGAAATGGTATTTTATTCTTTCTAAGGGAGAGATGAGTAAAATACGGGTTTTTTCGGGTATCCTTGGCGCGCGCTCTACCCCCTTCCGGGCCTAGACTCCGACATAGGTGCACGCACGTTAGTTTCCCGCGTCTTCGTGCCGTGCGCCCCTCTCGCTGTGTTCCAACGCGGGTTGTATGTAGATCGTAGAAGAACCACGCCCTCGCTGGTCCCATCCATCCCGCCCCCCTAATGACGCAAGCAAAGCAAAACAAAGAAAGGTTTATACACCGTTGTTCCCCGCCGCCTGCTCGCCCGCTCGCTCCCACATGCGCGCAAATGAAATCGATTAAAATGCTGGGTGCAACTTCTAGGAACAGAGAGAGAGAGAGGGAGCGGGAGAGAAAGAGAGAGAGCGCGCGCGCCCTCCGCTCCTTGGGGCCGCGCGCGCCTCCGCGGGACCCCCGCGAGCTCCCACTCCTCCGCCGTAAGAAACCGAGAAAACCCTTACGTGTGTTTCCCCTCTGGCGTGCGACTGTATTCGTGATTACCGGCAGGTACGGCCGGGGGTGTGGGCGGCTCGGCGACTGAGCCGCGTCTGGCCTCTCTCTCGTTCCCCCGCCGGTTCGCCGGTTCGCCGTCTCCCGATCGCGGCGTCTCGCTCTGGGCCAAATCACGTGGAATTATACGTAAATATTTCTAGTTGGAAGTAAGTAAAATTGTATAATTATCATTTTCTAATATTTTCCACTCGTTAACTTAACGAAGTGCATCGGAAAGAAATTTTACTTAAATGAAGCAACCTAAAGTACATCAATGAAAAAAATCGATGTTCCCATAAATTCTGGATTTTCTTGCTAACTTACGGTATGTTTCATGGTTACCTTCTCCGATTGTATGTCACCGAGAATTTCCGAACTCTTAGAAATCCACGCTCGGCTCGCGCTACCCGCCGCCGCCGCTATTGGTCTCCGTTGGCGGCGCCACCGGCGCGCCCGGCCCACGTGACCGCCCGCATATCGGACTGCCGCGTGGACAAGCGTGTCGTAACCTGCATACCCGCGCTCTAACGGTTCGCAAGAGATTCAAAATAACCGCCATGGTGAGTGTAACAGGGTATAACCGAATGCGCCATTGCGACCGATAAAAACAGTGGTCCTCCTTAGTTACCCTTCCGCGTCCCTCCGAGTTTCCCTCCCGGTTTTCCTCGATCTTCCCTCCTTGTCTTTCCTGCCTTTCCGATATTCCGCGCCCCCCACCCCGCCGCCCGCCCGCGCGGGAAACCCGTGTGTGCGCGCGCCCGTAAGACTCATTCCTCTTGGATCCGCCGAGGGAGACGCCGCGCCGCGTTTAAGCGAGCCGGCTCGAGGACGGACGGCGTCGCGACGCTCCGGGCGAGACTTGAGACTATAAGGGGACGGCGATGAGTCGTCGACACGGAAAGAACTCGCCGCCATGTGCCTCCTACGATGCCCGGATTAACGCCCTCCATCGGGATTACTCCTCGGACCTTGATGCGCTATTCCGTTTCATGTACTTTTTTATTTTGAATTTACCATAATCATGTACATGTTCATTAAACATATCCATCCCGCTCACCGTGTTCTCTATCACACCCCCTGTACATGATTTACCCCCGTAACGACTTTATTTGCCAATAACGACCATAAGCGTGACAACAAGTCGGTCCGTCCGATCGGCGAACGCCGCCATCTTGAATTTCCTGTAAATCGGAGATTATACATATATCGGGGGGTTTCGTGAAATTCTGATAGTACATACGTATTCATGTTAATTATAATTATGAAAATTGAGAATTAACGTTGCTCCAAGGAGGCAAGGGAAATGCGAAGCAGGGGAAGGGAAGCTTCTTTTCACTTACGCGCGGATGTTGACCCATTTCCTTTGGAAGTTCTTAAAGCGAAATCCGGAGAGCCGGCACGAAACGCGCATGCAAACTGGACTAATTAACCCCGCGTTACCCCGCGAGGGAGGATAAACATCCGCGGTGAAAACCCCGGAAAATTTCGGGGTTTAAGTTTAACCGAAGTCTAGAACTAACCGCGTCGGATTTTGGATCGTCGACCGCGCGTTTAAAACTATCCCCGATTGCGCAACGCGACGCTGCGAGGGATATGGAAACAAGCGGAGAGCCATGGGGATGGTATTCGAGGACTCCTGGAAATGACTGGAGCGATTGACTTATCGGGGCGGATTAGTCGTCGCTTATGTAATTCCGTCCTTATTCCGCGGCCGGCGAAGGGATGGCACCCTCTCCCTCTCCGGTTTTTCTCCCATTCGTCTTGCGTCTTACCTTAGCCCAGCATCCCCACAAGCATACGCACGGGGGTGGGTACTTTACGTGAGAACGACCGCGCATACATACGTAAGGTACACCCCGAGTACATTTATATAATCCGTGCATGTACGAATATATATACGTGTGTATGAGCAAGTATATACAGGGGTACGGCGCTGGAATGGGGTGACGAGGGGGCGAGGCAGAAAGAGAGGGAATGAGCGGGTGGAAAAAGGGCGAAAAGGAGAGCCAGAGAGAGAGGGGCGTCGCTGGCGGGGGTGGCGTTGCGGCGCAGGGAGAAGGGAGGAAGACCGAGGACGAGCGGAGGCTGCGGGGTGGGCAGGGGAGCTAAGACGCCCGGCTCCCAAGTAATTATAAAATGCAATCAATACTTTACATATTTTTCACGCAGCGCCAAGGGTGAGTTCCCGGGATCGACTCTGCCACCCTCGCCCTTACGCGCCGGTATTCTCTCCCTCGAGTGGGGCCGAATGACTTCGAAAAATGGCCGCCATATTGGATCGAGATTAAACTGTCTTTCCTACCCTTAAGATCCTTACACGTCCCTAATAAACATTATATCCGACTGATGAACTATTGGAACGAGTAAATAAAAATATCGATGGAGGACAATTAGTACTTCTCCTTTTATTTTTATCTTTCTTCACGGAAATTCATTTCATGGTATTGCGCTCTTGGAAGACGCGTGATGTGGAAAGTTACAGCAGGGCGGGGTGGGCGCGAATTATTAATTAATAATTGTCGCCGAGGTAGGGAGAGGGTTGATAATTATTCCTAGGTTTGTTGGGACTGGGTTGTTCATTGCTCACGGGGTTTGACGGCATGCTGCTGGGGAGGTTTTAAAATGGCTCGTCACCAAGGAGGCGTCTTTCGGTTTGTAACGAGTAATTATGAAGAGTCGATCGATACTTAGCATATTTTTCAAGCGAGGGGTGAACTCGTCGCTGCGTCTCTCTCTCTCTTTCCCCCTCTTCCTCTGCTCGCAGCATCCGTGTAGCAACCAAGGAGAAAACGACAAAAATTGAAAACCCACGGAATTGAATAATTATCCTTGTCAGAGGGTAGTTTTGAGGTTATCCTCGAGAGGTTTTAAAAATGTCGGGATGAATCTCTTTCCTTTGGTCGGGTGAATTTTTAAGAATGGATTGTTATGGAGGAAATTCGGGGGAGAAGTGCAAGGGTGGCAATTTTTTGAGGGCTGAAGGCCCTTTAAAAAGTGGCTGACGAGGACGGGAAAGGGCGTTCTCTGGCCCGTAACGAGTAATTATGAAGGGCAGATCGATACTTAGGAGATTTTTCACGCGGAGGGTGAGTTCGTCGCGACGTCGCCCGCGAGCTGCGCACCCTCCACTTGATCTAACACACGTGGCCTCCTACAGGGTGTTTCAGGATTTAGAGGGAATGCCCCGTGCATACCGGATGCCCTCGGAGCTTACCTCGCGATTTTCGGCGACTTCGATTAGCATGAAATCCCTCTTAAGGTTCGAAAACGCGAGATCATTCGGGACGAACTGTCGCGCCATCCATCGCCTTCCATCACTTATTCACTTTAATTATTTTCACCCCAATCCGGTCGAAAAAAGAATATCCCAGAATTTTTGGGAACGTCCCTCGTCTCGTTTCTGATTTTTCTACGGGAAAACGGATCATCCGCGGATTACAGGAAGTGGTTGAAAAAAGAAGAAGAGACGTCCGTTTCCACCCCCTCGCGTTGCTCGAAGCATTGGATGCCGGACAGTGTCCGAGGTCTCCTTTTTATTTCTTTCCGGTCCGCCTTTTTGTTTCCCCGCTTCTCGCCTTTTTATCTCTTCGCTTTCCACCCTTCGTCCCCTGGAGAGCCATCGGGGATTTTATCCGAGTCGGTGGTGCGATGATCAGGCGACAAATGTGGCACAACAGCTGACCGACCCTGACCTACCCCCGAAATTAATTCTTCGGGCGACCTAACCTCACTTTTCGAAAGTTTAGGACACACTACCAAGTTTGACCCTTAGTCGTCGATTTACTGCCGGGAAAGAAAATGTCCTTAGGCAGTAATGAATTTGTTGGTGGATATAATTAGAGGAATTATGAATGATTCGGACAATTATTGTTTTTTTCCTTTATGGTGGAAAGTGGAGGAAACGCTTTCCCAGGGCGAGGGGCTCTCATTAATAATGTAAACTCTCGTTCGCCGGCCACCGGATTCACTGCCGGACGGTGTCCGAGCTTTTCCCTTTATTTCCTCAACTTCCACCCTTGCGCCTCACTTTTTACCCCGTGTCGAGCCAAATGGGATTACCTCACCCGGCACGGGGCGATTTCCTGCAAAGTGGTTGCGGAGCATCGTTTACCCCCGTAAATCGGACTCGAAATCGGCCGAAAAATTGTTTTCCGTAAACACTGTTTTCCACGTCCCTTTTAATCGGCTCCTCGATTAATATCCCCCGAGAGACGTCACTTCGGTAATTAGAATAATAAATAAAAATCGACTTGTCGACGGGTCGATTTCGCAAGAGAATTAAGGTCTATTTCGATGGATAGCCTCGTCCACCAAGGGGGTGAAAATTCAAAGTGGATCGGTCCGGCACCCCATCAAAGTCGATCGGAAGGGCGTCGACCAATCGGGGTGAGTTCTATTCGGACAATGGGGTTTCGTTTTCTTATACGGATCTCTTTGATTAATGGGTGCCTCCCACCGCGATCCAAGGATCCAAACACCCTCCCCGGTCTAAAGACCGAGAAAATGCCCCCATAACCCAGGAAGGGATACGAGTTCAAAGCCCACCGACTTCGGCATATAAACGAGCTCTAACCAAATTGCCAAAACTTAATTAATACTCGAAATTCACGATAACAACTCAATTGATATTCCAAATCCTACGGGGAGGTGGCAACCGGTACGTGGTGCAACGAAAAGAGACGTACGGAAGAATCCCCCCGAAAATTTTGAATTAATTAGGGAGTTTTAATTGGACATGATAAAATGCGTAATTAGGGTGGGATGAAAAATGGAGACGGGGGTCTGGAAAAGTCGCCGCCCGAAGTCGAGTCTTGGGAGTCCTAAGACGGGGTTCGGACCCCCCGGGGACCCTCGACACCCCCGATGGACTCCCCCGCGACAATGGAGTCCATGGTCGTCCAGTAGTTCCGCACACGCATCCTTTGATTAATGGGTGATCGCCCCCCCCCTCGACTCGAAGGATCCACCCCGGCCGAGAAAGTAAGTAGGGAGTGAGCGACGTTCAAGGGTTGCGGGGGTGTGTGGGTGGAGCGCGCTCGCGGCCGAGAAGGAGCGAGCGAGAGGGCGCTCTAGGGGGTGCCGGGAGTGCGAGAGAGAGGGAGCGAGCTAGCGAGTAGGTAAAGTGGAAGGGTGGGCGCCGCTGGTGGCACGGGGGTGGAGGACGGCCAGATTTTAACGATTCCTCTGCCGCGGAGTCTTAAGAGAAAGAATGGCGGGGATGGGGCGAAATGAGTGGGGAGAGTCGCGGGGCGCGATGGGGTGGCCGGGTGGCGGCGGGGCCGGGGCGCGGAGGGAGAGGGAGGCGAAATGAAGAAATTCTATCTACATTTCCAACCCTTCATGCAGCGTCTTACCCCCTTGCTCGTGCGCCCCCGCCCGGCCTGCCCCAACCCCGATCCGCCCCTTCTTCGCAACCCCCTTCTTTTCTCTTTCTTCTGCCTCTCTTCTTCTGCTTCGTTCCTCCTCGCCTCCGGCCCCGCCACCCCGGCCGGGCCCGCCGCCCGCGCAACCACCCTTCTGAGACAATACCACCCCCGTCCCCCCGCTCTCAACCAGCATCACCACCGACGCCGCCACCCGCACACACCACTCTCCGCGACGACTCCGACGCGACTCGACGCGACTCCGACGACGCTGCGAGAACCGCCGGCCACCCGACGCCCACCGGCGTCTCGAACCTCTCGGCCCCTGCGCCACTTCTTTCCCTTTTCTTAAATACAAAAGCGAAAATTTTGCTTATTAGAATATTTCCAGGGGCCCTCGGCACCGCACTCGACGCCGCGACGCCCGAGACGCGAGGCCGCACCGGCGGCCATTACTTTGATTGCGTGCCCCGCCGAGTATTGTTTATTATCTCGAGACTCTGGATGTAGAATAAGTTGCATTCGATAATCGGAGGATCCGTGGGTAGATTATGGGAATCGGGGGGGGGTGGGTCCACCCCTTCTCAAGTGACGAGGTGGGGACTGGAATTAATTAAAGATTTAAGTTCCGTATTTTGTCTCATGGCGTTTATATCCTGTCATACGTGCCTCGCTGAGAATTATCTCCTATTCTTGATTAATAATTAATTGGGTGGTGTGATTATTAGGGGTAATTTTTTTAGATCGAGATTGAGGGGGATGAAGGAGGAGGTGAGGTACGGTCGATTATGGGACACGGGGCACCATGCCATCTGTGCGATTGGACGGTAATAATAGTATGGGCTTAATGAACGTATAATTAACGTCTGGAATTAGGAGTCCATGTAGAGTGCATCATGTGCTCACTTTTCGACGATGCGCCGCCATTACTATGATTGCGTGCCCAGGGCAATGGTCATTACGGTTCGTTCCGAATGCAGCCAATGACGGTAACGGACATGGGAACATGTAACATTTTAAGGGGGACGGGAGCATGTCGAACGAATCCTGGAAGACTTAGAAAATGGATGGCAAATGGGATCTTAAACATCTAAACATTTTTTAATAATTCTCTGATAACGTCATTCCGTCCTTATTCTTACGCGAGGGAAATCTTTTTCGAAGCTGTTGCACGATTTACCTTTGTAACTTCTTGTCATTTTTATTTTTCTAATTGTTTTTTAGTCATTAATGATCGTCAGACGTTTTAGGAAAAATCGCCATACGCAAAAAGCAGAAAGAAATGCCCCCGGAGAGGAGATTCTTTCGTTATACCGCTTTTAAGAGGAAATCGTGTAGAGTAGGATACTACGCGAAGAGGGTGTAGGGGTTGTAAGCATCCTTCAGTGATTCACCCCTGTCCAAGGGGTGGGTCGTGCGGTTTCATCGATCTTCGATCCCTCTTCCCCTCGGGCTAAATATTCTAAGTCATAACTTTTAAGGGGACTGTCTTCCGCAATAATCTCACCCTTTAATTCGGCTACCGCCATCCCTCATTACCGTACTTTTCCGTAAAACGACGCGAAACAAAAAGCCTCCGGAATTAAAATTGCGACGTTAATTCGACGTCGAAAATCCCTCCCGAGGAATTGCCGCCCAACGATTCCGGGGAAGATCTAAGCTGTAAGAAAAGGATTACAAAATCAGACGAGAGAGAGGGATGAAACGATAATTCTTATCTTGCGTCGCGCGACGGCGTGGGTGTGTGTGTGTTTTTTCCCCATTCGCGGATAATCTGGCAGCCTCTTTCGCGACGGTCTGGTAAAACTTCGGGAGGTTCTAAGAAACGGAATGAGCAGGGCAGAAGGGAGTGCCGAGGAAGACGGGGAGGGAGAGGAGAGACTGAGAAGACAGGGCGGCGGGGGTGTACTGCAACAAACAATGGAAAGATGGTCTTGGCAGACAATAGCTAGTGTGGAACAAACACATCTTACCGCTTCGCCGCTCTCCACCTACAGTCGATCCAACTCCTCGTCACCGCACCCTTTCGTCCCGGGCTCTATCGGCACTTCCACATATTTACCTAGTGACATGTCTCCGAACCCTGGAAACGTCCCTAAGGGGAGTATCTTTTAACGCCGTTAACCCTAAAACAGCCTCCAAGAGACGTGAAAGTTACCCTGAGTACCTAGAAAATTAATTATAATCTTTCGAAAATTCCTTAGTCCTCAGGAAAATTATTTGAAGGTATATTATTACAATATATTAATACACATCGGGGCGACAATTGTATTTTTCGAGATCATAAGGTGGTGAGAGTTTGTAGGAAATTTTCAGTGAACACGATTCTCGGTCTTCCCTCCTCGTTATCTGGCCCTATCGGGACCTACATAGGGACCTCCTCATTTTAGCTGGTGACATGTCTGAAAAGCTTCGACTGCGGAACTATTCCGAAGTTTGCCCTAACGCCGCGAACTCGGGAAGTGCGAACTGTCATCGGGACTGAGGGTAAGCGTTAAATGGGATAGGACAAGTGAGAAGATCTTTACGGTCAAGGTTTGGCACACACGATACAGAAAAATGAGTAAAAATCTCTACGAAGTGCCAACGGTCCGAGGATAAAAATCGAAAAAGGTCGATCGTCGTCATCGAAAAGTCAATCAGGAGGGAACTAAACTGGCGATCCAGACTGGGCATAAAATCACACACGGCAGAGTCGAGACAGAAGTGGCTCGACTAAGTCTCCTAATTTCCCTCCCTCGCCCGGAATCGCGAGGGAACTTCCCTCGGGACCCGCGTTTCCACCGAGAGGGAAAGGGTTAGCGATTTAGGCGTAACAGATTATCCCCCCGGCAGGCCCCAGCAATCTCCATAAAATCGAAAGTAAATTAAAAAAAAAAAAGAAATCAAAACAAACCACTTGGCGACAAATCACCCTCCAAAAATCAACCCTTTGAATTTCAAGATGTCGGAGATTCGGGCGTTAAGAAGGGACTCGCCATCCGGACCCCATCCCGGAGGGTGCAGCGTCCTCTCCGGTCCAGGGTGCCATTTTCGATGTTCCTTCCGCGATACCACCCGGGGAGGGGGGTACGTAGGACGAAATGAGGGTTCCGAGTTTTTGCCGGCGATCAATAAAAGTCTCTGTGCCCTCCTCTCATACTTGTCGTATAACGAAGTAGGCTCGGCAGAGGCGCAAGGGGTTTGGGTTTCGGGTGCGTGGCCCGGTGCGTGCATTAATTCCACCTCCTCCTTTCCGCCGAGAGCGCCACCCACCGCCGAGCAGCGCCCGCCACCCCTTCCCACCCACCCACCCCCCACCGGGCGCCCTCGTTTCCTCTCCGCATCTTGCCTCGACTCATCAACGCCGGGCAAGAGTGGGCGCCGGGGGCCTACGGAGATCCGCGGGGTTCAGGAGTTTCGGCCCGGGGGATGTCGGGGGTGGTTGGGGGTGCGAGCGAGAGGGAGGGTGGGAGACCCCCACCTAGGCGGGAGGGGTCGAGGGGGAGAGCCGGAGAACGTGTTTTAAGAAAACGTGACGCTCCTTCCGTGTCTTTCCGTCCTTTCTACGCAACCCCTATCCAGCCTCCACCCTTATCGGCGTCTCTCTCGCGCCCGCGCGGCGTGCATCTCGGCGTCTCTCTCTCTCGGCGCCCTCGCTCGGTCTCCCTTTATGCACGGAGGTACGTCGCTCCCTTCGTTTGCGCCCCCTCTCTCTCTCTCTCTCTTTCCACCCCCGTCTCTCTTTCTCTCCCTCTGTCTCGCTTTACTTATGTAGGCGGGCATGTACCCACGTCTACTCGCACATCCTCCCGCGATCCATAATTATCGCGAACGCTCGCTGGTCGTTGCCAACTTTCTTTCCGGAGTTGCCCCGCACACGCAACTCCTTCGAACGCCATGGCAACCTTTCTACGTACGCGCCGGGGCAGCGATGCGTGATTCGCTCCTGCAGAGGGTGGCGAGGGCGATGATGAAAGCGCCCGCGACTGATTTGGGTCTTTGGTCCAAGGGTGCCGGTCTCATGACCCCTGACCCGATGACTGAGTCCGGGGTGTGAGGCTTCGGAAGGGGCGCTACCCCTTTCCGCGACGTCGCACCCTCTGGAGACCTGGAAACCTGCTCGTAGATAGCCCGATATCACTCTCCGTTTTACTCATCCTAATTAAAAAATGTTTAAAGAAAGACACCGCTTCGACTTCTAACTCGACGGGACTTTTAAGAAATGGTTCATCTGGTCGGATGGAATTTAGTCGGGTTACGAAAGCATTTTCTGTCATGTATGAGTTGGTTGTAGAGTCTCGCGCCAAGTACATTTAGATGATCTGGGTTTTTTCCTACGCGGAGTTTTTTGGAATGCTCAGAAGAGGACCGTCACTGTGTTCGAGGAGGATCCCACGATTGAGGGGATCTCTTTCGCTCTGCTCGTGTGTGTACCAATTTAAAGGGAACACGGGCAGAGGAGCCGGGAATAAGGATGTGCGAAAATGATGCATGTTCCCTTTCTGCGGCCAGTAATTGCTCGGACACGCCGGACCGGGCTCGCCTCCACCTTTATACGCGGCCCCGTGGACCGCGGGCGGATGCTGCGATCTGATTTCATTTTATTTCTTCGTGTATCCTTCCCCTTTGCCCCTCTTTCTACCTCGCGGCACAGTTTGCTGCACAGTTTGCTGCGCCACGACACGCCGCCGAGGAATCCTCCTCGAGAGAGGCAGAGAGAGAGAGAGAGAGAAGGAGAGAGAGAGAGAACCCACGAGTGCTCTCGCGAGGGGGAAGCGATTTAGCTGGGAGACGATGCACCGAGATTTTGGATTCGCCGCCGCAATAATGGACACATACCATCGCAAGAAATCTTTATTCATTTTCTACATCCTTAAGCACAATTTACATTTAATTCCCCATCCCATGAAGACCGCAACAAGGGTCCAAGTCCTCGCTCCAATAAATATCGATCTCCACTCCCTTGAGCGTCAACTTGACATTTTTTTTTTCCTTGCACAACAACAAATCCAGATATATTTTCAAGATACAAGGGGCCATAATATTGGACACATCCCAAGATACAAAATCTTTATTAATATTTTACATCCTCAATCGCGATACATTAATTCCTCGTGCCCTGGAGACCGCCCCAAGAGTCCAAGTCTTTGCTTCAATAAATATCGATCTCCACTCCCTTGAGCGTCAACTTGACATTTTTTTTTCTTGCACCACAACAAATCCAGAGATATTTTCAAGATACAAGGGGCCATAATAATGGACACATCCCAAGATACAAAATCTTTATTAATATTTTACATTCTCAATCGCGATACATTTATTTTCTCGTGTCCTGGAGACCGCCCCAAGAGACCAAGTCCTTGTTCCAATAAATATCGATCTCCACTCCCTTGAGCGTCAACTTGACATTTTTTTTTCTTGCACCACGACAAATCCAAAGGTATTTTCAAGATACAAGGGGCCATAATAATGGACACATCCCAAGATACAAAATCTTTATTAATATTTTACATCCTCAATCGCGATACATTTATTTCCTCGTCTTCTGGAGACCGCCCTAAGACTCCGTCTCCTTGTATCGATAAATATCCAGCTCCACTTCCTCGCGCGCCAACCTGAAATGTTCTTTTCTTGCATTAGAACGAATGCAGATATATTTTTAGGATACAAGGATAAATCAAACCCCGTCACGTCCCCGAGCGAAATGGGCTTTATTCGGAGCCGCTTGAACACAGCCACGAGTGGAAAGTCAGCGACTCGGTTAACGCCGGAGTCTCGCTCCCAGCTGATCCGCAGATAACCAATCCAGCTGGAGTTTTCTCCGGACTCGGGACTGTGTGCCGCGTATATAAATAGTACATAAATAGTGGACCTTTCCCTCGCCCCTCGCCTCGTTGCGCTCCGTTTCTCCGGAGACTCAATCGTCATTGGCCGATCGAGAGCGGATCGTCTGCTCTCTCTCGCGACTCCTCGGTCGCACAGTCGACCCGCGCAGTCGGCCGCCATCTTGGTATCGCCTCTCGATCTCGAGTCGACCATTCGTATAATCGATTCTGCTCGCGAGAATCGATTCCACCTTGTCAGTCGGTCGCGCGAGATCGGCAATCCGCAACGGTCCAAGGCGCTCGTGCATACGAGCCCTTTACAGAAAAATCCGCCATCTTTTTTTCCTTCCCTCCGGAATTTTCTGTATAACGAGAATGCCGAAGATTTACTCAATTCCTGACGTCACATGAGACAGAATCCCTGTGAAAATAATTTCCTGTAAAATCGGAAGATAATTCATTTCAATTTGTTTTCCATTACGCTCCTACACCTGGAAGGAAAAACATTTATGTAGGATTACAAGACGCCAAGTACATGAGTTTCTAGGTTACGTGAAGTTGGATAGAATGATGTGGAATTTTCTGACTCTTTTTTTTTTGGTTAAGGTGAAGTTGATGCAGGGTAATCGAACAATTGTTCCGTTTTAGGTACGCTTTGCGAGTCGCGTGGGAAGCGGCCTTTGTCTAGAGATATAAAAAGTTAGCGAAAGGGGATTATCTGGCGATATTGAACGTTTTGGGGACACGTGAGGGGACGGGAAATAATGCCGGAAGCGGCCGGTGATCCGGAGTGTTTGACTAATTATTAAGAAAACGGTCCAAATCGGGTGGTGGGGTACTAAATCGGTTTACCTGTCGAGAGGCGGACTGGATCCGAGTCACGTTGTACACGGCATGGTGCAGCTATCTCGGCTTATCCCCAAGGAATTATCGAAATAATCCCCTGAAGAGTTTGCCAACCTTTCTGGAAGTCTGCGTGGGCGCCCACCTGGATTCGGAGAAATTTTTAGAACGACAGAGAACACGAGTCGCTAAAGATAGACTCTGAGCAACCACTGAGAAAATTGAGGAACGGTCCCCGAAAACGTCCGATTGCTCAGAAAAATTGTGAAAAAATACCAGACGTACTATCTCGAAGATAGAAAAAGAAGAGTCTCATGGAAGAGGTCGATCTCCTAGGGAAAGAGATGTAAACTATGATTGACCCCTGAAGACCTGGAGGGATCGATAATAGGGTCTCGAATTAATTATGGTAATCCGTGGAAGGTTTCTCACGCATCTCTCGAGTGTATCTCTCGATGCGAGATGAGTTCGATACGAGTGAGACGGATCGTCCAGTCGAGTAAGTGCGATCGACGGATATGTGAAGTCAATCCCTGGGATAGGTGAGAACAGGTCTGTAGGTACATTCGAATCGGTGTCGGTGATCGTATCATGGGGATGAAAACGAAGGCTGGGCCGATATCGAGGAGACGAGCCGTAGGAGGAAGATCGGGCCCTATGCGGTTCCCTTGTGGGGCATGTAGGGCTTTATACAGGCCCTACAAGGGACGCCTCGATCTTGCGGAACCCCATGGTGAATTAATTACCAGAGTCCACCGTGGGGGGTTGCGGCATCTCCTGGCCTTCGAGATCTCTCGTGCTGAATCACTTCTGGCCGGCATCCTTGCATTGTGCACTCGCCGTGCGTGCATCACTTATCGGCTTGTACTTTTTCAAGGGGCGCCATTTTGCGGCGGAGGCGCCTCGGAAGAATTGAAAATGAAAACCCCATAACCACTTCCCGGGGGGCCATTCACTCGGAAATCAGTGGTAACGATTTCCTTCTCTCAGAACCGATCGCCTTTCATTTCATACGATAAGTTATTTGATTTATTTTATATGTACAATTGGATAACAAGTGACGTTCGGCTTAAAAAATCTTGACAACGTCATTCGGTGATTTCCAATGATTTCCCATGATTTCCATCATTAAAATCCACTTTTTCGTGGGAATATGTCGAGGACTTCCATGCGCGTGACTGACATGCGATTAAAATTTCACGTTTATATTTATTAATTATTGCAATACCTTCTCTTTGATGAATTTTCAATATCTTTGGCCTAAACTAGCGGGAAAGATTGAAAGTCCGTAATTCGGCGAAGTCCCCCGAGGTTTTGCTCAACTTCCTCGCCAGGCCGGGGAGGTTTATGGACACGGAGAGGCCGCGTTACGAAAGTCGTTAATTTTTACATATTTTACCGGGAAGTCATCCGTGTTCGTACTTAACGACCGGTATGTCACCCGCGAATGAATCAGACCGTGAGATCTGGAATTTCAGGAAACGTAACAGCGGGAGCTAATTTTGCAAGCTCCGCCCCGCGTACACATTTAGTGTATAAAATAGCCTTTTTTCTTTTTCTCAAGATCCTTCCACTTAACGAGTCTCCCGGAAATCCATCTCGCACTCGCCGCGACAATTATTTCGACTCTTACATCACCTTCACGTGGAATCCGAAGCGTGAAATGACATCTCCAGCTCCCCTGGACTCGGTGGTACATTTTCATTTCTTTTTTTTCGCCCGATTTAACCTGCGAACATAATAATCCGCCATTTGGAAAAATGCCCAGCGTCCAGAAAATTGCCAGGTTTACATGGGAGGGTTTACGCCTCCCAGTGGTATACATTTAATCCGGGGTTACTTGGCCCGTAATTTAGAAAAATCGAATCCCCGCGATTAACCATCGGCGCTATCGGATCTACGACGCAGGGAATGCCGAAACGGGCATTTACGTAATCCGTCAATTTATCCTGGATACGTCTTATCGCTCGAACATGAGGACGAATCGAGGGTCGATTGGAGGGAGATCCGGGAAAGGGTTAACAGGAGCAATTAAGTGCATGCGAGTCGTTGTCATTCGTGATTCGTGACTCGCGACTCGTGACTCGGCCTGCCTCGTCCGTCTTAATTCCTTTCATTGAAACGACGCCCCTCATTACCGTGCGCTCGACAATTAGCTCCATTTCAGGCACGAAAATCAGTAAAACTCGCATAGGCACATTAAGGTCGGCAGGTATTAATTTTAAGTTGCCCCTTTTAAATTAAATAGGCGAGTATACATATATATAAACACGGTCGATCCGATAAGTCAGCCGGTACCAGACATTCGATCACGTGAAACAATGCCATCGGAAATGCCGTGCAATTGCCGCCCTAACGACATATTATTCTAACGTGATTCTGTTAAATCGATATCTCATAGTTCGATGGCTACTATGCCTAGGCATCTCCGGGCCAAGCCATCTTTTAAATCCTTCCATCAGTCCAATTGCGATCGCGCTCCATTCTCGTTGGTTGCACCTGCCGAGCGCGTTACAATCCGCCCTGGATACCAAAATGTATTCACCGACTTGCCAGCCGATTACACAACCCTAAAATCAACATCCAATCCCCAGTGCGAAGACGGTGGAACCGTGCTCCAGCCGAGGTCCAAGAAAAAAAAAAAAAAAACGGGGTGAGTCCTTTCAAAATCGCCCTTACCAAAATCCAGTCGAAATGCCAAAAAATTGCAACAATCTCCAGAATACAATTGCAGGTCGCCCTAAAAAATTCCGAATTATCCCGACCTTTTTTTGAAAAGGCGAAACTATCCCATATCCTGACCGGCAAAATTTCAAGATCCACCGCCCTAAAAAAAAAATAGAAAATTAAATCTGAGGAACGAAGATCATATCAAGGTCCCCTCTTTACAGACCCCTAAGCCATTTTCTCCCCAGATGTCCTGGTCTCCAGTCTGTAACAGAATTGAAAGAAAAAAAAAAAAAAAAGAGAAGAACTGTATAAACATGACGCAGAGTGCATCGCGATATTTCAAGAAATCAGGGAAAGAGCGCTCGCGCCGTCGGAAGAGCCGGGCCGGGCGTCGCGGCGTTGCCGCTCGCGTCCCGCCGCTTTCTTAATTATCATCTGTCTATCTCTCGGCATTAGAGAGCGCTTGGCGGGGGGTGGGTGGGTGGTGGGTGGGTGGGGACGGCGGCGCGACGGGGGAGGCGGCAATGGGGCGGAGGAGGAGGCGCGGAGGTGGCGGTGCGCGGAGTGGGAAGGGGAGACCGCGAGAGAGGCAGAGAGAGAGAGAGAGAGGTAGAGCGAGAGAGAGACCGAGAGAGGGGCCGCTTCTTACTCCGCCCAGCATCCAAGATGGCGTTGGCAGCGGCTCCCCTCGTCATTAAAATCAATAATTAAAAAATACATCCGTAGGCACCTTCGCTTTTCTAGCGCCTCCCCTGCCCTCCCCCTGGCCCCTGCCCGGCCCGCCCCACCCCCCCGCACGCGCGACACGCGGATGGGAACCACTGCGCCCCGCGGGGTGGAACGCCCCACGGCGGCCCGCTACACCGGAAACGACGCCGGGCCTCGCGGTTCCAACGGAAAGGTCCGTCTGCGTATTTCTTCCCTCCCCCCCCTCACTTTTTTCCCTCAATTCTTAACTTCTTCCTTTCTTCCTCGATGCTATATCGACGCTTCTACGAGAAGGGAAATCGGGGCCCTCTTCTGGTGATCCGATTGTTATCTCGTTTTGATGTGTCTTGTAAATGATTAAAAAAACACGACGATGATATTTCACGCTGAATTTATTTTCTTTTTAATCTTTCTTTTTAGTTTGTACTCGTTATCTCGCTTTGCATTGACTTGTAATGATAGAAGAAAACATGACGAAAGTGACTTTTTGACGGTGCAATTATTAACGTGGTATTTTTATTTTTATTGTTTTATTTAGCCAAGACTCGGAATTTTAGTGACAATATTTTATGATATATTTAGGGGACTGGGATTGTTGTCGGGGGTTGTCGGGGTTAATATTGTGGTTAAAACTGGGGATATTGGGGGAGAGTACTGCAGATTCGTCATAAGATAGAGCTCAATGTTATCGTGTTATGCGGATTCGAGATGAGGTTAGGTCATCGGATTTTTCGGGCGCTGTTTTGGACGCTCGCTACTTAGATAAGCTGCTTAATCTTGATCTAGTTCGGCTGATTTATTACGGGGAACAATGAATGACTGTAGAGCTGTTAAATAAGCGAGAGCTTAAGCGGCCAGATTTTCGAGAATAGCCCCATGTGTCCGTAGTCTGTCTTTTCTGCTCAAGAAACAATGGCGGCTACCTATGTGACTCACCCTTTGGCTTCGTTTCCTAATCCTGAGATATTTACCCGCTCTGTAAATGCTACTGATAATCCTTCCCCCTGATCTACCGAGTATCGCCTTTTGTCAAAACGAGACCCCTTTGCGATCATTGCCACGGTAAAATTAAAATAAACAACCAGCGGTTTGTAAAGCCCGGGATGAAATATGTGAGTAAACAACGGAAATGAATAGTTATTTCTCGGCGAGAAGGAAATTAATCTGCTGTTCTTAATTGCTATGGTTAAATTCCTTAGAAGGACACTCTTCGAATAATTATTTAAATTGGAGAATTATTAATCGCACTTGCGAATATGACTCGGTAGTGACGTAGCCAAGCAATTGTCGCAAAGGGAGGCGAACAATAGTCTACCTGTCCGTTTCCTTCGTCATCCTTTATGGGCAGGAATCAATGACACATAATGTGCAGACTAACAGTAAATTGTATTAGCTACGAGCGAAAATAATCCCCAAACTTCGGAACGTCCCATAAACGAATTCTCCCTTTAACTGCGAGTTCCCATAAATACTAGAAATCCAAAATGGCCGCCGCCTTTCGTCCGAACATCTCCCGGCTTGGAATAAATATCTCGAGTCCGTCGCGTCCATATTCTAGTTTTCCGTGATTGTCAAAAATTTCTGCAAATCATATGGTGTGGAACTTCCACCCCTTTCGGTATCCGTGGAAGTTGGGGTCGTCACCTACGTGAATCACCGTCCATTACCGAGTCGTAGACAGGTAACATTAGGATGACACGAACACAGGTAACGAACCTTTCCTGAAAAGCGGCACGTATCCGCTTCAGGAGGAATAAAGAAAGGTCCTTTCCAGGATAATCCCCGGCGTGAGGAGGTCACAAAAGTGTAATACTTCCTCGGTGGAACAACATATTTCCATTATTTTGGGTAATTAAGCGCGTTTTCCTGCTCGAAGTTGACGGTGAAATTCGGGGGAATCAGGTAAATGTGGAAATCGAAGAGAGGCAGGTAAATAAGGTAAACCTGGAAAATTAGCCGCAGAAGGCGGTCAAGACGCGTCCTTTACGACCATTGTCGAGGCACCCCTGAACTGTTGTCCTATGGGGATGGTCAGGTGAGTCGTTGGGGGTTGTTGGGGGTCGGTCGAAGGTAGTAAAGCGGTGGAGGTTACGGACGCACACGAGGACGATATTCGGGGGAGGCCAACGGTACAGGTGCCGGGCAGGTGTAACACCCTGGAAGGTTCCTCAGGATTTAGGATAGTCCCGTACCAAGGTCGCTCCGCAGGGGGAGGGGAATAAAAGTGGCTCGCTTTAGCACACCCCGAGTTGTAAAATTGAATCCTGTGGGAATACGGCATTTGGTTTATGGCCACTTATCGGAGAGGAAGTCGCCGTCGCGTTCCTAGGGACTAATTGCCCGGCTGATTTCGGCCCGACTCGAAATGCGTTCTTCCCATAACTCGAATATCAATAATTCATACGCACCCCCTAGAGAAGGAGGGTGTTACCCGTACCCTCCTCGCATTTGCATAAAATCCAATTCCTACTTGTAATTCCTGCCAGTAATTATTTTCTTAAGTCCCGACTTCACCTCCTTCACCTGCAAGATTTCCGGCCACAAGGTGATCGACATTCCCGCCTATCAACGGAGAAGATTCGAGCCTGAACACTTACCCGCGGGAATTAAAATCCGCGGATGAAATCACCATCCGTCCTCTGAAACATTTCTTATCAATCTCCTCGCTCTCGTCCAACGATAACCCGCCGACCTTGCCCAATATTTCTCTTTTTCTCTCTAAATTCAACCTTAACCGCACAAAATACAGGATTTTTTACGAAGCGCCACTATAGCGTCCCCCTTCATTCCCATTTATTCAAAGCGACAAATGAATATCCTATTCATATCAGACATTACCACTCCGCGGTGTAGTTAAAGGGTTAATGTCGAACGTGACTCGTTACCGAATCTCATTGTTTATCATATGCAATGAATCGGTTCTCAAAGAAGGAAATCGTTTTCACTGGTTTTCAAGTGAATAGCCCCTCGTTAAACCTGCATGTAAAATATCCGCTAAAGCGAGGCAAGGTGTACGGAAGGTGCAAGGGACCTCCGCCCTGGGACGAGGGGGCAGGCAGAGAATCAGGACACTCGTGGCACGGCGTGGTCCTGGGGTCCTGGGGGTCCTGGAGGTCTCCAGGGTCGGTCACTCGGGGGGTCGGGCCATCGCTCGGGTCCCGGTAGCAAAAAGGGAGGTGGTGGACGTCTTCGGGCTCGTAGGAGGGCGGCTTGCGGCGGGCAGGGAGGGGGCCGCGCACCGGTGGGCTGGTACCCCCCGCGTGGAGGTGGCCAAGGAGGTGGGACTCCTGCCTCTTCCTCCGCGCTTCCAGTGGCAAAGTACGAAGAGGCAGTCACTACGCGACCGCTCCGTGAGCAAGGCGCAACACCGACCGTTTCACACCGCTCGCCAGCCGGCCTGAGAGGAGGCGCGCGCCCAGTTTCACCGCTCGGTCGCGGCCCGGAAAATGTGACACGCCGCGCGACGGAGAGAGAGGGTACCATCCAGGGGAGCGCAGGAGCGAGGGAGAGAGGAGGACCGAGAGAGGACGCGCGGTTAAGAGTTCCTAAGATCGGTGCTGGTGCAGGTGCCGCCGGAAGGGTCGCTGGAACGTCCAGGGAGAGGTCGGGCTCGGGTGGAGATTGGTGCGGATCGGGGTTTGGTGAAGGTGTTCGGGGAGGTTAGGAACCCTAAGGAAGAAAGGAGCAGAAAGGGTCCACGGAGCCTGGTACCGCAGGCTCAGGAGCACCGGTAACGCCGAACCAGGACGAAGAGGACGGGGAAAACCTGGCTTTTGGTGTTGGAGGACTTGGAAAAACGTACCCAATCCTCTGGAGGAGGTTAGGACCCACTCGTTTCCTGGAGACGTCGGAACGGCGCCGCCTGGTGCACGTGGTACCCCGGATGTGAGACGCGGAGGAAGAGGGTTCGGGTTATCTCGCATTCCTGGTACCATGGTGATCTCGATCTGCAGGGGGTGTCGGCGGCGTCTCTCGCTTTCTTAAATCGAGGGGCGGTTTATATCACATCCAGAAGTGGAAGCCTGCCGTGGGGGATATTACATGCCGAGGAACCCTTTTTCAGCCTGAAGAAAGGAGAGAATTTAATTAATTGGGAAAAGGAAGTGAAGAAATAATCCCCCGAGAGGGTAACGCGGAAGTCTTGGAGGAAGGAAAAAGGCTCCGTGGTCTCCTCGGGATTTTTCGCCGACCAATCGGAGGCGGTCGATGAATTTCCGTTGGGCCGCCCGAGCGATCCACTGGAAATTCGGCCACGCGGAGAGCCCCTCGAGGAAGCGTTGGTCGAGTCCGCCGACGGAAGCGGTCCCCATTGGTCGATCTGACGGAAGAGGCCTCCCCATTGGCCCGGGACCTCCGGTCACGTGGCTCGAGCGGAAACCCCGGGATGTGTGCAGTGTGCCAAAGTGAGCCAATCGCGGATGGTTTTAGCGGCTTCTAATTGGAGGAACCGAGCAGCGCCCGGAAGGACCCAGCGGAAGCGGCGCGGGGTCTTCGCACTTACGACTTCCAAGGGGCCGAACTACGCCGGGAACTGGATCGAAATTGCTCGGAGGATCTCGGAATGTAGGTAACGAAATTTACAACCAATTTTCGAGTTTACCATTTAACGTACAAACCTCGGGAAATAGTCATTGACTTCGCCGACGGGTCTCCGAACCGATCCACCGAGTCTTCCTCTGAGAATATTTTAACGCGACCCAAATAAGCGAATAATTAAAGTATTCCGGTGATACCTGCTTAATAATTATTTTCATTCATGGAGAGGGATTTTGTTTTATTTTTTTTCAAAGCCCTACCTCCAAATTCCGGAATTCCGTAGTTTCGTATTTTCGGATTATCGTGCAGATCTCGTTGCGGAGGTACTTTACTCTCGCCGTTTTTACTGCGTATCCTGGCCGGCCCAAAAGAAGATTATGCAGATCCTCGGAATGCTCCGAAGGACTCTCGTCCTTTCGACGCGTGGCTTGCGGTAAATTCTTCGAGGGAACGCATTTCGGGGGTCTTAGGTCCGTGTCTAAGACAGGTACTCTGGCCATTCACGGGCCTTCCTCGTGCATCCGAGGACCGTTTCCTTTCCGGCGCCGCTTTTCCGCGTATTTCTGCCCGCTGAAAAGAATCGTCGAGTGTCGGACGGACTCTCGGCGGAAAGGCCCTTTGAGCCCGGCCGATTGTTACGGAAGAATCCTCAAAACGATCTCCGAATTCTGGCCGGCGTAGGTTACATCCCCATTGGTCCTCCCTCACGTTTTCCTACATCCAAATTCTTTTTCCAACCAACATTCCGCCATTTCCAACCACCGTCACCTCCCGATATTAACTTCAGACCTAACCTCACACCTCTGATTATTTCCACGAATTAAAATCCCATCCCGCGTTCTGAAATAATACAAGCCGTACAAAACCATTAAATCAGTAACCTTGCGTCTTTCCGCTTCCCCTTTCCTGGTTACAACTACCATTGACATTTCTCTCGCCCCGAAATCGCGAATTCGAAAATCAGTCAAAATCATGAAGTCGTCGAAAATCTGATAAAGTAAAAAAATCTAATAAATCCAAAGCTGCATAACCGGAATTCCGACTTATCCCCTTGTAAGTCATGGCGCGCGCGGGATCCGCATCCGTTTCCGCGTCTCTTGGCGCGGCTTCCGGGCCGGTGGACGCATGCGCGTGGGGGTCGGCGGACCTCGTGCGCGGCCGAGCACGCCGTACCACCCCCCGCAAGGGGGGAGCAGGGAGGGGAGTTTCGGCCCGCGGGGGTGGCCGCGGCCGGCGGGATAGGGGTTGCTCTTGAAAGCGGAGGAAGGGTAGTTCGCGGTCCGCGGCGACGTCGGTCGCGGGCGACGGGACGCTCCGCGCGCGCGGTCGGGGTGGTGGGGGGTGGCGGGGTGCGCGCGCGCGCCCGCCCGAGGGAGGGGGTCCTGGGAGGGGCGCCTAAGTCCGCGGCGCATTCACTCACCGGCCGTCGCCGACGCCGCTGCGCCACGCATGCAACCCACCGACACGGTCAGTTCACATCCGTGCCCGACGCGCGACCCCCACGGCGGGGTGAGAGAGGGCCTCGGGGGGGTTCGGGCGCGTTCGGCCAATCCCGCGGGGGTTCGTCGCGGTTCACGTGCGCCGAGGGGGGCAGTGCCGATTCAGTGACCGCGAGGTGCCCGGACCGGCAGGGTGTCCTGGGAGCTCGTGAGGAGGTCTATGAGCGAGGGAGATCTTTAGTCGGATTTCTCGATCGACGGTCGGGGGGATTTTAGAAACTATTTGTGGCAAGGGTTAGCTGATGGTAATTTGAAATTGGAAAAAAATTGGTATATACATATATATATGTATATGTATATGTATATATTCCCGATTTGTTGTGGTGCCTTGTGTGGAACTCGCAGCGCGCTTCTCTCACGTGCGACGTGCGGAGCGAAGGGGTGGAGGAGGGTGGAGGATTCAGTGACTTCGAAGCGACTTCGAAGGGACTTCCTGGTGCACCACTGACCCAGGATCGCACTTTTAACTCCTGTAAGCTGTCTTGATGCGTTTTTTTGGGAAACCTCAGGGGGGTTAGGATGGGAATGGAGGGGGACAGGTATATCGGGAGGGACCTTCGTGGGATGGTTTTCAGGGGTTTTTGGGAATCCATGAAATTATCCTCTCGATACTCCCAAGATACGGCGGAATCGATTCGCGTCTGTCCGCGGTTAACGGCGAACTGTCATGGTACATAATGTAAACACTGGTCGGACAAGAAACACTTGTTGTTCCACGATGGATTCGGGAAAGGTTACCGACCCGCGCCGTTTTCAAACTTCGGATAACGCGATGTTAATTTAACGGACGCGGGGCAGTCGATGGGAATCGAGGGTGTCCATGATTTAGATCCTGGAAAAGGCTATGGCGATGTGCTAAGGGGGAGCCGCGGAAAAGTTTAGGCACGCGCCGCGGGTGACAGCGGCTCCCGCGATCAGCTGATTTTGACAGCTCGGCCCGCGCGCGCCCGCCTGGCCCACGCGCCTTTCCTGATAAGATTTTTACCATCCTTGGAGGAGTTACCTTCGCCCCGAGAAAACATTATTCTTTCTAATTCTTCCCCATTTCACAATTAAATATTTTGTCAATTTTGAATTCTATTTTCTTTAGTACAAAATTTTACTGATAATGTTCGGTGGAATCGTTATTTTTATAAGGATCAGGAATTATTATAAGACAGTTGGGGGTCGTTATCTATGATCACGATATCGAGGAAAGAAAGAAGGAGACGAACGGAACGCGAAATCGAGTGGGAATTCGGACTCTAGATACGACTGTGTTTGGCAACAATGCCCCTGGAATTACAGGGGGAATTATACAGTAACGTGGCGCAATTTTCCCGAGTGTAGGTAAAAGCAATGTGTTTCGTGTTTACCGCATAAACAGAAAAATGATTACCTAGGCGGGCAAATTAAAAGAAATGGCAAACGCGCCGGTAAATACTGGTGTAATTTCCATTTGTTTGTCAATCCGGGCAATCGCTTGACAGTCCCCGGCCGATCGGGCCAATTTTAATTAATGCTCCAAATTTTATCATCTAGAACATCGAGTGCCGTGGCGGTTAATATTTACATGATTTGGAGGTTCTAAAATTAATGAAAAACCTCGGGAACGGCGTTGCGCGGTTATGTGTGTCGAAGGGGGGAAGAAGCGCAACATCATGCAATAAAATAGCGGTAGATGACAGTAGACGAGTAAATTTCAATTTGCCTAGGGGATGCTAGAGCCAAAATACACTCCTGGGTACCAGGCCGACCAACCGCGAGTCGGAAGTAAATATTTACCAATAATCATCACCGGTGGAATGGGTAAAACCCCGCGAATCATTTTCCAGGATTTCCTTGCGCATCGGACTTTCGATCCCCCGTTCTAATCGGCCGAAATGCCATTACGGGACGAGGATAAAATTTACCCAAAAAACGGAAAATCGAAGTCCCAACCGAAATGGCCCCCCAGAAACGAGAATAATTGACCTCCTCTTGGGGGCATCTAATTTACATCCGGCCCTTTTGGGAATTTCTTAGCATTACTCTCGATGCAACAATTCTTAATGATTGCCGAGTCGGGGAAACCGATGGGAATGAGAAAATTGATAAAAAGCCGACTTCGCAGCGAAGAACCTCTTAGAACTCTTGCGTTGGAAAGTGCGCGCGTCGAAGTTGCGCCGGGGATGGAAATTTTACTTGAGCTTCACTCCGTGAACATAATATCCTGTAAGTTGTTAATACCGCTGCCAAGACGTTACGAACTTCCCGTAAGTATCGCGCGGTCGTTTGATAAAGGCTTTTCCGTGTCTTCTGGCGGGGTTCTCCGTTTTTCGTCGAGCCTCAACGGAGGGCTTCCGCGAGCCGGGTTGTACCATTGTCGTCGTGCCATTTTCTAGTCACGATATAACCACCTAGAATTAATTCCTACAAGAGGGAGGCATTCTGTAATTAATTTACAATTTTTACCATTTTATTTTTCTCGATTTTATTTATTAAGCACCCTTTAGTAAGGACGGTATCTAAAATCGCACGTTTGAGAACCAATCGGAGACGATCATGGTGACTGAAATTCTAGATCGACTTCTTTCCATGAAAACGTCCCATCCAATCTTCCGACAAACTTCTCCACAAAGTATTAGCGGACAAACCGACATCCAACATTAAGCCCGAGATGATTTTCTGGGATTATTCCAGCGCTAACTGATCGTCCATCCATAACTCCGCGAACGGCACTTTATTTACCGGATCGCGATTTACTCCACTAGATCCAGAATTTAACCGACTAAAGATGTCCAGGTTATAGATCAATAACATAAATCAATGGTCCATCCCCTGCTTCACCATGTCTCGGTCTGAATTTTCTATCGGCGAATCAAACGTAATCAGCCCTGCTTATCGTCGAGCTTAATTTAGGGAATTTCTTTCACGGATATCTGTGTATGATTTTTCATATACATTTCTTTTTACCCTATATTCTAAGTACGGATAAATCGTCGGTAAGTCCTTTTTCCTTTTGGAAAATCCTCTTTTTGATTCGCGGCATCGCTTTCGGCACCGGTGGGGAAAAATCGCTCTTTTCTCGTCTCGATACGGAAATGAGATGTTCCAATAATTTCTACTCGCGCCGCTCTCGGGATTGGAGTTACTGATGAATTACATTATCTTCCTTACCGTCAATCTCTCGCGCCCGAGAATCTACGAACCCGCGAATCCGTCTCGCGTCTCCTGTCTGGGATCTAAAATTATATCGCGAATGATATTCCCATTTTCTACCGGGACCAATTGGATTTGATTGCCGGAGTGTCTCCCCGGCTTCCTCGACTTCGGGTCCCCTAATCGAATTTATTGTACTCCCCTGTTTATTTATTTATATATTTAACCTGCCGGGGAAGAAAAAAATTCAAATCGCGATTAACAGTGCCTCGACGAACTTTCGCCGCGAAGTAATGAGCGAGATGGCTCTTCTTTGAAATAAATAAAAAAGAAAAAGAAAAACAAGAAATATCTCTAACATCACCTTCACACAAAGGAAGAAAAACCGTGCGAACATGATGTAACAATCGTTCCTGGGGGTTCTCGAAGCCGCAAGTTTGCATTTTCCTGGGGCAAATGCCAGCTCGCGTACCGTAATGCAAGGTTTACATAAAGTACCGCGTAAGAAACTTCGGGTGAAATTTTATGATAATCTCCTAGAGGCGGGGAAATGACGCGAAATGATTTTTCATCTCACCATTTCGAGGTGACGAGAGGTGCGTTTCGGGGGCTCCTCGTTTACGGATATCTTTGATATTATTATATGCATTGTTATTAAATGGGATTATCTCTAGCGACTTGGATCCATCCCGCAACTTGGGTGTGCATTGAATCGCCGCCGCGTAAATATAAAATATTGTTTTCAGGAAGAATTGCAGTAATTGACGATGGAATCAGCGTCCATCCGGAGTTAGCGCCATGCAGAATGGAGTTCGATTTCAGCGCAACCGAATCAATTATTCCGGATATTTGTTGATCGCGCATCGGCCTCCGTTTTATTCTGCCGCCCGGTCGGATAAAATGGACGGGGCCGCGTAGGTTTTTCGCTAAAGCGTATTATAAATTAATTCCCAACTTAAAAAATTCCGCAACCCGGATCCCCCTTTCAGGTGGGAAATAGTAAATTGTTTGCAAATCGTAATATATCTCCGATTTCGATCGGGCCCCATTAAACGTAACAATTATTTACACCGGGTCACGGGTCGTCTGCATTACCTGCCTAACCATAATGCAAATACTGACGATATGCGCGAAATATTGTAATTTTCACGGATTCGCAGGGAAATACCGCGAGAGAATTAATTTTTCCCTCCCGGGTAATGGGGGGAAAAAAAAAAATGAAAAATTAATTATGCCGCTTTCGCGCAAATCGATGGAGGTTTACGGGATTTTCTGTCCGCTGGCTATCGAGGAAACACTTTTGAGTGCGAAATTATTCCTAGCGAGGTATAAGCGACGGACTCGCGGCAGGTGTGAGTTACGTCGCTTAGGAAACCTCTCTTTTCTCGAAAATGCAACGGCGCATTATCGGGCCCCCAACGAATTCACTTCCCCAGACATAGTTAGGAGTTTTCCGTGGCACATTCTAATCTACAGTTTCTGCCCCCTTCGCGTAAACCACTCGAGCTGCCTGATACCAAGAAAGTCAGTAAACGTCCGAGTCCGTTCTTCCACAACGGTGTGGAACGGGTCGCCATCTTGTCCCGGGATTCCTAGGTTGCGAAACCACGAGGCCGCTCGATTTTTCCGCAAACTCCCGGTTACGTCGCCGAAAATGCCCCAACACTTTCCGTTCCCATCGTTTACCCAAGCCCGATATTTGATACCCGAAGAAAAACTCGAAAAACTTGGAGAGGAATCCCACTCTCGATAATTAAAATTTTCATTATCCGCGCCCTGTCGCGCAATTCCACTTTACACTATTTTCTGATAATCCTGAAAAATCCCATCTCGATATTATCCTCTGCTCTTTCCCACTTGATTCGGCTTGCGAAATTCTTCCTCCCGTGTGCGTACGAGCTATTACGTCCCATGGGTCGAGACCGATTCGTATCCTTGCCTTTTATCCTCTGGCACTTATCCGCATAATGGCCTTGTCCGTTCCTTTCCTCCGACCGAGTCTCTTTACGCGAGTGTAGACACACCGCCCACACGTGATGCACCTCCCAGTGCGATTAAAATCGAACTTTTTAACGGATTCGTTCCTTTCTTCTGCCCGAGTCTCTTTACGAGAATGTAGGCACACCATCCACACGTGATGCACCTCCCAGTGCGATTAAAATCGAACTTTTTAACGGATTCGTTCCTTTCTTCTGCCCGAGTCTCTTTACGAGAATGTAGGCACACCATCCACACGTCATGCACCTCCCAGTGCGATTAAAATCGAACTTTTTAACGGATCCGTTCCTCTCCGCCCGAGTCTCTTTACGAGAATGTAGGCACACCATCCACACGTCATGCACCCTCCAGTGCGATTAAAATCGAACTTTTTAACGGATCCGTTCCTTTCCTTCGCCCGAGTCTCTTTACGAGAACGTAGACACATCGTCCACACGTGATGCACCTCCCAGTGCTATTAAAATCGAATTTTTTAACAGTTCCCTTTCTTTCCTCCGCCCGAGTCTCTTTACGAGAATGTAGGCATACCGTCCACACATGATGCACCTCTCAATGCGATTAAAATCGAATCTTATAACGGATCGACATTTTTTTTTGAGGTTCAGGGTGACTTTTTCGAGCGTGGATTAATTTTTCTGTCATTTGTCCAGGAATACGACACCTGATGCAGTAGCGGCGTAGGAGGTATCGAGGGCGCGTGCATGGAAGAGAGCAGGAAGGACGGAATCGCAAGGAACGGCGCCGAAGGTGGGCCAAGGTGGCTCCACGAGAAGTAGGAGGGCCGAAAGATGTCGAGCGCCGCGGAGAGTCCTGACGGGATGGCTTTGCAGTCCCATTATTCCCTGCGATGGAACAACCACCAGGCTCACATCCTCCAGGCCTTCGAGGCCCTCCTGCACGCGGAGATCCTCGTCGACGTCACCCTGGTCTGCACCGAGACCAGCCTCAGGGCGCACAAAGTGGTCCTCAGCGCGTGCAGGTAAAAATACGTCCCTGTGATCGAAAGAACAGAAAAAAAGCATCATAATTATTTTAATCATACTAAAAAGAGTCCCTCCGAATCTTTCAGAGACCTTTCCAAATTTGGCTTTATTATAAGTACCACATGCCTCCTTCGGGCATTATTTTCCTACATATGCAAACACGCAACTTATTTTTTTTTCTACCTCTTTCCTACGTTTTCAATCTCCCAAATAATTTGTGACGGTACCATTACCTTATTTTATCAATCAAAGGATAAATGGCGCCGAAGTGCAGCGAGTGATGTAAAAATTGATGCAGGCACGAGGGTCGCAGTAATCGATGGGTCTATTTTTCTTTTAGATTTTTGAGGGCCATTTTGGTACCTTTCGCCGCATCTTTGACCGGCAATGATTACCCAATGGTCCCGGACAAAGTCTTCCCTTTCCCGTTTCTATGTTACACTCGACGGATCGCACCGATGAGAATCTCCTTTTCCGGGCGAAACTTGCGACGACAGTCGTACCGCTTTTGAGCACTGATCGGGCCGAATTTGCGACACTTTCCCCTCTGCAATTTATTACATCAATGATCCCTCCACTTTCTGTCTGCCTCGAGAATATGCAAATCACGGATCGGCCCAGGGTTCACTGCTCGTGAAGACGCGCGTATTCACCCGGGTTTCCTTTCGCCTATCGGTTTCCTGAAGAATCCGCTTACTAACAATACGTCCTAATCGCTTTGCTAAGTACACCGAGGAACATAAATGCTTCTCTCGCGGATATGCAATCCCCGGTGGATGATAGGATGGCAATCATGTCCACCAGTGTACATGAAGCCGACCCGAGCGTGCAAACGCGGAACCAATGACCTGTCTTTGTTTTACACGCAAACGCGTTACTCGCCCCTGCCTCCACCTCTGTACAAAAAGCGCGTAAAAGGTGGCGGGGAAAAAAAAAGAGAGAAAAAAACGCACCTACCGAGCAATGTTGCCGCACATTATTTGATTTCGCAGCAAATTGTCCGGATCGAGTGAACCCCCCCATTGGCAAGTCCTTGGGTACTCCGTAAATCCACGTAAAAAAAATCATGTAAAAATATCAGGGATTTATTATATCGACCATGAACCAACGCGTGAGCGTTAGCGTTACCTGAGTTTTTCATGGTCCATGGGGTGAAGAGAGAAATTCAGAGTCTGGAGATTAATCGGCATAATCGTCTTCCCCGTTGCAGTCCATTCTTCGAGCGGATATTCGCGGAGCACCCGTGCAAGCACCCGGTGATCGTGCTGAAGGACTTCCCCGGGCGTGAGGTAGCAGCCCTGATCGACTTCATGTACCGGGGCGAGGTCCGAGTTGGTCGAGAGGAGCTCCCAGGGTTGATGAGAGCAGCCGAGAGCCTGCAGGTGCGAGGCCTGGCGTCGTCGGAGCCGCGACCAGCGAGCCCACCCGAGACCCCGACGACGGACCTTCTCCTGGGGGAGCCGTCGACGCCGGAGGGGGCCAGACAGGGGACCCCGGAAGAGGATGACAACGCGTCCGAGAGCGCCGCGCATGTACGGGAGGGCACCTCCTACCAGCGGGACCATCGGGACCATCGGGACCACCGGGACCACCGGGACCGGCTACCACACATGGGCCACCTGAACTTCTCCCTCCGGGAGCTGAGAGACTCGTGCGGTTCGCCGCTGATGCCGAGGAGGAAGCAAGCGAGGCCACGCAGGAGGTCCGGGGACCTGGTCCCGCAAGACCTGAGCAGGCCCCACCCGCCCACCACCCCCAGTCCGCCGCCCAGCGGGCTGAACCTCAGCAGCCAGTCGCAGCAGGCTAACCCGCAGGGGGCGCAGCAGGCCCAGCCCCAGGTACAGGAGGAGATCGCCGAGAACCTGTCGATGAAGAGGTCGTTGCCGACCGAGGGTGGGGCGGAGCCGGCGATCAAGACCGAGAGCGAGGCCGCCAGCAGCCCCAGGGGGTCGCCGTTGACCGGCAGCAGTCTGCATCCGGACGGGTCCCTCCAGGACTTCCCGGCGGCGGGTCTGCCCGGCATGTCCGCCCTCTCGCTGACCCCTCCGCACCATCACAGCGAGTACCTGACGAGCCTGGGCCAGTTGGCGGCCCAGTGGCTGCCCAGCCACCCGGCTGCCCAGAGCCAGCTGACCCAGGGCCACCATCCCCGAGAGGGCAGCCCCCATGGCCGGGCGCATCCCTATCAGCAGCAGGACCCCGCGGGACCGCTGACCCCCAGACGATCCGTCACCGTCTTCCCCATGGACGGCGTGTCACCTCTCAGCGGCGCCGGTGGCTTGTTTCCTCCTGGGAGTGGGCTAGACCGGGGGTCGCTTCTGGCGGATCTGCACGACAGTTTCAAGCCGGAGGCCCTGCACGGCCTCTTCGGGGGAGCCAATCTGGGTCATCATCCGGTCAAGAAGGCCAAGAAACACCGTGCCGACGGGGATGGACCTCGCAGGTGGTCGGAACATAGCAGGGGGCTCCCGGTCGGCAGGCCCAAGGGCCAACACAGTGCTCCTCGTGGCGGACCCCCCAGGTCCTGGACGAACGCCGAGCTCACCGAGGCTCTGCAACACGTGTGGAACAAGAAGATGACCACCTCCCAGGCTAGCCGGATATTCGGGATCCCGTACAATAGTCTGCTGATGTACGTGCGAGGGAAATACGGGAAGAGCCTCAAGCTGGAGCAACTCAGGAGGGACTGCACGGGCGCCACCACCGGCGAGGTCATGAACTCCCTGAACAACAACGTCAAGGCCGTCCAGCCACCTGCCCAGATGAGTCATCCGCTTGCCGGGCTGCCGCATCCCGCCGATGATGGCAGCTTCTCGCACCATCCCCTGCTCGGAGGGAACCTGCCCCAGGGCTTCTTCCCGGACTTTGGCGCCGCCTTCCCCGTCCCGGTCAGCATGGTCCACCTGCTGCCCCCTAGCGAGCAGAAGGCTTTCGAGCCCCCGCCACCTGGGGGGGCCCCGACCGACCTCGCTCCCAAGAGCAGGACTCCCTCGCCGGCGAATCACGAATCCTTAACCCAGCCGACCTCGGCACCGGCGCTGCTCCAGCAGAACGGGTCCAACTAAGCCGACCGACGTCGCGCGGGGCCCCGGGACGCTCCGCCCCACGCAAGACTGACCCCTTCGCGGGGGGCCTCCAGGGTGGCCCACGACAGAACTGCACCCTGAGTCGCCCATGCAGCTTCTTCGGAACGGGTCTCCGAGGAGGCCCGACGACGCCGCACGCCGGATGCGCCGCACACCCGGAAGACTCCTGCAGACTCCTCGCGCCTCGGGTCCACCTCTGGCTGCGTCTATCAGCTTCATCCGGACCCGCTGTACCTGCTCCTCTCCGTTCTAGGCTTCGGTCTTCGTAGTATACACATGGGTCTTCGATGGTCGACCCGCGGGACGCGAGGTGGACGATGGACTGCACGGATTACGCACGCACGACCAGGGTCCACGCAACTTGGGGAACCATCCGAGGATGGTACCCGTCGGTCCAGGGTTTAGAATCCTGGTTTCCAGATTTTGATCTTGCAAGGGCAAGGGTCTTGCACCTCTTGCACCTCTTGCAAGACCAAAACCGATTTTGCTAGGGGGTTCTACGTCCTATAGACCCCCACGTTACTGGCGCCCTGGTCGACGCGAGTGCCTTCCTGATCAGACAGTCTTTGCAGTTGGGTCCTGGTGCCGGGAACCACGTTCTGTGGATATCTATTTTCTAAACGAGGGTACGCCGACAAGGGACGCGCCCTGACGACTCGCTCCTCTTCTAGGAGCTCCAGGTGCGTATTTGGGTCCCTCGTCGCGTCTTCTTCCTCTCGTATCCGATATTCCTGGTATCTCACTTGTGTCCTTGTTTCCATCCTGGCTCGCTTCTTTTCCTCGGTATCCTCTTCGACGTCTTCTAACTTCCCTTCCCGATCCAGGATTCTTGCGCTCGTCAGGGTCGACCAGAACCTCGAGGACTCCATCGGTTCGCGAGCGGGCCGCGCGCAGCATCACTATTAACAGTTCCTGCTACATTGAGCGATCATACCAAATAGTACTGTAAATTGTAAAGAGGAAAACTAATGGGAAAGGGAACTTGCCGTCGTCGGCGTCGGACGAGCTGGCCCGAGCGGCGTCCCGTCTAAGCATGCGCTAAATCACACTCGGCACGCCAAATTCTCACCCTCGCCGCTCTATAGCCGTGATTCCACGTTGGAGGGAGGCTCTCCAGAAAGTCCGACAACCACCCTCGGAGAGGTTAGGAACGTTAGGAAAGGTCTGGGCACCTTGTCGGTGGGAATTGTTGACCTTGCGTATCTGGACCCCCAGGGGGTCGGGCCATGGTACCGGGAAGCTCTACGTACCTTTGCCACTAATTTCCCATTCTTTATCCGAAAATTTCAACCCTCATTAACATCGGCGGAAATTAATTTGTCCCGGTGACGATTCCGAATTGTACGAAATTCTTCAAACCAGGATCCTTTTTCATAACCCGGGCGGTCCTTGAAATTCCCGGCCCCGATTCGGCTTCGTATTTCAACGAGGTATTAAAACCTACAAGATCTAATTTCTTTTTTTTTCTAAACGAAATTCGGGATTACGAGGGATTCTTGAAATAAAGGTTTCTTAAAATCGGGCTACTGGGGGGGTCCACAAAATTCGTGGTCTCGATTCGACTTCGAGCTTGGGCAAAACGTTAAGATCCATAATATTTCACTTTTTTCTTTTCACGGAATTCGGAATTATGAGGGATTTTTTTAACCGGGCAACTTGGGGGTCCAAATTCGCGGGGGAGGACAAAATCTGTGTTAGAGAGGTTCTTCTCGAGATATCCCGGAAACACGAAGACTGACCGACGTCGCTTATCTCGGACAAGTTAATGGCGATAAGCATATCCATTACGAGCGTCCCTCTTACGTCTGCACGCAGGTGGACGTGAATCTCATCTCTGGGGAGATGGTCCAGCCGGTACCCGAAGAGAAGAGATTCACGACGAGCACCGACCACGCGAAAAAATGAAAAAAAAAAAACGAAAATAATAGACAACCGGAGCTGCGAAACGCGCACGCATGTCGACCACGCATAAGTGCGTATACTGCACGTCGACAATACAAACGCATGTCAAGACGCGGTGTAAATGCGTCGGCCTGATCACGACCAGGAAGAGCCTTCTTCGTCGCTCTTCAGGGTCTCTTCCTGGTCCCAGATTCGCTGATCGGCACAAAAAGCTTTGTAACACGGCCAGGGGTAACTTACAGGGTGTCGCGAGCTTGCCAAAATTCGGTCCCCAATCCTCTAAAGCCCCCCAAAATCTCGAGCGAGCTCTTCGGCAACTTCGCGAAAAGAAAAACACAATAATAATAATTAGGAATAAAAAGGAACGAAACGGAAAAAAAAAGAGAGAGAGAAAAAAAGAAGGGATTCGTGCAATATCTCGAAGTTGCGAAACGAGAACTCGCGGTCCCCTCGTTGTCGGGTCTCGTTAATCGTGGTTTATCGTTACCGTGGAAAAACGCATTTAAGGTGATATGAAAGTGTCATGTATACGTGCCAAAAAGTCAAAATATTTATAAAACTTTTCTCCAAATTGGGTGCACCGAATCATTTGAAACTGCATCGCAAGATTATGGAGGTACTAAGGAAGAACGCGACGCTCGTGAAGTTTCATTTGTCGAAGAAAAATTTCCATTTCGGACAAGAGCCAAAAGAGGCACTTTCTTTTTTTTTTTTTCTTTTGGAAAATGAAATTTCACAAACGTCGCGTCGTTTCTTAGAGCCTCCATAATCACCTGTTAAAGTTTCAGATAATTTGGTGCACCCAATTTGGAGAATAGATTTATAAATATTTCGGTGTTTTGATATATCTGGAATGACAATTTGATATCACCTTAAGAGCCTGTGAAAACCCGGAGGGAAGAGAAAATCTCGAAGAGTCGAGAAAGAGAAAGAAAAAAGGAGAAATGAAAGAGAGAAATATAGAATCGGGACGGGAGGTTGGCAAGCTCCAAATCGTAACCTTGCTTTAAGAAGATACGGACGAGGAAAAGGGAGATAAGAGTGAAGAAGAGAGATAGTAGGAGAGAATGAGAGAGAGAGAGAGAAAGAGACGTATTGACGAACGTAATCGTAGAACCGCCGGTAAAATGGGCAAAATGATATGAAAACAATATTTCGCGAAGTTAATAAACAAAGAGAAAAAAAAAAAAGAAATTAATAACAGACGGAAGCGCAGGGTAACTAACACATCAGGGATAGCCACAGACAAATCTACGATAGATAATGAAGAGAAGAACTACATATTAAACTATAAAAGTAAAAGAAGTAATTCATAAAACTATAATACATGCGGTAATTTCGTTAAAGAGAGAATGAGAGAGAGAAAGAGAGATTAATGGGAAATTGTGAGGGAGTGAGGGAGAGAGAAATACGAAACAGGGAGAGAAACGAGGTTAATCCGTTACGTCGTATACCGTGCGAGCGAGAGAGCGATATGGCTAGGATTATTGAATAATAATTAATAATAGAAGGTGTAACGACGGAGGGAGTGTGTCGGTACGATAAAGGATTAAGTAAATGCATAGAGACCACAGGCTTTCGGCCCCAAACAGCCTGTACAATACAAACTGATATTAATATTGATTATTAATATTATATATATATTATATATATATTATATATTATTCTATATACAGGGTGTTTCAAAAGAGTTTATAACTGCTTCGATATGCTGTACCGTGTTTTGGCTCTCGTCGTCGGTTCTCGTTGGGCTTGACGGAGGTTATGTTCGGGTTAGTTTGGGCGCGACTCGAAAGCTCTTCTCCTCGGTTAGAATATTCTTCTTCGGTCCCTTTTGTTACTTTCAGAATTTCCTACGATTCTCATGTTTTTCTTCTCTTCTTTTTCTTTTTTCTTTTTTTATATTTTAACTCGTCGCGTTCGCGGGAACTCTTTCGGAAGATTTTGAAAAATGGCGGCGGAATTCTTGTGACGACGGGCGAGAACGCGCCCCGAGGTAGGAAATCCCTCGGGAAATGAGGGAGACGGTTATCATACGGACGTAGTTATTATCAAAGTGACTCGAAATGCAGAATTTCAAGATAATCTCGCAGGATCTTTATCGCCGGCAGTGGATCGAAATCGGTAATTCGAAAATTCGGGGAACTCGGGGCGGGAATTTTAAATCGCGAGTTTGGCGCGCGATAGAGGGAAATCGAAACTCGAAGGAGAGAAAGAATCGGGGATGTGGGAACGGGGATTGTAGAAAAAAAAAAATAAAATAAACCAATGAGCGGGCCGGAATGGCTGGCGCGACGTCGCGATTGGCTCGCGCGACGTCCCGACGGAAAGAGGAAGAAAAAAAGAAAGGGAAGGAAAAGGGGCTAGTAGAAGCTGATGGCCAAAGTTAGTACAGCTCGGTCGGGAATAGTTTTAACAATTTTCCTTTGTTCACTCTGTCGCGACGAGAAGGAGGGAGAAATAGGGAGTGAGGGAGAAAGGCAGGTTAGGTTCTACTTGTGTATGCGATTCGTGCAAATGGACGAAGCGGTTCTGACTGTGTTCCGAATGGCTGTAGACCCTAGGCGAGTGCGTGCGAGAGAGCGCGAGGATTACATAGGACATATGTGATAGGCACCATGTGCGGACTTCAGTATTATTTTGCAGTTAATGCCGGGAGTCGGAGGCCGGAGAAAGTGGCGACTACTTTCTAGATAGCGTTTCAACCGTGCCCGTTTCGTTGTAAACTGGTCCCCCCACCGGAGCGCTGATCCCCCCACCACTCCCGGAGGAGCGCACCAATCAGGGCGAGGCTCCACCGGGCGAGGCCCCGCCCCCCGCGCGCGATTGGCCGCCGGCCCGACGGAGGGGGATCGCTCCTCGTCTTTTTCGTTTCACCTCCCTGCTCCGAGGCGCACGTAATTTGTAAACCAGATCATTAACTGCATAGGTTATATAGTTAGGTAGGTAGTGTGAGAGAGAAAGCGAGTGTGTGCGAGTGAGAGAATAGGGGCGCGCGCAATTGGTTACTTTATTATTAACGGTGGAGATACGAAAAGTATAAATATTGTATATGTAGAGACGTTAGTTCAATTTGAGCGGCGGGGCGCAGAGGAACGGTCAGCGGGGGTTGGCCGATTGATAATTCATTATTATCCGTTGTTATTAATCTTCCGGACGGACGTGACGTCACGCGCAACGTGTGTGCCCGCTTGTGCGAAAGGTTGTATTCGAAACCGTCGGAGCCAGCACACTTTAGTTTGGTACTCGAGTCTCCCGTGGAGTCCTCCCGGAAACGGCCGGGCGGCCGGAACGCCTCCGCCATGTTTCCGCGAACGTCGGGTGGTAGATAAGGAAGGAAGATAGGAAAAGAAACACCGCCTTGGTCGAGGGAAATAGTCTGCGGATTTTTCGGAATTTTACAATCGACCCGATCCTTATCGCTAGTCGGATTATTCGCGGCGAGTTTGAATCTGCCGGCATTTCGTTGGCCGCCCGCCGGGGCCTCGCCGAGAGGGCTCTCGCCTCCCGCCGACGTTAGCGCCGCCACGCGGCGGATTTCCGAGTGACGACTTGGACTCCTCGGCGCTCCTGGTGGTCGCCGTGGGGAACCATGGCCGCCATTACTGACTTTTCCGTTACGTCGCTCTCATCTTCGTGATCAGAAATCCGCTGTAACTTCGTTATCGAATTAGTATTATCCTTAGACCAGAGATATCTAGACCTCGCATTGCAATGGAAGGGGTAAATTGAAATACCACGAACTAGGGTGTATCGTGTACGTGTAAAAAGATCGGACACGATCAGATTTTAGACCGTACGTGTGTAGACTTCACTTTGCAGTGGAAGGGGTAAACGAATGAACCACGTGAGATGACAACACACCCACACAGTTAAAAAAAATTCTTTTTACTGAAAATTTCGGTGTGGGAGGTCTAGATATATACATATGGTCTATGGTATTATCGTCGTCGTCATCGCTGCGGCGTTATCGTTCGATTAAGTTTACGTTCGCCGGCGGACCGTCCGGTCCGATTTTAAACGTTATCATTTTATCGTTATCACTACTATTACGGCTACGTTAATTACGATTAGTTGGTCGGTCGTTCGATCGGCGATTCCGAATTTTAACGTTATCCGCGAGCGTTACGCGAAGTCAACGCTACCCGTAACTATGAGCGAGTGACATAACCTTAATTTTGGGACTCCGCAGAGAAGTCGCCATCCTAAGTTCCTACGACATGAGGATGAGATAGTATGATTATCCGATAAAGTATTATCTTAATTGTTGAGAGGTGCCTCCGTGCTAATTACCTTTAATTTCGTATATTGTACATAGAGAACGGAACGCGCAATCGATTATTTATGCGTAATATATATTTATATCTCGATTACACACACGATTCCCGAAAGTTGTTCTTCGGATACAACCTTTGACCAGGGAGAGCAGAGAGAGAGAGAGAGAAACGGCGTGTACGTCGGAGGAAATGAGAGAGGGAGGGAAGAATATATGACGGGCGAAAATTTTACCAAAGGGGGAACATGTAAAATCTTCACTTCCCGAGGGCGGTTTCAAAATTCCCGGCTGAGGGCGTTTGAATTTCGCGGGCTCGCGGCGGGAACCGGTGCGCGGTTCGAGGCGCCGCTCACAGATGGCTCCTGGATGCTATTCTTCGACTCCGAGGGGCTTATCGACGAGTTCGCCAATGGTTCGACGCGTTTTTTTAGTTTTTTTTTCCCAAAATAATCGTATCTTTCTCGACCTACTCGGCTTCTTTCCTCCCTCTCATCCTCCGACGCGCACCTTTTAGTGTGATATTTTTCGTTTCGCCGGCAAAGATCACGACTTCGGTAGCGGTCCATCGCGTGGTAAACTGCTGCAACTGTTGGAAACCATCCCGCGGATATCCCGAAATCGCATACTCCAGTTCTGCCTAAATATTGTTTAATGCCAAACGAGACCGAGTCGTTAATATTACCATACGCGAAATTTCCTTCGGATAGAGATAAATCCAAAATGTCTACCGTGAGTCCATAAACGTTATAATTTTTATATGGCACGCGAGCGGGATATCCTCGGAAGCATAAAGATGTCTGCGAACATCTTATACTTAGAGAACAGCAGAAATGCTCGGCATCCATCTCGTCCGAGGGTATAAATGCAGTGGTTTCGCTGTAAAGTGCAGAAAAGTTACCGTGCAGCGAGCGGCGTCGGTAATGCAGCGTTCTTCTCTCTCGTAGTTCGGAAACCGCGCGACGCGCGGACCTCCGTGGCCGCGGGGAGACGGAAAGGGAGAAGACAGGAAAACTCATGTGTAAAATAGTTACTTGCATCGGTTGTGCCGTCACGTAGTTCCTAAGTCGCCCTAGCCTCGCCACAAGCGCATGAGATTTCTAATGGCCGTGGCTTCGCCCCAATTCGGGGGCGAATCCCTAACCTAATTCTTCCGAACCACGTTCCTACACCCCGGAAGTATTGTCGAGTAACGATTAACCAATATCAATCCCCCAACTCCATTTTACACTAACCTCAGTCGAAGTTGTCCTCGTCGGCATGTTTGTCCCCTCCGAAAACCATCGCTCACATAACCTCAAAATCCCTGTCCCCACCCGCGGCGGGGCCACGGCCACAAACGATAAATAACGATTTGTACGATAAACAGAAATGAGACGCACCCATTGCAGAATATAATATACGATATATTTATACTGATTACATGTACCATAACGATTACAATACTACTTATTGTATTATACAGAGCCGCCGCCACCCAGTATATTTTTTACAGGTTTACATTGTATTACAGTTTATAATGTTTGATATACAATAACGATTACCTAACACGGCGGGGCGTCGGCGCGAGGGGCGGCCGCCATTTTGAAGCCAGAGGGCGCGCCTGGCGGCGACGCCGCGTCCCTATATGCTATATCGCAATAAATCGAGGGCTCACGGATCGGCGGTGCACTTTGAGGCCCGGTTATCGGGGTGCTTTCCTTCGTTCACTCCGGCCCTGTCGATCGCTCCGATTTTCCGGGCCCTAGGGCCGTTAGCGGGGCCCTGGCGAGGGCCCAAAGTCGCGAGGTGGGCGGAATCGGAGGCGGTCGGCCGGGTCGGCGGGCTTGCGCGGCAGGGCCGATCCGCGGACTCTCGGCGCCGATAATTAACGATGGATGCTACATACTTGTGATACGTTTTACTGCTGGTTACTACAGAGACTTCCTAGCCAGGCCTACGACAGGCCCGGCGCCACTAGTTCACTCACGCACACGATTCACGTTTGTACGATTTATTATGGGATTCATTGATTGACCGATTGCGTAAAGGATTGCGAAAGTAAATCGCTCCTTCGGTATTTACATGTGTCGAGGTGGAGATAGAGACAGAGAGAGAGGATACGCGAGGATATGCGAGGACATGCGCACGAGGCTAGGACGAGTGCTAGCTACCTAAATTCCCCACGTTCACTAAGTAACTCACCCACGATCATTACTCACTCGCCCCCGAATAACGAAGGTTTACTATAATAACCCCAATAAACTGTACATACAATTGTAATCGAGGCATTTTTATTTAACCCTGAAAATATGGCCAATCCCAATTTTCTTCGGCATCGACCAAATTTCACTACATCCTTGGCAACGTCAGCCGTAAGGGACTACTCCGAAGTGAACGTAACGTTTCGTTCAACGTAACGCTTTTTGGGAGAACTCCAAATCGCGTCGGTGTACTTTTTTAAGAGAAACTGCCCCGAAAGGCGGAAAGTACTTTATTGTTTTTTTTTTCCAGACGGTATGCCGAGACAAGTCGTCCTGCATGCACCGGATTCTCAGTGTCAATTTTTCACAGGGCAACACCTATACCCACGACTTCCCTCGAGTATAAGTAATGCGTGACGGTAACTTTAATCGGGCGATAAATTTACAGGGTGTCCCGTAATGAGGCTGCTCCTAAGGTGACTCGTACATTCGGGAACTTGGAGGACTTCCCTGATCCTTCTCACCTTCTGCGCGAGGTCCGGTACCCTTCTCTCAGCCCTGCTCTTTCCCGGTCTTCAGGGTCCCCATCGTGCCTGGGAGTATCACCGAATCGCCCGAAAAGACCAAGTTGGAATCCTAAAAAACCCCACAAAACGAGACCTTCGTCCAACATGGACCCAACACGATCTCCTAAATTCAGGACTTCCCGATTCTTAAACCGGGTACACATCTGAACACGAACGCGTACGAGGCAAGATGAGTGGTAATTTTTAATTATTTTTTTTAATTACTGAATTAAATGGTCCGAGGCAATAAACGGACATCTTGACGAATGCCACTCGAGCTGCCTCGGATATTGTGTCGAATGTGTGTCCGAGGTAGTTTGCCGCACTTCGATTTTTTCGTCCACCCTCGTATGTTCGCTGTGCCTCATACGCCTTCCTCCTCAGATGTCTAACAAAGCTATTCAGCTTTAAATTGAAATTCAATCATTCGTCAAAGACTTCGATCCCTAAGGATCTGTAAAAACGTCACAACGGGTCACTTTGAGTCGATTTTCGTAAGTAGCTTGCTTTCCTAGAACGTACCGCATGCGACTCGGTGCTCTGTCTTCAAGGGTCGAAGCCCTTTGTCTCTTCTTCGGTCTATTCCGTTTAGTCGGTAACCCCTTAGGGGTAACTCAACGTGGATTCCTTGGGGATTCGTTCTTACGTTTCCTCCTCAGAAGGTCGCCGGGAGTCCCGCTTTGTCGTTAGTGTGCAGCGGCCATCGCGGCGCTCTGTAAGCGTCCCCGTAAAAAGCGAATCGAGCGATTCCCCGCAACGTTAAGCCTTTCTCGAAAGAGAAACCGGCACGCTTCTTCGATCGGACCCTGATGTCGTGGCGGGAGAGGCCTTGTCGGGGACGTGGGACCGATCGCCGATACATTGTTGGCAATCGGCAACGATCGACCCGTCGTAGACGCCCTCGTGGCCCGCCCAAACGATCGCGTATGCGCAAGAAGCATCGTAATCTGGAGGCTTATATATTACCCGTCGGCCTATAATTAAGAGCAGTAACACAGAATGTCCCTCGAATCTGTACAAGATCCCTTGAGTGAGGCCGTATCGTCCCCGATTATTACAAACGGACATTTTATGCCTTTTCGACGATCATGCGCCATCGAGTACACGCCCATCCGCTCCGGAGACGTCCCTGGGACGTCACGTCCCGTTCTGCACTCGCGGCTAAAAATGGGAAGGCGTTCCGTCGAAAACTGCGCCGAGCCTCGATGTTTCTACGGTAAAAGTCGGCCCGAGTCTAGTTTCAAGGCCCTCGGACTTTCCGAATTCTATGGCCTCCTCCGACCTCGGCACAAAGCCCTGGGTCACCATGGTTCGTACCGCCGGCACCCTGCTGCCGGGAACGCCGAGTAAATTCATTAAAATTCCAAAAACTCGGCAGAGTTTCGCGCCAATTCCCCCGCACTTGAATATACACGTATGCGTGGACCTTACCGATATGCCTTAGGTCTAGTTTTACAATTGTTTGATGGTCCAAGAGGAGAGGAAGCGCGATTTCCTGTTCAACAATCCGGAACGCGCTTCGTCTCAGGCCCAGATATGTAATTTAATAAAACTAACTATTTCTAAGATCCGACCTTTCCTTTTCCCAGGTCCGGAGATCGCGTCGAGTCCTGGTGTCCCTCAGGATTTCCCGGGCACACCCTTGTCCAGGGCCCTCCCGCGCTCCTGCGAGACCCTTCCGTCGAAGCGACGTATATTATTTATTTATTAGGACCGTACGGGTGGTCCCGCGACATGACGGAATCGATTACGCGGATTCGCCGAACCGGCCTCTTCCTTGGCGCATCGTCGACGGCCCGTCCCGGCCTTCCTGCCTTCTCGAATTATGCCTTCCTCCTTAAGATTCGGTTCTGGGTCCCCTACCCCGCCGGCCCGCCCGCCGAACCGCCCTGGCGCGCGGGCTTCCTCGGCTTATTATGTAATCAGAATAACAATAATTGCTCGGAACGACTACTCATCAATCCGGGAGACAGCAGCCGCCCGCGGCTACCGACCGGCTGCTTAGTAGTCCGGCTCGGCCGGGATCGAGGTCCCATATATACACCCCGCCTGCCGCTCGCCACCTTACTCCGATTACCACCCTTTTTCCGCCCATTTTCTGCAATTTTCCTCTCCCAATAATCCCTGCACATCCACGCGACTCCTCCTCGAACACCTCTTCTCTTGAACCTAACCTAAAAATCGAACGATCCCCTGTTCACACTTAACTCGCGACTTAACCTACCTTCATCTTCTTCGTCACCTCGCCGCAGCTGCACCCGCAACTGTAAAAATATTCTAAACTGTAGAGACAGTACTATGTTAAATATTCCGCAATTTATCACTGTTATACGGACAGGCGTCCTTCAATTTACGCGGGGTATCCAACCCACCTGAATTCATTTTACGCGAATGAAAGTCGTGTAAAGCCTGTCGGTACAAAAGAAAAATAATATTGGAAATAAAAGCTAGTACATATAAGTTTCAAAAATACATACTTATTTCGAATAGCTTAATGAAAAGAATGATTAGAATAAATAACCGCGTGAAGAAGAAATTCCCGTAAATTGAGGGAGGGTTTATCAGCGATCTGCGAAGTCGTTTACCTAGCGTTTAAACGTAGACTCTTGTGTAGGAACGAGTACCCTACTCCTACTGCCAGCAGCTTCGCGCAGCGTCCGCCGCCACCGCTTGGCGCCACCGTCGGCCACCCTCGGCGGGTCGGCGCACGTTTGCACGCGTTGACGCGCATCGACGCACATCGACACACTTCGCATACATCGGCCTATCGGTAGGCAAAGGTCGTAAGGTAGCAGCCGAGCGTGTGTCCGGGCGTCGGCGGCGCGTCGAACGCGCGGATCGTAACGTCGAATAAGATCTCGGGTTGCCGAGCCCGTGACACCCGAGTAGCCCCCGAGGAGGCCCGCCGTGGTTAGCGGCCGGGCGAGATTTAGCTCGCGGTATGGTAAACTCCGAGACGTAACACCCGGGGCCTGAGGTCAATAGCGAGCTCTCGTGCCGAGGGTCTTCGGGGAAACCCGAGGAAACCCGCTGGAACCCGCTGGAGTCCCCTACGACTCATTGGAACGAGCTAAACCCATCGACGCCGCGTAGGAAGGCCGTCCGCCATCTTGAAACTGCGAATACCGGACTTATTTCTCCGCCACTACACGAAAATGACGACACTTAGATGAATTTCACCCAACAGTTCTTGGAGTGAATATTACCGTTGTTTTATTTTCTTTATTGCAGACCCCTACTAAAGTTCCCTACGACTCATTGGAACGATCTTCACCCATCGGCGTCCTCGTTGGAAGACCGTCCGCCATCTTGGAACTGCGAGTACCGGACCTATTTCTATTAATCCCTGATTATACTTTCCGAGGTGGAATTTTCGACGATTTAGGCAGATTTCATCTCGTTTGAAAGGTAGTGGGAGTGAATATTATTGCTGTTACATATTTTTATAGGAAGAAGGGGCTTTCGTACCTTAGATGTAACTGAGTCGAGGAAGTACCCGCGTGGAGCCTGAATCAGCGAAGTCGCTGACGAAAGGAGCTGCCAACCAGAATACCGAGCAGAATGCCAACAGAGTCTAAGTCCAGCGGGTAGCCTTCGAAGAACCGAGACCACTAGATTGCCGGGCTGTGTACTCATTATTCCCTACTGCTACGTGCTCAAACGGTATATGTCGAGCCGCTGGGTGTAAAAACAATTGGCGACATTTGTCAGAGACTCGATCGAGAGCCCGGAAAGATCCACGACCGAGGCAACATTTATGCCCTACTCCTATATGTATTTAAAATTCGTTACCTTAACTTTAAAGTCCTTAGGGACAACCTTTGTATCAACCTTCGACGTTCAATAAAATGTTACGAAATCGGGTTTTCTTTCCTGCCTTTCCATGTTTTTACGACCGGGGGTGGAGACTAGTACTCCGAACTGGCCTTAGTCATCTTGGAAGTCGGAGAGCGAAATCATTGCCTGGGGGAACTCGAATCCCCGAAAAAGGAGTCCACGACTCGACTTCCGGTCGGGTCGTGTCGTTCGTAGACACAATCGGGCCGGCCCTCTCTGGCCGAGACTGTTTGTTTTCCTTTGATTTCTCCTTAGCACGTATGCGCCGGAAAGCGGCGCCCTCGCGGCTTCCTTTTTTCGGCGAAACCCCTCCCGAGGGGGCAGGTCCGCCTCGGGCCCCCTAGGACCCACCGTACGTTTACGTAGGGCCCATAGAGAGCGGACGTACGAGTCGCCTCGGGGCCCTGAACCTCGAATTGCCTCCCCGAGTCTCCCTCGAAACGGTATAAAAATCGTAGGGTTAGGGCCCGTTTCGGAGGGCCCGGCTAGGGCCCCACCGGCTCGGCGTCTTCGGCGGATCCGTCACTCATACTCGAAGACGGTCCCGGGCACGAGCTGCATTATATTTACCGGGAACCTAAAGGAGCACGTTCATGAGCAAGGGAACATAATGGAGGATGCCGGCCATCGGCCGTCCTCTTCCTGGGCCCGTTTCGAGGCGCTATTCACTTGGAAATCCGTGAAAACGATTTCCTTCTTTCTGAGCTGATTGCCCTCGATTTCATATCATAGACAGCAATGCCATTCGGTAACAATGAACGTTCGGCCTAAAAATGTTGACAGTATTTCGGTGATTTCCAATGTTTTCCTTTTGGGATTTCCATGCGTTCTTTGTCTTACTCACGGTTTGTGCCATAAGTCTCTCTTCTTCCCATATAATGTGGACTAACACGTGGGATTTATTTTTTACCGTCAATCTTGATTTAGCCAATTTTCATAGCTTCATACGCCAACCTCCATGGAATATCTGAATTCTATACAGCTACAGAGACCTAGAGGGTGGAGGGTCGCCCCTCGCGGGAATCACCGAAAAATGTGGAAATCCGCGACTTCCTGAGTGAATATCCCCATTGGCCTCGATGAAATAAGAAGTCGGGGCCATTGAGTCGCATTTAATAGAGATCGGGGGCCCGAGTCAATGAATCCATCACCGGACAACGGTAATGCCCTTACGGGGTCCCATCCTTTCTCCCACTTCTGGACTCGTCGCCAAGTTTCGGGACCGGCGTGTCTCATTAATTCAACACCCTCTCGTTTTCGGCGCATAAGCATAATTGGCGGCGCGAGAGCACCGGCCAGCGGTACAAGGGCCCGTTCCGGGCGGTCCTGGTTAAAAATCATAGGGTCCTGCCAAAAGAGCGGTCTAAGGCCCCAAGGAGGATCCGTCACTCATGGAGGGGCCCGTGCACGGGAGTTGCGGTGTATTCACCCGGGCCCTACGGGAGTATGGCTTTACCGATGGCGAATAGGTATAGGCAGGTTCCCACACGGAGAGGCATGATTTATTGGCCTGCCACCCGCCAGACCTGCTGTCATCATCCCGGTCGGGCCATGATACCATACCACACTCTTCCACCTCCAACCTCCCTTGCCTCCTCCGCCCCGACCTCCGGCCACCTCACCCTGCGACGCGAGACGTGTGCTCGAGTTTGCACGGTTGACTACGCTTCTTTTCTTACCCCGCCGGGAGCCGGTACTTCTCTTACCAAACCGGAAACTTCGCAAACCGGAAACCTACCGACGCGCTCGCCGGAGACAAACGCCGGCAAAAACCGTAACTCCGAGGTCTTGCCGGCCATTTTCTGCGGGGAAGGTTGCAATCGGCCTACGTGTCGATTTTCCTTGGATTTCTCATTTCCCATTTTGGGATATCCCGTGGATCGGTATCCTTGAATTTTTCATCCCACTTTGGGATACTCCGTCGCTGCGGACTTTCGGCTAGGTGGTCCCCGGGTGGTCGTCGAACGGCCAAGTTTTCCTTCTTTGTACTTAAATTTTTTACAGGCCCGCTCGTAAATCAAACCGAAATCCGGCTTATTATTGTGCTTTCTATGCCGGTGCGTTTTTGCCGCTGCGGTTCGAGACCGTTTTCGAGAAGGACGAGGTGAAAGCGCGCCGTCCAAAATGGCGATCGTATATGGGACGCCCAGCGGAAAAGGATCCTCCGAGGGGGCGGTGAATAACGAGCAAAACCTTCTTCCACGTGTCGCAGGAGTGCTGGAATGAGACTCTCCGGGCGGCCGAAAAAGAATTCCGTTGAGGTAATCGCGGCCCTGAAGAGTTTCACACTTGGTCGGCCATACAATATGAATAAATAATTCCTTCTTGGTCCTTGATCCGGTACTCAATCTCCTCTTCTTATACTTACTGTACTTTACCTACATCTGCGGTCTTCTCGCGACAGGACATTTCTCCTCCTGTCCCACTGTCACCGCGTCGATGCGACCGCTGGATCGCGCCCACTTTCTCATCTTTTTCATTTTTCCCTCCTCTCTTCCTCCTCGGCTCGATTTGATTTCGCCTCCGTTGCCAATCCGTCGAACTTCTGCCTCTCTTCTGCGAGATTTGTCCGTCAATTTATCCGCTCCGCAAGATTCGGCGTGCAGTTAAACGCGATCGCCAGTTAACGAGCCTCGATACGAGAGGCTTCGAAATTCTGGCGCCCGCCCTTCCGCCATCTTGGAAACAAGAAGACTCCAACGCGCGCGAGTCTCTTTCAGATTTTCGGAGCTTACGTCGCCGGTCTCCTCAAAAATCCTCGTCCTAATCCTGCATTTCATACCCAGGAACATTTTGAACCCGTCGCGAGTCCTTGGAACTTTCAAAATCGCCGATACTTTCCGTACTAAGTTGCGCGAAACGTCGTCTTTACCGTCACTTGGAGAATCCAAGATGGCGGCGCGGTCATTGCCGTATTCTGCTGTTTTCTCGCTCGAATAACGAATTCTTTCGCCCAGATATAGATTTATCGACGATTTGAGAAGATCTTTGCCCGGAGTTTGGGGAATCGTCTAGAAACATGTGCTCGCGGTCAGGAGATAGAAAAAGTTAACTTGGAGCGCGCTGGAGATACTTCTGCATAAGTGTACTCCGGTTGGGGTTAATCCATTATTGCTCAGTGCAGAAAGCGAAGCGGCTGACGGCAAGGCGAACTGACTACTTAGGAAGGAGTAACGCCCAACTGTATTCGTACCTTAAGACCATATAAGTGCCGCTCGGGTTTCATCGCAACACGGATTGCGCATGACGTAATTATCCGCTAACTACTTACCTGCAATTCTTGCAACTTAACTGCCCTCGCGGGGCTCTTGAGTCTCGCCAAAATGTTCGTCGGGGCGATTTCCTAAATTTCGTGAAATTTCCAGACACCTCCCAACAGTCGAGATTCATCACACACCTCTCTGCAGATACACCCTTGAAAATGATTGCGGTTATCGCAGACCTACCTCCGGAAAAAGGAGATAATAATTGGAATTCATTTTAACGAGCGCGACAAATTCGTCGTTGTTCCGCGTCCTAACGTGAAGTATGTTAAGAACGACAATGCGGATTCTCGTTACAATGGCCTCCGGTACCGATAGCTGCTATTATTAATACAACGTCACCGCGCGGTATAAATAACGGCAGCAGTTAGCAACACCATTGGTGCTCCTTATAGTATGACAAAAGGACAGAAGTGTTGTCCCCTGCATATATCTACAAATACCTGTGCGACTTACAGGGCTCGCGCATGTAACGCCACATTTCCTCCGGTGAGGCCACGCAGAGCATTAATTAATAATTCCATCCATTCACGTGGCCGAATACCAAGATCGCGTCGACATAACCAAATGGACCCGTTTGTAAGACATACTCGAAAAATCTGACGACCGTCCATCAGCCCAGAAATCCAAAATCCTCGAAGAGGTCGTCTTAGACTCGACCATTAATGGGACGTAAAAGTGGTCATCCATTCATGACTTTTCTCCAAATTTGTTATACCGAATCGTTTCAAACATTCTAACGCGAATACAGAGGCTGCAAGAAAAGAGATCTTGCGGGTGGACCCCCATGAAACTTTGTTTTTATAAGGAATGAAAAAGTGTCTATAAACAAATTTTGGAAAATTGAAATTTCACGGGTGTCGGGACCTTTACTGCACTCATCATATTCAAAGAAAGTGTCTTATACGCTGTTATGCTCAAACGATGGTAATACGAGGCCTCGAATTGAAAATTTAGTTGACACGGATATCAGAGATGGCGCAAGGGGTCCCTCTGCAGTCAATAAGGGCCTCAGAAACCATGAATCCAGAGGATTTCTGGAGTTTATTGGAGCCCAATATAATACGACACAGCTGTTAATATAATAACCAACGTCGGGAACGTAGGTATTTAGAAAAATCTTTTTCACCGACGTCGATCAAGTTCCTCGAAGTGTATTTCCACTTCACCTTAAGACGACTCTTAGATCCAGCGATCCCAAGGTTGCAGAATTTTTTTTTCAGGAGCTTCTAGAGGCTCCTGAGAGTCGGGAAATTCGGGAAACCATCGGGAGGAGGACCTGGAGGACCGTCCTCCGGGTGCGCACCAATGCGCAGCAGTGCGCACCAGTGCGCACGGGTGCGTGTGCGTACTCGAAGCCCACGTAAGTAGCTTGTGCACAAAGGGGTAGGGAGGTGACGCAGGAGGTGGGAGGTGGTCCCTCTTCGAGTCCACCGGGGCAAACACCGAGCTGCCAACCAAAGAGGGGTTTGTTGGCATGGGTTTGCGCCTCGCGGACGCCGGCGCGTCTATTCGGCGCACAGTCCAACTTCTTCGGCACTGAACGGCGGACGTCGCCGTCGTCGTCGTCGTCCTGGTCGCCGTCGCGATGCCTCTCGTCGAGGGCCTCCTGGTGGCCCTGCTGCTGGTGGCCGCCAGCCTGGACCGGCGCACTTGCCTCGGCGTCCTGGCCGAGGGTCAGAGGCACCTGCAGATGCAGATGCAGATGCAGATGCAGATGCAGGTCCCACCCCGACACCAGACCATCGGCAGTCCCAGGCCCTTTGGGGCCGAGAAGCCCAGCAGGTTCGAGGAGTTCAACAGGACCGGGGTCCTCCACCCTGAGTACCAGACCCCGGCCACTCTGCACCCAGGAAATGTGTCTCAGTGAGTTTCTACGTTGTCTACGTCAGCTACGGTGTCGAGGTTGTCGCTTTGGAGCTGGTGGATGCTGGAAATCCTCGGTCCTGTGAAGTGACGAGCGGATGAATTCACCTCGGAAACGTGGTCAGGACTTGGTCTTGCATTTATCACTTTAAACAATCTCGATCACTAGTCTTCGGGGTTTAGCTTCGAGCTTGGACTGCCCAGGATGGCTTCCTTCTGGGAGCTGGGGATCTTAGTTCCGGGGATGAGATCCCATTGTTGAATCAGTAGGACTTGGATTTAAAATCAGATGAGCAGACTCTGGTGGAGGTAGCGGGATCCGGTATGGGATATAAAAATGGACTTTAGGATCTAGGTTTGATAAGGTTCCCCGATTTAAACCCGCGGAATTTGATAACGATGGTTTGGGGAGATCGGCGGATTCTTTTTCTCCTCGTTCTGGAAAGGATGAAACGCGATCGGTCAGCGTCCTATTTGGACAAAATGTCGATTCCACGAGATCGAAAGAGGACGGATCTCTGGCCAGTCTCCGGAGGATCGACTCGAGAAATGTTCATCCATCTTTGAGCCTTAACCTCGCCGTACCCGGAGATAACGTTATTCCAGAAGACGCGGTGCCCGACTCTCTTCCTTTCCTCCAGATTTCTTAAAACATGAATTACGCCCGCGACCGCTTCCCAATTAAGGATCGATGCATCATCGATCCCTACTTCGGAAAAGACTTGAGGTGCAACTTTGTATGGAAATTGCAGGAGTTATCCTCGAGGTTGCAAACGACCTTACGTAAGGCGCGCAAGAGTTGCTCCTCCGTTGATTTATCGGATAGCGACCGAAAGTCACATATCCCCGGTGCCGGTACAAATTGCTGAAAATTAATATTACCCCGTAAACGGGGACAAATATTTCCACACGCGGCTTGAAATATGCCCCGGCTTCTGGGACTTTTACCCCTTGCCACATCGTTTACACGCCGGGGATTTTTCCGGGTTTACCCGGCGATTACGTTTGGACATCCGATTCGCCATGTGGAGCGGAGTCTCGGTTTCGTCTCTTCAAGGCTGCCGCATACATCCCCGTATATATATATCGGCTGTAATTAGCACGGCGGCGCGTATGCAGTTTCTAAGACGAAACACTGTCTCGCGGTTTCTCGGAATCCCCGGCGTTTTGCCGGGAAGCGTCGCGGTGCGGTCAGATTCGCCTTGGAAAAATGTCCCGAGCTAACGCGAGCCGACGTCCGGAACGCGCCTACCGAGAACGAGACACAATTCCGAGGAGTCGTTTTCTCCTACCGTAGATCCGAACCATTTGTTCAGAAATAGAGTTACGCTCCGAGCAAGAGGAGCCTCCTCTCTGAGACGAGGCTTTCGATACGGACCCGGCGAAAACCCCCGAATCACGGAATTATTCGACCTGAATTTACTAAAACCATTCCCTACTATTATAGTACGAGTGGCTGACCAAGATGGCGCCCTCTGCGACGTTCGAACTTCACTTATTAACCCATTTGCATCATTAGCGTATATATACGCTCAGTTTTCCTGGTCACTATCACCGGAGCGTATATATACGCTCAATTTTACTGGTCACTATCATTCAGCCTGAAATTTGGTGATAAGGACCCTCTTTTTCATACTTCCTTATTGTGCAAAGGAGTTAATACTATATAGTCATCGATGCGTTCCAGCACGGTTCCAACAACGGTCCTGGCGCGTTTCTAGGTTATGTTCCAAGCGCCTCGAAAATCTCTCACCCTTCCGAACGTTCTCTAAATCTCGGCACCAAAAGCGCGTTACCCCAGACAATAATAAAAACGCCGTAAAACCCTAATAATACGTATTTATGATATGATGGAACTCAAGTATGAAATTAATGCGCGTCTACCCTGAGAAAAAAAATTTATTGAACGAAAGAAGTAACTTGTTAATTTATGGAATAATTATTTGACTCAAACTCGAATAAATTGCTTGCAACATTTCTTTGGTTATTGATATTTCTTTCGCGGGGTAAAAATGTACAGTTGAGATCTTGAAATCTGAGGTCACCGTTGTAGATGACTTTTTGCGACCAGTAGAAAGTTGTCATCGAGCCGAAGAAATATTTCTTCGAAGAGTGCGAAATGAATGTGTTGTCGATATGAATAATTTGGAAAAATTAAAGAATCCTAAATAAGCTTCAATAAATCGTCGTAATCCCGTAGAAACGCGTTGCATCCTATTTATTCCAATTTGAGGGAATTTTTCTGATAGAGAAAATATTCCCTACTGTTCTCTGGTTCTATGACAATTTTTCGTCCCAGGGTAGTTTTAGGTTATGTTACGTGGTCGAAGTGGGGTGGGCGGAGGCAAAGAATTCAGAAGTCTCCATAGAAGCCCAGAAGGATACGGACGTTCGATGCTCGACAAATAGTATGTTAGCCAACGGATGGCGGCGCTGTAATCATCCCTCCATCTCTCTTAATCTTATGGCGATACATAGCGAATTGCATTCTTTCTTTATCTTACCCACAATATTCGCCTTTCTATATGCGTCCCTCTTCCTCCCGTATGTGAGATATCGTTGGCTAACACATGCGATCTCTCTTTTACCCCCACTTCTGGGTTGTTCGCAAACTTTTAGAGCATCAAGCGCTAACATAGGATCTGGGCTTCTATGGGACTTCAAAATTCTTTGAAGGAGGTCAGGTGCCGACCAAGGTTAGGTAATTTCACGATTTTCGAGGTTTTTCCCGTATATTACGTAAATCAAGTAGTTTACCGCAGAAACCGTAGAAAACCAGGAGAAAACGTATCCAATATGGCGGACAAGACAGACGTAGAGCATGTGGTATCCGCTAGATTATAAACATTCATCTTGTCCATTAGTTTCATCCCATAATTTACTTTTTGCTCTTCCACCTTAATACATTTCGATACAAATATTGTTTACGAATCTTACGACTTCAAACAGCCGTTACCAGTCGTTATAAAGAAACGTCAAACGCACATATATGCATAGATTTGAAATTTCCAAGGTATGATTTGCGCATGCGCTTTGCACATTTAGTTTGAGGTAATATACTTCGTGCCTGCGTAGAAAACTAGGGACGTACTATACGTTGTAATATACGTGTAGAAAACCACGTATATTACTTGACGTATTATACTTACACACCCTGGTGCCGAGTCGACTCGACGGAGGTCGAGGTCGGCGTCGGTCTCCGAGATCGGGGGCGGCGCGCGACTGCACCCCTCGGGTGGACCAAATGACGCGACGCGCCATAAAATCTCGCTATCAAATGGGTTCCATGGAACCCGCAAAGAGGGAAAGAGAGGCGGAGGAGGGGGGGAGAGGTCTGTGTCGGATGACAGAATCAATTCGTGCTTTGAGACAAGTCGGCGCTGGATTTAGCACGGGGGTCGCGAACGCGACCCCAGACGCCGCGACGCCGGCATTGTGTCCCGACGCTAATTTTACAATAGCCGGCCTGACTGCGAGCACGTGCGGCGTCCCGACGCCCGCCGACGCTCCTCGGCACGCTGCCGTTTAGGCGCGGGACGCACCCCGAGACTCGCGACGCCGCGACGCCGCGACAAGCCGCGACTTCCTGCGACGCCGCGACGCGAGAGGCTCGATTCTCTCTCTCCTTCCTTTCAGAGGTTATGGCGCCCGGACTTTATTGCATCTTCCCCTCTCCTTAAATTTTCTGCGATTTGCAATGTTCATTATTTTTTATTCTACCATTCACGTTCTCGCTATCCTCGTGATAATTAGTTAATGTGGGTTTCGATTGGTATAATTGGTTTAAGAGAATCGGTTTTTAGTTTGGAAAGTATTTCTCTCCGAGAGGTCATGGCACCCGGATTTTAGCTTCTGTTCATATAATTGGTTGAATAAATTGATTTTTATTAGGTTGAGAAATAAGTCCCCGGCTTTATAATTACGTTACGTTACGTTAAAAACGGCGGGAACTTATTTTTCAACCTAATAGTTTGGAAAATATTCAGCGTATGCCCGCCTCGAGCGGTAGTCGAGGACGCCACCGGCCGCCATTTTGGTGCACGCCGTGAATTAGAATTTTGTACGGTTTCTATTAGATAGATCTGTATAGGAAGGTTATGATTTTCTGCTGGGAGGTTTCCTTTCCGACTTTTGCACACCGTTTTACGTACTGGTATGGTTTTTTACGTTTTTCCCCTCTCTTTCCACGAGGGGGGTCCCTTTGTGTCTGAACTCCGGTCTTTGCGTTTGACCGTTTACTAAACTGGGCCACATGGTTCTCGTATGGTTTGCCCGATTCCGTTGGGTTCGGCCGAAACAAACATTAAAGGGATTAAAATAAACCGCCACTCTTGCGGATTTTTACTTCCTCACTTCTGAGGAGCCTTTGTGACGGCGAAACCGGGCTTTTTCGAGTATCGGCCGCGTTTTGCCTTTTTTTAACCCCGTGCTCGGAAAACAATGTCCACGTGTTCTTGCCTTTGAGCGAATTTATAATTAACGGGGCTATTCCGACCCGTAGCTCGCTGGGATATTTTTCAGGAACCTCAAGAACCTCAAAGATTAAGACTATCGACGATTATTCTCCATCTTTGTTCCCCTTGAAACGTTAAGATGATATTAAAGAGCCATTCTATATATAACGTAAAAATATTTATAAAACTCAGCCAAACCGGGTGCACCGAGTCATTAGAAACTTCATCACAAGATTATGAAGGCCCTAATGAATAACGCGGTGCTCGTGAAATTTCATGTCTTAAAAATATATATTCCTCTTGGTTCTAGTCTGGGATGATGAAAAAAATTTTTTTATTAATTGAAATTTCATTAGCATCGCGTTCTTTCTTAGGGCCTTCGTAGTCACGTGATGAAATTGCCAATAATTCGATAAATTATAAATATTTTGACGTTTTGTTACATAGAATGGCCCTTTCACACCACCTTAACAGACATGGGAGCTCGCAAGTAGAATTGCGCGAATGTTTTGGTTCTACTTTACAGTCCAAACATTTCCAGCTCGACGCAAATAGTCAAGATGGCTAACGGTCTCGCCGACGTATCAGTAAAATGCCTTTGACAGGGTTTGACAGGAGAAGCAAACGTTTGCCAACAAATGAGTCAATGTATCTCCTCCTGAACGGAAGGTGGAGGTCAATGGTCCATTCCTATAAATTCGGCTGTAAATTCCCCGGAGCTCTGGCAGAGACAAATCGCCGATCATTAAACAGCGATTACTCTCCGCCACTAAGTACGTTTACACGTTTCAACCTAAATCTCACCGAGGATGCACCCTTTTGGTTTATCTCACGTGAGAGTCAAAAATCACGAAAGGAAATACAGAAAAGAACAACGACGGCTCGCAATTTACTATTTTTTCACCCTTGACTGCTTTTGAATGAAAATATCATACTGGATGCAGATGAAATCTTTTCAGGTTTTACTACTTGAGTCCCCGAGAAGGCCCACCTTTGACGCTTTTGGTGAGTCCCTGTAGTGGGCCCATTTCCTGGACGGTCAGCTACGTCGGCCCCCCAGAGGATGGTCAACAATCCGAGGGGGCTAAATGTAAGTGAACTGCAATTTACTCCGATAATTATTCTCAGTATAAAAGTCAAGTTCACTAGAAAATCAATGGAAACGATTTCCTTATTTGCGAATCGATTGCCATTGATTTCATATCATCAACAATGTGATCCGATAACAATGGCGCTGGGCCTTAAAATTCTGACAATGTTTCAGCTGATTTCCACGTGATTTCATTAAATGAACCATTAAAATCCATGACTTCCGGAGTGGAATAACCCCTCGATAAAATTGGTATAGAGACCCTTTCCTGAAAACCGGCGACCGCGAGTAAGTAGGGCTTTAAAAACGCGAAATAAGGGGATAAGTGCGGCAGAATGACGGGAAAAAAGTGGCCAGGAGGAGGAAAGACATGTCTCGTTAAAATTAGCTGCATTAGCGGTATCGTCCTGGAAGAGAGGAGGAGAAAGAAGTGGGTTCTTACGTGCGCGACAATTACCAAAAGGATGTTGGCCATGGTTGGGCCCAGTGCCAGACAGTAACTTTTACGCCTGAAGAACTGTCAAAAACCACATGCTGCAACTATGTACAGGCCGCGTGTACTGTCTGTGCCCACTTTATTGCAACGTAAAGTAAACCGTCCAGACGTATACCGTATCGTGTCAAACGCTTAACGCGTCACCCACCCACCCCGACACAGTGGTGCTCAGAAAAATATAAGAGACCCACCCAAGCAATCGTAAGAATTTTTAAACCCAAGAAAGATAAGCTAAAAACATGCCCGACAATTAATAACAATCCCCCAAAATTCCCGAAATGGCTGTAATTATTGCAAGGCCTGGACCGTCTCGCACGTGAAAAAGTACTTGTCGCGAGACTCGACCGCGCTTCTTTTTTTCCGCGGACGACAACCTCTCAGGAATTATTATTACCAGTGGGATAAAAAACGGGGGTCGTCTAAACAATGCCTGTTTTTCACGGTTCTCGGGAGAAGGATTTGTAATTCGCTCAAAAGTCACCGCATGTGAATACCACTGTTCCAAGCCATCTAGACCGAGCACAGCCAGTGAGGCGTCTCTATTTCCGACGTCGGGGCTGGATATAGAATTTAAAATTGTCAAGGTAACTCGGCTAACTAAAAGTCCATGTCGGCCCTAAATAATGGACCCTCCAGACGCGATTATGACATTTTTCCCCAGACCTCTAGGCGTCTGAGTCAGAAGAGACGAGACCAGAATTCGCCCCCTAATCGGTCACCGATTGTCAAGAAAAATCAAAAGCCAAATCATTAAGCGGCAAATTAATTAAACCCACGCCCCATTGACCGTGGAATTAATTTCAGTTATTTCGGCCACTAATTGGAAAATTAATCCGACCTTGCTAAACAGCACAGACAAGATGGCCGGTGAAGACGCTGGTGCCAGGCTCTCCTCTTTTTACGTACGAAGGGGTCGAAGCGCAGAACTTCACGATCCCCAGGGCACGAGCTGGCTTGTACCGCTTCGAGATGAAGTCGATACCCGAGGGGGATGGAAATTCCAAATCTGAACGATCAGACACCGTGCTATTGTACGCCACAACGAGTTCGTTAGACCTATCAGGACCCTACGAGGACGCGAAGGGGAGACGCCATCACTCTCTGCGGTTCCAGCAGCGTCGAAGTCGTCGCCGTCTGACCGTATCCTGGAGCAAGAGGTAATAGATCGTTTCGAGGGCATTTCCCCACTACTTTATCCGAGAAGGAAGTGAAGTCTGGCTCGGGAAGTATCTTCTTCGTGTTGTCGCGTCGCGGCCAGACGCGGTGCCTCCGGCTTTATTTTTAGTCGATATACTCGCTATAAAGGTTACCGCGGTGTGTATTTTCGCAGCCACGTGGATCCTCATCTGTCGGATTACTGTTTGGCGGTAACATCGGGCTCGCAATGGCACCCCCCAACACTTTGCGCCGCACAGAACACCCTAAGAGTTCATCCAAGACCCACAAGGGGTGGCTCTTCGAGGGAGCATCAGCATAGAGGCGTCCCCGAAGGTCTGCACTGCGTTCGACAAACTAGACTAACTCTTCACGGCATGAAGTACAACACCACCTACAACTTCACCCTCTACGTGGTAAGTCCCCAAGAAACGTAGAAAAGTCTAATTAATCACCTAAAACTGGAATTACCCCCCGACCCCAGGTCAGCATGCGGAATAACGTCTCGAGTCGCGCGGCTTCGGAGGCTCACAAATTCCGCAAGACTCCCGCACAAACCCTCCGCATTGGTCGTTATGCCATCGCAAATTTGAGGAGAAACGACGGCTACATCAATTTCCGGTACCGGCCGAAAGACAACACTTCCACGATTTTTCATGTCCTACCCTGTGGGGGCGGAATCGTGCGCGCTAAACTGAGGGGCCCTGGATTCTTGAAGGTACGAGGGACAATATTTGATACCTATGTGAGATGATGTACTTGTCGCTTAAACGGATTCACATTTCCCAGGAAAAAGAGGTCGTCGGGCACGCGTCCCTGACAGCACCCGCGGTATCACCTGGGAAGAGGTACATGCTACGAATATCGGCGACTCCTCAAGAATTGGTCAGAGTGTCCGTTGTCAAGGTACTGGCGGCCCAGGAAGGGTCCATCGTCTATCCCGAGGTTGGATTTACCAATTTACATCACTTTACATGCACTGATAAAAATCCCGAATAATGCACTTGGTGCGAAACTCAGCCGAGTTTCGGAACTGCCGCGGGTTCTGTTCGTCAACTATGTCACTCGCACGGATTGTTTTTCATCCCTTGAGGTGTTGGGCCGTTTTAATGCCTTTCTGACGTTTTAGGTCCCGTCGAAAAGTCCACCCAGAGAGTACAGGTCGCTGAGGAAGTGCCACGAGGTGACCGTTGGGGTCGAGCCTGCGGGAGCGGCCAAGTACTGCGTCCTCGTCCGGGAACTTCGGGGTTCCATGTTATCAAATGGGATAACAACGGTCCCGGACCAGTGCGGATTGCATCGCCGTCGAAGATCGGAGTACACCTACGAATTGTGCGAGGAGAAGACTAGCCCACCAACGGACAGAGCGCTGCCATTTACTGTCAGGAAGCTGCAACCTGGCAGGGCCTATGTCATCCAGATCACCGCACAGGTGCAAGGCCAATTCCTGTCATATCCGCTCCTAGGTGTCAGGACGAGGAAGTCCTGTCAACCTTGACATCGCCAGGTTTATCCCGCGATTCGTCTCCGGGTATAGGCTATTATTAAATCAGGAATAGCTGCGAGCAATGTTCGGCCCCGGGTACTTGTACATATGCGTGTATGTATGTATGTATGTTTGTATGCCTGGCTCCGGTTCGTGAACCTCAAATGAGTCACGAGGATCTCCGAATTAATTTTGCATTTAAAGGGGGTACGGTTGCGCGTATCGATACGTGATAAGAGCGCCTTTTATCGACCTTCGGCCAATTACCGAAATTACGGCCAGGTAATTAATTCCAGATCCACTGCGGTGCATTTGTCGTCCTATCGAAGAGCACATTGCCCTCGCAATTGCGATTCGCTTTAAGCGAAAACTTTTTTTTTAATCATAATTTTCGGGGTAGTTGCAAAGTACCTCGAAAGATTTTCCAGCGGAATTGTGCATTTAGAAAGGTGCCGACTCGGATTTTTATGAGTTTCTTCTATTTTTCTTTTTTTAATTATTATTATATATACGACGAGCGGCTGGTTTTTTTTTTCTATCGCATGTTAAAGTAATTCCTCTCAATGCCTCTAAAAGTTTACGTTTCTTGCCTTAAGTAATTCCATTAGGTTACTTAAGATCTTAGAATAAGCTGGCTGCGATTACTCGATCCCGACTATTTCCGATCTCTCACGTTGAATCCTTTGTCAACGGGTTAATCGCCATTGCACTTTCGCGAGCGTAATTTAATATCTCGTGCCTTACTCGCAGATATCGGTACTACTTCAAGTCTACGAATTAATGAATTTACGAATTGACCGCTCACTTTCATAAAGGACTATATCAATCGCCATTCGAATCAGCAGACGATATCACGCCCGGCCATTACATTTCCTCACTTTTGTACAATTACACCTTAAGCATTGAGGGACATTTAATAATAATTTACAACTACTAGCCCACTGAGGTGCACTTCTCCTCGAAGAGGACCGCCGTGTTCCTACGATTTTAATTCCTCTGAAGTAAAAAAAAAAAAAGAAAAACAATTCCACATACACCCAGTTGTATAATCGACAAAAGTGAATATACATTTACCAGCTAGAAGAACCCTTCGCTCGGCGTTTTACTGGAATTCCCTCTATTGATAAAAATTCGACACCTACAATTATTCTAAGCGAAAATATAAAGTTCCCCGCTAACTTTTTGTATCTCATTCTTTTTATCACAATCCTCCTTTTTTTTTCCTTTTCCAGGAGTACTTAAATCCAATTAATAATGCACCTTTACTTTTCCTATCCGTTTCAATTAGTGCAATCATTCGTGAATGTCGAAGGTCTCCCTCGGATTTATTAATTTTTTTTTTTCATTCCTCGGGATATAAGGGAGAAAAAGAAATTTCAAAATTGCGATCGCGACCGGCAGAGCCGATCCGAGCAAACACTCTCGAGTTTGCCATCTGTCGAGGCCTTCTGTCTCGTTTCGTCTGGAGTCCGAGTTATCAACTCGCATGTATGCAAAATCGAAGCTAATGGATCGCCAGTGGTAGGTTGTTCGTCGTCCAGGAGGATTTTTAACATGTCGGGAATTTATAGGCGGCCATGTCGCCCCTTAGGGCCCAGTAAGTGGCCGCTCGTCGTCGAGGGTAATTCTTCGGGTCTTCCGATCGAAGATCGATTCCCGATCGATCAGCAGCCCCATGAAGATGTCCGGCCAATCGGCCGGACTTCGTCGGACTGGGCTGATTGCTCAATAAACGTCCCGATTGTGAATAATTTGATCATTTACCGGTTTATGTCGCGCCTCTCGACTCGCCGCAGGGAAATTCGGTACACTGTAGGTTTATTGGGCATTCAGCTTATCGGCCTGGTGAAACGTGTACAAATTGGCCGATAATGCCGCCCTGATCGGTAAATCGATCCGCCCGATTGTTGACAGAGGTGGAATTATTTATGAAACGTGGGACCCCGGCGATAAAAGGAGGAGGAACGAGCGATTTCTCTCGAAATAAGAAAACTCGACCGACTGGCCGTAATGCTACAAAATTGACGGCGCAATTAATTAAGAATATATTCGCAAACTCATCGACGCTGCTTATGCAAGGAGTCCAGTGATGATTTAAAATCCCCTTCGGTGGTGTGAATTTTTCAGGGATTTAATTTATCTATTAATAACGATCGAAAGGTCTGAGCCTATCATTGAATGTCAAAGAAGAAAAAATTCCTAATATCCGCTTCACTGGTTTGGTGTACCGATATTTCATTAAGAAATCATTGGCAAACTCATCGGCACTGCTTTTGCAAGGAGTCCAGTGATGATTTAAAATCCCCTTCGGTGGTGTGAATTTTTCCAGGATTTAATTTATCTATTAATAACGATCGAAAGGTCTGAGCCTATCATTGAATGTCAAAGAAGAAATCCGCTTCACTGGTTTGGTGTACCGATATTTCATTAAGAAATCATTGGCAAACTCATCGAAGCTGCTTTTGCAAGGAGTCCAGTGATGATTTAACATGCGCTCTGGTGGTGTGAATTTTTCCGGGATTTAATTAGGCAATTAATAGGCTAACGATCGAGATGGTCGATGCCTGCCATTAAATAAAAACGAAGGAAAAAAATTGGTAATAGCTGCTTAACTGGTTCAGTGTACGGACATTTGCAAGCTCGCGATTTGTCGGAAAATGTTCGGAATCCCGGAATCCGATTTGACTGTCTTCGATCCGGAAACGAGGGTAGCGTTTCAGATTCTTATTTGGCCGATCGTTATCGCGGGGGTGGTCGCAAATTTCGGGGTCGTGTGGCGCATTTATCGCGCCGAGTACCGAAATGCGGCTTTGAAGATCTTTTATCGGGGGGCTCTTTTATCAATGGCCATGTCGGATGTCCTCTTGCTGACCACTTCCGGCTTGAACACCCTGACCGTCGCCCGACAAGGCATCATCTTGTGGTTACTTCCGGAATGCATGTGCACGGTTTTGCCGTACCTGCAAACAGTTGCAGTGCTGGTTGGCTCCTTGACCCTGGCAGGAATTGCAGCAGACAGGTAAATTGACATCAAATGATGATTATCACAGCCACCGAAAGGAAATTCCAGTCAATCGGTTGCTCCACTTTGATAATAAAGGTACAGCTCGATGAAGTCGAACTTCCCGTCGTCGGTGATGACAAAATGGCCGTGCGCAGTCGGCTTCGTCCTCCTCATCTGGTGCATCGCTGCAGCGACTTCGTACCCGGTTTTACGGATCTACAAGACGTACACGATCCTCGTAATCAACGGATCCTCTCGTTACAGGTACTCTCATTCATAGTCTACTCACATCGGCATACAATTAAGGTGCGTAATCGACATTATTCCCGAAATACAGGTCGCAATTATGCGTGGTCGACCGATCCTCCGGCACGGCCATTTACACGATACTTTTCGCCGTGATTTTCCTTCCACTGGGGATTACTTTCGTCACGATCCACCTGTTACTCGCGTTTAACATCTGGGAGAGAAGAAATCCAGGTGGGGACTCGCGACACGCGACCGGCGACTCGCAAATCACCGAATCGGCGACAGGTAAATTCGCCGAGCTGATTTCCTTTTACACCTTACTCTATTTTAATATATTAATAAATTGCGGGTTTATTAATATATTAAAGATTCTTAAAGATATTAAATTAAAAATATATAGATTAATAAATTGAAGATCCTTGGGGGAGAGGTCATATTCTCGAGTCAAGTTTGACGTCTTCTCAGCCTCAACAGGTGTCAGTCGGTCAGGGTCGGCCAGCAAGAGGAAGAAGGTCTGCCCGGCACATGTTCTTAGGAAGAAGAGGATCATCAAAGTGATTCTTCTCCTGATAATTGTCTTCGCCGTGTGCAGACTTCCGATTTGGATATTCCTCCTCTACAAACTGAACGTGACATTGAGCGGCATGTTCTGGTGGCACTTGCAGGTCGTCTTGTCGACATTGTCGTTCATCGGCGCGGCCGTTAATCCGTTTCTCTACGCGTTTCTAAACGAAACTCTGTCCCTGGTTTCCTGGCTGAAGTACTGGTTCTCGAGAAAGGACAATTTCGACGTCACCACGGCGAATCGCGAAAATAAGGACATCGGCATCGGCACCGTAAAGATACCGCGAGGTCCTTATTCCCCATGATTCAAGTATTACATTTTTTATAGAGTATTTTTTATACACGTTCCTCGTTATTAGAGATAATTAATCGAAGAAAAGAACTCGTGCGAAAATTCGGCGACCTTAAGGCAAAAATGTATTTGGCGCGAAAAGCTGCCCAAGGGACGTAAAGTTGAAAACACGGTAAGTTACGCGAAAAACGATAAAAAAAATTCCAAGTACGAAATATCGGCTCGTTTTCAAACAAAGCGATAACGAAACAAATGAACGATTTTGCCTGGAAATAAATAAGACCCTGTAATAATTACTTTCTGACAGTATTTATCGCTCTAAAGCTTGTACTTCGCGTGGAAAACGTTATTCAAACGAAGAAACCGAAAGTATAAGTGAAAAAAAAAAATAATAAAATAAAAAATGAACGTTCTCATAAATTCTCGATATTGTTAAGTTACTTGAAATATGTCTCGCGGTTACCTTTTTCAATTTTATGTCACCGAGAATTTTCTAACCCTAAGGGACGCCGTCATTTCGAGATCTCCCCGGAAATCAATTTCAAGAGTTTCCCCCCAGGGCTGTCCTTAGGCTCGGGCGTCAAGAGCGACACGGCCCGGGACAAGAGAGCCTTTTTGTCTTCTCCAGGACAAGAAGCGAGTTCCCGAAGAGCTATGGCCGTGTAAAGGGCGAGTCGAGATCCGTAAGGATCGATCCTCGTGGTGGTTTCGACGATCCGCTTACACGTATCGGGTTTCTGCGGGTCATTTGGTGACAGCAACTGGATCAAAGAGTGGCTCACGGCTATGCAGTGTTGATGTCCAGGATGTAGTAACACCTTCAGCCTGAACACATTCAATTGGTTAACACGATATGCAAAACTTACACCAAAACGGTTCACCTTACAACGGACGCGGCGGGCTGAAGTTTCACTACTAATTCGATTATTGCCCATTCGAAACATTTTGCGCGAATCTTTAATTACACCTGTCGGGCACGACCTAATGTACCGTAAGGAGGGAATAAAATAAGAAATGAATACCTGGACAGGAGGCTCGACAAGGTGTCCTCGTTGGCGTTGCTCATGGCGGTTTCGACCTCGTCGCCGAGTCTGCACGTCAAGTCCGCGACTTCCGCGGACGTTAACACCCCAGGGCAAGATGTACATGACCATTCGGTCTCCGAGTCTAGGGGATCCTTCGGCAGGACGAGTCCTGGCCCACAGGGACATACTAGGGTCCCTAGATGGGTCTGCAGCTCGGTCGGATCCGCGCACCGCTCGCACCGACACGCAAAGTATTTCGTGGCCATCAAATGGTCCCTTCTTGCTCTGGTTGCCCATAATGCGTGTGTATACGTGGTGCTCAGGTGTTCGCCTCTAAAAAGTGAATAAATACTTTGCAACCCCACCGTTCAATACTTCCCTGACTCCCAGGATTTTCCTTAAGCTGCATGAAAAACATGGGAAATATTAAATTATTAAAAACGTGGCGCTCAGGTGTTCGCCTCTAAAAAGTGAATGGATACTTTGCAGCCCCACCATTAAACATTTTCCTGACTCCCAGGATTTTTTTCAAGCTATGTGAGAAATATACAAAATATTCAATTATTATAAACGATCTCTTACTTTTTAATCGATGTAACCGCGGTCACGGAGATACAGGGTCTCCCTTTAAAGTCTATCGAAAACCCGTGTCTGGTGTTAGAGATGCAACGGTGCTCCAGAAGACACGCGACCTCGTAAAGCGCAGCGCATCCTTGAGGAGGGTTCGTCTCGAGCGCATTGACGTCGATGAGGCCGCAGACTTTAGGTAGAATTTCCCGAGAAGAAGGGTCCAGAGTAAACAGAGGACCTAGGGCACGAGCGACCTCCTGCATCTCTTGGTGAGCCTCGGTTCCAGGACCTCGGGCCTCCTCGTGGCTCTGCAGGGAGGAGAGAAGAGCCCACTTCTTCGGGCTCCTGCGCCTGAGCAGCAGCACGCGGAGGACCAGGAGCACGTCGCACCTGCAATAATTATGAAAAATAAATAAAAAGAACCTGGAATAAAAATGCTACTGCCAAAGAGATAGGAATAATTAACCCTTTCAGTGCCGAGCAACGACACATCGTCGTTTGGCAAGTGCCAACGAGATCGGATGAAAGGGTTGAAGTAAATAAATTTCCTAATAAATTGTCTTTCAGATTCAATTATACATTCCGAAAAGGGAGATCCACATACATACCTGGGGATGATCCTGGCCTTTTCAAGAAGAGCGCACTCGGCGCCGTGTCTGTCGTCGTCTAGGAGTCCTTCGCATTTCTGGGAGCAAGCAGGCCAGGCACACCTGACACACCTGGCGGTGGCGTTTGATTTTCCACAGCCCACGCAGACCCTTTCACCTGTGTGAAGAGCCGGGCCCCAGGTGAGGGGATTTTCCGTGATGACGATCTCCCCAGGAGCGAGATCCCTCGTAGCGATCAGGTGGCGTCCCAGCTCCGGAGTTTCCCTTATCTCCCAGACCCTGCAGAAGATCCTGTGCCGCATCCAGTCTTCCTTCTGGTGGTCCTTCTTGCAGTAAAATTGCTGTCTGCAGTTCGAGCACCTGAGTGTCGCAGGGTCCCCGCAAAGGGCACAGGTGGCCCCGGTATTATCAGCCGAAGTCATCCCTGTTATCAATGTGGCTCCGGCACGGCGATCACTGTTCTTAATAGCTCCTCTCCTGTAGTCATTATATTAATGGTAGGATCGGGACATGCCGGAGGTATATGCTCGAGATTTCGACAGGAATTACCAGATAATGCGGGATTACGCTTTAGAGGCCTCTTATCGGCCTCTTTCCACGACAGCGGCAACGCCTTGTAATAAGCCACTCCTAATTTACCCTCATTACAACTCGGTGCGATTAAGAATTGCACTCGTTAACATATGTAAGAACACTGCTTGACGATTTAATATTCGGCGAAAAACTGGATCTATGTGAAATTACAGTCCATCGAGTCCTACGGATAGTTAATATTTTTCTATCCTCATTAAATATTTCAAATTAATATATATGTACTAGCGGAAATTAATTAAATCGGAAGAGGAGTCGCAAGACCTGGTTGTACGCTTAATGCCCACTTGTATCGCGTTGATTCGGCTTCCTACGAACAATTAATTTTTTTTTTATCGTTATTTAATATTTAGAGGTAAGCTATGTACTAGCGGAAATTAATTAAATCGGAAGAGGCGTCGCAAGACCTGGATGCGCGCATATGGCGCTTACTGTACTGCAGCACTGAAAGCTCTTGCTAGGCGTCGGGGGGTTTGCGTTTAATTATATAACCGAACTAGAATAGACTCGAAATACCACTCAAGAAGTCGGGCGAAACTTAAATTTCGAAGATGCACCTATACCTAGTCGCCAAGTCGGTCTTAATTACCTTAATTAAGCGATAAATCATACGAACGAAAACGGGCACAATAGTCGATACATTTAATTACGGTTCTTTATTAAGTAGAATGGAATTAAGATAATCCGGCATAAAGATTCCGCTATTCAGCAGTTGGATCTCTCTTAAACGAGAAGAACCTTCTATAATGCTGGCTTATCAAAATTTGTTCAAATTTTATACAAATATTTACATGGATACGAGTCGCCGGGACGCGAACATTGTTAGTTACTGAATAAAAATTAGCTCTCTTCGGCTGTTCCCCTCTAAGCCCGAACCTAAGTACGATTCGGCAATTGCTGGAAATGTATTTAACAATTAATCAAAAGTAATTCCCGTGAGTTAAATCACGGTATAAAAATAAATAATGTGTAACCCTCAGTCGTTTGCATCTTCCAAGTATGAGAGTTAAGCACACGACTACCGTGTAACTTCATTTACGAAATAATATTTCAATACTGCGTTAGGAAAATCACTCTACTAGGTTTTAATATAGCAATTAGGTACGTATATTACAATTCACGCGGAAACATTAATTTGTCTTTTCTTCGTTTCCTTTATACAAGTTTTCGGTATGTACAGTCGAACTCTACCGGCGGCGGAAGATTCTACGAGTAGTTTGTTCGCGAAATCATTAACTTAAGGAAATACTCTGGAAAACTATCTTATATTATCGGCTAAGGGGAAAGTATAATTATACGTCATATCACAAAGTAACAGCACGAAGACCCTAACGAAGTCTTATAGTTTGGGGAAGGGTGCAAACAATGCATTGATTTTAATAAACCTTGTCGTCCCTCACCGTCGAATTCCTGATACGAATGACATTTTACTAACAAAATACAGGATTCAAATATTCCGTCTTCAAGAGAACCGTTTGCTAGTTATCTCTTAAAAAATTGCCAATTTATGTTAACATCTTAAATACATATTACCGATAAAATTTCGTAAAAATTAATCTCTGTATCTTCTTTTTTTTTTGTTTTTCTTAATGTGTATGTATATAATATTAGATTTTTCCAATTTACGGACTTCGTCAAATCTAGTTCCTCCATGTCATTGAACACTGTTTTCAGGGAAATACGCGTAAACAGACAAATGACCTTTCCGTAATCAGAACCGAGAGTTCCTTATCAGAATCATTGCCGCACCAACGTTACAATATAAGTACAAAATTAGAATGCCGATAGTCGTACATTTGTATTTTGAGTTGCCTACCGAGTGGACCATGGCAATACGCACGTTATATATAGGGAGAGATATATAAATATGTATATATACATATAAAAATGTGTCAAAAATAATATCAAACGGCTAAAAAGTAACAGCTTACAAAACGCGTGTAATCGCGACGTACTGGAGTACGTGTAAATATACGCGCATGTCTATCGAGCACCAGTAGAAAAAAAGTGCTCGGATTTGTTAAACGTGTAAAGACTTTGGTTTCGTTTAGTTTGAACGCATACTTCGGAAGAACGGAATTATTTCCATCCGAGTGGGAGAAAAAAAAAAAGATACAATTTGGTTACATTCTCGCCGATTGATGGATCTCGCTTAGCGAAGATTTACATTTATACACATATATATATATATATATACCGCTTGATAATCTTTTACAATCTTTTCCGAAAATAATTCGTACGATCTAAGCATTTCACTAGGAGCCCCATTTGTACAATTGTTTATTTCTTTTTCCCTTCCTTTTTCAGAAGCCAGGAGAATTTGTAGAACCTAAGTGGCGTCTGCTGAGGTAACGTTAAAGTTTCTTTTTTGTGCCATTCGAGTCGGCATTGACGCAAGGTTTTTCAAAATACGCGCACGTTCGCAAGGTCTGCCAGGTGTCTTTGATGGTGCCGATTATGTTACAAATTATTACAGAAGGCGACTCAAACTCGTTCGGGACTATTCCGTCCACGGACGATTCGAAAAAGCTGAATAAAGGAAACCAAATTCTAGTACGGTTCGAGTCCCGCTGCATGAGCGCTTGATTATTTGCTAAAGTATGATAGTAGAGAAAGAGCCTTGAAGTTATGTAAAAGGCGACAAAAACGTCGATGGAGTAATGCTCGTGCGCGGCTAGGATGAAAAATATCCCAAACATGTTGAGCATCCACGTGAATGTGTGTAGGAAATACAAATGCCTCGGCGTATCTAAAGCAGAGAAAAGAATTAATCAACTTTTGCTGTCAACATGTGAATTGACTGAATGGAGATATACTGCAGCGGTGATTTTTTTTTTTTTAATTTTGGAAATGATAACCAAGACTTACATTCTGTGATGAAAAAGTTTAACATAGTCAGTGCCACCGTATGACCACTGAACATATAGTCTCCACATGTCCGAACACCCTGAATGGACATACCAGCACCTCTCCAAATGACATAAGCCATTGCAATTTTATTGTACAATTCTCGATAGGCAGGTCTGCAATCAAATATTATTTAAATAAATAGAAGGTACATTGAAGTTTTTATAAATATTTGTTTTGAGCACAATTCGGTGTACTCACCCTGTCCAACTTTCTTCAGAAGTTGGTCGTGGCTGGCACTGCAAATGTGCACCTGGCACTGATAGTGAGGTTATAAGCATCGTTACGCACCTCAGGAGAAAGACAGTGCCAGATAGCGCAAAAAACCTCCGCAATAAAATGAACCTGACACAAAATTGGGCTGTGTTAATGAAACATTATTCTCTGGCCAGAGCATTTCCATTCTGGAGTCAGATTTTCTTCCGCAATGTGATTATTTGTACAACCCACGACCTGTACTATGGATTTCCAAAGCATTAAGGGCAATGCGTACGAAAGTGTATCTATGTCAACTAGTATGCTTCATATCTAGAATTTTGTCATTCTGGAACATATTTGTAGATTCTAAAGAAGTACGACGATTCTAAATTCATGACTGAATTTTTTTACTTCCACCCGTTCGTCGTGGATATCAAAAGGCTAAACATAGAAATGCTTGTGGAAATTATTTACCTGTATTTGTGAAAAATAAGGACGACCGACCATATGCCAAAAAGCAAAGTGCCAGTCACTTCGCACATGTCAAATGCCCATGGGATGTGTGGAACATTGTCCAAGAAAATATCAGGTAATGGAGGGTATTTTTTCATATCAGGCACTCGGTCGTGAACAATAACCATTACAAAGGCAGTAATCCAAGTGACAATGAATAAATATGCCAAACTAATACACGCTTTCCAGATTTCCGGAGGTAAATGAGAGGCTTGACCGTCCTCCGATACAGAAGCTGAATAGAATTCATGTTCCATCGATCCTTCATTAATTGTACCGCCACTACTTAGTACCTACGGCACATTAAATAAAATTAAGATAGTAATTCTCTTATAAATGTACCCTATTTTACATTTAAAATGGGATTAATCATATTAATTACAATCTTTCGTTTTCTTACTTCGTTCCTTTGTTGAGTATAAAAGTTGGTCGAAGGAAATAAATCTAAAAGACCGAGCTCGTATAGTGACGAAACATTATCTCGTTGTAGTTGCTTAATACTGATGTATAGCCTCTTCATGTCACCGATCTTTTTAATACACAATTCTTGAGATTTTAGATCTTCCTCTTTAAGACTGAGTAATGCCTTTCCGTCAATTTCATGTAGTATTTTAAACTGGTATACAAACTTTCCATTGCCAGTCTCTTCAAGCCAAGTCGCCACATCTTGAGTCGTCCAATCTACTACGTTCCTTGTCATGTTGTGTCACTTTACTAATTTATGTAGCTTGCCTTATAAAGTGTCTGCAAGAATGTATAATTACAGTTACAATGCTTGGAACATCCACTGCCGACAGACTTGGTTCCGGAAACGATAAATGTTCTAAAAATAAAATCCACATTCAGTTACATGAATGTACTACACAATAGCCTTTGTCAAAGGAATAGGAAGGACTGATAAAGTGTCTTGTCAAAATCTTCACTGCAAGGAGGAACAAACATTGTAAGAATAACATATGAGTCAGAAATCGATTCCAAAGATCGTGGGGGCATGTTAGCGAGCGCGAGTTCAAATACACAGAATGCACTCTATCTAATGCTAAACAGTTAATTCAATAACTGAGATGTACCAATACCTAACCTTACCTTCAACAGTGTAGTGACTTATTTTCCTGGAACCTGTCATTTGAACTTTACGGTTTCCGCACCAGCACGCTTCCGTGTCCCGAACATTCGCGGCATAGGACACGTAATTTCCGCTTCTATTTCGAATTGTCGTTTCGAACTGCTGTCGTACACAAATTTAAACGAATCCCTCGCTAAAACTGGTCAAGGAGGCGACACATCCATTCATTGGATGTGACCAGATGTGACAGAGAGAGAGAGAGCTGTGACTGACTGTGATCGCTGTAATCTGTGACTGTATTCACCACGGTCCGGCAGGGTTGCCACTACTGCTCCGATCGGAGTAGATCAACTAATGTGATTTTACTATTCTACTCCAACTTCTATGTTTTCTACTTCGTTTTATTCCTGAAATACTATTTATATATAACTGACTGTGAGACAATGAATTTAATTACTTTGCTATGAAGAAATCTGTCTAGTTCTCACTGTAGAAAAATACATTTCTGGTTACGTTTGCATTCATCAGTTAACCTATCTGATGACAGATTTAAGAATGAAAAAGAACATTTCAAATATCCCGCCGTATCCGCCATTTTAGATTTTAGTTCGGCCATTTTTATTATGCTGATGGTAACCAGGGAATCTCTATAACGCTAATTTCTACTCCGTTACGATGAATCTACTCCCTCCTTGGATGATTGGTGGCAACACTGCGGTCCGGTATTATATTTTATAAATTTATTGTTTGAAAAAAATGTTTTAATGATCATTTTTAACATGCACATTCTGAATTGAACGATCAAGATTTAGTGAAGGTATAGTATTTTTTATATTCAATAAAACTAAGAGAATATAATTCAAATCTTGACATAACCTACACTTTATCGATGGTACATGATGGAGATTTTTTAATAAATATTACAAGGGTTGTTTCAAAATATTGTATTTGTATCAAATGTGCGGAATACTTTCCTTCTTGAATATAGTAATTTTCATTGACAAAACTTTTACGGATATTGGGTGGTTTGTACGTATGAATATACGTATAAATTGGTTCTAGTGTTGTTTAGTAGTTTTTATGATTGTTAATTTTTATTAGCCGTCATTTCAGTAGTATTACCATTCACGGTATTCATTGATAAATTGTGTACAAATTGAATGTTTGTAATGCCTTGGTGAATGATATAACTTTGGGTACAAAATCACAGCTAAGCAGGTTAAGATAAAAAATAAATATTCCATTATTGATTTGTTTAGTTGAAATCTTGTTTGGTTGAGTATTCTCGTCGAGTGAACCTAGTATTCCTTATGGAGTTCAGTTCTTTCGATACCTTGGCCATGGTGGTTATATCCATAGTTTTTAACTGGGTGACAATTGCCAATGGAATAAATGCCAGTATCAGTCTTCATGTTGAAGGACTTGGGTTCCACAGGTAAAAAGTGAAATCTACTCATAAGAGCATGGTCATTCATACTATCAATAATTCTCTTTTTTTCATAGGACTTTCAAGTACCGCGTCGACGTGAATGAAGTTTCTACAGAAACTTCCTGTATTGCTTTGTATTTTGAATTACCCTCGGCCTTGTACGTAGATCCAGATGAATTAGCTGGTCTTCTAAGGCTTGGCAAAGTATGCATTTTATGGATTTAAACACATATTTTATTTGATTTTTAAAATACTTAGAATTGATTGAAATGATACGATGTGTTATCGTTCTTCTAGCTCATTGGTTGCTCTCAGGGCGAAACAAATGTTGAATTATTTACCGAAAAGGCAGGCCCTCAAAACCTGACAATTTGTTCTCCTATAAGTGATATGAGTTCGAGTACTACTTTCTTACTTCCTATTCACCGACGATATCAATTTGCCAAACTAAATGGCACTTATGCACAAATTTTTCTACAACGGCCGAGGCTCTTTATAGGCAGTGTTAACAAAAATGAGGAGCACAGAGTGTCTGTCGTGAACTTGTGCTCTCCTTGCACCAGTATATCCCACAAATGGCTCGAGATTTTCTATGAGTTTGTAAGTACACCTGCATAGTTGACATTGATGACTTCAGTACACCTCATAGGATTAATTACTTTTGCAGAGTATGGAGGATTATTTGTGGGACGTTCCAATTGGAAACCTATCTCAGACAATACAAGTGACATATGTAACTCTGCTAGTGACGATCATCGGCACTGCATTCGTCTTGAGAACAATTATGCAATTCAGTGGTTTCACTTTTCAGTGGAAGTGAATGATTCAAATCAGGTTGGCTTAAAATGGTCTGTCGGGCTGATTCCAGCACGATCTCATCTTTTGGACTAGGATCATTCCACTTCTGAACTTTTGCAGTTCCAAAAAGTAAGAATATGGTATTCCCCACAACATAAATACCAGATGATAAGAAGAAAACGATTCTCCATTGTAAAATGTTACCCTGCAAAAAACAAATAGGAAATACAACATAGTCCTTTTGTAATAAAGAAGCAGATTAGCGTAAACATTAAAGAAGTAATTGTGACACACCGATTCTTTAACAATTTCTGAAACGATAAGTGGAGCAGCAATAGCCCAAACATTAGCTACAGCGTTGATAACGCCCATCATGGTGCCAGCGAAGTTTGGACTAAGATCCATATGGTTGACATGATGACCACAGTATACGGCGATATTAGATCCGACTGCCAATACGAGAATAGTCACTGCCAAAGTGGGCCGATCTGCTCGTACATATCCCAAACCAATGAGAGCTATTGCAGGAATGTACTGCCCGATGGAATTGAATATTTTGCGTGACATTCCGGTACCAATGACTCTCTTCTTAATGAGCAAATCGGATAAAAAGCTGAATGGAAAGCTAAGGATCCATGCCGTCAAGTAAGGAAGAGAAGACATATATCCGTTCTGAAATAATTATTCATCATAAGTACTTCTACTAAATAAATATGTATTTACATTTACGCGCTTACCTCTTGAATATTGAAACCCAGGATGGCATTCATATACAGTGGAGTTTCGGTTAAAAGCATCCAAAAGCCCCAAGTCTGAGCACACTGTGTAACTAGAAGAGCCCAAAATGGAGAAGATGTCAACATATGACGCCATGGTGTTGAAGGAACCTTGGAAAATATTCAATAAGTTAGTAAGTAGTGTTACCTTTATTTACTGCAGTGCTTTGTTCCGCTTTCTTACCTGACCAACCTCCAAGACAGTTCCCAAGCTGATCTCGATGTACTCTTTCTCGTCATGTGGTATGCTAGGGTGATCTGCGGGTGAATCCTTACCCAGGAAACACCAAACGATTGACCAGAGTACGGTGAGGCCCCCCCAGACATAAAAGCAGCTAGGCCATCCATAGTCCGAGGCTGCGAGCACGCCAGAGCTCAGCAGGGATATCACATTGCCAATCCATCCACCAGAGTAAAGGAAGGCAGCTGAACGCGTCACCGCGATCGTTGGATATGACAATTAGTCCGGAAGATTGGATTAAACTACAGTTGCACCGGATCAATCAATTGGGATAGTTCAGGTACAAAAATTAAACTAAATCTTAACTTCATCGATAGCAGTTCATGCAGAGTACATGCATGTATGCATCACAACTGTTTCAAATGCTTGGAACTCTTTTAGCTTTGTAAGAACCTTTTTCTTCTTAGAAATCAACTCTTTACATTAACGTATAACTCTCGTTTCTCTTACATAGTCTGCCCCTCTCCTCTTGTGGCACCCATTTGGAGAGTAATGTGTGAATGGTTGGCAGTACAGCGCCCTGACAAAGGCCTGCAACTATTCTGCAGAATACCAGCCCTTTCCATCCACCATAATGAGCTGCCAACGGACCAAATAGACTGGCGAGACCGCAAATTCCTACAGAGAGCCCGTACAGTCTGCATGGTCCCCAACGCTGAGCTACGATGCCTCCTGGGATCTGTGTCAGCACATATCCCCAGAAGAACGAACTGAGGATGTAGCCCCGAGTGGTTTCGTCCCATTGGAATCCCTGAATTCAAGAGAATAGTGGAGATGTGAAATTCCAATGAATTCTTTGCACCAAGGCCTAGATGCAGGCAGAAAAGTGACGAAGTCGATATTTTTAAATGTAAGTATTTTGAAAGTTAAGCTAGATTTTGGAAGGAGTATCGTTCATAAGGAGACACCTTACCGTACCTCGTAGTCCGGATTAGCTGATTTGGGATCGGTCATGGCAACCAGAGCAACTGACATGGTCACTCGGACTGCGTAACAGCACAGAAATCCCAACGTCGCCAGGAGGATCTGCACGTGTCTGCATCCTATCAGAGCTGTGACAGGAAACCATGGATTTACATATAGTCGTATATATCGTCTGGCGAAAGTACTGCAGCATTTGGAAGGAAAAGGTATTGCAGGAAACACTTTTAAATACGAGAAGGAATTTCGAATCAGAAATTTTCCGTGCAACATGGCGTTACTTTCGTTGCTATCGGCCATTTTGTTATCATTATTTAAACTTTAATTTATCTAAAATGTGTGCGTTGTGTTCCGAAACGAGACTTGTCGGGGGGACAGGTTCTCAAATCGGAATCCGTCACTCCAAAGAATAGTCACATCGTACGACTCTCAGTATTAGATCTTATCTAAACGCGTAGGTGCGCGTTATCAATGTGTTTTATTGCGGTTACCATGTTTGCTATTCGTCCAACGAATGGGATTTTTCTTTGCCCTCGGGAACTCGGTTAACACGTAAGAATTCCTCCTGGCTTCAAATGTTCTTTCACGTTTTCGGAAAAAGACGAACAATTCTCATAGCTGTGTAAAGTCAGTTGGATGAGACCAAAATTTGGAATTCGGATTTTCTCGGAAATTAATAGAAATCGGGATTGCGCGATGATATGGCGACATTCTTCATTTCTACGTCTCAGGATAGCGATAAGGTACCTGTACATTTGCATAACACTGGTTCTTATCACGATTTCGGCCCCCCCAAAGTGGACTGACATCCCTGAGTCAGAACGTAAGATGAAATATGGCTTAATAAATCAGACACCCGGAAAACGCGACCCAGCTGCCGAGGCGCCACCGTTCGTTAAACAAGATTTTCTATTCTAAACAGAAGTTACAAACGTATGAGCTAATTGCGTCACGTTATATATCTTTCGATTAAAGAATCCGTTCCCTTATCATTTATATGAATCTTCTCGATTCGAGAACAGAGTGTTTAAAATTAAAATTAAGGCTTCAGCTATTTATCACGAGGAGATGAGGATTATTTTATAATGCCGCGTAACCTCTTTTTCTAGGTCCAGGGAGATCTCTCGAGTGCACAATTTGCATCGATTGAACGTTGCACTCTGCAGCGAGCATCTTATGGAATATCACACTTCTCAATGAACATGCATTATTCTATTTATGAATTTATAAACACTTCTACACCCTCTTGAGCAATATCGCAGGCGATAAGGTTTCGTGAGTATGCAACAAGAATTAATTCAATCAAGCTCATTACCATCCTCTTATCTCAAATCGAAAGTACAGCAATGTACTTGTTTTATCGATGCACACGTTTAATCACCGCCGATCGATCACGAGCACCTGAACTGACGAAAAGAATTCCACGTTTCTGAGCCCAAAACATCCAGAAGTATACCAACACCACCGACTATAAATCCTTCACTTTCTCCAGAAATATTTCTCACAAAGGAAAATGAAATCCCGTAAACGTGTCGCTTGAAGGAACTAGGTATTTGGATTTATGAGTAGACATAGCTCAGCAATTTTGGCTCACCTACTGTACCTTACCTTTCGGTTTACAGGAGGGGCTCTTCATCATCTCCACCCTGGATATCCTCCTGGTCCCGAGTCCGACCGTCATGGTGCCTCTCCGTGTACCTCGAGGCACTCCTTGGTATACTCCTCGACGTGGTTCCACGTCCTAATTTGAACTAACGAGGGATTCGATCGACTAAAGGTATACGATCAAGGGGCCGTGTTTTTATACATGGCCCTGCCGATGAGTACATAACGCGGCGCTCGTCCGCCTCTTCGCCGCAAAGTACACTTGGCCGTATTAAGCTCCTCCGAGTTGGCGACGGCCGGTATCGGGCGTGTGTAACCTCGGGTTTTACTCCTATCGGAGGTAGTCAAGGACGTCCAGGATAGGGGAGGAAATATTCCAAAACGTCTGGGGATACTGGAACAGACCGGAAGATACTAGCGAGACGGTCACCGCGAACTCAACGTAGTCGGGAATCGCCGAGCCGCCGTCGCCTCGCCCTGGCCTCAGCAATGTCGTTTTCCATTTTACCAGGCGGGGCGTGGGAGAGTGGAATACGGATTGAATAAAAAAAAAAGAGAAGAAAATATAAGGAACGCCCGTATGTACCGATAGCGCGCACACGCGTACGCGGAATGTGTCCGCGTGTCTCCCGTGTACATACGGTTCACGCAACGTGCGTAATAAACGTACACGCGCGATGTGGTCGCGCTCGATCGACGTCTGCTCCTCTTATATCGGACCGGCTAGCGATAGGCAATTAAGTCGAGTCACCGACTATCTTCACGAACGCCTCTTCTGGATGGACTTGCCGAGGAATCGGATGGCTTTCTTATCGGGGTAATTGTTGGAGGTGACGCATGCCTCCGGGGAGTCGAACGGAAATCTAGAAGGGAAATTTTCCCGTTGTAGGGGTTCCAATGGCCTTTTATCGTTATCGTATATCCCCCTTTTTTCTCCCTTTTTATTATAAAAGTCCTGTTAATTTATACTTCTTCAAACATTTGTACTATTTATTAGTTTAATCTTGGGAAATACAGGGCAAGTAATCGGATAACTTTCTTATCGTCGTCTTCGATGTATTGTTACAGCGACAAGAATACCGCCCCGTTGTCACGTAAAGACGGCGGGCCATCTCATCGGGAGGCGATAGCACTTACTCGACGTTGTTTTGCATACTTAAACAGCCGTCAATAAATGCCGAATGCATCCATGAATGCATGAGAATATTGTTTTGGACGGGGAATCACGTTTTTCGGCTTCTTCCATGGAGATTGTGAAATCTTTCCCTTTCGCGGAACTCGCGCACTAGAAGTGAGTTATTAACAAATATGTTCCGGATAAAGGAAGAGAACTTGTATATCCATGTAGGAGGCGCAAGGAAGTTGTTGCGTTTTAGAGAGTTCCTTGCTCTTAGATTCTAGATACGCTAACTAGAGCTGGATCTTTCTCTTTAAGACGTCTTATGTCTCTAGGAACGTCGCGTTGACATTTCGCACCGTGGAACCGAGTCGCATTCTAACGTTTCGCTTTGACATCACTCGGACCCGGAGCTAGTCGCAATTATTAATTAACGACTCGATTTACTCGGTTGCTTTCAATGAAATAATTATCTCACGTTCGTTTATTCAATTACTTTCACTCGAGCGGTAGAATGCGGCTCAAGGCTTATCGCTGATGACCTTGTGTTTCTCAGGAACTACATCGGGGTCGTTCCATGGCTGAACTTCCCCTTGGCCGAACAAAACGAAGACCGCATCTCCCACGACGTAGATTCCCGCTGATATGTAGAATATGATATGCCAGAGGGACACGTTCTCCTGGGGAAGAAAAAACGACTTGTTTTAGCTGCGAAGCCAACTGGAATCACAGAGTGCCTCTGGGCAGGTATATCAATTCTTTCCAAATTCCGAAGGTCTTTCTTTTCGTTTTACGCATGCTTTCGTTGTGTTCTATTTGCATTACTTTTCAGGGTATTTGTATTTTCAAAAAAACGCTGAGGTGGCTCAGGAGAGTTTACCTCGTCGTAGACGACCACTGAGGCGAGGATGGGAGCGAGTATGGCCACGATGGAAGCCATGCAGTTGGTGATGGACATCATGGGCCCGGCGAAATTTGGACTGAGGTCGATGTGATTGATCTGGAAACCGCATACCGATCCTGCGTTGAAAGCTACCGCTAAAACGAGGATGAAGACTGCCAGTGATTTATTGTCGGCATCCACGAAACAGAGGCTAATAAGGGCTGCGGCTGGTCCCAGGAAAGCGATGCTGTTGGAAACCTTGCGGGCAAAGCCTTTGGTAGCGCCTTTCTTCAAAGCAAAATCGGATAGCCAGCTTATCGGGATACTTAGCATCCACATTGCTAAATAAGGTAGTGCCGAGTAGAACCCATTCTGAAAGGATTTTTAATAATTAAGTTGTAGATACTGAGCGAAGTCACGAATATCTTTTAATTAACGAATAAATTCTTTCTGTTTTACGTCTTTGATATCGAAGCCAAGAACGGACTTCATGAAGAGGGGGATCTTCGTGACCAGGATCCAATAGCCCCAGTTTTGGCAGCAATGAGTGATTATCAAGGCCCACATCGGCAAGGATGTGAGGATCTTTACCCACGGAATCTTCAGCTTCTAAAAATTTATCGTTAGGATCTAATCGCTGGAATTATCGGTTAGCTCCTTGTTTATTGCTTGACCACTTACTTCTTGGTTGCCGTTCTCTTTCTCTGACGAAGACGTGCCTAAACTCGCCTCTATGTAGAGCTTTTCCTCTTGTGAAATGGAAGAATGAACGGCAGGCGAATCGGCCCCGTAATAGAAGAAAGCCAAGCCCCAGCACATTCCCAAGGCTCCAAATATGTAGAAAATGCTTGGCCATCCCAAAGCAGAAGCTGCAAGTAGTCCAGAAATTGGCATTGCTATCACCATCCCAGCCGGAGCTCCAGCGTATGCAAATGTTCCTGCAAATGAGAGGCATCTTCAGTGGAAAATCGACAGAGTACTTATTTTTCGATGTTCACTATGGTAGTGTCGCTGTATACATTATGTCATGTTTATGTCATCCGTGAGATAAGTCACAGTAATTGTCTATCCAATTTCCATGCTTTTGTCTGCAAATTATTCATAGGACGCTCTGAACATGCCATTCGTTATTACACATCACTGGCATCCGATGAGTAAGACATTTTTTAATATTCCATGCGTATGGAATGATAAGTGAACTGTTATGCAATCAGTCCTGTCGCTGTTCAGATTTGCTTCAAAGAGGGTTTCTGTTTTTTTTTTTACTCGGCGATCGTAACTACTTGTTAATTAGTTAATTAAGAGGTGTATGTACTCACCTAGCCTCGCTCTTTCAGAGGGAGGTACCCACGAGGACAGCAAGGTATGAATGCAGGGCAAGAGACAGCCTTGGCAAAGACCCATGATGACTCTACAAGCGCAAACCGCTCCCCAGTCCGCATAGTCACCGGCAACAGGAATCACAGCGTTTACCAGGCCGCAGAAAAAAAGGCCCAAAGCGAGGACTTTGCGAGCACTCCAGACTCGTGCCAAGTACCCACTCGGTACCTGAGTGATTGCATAGCCCCAGAAGAACGAGCTGAGGAGTAGACCTTGGATTTCCTGGTTCCAATCGTATTCCTGTAAAAGTTCTCAGTCGAGACCACTCATGCAGACGAGAAAAATTTCATCCCTTATACAACAGCGAGGACAGGGAAGATCTGGGGTATGAGTAATGTCGTCCACGAACGTTCCAATGGTAAGTTTCCTTCGTGATCCTCGTACCTTGATTATCTCCCGTGATAAGAAATCTATCTGGAACTGTACCGAGTTCATAGCGGTACTCGAAGGAATATATTTAACGTATGTCTGCACGTGCATTTGATCCGATATTCTGACGAGAATTTTTCCAGGCTTTGCAAAATAGGAAAAATGAGATGGGCTCAGAAATTTAACCGTTTAAAAAAAAAAACTGGATATGCTTCGCTTTTGCAAGGTCACGAAGATTTTATCGGCTTGATATGAGAATTAACTGCGGCTCTGTGAGCGGAAGGAAACGTCATTGGAAGTTTGCGGTAGGTCAGGGATCGTACCGTAACGTACTGGAGAGTTTCGTATCGTTTAACGACTCTTATAGGCTGTAAAGCTGACGTGTCCTAGAAAGACATAAAATAAATGAATATGTATCTTTTTAAACGCGGGTTTATCATACTGTACATTTTTACAGCGTATATTTACGGGCAGGGCAATTTTTCGATCATGGTCTGGGCATCCTCGTTCGCCGGGAACCTTGAGAAAATTGCCCTTGCGATATCAGGCTTTATTGCCACGGAAATGTACCGATCTCTTGTCAGCTCACAGTATGTTGCGGTACAAGGTGGAAAGACAAAATGCGATGAATTGACCCTTTGCACTCGGCGCCATCCCATCTAGACTTACGATGTCCCCTCAGAGGGGATAACCGAGTGCAAAGGGTTAACCGAAGCAATAAATGTTGAATCCAAGAGATGGACCCTATAGCTCTAAGGGTAAAAAAAAAAGAATCAGAGGGCAAACATGACCTGCGATGTAAAACAAACGGCAAATGGAGTACTTGTGGGAACGGACGGGGGATACCGGAGAAGGGGTCAGGTTATCACCTTCATATTCGGATTTGCCGTCGACTTGTCCACCATGGCAACTATCGCGACCGACATGGACACCCTGAGAGAATAACCTAGCATCATTCCCAAGAACATCAGCAAGATCTGCAGGTGTCTCGTGCCCAGTCCTCCTGAGGACAGTGATTCGCCCTGAAGGCATTCTTAACATTCCTCGTATTCTTACGTGCCTGCGCATTTGTACACGTTATCGTTAAACCCGGACGTTACGGTGAAGATATGGATAATCAGTGCCAGGACGGGTTCACATTAATTTTAAGCAGGTGCTCGAATATTTTGCAATTCAGTCGACAGCGATGTTAGATCGGGACTGAGTTTTTCTCTGATTGTTGATTGATCTCGTTTTACAGATACACCAAACATTCCAGGACTTCTCGACGAAGATTCCACGCCAGTGCGGGCGAACGAGATTCTGATCTCGGAATGTCATCGTTAATAGATCCGGAGTTTCCGCTACGATGGAGATCTCTCGTCGATTAAAACAATGCACGTAGTGAGATCGTTGATAAGTTCTTGCGGGATTTCCTCATCAGGTGAGACTTGAATTTTGAAACATTTTTTCCGTAGACTAGGTACGCCCGATTATTTAACATCGCAAGGACGTTATACTCGTGTTGCAGGTGCAAGTGGACGAGCCATTGTGGTCGGCGAAAATCTGCAAACGCAGCACTAACGGTACCGAAGTGGTCAAGGTGACCAGTAATCGAGATCGACTTCAAAGACAGATTATTTTCCTGCATTTTTTGTGTGCCCGTTCGGCGCAAGTGAAATCGTATACGGCTTGTATATTCGACGACACACACTTATACCGGCAGTGTCGTTGAAAGTGTTGTTATCAATATTCGCTAACACGAGCTATACGGATCACCGAGTTACGCGAGTGTCTTAGGCTTAACTCGAACATAGCCGGCAGCTGAAGACGAAACTCTGATAACTAATCGCCCCGTTATCACGAGTGACGGATTACGGTGGAAACAATTGAGGAAACGCTGGAGAGAAAAAAAAAGATAGAAAAAATTGAAGAACCTGGAGAACGCGGACACGTGAGGTAACGAAATGATTTAATTCACGGTACATTATCGCTTATTTCTCTATCTGGATAAGTTGTTTCTTCGCGGCCGAGTTTGCGCAACTTCCGGGGATGGATGTCAAAGGAAAAATGTTTTCGTAATCGGCGGATTTATGTAACGAAAGCGCCACTGCGCTCAGGGTCTCTAGTCGCGATTGCGTTTAGACTGAACATAAGCTAACCGAATGATGAAAATTTTCCGGTTAAACGTCAGCAATAACTCGGCAAAGCTGGGCCTTAATGGACGGAAAATCTAATAGACACGCGAACTCGCAATAAATGCAAATGTTTATGCAATTCTCCTCGGTTCTATGTATTCCATTGGGTTGGTGTTATAGCGATTCTGTCGGCAGGCCTAGACCAGGTATGCCAACGGAATTCTGTTAATCCCACTGCTGTTCCGCAAACGAAGCACGCATACCCCGCGTCGAGCTACTAAACAACGACCCTAGTAAAGAAAAACCACCGTTAACAACATACTGTCATCTAGCAGGTATCTAATACTGAACATAGTTATCGAACACGCTGCTCTTCCGGTGGGGCACGTCTGTCTTTCCAGGTGCACCAACCTGGGCCAGAGGATCACATCGTTACCCGGCGATTGGGGCAGCCAAATCCTTCCTTGTCCGGTTACCTGGAGATGGGGCGGCATCTTTCCCATCCGTGCCAATCTCCCCTGACGAGTCGCATCCCTCGAGGGCACTGTCGTTCGTGGTCACGGCCATGGTATACCGAAATCTTAAAGCCGCGCACTCGGGTCCGGAGGAGCGGCTCCGGGTTTGCGGCTATATATGGACGCGTCGCGAGTCCCCTCCTCGCGACGCGGAAACGTCCCGGATCGGGGATATCGGCGGGTCCCCTCGTCGGTCCTTCGACGTGTCCAAGAGTACGGAGGAGCGTAATCGCGCGAGCCTTCTAGCTGGCCGATCTGCGCCTGTCCTATGTTAAATACACTCGGGATAAATTTTTCAGATAAATAGCTCGGAAACGCGAGGATAATGAGCGCGAGGACACGTAATTCGTTATGCGCTGCGATCGCCTCGCGGAAACTTGCATTTTTTTTTTGCACTCCTCGATCGAGAAGGAAATGTTATACGTTCAGAGGGTCGGGAAATCCTGTGATAAAAACTTATATCTTTTTTTTAGAGCGTATGTCAGTTCAGGGAACATCCTCATCCTGCAGCAGGAAGTGCTGCATTGCCTTGCAGCGCGCGTGGCTTTAAAGACGCTAAGTTAAACCGCGATTAACGAGCGCAAGGGCATGTGCTCGTTTACCGATTATAGTTTTACCTCGCACTGACATTAACTTTTCGTATTCTCTCGCTAGAAGGAGAAACGCGGATGGGGAGGCCAATGAATAAAAATTCAAGGAGCGTTTATGCTTTCGTTGTCCGCGGACCTGATCAGAAATCTAAGTTCGACGGTAGGTCAAGGTGGAACCGGTGTAATTGGTTTGACCTTGGTTATTCGAGCCTTTTTGGGCACATTTTTGCTCGAAAGGTGAAAGGAGGAACTCGGGAATGAAAGAACAATTAGTTCTACGCTTATAAGTGGAATCTGTTATGACGTGATATCATATCAGCAAACTACGCCTTGGCAAGATAGTATCAGAGTTGTCAAGATTGAGATTAGCGGATTTTGCGAATTCCAGTCTTTGATATGCAATTTTATAATTGAGATTAAATTGCTTTCATATTTTATCTGTATCGGTATAATGGATTGTTGGATGCTTCTTTTTATTTTTCGATGGTGCATGAACTTGTGTTTTCGGCTGCTAGATGGCATTATCCGATCACGTGAGCTGTTTAATAATTTCGTAAGATGGCGGCACAGAATCAACGATATCAGTGTCATTACTCGAGACATATCTATTGAAGTTTATAAGCACATTTTCAAATGCCGGTGGATATCGGTAAATGTTTGGCGTTGTTCGACATTATTCGGCATTATCTAGTATTATCGAGTATTATTCAAAGGGCATAGTTGGTCAAAGAGGCACAGAATTACCGAAGAACTTGTGAGCCGCAGCCACTGAAATACATAACCTCTGAAATACTTACCGGCTTGAGCTGTCCTTGAAATCTTTGCTTGGAATCATCCCAACATACATATTTTGGTGGTTGCAACTAGAAAATTTGTGAAAGTTGAGCTCGTTGCGTATTATCGTTGAAACATGACGAGCAGCTCTGTAACTACAAATCCATCGACGCTATTGCCTCTGGGTAAGTTATCGAAGAAGGAGAAAACGATTTTTTGGTTAACAGAACCTAAAAGGTCAAATAGCATTTTAAAATATTGTCTGTATAGAACTGGTGGATAAATGCATAGGCTCTCGCATACATATCATCATGAAGAACGATAAGGAGATTGTCGGTACACTGTTAGGATTTGATGACTTCGTTAATATGTTACTGGAGGATGTGACAGAAAGCGAAGCAACACCCGAGGGGCGCAGGGTTACCAAACTGGATCAGATTCTGCTTAACGGAAATAATATTACAATGGTTTGTGAGACACATTCCGTTTTGATTTTATTATATAATTTTTTTGTAGTCTGTGTACTTTAGAAAAGTATAACTGGTGATGAATTTCTTCACGTTACAGTTAGTACCTGGAGGGGAAATGCCCGACACGTGACAGGGAGCTCTTCTTATGGCACTTTCCAACATGATGTATGAATGTCTCATTAAATGCTGTCAAAATAAAGAGTAACGGTAACTATAAGGTAATCTTACTGATGTCATTGATTCTTGTCATAATGCGTATATTTTCTAGTGCCAATTCATTCAAATTTCTATTTGGATTGATATTGATATATTTACGTGACTACCTGCAAGTGATAAATATAACAAATGTGACCAGAATTAAAAAATTAATATTTTTTTGTTTAGTGCGAAAATCTGTGCACATCAAACATTTACATATTGAATAAGACATATTACACTCATATTTTACCCAAGCATCTGGTTAACGTAATGCCTGAATTCAAATCCATGTATGCTTAATTTTAATTGTGCAAAATGTAAATTCCATTTCTATACAAATATGTTTGAGAATTTTTCTTTTTGAAGTTTATCTTTGTCTTTAACAAGAGAGGCAAAAGCTTGTAACTCTTTATTAACTAATGACCCTAACGATGGATCTAATTTAACAACTCTGGACATATCGGCAATAGCTTCGGTTTGATTCCATGCACCCATGTGTGCTTTACCTCGCCGAAAAAGTGCTTTGATGTTATCTGAAAATTAGCAAGGTCAATGCAAATAATGTGTATTTGATGATATAAAATACCTTTTACGCAAAAGAAAAATTTTTCAAATCTACCTGGTTCACTTCTAAGTACAGTCGTACAGTGTTCAATAACTGCATAATAGTCCTTTTCCAATAGCTTGCACTGAGCAAAATTCAGTAGCAGTGGAGTTTTCATCTTGTTTAATGCGAGCCACTCTGTGTCATTCGGTTTTTCACTGAAACATTTGCTTAGGTTCCTCCAATCGAATACGACCGTTGTGCGATCGTGTAAAACTTACGCGAGCATTAATTGTTCCACTATCCCTATCGCCTTTGCATATGCCTCGGCAGCACCCGTGTAATCCTTTTCTTTAAATAAGAGGTTTCCTTTCTCTTTTAAGATAGGAATGCTCTTAGACCTTTCTTCTTCCGTCATTTGCCATGTCTCCTTATCGTATTCGTTGGGTTGGACCACTTCTAATAATTCTATTACATGGTATACAAAAGAAATATGAAAACCTCTTTATAAAATGTAAGGAGTACAACCATGCATCTTCAAAACATATAATATGGTCATTGTAATGAATCAGTAAATAGTTAGGCAACTGATCAATTACCTATTATGAATTCCAAATCCTGTGGATTCTTAACGAGATCATTTAAATCATCATATCCAATTCCTTCATTTTGCAATGTCACTCCACAGCAATGATGGCTACGTCTTTCTGATCGTGGTTTGTCGATTTCCCGAAAGGTTTTGGATACAAATGGATATGCCGAGAGTAACTGCATGATAAAATGGCCAATGAATCTATTTTGATCATTCTCGGTTATTGCTAAGAGTAAAAGATGAAGCTTACACTCTTATCGATACTGAAATGTGCGACCTCGTTCAATGCCATTTTCTGTACGATTGCTTCCCAGACTTCGAGCTTGAACTTCTTACCCAGGACTAACTCCATGGGCCGTCCCAACGCTCTGGTGTCGTCAATGACAGTTTGCTCCGAATTGCATTTCATTGATCTAAAGTGGAATATTACCTGGGGAATTAAAAGAATACATTTAATGCATCCACATCAACTTGCTGTATGCCATTTAAAACTCACTTTTGTTCCAGGTACAAAAACGACGGTCTTAGTTCCAGCATGTAGGACTTTCTTTATAATGAAGTCTTTGTTTTCCATTGCCATTCTTTTTTATTCTTTTTTTATTTCTATGCTTTTTAATACTGTTAGCTATTTTTTCTCTACATTCATGGCTTATATCGCTCTAAGGGAGAAATGTTCCAAGAGTTGAAGAGAAAAAATTCTTGTAGTATCCAAGACACAAATGTGAAACCAATTACCTCATTTCTACAGTTAACCATTAACAATTTTTTTTTACTGGCTTTCCGTTCTATGATTTACAATGACAAAGTATTTACGGCATTTACTGGTATTTACTAAATATTGGCACAGAGATGAGTTGGGAGATTGCTCACGGGCAGGGTCGCGCGATCGCGTCCTGTGCTGCCCCCTGGTGGGTGATGTGGACGGCTAATGCACATGCACCTGTTATCCCTCAGGGGCGGTGCAACACATTTCTAATGGGGGGCTCACGCAATCGCGAGAAAAATTAGGGTGTGGACACTCTTGCTACTCATTGTTGAAATTAGTCGATGCCATTCGAGAACGAGAAAACGGTTAAAGGGGTTTTCGAAAGGGGAGGAGAAATGCTTGCCGAGCAAAGGATGCACTTGTGCTCCGTTGTGTAGGTGCATGAGTGTATAGAGGCGTACTTACCGTGCACAGGCGTGTATATGCACTTCTGTCAACCAAGTCGATATCAACAGTAACGCGGTCTCTGGTTATCTGAACTTGGGCGGTAAGTGGTCGAGAATGGTGGCAGACTGTTTATTAGATTTCGATAGTTCTGTAGTTTATGTTTAAAGAGATGCTTGCAAATGAAGCTTTTAAAATTATGTGGGTATTTAATTAAATATGTAGATGATTCGATAGAGTGAAATGTTAGGGATTTTGTTATTTATACCATAGTTTGCAAAGTTTAATGTCGAAGCAGGCGAAGAAAGTGACTTAAGGCTCGCTAATGCTCTCGACACTTATCATCACTTACCTGTATCGTTCTTTGTGAAAAGAAAGTGTTCACTGTTCTTTAGGTTTTTGATGTGGTTGCAAACGGAGTCTTGAGTTGTTCCAATATTATATCTTATTATTGGATTGTAAACTGTACGACATTGCTCAAGGTATATCAAGATGGATCCCTCTTCAAAAAAACAGTGCCAAGGCGTTAATGGAGAATCATCGGAGAGTAAGGGCAGGTTAGAATAGTTTTATTCAAATTTTCAAATCTCTGCTGGACTACGTCCTTTTTTTAAAGCATTCATATACGTGAATGAATCTTATAACTTTATTTATAGACCAAACTTGTTTTAATAAATTAATATAGTATTTTCATAATGACTTCATCAGTTGACACATTGTCTGCTTGTAGTTGTCTGCTGCTACGCTATGCAAGCCAAAATTCTTTAGATGAAAGTTCACAAAAACACGTGCCTCGTGAAAATGGGAAAGACAAACCTCCGTACAGAAATCATCACCATACCAATAGGGCATTTGAGGCAATGGATGCAATGCGCAGGTACATTATTGGTAGCCATTAATATTGTTTTTTTAATAACCACATTTATTTTCTAAAAGATGAAAACACTGTCGTCGCACATAAATTATATTTCTACATCATGTTTAGGAGGAATCTGCTTTGTGACGTGATTTTGGTGGCAGATGACGGGATGGAAGTTCTCGCTCACAAAGTAGTTTTAGCAGCATGCAGCCCTTACTTTTACGCTATGTTCACAAGTTTCGAAGAACGTGACCAGGAACGGATTACGCTCCTGGGTGTCGATCACGCAGCCTTGGAGTTGCTCGTTGACTATGCCTATACAGCCGAAGTTCACGTAACAGAGGACAACGTCCAAGTTTTATTGCCAGCTGCAAACCTGCTTCAACTGACGGACGTTCGGGATGCATGTTGTGACTTTCTTCAAGCTCAGTTGCACCCTTCAAATTGTTTAGGTATTAGAGCTTTTGCCGATTTACATGGATGCCTCGAGTTACTGGCTCATGCAGATAACTACATCGAACAGCACTTCTCGTGAGTCTTTTATTATGGCCACCGATACCCTAATTGTATCGAAGGGTAACTAGGATCTATGTTCATGAGAATTGGTGTTACAGGGAGGTTGTCGAAGGGGAAGAGTTTCTAACTTTGGCATCCCATCAAGTGGCCAAATTGATTTGCAGCGATCGATTAACGGTTCCGTCCGAGGAGAAGGTTTTTGAGTGCGTGATCTCGTGGGTTCACAGTGACCTGGAGAAGAGGCAGGAGTATCTGGCACAATTAATGGAACACGTTCGTCTTCCGCTTCTTTCTCAAGAATACCTAGTGCAACGCGTAGAGGAGGAACCATTGCTCAAGGCGAATTTGCAGTGTATGTCAGCTAGATGTACTCCATCGGTTCGCTATCAACATACTAATAAGAGGAAGGAATTCTTGTTTAGGCAAGGATTACTTGATCGAAGCCCTCAAGTATCATCTACTGAAGGGAGAACAGAAGTCTCTCTTCAAAACACCACGTACCAAGCCTAGACAACCGAGAGGCTTGCCGAAGGTGCTGTTGGTCGTCGGTGGTCAGGCACCAAAGGCAATCAGAAGCGTTGAGTGTTACGACTTCACGGAGGAAAAGTGGTACCACGTGTCCGAATTACCAACCCGAAGGTGCAGGGCCGGTAAGCAAGAAGCCAAACCCGCCGACGACCTCGAGATTCGCAGTTGAGACGGGAACTCGTTACAGGACTCTCGGTTCTCGGCGGTCGCGTTTACGCCGTTGGAGGTTTCAACGGATCCTTGAGGGTCAGGACGGTAGACGTTTACGATGCTTCCGCTGATCAGTGGTCAGCATGTCCAGGCATGGAAGCAAGACGCTCCACTTTGGGCGTCGCGGTGTTAGGCAACTGCATCTACGCGGTGAGGACTTATATTTCATTTTACTTGAAAGTAGTATTTAGCCGTTTAATGTTGCACAATTTCTATCGCCTGCGTTCATTAACCGTAACTGGACTCGGTTTTCTTCACAGGTCGGTGGTTTCGACGGCTCGACAGGATTGAATTCCGCAGAAGTATACGACCCGAGGGCTCACGAGTGGCGAATGATAGCCCCCATGTCCACCCGACGAAGCAGCGTCGGAGTCGGCGTCGTAAAAAATCTCTTATACGCGGTAAACAGGGAACCCAAAGTGTTGAAAGGGATATGACGATTAAGGTAGTAACCAAGGTATAATTCCAGGTGGGTGGCTACGACGGGGCGTCTCGCCATTGCTTGTCAAGCGTGGAATGTTACAATCCAGAGACAGATCAGTGGAAGCCGGTACCGGAGATGTCGGCGCGCAGGAGCGGCGCCGGCGTGGGCGTCCTGGAAGGCATTCTTTACGCGGTCGGAGGTCACGACGGGCCCCTAGTAAGGAAGAGCGTAGAGGCCTTCAACCCAGAGACAAATCAGTGGACCTCGGTTAGCGACATGACCCTCTGTCGCAGAAACGCAGGTAAATAAACGTAGAAGCGAACTATACAACATCGGTCTTGCCTCGATCAAGTCGTGTATGGAAATTAACCTTGGACTTGCATCCGATTTTCTGCAGGTGTCGTCGCGTTGAACGGGTTGCTTTACGTGGTTGGCGGCGACGACGGGACCTCCAACCTCTCCTCCGTCGAAGTCTACTCCCCGAGGACCGACACCTGGACCATTCTCCCGACCTGCATGGGCATCGGCAGGAGCTACGCAGGTGTCGCTATCATCGATAAGTCGCAGCTAGCGGGTGCGACGATGTGAGGTCTACAGTCCGCTGGGCATGCTTCGGAGCAAGGCGGCGACCCGGATGCCGAGGCATTCGAGTCGTCGCGCGAGCCCGGGCCCAGCGGCGCGCTGGCACAGGAACAAGGTACCCTCCGTCGACATCGAGCTGCCGCCGATTCCGCAGGTGACCTCGCTAGTCACGACTGCGAGGGGGCTCGTTGCCTCTGCCAGAGATACGAGAACGGCAAGCTGGCCGTGGTAGTTCTGAATCGCAACAGAAATGCCCCGGGTCAGGAGAGACAAGAAAGGCCAGACGAGGGGCAAGCCGCCAACCGTCGAGTTCCCTTCCAACCCCGAGCCGGTCCTTCACGGCAGGTCGACGTCAACCCCATGGACCCGCCGCGCAACGGCGACCGTGAGAGGCGTCCGCAAGAGTCCGAGGAGAACATTTACGAGACGCTGGATCGTTTCGGGGATGCGGCAGGCGAAGACGACAACGACGAGGAGGGACACGCCGCAGGACGTAACGATGACGCTTGGGACCCGGCGGGTCATCGCGCAATGGACGAAGAGAGCGAGGACGACGACGACAATGGAATCCCACGAAGAGTCGGCGACGACGACGTCGAGGAGGATGGCAATTACGGTCGACGCAGGTTCTATACCCAGCGCAGGTTCAACGAGCGCTTCGACCGAATGCGACGTCGCTTCGGGGCGTTCTACCGATTTCACGAGGAGCCCAGGAACTGGAAACGCAACGACCGCCAGAGGAACGAGTGCTTGGACTCGTCTCGAGGCTTGGCCAGTCAGCCTTGCTTAAATCGAATGGGTCGCCTAGGGCGCAACTGCTTCTCCAGCGAGAACATACCTTACGTCACCGGCAGACGTTACCAGCTCTACCAGCTGGGGCACGGATGCACCTGCGACTTCTGCAGACGGTTGGACGGCCAGCCGGCCAGTGTCTGCCACTACTGTCAGAAGGTGTACAAGATAATGCGCTACTACGACTTCGTCAAGCCGGGGATCCTGGGGGACCCTAGACAGTACATTTACCAGGTAACCAGAGCCTGCAGGTGTTTCCTGTGCCACGGCGAAGCCCCCTGCTACTCGGGACGACCCCCAGTCAATGCGGCGCTGCTGGCGCATCGACTCGCCGATTCTGGCCTCCGTTGGGAGTCCTTCTGCCGGTGTGGGAATCCTTCCGTTGTAGGATGCACCTGCAGGGCCGACTACTTGTCGCGCTCTAATCCAGCCATTTACATTGGGAGGCTCGACAGGGTCGGCAGAAATGCGAACGAGTCCCTCTACGCAGGGCCGACCGTCTACGTTGGACGCATCGACCATCCTTGCGCGTCGGCGGCAGCATCTGCGGCAGGTCCTGCGGCCGGACCCTCGGCTGGACCTTCGGGGAATCCTGCCAGCCCGTCGGAACCGACACCCTCCACCTCGCGACAGGCTGGAGGACGAGCCGGATTCGATCCAACCGCCTTGGTCGCTTCCGATTACCCGCCATATCCTCCGGAACGCACTCCGGAACGCCAGCGCTCTCGCGACGACTCTTGCGTGAAAAACCGCGCGGGTACTTCCGCCTCCTCCACCGCAGCCGCCGCAGGTGGACGCAACGCGGGGGCCGCGCGGTGCGAGCGGAATGAATGCACGGATCGCAGGATGTTCGTTCACTGGCTCCTGGACAAGTGGCTGCCCCATCCTTGGATCGCGCACAGCCACGAAAGGAACGACAGAAGCGAAAGGAGCGAGAAGAGCGAGAAGAGCGAGAAGAACGAGAGAGATGGGAACCCCAAAGGAAGCGACAGCGACGATCAGTAAGGAGGAGGGAAGCTCCCATCCTTCCTAGGACTCGTTCATCCAGGCGACGTCCTTGCAGAGAGGAGTCAACCATTTGCCGAATGTTGAAATAGCTGCCTATTCGCGAGCACCGTGAGACCAGAGGGATGATTATTATTGCGTTAACACTGTTTGCGAAACAAAGGATCATAAGGAAACCGAGCCGCCCGAGCCGTCGTCATCGAAATGAAAGAATCAATGTACTTTTTGATATTGCGTTATCCTTCGCGCCCCGCTGAATGTCTCGGAGGAGATAGGGATCTCTAAAGGAAGGACAGCTACTTTCGGTAGCGTTTTCCACGTCGCACGTTCGAAACGAGCGTTTCCTCGCCGGATCGTACTCGCGCTTTCGTACGCTCGGTTCAGGGTGACGCTAAACATTCGTTTGTATATACATCCTTAGTTGTAGCGTCGTATAATATTTTAAGTTTGTACAAATACCCGCTCGAGGACTACTTTGGTGTCGACGCGGTTCCACTTAGCGATGCCGTAGGCGTAATAAATTGTAGGTAGATTTTCGAAGGCGGCGTTTCCCTCGAATTTCCCCTTCCGAGGTGCGATCGTTAGGTGGAAACTCGGGGCCGGGAAATACCCCCGAGATATAGTTTTTTATGTACTTTCGGGTCGAGGCGGATGTCCGGCTAGCGAGATCTTTGGGGGCTTGCGGACCTTGAGCAAGACCTTCCTTGCGGTCAAGCTCTTCCGCTTCCACCTTTCTCTTCGGACAAGCCGACAGGCCTCGATCCGGTGGCGGGTCAACGGGTTCCTCGCGATCCCCGACCTCCGCCTCGATCGTTCATTCCGGACAATGAGTCGAGCTCGGTAGAGCACTCGATAGAATGGAGTATGATGGGTGCAGCCGGCACGCGCTTTGCTCGCGGCTCCGAGCAGTCGCCGGAGAGTCGACACGGCTGTCGACCTTCACCGGCCGAGGAGCGATCGGGATCGAGATCGCCGATCGAGATCCAGATCGAGAGGGCGATTGCGCTCCCAGCCTCGCTTCTGTCCCTCGGCTTGACTCCGGACGCCGCGACTTCCGTCCGAGTCGAATCGCAAGCCGCGACTCGTCTTGTCTTTTTTTTTTTAATTTTTTTTTTAGGGGGAATCCTTACTGACATGCATTAGTCAGGTAGCGTCAGACTTTTACCAGGTAAAACTACTGTCCTGTCTCTTCAACTTGACTCGATTTTTTTTTTTTCCTTTATTAGCCTCGCTTCGTTCTTCTTTCGCTTTCCTTATCAGTCTCGATTCTGTCCCTCGGCTTGACTCCGGGCGCCGCGACTTCCGTCCGAGTCGAATCGGAAGCCGCGACTCGTCTTGACGTTTTTTTTTTTTAAATTTTTTTGGGGGGAATCCTTGCTGACATGCATTAGTCAGGTAGCGTCGGACTTTTACCAGGTAAAACTACTGTCCTGTCTCTTCAACTTGAGTCGATTTTTTTTTTTTCATTTATTAGCGTCGCTTCTTTCTTCTTTTTCCTTATCAGTCTCGCTTCTGTCCCTCGGCTTGACTCCGGGCGCCGCGACTTCCGTCCGAGTCGAATGGGAAGCCGCGACTTGTCTTGACGTTTTTTTTTTTATTTTTTTTTTAGGGGGAATCCTTGCTGTCATGCATTAGTCAGGTAGCGTCGGACTTTTACCAGGTAAAACTACTGTCCTGCCTCTTCAATTTGACTCCATTTTTTTTTTCCTTTATTAAGGAAAATCAACACGGACACGTTAGTCGAGTAGTGTCAAATTTTTATCGGGCAAAACATCTGACATCTCTTCTCGACTTGACTCCATCCAATTTTTTTTTTTTAGGGAAAATCCTTGTTCACATCCATTAGTCGGGTAGTATGGGACTTCACTCTGTCGAAACTTTTTTTTTTAACTCCTTAACTTGTGCACTCGAGGTAATTCGAGCGGCGTTGTATTTTATGCTACTATAATTTTTCACCCTCGAATATGATCGAGAATTTTATTTTTTTGCCAAGGCAATGTTCTAGTGTTGTTTTTTTACATAAAAAAAATTGATTTTTTTTGCCGGTTTTTTTTTTTAAATCTGTGCGTTAAGGGGTTAAGGGAAAATCCTCGTTGACATTCATTAGTCGGGTAGTATGACTCTTTTTCTGGGTAAAACCCTCCTGTCCGCTTTTCTCGGCTTGACTTAACTTCTTTTTTTTTTCTTTTCTTTTGAAGTGCACACCCATTATTGGGGTGGTGCCCGACGTTAAACTGTTGAAACTTCTCTTTTTCACTTTCCTCCACTTGACTCAACTCGGCCGGATTCCGGACACAAACGAGAGCGCCTCGCCCAAAGGTTTCTCGTGCTCGTTCGATTTTCACCGAGTCGCGGAACCACGGCTAATAAGGAAGTGGCGATAAAACGTAATACCGAGCAATTCACACCTGAAAACGCGGCGGATACTCCCGGAGGTAACGTCCCGCTCGTAATGGCGGTTTATTGCCGTAATTTTGGTCGAAAGGCGCCGAAACGAGGAGCGATGCTTTCACGCGGTACCGACGGTTAAGGTAGAAAGTCATCCGGTAGGCAATTTGGTGATTAATTTTTGTATTACTTTGCAGATAACAAGAAGAGGAATCGTCGTCGAGTTCGAAGGCGAGAAGAGGGACGGAGCACGCAAGCCACGAAGAACCCAGGTAGCGGTTCCGCAAAGCGGTGCTCCATAATTCACACCTGAGATCGTCGAGAGGCCGAGGGTGCCATTAAACGTAACGACGGTGATTAGCACCCGGCATTTCGTTAACGCAATTACCGTCGAAAGAAAAGGATCCGCCGCGGAAGCCGCAACTTTAAACCGCAGGGTAGCCGCGTTTAGCTCTAAGACCCGACCTCGTCCAATTGGACACGTAGACCACGATTAGTTTCGGCCATTTAGTTCCGATCGACCGGTACCCTTCGTCCATGGACAACCATGATCGGCGTAAAAAGCCCTGCGGACATTTCCCCACGACTTCCGCCTCTACTTCAGGAAAACGCATCTCGTACCTCGACGGAGGTCTTGCCCAGAGTTAAAAAAAATACGTCCAACATACCCAGGACGGCTGAAAATCGAACATGCAGATCCTTAAGGTGATATATGTACAATGGCGGACATGAATGTCTCCCTTGCAGATACGGCATCGCCTGTGCAGAATGGGAGGGCATTGATGTCTCCCAGTGTACATACCAAAAAGCGAAAATATTTATAAACCTTTCCTTTAAACCGAGTGCACCGAATTATTGGAAACTTCACATTAAATATCATTTTTCAAAAAGGAAATATCTTCTTTTGGTTTTTGTCTGAGATAAATGCATCATTTTTCTTTTTTTTAGACAAAATGAAATTCCACAAGCAGCGCGTTCTTAGAGCCTCCATAATCGCGTGTTAGAGTTTCGGATAGTTCGGTGGACCCAGTTTGGTTGATAAATATGTTAACTTTTTGGGTACTTATATGTTACCTTAACGGCAGAGATGCGTTTTCCGACGCCTGTAGGTACCCGAATCTCGTGCCGGAAAGGAGGGTCCGAGCCTGCCGTGCGTGGGCCAGATAAAAGGAGCGGCACGCCGAGGGGGAGGTGGGGAGTCGAGTCCTGCGGACGTCGCGCGTCCCGGAAAAGAAGAAGCGAGAAGAAGCGAGAGGAAGCGAGAGGAAGCGGACGCGAAGGGACGGAGAGCGTCTGGCTCGGGTGACGCGCTCGCCTTTCTCGAGGCGGCGCAATCGGCCGCGTTACTCTCTCCGCGTGGAGCGACGCGCCGGGGCCCGGGCGCGGGCGCGAGTGGGGCGCGCGGCCCCGACAAAGAGAGGCAAGAGCGGGAACCGCCGTTCCTCCGAAGCCGGGGTCTCGGCAACGGTCATTTATCCCCTTCTCGAGGAGGCCGGGCCCGTCAGTCGACGTTCACCGGGCGAGCGGCGCGCTCGCGACATATCGGACAGCTTTCGCTGCTCTCGCCGATCCGAAGGTTACCGAGTGGCGCCAATCGGTCCGGTCGGTCGCGTCGTCGAGACCGTCCCCGCCGTCCGGGGGTCGTCCCTCGAGAGGGAGGCGAGGCGTCGCCGGGAGGGGACAGCGAGGCCCGGCGAGGGAGAGAGCGATGACTCTCTCCGACCCCGGCGGAGACGCGAGGGCCCCGCCGACGCTCTTCTAGCACCGAGAGGACCCCGACATGGCGCTGGCCAACTTCAGCCTGCCGTATCAGGCCACTCCGTCCCCGTTCCTGTTCCAGAGCCACCGAGCGCCGGAAGCCTTCGGCCCGAGCCCCGACCCGGGGCGCTCGGCCCCCCTGGCCTACGACGACGAGGGCAACGACGAGGAGTCCTACGACAGTCGGCCCTATTCCGCCCCGGCTTATTACAGGCAGAGGCAGGCTCACCGAGCGAGGCCTCTTCCTCAGGCCTCTTCCGCGAGAACGGAGACGCGGTTTCCCCCGGGACTCGGTTCCGGGGACTTCGAGAGGACTCAGCCTCGCCGGCAGCCCGATCGTTTCCGGGAGCCCCTGCCACCGCGGGAACAGCTTCATCCGCAGCAACAGACGCAGCAACCGCTGCAGCAGTTGCAGCAGCAACAGAGGGCCGTCGAGACCCCCCGCGACGACTACCCCGGGAGACCCGATGGGTGAGCGCATTCCGGACGATGCCTTCCCTTTTCCTTCGAGCTTAGGCTGTATCTCATGCAGTAGACAAAATTGCTTCGAGATGCGTTTAATTCATGTTTCCGGGGGTACATGTATATTGGGCACATCCAGAGAGAATAGTAACAATTGTTATCAAACGAGCCGGGAAATAGACGCGTATCCCTGAGAAGGATGATATACAGGCACGATTTGTAAAGTTGTTATCAATTTTTGCAGAGGCACCGAGGAAGAGACTTATCGAACCGAAGAGGTATTTCTCGTTAATTCGGGAATCGCTGAAATAAATTCGAATAAATCGTCGGAATTTCGAGGAAACGTTCCATTCGGTTTATTCCAGTTTATTCCAATCGAATCTAATGATTCATTGAACTGACAAAGTATTCCTTTGGTTCGGTGGTATTTCTTTTTCTTTTTCTCTCTCAGGGTGGGCGTCGAATTTCTTTTACGGACTACCGCCTATTTCGGAATTAATTTTACCTCGATGCAGGCGCTCGTTAGTATTATCTTCGTTATCATTGTACGGGGAAATACGCGTAGGAAATTTTTGGATGTTAGGTACCGATCGAGAATTCCAGAGAGCGACCAATTAGCGGAGGACGTTCTTCCTCGGGCGATTGTTCATTAATGTATCGGAAAATCGACGGGCAATGGTCAATGTCAATAGTCGAGGTAGGCTGGCCAGGGTGGCGAGGAATAAATGTCGTGGTTTTTTAGACCGTCGTCTGAAATTCGACCTTAAAGTATGTTTGGCCAGTTGCGCAACGGACGAGTGTAAGTAAGTTGTCATTAACGGCGAGGTAGCCTCGACGCAAGGTGTAACACCGTGTAACCCGTGAAAACGGGATTCGGTGAAACTGCACATAGATGACATAAAGTCGAGTGCAGTTTCACCGAAATATTCCGCAACGGAGGGAATCCCCCCGGAGAAAGTGCCGGGACGATTATTCCCACCTTCGGGGATTTCGCCGTGGCGCGGAACTCCCATGCCGGCGAGAAGTCCCCGAGGAATCCTTGAAAAGTCCCCGGGATTTGTTAATCGATCGTCGAGGTAGTTTCTACAATGTAAGAGGCGAAATATAGGTATTTTAAATATCATCGTCTTTCAGGTACACCCGGGTCAACGGTGCCGGGTACGGCGGACCCGACGCCAAGACGTCGGTGCACGCCGTCCTCGACTACGACGCCGACGGGGAAGGCGACGCTGAGTTCGAGGACTACCTCGAGGACAACAACCGAGGGGTGCCAAGGGGTGCCCACGTGACCCCTATCCAGGGTCCCATATTCCTAAAGAACGGCACGGTGCCCGTGGTGCCGCTTTTCTCCTATCCCCAGCTCAACAATGGGACCTTCGTCCAGATCCCAGTGAGTCGGGGAAACCTCGGACACGCGAAAGTAGGAACGGCTCTCGGGTCGCTACCGGGAAATACCTGTAAAATGACGGCATAATAACGGCCAGGTCGTAAAAGCGGTAAGGCGGTTCGAGTCGGGCCCAGGGTGTGTCAGACTTGGGCAGCGCGTCGAAAGGAGTGCAACGCGCTCTGGTACAGATTAAGTCTCGATAACCGTAACGCGTCGTGCTCACGTATACCGAGCACCGAAGCTTGGCCCGTGCTCGGTGACACGCCCGAGCCGATGATTTATATCGTTGACCTCGGCTATCGCCGTGGTATGCGGACCCGATCGGTCAGGCGCGCGCACGCACCCGCCCACGCACCCTGGGACACCGAGAGATAATTTCTTGCCCCTTCTCGTAGATCCTATGGACAGCCCTTTCCGTGGCGCTGGGGGTCGAGCTCAGGGGCGACCTGGTCAGAGGGGCGCCCTGCATCAAGAGGTACCACCAGCTGTTCTGTCCGACCGCTGGGAACACCTACCCCATGTCAGTAGAGAGACCGGATGCCTTCCTAAATCGGAACGGTTCGGTAGGAATTAAAGAATCGTTCCTTCCGTTGGTTCCAGAGAACGGATAGAGAGGTTCATCGACGAGAACAAGGCCCTGATGCGCAGGATGTACGGGGACTTCGAAATGAGCGAAGGGGAACCGCCACCTCCTCGCGACCCTGGGGCGAGTCGCCGTCGCAGGGACTCGTCGTCGGGGCCTTCGAAGCACGACCTCCCTGACGGTGGTCCCGGGTCGGGGAGAGGTCACCAGGGGAGCGGGGATTCCTACTTTGGACACGGGAGGTCGACCAGACAGGCCCATGGAAGTGGACCAACCCCGGCCAACGGGCCCAACTCCGCCAACGCGAAGCGGACGGGCAGGTACGTACTTTGGTGGACAAGTAGATTGGTAGATTAGTAGATTAGTAAATCGGTAAATTAGTAAATCATGGCGCGACCAAATTCGAGCCTCAGAGGTGGTTATGGATTTTCAGGGTCGACGCCTGCGAATCCAAGGTGGAGATCGTCACTCCCTATTGGGCCAGCAACAGCGCCGGCAAGATCAGGGCCATCGTGAACACCCAGCATTTCGAGCAGGCCATTCATCAGGAAGTGTGCTCGTGAGTTTTGCGACAGAGTGGGTGGTGGACCCTGGGATTTGTCTAATCGGATGTGGAACCAATTCGCAGGAAGACGCAGACCAATCGGTGCAACGGTGACTGCGGGTGCGAGCAGAAGTACAAGTGGCACCGACTGCTGGCCTACGACCCCGACAACGACTGCAAAGGCATCTTCATGGACTGGTTCCTCTTCCCCTCCTGCTGCGTCTGCAGATGCGAACCCACCAGCGGCAAGTTCGCGACATCCAGCTCCTCCACATACAAGAGCAATCCCTGAGCAGGGTCTCAGCTCCACCTGGACGTTAGAGTTCTCCTGTGCCAGGAGACGGTGCCAGCGGAAAGCGACCGCGCGTTCCCTGTAATCCGGATCCGGAATCCGGGCCGCGGACCGAGACCGGACGCGCCGAAAATGAAGGGAACTACACCGAGCAGAAATAAAGTCAACGTTCTTGCCGCTAAATGCGTTTTCCCTTCATTTTCTCAGTCCCCGTGCTACCGTGCTCGTCTAGGATAGTACTCTTAAGGGGATTCGACGATTGGTTAAGGTCACCCGAAGACTCCTTCGTGGGTTAGTAAATCGGATTCTGATTTAATCCTGGAACCTGGTGAAGAAACATCTCAGAGGCGTTATTCATTTCGCAAGGTGTACCCCGATGCGAACGTAGCTTTTGCGCATACCCTACGCGCCGTGGACGGATTCCCGGTGAACTAGGTTTCTTGCGTTAAGTTTTATAGGAGGGTCGGCGGCGAAGGGTCCGACCGGGCCGGTCTACCTCGTCGTCGTGGCCGCGCTCGCGAGGATCAGGCCGATCGCGGCGAATCCTAGTAATCCCTTGGCGGATAATCCGGACAAGCTGGTCGCCGAATTGCAGAGATCCGTTCGGCAGATGTGACAGGACTCTATCGTGATGTAGCTGGCCGACACGACCGGCGTGCAGGGCCCGTCGACGATGTCCCTCTCGTCAGGGTTTGGAATCGCACAGGCTCTCACGATGACGCGTTCTCCGTGTACTGGAAAGAAAAGACTCGTTGTCTTGTAAAACTGTCGCCTGAAACGCGATGCAATTGTTATAAACGTTCCAGGGAACTCCCCGGAGCGTGACGCGCGCGCCGATGCGAGACGTCCGCCGCGGCTCGGCCGCATGTCGGACGCACGTGGCCGCCGAGTATCCTTACCCTCGTAAAGCGTGTCCACCGGGACCAGTTTCGCCACGGTTGTTTTAATTGGACGCACCAGGATTGACGCAACGCAAGGTTCCCTCGTTATCGAGACGGCGGTTTCGAAACCGGCCCTAAATATCATTTAATCTCGGGGCCGATTCCTCCGTCGATTCCTTTCGAATGTGTCTAATGACGCTCGGCGACATCCGGTTGGGAAACTACCCGGTCGTTTAATCTCGGATTTGCGAACCGATGCGCGCCGATGAAAGCGTAGAAAGTCAAATTCGACGACTTTCTAAAGGCCGGTCCGTTCCTAGCGGCGTATTATGGACGATGGTACGACCTGTCGCAAGATGCGCCGGATTTAAATTCCCACTCTACCGCGCTCGGGTCGTCTTTTCGGGCGCCCTCGGTCGGTATGGCAGATTCGACTATGCGGCCCCAGGGAACGCTCTTAGCCTCGAGCCGGTAATTAATTTCGCGGCGAACGCGTCCCCGGGTATCACGCGATTTGATCGATGACGAATACCGTGCCGCCCGGGGAAATAGTGCACCGAGGCGCGACTTACGTAAACTCGCGTCCAAGGTTCCGGAAGAGCCGGTGGCGTCGCAAATCGCGGACGGAACTGCGTACGTAACCGCGAACGTGCGTTTTTCCATAGGCGGGCGCGGCCTGACCTTCCGTGCTCTCGCGTTCGGTAATTATCGTAAGGTCGGCTAGGTGCGACTCTGGGGCGCTCGTCCGAGAAGCGGAAATTAATGCGAAAACCCGATATAAATATTTTTTTTTACATATCCTGGTAGGAGTTCGATGTTCTTTATTCTCAACATTTTATCGAATTTTCCGCTGGAATCGTTATTAAAGGGTTTACGAGATTTTTATCGTACCAACAGAATCGTCGAGCTGGGTGCGACTCTGGGGCGCTCGTCCTAGAAGTGGCAAATAATGCGAAAACCCGATATAAATATTTTTTTTTACATATCCTGGTAGGAGTTCGATATTCTTTATTTTCAACATTTTATCGGATTTTCCGCTGTAATCGTTCTTAAAGGCTTTACGAGTTTTTTTATCACACCGACAGAATCGTCGAGCTAGGTGCGACTCTAGGCGCTCATAAAAAAGACTGGTAACTAACGCCAAAACCCGATATTAATATCTTTATTATCTCCTGATAAGAGTTTTTGACGCCGTTTATTTCCGAAATTTTATCGATTTTCCCACCGTAATCGTTCCCAGGGGCGTTGCGAGTTTCCTATCGATCCGACCCCTCCCTCGTTCGTTCGCACTGCGCTGACAAATTTCGACCTTCTAATGTAACTTCGATGTAATTTCCTTTCATTGTAGAAATTGGGGTCGCTCACGCGCATCATTTTATACCACTCGGAAGATAATCGATGGCTTTAGAAACCTTGTACTCACCTCGCTGCACGATCTTGCGACACACTGCTTTTTCGTAAGGGTAGGGGTGCTGGGCGAAGGTCGTTTCGCAGTCCCGGGTATGGAACAGACTGTGGTGTTCCGTGTTGTTCATTGGGTCTCCGCAAACGGAGTTCATGTCCGAAGAGCACTGCCAGCATCGTAAACTCGAACCTGGTCACGGAGGATACGATATAGTCTCGAGTTAGGCGAAAGGAAACGTCGTAGTTTTTGCCAGAATTTAATGATTCCCTGATTCATCAATATCCGTAATGGTTGAACTTCTTATCCCATAGCCGCAATCCGAAAAAAAAAATGTGGAGGAAATTAAGTTGAAAGGACCGCCTTATCAAGAACACATATACGTATTTTTTTTAATTGGAAAATCCATATATATGGAAAGAGAACGAGAGCTTTTGGCGGAATTTATCGAGTAATAGCATTTCATATATCGGAGTGACCCTCGGAAAGGGTAATTCTATTTTTTTCCGAAACCCTTTTGTACTCGGAAGTTGAAAGGGAGATTATTACACCCAAGGACCACGATATGGAAAGAATTAGCGGATTAACCTCGATGGGGAACGCGGAGTGTCATTTTTAAAAATAGACGCGATATCTCATCGCACCGGAGTATATTTACGAGTTGGTCATACAAAACGTACCGCAGCGAGGTGCGTCTATATGTCTATATGTCTAAAGGAGGAGTTAAAAATTCAACGAAGTTGGCACTTCTAGGAAACTCATTTGCAAATTGGTTTTAAAGATCTCGACGACGCGATGTATCGACGCACTGGGCGAAAATGGTATTAAACATTATGACAAGAGGTGTGAAATAGACGCTACTCCCCGAAAAGGGTACGATACCCAACAGCAGTTTGCAATTACGACATGCAATTTTAGTCTGTTATCACAGCGGCGTATAATTGAAATAAACGATATATTACGTCGAATTATTACCATTCCATAAAATCGTTAAAAATTTGCCAGCATTCTCTTAATATATTATTAAAAAATTATCAACAATACGTAATACGATATATTATACATTAAATGTCGGGAAAGAAATTTCCAATGATTATATTGTTACGGAGTCTTGTTTGATGGGATCTAACTGTGTATGTGTATTTATGGAGATTTACGTTAATAGTGCAGGTATTTGTTTCAGGGCGAAGAAAAAATGCTGCGTGCAAATTGTATGTGTATTTTATGCGCCTGAGTAGTGATTAGAAGAAAATGGCGCGAGGTTCGATATTTTCGACATGGCATTTTCGTTTTTCCTTAACAAAACTGCAAGTTTTCATGGAAGAGGAAAAAGAATCCTTCATTCATTCGGTATTCCTCCATGTGTAGAATGAGCCCTAAAAATGAATAAAAAAGCTGATCGGTGAAATACATTTTGAGATACCCTGGTCACCGCGAGAAGAAAAAAGACCTTTTCAGAGAATTGCTGTACCTTGGCAATTTTTAAATACATCCCGACAAAGAAACATGATGCATTAAGTTCAATAATTGTACCACGAAATCACGCTCTGTATTGGCTTAATATATCCATTTTAGTTACGAAAGAAAATTCCTCAACTTCGTGTATGACAACTGCATACAACCCCTTAACCTGTTAACTGCGTTCCTCGGGTATACACGTCGGTAAGCCATAACATTACAGTATGTTTTGCAGTTACAGATTAAAGGGAAACTAACCCGAGTCGAAAAACCAAAATAAAAAGAAGAAGAAGAAATGATAATTCGTTAGAAAAGTAGATGGGCTTACCCCTCGTGGCTAAGGCTGCGAGAACCAAAATGGCGAGCGTCCAGGCCGCGTCCCCTCGCGCCATTTCGGCGTGTTTTTTTCAGGTTGTCCTGGAGATTTTTCCGCACAAAACCGTAAGAAACTTCTTTTCGGAGGTCCGTGGAGCTCCGTGAGCTCGGGCGCGTATTCTCCCAGCTTCTTTCGATGACATAGACTATTATAGCGTTATGCTCGAGCCCGGCGGCAGCGGCGGAGGTGGCGGAGGCGGCGAACATAACCCCACTCTTGAGAGCGTGTAGAAGCCAGACGATTCGAGAGCGCATCCTTAAGTATACACGCGTGATTACGATTGCAATTACGTTGCCTCCGTGAGTAATGCGATGGGATCCAGCGGACAAATTGCGCGGCCAAGACTCGATCGAGTGAGTAAAAAATTGATATAGATGAGGGGAGGATGTATTTTTTATCTCATTCCTTCCAGTCTTCTCGACTGATTACTCATTGTCGTGCATCATACGGGTAATTATGTCCGCTTACGGCCGCGGTTAGGAAGATTCCGGGAATAACGCACCTTGAATATGGTAAAATAAATTCAATGGAGTCACCGCTATCGAGAAGAGACAGGGATTATTACCAATTTTAATTAAAAAAAAAAAAAAGAAGAAAGAAACTGTACCAAATATTGGAGCTTAATGAGTACATTTTCTGTTTAAGTGTAGCCGGAAATTTTCCAGGAGAAATAGAAATCGGAATAGCAGACCTACAGTGGATCCCCGTTTCTCCGATCGTCGTTGACTTCTCGGTCATCCTTAAACATCGCCCTAGAGAAAAAGGAAATGGCCAATTAAGCTGTAAACAGAGTCATTATAAACCGCACGGTAAGCAAGGCCCTCCTTGACTTTCGTCCTCTCTTCGGTTGGCTCTTGATCTTGCACTCTTTTTATTCTAGATCGTTGGAGAGTGGTCGTGTGGACAAACCGTACCATGTATGTACCAATCGTAAATACCCCTCCGAATCTGTATAGAAAATATCGTTCCTTGTAAGAAACTCTTTTTTCATAATTACTCTTCCGTGCAGATGATCCTTGTCGATCGAGCTCGGCAGGATGTCGGAGGGGACGGATCGGAAGAATCGGACCCTCGACGGAGGTCCGCGACGTCGCTGAGGAGCTCGGCTTCCTCGTGCGGGCATTTAAGTGCGAACAATTAGACACGTAAGTTTAATCCTCGCTTAATTCGTAGGTGGGCGGTAGCCACTCTAGGAGCCCTCGAGTTTCTGGGTAGCCGGAGTGTCCGAGCTGCGGTCACGACGTCGGGCTCTTCGGATGGTAAGGGCAACGCTTAGTAAGGCCTCCGGCTCGTTAGGGGAAACGGGTGCGGTCGAGTCGCGGCCGAGTCGCGGCGAGGTCGCGGATGCATTTGACCCCGGCGACGTAACCAAATTGACTCGGTGGGTTTGACCTCGTTCCTCCGCAAGACTCGGACTTCTGGCGGTGGTAAAATCGTGATAGGGACCTCATTCGGATATTCTTCGCATAGAAATACATTACCATGAAAAACCTCGCATTGTCGCGAGGTCGCGTTCATTGGTCAACATTTAAGTTTTGGATGAAATCGTCAATTCCGCACGCGAATGTTGATAGTATGAACTCAAAAATTGGGCCCGAGGAGGAATCGAAGGACACTCATCGAACGAGGTACGTTTAAGCTTGTTCATTTGTGTGATTTATTTCCTCTTAGAGGGAGAGATCGATCCTCGAATTATGACGTTTTGACGACTTCTGGCGGTGGTAAAATCGCGACAGGGATCCGACTTTCGAGTTCATTCATATTTCCTTCGCATAGAAATATATTCCCATGAAAAACCTCACACTGTCGCGTTCATTGGTCACCATTTCGAAGTCTTGGATGAAATCGTCAATTCCGCACGCGAATGTTGATAGTATGAACTCAAAAATTGGGCCCGAGGAGGAATCGAAGGACACTCATCGAACGAGGTACGTTTAAGCTTGTTCATTTGTGTGATTTATTTCCTCTTAGAGGGAGAGATTCTAGCTTTACTTCCTTCCGGTAGGAGCGATCGACCCCCGAGAAGTTTATTGTATGTATATGTATTGTTACGATGTTTCTACCGGTAGGAGAGGATCGCCAGAAAAATCATCGAAATCGCAGGAATGGCTGGAACGACGGAGGCATCCGGCGAGCCGTTGCAGGCGTCCCCTCCGCAGAAGAAGCACTCGACCTCGGCTTCCGGAAAGCGTTCCCGGAAGTGGCAGTAGTTTGCGGCCCTGGACGCCGGGACGCATCCCCTCACGGTCGTCAGGACGTTCCTGTCTGCTCGAAGACGAGGAAAGAAAAAGGTACGTCTTAGTTTTCTGGCAACCGCGTTTGTTTCGATTTTTCTATACTTTCATCGTGGTGTAACTTTCAGCTCGCTCGGCTCTTAAGTTGCCGAAAGTCCAACGGGAACAAGTGGAGAAGGAGCACACGAAATGTCACGAATCCAACGAAACGGGACGAGAGTCTACTAGTGAGAAACTACGTCGGAAATAAGGTAATGCAAACATACACGATGCGTAACGCATTGTATTATCTGCACGAATTGCTAGCGCACGAATGAACATTTCCTCTCTGGACACCTTTAGGCACTTTTCAGTTGAACGGTATGCCAGCTAATTCGGTACTACACATGGCTAAATAGCGAGAAACGCTTATAAAAGCTACTACTTATTCGTAGTCGATCCTTATTACAATAATACACGGTTGATTCGTTCGAGCTTTCTCTTGGTTCCGTTGTACCTTGAAACGGTGCTTTTCGAGACGAGGATCTCTCTTCTTCCGAGACATCTCGGACCCTGGATCGCGGGTTGCGACGTTACAGAAACCGCGATATGCTCCTCGTGAGACATCCCGGAGAGAAATCTCGCTAAATATCGGGCCGAAGGCTCTTTTAGCGTGCCGCTTTAGAAAATTCGTAGGAGTGAAATAAGCGCGGAGTGCCGTCTCGCTCCTAGAGGCCCCGTTCGCAAGGCGCGTTTTTCAAATGCCCGCAATGGCACGGTGACATTACATCTCATTGTCAGTTAATACAATGGCTTAGCTGTGTTCCATTTACGAGAAAACGCGCGTTTTATTCGTGAGACCGCGCATTTGCGAGGAGAATATATGGCGCTATGTTAACGAGCGTTTGAAATCGCACCGGGTGAACGAGCCTCGATCCACGGGACACCTCCACGTGGTTCCTCTCGCTACCTGACGCTACCTGACGCTCTTCGAGTACCTCTCTCGGTGAACATATACGCACAGAAGACGCGGCTCTTGAGGCACAGGTGGCTCCCGACCTGGGGACACGCGTGGAGGTCCTCGGAGGTGGGCGCGTAGGGGTCGTTGCATTCGGTCTTGGGTCCATCCTCGAGATCGAGGTTGCACCGATAGCATCGGATTTCCCCGGCGTCGACGGCGACGTAGCGGTCTGTCGACACAAGCGGGGGCGTATCAGCGTCCCAGGACCATCGGGGAACGCTTCTCCCCTCTACTCACCGATCTCGCCTAGGGAAGCCAGGACCACGAAGAGCAGGAGGAGAGGCATGCCCACGTGGAGGATGGCGACGATCGCGACGATCACGATCTCGAGGCTGAGACGGTGTTTCCGGACCCGGCCCACCTCCGTGCACCGCGCGGTACTATCTTATCGGGTGATAACGAGATCTACGCGGAGAAGAGTGCCCTGCATTTAGACGTAAGGAGCGGGAAACGATACGGGGGCGGGGGCGGAGAGGAGAGCACGAGGACCAAAGCGATGCGAGGCCTGGTAGGAGACCTCCGAGAACGCGCTTCTCGGCGAGTTCCTCGGACCCTGGCGAAGGAGCAAAGCGCGGTCGCGGATTCACCGCGTCCGCAGGTGCCTCGAAATCCGCCGGTTCTCCGGGTGGTGGTCGACTAGCCTCCGCCCCGGGTGGCCGGGAGAGCTGGCGATGCCCGGGGGTGACTCGGCTCCCCCCGGGAGGCGGCCCGGGAGCGGCTAGGGGGCGATCGTCCCGAGGGAGCCCACCAGGAGGGCAGAGACGAGCACCGAGAGGAGGAGCGGCAGGGCCGACAGCGCGCGCGCCCCGTTGCATCCGTCGTGCTCGCAGAGGCCGCAGTAGTCCACCGAGGCGACGGCGGCGCCCACCACGCTCTCCGACAGCTTCGACGAGATCACCTTGCACGGGTCTATCGACTCCGTCTTCGCGGTCTGGCAGCTCCGGATGGTCACCTCCCGGCCACCGACTGGAACAAACGGGAAGGAAAGCCTCGACATTAATCAAATTATTCACGGAATAGTAATTCACCCTCATAAGTCGCTTTACTTGCTTCACGTGTACACTTGAAAATGGGTGAGCTACATATTATTCTAGAAATGCCCTTGGTATATCCAGAACAAAAAAAAAAAACATTGTTACTTCAACAAGATTCAGAATTGCATTATTTTTCGCTAGCGTCAAAAAATTGTATACCGGGAATTCTTTCCACTTGTGACATTAATATTTCTTCTGGCTATCGCTACATATACATTTTCTGATTTTTTTCCTTTTTTCTTGAAATTCCAGTTTTGCTCTGCGATTATTTCTGCGGTATGAGAGAAAATGAAATTTCGTCTTTGCCAAAATTCTGAATGTTTTTTTTTGTTCGCGTGGTCGTCGAGGTCGATGAACAAAGAGGACGGGGATCGAGTTCTGGTTCGTCGATCTCGATCGATGCTCGATCGGCGATCTCGAGACGCACCTGTGAGGTCCATCTTCGCGCAGGACATGTCGGGCAGGACGGTCTGATAGTGCTTCGGGGTGTCGACCTCGAAGAGGTGGGCGATGGACTTAAGAATCGGGTTGTCCTGGGTCTTGGCGTACCAGCTGTTCATCTTGGCGGCCGTGCACTCGACCGGCTCCAGCTCGGCCTTATCGAGGTCCTTTCCGCACGCGGCGTTCGTCACCGAGTTGCACATGTAACAGTTGATAGCGACCCCTGCGAAGAAATGGACACGGCGTATAGAGACCACCCCTCGAGGCGAAGGGTCGAGATCGAGTCGAATTTCCGCCGATTCCGAAACGCATCCCCGATCGTAAGTTTGGGCGGATCCATTCCCGTAGCCGGATTACGGAAAGAATATCGACCGGCACGTCGTTGGGACCGGAGTTCCCGGAGACGACCTCGTTAAAGGAGGTCCGCCGCGAGGACGGCTCAAAGGAGCTCCCCTCTTGGTGGGAAATTTCCGGAAAAATCGACGACCGATTGCGCCTAACGCGATCCGAGGAGGATCCGGAATCGGCGACTTCGGGGCGACTCCCGCCGTCGGGGAGGTCGAGGAACTTGAACTTCACCTGAACCGACCGAGAGGGCAAGGAGAAGCGCGAGCGTTCCCACCGCCCCGAAAGGACCCATCTCCGTTGGCTCTTCTTCGGCGGACTCGACTGGCCACCCGCTGCCACACCAGACAACGCACCAGACAATCCTATGGCGAACGCACCGTCTCCGAGGATGCGTGTCTACCGGAGCCGAGCGAGCTCGAGAATGCCGCCCCGTCTCGCCGGCGCGGACGCCGCGATCCGCGTAAATACCCGGAGGGAAAGCATGCGTGGCGCGCCGATTCCTCCACCTCTTTTGATCCCTCCTGTGGATTCGCTCGAGCGCGCGTGGGGCGCGTGGGAAGGCGTCGGAAGGCGTGGGGGACGCGGCCCTCCCCGACCGACGCGTGCGCGGCTCCGGAAAGAGAGACAGATACGGAGAAAGAGAGAGAGAGAGAGAGTTCTCGGCTTTCCGACTTCACGTTCACCCTCGACACGGTACCGCGTTGCATTTACACGTACATGTCGTCATAAGGGTGGATGCTGTTTAGAATTTGACAACCTTCAGAGTTTCCTATATGAGTTTTGCCGAATAGTCGAGCGCACGTGGGAAGGCCTAAAAAGACGCGAGGAACGCGTTCCTCCCCGAATATGCCACGTGTGCGTTTAAAAATAAAAAATGATAAAGAATTCCCGTGTTTCCGATTTTACGTTCACCCTCGACACGGTACCGCGTTGCATTTACACGTACATGTCGTCATAAGGGTGGATGCTATTTAAAATTTCAATACGTTTCGAACTTTCTATACAAATTTTGCAGAACTGTCAAAACTCGTGGGAACGCGTTCCTCCTCGAATATGCCACGTGTACATTTCTTAAAAAAAAAAAAAAAATAGTATTCCGGTGTTTCCGATTTCACGCTCGACTTCGACACGATACCGCGTTGTACTCGCACATCCGTACATGTCACGGATGTGCATACCATTCAGAATTTGACGACATTGCGAGCTGTCTATACAAATTTTGTCGGATCGTCGAAGCGCACGTGAAGTACGATGGGAACGCGCCCCTTTCGAAACTTTTGTCCAGAAAAAAAAAAAATGCTTCCGTGTTTCCAACTCCAGGTTTTCTCTCTACGTGATACCGCCCCGCCCTCGCACACATCTACACGTTGTCACAGGCGTGAATACTGTTTCAAAACTGCATCGGAAAAGCAGAATTTATGATACGAATCTTGTCAAGTCGTCCAGGCGAGAGTCGCCTATGGACTCGGACTTCCGTGCCGGAACTCCCTTCGCTCTCGTATAATATTTCTCGAAAAGAAACCCTTACCTACATATAAACTATATACTAAACTTTGATTATTCTCATTATCATGGAATTACACCGTCGATCGATAAGTCGGAGGATCTAGTGCAAATGAACTCCAAGGCTTCAAAACAGTCATATATGCGTCGTATTTTTTTTAACGCCATTGTTCGGTACATGTCGACCACGTCGCAAAGCTCAGTAGTTAGCGCGGCTGCTAATTAGCATAGTTAGGGATCCAGGGCGAAATTAGCGAGTCGCACGAGTCTCGTCGAGCGCGTTGAGATCATATGTGACATGCGTGGGAGATCTTCCGTCTTTCCGTCCCCGGTTTCAAAGATCAAGGTCGGAGCTCATAAATTGTATAAATTGTATAAATTGCGCAATTAGCGCAAATTTTGCAAAATGTGCAAATTTTGCAAATTGTGCAAATTTTGCAAATTTTGCAAATTTTTGCAAATTATGGTACTCCTATATTAGAGGACTCATTGCTAATGGCGTTATGCGCGAAGGGTGCCCGTTGGAAATTCGGTCTTTGGATACCACCGAGTCGACTTTCTCGAGCGTCGAGTCCTCGGGGATCGATACGGTTTCGTCGTCTCGTCGTCCGGAGTCGAATACGGTTGGTCAGTGGGGCTCGGTGTATCGGCGTCGGGGGTCGGGGGTCGGGGGACGCCCGGCGCCGCGGCGCCCACCCTCGACGCCACGGAGACGCGTGGCCGCCACCCGCCACCCTGTCTCAACGATCAGCCGATCGCTCGTGAACGACTCTTCTGGGATCGACCGGGATCTCGATGTCTCGAAAAGTCGACCCACCCCTTTCTTTCGGCCGTCGTTCGAGCAAGGGCTCGTTCATACGGCGTGTTTGCGAGGGTGCAATTTATAGCTATCTACACAGGGTGGAACAAAGTCGGTGATCACGGTTTACCCGGCGCTGCCTTGAAATCGCTGAAATTGCTATCAGCTACAATGCTCAAAATGGAGTCGAAAAGCTCTGTACAATTTTTCCCTACGATTTATAATTTGTTTGTAATAATTAATTGAAAAATGCCCCATACGGCGTGTTTGCGAGGGTGCAATGTATAGCTATCTACACAGGGTGGAACAAAGTCGGTGATCACGGTTTACCCGGCGCTGCCTTGAAATCGCTGAAATTGCTATCAGCTACAATGCTGAAAATGGAGTCGAAAAGTTCTGTACAATTTTTCCCTACGATTTGTAGTTTGTTTGTAATAATTAATTGAAAAATGCCCCATACGGCGTGTTTGCGAGGGTGCAATTTATAGCTAACTACACAGGGTGGAACAAAATCGGTGACCACGGTTTACCCGGCGCTGTTTTAAAATCGCTGAAATTGCTATCAGCTACAATGCTGAAAATGAAGTCAGAAAGCTCTATACAATTTTTCCCTACGATTTATAGTTTGTTTGTAATAATTAATTGAAAAATGTCCAATAAGGCGTCGGTTTGGAGAAAAGTTTTATGAATACTTTGACGTTTTATATATATAGAATGACCCTTTCATATTACTTTAAACGCGAGCAATTGCTCGGTTTTGGGAGCCAATTCAGAAGTCATTTCGGGAACCGCAACGAACGCAGCCTTGCCAGGTGCAAAAACGCGTACGAGTGACCCGGGCCTAAACGCGCGGAATTGCTCGGCTTTGGCAGCCAATTCCGGAGCTACGACGTACGCGGCCGCGGAGGAATGGCGGAATCGCGGAGGGCAAAGGGAGCGGAGGCGAAAATAAAGGGTCCGCGAGCTCGGCCGCGGGCAAGACGTCGGGGCGCCGGGCGCCACATTGCCGCGACCCAAATAGCTCCTCCCCTCCGGAGATGGGAAATAGCGTGGCTCCACGCCCGGCGACGGACGTTGCCACCGAGTGGTCGGAAGAGTCGCGGGCAGTAAACACTGGACGACTCGGCCGTTTACGTTTCTACAAATCTAGATGCTCCTGGGAATAACTATTTCCAAGGGTAAGGTTTAGAGCAAGTTCAAGAGGAAAAGACAGTCGAAAGCGATCCACAGGGAGGGCGGAAACGGCGTCGCTCCTCCAGACAAAGTTCGATCGCGTCCAGGAGAATCGCCCTCGCAGACCTTCCGGTAATTATCGTTACATGTGCCCGGAATACTTTTTAAAAGGACTATTTTCAAGAAGAACGTCTAGACGAGGTCCAAGAGGAGGAAGCGCGCGAAGGCGAGCTGCAGGAGCGGAAAGGACCCTCCTCTAGGAGACGACGCTCGGTTGCATCCCGGAGAACCGCACTCGCAAATTTCCTGGTAGCTGTCGTAGGTGTATCGGCCGACGTAGCAGCCTTCGTCGGCGTCCACCGATCGGGAGCACTCCCTGCTGACGAAGCGCTCGGGCGAGTCCATGAAGTAATCTACGACAGGGGAAGAGACGTTTAGGGAGCGAGACGGCGCCCCGTCCATATCGCGGCAATTCGACGGAACGACGTTAGGTTCGCGGATATGAGTCACGGGAGGGTCGAGTCGCTCGAATCCCCGACCTATATGCGCTCGGGCCGTTCGGCGCCACCGGAAGATTATGGCGTCTCGAGGGGTTTACTTACACTTGGAGTCGACCTTGCGACAGAACGGCCGCGATTCGGGGCAGGACCTCAGATAGGAGGGGTCTACTTTACCGGCCGTGCACCGCTCGTTCTCTTTGCTGTTGCACTGGTAACACTCGAGTCCTCTGGAAGCTTCTCGCGGCCGGCGAACAGATGGCGCCACCCGAGTCGTCGGCGGCCATTCGAAAAATTACCGACACCGTTACCCACGATATCAGGAATGAAATCACACAAATAACTCGTGAGATACGGTTAAAGGTCGATTCAGACTATATCGTATATTGGCTCCGACATGTGCCGATGCAAATTCGATAAAATCTAAAGGTGGACCCACATTGGCACAGCACTTATCGGACAGATCTGACGAAACTTTGAATGACATATTAGATAGTTCGGACGAACAGGGTGAATCGACTTTATCCAGGAAAACCCGGTTTTATCTCGGAACATTTCGGGGAACTTACGCCTGTGAAGAGCTAAAATGGCCACAAAGATCCTCAGGGTATGCCGCATACTTAGTCTCTTCCTTCAACGGGTTTCAATGCCCTCTTCAGGGTCTCGTTTCCCTCCAGGAAATTCGCGTTCAACCGTTATGGCCTCTAAAGTCGTTTACTCTTTATCGCCCTTTGAATGCACAAATATAAACGTCTATGCTGTTACTCTTTTCGCCGGAACACGTTTAACATACCGATCTACAACCTTTCCAATTTCTTTGTTTCAGGCTGAGAAGATTTCTCCTCCTGACGCTGTCTTGTCAAAAGTTTGTCGAGAGACGGAAATGGGAGGCGATTTTTCACGTTTGCGATCTCGTTTCCAGTATTTGAAAATCTCCCGACGAAGATGGCGATGGATTTCCGAAGAAGGGACTCGACGAGATCTTTGAAGTCGGATCAAAATGAAAATCATAAGCACCTCCCAAGGCGTTCGAGGTTATGGATATATTGCGTTAATTAATGCCGAATTAATGATAAGCGATGTCAGCTTACGGCTTGAAGTGGAACACGAGAAATGGAGAACAACTTCGGATGAGTACGTTGACGAGAACGGATCGCGCTTGTACAGTGGCGGACATAAATGCTTTCCCTGTAGACACGGTAACGGCAATGCACGATGGGAAGGCATTCATGTCTACCAATGTACGTACCATTGAATTCCTCGGAAGAGTCGTAATTCCTTTGAATAGCCTTCGGTCTGTATAAAACGATATCGATATTACAGAAAATAGATTTTGAAAGAGGCCCCCTTAGGGTTCGTGTCCTCGATACTGTATCTCGACCCAAGATGTGAAGTTTGATGCAATATCGGACGCAATAGAATGTCGGATGTGATATGATACGAAGTTTGTGAAACCGGAACGGGATGGATTTTTCATTCGAGCTTTACATCCGAGATTTCGGACCGAGAGTAGGTTACAACTCGGATCGTAGTCACAGTCGACTTGGTGGGAAAAACTCGAAACAACTTGGATGAAAAATGTATCCTGCCCGATATTCGCATAGAAACTGGAAACTTCACGTCCTGTTTGTCAAACTTACATTCAACTTCACTTTATACCCTAGTCCATCGCTGGTCGCATTTAAGGCGATGTGAAAGTGACGTCCAAGAGGTTTTGTTTATAAAACTTTTCTCCCAACTCGGTTTACCGGATAGTTTGAAACGTTACAGCATGAAAAGGAAGACTATAAAGGAGGTCCTGAAACTCCTGAAATTTCAATTCTTTTCAAATTTGTTTATGGGTATTTTAAAAATAGATTATAAAAATTGATATTTCGGGAGTTTCAGGACCTACCTTAAGGCCTCCATATTCACGTTTTAAAGCATGAAACGATTTGAGACACCCAGTCTGTAGAAAAGTTTTATGAACGATTGAGCTTTTGGATGCCACTTTCACATCCCCTTAACCCTCTATAACACCTCGTTACTGTGAGCATGGCAATTTCCAGTCATATTTCAATTACCCAAGAGCCTCGTCTACAAGTAGTTAATCCGTAAACATTTCAATGTATAAATTCCCTAGGAATTAAAAATTTATTTAGAACATTGCTAATATCGAGCTTTTCTTTGCTCGACTCGGCACGATCGATGAAACTTCATCGTTCGCCATTTTCATCGATGACGTTCGATATTAGCAATGTTCTAAATAAATTTAAATTTTTTTCCTTTTTATCGTTTCGACTGGGAGGCTCGGGCTGGCCAGAAGAGGCAAATAGAGCCCGAAGGTGGAAAAGTGTGTCAGGGCCCGAGGTGGTCGCTAAACGGACGCGTTAACGTTCGTAACAACCCGGAGCAAGCGTCGAAGTATCTTTCCCTAAGCGAATCGTCGGGCATTAGGAGGGACTCGAGTCTCTTGACTCGAACCGTGCTCGGAATCGACGGGGAAGTCGACTCGGTCGCGCGAGCGTACGTGCGGATTCACGGCATTGTCGCGTCACAGGAAAAGAGACATTATCCACTCAAAGCGGTCCGGTAGCCCGGGCGGCCACTTTACACGCGGTTCGTCGTAAAGTACGTACACGCAACCACCTACGGCCTTCCTTATTTATCCTACGGCCTCGCGTCTGCCAATTTGTCATTTTTTCCCCCCCGATCGAGCCGCGCGTCTCCGCCGGGAAATCTTGGAAAATTCGGGGAAACGCGGGAAAATTGACGGTGCAAGGGTCCCTTCTTGCGAAATATGAGGATCGTTTGCGACCGCTTGAAAGGATGATCTCGTACAGTAGAATCCGACACGTACCGAGGTCAATCCGACGAAACGTTGTAAACACGCGTTTCAATGGCACAGTTCGCACAATCTGCGTTTCAGATAACTTTGCAAAGTTTCGCCGAATCGGCATCGGTGCGCCTCAGATAAAGCGAATCCACTGGAGAGGACCGAAGTTCTGATCGCCGCTCTCTAACAAGGAAGGTGTCCCAGGTCGATCTCTCCGATTTCATATATTTTATAATATATTATGATAGACTAAAAATTAAGCGACAGGTATTTTTTTTATCTGCCATTAGACACTTTAAGGGGGTGCAACCACCATCAAGGCATGTCAAACGGCGATTTGGCAGTTTCACCACAAGAACATAATACTTTTTAACCAATCCAACTTTATTATTTTTTTTCTTTCCGGGAGGAAAAACCTTCAAAAGGTTCCCTGCGTTGGTGTTCAGACGCAAAGGGATATGTGGGACTTTCACCCACTAAAAAAACCTCCCTTGTGGACTTCCAAAAGGCGCTTCGGAACCGCGTTAAGCATTGCCTCGGAGCGCCCCGCGTCTTGGTACGAGCTAAGCTTCTTCTTTAGCCCGGCTTTCTTCTTCATCCTTGGTCTTTAAGATGCAGCAACACATCAATCAATCCAACCAATCCAGCTTGAAAAGCTTTCTCATGACGAGAAATAAAAAATATAATTGTTTCAATTAAGAAGAAAAAAAAAAAAAAAATAAAATTAAGGGGTGCCTAATTAATAGCCTTGTTTCAGGACGACCAGGATCGTCGTCCTTCTCGACGTCGATGCTTGATCGTCGCCGCCGACGATCCTGGACCGGCGTTCCCCTCGCCACGACGTTAATCCGTCTCGAAGAACGCTACGGAAACGGAAGGCTCGGATGGCATCCCTGGGTTGCTTTCCGCTAGCGAGTGGTCCCCTCTACCCGCGACCCCGTTAGAGGCCTATCCAGAGCGAGGCGGCGTCGGGGGGTGGCGAGGAGTTTGTCTGGCCGTCGATCGGCCGGTCGGTGTCGTCGGTTATCGCAGTCGCTCGGCCAGTAGCTCCCGGAGGCGCGTGCGGACACCAGAGACCCATCATCTCGGCACCATGAGGACGCGATCGCTCCTCGTCCTCTGCAACGTCTACCTACTCCTCGACTGCTGCGGTGAGTTCCGAGCCAAGGTGGCAACTTCGCACCTTTCGCACCCTCGTCTTCCAGAGGGTGCCCGATCGAACGGGGTTGCGCCGTCGCGACGGCATCGCCGATCGATGAAGCGCTCTTTACCGAGAGTTCATCCGTCGACCCTAATCGAAAGTTAACACCGGTCATCGATGCCAGAGCACGTCCGCCCCCTTCTTTCGGCATTTGCGCCTCGATTCGTCATCGGAGGGAATCGACGTAAAGAGCGACCGCGTCTCGTTATCGAGACGGCCTTATCGAGACTCGGGGCAGAGCTTGACCTCGGGCCGATAGGCTCCTCGGAGTCGATTTGTCCCCGAGTACTAATCCACGTCGATGTTTTGGTGTACCCGACAGTCGTGGGGGCTCTGCAGTGCTTCGAGTGCAACAGCCACAACGAGAGCCGATGCGCGGAAAAGCAGCCACCGGATAGTCTGAAGAAGGACTGCTCGGAGCACGTGGAGGGCGCCAAGTACACCATGTGCAGGAAGATCACGCAGGTCATCGAGTTTAGCGTGAATGGACGTGAGTGACGACAGGGTGGGTGGGAGGGTGGTATCAAAAGGGAGGTTCTTATCGAGGCGTTCCTTTCAGTGCCCGCTGATACCAGAGTGATACGAGGCTGCGGATGGGACGAGTCCAACTACAAGGGGAAGTGCTACCAAAGAAGTGGTTTCGGTGGCCGTCAGGAAGTCTGCTCCTGCACGACCGACTTCTGCAACGACGCCGTGCGGTCTGGATTTGGAGCAGCCTCCGGATCTTTGATTCTTCTATGTCTTTTGGGGAGCTTCTTCGGTTGCGTCTCTGGCCTGGTTCGCCTCTAGGGCCCTTCGTATCGATCAGCGTCGCGGTCGACCTCGGAAGGGGTCGATCCTCGCCGGGGCATTGGACACCGAGATAGGGAAAAAGACCGCTCCCGTCGTAGATAAGATAAGATTTGGAAAAAAAAAATAATAACGCGTTACCGATCGCGGTGCTCGAATTTTCGTCCCGTCGCGGGAGGACGGTGCGTTTTACCGTCCGGCACGGAACGGAACCCGTGACGCCGTGAAATCCAATCTCGGTACGGCGTGAATTGGTTCCGTTGCGTTATCGATAGATCCACCTGTATTCCGAATTTCTGTCCCAAAGTGCCGAGATCATCTCGCTTTTGGTGATCGATCCATCCTCGAGCAAGTGTCGCAACGCCAGTGACGCGACGTCGGCTCGGTAAAGTCCCTCGGACGGTGAATTAGCCGTCTCGATGGGACCACGACACTCCACCCGATTACCACCACGCGTTTCCGACGTCACGGCTTTGGTAGCGTACCTTTAAACTTTTTAAGGCATATAACGGAAATAATAAAACGTGTAATGATATTCCGGTGGCGTATGTTTGACGCATGTGATGTATTTTAGACGGCAGATATGTATGTTGTAATCCTGGTTCTCCTTGTGTCCGATTGGACCTCTGTAAAAATAAGGTCGGGGGTTGAGACAGGGAAAAAGAGCGCTCCCGTTGTAGATATGATTAGATTTTGAAGAAAGAAAAAAAATTAATAATGCGTTAAAATCAGACTGGACGAACAGTCGATATATACGTCGCGGTAGATCTATTCGTTTTATCGTCTGGAATGGAGCGGAATCCGTGAAAAGGAATTCCGGTACGGCATTCATGGTTTCAGAGCGGTAGATTGACTCATGGTTCTTGAATCTCTGAGCCAAAGTGCCGATTATTCTTTAATCTCGCAATTGTCGCACCGAGGGTAATGTTACGTCGACTCGGTATAATAATATTAAGCCGGATACCCGGACGGTGAATCAGCCTTTCCGAAGGAATCACGTCATTCTACTTGATATCGACCGCGCGTTTCCGGCGTCACGGCTTGTGTAACGTATGTTTATACTTTTAAGGTATATAAGGGGAAGAATAAAACCTCCCGTAATGATATTCCGCCGACGTATTTCTGGCACATGAGATGTATTTTATACGGGAGATATATGACATACTCCCCGCTCTCCTTGTTTCCGATTGGACCGCCATGAAAAGAAGGTCGGGGGTTGAAAATCATGTTTTTTTCCTTCGGTTGTCAGACGGGACAGCGGGGACATTTGTTTCTGATCCTTTCAACCGGTAGTGCGAATCCATTGGCAGTTCTCCGAGGTTTTCCGAGGATAATTCCGTTTAGTTACGGCCTATTTAAGGAGAGACCGATTTAGGTTCGACCGGGCCGCGACTTCTCGAGGATCCCGCCGAAGAGCATCCAGGATGATTAGGTGGTAATCTCAGCCGAGACGTGCCCTGAGGTCTCGTATCGCCCCATCGGAAATCCTTGGTTCGCGCATTCGTCCTTTCGCGCCTCCGAGCCGAGAGAGACGCTCTTTCCTCGTTTCCGTTGGTTTTCTCGTTTTCGCGTTCACGGTGCCGGAAGCGCTGCAATTTACCAAGAATGTTGGTTTTTGGATCATGGACCTCAATGTTGTCCGAGGTCGTCGGAAGATTCCAGGGTTCGACGACCCCCAGGTACCTTTATCGGGCCTCTAGAATGTATCCCTCCATCTGGATTACTTTTAACTCGGGATGATGAGGATACAAACCTTATTTCTTTTTTTTTTTAAACGCGAAAATGACTCGAGTGACCTGTAAATAGAAATCAATGGAATGTTCCAACTGTTGTAGATACTGGTGATCGTTAGTCGACGTCGTCCTCGACCAATCGGACCATGTACCCCACCGCGACGGCTCGACCCTCCAGATCGTCCCTGCAAACTCCTGGTCTGTCCGCTCCTTCTTGTTCTCCTCTGTTGCACCAGCAACGCCACCGACAGCATCGTCAGCAGCAACAGCAGCACCAACAACAACACGTATTTTACGGCCCCATTGCCACTTTGCAACATTGCAGCGCCAGTCTGAATTCAACTTGCCTTTATTCGGGCTCTCAGAGAGCTCCTACGGGAGCCCCAGGTCCTGCAGCTCTGCAACCTCCAGGTTAGCGTTCTGCGAGAACGAGAAAATTCCTACGGAATCTGTCGATACGTTAAACGCAGAGTTTATTTTATTTTACCTGCTATTATACCGTACTATTTATTTACTTACGAATTCTTCTTTCCACGCTTTTGCTTATTAATCCTCAATAACGCCACGTGACTTTGACATCGCATACCTGAAAATTAATAATTTTTAAGTTCGTTTGATTTATCCGGCTAAACTGAATGCAGTACCTTATTACTGTGTCACTCCTTTACAACAAAATTGAAAATTCATAAACGTTCTAATTAAAGAAACCAATGTAGAATCGTAAATTGATAATCAAGTAGTCGGTTCATATCAGGAGGTTAATATTAAAAATTTTCACGTGGCCGTGGTTTTCTCGCTTGAAAATAGGAGTTAATCCTCAATAACGCCACGTGACTTTGACATCGCATACCTGAAAATTAATAATTTTTAAGTTCGTTTGATTTTCCCGGCTAAACTGAATGCAGTACCTTATTACTGTGTCACTCCTTTACAACAAAATTGAAAATTCATAAACGTTATAATTAAAGAAACCAATGTAGATCGTAAATTGAAAAATGAAATAGTCGGTTCATATCAGGAGGTTAATATTAAAAATTTTCACGTGGCAGTGGTTTTCTCGCTTGAAAATGGTAGTTATGGAGGATTAACCGCGTTGATAAGAATTCGGAAAAGTGTGGAAAATGTTGAAAATGGTATTTTCCAGTGGTCGCCTCTCAAGCCGTGTGTCGAGCTCCGTTCGGAGAACACTTTGCCGGAGGTTCGAGCTTAACGCTGATTCCACAGGCTCGATTCTTCGCTCCCGGGGAAGTGCCGCAGACCTTTTGCTTCCTCCAGGACCGGAGCTCCGCGGCGGGAGGGCCGCAGCAGCCGCAGCAGCGACCGGGACCCTACTACGGCGTGTCCGCCGCGGTGGTTCCGCCGACCGCGTCCACCGGGAACCCTGGCTTCCATCTGCCGTCCGCGAGCTCGTTCGCGATGGCGGCTTTCCAGGGTGCTCAGGTTCCCGGAGTGGTGTCGATGCCCCCCGCGAACACCGCGCGGACGAGTCTTCGGTCAGTCGGGAACGAGACCCAGAGGACGACGGAAGTGCCGCCCGTGAGGCGTCTCGACGTCGAGGAGGTGCGTCGATGCCGTCTCGAATCGTTCCGGGATTATTAAGTCGGAGCGATTGGAACTCGAGTCGAATTTATTTTACCTGAACCTCTAGGTCCTCTCGGTCGTTTATTCACTATTTCATCAATTATCATTTATTCATTTCATTATTTATACTTTGTTTCATCGTTTGATCATTTATAAAACCTTTGATCATTGACCGTTTATTTGATTGGATTGCCGAGAGAAAATTTTACTTTAGCTCTCTGAGAACCGCAAAGTCCAATTTTTTCGATTTTTTTGGATTTATGATTCTTAATATTATTCATAGATTCTCTTGTTGTACGTGATATTTTTTAGACCCTGGGGCCTATTTCATAACTCCTTTTCTCGGTATATCGTTCTTCTGCGCGTTCTCAAGGTTTACCCGAGGTAAACGAATTCGACTCGGGAAGTTTCTCAAAAAGTCAAAAGAAATCCTTGTTCCGTAACCGGAAATTTGCTTTAGATCAAGTCCGAGGAAGAGTGGCGTTCCGGGGCGGCCAGATACGGTCCCTTGTCCTCGTCGAGCGGCTTCTTCGAGGCCTCGGAGTCTAGCCCTCCACCCGGGAAGGGCCCCGTGCTCGGTCCTGGACCCGGTCCCGAGGAACCCCCGCGTTCCGGAGAGTCGTCGACGAGCTTCGACTTCACCATCGAGGCCGAGCGCATGGTCTCCGCCCTCTGCAACACCGCCTCCTCGAACGACCTCCGGGAACCGGAGACGAGTCCTCTGGGGGGTGGCGGGGACCACCTATCCGAGAGAAGCACCACTTCCTGGTTCGCCGACTACGGCGCCGACTACGCATCCGGATCAGCCACCAAATCGGTCGGGACGCAGACCAAGGACCTCCTAGAGGAACGCCACTACGCGGAGCTGATTCGGGGGACGATTTACAGGGGTTGCAACGAAGCAGAGGCCATCCTGAGTTCCTCCGAGTACGCGCGAGATCCACGACACGGATGGCTGGCAGGACTGTCATCCGCTACCAGAACAGCGCTGACCAAATCCTCGACTTGCTTCCCCGTCTTCGCCGGGGACCGCGTCCTGGTGCACGACCTCGTGAACGCCCTTGTGCGCATCGGCAATGGCTGGCTGATCTTGGATAACTACATCAACAAGCGGCACTATCCCAGCCTGAACGAGAAGTACGACCCGGAGCTGACCGGGTGTTTCCGCGCCTGGGAGGCCAGCACGCACGAGCTCCTGGGGAACCTGGTGCGCAGCTTCCTGTGGATCGAGAAAAATCGAACGACCTCCCCGGATACGAGCGAGGAGCGCGACATCGGTCCAGGCGCTATTTCCTTCCCCGGGGATGTGTCCCTCTACGTCACCAGTGACCTCTTCGGGGGCTCAACGGAGCGACGTCATCGCCGAGAGACCGACGCCGGGTCGACTTCCTCTGGGAAACCGCGAGGGAAGTGGACGGTCCCTGCCAAGGCTCCGGATCCTGGGAAGGCGGGGGCGAGTCGATGTTCCCTCACCAAGGAGTTCCGCACCCTGAGGGACAAAGTCATGGAGGGTAGAGGCTCGAGCGCCGCGAGGAGGAGTCGATCCGCGACGTACAAACTCCCGGGCCGCGAGAGGTCGGTTTTTGGGGTCGTCTCGACGAGCGGAACCGGGTACTCCACGGGGATGACGGAGCCGGCTTTTGCGTTCAGGAGGAACGCGACCACCCGGGTCGAGGCGTTGTTCGTCGACCATGGTTCCGGGGTGCAGGGTCTCGACGCGGTGGGGGCTAGTGCGGAAGCGGCCGAGGCGCTGCGGGTGGCCGCCGTGCCCAGGAACAGGATGACTTTGTTGAGCCAGATCGAGCCGAACACCTCGGGGACGGGAAGGGACCCCGAGGGGATGGCGGCCAACCTCTCGGCGTGGTTCGCCAGCATGAGGCACTCGAGTCCGCTCGCAGGGGCTCTGCGCGCTGCAGCTCCGCATGATCTCTCCCGCAGCGCTCTGGACCTCGGTCGGCAGCTGCACCTCGACGCCAACCGGCAGCTGCACACCCTGAGGAACATGCAGAGTATCCAGACCGCCCCGTGGAACGCCTGCAACTTCCTTAACGATCCCAACCCCCGAGCCGCCCCTGGTCGGATCGAGGAGTACGACTCCTCGGAGGATGTGCGCGTGTACATGAAACCGGGGAGCTACAACGTTCCCAAAAAGCGGCACCAACATCGACCCCATCGTCGGCATGAAAACTCGTCTTCGTCGCATTTAGGAGGAGGGGGGATTCATAATCAGGTTTCGGATCGGTTTCGACGAGATCCACCGACGACGAGGGCGGAGTTGGACGAGGAACCGATCGAGCTGCCTCCAGCACCCACGGTCGTCGCGAATCCCCAGGTCGATCGACAGCCCTCGTCGTTGTCGTCCTCCCCACCCCCCATTTCGTCGTCTTCCTCGCCCTTGACATCATCGCCACCTCCACCACCTTCGCCTCCACTCGCGCCTCCGTGCAGGTCATCCCCGCCGAGGTCGCCGACGTCGACCGAGGCACCGCTGTCGAACCTTCTCATCCCAACGTCCTCCTCGTCGGAGCCTCGACCCTGGCGAGTCCTCCAAAGGTCCGACCATCTGATTCGAGAGAATCACGGCGACGTCACATGGAAGGCCGCCTGCGCCTCCGCCGAGATCCTCCTGGAGGCGCTCAACGTGAAGGACCGACCCCAAGACGGGACCTCGACGAGAGAGGAGTGCAACGCCAGGTCGCAGCGAAGACCTTCCAACTCGAACTTCAAGACCAAGTCTAAGCGCGGCAAGCCAAAGTGCAACCCTAAGACGAAGTGCAAGATGAAGCCCAAGCCGAAGCCCAAGCCCAAGCCATTGGCAAAGTTCAAGAGCGACCCAGGAGTCGAGCCAGCCGAGGAAGACCTGCCTAGCTACGAGGTCTCGGAGGAGGACTCTGGATCCGGCCTCGCCAGGAAGCCTTCTCCGAGACCCAAGAGACCCTGCGCTCAGGGGTGCAGGAGCAACGTCCGGACGGACTCCTGGCTGATCAGGACCCTGGACAACGCGGGGATCCAGGACGAGAGGGCAGGTCGACGCGCCGAAAGCTCGGAGTCCTTGGAGGGCTCCCCCGGGGCCGAGGAGAGGACTCGATCCTTCGACGGCGAGGTCGCTCCTCCGGGTAGGGCGACCTACTCGGAGACCGTTCGGCGGCGACCTCGCGTGCTCCCGAATACCCTGGAGGGGAAGGAAACTCCAGGCTCGAAACGAAGTAGAGCGATCGAGGAAGGAATCGCCTCCTCGACGGCCCTGCCTTTACGGAAGGACGTCGCCAGGGAAATGGAGGCCAGACGCACCGGCAGAGAAATCTCCAGGACGGAGACCGAAGATGGTCGTCGACAAGGACGCGACTCGGCACCTGACGAGACCAACTCCGGGGATCGAGGGTGGTCGGTATGGTACGGCTCCCGCAGGAGACAGAGCCTCAGCCCCCTGGCGCCTACCGAGACCGTCTGGCGAGTGGACGGTCGCTTTCCTCCGACTGGGTCACCCTCCGGGAGAGGTCGCGTCGAGCATCGCGCTCGGACTACGTAATCCGCCCCGGAGAAGATTCCGATCGACCTCGATATCCGGTCCCCCTCTGAGTGCCCTACCAAGGTCGAGAATGACGCATTCAATTCCCTTGAATCGCAGACCGAGACTCATGGTAGGTCTTAACGCTCGACGTGAATCTTAAGGTGATATGAAAGTGTGATACATACATAACAAAAATATTGATAAAGCTTTTCTTCAAACTGGGTGCACGAAATTTGTCGAAAAATCAAATTTCACGGGCAACGCGTTCTTCCTTAGAGCCTCCATAATCATGTGTTAAAGTTTTAGATAATTCGGTGCGCCCAGTTTGGAGAACAGTTTTATAACTACTTTGACTTTTTCGTGTGTGTATATCACACTTTCAGATCACCTTAAGGCGACATGAAAGTGACTTTTGGAAGGTCAATCCTTTGTGAAACGTTTCTCTGAACCTCGCGTATCGAATCGTTTGAAATTTCACCAAGACAATACGGAAGGCCTAAGGAAGGTTCTGCTCCTATATATTTTTTTCTTTTTATAAGGAATTTAAAAGACGTTTACGAGGAAAGTTGAAAAATGGAGTTTCACGGGAGGCGGGACTTTTATTAGAGTCCTCGTATTCCCGTGGTAAGATCTGAAATCATTCGGTAACCGCGGTTTGGAGAAAAGTATCGTAAACGAGAATCTTTGGACGCTGGTTTCGTCCCACCTTAAGGATCGATAAGGAATAATGATCGCACGAGACTTTGAGGTAAAGGGGAGGTGCGCCTTGGTCTCGTCTCGAAAATACGTACTTCAGGGTGGGCTTCCGTTTTAAATTCCAATCCGAATTGGAGCCGTGGAATGGAGGGAAAATCTTGCGGAATCGTTTAACCGCGTTCGCCATTGTGCGCTTGGGATAAAGAGACGCCGCCATTTTGCGCTTCGGATAAAGAGACGCCGCCATTTTGCGCTTCCCTTCTGGAAAAAGAGTACCGAGGTTCCGCGCTACCTTAGGATAGTCTATGCACTATTTGTAAGGACCTGCAGAGGTGACGAACGAGGTGACCTTTAGGGTCACTTGATGTGTACTTACAGGATTAAGTAGCCCCTCGAAGCTACGGTTAGTTAAATTTTTCATTTTCCCTCTTCGCATTGTAATTTAATGCGAGATTTTTACCCGTTCCTGGTCCACGCTCCGTGTCGCAGTGTTTGATGCTTTCGGAACCTCGATAGCAGCCCACGGATGTGCGTCCATTGTGCGTATGTACGTATTGCGAATCGTGCCACGCGAACTGCACGAGTCCTTTGTATCTATTTTGAGCGACGCTCTCAAAGAAACTCGAGAATGTCCTCTTGGAAGTGTCATTAAATTAGCCGATGAATTTATACCTGAGAACCTTTATTATCAAGGAAGAGGAAGGAAATGAAAAACAGCTTTCGACGAGATCGATACTGGCCGTTTTATTGTATTAAAAATGAACGGAAAAACGCTGCATAAGGATGTCATAAGAAATGGAAAGAGCGAGAGTTGACGCATCAATGACGGTACAGTTCAAGACATAGCCATGTTTACTATCCAAGCAGTGAAAATGCAGCGCCATATATGAAGTAAATTTAAAAAGGATGAAATAAAAACACGTTCTTCCATGGTTCTTCTATTTCCGTTTTTATTTGATTTTACCAAATATCTGGGCATCTTTTTATTTCGAAAACGTAATTTATTCGGCGCGAAACTTTTGAACGAACCGCCGCCATTTTGCAATATGGCGGCGTTAAAGGCGCAAAACGAGTCAAAAATAAATACTCCGTGGGAACAAACACACCTTATTTCTTTTGCATCACGTAAACGTGAGTGTACCCAAATCTATCGTAGTTCATGTTCGAAGAAATGGTTGCGCTTTGCAACGTAAACAAAATCGCGTATACTTTCTCGAGCTGCGTGATCATGCGTGATGTCAATTTCAACATCTACGGTGGCTGACTTATTACCTTTTCGGTAAACCTTTGAATCGGTAAGACATGATTAGGACGAATTACGACGAGTGTACGGAGCAGTGATTTTATATGTCCAATGTGAGAAATACGCAGAACGAGTTATCTGTACAGTTAGATCCGTGCTCTATGTCTTTTCGGAAAAAGAGATTTTATATCTACGAGGTGGAGTGTTTTTTACTTCGATAGCCTTCACAACGAAGAAATAAAGGTAGTAACCTGTATATATTTTTTGGTTAAAATAACGATCAGTGAAATAAGTGCATTCGGACTCTAATAACCTCAAAATCCCTTGAATATTCGTTTAGAATGTCGCTTGCAAATGTACTACGATATTTATGGGCTTGCACATTTCTTTTCAGGAGTATTTAAATCACGCTGAAAGCAGTAATAACGAGAATGGCTGGCCAACAGCATCCGTTCCCATCTGGTTTCTCCAATGCACAGCAATCTGCTATGCGAACACAGTTCGGCGGAGGACAAATGGTTTCCGGATTAATGGGTCCGCAACAAGGTGGTCGGTATTCCTGACGATGCTGTTTACAAACTTGTTATACCATCGAATCTAAAAATCAATGACTTGGTGAAATGTAATAACAATTTCTACCTAGATAAAATAAGAATTATAACTTCTCAGGAATGGTAAGCCCTCAGTTTGGGGTTGGGGTAGGCGTAGGTGGAGTTGGCTCGAATACTATGGGAATGACCAGTGCCCAACAAGTTCTGGCGCAACAGCAGCAACAACAGCAATCCGTTGCCATGCAACAGCAAATGCAACAGATTCAACAGCAGCAACAACAACAAATGCAGTTGCAGCAGCAGCAGCAAGCTGCTCTTGTGCAACAGAACAGCCAAGGTGGTAATCAGGCAACCACTTCGCAGACGCCAGTTCCTCCGACGCAACCTCCTACTCAGCAACCACAGAACAAGGACTTCAACACTGCCAGTTTATGTAGATTTGGACAGGAAACTGTTCAAGATATTGTCAGCCGAACATTGGAAGTCTTTCAAACATTGAAAGTTCTTCAACCACCAAATGGTTAATTGATTTTACTTTTCATATATTGATTTAATTTTATTGACTCCTGAAGTTAAAAGACCTGATAAAATGCTATAGAAAGTTTTATCATAAATAATGTTAGAGAACATTTTAATTGAAAGTATCATGTGCAGATTATTGCTGTGCAGAGGTACTAAGATTATCTAATTGCTTTAGGTACGGCTCAAGGAGTGAGTACGACAAACGAAAAGAAAGTGAAATTCCAAGAACAATTGAGGACGCTTAAATTATTATTTAAACGATTAAGACTGATTTATGAAAAGTGTAACGAAAACTGCCAACTGCAAGGAATGGAGTACACCCACATAGAAAGTTTAATACCTCTAAAGGAAGAATGGGACATGAAATCTGATGAAAAGAAGACATCGGAAACTTATCGACTTGCATGTGAAGAAAGCAAAGAAATAATGGAGGTATTAGTCATGCTTTTATTTCATATATAATTTTATAGTAAATTGTTGCATCAAGTGTATATCTTATTCATTTCTTTTTTTAGCAAGTGGTATTGAAAAATCGACATCTGAAGGAGATAATCGATCACCTCAGACGTATAATTTCAGAAATCAATACAATGTTGAATATGCGCCGATCTTAGGTAATGAAGTGTACATAACTTAACATTAAAGATAATTTATGAAATTAGATAAATATATTATAGGTAAATATAGCTCTTGAGAATTACATGGTAGTTGGATTTATTATCAATATTACAATAGTTTTGCTTTTAAAGTTGTAAAGAATATCTAGTGGGATAACTATCACGATGGAGAAATTCCATTGACATCAAAGTAGATGATATCGCTCGTTCTTAAAACTGCCTCAGGTACTTTGCCTAGTGGAGTAGCTAATCCTCGTACAAAAACCTCCAGGTTATCGACGTCACATCCTCGAAATTCCGCCTTTACATTTGAGTTTTCCAGCATGTGAAATTCAACTGGTTTTCCTGAAATAACATTTTCTCACTAATGACAAGTGGGTAGAACAAGTGTAATCATCATTTTTACCAGGACTTTATATGCGCTTGGTAAAGCGTTTAAGTTTTAAGTGCAAGAATAAGCGATGGTAATAATTTCTCAGCAAAAGAATAGCAATGATTCACGAAGTCATAATTATTCAAATTGCAGATATACTCTTTCTTTTTCTCACAGAAACACCTTTACTCTTGACTTTTATTTGATGTTCTATTTGACAACTCATTTCACAAGTAATGAAGCATACGGCTCAAAGATTAAATGTAATTTAAACTATCTTTTACCAACAATTCCAGTAATTACTCTTAAAAAGCGTTCTCGGAGTAATGCACGAGCGCATTGCTTCTCCACCGTCGCGAAAGGATATTCAACACTTTCCTCTGCTTCCTGGTTTTCCATCACTTCGGGAAGTTACACGACAAGCATGTAAACAGAAAATTCAGTATTGCCACCGTTGCGATTCAAAAGGTAGAAGAAAAGTAGACATTAGCGTTACCGCCATTATAGTGAAAATGGCCGAACTAAAACCTATATTTCATTTCTATCCGTGAAATATGCCATCTTGCGGCCTCACCGTGAAGCCTATCCACGATTCAGACTACCTACTCTACTATTTAAGAACTCACTCATTCTACGGAAAAGTGGAACGGCACTACCGACAGACTCGTGAACGTGTACAACGCGAGGTCGCGTCATTTTCGAATAGCGAAATGAAGAAAAGAACCTGTACTCACTTAATATCGAGTTCATTCGAGTGGTATTTATTTATTTTACCCGTGAACCCGCCATAGACTCGACTCCCCTCGCCGAACGAGAACGCGCCTCTTCTTCTTTTAATTGTCAATTCGAGTTTGAACTCGAAATGGCAATGTTTCCAAATTCCAATAACTCGAGTTGATTAAAGTATCCGATTCATCGCATCACTAATTAAAAGCCGTGCATCCGTGAACTATGATCGACGTGAACGAATAAAAAACCTGTCTGACCATGAGAGACCTGAAAGTAAGATGCCCAAAAAGGAGGACGCCCAGCAATGGATTGCGATACGGATTAATAGTGGTAATTAATGCACAATTTTACCCGTAACGTGTTAAGTGTCGCCAGGTCGAAGTTGACTCGTGTTTCCTCTCGTTTTACACGTGCCCTACGCAACGGAAGCGTCTCCATAGTGTTACCATAATATTCCCATAATATTTAGGAAATATTAGCAGCGCGGTCTCGTTGGAATGTTTTCCGGTGGGCAGAGATAGAGAGCGAGAGAGTGCGCGAGCGAGTTGCTTTCACTTGCCCGACCTCGTCGGTCGACGGGCGAATCGTCGGGCCAGTGATCGGGACGGATCGAAGCCGACCGGTCCGAAGGTATCCGGACCTTCCAACCTCTCGGGAAACGCGAATTCGAGCTCGACACCTTTTCTCGCGCTCTCGATCCGACTCGTTGGCCGGCGTTGCAACCTACTCCGATAGTAGGAAGCTAACGGACCGCGACGCGTTCACCGAGTACCCCCAATTTCACTCGTCGTCGCCCAGAATACGAGGGAATCGGTATGTACCCCGAGTAGAAATTTGTATCCTGCCTAAAAGCCCGATAACATTTTTTAAATAGTCATTTTGCCCATTAGTAAATTATAGTAATTTATTAAGGGGCCTTAAATGGGATCTGAGATAACGTAAAGAAAGGTAACGTCCGAAGCGGTGTAACCGATGTCCTACTTTGCATCTTGCGGCGATTTTTATAACAATACTCGAAAGACACCTTCCGATTATCTCGAGTCCTGGGTTCGATTCCAAATTTCGGGATAACGCATTAAATTTCTGAAAAATTCCCAGTCAGCGCAAGTTAATTATTTAAATAATTCAGCCTCGAGGCCTCGACGTGCACAAGCGCCACTCCCTGCATCGTTACAGCCTTAAAAGTGGCGGGTATTTCCATATCATTTAGTTGTGGGTTTAAAGTAGGACTTAATTTGTATTAAGTAGGACACTTGTACGACCTTTCCGGTGGAGGGTTTAAAGGGTGAGGTGGAGGTAATAGAGGCTTTACTTGGGTCCGTATAGGTAAAAGAGGTAAAATTTGGAATTGGCTAATTTTAACTAATTTTCTGAAATGTACCCCGAGGGTCGCGGGAGTGGGAAGGAAGTCCGTTCGCGATCGCGGACCGAGTCGACGCGATCTGATCTCGGTACGTTAGTTAGTCACCGGTAACTTGTAGGTTGTATGCCAGTGCTCGTACGTGACCATTATGTACTAGTTATCGAGCGACCGCGTAACTAGCAAATGAATTGCGCGAGTGCTCTCGAGTCCCGGCGCTGATTCGTTCTTTCCGGGGCGCCGAAAAATCGGCGGAATCGAATAAGATCGTAAATCCTCAAAAGATCGAAATCTAGCCCGCCTAGGTCGGTTTACTCCCATTAGTTAGTCGGTATTATCGTAATTTCACTATCTTATCCTACTCTCCGGGGATTCCTGGGGGAGTTGATATCATTAATATCGAGACGGTTGAAATGTACACTTCACTGGTATAGCGATTTCTTCCAAATAGTTATAATGAAATCGCTATACTAGTAAATTGTACATGTGTGTTTAAATTGTAACCGTGCAAGTGTACAATTTACCGGTACAGCGATTTTATTACAACTATTTGGAAATTTCCTTGCTTATGATCGGCCGATTTGGGTTTCTCCCGTAGACGCTATAAGTGAGAACAATGCGGTTGTTACTCCAAGTATTTCAAGGATATACCTACAAGTGGACGTTTTCTTTTAGGCTGAGATGGAAAGAAAGAGACCTTCCAAGGATACAAAAACCGAGACCGATTATGGAGCGTAAGTGTTGTGCATTTGTGCACTAAATATGGTTATCGCGTGTACCGAGTGCTTGGCCTGGATCGATGTTTCAATGATTTGGGCAAACTTGAATCGAATGGAAATTGAAACCGGTGCAACTCTTTCTGAGATTTATTTCAATTGCCTCATGTGGATATATTTCCCTCCAGGATGGAGTACGAACTCGAGGAGTCTCCTTCTTGGAAGTTCTGGAAGAAGAGAAGATACGTCGTGGGCATCCTCGCTTTTTTCGGCTTCTTTAACTCTTATATATTGCGAGTTAACTTGAGCGTGGCCATTGTCGCTATGACGGCGAACAACTCTAGAGTCGACGAAAATGGAGAGATCTATTACGTAAGTCTCTGTTTAAAAAGAAAAGGAGAAAAAAAAAAAATCACAACTTACGCCAAGTTGCGTTTTAGCTTTATACGGACGCTTAGAAGTCTCGCCGCTTGCCTTAGCGTTTTAAAGATTTGCCTGCGGCTAATATCGTTTTTGTAATTGAAAGTGAGTGGGCCTCTTTTACAATAATTTTTCCCGTTGACGCCGATCATGCGTTCTATTTTCATTTTTCTCCCTTTTCTTCCCATATAATCTTTTCGCGAGAAATAATTTGGTTCGCGATAGAAGAGCGCGCCACACTAACCAATTTTAATCGCATATCTTGGATAAGTTATCACGTGTACGTACAAGCAAGCGAGATTTATACGGAAGAGCAATGATTAATCGTCGCTGATACGAATACCTGCATGTTTTATCGATCCTCTTATCAAGAGACTATATCTCAACGACGGCAAAAGTTACATATCGTTGGTTAGCTATTAGAGAAATATGCGAACGACACACAGCTCGGTAATTCCGTGACTGACATTGGGAATTATCGTGAACCTTCAGAACATGATCGGGATCAGGCGCAGATTTTCGTTGCCAGAAATCTGCGGCCCAATTTTCGATTAAAAAAATTTTTTTTTTCTTCTCTTCAAACATCACATTTTCTTTACACTTGACACTTTATGCCGCCGGCGTCGACACGACGGCTAAGATTACTTGACGGAGTAGTGTGTTTTTCTTATCCATCAGGAACAAGAATTTCCCTGGGACTCAAAAATCCAAGGTTTGGTTTTGAGTTCCTTTTTTTACGGATACATAAGTACGCAATTGCTAGGTGGCTGGTTGGGCGCCCGTGTGGGTGGGAAAAGGGTTTTTGGAATCGGAATCGCAGCAACGGCTCTATTGACTCTCATCACTCCACCACTGGCCAGGGCGGGCGTGTACGTTCTGGTCGCATTGCGCATCGTCGAGGGAATATGCGAGGTAAATATCTGAAAAAAAAAATGACAATACATTTATATAAACACCCTACATGAATCCTCATTCTCGTTTCAGGGTGTAACGTATCCTTGCATCCACGCCGTATGGGCGAACTGGGCTCCACCCCTGGAGCGCTCAAAGTTAGCGACCCTGGCGTTCTCCGGAAGCTTCGTCGGGACCGTCTTCGCCATGCCTATTTCCGGCATCATGGCGGAATATCTCGGCTGGGAGTCCGTATTTTACTCCTTCGGAGCCGTCGGTATCGTCTGGTTCATCGCTTGGTGGGTCGTGGTCTACGATAAGCCGGAGGACGATCCGCACATATCAAAGCTTGAACTGGAGTACATCAAGGCATCCTTGGGAGACGTGGAGAAGAAAGTAAGGACGATATACTCCTTGTCGATGTTCCACGGCATCGGTATCGACAATTGGATATTAATTAAACCTCGATATTCCACTTTCGGGGGACACTGAACGCTCTAGGGCAACGAGCTTAGATATTTCTAAGTGCGGTGTAATAAGCTAGCGCGGTGACGTACACAGGGTTACCTTTCACGATAAATATACGATATACTCCTTGTCGATGTTCCACGGCATCGGTATCGACAATTGGATATTAATTAAACCTCGATATTCCACTTTCGGGGGACACTGAACGCTCTAGGGCAACGAGCTTAGATATTTCTAAGTGCGGTGTAATAAGCCATCGCGGTGAGGTACATAGGGTTACCTTTCACGATAAATAGTGGGTCGTAAAAATGAGCGGAAGTTTTAACGCTTTGTCGACAGAACCTTTCGGGCAAGCGTTACTTTGGTATGCAGCGGATTTCATAACGCACGTGGCAAATATGTACATACGAGTGCCTGAATAATACCGAGGTAACGGGTTAGGCGGTTAGTTTCGGTAATTTCAGGAATTATGCATATACATTGTCAGTAAAAAAGTTTCGCCTTGAATCGATATCCAGCCTGGAGGGCCGTTCCCGATGTTTCGACTTAACTGTAACGTTCGATGTTGCTTTTTTAGCACATTTCGCATCCCTGGAAGGAAATGCTGACTTCGGCGCCAGTATGGGCCATCGTGGCAGCCCATTTCAGCGAGAACTGGGGCTTTTACACGATGCTTACTCAACTGCCCACGTTTATGAACGGTAAGCGATTGCGTACATCCACGATGAACTTTCTTAACGTTACGAATGGGTTTATATGAAAATCCGTTTCGCGCTTACAGACGTGCTGCACTTCAAGCTGGAGAAGACCGGGTTCTTGTCGGCCCTGCCGTATCTGGTAATGGCGATCGTGCTCCAGTTTTCCGGTCATTTGGCGGATTACCTGAGATCAAAGAAAATCCTGACGACAACTCAGGTTCGTAAGACCACCGGAAGGGAACCTCTAGGGACATCTAGAGTCTAGACCCCGATAAAGTCCGCCATTCAGCGGGTACGTACGTCCTTTAAGAAGTACCGGCTCCCCGCAAGACACCAAGTCGGGTATAGAAGAGATTTTAAACATTTTTACCGTACAATAATAATATAATATAATACTTAGCAGTTCAGGGTAAAAGTTTGTTTTATCCCTCCCTTGTTCCGTTTAGTACTTACAAGTCCCGTTCTCGAGAGAGATGGCTCCACCGTCGTGCATCGCTTTCCCAATGATATTCAATAATAAGACCCCGGTCATATTTCAGGTGCGGAAGGCGTTCAATTGCAGTGCCTTCCTCTGTCAGACGATTTTCATGATTTGTGCTGCACTGGTCATGACGCCAACCGGAGCCGTCACCTGCATCGTCATAGCTGTCGGTCTTGGAGGTTTCGCCTGGTCTGGATTTAGGTACACGAATCTCGGATATTGAAGCCACCTCGGCGTTTCCTTCCTCAAAGGAGTCCTTCTTAACGTTCCTTTATTTCAGCGTTAACCACCTGGATATTGCACCGCGCCACGCGAGCGTTCTCATGGGGATAGGTAATACGGTGGCCACTCTCCCAGGAATCGTCAGTCCTATCATAACTGGATACATTGTGCAAAACAAGGTAAAACGGAGAAAGGGATTTAAGGGGATGTGAAAGTGGCATCCGAAAGCTCAATCGTTCGTAAAACTTTTTTACGAACTGGGTGTCTCAAATCCTTTCATACTTTAAAACGTGAATATAGAGACCCTAAGGTAGGTTCCGAAACTCGCGAAATTTCTCTTTTTATAAACTATTTTTAAAATACCTATAAAGAAATTTGAAAAGAATTTCATGAGTTTCAGGACTTCCCTTATGGTCTCCCTATTCACGTTGTAACGTTTCAAACTATTCGGTAAACCGAGTTGGGAGAAAAGTTTTATAAACGAAACCTCTTCGACGCCACATCAGCTTAAAGACGAGGAGCTCACGCGTTTTCCTCGTAGGCGGTCCTCTAAATGTCCGTTTTCCTTAGTCCGCAGCCGAGTGGAGGATAGTCTTCATAATCGCTGGCTCGATATACCTGGTGGGTGCCGTAATTTACGGTGTCTTCGCCTCGGGGGAACGACAACCTTGGGCGGACGAGTCGACCACGGCGAGCGACGCAAGCGGAAAAGTGCCGACCACCTATGACAATGCTGCCTTGGAAGCGGACAATTTGTGAGCCGAGCGGACTATTTCCGATTTGACGAGGACTGCCGGGTTCGCATCCGTGTCCGATTACGTAACGAGTCCACCCTGCACGTGGAGGGAAGCGTACAATTGAGTGCAGGACAACATGGAAGCGCAATTTACCGTCCCTTAGAGGATACGGTATTTTTCGCCAACCAGGTGGTGCGAACGAGTTCACGAAAGTCCTTCGTCACAAGGTCCTAGTTCCATTAGACGAAACGTCTCTAGCATCCCGGTACTTCTCGTTTCCTGCACGCGAGACTACAACTGGCGAACAATTGAAGAGGATAAGAAAGAAAAAGGAAGAAATAAGAAACACACGCCGAGGAAGTAGTTCATTGTTACGGAGGTAACTCGTCAGCTCGTTCGAGTTGTCGCGACAATGCGCGACGCGAAAGAGTCCTCGAGGTCTTCCCGGTGACGATCCCATCGAACACTGGCCATTTCCGTAAGGAATAATCATATTTTAATGACGCATTGATTGTACAAATGGATTCTTCGTAAACATTTGCAAGTAACCGAAGAACAACAATAAAATCCATATAATAATTGTTTCGTTACAGTAAGACTTGTAATAATATCCGTATCGTCGCCGAACCCTTGTAATTAATAATACGCGCTGACGAAGGAAGAATTTCGAAAAGATACGCCCCTCTCCCCTTTCGCCGGGAAATATCTTCAGCTTCACCCCTTCGCTCCGACGCACGCATACGCACACACACACACTCTCTCTCTCTCTTTTATCAGTCGATCACACGATTAAGTCCGACGTAATGTCTCCTCTTATCCGGCGCACCGTGCGGTTCGTATTCCGTCTCGGCCTCCGGAAAACCCTTTAGCCCCACCACCCGAAACTCGGTCCTCGATATATTCTCAACGATAGCGATAAATTTCTTATGTCAATAAAATTTCTGGAAGAATCTCAATAATATCTGATAATTCAATAATCTGTTACAGCACGGGCGAATACGTGAAATCGGATACTAGGCCCAACCATTCGAAGGCTTTCCAGCGAGAGAGCTCAGGCATTTGCCCGTTCCTCAGGGAAATCCCATTCCACCGATCGCGGAACGATCTTAGACAGTAAACGAAAGCGGCAATTGATAAGAGTAGAGCCGACTTTAAGTCGACGGCTATCCGAAGTCTTGCGATTCCGGTCAATCCCGGTTAATTCCGTAATGCGAGTTCTCCTCGAGAAGGGCCTACGAAGGCGAGTCCCCTCTCCTAGTAAGTAACCCTTCGAAGGTCTTACGCCCTGGGACGCCGTTTTTTTCCTATTCTTTTTTTCTCTCTAGCCGTCCCACTATCTTATGTTTCAAAGATACGCACAAACTGTCCACGTGACTTTCCACAGGGCCTGGAAATAATCGGCGGACCTCGAGTGGATATCTATTAGGTTGTCCCATAAGTTCCTTCCGCATCGTGTATTCATGTCCTATGAAAAAAAGGGAAGCAACTTATGGGACAACCTAATATCTTTCGAGCGAGCCTTGCGACTGGGACGACCGGCACCATCGGCCGGTTAGCATCTTGGCAGATGCAAATCAGGATATTAAATACAGGAAAAGAGTTTTGGCACGCGTTAACGCGAGTCTCTCGCTCCTTAGCTCTCTCGGTCGAACGCGCTCTCCGCGAGAATTAATGCGGCACGATTTTTAATAGATTAGATAGCAGGATTACTCGAGCGACGAGAAATCTTCCCACTGATGCCTCTATCTTACTCTTATGGATTATTTAACTTGGCATAGGGTCCTTCCGCACGCTTTTAAACCGATGTCGAGCCGACGTCTCTCGCCCTCGGGACTGTCCTTTGAGGTCTTTCTGCATAGATAAGGTTTAGTTAAGGTGACTTCGAAACTTAAGCACTAACCCCTGAAGGGATCCGAGACTCGTTAATGGACGGTTCTCCAGGAAACCGGGGGCAAATTATGGAGAACCTTCGGATACGGGGACGCAAGAACGCAAGGGAGGGTTTCTTTTACGGGGCAGATACTTGGAGTTTCTCGTCATCTTAATCTAGATTCACCTTACAAGGAAGGTATCCCAGGTCGATATCTCCGAATTCATTTCTTTTATAATATGTTATAGTAGACTAAAAACTAAGCGACACGTATTTTTTTTTTTATCTGCCATTGGACACTTTAAGGGGGTGGAACCGTCATCCAAGGTGAGGCCTGTGAGGGGTGGCTCACCTCTTAATTATTTTTCTTTTTTAATTCAGAAAATTATATTTCTCATTTCTCGATATGATAAAGCTTTTCCAGGTGGGTTGGGTGAAAAATATTATGTTCTTGTAGGTGAAACATGCCTTACTTTGGATGGTGGTTTCACCCCCTTAAAGTGTTTAATGGCGGATAAAAAAAAATACGTGTCGATTAGTTTTTAGTCTACTATGACATATTGTAAAAGAAATGAAATCGGAGAGGTTGATCTGGGATACCTTCCTTGTTAGAGCGATTTAAAAGGAGTCTTTGTGGTTCCTCGAGGCAAGTTCTGTCGAGCGGCGATTTAGCTTCTCTCCGTGTATGTATTTAATGGCTTGCCATGTCGCCGAATGGAAAGGCAAGGCGTCAATGTTACGTATTTCGAATCTTTCGGTAGCGTTCCCTGTCTCTAACATTTCCCCACCGAGATACACGAGTATTCTAGACGATTACTTTATAAATATATTGAGCAGAGACCGGTCGCATCGTAGCTTTCTTTCGAGCCGAAGCCATTGCGCGTTTCCACCTTGCAGGTCATTACTTTCATACATAATTATGGAGAGTATTTTAAGAGTTTACGCTAGCACGGTCTCGTGCCCCGACAGAACTCGACGAGAGGAGAAAAAGCGCGTTCAAAAAGATATTGTCAAAATCGACGAAAATGCCAATACTCGTGGAAGACTAATGAAACCGGGGAATACGTCCAGTCGATCATTCATCAAGGATGAACATCCTTCCAGCGTGAAATTAGGGAATACGCGTTTCGGCGGATTTTGACAAGGAATTTTCGAACTCCCTCGGATGTCCGTGCCTAGTCTTGGCCTTTAATCATCCCATGGTTCGCAATCTCTACCAAAAGTTCCATTGTATCGATGTCAAAGGAAGATGTTACAATACTTTCCGCCGGAAACTTCTGTCGAAAATGATTCTGACATCTCTTACGGTTAAGATCGAATTTAACGTTGCTCATACGAGGGTTGTAAGGACTATCGACGTGGTTATTGGCATTGTATCGATGTCAAAGGAAGATGTTACAATACTTTCCGTCGGAAACTTCTGTCGAAATTGATTCTGACATCTCTTACGATTAAGATCGAATTTAAGGTTGCCCATACGAGGGTTGTAAGGACGATCGAATCAACTATCGACGTGGTTATTGGCATCGCGATCGATCACCGATCACTCACGAGCCCACTTTAACTTAACTCTTGGTCGAGAAGGGAGATTTCGTTAAACCCAGGTTAAGAATTGCCATCGATAGCGAAGGACTTAGGTAAAGAAGCGAATAAGCGAACGCGCTAAGGGAAGTTTCCAACCCTTCCGCCGAGATGAGTCTGCTCTCGGTCGTTTAATCGTTCAATACGAGCGTACCGACTTTAAGTCACTCGAAGGATGCCACGTGCTGCAAACTAATTAACATCGTGTTATCTATGTGTATCTTAATCTTACGCAGAGATGCTCCTATAGTTAAGGTATATCGATACTTTCTGCCTTCTAATTTACACGAAATAATCTCCGACATCGTTACTTCTTATCGCAATATATCAATTAACAAGGTTACATAGTTTCCAGATATCCTTAGTTTCATATATCAATTCGAGTGTTATTTCCTGCGCAAGTCAGGCGCTCGTATGACGTCGCGTTAAGCTCGCCCGGTTCGCCGACCTAACGTTTAAGCCTAACGTCGTTATCGCACATTGGTCGCCCCATCTTTTTCACCTTTTTCCACCCTTTCTCCGATATTTCCTCCAACGTAAGAGCCTCCTCCGCGAGAGGCGTACTCGTTAAATCTTTAATCTCCGTATGACCGCTGATAAGTCCTTGCGAAGGACTTTCCGCCGTTAAGCGTAAACCTCTCTGCATTAGATAACTCGTTCCTATTGTTCAATTAATATTACACTTTCCGAGAAGTTGCTCAATATTTCTGGGTACTTGAAGTCCCGTACACGGAACGGCAGGCTGTGTCGGGAAAATCCCTCTTTGATAAATCGTTAAACCGATGCACGCGACCAGAGGAGCGTTTACGCTTACGCAACGAGACAAGTGATGCGTGGGAAAAGAGTGAAAAAAATTCCGGCGGATTCGTGCGCGTAAACGAGCTTAAGTCGACCTTAGTCGGTCGGAAACGCCGCCTCGATAGCGATACCCATAACTCTATCCGGATCGCCATCGAGATCGGCGCCGTTAATAGTTATCGTTATTACATTATATACAGAGTCGACCATCTCGGATGCTGTCCGGAACTGTCGGAGGAAGAGTTCTAATTTCAAGGTCACGAGGAAGACCAAGACGAGCTCCGGGAGCCGAATCCCTGTGTTCCTTCGTATTCTCGGCCGATCCCTTTCCATCGAGTCGAACGAACCCAGTCTAACATCGTGCCCTTCTAACTCGAATTAAAGTTATCCCCTAACTTAACGGAATACCTTGCCGATATCACAGATAAATCAAACGAAAACTCGAATCCACCTCGAGGTAAAGTACGAAGCGCGTCGGATTGCAAATCATGAGTCTTGCTAAGAAATCGAGTACAACGAAACGGGACCAATTGTCGAGGATGCAAACGCGCTCGAGCGGTCGCTTGTAAAGTATAGAGGTAATGAGATAGCGGATTGATAAGCTGAGACCTCGAAATTCGAATTTCGCGCTCGCTAAGATCCGCTGCCCCGTTTTCGTCCCCTTTCTTGGGCTCTTCTCGGCGTGACACTCGATATAAGTGGAAGACAACTGGAAATCAACTTGACTGAATTCGAAGAACGGACATAGGTATATTGCCACGATTCGTACGCAGCCCGGACAGCAAAGAGTACTAACGTTAAGTGTGTTACATAGTATCTCATAATAATGCTAGGAACGGCAGAGAGGAGGGACCGAATGTCGCGATGCATTTATCCCGAGGATAAGTAATGCCGATAAGGGAGGTCGATTAATAGGGCGCGATTACGATCGGCGCTCGGCTAGATTAAATGGACTCGTTATCGCTCTTCCAGAGCGTGCCGATAACCCGGAAACGGCAATCGAGGTCGGTAATGACACTTAAGGACGCCATTTAACGTTCCTATGAATCCTCTCCTCGATCGAACACACATGTTATGGAAATGCAATATGCAGCGATTACGGAGGCTCGATCCTATAACGTTATCGCTTGGTTAATCGTCCTTTCAAAGAAGAATTATGGAATTTCAAGAGGGTAAGGACCCTCGCAATTAGTATGCAAGAAGGGAGGATCGCGAAGGGGTTGTTACAGGCAATGGGATCAAATGGCTCTCCTTGATATCGTACGAGATTTCTTTCAATTCGAATCGACCGCGAAGGGTGATCATGCCGTCCCACATTCTAGTGGTCGATTCATTGGCAAATAATAAGGAGGTAACTTTGAAACGCATCGTACATCGGGTAGGAAATCCCGAGGAAAATGTATCGTTTGGCCATCGGGTCCATCCTTTCCGCGGTTTGAAAGAATCTTCCCGGGGCGAGGCTTCACCTCGCCCAACGGGGCCGAATTAAACGTGATTATTAACGTTAGATTGTTGAGCACAATTATTGATTTCTACGAGAGATTTCCGCGAGGCGCTATGTGCCGAGCTCATCTCCGCAAATTCGCCCGCCGATTTCCCCTTTCGCGGCAAAGTCGTCGCCTCTCCCAGCGATGGCAACTCCCGCGGCTTCCAGACGGGCGAACCTGATGGCAGAAAGAAGTAAGGAGTAATTAACGTCGAGGTTGGCTCGATCCAAGCGATATGGCGATAAAAAAGAGAGATATTCTTCCTTTACCGAGGTCTTTGATCACGATGGGCTGGTAATTCTCGGGCTGGTGCGAGGATTGGATCAGTCTGGCTTGACTTCCGGTGCTCCCAGCCGAAATGGTCGAGGTCGTGCTCAATGTCAGGTGATTCGGCGTGCGGCCCAAGTTGGCTTTTTTCTCACCTAAAAAAGCCTGCGAGTCTTCCTCGCCCTCGGACTTAGCGCCGGAGTCCACATCGATCTTTACCTCACCTAGAAACGGACTCGGTGAGACCGCGTCATACGTTTCGTCGAGGCTGATATCCGAGCCAGGACACCGACACGTTCGTTAGACGGAAAACTTCGCTATTTCGAGCTACGCGACCAAGTACGTCACCTTATCCCTCGCGTCTACGAGAACCTCTGCCTCGCGGTCCGCCGTTTTGCTGACCCTTAGGCTTTTAGATCTTGGACGAACCTGAGGTGTCGCTAATGGTTTTGCTTCTTGACCGAAAAGCCGTTTGTTGGCAGATGACGGCCGGTTCCTCCGCGTCCTTCGCCTCCGCGCCATCCTGGTCGCGATCTTGCTTCGAATGACTGTACTTTCTCTTGTGCGTGCTGGCCGAAGTCTGTTGCTGCTGCTGCTGCTGCTCTCGCTGCTGTTGCTGCTGCTGTTGCTGTTGATGCTGGTGCTGGTGCTGGTGCTGGTGCTGCTGTTGCTTGGCCGCCCTTTTCGAGAGGGTCCCGGAACTCGGGCCGGTGCCGTTTCCGTTTTGGACTTGACTTTGTACCGCGTGTTTGTCAAACTTCTCCACATGGCCGCTCGAGAGGCGAGGAGAAATCGACATGGGGGGCTGATTGAGATTCTGTTTCGTCGATGGGATGCTCATGTTTCTCACGGACTCGCGAATTATCTGACGGATGGTCTTCAGGAAGGCGTTTCGGAACTCCGTCGTGCTGAAATCAAGGAGTACGTTGATTGTACGATGGTTTATTTAATTACTCATGGGCTGGGATTGGGATGAGATTGACGCTCTGGAAGGAAATGATCTCGAGTAGACGAGTGATCCATATCACCTGTTGGACAGAACGTAGACTTTTTCGGATCGCCTTTGCAATTGACTCCTCAAGTGTATCAATTCCCACAAGAAGTGCGACTCCATGTCCTTAGCAGAGCTCGCCCTGACTTGGACTTCTGTCACGGGGATTAAGACTTGGTAGCGAATGATTTCTACCTCGCTGGAGTTTGCTTTCGTAGAGACACCCTGAAAGTCAGAGAAAAAAATCAGTGAGAAACTCTGAGAAGCTCTGCGGAAGGAAATGGACGCTGGGGCGTCCGGCCTTTTGTCGCCCTCACCATGAGCTTCTTCTTCTGCCTTAACCTCTCCTTGCACAGAAACACTACTGCGGATTTAAAGACGAAGCACATGGCGTGCAGCTCGAGTCCCTTTTTGATTTTCCCAAGAAAATCGGAAATGTTCAGCCACTCGACTCCACCGTAGTACAGCAAGTCTCCGGGACTTAGATCAATCGGCTGAAATGCCAAAAACTTACGTAGAGTTACAGTAAATTCACGATTAAATATTTCCCACACACATATCGGAAGTCCTAATCAATAAGATAGTTTCTAATAAAGGATATGGTACTCACTTGTTTGCAGGACTTTTGGTGTTGCCTAAATAAGTGGTCGAAAATAGCCCCGTACTCTTCGTGGATTCGTTGCATTTCGTTTATGTGCTCGGCTACTTTTTCCATTCCCTTAAGGGCCTCTGAAGTTGATAAATCGAAGCGATTAGATATTCACTTTAGAATTATACATTGAAACATGAAATGTTCAGGCTCGCGTTCGCGCATTACCGATCAGGTGCTGGTGTTCTTCGCTTTGTTCATCCGTGAGGTTTCTCAGCTGTTGCAGCAGCAACGGATACTTTAATATTCTTTGAATAGGCTTGATTAAATACGACTCGAGGGTCGAGGAGTGTTGTTGCCTTGGATTCCTCGCCGACAAAAATTCTTGCAAGGCTTGATTACCCTCATCTACGCGAAGAATGCATATTAATATACATTTTTAAGATCAGTTGTTAAGTAAAAAAAAAAAATATTTGAAGAGAAGTCTCCCAACAAATACGTAGGAAAAATATAAGAGCTTCCACTCACTGGGATGTAAAACTTTCTGAGCCTTCGAGTGACTGGCACAGAACGAGCTGTATAGCTTGAAGTGATTTACATAGTATAAGAAGGCACTTCCAATGGAAAAGAGGACACCCTGCAACGTTAAAACTTGCATTAGACCTCGGTCCACCGAACGAATTTACAAGTGTCATGCTCGTCACCTTAAATTGACTTGGATGGTCAAAATTGCTGAAGTCCGCTTCCATCTCGACGGCATGATCCAGATTTTGCAGAAACTGTCGCTGAAAGGTGACGATCTCCTGGATGTTCCCAAAGAGCGCGTTTATCTCGGCATTCGACAGGAAGGTTTCGCGCTTCAGAGGCTCCAGGTAATTCTCCAGCAAGTTATTCAAATTCTGCAATAGTCCCGTTTGACAATGAAATTTAACTGCGTATCGAATGTAAGAAGAGAACGTAATTTTCCAAGAGCATGGGGAGGGTTACCTTGACGTAAGTTCGCTCAGTTTCCACTAGTTCTAGGATCACTTTCTTGAGCTTTTCAGCGTCGCTCAGCTGCCTACTCGGGGTCAAAGTTTGCGACTGAGAGCTGACCACGCTTCCGGTCGGGCTGGACTTCCGGGTCTCTCCTGGGGACCGACAAATCCCGGTGACCTGCTCGGCAGTTTTCAACAGGTTCTCTATCTCGAAGGAATTTGTCCTCGAAGTTTGCTTCCCATTGTCCAAATGCGAGAGGGCGGAGCACTCTTGAAGCATGCCCCCTTTACCTGGGAAAACTTCCTCGCATGAGCTCGAATCGTTATCAATAAAGGAATATATATAATTAAATTCTCGCTAGGCTCCTAGTTTAATGATACGTTACAAGGACGCATTCGTTCTATCTCTTTGAAACCTTGCCAGTATATTTTACTGCCGTAAGCCGTGGCGGGTATATAACTAAGTAGGTCACATTAATCGATTTGGCAAGACCTACATGCGCCCAAATGTAGTATTTTTAGATACGAGGAAAGAGAATGCAGCAGGACGTTCGTTCTCGTCGTTTGTCACAGAAGGACTCACGCAAACGCATTCGTCTTAGGAAATAGGAACTGGTACTTTGCGAAGATCCCTCGAAATGGTCGATCGTTAAGGTGACGCGAAACAGGCGTCAGAGAGGTCTGGTTTATGAAGCTTCTCCTCGAGCTGGGTCTTTCGAATCGTTTCAACCCTTACCACGTGAATTTGGAGACCCTAAGGAAGGTCCTTTTAAATTCCTTTACAGACATTTATTTAAATCTTTGATAAAAAACAAAATTTCATGGCTGTCACGACCGTCCATAGAGCTTTCGCGTTTATGTGGTGAAGTTTCAAACGATTCGGTACGTCGTTTGCAGAAAAGCTTCACGAACGATTCACCTCTCAAATGCTACTTCCGCATCACCTTAAAGGTGAGCATCTGGGAAGATTCTAAGCAGCGACTTACTCCATCCCGGAGCAGGGACGATGAGGCCGGAGATCATCTCCTCGCTGATAACGGGTGGATCCGAAGGCGGTGGTGGACAAACCAAACTCTCGATGATCTCGTCGGTGACCCTCATGATGCCGGAGAGATCCGGGGGCTCGGTTCTGGAAGAGCGCATCATCATGCACAAGGCTAGCTCCTCTTGGAGCACGCTCTCGAGGTACATCATGTCCAGGTCGCTGACGATGGCCCCGTTGATCACCATGATCTCGTCGCTCTTGATAATCCCTGGAAGCATCGAGTATCGATGATTAGCGGGATTAGTGGCCGCGAATCGAGGGAAATAGCCGCCCGATAGCAAACGAGGAGCGATGAGTAAAATTGGTCTCGGTTTTCCAGGCTTGGTCTCGCACTTTTTGCAAAACCAAGTCCATCATCAGACCGTGGCGAACCAAGATCCCCTCGAGCAAGACCAAGACTCGAGTACGCGAGACCAAGATTAAGGACTCATCGCATGTAGGAGGAATGTTCGTAGGTGCGTGTGGCACGCACGCGGTAAAGATACCCCGCGTCCGGTCACACGGAAACAGCAGAGCGTCGAAGCTGCTCCGCTTGATCACCGAGTCGGAAGTTATGAAAAGTCGATCCGCGATGGATACATCGGAGCGTTGGCTCGGCTCGACGGAGGATCCGCGTCGCCGTCCTCGGAAGGAGGCGTTGCGAGCGGATGCCCCTGCCGGTCGGTTCTAGCTCGCTCTCCCGGAAACATTCACTCCTCCTTCCTCAAAGAGATTCCTCCTTCTCGAGTTAACGAGGCCGGGGGAACGTACCGTTCTGCATCGCGACGCTCTTGTCCTCCACCCTGCTGACGTAGCAACAGAGCTCATCCTGACGGTCCGCGTTCTCGATCAGCTCCGCCTCCACGGAGAATCCCCACATCTGCTCCAGGGTGTTCCGCTGCAGCTCGACCTGGTAAAGGATCTTGGCGCAGACCTCCACCACTTCGTGGGTGTGGAGCTGAGGAGAGAAAGGCAGGTCGATACATCGAGTCGACGTCCTGGGGCTCGTTAATCTACTACTAACGTAGGTCTCTATGGAGTCCGTTCGGTGGGGAACGAAGTAGTTGTGGTCCTCCATGTCGCGACGCTTCTTCACCCGGACGAAGTGTTCCATGGGGCTGAGACCCTTCCTGCTGCAGGCACTGGCCAGAAACTCCTCCACCGTCATGCCATCCCTCAGGAACACCGAGACGAGCTGCAAATGGAAGTTTCGATGATGCTCCTTCTCTCTAGGTCTCGACACCCGGAAGACGGAGGTCTCGTTACCTGGTTGTCGGGCACCGAGACCTTGACGGACTTTTCCTCGTCCCTTGAGGATATCTGCAAGGACCTCCTGCTGGACCCGCTATTCGACCTGGACAACAAGGGTGGTCGTCTCTTGGTGGCGCCTCGTCCGGCGAGGAGGTTGTTCAGCAAGGATGGACTTCTGGCGCAGATGAACGCATGGAAGGACGACACGGTGAAGACCCCGAGCTTGTTTAAGGTCTGCTTGGTCGCTCGCGACACGTGCGTCAGCAGGCTCTGAAGCACGTCAAACCCGGACGAACGGTTATTTCTTCCTCGGAACGATTCTACAAAAATAGCTGGAAAAGGTGGATCGAGGAACGGCGCACCCTATGGCACCCCCTGCAGGGGGTGTCGATATACTTTACTCGCTACTTTACTCGACGAGGGTTCGCGACGATACCCAGGCGAGCATCCAATGTCGCGTTTCTCTTCACCTTTGGATTTGGAAGCTCCCCGTTCTGCAAGCTGGCCATGTAGCATCTTAGCCGGAACTGCTCGCAATGCAGCCTCTCCAGGTTTTCCTCCCACTGGACGATCTGGTTGTTGATCTGTTGCTTGGTCTCCACATCGGAGACCACCGACTGCTGCAGGTCCGCCATGTGCTTCAGCTTGTGGTCCTGAGAAACGAACCACCCGGTCGAGGAGAGTGCCTTCGACTTTCGAGGGCGCGGATCACCCGTTGACCTTACCGACTCTATGGCCTTCTCCAGCCGGAAGATCTCTTCTTGCAGCAAGTGGAGGGTTCCGGTCTTCCCTCGATGGCGGGCAAACGCCGCCGCGCACGCCGAGTGAATGCTGTTGACCCAATTCTCCAGTTCCACTTGACACGGAGCCTTTACCACGTCCAGGTAAATACGGAAGGAAAACCAAGACAGAGGTGAGAATAGACACCCGGCACATTACAACAATGTAGATGGGAATCTAATTCCAAAGTTTCTGCCCCGGTAGATCATGCTCAATACAACTTCGAACTTTCGTCGAACTGATAACAATTTCAGCTGGTTACCCTCAACCATACTATTATAGAATAATACCACTAAATTAACAGTGTTGGGTTGACGGTGCGACTACTATGCCCTCGATTTGTTACACCCTTACTATCGTCGCAGAAAGCAAGGGTGATAAAAATGCAACATGGCGGCGTCCGTCATTTGTAATCTAACATTATATTTTTTATAAAAATTATATGTTTGATTAGTAGAATGGTTATAGCGTGTACAGTACCATGTTATTTGCACAATACTAATGAAATAGAAGTGTTAGAAAGTGTAGTTCAGCTGAAAACGGTATCGGTCTCATTTTGTACAGAGAGCGGGAGATTTGCACATCCTGGCCAGGGTATGAAAATCTCGGCTAGTCCGTTTCATCCCACCTGGAAGAGGTAAGCATCGCCGAACGCCGTGCTCAAGCAGAAAATGTAATCCCTTTTAGGATGCTCGGGGATCGGCTGCATAATGGCGCCGTCTACGATGATCAGATGCTTCGGCGCCGTCTCGACGGCCCTGCTCTCGTGGGAGTCGCAAGGATAGAAAAGGAGAGTAGTTCCTTTCAAACAGACCCAGTAACCCTTCCAGCCGCGTTTCCTGGCCAATTCTATCTGGTGCTTCTTGCGCAGCAGCCATTTCTTTACGCTGAGGAATCTGAAAAGCCGAGAGACACCTTCAATCGAGGCGGCCCTTTTCCGAGTCGCTTCTAATTCGGTTTTTCAACCTCTAGACGGGCCTTTCAGGAACGTCCGCCGGCATCGCGACGCGGGTTTCGTTATGACACGCGACGTAAACGACATTCGAGCCTTTTCGAAGTTCGAGCGGAATTAAAATCTCTCGCCATCTCGAAATTTAACCTCCGGCGCAGGCACTCCTGCCGAAAACTTTCTATTTGGAGATATCAACACCTTAAGGCGGCTCGTTTGAAATTTAATTTATCCGAAGGTACCGAATCGTTTGACATTCTACCACGTGGCGCGGAACCCTCTAAGGTAGGTCCTGACCCCCGTGAAATTTCCAATTTTTCACATTTCTTCATGAAAATGTCCTCTTATTTCCTTTTCTTAAATACAAAATTATATTTCACTAGTGTCAGGACCTTCTTTAGGGATTCTATATCCACGTGGTAGGACGACTCGGTACCCCCAGTTATGCGGAAACTTTCATGATGCTCCTGAGTGTCACTTTCATATCGCTTTAAACTAAACGTCCACGTCGTTAACGACTCGAATCTAGGTAAATCATTAAAGCTGCTCGGTTTTTCGCCGGGATTAACCAGACGGAGTTTAATTTACCCTGCTTTGCGCACTGCACCGGTGCAATTGAAGGAGGCCGCAGCGGTTCCTGGCTGTTTTCCGCGGTACGGCGAGTTGATGGCACTTTCCCCGTCGTCGTCGTCGCTTACGGCAGTCGTCAGGGACATTCGATCGTCGTCGGACATCTGAAAGGATTTCGAAATACAGGTACAAAAACGCGAAATCTAATTTATCCCGAGCGGCGTAATGTATGATATTTCCTTGAGACCTTCTTTTTTTAGTGGAATGGGTCAAGTCGATCCAATCGAAATTCGTAAGAAATCTTGTAGGAAGGATTAATAAAAGTTGGAACCTATCCAGGACGGGTTTGATGATGGAACCCTTTAACGTTACGCTTTCGCGATTCCGAATTTAAAGCCCTCGTAGAGTCTTCAGGGCGTCTCCTTTGATACGTCTCTGAGACTTTGCACCGTCAATGGTAAGGGAACTCTTTAGAAATTCAACAACCGTAACAAGTTGTTGCTCCCCAAGTGTCACTTCCAGACGTCTCCTGAAGCCTTTGGACGCAATTTAAAGAAAGGGAGAGAGAGAGAACGAGCCCTAACTCGTATTCGCGTCGGCGGCTTTTTGTCAATCGATACGGTTAATGTTACGAGAAGGTCCACGTGACGCTTTGTGTCGTGACGTGGGGCAGTTTTGAACGTACTATTTCCTATATATCGACGTTGAGTAAACCTGCACCAGCTGTACGCGTCGTGACGCTATCCGTCGTGATTTGAAAATGTGGCTGCCTACAAATTCCTGGTTTCTGAAGGACAGATAAATTCCTGGCCATGGCTTGTCACGTTTTCGTCGGATCGCGACACATTTGACCGATGAACACAATTCGCGGGCACTTTGGGAAAAAGTCGTAATGGTTTTCTCGACAATCTCTTCTACAAAATCGTATTTTAAAATTGCACTCTTTCTTCGACATGCGAAAGTTCACTGGCTACCATTACCATCGGCATGGTATTCATTGGCAAGCCGACAAAATTCCCCAAACAATTCACATTCTCTATCGCGATGTCATGTACCATATTTCTCTGCCTTCTTTTCTCTTCCTAGACGAATTGCTACTGCAGTCTCTCCTCCCACTTAACTACCGCAGGACGTACCGCTCTGATCGACGATGCTTTTGATACTAACTAAACATTCAGGGAGAACATACGTCCAGTACGCATGACGTAGCGTCACGTAGGGTAAAGGTACCTTTTCACTAGCCGCGTCGCTGCAAAGTTCCCCGCAACAAAACGCTCCAATAGGTTGAAAATCGACAGATAGTCGTCATAGATGAGAGATAAATAATTCCGAACTAGTCATCCCAGATATTCAAACCCAAAATTGCAGCCATGCAGCAAGTGAAAAGACAACTTAAGTTGCCTTATGTGGAATCACAAAGGGAATCTTTTCGCCACGTGACGTTATGTCGCGTCACGTGGTCCCATGGATTCCATCATGACTCGAAGTGAACGCGTGGTTTTTGAAAAGCCTTATGAAAGACATCTGATGCGAAATTCGGAGTTGGAAAAGCGGAACTTACGACCCTCTTCAGAAAGTCGGCGTTGCAGATGTCCGCGGTGACGTGCGGATGGTAGTGACAATAGCAGCCCTCCTTGAGCAGCTTCATGTTCCTCTTGGAGGTCCCGTTGATCTTGAACATGATCTCCTTTTTAACGTGGCTCAGGCCGCCGATATATCTCTGTGCCCAGGTGTCAAGAGCTCCATCGATGATCTTGAGGAGCTTGTAATAATAGCCCTCTCCGCGTCCGGGGTTGACCTTATCCTGAATGCTCTTGCAGTTGAACCAGTAGAGCTTTTTCGTCTCGTTGATGCAGATCACGCTGATGGTGTGTCGTTTGCAGAGGCAGAAGTACTTCTTGCATTGCTTGCGATGCAGAGTCCTAAGGTCCGTGTAGCTGGTGCTCGGTCTGAGCCGTTCGGCGAAATTAGACTCCGGGGACAGTGGCCATATTGGATCTACCATGCTTTGGCGGCAGTCCTCGTGGAGAAGGGACGCGAGATCACCGACCGGAAGTCTCTCCTTCCATCGAGCCGGAAGTCGAACGAATTCCCGATCGCCCTCGACAATAACGCCCCAGGGTTCACCCCTGATTTCCGCTTACTCTTCGCCCTTCCGTCCCTCTCGGACGAGACGTGGATTTCATTACTCCTGGAGAGGATCCCACCAGCAATTTCTCCAAATGACGTCCCTTTAAAAGGCGCCACTCGAACCGCAACTCCATTTACATCCCGACAATACCTCGACGCTCGTTTCGATCCCTCCACTTTCCAATTACCAATTTTTAACTGGTAGACGCTTTCCAGGTATTCTGGTGCGTAGTGCGGATCTATCGCATACCGCTAATGGCAAAATGCCGGCAATTACTTTCCCTTCGTTTTTCTGTCCGTTTCTCCAGAACCAGTCGTTAACGTCAACCCCGAATGATGCACTCGCGAACTGTCCTTCGTGCGTAATCTGGCGCAAGGTGCATTTAATGGATGCGTTTCGCGACGACCGTGTGTACCGTCGCGGTTCGTGCCTTCCGATGGGAATGGGAATATCGACCTTCCGTTAAAGTATCTTAATTAAATCGAGCCATTTATTAACGCGGGTGCACTATATACAATTCGTATCACGAAGCGTTCGCTCTACCGAGTCCCACAAGCCTCGAAGGGGATGGCCTCTTCGCTCGAGAAAGGTTCCTCGTGCTCAGCTCTCGAGAGCTCCCGATTAAGGCGGCTTCTTTGGCTTTCCCGCGTTCAAGATGGGACCTTCGTTTCTTCGTGGAACAGTCTCCGAGTCGCATATCCGGAGAACCATCGTCCCGATCCATGCGAATCTAGTCGCGTTCCATTATATCCGAGACATTTTCTCAGCACCCTCTGCACATTGAACACCTACTCCGGGCGCCTAACGATCCATAAACCTAATTCTCCCATTCTTAGGGGAGATCATCCGCGACAGTCGCAGAGAACTCTGGGAGGTCGAGGTCGCCGACAATAGACGAAGATCACAAAATGGTCCCGGGCAGAAGTCGGGGGTAGAAATCTCGTCGAAACCTGCACCGAGCGGCGAATAATCCCGTCGCGCATACGTCGCGCCAACGGTTAGCGCAACGGCAGCCGGAAGTACCGGCCAATCGAGTGTCAGAAAATCCAACATGGCGTCCGACTTCGGCAGCGCGATCGGCCGATGCGCTGACGCCGTTGCTTAACGCGCGGGGCCCTTTACCTTTGGAAACGAGAGATTCGAGGGACCACTTACCGGCCACCAGCTGCCGGGATTCGAGCGGGTCGCGAGATAGTCACGGAAGGACGAGTCGAAGGGAGAACGGAGAACGGGGGGCGAGATCGATCGGGGGCCGTTCGGGGGCCCGTCCTCGACTCGGAGAGCTTCGCCCAGCTTCGGCGTGGTCGCGTCTCATCTGGGTCATCGGCGCGCCATGGCGAGAGCCGAGCAGGGCCCTCGGGGGTCGTCGGGCGTCTTCGGGGGTTTTCGGGGACCGCCAGGGACCGCCAGGGACCGTCGAGCGCGAGTCGCGGTCCCGAGCTCGTCGGGGGTCGAGCTGCGGGCAGCTTCCGGGGTGCTCGGAGATGCGCCTCGGCTCCGCTCCTCCCGGACTAAGCCGAGGGCCGTCGCCGAGCCGGAGCCGAGCCGGGGTCGCGCGGAATCAATAACCCGCGCCGACGCCAACTTCGCCCGCCCACGCCGAGCGCGGCCATCTTCGAGACCCGACTCGGCCGGACTCGGCAAGACTCGGCCGCGCTCGCCGACCCCCGGAAATCACCCCCGAAATCGCCCGAACCTCCCCGAACGATCCATCCCTCTGCTTCCCGAATGACCGGCACGTGCACGGCGCCTCGGTGAAATCCGCCTCGATGTCCCCCATCCACCCGATGCCATTTCGCGAGAGTCCCCACCCTCGATGACGTTTCAATTGTCTCTGGTATAAAAATGAGCTCGGTCGTTGTCGCGAAGAGATAATTGGACCGCTATTCTCACCCTCTCTCCATTGACCTATATACGAGCTTCGGTGCTGCTACGAAGTAGGATACTCGGCGTATTTAGCCCTTACCCATTTATCAATGGTAACGTGAATCGAATCGTCGACCGCGTTATCGGGTACGAGTCGTGCACGAGAGCTGCATATTGGGAGTGGTTTACATTTTAGCGATCGAGGGGTAAAACCACGGGCATTTGGACCGTCCAGCGGGACACGTATGTTGGAGGCATTGGTTTCTTTTTTTTTAAGGGAAACTGTAACTTAGGGATGATCTTTAATCCCGGTCGATACGTGCCCCTTGGACGGTCAGACGCCGGGAGGAAATGTCCACCGACTCACCTCCGAAGACGTAAGATAGCAGAGCCTCGAATCCGTGCTCTCGAGAGACGCCTGTTGCACGATCCCGTATCTGCCGTCTCTGTCCGACATGTAGTCCGACCTGACGCTGTCCTGTCTGTCGAATGTGCCCCTGGAACAGTGATTAGCAAAGGGTTCACATCGCAGACGTATTTTCCGCTTTTCCTCCTTCTCGAGGTCCAGGAATCTTACCGCTGCTCGAAGGAATCCGTTCGGTTCGACTTGTACCCGCTGTCGTTGAGGCTTCCTTCGTGTCTCAGAGAAGGAAGGGAATCCCAAGGGGAGTCCCTTTTGTGCGATGCGTATCCAGGGTTCATGGAGCTGGAGGCTCCGGAACCGAGAGTCGAACTTCCTGACTGCCAGCCGTCCGAATGCCGGAACCACTGGGCCCGGGCCGATTCCCCAATACAGCTGGCACATCTTTTAGGAATCGCAGTTTAGCCAGGAAAACTCTGAATTTCAGGGAAACTGAGCGCAAAACGCGCGGACCCACCTTGAATTGTAATCACTGAGGTATCCTCGATCTCGCTCCATGTCTCGCTCCCGTCTTTCTCGCGCGATTTCGTTCCGGTCGCTGTAATAGCCGTCACGGTCTTTGCTGTTTTGCCTCTCGGTGCAGTATCGATAGGACAGCGGCATCGTCGATGACTTGTTGTTGGAACTCGAGCCTGGAAAACGACGTTTCCTCGCGTCAGTCAGCGGAATTCCTTCCCCACCACCCTCAAAATAAAGTGCCGGTTAATGTTACCAGATGCGCCTGATTTCTAGATATCATTGCTCACGAAGTTTGATTAACATGACTGGAACATTAGTTGTTATCACCGAAAAAAGTGTTAACGCAACTAGACAATATTTCACTAGAAATATCTGATACCTTCAACTTGAAGAATGGTAAGTATCTATCTAATCGAGCTAAAATATCAGGAATTCTGGTTCTTTTAACTGGACTTTTATTTTAGTGCCCGTGTAATCTCGTCTTCTGGAGACTCGGGGATGAAAAGCGCTTACGCCTTCGAGAAGCTTGCGGCGTGCGTTGGACGTTCAGCGGGAGGTTCTCGGCGAACTCTGTAAGAAGTCAAGGGTGAAAAGAGGATTCGCCGACGAAGGGTTCCATTTCGCGAAGGGTCGTTCAACGATTGCAAGGGAGGAACGAGGTGTCACCTAAATTCTCCATGCTCTGGGTGAGCAACGCCTCGAAGGTGTGCAGACTGTAGCTCTCGGCGTCCATCCCCTTGGCCAGGGTGTTCCTCAGGTGCATCTCGTACTCCAGGAGAAGCCTGCTGGTCGGACTTCCGGGGGTAGAGACCGACTGCATGTTTTGTGGTTGATACATCTGCCCTCCGTTGCAGCGACGAGATCCGCAGTGCATGTTCGGTTGCTCCATGTCGGAGTTCCCATTGGAGGAGCTCGGTGTCGTCGCGTAGCACTGATTGTCGAAAATTACGTTGTCCGACGGAGGGGACACGTCACCTATGAATGCATTACGCGCTAAAATCATATTTTTCAATTGAACCGTGACCCAGGGTGAACCTAGTGAAAGAAATCCGGAGCCAGTTTTTCGCGGTTTCACATCGCTTCCAGAAAGCACCGTGACGGATCGATACGGAGAGCGATGTAAAAACGGAAGAATCGACCCTCGGATGCGTATCATTACACTGGTGTACACAAGGTGACATTTTCAATTATCCGGAATTGGAAGGCGGTCAGCGGAACGTCGATGATCTCATTAAGCCCGGAGCGTAAGAATGGACGTAACGTTGTCTCCTCGTGTACACCAAGTGCAGAGATGATAAAGTATGACCGTAATCGCACCGGTGTACTGTCTGCCCGATTCGTGCATCATCCTCGACCCTTGAAACTTGTTGTTGTACACGCTCCGATAAGGGTTGGCATAGTTTTCGTTTTCCGCCTCGGAACCGACGTACTTGTGCAGATTATTGTTACTGGGGTGATAATGGTAACCGTGGTGCACGTGTCTCTTCCTGGTCATTTCCGGCGACGTAACCGGACTGTCTATACTGGTCATGGGCTTCAACATCCTCTTCAAGGTGTTCGAGTCCAAGCTGATGCCGCCGTTCTGCGCATTCTCTATTCTCATGTCGTCGGTGCTCTTGCTCTTCGACTTCCGGGCACTGTGATTGTTGTTCACGATGTTGAATATGTTGCCGTTTTGCATCTCGAGCTCCGTATAGTCCGCCGACTTGGTGTGATGCAGTTGCTCCTTGCGCATCGATTTACCCTGGAGAGTTCCTCCTGCTTGAGTCCCTTCCGATTTCAGAGATTCGCGCTCCGTCCCGTTTTCTCGAGTGGACGTGTCTTGGTTCTGCGACTTCTGCGACTTCTTTGGCGAGATCGTCGTCCCCTTGTCCTCTGGGCTTTCGATCTTAAGTCAAACGTAATCGTAAAGTTAATGAAATCTCAAAACGGTTCCTTTGGAGCTCTTTGAAATCACCCAGATTACTAGAGGGTGGTTCGTTAAAGCGAATTGATGGAGATAAAAGTCAAGAAATTACCTGGGATCCAACGGTGACCGTTCCGATGGCAACGTTGAAAGTCTTTGGTGTAGTTTGGCACGTTTCGTTTTGCTGCTGTTGCTGCTGCTGCTGCTGCTGCTGCTGTTGTTGAGACTGCTGCTGTTGTTGCTGCTGTTGTTGTTGCTGCTGCTGCTGCTGCTGTTGCTGCTTGTCCTTTTGTTTGATCGAGTCTCCACTGCGGGCCGCTTTTCCTGGCGTTGAACTGGCGTTGTTGACGTTGTCGTAAAGAGAAGCACTCGAAGTGGCTGCAGTAATTTTGTCACGACCTGGTGTGACTTCGATTTCCGTCGATCTCGCCATAGTTCTTGGCAGGGTGGAAGCGCCTACGGTGTCAACAGCTACGTATCATTACTGCGCGATGAATTTTAAAATCAACCGGGTAAATAGCATTTAATAAAAAAAATAAAAAAAATCAGCACAATAAACGAAACAAATTTTATCGGCGATTTTTCCTCCAGTGGAGTCGAATCGGTAAGCAAAACCGAATTTAAACGTCTCGTTTAACGGGAGGGATAATTCCTTGGCAAGATGTGGAGACGCATGGTGAAAGATCTACGATTTGGAAGGAACTACTGTTGATACATGTCGAATTAGAGCGAGTACCTCGGTATCTGGGGTCTTGACTTCTGAGCCTTGCAAATTGCTCGGCCGTCATGCAGGTGCATTGCGGTCCTTTGGATCTGCTCGGGGATGCAGGAGTCGAGACGGGCTTTCGTCGAGTCTTCATTTTCTGCTTATTTGGGGGCTCCAGCTTCAACGAATACGAAGATGACGCCTTCCTCGAGAACTTGGACGAAGGAGACTGCGGACAGACCATCAATTTAGGCAGGACAAACATTTTCGTCGAGTTTAGCTGGACAATCACTTCTAACCGATTCCGATCACCAAGTCCTGAGAGAACTTCCATTAACGACTTACTCCTCGAAAGCGCTTTCGCATCGCCTTAAAAAACCGGAGCCGGGTCCGGAAAACTTACGCAGCACTCTCGGAACTGTTTGGCGTCAATGGGGGACGTGAAGTTCAGCCCCCAGGTGTCATTGGTCATCGTATCCTTCCAATACACGAAACACTCGGACGCCTGGCTGATCCTGGTGCCTGGAATGGAATCAGGATGACGAACATTTGCTCCAGGTAAGATATGGTCCAATGATGTAGGGTCTAGGAAAGACATCGTTGGTTTACCTGGTTGGACGAGCCGCAGGTCGAGAATCTTATCCACCTGACTGTTGTAAGCCGTAATGTGGAAGACGTACTCTGGGGAGTCCTGGACGCAGGTGATATTGACGGGCACCAGGTCCTCGGACACCTGCTGCCACTTAAAGGTCCCGGTGCCGCTGGAGCTGACGTGAAAGACCTCGGCCCATAATCTGAAACCCCTCCTCGTTACGATGCATCGCATTCCGGGTCCACATAGGATGTAGAGAAAAAAAAGAGTGGGATAGATAGCGACCACAGGGGTAAAATGGGCGCCAATCCCTGCAAGGGATGCGACATGCAACAACGGAAAGGAAGACCGTCGCATCTTTCCAGAGTAGCGTCCTCGCCTTCTATATCCGTACGTCACATCCATAGTAAAGATCTGAATAAACGGCTTGTCGCCTATTTCCCCGTAGTGGCGGCCAGGTATACCCCTCTTTCTTCTCGGTGCAATCGAACGTGCGAACGACGGGCGGGCGGGGGAGGATCGGACCCTCGAAGATCCGCGAGAAGAATCGAGAAGGACTCGCCGCGACTCGTTCGGAGTCCGTTTCCGGGGGACCCCAGGGCGTCCGGAAACCGCCGACGAAAGTCGTCGGCGAGACGAGGAGGGAAATCGGCCGACGGGGTCCCAGGGAAAGGGGCTCCCAAGTTGAACGACTGAATGGCATGGTATGCGCACCTCTTCCTCTCTCTTAAGCTTCCGCACCTGAGCAAGTGGCCTGTGTCCCCCCTGCGGCCTCCTCCGGGGCCGACGCCGGTCCTGTTGACCGGCTGCCAGGGCGAGTCCTCGTAGCGGTAGGCCCGCCTGATAAGGGGCGCGCAGCTGCAGGACAGCTTGTTGCCCATCTCTCTCGCTCTCTCTCTCTCCCTCTTTCTCTCTCTCGCTTCCCCTTCCGACCCTTCCCGACGCGCGACCGACGCGCGACCGACCGACCGACCCTTCACCCGGAGGGAACCAGGGGCTTCGGAGAAGATCCGCGCGACCTTTCCGTCACATCCTGCCCCCGCGAGCGGATCGCCGGGAGTCCCCCGCTACCTGCAATTCGAGAGGGGTCAGAGCGTCGCGCGGTCCTCCCGGGGAGGTTCGATCGAGTTCCCGGCCGTTCGGGTGGGTCCACGGCGCGCTCTCCTCCGGCGACCCGGGAGGCGAGAGGGTTAAAATTAACGAGTCCCGCCCACGGCGAACTCGACCGAACGGACTCGCACGGGTCAGCGGTTCGCGCCCGAGGGCGGCCTCGGCGGCGCGACGCCCGAGCGTCGGCAAAGGTCGCCCCTCGACCTTATCGTCGCGGCCGATCGAACTTCCGCGCCGGGACGCCGGGAGCTGTCCGCCTCCTTACCGCCGCCGTCGCGGAGCTGCGCCGAGAAAAAACGCGCCCGGGGCCCGCCCTTTCCCGAGTAGTCCTCCTTCCTGGGGCTCGGGCTTCCTAAGTATCGATTTCACCTCCGACGCCGAGAGCGCGCGCCTCGGATGTGGGCGGGCCGGCCGCCGACCGCGCGCGGAAGACGCCGTCCAAGGGCGAGGGCTCGCGACGCCCGACGAGCCGCTCTACCGGTCCGGGAGGGCCATCCCGAGCGCCCCGCCTCGCCCGGGAAACTCGCCTTCTCTCTCTCTCTCTCTCTCTCTTTCTCTCTCTCTCCCTCTCCCTCCCTCGGGAGGTGGAGCGGAGGAAAACGCAAAAGCTTCCGGAGGCCCGAGACGGAGCAGCCCTCACGGCATGGCGCGCCCGGGGGTCACCGAGGGGTCGCCGAGGGGTCGAGGGCGGCCGAGACGACGCGAGACGGCGGCGGCGGCTCAGGGGCTCCCCGGGTCCGGCATGGATGCTGCGGACGACCGCCCGCGGAGGTCGATACGCTCCTTCCTCGTCGGACGCGCCGCGACGCCTCTGGCGAACCTCTGCTCGGGCGCGGATCGCGAATCGCGGCTCGCCGATCGCCGATCGCGGATTCGGGGCGGATCCTCGCGACCACTGCGGCGTAGTAGCGGCTCCCGGTCGCGACTCGGCCGAGACGAATCCTAGCCGTGTCCGACTTGCCGTCGGGCGGACGGGGTGGTCGCGCGCGCATACAGGCAGGCGTAACCATGGCGATCGGCGATCGATGCGGGGCTTGCGCGCCGGAGTCCGCTCGGACCCCGGCGACCGCCGGCCGCCATCTTGCGTTGCGTCGCCCCGCTCATCCTCGTCGAGATCGGAAGAACGAAGGTGGGCCCGGGAAAGACTCTTTAGCCTTCCTCGTCTTCGAAACGCCGACGTCTTTTTGCAAAAGGTATTCTCTTTGGGTATGTTTCATCGTTCTAACCGAATTCAAATCTTCGGACTTTACCGCAGACGCTGGTCGATGCAAGATGGCCGCCTTCCCCCTTCCGCCCCTCGACCGTAACGGCGACCTATTCCTCGATAGACATGTCCGGGGATGCGCCCGTGGACCCGGGTAACCTCGATGTCGACGATGGCTTGCGGCTTATTTCATCGCCTGGGAACCTCGAGGACTGTAGGCAACGCGTGTTTCAATGATTAGAAATTTATGCCTTTTCCGGCTAATGTTGATATATCTTTCAACGGTCATTTCGGTTGAATAATGTCTGTTTTTGGGGTAAGAAGCGCGGGAGTACTTGTACGGTCTTCTAATTGTGCAGGAATTTCTACGGAATGGAATAAAGAAGCGTTGGCGAGCGACGAATGAAAGTGAACACTTGTTATCGTTTATTCGATTTCGAACGCGTCCGCCTTGCAAAATGTTTACATGTCTCACCGCCTGGGGGCAGGACCTACCGCTCTTTCTGCCATATCCGGTGAGTTTATCGACAGAGCTGCAGTTTCTTCAAGTCGATAAGAGCGTGGCTGCAGGCAAAGAGTGTGTCCATGCTCAGAAAGGATTTCTAGGCGACAGCGACGAAACCTGAGCACGAATAAACCCTCTTTGCTACGTTTTTCTCCATGCTCTCCTATTTTCATTTTTTTTTCAACTCTACGTGAATAATCCGTCGATTGTGCTCGTTAGATGCCATCGCGATTAATATGAATATATCGCTCATTATGACTACAGAGGGCAGCACCGGTCTGAGTTTTTTGTAAATAACCGCGTGGGCAATCTTTCAACTTATCTCCGGTGTTACATTCCCAGTCCGTGTTACAATCCGATGCCTCGATATTTTGGCATGATCGTACTTCAATATGGCGAACCACGACAAAGGACGCAGGAAGTGGGGAGGAATTTCACAAGGTACTTGGAAAAGACTAGATCGATCGGCGGTTGCGGTGGAATGATGTTTCTTGACTTTCTAAAGTATCCTGTGAACGGGCGAAAGTGAGATTTTCAAGATACCTTTCGGTCTTGACGCGATACCGCATCGAACTAACCTCACTAAACAAGCTAACCTATAAATTGGGCAACATCCAGGACTGTCTCGCGAAACGCAATCCGCGTCATTTAAGGATCGTGCACGTTGCATCTTGATTTGAGATTTGGAAAAAAATATGGAACTCTTTGATCTGTACATGTTAGGTCATAAAGTTACCGTTTGTCCGGTTCGTGAAAACTTGAGTTATTAATAAGTATGTAAACAGGGTTGTAATTTAAGGGCTGTAGGAGTTTCGTCACTACTACTTTATGGCCACTTGAGTGTATATTTTCATGTAATGCATTATTTTTTAAATGGTTTTCAAATGACGGCTGTGCTGTGGTTCTTCGTCCGAGTGGAGAACGAGAAGCATGTAACTTCTTTTAGGTCCATTGAAATTAATTAAATTTAACTAAATTTACTGATATGTATATATATGAGTTACGCTCGGTTGTTATTTAGTTTGATGTGTAATTATAGATGGAATTAATCTTAGGTAATTGTGGAGCAATCGTGTATTGTGAAAGGTGGAAGAATGTTGCTTTGGTTGAATTTTACAACAGGGTTTAAAGAATTCTGTAATGATTTGCAGATAATACGATAGATTCCAAATTGGATAAGGATAGATCAACAGATATGCGAGGGGGAGGAAGTCGGGCTCCGCCTCAAGCAATATACAGACCAGGAAGTGGACCTCTAAGAAAATCTGGCCGCTCGGGTGATGATTTTGAACTCGAAGACAGTTCCCAGGAACAGTCTAAGTCCAGCTCCGTCCAGTATCGCTTGAAACAGTCACGGTTTGGCAGCCCTGATCGTATGAGAAATAGTTCTCCTCCCCAAATTGACAACATATGTAACAAGTTGAATGACACACATGTCAGCTACAAAATCAATAGCAACAAACAATCCCAAGGCTTTTCTAAAAATCATCAAGTTGGAGGAGATCCAAGGAAGAAGAACAAGAAGCCGGAACAACAGTTGTATGTTCCAAAAAAGGTGAAGGAAGCATTGGCTGAACGTGATGTGACAAGCAGGTCATTATTAAATTTATTTCCGTTATGAAATCGTGTACATGGACTTGTACAAACAAATGATTCAATATGTATCTTTCTTAGGTCACCCGTTCGTGGTACCTGGGACCGAGAAAAGGAAAGAGAAGATGACAGAGACTGGGACACTCGTTCTAATCGCAGTCATCGTAATCGTTCTGGTAGTCACGGAGGAGGAAATCATAGTGAACGTGGGAGCAGAAGCAGAAATGACCATGGAAAGCGATACTCTGGCAACCGTAGAAACAGAAATATCAGTGAGAACGAGGAGCGTTGGAGATCCGATTCTCCTCAGTCAGCTAAAAATTTTGGAAGTCGAAGAGATAATCCACGGGAGGTTAGACAAGTAAGAGACATTGATTTAAAAATGCTGTTAACAAATTGATGGTAAAGTAATGATAAATAACTAGCTCGTTTAACCATCATGTGTAACTGTTACATGACATGGTTTTTTGTTAAATAGGGCTCGGAACCGTTGTTTGTAACATCAAATAGCATAAATGATTCTAATCGGTCACGAGATACGCGCAGTGTAGAGCCGTTCAGTTATTCAGATAAATTTCATGGAAAGCCACCATCAGGTCGAAAAGACAATGCAAAAGAATGTCCCATGCCGAAGAATTTTGATCTTTTGCCACCGAGACTGCGATCTAAGTTCCTAGCTGAAAATGGCTTGGCTCCACCACCTAGCTCTATCGGTACTTCTTCTGAAGATGCTTGGGATGGTAGTACAGTTACGTTTCAGGTAAAATTATTTATTCTTGAACTTTTTGGTAATTGTAACTTACATTTATTTTTTCAGTTTACAATGGGTTATTAAAATTGTTATTTTACTTTAATATATTTTAAATGTTTAATAGGGTGCCTCATCTCATCATTATCAACCTGCCATGCAGCATTCACAAACGATGCAAAACTTGCCTCCGGCTGGACCATTACCGCCGCAGCAGAATTGGTCCAACACTGTGCCTGCTCGAACTCGAGGTCGAGGAAGACTTAGACCAGATGAAATGGATGTTTCAACATCTGTATTCAGACCTGTTACTCCTGATCAGTATTCTGCTCCGAGTTCAAGATCTCATACACCGAGTCAGGAATATATGACTCGGTATGTTAATTACTAATTATTTTGACAATTAATTTTTTTTATATAATATGAGTGATTATTTACAAATACTTGAATTAAGGTCATATGATCGACGTGGAAGCAATAGTACAATGTATACTAGTATGGAGAGTTTGAGTCGAGCTGATAGTATCTTGATGCCACCACCACCATCGATACCGTCTCCACCACCTTCTTCGAATCCAAACCGATGTCAGTCACCTGTTGATAATCATATAAAGAGATCAACTCCTATAGCTGTCTCCAAACAACCTTCTCGTCACACGTAAGTTGTGTTTATCTTCATGATTTTTAGTTTCATTCTCTTTTAATAAGTTATATCATTTTTTATGTCGTTCATTAGACAAAACACGAACAAGACTTCACCAGATACCAGTTCAATACAAGAGAAACCAAGCAGTCAATACACTGAGACCGTCACTCCATTGAAAAGTGAACCTTTTAGTCCACTATCCGATAACTCCCTGGACCACCCTTTGGTAAGTTAAGGTTCTGGTAATTTTTTTTCTTAATTAGAAAGTGATGACAATAAAGTTTCCGTGTGTGATTTCATTTTTAGAAGTGGAGTGATGAAGTAGAATTACACGAGAAAATGGAGGCTGAGCAATTAAGTCGAAGTTCATCGGTTATGAGTCTTAGGGAAAGTGCAAGTGCATCGGGCACTCAGCCTCCAATAGGAGGAAGCAGAAGTTATAGGTACAAAAAGAAGAAACGGAATAGAAATTCCGATCGGTAATGTTTCTTCAGTTTCTCATATTTTCACTTATGTTTTACACCTTTCATCATGGTTTGATGATATCTTCACCTTTATTAAGAAGCAAGAGCAGGGACAGGCCGCGTGAGAGCAGTCGGGAACGACAGAATAATCAGCAGAACCGGGAAAATGACAGTTTCAACAACAACCAGAAAAACAGCAATAGTATGAGAAAATATGATAACAGGAGACATCGCAACATTATTCACCGTAGTCGAGAAAATAGCAGAGATAGAAACTTCCGCGACTTTCCGAGAAATAGGTATGAGGCTCAATGAATTATTACCGGTCATAAGTTTTGTTCTATTTTTTATTACTTGGTACATTTTATCCATCAATTTTGGCGGTACTTCATGGAGCGTACATTTTATGATTTTCGTATTTCTCAGGTCTTCGGAAAAACACTTAGAAGAGAATTGGAGGAGTGGGAGGAAGGCGTCGATTTGCGATTCGGACGATGGTCGCCGAACTCCCTGTCAAACCATGCATTGCCATCAACTTGGTTCAAGTGCAAATTCAGCTCCACGTCAAATGTCTCCTCCCACAGAACAGAATAACCCTCAACCCCCTGGAGTTTTAGTTTTACCAGATAGAAGTCAATCTCCTCGATGTGTGACCCCACCGCGACAGCAATTATCTCAACAGCAGAGAACGTTGTTTGATCCAAACAATCCCAACAGACCAATCATTGTCACATCCCCGGGAAGTCGAGCTGCACCGCAGCTGAGGTATATTATTTACATTGTTTATTTTCATTAAGTAATTTCAATTGTCTTTAAGTGTGCGGCTGAAATTTTCTTGTTCACTTTTCGTATCTATTGACAAGTGGTAAATGTGAAGATTGTACTTTTTTTAATGAGAATAATTTATATCACAGAGAAAACGAAGGGCCCGCTACATCAAGTGCATCTCCCTTCGGATCTCACACCAGCTTTCCACAAGCGCATCCTTTTCAAGGGACTCAGTTGGACAATGTACCACCTCCGTATATAGCCGATCAGTTCGGAAGTGTGAGACCTCCCTGGTACGACCCTTACTCGGAAAAGTGAGTTTTTTAATATTGCACATTTTTTAATATTGAACATTTTGAAGGAATTTTTTATATTTCAATTGTTTCATATTTATAATTTGTCTCGTTTGCAGCTTTCGATCAGCCAAGAACCCGTTCCTTCTTCTTCGTATAGAAAATGCGGATTTGGAGCTACAGTTCATACTCAGTTCCGGAGGTTTCATCACAAATTGGGAACGAGTATCGTATAACCGGCAGATCCTTCAACAGAGCTTAAAGACCCTTCTCGAGACCGACATAAAGTTCTGTCAGACGGAAAATGTCGAGCAGCACATTTGGAAGATTCTCTTCTACAATTTAATCGAGATGTTCAGGAAGAGCATGCCGAAGGAGGCCACGGAACGCCGAGAACAGTACAAGAAGATCATGCTCAGCATCATCGATGAGGGCACGGCCTATTTAGAAAATTTATTAACCGTTCTCGAAACCACGTACAACTTCAAACTCAGCACGTATCTTACATCTGTGACACCACCGAAAGGTTTAGGGTTTCTGGGATTAGCCCTGATCAGCGCTCAAAAAATATTCCTTTTCTTGGGCGATTTGGCGAGGTACAAGGAACAAGTCAATGAGACCACCAACTACGGAAAGTCGAGGCAGTGAGTTATTCAAGATTCTTTGATTATTATTTTCTACCATTTTTATCCGATAGTCGTTTGGGCTTTCACCTGCATAACTTGAATAATTGATTATCCCATTAATTAAAATTTCGCAGATGGTATCTAAAGGCGCAACAGATCAATCCGAAAAATGGGAGACCTTACAATCAACTCGCACTGTTGGCACATTATGCAGTAAGTACGACGGCGAGCAGGGTGATTTTGTTTAAAGTTTGAAAATATTTGTTAACGAGAGAAAATCCTTCCACAGAAACGAAAATTAGATGCTGTTTATTACTACATGCGTTCCTTGATGGCATCGAATCCTTTCCACTCTGCAAGGGAGAGTCTCATAGGTCTCTTCGATGAGAACCGAAAAAAGGTAAGGATTCATTGGAAAAGTATGTTTCTTTCTCTCTTTTTTTGTTTTTTTTTCCCTTAATACAGTCTGGTCTTTGTTAATGATATTTGAATTTTGTTGTTCCTCCAGTACCTACATTATGTAAGTAAATACTCAATACTCAGTGTGAACTCCGTAGATGTCACTGTTAGGCTTCTTTTAGTTCTTTGTTCCGGCATTTGTCCTGTTTTGTCCGGTCTTGCGCTTTCATGTGTTTCACTTTTCTTTATACATTTCTTTGTCGAACAATAGATTGCCTGGCTATAGTCCTCGCACAGGCATGCGCGAGTTAGTGAGCTAACAGGAACCTTAGAACTTAGAGAATTGCCAAAGGGCCGCTACCTGGTGGACGCGACTTTTTATATCTGTGATTGCATATTTGTCGATCGAATATTTTTATCAGTCGATGCACTTAATGCATATGGATGTAATGAGAGCCCCAAACTGTTCCGAGTACAAAACCTGTGGTGGATCGGAACTCAATTTAGCACGATGTGTACATTCTACTCCAAGCGTATAGAACAATTGGCATCTAATGGATTGAACTTAGAGACCTTTAAACTGTAGTTACCTTTACGGAAACGAAGGATCCTTTACTCACTGAGAAAACTATCTTATTCTTCAAGGAGGTCTTGCATAGCTTCTCAATCGAGGCATGTGCAACTCTTAGTGCATAGACCGCTGTCACTTGACTTTTATGAAATGTCAATTGATGCCTCTGTATTTCCAATAGTACGAATCTACGGAACGTAAACGGAAGGAGGAAAGGGAGTCGAAGGAACGCGCTCGGATGAAGGAGAAAGAGGGTGCCAATAATATCGGAGGAGGACTTCGTAGAGAAACTTGGATCCATCCTGGTGGCAGACGAGTCAGAAGAACTACCACTGCTACGACTAACACCGACACCAGATCTTCGCACAGTGACCTGGACGAATTGGCGCAATTGTCCAGTGTTGAGGTACTTATTGGTGGTCCAATTAAAAATGATAAAAACCAGTACAGTTTGCATCTAACAAGTGCGACATTCTCGTCCTCTAATTTGCTTTCAATCCAGATATCATTATCGAGTCGTAATCAATTTTTTTTTTTCCCCGTTAATTATACATGTGAGAATTACAAACACAAGATAATAACCTAAGTAGGGTAAATAAGTTTGCAATTAATTTCTTTTCAGGTGAATAAGCGTTTCATAACGTCTTACCTTCACGTTCACGGAAAGCTGATCACGAAGATTGGGTGAGTAGAATATCCCGCTGGCTTTGTTTTATCCCTTTATTTATGTAAAGCATTTCTGTAAGCGCTTACATTTCAATTTTTATATACGTTGAAGCGTTTCCCTGACATTAGCTCGTTTACGTTTCGATTTTGAGAGCCCGTTAGAAGACAGTTCTTAAGTCTTGCCCAAGAGAGATGATCTCGAGTGCTTTTTAGAGCGCGATTAACGTGCACAGATAGGTATAACGAAACGTCACGAGAGGGACGTTAAACTGGGTACGTTAAGCGGGAGACAGGCCTTCATTTGCGGCAGCATATGACCGCTTAATAGAGCTATTACTTAGTTAGCTGAAGAAGTCCGTTCTCGAGATCGGGCCCCTCCCCGGGTCTGGTTGGAAACATTCCTGGCACAAATACCCATCGGGGTTTTTGTAAAAACCACTCGGCCAGATTAAAACTCACTTAAGTATCCGTCTAAGAACGATAAAGAACCCAAGCCGAGGGGTCACAGAGGAAGACGTGGCAATTTCGAATTCTCACCGCGGTGCAATCTTTCCCCATTTTAAGGAACTGACGATTATCACGGAAGCGATTCTTTGCGTGCACCTGCAGAAATGTACCTCGCGGAGCTGCATGAAAATGGCCAATAGTATAGTAGAGGCTCTATTCCGAGGATTTAGATTTTGCGGACGCAAAGATTGCTTTCTTCCTGAAATTGCCAAAAGCGGAGTAGCCGGATTCGTGTTTTTTGGGAAAATCGTGGATGGTGGGATTCTCCAGGAGACTTTGGGCAAGACGAAGAGCCTGATGAATTCCGAGATGGGGATCTAGAGCCTGAGAGGGAAAGCACTCGCTCTTTCTCTTCGGAGGTCAGTCGAGGCTCTTCGCCCCGGTTAAGGAATTGTTCCTGGGAAGCGGGGCCGGAGTTATTTCCAGCGATAATTATTACGCAGCTTGGTGTAAACGGCCCTGAAGAGGACCACGTCTGAACCTGCCACGTCGTTTTATCGGCATTCAGGGAAGAAGCATTGGCTCCGAGAAGACGGTCGCTCCGCAGGAGCGAGGATCCGGTATCAGTGGGAAGAGGAACTGGGCCTGATAAAGGACGCTTCCAGAGCCCGTAAACTTCGACATCTCTGAAGTACAAGCACTTCAGAGGAACACGAAGGGGCCCGAGAAGAAATCAAGGAGACCTTTCATTGGCTCGAAAAAATGGTCCCGATAACTACCGCGCTGTAAACTTTTCAACGGATTGGCCGGCTACTCGTAAACCTCGTGAATGATAACAATTACGGTATCGAGTTTATATACGCGCGGGACGGTTTCGGCGCGCCTTGATATCGGATCCCTCGAACAGGATGCGGGGATATTCCGGGCTTTCTCTAAGTAGCTTAAGCGAACTTGGGATATCTCGCAATGTGCTTTGGGGTAAAGTTCCCCCGATGGATCACGAGATTGGCGAAGTTCCTACGGCTCCCGGGGGGGTCGTAACCCGCTCCCAGGAAGTTTGAAACGGCGATGTCCCGTGTCTGCGGAACACCGGGAGCGTGCATAATATATTCGGGGACATTCGTGAGTTATTAACCTCGAGGAGGCGACTGGAAGCGTCTCCTGCGAGGGGGGAACTTGGTGAGGAATGGATGCGTCCCGCGGGATCCGATCTCGACAAGGCGATGAAGGAGACCAGTAAAGGTCCGATTTCCCTCATTATCCGATAATTACCCGTGATAAGATAATTATTCCATTCTGTATTAGCGAAAACCGTGCGATTACCAGGGATTCCATGCAATTTACATATCGCGGTACACGGGGATCCCCCCTACTCAGACCGCACGCCGGAGACGCATACAGTAAGCACACAACAAATGCTTCAAGATGTATTTAGTGCAAGAAGGTATTCGCATATGTCTACGAGACTTGTTTCATTAAATGTCTTGTAGCAGTAAATGCTCGCTGTATGCGTTTTCGGTGAGAGGGATACCCTTTTCGGGCCTATTGGATAGTACCTCCACGCGATGGATACCACCTCAACGTGCGCAATGCTAATCCAATGTGCTCGACGTCATTCCAATGTGCGCCTTTTGGGTAGATCCTTGGCTCCAGAGATGTTGGATGCTGGGCTCTTTCTCTTGCGAGATGAGTCCTGGTAGTTTCGCTGCGTGGATCGCTCCGAATCGGGCAGAAACCGAGCCGGTGGCCACGCGATGGTTTACGTCCAGGTGCCCGTAGGCTGTGTTCAAGGGCCATAACTCTTCGGGCCGAGGTGCGGACCCTGGGCCCCAGGGGATGGGCAGGCCCCCTAGGGCCCGCGGACGGGGCCTGTCCGAGTGCCCGACATTCGCGTCTCGTAAAAGCCGTCCACCGAGAGCTAGCGGGTAACGGAATAACAAACGGAAGGTAAACAATAAACGCTCGTTAACGAGCCCGCGAACCGGACCCACCCTGAAGAGCAGCCTCTGACCGCGCTCTTTGTGCTCGTCGCTTTCCCGAGATTCTCCTTTTCCGCCCTGGACCCGTCGTTCGGTATATCTCCTGCGAAAACGTGGGATCGATCTTTGCGTGCGTCCTCGTTAACTTTTACCGACACGCAACGACTGTAACGAGTGCGCAAACCGGAGCACCACCCGCTCCTCGAGGAAAAGTGCACTTCGCCTCGCCAGGTTTCGAGTCCTTTGTCTCGCCCGCCGATGTCCCGGGGCATGTTGCTCCAGCTGGGTTTAATGGCTCTTCCTTTGCTGTAATTTTGTCAAGGTAGCGGCCATAAACAAAAAGTCTCCGCGCTTGCAAACGCCTGCACCGTAAAAGCCTCCCGGTGGTGCGGTTGACATGAAAAACATGTAGGATGAAAAACGAGCCTTTTGAGAGTCTTCGTGATAGACGTACGTTTATGTACGCATAGGTATATGTATATAACGTCGTTTATTATTTATATAGTTATAACCAGCCTGTACACCCAGGGTCAGCAAGGGCACCTCGCGGAGCATCCTCCTTCGCAGGAACGAGCCTTCCTCGAGGACTCGCCATAGCTTCGCCTAATGTATGTCGGTCGCGGATAGAGGCTCGGTGTTATTAATTGGACTTATTTTCATCGATATCCATTAACCGCGATAATGAAACGCAGCGAGACGGACGGATCGGGTGCGTGGGTCCGCGATCCATGGAATCCTGTTGGGATATCCTGGCCGTCCAGGAGGCAGGCCAGGAGCCAGGCCACGTATGCGGCACGTAGCTTCGTGTTTTCTTGCCCGCCGATAAAATGTTAATTGACAATTGCGTGGCGCCACTGGCCACCGTCTGGCTTCGGCGTCTCGACCTGAGTGCATCCACCAACGAGCATCCTCCTCTGTAACGGGTGTTAGGATTAAACGAGATAAAGCTTCTTGGACGAGTCGAGACCGCCGGGACGGAATCTGATTTCGCCCCGGCATACTTATTAGGCGAATCACTTGTAAACGCTAATTACAATCCCGAAGGTAATCGCTTGTCCACGGAGGATTAATCGTCGAAAGCGGGGACCTGAAAATCCGGGAATTCTTTTTGTGGTAAAATTCAATGGGAAAATTTGTCATCCGTGAGAATTATTTACTCCTAGATTGTGCGTTCCTTAATTTATTGATAAGAATCGATGCGGTATGTCGAGGGTAATATCCAAGGTGGAGGGCGACGCGGTAAGGGTGTAACGCGTATCGTTGCGGAGAAAGCATTGTGACAGGTGGTTGTTTTCCTTGGCGCAGATTTTTATTCCGAATTCTGAGGGGTTAGGTCGTGTGCCGACTCCTTAGAAAGTAAATAAATGATAGGAGCGACTCGTCCACCCGGTATGGCGGGGACGCGAAGAGATTCGCGCCGCGGTCGCCGTTTGTCAACCGAGCCTTCGTGCACCCGGCACCCATGGAGAATTAACGGCTGCATAATTATTGTTAACCGGCCGACATGATATTTGCCTTTGTACCGAGGGAATAATGGGCACTTCGGGGCTCGAAGTACCGGGAGCTGTACTTGACACCTCCGCGAAGTTCTCTCGTCACTCGTCGAGCCGGCCGACCTTAAGGGGGTCCTTCGAATCACCCCGTAATTATTCCTTCCACAAATGCAGTTCTATTTGTAAACGAAATCGAAACGATGTACGAGGGCGTATGTTAATATCATACTTTTGCTTTCGTAAAAATGGAAATTAGGAACTTGGGTCGATGCGTGGCATCTCTGTGGGTATCCAGGAATACCTCGCGCGGCGACACGCAATATTTATTTGTTTCTCCTTCGTTATTTTAAGAAACTGGATATTGAGTCTTGTCAGATGGCAGATTCCCGTAAACTTCCCAACCGGTTTCGCGTCACCTTCGACCGAAAGTTCCCCCGGCTGGAAATCGTACGCCGGCGCGCGCTTCCATTGCGCATTCGATCTTGAGGTCATGCGAAACCTGCTAATCAATTTACGGGAATCTGCAATCTGACAAGGCTCAATATTCATTTTCTTTAGGAGGACGCGTAAGAAACGCGGATATTGAATTTCGCCTTGCCGTAGGTACCTTTAAACCCTCGATTGGAGCCTCGCGATGGCTTACGGAGGGGAGACTTCAATGACCGCGTAGGAAGCTCTCGGCTAGAGCGCAAATTAATTTAAGATATATGACAGTGGAGGTTCACTTTCTTCAGCTGAGAGCAGAAAATGTGAACGCTCGATGTTGGATTTAACATATGTCTAACAGAAAAGCCAAACATTTGGATATACAAGTGTCACGCGTAGGACAGAATTCTCTGAACATCCCGGCAGGTCTCGCGTCAGCTGATTTTAAGGAGATTTCAACGGCCGCACAGGAAGCGTCCTAACTGGGCGTGTATGTTAAACTTTCTACATAACGAAGATTAATATCCACTTTGTCTACAAACAGAAAGTGGATACGCATCGATTGACAAGGCGATTTCAATGACTGCATAGAAAGATCCTGGACCAACTTTATGTTGCATCTTTGATAATGGAAATCCGACGTCCATTTTTTTTCAGTCTGTAAGTCGGTATGGATATGTTACATCGCGAACCTCATGGCTGATCTCGCGTCAGCTGATTTTAAGGAGACATCGATGACCGCACAGGAAGCTCCCAGGAGACGTCGAAGCGATTTCGAGAGACCGGAAGTGGGCATCGCGATTCCAAGGACCCCGCCTCGCCCACGCGTGCAAAGTGCACGCACGTGAACCTTTGCGAGTATATATGCATCGGTCGATGCATCGGGCCTCGGCGGCGCCTCTTGGGACGCCATGAGGCGGCGGCTGGTAACACACATGGATTTCCGATGGTCGTTTACCCTCGGCAGGGCTCGAGTGACGACCCCGCCCGCTCCAAGGACACCCATGGATACCGCAGACCAGAACCAAACCCATCTAGGGAACGGCCGACCGTAAGCCTACGTCAGCCGTCCACGTCCCTGGTCCACATCCAGATTCTGATGACCAAACGCCGATCGGATGCCCATCGGGAAAGCAAAACGACGACCGGCACCAACAACAACCACACGCTTGTGGTGGATCCGACCATTTTGCGAGGCGACGTATGGGACATTGGACGTCGTTGATGGACGTCCCGACCATGGTTGCAGCTTTCCGCAGCAGCATCGGTGCAGCTAGGGCGCGCGGCGATAGAGCAAAGCATTAGCTACTAGTGAGAAAAATTCTGCTCGGGACGGAGGGAACGGAAACGGCGGTGCTCGAAGGCGGTAATTGCATTTACCGCACCGCCCGATTTTTCCCATTCGTCCCGGGGACGTCTCTTAGGCGGTCTTCGGGGACTTCTTTCGCACCTCCGTGCGAGCGTTTGCGCTCGACCGAGCGGGCTGAATGCAACTTTATCTGGCTAATACACCGGGGGAGAATCGGCGGCGTCCTGCGCGGATCGATCGATCGATCGATCGATCGCAGCGAGCGTTAACGAACCGCGAAACGCAATTGCCAGGCGTAATCCGGCGCGTAATCGATAAGTAGATCGACAAACGGATCCGTTCCGGGAGCCGATCGATTCCCGATCGATCCCGCTTCTCGTGTGCAACTACTCCGAGAGTTAACCCGTTACGAGTCGACGCCGGTCGCACGTTCGGTTTCCGGAATTCTATCGGCAGTCCTGATTTGCAAAGGCTCCGTCTCGTTTTCCTGCTCTTCGAGGTTAGGAAAGAAAAATCTTTCTTCCGGTTGGCTTGGCGAGGCAAGGATTCGGAGGATCTCGCGGCCTCTTTCAGGAGTCTGACAAAGGTCCGAGGTACCCGATCCTTTCCGGATTTTTCCCTGAATCACGGATACGGTTTTTGCGGAGGGGCCGCTCACCGATCGGTCGTATCGCCGCTTTGGCTCACTCTCATTGTCGATCGTTTTGCCGCGTCTACTCGGCCGGCTGCAAAAACGCGCCCGGCCGAGGAGAGCCGGAGAGAGACCGACGTATCGGTTAATGCGCGCTCGAGATAAGGACGGAGCGGCAAGAAGGGGAAATAGAACAGCCTCTAGGCCCAAGAGATCCGGGTTTGAGTTATCGCCCGGCAATTTTGACTTCGCAGACGAGAGGTGCAAATCGGTAAATGGGACCATTGTCCGCCGAGGGACGTTGCGAATCGGCCGACTCCGGGGTCGGGGGAAAAAATCCTACCCGGCCTTTCTTCGACGCCATTTTTATTACGTGCGTGAAGCTGGCAGACCCACCTTCATACAGCTTATCATTTTTCTTATCTTAATGCTTCCTGCTCTTCGCGTACCAATTACGCGCTGCGTTCTTCGATATTATTCTAACTCGGATTTTTGGGAAAAAACACATTTTTCCGGCGTTAGACACTTTGGAAGCTCCCTCCACCCTCGTGAATAAAAATCCAACGCCTCAACCAACAATTGTTCACGAACGTATCCGAGTTTATTCGAGTGAAATGATTATTCATTGGGTTAAGAAAATATTTCATTGGTTGAATGAATTTTGAAAAAAAATGTTTTTCCCAGTCAGGTGATCGATCGCGATCGCAGACCTGTCCTGTCCGGACCATCCTTTGAAGGAGCAAGGGGACCCTTTCTCGCGTCCTGGCGATTCGAGCCTGTCGATCGATTCCTCTCTCCCACAGGATCTCTGGGCCGACTGTACTCGGCCGGGCACGGGATAAGTCGCGATTAGTTATGCGGAATCGGGTGGTCGGGGTCTTGTTCGCGCGTAGTTTATAGCCCTCGCTACCTTAGGGCTCGGAGGCCCGGACACGGTGCGAGCCGACTTTTCCGATCGCTATCGGGGTTACTGATTAATTATTTGCATATTAAGCGGGGCGTGGACGCCGCGGTGCCCGGCGGTGCCTCCGAGGCCAGTTTGGGCATGTAGATTGAGTTACGCTCGTACCGATATAGATGTAGATACGCATCTACATCTACCGCGCGATCGCCGAGAAGCTCGCGCTTAAGTGGCGCTTCCTCGATCTTCCTGTCCGCGTCGCGGGTCCGTTCCTTATCGCTTTCCCTGTCAGGACGTACCTCCAAAAAGTCCGCCTACGAGGGAGGGACACCCAGAGACCGGGGGAGAAATTATTCTTTCACTCTTGCGAACAAATTGGCTTCGCGTAGTTTCCGACCTTGTCCAGCCACGCTCGTGCTCTGGGAAAAGCGAAAGGCCTGCGATTAAGCGGATCGATTAATTTGATGTATCGTAAAATCTTGCTCCTCCGAGTACCCCTTCTGGGATATTCCCAGCTCGTCGGTGGCATCACGGAGCCGTTGCTCGAATTTCTACGGGGTGGGGACCTCCATTTTATGGGGGGGACGCGAATGAAAAATTTCGTTCATGGTTTTGTACGGTGAAAAGAAAATTTTTTTTAATAATAATTCGTTAATAGGAGCTTCCATGGAGACATTTATATATTAGCAAACATGTGGGGAAATGTTTCTGGTACGTCTTGGCTCCTGGGGCGGGATCGTAAAGGGTTAGCAGAAGGGTTTCCTCTTTTCCATGGTGTTGCGGACTGCAAAATTACCAGCTGTGGGGGAGAAGAGGAAGGAGGAGGGGATTATTTCGGACGGTGATGGCGACCGGGGGTCCTATTTTGCATGATCGCGCCCAGGAGTGAAATCACCCGGGGGAGGTTCAGGAGGGGAAATCTGCGTCCTGGAGGCCCGGCAAGGGAGCATCCCCGGGACCCCGTAAAGAGGAATAATATCGGGCCGATTATCCCCACGGTGATTCCCCTCACGATCGGCGAAGTGTCGTCCCGGTCGTTAGTCCCTATCTCGTCGAATGAAGTCATCGTTCCTTCGGGAAATAATTAGCCCCCTTCGGCTGATTATCGACGAAATTGCAGACCCCTGGTCGAAGCGACCGTGGAAAGCGAAAACCCAACCAGGGAGTTTTTCCACCGGGAAAGTCAACCCTGGGGCCTGTCATTAGCTCCGTCAGTTCGTCCCTTGTCATTAGCATCCGGCCCGAATGGGACCCGCGGTTTTGCATATCTCCGGATGGATCTCGCGGCGTGCCGCGCAAAATTGCACGCGACGTAAACGCCGACCGCCTCGTGTCGCGAATTACCCTCCATATTAGCGGATACGGATTGCGATGTGTCGTGATAAGAGATAGGGGGGGACGAGCGCGCGCGGTTTCACTCCGCTCGACAGGTGTATGCGTGAATGTCCAAGATGGGGTGGAATTAGGGCCCACGGTTCAAGGATCGCCATCCTTGATATTAATAGAGCCGAAAAGTCTTATTACACTTACACTAATTTCTTCTACGGTGTATACCTTACCTGCAGTGATTACCTGAAAAGTGGCCAACTCGGAGTGGATTTGCGTTTCGCTAATCGACTACGTTGTCTTTTCAGCGAATCGCGAAAGATGCAGCCTGTAGGGGCCTTAAGTCACTCTCAGTGTATGTGGATAGAATTTTGTAGTTTACGTTTATTCCCTCCGTGTCGAGGCTCCTGTTACAGGGGATCATTATCAGGTTATTCAGATGGTGGAGGTGGTGCATGGGGTGATTCCAACGAAAGCGAAAAGAAGGATTCCAATGTAAAGTGGAAAGGAAAAAAGAGAAAAGCGCGCGAGAATCTGTCGAAATAACGTGTTTGTTGAATTTTGGGCCCGGTCTCGACCAAGGCCCCGAGGCCGTTGGTTGGGCCCGGGACCTTCGTCCGCGGATTAGCTCGTCCTAGGGTTTGCTCTCTTTTCGCGAGGATCTCCTTTTCTTCCTCTCTCCTTTTCTTCCATCCCTATCTCTCGGAGGATGCCCTCCTCGCCAGACAGGGCGGACCTTCCGAAGGTCGATCCGGCAGGAATGCCTCGTGTAATTCGAATTTTTGTTCCTCCTGCTCGTCCTTTGGGTCCTTCCCTCTTCCTCCTTGTCCGTTTTATTTCTCCCTGGGCCTTCGTCCGGTCTCGGGTCCCGCCTCGGGGTGTCCTTTATTTTCCCGCCACCGCCTCGGACACCGGGAGATAATCCGGCCTCGCTAAAAATACGCGTAATTGGCCGAACGGGCCCCGAAATAAAACCTCGCCGGGCCCGAGAACGGCACCGGCCGATTCTAACGACCCGTTACGTCCGAACCAGCCGAAAGGTTCCCTTTTTACCGACCCTTTATGCTTTGGCCCGTCAAGGTAAAAAAGCGACAGTCCCACTCGGCGATCTCATCTTCTTCAAGGCCCCGATTTTGGGGACTAGTCGATTCGCTCCTTCTTTCCGCGTCCTAGGCCAATTTCCGAAACCTGGAAGTGGAGTTTCCTCCCCCAGAAAATTCCCAGATAGTCCTCGAGGAGGAGGGAAGACCAAATAGGGCCCATCGCCTACCTTTAATTCCATCACGAGCTTAGACACCACCCACGCCGCGCCTACTCGAGTAATCGGGGCCGTTTCTCATGGTAATAACCATTTCCCACGGGGTGGAGAAAGGAAGGGGTACCCAGAAGTGGACGAGAACGAACGGCCGGAGAGTGAAATTAATTCGGTAAAAAAGGCCGTCCCGGTCGTGGTCCCATCCGGGAGCAATCGGCGGGCCGAATCGCGGGTCGGATGGGTGCGGGATGGAAATCGACCCTCGTGAGTTGGGCCTAACGGGCCCAGCCCACGCATCGGTCGGGTCAGCACCATGATCCGGTGCCGTTATGCGCTAAGGTGCAAACTCGTTAGTCATAGAGTCGTCGGTCGATAGACGGCCACTCGAGAGAGAGAGAGGGAGGGAGCTCGTTTCGCCGGAGTGCGGACCGGACCCAGCAACGGGGCCTTGGAGCCGATCGACGCCGCTAAACGGCGTCGCGATGTCCGGTCGAGCTCGCCGTTATGCCCTAAGGTCCCGGCCAACGAGCGGGCCCGGGGACGTGTCGGTGAAATGGGTATTAGGAAAGCCGGGGCACATGTTGGGCCTTAAGGCCCCCGGAGCGCTTTCAGAGCGAGATGGGCTCAGATTTAAGAAGCCGGCAAAAAGTCGATTGGGAAAGCCGGAATACGGTGGGCCTTAAGGCCCCTGCTGCGCGCCTTAAGGGGCCCTCCTCGGCCGGGACCAAAGCCGAGGGGAGGGAGGTCGAGAGGAGACTTCTCTTTGAGGTACGCCGCGGCTTTATTAAGGCCGCGTAAAGTCGCCTTGAGGCGCGCGATAATGACGTTTTCAGTGTCTATCAAAGTGCCGTAAAGTCCCCCGCCACTCGGCACCGGTCCGGGAGTAACTCGCGCGATCGAGGCGGCCCGAGAAAGGCGCCGGGACGACGGCGATGCTCCTCGTAGAGGTCGGGACCGTATCTTGGGTTAAGGAAGTGCGTCGGGGATTTACTTGGCCGATGGCGCCGTTACGAGCTACCCTTAAGGCGGTGCTCAAGTGACCCCTCGAGCGACGTGACTGGGTCCACTTGCGCGGTCCGAGTCTGGTTCTCGTAGACACCCAGGAAGTTCTCGTTTTCAGACAGATATTCTAGAGAACTTATTTTACGACATGGAGATTCCTCATTCCCTCTTAGATACCTTATTCTTATGCACTAGGTATGAATCGTTTAAGCGTTAAGGGCGTGACGTAATCCTGTGAGCAATATTTTCCCCCCTCGTCCTTAGTCTTCCGGAGGTGTCGCGAGAGGTCGAGTTAATGCATGTTAATCTCGCCATTAACGGAGATGGGCAGTACTCTCGGTTAAACGAGAAAATTAGATGTAAAATGCCTGGTGATAAAAGGGGTCGCCGGTGTGAGGAGGAACGCCGCGAGAGAGGTTTTACTCCATCTGAATAGCGTGGAATAGATATATGACGGCCTGAAATTTGAGGAATCGATATACGTGACGCGATTCGTCGTGAAAAATTAGTCCCACTAATGTGAGGGGATTTTTCACCTGCGCGCAGCAGGTTCGGCGCAGCATCGAGATATCACCGACAGCCTCCGGAGCGAACGCATCGAACGATTCGATTTTTAGAGACGATTAATTTCCACCGAGCTCGATAAATGTAAAAGAGTCAAGTTGGTTCGCGCGTTTTGAGTGATTCCTTATCGTCGACCTGAATTTTCCGAACGTTAGGATAGTTTTTTCGCGATGCTTTCGTTTCGGAGGTCGACGATCGACTGACCGTCGTTCCGACATAGAGGACGCTCTCTGGCGTCGAGCCGAGCCGCGATTGGTCGGCTTTCTCCCCACCCTGCGCGAACCCGCTGCGCGTTGGTGAATTCGAGTAGGCGAATCTTTAGATCCTCCGATCCTTCGGATTTCCTCGACCCTGTACATGTGTACAGGGTCCTCGGCAGTCATTTCTCCCGCGAAGTCCGCCGTTAATAAGGCTCGACTTTACGACCGCGGGTTGAGGAAGGTCGCGCGCACCTTCGGCCGATATTTACGTGGGAAAACACAGGTCTTGAAGCGAGAGAGTTACGCCGGCCGTGCATGCCGCTTCGTAAACTTCCGTTATCACCGTGGTAACACCTCGTATCGCCGCTTCTTCGGAGAAAATTCTAAACACTCCGAGGATTTCCGAACGATGCGATTTTAACATCGGCGATTTCGATGAAGGAAATTTCAAGTTTCGATCCTGTCGGCAGAATCTTATCATTTATCTTGGAACGAAAAAAAAAAAAAACGATAACTTTCACTCGCTTACGTTCGAGTGCTGAATTAGTACCTCCATCCGCACCTAAAAAATAACTTAATTCCACGTAAAAAAATGAAGGAAAAAGAAAACGGAAGTTTCTGCACACTTTTTATGACAAAGAGAAACTGATCGATTCTCTGAGATTAGACATTTTTAGATGCACGTTCATAGAGATTTCTTCTCAATGCTACGTACAGCGGTATTGACACACTTTACCAATTGGGAGGGAAAAATGAAAGGGAAACGCACCGCAACGCGCCTTGTGACGTGCTGCACTTCACAGTACCAGCTGCACTTAACCAATGCACCGCGCTGCATCGCGTCAAGCCGTAACGCACTGCATTCGCTGCGTCGCGTCAGATCGTCGAACCATGTGCTGCAGCGCTGCACTGCGCTGCACTCGGTCGCGAATATAAAAGTGTACTCTAGCAATGCACCGCGCTGCACTCGCCAGCGAATATAAAGATGTACTCTAGCAATGCACCGCGCTGCATCGCGTCAAGCCGTAACGCACTGCATTCGCTGCGTTGCGTCGCATCGTCGAACCACGCGCTGCAGCGCTGCACCGCGCTGCACTCGGCTGCGAATATAAAGGCGCGGAAGCGCGGAGGATAGCGTCGTCGTGGGATACCGCGCGGCTAGAGCCGGTTCCCCGTGATAACCGCGGCCGGTTATTGGGAATCCTTACGATATTTCCGGGGTACGATAACGGCCGTTAATGCGCGGCTTTAAATCAGGGCCCCGGTGATCAAGGGGGTTTTATTGCGCCGCGACGGCGAGCGCCGCGGCGCCGCGCCTAAAGGATCGCGCCCGTCGTCCGCGTCCCCTCTCCCGTTTATCGCCTCATATTCGTATATCCACCCGTGTTCTCCTCGCTTCTCCTTTTCCGCATATATCCTCCCGGCGGAGCGATCGCCTCGAAAGTGCCGATCGCTTGATAGACGCAGAGTGCATCCGACGAGATGCATTTCGAGGGAGAGATGGAATCGGGGCTTTTCAATGGCGAGCCGCGGTCTTCTCTTCGCGTCGTTTGGTCTATTTCGACCATCTCGTTTCGTCAAGGAGAAGGGGTCTCCGGTAGGTGCTCGCTGAGAAACTCCATAGAGTTTCGCGCCAGATATATAATGGCCTCGGAACGCCGATCTAGTCGTTATCTGCGTTTAGCCTGGCGCCTCGGATTAGACGGAAAATGTCGTTTCCTGGACCTCTCGAAGGAGTGACGTCGACTTTAACCAGGGCATCGAGGTGGATCAATTTCTCGATAGGTCTCGGATAAGCGATTCGACGCTTTCGCGGCATGGGCGAGGGTTAATTCGTATTCACTCCGGAAATCATGGATTTCAACGATTGAAATCCTGGGAAAATCAGCTAATAATCCCAAGCAATCGGTGGAAGTCGTTGGAAATGACCGATTGATTTTACAATTTTAAGGCCGAACGTCGATTATCGACCTAATCGCGTTCTTTATCATTTGATATGAAAGTCTACAGGCTCTAAACCCTTTCGGTACGAGCGCCGGATATATCCGGCATCCACGTGATGACCTGTGTGTACGAGCGCCGGATATATCCGGCATCCACGTGACAGCCTGTATGCATGCGCTATGTGTACATTTTGTGTCTCGGCGGACAGAGCGCTCGTGCCGAAAGGGTTAAAAAAGGAAGTCGTTTTCTCTGATCTCCGAGTGAATGGCTCCGAGGGGTTAACCCTTTTCGATCGGTCTTCCCGGGGACGATTCGAGCGGGTGGAAAGTCGCGAGCCGTCGAGAGGATCGGACCCGATCCTCCTCGCTCGTTCCTCCCCTAGGGTGGACCCGAGGCTACTTCGGGTTTATCTCGATCCCGGTCGGGTGGACTCGATCCGTCGATCCTTCCCCGGGGGGAAGGCTAACGGCGTAAGTAGCCGTGTAACTCCGTCCGCGAGCCGGAGGCCGCCGCCCGACAGACACCGTAATTCCCGGGAGAGCCGAGCCACCTTGTAGGCCTGGCGGAGGTTAATATACCGTAGCGGTGGTTTCTCTCCCGGGGTGGAGCGGGCTCCCGGTTCGTTTAGCCCGTCCTGGAAGCCACGGCTATCTCTCGTCGCACACCCACCTCCTCCTCCGGGACTCCTCTTGCTAATCACTGCCCACGTCGAGCACGATTAGTCGCGCCTTTAAATAGCGCCCGAGTACCCTGCATAATACATCAACCGAGTCGGACGCCTGGACGCCTTTCCGACTTTTCGATTTTCCGATTTTCCGGTTTTGCCGACCTCTTGATGGCTCCCCAGGATGCACCGGACCAGGAACCTCGTTTCCTTGTTTACGTGGTCGCTCGTGGGTTGTTTTAATCAGTCGCGGAAGTCGTTGCTAAGTCTCTTCAGGGTTCCTCTTCATATCGAACGCGTCGTGATGCCTTTAGGGCGGTCGTACCGCGTATCGGGTCGAAAAAATTCAAAGATATTTTATTTTATATATTCTTTCTACAATATGTCTAGAATACGAACCACGAAAATACCCCGTATTTTCATGGGTCGTTAGAAAAAATTCGCAAAAAAAAAGAAAGCGAAAATATACTGCCGTCACCCGATACGGAGTGCCTTGAGTAGCGTCCGAATATTCTACGTACTGCGTTTACTCGGTTCAACTTGGACCCTACCCGAATTTTAACGATTATTGGAGGTTTCGAGTTTTGCCGAGGTTGACCTAGGCACGCAATCTCGTTCCCCTGTTTTCATAAACCTAGGTGATTCGCGTAGCTTGATCGGAAAGTCATGGCTGTCCTTTGTTGCACGGCCATCTTCTTCGGGCTAATTTCGCTAATCGCTGCTCTCATTTCTCAGTTTTGACAATCTCACTTGGCTCGCTTAGCCTGTCTTGGAAGTCGTAGCCATCTCTCGTCGCACCCACCTTCTCCTTCGGGGCTTCTCTTGCTAATCACTGCCCACGTCGAGCACGCCTAAGCGCCTTTAAATAGCGCCCGAGTACCCTGCATAATACATCAATCGAGTTCAGCCCGGATGCCTTTCCAACCTTTCCAACCTTCCGGAAACCCGGAATCTTCCCGACCTCGCTTAGGCTACTCGTGACGAGCCGTAAGCCTTATCAATTTCTCCAACCGGCGATAATTTCCTCGTAGGTCGAAATTTTCTCGGGATTTCAATTACGTATTTCGCCGCCATCTTTGATTCTCGATTCAAGATCCTTGATATTCCCTCGATGCAAACCCGAAGAATTCATTTTCTCTCACGTGGGACGTACGAGCCCACTTTAGCCAGGAAGCGACATGTCCTTTTTAAGATTTTAGAGGGCCCTATTTTTGGAGATATCCAGGGAAATCGGAAATGCACTTTTCTGGGGACTTGGAAAAATTCAATTGAAATTGGGCCCGGTTTTTCGAGGGAGAGAAAGAATTTTCTGTGGCCGATAAAAAAGGGTCAGTAAACGGCATGGCCATTTTAAGATTTTAGAGGGCCCCATTTTTGGAGATATCCAGGGAAATCGGAAATGCACTTTTCTGGGGACTTGGAAAAATTCAATTGAAATTGGGCCCGGTTTTTCGAGGGAGAGAAATAATTTTCTGCGGCCGATGAAAAAGGGCCAGTAAACGGCATGGCCATTTTAAGATTTTAGAGGGCCCTATTTTTGGAGATATCCAGGGAAATCGGAAATGCACTTTTCTGGGGACTTGGAAAAATTCAATTGAAATTGGGCCCGGTTTCTCGAGAGAGAGAAATAATTTTCTCCGGCCGATAAAAAAGGACCTCGATTGATGGAACGGTACTCCATCGGTCCTCGGAGAAAGAACGGGCCCCGCGTTTCCCGAGTGTTCTCGGGGCCTTGTCGGGGCCTTGCGTGTGTCGGGCCCAGCCATGAGAGCTCGCGAGATCGGCCTCATTAATAAGAGCCCACACTCTGCATACTCGTACTGTAATGTATTCGCCGATATTAGCCGCGGCGCTCCGTTATCCTAATTACACTCAGCCTTGGGAGTTATCGGCCGATGTCATAAGACTCTGGCCCCGGGAACGGGCCCAGAAATTGGCTGAGAAATTCCCCGGGAAATTGACAGTAATCGGCTAATCATCCGCGTAGACGGAGGTGATCGCTCACTCTGCTTAAAATTACTTCATACATAATTAATAATATCCATACATTAAAGTTACTTTATGAGGTATACGGTGGACTTGGGATTTCTGCATCCGAATTCTCTACTCTACTGGCTGGTCGGAAAAGTCCTGACGCATCTTCCTAACGGATGACATAGGAAAATGCGTCATTACTTTTCCGACCACCCAATTGTGTATTTCTGACACGACGGTACTGTTTCGTATCGACTTGTCGATTTGAAGTCCCACTTGCCGGGTCTTTATCGATTGTGTGGAGGGTAGGTCCTGGTGTTCCGTCACGGAATCCCGAATCACGGACTCCTTCACATGACCTGTCAATTAAATTGGGATTTTCTCGGCGATCACTTGACAGGTCGTCGTCCCGTGTCTCTTTAATCGTCGTACAAGGTAATAGACCAGGCTAATCTACCTCCACCAGGAATTTAGGATTAATCGATAAATCAAATAAAGTTGGTGGGACGGTCTTATCACTTGTTCTTATCCCTCTGGAATTGCCAAAGTGAATAGCGTACCTTGGGCTGCCCTGCGATATATGTGGGGACGGTACACGTGGCTTAGTGGGTAGGTTTCTCGCGTCGATCAATCAGTAGGACTGAATTAATTCGGCGGTATCAATCGAGCTTCGGAAGAAACGTCCGTTTCGAGGCTCGCTCGAAATTCGATCCTGCCAATCCGGAATGGCTCCAGTTTGCACGCGACGTCCTTGCGCGGGATCGGGTTGAATAATTCAACTCCTGTCGGTATATAATGGTACAGACAGCTCGGGGGCTGACTTATTTAGTCCGTCTCCGCTGGATCCCGTCGTCTGGGCGCCCGATATTCCCTGATTTATTCGGATCGAAGGAGGCCCATCCTCCGGGGATCGTGAATTCTTGCGACCACCGGTGATAAGTCTCGGGCGATCGATGAGACGGACGTTCATCCGTGTCTACATTCAACACTGACATACCATTCACTGCCTTATCATATTAAGCTCTCACCCTTTTCCAACTCGATCCAAAAATTTCCTGAAAATAGACCAAACGTTTAAATTCTCGCGACGACCACTGATAAGTCTCGGGCATGACTCTACGATTGCAATAATAAATAAATAAATAAATATGTATTTTTTACTAAGGCGAAAAATTTTCCTATGTTCTCCTACGTTAGATCTTACCAGGAAAAAAATGTTTGCGCCATTATATGCAGTAGTTTTTCAGAAAAAAAATTGTCAAGTGTGTAATTCTTTTTTCGACGTTCACAGTGATAAAGTTGGCGAAAGGTCGCGATAATAATTCATCTAAGAATACGAACTCAGTTGCGATTCTTTTCCGTATTTCAGGATGGAGACGTTCCAGGAGGCGAGCATTCAGATGTTGAGGGAGTTCCGGGCATTGTTGCAGCACTCTCCGCTTCCTCTTCCTGGCATGCGACTTCTTCAGCTCCTCGCGCTGAACATGTTCGCGATCGAGTCGACCCAGCTGAAGGGTGAGTCCATGAATATCGTATTATCGATCCATTCGATCGATGGAACCGTGATCGTCGCCGGTACCAGGACTGGTCTACCCGAAAAAAATTCATTTGGTCCCAAATCGAGGCGGTCCCACCTGGTCCGATCGATCGGGTCCAGGTTTTCCATCTATCGCGGTAGATCGACGGATCGATCTCCCGAGGATCGATCGGCGAGCTGCCGATAAAGTAGGTGCCGAAGGAAGTTGTTACCTCGGCATCGCAACCGGCAGTTTAGATCGGAGATCCTGCCTCGGCTCGCCTCGTTATTCAACGTTATTATTGCGGGCCCCCTCGAGGACCTGGGGCTCTTGCTCGGCTTTATATTGTTTTACGTTCTGCCGACCTAACGGCGCCCGTAAATCAACGTAACGACTCTGGGGCCGCTGCCGAAAAAGGCCTTGGAATTGAATACAGAGTCTTATCCCGTGGTATTATCCCGCGGTTAGCGTGCAAAACGGAGCACGAGGCTGACGGGTCCCCCGAGAGCTTTTAAGGGCCCTCTTCAGGGTCCTCTTCGGCCTCCCGAGCTCGGATCTTAATCTTCCCTGGCCTCGGGACAGGAGCCAAACTATTATATCATCGATTTAAACGCGAATTAAATCATGCGATTTCCTTTTTTTACCCTCGTTTCACCCGGGAACCGCGTCTTTCGAAGGCGATGGTGCAGGGCGAGCTTGAAATCGGTTTCATAGGTGGTCGCGGGTTCTGGGCGAGAATCGAGGTGCACCTGTCTCGGCACCCAAGTTCACCTTAATTTCTGCAGAAGTGGGGATTATTTACAATTGGCTTAAGACAATGCGAGGTGCTCAGCCGAGAAGAGTCATGTTTTACCTGCGGAAGGTTTCGCTTCATTGTTTTACCTCGATGCTCGAATCCCTGTCGAGTTTACGGCGCTCGTAAATCATCGTAACGACCGGAGGGTGCTGCCAAAAGGCCTTGGAATTGAATGCAGGATCTCGTCCCGGATAGCGTTCACGGGGAACGCGCCGAAGCTATTGGCTTCCACCGAGATGGGCTCTGCTTCGAAACTATTGGCCGGAGTCGAAGCCAGGATTTCCCGATCGCGACGAGGACGATTCTGGAATTTTTTTTATATTTTTTTCACAGGGGAGAAGTGTAACCCAAGACGTGAGAGATTAATTCGGAATTTTTTGAAGCTCTTCAGAGTTCGATCGGCTCGGTGCTCGATGAGCTCTGCTTGGAAATCTTTGGCTAGAGCCGATCGATTCCTCGATCCATCCGAAAATTATCCTCGCTTCCTACATCTTTCTTTTTTGCGAGGTAAAAGTGCCACTCGAGGCTTAAGAAACGGATTTTGAATTTTTTTTTTTTAAGCTCAGTCGGCTCGGGGCAGGGAGTCGGTTTTCTTCGAAGGCTTCGAAGCGTTCCTCGCCTTTGGCAAGGGACATCCTCGAGGTCCCGTAGGCGGCGTCGGCGTGTCCTTAAGGGGCCCTTTTCTCGCGAACGTCGAAAACGCGCCGCCCGTAAATTTCGAGACGATGTTTGCCTTTACGAGGCGATTCGCCGAAGCGCAAATCCCGGGACCTAAGCCAAGCCGGGGTCCCGAGGGAGGAGTCGCGAAATGGTGGCGGCCGGAATTATTCGAACGATTTTTCTTGCCACTCGCACCTATATATCGATATTTTTCAATCGCGATTTTTCAATTTGCCGCGTATTGAAATACACATTTGAGATTAGAAAATGCAGGCTCGCGGTTATAAAAATAATATCTGAAAAATGTCCGACGCAAGGACCAGGTGATCAGGATTCGGCCGAGGTCACTTTTAATCACGCTCCTTGCGGTGAAATCCTTGCGGCTGGATATACACCCGTGCACGAGGCACGGCATTCCTGGGGAAAAATATCGACGCGTTTACCATAATAATGCGGATTGCAAAATTGCCCGGCAACGGGAAACGGTATAGCGGGAAATGATGCGGTCGATAGAAACGGAGCCGTTTCTCGTGCGGGATCCTTGACTCGGGCCGTGCTCCCCGTTCCTCGTGGCCGTCACGCCTCTTCGGGGTAGGCCGCCTCCAAGAGGAGGCCGAGAAGGGACGACCTTGAACCTGGAAGAGCCACGAGGTGGACCTTGAGCAGGTGCAGCTGCTCCCGCTCTTCATGGCGCACCTTGCAGCTCCTCGCCTCGGCCTTGAAGAGAGCCGATCAAGGCCGAGGGTAGGTCAGGGTCGGTGTTCCCGACTTCCCTCGAAATGGCCTAATCAATATTGGCCGTTACTTCCCTAATTAATCCCGATTTCGGTGAGACCAGCTTTGGTGGAAATCATTTAATCGTTCATTCGAGTCTTCCTTGAAACGGAGGAGCAGAGTCGAAGAGGGTCGGTCCTGATATCGTGGATTTAATCGTTATCACGCATCGGCGACGGGTACTTTTCGATCCTTCTTGGCGATATCTCTTCCTTTTGTCGCTCCGAAATGGCATCGGCTGCTCCTCGGGATAAAGTAATGGGGAGTTTAGCCACCGTTTGCGCACGACACGCCACGTGGGCCGCGAGTACCTTGGTACCCTGATCACCAGGATCAGGCTCCTCTCCCACTCTCACTAACGAACCGGTCCGTGCATCGGCGGACATTACTGTTGCCCCGGACGTTTCCATGGGATTTTTCGCCTCCGATTATCACATCCGGCAATCGAGGCGTCGCCCATCGACCTCTCGGAGAGCCTTCCGCCGTTCGTCCGCGTCGCGGCCCGCTAATTGGCCCTCGTTACCCCAATTATTCCCTCCAAGGGAGTCGGAATTTTCCCGGGTGTACCGGCCCCCTGGAAGGTCCCAAACTCTTCGAGGGCGCCTCCGATCGGATCTCTCGTTTAGCTCCGAATCTTTTGGGAATGCCTTCCTCCCTTCGTCCTCGCAGAATTCCAGGGAGAGGAGTCGGCGCGGCTCCTTCGGTTTCCTTAATTTCTTTTAGTCCTTTCAACTGGACCGTCCGTGGCATTCCTGCGATTGCGCGGCCTCCGAGGTCGGGGAAGGTGTCCGTAGCCAAGGTCAGGCCGCGGAAGGTGCAGCCTTGCGCTGTTGGGGCCGCCATTACGACGGGGAATCCGGCTGCGACGGTCATTGGAATCGTAAAGGTCCCGGGATTTATGCACGCACCCGTGGCGACATCGCGTCTGCGGTTTTCGGGGAACGACGTCGGTCCCCGCTTCCATTACGCCTTCGGACGGGGTCGATGGGTATCTGCGGTTTTGCTCTTCAGCAATTATGCGGGACACTTTCTTCCTCGGTGTGCCGGCCGTCGACACTCGAGCCTCCCTACGGTAACTCCGAGTGCGGGTCGACCTGACACTTACATCCCGCGTTGCATGACCGCTTAAATGATCGTCGTTTACCCGGGTGTCGCATCTCTCGAGCCCGTCGACGAGGTCGGCGACGCGACCAGTCGGGTGTCTTGGCGAACTCCAGTTAAACGAATTCGAAAATCCCGAATAGAGTTTGGACTTTTACGAACTTCCGTTTTTGGTGCGACCTACCACTCTTGACACCTCACCTGACCTATTAGCGGTTGTCGTTCCCTAGGGATCACCTGGTGGTCAACGTGTTAATACATTTTTACTCTATTATATCGGGAGTAGTCGGTGTCGCATCCTCGAAACCTGTAATCTACCCTGAAAGGGACAATTTCATCGAACCGAAGAAATATTCCTTTGAATAGTGCACTGGGAGACATCAATGCCTTCCCGTCCTGCACAGGCGATGTCGTATCTACAGGGGAGGCATTCGTGTCCCCCATTCTACCTAAGTAACTCTTCCTCTCCGAGTTTATTGGTGGCAAATAATTATTCTTCGAATTATGAAAATATTTCTTTGGTACTAGTTCGGTTCAATGAATTTTCTTTTTTTTTTTTTTCGCAATGGTGAAGACGCGGCCACGAGGAAATCGATGATCTCGAGTCATAGACGCCGTTGAAGGGTGTCCGGGTGCCTCGAGGAGACGCTCCTTTAATTGTAAGAGAGTCGATTGACATTCGCCACGAATCGCTGGACACGCTTAATTTGTGCGAGGCACTCTTGGCAGAGTTGGCACGGCGGTGCTCGGTTGCGGTGCGGAATGCCGTGGTATCGCAGTCCGGCGCCGCATGCGAGGAGCAAGGACGAGGAGCGCAGTCAGGATGCTGATGAATTCGAATTACAGGCATTAAGCGTCAGATGGTACATCCGAAGCGGTCGGGCGCAATGCCGTGTACGGGTCTTAAGTGTCGATCGACGTGTTCAACGCGGAGGAGAATGACTGGATGCGCTTAATTCGTCCGCGGTGCGTTTTGCACGCGGCGACACGTGGAGAGATCCTCGGATCACGTATAGGCAGGTTGATTGCGAGACTAGATCCTTCCTAGATCTTCAAGGTTGACGCGATGTCGAAGAATTGTCGTGGCGATCTGGATCGATCAAGGTGGCTAGCAAGGAGCAAGGTCTAACGATAGATCTGTGCAAATTACTCCGAAAAAAAAAAAAAAAAAGAAAAAGAAAAACTGCGGCAAGAAACTTTATAAGTGGGAATCTTTTACCATGTGGCAGTGGGTAACACTCAACTAACGTCTTGGAATTGCGAGCCATAAGGATTATATTTCATGTGTAAGGGAATGCGAAAGTGGCATCTGAGTGGTCAATCGTTCGTGAAGCTTTTCTCCGAGCTGGGTGTACCGAATCGTTTCAGATTTTACAACGTGAATACGGAGGCTATAAAAAAGGTCTCGACCCTCGTGAAATTTCATCTCTTTTTTTCCCTACAAAGTATTAAAAATGTAAACAAATTTTTATAAAAAGGGCATTTTATGGGCGGCGTTCAGTTCGGAGAGAAGATTCATGAACGCTACGCCACTTTCGTGTCACCTTAAGGGTTAATCCTCCTTTTTTTTTCTTCTTCAGGGTAAGCATTCCGAGTCTCTTGCTCGCGGAGCATCGCTTCTTTGTACGCTGGATTTTTTTTTCCTAGGGACCAAAGGTGTTCCAATCGGCCTATGTTATGTTCACTTTTAGCGGAAATTTCTTCGAGTGGACGGCCGATAGAGGTGCGCGATCTCTCGCTGTAAATTTGGCCGCGCGAATCTCGGGGAAGGATCGGCCTGCCTCTTCAACGGGCCTCTTCGTGGGACGGCGTAAGTTATTCCTCCCAGGCCCTCCTGGGATGTGCCTCTTCCCGGGATCGAGGGGCGCGGGACCTCGTATAAATTATCGAAAGTACAGCCCTCGAAAATTCGCGGCGAAATTGGCCCCCTCCCCCGCCCTAAAGTATGGGAATCATTGCCGGGCCCGCCTTGCGACGTCCTCGACGAGTCTTGCCTTTTTCTTCCTTCCGTTTCTTCCTTTTCTTTTCCCCTTTTTCTGGCTGGACCCGTCGCTTTCCCCTGGGTGCGGTTTTCCTCTGGCGTCATCCCCCGAGATATCCAGGGTCCGAGTTCGGCGATCCGCCACCCTCGAAGTCGCGGAGGCGCGAGTCTTGGAACCCAATTCTTGGATTTTTCGGGGTCTATCTTTTAGGACGTCCTGAAAAAGGCGGTTCTGATTACTTTCTGGCCCTCCACCTGGGGATTGGCGTTTCTTAGGTAGGCGCAGTAGTCTCTAGGAACGATCTGCTAAATGCAAGGAAAAGGTCCTCCGCCGCGACTTCCGGTCTAATTAGCGTGGGGCACCGTTACGCGAATCGAACCCGAAGATGCCCTTGCGCGATTAAGCCTTTGGATACTCGTCCTTTCAGGTATCTGAATTAAATCTCGAGACTCTCTCGAATCGTTCCAATCCTACCGTTCGACGTTTCTACGTTGTCGCGCCCACTTCCGGTTAAGGCCCTCGCCGAAACGAAAGGGAAGGAACTCCTCGACGCGCTCCGTTTGTTCCGGCGAGTGGTTCCCCAATTTTCAAATCTTCCACAAACATCCTGGGTTCGGCCAGTTCGTACCTCCACCTCCTGAATCAACGAGAACCTTCTCGTCCCCTTTTTCTTTTTCTCCCGACCATTATACCTTAAGGAGTGACTCATCGGAGAAGTCCTTCCTTTCCTCAGCCCCATGACCTCACCGTTCTGAAGAACCCAAACTTAGGCGTTAGAGCATGAACGAGACATTTCAGAATATCCTGAGATAAAAAAAAATGTCTTCCCTTCGGTTTTATCAAATCATGAAAATCCTCAGTACATACAGCTCTCACTTCACGAACTCTCATATTATATACGCTGCTTATTAACGTAACTCCCGCTTTGCCAATTTTCAATTTACGAACGGCCAGGAACCAATTCATTCGTTTAGACGGTACTTGCAGTACTAACCTAACCTAACCTAACTTATCCGTCAAAGGACCTTGTCGCCGAATGGAAGAGACCTCCCCTCGTTTTTTACGTTTCGTTTCTTTATGGGGTCTCCGTTTCCCGAGGGGGACAGGGGGGCCGTGGGTGTCGACTCGGCTCGCGGATCCGGTGGGAAGATCTTCAATTCCCGAAGGTGCCCCATGCTTTCCCATGTAGTCCATTCTTTCCTGAGGGTACCGTAAGCCTGTACCCGAGGCACGGTCCGCCCGAAGAAGGCGAACACCGGGGCCCTCTTCCTTTTGCGTCACCCGTTACACGGCCGCTACTTCCGTGGTGCATCGCGTATGTACCTATATATACAATGGCGGACATGAATGCCTCCCCTGCAGATACGGCATCCCCTGTGTAGGATGGGAGGGCATTGATGTTTCCCAGTGTACAATGGCGGACATGAATGCCTCCCCTGCAGATACGGCATCGCCTGTGCAGGACGGGAGGGCATTGATGTCTCCCAGTGTACGTATATCGACTCCAGGCTCGGGCGCGTATTCCTCCGCCTTGGCGGCCCGGGGGGAAAAAACTCCAGATGAAGAAGTGCACGGGGAAAAAGGCCTCGGCAACGAGCAAAGGACCATCTCGTGAGAAAATCCCCGTCGCGCGTCCTAGACGGTGACATAACCTCTCGGGGACCGCCGGACGGCTGACCAGTCGCCGGCTGGTACCACTGAGCGGCGGGCCACTAGCGCGTCGTTTCTACTTGCCGGCGCCACTTGACGGTTCCCATTTGCCGTTTCTACTTGACGTTTCTATCTGTCCTCCCGACATGCGATTTCCGTTCGCTCGATGCCGGCAGTCTTGATCATTGTTTTTTTTTCCGGCAAGAAAGGAATTAAACGAGCGAAGTACTCTCACCTGCGGTATATTTCCTGCTAGAATGATTCTTAAGGTGACATGAAACTGGTGTCAGAGGTCGTTTGGAACTTTTGTCCGAACTGGAGGTGCCGAATCGCTTCAAACGTTACATTGTGAATTCGGAGGCTATGAGGAAGGCCCTGACTCCCATGAAATTTCATTTTTCTTTTTAAATTCGTATCTAAAAAAAAAATGAAATTTCATGGGGGTCAGGAACTTCTTTATTGCCTCCGTATTCACATTGTAACGGTTGAAACGATTCGGTACACCCTGTTCGGAGGAGGTTCATAAACGAGACCTCTTTGACGTTATCTCAAGAAAACGGAAATTCACGGCAGTCACATCGTGCGCATATTTAGTGGTGTACGTGATTACGAGTAAACTCGAAAATGTATGAATATGGTCAAATACCGTTTTGACACGTTCAAAAGGCTCTGTTAGGGATCGGTAGGAGGTCGAAATTTAAGATTCGAGTCTCGAACGAGTAGATAACGTTTATTCCACCCGGGAGGATGCAATTGGTCGGGTTTTGTCCAGGTTTTGCGACGTAACGGGCGGGAATTCGGGCGGGCCCGATCCGGGGCCTGATGTGGAGGTCGACGACCGGTGGGTCCGCGAAGCCGACCGGCCGGTTTCTCCGGCTCCGGGGGAAATACGGCCTAGCGGAAACCCGAAGCGGACGCGTCGTGACGGGGCCTGACCGGGGCCCCGCTTGCGATTTTTTATCGGCCCCGTCTTGCTTCCGAGGAGATTCCAACCTTGGCAAGGCCACTTGACAAAAAGGCCGCCCGTTTCTTCGGCGAATTCTCGACTCGCGCGACGTCTCGAGCGAACCCGGGAACGGGCCCCGAAGGAGCGAGAGGGAAAGGGGCCTTACACAGACGCGTCCTGGCGGTCCCAAAGCAGATATTTCAACGATCTTATTATATACGATGTAACTCATCGAAAAGAAAAAAATATGGCTGCGGTCTCGCCGAACATCACCGTAATTATTTCCGAAGTCCCAAAATACCAAATTCGGCACCGGTGCTTAACTCATTTTATCTCTGATTTGCGTTTCATGAAGACGCTCCAGATAGTGGTAGTCGTGACGAACAATTCTTGAAATTACAATTTGCTATTGATATAACCTACCTGATAGGTGGACCGGATACGTCAGTCTATTTTGCGGCGTATCGGTCGCGGGGTAATTAATTCATGCGCTAGGCGAAACCTTCACCGCGCTGCGATATTTAATAATTAATTAACAGTACACTGGATTTATATCCGTATCCCGTGATAAATGAAAGATCGACTCGTCCTGAATACGTTCTAATCCACGGCAAGCGTCTGAAAGCAATAATTCCGAAACTCTTTCATAACTGATATTGTTACTTATGCACGATATCTTAATATTCGATGTTAAGAATCGCGTGTACAAGTGGAGTTAGCGGGTAATTTATTAAATAGAAACGGAATGTTGGTATCTACTTTGTGGAAAAAATTCATGTCTAGCGGCGATTCAATTCGCGTCCCCGCACCTATCGAAACGTATGGGAGCGATTCCGCATTTCAAGGTGTGGATTGTACATTCGAGGCACGTGATGGACAGGGAGTTATCTTTAACTTACGAAGCCGGTTACGGGAACGATGAGCTATGCATTTCGCGTAATGCCTGCGATCTTATCGGCGCGGTTTGCGCGATAAGGCGCGAACGCTCTCGCTTTGGATGGCGAGCGAGGACCTCCGGGAGGAAAAATCCTTCCCTGGGCATTCCTTGAGTTTCCCGGACGGCCCTCCGGCGATTTCCCTCCTCACTTGGGCGCGATCGGATTTAATTAGAAATTATCCGATCGCGATCTATCCTGCCGATCGTTCGCAATTATTAGCCGGGCGTGCAATCTGCGCGTCTCGATCTTCGGCCGAGCCGTTAATCATACCTTCAACACCATTCCGATAATACCGCCATCTATCACCGTATATTAATTCGTAACAACGTAATTGCATTCCCTAACCCGTTGGATAAATATCATTTATAACCCATCACGGTCGCGGAGGATCCCGGTGTCCCCTCTACGGTGGATCTTTATCACGGGATTTTCTCCCTCGTAGATCTCCCGGAGATCCCTGACAGGCAGAGGCGGAACTTGAATTCGGATTAATATTTTTTCCACCCATTCGCGGGTTATTTATCTTCCTCTCGATTTCATCCGTCGAGAGTTTCGAGGTTAGGTACGCAGCGTTACGAGTACCTCGCGAACGCGTTTACCGCGATTCGAGGCTGGCCGGTAATTCCGTTGAAACTTTTTTCCTTTTTTCTGTTTTTTTTTCTGTCCCAGGAAATTGTCCAATTTTCTGCACTTGTTTGCGCACCCGAGGGTGCTCCTCCCAGAAGTCCAATAAATAGTTCCCTCTCTCTTTCTCTCTTTCTGTTTCCCATCTCTACGTCCCTTTCCCCCTCGCAGGTCCTGCCGCATATCCCGCTCTTTTTTCCCCTGGAACTCGCGCTTCCCCCTGCTCTTTCCCTCTTCTCTCTCTCCCTTCTCTCTTCTGTCCCCTTCTCTCTCCCCTGGAACTCGCTCTGTCCACCTTCCTCGCACTCCCGTCTCTCCCGGTCGCCTCGCGCTAATTATCGCCAGGAGTGTCGGCCCTTGGGTGATAATTCTCACCGGGGTATCCCGACTGCGGATCGTTTCGCACGCACTTCCTGCCCGCACTTAACCGGCCTTCCCGTTTCTCCGTTTTTCCGCTTTAAAAAGACCGAGAACCTCGATCTACAACCCACTGCCTCGCTTTCATGCTTAAAGCTAAAAGACCAAAGAGAGTGACACATGAAATTCCCTTTAATTCTCTGTAACTCAATTTCTTTCTTTCTCTTATTTTTTTTTTTTTTCTCAAGCGAAGAACAACTGATATAACGTAATTTTTAAATATTAATCCCCCACTTGCTTGTAAATGGGTAGCCGAAGTGTTACACTAAGACGCAAAGGGCTAATCGACGAAGGGGCGGGGGGGGCTCGAAGAAATTCTTCCTCGCGGAATAATTCGGAATAATTCGGAGTAATTCGCGTATCCGAAGGCGAAGAGGAAATTCTGGGGGACTCGATGGCCTCCGTAACCCCGGGCCTCTGGTGGATGCGTAAACCGCGGCGGCTTTAATCTCGGCCCTCGATCGAGAGCTCATCTACTCGCGAGTCGAGGGCGGCCAGGACGGCTCGAGTTCCCCTAACGATAGGTTCGGCCCAGGCTCGTTTCGCCGATCCTCTCGACTTTGCATCGTTCCATGGTAATCGCGCGAGAAAGCGCGATCCGGATTGTCCATGGGCCATTTCCGCGGCTCCGTCAATCTCTTCGGTTCGCCTCGACGCTTCAGAAATGCAGGCCGGAGTCCGCCATCTTGGATTAAAGAAATCCTAGTCCCTTCAGTATGAAGATCCTCGGATAATTTTTTATTCATAACTAAAGGACCCTATCCCATGCTCGCTCTTCAAAACATCCGTTCGGAATATAATTCAAATTTCACGAGACACGCATAATGAATTTCGCGCATATTTTCGTCGCATTGTAGAGTATATACGAATCGGTGCACGGCGTGGACGATAAGCCATGCATCGCCTAAGAGTGCTCTTTATTCTTGATAATTTAATTCTGATCCGACGAACGGGGTTAAGGGTAGCGGAAAAGGGGTGTTTTCTTTCACTGATAATAATGCTCTTTAATTGTATTTATATTTTATTGGAAATAATGCCTTGGAGGATCCGAAGCCCTCGGGTCGAGTTTCACCCGGGGGTTGGTCCTCTGGCGATGGAATTCCCGCCGGGTTACGAGAGAGCAGCCCTTCGGTTACTCGATCCATCCCCTTGGGAGGATGCTCGAAGCCCTGTCCTCCAATCTCGGAGAACATTCAACGATCTCGTTGTTCCGGCTCGTAAAGCCTCGGGTTACTATCCGAAGGGGCGGCCGACGACGCCGCTGGCGACGACATCCGTAACGAGCCCTTTCTCACCCCTTCCGCGTTTCTTTCTTTCGCGCCCGGTCGACTGTCGTCACTTTGAGGGTGGATCGGCCCTCCCCCTTGGGACCCGGGAAATATCCCGAACCGGAGCGTGCATCCCATCGAGAACCACGAGATCGGGTCTTCATCGTCGAATTTTCATGATATCTCCCCCCTTGATATCGAGACGCGTGGATGTTAACGTTTCCTTTAATGCCCATAATTAAGTCGAGTAAAATGAATTAGCATAATCGTCGTAATAAAATGACGCCGCGGACAAGGCCGCTCGCGCGTCCCTGCCCCCCTCGTCCGCGCGGTAAGAAAGACGTTAAGGGAATTAGCATGAGCCACGTTAGCGGCGCGGCTCTCGCAACGAGACGTAACAAAATGACTCGGGAGTAATGACAGGGTCCCGAGGAAGGGCCGCGGAGTTAGAATCCGAGGAGCGAGAGCGGCATAAACCCGTCATCAGGGGCCATTAGCATGGCTCCCGGCGTCCAGGGCGGTGCCGGCCGAGACACGAGAGGTCCTCGTTTCGCGTTTCATACGAGCTTGATTTGCGGCTGCCGGCCTCACCCCTGGCGAGCTTTACAATCAATTATCTCGGACCGTTCGCGGCCGATTCGCGGTTTCGGCCCCGGGCTGCGGCACCTTTTTATTCCGCCCCGGCCCGAAATAAGGCCCCGGGATTTCGGGAACCCGCGGGATCCCTCGTAAATTCCCGGCCCGTGGCTACGCTTCGATCGGCAATCGTAAAAAGGCCCTCGCAATTTCGAGGGTTCCGCTGTAAAAAGTTCCGCCGCGACTTTTTCGACGGCGCCCCACCCTTTTACACGACTGACATTAAGGGCAGTCACATTCGCGTTTAACTCCGATTCCGAAGAGAAATTCTTCGTGGTAAATATCAAGAATCCGGAGGTCGCTGAAATGCTACTTATTATTTTTTAATATCAAAACACGATTTTTTTTTTCTTCTTCATATGACGTTTAAGAAATTCTTGAATTTTCTCGGATATTATGGAATCGTACAATTTTAGGATTACGATCGTTTCTGTCGGGCCTTTTTTTATTTATTTATTTTTTTTTTCGTGCGCCGACTTACTTCGATCTTCCTATGTAGATCCTAATCTGATCGACGGAGGATCGCCTCCACCGCGACGGATCTGCCGCGTGTAAACAGGATGAATCATCGATCCAGGCTCGACTATCTTAATTGGGATTGCGATCGCGATCGGGAACGGGGACACCGATCTATCGATTAGATCGCGACGCGCGATCGGCCTCTGGATCCTTTCCCGATCCTTGGAGGGGATGCTGCACGCGTCCGATGATTTAGATCGTTTGTGCGCGATCACTTGAAGGGCCGCCGCGGCGCCCATCGATCGACCATTGGGTCGGATCGATCGATCGCGGGATCGCTACTGATCAAGCTCAAACCTTTAGGGGGTCTCTCTGACAAGGTTGCGGTTTCGGATTTTTTTTTTTACAAAAACCAGAGCCGTTCAAAAAGATAAACAAATTCTGAAATCCTGGAGATTTGGATTTTTCGACTCTAATGGGTTATCTGACGTTAGGAAAATTCAGAGTCTCCCAGAACCTCGGAAACGCTAAAATGGTTGTTTTCGGATTTTGTTTATTTTTTGTTAACAGCTCTGGTTTTTGTAAAAAAAAAAAAAAAACTGGCGGGGGACAAAACTCAACATGGCACGAAGGTCTACAACAGAGAAACATTCCAATTAGCCTGTTAATTTTGTTTGTGACTCGAACTGGATTCCAGGTTCACACAGCCTTAGGTTTCTTATCTTTCCAGTTTTTGATTTTTTATCTGGCGTCGGGTCAATGTCGCACGCTAACGGGGATACCAGTTTATTTTCCGAATTCCGGATTTCTAGCTGCAAGGAAAAGTGCCGACAGATGCACTTTTAATCGCGAGTCCGTTGCACCCTTTTGCTCCCCTCTGCCGGTGTTACGCGCTCGCGTGGGTAACAGCGCGTACCCTCGCGTACGAGTACGTAAGTACGAGCAGAATGCAGATTAATACGATAGCGGAGCGAGCGGGGCAGGCAGAAATTGCATGTTACAGGTAATTGGCAATTTCTGTAACGCGATCCAGCTACTATCTGTCCGCGCGAGTTCGCTACTACACGTTAGGCAACTGCGGATGCTATGCGCCGCGGCCGAGACGGATGCGGCGACCCGCGATTTCGTTCTGGACGCACTAAAAACCGCGATAAGGGATGATAAGGGGTTATAAAAAATTCCAAGCCTTTTCTAATCCACCAAACAAAAATTTCACTGTTTACTTGTAACGTAAGGGGATTAATTCACCCTCGTGTAGGTTTGAGAAAAGAGGTCTTTAAGGGTGTTAAGAAAATAATCTCTGATAATTGTAGCTTAAAGATGAAAATTAAAAATCCGGTGTTTCTCTGGGTCGAACTCTTCAACGAACGGATGTGAAATTTTAGGCCGTTCCAACCCGGCGATAAATTTGCAAAGATGTAACGAGAGATGATCAGCTGGCGCGGGACGTCGAGGTGTTGGGTTTATTTAGGCTCTCCCTTGTTTTCGGGGAGTTCTCAAAATTTGTCACGGTCATTTTGGAAAAAGTGACGATTAAAGACGTGGATACGTCATTAAGCGGGTATTGGGACGAAGGATTGAGCGAATGAGCGCTGGATCTCTCTTGGGTGGCGTTGAAGTCTCCCAAGATGGCGTCTCGGCGACGCCGGAAAGTGGCGACACGGTAACATCACGGCTATATCTCGCGTTTCCTCGATGACGCGTAAATTTTCGGTCCAGGTTAAAAAGCGCGTCCCTTCCGAGTGACGCCCGGGAGAAATGGTCCCCCGACGGAGGAGCTAAGCAGGGCTTATTTCGAGCGATCGTTCGATCGGCCAGAGTCTGAATTACGCGCTGCCGCGCGCCGCCATCTTGCAGATCGCGGCCATTGACGCACCGCTATGAAAACCACGGAACGCGGGCGAACTATTCTCGCGGAATCCACGGGGACTTTTAAAAAGGACAGCCCTACGCCGAAGCACCGTCGGTGGTCGGCCATTGTTGCCCCGGCGCCATGAAAATCCCGGAAATCGGATGAGTTCCTCTCCCTAGATCCACGGGGACTTTCAAAATGGCGGACATCACTGGGAAGCACTAACGTTAGTCGGCCATTGCACGCTGAGATATTTTTAATCCACAAAAACCGTACATGTGACCAAACTCTCGACTTGACTTAAAAACGGCCACGATGGGGTTAAAGCGGTCGTTGTTTCTGTGCGCATCGTTTCTTGCGTCCGAAGTATAGAATTTAAAGTTCTGTCCATACCTGTGTAGCGTCAGAGAAGGTGTAAATCTCGATGTTTTATCCCGAGGACGAGATGCATAAGCATAGGTTACGTAGGGTCGATCGGTCGTAACTGGAGATTCAAACGACGCGCGCGGATCGGCCGCCATCTTGGTTCCAGAGGGCATCGACTCGTCGCGCGGTGGCGCAATCTTTTGACGCTGTTGGTTGCAGGCATTTCTGGAGACGAGTTATCGCCACGTGAATTAATAACTAAAAATTCACTCATAGAAATTCGCTTTATTACAGCGGCCGCGTCTAACACGGCGTCGGTCGCGACGTCATTTGAAGTCGGCGGCGCCGCTCTGGAGGAGGGAAGCCCTCTCCCTCCGGGGCGATATCGGTAAGCGGGGAAACGCTAAATTACACGAGGGGCAGGACGAGTCGAAGGAGGGAGGAGCGCAGATACCGGGCGCGCATTTATATCGACGCATTAAACCCGCGGATGCGTCTCTGTGGCGCTGCATCGATGCATCGGCGCATCGCGACCCGCAAGACCAGCCTCCGTCGTCACGAAGTCGCGATTACGGCGACGTAGAAGACCATATAAATAGCCTGCGACCCTCTGGTGATCTTTCCGGGTTCCAGAGGGCTCCGGATCATCCCGGAGGATTTTTCCTGGATCCAGGGGGACTCTTAAAGGATCCTTGGCAAGGCTTTATGCAGAAATTAGGAACGAGAAATGGATTTGGATTTTTTCCAAGTGGCTTCATTTGCGAATTAATTGCGAAAAGAATGGATTTTATCTCGAAGGTGAGAGGCCGAGTCGGGTTCGGAACGGCCTCCGAGGATTTCTCCGCGTTCAAGGTGGGGCCTTCTCTCTCGGGCCTTACTGCCGATATAAAACGGTCCCCGCGACTCCCCTAACGAGGCGTCGCTTAAGGCTAATTGACAATAATTCTGAAAATTAATTGCCGATCTCGCGGTAGCTGGCCCGAGGGAGATCGGGCTTTAATTGGCAGGGCCTTGCCCAGGCCTGGACCGTGTGAAATCCTTGCGACTTTTCGACCACCTTGTGCGAGAGTTCGTTGTACCGTTAAGGACTTTTTCCACAACTCCGATCGGTTATAAGTTTTATAGAAAGTTTGAAGTTAGGCTAGTTCTAAGTCTGGGGAGGCCGAGGTGACTCCTTCGGACCCGCGATGCATCGCCTCCACGTTCTCCGGGTCGCTTCCCCGAAGGCATTCCAGCGTTCTCCATCTCGGCGAACCATCTGGTAATCGAGTTCCTCTAAATCGTAACGACCCCGAGGAAGCGCAAGACCGAGTCTCGAGCATCGACAAGGAACGCCGCCGCGTCTTCCCGCGGGTCTTGAAGATCCTGAAGATCCCGAGGAGCCCAAAGACCCCTCGGACCCTTAAGGCCCCTCGATCCTGAAGATCTCCCGCATCCCGAAGACCCCTTCAGACCTCGGATCCTCGAAAGGTGTCGGCGAGATCGCCGCTCGCCGTCAGCGGCCTATTATTAAAATCGACGCGCAACGGCAATCGGCGCAATTGCCGGGCATTAAATTGAATTATTTTAATGCGGCCCCGCTAGAGAGGGAGAGAGGTGCCGCCCTCTCTCTCCTCCCTCTCTCCGGCTCCCTCGGGAACCCGTTTCTCGGACTGGCAGAGGTGCGTCGTAAAGGCGAGGGGCCGATTTCGCCCTGAAACGGGCGGAACACTCGCGAAATCGCGATCCTGCCAAATGGCCTCCCCGTACGCCACCGGCGCTATATAAATCCGCGCAATTGCGCGCCAGGAAATGCCACCGACGATTCCAGGCAGAGAGCGGCTTCTACGAAAGGGCTTTATTAATGCACTTGTAAATGCACCGATTGGCTCCGCTACTCCCGTTACGTACATTTCTTTCTGAATATTCCGCGGGCGGATATTTTACCCCGTTATTGCGTTATCGTACATCTCGAATCGCTCCATTTCTGACGTATTAATAGTTTATTCCCAGCCCCGTGGATGTTGCCTCGAAATTACCGCACTTAAATTCGAAACTGTGAGAAATTACCGGCGAGACGTTGCGCTGCACTTTTGGTTCCTTTAGGGCGGCCGGTTCGATTCCCGTGGGGGGCTTGGGCCTCTTTTTCTTTTTTTTCCCCTGTTCCTTGGAGAAGTTCCGACGGGGAAACAATGTACTTGAATGGACTTGAGAGGGGAATCACGGGCTTGCGTAGAAAATTACCCGGCGAACGCGAGGAATCTTGAAAAATCCGGCCTCGCTCGAGCGCACGATCGGAGAACGAACGGCGTATCGCGTGCAGTCTTTTGACGTGTAACTCGACCTTTTTCCCCTCCTTTTCCGAAACCTCGTGTCGCGCTTTTTTTTTTCCTTCTTTTTTTAACCGCGGTATTACATATTCCTCCGGCCGGGAGGTACTGTTACCTCGTCGGAATATAGCTTATCTCTTTAACCCTTTAACCTCTTGTACCGATATATTGGTGCAACGCTTCGTGCCTCCTAATTGCTACGCGTCGATTCTTAGGACCGAGTTGAAGGGATTTTTAGTCAAATACAGGAATAACGGGGAATCATTTACAGTTTGTCACGAGATTATTCTCATTTATCTTTAACGCCCAGCTGATTATTTTCGAGGTGTAGAGACAAACGCGGGGACATACACCACCAAATTCGAAGTATACAAGAAATACGATCAATGCGATTAATTTTTTTGTATAAGGTATAAGATACAAACCGTGCGAAAAACGGTGTAAGGAATTGCCAGGACTTTTTCGGGACGTTTTAACGGGCTTGTATCGTCTCATCTCGACGGGAGAATTTTCTCCCGAATTCTTTCTATCGAGTTCCCATCGATGGACCGGCGCGGCTCGAACCCGCGAGGTCCCTGGCAAATAAATCTCCCCTTTTTCCTCGTTTTATCTCCGCCCTTTCTTTTCCTCCCCATCTCCGTGCGTAGATATTTGTCTTGCCTCTCGACACCACGAAGGCGTCCCCAAGGGAAACGGGAAATCCCTAGGGTGCGCACCCTCTGAATTCTCATCGAGGCGCGAATCGGAAGTCTCGATACGACGCGGCCAGCCGTCGATACAAATCGATAAGACGATCGCGATGCCTTCCCCTTGGTCGTCTCGCACCCTTCCTGCTTCCCCTAGGATTATTTCTCTCGTCCCTCTTGGTGGAGGTCGATTTCTCATTTTTTGTCCTTCTTCGCAGAAGAGCCAGTTCCCTTCTTTTTTTTTTCGCGCCGCTCGTTCCACGGGGTCTAAGAGGGTTTACGAGAGTTCACGCGGGTAATGCGGTGAACCGTGCATTACACGTAATATTGGTCGGTTTACCGGTACGCCTTCGAATGCCTCGGAATCTCTTAAACCATCTCCCTGCGTGCGTGTTTCCCAGGAACCGCCCATCCTCTCTCCGTACCGGTATCTCTGCTGACCCCGGCGAGGGTCGCGCGGCCCATACGCCGCCTTAAATACAGTAATTAAACCGAAGGAATTCAAACAGTAATTCCAATTGCCCCACGTCGACTCGCGGAATGAGAACCTCGGTTGGGGAAACACGGAGCTTCCGATAGAATTGGGAGGATCGATATTAATCGTCGCCTGCTCGGGACGACTGATCGGGGTTGAGTTCGATGGCTGCACTGGGGGACGTTAATTTCGACTTTAATTTAGAAATCCTTGGTTTTATGTCCTTGCACCACTAGCTCCCATTGTATATCAGAACCTCGCCTGGGAGGACTCGTCGTCGATAGTGAAGTTTCATCTGGAATTAAGAAGGCCGATGTTAGTCACAATTGAGTCCAACGGCTGCACCAGGAAATTAATATCTCCGTTAATTTCGATATTAATTTATGAATTCTTGGTTTTATTCAAGTATAGTTATAATCGCGTAGAAAGGGGGATTTCCTTTGGGAGGACTTGTGACAGTGGAGGGTTTTACTTGGAAATGGAAAGCTAAAATGGATTTTCCGCTGCTCGGTAGAAAGGGTTATGGCTGCCCTGGGAGACGTCGAGTGCCGGTTTAGGCTTTCATCTCGACATTTATACTTGGGTTTTTGATATCGGACCATCATGGCCGCGCAATGAGTCGGACCAATGGGTCGGAAAAATAATGACGGCGTGGCCTCGGTGGATTAAGGGTCTTATGGATGCGTATGCCGTATCTCGGGGCGGTCGATCCCACGACGTCCCTGAATTTCCTCTTCGACTCGGCAGCCCTGTCGATACGTGAGCGGACTTTCCGCGAAGCTTTCTCTTCTTTTCCTATCGGGGTAAGTTATTCCGGTGGCGGAGTCATGAATAATTCTCGCACCTCTCCTGTTGGCGCAGAGAAGGCTGCGAAGTCCGCCAGGACCGAGTCCCTGGACCGGGATAGCGATAGTAAAGGGATAGTATCGCACGTGGTCTTTGATATAATCCTCGGTATATGTTTCCATGTAAGGATTCGAGGATAAAGGAAAAAAGAAAAGAAAAAAAAAATGGCGCAGCCTACGGTCGGGTGAAGACCCGGCCTCGGTGTCGTAAGTTACACAACGAACCGGTCGACGCGTGGCTCGAGATGCATACGCTCTCGAGTGCAGGGATGCTCTCGCCGGCATGTTACTCGCTGTTATTTTCTCCTCGATTCCGAGTAAAAGACTAAAAAGTAGTTTCCTAAAATCTGGTCGGTTCGGTCCCTGGCCTCGAGCATCCTATGTTACACAACGAACCGGTCGATGACTCGTAGTTTCAATGGCAATGATTGCATACAGGCCCCTATTGCATTCTTGCATAAGTCGTTGACTCAGGGTATGCAGAGATCACGAGAGGACGAGAGGTTGTCCACCAAAGTGACCCTCGACCTTAAATAATAACTATCTAACGCCTGTTAATCGAAGGGGAGAAATTTTCCCTCTTATCTGGGAATCCGTCGATACCGTCCGTTTTATCGCGTCGGACGAATTTTAAAGAATTACCATTTAACGCTTATTAACGTAAGGGAGGAAATTTTCCCTCCGACGAATTTTAAAGAATTACTATTTAACGCTTATTAACGTAAATGAGGAAATTTTCCTCGTGTTTATAAATTTGTCGTTACCACCCATCTCGCTCATCGCTACGGAGCGACATCCAGCCCTCTTGTCGGGGGTTACACAACGGGCCAACCGGTCGCGGGGTTGCGGCGAGGGAGCACCACCCGGCTCTCGGCTGACGGGCGAGTCGGCGGTGGCGGCGCCGGCGACGGCGGCGGCGGCGCGCGTAAGTACGTGGGCGCGGTCGCGGCGGAGAGTAGCGCGCTCCCCGGCGGGGCAAAAATCGGCCCGCGGGCGGTCGTCCTTGCCCTCGCCGGGCGGCCCGCGTCAAGGCCACCGCGCGCTCTCTCCGGGCGCAATGCACTCTCGCGCGCGCTCGCCCGTCTAATATGCGCGCGCCGCTCGGGCGCCCGCAGGGGGGCAAGCGGGGCCTGCGGGGAGGTGCGCGCGCACCCGCCGCTATAAATACCGGGGTAGGTGTTATTTTTAACCAGACCGCGGGAGGCCGCGGAGGGGGCGGGAACGGGTTTCGGCCGGGGGGCCGCGTAACCGCGGCTCCGGGATCCCAGCCGAACCCGTATCGGTGACGCCGGTCCTGCGGAGGACGCATCCGTCCAGTGGTACGTAACCTCTCTCTGGAGAGTCATTTAGGTCGAAATTATTCGATTTCGAAGGAAGCTAAAAGATAAAATGAACCCCCCCGGGGGGAGGGGTGGGGCCCGCGGCGGAGCGCGCCCCATCGCGGCGGAGCGTCTTCCCGGCACGGCGCGTCTCCCGCCGCGCGCAGTTCCTTTATCTTCCTCCCGCTCGCTTCCCCCCACCTCCCGCGGCCCACGGCTTCCCCCCGTTGCTCCCCCCACGAGCCACTCTCCCTTTTTTGCGCGCTCTCCCACTCGCTGTTCTCTGGAGCATGACGCCGGGCGTTGATTAGACCCACCTCCCCCCTCCTCCTCCTCCTCCCGCGCCTGCCCCTACCGCCCTTTTCATCCTGGGAGGGTGACCTTGCGAAGGTCGGGTGAACGAACAGCCGCCGAGACCGGACACTGGCGTCGCCACTGCCGCTGCCAACCGGCGCGCCCCCCGACACTGTCGATTCGATTACGACTCGATTCGACGCGCCGCCATCTTGGAAAAATCACTCCGCGTCCTCCGGCCGGAGGCTGCGCCACGCGCTAAGAGACGATCTCTTCGATTTCTAGCACCACTGGAATTGCGGCTCAGTGGTGTTTGAAAGGCTCTTTTGTGATGGACCGAGAGGAAATGGACCTTCGTCCGTCGATGGAAAGGTTTCGGGGGGAAAAAGTCTTGGGCGCGAGACTCGGCACCGGATGCTTCGTGGAGTACCCTTTTTTTCATGAGATTCGCTCGATAACGCCTCGAGAGGGGCCCGACCGGGACTGCATCGGAGAGGTCGATGCATCCTCCTAAACCCATTTGCAGTTTTTGCCGTCGCAGTCGAGGAGAGGCGGGACGGGCTCAGGGATCGCGAGGGGAATGCAAGAAAGGATATTGGCTGCGAGAAATCAAGAACGACTCGCCCTGGCGCATGCGCGGTCGTTGTCGCGTAGGGTACGGTTTTTCATTTTTTTTTTTCTCTCCTTTGGAATTTAACCTAAGGGGCGTCCTCGCTATTCGGAGGCCAGGTCGAGGAATGCGTTCCGTCCTCTTCCGGGAAAATGGGCAAATTCTGGGAGGTTCCGGGTAAAAGGAAAAAGTCAGCCTCCTGGATGGGGCACTTACCATTCGAATGCACCGAGCAATGCGAGATTACTGTTATTAATATTGATAAACGACCGGGGATCCAGCACTCTCGGGAATGATTTCAGACCAATCATCTCATTATTCGGTAACCGGGGATTACTTCTGTTTACTTGGTTCTCATACCCCCCCTCGCCCTTCTAGCTACTGGTTCTTCGGCAGATATTACGCCCGTTTACTGCCTCGAAGCTTTTTTCGGTTCAATGACTGCACTAAATGCGGGATTGCGCCACGGTACGGTAACCACGACAGCTGTAGGATTCCGAGGATAAACGGAGAATCTTTTTTATGGGAGGGAAGGCAACGAGGAGGAGGGAAAAAACTAACCTTATTGAACGGAGGATATTAATTCCACCCTGTCGTACCTATTAATCCGTAACTATATGATGGCTGTCCTTTTTTTGAAGTTTTTCTTAAAAATAGTTTCACTGCCCTGCCGTGATGTTTGAGTAATTGTCACCTCCCCTCCATTTCGTGGCCGTTTACAGCCACGGCTCTAAGTAGCTGCAGTCAGGACTGGTCAGGCGACGCCAGTTCGACTCCCACTTATTTTGCAGTCGGTTTATCCTGGCCAATTTTATCGAGCACGTCTGTTAGTCGTGACTAAATCAGGCACCGCTTAAGTAGACGAGGTCGGTACCGGTCAGCCAGGGCGAGCCCGGCCTTACTTGCGCCGATTCAGTCTCGACCGATTTCCCTGGGCGCGTTGGTTATGGTCACGACTATCGACGCGATATTGAATGGAACGCCGATAGGGCTGCCTTTTTTCCCTTCCAAGATCCTTTTTTTGCGGCCTGCTTTATCGGCAATTTCTGCCCGCGCGTCGGCAGTAGTCACGGCCCAAGTAGCCGCGGTCGGTGTTGGTCAGACGGTGCGAGCTCGGCCTTACTCTAACTCGGCTCGCGCTCGGTTTGCGCCCGCAAGAAACGGCCAGGAATCTGCCGGAGGCATCGCGACGTGACGTTAGACGCATCCCAGAGCGGGCAACGCTAATATCGCCGATCTGCCAGTCGTTGCGAGCGGCTACGTGCCACTTGGCGCGCGCTCGCCATTCGCTAGGAAGGCGCCGAAGGAGGCGCTGATGTGGACTCGAGATCGACGAACTTTCATCCGAAATGGAGTCCACCGGTTTCGTGGAGGACAGAACCGGAGATCGCGTTCCGGAAAGACCGCGGCGGGTTCCAGGAGAGAGCGGAGGACGGCTCGTATGACTCACCGTTCTGGGCTGGTTCCGGTTGATTCCCTGGTCCCGGCTGGTTCCGGCTGGTTCCTGCTGGTTCCGGCCGGTTCCTCGACGGCTCGAGTGCTGAGCCGAGCTCGGGCTCGCTTTAATGGGCCCTGTGAGCTCGTAAGGAGGACTCGGACCCCGATTATCGGCGTTTAAAAGGGCCAATACCCGCGCCCGGGAGGAACGGAAGTCTGCGCTCGAGTTCTCGAGCTCGCAGACGATTTTTCACCCTTTCCCGATACCTCGAACCCTCCCGTTCACTCTCGCCGAGTGCTCTCCCGGGGCACTTGTTTCTCGCTTTTGAGCGCCACGCAAAATAACCGCTCGAGACCGCTTCAAAACAAGTCGTAATTCATCTAGCCAGGAATAGCTCGAGACCCCTTCTTCGGGCCTCGGTCTCGCTTCCTCTCCCCGGCTCCCGGCTCCTTCGTCCTCCGAGTCCTCTTCGTCTTCTTCGTCCTCGGCGTCCTTGTGCTCCTCTTTTAGCGTCCTCCGCCTCGGCTCCGTCGTCCTCTCCTTCTTCTCTCGCGCCGCGCCGTGCCTGGAAACGTTTATCGTGCAGCCTCGTCCACCGCGGAGCTCCTCGTGGAACGATTAACGCGTCCCACTCCGGAGAGGCCTCTTCGTGGCCGGAGATGCGTCCCACGGGAGAGGACTCAAAGTCCTTGTCAGGGTCGTGCACGCGGCGAATTTCTTCTTATTGCTCCCAGAAATAGTGGGGACAGCGATTCAGAGATTAGAGATGACGCGAGCGTCCTTCGGGAATCGCGCGAGGTCCTTGATGGTACCCCAAATGCAGCAGGATGTCCCGATGGTCCTTTCCTCTTGGACAGGGATAGGTCGGGTGCTCGTCGATGGTCGGTTCCAGGGTTCCTCCGTCTCCCCTGGTTCTCCGGCTCGCCTCTATTCTCCCTTCGCCTTTCTCTTCGCCTTTTTAGGGCACGGTTCTCCAGGATGCGCCGGTTTTTCCCGCGCCCCGCCAGGATCGGTCTTCGCCGATATTCTCCGGTTCCGAAGATGGGCCCCTCGTCGAGGGCCCGTCGACGAGGCCGAGCCAACGAGGCCGGCTCGTACATCAGTTCGCGAGCTTTTCTGCAGGTTCCTGCGTGAAAAATGTACCGTAATCACGGCCCTTCCAAATGAGCCCCTTCACTTCGAAAATTACCCCATAAATTCATCCGGTACGGTACTCCGGGAAGGTACCCACGTACGTACCGAGGGATCTGGCCGCAGCATCCCGCGCAGTCCGAACGACGTCGAGACCCGATCCGCCCTGTAAATCGCGAACAAAGCGAAAAACCGGATGCCCGCGTCCTAGGGCCCGACTCGGCACCCTAAGAGCACCTAAGCCACAAAGACGGATCACGGCCGCTCGGGACAAGGAACTTTGTACCAGGAGGTCGCTCGAAAACGACTTAGCAGCGCACGAGGTCCCAGGATACGTGTTCTTCCTCGATAACGTACACTTTCGGTGTCCCTCCGGAACACTGTGATCGAGAGTAACGGGGAACGGGTCCATTGAAGAAGATCGATCCTTTGATCGGCCCTGTATGACGAGCCACGAGGAAGGGCTCACCTCGGAGAGGACGCCTTGGCCATGCGCCGGGATGCGCTTCCTTGGATAGGATGGGTAATCCTTTCGCTGTACTTTTCCCGGATGAAAATGGCGAGGTCGCGTCCTCCGGATTACCTCGGGTAATGGCGCGTCCATTCTTCTCGGGGTTTCTTGCGCCTTGGCGGAAACGTTTCCCTGGACGGAGGAGGCGAGCCGATGCACTCCTGTCCTTGCAGCGGGCCACCCGCGTGCGAATCGGCCACGGTATTTACTATCCTCCTGGTAGGACGCCGCGAGTTGGGGTAATAGTTACGGTAATGACCTACCGTAAGGATTCGTTCCGACCTCGTGCATCCGGGTAGTCAGAGCCCGGAGACAGATCTCTCGATTACCCTCGCGGTCCTGGAGGACGGTGATCCGTCATCGTGAGTGGAAATCCACCCTGGTCGAGGTCGACGTCGATTAGGTCGCGGTGATCACCCGTTGATGGGCTAGGGCGGATCTCTACGTGGCCAGGATGCGCCAGGATGCACCAGGATCCACCGGGCGTTACTCTCCAGGCGAGGCGCGAAGGATGGATAATTTTACTGCAGCTATTGGTGGAATAACGACGCCGGAGACGTCTTTGTGCGGTCCCGGGAGGCTGCAACGTCTCAACTTTGTCCCTCGGTAATAAGCCCGGGGACTCTTGTCTTCGCGCTAGAGATGCCGCCTTTCCGAGTCCCTCTGCCCGATGGTCGAGGTGCACCTCGGGATTATTAAACATGCAGATTGCCTGTTGGTTGTCTCGAAAACGGACGCTCCGTCGCTCTCGAGGGCTTATCCCGGCGAGACGCTCCGCAAATAGTCGTTCACCAGGCCCTGGTACACCGTCCTGCCCGTCGTCGCCGTCCTCGAGTCACGGAGATCTTTTATCTTCAATTTCATAAGGAAACTCCCCTCATCCGGTTTTGTCCTGAGCGAAAGATGCGTTAAGGAAGAGCGATCGCTTCTCGGAGGGCATCGCGACGCTGGCATGTTATTTGCGCGCGGTGCCCCCCACTGCTCCCCTCCCACCGACTCCGGGCACTAGGTGGGGGGTCAGGACTGCATAGTGGGGGGTACACCGCTGCGCACAAATGACAGAAATCTATTGTTATAATCCCGCAGAAAAATCCGAAATCAACTCGCTCGTTACTTCCATGACTGCAAAAAGGCATGATGCTTCGAATGTACCCAATGGAAAATCCTTCCGCGGTGCGAAGACCGCTTAAATTCTGCTTGCTTCTCATCGCTGTGCCGTGCTATTGGCATGCTTTTTTCTTCTTATTTTTTCTGAGCCGTCATAAAAAAAAATAGTACCACCTCGTAACTCAGCTTCGGTGAGGCGGCAAGGAGCTGCACCGCGCGAGGACCTTGCACCGGAAGGACGCGACAGGGATGAGAGGAAAAGACGACCAGCAGAGAGGAGAGAAGAGAAGAGACGCGTCGAGGAAGCGCACCAAGGGCAAGGGGAGAGGAAACCAGCCCCAAGAGACCCGGATGAATATGCATGAGTGACTGGGCCGTTCATAATATCATTCTGCCATACATCAGGCACAGACCGCCAATTTACCTTTACCTACGCGTACCTGAGTCGCCACGCGGCGGGTATGTGTGCCACGCACGCGAATCCCTCCCCTGTATTTACATAAGGTTTATTTACGGCCAGGGATCCGTCTTCCATGCCATCGCCCACTTTCCGTGTCCCGCTAAGTAGTTTACGAGAGTTTTTCTTCGGACGAGTGGAAGGCCCCGCTCTTTCCAGCCCGAGTGGGACCGACTGGCCCAGGGTTGCGACATCGGGCCTCAAGCTCCAAGGGGGGTCGAGAGAAATCTCAGGATGCTGACCTCCGACCCCGGAAAGAGCCTCCGCGATTTCCCCTTTCGCTTCCGGAAAATCCTCAGATATTTCCCAGAGCTGGCCAGATCGTGCATTTCACTCGATTCCTTCTGACGACTCCTTCCAGCGGGGAAGACTCTTTGGCAGGAAATCCCGATCCGATCCGATATGACATCCATTGTCATTACCCTGTCTCGTGACATACGCTCTGTTGGGTCGGCGTGGCCCATTAGTCCGTAAATCTCGCTCGGCTGTAAACATTGACACTGTTAAATTACTACGTCCTCGACGGTATCTCGTAACTATGCAAAGCGTAAATCAACGCGTGGGTGTTCGACGACGTCGCATCAGGATGATTTACCTCGATCGGAAGAAAGAGATCCTGGTAACGGGACGATCGAGGGGATGTCCCCCTGGCATGGTGGATGGGACTGAAAAAAATGGTCATGGGGTTCCGGGAAAAATCCAGGAGTCACTAAGAAGGACTCCTAGGAGTCGAATTAATGCCTCGGCCTTTGAGATCCTTCACGGGACGTCCATCTTGAATCGAGCTCGCTCGTCCGATGTGGTATTCTCTTCACGTCGGCACGATCGAGCCTTCCCCGCGATCTTTGCCGATCCAATAATCGATCAGGCCCCATTCCCGATCGCGAGTCGATGTTCGGTCGGCGGCTAGGGAAACTCCACTTCCTCGATCCATTGGATCGGTCTTTGATCCGTCTTGCGGTGCGTGCGATCGACGACTCTTTCCGCAGAACGAAGGAGCTGCCCTGGTAACGCGGCCTCATTGGCGTGCAGCTCGCGTCCCCTCTTCCCTCCGCTTGCGCAAACCGCTGGTTCCCCGTTAGCAGCGTGCCGATCGCTACCGGCAAAGAGAGATGGCTTCTTGTCGAGGTTTCCTGGAAAATCGGGGCCCGTCTCCGTAGACGAGTCCTGGGCCCCACCGAGCAGCCTCTGCCCCCAGGGGCCCGAAAAAGGGCCGAGATCGAAAGTTACCACATCGACCTCCACTTTTTGTCCATAAAGAACGGTCCCTTTCCGGATGCTTTTCATCTCCCTAGAGGAAAAAAAACCTAGCCGAGGTACAAGGAACGATTCCGTAGGAATTCCGCGTCGCATTCTACATCTTCGACCCCTCTTTTATTTTTAACAGTAACACGTATCCAAGTACATAGATTCATATTCTAGAGAGGTTAAAGGTTCATAGGAAATAAAGTGATTAGAAAACATTATATGTAGATAATTTTAATAAAAACCCAGAAATTGTTAAGACTCACTGACACGGAGAATATCCGCCTTATTCAAGATGTCCTCGCTGAGAGCTCCAGTTTTCCAGGATCGGAAGGAACGTCCTTTTACGTGATTAACGTTAACCTGAAATTACCTGCTTTACCCTAGCTTTCGTTCCACTGATTAAGCACCTGATGTACTCATTTTTTCTTGGATAGTTGAAATTGCGAAGCTGGGTATAGTGTACTTTAAATGCGGGAGTAAAATGGCGATGGGACGAAATCTCAAGTCCAGTCGCTCCTTTGTTCGACCTCGTTTCCAGGCGCGCTTGTCATCGGCTAGGATCTTTTCCCGATGTGGAGGCTCCGCGGAGTCGTCGCGTCTTCCGCAGAAAAGAGGCTGCTTCCTTATTCTTATATCTTTCGGGCTCAACGCGTCTTCCTCTTCCTCGAGGCGAGGGGTCGTCGAACTCCGGCGAAAGGAGCGGCGCTCAAGAGGTCCGCGTCGCCTCCTGGCCATGTCGAACTTGACCGCAAGGTTGGCGTCCGAGGTGTCAAAGTGCACGGATTTTTCCTCGTCAAGGCGTCGCCCATTTGCCGGTTCTCTCTTCGTTCCCAGAAGACGTTTCACTATGGCTTTTGTTTCCGCGGCGAAGATGCCGAACGGGGGTCCCGGTCTTCCTGGAGCTGCGAGAGTAGACAGAGAATGCAATACAGTCCTGCAGTGTGGTCGGCTCTTCCCTCTCATCATGTCGGATCCACCGGATGCACGTCAAGTTGCATACGTGTAGCCGGAAATTATCTCGCGTGCACTTACCGCGCTTACTATTCCGAGTATCGCACGAGATGGCGGAGGCGCCTCCTTCGTTCTCTGGGAGCTCGCCTTCGGTTCCGTCCCCCTTTTTTATCTCCTCCACGTGCGCCTCGATATCCGCCACGTCGGGTTAGGCGAAACGGGTCGACCTGTCAAATAAATTTCGGATCCGTGCATATTAGTATACCGCAAGGCACACCTGGTTCCGCGCCGAAGACGTTCCCCATCAGCCGTGTCCTTTGTCTCGCCAACGGGAAATCCTGACCGAGGTCTGGTCTTCTCCGAGCCGGGAGGCTGCATTTTTTAATGGCTATCTCATATCTCGCGTCATACGTCGGATCCACCGGATGGACGTCAAGACGCTTCAGAGGTACCGGAAATTATCTGTCGGAATGCGCACACTTTCTTGGGTGTATCTGGGATGGTGGAGATCGCTTCTGAGATCGTACACTGATCTCTGGACTAATCTAATAGTCGATATAGTCGCACCTCGGATTATGAGCTCGTTAAGTGATTTTATGGCATTTGTACACGTGTCAAAAGCACCGCGTCGTTCGAAAGCAGCGTCAGTATATGTTTTCTAGAATGCTTCAAGCTACAGCTTCTTTTGCACGACGCGGTACTTACTATTAGTACCATGTACCATATTCAATGGACTTGGTGTGCCTTCAATTTTGTCGCATAATTGTATGGAGCAAGTAGGCATCAGCTGTTCGGTCTTTGTTATTTTTCGTTACGATCGCTCGGCTTTGTAGGAAATGTCTATTGGGCGGTAACATTAAACTCGAGGTTCTTAATCTCGAAACTCCAAAAACTGGATTAAAGGTACATAGAAGATATTAAAATTGAAGTTTCGGTAACGGAGAAGAATCTATTGTGGCCTCCTTTCTCTGGATGGTCTCTTCAGTCCGGATGACTCGTTCCGAGACCTGGAAGGGCACACAGAAATGGGTTCGTCCTCTTTGATGTCTGCACGTAGCTACATTTTAGTTAGTCGTACGAGATGGCGGCCAGATTCTTCCCAGAAGACGTTTCCGACGCCCACGGGACTCGGTCTCTATCCCGAAAGATCTGGTCTCCTACGGAGTAAACGAGAGCCAGTCTCCGCGGAATTGGTCCATGCTTCGGTCCCACTCGACGTTGAATTATCCCTTACTTATCAGGATAAGGTCCTCGAAACGTGCTTCCGCCTTCGGGGGCGCGTATCTTCTCTTTTCTTCGGTCTTCCGGGAACCAAAATGGCGGACGAAGCGTCCCTCGTGTTCCCCCAGAGTCCCCGAAAAGCGTCGCGACCATGAAGGCAGGTATAAGGAGACATAACCTCAATTTGTCGGATCCCCAGAAAGTGACCCCGGAATCAGGACCCAGGATCTCAGATTTTCGCTGATCTAATAATGCGAGCGCTACTTTCAGAAATTGAGGAGACTCCAATCCTACGTGAGCAAAACATTTCCTACCGACGTAAATGACCTAAAATGCTTTCAATTTTGCAATTAAGGTACGCATGAGTAAAGGATAATCCACGGATGATGTACAGATTATGATGATTTTCCATCCCTTAAGTGGGAACGATTTCAATACATGGAACGAAGTCGCGGATGATATACAGAATAAAACGTACCTCCTTATACTACTTCGTGGTCGCGACTTGGAAAGCAAGATGGCGGCGCTCGGAGGAGCGACAAGACTGGAAGGCTAGGCTCGCTCGCGTGCCCCTGACATGCTCCGGCAATGCAAAGCCTACTTTTTGCCGACCTTAGGTAAATTTACTCCGGACTGTAATTAACCTCGAAATGGGATCGAGACGCTCGTGCGAGGTCGCGGTTCTTCGCCGCGTCTAAAGACCCCGCCACGACCTGGAGAATGGTCTTCGTCTTCCTGGATGCCGAAGAACCGGGAAAAAGCAAAGGGGCTGAAAGCGTAAAAAAAAGTGGATCGTAATTTAAGATCAACGAGACGTACCCGAGAAAAGGGGGTGAACATCGACCGCAGGTTCCCCTCGGGAGTGGACCGAGGCGCCGCCATGATGGTGATCCATTTTCCCGGTTTCCCCCTCTCGATTACGACATAAATGCCGTAAATGCTCGCGGCACGCGCGATTTCCGCGTAATCCGCATCCGCGTGTCGATCCGCGGAAGGATCGGCTCGCGGAAACGAGCCGGGGTAATTCTAACCTCCCCGGAGTTTCTCATCAGCCTCGTAATACGGGCCGGCGAGGCATTTTCATTTGCCTGGCAATGGCCGAGAGCTCCTCGAGTTTTTCCCTAGCGACTCGCGTGCGAATGAGGATCCCGAGGCGGGATTATTGGAAATGGCCGACCGATTCGCCGCTCGCGATTCCGGGAAGCCCGGCGAGCTCGAGCGGTGGTTTTTACGGGAGACGCAGAGGCGAGGGGGTAATTTCCCGGGGAATAATCTCCCTCGCGAATAAATATATCGAAAAGGTCCGTTGGATCGGCATGAACCCGCCATCCGGGGGGCCGCCGAATGTTGGCCGGTGGAACCGGTTCCCGGCGCCAGGGGAAAGGGCCAATCGGAGCCCGCCGGTCGCCGGGAGAGGGGGCGAGATCTGGAAATGCATCCAGTCGGCGACCGGCGAGCCTTGTTCTTGCTCTCGGAGTCAAGGCCGTTTCCGGCCGGCTCGAGAGCCGCGCAACCTCTCGGAATGCATATCCCCGAGCGCGGGGATACATCGTAATCGGATACCTCTGGTAAGCCGGCCATTTTATTAAATCATCCGGCCCCGGGGGCGTTTTATTAACGGCCGGACGTTTCGTCGCTGGACGGAAAACGCGGAACACGAGACGTCCGTCCGCCGCGCGTCGGTCCGACGTTGCGCCACGCATGCGCCCCGAGGCGCGGCCAGTACCGGACGCCGCCGCGAGGGCGCGCGCGCGACGCGCCCGGCCCGTCGCGAAGAGGGAAGGACTCGCAAGGACGCCGTCTATCGCCCCACGCAATCCGCCTATCTTCCTTCCATCCGCTTATCCGCGCGAAGGACTATCCGTTTATCGAACTGCCCGTCTATCGATCCGTCCCCCTCGACATCCGTTTAGAGGAGATTCCATCGCGAGGGATTGAAATAACGCAGAACCAAGACCTGCCGGCGTCGACTTTGCGCCGCTAACGAAGACGGGCATGGCCGGACACCTAACCTCACCCGGCCCGATTTAGAACGAATCGAGAGACAGCTATAATCGATCTCGGGGTCCCTTTCTCACGTATTCTTTATTTCTTTATTTCCTTGGAATGCAATCTCTAGACGATGCGTCCCCGTCGACTTCGAGTCGCGCGTAAGCGAGGGGGAAATTGCGTCCCTTTACGACGCGCGGGTCGCAATTACGACCCAAGATGGACGCCGCCCAAATCGGCCGGTCCAGAGAGGCAGGGTGTAAAAAGCGGGATGAAGACGTGTTGCGGTCTTCGTTGGGCTTCCGTCGTTCCTTTTTACGGCCCTTTTCGGCCTCCCTTTCATCTCGCCTTGTCTCTTTCTCTTTCTCTCTCTCGGTCGAGCTAGGGTCCCCAAAGTGGTCGCGTCCGGGACGTGCAATTTCGGTCTTTGGTGCGCACCTTCGTCAGGATCGTCGGTCCTCCAGGATGGTACCTTAACGCCCTGCCTCGAAGAGGTGTCCGTCTTCTGGGCGATGTTTAAGGGTCGCTTTCTCTCTCTGTCCCCTTCTCGGGACTTCTTCCCCGCCGACTCCAGGAGCGGTAGCACGTCGCAGGCTTGAAAGATGCCCGTTAAATCATAAATCCAGTAAATTGCTCGCGGCGGCTCAAAGTGTGTTAACACCTACGGCTACGTGCACCCCGCAGGACCAAGAAGAGACCTCCTCCTCGGCTGACCTCTTGACATAAGACAAACAAATCGAAGTAGCCCTTCCACCGAATCTAAAAAGAGAACTTATGGAATTAATCGTGCAATCGATAACTAGTCATTTATTTTTCTCAATTAATAAAACATGGACATGAAGTCGCTGGACGGTCCTCGACTTTTCGGGGAGGTCGGGATTTCAATTTTTTATGGTTGGTCAGGAGTTGATACGTTTTCTTTTTTTATGGAAATTTTTTCGGAAATTTGGGATCTTTTAACAACGCCGGGGTTCAGGCGGGACGCGGCCGCCGTTGGGGTCGATTCTAACGAAATTATTTCCGCGGCCGGGTAACTCGATTCCTCTCGGTTTTCGAGAGCGGAAATCACGTTACTCGGCTAGGGAAACGAAGAGGAGTGACCTCCTCTCCACTTCGTTAACCGATACGGAGAGAGGAGGCTGCGTCGGTCCTCGCACGTATCTCGCTCCCCGGTTTGTGCAGGGTGGTTTGTTAGACGGGTCTTGTGCGTCAGACACTACCCTATAAACCAGGGTGTGCGGACTCTCCGTCCCGAGTGGACTTAACTTCGTTAAGGTCGTCGTCGAGGTAGACGGCGCCGCGTTTCCCGACGTCGACGCGGGGCGAATCGCGGAAAAGCGGGATATTAATTACGAGATACTACGAGAGGCGGACCGAGTTCCACGGTGAAAATTAAACCTGATTTTTAGGTTAGGGAGGTATTAAAAAAGCGCCTTTGTTCCAGACGAGAGACGGTCCATGCATAATATAGCGGAACGCTCCGGAAAATTCAGCGGGAATTATAGGAATGAATTTGTATCGAAGGAGTACCACTTTTTCTGTAACCGCAGTCCAGGTGGAGGATTCCGGCGCGGTTTCTCGAAGAGGTCCCGACCAACTTCCCGAGAGGTCCCGAGCAGGAAGCGAGCGACGAAAATGAAAACGTAGCCCCCGCGACACGTATAACTCACGCCCTCGCTAATGATCGCATTAGCAATTAGTCGGGCCCTCCCGATAAATCTCTCTTAACTAATTACCCTCTACACTCCCAGCCACCCCGAGGACCACACAGGCGTGCCCCGACCTCCTGGTTAAACGCTAATTATTATCCTTGTCCGCGATAAATTAAACTGCCAGGCCTTAGGTATTGCGCCGGGCATGCGCCGGACCGAGGGAATAGTAGTGTTCACGTGCACTCGGATATTCCCTGATTTTTATATTTTCATCCCCTCGGCCCCTTTTCACCCCCTGGATCCGAGATTACCAAGGATTCGTCCCCCAGGCGTGGAAAAAGCCTCAGACTCCAAACGTTGCTTGAGGCTCCTTCGCCATTTTCCTCGACACTCCGAATGGAAAGATATCAGTCCCCCTTATCGTCGATAAAAAAAAAGTCCTGCGTCCCACGATCGAGTCTTCAGGATGTATCTCGAAGTTTACCCTCGACCTCTCTTCCCATTTTAATCCGCCGAAGAGGTCTCGAGGAACCTCGATCTTGATGTACCGATGTATATGGCCGCGGGTAGATTGCGAAATCTTTTTTTTTTTCTTCTTTCTCTCCCTCTCTTCTTTTTTTCTCTTTGCTTCATTTTCGGGCCAAGAGGCTCTGAGAACCTTAGGCCAATTTGCGAGGAGGCCGGCCACGTGAGAATCGCGCGCCCGACCTCTCTTCAGGGTTGTCGATCACCCGCCGGGCCATTAGTCATGTCGACCTTAACCCCGGAGCGGACCCTCGATCGAATCTCTCCGAGAAGGGTGGCGCGAGTCCGCGAGACCCATTAACCGAACTTCGAGGAGGTCTCGACTTCTAGCGTTCCTTTCGGAAGATGTGCACGAGTCGGAGAACCGTTAATTCGCGAAACGCCGTCTAATTAGACGGAGTGGAGGCGCAATTATTAAAGTATCCTCATCCAGGTCCGACGTCGTCTGCCCACACGGCATAAAAAGACGTTTGCACTTTTAACACCGTACCTGATAAAGTTTGCTCTCGCTGCAAGAACAATCCCACCGGCGGCTAAAATATTTCCAATTACGTCAAATTACAAGATATCGATGTAATCGATAATTTCATATGAAGAAAATACTTGCTAAATTAACGAATGAATCTCGAGCGCTGAACAAAAAAATTAATTATCACTACTCGAACGAATGAGTGACGTACACTTTATTGTTCTTACGTATTTATTGATATAAAAAAAAATATTTCTGGACAAACATTTTGCTGACAATTTTTTTTTTTTTTCTGCGGGTAGATTTGAAGGTGTCGGAGATGATGATATGAAAGATCTTTGATACTTACTCTTATCGTGATGAGTTATTGATATTTTATATACACGCATTGGAGTGTTAGGGAATATTAATTGTATCGATACATGTAAAGCGGGGTTACGGGGAAGGCGGAGGGAATTTCGAAATTCGTTTTTTGCCGAGTACGTAGATTTTCTGTTTATTATGTATGTATGCATCCTTGGATGAATATCTCGGAGGAAGGGTCGCGCCAACCCGCGAGACCCATTAACCGGTGTTGAAGGTCCCGACTTCTGGCGAACCCTCCACGAGGCTGAGATTCACGATCGTCCTGCGACCGGGGAAACCGTTAATTCGCCAATAAACGCGTAATCGGTCATGCTTACACAGTGTTGTACACTTACTCGCGGAGTACCGTATGGAATTTAATTTTTAATTGACGGTCCAATTAAAACCCACGCCTAGATCTTCACTTACGGTCCTTGCCGACCTGCCGCCATGCATTCGGTTCCACCTTTACACCTACTTACACGGTTCAAACAATTATCTTTTACTGGAAAAAGTTCTGCAGAACATAGAACATGTCTTGGGGCCATTTCTTCGGATAATCCTATGTAATTTGATTTCTAATCGACGGTTCAATTGAGATCCACACTTACGAGCATTACTTCACTTATGCACCTGTTCGTACGTCCCGGAAAAGATTTCCATAGTCTATTAAAAAATCCTGCCCGACACGAAGCATGACGGTCAGGATCCGATTCCCTCGGTTTGCGGACTCGGTAAAATCCTAGCAGGAGGTGGAACCAGGAGAAGGATCCTAGGGGGTCTCGAGGATCCGGCACGATCCCGCAATTCCACAGGACTTCTTTCCCCCTCGGGAGCCCACGCGATCGGTTCAGCGCATCCCCGTAACTTGCACGGTTTGCGCCATTTCCCCGGATCATCGCCCACATCCGCGATCGTGGTTTCGCACGTGGGAACCCTCGGAAGACGATCGAGGGATTTCCTGCCGATCCTGGATATCATTGGCCTCAGCTTCCGGGAGATATCGCGGAGGATCGCGATCCTGGATCTCTCTCTGGCGCCGCCAGAAAGCCGGCTTTCCTGGGCCGAGGGTGACCCCTCGGGTATGACCTCCCCCCCGGGTGCACAGAGGCGTCACGTACCTCGCCGTGCGATGCGTAATGACACACCTCCGAGGGGGCCCCTTAAAATCGCCTTTGGCTCCGCCGATCGTTCCGCGTGATCATCGCCTAAACGTGATCGCTACTGGCGCTCTCGCAGCTTCCTCCTCCGAGCATCTCGGCAATCTCTTCTCTCCCAGAAAATTGCATCTCTTCCCCGGCCTTTGCGGCTCTCCTGCATCGGCCCTTTCCCACCTCCGTTTCGAGCGCCATTGTGTATGCCGAGAAAAAAGTACCCCCCGGACCACCCGTTGGCTGGACTCATTTTTTCTTCTCAAATTTCTTATGCCACGATAACGAGTCCGCATGACCGATTAGGAAAAGGAAACGATTTTTTTTAATTTACAGTTAATTACTACGTTAATGATACACCTTTGTGCTTTAAGTACGATTTCCTTAAACGTTTTCGTTAGTATCAATGGGATGTTCTTTCAGGTAATCATTGATATCGAGGGTGATATAAAAATAGCATAAATTAAAATTGCATGGCAAAAAGGCATGGTTAGCAATATCGAATCTCATTGACTTAGAAGTTTCACTTCTGATGCGCGTGGCGGTCACGTGCCGAGTTTTTTTTCCCCTTCCCCAGATATGAACGTATTTTTATAGGACTTTATATTCTGCGTTGATTAATTGTATGAATTTTTTAAATGTGTGCGGCTTTCGCAGCGGTGTCGAAAGGGTCGAGAGAGAGAGACTCCGCTTCTCGGAGATGACTGAACTCCAGGACTGAACTTTAGGCCTTGAAATCTCTGTTTGCAGACTCCCAGTTGGAGCAAGGCTACCGATCGGAGGTCCAGGAGCGAGCACTCGTGGTATCTCTGCAGATGTTCAGCCTGATCCTGGAACGGGGCGTCTCCTTGCTGAAGAGCCAGCTGGAGAACGAGGAGCAGCCTAGATTGATAATCGGCGACGACCTGCACGCCCTGTTGCCGGCTATCAAGGTAACGGGCGATTTTTATCCCCAGAACTTTATCCTGATAATGCCCGTCGGAAGCCTTTTCCCTTCCTGCACCTGGAAGAAATTCAAATTAATTTCTCATTGGACCTGTTAATTTTTAATATCCACTTTTTTCCTCCCGCTCGGCAAGGACGATATCGTTTCTCGCGAGATGCGATCGATTTTAACCCTTCCCTTTATCTCGGGACACGATGGGTCCCTCGGGGCGTTTCTTGTCCCTTGGAAAAGGCGAGGAGTAAATCGCACCGGTTTGGGAGGTGTCCTTCCTCGAGCAGCTCGTGGGCGTCTTCTTCGGGTTCTCCGGCTCGCCGCAATATCGTTGGCCGGTTCATAGACGAGCCCGGGGATGGTCTAGATTTATGAAGCTGCACGACTTCGCACCCACGCGACTCCCTGGTGGCCTCTGTCGCAAGTAGCCTCGCTCCTTGTCCTCTTATTATGCAATGGGTGCGATTAATGCACCCACCCCACGTCGAGGTCTCTGACCAATGAGTCGCGTAAAATCCTAGACCTCCGTGACGCTCCAGCTAAACCCTGAATTTAATTAACCGCTTCAAGGAGGTCACAAGAGTCCCCTGGACTATGGGCGTAAGAAATATATTTCCAGGAGTAACAAATGAAAAAATTAAACGGGATTGTCCTCATAGTATATATTATAGGTGCGATTAATGCATCCATCCGAAGTCGAGGTCTGGAGTTTTGACAAATAGGGTAACGTCAATTTCTACGACCTCCCTGATGCTTCAATTAAGCTCTGGATTTAATTACGCGTTTCAGGGAGGTCGTAGGACTCCATTGAAGCATGGGGTAAAGAAATACCATTCTAGGATGAAGGGATTAAAAAATCAGGGGGGATTAAATCAAACCCTTAATCCGAATCGTAAGGGAGGTCGAGCCGTTTCCGGCAGCCACGGAATTCCTGTTCGTCGTTTTCTGCGTCCTTTGACAAGGTCTCGTCTGCTGGGTGGCTTTACCGTTTCCGCAACTAAGCAGCTCGCGATCGCGGACTGGCCGCCATTTTGAAGGAACGCAGCCACCATTAATATCGGCGATAAGGTCGACGCGCAACAGGGCCACCGCGCGTGAAAACGGTATACGTAATATCACTTGCCGAGAATGGATGACGCGACGATGGAAAGATTGTCAGAGAGGAGCTTCCCTGATAAATTATGGCGCATCTCCCGGTGATATCGCGGTATCTTTCCTTTCGCAGATCTGGTGCGACTGGATGCTGTGCAATAGTACCGTCTGGAACCCGCCGCCATCTTGCGCAGACTACAGAGTCGGGTGAGTGTCTGCTGTTAATTATTTATTACCGCGAGTACCTAGTACCGATGTTAATTATTTGTCTTCCCGGTAAGATGGTTATCGTTGATACCAACGTTATCGTTGCAATTACTACCCGGTTATAATGATTTTTCAACATTTTTATCCTGGATATAAGTACACGAGCGACGATACCTGCGATGATTATGTGGACTTAGTAGATGCCCCATAAAGTGTGTACCTTGATTTGTGCTCGTAATCGGTACCAGCATGAGGTAATTAATGCGCGATACACAATGGAGATATCGGATCGTTCGGTATCGAGGATCTCGTGACGCTTCCGAGGGTCGTGTCCGGTCCGGAAGTCGAAATCTCTCTCCTCGATCTCTTCCTTATCCGATGGACTCGTCATCGGTGCTGTCAATTCCTTATTTGCCGATCACTCGAGGTCTTCGTTAATTCGACAACGATGACTCCATCGTTCGTTAAGGCCGTGGGGCCGCGCAGATTCGCCGGTTGCGCAACAATTACCTCGCGCATCCGCGCGTTCTTATCGGCGCGATTATGCTAATTACCCCCTGAAAGCGGCCGCCGCAAGGAAGAGGCCACCGGCGACAGGTGGAAAATGGTTTTTTGAAGCCATGGGACCGGAGGAGGTCGGACGAGGCTCCGAGAAAGATGGCGACCTCGACGAGCGCCGAGGCTCTTTCGGCCCCCGGATGAAGATTCGATGGAGGTCGAGGACGCGCTTTCTACGAGGTCCCTCGAGATCGTCTTCGGAAGAAAGGAACGTCGCTGGACAGCCTCGGGATACCTCCTGGACCACCTGGTAGCGCGTCGTCCTCAGCAGACTCGCGTTGTTATCGACGCGTATACGCTAATCACGGCCGAAGGACGAAGCGACAGGTGGGAAATGGCTCTCAAAGGACACCGGGAACAGAAGAGGTCGGAGGAAACGCCGCCAAGAGAGGCGGTGACCTCGACGAGCGTCGGGGGTCCTTCCCCTCGTCGGTCCTCGAGTTGGTACCCAACTTGGTACCCAACTTGGTACAAAAATTGGTATTCAACCTGTTACCCAAGTTGGTACCACTCCGGTGCACAGTCTGGCACCCGGGTTGGTCCGTACAGCGGCCGACGCCGAGGTCGAGGATGCGCTTCCTGCGAGATCTCCCGGATAGAGCGCGTCCTGCACAAATAAAAGGACAATGTTGCTAAGCGTGGAGCGTGTCAGGGTATCTCATGGTATCTCGGAGTAGCAGATACAAAGTGGCTTGGTGGTATGGAGGCATGTGGCTGCTGGGTACGGGTCATGGTCGTTCGATGCCCACCGGCCCGACCGTCTTCGTCCCTGGCGATCCTGGTGCTGCCGATGCTCCTCGGCGCGTTAGATCCTCGATTATTCGTCCTGGCCTTATCCTATTTACTCCTGTTTACGGTCCATAAATTACGCCTCCGAGTGAAGATGAAATGGAGAAAGTGGGACGCCGGCGTTAACGGTTATCGCCGAGGTAGCCCGAGCTTTGTTTCGAGCCTTTACCGCGATTGTTCGTCCTGGCGTTGTGCTACTCATCGCCGTTTAACGGGCTGCCCGTTGCCTCGCGTGAAGACATCCCGTGGAAACGATCAAAGGGTATCGAGGATGCCTGCGCAAGAACCGCGAGATTTTATCTCGCCTCCAACTGGCTCGGAATGAACATCGTGTATTTTTCAATACTTTGTTCTGAATTGTCTGTTTTTTTTTTATTTTTTTTTTATTTGCAAATTAGAAGGTTTTTTCGCTGAAGAGGAAGAAGCGACTCGGAGAAAGTGGAAGCGCCCGAATTTTATTTTCTTCTGATTTTCTTCTCACTTCTTCGTGGTTGCCGCTGGACCAGGTTTTCGTCCAGCTTCGATGACTTCACCTCGCCAAAGGGGCCCGATGAGTCAATCGGTGAATCATCGGACGAGTCTTCCCGTGACTTCCGTCATCCCTGGAGCGACCGGATGACTCGGGATCCTTGCTCCTCTTTCCTCCATTCCTCCGGGATTCTCTCGTCGGAGTCCTGCGAGATGCGAGGCGGTGAGTCAATCGATGACTCAACAAGGAATCTTTGCCACAGCACGCGGAAAAAGAATTCATAGTCATAAGATGAAATTTTACTTGATGCAACAAACGTGAACACTTGAATATATGCCAGCAACAGTTTTGTTATATTATGAAAGAAAAAATAGGATTACTGCACTGGGGGAACACAAATTCTATTCGTAGTTGCAGTAGTTCTTTCCAGCAACAGATTGTACATCGCTCGTTCATTTGAGTAGGGACAACAATATTGTTTGGCCATTGCATTCACTTGCTAATTTAGCAAACATTTTCTTCTAAAGAGAGCTTTCCAATGATTACATCTACGATTCGATGTAATTACAAATATGTTAGTCGTTTGTGCGATTATTCTTGCGGTAAGATCAAAACCTTTATCGGCAATGTTGTCTTTTGCTAAAAATGCAAATGTCTTTTTTTTTTTATCCCGCGCGACTCCGAGACCTCGAAGACTCTTCCAGAAGACGAGATAATTCTCTCCCATGTTCCGCGTCTCCTTGAATTTCTAAATTCAGGAAGCAAACTCCTTATGGTGTCCTTCCTCGGGAATCGTCCTTTCATTTCCCTCCTTAGAGTCCCCTGAAGTCGGGATCCTTGGGTCAGTCTATGAAGGAGCTTTCCATTATATACTCGCCAAGCTTTTCTTAGAGGATTGGAGGTCCTGGAGGAAGACTTCCTCTCGTCTCCAGGCTCCTTTCCCTAGGGATGGATATTCTCCTCCTCTGTCGAGGTCTTCTCTCCTCCGTTCCTCCGAGACCCTCTCGTATGACTCTTCTTGGTCCGTCCCGATGGAAAGGCTCTTCCTTGGTGACCTTTCTCTCGGGATGGACCCCCCTCTCGTTCCTTCGGGATCCAGAAGCCGAGTCGTGCTCTGTCCGGCCGAGTGTAATAATCCGAGTGGGTCTGGTCGCGCGCCGACCAGTCCGAGGCCTCCGTAAAAAGTCCCAGACTCGTCCGAGCGATGCAATCTGTCGGCCATTAAAACGAGTCCCAAGGCTCCCCTTACTCCCGAGCCGCCTCTTTGCGCAACCAGCTCCGGCTGGATAAGTTAATTATTGTTGCTCGTTAACGATTAACAATTACGTGAGTCAAGCCACCGTCGCCTCGCCTCGCCTCGCCTTGGCAAGGACGCGGCCATCCGCCAAGCCACTTCTCGGCCGAGTCCTTTCGATCCTTGCCCGAGATGCGCTCTCTAAGTAAATAGGATAATTGCCCTCGACTGATTTAACCCGACATCGGGACGCGACTCGACATTATTTACATTAATTAAGCTGACGCGAGCTAGGGCGACCGACGCAGGACCCGCAGGATAATGGCGCGTCCGCGTGTCCTTTCTTTTTAGGAAGCTACCCGTTGTCAATTTCCCTCTCACCTAATTCGATCGAACTTTTTAGCCGATTTATCGGGTGCGTCACTCGACACCTGTCCAAAATATCCATGAGGAGCCTCCCTCCTTGGGAGGATCCCGGTAGGAGGAAAAAATTCCCGCAAAAAGGTTTTGACGTCCAGGTCCTTCGACCAGGAGGCGATTGGTGCACTTTGCAATGGTCATCGCGAGTGGTTGCAATTACCGGACCGGACGCCCGGCTTTCCGCAATTAACCTCTGACCCCAGGACGAAGGAGTCCTGCGACGCCGCCGGAGACCAGGGCCAGGACTTCCCTCCAGGACATCGTCTGCCGAGCGTGTAGGGGAACAGGTTCTCGGGGGAATCCGGGAGATCCTTGGCTCCTCGTCAGGATCTTCCCTTCGAGAGCAGGACTCGGTTCGGGGAACGGACGTCCCTTCGACGGGTCCCTTCGCTCGGAATTCCCGGCTCGACATCCTGGACCCCAGGACTCGACTAACTGACCCCTGCCGACGATTCCCGGAACGTATCCCGGAGTCCTGATTCCGCTAAGGCGATTTCGCTCCGCGCCGGTCCCGGTTCTCTGTATCGTGCTCGACATCCTCGAGAGGAGGTCCTTGTCTCGTTAAGTCCTCGCGGGATTCCGAGGAACTACGACCTGCTCGGTCAGGACGGAGTTACCTCGTTACTGGAGCCTTACATGTAATTGCGCGAGGAATCATTAATTATTACCCGTCGCCGATAGTAATTGCAACGATATCAATTTTTCCCGCGCAACTGTCCTACGTGTAAGCCCGTCTTGGTAGATTAACCGGGACAGATATCCAACTATTAATTACTTATTAATATAAATCCCATGTTCCTGGATTCTTTTAAATAATCCCAAGCGAGCATTTGGAAGTACTTTCCTTCTTAAATCGCTGCGCATTTTTTATTTAATGATATTTACCTTTTCTTCCTCCAGACCTCCTGGGGACGCCTGGAGCAGGTTGGCCGCGCTGGTGAACCTCCTGGAGAAGCTGTCTTGTCCCAAGAACGTCCTCATCTTCCCGAAGGAGAACGAGGAGCCGCAGGAGGGTGAGTTGTCTAGTTTTTCAACTAGCGTCCCCCTAAAAATCCTTCGTCCTTTGACGGAGGATCAAACGTCCTCATTAGGGATTATCTGACAAGGTTTATCTAAAAACGAGGCAATGCGAGAATCGCGGCGATTAACATCTTTATCAGCGATAAGCATCGTGGGATATCGATGATAGAAAATATCTCGTGACGTTCCAATCAGCGAGTTCTTGCGCTAATCCTGTCGGTGCTCCTTGACAAATCTGCCGGAGAAATCGCGGTTCTCGGCGGAAACAGTCGGGTAAGCTTTCGCATGCGGAAACGCAGCTGGGACCGTTGGCGCCGGCCCGTTAGTCGCAGATCAAGCTCGGATGCCGAATGATTTTTTAGCTATTTAGCGAGCCGATCGGGAGCCGGACTCCTGTTCCCGCGGGACCGCGTTCTCCTCTTGACCCGTGCGAGCCCACGTTCTCCAACCCGGTTGGCCGGTTAACGGTGCATCCGGCCGATATGTGTCCACGGTGTCCTGAGTGTCCACCGTGACCAATGTGACCACTGCATCCTGAGTGTCCACCACGAGGACGCGTATCTCGACTCTTGGCCCCGACAGCCGTTCACCACTGCTCGACTTTTCCTGGCACGTGGTTTCTGGATCGACTGGATTCGGCAGTCGCTGGATTTTTTGCTGATGATTTGTCAAGGAGCATTGGAAGGAAAAATAGTTATCGATGAGTTGGTCCCAGGACTAGGGACGAAATTGCACCGCTTGATTGAGGTTGATACGTGATTTTTGGATCGACTGGATTTACCGATTGTAGGATTTTTTTGAATGTAGGCGATAATTTGTCAAGGAGCATTGGAAGGAGACATAGTTATCGATGAGTTGGTCCCAGGAGTAGAGACGAAATTGCACCGCTCGACTGGGGTTGATACGTGATTTTTGGGTCGTCTGGATTTGTTATTGGATTTTTAGGAATGTAGGCGACAATTTGTCAAGGAGCATTGGAAGGAAAGATAGTTATCGATGAGTTGGTCCCAGGACTAGGGGCGAAATTGCACCGCTCGACTGGGGTTGATACGTGATTTCTGGGTCGTCTGGATTTGTTATTGGATTTTTAGGAATGTAGGCGACAATTTGTCAAGGAGCATTAGAAGGAGACATAGTTATCGATGAGTTGGTCCCAGGACTAGGGGCGAAATTGCACTGCTCGACTGGGGTTGATACGTGATTTTTGGGTCGTCTGGATGTGTTATTGAATTTTTTGAAATGTAGGCGATAATTTGTCAAGGAGCATTGGAAGGAAATTATGCCGCTCGACTTTTGCTACCAGATGGTTTCTGGATCAGCTGGTCCCTGCTGAATGATTTTCGAAGAGATTTAGGCGAGGATTTGTCAAGAAACACTGGAAATGCAGGAACTTAATGGCGACTTTCGGTCCCAGGACTAGAAACAAGGTTGCACCGCTTAACCTCTGTTAGGATATGATTTCTGAATCGACTGGATCCAATCGTCCCTAGATCCTTTAAGAACCATTTAAACGGCGAACTTGTCAAGATGATGGTACATTGATAAGAGGTCCCAAGGATGGATGGATGGAAGCAGGAAGTTCCACCGAAGCGTCCCGTCCGGCGATTTTCTTCGTCGTTGATCGAGGCAGATCCGGATGTCGATAATTGAACGCGCGTTAGGATTTTCGAGGAGAAACGACCTGCTCCACCGGGAAGTCCTCCGGGTCTCCTCAGTGACGGCTCCGAGTACCCTAGGAGGACGGAAACCCTCGAACCTCGCCGGGGAGAGAGAGAAAGAGAGACTCTGGCGAACCCATCGAGATATCGGCGCCGACCGATGGCTCCCCGATGAGATCCCGGGGACGTCGCGTCGACGAGAACCCGATAATTGACACTCCAGGAGTCGACGACCCTTCCCGTGTCCTGCTTCTGTCATCGGGTCGAAACCCCCGGATGGGGATCCAGATCGAGGCCGGTGCTCATCCGAAGCGGAAAATCGAACTCGAAGAACGCGCGGCCGTTCAACGAAAATCGGAAGTGGGCTCTTCGGCACCCTCTCTTCATTTTCCCACGGCATAAATATCATTCTCATTTTTATTTCCACCCTGAAAGAATGACCATACTTCCTGGGTCCTTGATATCCCTAGACTCGAAGGAGAAATTCGGCATTTTTGGAAGAGACGATGGACCTTCGTTTCTCTGGTCCCAGGATGGGGATCTGGTTTCCATGATCCCCGAGTACACTTCTGGCGATGGAACGACGTCTGCCTTCGCGAAGGCCTCGGGATGTTTTCGGGAAAGGAACAAGGAACAGAGACAGTTAACGGTACCGTCCTTGCTCGTGTACCGTAATGTCAATTTGTTCGCCGGCTTGGCTTCTCCGGCGCTCCTCGGCCTCGCACCCGAGGCACCGCGGATAAATTGGATAAAAGGAAAACCAGGAGGACCCGAAGACCACCATACATACCCGAGGACCGTAAGTCGGTCTTCGGGCATGTGAACGGGTCTTCGGGTCCTTCGAGGAGCCCGAAGAGAGCCAGGAGCGCTTTTTCCTCCGCCTTACGAAACGCCGCCGAGATTGGACGAGCATCCAGCCTGGTTCCGAGTAAATTAAATGCCAGACCTCGTGATGTACCCACGGATCACGGGTCGTGAACCATTTCTACCACAGAAAATCTGTAGGCATCTTTCTGAACCCTCTTCAGGTTCCTCTTCGAGTTTCTTCCTCTCGTCTCTCCTGGCCACGACTTTCGACCCGTGGAGAACATCTAGCCGCGGTCTTCTTCCCTCTTTTCACACCTTGAAGAGAGGATACGCAATCTCGGTGGACGCATATCACTGTTATTGCAGAGGGTATCATCGAAGCGGGAGCTGAATGCGACGTAATGTCACGTTGCTCGGAAATAGGAATGGTATCACGGAGGAACTGTAATGCGGGGACCAAGATGGCGCCGCAATGATACTGTTAGCACATTGTTAACACACCGTTACCACTCGATTCGCCCCCACAATGGGTTGAGCATCTGGAACGCCCAGGCCACACCTCGGTAGTTCCCCGTGAATGCTTATCGACTCCTCCCAGGGCGAAATTTGCATGATAACACGGTGCCGCGCTTTCGAGGCACTTCTACCGTGCAGCGGAGGTGTGATCGGTATTTTTCCCTCCTCTAGGAATTACTTGACTCACTCGAGTGAGATCCTCTAGCTTCATTTTGATCCGAAGGTCCTGATTCCGTACTTCGTCTAAGGAACTTGCTCTCATTTTTATCCTTTTCTAATTGCAGATCTGGAGCCTGTGAAGCTGCAGGAGGACACCACCCTTTCGGGGTTCACGCCTCTCATGTCGAATCCCCAGGATCCGGTTTTCACGAACAAGGACGAGGACATGGTTAGACACTTTGAATTTATTTGCGCTTTGAGACCTTTTTTTTTATTTTCGAGATGCCAGGGCATTCGTTGCTTCATCATATGAGGTAAATGGAGTGCTTTCTTTGACATCTACTTTTGTCTGGGTGCACAGGAGGTGGCGCAGGTTTGTTTGAGGATACAGAAGATCCTTTTCTTCGGGCAAGTTTTCCTATGCGGACTGGAGACTCCGGTCCTGAAGCTGCAAAAGTGTGAGAACGGTGTTAGCGAGTACGTGTCCGTTGTCGAGGCTTCCAGCATCAGCTCGCCGAGTTCTCCTCCGGAACAGGTGAATTTCAGAATTTTACAACGTTTTAAATATTAATCATGAAATAGAATGATAACTCCAATGCCTTTTCCCGAATTTCCACGGTATTGCCAATATGCAAGAGTAATTGCCTTCGAAGGATCTCCCTTCAAATGTAACATAAATTTGTTGCATCCCGTCAGTTGCACTAAAACTTTGTTGGAATTCAAAATAGAAAATGTAAAGTGAAAATTATTCGTATTAATGAAAATACTCCATAAGAAAAGGCGTTTAATTTCCACCGGAATGGTCTTTCACAGAGCGACTCCGAGCTTCTGGTCGAGAGCTACAGCGAGGACGAGGACGAAATGCCATTAGGTCCTAGAAGAAGGTCATCGGGAGAAAAAGCAGCCGACAATTGCACAGGACTTGCCGCACCTCCTGGAGAAATTCGGTCCTTGATCGAGCGAAAGGAGGAACTCGAGAGGAGGCAACGAAAACAGGATCGTCATCGTCAACGGGTCCAGGTTAGTCCCTGCTCTCTCTTCTCTTCTATTCGCCACTTGAAGGAAATCAAATTATTTACAACCATCTCCACATTTAACCTCTATTTTTACAATTTTTATCATTCTTACAATTTGTACAATTTAGACAATTCTTATTACCTCTAATCATGGAACATTTGAAGGACGTTATTTCTGCATCTCTTCTTCTCATCATACGGAATAGGAACCAAGGTCTTGATTATATTAAGGATTTCCCTACGAATATAAATCCAGGAATTTCGAGTTTCCCTAGGAGACGAGGGTGGAGGAAAGCACCAGGGATTATCCTCGGATACGTTCCGAGGTTATGTTGCGCTCTTAAAAAGGGTATCGCACGAAAGTGAAGTCCGCGGCGGTCGAGAGGCGGCTGTCTGCCTCCTGGAATTTATTGCTTGGCTGCTCTGGCGCCTAAACTATTTTCACGTCCTCCGCATGCGGCCACGTACGCAACAATGTACCCTTCCGTACTCTCTGCGTACACCTCGGCGTACCTCCCTACGTGAGCGGCCGCTTCGTTCCTCTTTAGTCCTTTTGGTTTCCTCGAGCCGCCGCTCCCCGCCAGCTTTAACAGGGACAAATAAGGACGCTTTGTTTCCGATGAAAAATTTGTTTATCCTTGCCGAGGCATTCCCGAGGGACGTTCGTTCCGAGCCGACCGGATGCCTTCCTTAAGCCTTACTTCTTAATCCCACCTCTGGATTTGTTTAAGGCAGTAGTACCGTGTGACGGCTGTATTCCTTCGCTTGTTTTTTTTTTTTTTAAATAAATTTTTTCTAACAAACCATGAAAATACCCCATCTTGGAATTTTTACAATATATTTATTAACATTTATACGGTCACTCAGGTGCTCCACCACCTGTTCCGTTCTAGGTCTGTAACTACCCACCGACTTCGAATGTTGAAAAATCTTTTATTCTACGTATTATAGAGGCAATATATTAAATAAAGTTTTTTCAATTTTTTGGACCTATCACACGGTGCGACCGCCTTAACCCGTTTATCACTCCTTTGCCTCCGCCCTCGAAGTGGAACTCGGTACTTTGGGACGAAAAGTGAAGAACTTTTAGGTAAATGTCTTTTTGTACACATCGTGGATTTGATTAAATCTCGGATTTGTTTACTTTGATGTAAGGACGAAGGAAGATTGGTCTCTTCAGGGTGTCAAGTTGGAGGGCAGCATCCGAGCTGAAGTGGCCGAAGGACCAAACACGGACCAGCAGCCAGTTCGGATCGTTTCGCCTCTCCTCGCCTTTTTCTTCTTCTTTCCCGTTTCTTCGTCTCGAAGGATGGAACCAGTTTCGGAAATCGATCTTCGTCATCCGAAGTCGTTCCAGAGCGATGATCGGCTCTCGGCGTGGATCTTCCCCAGGTCGAACCGGTTTTTCGATCCTGGCCGAACGAGCAACTTCTAAATTTAACCGCGTCGAACTCCTATAAATAGAGGCGTCAGGACGCAATCTCCTGCGGATGCTGCGTCCAGATAGTGGGGCCCTTCTTCCCTGGGAAGATCGAAACGCTCGATCTTCTCCGGTTTGGCCAGAGAATCGAGAAAAAAGGAGCTCCACTAGCAAATTGCCCGAACAAAGGTTTGCTAATGGATCCCAAAGCAGAGGAGGACCTGCGTTATCCTTGTAGATCATTCCCGGAGTTCTTATAAATTTTAAGCCCTCGTGAAATATCGCAAAAAATTTATTAAGGATTTCGGCGGCACTTTTCGCCGGATTGAATTCCTCCCCGAAGGTAACATTGTCTCGTCTCGTTAAGATTCCCGCGTTAAGGTCCTTCCAGGACCAAAGCCTTGTCTTCCCAAGACTAAGCTCAACTAAATCAAGGGATTACGGCGCCTTTGCCCAGTCGATCCTTTCGTTGCCCCGCGAGGGTCCTTCTCGACCCTTTATTGCTCCCATCTCTCGGCCCAACTCTTTCTCATCCGAAGAGTCGGCCGGTATCTTATTTTTCGGGGAGGGGCCCACCGCCTGGAGGAGCCGGTCCTGCACGCAAGGATGCCACACTTATTTATTGCCCCCGACTCGTCCTTTTTGCATATTTATCCTCGCGCTTTCGTGAAGGATCGGCCCCCTTGTCGGGAGGCAGGGAAAATAATGGAAGATAAACAAATCGAGAGATCCTCCCGATGGTCCTTCGACGGTAATCGACGATCCTTCTACAGAGACGGGCACTATCCTTTATTGTTATTCCTTTTTTTTAAAGGTCCTCGACCGTGGTCCAGCGGCCTCCGCTCGCTATTGACCAGTTATCGGTTGCAGGATGCGTCCAGGATTCGGGATCTTTATACCCGCATATATAAGGGATCCTTTCCAGGATAACGTCGCCCGATCCTGCGGAAATAAAGTCCCCTCGGAATCGACTTCCACAGGGCCCTGCACATTATTTCCCGAGGTCCTTCCCAATGGCCTCGCTTTACAGGACCTCCCTTCGTCCGCGATCGGTTCGGGGGTTCCTATCGAATGGTTATCGGTGGCAGGATGTTTCGAGGACCTGGTCGCTTGTACATAAGCCTTGCCCCGAGGATAACGTCCTGGTCCTGCGGAAATAAATTCCCGGACTCGACCCTAATCCTTTCGGGGCTCCTGGCAGGATCGTTAATATGACCGCCAGGATTCGGCCAGGGATATCCTTATCCTCCGCAGGACGATTCCAGCACTCCACGGCTCCCTTTCCAAGATGGACCTCTCCTTCTCGAGATACCATTGAGCACTATTTTGGATTGAAAAAAAAATCTCAAGTCCCAGGACTTTAAAGAAACCCTCTATAGCCGAGGATTTAGGGGAAGTCCTCTGGCTTTTATTTTATTCTCTTTAGTCCTGGTTTCATTTCCAGATGGAAGTTACTCCTTGGTTCGCCGAGTGGAACCACTTCCGTCTAGTACCGCGAAATGTCCGCGGCGACCTAGAAGTCGGAACCAGTTCCGAATCTGGAACACCCCCGAGTTGATGAACTCGTTTCCTTGGTGTCCGTGAATTATGTCACGAATAATCGCCCGAACTCATTGCCCGGCCGGTTAATCCCACGATCGGCCAATTAACCCACCTTGAAATTCGCGTGTCCCCGAGTTTACGCGAAACCGGTACGAGGGAAGTCGAGGAGACCGGCTTTGCCGTTTCCAACGGTTCGCGAGTCCTTCGATTTACGTCACCAGCTCTTGTCTCGCAAGGATCGGAACCATCGTCCGATCCTTGCCGATCACCCTAAACCGACGCACCATATCATAAGAAAATCTGCAATCTTTGATAAATCAATTTTCAGGGTTTTCCTGAAAAATTCACCATTTTACTTTAGAAGGGAAAATTCGTCCTTTGGGAATAGGGCCGACAACCAGGAATCGAGGAGCAAGGTTCGCCGGTGATCCTTGACCTTGGCCGTTCTCCACGAGTCAAGGTCGGCGCCGAAGAGCCGGAGGACCTCCGAGGATCCATTCGGTTCCACCGTAATGGCGCCTCCACTCTTCCTCCTGGAGAGGACCTAAGCTTCGGAGGAAGACGGCGCCAACGAGTCCTTAACACGCCATTAGCTTTCTCTCTCTCCCTCTTTCTCCCGGGGAGCGCCATTAAAGGGTTCTATTTAAAGAAGCGTCTATTTTAAACCCAAGCGTGCACGACAAGAGTCTTAACTGCCACTTACAAAAATGTCGAAAGGATCCGGATGACAGAAAATATGGGCTCAGAATCCTCGCCATTTCCCGTGGCGCCAAAGGATGAGGGGACATTAATTAGACTGCAACGAGTTAATTTCACGTGTAATCAATGTACAGGGGAAAATAATTTAGACTATGACGAGTTAATCCTTCCGACGCGTTCACCGTATCCATAATTACCCGTCTACAAGTTTTTGCATCGGTTCACAACTTCGGTCGAATTTTTTGACTCCACTTGTTTTTTTTTTTTTTGGACTTTTTGAGGATGCGAGCTTTAGTCGTAACTATCCGTGCCGAAGTGCCGTTCGCTACTAGAATATCCTTTTAACGGAAGCGTACCGGGGAAAGGCCGCGTCGAAAGGGTTAAGAACGGGTATTAGCAGTCGCTTGAAAATGGAGGGCTCGATATAACGATAGAGGTCCGAAGGAGTTTAGCGGAAAAGTGGGGTAAAAAGTGAGAACGGATCGGCGGGCATCCCTGACCTTTCCCGTTGTCCAGGACTCAAGGCCGGCGCCGAAGAGTCGGAGGACTCGGTGCCGAGGTGGTACCATAATGGCGGGCCAGCGGTCCCAGGGGCGACTTAAGCGCCGAACAAAGATGGCGCCAACGACTCCTTAACACGCCATTCGCTCTCCCTACGAGGATTCTATTTAAAGGTTTATTACACCAATTAAAGCCGCTCGGCACACAAGTCGTTTGTCCGGGTTATGCCAGCGCGCGCCTCCTCTCGAGGAGGTGGCTTCTTATCCTCCGCTGCGTTGAAGAGTCAATCTCCTCGCGAGCGAGGTTATTTCTGGAGCCCTCCGGCTCCCCGGGTGGCGATGCGGCCCCTTTCTGGGGTCAGGTGGTCGAAGTCCCGTAGAAGACCTACCGGGACCGAGACCCACCGACTGCGAACTCCTGCGAAAGTCGGCTCTCCTTTCTGGCGGAATTCTCTGTCGAGTAACAGTTTTCAAAAATCCGTCTTCTAGGTTATGCTCGAGAGAATTCCGAGCCAATGATAAGTACGAGTAAGTTTAAACAATCAAGTCGACCATATTCGCGGGCAAGAGGGAATCTGAAAATCTCCTGGGGTGCAGCCAGGATCTCTCGAGCGGAGCACGTCCTTTGGAGTACGGTTGCCATTGTATGAAACTGCTGAGAAAAGAACGACATTGTTATTTAAAAATCCGGCTGTAACGTAGCAATCTCCCTTTTGTATGTCCGCTATCTTGGTCTCGTCTCTTTTCCGAGGTTTTCCATCCGGTGAAAATTTCGTTGGAAAAATGTCTTCCCCCGAAAGTGGAGGCGCAGTTTAAAGTAATGCCAGGGAAGAAATGTTTCTCTCCGGCTTAATATTTTCCTCGGTGGTTTTCCCGTTTTTTCTCCCGAGGTTTATCGCGCACTCGGACGAGTTATCGGGGCTCAACTTTTTCCCGGCGATGGGCAGGACGTCGTATGTCTTCGGGAATGTCGGCCCCCGGGTAGATTGCGCTCCCGCGGGAATCCGGCGCGGAAGCTGGCCGAGAGCACCCGGGGATCGGAGGAGAAAGAAAGGTCCCCGGGACTCCCTTTTCCTCTCCCCCAGGAAAGCGTATTTATGACTGGGGGGGTCGGAAATTCAATTCTTCCGACTCGGCGAGTCCGTCTTTCGGCTGACTCGGTCGGGCTTTCTCCCCTTCCGGGGAAACGGGAATTCCTGGAAACAATTCCACCCGAGTTACAAGTAAAATACTCCAATAAAGCGTAATACCTCTCGATGTTACCTCTCCTCGATTTCTTATTCCCCATAGAAAATATTGGAATAGAGTAAGGTCCCTCAGTAACCCGTTTCACGAGCAGAAACCGAATTACCCATAAATTCAAAATTTGGACATGGAATTTAATCCTGCCCTTCTCAACCCCCAGGAATTAATTTCTTGGGGGAATATCCTTCTTTACGTGACTTCCTTTTCTCCATAGAAAATAGGAATAATTCCAAGAGAGAAATTCTCTGGAGGTGCCGAGGAGTTCTCCGTTCGCGCGGAAGGTTGGAGACCTCTTCAGGTGCTAATTACAAGTAACCGGTAAAATAAAGAGCCCGCCATTCTCGCCAGGACGATCATCGGCCATCATCCTGTTTGCGGATTTGGTTAGGACCCTCTCTATTCAAAGTGCTCGATATGCATCCGCGAGTTTCTCAGGACGCAGGTTTCTCTTCGGCTTCTTCTTCTTCTTCTCACGGCGAGAAGTCCGCGGTTCTTCGAACAAGGAAACCGTCGCGTTTCCGATACTTCGGGCCGAATTCCGGGATAATTTCACGGTGGATTCATTTTTTTCCCCCCACGGGATCAGTCGGAATGTCGTCTGGCGAGAATTACCCGGCGGATAATCAGGGGAGGAAAGGAAAGTCCTTCGTGCAGGCGTGCGATTGCTTTCGACCGGCGCCATGTTCGCGCGAGAGGATCTGTCTCCGACGGTCAGCATCCGCGAAAGAAGTCTAATTAAACCGAAGGGCAATTATCCTTTACAGCAGCTCCCGCGCTGTCGGGACGAGGCCGAGGAGACCGGAGAACCTAATTACTTGAAACTAATTATCTTCCGTTAGCGCCATGGGGTTCGAGGGTGCCTTTTAACCCGAGACCCCCACAGGCTCTGTCGTAAAACACGACCGAAATTCCCGAAAATTCAAGACCGAGTATAATCAAAAAACCTTCCTGAGTCGAAATTTCAGCCTTCTTTAAAACTACGTTACTACATAATGATAAGGGTGAAAAACGTCCAGCAATTATTATTTCATTAATATTTCCCGGAAATGCTCGACATAGCAGCGCTTCTTCTTATGTTACCGACGTTAAGGGGGGATATTTTATGACAAGATTAAATAACGTCGTAGCTTCTCTCTAGACAATCGGTTGAGAATAAAGGACGAGGAGGGCTCCACCTTCTCCTCTGGCTTTCCCAATCCTTTCTGTCAATTCCAGGCCCTCGGACTTTATTCCGTCTGCGCATCGGAGCCCTCTGGGAAACTTCCTAAGCCGGGGAAAATTTACAAGAGGACTCGAGTTCGGTCTATCTCCTTATTCAAAGTTAGGCTTCGCCTCCCGAAGTCCAGGAAATATCTTTTTATTTATTTCCCCCCTTATTCTCTCTCCCTCCTTTTTTTCTCCTCGTGGGTCTCGGTCGTGCCGAGTTTCTCAATGCACCAATGGATAGAAGCGATAGAAAGATCGAAATAACTCGACGTACCTATCGAGCGGATTGGCCCCTCGCGAAATAAATTTCCATACAAAGCGCCGTCGAATTCGCGGCGGAACATAGTATGCCGAAGCATGGCCGCCAAAAACGCGTAACGTGTCCCGCGTGCAACATTCTGCCTCTCGGAAGACGATTTGCGCTCGCGCAAACCTCATTGCGGATAATTCATGGGACATTCGGCGATTCCGCGTAATCGCGCGGCCCGCGGCCCGAATGCGAATCGCGGCCGCGACTCCGCTATGCGAGAGGGACGCGCGGACGCATGCGCAGAAGCGAGCCGCGCGGAATGCTACGATCAAATTGGACCGCCGATAAGCGCCGGATTTACGGGGAATTCGCCGATAATTTACGCCGCCCGATTTACGGGGGATTCTCGGGGGATTTACGAGGCGTTTTTCACCGCCACCCGGAAGCGCCGCACCCCGGCGTGACCGGCCCTTTACGTCGATTCGGGCCCAACTTTATCGGCGCTTCTGATAAGCCCGATATTTTCCACCCATATTCCCAGAATTAATCGAGCGCCCGTGATTTAGGACGTTGCGACGAAACGTAGAGACGATTCAAGGGTAACATTGGTGGTTTTATTTTTTAATATTCCATATTTAATATTAAATAAGCGCCGCGCCCGGTGGAATTTGTCGAGGGAGGTTCCGGACGTCCCGCGGGACCGGGATCGACGCAAACGATTCCTCGATCGGTCGTAAACGGTCCTGTAAATACCGAATCGGGAGAACTTCGACGGGGCCAGGATGGGCCTGAAATAGCCAGCGTTGTCGGCGTCGCGGCCATTTGAATAGAATGGCCGTATAAATACCCGGCAAATATATACAATTAGGGCTATCCGATGGGCTTCCATCTCGTTCCCCCCGGGACAGTCAGTCGTCGGGCCTTTTCGGGAAAACGAGGGACGCGGAAACTCTCGAAGGTCCGCCATCTTGGATTAAAGAGCGGCGCGCGATGCAATTTTTGTTTCCGTGGCGTTTAAATACCGAAACCGATTTTTTCATGGTGTCGAGCTTTGTTACGGCTCCCTGAGGAGCGTTTCTCGGGGATAACCTTTGGCGTTCCTTTCTTCCTCGTAAAACCACCCCCTTGTTCACTCGGGGGCCGCCTCGTGCCCTTTTACAGGGCGACCTACGGCGTTCAAAGTTTTACGGACCAAGTATTATAATACCTCGACCGGGTCCCGCGGGAACGGCCCTCGACGTCTACCCCTGGAGCTCCAAGGGGGAGGCATCATCTGCCCCATGGAGATAAGGGGTCCCGACCCACCCTTTATCAGGGGATGTCGCGAGACATTGTGCTCCCTGTCTCTCCGCCATCGCAGGTCCCCTTGGACCCCGCAAAATTCATATCTCTCATTTCCGCGATGTCGGCGACGTCGACTCGTCAAATTGCCGCTTTCAGAAGGTACTCTGACCTCGTCGCTCCTGCTTCATTTTTCAGAATTATCCTTTTTCAGCGTACTCTTTCTTCCATCGCGCCACCCCTGACCCTTCCGACCGTGATTCGAAATTTCCTGAACCCTGGTTGTCAATTTTTTTTTTTTTTGATGCTCCGTAATAAACTAATGTAATGGTTCTTCATGGCATGTTAAATAACTTTGAAACGTGGAACAAATGTATCATGGTATTCTTCCGTATGGGATGAGAAGCACTGTCATTAGGGGCAACTTCATCTCGCTACGTCAAGGAATACCGGAGTGTAAAGGATGAGGTCGAGGGTGGAAAGGGGATGTTCTGGTTTCGACGTCTCGACGGGAATGCGAGGAAGGGATTTCGCAGGGTTTTTGTCACGATGATTGGAACATAAAGAGCCTTTCGCGGGCAGAGGGACGCGTATTCACGACTCCTCGACACGCGTAGACATTTCGGGTACGGGTACTCACCCGAAGTCCTAACCCCTTCATCGAGAAGCGAAAAATCTAAATTTCCTAAGACCGACAAAGGTAGAATGAAAAAAGATAACCTCTGCCAGTCTTAGCATTTATTTATAAATTTATTCCTTACTTCCAGAATTTTCTTTTTCTTTTTAATACCCTTATCACATAGAGTCCTTCGAGCTATTTTACCGCGAGATAAATTTTTGGAAGGAAAGGATGTCTTCGCGACGCGAACCATATTCCAGGGTCCGATAAGGATAACGAGTACACCCTTTAAGGACATACGTGCCCAAAGAGAAAGAGAGGTTAGGATCGGCCCGAGGCTAGCGAGCGGTTTCCCACACCGACGCAAACATTGACATCGTTAGGAGCATCTCTCCACAGTCAACGGGAAGGAATGCGGAGAGAGATGATTCCCTCGACGAGGTACCGGAGGGAAATTCCCGAGGATGCTGAAGAGGACCTCGCCGTTGTCTGAAGTGTCTGCGCGAGAGGACCACAAGAGGGTGTTCGCCCCGTCGATGACCGGCCTAATGTACCGAGAAAGGACCCTTCCATCAGTTATCAATTCCACGCCTATCTCCTTCACGCCATGACAAAATACTCCGCTAACAGGATTACTAAATCCTGATACTACTATAGCCAGACTATTACCGATATGAAAATCTGATCGAGTCCCTCGGAAAATGGTCGGGCGAAGTTGGGTTCCTTGATCCTTGGGGTTTAAATTTAGGGTCCCAGGAGTCCCGTCGGTCCTCGAAGAGGAATCGTCCTTGGGGATCGACCCGAGGCGAGATCGGCATCTCCTGATCTCAGCCAGGTGCTCCCTGGTCGTCAACTGGACATACAAGGCCGGTCCTCGCGTGGGCGTTCTTTATGGGTCTAGGCCGCGGGCGATCTGATTTGCGAGCGCCATTACACGCGGCGGTCGTTGTAGCGCAACTGTTGCATTTATGAATGCGATTACTTTCCGCGTGTAAGCCCGATCGGGCCCGCTAATTCCTCCTTAATAAACCCTGGATGGAATTACGGTCACGCCATTTAGATCGGTCCCGCAGGCCAGGATCCATCATCCGACCACGCCGCTCCATTAAATCGGGCCTTGAGGAACGGGCCCCCGATTTATCGGCGGGCCAATCGATGGGTCGATCGGTGGACCAGCCGGGATAAAGGGAACGAGGATTATCGTCGTTGAGCATGATTTCCCGCGACAGGTAGATTGCCTCGCGTCTGACGCTTTCGGACGCGGATTCGGTCAATACGCGCGAGTGTCCAGCAACAGATGCGCCGCGAGTTGACAGATGCGGCGCAGGACCGCCGAGCCGTAATAATCCTGATTTATAACCCCGAGTGGTTATTGTGAAACGACGTTAACGCGGAACGACCGGGTAACGACGTTCGGGGGCCCCCGTTAGAACCCATTCGAATCGCCGATGATTTGCAGCGACTCGTTGCGTCCTCTTCGCCTCCGCTCTCGAACCGATCGACCGCGAAACGCCTGAGTTTCGTTCTTTTCTTCGGATCGGCGGTCGTATTCTCCTCCTATCTACCCAGAATTAAGGGTATACATCTTATTACGTCTAATTATAACGATGAAATTAATATTTTTAACGTTTTTCACCGCAATTTATGGGTATTTCCTCTCGCCTCGGTTATCCAAGATGGCGGCTGTTCCGAGGAGGCGCAGCGGAAGCGCCTCGCGCTGCCCGTCGCCTCGGCTTAATGCATTCACAATTAAATAGCCATCAGAGGCGTCTCCCTCGGCTCCTGGGATGTAATCAGGATATTACGCGTGCGCAGATGCGCGTGCTTCTTGGATTCGACGCCCTTTAATGCGTGTTCGCGTTTCCTCGGCAGCGCCGCGGCGCGGCCGACGCCGGAAGTGCGGCTCGCTTCGGGGCACCGACGTCTTCCTCATTTTCCTGGATCCTCTGTTCGGCGAATGGCACTCTTTAAATGGATCGGAGTGGAGGTTTTCAAAATCCCACGTCTATATTGTCGCATCTAACGAGCAAAATTGAAACTAATAAAAGTGTCGATCATAACCAAGCGTGTCCTTCGAGTCTCGCCTCTTTCATAGACGGTAATAATCGAGAGTGACCTTAACCTCCACACGCGTTATTGGCGTCGCGTGTCGCAGTGCATCGCATTGGAAAAATCCGTACGGATCGATTATATCGATTTTACATGGATTACTTATCATTGACGTGCGCTGAGGTCAGTAAATATGAAGGCTACAATGAAGGTCCTGACACCCATGAGATTCCAATTTGAATAAAATTTCTTTATAGATATGTTGAAGATTTTTATATATATATAAAAAATTTAATTTCCCGCGATTCAGGACCTATCTTAGGGTTTATGAAGTTCGTGTGGTAAGATTTGAAATAAATTGGTACACCCAATTCGGGAAATACTTTCGCGAAAGTATCAACGAAAGTGACGTTTTAGGTGCCATTTTCGTGTCACCTTAGGGTCGCGAGAAAAAAAGGGGCAAATTCGGTGCTGACGGAGCGCGGTATGCGGAAAGGAGGTTAATTCGCGTCGCGTCGCCCAGGCGTCGCGTCGGCGGCGCTTAATATGCTCGGCCGCGAGGCGTCGCGGTGCGTGATTCGAGGCGAGTTCTCACGAGTGCCGCACGGCCGGCACGGCGCTTTGAGGGTGCTTCGGGGGGATCGAAGAAGAGGAAGAGAGGCTCTGCCAACGGTACACGCAAGGTCCTTCAGGAATTCGCCGACACTCTAAACGGGAGTGGTCCAACTCGCGCGACCGAGGGCGCCGCCATCTTGGCATCGCGCGCGGCATCTCGGGTAGAAAAATGTCGTTCGACGTTTTAGCTTAACGCGACGCGATGACGCGGCGATGCGACCATGAGACGCGATTGGATGTCCTGGATTTTTATTCTTTTAGGGGTTTTTCCCGCACCAATAAATTCCCATGAAAAATTTCCCATTGTTGCGAAGTCGCGTCATTGGGCAACGTTTCAAAGTCCTATACGAGAGAGTCGATTTTCCAGGCGAATGTTGATCGTACGAACTCGAGAATCGAGTCCCTCGAAGGGGAATATCTCGCATTTAACCCTTTCTAGATAAATGACTCATGTGAGCGTCACTCGGGTGAGCGACTCGGAGATATCGAGGGTGCGCGTCTGTGCGGACGCGACCCCGATTCCCGACGGTCGGCTCGCGATAATTTATCGCCGTAATCACCGGGGACGCTTTTATCAGATGAATGAGATAGCAGGCGATGGGCGCAGGGGTACTAAATCGTTTCATGGTGTTTTTCATCTCCCCGACGAAACTGTGAGCGCTTCTTTGTGAGCATTCCTGTCCAACCGAGCCGGCGTCGCGAAATCCAAGATGGCGGCGCGCGGTGCACCAAGGAGCCTCCGTAAATCCGAATTATTCCCCGATATCGCGCAATTTTATACACCAAATTGAATGGTTACGTGTTGGAAATGATCATTTCTACTGGAATTTAGTCAAACTGAGTCCGTAGTGGCGAATAGTCGGCGAGTTCGCGGCTGAACGCCACCTTGGAGGCCCCCTCGGCTGCAGAATTCGGAGAAATCTGTAATACGGCGAAGATTTACCAAGCGACACGTGACCGGCACGTTTCCGCAGCGGCGTTAGCGGCCTGCAGGAGCCATGACTCGCCATTGGGGCCCCATGGGGTAATAAGACGTCATCCAGCGCGACGCGTGCCCGCAATTTGCCTACAATGCAGCCGAGTGCACGCTTCACTTTGTATTCCGGGGCCGTGCTCGAGCGCGATCGGCCGAGTCGCCGATCTCTTCATTTCCCATGGCGTCGTCTCCGCTCGGCCTCGTCCGAGCGTTGAATATCTCGAGGAATCGCGCGAACCTGCGATTTCGTTCGCGCCTGCGTTGCATTTCTTTGACCGGCGCGGCCGCCATTTCTCACGGCAGATCCTTAGGACGTGAAAGGGAATTTTCGGTCGGCGCAATTCTTTCTTTTTTTTTTTTCTCTCTCCGTTCCAAAATGCCACGTGGATTCGTGAACCGCCAGGGAATCTGGAAAGCGGGGAGTCCCGGGGGAAATGATGCATCTAGAATGTGCATCCTAGAGATGGAGCTCCGATTGCAATGGCGGCCTCCATGATGCGGATGCCGAGTGCACCTGCAGTCGGTCGACGCCATTCCGGAGGTGTCCTCGGGTGCGGGAAGGGGGCACGTTTCGAGGGTCGTTAAGAGCTCCGGATCGGCAATGTCGCGACAATGGCCCCCGACAATGAGCCTCCTCTCTCAGCCATTGTTCCCGGTGGCGGGGCCCTTAATTGGATCGCGTAATCGCGACGCCATTCCGAGGACTTCGATTGCGATCCCGCGGGTCCTTCCCTTTCCTGGAAACCCCGAGAGCCCTTTTGACCCTCCGATCGCTAGACCGTCTCCGCTTCTCCTGGCTCTTTTATCGGGCCCATCGATTTCCGACGTCCTGGCGTCATTCCCTACCGAGAGACCCGTTCCGATCCCCCGTACGGGAAAAAACTCGAAGATCTCGTCGAGTCCTTGCAACCATCGAGGAAGGAATCCTACATAAACTCCTGGGAGCAACGCAAATTTCCCTTTTTCAAATGAGACCACCCTACCGAGCGCAGAATTAAATTCGATTCGTGCAAAGCTTGCGTATGACCATCCATGAAAAGTGAAACATTTTTAGGGAAACTTTCCTTTGGACTAGAGGAGACTATTTTCTCTTGTTTGAGGTTGAATCGCAATTACAAGTTCTTCATGATAATTATTTATATATTTACGAGGTTTATTCATGGATTTAATGTTCTGCTCGCAGGCGATCCTACAGAAGTCTTCCGTCTCGGTGGAGATCGAGGTGAGGCCACGACAACTGGTGCCGGACACGAACTGCTTCATCGACTACTTGCAACAATTGCAAACCATCGCAAAGGCCACTTCCGGTGCGCAGCCGATATACACCTTGATGGTTCCCCTCGTCGGTGAGTGATCCATTTGATGAAAATCCGTCCTCTTTCCTATCCCTCGTGGGTGACGCGGAGTTCGTCTCCGAAGGAGATATAAAGAGACCAGGGTCCTGCAGGACTCTTTTCAGGAGGTCTCAACGCCTCGGCGAAGCCGCTTCTCGTGGCTAAGCCACAAAGGCCCTTTAGAGAGGATCTTTTTATATAAAGAAGGTTCGGAGGTCTGGCTCGTGCGCCGTTGGTGGGTACCGGGTGGATTTACATCGACGGGAGCGTTCTCCGAGGGGCAGCTGACCTCCGACCCCGAGGAACGTTTCTCAGCCAAAGGATGCCGATTATCCTCGGTCGGCTCCCCCTCCAAAGGGCAGCTCCGAATATAAAGGGACCCAGCCCCGAAGACTCGATGTAACCCTAAATAATCACCGATAAATAATTCCACGGTCGCGACCACCTAGTGGAGACTTTAACGGGGGCAAGGAACCTCCAGCCAGATCGTCCTCGGGTCATCCTAGGATCGGTCTAGGTCGTTAAAGCACCGCCTACTGGGTTCGAGACCGCATAGGGAATCGATCGAGTCTCGGTGGATCGACCTCCGATAAAACCAGGATATATCCCTTGAATGGGTCATCCCTGTCGCGGCGAGTCGTCCTCGTGAGAACGAGCGACTCCTAAGAGGTGATGATCCCGCGGAGGTGCCCATTATCTTCTGCACTCGACTCCTCTATTATCTATTGCCACCGATCGGGAATTCCCGGCAAGCTCCAGCTGATCGGACTGCCCTGACCTTGCGCAATCCGCGCCGTGTTGCGGCCGGGATTTCGAAATGGTAATCGGCGCCGATCGCCGGTCACCAGGGACGAATCGATCGACTCGCAATCGATAGACGAACCCCTCGATTGCTTGGAACCTTCCTCGAGGGCCTCCTTCGTCTTTCACTTCATTTTTCGGTTGCAAACGCTCATCCGAAATGCCACCCGGTCGAGGCCGCCGTTGGTGCGAGGTCTTCGACGCTTTTTTATAGAGGGCTTCGAGGAGCAATCTGGGAGCCCCGAAATTGGGAAGCCGAGGAGACACTTTATATTCCTCGGTGTTCCGAGGACATATCGGCAGCTCGCTCGCTCCTCGAATTTTTCACGCCAAGGTGGCGAGTCGAGGCCCGGGCGGAGTAATGCATACGGGATTCCTACGAATTTCCGGGACCGATTGAAAGTATTTCGCCAGAGGAATCGGGATTCCGATCGCGTGCCCCAGGGCCGTCGACTGCGTGCCAACCCCTGGGCAAAGAGTTCCTTCCAGAGCGAGATTCACTCGTTGGATTTCGAGAGCCGCGACCACAAAGGGGAGGAAATTGTCGCTCGGGAAAAAATTGCTGGATTTTTAGTAGATTTTAGTGAGGAACTTAACGAGAAAATGGAAAAAAAAGAAAGACCACCATCCCTTGATTCTTTGCCGCTCTTACGGGGCAAGATTCCCGTCTTGGCGGAGACGAAAAGGAAGCTGATGGTAGGATAATCTTCCTGACGGGGTAATCGTTCCCCAGGAAGCCAAACCCACCCCCGTGATCCATCTTGAATTATAGATTAGACCCCATCAGGGCCAATCAATATTTAATCGCCGCGAGCTTCGTAATCCGGATTAGACGAGCCACGCCAATTTTCTCGTCGTCCCCTTAATCTCTTCGGGAAGGGCGAGAGAAGTCTTCGACCTCTTCGGGAACGGGAATCATTCATGGTGTCGAAAACGGGAGCCACTACCGACAGTTTTATCAGACCTTTATATACAAAATCTCCCTTTGTCCGGCGGCCGGAGACTATTTCATTACACTCTTCATATCCCCGAGATTAATATCGGTATTATTTACAGCGGGCGCAATTTCCGAAATCAATCCGCGGCATTATGCAGATTATCCCCGCCGTAATTCCGCGGTTATGCCTGGCTGTAATGGGGTTTTATCGGGTGGATATTGGAAATGTCTGGAATTACACCCCCGAGCGCATCATCCCCTGGACCGCCCCGGAAACGGCGTTATCGTTACCGGAATGCCCATATTTTCATCAAACGCAACGCGCTTGCCTCGTCCTTGCATTCCTGGTCTCGAATCCTGCCCAAGGACCTCCTTAACATTTTCCTGTAGTATACCCATCAACGTTAACAAAATACAAGCGAAAAAGAGAAATATTGACCCCAGAGTTGGTCCACTTGAGCGGCCATCATTGAAAACGTTTTGCATATTTTTTACTCGATACCCTCGGTAGCAATTTATGATATTAATCCGTGGCATTATGCAAATCGCCTTGTTACGTAGTATCGGGGTTGCGATTGATGGTAATAACAAGGTCTCTATGCCATGTGGAAATTGGAAACGTCCGCGATTACGCGCAGGGGTGAACCGCCCCTCGGGAGGGACTCGGGGGCCGCGTCGTCATCAGCTGACTGTGTATATTATTATTAATTATTCCGCATCGGCGGGATGGTCCGTTAGCGTGTTTGTCAGCCCGTAACGATCCGAAAATTCGCAGGGAATCGAGGAAAGGGGGCGAACTCGGCAAATCCTCTTAGGATTGCTGCATTTGGGGCTCTCCCTGGGACCCGAGAGGGTGCGTCCCCGAATATGGAGTCCCCGTCGTATTTCCTAACCTAACCTAACTTTCCCGAGTCCGGTGTCCTTAGGGGGCGACGGGAAGCGAGGTCCTTCGAATTCGGGGAGGGTCGAGGCTTTCAGCCGCTCGGCAAACTTAGGGGAAACTTAATTCCGCCTCCACCCTGTTGTCCTCGGGGCGCTCTGTTTATCGGGCGTTGATAAAGGGCGGGACTAATCTGACTCATTGTTAGATATTATTCCGTCCTTCGAATTGGAGTGACATGACTTTTTGATATACAGTTCGTGAGCTCGACTGCCTATTTAATGTCCTTTTTTACGGTTACGCAATTTTCAGGATATTTCCGGGGATTTTAGGGACGTTCGGGCGTTGACAAAGGGTGGGACTAGTTTTAATCATTCTTAGACATCGTTCCATCATTCATTCCCCATTTAATGTCCTTCTTTGACATAACGAAATTTGAAGTAAATTGCCGGCCAAAAGAGAGTCTTGGGGAGTTGCGATTTGAGGTGTTCAGTTTTCAGGCCCGATTGGAATTTTAGATTTTTTATGCGGAGGGTTTGAGCGGATCGAAGTTTTGGGCCAAATCGATTCGACTCGCTTGATAAAGACCGGAGGAAGTAGCGGTGAATGGGGATATTTCGGTGTTGCAGTGCTCAACGAACTGGAGGGACTGACCAGGGGTGCCAGTCCCAGGAACTGCCCCCCAGCTTCCAGGGCGAGCTTGGATCCGGAACACGTGGCCAGAGTTGCCGAAAACGCAAAATCCGCCCTGGCCTTCGCCAGGAGTAGGAATCCTGCCATCAAGTGTCTCACCACTCGAGGAACCGTGCTCACCTCCAGCACCTTCACCGTCGAGGAAGACGTTGATCAGGTTTGCATAAGAAGAAAAGTTAAATAAATATTAAGTAAGAATTAAAAAGTCCCACGTGTCTACCTGACATTTCAAGTACGAGGAACTAAGCTTTCGGCTCTTCTGAATTTTTCTATTATTTAAACTCCTATTATTATGATACGAACGACAATCCTGGCTGGCAACGTCGAGTCCTTCCGAAGCTTTTCGGAAAGCTCCGTACAATAAATGAAAAAAAAAAAAATTTTTGAGAACAATCCTCCACGATTGGAATTGTGATTTCGTTTCCAGGATGGTCTTACAAGGAACGACGACAGGATTCTGGCCACCTGCCTGAGCCTCTGCAGGGCCAGTAGCAAGGATCAGCCGAGTACAGGTGAGTCAGGACGAGAAGACGAAGTTCCCTCCGAAGTCCTCCCTATCGAGGCCGTTCTTCAAGTGGTCCTCCAACCTGCCGGTACATCCTCACTCCTGAATCTTACTCGCGATCCGTGCCTCCAGATCCGATAGCCATTACGACATATTAAAAAAAAACCGTCCTATTGTTGCAGAAGAGGGCCAGCCGAGACGTCTTCGACGAGAAGTGGTCCTCCTGACGGAAGACAGGAACCTGAGAGTGAAGGCCCTGGCCAGGGACGTGCCGGTCAGGGAAGTACCCGATTTCATGCAATGGGCGGGTCTAGGATGAGTAAAGAGCTCGATTAAGCCCGTTAATAAAAATCACCCAACTCCGAAGACAAGCAAGCCAGCAGATCTCCAGATCGTCGCCGATTGGTCGAAGCGACCGTTCTCACCACGTAAGTTCCACCTAGGGCCAGCAGTGCTCGATCGCCAGAGAATAAGGATCTTCGATTGCGCTAGTAAGAACCTCTGAGGAAGCTAAAGGAAACGTCGAGAAGATACCCCTGCCGGTGCGCGCGCTACAGGAAAAGGTTGACATTTGACGCGTGACATATGACATGTGACACGAGTGTCCCGCGAGAGGACCCAGGAGTCCTGGGCTGCGTCACCCTGTGTAGCTTCGCCCTGAACCGAGGAGTCGGAAGCCACGTTCGATGAACGACGCGAGAGATATCCGCTGGTCCAGCGAATACAAAGCATGGAGAGATATCAGAGGGGTACGGCGTGATAGGCGAAGGGAAGGAAGGAGAAGAATAACGATCAAGGAGAGCAAGAGCGAGGCATTATCGATTAGAGAAGAAAGGTTACGGAGAACGGGAAAAGCAAGATGGCGGCTCGAAGAGACTCGTCGGCGAGGAAGGACGCGGCCGCGGGGAGGAAGGAGATTAGTTCCCGGCGTTTTTTACTTCCCACGTTGATTTTATCCAACCGGCCGGCCATTTATTGTGGCCGGCTTGTGTATCCTTTAATCGTGTTTATAATATATTTGTAACATTTTCTCGAATGTACATTGGATCCTTGCGCCCTCTGGCGGGGCGTCGGTTCTTCGGTTTAGTTGTTGGGACCTCTTCGGAGGAACTCGCGCCCGCGGTCTCGACGATTCGCCCCCGATCGGCAGAGCAGGCGCGAGTACGCCTTAGGGAAAAGGGGGCTTCTTCGAGTTTTCGAATTTTCCGGCCCAGAGGGAGGCGGAAAGTGGAGAGGGGAGGGCCTTCGATCGCTTCGATCGACCCGATTGATCGAGGGGGGTCGTCGGGGGTGCGCCTCCTCTCTTCGGGGAGATCGCTCGTCGCCCTCTTCGGGGCGGGGGCTTTTTTCGGAATTTATCCGCGCCCGGTGTACGTACGCGGTGTTCGGCGAACTCGGTCGCGAATTACTCCTTAAGGCAACAGTAACCTTAATATTAACACTGGACCTGTGCGAATAACGGACGACTCGAATCTAGGCGAACGGCCTGTCCGATTTGATCTTTTCCGAGTCGAATTCTCTCCAAAAAATGGCCGAGCTGAAGTCCTAACTCCACTTGATGGTTTTTAACATAGAGAAATTTTCTTCACCGAATTAAAGACACGGAGTGACGGTGAACCGGTCAAAATCGTCACGTAGATTTTGCTTCATAGAGGTAACGAACATTCTTATGGCGTTTTATCCTGGATCTTTTTTCCTCTCCTGGATGAAGCGCTATTGGAATGTTTTAATCTTTTTTTTTTTTGTTTTTTTCCAGTGCGGTCAAATACTTCACAGAGAAATAGCGTTGTAACTAGGAAGGAAGATTTAAAAATTCTTTGTTAACATGCGCGTGGAGCTTTTTGCAGATTTTTCTCTTCGGAGGAACAGACTTCCTTGAAGTCCTTGAAGACTCGTGGCTTGGCGGTTCGTTGTCACTCGGTGTCACAAGTAAGTAGTAAAGATTTAGGATTACTGGAGAAAAGAATTGAATAGGGTTAGAGAAAACTATCTTCTTAAGAGAAAAAATTATATATAGGACATGTTGAATTATTCGAGCCAAGGTACTCGAATTGTTTTATTCAATAAGAGCAACGATCGCTTTATTGTTTCTGATAAAAAGAGCAATTATTCGATCGCTTCGTAAGCACAGCCGTTTTTCCCGAAGTGCGTGTGTGTATGTGTGTTTATTTTTAGCTCCGTTTTGGTATCTATAATGCACTTTTCAGAGCCGTCGTAGGAACGATTACTCCGGACAATTCTGACAAATGTAGATATTTATTACGAGTCCAATTTTTATATTTCTACGTTCCCTTCCCCAAGTGTCGTACACGTCTTGCAAAAGGATTTCAGTTTTTAGATATGAATTGTACATTCTAATCGTGAACTTACCTTTTAACGTTCCAAGTCCTGCTTGTTTCGGTCCCCCTTTGCAAATCATTGGAAATGAAAAATGATATTCCTAAATGGTACCGTCATATCTATATCTCGTTCAATCGAATTTTTACATATACTCGTACATATAAGATTACATATGATTGAAATTCAAATTGCATTGCTCGACCTTTAGAATGCAATTTCGCATGCAGTTTTACTCCTCTCCTGAGCGCATCCGTGTAATTGGTGTAAAAAATTGAGATCTTTCTTCTTTTTTTTTTCTTCTTTTTTTCATTCTTCGTACGCAAAGACAAGAATAAGTACCATAATTTCGACAGAGCGTGGAATATAATTATAAAGCGAGAACACCAAAAAAAAAAAAGAAAAGAAAAAGAGGCCATCGAAAGATCAGGTCGAACGGCGCTCTTCGATACCGAGGTCGACCAGTCGAACGTTAGCGTTATTCGCAGAGGCCTAATTAACGCGTTAACATTGCAGTATACTGCTATACGGATAATGTTACAGTTAGTGGTAAGCGGCGGGTTGTAATCGAGCTGTAATACAGGTACAATCGATTACGAGCAACGAGGCGGATCGATCGGATCCACCGTTGGAGAACGACGGTGCGCACTTTGTATTTTTCTTACGGCCCCACGACTGCTCGGGATTTTATGCACTGTCAGACTTAGCGATTAGGCTAGTTCATAAGCGAGGCTAACGATTAATCCTGTAAGCGAAGGGCCCGTTCTCCGAGCGCGAGAAAGAGGGCTAGACTAGGGAAGAAAAAAGCGAGCCAGAAGCGACGAAAAATGTGGAGCCCAAAAAAAAAAGAAACAGCGTCTAGGCAAAATGCGCAAGAAGGCGAACATTCCGACCGAAAGTTTCCGCCAGATGACCCTCTTTCTCCGAGAAAGGAGATGGAGACGAGAGGCCAATGTTCGTCTTCTTCTTCTTCGAGGTTGAGGTGACATGAAAGTGGCATTCGGAGGGTCAATCGTTTATGAAACCATTCTATGAACTGGCTGTACCGAATCGTTTCAAGCTTTACTACGTGAACATAGAGACAATAAGGAAGGTTCTGACGCTCATGAAATTTCATTTCTTATAGCAAATTTTAACAATGCCTATGAACAGATTTTAAAAAAAATTGAAATTCGATGAGTTTCAGGACTTTTCTTTTACCCTCCATATTCACACTGTAATGTTTGAAATTATTCGGTACACTCAGTTTGGAGGAAAGTTTCATAAACGAAACCTCAGCGGCGCCACTTCCGCATCGCCTTAAACTGCGGAAGAGAGGTGGTCCAAGCGGTACACTGAGAGACATCAATGCCCTCCCATCCTGCACAGGCAATGCCGTATCTGCAGGGGAGGCATTCATGTCCGCCATTGTACCATTTGCCGATTTAGGACAAAAAGGGATGCTTGGTTCACCTTTCTTTCCAGGTTTCCTCCTTGGCGACTTTGTCCAGATCTCGAGGGGGTCGAAAACGGGCGCGAAGAGCCAATCGAGGTTAGAACGATCGAAAGCCTCGGGACCGCGAGATCGAGTGCGAGAGTGCGAGGAAAGATCGAGTCCTATTTTTTGACGAGTTACGATTACTTAACGATCGGTAGCGAATGACAAGCATAGAAGAGAGGGAGAGCCTGAGAACGTGTGGAGAGTAAGAGAGAGAAAGAGGAAAGGGGGCGGAGCTGAATACTCGAGTGTTAATTTTAATCTCACGAGGATGGTAGTACGTTCCAGTAGAGTGGTTAGACGTACGAAAATGTATGAATAGCAAGTAATCGATACGAAACCTCTAGGAGAACGGTAGATTAGACTCTCGGTCGACTCTCGTGAATATACGTTCTAACGAAATTGCGTTTGTTTGCTGCCCCGAAAGTATTCTAGTGTATACATTGTTTCGTTTTCTTTTTCTAAGCTAACACGATTTACTAGGAGTAAAAGCTGAATGCGAATGTTGTCGGTCGCAGATTGGTCCGCGATCAAGCGGCGGGGGTGTTATTGATAATAATCGCAAGTTTAGGGTGACTTCCCGGCTTCGAGTCGAGCAGGACTGGGATCGGTTTGAGAGCTCCTGTCTCCCCACCAGAGGCGTACAGTAGACCCCCGTAAATGGCGACCCCCGTCCAGCGCGGTTTCCCGTAACGTTGTAAATCAACCTCGCACTATGTAACCCTTCTTCCACCTTGTAACGTAAATAAGAAACTCTATCTTTTTATAACACGTATCGCGTCAGACTAACCGCCTTTTGATGGCTTATCACCGCCTTTCCGATGGCTTATCAGTCCCTCGCCGCGCTGCACCGTGAAAGGGAACTTCATATCTTGGAAGGCCGTAGAGAGTCTCTTATAAAGCGATCCCTTTAATCTTTACTCCGGGACCTGTTCTCCGCGTAATAACGGAGGTCCACTGTACTCGAAGAATTCCCAATGGTGGGGAGGCAGAGGTGGTCAAACCGTACCCCGCAACAAGAGCCGTGCAAGAACCCTGGCCTGCATCCGAAGCGGTTTAGCGAATTACCCCACTCTTTTTCCCATTTCCACGTCGAAACCTCCAAACGAAGAGGTATAATATCACCTAAAATCCGCATTGCCCACTAAATGTATACTTCCGCCGCGCGAGGGGAACTCAAGAATCGAAAAGTTAAAACTCTTAACAGTTGCCTTGACAAACGGGAAGCGTGCAAGGGGTGCGTCCCTTCTCGAATAGACTCACTTTATTAACGTATTACTCATAACTTCAGCACAGCCGCGCCGACGACCGCTTGACGGGACGACGGACGACGCGACGCGGGAAACATGGCGCCTCGCCGCCATTGTTCTTCTTCCGCTAGAGGGGATTTTAACACGGTAGATTTATCTAGATGCGTATCAGAGGAGGATGGCGCGAAAGGTGGACCAGGGTAGTTAGGGGGAATTAAAGGTTAAGCGTAGGGATGCCAATGGAAGCGACGCCATTTGCCGAAGAAGCGGCCGCCTCGGAAGGGACGCGGACGCGGCGTCCTCTTTCAGCTTCCGGTCCCCTTCCGGGGATGTCCACGTCGTTGCAACCTTCGTCTTTCCTGGTAGCTCGCTGGCGACGACCACGCAAATCCTCCGACACGCATCGCGAGTATATCAACGGTTCCCACTCGATTCGTATTCTGTCTCAGGAAACGTCGCAACTTCACCGGTACCACTGGTAGCTAGGTTAACTCCCTCGCCATCCACGGGAAGGGACGAGAAAGAGAGAACAATGATGTCGCTATGGTGTTACCACTTTTGATTATTCAATAAAATGAAAGTAACGTTGAGTGGGAGTCCCTTTCCTGTGCGTCCGCCCCCGAAGCGTTCTCCAGGTAAGTGAGGCGGCCATTTTGGTTCCCCGTATCGAAACGGGGATGCAGAAAACGTCTCGTAAAGTCGTTCGTTTATAGAATACGCCGAGGGTCCGGCGCCTCGGTGGACGAATCATAAAATTCCTGACAGAGTTCCTTGACCCGATCGTTAAGGAACAAGAGGAAGGGGCAAAACGCTGCCCTGACGTATCGCCATCAGGTGTCGGGCCGAATGCGTCGCCGCGAATTGCAGGACCGGTCCGAAATCGGTGGTCAAAAACGGCGTCCTCCGCGATTCGGTGGAAAAAGCCGTCCTTGTCGAGTTTCGCGCGAGAGAGCACGAGAGTGCGTACGTGCGAAATGCGCTTACGCGTAGGTTTTTACCTGTGCGCGTGCGGCGTTCGCGTACACGTTTACGGGGTGCCCACAGGTAAGACTCGCGACCGAGCGGCGATACCTGCGCGGTGCAAGCAGCTCGTGACTTTTTACCAAAGTGTCCGTTGTAAACCGTTAGCGGTACACCTTCCACCTCCTCCGGTCGCTCTTCGAGGGAGCTTCTTGTCGACAGCGACAACCTCGAGGCGCGATGCAGGCCGATCTCCTTCGGGACGTCTTCCCGACCAGTACCCCGACTCAAAACTGCCGATTATCTTGAAATCGGCCTATCCAAGAGAAAGAAAAGGGCGAAGAGACAGCCTTAAGCGCTGGCCCCGGGACATCGAACCGGTTGCGAGCTTCCGCCACTCTCGTGCTTTCCTTTCCTCCCTTTTAATACCGCGGTCCAAAAGAAAGGCGTATTAGCCTTACACGCAGTGACCGGTCTCCTTCGTTTTTCCATCGGGCAATCTAAATAATTTTACAGCGAAAGGACGTTCGCTTATAGAAACCCGGTCCGGCGTGCGCTTGGCGCGAGACTCCGCCGCGCCTCTTGGTATACTGGGAGACATCAATGCCCTTCCATCCTGCACAGGCGATGCCGCATCTGCAGGGGAGGCATTCATGTCCGCCATTGTACATCTTCCTCGCTCGACCGTGATCCTTCCATGTCTTCCGAGACGCGGCTCCGCCCATCTCCGAGGTTTTTAAATAATGTAGAAACCTCTCTAAAGAGCTTCTCTTGAAAAATAATGCAAACTGCATTCCTCCCGATTTTCGTCGACGCTTCCGCGTAGGAACCGAGGTAGGGGGGGCGATCTCGAGCGAAAAGGAGTTTCGTGCCCGGAGAACTCCCCGGGGACGATAAATTAAGGCCCGACTCGTTTTAAGGCCCCCGTCCCGCGGCGAACATGACTTCGAGCTGGACCCGCGAGTACACGCTCGCTCATGAGTGCACCTTAAGCTAAATGCACGTTGCGAGAGCCAGGGTCAAGCCTGGACCACACAGCCGCAGTCGTAACTCAGGCCTATTATATTTCGCGATTTATTTTTCCCCTCCCCCTCCGGGCCAGCCGGGCTTTCCTTATTTTTCCTTTTCGAAAAGCAGCCTCCACCTCGCCGCGGGAACAATGGCGGCGAATTTCGCGGGTCTTCTTGCCGGTTCGCAAGTCTACCGTGACGCCTCCACCTGTGCGGCGTTAACGGCCCAGCCAATAGCCGTTATCAGGGCCTCGCGAATCCTCGACGAAGATCGAGATCCAACCTCGATTCCCCTTAAAAAATCCCAACACATCCAAAGCCCAAAGATGGCTCCCAAAATTCTCTAAATCCAACCTAGAACTCGACTGCATATCTACCTTTTCACAATTTTATAATCGATACACTTGGTAGAAATTAATATTCACCACATTCCCTGCGAACAGGGAAATGAAATGTCTGTAGTAACGTAATTATTAGTAACTGTTAGAAACTATGTCTTATTTTTCTGGGCATACCTTTCCTTCAACCCCTTATTTGTTTACAGAGCGCTTCCTCTTAACATGGATCTGAAATCCGAATTTTAAATGAAACCTTTCTTTTTTTAACTTATCCAATTAAATAAATAAATTTTTAATAATGTTTGTAGCAATTTCGTAGTCGAATTTTCAATCTGAAATGGAGAATTTTGAATGAAACCATTCTTTTATAATATTTCAAATAATGCTTTTACCTCAAGGAGCGGCCGCCAGAAAGATGGCGTTAGTTTCGCCGGGCGGGGCGGTTAGGCCGTAAATCATAGATCGCTCTGATCAGATTTCGATCGGTCCGCGGCATTGTGCTCGGCTCGGATCCCTCGGAGACAATGCCCCACTGAATCAAGCGCGGGATCGGGGAATCCCGGCCCGGTCACGTGATCTCCAGGGCCGCTTACGTAATCGCCGCGCGCGGTTTCGTTCGAGTCGACTCACCGATTGCGAGTCAGTCGTCATCCTTCGAGCGTCATCGACGTTCGTCACCGAGAGGCCTCGAGCGACGTCACGGGAAGATCCGGATTCCTCTGGGACGCCTCGTGACGCCATCCCGAGAAAGGCGTCAAACCTGCGGACCCTAACCTATAAAAGCCGAGGGGATTTCTGAAGAAACAATATTTTTTATCAATTGATGGCGGACTGGATATAATGTATGCTAAAATAATATGACTCGTGAAATAATCGCAATACCTAATAAAAATACCGTTTTTTTATCTGTAGTCTAAATGGATAAAAGACGTCATCTAACGCTAAATATGAGGGACGAGTACAAGCTACATTGTTTAAAATAACGTAAACGAACGATTGCATTTTTGTTTAGAAGCACATATGAAATGAAAATACTCATAAAATATGTGGTAATAGGATATGTAGGATTTTTCCCGAGTAGGGTATAAGTACTTAGATTATGGACTCGCCGCAATTTAAAAGAATCCGAGGCATGCGAAACTCGTACCCTCGGACACTCTCGCTGCAGGTAGCCCATACAAAAGTTGGCATAGAGGATCTACATGCCCAATTCCTTATGCATAATGCATGAGCAATTTGTATAAGCGATTTTTCACTCGGGGATGCCTTAAGCGACTCCGCGAGAAGATCCGGGTTCCGCTCGAACGCGGCCGGCTTTATCACTTAAAGGACGGGTTATTTTTCTCCGCGAGCATATTCCGGGTATTCCGCATGTCGAGTGTACCGTAGATATACCATACGTAGGAAAAAAAAGGGGGTCTGTCCGTCCGGTCTCGAAAGTCTCGTCTCCAGGACGAGCGCAGGACCCGATCCCGCTGCACCGCTAACCCAGTGTCCCCGAAGCCTGGAACCGTCGGAGGGTCGGTAATAAATGATAAAAAGAGGAGGGAGGATAAAAAAAGAAATCCGACTTCGTCCACCGAATCGTGGAGCGCGCTTTTTAACCCGCGGATTCAGGTGTAGGACGTCCCCGTGGACGGTGGTAATGATATAACGTTCCCGGTATTCGCCACGGCGCGGTGACTGGCAAACGGCGGTCATTATTAAGACGTTACCGGTACTCGGGCATAGGTAAAGCAGCACATCCAGCTGGTCCACGTCGGGGACCACTGGGTACCAGGACGGCAGAGCCGATTCGAGGCCCCGATCCTGAGAAATCGGCCGAGGAAGTCGCGCGCTCCCGTTAGGAGGGGCGGCCCCCTCGGTGGCGCTCGAAAGTGAATTATTGCCCCCCACAAATCAGAGGCCCAATTCCCCGGGAGCGTCGCGATCGTTTACCGAAGATCGCTATCGAGCATCGAGCCGGCGACGCCGGCCGATCGATCGATCACGTAACCGGGTAGCGTTCCAGAGGCCATCGCTTATTTATACCGGCCAGGTGAGCGATTCGCGCATACCCGATCGAATCGCGACCGCCGATCCGACCGGCCATCGGATTCCTCCGATCGGTCGGCGCGGGCGATCCTTCTTTTCGCGTAATTCCTGCATCGCGATCCCATTCAGATGAGAGCCTGAATTGATATGAAAGCGTCATTCTACATATACATAAAGCGTGAAAATATTTAGAAAAATTTCCTACAAACTAGGTGCACAATCATTTGAAACGTCAACACGTGATTATGAAAATCCCAAGGAAGAACGTGATGCTCATAACAAAAAGTATGTATTCTTGTTTCTAGTCTAGGATAAATTAAAAAGAAAAAACGTATTAAAAATGAAATTCAAGTTTCAAGACCTCCATTAATCATGTGTTAAAGTTTCAGATTATTCCGTGCATCCTGTTTAAAGACAAGTATTATATATGTTTTAACGTTTTGATATATGTGCCCATAATTATGAAAGTGGTCTAAGTCAAAATTAAAAAAAAAAAAATGAGTTTATCAATTATTTCACGCCATATTATTTCAAACGAAATTAATTCAATGTAATTTCGAAACAAAAAATATATGACTTGGACCACTTTCATAATTATGGGCACATATAGTATGTTCCTTTCATATCAGCTTCGATGATATGTTGGTTAAAGGAGTACGATCTAAAATCGGCATTTGTCCGCCATTTTAATCCGCGGTGACCCATACGCGCGTTGCCCCGGTCGAGTGCATTCCCATGGTCGCATCCGATCGGAGTCGGCATACCGGTCGGTACGCTCGGTGGCGCCAAGGAGCGCTCGCGCGGAGGAGCCGTGCGTTCTCACGCACGCCCTGCACGCGGACCGAGGGAGCGAGAGCGCGAGACGGAGAGCGGGCGCCCGCGGGTGGGAGAGAGACGCGACGAAGTGCCCCGCGCGACCGCCGCCGCGGGAATGGCGAGACCAGCCGCGCGCGCGCGGAGTGGGGGACCGCGCTGCGCGCGCACCTGGTCACGTGGCCGGGCGGGCGCGAATCCGCGAGCGCCGGTGCACTCGTTTGGATCGCTCATTGGCACTCGGACGGCCCGACTCTTCGGGGCCCGCCGCGTGGAGGAGCGAGAGGACCTCGGGTCGCACGTGTTCGGGATCGGAGAACGAGTCCCGGCGTCTGGCGCGCGGAAAGGAACGGAAAAATGCCAGGTGTTAATAATAGAATCGGAACTGCGATATCACCGGGGCATGGTATAGGACGGCAAAAGGAAACTGACCTCGGCAAAATGGCCAATTACCCACTCGCCGGAACTGGTATGCCGTGATTGAATAGCGATCGCTCTCGGCCGTCTTGGCAATTATTCCCTGACTAACGTAATTGTCGTGATTTCCTCGAGTTAGCCGGTGCATTAGCAAATGAGCTTTGCTTAGCGCCGGGTTTTTAGCCGGCGCCGCGATGACTTCGTAGCGATAAGAAGCTCTAAGAGGATGGGAGGCTTATCATTAAATTATATTTCCCGGCTAATGCAATGGGCATTACGCTGTGGTTTGAACATGGATCGCACGTCGTCGAACGGATCTTTCGCCGTTGTTCTTGACTTTTCACCGCCAACTGTTTTCCCAGGAAATTTACATGACCGCCATGGCGACGGGCCCTGATCTGCTAGTCATTTAGATTGCCGATTCGCACTTGGGCCCCGATGGTGCAGACTAGGAAGAGCATCGGACCGAACGTGTTCGGGATCGGAGAACGAGTCCCATCTGAATCGAGCCGCCATCTTGTCGAAGGCTAATCAGAGGCCGCCTTGGCGTCTGGGACTCTGATCAGGAATAGGCCAGACGATCGCGTCTGATGGGAATCCTAATCAGGGAAAAGGAACTACTTCCATGAAAAACGTCATATAAACATCCCTTGAGTTACACTCGAGGCGGAAAAGAAAGCGAAGAGGATTTTCAGGGCGCAATCCGGGAACTGGGGAAATGAAGATCCCAATAAACTAGATGAAAATTAAATTTTATATAATAAAAGAAAAATAATTATCGACGTAACACGTATTCCCCCTAGCTCTTTGTGCGTTTTGCGGTATTTTTTCCCATTTTTAGAAAGAGGTAACGCCTTGGCCTGAATTATGCATTTTAACTTCATTAAGACACTGCAAGACGACTTCCAGGTGTACGCAGAACCGGCGAATTATTCCCCCGGAAGGTTTAAATCGATGTAATTTAATCAAGGAAGACATGAATTAAAAGCAGAAGAATTTCATTACGATCATGAACGTTGTTTGTATTCCCCTAGCTTCTTGAGCGTCTGGGACCCCGATCATGAACAGGCTAGACGATCGTACGGGAACGCCCGCCAAAGCTCCCAGGAATTCTAAAAACAGCCTCGAAGGGGAAACGATCCCACGATCGCGCGTCGGAATAAGTCGAGAGATCGATCGCCGAAATAAAGTAATCGCGGCGATGCAATTTCGCCTCTCGCTTCCGTTGATCCGAGCCTAGGGTTCCCATCGGGACGAGCTCGAGGAAGGGGCACGGGTCGGAGCAGACTAGAATCTTAATCGGGACCAAAGGGTTATCTCGAGTAAAAGGAGGAAACACTCGGACGTAATCCGGAGTTGATAAAGGGTCGCCTTAAATCACGGATTCCTTTCCTGGATGAAAGTTCCAAGGAACTGCCGGAGACGTCCCATCGCCCGAGGACTCGTCAAGTGGAATTCATTCCCGTCTTTCGACCCCATCGGCATTGCGTGCCTGAGGAACTCGTGCATCGATTAGAAAAATTCGTTCTATCGATAAAAAGGACGGCTCGATACTAATGGGGAGCACCGAGGGGACGGAGGAACCTCGCCGCGGGTCTCTTCGAGTTCCAGGAGGAATTATCGAATTATCGGCACGATTACGGTGAACGGGCCTCGATCGAGACCCCGGCCAATTCGAACGGAGGGATCTCTTCGGCACTGGACCACCCACGTACTTAGCCTCCGTAGTTATTAATATTATTAGACGTTTCGTCGCGCAACGAGCGCCGCGTAACGGTACGTCAACCGCGAGCTAGCTCGTGCTCGGCCTGCACGAGGAAGACCGAGGGACTTTTCTTGCTCGTTCCGTAATTCAGGATAGGCTCCTCGGACGGACAATCGAGTTCATTGTCTTCATCCTCGATCCTGCTCCCAGCATTGAATCATTACGCTAACCACCGGCGGATCGAATTATCCAAAATCTCGCCGAGATCCTCCACCATAAGTCCGAGGTATCGGCTCGCGTCGGCTCCATGAGGTTACGTGGGTTGGGCCAACCCAACTTGTGTATAATTACATTACCGTGGTACCGTGATATATATACATTACCATGTTAACCCGTAATACGTATAATTTCAGTTTACATCTCGTGGTTTATTTTTTACCCAGGAACGCAGGGCAAATTTCGTACTTCCAGGCGATATGATCTTCCGGGGGAAGTGCGTCTTTGCGTTCTTCAGTTGTGTATAAATACATAATCGTGATATATGTATATTACCATGTTAAGCCGTAATACATATAATTTCAGTTTACATCTCGTGGTTTATTTTTTTTACCCAGGAACGCGAGGCAAATTTCCTACTTCCAGGGGATGTGCGTTTGGTGGAAGCGATGGAACCCTGAAATGCGTCTTTGCGTTCTTCAGTTGTGTATAAATACATAACCGTGATATATGTATATTACCATGTTAAGCCGTAATACATATCATTTCAGTTTACATCTCGTGGTTCATTTTTTACCCAGGAACCCGAGGCAAATTTCCTACTTCCAGGGGATGTGCGTTTGGTGGAAGCGATGGAACCCTGAAATGCGTCTTTGCGTTCTTCAGTTGTGTATAATTACATAACCGTGATGTATGTATATTACCATGTTAAGCCGTAATACATATCATTTCAGTTTACATCTCGTGGTTCATTTTTTACCCAGGAACGCGAGGCAAATTTCCTACTTCCAGGGGATGTGCGTTTGGTGGAATCGATGGAACCCTGAAGTGCATCTTTGCGTTCTTCAGTTGTATATAAATACATAACCGTGATATATGTATATTACCATGTTAACCCGTAATACATATAATTTCAGTTTACATCTCGTGGTTCATTTTTTACCCAGGAACGCGAAGCAAATTTCCTACTTCCAGGGGATGTGCGTTTGGTGGAATCGATGGAACCTTGAAGTGCGTCTTTGCGTTCTTCAGGGTCTTAGGGCTTTTCTTCCCATGGCCCCTGGCGAGACTTATCCACCCTGGTAACCCGTCCATCATGTAAATACCCAGACTGGGAGATCCTAGATCTCAGATCCTAGATCCTAGATCCCAGATCCTGGAACGGTACTACTTCCCATGTACCACATAATGTAATGACGGCCATTATGACATAATGATCCGCCAATATCGCGAGGCGCGACCAATCCGATGCCTCTTTCGCCAATGGTACCTCGTCATCCAAAGCGAATAGCATAACAGACCCTGGTGCGTGACGTGTGCCAGGACCCTGGTTTCTCTCATTTTCATTTACATCGGGAAAAAGTACCAAACGACTCTACACCCTAGGGAAATGACGCGGATTAAGTGGGACGTCCCCGCGATTGATTCGTGATCGGGGTTGCGTAGATGTACAAATCCATATTCCACATATCATGTGTGCCCATAATTATGAAAGTGGTCTAAGTCAAAATTAAAAAAAAAAAATGAGTTTATCAGTTATTTCACGCCATATTATTTCAAACGAAATTAATTCAATGTAATTTCGAAACAAAAAATATATGACTTAGACCACTTTCATAATTATGGGCACATGTGATGTATGAAAGTGGGCTGGACCAGCAAAAAAATAGTCTACTACAGGAAATCCCGCCGATCCTTGGGGAAAGGAACACCAATAACCGACGATCACTAGTCATGAGATCAAGATTGATTAATGGTAAATCAGGAGATTTTTATTTTTTAAGTGAACGCACAATCTTAGAAATAATTGTGTCCGTTTCCCGCCACAGGTCGACGTAGAGAGGGATTTGTGCGAAATTCGAAAAATGTGGAAGGACTGATCGGAGGCTCGAAGAGGTCAGAATCGATCGATCGGCGATTCGAAGGCCAGTCGGAGAGCTCCAGGTCGGAGGTCAAGCGAGATTCGTCGAAGATTCTGACGTCGGACCTAAAGATAGGTCGACGGCGTCGGTCGGGCTCGTCTCGAGGTCCGAGGAGGTCGTTATTCGAAGTCATTCGAATATCATCCTCGCAATACCACTAGACGCGGTCGTAAAGAGTCTGCGAGATGGGGATTCGAGAGGGGCGTCGCGTTTATACGAGAGTCGTTCGGAGGTTTTTTTCAGAAAATTCCCATGGCCGGCCTAAAATTACAATTTACATTCGGCGTTAATTTCCCGATAACGCAGTCGTCGATTCGCATTTCGCGAAAATCCTGGAGTGGCTCTTCTCGCCGTTTAACGGCGAGGCCGCGCATGACCGATCGAAGGCTCTCCGATCGTTACGAGAGCTCCGGTCCAGCGGAATTCCAGGTGAATTACGACGGCCGGTTAAAAAATTCCGAAATCACGGCCACTACTAACCCATTACGCGAATCGAGCGGCATTCCACGTATTTCGACGCGATAGTTGCGTGACTCGACTCTTGGAGGAAGGAATCGACCGCCACCTCTTTCCGCCTCCATGGAATGGCGTCGATGACGTCCAGATTTTGGCGAATCGCATTTGAACTCCAGAATGTCCGATAAGAAGATATCCCAAATGACGTCGAATTCAATTTTCCCGTTCCTTTCTCTGAACGCATTACCGAAAGAATGTCCAGCGGCGACGTGACTAATATCACACCTCCGCCATACCGGTGCGTGTGTGTGTATTAATGACATGCGTTAGTTTTACCGGTGAAACAAAATCCCAAAGGAATCTTCCGAGGAAAGTCCTTCCTCTTTAATCCGCCCGGTTAAAAAAGACGAGTTGGAGGCAAAATTCCCGAGGTAAACCGTCCCCGGGAGATCGCAGAAGAGGCGCGTCCGAAACTCCCGGTCGTGGCTTAATGGCGGACTCGGAGGAGGATAGCGATCGCGATCGCGATCTTCCGCGGCCCTGGGGCCTTAATGACGATCACGCCATTACGCGATCAATCCCCGTATTACCACCTCGGTAATATAGAGCTCCTAAATGCCGACACTCGGAGGGGCCGGTCCCTCCACCGAGGGGAGCGCACCGGGCCCGGTGCATTTTTCACGGGGATCCAATTTAGAGGGGCCCAACCGCGAGTCCCGGGCCCCCCATTATTACATGGGGCCCTTCTCGAGGGCCTTTAACATGCATCAATTATTCGGCACGATCGCCGGCCATTTAAGGTGGATCCACATCCTCGCGTATGCCCAACACGTGACCAATTGCGCCATACATCACGCTCGCGCGATTCTTCCCCCGCGATAATGTCGGGGTACGTCCTTCCTGCGTGCCGTACGAAATTCCTCCGTTTTCTTTTTTTTTCCCCCTTTATTCGCCCGTCTTTTTCCCTTTTTCGCTCGCCTCTGCTTGTCTTGCCTGGCGGTGGTGCTCGTCGAAAAAATTCCCAGGAGGATTCGAGGGGCAGTCCATTCTTCTTGGGTGCCCCCGATGCATCGCGAGATGGCCTTGTCTCGGGTACTCTGAAATTGATCGAATGTTAATCATTCCCAGAGGGGTGTCGATGTTTCTTCAGCGTACCGACGCCTCATGGGACGATGGCATTACCTCGGGTACTTTGAAATTAATCACGAATGTCAATTTCTCCCAGGGGAAGAGAGTCTGTCGATTTTCCCTCAGCGGCTCCGATACTCCTTGTATGATGAAGTTTAATAAATTCTCTGGATATCGATATTGCAGGCGATTTGGCGATAAATCCCGAGAAGTGAGCCATGTTTCGTGACGTTCCATACTTTTTCGGGAATTTCGAGCTAAGGTGTCTCTTCTGATCCCACATTCGAGGAGGGTCCTCCTCTCGTGGAGGAAGAGTGACACGTGGACGCGCGCACGTTACTCGGTGCACCGAGGGCATACATGCATAAACGAGGAGGAGTAATAAAACCAAAGTCTTCCTCTGATGCCGTCTAGACGGCAGACGAGCGGAATACAGTATGGTTTATTTTATACATATATACGTGTCCATGTCGGGGGTGCGCCTCTCGCGAGTTAACTCTCAGCTGGAGCAGCCAAAGGTCCGGGCACTCGTAAAGTCGAGCTTTTACGAGGAGACCGACTCACTTCCGAGCCTGCAGGTTCCTCGAGTCCCTCGGGTGGCACGCGTTCCCTCGGGACCACCTGAATAAATCCCCCGGACGGGATTCTTCGGTAGCCCGAAGAAACACTTCACATGGACACTTATGGAAAAATAAATAAAAATATAAAAAAGGAAAGCAACAAAATTACCAAGTGCCGAAGTCAGCCCGCCGTGGTTTTCGGACGATGCAAGGAAATATATATGAATATAATTTATGGATTTCATGGACCGAGCTATTCTGGGGTTCGGGTCTGTGATATGAGTTATGCTTAGGGAGGGCCCCGACATTTTTGGTCCCCGGGTCTTTCTCCTCCAATCCTAGGTCTAGGCTCACAGGATCATCTTTCTGGGATGGCCGGGAACCGGAAACGAATTTGCTCGGGCCTATCGAATCCGTCTCTGGAATGGCCGGCACAGTTCGCGAAACGATTCTTCGGCTCGAGCGTGGCCGATCGAATTCGCGCTACATTCGGCAAATTCGCGTCCACCCTTGACAAAGGGGACCCTCGTTACGGGCGTGTACGGAATAAAACGTCGGCCCCGCGATTGGTTCCATTTATCGAGGCATTGTCGTCGGTTTTCACGGCGCTCACTCCGGGAGCGCCGCGACGCGGTGGATCCTGCCGGGTGGAGGACGAGGACGCGGAGGAGATACTCGCGGAGGCGGTTGAACCGTCGCGAAATTTTCGCTTAGAGTTGAACGCACCTTTGGACACGAAGGCTCGGCAAAAAATCGACTTTTTCCCCCTTTCTTCGGTCCCCGGGGGACAAAAGAAGGAGCGCGATCGGCCAACTTCGTGGGCGTTAACCTCTCCGTGGTACCGCTCGGACATGTTTCGGATTCCTCCGTCGAATTCGGAACTAATGTCTCGATTGTTCGCCGCGAGGGGCCGAATTATGGATCGAATTTGACTCGGGACGGAGCTGGGTGAAACTAGGGTTTGGTTTTATTTCCGACGAAATTGGACCTCGACGCGGAACGACGCGTGGCCATCTTGAAAGTGAATCTTTCTCGGTGCTCGTTTTTCCGACGCTCGTTTAAAATCTTTTTCTAGCCCGTCGAAAGTCGCCCGATGATTAGTAGATATCGAGGGACACGCCCGTTAAATGTTTTCGTATACGTAAAATTCATTAATGGATGACTCGGTAAGATCCTTCGTCGGAAAGGGGCATTACGTAAGAGGCCGATTCGAACGAACGCATCGGGAAAAAATCCAGAGGAAAAAAGGATTCCGAGCGATGCTCGAGCGAATTCATAAACCACGCGAGTTGTGCAAATAACCGGGGGAAAAAAAAAGAAGTCCCGATGCATCAGCGCTTATGACATAAACCGCGCGAGAGAGAGGCTCCTTCTGTCCGGTTTCCGTTTTCACATCGTTTCGTGTTTCTAATAATAGAGGGAGGGAGGAAAAAGAAACCGCGCAATTATGTGTGCGCTTGTTGAGAATTTAGAGTTAGTTGCTGGGGAATTATGATGCTTATATTGGCCAATTAACAGCCAGTAAACCGACGTAATTGACGGTATTTCCTTTTCTAGCGTACACCCACATTCTTGAGCTAAGTACATGTTCTTTACGTTATACCCGGAAAGCGCACATTTATTTCACTCGAGTGAAAATTAACTCGCCTGGGAATCTTGTAAAAGGGTTCACATTAACGACACGCGAAACGCATTTCGAGGACTCCAAGAGCTTCGGTCGAAAAAAGTCGACAGAGCTCGCCGTTTCGTAAATTTCTGTTATGTTTGGATATATTTGTCAATTAGTTTTTATACCCGACTGGTATTACCGTAAATCGGAAAGTATCTCTGCTAGATAAAAACGTTCTTCGATTAAAGATGTTAAATCGATGCAGAAAGAGCGAGTAACGATTACGTTGAAGCCAAGGTTACCGTGTTGTATAACGCGTCGCAAGATATGCAGAGAGAAAAGACGTAACCTACTGAATCATTTTATTGTACACATAGCACATTTCTCTGTCGAAAAACATATATACTCGCGAAGTGGCATCACTTTACCGGCACGCCATCGCTTTAACAAAAAAGCCATGTCAGTCTCGTATTTCATACATTTTTTATATCCCTTCCAAATTTTCCACCTACTCTGAAAACATTCAATCTTTTACCGCACACTTCCTTCTCCAATAACTTGAGCAAATTTTTTAAAATACGCACATGCCTTGACCATAAATAGATTAAAAAGCCATTCGATTAAAACACGAAACGCGTAGAGTATTTACTTAACGCAGTTAAACAAATCTATTTTATTTACGAGCCAACTGGAATCTCACTCGGTTCGTTTGAGTACTTCTTCCGATATCGGAACGTATCGAGGAGCGAGAATTTATTTTCCATTTACTTTTCTCTCGTTTTAATTATCCTTTTCCATATAGAGAATACGTCTGGGGTATACATCACGGACGTATCGGCGGCGACAATGTATGGTCTTAGATAGCAGAGGAATTCTGTGCCAAGAAGCATTACTTTTGATTTTCTCCGACGAGCTGAAGAAGTGCGCGTCCTTGCGTCGGACAGCTTTCCTGTGCAGGCGCCGAGGCGTCGAAGTCTCCGCCGCGAGCAGCGATCACGTCGGCCAATGGACATCTGACAGAGATATAAGACGCTATCACTGATTGTTTTACAGTGCTCAACTGATATGTCAATTTCTTTCGAAGAGGCAATTTGTTATAATCTTGAATACATTTCTTCTTTGGACAAGGATTACTTATCAGAAGTGTCCACATATATTTCAGTTACATTTTAATGAGACATCACTTGCAAATATAATTCTTCATGTTGGTGACTCGACATGGATACTGCATTTCAAAATGTCGGTTTATCTCGATCTCCACGAAATCGTTTATTGCATAAGAATATTTCCTTGTCAACTGATTAAGTTGCATGTTATTTCTAGAAAATTTTTTCCTATCCCTTGTATTTCAAAGTGTTGGAATAATTTTCTATTTGGTGTGTGACGTTGGTGAGTATTGAAATTGCTTTTAATTTCTTTGGCGAACGAAAAACGTGCTCGTCCTTGCGCTGGACAGCTTTCCTGTGCAGGCGCCGACGCATCGAAGTCTCCGACACGATCGGTGCGCACGTCGAGACGTTTTAACGGACTGACGAGTGACAGCCGGTGTCAACGAGGTTTATTAATGACTGACGGTGACCCAATGATCGATCTCCTCGTATTCATTTACAAGGAGAAGAGGTCGAAGAAAAAGTGAACCGAAAGAAAACGATCAGTTGCCCGTCCAGAGTTTAAAGCTGATGGAACGACCCGTTCAAAGTGTTCGCCATCATTAAATCTTTACGTAAAACTTGAAAAAAGATTTATATAAAAATACAGTTTATAGCATTGCTTTCAGTATATCTCTCTAATTACATTTCGATCAATTTTAGATCGCATCAAAAAAGAAAGCTTGATAATACTTATATTTTAATTAGTAATAACGTCAAGCTGGAGGATATCGCGATCTTAGAATCGTTCTTCTACTTAATTCATACATCGACGTTGTCATCGTTTGTCGCGTTTAATCCAGTGCAGGGCTTATTTATACATTTATGGAATGCATTATTCATCCGCGGGTACTTTCGATTCGGCAATGAAAGCCAAACGGCGTGTCCCGTGTCTGTACGATTCCCGAGAACGGAAAGCGAGATGCGCCCTCGGGAGGCAAAGCGGGAGCTATCCTTCGAACCTGTGCCGGCGGCCACGTTTTATCGCCAATAAATCTGATTTATTGCTAATAAATTAGCGGAGGATCGGGCGGCCATTCGCAAAAACCGTGTGAATTAATCGCCGTCTCCTCCACGGCGGACGTTCTCCTCGGTGTAACGCGAAGGCGGGGGAAAAAAAGTTCTGGGGCTGGCAGAGACAGGGCGAGTTGGACCACCATAGGCCATTCCACCTTCGATGAATCGACCTCGCGTTTCCGCGACCAAAATTCGATTATTCGTCCCCTGTGCCGCAGGGTCGACAACCCGGTTCGATAATGAATAGCGATTCGTATTGGCGGCCGGTCTCCTCCCACCGAAGAAGCGCGAAAATGCCGATGGCCGGCGTCCAATGAGATCCCTTTCCTTTTTTCGACTTTTTTCCCCAACCCCTTTGAAATTCGGACGTCCCGCTGTTCCGCAATTAGGCCCACCTCGTGCAGCACTTCTTCATGACGTTTCGAAATCTCACCCCCCATAATAAGGTTTGCGCGAGTTCGTTTTGCCTTCGTTTCTCCTTGACGATGGCGTCTATGCTCGTCCTAAAGGGACCCGGGGAAGATCTTTGAATTTTAATCAACCGAATATAGCTTATGAGAGATCCCATGCAATTAGTCGGTATCACGCGGCGGAACTCCAGAGAACATGTATTCGTGTCATGGACGGCTTATGTTAATTTATCTCTTTGCTATGACTTGCCTCAATTTGAACAATCTAGAAACCCATATTCCTTGTGGTTATTATCGTTAATTAAATGAAGCACTGAGCAGATTTCGTTGATTTCGTCGGAATTAATTTAATATCTTTCGTGGTCTTCCCAGGGACGCCATTTTCTTCGAGGACTCGGAACGCACTTTTCGTCAAATTCGATATATTATATCGAATCCTGCTAATTAGAATGCCATTCAATATTTCTCTTTAACGAGGATTGGTTCAAGTATGTAAAATAAACTTTAAGGTGGAGTTTGTTTACCAAGTTGACGCCATAAAGAAGAATTTCTCTCGAAAAAAACATGACGGCAGGTCATCGTCTCCGGAGGACTCGGACTCGCTGTTCAAAGAGCTCATTCGCAGAGCTCTTCAGCAACGTCATTTCCGCTGGCCATAACTGAACCTCGCAATTATCGTGTTCCTGCTTCACCGACGCCGTATCGGAAGGCTCGCGATTTAATCGCCATCTTGCGGGGATCCGATCCTTCCCTTGAACGGAGAAAAAGTGCGGTGCAGAAAGTGCATTAAAAGTCCCACCGTACGTATAGCATTGGCCTCGCCCATTTTCTTTTTTTTTTTTATTCCACAGACCTATAAACTCCTGAGAATCGACTTAGCTATCGTTCATTCTTCGTCGTCTCTTTTTTCCTCCGACATAAACTTGTCGCCGATGTCTCGATGATAATACCTAATGGCCGGCCGATTGAGAAAGAGATGATTTCCATTTTTTATCGGAAACCCGCGTCGCAAGAGCGAGAAAATTTCCATTCACGTTAAATCCGTAGAAATCGTCGCTCTTCTAAGAAATGGATATTTCCATTTTTTATTTTCCTTTCTTATTTTACGTGATTTTCTAACATTGATTTTCGGTGAGTCAAAGGCATTTCGATCCCGATTTCGAGGATTCGTTTCATTGTCAATCGATATGACGGATAGGGAAATGTCAAAAAAGGCCCTGTATTTTCTCTCTGACGTTTCAAGAACGCGAGGGGAACGCAGAAACGATTTCGCATGTAAAACAGCCTAATTGCGCGGATACGTTTAGTTGCGCTTGCTGTCATTAGAAATCATCTGGCAGGACGTCGCAGTTATTACGAAATTTTTCTGTCAGAAAAATGGGCGATCGACGATTACGTGTAGACGACCTTAGAGATTTGTGCGAACATTTCTCGACAATGAAGCAATAACCGGTCAAAGTAAAAGATTGTTAATATTTAAATGACCACACTTAAAGATATTCCAGTAGTTCTGTTGACCGCAATGTGATTAACGCGACTTTTAAAAGTTAAATTTGGAATTTTCTCCCAAAGAGATGCCGCTTACATTGGGTTTAGGGTACCGTTACCGGAAACCCTTTTTTGTAAGACCCACCGAGTTTGTCTACTTCCGGCTCTTATGCTCGAGACATATCTGTGGTTAAATCGGCTTTAACTAGCGGTTAAATCAAATATTTAACGGGCAGCCTTTTAGGCCCAGAGTGAATGTCGAAACGAAATTCCCTTCTTTCGTTGCCTCATCTTCCTCGTTGCATGTACTTCGAATCGTTTGTTACGAATAATGGTGTAATCCCATTAAACTTAACAGCGGATAAATCAATGTCATGATAATGACGATAAGAACGATGAAAGCAATTTCAGAAATTAAAAGGAACTCGTGAATCCTTGGAATAAAACCACTATTCGACCGACGGTTGGGAAAAAATTCTTTCCTTGTAATACCTTTTTTCCCCTTTTTTTCGAGGGAAAAAAAAAGAACAAAACAAAAGTCTCCTTCATGGTCAAAACGAGACCAAAATTCAAGGTCTCTTTTCTTATGGCAGTCTTACTTTCGGTGATTTCTTCAGGGTTTGAGAGTTTTTGAAATTCAGATTTCGTAAATTTTCGTAAATGGCGGCCTTGGCTGCTTCGGAACCACAAGTAGTCGAGCGTTTCGGGATTCTACTCATTTTCGGCAAACACTCGGAGCTGCCGGAGTCAATACTCGTATTTTTTCGGCAAATATTCCGTAATAATTATCGCTCGAGTATATAGACACTTTCGGTATCCACGGGTACTCGTGAAAGAGTACATATAAAAGGTATTATATACAATGAGGAGATGCAGGGCGAAGGGTTCACCTGTTTGAAGAAAATTTCTGGAGATGTCAAAAAAGTGGAGAAATTTTTATCTTCCAATACGCGAGGCGTACGACTCCCTGCCGACCGGAACTCGCAAATTGGTGGACAGTAGTAATGGCAATAAGCCGGTAATAAAGACTATCATTACCGGCAGTCAAGTGAGAGTGGTTCGAACGACGAGTCAGGTGCCTTTTCATCTCTATATATAGCGATTACGGGGCCCCTCGGCGTTGCGGGTGATAAATTCGATGAATCGATTAGTCGATTGGACGCCTCGGGACTTTGATTCCCGCAATTGTCACCCGACAATATTTATATACCGTTCGATTTATTCGCCATTATTAGGTATCCTGGGGTTAAGGAGTGACGGATCGAGCTGGACGGTGATCGCGGTGTCCTCGATCGATCCCGATCGGAAAGCCGCGAGGGTCGATAATCGATCAGTGGCGAAGTTCCCCGGAGCTGGAAATCGGTACAAGGTGTCACATATCGCATTGCCTTATCGAGGGAATCGATCGCCGATGGTGCCAGGTGCTGCCAGGGATCCTCACGGTCGAGGATCGAAGGATCGATCCTGATCAACGGCGGATCGATCGATTGCCTTTGATCGGATCGACCCCGAAGAGTCTCCTGGATACAGAGAAGAAATGTCAAATACTCTCTCAACTGTATTTTGTAATTCAATTCAAGATCAATCGAGATCGATTATCGATGGTTGAATCTACCCCGGTCTTGAAACTGCCAATAATTACATTTTTTTTTATGTATTTTTCAAGAACTTTTAAAATTCACGCGTAAACCGTAAATGTGGCCGGTTCTTCTCTCGACCCTGAAGGAAACATCTCGTGTCACTTCTCCGAAGACGAGGCCCCGGGGAAGTGTCCACTTCGGGTAAGGAGGATAGTCCTTCGGAGGCAGAAGGACACTCTTGTAGACGACCGTCGCGCTTGTTAAGCGACTCAGGAACGGCACTTACATGCGATGGATTTCCTCGAATAATTTCGCAGTCCATCCTGCAGGAAGAAACGAGATCAGAGGAAACAGAGACACGGTTGCAGGACTCCATAAGAAAAAATTGGAAATTAGGGAGGGTAAGAAAAATAAGGGGATTTTTCAGTAGAGCGGAAGGATCACCCAAATCGATCGGTTCGATCGGGGAGATCGATAAATCTTCGAGCCGTCGTGGTATTGGCAGTTCGTTAGATGGTTCGGGGAGGTCCTGGGATCTCGGGGGACAACCCGAAAGGACGAAAGGACCTCCGGCAAAAAATGAAGGATGAATCCGGCCTCCACTCCGGTGGCCGGCAATCTCCCATGCGGCGCCTTTCTGATGGGCCGGATCCACCGGAAAGTTCGCGACCCCCGCCGATAAGAGATATCTCGGTAATTGCGAGGGCACAATCGAACTTAATTACCATTTATCAGACTGGCGATAATTAAACGGGGTCTCGTCCGGGGGAGGTCCGGAAAGAGGCTCAACGTTGACAGCGTCCGCCGCTAATCGTGAGTGCACAATAAAAGTTAATAACCATTTATCACGACTCGCTTAATGAAAAGATCTTCGAGGCAATGCGAAATCCCAAGTGCTGGTCCACGGAAGAGATAATGGACGTCCGAGGGATGAAAATCCGAGTCATTTTCTTCTGAAGAACGAGTCGCGATGCCGATCGTTCTTCAAGCCGCAAGATCTTGTAAGATGCATATAATGTCAGTGTAAAAAGATTTATTCGACTGCACATAATCAAATAACGCTGCACTGGGAGGAATTTCAAGTAGCATATAATTATAAATTTTAATCATCATAATAAGGAATGAGACAATGAATTTAAAAAAAAATTGTTTAATAAGTTTCCAGTGACTTTCCACTTTTAAGGGGACCTTCCTTTGAAGAATTTTGAAGACACTTCGAAATTCCGGAAAAAAATGGCGAAAAGTCAATTCTTATCGGGATTCCCAAAGCTCGAGGGGACCAATTATCATTCGTCAGACTTTAAGAGCGATAATACTATCTCGGCGCAATAGTCAATGTAATCCTAACCTTTCTTAGGCCAATCCACGTCGAATTTCTGCGCTGGCTTAACGATTATCGCGTTATCCACGTAAACGGGGGATTTTTATCGGCACTTTGAAGCACCACCTCCGAGGGATGAGCGTTGCGATATTTCGCAAAGTTCTCTCTTATCTGACCTTTCGCCGGGAATCCCGTTAACTCGAAAGTGTACCGCCAGAAAAATCCTACGTACACGCTCTGTGCACCGTTTGTGCATCAAGCAAAACTCGTCGACTTAACGACAGTGACAAATCACTCGAGATATCTCGGGTTATCATCGGTGCAGTATATTATCCACCTCGGAGAGGCGTCCCTCAACATTGGGAACAATAACCTGTCGCCGTTCGTTTTCCGGTCCCGTCAATTTGCAGACCGCGCCGCCATTTTGGAGAACGCTCGCGGCCACCAGTAACGGCGCCTCCACCGGAAGCAGAGATTAAAACTTCAAACCTATTATTTACCCATTTTTCTGGAGATTAATCATCCGATGATCTCTAACCATCTGGCAAGATTTGACGAAAGATTGATTGATAGCAAAGAAACTGATTCGGTAAATGATAGATTAAGCGAACGAGCATCCGGTGTAGAGTTTCAAATAGTCTTTCCCGTTTTTTTTTCTTTATTGCGATCTATGGCTAGATCAATGATCGTATCGGGGAGTCCATCTGGATCCTCGGCCTTGATCTCGCCTTGAATCCAGCTTCAATAGCCGCGATCCATATGGTCGCCAAAACGAGATCCATCGTCCTTCCAATGAAGACATACGCTCCTCAGGAATCGATCGATCTTTCCTTGATCGCTCGCCTTTCTGGGTAATCGTGAGAATCTTAGTAATTTAGCCGCTTTTGCCTTCGATCGACATAAAGATCGACAGCGATTGCTAATCTCTCCGATCCCCGCGTTCGATCGATCCCATCGTCGGTTATCCCGAGAACCCGTGACTCCAGAAAATGATATAAAAAGCTTTTCGATCCTATTTGTAGTTAAGAATATCCTTATAAATTCATTTATTTTTTTTTCTTTAAATTCCCTTTCATTTTTTTTCTGATAATTCCAGGATCGGCCCCCCGATCATTCTTTGCGATCTATCGAATTTCATTGGGGAATATCCCTGAAATTAGGGGTTCCAGGAATTTTTCCAAAGGACCTTTTCGATCCCATATTCTGTTCGGAATGTGCCTGTAAATTTGCGCCATCATTGTCCTATTCGATCATGAGATTTTCTTGTTTTTCTCGAGCGCGCATCGATCGGTGATCCTCTCCTCCTCGTCTTAACGGTACGTGTAGTACTACGGTCTTTCCTCGAGCGTCGACGTCGTTTATTACGTTAACGCATCAACGCTATTAAACGACGACCTCATCGGCGAGACTCGCGAGTTTCCACTTATCGAGTCTATAAAGCACCGCGACATTACCGATCGCAGAGTCGAGTCGGAATCGATAGACGGCTTCGAGGGAAACGCGATGGAAATTTCACGAGGCGCGCATATTCGCCTCTTCGCATAATTCCTATTAATAGCGCGAGATCGCCACTGGGATCGGGAGATTTCTGGCGGCGAGGAGTGAGGGAAGCCGCGGAAAGAAAAGAGGAAGAAAAAAAAAGGAACCGAGGGGAAGAAAAAAAATCAAATGCCAAGGTACCTCGCATGTGCGTATTTACGCACGCGAGTGCGAGGGTCGAGAGGTATTCCAGAGACCGGCCGCGACCTCGAGGAGGTACCCGAAGAAGTGCCCGAAGAGGTGCGCCGATTAAGGTCGGGCCTCAATAAATCGGACGACGATCTCTCCGTTCGATGAAAAACCAGAATCCACACCTCCGTTTCTGGAGATTAGAGTAATCCCGGGCAAAAAACCCACCCAGGATCGACCCCGGCGACAAGATTCGATTCTTTAGGCAAAAATCGAGGGGAATTTAATCAGTCGATTATACTTATCTAAACGAAGCCTCTAAATTTCATGGTTATCCAAACGAAATGGGTCTCTCCTTTCTATTTTTCGATTCATTCTTAATTTCATTCAAGGTGACGCTTTACCTTGGGGTACCAAGGTACCTATGCGCCGGCCAGGTAACGTGGTACCACCTGTTGCCCAATCGGTACAGAGCTTTGTTGTTGACAGACTAAATGGCTTTTTTCATCCAAGGTTTGCTTTATCCACTTCCGAATTTTCTGACGAACGTTATCTCCTTTCTATTTTTGATTGATTTTTAATTTCATTCAAGGTGACGCTTTACCTTGGAGTACCAAGGTACCTATGCGCCGGCCAGGTAACGTGGTACCACCTGTTGCCCAATCGGTACAGAGCTTTGTTGTTGACAGACTAAATGGCTTTTTTCATCCAAGGTTCGCTTTACCCACTTCCGAATTTTCTGACGAACCAGAGAGTCTCGGGAGAGGAGGGACGAGGTCATCTCCAGGCACAAAGCATGGTTATTGAATCACCGTCCGAAATCATTCGATCACCAGTGATCTAATCCTCGGATCGGCCCGGGATGTCGACGTCTTGGGGGATTTCGGGGGTCCCCGAAGAGAGGAGGGACGAGGTCGTCACTTAATTCTGCGATACGAGGTGCGATCATCGAATCGCTGACGCCACTCGCCGTGACCCATGACCCGAGGGATCTCGCAAACGCAATTCCATTTCCAATGAGATACATGCCACTCATCGTATTAGCTCCTCGATAATCGAACGATCGTTTACCGGCCGATCGAACGTCCTTCCCTCGTCGGACCGATCGCTGCTCCTCACCGTTAATAGGTTTTTGCTCATATTCATCGCGTACGCGAGACAGTCATAAGACTCGATAATGCAGCTCGCGTTATTTATTATCTGCGCGAGGAGATACGGGAGTATCTTAACACTTCAGCTTCCGATGCATTACGCGAGATGCATCGCGCGCAAATCGATTTTCCACGTGAATACGATTTTTGTCTAATTTTGTTTGAATTATGAAAATTTATGAAATATGTAGGATTGAAGAGGAGGGGTGATACAAGTACTCAAGGAAACGTTCCTTTAAGAAGATCGCGGTAAATGTCGGCATCTTTTTCCTCGGAACCGTCACCGAGGATTCATGTCCTCTCCTCAAAGGTCTTCCTCGATAACGATCGGCCGATCGATCGATAGGTCGTAATTAATGGGCGCATGTGCCATCGATTCGCTGGCGCTGTGTCAGCGGTTCGGAGTTGAGAGAAAAGCAATGATAAAGCAATCGGGAGCCGCAAGTGCAGGTGCTGCGTCAGAAAGTGTACAGGTGTTCCGACGAGGAGGCAAATCAGGGTGATCGATGGTACGCAAATCGATCGCTTTTGAGCCTTAAGTAGGCCTCGGAAGGATCGCGAGGTAATTCCACAGGAGAAATCTCAACGCGAGTCCTTCGAGCTCCATATACATACCTTTTTTTTTCCTTCTGCTTCGAACGTTTGACATGTTCATTTAATCTGCGTCAGTACCATTGATACACCTCTTTCAAAGATTCCTATTATTTTCAAGAAGCCTTCAGGAAGAATTAAGTAAATTTGATTAAAATACGTGGTTCAGATATTTATCCTGGCTTCGTAGCGATTACCTAATTTATTTATTGTTTTCCCCTGTGCGTGAGGAGGTATTACATTTTATTCCGATTTTGCAATGATTTCTACGCAAATCGTTTAAATTTTGTAAAGGAACGAAAAAATTCGGCCCGATTCCTTTTCGACGTTATTTCGACCTCGCCTGTGCAAGGAAAAGAGGCATTGAACTCTCCGGCAGAAGTCGCGCGCCTTCCCAAAGGATTGTCCACCTCGGTCTCGTCGCGTTCCTCTTTCGATCCTTGGCAAGGACGTCCCGGGTCGGCATGGTAACTGTAATTGCGTCCATTTAATCGCGCATAATCGTTACTAATCGACCGCGAAGACGATTGCGGCACCCGCCACTTTATTATTACGACAGCGCGGATAAAGCCTCGCCGTTTGTCAGGCTCATTGTAGGAGTCCGCGGTGCTCCTGGTGAACCGGCCGACCAAACACGCGGATTCGCCGATAAGTAATGGCCCAAATAAGAGAGGAATACTCTCTATTAATTTGCCGGACGACCCTCGGTACTCGAGTGTTATTGCGGGTACCTCGACATTACGCCGGCCCGAGGACATTTCTTACGCGTACGAGAAACTTTTATGGAGAACTCTTCGGGGTGTTTCCCGTAATTGATCCTTTGAATGTGGAAACAAGAACCCTACGATATCCAACCTTACAGCCTTTTTTACACGTACAGGCATGTATATGTATAAATACAGGATTTCGAACGAACGCGATCATTTGCAGTGAATGTTGAATTCAGGAATTGATTAGTTGATGAAACATTTATCAGTTTCGAGTTTTTTCCCTCGCTAACGAATTATGCATAGCGGTGATAGCAATTTGTCGAAGGATCGGCCTAGGAGTGGAAGGATTTTTGGAGAGGAAATTGGATTTTACAATAGAGTTCCTTATCGATTTAAGATTGGCTTTCGATTTCTTCCGTCGTTTGCCACACTCGCTTCCATAAGAATTCTCGTCGGATGACGAGGACTCCTCGAGCCTTTTAGGCCCGACGACCGTCACAAAGAGGAGGAATCTCGGTAGAAATTTACGAGTGAAGCCCGCGATTAGCATAATCGGCGGTGATCGAATCGGAGAAATAATCGATCAAGCATCGGCACCCGGAAACCTTCATCCTCGACGCTCGTTCCGCGTTAGGCCGCTTCTTCAAGGTCGGCGGACAGCATTAAGCCTGCGGAACTCCTAATTATCGGAATTAAAATGTTACCGTCACCAGCAAAGAGAGAGAGGGAAAAAAAAAACAGAAAAAAATTACCATGAAATCTTAAGTAGGCTCCAAGAATAATTCATTTATTTACCCGCCAGGCCATTAAGACGTCCCAAGAAAAAGGTTGAAAAAAATCATCAAAACAAAGATGGTCTCATCTTTCGAGATCTACTATCTATCTCCTGGCGTCTTGCGTCCAAGTTTGGATCATCGACGAATTCTCGATCGTGCCGCATCCTCGTTATCGATTGCAGATTTTTTTTCGCGAATCCAGCCCACGTTCTCGCCGTTCTCGCGGTTCCTCGTTTTACTGGCCTTTCCCTCGCGACCGGATATTTCGCGGTCTTTTTATCCAGGACCAGTGCTTCGACTAACGATCCGCGGTAACGACGCCAGATACGCGATCCGAGATACAGTTTAACGACGCTCCCGTTATTGCACCATATCCGGAGGTCGCGCCATCGCGATCTCGGATCGCGACTCCTGGCGCTCGCGAGCCAATAAACCCGAGGACTTGAAAGAGAGAGAGAGAGCGAATCGCAAATCGCAAATTGCAATACCAGATCAATTAATCGCGGCCCTTTGGAGAGGCGCAACAGGCGTGCGAGGAAAAAATCGAGCACGAGGGCAAACGGGTGCAACGGATAAGTCGAAGCTCGCGTGTTGGGCCGTCCGGACGGAAGAAAAAGGGTGAAGCTTACCATGTACCCGAAGACCGTCGGCCATTAATAAGCATGACGCCATGTTGCACCGATGTAACGTTTTACCAGGTATCCAAGTGCCCGGCGAAGTCTAATCGCTCTGAATTTTGGTTGCTTCGAGGAAGACGCGAATAAGTTCTCGAGATTTTTTCCCATCTTTTTTCCGGATGTGGATTTTTATTATTTTAATGTTTATCATTGGGGTAAATGATGGTGGTGGTGGGGATATTAGGGGTTAAGTATTGTGTAGATTCGGGGACTTTTGGTACGAGCACTGTGAGCAATGGATGGACGGCGTTCTCCAAGATGGCGGCGCTCAGGGGGTCGCCGTTTAAGAAGAGGTGGTTCCAAGAGGCGTCGAGTGCGAATCGCCTCGACGTCGCAAGACGTCGAGACGAAGTTGCGTGCAAGAGATGACGTAATTGTCGAGGGAAAGAGTTTTGCGTGATGTCGGTACGTGCGAGGTGACGCTCGCGTGTCACTTAACCTCTTCTTCTGGTCGACCTCGAGGATCCTGGTTCGCGGTCCTCGTCTCGACGGGCTCGTCCTTCCACCGCAAGGATGCGACTCGAGGGTGAGAAGAGAAAAAGAGGAGCTCCTCGCTTCCACAAAGTCTCCTTAGCCTTTCCTCCTTCTTCCTCGCCCGTGAAAGAATTTACTAGAATGGAGAGGAAAACAAGTGGAAATTATCCTTGTGAAAAAAAAAAGAAAATGTAGAAAAATGTGTTATGTACTATTAACCTACTTGTTGAATGTTCTTCCACGATATTTTTTAGTAATCCTCACTTTGTAAGTTACATCTCGTTCAGAGGGTGCAGGTTATCCGTGGATTTCGCAGTTTCGGTACTTCACTTTTGTCTCTCCCGTTTCAAGCAATTTTTCATCTCCCTCGCGAGAAGTACCATGAGTATCGAAGAGCACCTCGAATTACGAGTGCCCTCTCGAGGTGAGCCTCTCGAAAATTCGAGTCCTTAATTGAAATTTAAAGGGCCGTCGTCGCGAGAAGAGCGAGCCGCCATTACTCCTCGAGCTTATCCGCACTCGTTACATGCGACCGGTATTTCGGAGGTCATTACCATAATTACCGCTTCGCGTGTAATTTCCAACCACTTAAACCCCCGCCCTCCCGAATCTCGGCTTCCTTTCGCTCTCCGAAACCTTCCTTTCGCCCCACCCGACATTTTTCATAAACTCTTATCCCCCTAACCATCGCGCACAATTCCTGTTCCCTTATTACCCGGCACATCAGTTCCCAATAAATAATTCCAAGTACCTGTACCCCCCTAATTTAAATCCCCATCTCAAAATTCCCATACCTCCTGCAAATTCGAGAAAAAAGTATCCATAATTCCTCCAAATCGACCTTTGGAAAAAATCCAGTTTCAAAGTTTCCTCTTCTCTTCAGGCCCGAGATCCCTGGTCCCTTCATGAAAATTCAATGGAAAGTAAAAAGAAGAATAATGGCAAGGGGGTCATGCATTTGTTCGGCACTTTTCGAACACCGGTTCGATCCATGCCCATGCCCAGATCGATGTCGAAGATCGAAGCGATCGACACTCGTCTCGCGGTCCAGCAGACCACGTTGCCCGAGGGTCATGATCGTCCCTTCGTGGCGAAACGTGCAAGATCTCGGTAAAAAGGGAGCAATCGAGGAGATTCAATTTGCCGGTGGATTTTTTCGAGGCCTCGTCAGCGGCTGATCCGGTCGGGGGTTGAGTGGTTGATAGCGGGCTGCTCCTTCGAGCCGATCCATCGACTCGACGGGACCTCCAGGCGTGATCTAAGGATCCTGCGGAGCTGCACGCGATCACCCGCGGATCCACCGTGGGCTTTTAGCGTGCCTTTAACGCGCAGGATCGGGTTTGGCTCGATTTTTATCACTGGGGACGCTTTATCACCCGGCGCCTCGGACGCGCCCCAATAAATCCGGGAAAGCAGAGCCGCTCCGAAATCTGGAGAAAGCGGGTTTGTTTACAGCTCGGATATCGGAGCGGCGATAAGGTTGCCGAAGAACGTTAATCTGGGTGTCCCTATCGCGTCCCAGATGAAGGAAACCGGGATTCCATCGCGTTTCTGGCCACATATCTAGGAGCTGGACACTGGACGCTGTCCAGCTCGCCCACGCGGCCGTGGGTGTCCGAGTTATCCGAGTTATCCTGGAATGTCGGGTGTCCAGGGATAAGTAGTGGACACTAAGCGGTTATTGCTCTCCTCTACAATATCCTGGACGCGATTTCGAGGACGACTCCCTTCCATGTTCCATCCCATTTAGCCGGAAGTTCTTGATCGGTCGAAGCTTGGGAATAACCGACCAAAAGGTGTTCCAAGACCGATCTGCATTTATTGGGATACGAATCAAATCCCCTCCTAGAATCTTCATTGGTCCTTAAAATGAGTCAACGAGTAATACCCTCTAAGTCGATAAAATATACCCACGTACAATTTGCTTGTAATAATTCTACCGAATAATTTTGATAAATGATTCCCGTGAGTGTGACATTTTTTTATGATTGATATAAGGGTGCTTGTAGGTTAGTAGAGAAGATACCAACCGTAGAGGGAGAAGATTGGAATTCCCATTGAGTGGAAACATCCCTTGAAAGGAGGATCGAAGAATTTTTCGAGTCCGCGGATCCAACGGTGGACCAATAAAGGATGATCAAGCCGCTGTGTAAATCCCTGGCAGGGAGGGCCCACTGATGTAGAGATCCCAAGCGCGCTTCCCTCTTTGTCTATTGAAGTCCCGAGCTCGCCAGAAGAGACCAGATCGAAGATAGTGCCGATCTACAACCCGCTCGAACAGTAAACATCGAGTTAGACCCGAGGATCCGAGGATCGATGCTAAACCCGCACGATATGCGCAGACCTGCATACCGATGAGTGACGAAGACTTCCTGTTGATCTTAATTATTTCAATTATTTCTTTCGCCATCCCCTCCAATTAATTGAATTAATCACCTAACCTGTAAACACCAGACAATAGATACATCTCGTCACCAAAATTCTATACTCCGCCTATACCTTTCTATACTACCCATTTACCTACCCATCGAGAGTTCCCCAGGTGCTGGGGTACCTGGGGAAGTATCAGAGGAAGATAGTGGCGACCGGTTCCCGCGGGATCACGTCCTCTTATTTTTGGACCGACCAGGAACTCGGCGAGAAAAACGATCCTGGAAGAGGTGACCACCCTTTTTCTCGCTGTGCTTTCTGCGCCTCTCTGGACTTCCTGCTCCCGGGGCTAATTGAAACAGCCGGATCGGGCGAAGAGAGGTCAAGGGAAGATGGCTGCTGTGGCGTCTCCATAAATTTCGAGGCGCTCCGCTTCCGCCAGAGAAGCAGGGCCTCTTGGTCGTCGGGACGCCTTGTCGCGTAATGGCGCCCGGTTTTTCGCCCTTCTCGCACACCGTGGCCCCGCAAAAAGGGCATTTATCTGCGGCCGGAATGCGCCGTCGAACTTATGTGGCGCCAAGCTACGGAGGGTCCTCCGGGAGGACGTCGAGGGCCCATCCTGGGGGCCGCGGAATTATTCGGATTCCTGAGGGATCCTCCGCGAGGCACTTTCCGTCGCCTCCTTCTTTTTTCTCCTCCACCTTTTTGCCCGCGACTCCTCTTTTTCCCGCCACGACAAGCCGGCCATGCCGATAAAGAATCGAGAATCGCAGCCGAGCTTGGAATGGTACCATTAAAAGTAACAAGGCGTTCCTCTTCTGGTACCTACGCTTATCTGCTCCTGGGGGCCAGCCAAATCGCGGGGGCTGCCGAAATGCGGCCGATTATCTTAAATTTGAAGAAGAGAGCCCCCTTAACCCATCTACCTTCGCGTTCTCCATTTTACGAGGGCCCTAAATAACGCCTCGCGGGGCGGGCCTCGTCCGGCGACACTTTACGATTTTTCTACCGAGTGTCGACAAGGCTACGGCTTCGGAGAAGTCATTCCTCAGGGCCCGTCAACCTCGGAGAGGATCGGGAAAAAAAAGAAATAATTGCTGCTCTCGAGCGTGAGATATTGCGCCCGGGTGGAGGCGCCGATGGAGGCGCGTAAAGTGGCGGGCAACCTTGGGCCCGTGTTGCGATTCTTTTTTTTTTTTCTTCATCGTACGTCGTTCACAGGAAAGATACATATACAATCTACATTCAATATCAAATAGAATTTACTGAATAATTATTTTCTTATAGAATTGTTAATTGTATCGGGAGGAGCGCTGCAGAAAACAAGCGCATCGCCTGTCCGCGCGTCGAAGTCTCCAGAGCGCGCAATAAGAATTCTTCAAATTTGGGTCCGATGGCGCCAGTGGCTTCCTCCCCATTTCCCGCGGATTCTCCGGGGCGATCCGCGGATGCCGAACTAATCGTCCCCAGGATCCGGAATGTTCATTGTTCGAGGAAGTCGGGAAGCGTTCGGAAGTGAGCCTTGTCGGCGCATACGCGGGATTCCTGGGGTTCGTCTCTCCTCCAACAGGGACGAATCGCGTTCCGCTAATGGCGCAAGGAATGCCCGCAACAACGAGGTCCTGATAGAAGCAGGGGTCCGAGGATCGGGATCATCCCCTGAGCAAGGATACTCTACAAACGAATATCTACAAATTCCTCCATCCACGAAGAACGGACGCGAAGTACCACTCAGCCTCCCGGTCCAAATAGACCCGATCTTCATCCACGTTTACTTCATTTAACTTTCACACGTTAACGGATCACTGAGACGCGTGTCAAGAGTCGGTCGAATCTTATCCCAAGGCCGTTTGGGAAAACGATGCAATTAATTTATTTCTATCTGCCGAGATAAACACCCTGAGAAATCTGGTTCGCCTTCCGAGGATATACGCGTACCGAGGCCATTAACAGGGTGCGATAAAAATGTCAGGAGGCGACAGGTGGCAGGTAGGTGCAAAAGCGTCACTTCCCGTCGAGAATCACGCGCTCCAGAATCTGCCAATAATCTGCCAATCGGTGGCGCTCCTCCTACCGATCGGAGGTGACGTCCAGCTCGATCGGGGCCGATTGACAGCGCGATTGGCGCACGACGTAACCGCGTGCAAGACGAAGTACGAGTATGTAAACTGCGGAGTTTACGACCTGATAAGACCTAACCTCATCTCGGTCAACCAGTTACCGGTAATTACGATCGTCGATCGCCCGGAACCAATTACCGGCCGATCTTTACGTGGGCCTTTTTTGCTGGAATTCGATCGGAGGATCCACGAGCCGCACTCCTAATAACATTACATTACGCCGACGTTATTACGAGGCGACCATAATGGCGGCGTTTTCGCCCTCTCGGAGATCGAATTATCGCCCTTGCTCCCCGCCCACCCCTCGCCCTCCCGGGAGGTGGTCGGATTTTTTTATGCCGATCGCGTATCCCCTTTCTCGTCGATCTCCTGCCCATCGATTAACGACGTGACGATGGCTCCTCCGAAAGGGAGTGGAGGACTTGACGGACTGGACACCTCGGGATGTCGACGCTAAATCTACAGGGGAATTTGCAAGAATTTGCAATTCTATCAGACTTTACATTTGGATCTTCTTTTATGCCTCGCCTGGGACATCTTGATGGTCACGCTCTCTTGTCTCGGGGGGAGATGAACCGAATCTAATTTCTCCTCAAGGAGGAAATCATTAAATAATCCCTGTTATTAATTTTTTTTATAAATTGGGGATAATGAATTAGTCAATTACAATCGCTGACATATGGAGGAACTTTTGCCCGGAGCCGATCGGCGTCCCTTGACACGTTTCCGAGGAAAAGGTGACGCACTCGAGTACGTCTCCCAATGTTTGAGTTAAATACACCCAGGACCATGGCCCACATCGGTCTTCGGCATTATTTGACTTGGCCGAGAGCTTTCCTCGACTCGAGGACTCGAGATTCGCCGATCCGATCGGCCCCATTACCTTCCCTAGGCCCCGAGAGGGACTTAATGAGAACCTACTTTCAGGGTGAAGAAACACATTAAGAAAATGCATATACATGATATTAATTATCGGGGACGATTATAATATTTCCAAGGCATCAACGAGGAGCCTTGAGTCATCCTTCGCGCCGATCGAGATACTCGCGAGGGACCTGCCAGGATATCCGATTATCATCCAATATCCGCCTTAAAGGATGATACCCAGGGCGATCCATTATCGAGGCCCCGACATGATTTGTCAAGAATTTAAATCTCGGGATAAGAAACACTTCGGCATAAACGTTTCGACGGGTACACCGTGAAGGGTTGCTCTTCTAATTTCATTTTGACGATAATAGCAAAAGAAGTCATGAGAGACATTTTTTAAAAATTATACTTTACGAGGTATCCATGGAGGTGGAAAATCATTGAAATTCTAGCAGAGTCCGCGACTGGTACCGAAGGTAGTTACATTTTATGAATTCTTATTCGCCGCGCGTTACTAATCGCGAGTAGGTACCCACTCCTCTCGTGATTACCGGATTTGCCGAAAATTATCCCTAAGGACGGGCAAATTCCAGAACTCAAGGCTGCCGGTTTTTCGAGTTTACGTGCGTATAAGTGCCTCGGCCGCTTAAAGAGCGATCGGGTAATTTTCGGCGTTTTTTTCTAGCGCCATCCGAGAACCGCTCGGAGAGTTCGAAGACCCGAAAGAGTCGAAGGAGTCGAAAGAGGGACCCTTTGGCGGCGTCCGATTCAAAGACGTCCGCCACGGTTTTTCGGCGTTTATCCGCACGAGAAACGCAGCGGATCGCGTTGCGGCTGCGTGCGTGGAACTGACGAAATAGGCCATTGACACCTGGCACACAAAACTTAGTCATTCTTGGTTTCCGCCGAGCGGGTAATCCACGGGTTCACCGCTCGTGGCCTGCCTTTCCGACGCGCGGCCGTTCCGCAGCGGTGATAACGCGCGGCGTAGATCTCGCGAGATCCCACGTCCTCGTGAAAGATTAGACGCGGCTGAAAAAATTTAAGCATGGGAAACATTTTAATTCTTTTTTTCCATTTTTTTTCCTTTCAATGGAATCCCGTCGCCATGGGCTGAAATCCATGTTCCACGTTTTATGGGACTTCGGTCCTTTGGGTTACAAAAAGTACTTAAGTTCTTACGAAACGACAACACATGGAGATTCTTTATTCTTTCCGGGGCCTTTGCAAGGTCGAATTCGTTTCACCAGGAGATTCCTAGAAATAAAAATGGTTTTTACAGTCGATGAAAATTTGACCGAAGGAAAAGGAAAGTTAAAACGTAAAGGGCTTGTCTTCCTTTGAGGTTAGGTTAGGGCTGGTCCGAAGGAGATTTGAATGCGCGAGTTATCTCGCCGCGGCGTCGCGCCAAAGAGGAGCGACCCGTAATCAACCGAGCTTAATTATTATTAGAATCGTAAAACACGTGCTCCCAGTTAATTAAACTTTATTGCGACCATCTCATAAATAACTACCGAGCAATATACCAAACGGGTGGTCGGGGGTATCGATCGCGATCGATCGTTCGATCCAGCCGGACGGGATCCGGCCGAGCGGAGGAAAGTGGTTTGCAGGGCCGAATTTACGAGGGTTCATCTCGAAGGAATTTTGGGAACACGGCGCCATCTTGCAAGGGATCGAATCGAACCTCTCAACCGGGTAAAAATAATAGAAACATACCAACCGATCGCATCTAGTGCCCGGTCATTGATCCTCTAAGCACTCTTATCCCTCGTTATCCCAAGAACAAACTTTCTTCCGCATTTCCCACCTCCCTCTCAACTTTCCAAGAGAGTATCCGAGGGCCCCCGATTACGTAACATTTTTATTACGACTGCGTAAAAGGTTCCTCCGAAGTTCACCCGGAAGCCCTCAGGGCACCGTTTGCACACGCGTACAATCCATAACCCATAATACATAATACATAATACATTTCGGTCGTGGTCGACAATGTTGCGCATTGGGCCGCAATTGGGCCGGCTCGGTCGGTAAAACAGTGCACCACCTTAAGGTCCGTTCGCGTAGCGGCGACGGTTGGAGTGCAATAAAAGTCGAACGTGCGCTCGCGCCGATTCGTAAATCGCGAGCATTTCGGAAGAGCGGGATTCCGCGCACGCGCGGCGCGGTACCCCATGGTAACCCGAAGGCGGCCGGAGTCGGCCGAAGTCGGCCGAAGTCGGCCGAGCGGCCGGACGGCAACATGGCGCGCGTGGCGCGGCGCACCATGAGAACGCGGAGGAGGATTATTCGAGGAGGGACGTCGTAAGTGGACGCCGCCAGGACGCTCTTCTTGAGGATTCAGGGGAATGGACGCGAAAGCGGTGCTTTCACGGCGTGGCATGAGCGTTGACGATTCAGGAGAACGGGCCAACCCCGTGTCAAGGGGGATCCGTAAACCACGAACGCACCGCGCATATCGAGAGGGACTCCTGCGCAAGCGCGCCGCGAGCCGATCGAGCGGATCGCGATCCCGTTACTCGATCCTCGCCCGTATCCCTCCCCGGAGGAGGATGCCGCGAATCCGTGGCGGAAGCCCCGTATCGCGCGCCGGATTCATCCGTGCGACTTATTTAGATAATCACAGACGAGGATGTCGTAATTAGGTTTTTTTTTTTTCCCCTAGTCGTCTGTTTATTTATTTAGCCCCGCGCCATATATCGCGGGAATTACCTGGATAATCACGGGGCGCGATATCGCGATTAATTCTTCTACCTCCGGTTACTCGTCCGTTTGAACTGCGCGAATTACTATGTCCCGTGGAATAATTAGAGTACGGTGGGTAATTATCGGCGCGAAAGTGATGGAATGATCGATTTTAAATTGATAATTACGTGTAATGAATCTGGTAGTAATTAAAAACTATTTGTCCGTTATGAGCACAACTCACGGGGTAAATGGTCGGGGTTAACGACGTGACTTTTTAAAATTCGTTAATTCCCCTTTCGCTCCTCGCTTTTTTTTACTCCTCCTTTATCTCCGGAGAAATCGAAAGTCGCCGTCCTTCTCGACCTTCCTGACGGTGTCGAAGATCCCCGCAAGAAGATGCACTTCATGAGCGACCGCTAGTTGAGCCTGCGACGATGAAATCGAAAGTCTGACTGGTAAACGGCCGCGACTACTTCCGTAAAATAAAAAAAAGAACACGAGATGGAGGAAAATGTCTCGGACAAAAAGTCTCCCTGGGACCATCCGGAGGAACTTTCGTTGGAAACATTTTTCTCCACCGGGCATCGTTAACTGGGAAAATCCCATTTAGTGAAATACTTAGCGCGGAAGACCATCTTCCCTTGAGCGTCGCAATAAACCGCGGCCGCCGTTTCACTAACCGCGGTATCTCTACGTAACTCATGGTGCAAACTCACCGGGGGGTTTTTTGCGTCCAGGCAGGGGTAGGCAGGAGACAGAAGTGCCTGGAGGTACTCCTTGAGGTATAAGGTTCGAGTGCGAAGCATATAAACTCCCTGACGGAAGCGAATCGCTCGAAGAGGTCGCCGAGGTTGTGTCGGTAACGCGAGAAGGTCCATCTCTGCGAGCTTAGGAGGTTGTTCCTCCGGTTGTAACGCTGTACCGGCTCCTCTAGTACCGTCATCAAGTGACGACTTTACTGGTGGGGACTGGTTAGCATGGAAGCCCTTTGAAATTCCTGCGAATTAACGCCCCCGATTACAGCCCCGAGAGGGACTTCCCCTCTTTGATAGCGGCGATCGCCCGCTGGAAATTCAAACCTTATCGGCACTTTAAATAGACATTCCACTATACTTAAATTACTATCCCGCAAATCTTACCTTAAATTAACTTTCGATGTACCTTAAGTATGAGAAAAAGTCCTGGAGTAGGGACAAGTATCTTTCGTTATCCTTTACGATGACGAAGAACGGTGTCGAGGCAGCGATTCCTTACCGAATGTGGGACTTTCCCTCCCGGATTTATTGGAATTTTCGCAATGGCATGAATTTCCAGATTCGAAAAGGGGAGGAATCCGCTATTCCTGGCGAGGTCACGGAGTAGCGGCAGGATGTAGAGCGGTATCCTCGGTAGCGGTGCACGCAATCTGATCCCGCGACACAACGGTTCGGAAGCATCGGTTGACAGTAAAATATCAGCAGGTACCAGTCACTATACCAGAGATTGCGATCGCGGCAGGTTGGAGGAACACCGGCGCTAGTACCATTGCGGTACTGTTACCGATGAATGATAACCATATCGCGATATGCGACCTGATACAATGGAGGGTGAGGGAGAACGTATCGGTCAGGAAGCCGATGCATCGCGATCCGCTCCTAAGGAAACGCACTGGATGTCCGATCGATTATTCTCTCCGAGGGATCGGGAATTCCGAGGGATTCACCGATCGATCCTAGGATTGATTATCGAGATCCTCCGGCTGGATCGACGAGTCGATCGACGGGACGCGCCCGTATCGATGGCCTCGTCGATGGATGAATCTCCGGAGCGAAGAGCAAGAAAAAGGGCTCGATCCTCGATCGAATTGCCGATCCTTAACTCGACGATCGATATACCTTTTAACCCTAACATTTTTATGCAAATGGAAAATCTGTCGAATTCTCAGAAAGGGACAATTCTTCAAGGGAAGAAAATTCTTCGAGTCCAAGTCTAATGGGAGAGACCGGGAGGTGATCTTTCCATCTCCGGATTTAAGTTGCAGCAAAAGTGCATCGGGATGCAGCGAAGGGCCTCGAGGAGTGACACCCTGGATTCTAATTGCGCGAAATTGTCCCCTCTAAGGAGACTCGGGTTGATTAAGCACCGGGCGTAAGGAGGACGCAGTTCAGATCGCGCCGATAGGAGGCCCCCTTTGCCCGAGAAGAGATGGCTGAACAAAGGCGAGTGTTCACACGTTTTCACGCGTGTTCACACGTGTGACAATGAACCTGGAAGACCGACACACGGCCTCCCCTAGACGCCCCGAAGACGTGAGCTCTTACTTATGCCGATCTCGTAGGACTTTGCCAGAGCCTCTCCCACATCGATCTCCAGAGTTCCTCAGCTTTCGCCCTTCGGAGCAATCGAGGATGAACTCGAGGATGGTCATCTCCAGGAACACCGAGAGCGCTACAAAGCCCAATTCCGCGACAAAAGGTCCCCCGACAGTGATTAGGCAATTTATTTTAATGAAGAACTCGTCAAAACTGAACAATAACCGACGTTAAATTCATCGAACAATTAATCCGGTCCTCGAATTTTCACAGGACTCGAGGCGTGATAAAGGTTGAAATTCGGGATTTCAAAACCACGTTAATTGCCAAATGCAATACTGTGAAGAGATGGAAATTCGATAATTGGACACCCGGCCGAATGAAATCCACGGAAACGAGATAAATCGACGAGAGCCGTTCGGGGCTTTCCTTTGGCAAAAGGATCCGCTTTGCGATTAGACCTGACCCGAGTCCCCTTCGGGAGCCAAAAAGAGATAACTCCTATCAGAGGATTCCCGGGCGCATCTTTCTCCGGTACTTTGCGAAACTCGATCGAGTCTCGCCTCGGCTCAGAGATTTAATCGATCCTTCCCGACTGGTACGGATTTAGTAGGCACCGGTTATATTTAGCCCTGGGAACGATGGTATCTGGACTGGTTGGACGAGCGTCCTGGATAGTCATTTTTCGCGGCCGTAAACGCACGATTAATTCGTGCGATTTGGATCGTTTCGAACCGGATTGCAGATAGATCCGTCGTAATTAATTCCGCCGACCGGATCGTCGATCTCTGGTAGATCGTAAATTGTTTAACGGTCGCGCCTATTGATTTTGCTGGAAATTGCGAAGGGAAAAGCCTCTGGATTTTGGGACGCCGTCCAATATGGTGGCCCTTTAAATTCCATCGGCGTCATGTCGATCACTCGAAATACTCGAACCCCGAATTTCGAGCTCTCGCCAGTGGGATTATCGTTTCCGAAAATATGCATTCATAGATGGAAAATTAAAGATTTGTAATTTGATGTCAAATTGAATCCCTTAAAACGCGTCCTCGGTCGCTAAGCAACCTCGAGCTCGCCTCGAAGATCTCGACGAGTCGACGTCCAGAACTGCAGGTTTCTTTCTAGCACCTGCAGTTGCAATTCAACGCATTTCCGATCGGGTGTGCGAGCGATGCTCGATTTATATCTCACACCCGTTAAACCCGCTCTTGGCCGATCGGTTCGCGCTTCTTTCTCGGCGGCCAGCTCGGCGAGAAACGGTTACTTTATCCGGAATTCATTGTGCCACTTACGCCGACGTTGAATTGGACTTTATCGAAGCGGAGATTTATCGCGGCGTTTATTTAAGCGGCCGATCGGTAGTGGATCGAGGGAGACGGAGGGAGAGAGAGAGAGAGAGCTCTAAGTAGGCGAGGTTAGAACAGCCCGGTAGGAAGAGGCGCCGCCGAGAGAACGTCGCGGTTCACCGGGCAGAAATCGTGTTTTACATGAGGAGACACCTTGCGCTCGCAAGATCCCATCTAAATATAACCGAGAGCACGATAACGGAGTACTTTATGCGAGCGACGAGATCGAACCGTTCTCCGGGCGCCGCCATTTTGGTACCACTCGGCGCGTCGCAACAGAGCAAAAGACGTGAAAATCGACAGAGAAACCTGTAAATCATTTATTAAACACAATACTGCAAAGGTATTAAACATGTCGCGATGTGACGTCTTGCGCTTGCAAAAACTCATAAATATAATCGAGAGCACGAAAGCGAAGTACTTTATGCGAGCGTCAAAGTCCGACCGTTCTCCAGGCGCCGCCATTTTGGTACCACTTGGCGCGTCGCGCTAGAGGTGTCTGCAAATCATTTATTAATAATATTATTACAAAGATGTCGGACCCATCGAGAAAACGTGCCACGCTTTCAACCACACATGAACGCAGAAAAAGTGGCACTACCGGTGTCGGGCTGGTAGCGTTGGACGCAGCCATTTTGGTCCCGCAACGGCACCTTCCTCTGTCTCGCCTCCGAGCGTACAGCTGGCGGGCATTATGGTAAGTGAACGCCATCGTTTATTGCACCTAATAACGGCTCGTAAAAAGTCGACGGATGAGATTTATCGGACGGTCCCACAAACGGACGCGGCGGACAAGGACTCCGCGAAAGTAATTCACGAGATAAAGAGTTTTATAGGAAGACATCCCAAGGATATAAAACTCGCGTCTGCGTGCCCTTCCGATGACGCATAACGATATCTGCAGGCGCCACGATTTCCGAGAGAGGTTGGGGCGTAGAAGCCTCCCAGGAACCCCGAAGAGTACCTCGAAGGGGTCCACGAAGAGTAACGGGGCCCGAGGACGAGACTGCACGCCGCACCTTCGTACCAGGCACAAGTAACATGATTAATGGACGATAACGCAATTACTGGGTGATACGCGTTGCGTGCACCATCGTCAAGTGCGAGTTGCGGTCTCTTCGGCTTCTGCGGCCCCTCTTTACCTCCCCCTCGAGAGAGGCAACCCTGAAAGCCGTCCCCTTCAGGATCGGTCATGGCTGTCTTCGGGGCCGATGGAAGCGAAGACTCGCCCGGTAATCGCCGAGGGATCCACTCGGAGGAACGCGTCTTCCGCGAAGGCCGAAACCGGAGGACCTGCTGAAGAACTCTTCAGGGTCTGCCATTATCTGTCGGCGTCTGGATCTTGCGTCGGAGAGACCTGACGTCCATCGCGATTATCCTCTTCTGGAAGAAGCTGAGAAGTTCGGTGCTCTCGGTTCCCACGCGGATCTTTTGTCGACATCTTCCGCCCCCACCCGTGGGGGGAAGTTTACCGTGAAGAACGTTTTTTGGATATTCCAAATTCTATCCCTAAGCGAGGCGCGAGGAAGAAGGTGGAGGCGTTTCCGACCTCACCGTAAGTGCAGGGTGCAAAAGCGGGGGACTTCCGGCGGACGTTCCTGCGGCTTCGGAAGGATCAAAAGACTCTCCGGGGTCCCCTCCTCGTCGAAGAAGGTGTGCGAGGATCCTAACGGTCCTCTCGTTGGCGCGCTTATTCCAGGAAGACGTCGTGGACGTTCCTCGGCGTCTGCGTGGCTTGACCCCTCGTTTTCTCCGCTCGACCGAGAGGATCGCTCGAGAGGATGATCAATGCCGAAGAGGAGATTCCATGTAATGACCAGCCCTTGATTGGGAGAGGCCCAACAGCACTCGGACGACCGGATCGTAAACCTTCCCGAGCCAACGGGAAACGCATTCTCCGATCGGTGACGCATTTCGCCGGCGAAAGATCGATCGAGACCCAAGGGACGATCGAGCACTCGCGATCGACCTCACATCCACACAAAAGTCCCCCCAAATAATTAAAACCTCTTTTTAGAAGGTCGATTTCTTCAACCCTTGCATCATACGCGCAAGGGTACACGAAACGAGCCAAAAAAAAATCATTCCGTCTCTCAGAGACTTTTTTCAGTGAAGATTAGTAATGACCAAATTTAGTTTCGGTCTTGCAAAATGGAGTTTCGGTTGAGTATCGGTCGTACATGGTTCAGCCTTGATCTTGGTCGCGCAAAAGTGCAGGTGGAGCAAATTCGAGACTTTTGCTCACACCTTGGGAAAATATGGCGACGAGGGCAATGGGCGAGATCGGTTATCGCAATTTGTTCGGCAACTGGGAACACGTCGGAAGAGGTCCGTGCCATCGCGGGTTATCGATCGAAGAGTTCGGTTCTACTCTCCCCTCGATGGCACAAGTTAGAAACTCGCTTCCGAAGCGTCTGGCTCTCGGCCAGGATCGATTCGGAAGGCGCCCGTTTTCCGCCACGGGCGAGGCCCTCCTGGAATGGCAATGCCAAGTGGTTACCCACTTATTCCGCCCCCTTTTTCCCACCACTTTTCCCTCCCCTTTGCTCCTGGCGAAAAACCTCATCTCCGAGAAAGACTCTCGTGCAGCTTAATCTCCTCCCGCGGCATTCCGCGATATTACTTAATCCGCGGAAGTGCACCTACCGATCTCCAGTACATCCGATCAGAAATATTCCCGCCACTTGGAATTTAACGCAGGACCTTTTACCCTCGGTGAATAATCGAACGGAAATGATCAATTCACCCTACCCTCCTTCGACTTATTTAACGTATTTTAATCGCGTTCTGCCGTTAAGTCTTCCTTCACTTTCCTCCATTTTTATTCCGCAACATGAGAGATACAATTTTCATTTTTCAAAATCCACAGTCGTTAAACATTTCACTTACAATCGCAGTCCACTAAATTTGGAATGTCAGGACATCCCAAGCCCATTTGGAAATATCGCGCGGTGATTTTAATCGTCCTATCAGATCCGCAATTTCAGGTCGCGCCTCCATATTTAATTTCCAGGACATTGGGGAAGATACTTTTAAGAGTGCTGGTATCGTATTAAGTGCCAGGAAGTCCTGCCATTTTTCTGGGTGCCATTTACAGGATGGCAGAACTATTGGAATGACCTAAGCACCCGGAAGATGAGCGGCGACCCTTAAGCGGCGTCGAATCGCGATTAGCCCGGTAACGGGGCAGGCCATCGAAATTTCCTTGAATAGACATCGAGTCCTTCCCACGGAGACCCCAACCCTGAAGAGATAACCATTAGGTTCTCCATTAAATACCATCGGTCCTTCTGGAACACAACATCGACTACCGTAGTTAGACGCTTTGCCGGTACCGGCCGGGTCAGCATTCCTGGTTGAACATTGACATACACTCCTGGCCGCTGGCGTTGCTGCCGTTGCCGTTGCCGAGACGTTGCTGCGTTCCGCGGCTCACGCGGTGTCGCGAATCGCGGAATCGCTGCTCGGGTCGACCGGAGGAAACCCACAGAATTCCGAAGAGGCGAAAAACCACGCAGCCAAGATGGCGGCCGCGACCGATCGGACCGAACGCCAACTTCTTCGGTTCGGCCCCCTGACGAAATCCAGGCGAATGGCGACGTCGAAACCGAAAGTCGACCGGATGCGAAAGTCTCGTGGGCGGCGACCTCGAGAGCGAAATCGAATTCGATTTCGCTACCTCGAAATTTCACCGAGCGGGCCAAGGCCGAAGAAAACGGCGACGCCATCTTTGCGGAGAAGAATCGCGCGATATTTATTGTTCTTACATTTAAAGGTATCGTGGGGGTTCCGACCATTTTTATACGCGGAACTACGATTTCTAGTTCTTTGAGGAATTTGTTCGTTTTGATAGCTGCACTCGATAGCACGGTTTAGCGGAAAGCGTCTTCGGCGTCGAGAGTGATATCCCGCACTCCCATCAATTTGTAATTAGGATTCGGTTTTTACCCCGGTGGGATTTAATGTATTATCCTGTTATATACCGGAAGAGAGCGAAATCGAATTCGATTTCGCTACCTCGAAATTTCACCGAGCGGGCCAAGGCCGAAGAAAACGGCGACGCCATCTTCGCGGAGAAGAATCGCGCGATATTTATTGTTCTTACATTTAAAGGTATCGTGGGGGTTCCGACCATTTTTATACGCGAAACTACGATTTCTAGTTCTTTGAGGAATTTGTTCGTTTTGATAGCTGCCCTCGATAGCACGATTTAGTGGAAAGCGTCTTCGACGTCAGACGGTACCCTCGAGAGTGATATCCCGCACTCCATCAATTTGTAATTAGGATTCGGTTTTTACCCCGGTGGGATTTAATGTATTATCCTGTTATATACCGGAAACGGGCCGGTCATTTCGCGCAGTCGATAAGCCTGCGATAAGGGATAAAAGACTCGCCTTCATGCATACGCAGCGAGGAGCGTTTAATGCGCTTCTCGTCCTCTCTAGTCCTTCCAACGAGGAAGCGAAGACTCGCGTGGGTGACGCGCGATTTCCCGGACTCGTCGAGGTCCGTTTCCCGGAGGAATTCCGCGAAGTCGCGCATCCAGGAGGTATTTTATCAGCGCTCGTGTGCCCGTCCAGGGAAGCCTGCCCGAACCCGCGCGGAAGCGACTGATAAGGAATCCGCGGCATCGCGTGGATTCCTTCCTCGACTCGGCCCCTGTTCGCCGATTCCACGGGAATGAAAGATGGATTTGCACCCGGCAATTCGATTTGCGCTCGACGCCGCGTACTTTTTATCCTGTCCTATCCGCATATCTCCCGTATCCTCTTCATCCTGAACGGTACCCTCGTGTCGCGATCTCCAGGTAGAGGAAACTCCGTAGGTCGTCCTTCGTGTCCCCGTCATCGACGAAATTCCTCGGAAAATTTTAGAAAATCCTAATCCTCGGATAACGTCTAAGGATATCTGAGATTATATCTATTTCAAAGTACTTAATGGTGCATTTAGGAAGTCGATGATTTCGGTCAATTGAATCTTGTATTAGAGTGCAGGGAGGCGAGCGACGCCATTTTGGTTCTCGCTCAGAGGCACGAAAAAGGTATCTGAGGAGTAAAATGTTTATAAGAATTTCTTATAAACTTGGTCTACCGAAATTATATATTTTAAATGTTTAAACGTGAATACGAAGGCAAATATATCCTTAATCATATGCTGAAGTTTCTAATTATTCGGTACGCTCAATTTGGAGAAGAGTTTTACAAATATTTTCGACGTTTTGTATGTATAGGACGACCCTTACGTATCACCTTAAAGAACCGTAAGCCGCCGTTTGAATTCATCTCGGACGTTGGCGTCTCTCCTGGTTTAAGGCGACTTAATCGGACTGCGGCCTCTCATGAGAACCCGGCCGCGTGCGTTTCCGCGTGCAGGGCTCGGGTCGCGTCGGCGGAGGATACCTACGCGCGATCCGTGCGAGCGCGATCGACATTCACGCAGCGTTGCGATTCGACGTCGCCGAGCTCGTCCCCGCGAATTCGTCGCAGCGCTGCATGCCTGATGCGCCGAGTGCAAACCTGCCAAACTCACCCCGCTATTTTGGACCTTCCAGAGTTTTTTCTTTTTTTTAATGTTTTAATATCTAGCAAATATTAAAATTCGAATAATTCGAATTATTCCGAATTTCGCTTTTTTATATTTCGCCCTTAACCCTCTTTCCCCCTTAAGACCGACGTTTGGTCCAATATTGCCTGCACGGTCAGACGAATTTCGCCCATACGTCGAAATGGCTCCGCGTTCAAAGGGCTCAGGGGACGTGAAAGTGTGATCCGAGGAGTCCATAAAATTCGTTCATAAAACTTCACTCCGAACTGGGTGTACCGAATCGTTTCAGACTTTACAATGTGAATATGGAGACCATAAAGAAGGTCCTGGCACGCATCAAATTTCATCTCTCACCTCCTTGATGTCATTTTCACGTCATCTTCAGGTGACATGATACGGTCATTCTACATGTATAAACGTGAAAATATTTATACAACTTTTCTCCAAATTGGGGGCACCGAAACATTTGAAACTTCATCACGAGATTATGGAGGCCCTGAGGAAGAACGCGATGCTCGTGAAATTATATTTTTCGGACGGGAATTTCTTTTTTTGCTTCTTCGATCGCAAAATCCCACACCTGGGAGACACGTAGGGAAACTCAGCTTCCCGGTGCAACTTTCAGGGTACATCTCTCGACGGCCTCGTCATCTCCCCAGGGTGCCCTTCCTCTCTCTCTCGATTTTTCCTTACCTCCTTTCCTCCTCGAAATCCTCGTGGGTGGTTGCTCCGTGCGACTTCGGCGAACCTTGACACGACGTGTCGTGCCGCTAAGAACTTTACGACCCTTCGTTCCACCCGTCAAAGGACGTAACTTGACACTGATTACTATTTCGCGAACCGTACCGACGAGCACGTTGGTTCAGAGCGAAGCTTTTGGTCCAGTCATTGGTACAGATGACGAAAGTACGGATTAGAATGGAAATTTTCTGGCAAAGTTGATGAAAAAAAAGTGAGCTAGAATAGATCGCGATAACCCTCCTAATCGTTTTGGTCTGTTTATGAACATTGATAAAGTATTTTCTCAATCGAAGCTTATGTATAAAAAATGAGAAAAAAAAATCGATTCATCTGGTGATCGTTGCCTCAAACGTTTAAATTACCTAATTTATTTACGTCTTATGAACATCGATGAGAACTATATGGACTGAGTCGGGGCTTTTGGGAGAAAGTGAGAAAAAATTCGATTCATCTCGAGATCGTTGTCTGAAAAATTCGAGGTAATTTATTCGCAAGGGGGTACCGCTCGCGAATACAGTCGGAGGGGCATTGTCGGTTCTGGGACGAGGTGACTAAACTTGTCGCGGAAGAGCGAGTGGTCGTTCGCCAACAAAGTGCGCGTTTGATTTAGAGCCGTCTCCGATGGTCATGGACCTTTCGGTTCCTCTAGCTCGCGGGAAGAGCCGGTGCGCCGTACGGAATCCTCTCCTGCAAACCACCGAGTCATTACTCCTAAATGTACCGCCGCCGATCCAATTAATCGACTCCAGGAAGACCCGCTACTCTTCGACTCCGAAATGAACCTCGGCAACCTGTAGTAACAATCGCCAACCTTGAGCGATCCTCCACCCAGAATATCTCAAATCTGCCGAAAGAGAAATAAATGAAAAATTGAAAATTAAAATGGAATACAACCAAAAAAATATATCACAAACTCCCAGGGATTTTCTACCGGCGAAACGATCATTAGAATTTTCCAAGCACCCGGAAAAAGCATAAAAGAAATGCGAAACAAAGCAGTCCATTAGAACCCAGGGGGAAATGGTTCCGGCTTCATGTGCGTTAAGCAGCTTTAATCTAAGCCCGAGGAGAGCCAAAAACTACGAGAGTCCCTTTAAGCATAATTGAAACGGAGTTGAGCAAGCCGCATAATTGATTCTCCACGGAGGAAGAGGCAGAGGAAGCCGAGTGCCGGAGGATGCTTTCGAGCAGGAGATAGACGCGATGCAGGACCCTCCGCGTGGAAGATGTCCATCCCGTTACCTCGTGTTCTGGATACCCGAAGGCACATCAATTATAACGCATTTACGGATAATCCGAATGACGATTACTCGCATGCACGATCCTCGGGTCGAGGAACCTCCGAAATTCAAAGTTACCACCTCCGAATCGAATCGCTCGTCGAATCCGCCACCACGAGGCGACGCGTCGGTCCCGTTACCTCGAATGCTCTAATATATATATCGATTCATTGATCGATCCTCCACTACACTCGTAAGAATCCGAAAAAGCCGGGCAACGGCCTTGGACCGCACGAAGAACCTACCTGGAGGACTCTTAGTCGGCGATTAATCGAGCGGCGAAGCCGTGCGGAACAAATCGACCTCCTCGACGAATCTGCGCGATCGAAGCCAAATCGAGGAAGGTCGATCGATTGATTTTTAGGTGGACCAGGGGGAGCAACGGAACTTTCGGCCCTCCGACCTCGCAGGACCTCGCAAACAAGGATCTCCGAACGTCAAGGCGACCATCCTGGAGATGACGCCGACGCCAGTTACGGATCCCTCATCTCCCAGACAAAGTGCTTTTAATTTATGACAAAACCCAATGAGGTCATCGATTCTTGCCCGGCATCGACCCCCGATGTGCTAAAAGCTCTAATAACATTTATGGCCGACTTAGCATAAGACGTCAATCACATTTTCTGAAGGAACAACGGCGACAACTGATCCATTGATTGGCTTCCAGCCGAGATGAAAGTGGGAGACCAAAGATGGAGGCAATAAGTGGTAATATGCGCGTTAATGTACTTGTTATCTGCGGTTTGTTATCGTGGATCGGTCATTGGACACGTTTTAGGGCCACTTAGGTAAGGAGTGTCGTTAATTCTGTATTCGGTTTTTGGCAGAGGTCGAGTGCGAGTTTTCGGGCAGCATCCCTCCATTTTGGTTCTCTTCTTTCTACTGATCTCCCTGTGTCGATTATCTGCGGTTTGTTATCGTGGATAGGTCATTGGACACGTTTTAGGGCCATTTAGGTAAGGAGTGTCGTTGATTCTGTATTCGGTTTTTGGCAGAGGTCGAGTGCGAGTTTTCGGGCAGCATCCCTCCATTTTGGTTCTCTTCTCTCGACTGGTCTCCCTGGGTCGAGTAATCGAATCGTGACAGCGTGAATGCCTCGGACGACGCCATTGGACATCGCGTCCGGTCGAGATGACCACGCACTTCGGGCCCCTCTTCGTGGCTGATGACTTTTTTCTGGACAGATTCCAACGGCGTGTATTAGCATCCTCGAGCGGTCCTCGGACCCCTCCAGAAGAACGCTCCTCGAAGAGGCCTAGGTCTGACCGATCGATCGCGTTCGATCGCCATTTCCAGGCCGGAAATCCACAAACGTCAGACGCGAAGGTCACTTTATCTCCGAATCGGGATTTCAAAACGTTTTCGAAAGGCCCAGGGCCACTGGGTTCGTTGTCTGGAACAGTCTGCACCCTGCAATCTGCAATCTGCAGTCTGGAATCTGCAATCCGCAACCTTCGACCTGAAAAAAATCGCGATGGCTCCGCTCCGCGATTCGCGACTCGGATTTGAAAAACTGAAATGGTATCGCGCAAGGGTTGCGCAACGCGTTGGATTAATTAATCCTGAGAAGTTGGACTTCAATTTCAGAGGAAAAATCGTGAGTGCCAATGGGTGTTCCATGATCGGCTGAGACCCTCTCGGTGATTGAAACCTTTTATTAATTTCGATTTTAGAATTTATCCGCAGCATCGCGTGACTATCAATCTCCTTCCTCGTCGAAGCCCCATGCAGCTACGAGATGGAGAACTCGTCGAGGCGTTTCGAGTTTCGAGAAGCGAGGTTCCCAAACTCGCAGGGGACCTTCCAGGATCCGGGGTCCATGAAGAAGCCGACATCCGGGAGCCCGGGGAGCCTCCTGGAGTCGTTAAGGCCCCCCTGGATCAGCTGGACGCTATTATTTAGGGCCCCGTCTGAGTCTGTTTCGCGTTACGATTCTTCTCTGAATATCGTCGGCACCTTCTTCTGCTCTTCGTCTTCTCCTCGAAGATAACGCCGATGCGTCTGCCGACTGACAGTGATGCACTGTTACCGCGAATCGACCTATGATACGGTCTACCTACAGCCTCCAGGTTCCCCGAATTCTCGCCGAGACCCTGAAGAACTCACTCGTATAACTCTGCCCAGAAGAGAGGGTTACCTCTCCGAGTGGCGGCCCACTTAACTTTGATGGCCGAAAGCCTCGGCCGAATTATTTTTCTCCGAGTGCTCCTTTTTAAACGGGCCCAGTCGGTTCTCGTTACGAGAAACGAGCCGTGCACCAAGTGCATCCGCATCTGCATCTGCACGTGGAGGCGCATGAGTTACTATAGAAAGTCCCCGAAGGTTCGACTCGTCGCTCCTGTAGTAACTCAAACGTCGAAGGAGAGTTATCTAAGACGGGCACTTAATTTTAACCTCGTTACAGTGGGCCATTCCTTCGAAAGATGATGAACACCCACGCGGAGGTCGCCTCCACCCTCTGCAGAAATTCCCAGAAGCTGGTCCCCGAAGAGACGCGAAAGATGCCTTTGAGAGCAAGGGAAGCGTCAGTAATTTGTTTTTTTTTTTTTTTAAGATATACATCGGTCTGGGACTTTGAGACTTATCACGTTTTATGACACTCCAATGGGGATTCTGGAAACCAGTCTCGTGAATTTACCTTTTGCCTCCTTTTTAGAGCGGCACCTGAATTTTTTAAACCTCAAGAACCAGACCTCGAATGGAGAAAGACTCGATCGATGAATGAAAAGCGGCTCGAATCGGAATCTCGTCGACATGGAAATCTGAAAGGAGGTGGCAGTTGATGTTTCGCACCCCCGGGGGAAGATTTGACAACGAGAGTTTGAAAGGGGAGCCTTGAAAGCGGAGCGAGCGATTCTCGCGACGAACGATCGCCCGTTGCCGAAGGTGCCAATTATCGGTCGTCAATGGTGTCCCCCTCGTCTCTTTTTATCCTTTCATCGGCTTATCTCTTTCCCGGTTTATCCGAGTCTCTCTCTTTCGCAATCGTTGAATCCCTGAAGATTCCTCGCGCAGCCGCGAGGGGTCAAAATGGACGGTGGATCCTTCTTGCAGGAAAGGAACGTCCTTGCCCGAGGCTCTCTAGGTATTTATAGGTGATGATACCTTAGGCTCTTCGTCTTCTTTCTCGAACGTACTATCATCGCGTGAATCATCATCTCACTTCTGACGTCTGCCGACTTATTTACATCTGCGAGTTACATCGGCTCCTCTCCCTCTTCCAGGAGGGCAGGCCGTCCCCTGGGGTTCGAAAGACTCGCCGATTGTCTCGCAGGCGTTTACCGGCAATCCTGGCGTTATCAAGATCCATTGTTACCCAGATTTTTCATATTAATTCAATAACTTTGACTTAACACGTATTAAACGAAGGCCGAGTAACCCTTGTGGCGGTCTTTGATTTAACGCTTTACAGCTACGGCTACCTTGAGCTGACCTGTACTTCGGTTTAATTCTTCGGGAAAAAATAAAAAATAGGGTTAAGATTGATAAGGAATATAGTCATCGTTATCGTTCCTCTCTTTGGAGATTTACTGATGCCGCCGTGCAAAAGTATCCAGATGGGTTTCGGGGTAATTAAAAGAACCAGTCGGAGAGGGGCGACGGTGCCGCCATTCCACGCCGCGGCGAGATAACGAAGTTGAACGACACCACGAGACCGGATGTCTTCCCTCTCGTTCTGGCGGGCTACATCCTGCCGAGAAAAGAGAACCTTTGCCTCGTTTCTGCCGCCGATGAGAGACAGAGGAGACATTGTCTACCGGCAAAGTCAAGGACGCCGAGTCATTAGCGAACGAGGATTCTTACGGCTTTTCAGCGCCAACCTGTGCCAACTTCAAGGGGCTGGGTGAAACCCTTGTCAGAGGACGCTTTGCGTTTTGTCGGCACCGGGGACATACGATATCCGGTGCCGTCCACTGGAACGATCGGATTAAATTACAATTTTCAGTGACTTCACCGCTGTTTCCCTTTTTTTTAATCGTTCCCTCGAGATGACTAACGAATGGCGACTCGGCTCGTAAATAAAAATGGCGCGTCGCATCGCGCTCAGGTGACGTCAGTTACGGATCAGCGTAAGATTCGGGTTTCCATTCCAGTTTTTATACGACACCACCGAACATTCAGGTACTTTTTAACTTGAAACAGAATTCATTTGTCGTGATATATTCGTAAACGAGGAAACTCTCACGTTGCAATATGGCGGCGTTTTGGAAACCTCCATGGAAGCACACCTTGTTTCCTTTGCCCCGTGACACATATCTTACCTCCATGCCGGATGCCACTCCACTGGAAGGATCGGATCAAATTTCAATTTTCGGTGACTTCACCGCCATTTCCATTTTTTTAATCGTTCCTTAGAGATAACCGATCTTTCCTCGGTGACTCGGGTGTAGCCGCCCCGCGGTCGAAAATAAATACGATCGCTTCGCATTGCGCGCAGGTGACATCAGTAACGGATCGGCATAAAATTCCTGTTGCCATTCCAGATATAGTTCTTTAACGAACGTCCAGGCAGTCTTCAATGTCGAAAACACAATTAATTCGTCGTGACATTCTTTTAAGCGAATCGCTCGCACATTCCAATATGGCGGCGTTTAGGATGGCGCAGAAGTGAAAAATAAGACCTCCATGGAAGCATACCTTATTTCCTTTGCCCTGTGACACATATCCTATTTTCATGGCGAGTGCCCACCCATTGAAAGGATCGGATCAAATTTCAATTTTCGGTGACTTCATCGCTATTTCTAATTTTTTTGTTTAATTGTTCCTTCGAGATGACCGGACTCCGCAGCGGCTCGGGTGCATCCTCCTCGCGGTCGTAAATAAAGATGGCGGCGCGCATCGCGCGCGGATGACGTCAGTGGCGGGTCATCGTAGTCGCCCGGGGCCGCGGCTAACAGGTCGCCAGGTTGGATTCTTCGAAACGGAAATACCGAGTGACATCACGAACCGGTCGGCTCCGATTGGCTGCCGGACGAAAGTTCGCCGCTGCCGATTGGCCACCGTCGTGGCGCCCGGTAATCGGCGAGATAACGATCTTCGGTTGTCTTCATTAGCCGTCGAGCGTTCGCGGCGAGAGGACGCGGGGGAAAGGTCCTCTTCGACCCGCGCCATCTTCGGCCACTTTGGACCTTCGTGTCCCTTCTCACCTTCCACCCCCTTCGAATTCTCGGAAACGTCAAATTAAACCGATTTTCAAATTGCACGCCCACTTTAACCCCGTCGAATTCTCGGAAACCTAAACTCTATCAATTTTCAAATTCCATGCTCACCTTCCACCACCTTCAAATTCTCGGAAACCTTAAACTTTATCAATTTTCAAATTCCACGCTCACCGTCCACCCCCTTATAATTCTCGGAAACCTTAAACTCTATCAATTTTCAAATTCCATGCTCACCTTCCACCCCCGTCGAATTCTTGGAAACCTTAAAATCTATCAATTTTCAAATTCCATGCTCACCTTTCACCCGCTTCGAATTCCCGGAAACCTAAAACTATACCGATATTCAAATTCCGCGCTCACCTCCCACCAGCCTTCGAATTCCCGGAAACATAAAACTATACCGATAATCATATTCCACGCTCACCTCCACTCGATTCGAATTCTTGGAAACCTAAAACCATACCAATTTTTAAATCACACGCCGTAAACAATAATTCAGTCGATCGACCTAGACGATGTTAGGTTAGAAGAAACATGGCGTCGTCGGAACAGCGTTACCTTGTCGCATTACGAGACTCCGGCGTCGTCCTGCCGGATCATCCGTGACAAATCGATCGAAATGACATTCCGCCGAGATTTTCGCAACGGAAGGCGAATACCGCGACGCCGTAAACACCTGTAATTATCGACGCGTTAACGTAACTCGCCTCGAGGTACAGTTTGCACTTATGTGGCGCCAATTGGCGTCGCTTTATTGCGAGCCGCCACTTTATACTTTATGCGAGCGACAAGATCGGACGATTCTTCTCTCCGCGAGACATAAGCATTAATAAATTTTCCACGTTGAAACGCTAAAACGGCGAAAATGGAGGTCTCCAAAAATGGCGTCGCGTCCCCGAAGCGTCCTCCTAGGCGATTTCAGATTCCCCCCGAGATGTCCCTCTCGGGGAATTTTTACGGCGGCGGGGAGTCGCGTTAAACATTAATCGCTCCATTTCCGCAAGTGCTCGGTCACGTCGGATTCGGGGGATAATTCCGTTAATAATGCAGCGAATGGGCTCGGCGGCCATCACGGAGGAGCTCTTTTCCTCGCCTCTCCCGCGGCCGCCCTGGGAATATTGACGAGAGATTTTTGCCGGGGAAGTCTCGAGATAAAAGCCGCCGTAAAAACGCAATAAGCGATAAGCTAATTCCCAGGATCAAAGGACCGAGTCCTGGGCCCCCCGGCGCCTCCTTTTGCGCCGATTTCCAGCGTAATGGCGGCGCCATCTTGCGGGCCGATTTCCGGGTACGGCGTCCGAAATGTGTCCAAAATTTCAAGAGTGCTTTCATTTCATCAGGGAATCGTTTAACCACTCGAATTGACTTCTCCTGAGGGAAATGCCTTCGGATACTATTTTCCGGATCGCGTGAAAGACGGAAACCGAAAGTAGTGGCGCTCGCTCGCGCGATCGCTATCACGGATCGCGAACGATCGTAAAGGCCAGATTCTCGCCCATAATGTGGATCGTGAAAACCAGATCGTCGTCGTAACGTCCTTGCTCAGTTTTACGGCACCCATTATTTCCTGGCGTAACTCTCGCGCTTCCGGAATACGGGTTTGATTATGCGCAAAGCGCATCGGATGCACCTGCGCTAAATTCGCGGATCCCTATACCGGAGAACAACGACCGCGTCGGTTTTTTCTTTTTTTTTTATTTTTTATTTTTCATATTGGATGTCCCACGTGCGGAAATATTTTTTATATAATTTTACCGGGATCGATGTTCTCAACGGTCCTTTATACCTGTAATATTTCGTAATCTGGAATTTTCAGGCCGAGACTTAACGAATTCCGTTCTCTTTTCACGGGTTATCCTAGGAATAATGTTATCGACCGCCCGTAAAATCTGGGCTTAATTTTGAGCCGTTGCCTCTAATTATGTAATTGTTAATGCGCCGTCCCGTTATACGGCGAGCGATTTCCTGAAAACGGTGAATTCCGTTTCGTGCCAACGCGTGACACGTAACTTCCGAAACTCTCACGCGGCTTGGTCTGGTAATCTCTAATTAGCCGGTCGTTAACGTTAACGCGAAAGATTCGTCCGCGGCGAGCAACTGCCCCCCTGCAGATCTTCCCACGAAAAATGGCGGGGAATAATAATCGTCCGAGACCTTTCCTCGCCAGGGGGGAATCTCTAATCCGCGTGGAACCTTTCCTCGATAGAGAGAAATATCTTGCGGAAACGACGGACGTGCCGAACCCCGAATTAATGATCCTCCTCGGTGAAATATCGGGCGATCTCCCCCGTGGGTGCCGACACTTTATTAATTATGATTTTAGGACCCCCTCGGTCGTTCCCGCCCAGGAAACCCTCGCAAGAATCTCGATATCATCCCGCAAAAAGTGAGGAAAAAAAAAAACATAAATTTTTCAAGCGCTAATTGGCAGTCTCTCTTCATCGAGCGATTCGTCTTCGTGAGGTCGAGGAATTTTGTTAATTAATTTAGGACATTTCAGGGTGTCGGCATTGGCGAGGAATATAGTAGAAAAAGGGTTTTTGCCTGATAAATAGTGTCGAGAGAATTCCACCATAATCCCCTAGAAAATATTCACGTCTCTCGGACGGAGGAAGAGGTCTCAAAATGTCGAGATAGTTTACAAAGAATTCTTTTTTCTTTCTAAATCTCAAGTATCCTCTTTTTCCCCCGTCGAGGACTTGATTCGGGATAAGCTGTATCGCAGTCTGCTTTATCTAAAAAGGACTGGCAGGAATGCTGCCGACCCGCTTTTTTGGAATCCTCCCGAGACGGCCGTGGAACAATCTTTCGAATCTCCCGGTCGAAAATTCGCAGCCGTTATCGCGATGATACCAGCTGAACGAGACCTCGAGATGTCTCGAAACACTCTGGCAATCGTCCGACCCTGGCCATTATCGAAACTCGAAGCCTCGATTTAATTCCTTACTACTTCCGGCGGCCTTCGAAAGGAGACCGCAAGAATCGCTCCCTACAATTGGATGTTCTCCCGTGTGATTTCGGAACACACTCAGGAACAATCGCCTTCATTCAAAACGCTTCCAGAAAGCCTATCTGACCAAAACGATCTCCGTGGTCGCAACGGACGGTATAATCAGCCCCGTGTGGGTCTAATTCGGTATTAAAAATCGTCAAAACACCCGTCATCAAGGGAAAAGAAAAGACAGGGTCAACATAACGTAGAAGTTAAATTTCATCCTTACAACTTAATTACCTCGCACAAGAGGTCGCAGCTACGGTATTACATTCCATTACCACAAATCTCTTACAATTTATTACATTCTATTATCTATACACAAAATCTTATGGATACACAGTCACTTTGGTATCTGCCCATCTTGGTTCAGCCACGGTACAGCTGCTCTTTCAGGGACCTGAAAAGTAGTAGAGATAGTATCGGCCGATATCGCAGCCACGTGCTGTATCTAAATACCACTTTAAGGCGAGAAAAAGAAATACAACTTGGTCCATTTCGGTATCCCCGGGGAAGGTTGTCGAGAAGTAAGGTAAACGGGTCGTCAAACGATCTTCATTCAGCGCCGCGTCTGGAATCCCTCCTGACCTGACGTAACGCGTCGTTAGAGGCGAAGTCCTCCTTCAACGGGCGTCCACCGGGCTCCGCGGCCGACCATAACCTCCTCGGGAATCCAGCAAACGGTCCGTTTGATACGATGCGCCAGTTAGATACCGTCCACCGGTCTCTAGCGCTTTCTTTTTCCTCCCTAGGAGAATATATTACGGTGCCCGCGCGTGCCGTGCTCGCCACGGCATGCAGACATAGCCGACTGGCCGCTCGCCAGTCCGACCGAGTGTGTCGCGTTTTCAGGAAACGAGGTAAATGGATCTGGAGCGCCGCGAGTGGCGCCTCTCGCGGAGCCTCGTCGAACCTCCCGGCGGACAAAAACCAACGAAGAATACTTAAAGGAAGTATTTTAAGTAAAATCCAAGTTAAATACCTAATAAATTACACGACAAAGATGGCGATGCCGTAACTTGTGAATGAACGTTTTAGTTAAAGAAAAAAGGAATAAAGAACACTGGCAAGGACGAGAAAACTATTAAAAAGTTCTAGGCTTCCAAAGTTCCGGTTTTCCATCCACTCCATGTGAAAATTTGGAATTTTAAGCGTATCAAGAATAGGAACTGCAGAAACATAAGCTCCCATATTCATGTAGTTTACATCACGTATGAAATTTGTAAAGTAATATACCTAGTAGTTTACTGTAAAAAAACTGCGTAAATTACCTAGGGTATTTTACTTACCCAACCCTGACGAACACTGCTGCTCCGATTATGCCAACCGTGATTACTGTCGAGAATTTTAATTGTTGGTGCAACCCCTAGTGAACAAGATGCGACAACAACAACTTCTATGATACTTTGTCAATTGTTAAGTCGCATCTCCCATCTCTTAGGATGCAAACGCGTATTGTTCAGTGGATCCAAGAAGTTCCGTGATAGAAATGGCCGCTGGACAAAACGAATAGAGAAACTGGCACTGAAGAAGACGTTACCCTCGTCTGGACCCGTTTATGACGAGTTGTTCCGATTGATTTAAGGCCGCATCGACAGGTGTCGGCCGAAAATAAAAAGCATCCCGAGACGAGAAAGAGTGGCCTTTTTACAGTCATATAATCGCGACGATTAACACGGATTGATTTAACGCCAGGTTTATAGGTTAGGGTACTCCGTACGTCTTGCCACGGCAGCCCATAACCTCGGTTACGGCCGCTACCCACGGTTATGGAGGCCGCTGCTAAAACACTCGCACGGTGTAAGCGCGAAGGTGTTAAATCAAACCGCGGTAATTGTAACGATTACGGAGTTAAGGGCGAGACTTTTTCCCGGCGTTAAGGCTGTACTTCTAACGTCGTTACGATTTCTATTGCCGAGCAGTCGTTACGATTTAAGAGCGATTCGCAAGCCCTCTTCGTCCTGCCGTGGAGGTGCCGTGAAAACAAACATGGCGGCTCGTTCAATTCCTAGTACCGTATCGATAATTCTAAAAACTAGCCCCCAAGACTTGACTATTCGATCGCGGCGAGATTTTTCCTGGATGCCCCTGTAACGAGAGATCGCGCGAACTCGACTGTCGCGACTCGTTACTCCCGTTTAACGAGCCATTGTTTTATTTACATTTATTCGTTGTTACCGTTTTATCGAGAGAAAGAGGGAAAGGGAGGCCGTCAAGAAGAGTCCGATGTTCCTAGTGTCGGGGACCGAGGCTCTCGCAAAAAGCCCAGCGATTCGCAATCCTGAAATAACAGGTTAGCAGGCTCTGCTCGGACTCGGCAAGAACCTGAAGGGTTTGCTGGCTGGTCGTGCCTGTCGTTGTCGAGTCGACGAGCCACGAGGGAGCAGGTTCTATTTATACCGCGTCACCCCTGTCAAAGGCTTCGGGATCGAAATGGCAGGACCCATTGTCGAGAGGTCCTTTTTGGGCCCGGGGCTCCTTTTAGGGGTTGGCATATTTTTATGACACGTGTACGGGTAACGTATCCACGTTAGGATTTGTACTGCCTGTCCTAAACCGGGCAAGGATTCGGGCGGCTCGATTTAAGGATTTCCTCGGTCCTCGTCGCAGGACTCGGAGCTTGCTGCCTAAGCGAGGCTCGAGCTCGTAATTCACGAGGAATCCTTCCTCTAAATTGGTATGTCTCGACGGTTCCTTCGCTCGTTAGCGTCGGCTTTCCTTGGGTCATTCAGGTTCAGGGTCCTCTCGAAACACACGCGAACCGGCAGGATACGAGATCAGGATACCGGTAAAGTAGCGGGCCTTGTGGGAACAAGGCTCCAAGGAAGAGCAAACTGCGATTTTATTATAATCGCGGAAGACTCCCTCCCACCTATGGGAAGCCTCGAGGTCCTTGCCTGCTTAACGGGCGCCATGACTCTTCGGGGTCCAGGTCCTTCGACCTCGGTCTCTCTCTCTCCTCGACCTCCGAATTTGCTCGACGCGTGCCAAGACGTCAGCTTCGCGTCTCTACCAATTAGCTGGACCAGAAATTCGTTCGATGATCGTTTAGCCTTCACCTCAGGGCGACGCGGGACCTCGATTAACCCCTCTAAGAGGATTAACGAACTCGTCGGGACGTCGAATAAGAAATTCACCGAAAGTGGTTCTTCTTATTTCGCGAGAAATTCTCGCTTTTTTCGCGCTCCCGATCTTCGGGGGCAAGGCACTCGGGCAAAATCCTCGGTTTTCTCGTCTCTCGATGCGGTAACGTACCGAGGACTTTGCATAATGCATCAAGCGAGCCACTGACGAAACGCTCGGACCCCGTTTCGTAAGAGCGAGTCTTTTTGTCCCTGTTGAGAGGCCAACGAGAGGAAAAAGAACGTCTCATTCCGCTTTCCCTTCCAGGGCGATAATTTCCCTTCCGGAGGCCCCGAATTACCGCGCCGGAATAAACCTAGCGGGACGTTTCTTGCGGCTGAAAAAAGAGCGTCTTCCGGAATAATCGCTGCAGGGAAAATTTGAAAATGGAGGTGAAAAAAAGGCCACCCTCTTGTTAGCCCTTCTGGCTAACAATTTCAATTTCATTGCTTCGAGGGACGTTTTTGGTGAGGAATTTAATAAATAATCTGACAGAGGTTGTGCCGCGTTCCCTTTATTTTTTATACTCTTAGACCGATCCATTTTTCTCGGCAGTGAAATTAAAGTGCTTTCTCCCCGAGGTTATCGCCGCACGGCTAAGTCCGGGGAGGACAAAATTAAGGCCGACGTTTAATAGCAAGTACCGGTGCCGTGAAGTTGGGTTTCGAGATTAACGGTACGTACCTCGGGAAAAAGTAAAAAGAAAAGACTTTGCTTATTAGACGGGATGCTCGGCTCCCACAAAAACGAGCTCCGGATTGCTCCACGCTGCGCTCCGGTCTTCCCATTTCTTTCCAATTCTTTTTTCACCCACTTGATGGAATTTTACGGAGCGCGTGCGACGCGTTCTCGTTCCCGATAGTTTCTCAATTCCCGAGCCGAGCACCGGAATACCAAACCCCGTTGCCACTTTTTAGGGAAAAATAAAAAGTCCCTCCAAAAAAGAGAGTGCCTCGGCACGTTCTAAAGTGAACCTAACCATCCTTCTTCCCACATAATGAACTTAAATTAATAGGCGAGACAAAATCAATTTTAATAGAAGAAAGTAATTACGGGAGCCCAGTTCGGCCGAAATAATCGTTTAATGCGTGACAATCTCTTCGGGATAAAATTTATTATCCATCGATTAAATGATATGAAATATGGCCCGATCCATCCTTACTCCCTATCAGGGGAACTTCGATCCGGGAAGTGCAGACTCGGCGATCGAATCTCCGCGATCGAGACGTCGAGTTTCGCTAAGGCGCGAGTCCGAGGAGTCCAAAGAGTCCAAAAAGCTTGAAAAGTCCAAGGAGTCCAAGGAGTCTAAAGAGCCGAAGAGCGGGACCGCTCTCTGGAAGGAAATAACGTGTTCATCGTCCGCGAGGGGTGTCCCATGTGGAACCCGGTGAGCAGTATTCTCCGCCTAGCGACCGATGATGAAGTGCTCGGCGAAGTGCCACGAGAAGAGGAGAAAGACCGCGACAACCGCGAGGAAACCCGCCAGAGAGGGAGAGAGAGAGAAGGAGAGAAAAGCGAGCGCGTCCGCGGCTAACAAATCGATCCTTATTAGCCATGCGCGCTCTCGGCTCTCTTGCTCCTTTTCTTCGTCTTATCCGTTTTATTCGCCCTGTTCGTTTTGCGCGTTTTGTTCACCTCCTCTCTCCCCCCGAAGAGGACAGACCGATAAATGAACTCAACCGAGCCCAAGGGGGGAAGAACTTCGCCCGAGGAGGAGGATTCGCGATGCCTCCTTATGCCCCATCTTCCCATTTATATTGTTCCTCTCTCCTAGTTTCCCATTTTCTTCGACGTTTCCGGCGTACCCATTTTATTCCGAACCTCCATGCTCTCATGAAGATCCGCCATGCTTCCATATGCTTCCTCTACCTCCGGATTTAATTCCTATTTCCTAATTTCTCTTTTTCATCGTCTTCGCGTCGTTCATCAATTCGTTTTATCCCGAACCTCCATTCGGAGACATCGAGCGATAAAATAGACCCAGCCGAGTCAAAGGGGCACCTAGAGTCCGTGCACCTGTGTGCCGCGTTTCTTCCTATCTTTTTATCCTTCTTCTTTTCCGTCTGAAAGCGAGAATCGGTTTCGTTACGGAACCGAAACGGCGGCGTCTCGGTCGTTTGGGAGTCGTTAACCCGCGTGGATCGCGCTTCGGCGGTCGTGGAATTATTTTCGTAAATGCCTTTCCAGATTAGGTATCGGTCCGAAGTCACTTAAGGGACTCCCCTGAAAGTGGGCTCCGACGCCTCCTCGGTTTCTCCATCCTCGGAAATTCTTCCCGAACTTTTACGCCGGTCCGGTGAGCAAACTGGGCCCGAAAATCGCAACCGAGAGCCCAGGAAGGGGGATGAAATCTTTTCACCTCGGCTTACGAATCTCATTACGGGGAACGCACGATAAATCTCGGGGAATCACCGCGTGCCATGGTAATTCCCCTGGCCGGAACGGACGCTTCGGAAGCTGCCGGCAACGACGGTAGATTTGCCAACGATTTAAAGTTCGTAAATCACCGCGGCTTACCGAGCCCGTAAGATCCCGCGTGATCTCCCGTGAGCACGCGTGATCTCACGTGAGCACGCGTAAGCTCACGTGAGCTCACGTCGACGCACAACGCTCCATTGTGCCCGCCGAGAAACGCGCAAATCGACCATTACTCGCTTCGCAAGACGCAATCTTCGGAGGTAACGTTTCGAAATCTCCTTCAACAACGACTTATTTTAATTTCACCATTGGAGGTACTAATTAAATGAATGACATCGTAATTGAGCGCCATCAGCGGCGATGTGAGCATAAGACCCCGAGTGTAAAATAATTAAAATTGTCAGCTACGTGCCTCAACTAAGTCTTAAGAAAATTCTAGTTAATGGTATTTCACTTTTATCTCACGTCTGCGATAGGATATTGTTACCGTCTAACGCCACCAGCTTACAATTGGTGACAAAGTCTTGTCGATTCGAGGTACTATTCCCTACTCGAAAGTAATGGGAAAACTTCAGAGGCACTCCGTAACCTTAAGGATAGTTATTTGCTTCGCTGAGATACGACCGGGTAAGTTGGCTATTAAAAACAATTGCCGTGGATTTATTTTCAACTCAACTGGATTTCTCGTAAGCCCTAACATTCGCGGCATTAACGAGGCACCGCGCGCACTACATCGCGGGTATACAAATATTCTTAAGTGAATGGGTTCGGTCCGAGCGTGCGATAAATTGCACGCGCTAAGCCGTTTAAGCCAGGCCACCGAGTCTACGCTCGAGACCGGCACGATAAATCGAGCCCATTGCCCGTTATTATAAATCGATTAATGGAAACGGTCGGAGGTCCTACTATCGGAATCGTCGGTCGCCGCGGGATTCCTGCCGGACCGAGTGACGGTGGCGCCGCCCCCGAGGGGATTCCTCCTTCAACTTTTTCGACTTATCTTTGGAACTAAAAAGCCAAAATTATCGGGCGCTATTTGTAAATCGATTAATCCAACCGATTGAAATCAAGCTCGAGCTAATTTGTTCTAATTTGAGGAGGATTCCATCGATAGGCGAATTAATTTTCCCAGAACGATGTCGACGCTGCCCTTGCGGCAGTCCTCCGAACTAAATGCCAATTTCGCTGCTCCCGCGAGATTCCTCGCGAATCCCGAGCCAAATAGAGATTTGTCGATCTGAACGGTGATAAATTTATCCTTAGATTGGACAAATCCAAAGTTATTAAACGTTATCGCAAATCAGTAATTAGATTGGTGTATGGTAAGGCCAGGAACCGCCGCGGAAATTCTTCTAGAAGAATAGTCTCAAGAACGACGGTGGCGCCTTCCTGGACTAAAAATCCAAACAATTGCGATTTATCGATATAAGACGTCATCGACTCACTTTTTAAATTGACGAATCGAAGTTATCGAACGTAATCAGAAATCGAGTCGGTCTAAGATCGACAATGGAGTCTGTCGTCGCAGGATTGAGGAATAATCACGAAATAATCGCGAAGCGAAGGTGGCGCCGCGGAAATAAGCCGCGTGCGTCGCGGTGCGTGTAATCCGATCGAGGCGCTGCAGAGCGTGCACACCGGCGGCCAAGTTCACGGCTGCTCGCCTACTCTTTTCCTTTCCTTTCGCTCTGTCCTTCTCGCACTCCCGGTTTGCGGCATCTCCCTCTCTCCCTCGCTCTCACGGAAACGCCGCGCTCCTTGCGCGGAACGCACGCATCTGTCGCGAGCGAATCGCTCGCGTAATCTTTGCGACTGATTACCGAGCACGCCTCGTCATCGAGTGGTCTTATCCGCCAAATCGTGGAAAAAGAAATTCTTTTTTAATAACCATTCGCAAAATAGTATCATTCATTCATAAATGCAATTAAACGCAGTCAAGGAGATCAGGTTTTTCTTTCTAAATGCTAATATTTATAGGTATTTAATTAATTGCCTGTAGGTTATGTTTGGTAAGACCGCGGTAGTTTTATCGGATATTTCCGAAATTTACGGAATTTCTGCTTTTTCCGCTTTCGGGGAGTCCCAATAATTTCCAGCCGAGATCGGGAGATCTTCCTGTCCAGGAGAGATCGGCGGTATCGTGTATCCGGCAATCCGGGGAATCGAGAATCGCGAGGGACGATTATCTCGATCGATTTACACCGGGATCGAGATACAGGACTCTTCTCGGCCGCGATTATCCTCGCTTCCTTTTCCGCGTCGGCACCTCGACTCCCTTCCTGAAGAACCCAGCCTTGATAACGGTGCGACCCCGCGGAAGTTCCTACAAGGGAAAACCAGAGTGATCGATAACTCGACAATTTCGAAATTATTACATTTTTCTACGGACACAATGATGTATTACGCTTCTATCCTTAAATAAATCTGTTGTCTGCAATAATTTCAGGTATTACCTTGGGGTATCTACCATCCTCGAGGGCGATAAGGAGGCGGAAGAAATTCTCTTGGCAATCGCCTTTTTGGAAATTCCGCACTCAGGGACAAATCGTCAGTCGGGTTATGGAGAAACGATTTCCACGCATCGTGACTCGAGTTAATTCTTGACTCATCTACTATTCACGTTTTCAGCGAAATCGCCTATCAGGGAAAATCGGCGCGAGGCCTCCGATTGGCTCATTAATCATTCGCAACCGCTACCGGAGGAATCGCCGCGGAAATTACGAAGATCTATATTTCAGATCCCACCTGGAGCAGAAAGGCAAAACAGCGCAATTTACCTTGGCTACAAATGCCCTATCGGAGCACGCGGGTAGGAAACTATGTCCGTTATCACTAATGGTGACTAATTACATGCCTTTCGGCCTGTAGCTGGGGAAAAATCTATCCTCGGGGATGTAAATCAAGAAATGACTCCTTCACCGCGCGTCATTATGAACGGGATTATTCCGCACTCAGGAAAATCGGATTTTCCTCATCCTCGTTGAGTGTCAAAGTTAATTGAATCCATGTCCTCATTAAATCACGTTAAATACCCCGTCGGCCTGCGACACCTAAAAACCGAAATTGCGCACATCTACAGCCTCATATATGTCTTCGTATGAAGGAAGACAATGACCATGTCCCAGTAGTTACATGTGATTTTTAAATTAACCTGTAATTACCACCTCTTTTTCAGTACCCTAAACAATGCATGTTGGTCACTCGCAAGATTTTCTTTCTTGATGTTGGGACTTTTTTTCACGAGTGCATCCATTTTCTTTTTTTATTCTGAATTTTCTAAATTGATTCGGACTTCGCTTCATCCCCTTCGCGGGGGGTCGAGAGGAGTCGCTGACATTTAGCTGGACGTGACACCGTTTACATCGGAGGCCAGGTTCGATCGTTAATTCATGCCGTTTACGTTACGGGCATTACGGGGTAATTTACGTATTACGCGTCTGTTTACGGACGGGACGATTACCTAGGCGTAATTGGCCACGCTTCTTTTCTTCTTTTATTTCCCTCTCGCTCGCTCTCTCTGCCACTCAGGCGGAGGTAAGAGACGGAGAGGCAGGGTCGAATGTAGATAAGCAGATACATAGATGAAGATATCGATAAAAAGTTTATTGCGTGCTAAGTCGAGGGCTTTGCAGCCAGAGAGCTGGAATAGAGAACGCCGAGGGAAAGTTCAATGGTAAGGAGCGAGAAGAAATTCATTAGTAATTGCGGAGGGGTATTATGGGAGAAGGGGTCAATTTTTGCAGAGGACTCCGAGTTATGGTGCGAGGTATTAATAAGCCTCTACGCAACACCTGGGGAATCCTGGTGACGTGGACGATGAAATTTGCTAAAATTCTGCGATCCCACTTTCATCCCCAGAAAGAACCTGTACGTGTAGAATGGCATCGATATTCCCAAAAGAGAATAAATCAGTAATTTTTTTTTTACCATTTCTTCATATAATTTATTGATCTCTCTCTCCCTCACTCTTTCACGTAAATATGCACAGCAACGCTCAGATGTTTTATAGAAATAAATTTCGTAAAGAAATAACGGAGGAAAGATATTCTCATTGTTCTTGTCACGAAGGCATATTGTAGTATATACGTATTTTCGTCGTATACGGCCAAGAGGGGGTGTCTCAAAATATCGAAATCCAAGAATATATGTATATTAATAAACACCTTTTTTTATCGTGAAGTAAGCTTTAATCGCTCCTAAATTTGACATTTATCAGGCACCTTTATATTTCTTTCTCCCGTCGAGATGATCTCGGGACGCGCGGGTTGGGAGATTCGCGAAGCCTCGCCACGGGTTTCACCTTGTTAGAAGAAACACGATCTCCCTCGGAGAAAATTATTACAGGTTTTTCACCGACCCCTCGGCACGCCTTGCGAACCCCATAGGTACCTACCCTCTACTCTGCACGCAATTTTAGCCGCGATTCCACGCGCGTGCACCGCCGACGCAATCCGCGCCGCGCCTCAGGAAGGCCGCACCTGTTCAAAAGACAAGGATCCAGATGGATCTCGATAATCCTCCTGGAATTTCAGGAAGTGCCGACTCGAGGATCCACTTCCGGCCTTACATTCTCACGGTCTATGCCGAAGGACGTGAACTCGAATTCCCGAGAGTGAGGCATTAAGAGGAAAAATCGCACCCTATTAATTTCCTGCCTTGTAAAAAATCTAATGATCAATGTTCCTAAGAGAAATTTTATTCCCTGGGGTTAAGTGGTAACCTGCGAGAAGCAGATGGTTAAATGTTTTGCGTGGGCACTTGTTCCGAGAAATTTTTAAGTGATCGTCAGAACATCTAACATTCGAAAGAGTTACTCCAAGTCATTCCCGAATAACGTTACTTCCAAATTGCGTTGATCTTGATACGGTAACGGTATTTTTTTCTTTGTACCAATTCGCCTTTATATAAGACGATTCCCGCAAGATCTACAGATCGGGAGAGGTCCTGGTGAATTAAGTCATTATCCTGAAAGTCCCCATGCGGTCTGCGTGGTTCATCCTTCCAGTCGCGCGACTCATTCTCATTGAGCAATTCGTGATTTGCGAAATACCTCTAATTTCCTTTCGGCCTTCCGCCATGTGATCTGGAATCCCCAGGGAGTCTGTACTTTTTTCCTGCTTAAAGAAGTTCCCAATTTTATTTTCGATTTTCAGACCTTCACAGACTTTAGACAGCTTTCCTGGAGGTATCACTTGTGCATCCGGGACCCGATTCTCGAGTACATCCGATTAACTTTTGCATGCGAAATTTATAGTTATGTATGCAGCTTTCAAACATTGACCGAACAATGACGCGACTTCGCAACAATGCCAAATTTTCGCGATAAACTTAAATATTATCACTCCAGATTTAATCTAGAATATTCAGGAAGTACTTTTCCTTATTTCGATCACAATTATTAAATGCCTGTTAAATTTACCATTTCTTCTTTCTTTCGATTTTCCATGTTTTACGGCGAAAGAATTCCTAAAAATCACATGTTTCTTATTTTGTGGAGTTACGCTTGAGTCGTCATACAAAGAGTACTTTTTTCCTGTTTAACTTACGGGCACTAAGTTTCTGTAAAAATTCCCGATTAATTTCGCTTTCTCAGCGGCTCAGAGAGTTTAGATAATGGACAGTTCTCGGAGGTATCGGTCACGTATCAGGTGGGCTGTTCTACGGCGTTAAACTCTAAGAAAAGACGAGTGGGAAGTCGACTTCCGAGTGGTCCTCGGCAATTCCCGGTTTTATCGCTCCCGGCCGCGAAGTCGTCCCCTCCTCGCCCTCGGGACTTCCCGGGAGATCCTGCCGACTGTTCTTCGAGTTCTTCGGCGGGGCCATTAGCCGCGGCGGAGGACGTTAACGCGGGAGTAAGACGGACGCCTTTATACGCGGAATCGCGTCCGAGTCAGCCATTAAACTCTTTTGCGGGAGCCGAAGAGCTGCGCTCCCGAGGCGGCGTCGACGCCGAAGACGATGAAGAAGACGATCGAGAATGCCGAGCCGGACCTAGAGATCGCTCTCGCACCCTTCCCAGCCGAGTTTGATGCCGGTGTAAAACCAGATTCGCCGATGGACTCCGGGAAACTCGATTCGCCGGCGGAAAAGCACGAGGAAATGGCGAGATAGAAGTCGAAGAGGAAGCCGAAGCGGAATCGGTTCGAGGAAATTCGAGAGATTTCGAGGGGTTCCCAGACCGCGGAAGGACATCGAGGAACCACTCTGATCCTCCAGCCCCAGGACGAATACTCTTCTTCGGGCCGAACAACCCTGCGGAACGAACCCAAGGACCAGGTCGGCAAGCCAAGAAAATATGAAGAGCGACCCATCCCCAGTAGCACAAAATAATTTATAAATATTTCTTTCTAATCTTTGCTAAATATCTCAAGCGACAGATTATTTAAGATGTCTTGTAGATTTCATTCGGAGGTATCTGAAATATCTGTTGAAAATATCAATGACATATTCAGTTTCAATAATTTCTAAAAGTATATAGAATGTATATTTTTTAATTTATGGATGTATAATAAAAAGCAGCCGATATTTTTGCAAAGGATGCGGAAGGAAGCGCGGGGGAGGAGGATGAGAGCTTGAGTGATATATGGAACGAGGACTTTTATTTTAAGGTAATCGAATTTGGGGGTCCTCGAGATGTCGAGACTTGCCACTTCCTCGTCCTCGACTCAGGACGAGGAGGATTCCTCGGATACTGCCAGGGGAACCTACCGGAACGAAGCGAAGGACGTGGTCGGCAAGGCGTGAAAATATGGACAGCGAACCACTGCTTTATTCTTAGACAGAACTCCTGCGAATGGGTTTCACTTGACTCGGCTCGCACAAGCCGCGCGTACTCGAGGTCAATCTCCTTCATAAGTGTAGGCATTGGAAAGAGTACACGGTAAAAAGAGGTAAAGCGAGAAAAACCCGACGGCAGAACCGACAGGGAATACGCAGGAAACTGCAAGTCGGACTAATCTCCTTTCCAAGGGGAGACCAGGGAGTATCCGTCCGACGAGTCCTTTTTCAAAGGACCAAAAGGTCTCGGTGTAATTGCGCCACGGAATCCCAGAAGCGATTTTCTCAAATTTTCCATTTTCTTTCTTTTTTTTCGCAGGAAGAGCTCGTAATGGCTTCTCGAAATCCCGTAAAATTCCATGGGATTTCGGGGTTTGGACCTACCGTAACGAAGAGTGGGATTACGGAGTATTGATCTTCGGAGGCTGGCCCGCGAAGGGTGGACCACCCTTCGCCCGGAGCAAGGACAAACGCTGCGAACCGAATTTGTCACGGTCAGGGTAAATTTCACGTTGACACCATTCATAGGGTGCACTCCACCCGCGTCGTGTACTCGCTACATACATCCCCGAGTCAATGGGTCCTTCGGGATCCCCCGATTTCCCGGAGGTCGGGAAACAAAGCGCCCCCGAACGTCCCCCGAGAAGGACTTTCCGATATTAAGCGGAGCCCATTTTTCACCCCATATGGAAAAAAAAGAAGGAACATCATCGAAAATATTTCATCCACCTCGAGAGTTCGCAAACGCTCGCGAGACTTTGCACCCCAATTGTCCAGGAATCGAAAGGTTCAATTTCCACCCCTGGACGAGTGGCTCGCCCCTCGCGGGTCGACTTTTAGCTTTTAACTTTTCCTCGATTCTCGAGTGGGTGGTTTTTCAGGGATTTTAGCGGGAGTTGATTGCCTCGTCCTTAAAGGGCGCCGAGTGGAGGTGAGACCCGGGGAGAGGGTGGAAGGTTATTACGGAGGTCCTTTGACACGGAAAGAGTCCCGGAGTGTTTCGTTCCTCCCGTTTGGACGGTCGAGTGCGCGGCTCGATTTCCGAAGGAATTCCCTCGGTCCTTGAAACCCCATTTCAGGGTTGAAACCCCCGCGAGATTCTCGCCTCCCCCACGTAAAAGATAGTGAAAATTCCCGCGACAAGGGACTCGATTCCCCCGGGAACGAGACTCGGTTCCACGTGGATCGCTCCTGTAATTGAAGGAAATTGTATCCGCCGGAAGTCGAAAAGATCCTTGTCGTGTCCTGGCGATCCAGGACCTTGACCTCCCGCGGCGCGGCGCCGCGTGGGAAAAAATTCCCCGGAAAATGGAAAAATGCTCGGATTTCCTCGCTCCCTCGGGAAATCGTGCAGGGAACATCTCTCCGGGTACGCGTATTTACCGGAGCTAGATAAATTCATTGTTTGGAAATTTATTTTAATAATTAATCGGCGCGAGGCGGTCCAGCTTTAATGGCCGAGTCTCGCTTTGGGGAAGGCTCTCGAAGAATCCTTAAAAAGGGCAACACACCCCCGATCGAGCGCCGGCGCAAACGTTCATTAAAATTCTAAAGCACTCCCCAGGAAGGATGCCAAATATTTGCTCCACTTCCCGGTGGAATTATTAATCCTTCGGGGTCGGGCTCGCGCCCTTACGGATTGATTCCGCCGCTGGAAGGCGCGCTTAATCGAAAACCTGGCCGAGTGCTTCGGGAAAATCGAAAGGACCCTTTGGGGGCTGAAAGTCGAAGGATCCCGGGATTTTCAAAACGCTCCTGTCGAATCCCGCTTTATCCCGACGTGGCATGGGATGGTTCGGTTAACCGCATCGTCCCGTGCTCTCCAGCTAGCCTAGCAACGCTATTGATTTCCTTCATTCCCCTCGGGACAGAGAACTATATCACGGAATTTACTATCTCCTTATCCGGAGGAGGTTTTCGCCTCGTCAAAAATAATAAATCCAACGTGAGACATCGCCAATCGTTTCCCAAAAAAAAATTCAACGAAAATTTCGAGATCCAACGCGGCGGAGGAATTCCCTAAAATCATTTCGTAATCGATTAAGACGATCATTTCATAGAATAATAATCACCGTATATATGGAACATTTTCCAAAACGTACCTAATTTATAACCGACTCTTTCCGACCTTTTCCACAATTTTCTCTCCTTTCTACCGTTTTATATCCTGGGCAAGGATATCTTTTCTGATTTTCTCCTTTCCTGATTTTCCTAAATTCAAATCCAATCCTGAAAGGCTTAAATAGGTCCCCTAAAAATACGACTCTGATTCCTTCTTCGATCGTGTTCCCTCAGGCTATCCTCTTTAGGACCATCCGATTCTTCCCGTTTATTATTACATAGTCCTTGGAATAAGTATGCAATTAATATTGAGGATGTACGTGGGATTTTCAAAGGATAGCTCATTGAGGAAGGCGTCCGACTTTTCGCCGAACCTGCTTCCCTGTTTTTGGGAAAATGGAATATAATGGATCTCAAAGATATCGTAATTGACTCGAATGTTTGCGACTCGATAATTCGAGGTCCTCCCTCGGGATAAGCCGTGGATAATAAGCCACGTTACGTCGAGCCCGAAGGAAGGTGGCCTTCGGCTTCGAGAGGCTCCTGTGTATCCCGAGCATGGCAAATGGAGCATCGCATCCAAGTGGAGTCAATGATCGAGAAAGTCGCAAGGACGTTCGTCGACTGATCGACCAGGCGCGAGATTGAGCGAGAGATCGAGCGATCCCGGTCGATCGTCTCCCTGGATCGGCCGACTTCTTCGGCTTTTCCCGCCTGAACATGGATGACGTTTTCATCTGCACTCTTCAATGTTCTCGATGACAATTTTTCTTCAGCCTCAAGTGCAATCTTATATATCTCTATATATACTTGCATGCCTGTGGGAATGCTTTTTAGTAAATATTATTATGTACTCACGTCTAGGAGAATGATTTTTTATGAGACTGATATTCGTATCTTGTTAGGTCACGCCGAGTGAGAAACCGGAAATATTCCATTAAATAATTCATATCATAAGATAATTAATTCACACGGCTAAAACTGAGCGAGTATTAGTGTGGGAAAGCTGCGGCATCGGTATCTTAAATTATTGAGTTCCTATCTCTCTCTTTCTACCCAGAGACGTATCGATGTCGCGATTCGATCTCCGATGGGGAAGAGTCGGAATGTCATCTAACCCACTTCCGGTCGTCTCGCCGGTAAGACTAGTCGATTTTTTCGATCCATTGAAAATAGACTTCATTCCATTCTAACCTAGACCTCGATAATCGTTTCGCTATCTCCTTGTCTTCACATAAAGATGAGGTGATCGATAGGTAGCGATTTTGGAAATTAATTCCTTCAGGTAGATCGACAGGCTTTTTTGCATAATTGCATAATGCATTGCTCGAAGATGCAAATTCGTCGTAAAGGACGATTTGCGGATGAGAGAAATTTTCGAGTGGTAAAAGGGAAAGAAATGGAAGAGGGAGAAAACCGCATACCCCTGTTCCCTTAAAGAGGAGTTTTTACGGCAGAGCCGTGAAGAAAGTGTTACCGATCCCCAGAGGGCTCGAAATCGAGAGTGATCTCCTCTTTCTCTTTTCACCTTTCTCCGGGGTGATTCTTTCTTCGTCTTTCCCAGAGATTCGGGTCAAGTTCAGCGTCCGGCGAGCTCTGCCTCTCTTTTCTCTCTCGTAACTCGTAACTCGTAACTCTTTCTCCGCTCGCTCTTTCTCTTTCCTCGATTCTTTCTCTCTCGCTTGCCCTCGCTCTCCACCTCTCTCCCTCTCTCGCTCGCTCTCCTCGGCTTTGCTTATGCAAGAGGTATTACTCGTACTATTTCACTCCCACGTAGCCGCACGGTTACGTTTCAGTGTCAATGGCATTACCGCCTTACGAGAGCAGGTTCCTCGTTACCGCCTCGGTTCGCTGAACCGAAATCTTCTACTCAGGGGCAAGGTGAACCCTTCGGTCCTTCCAAGAACTTTAATATGTCATTTAATAAATAAAATAATGCCAAATGACTTCATCTTATTTCTAACGACGATACCGATTTATTGCAGTCAAATTCTCATGAGGTTTCGGTTCGTTGGACCGAAACCGTTTCAGGAATGAGATGAACCCTTAACCTTTATTGCTAATTAATTACAGGAATAAAATTATCATTAACCTGCACCTGTATCGTTTAAGAACATTTTAACCCCGCACTCCAATTTCCGAGCCAGAATATCATGGCAAAGTCTCGATTTATTTTTTCATTCCTTTCTAATGGATCGTGAATTGTGCAAAAGTTCGTTTAAAATTGTTGAAATAATTACCGGTAATAGCCGAGGCTCGGCCCGTTCGGGAGTGAGCCCAAGGGCCATGACACGGAGAAATTCCGCGTGTAATTAACAAAAAAGAAGAACCGCGACACAAAAGGGGGACGAAAGGTGGAGGCCGATCAGCCTCGCGACGAGTAATAACGATCCACCGAGTCGTCATCTTCGTGGCGTCAAAAGGCTCGATCCGATTTGGAATCTCGATCGCGATCTCGATCTCGATCGTTTTGGCAGGCGGTCCAAATCGGAGGAGATATTTGATACGGGGTTTCGATTTGGATATTGGTTTTCTTTATCGGGAAGTCGTGCGGCCTCTCTTCGCGGTAGATGAGAGGAGAATAAATCTCGAGAAGAACGGTTAATCGAGTCGAGAGGAGGAAGGAGAGGAAGAGACAAGGCCGCAGAGCTCTTCGCGTCCTCCGTGACGCGTCCCGTCTTAAAAAAAAAGAAATTAAATTAAAAACAAGGGAAATTAAAAAAGTGATCAATTGAACTATATCGATTAAGCGGATAACGGGCAGGGATGTATATTTCATGCGAAATGGATAATTCCTGGCGCAATTCGGCGGCTATCTCTGCTCCTCGCCGAGCCAATCGATCCTCTTTATCGAAGAGTAGACGTCTCGAGGACGATCAATCGAGAGAGCGGATAGGCAAGGTCGGAAAGTGTAATACGAGGCGGCATCGTCGCGACGCGTTCCAGAGTCTCGAGATGAGACACCGTATCGGCGATCGCATATCAGCGACCCGTTGCGTAACTTTCTCGGGTAGTGAAATTATACCATGGCAAACCCCCCGATCGATTCGAAAATCTCACCTAATCCGCTTACGCAGTTACTTCGCGGTTTACATTCGGCCGGTTTTTATCTCGACCTAGCGGTCAGTTTCGCAGGTCGCGTTATAATCGCGAGGTCGGTTTTCCACGGTTCCACGGAGTCAGCGCTGTGAGAAGCATTAAGGAACGGCGATCAGACCTCGACCTCAACCTCGATCTTCCGGTTTTGCGAGGCGAGGACGCGCGAGCCTCCCCCCTGCGACGATGCGCGCTCCTCGAGGAGCGGCGCGCGAATGCGCGCTGGAGCTCCACGTAGTCGGAACCCCGCGCATGCGCCGGTGCGCCGCGCAACGCCAACCTCCGACTCATCGCGCGAAGCCACTTCGAAATTTCGGATTCCCAGCCTCGGCAAGGTCTTCCGCGGAACGCGAGGTTACGAAAGATCCTTAAGGACTCGGATACGGATTAGAGAGGTTCGTGCTCCCTGGGAATTCCACGAGGACGCGTATTCCTCCAGTTCGTGTCGCCCGGTGCCGCTTGGACACGTACGATTTGCAGTAATCTAACGCAGTAAAAGTCCAGAAACACGGACTCACTCCGCCGACCTCTATCGGAAGTCCTTCCTCGAACTCGTCCCGGCGGCGTTGCACGATTCCTAGATATCCCCCTAGATTCCTTTCTCCTATCGATGCATCCAAGGCCCTAAGTACTCATGCACGTGCCCGGAGCGCTCCGGCTCCATCTGACGGGTCCTGGTTCTCATCCGAGAGCTCCGCACCCCCGATCCGACGAAGCGACCGGCTCGAGGGTCGGCGCGCGAATGCGGGTCCGCGCGCGTGCGCTCCGGCAGCGCGCTTGGCGGCCGGTGCGCGCGCACGCGAGGGTGTCGGCCGGGGTGCGCGCGGCGCCCCCCGTCCCGCTCCGGTTCCCGGTCCGGCGGGTAGCCGCGTTCCCGCGTTCCGTCGTTCCCGCGTCCAGCCGGCGGCCCGGGTAGCGCGGGAGAGCGATCCGTAGCCGCGGGCGTCGCGAGCTCCCCCGCCAATCAGCGGCCGCGCAGGAAGGTAGGGGCCGCGCCGCGGCCAAGGTATTTAAGGTACCGTGAACCGGCGGCGCACGAGTTCACTTCTGTTCGGTGCGGCGTCGCGAGAGGACCGCGCCGCTCTCTCTCGTCGAGGGTGTGAGTGACGTTTCGAGGGGTACCTCCCCTCCACGCCCGCTAACCCCGTCCGACTCCGCCTGAGGGTCGTCTCTCGGGTCCGCGCCCGGGAGCTCGCGCGACGCGCTCGACCGACGGGTCGCCCCTTGCGCGACCCCGCGACCCCGCGACCACTCGCGCGCCGCGGGCCCCCAAGGGGGTGCGTGATTGTCCCTTCTGGGTCGCCGCCACAGCAGGTCCCTCCCAGCAGCCCTGACCCTCGACAGGTAAGTCCGAGTGCCCCGACGAGGACCGGCCCCCCTATGGACTGCTCGGCAGTGGGTGGTGATACTTGTCAGTGACTCGACGAGCAGTGATTACCGATTCGCTAAACGATCGCCGTTACAATTATGGGACTTCTCCCTACAGTCGTTTCGATTGCGGTGGAACGATCCGCCGATACGGTCGTCACTGTAATCATTTAGATCATTACTGTGATTATATGCGTTTTAATCGTTTTAATCGTAATGATTGCAATTATCATTACGATTAAAACGATCGTAACGATTATCAACGAATTAATCGTTACACTTGTATTGCGGTTGTCGTAACGATTGGGACGATTGTAATTATTATACACGGTTTAATCGTCGTACTTGACGTAATGGGTTAATGGCGATGAAGGGGTGCACTTCGCTTTGGGATTTTCGGGGATCGTTAAGTCAGTGTGATACCTGGTGGAGGTACGGTCTACCCCCCCACTCGCTTTTGCCGTGCAAATCGGAAACGAGTGTGCGGCGAAGGCGAAATCCAGCGTTCATCCGAAACCACCGTGGTAACTATCGCGACGGATGATGCGACCGAAACGCTTAGGCCCGATTCGTTCGCCTATGGATGAGGTCCTCGGAGATAATGGAGCCCTTCGGTTATCCGTTATCGCGTGGAGTCCATTCTACGGTGGTATAATAGTCCGTAGATCGGGAATCGAGGCGCGGAGGAGAGTCGAACCGGCGACCTGATTCACACGGGCACTTCAGGTGGCAGAGGAGGCGATCGCGATTACCTTGGGATCGGAATGACCAGGAAGGCCTTAGCTACTCGGATAAGAGAGACAATCGATAATTACGGGTAATTAGCATCCGATTGTGCGGATTTGCAAGTCGGGCCATACGAAAGGTCGGACCGATTTTACTTCGGATCGTGAACTCCGGGTACTCGGGAGATGTCCGATCCAATCTGTAATCACTTTCCTGCAATTAGTGGACAGGCTTACTCGACTCCGTTGTCCGATAACGTACGAATCGATCGGGCGATACGCGAGTCGCGGAACTCGAGACGAATCGCTCCACTTTATGCAATTCGGAGACCGATGTTGTCGCAAAGGGTGTATGCTTTACGTTACAACTACCAATGGTTACACTTTGGGCTTGAGCACGTATTTCTGCTATCGGAGTAGAGCCCTGGGACCTGATTCCCCAATTTACAAGACTAACTTTCGCGAAACTGACCATTTCGTACACGGCTTTCATACATTGACCAACGATGTGACTTCGCAACAATGGCAGATTCTTCATGGGGAAAAAAAAAAAAACATCCAGATGAACTTGAGAGTCGGGTCCCTAAAATCTGAATTGCATTAAGACTGTCCCGTCGTTGTAACTTTGTCCGATAATTTTTGTTTATTTAAAAGCCTCAAACCTCCTACAGTTTACGAATTTACGTACTTGGAACGTCGAGGGTTCTAGGCATGAGCGTTCTCTGGGAGTTCTAATGCGTGTAGTTTATTAGAACTGTTCCGATTTCCTCTTCGTCAGGATTTAGGATTTCCAATGAGCGAACGTTTCAAGGGAATCTTGGGGTTCCTTTTGTTTTTTTTATTTTATTTTTTTCTGTTCTCTCCTGGGTGTGCTGGTTCCGTTTTAAGAAAGTGGCCACAAACGTTATCTGGGGTCAACCGACGCCGCCGAGTGGCCGGTTCTTTCACGTCCTTTCCGAGTAATCCCACTTCTGGCGAAGGAGGACTCATTGTCGGGAAGAGCTCGTTTTCGCGATCCCGCGGACTTCCGCTAAAAACTTCGGGACCGGAAACGAGCGGTCGTTGGGTTCTTGCCGGGGCAGCCGCCATTCCGCCGAGGAGGATTTTGCCCCCGAAGGTGCGCCAGGTGCGAAGGGAAAAACCGCAAGGTCGAGGGAAGTAGTTAGAGTCGACCAATCGGACTTCCTCGCGTTCTCGAATAATCGGTCCCTTGACCTTCCAGCGTTCCTCCTTTAGCGGAGTTCGCTCGATTTCACGCCCAAGGACGGGAAGACCAACTCGGGCTCGACCTTGAAAACCGAGCCGAGTTTTTCGTCCACCTCGCCGGAGGTGATCTAGACACCTGGCGATCGGGTTTACTCTCTTTTTCCCATTATCTACCGAAAATATCCTCCTCTCGTCTCTATGCCTTGGGCCTCGGTCCCTTGAATCGTGGCTTCTGCTACATACGAAATATTATCTAATAACGCCATGAAATTATTAATTTACCCGTTTGACCAGCAGGTGTTCTGTGAAAAATCTCGAGAAATGCCAAGCGCCGCGTTCGCGCTTCTCCTCCATGTCGAGGAAGTCCATAGGACACAATTGCGCTATTTTTTCCGATTATACTCAGTTTGGCACAATTTAGGTGGCGGTAAATTCACTCGTAAACAAAATCCAAATATGCAGTCGGGTCGAAACTACAGATCGCGACACTTTCAGGGATCCGATTCTCGAGTTCCTACAAACTTTTTCCGCGGATGAATCGATTCGCGTAAAAAAAGAAAAAAATGTACATCGTTGCGACGCCGCATCATGGGTCGACATTTGAAAGTCGCATACGGAACTGTCAATTTCGCATGTGAAAGTCGATCGTACGAGCTCGAGATTCGGGTCCCAGGCATTGAGCGGAAGCGCCATCGCTCCTTCTGGTATTCAATCGGTTACCGCAGTTTTGCTTTTTTTTCCCTCAAGTATATCACTTTTCGGAGTCCATGTCATTCCTCGTATCACCGGGAAAAAATACCACCTCACGGGGCTCGGGAGCCAAAAATGGGCCGCATTCCCCAGAGTGTAGGGCGACAAAAAGCCTCGAAGTCCGAAAACTCGAGCGACTCCGCCACGCCGAGGGCCGCTCGATTTCGACTTTAGAAACCGAGGCCGGCAATTGAATCGCCTTTCTTTTTCCTTTTTTTTTTCCCCCTCGCGTTATTAGTCAAAAGCGCCGCAGCCGGCAGGGGCAGGGAAGGGGTTCTTTCTTCGAAAGAATCGCCGGCCTGGCCCGGGGCCCATTGTGGCCGGGGCTCGTGCATTCCTCGGCTCGGGGAATAATGGCGCATCCCCTGGGCGGCGGAGGCCGCCGATAGAGGAGAAACAAAATGCAAATTGGCTGAATCCATGGACCTCCGCGAGGCGAGCGCCCTTTGTCCGCCGGGCAAGATCGACTCGCGCGTTCACGCATGCCACCCCCTTCCCGGCCCCTCCCTACCCGGCCAGGGAGGAACCAGGAGGAACCGGGAGGAACCGGGATCCCTGGACGCGTGCACGCACGCCTGGGAATTCCTCCTGGGAAGACCGACTCGTATTCCGGATGCATCCAACCCGAGTACGTGCGAAAGCTCTTGTCAATCTCGACACGATCGGTAATCGATGTCGCGAGGCGTCTCCGCGAATTCCGCGAGGGAATTCATCCGGCACGGAATTTTGTACCGTGGGGGGCTGCTAATATTTCCCAGGCTATCGAATGGTGGAAGGAAGACCGAGAGGTGATAATGGGATCGGATACCTTGGACCGTTGACAGTACTATTGAGGTTGGGGCGAAATTCACGGTGGGTATTGGGAGATTTCGATGCATGGTTGACGGGCTATGATCTTGGTAACGAATTGTATCTCCGCCCATGGTATTTATATTAAAAACCGCGCAGTGATAACGGGATCGGATCCTCATCTTCTTATCGGTGCTGTAGGGTTAGATCTAAACTCACGGTGGATGTTACACGGTTACGGAATGGGTTGCCGGTCTTGAGATCGATGCAAGTTGGGAACAAATGAATATTTTCCCTATCGATAGATTAACACTGGAACTACCAAACACCGTCAAAATGGCTGGTTTCAGATGCCCTGCCAAAGAGAAAAAAAAAAATACGAACCCTTAGTTCATTGTTAGTGCGTATGGGGTTATGCCCGAATTCATGCGGAAAGCTTCGAGAATGGAGTTGTCGATGCGAGGTGGTAACGATTGGGGGCCTTGGAATTATGGCGAAAAGTGAGGCCTCGGCTGAGGTATTTTACGGACTTGAAGATCGAGGAGATGAACCGAACGACCGGACGGGCTCGGCTATAAGAGGCGACTCGTATTCCGACGGCGTCGGAGCCGCGTACGTGCGAAATCCCCTTGTCAATTCCGACACGATCTGTAATCGATGTCGCTCGATTCCTCTCCACATTCCTTTCGCGAATTTACCTCGAGGTTTCGTGTCGCGACCGAGTTGTGAGATTTTGCCGGGCCTCTCCGCTATTCCGCGGAATTTAAGATTCGCGGGACGTAAACGTGGGTGGCGCGTATGGAGCGCGACACTTGTGCGAGGTCGACGATTGGTCGGCTGGGATTTTTGGCACCGCTAGACGATGAATTCACCGATACTAACGGGATCGATTGTCCTCGGACATCGAACATCGAATGCTTTTTAAAATCAAGCGACGCGGTAGAGTTTCGAGCAAGTACAAGCGCGGGCTTCAATCGAGCGCCGCGTCTCTTTACTCTAATCATGGCTTTCCTGGGAGCTCAATGTCCTTTAAACGATTAATCCCGGAGACTTTTTAATAACTATCGGCAAGTTTAGTAAATTTATTTCGCTCATACGGATCTAGTAATACCAACAGGGTCGATTGTCCTTGAACTTCGAATATCGAGTGCTCTTCAAAATCAAGCGACGCGGTGGAGTTTCGAGCAAGTACATACACGGGCTTCGATCGAGCGCCGCGTCTCTTTACTCTAACCATGGCTTTCCTGGGAGCTCAATGTCCTTTAAACGATTAATCCCGGAGACTTTTTAATAACTATCGGCAAGTATAATAATTTTCAATCGTTTATTATTTACACGGTACCTGGAAATTCCGTAATAATTACGTCCTTCTAAAGGAAGTTCGTTGTAGAGCCAGTGATACCGAGAAAAATGTAATATCGAATTTACTTGAAATCACCTTATCAACGTCATTTATGTCGGTCGGGATTTTTTTAAACGAATGGAGTGCTGTTTAATTATGTCATCGCGATCATTACGCGGCGCTTCGGTGTACTCCATCGGTCGATCGGACGCGGCAATTTGTTCGCAATTACTTTATCTATATTACATAAAACGTCCGCGATTTGTACCCAACTACCGCGGTACTTGTCATCCAATTAAGCATCTCTGTATCGGACGCGTTATTGCGCGGTAATTAGGGAACCGTAAGTGCCTCTCTGGCAAAACGGAGCACGGGAAATAAGCATTCATCTCGGATAATGAGAAGGAATAATCACGGATAATGTTGATTAAAATCCTGGGAGCATTTCTTTTTTCCAATGCACCCTTTTTGTCGCCATTTTTACTCCGCCGAAGAGTTTTCCTCGGTCGTCGATCTCGGGAGGAATCGGTATCCGATCGCCCTGGAAAACTCGGACTCGTTGCCGGTAATTCCAAAGCATTATCGTAACGATGAGCTGCGGTTATCTCCCGATAACTCTCGGTATCGATACATACCCTCGAAGAGGTCTCGCTCGATCGAACATTGCACTGCCGCCAAACGGTAAATGCATTTGTCAAATTATGGGACGGTATTATCCCTTTTTTATCAGAATATGAACAAGAGTCAATATATTTTCGGAACACGAGAATTTATAATAAACTTCGCTGATGCGCATCTCTAGATCACTTATACTCTGCGCATTGTAGAGCTCTATAGCCACTAATAGATTTTTCCATAATCGATTTTTCATCGAGGCTTTGTCATTTCAATTCATGATTTTATCGAATCGATACTTGGATCAAGGACTGGATTTTCATATAAAAGGTGCCTTCTCAAGGGAGTTCATCTCGGCCGGGAAATTGTTCACGGTCATCGATCGAGGCGAGTGATCGCGACTCCGATCGCCCCGGGAGAAAGAAATTGATCTCGTTGGGAGTAATTCCAAAGTATTATCGTAACGACTCGCGGCATCTGCCGATACTTCCAGCATCGATATATAATATATACATGCACATGGATGTACGTATGTCGGGTAATCCCGTACATACCTGTGGTATATGGAGGTTTCGCTCGAGCGAACATCACGTACTCGCGAAACGGTAAACAGACGGAGAGAAATACGTTCGACGACGGAGGACTGGAACGAGTACACGCGCTCGTACCGATCGATCGATTCCGCGTCGAGCCACGAATAGCCACGAACCCACCGGCCAATTCGGAAAAGGGGATCCTAAAGAAGAAAAGAGGAGAAAAGAATGACAACACGGACGAGTACGTGACGCGATAGAGCGATTACCCCGCGGCCGGCCTTCCAGAAAGCGGCGAACGCTTCGCCGATTTTTACCCGGCGGAGCTTTCACGCCGTTTTCCGCGAACTTTCGGGGCGTGAACCTAAAGACCGACGAACCGGAAGTGCGTCCATCCCAGAATCTGGCCGAGAATCGATTTATACCCAGTCCCGCGGGTAGAAATACGACGAAAAGAACGTTTCAGTGAAAGAAATCGCATTTTTCAAGATGGCGGCGCACGTTCCTCAGAGTAGACGAAGACTGGTCGTACGTTCATTTCGGTCTCAATTAATTCGAATCCGCCTACGGATTGATTTACATCTGTATGAATCTCGTTCCACGCGCAAGAATACCTGAAAATGAGGGTTTAATTGGAAAAAGGTGTGTACTCCAAGATGGCGGCGCGTGTTCTCTAGGAAACAGGATTGCCGATAGCGTGTTCGTCTCGGGTCTGACTAATTCGAAATCTGTCTACGGTTCGATTTACATCTCGTTCCACGCACAGATGTACGGAAAAAAGAACGTTTAAGTGGAAGACCCAGCGTTCTCCAAGATGGCGGCGGGCGTTCTCAAGAGAACATGGTAGCCGGTAGTGAGTCCGTCGCGGGTTCGATTAATTTTCCCGGTCGGATTGCACGCGACGCGGCGTCGCCTCTTGGTTCTCCATTTTGCGCCGGAGGGTCGTTAATTGCGGGGTACCGGTTACGGGGTCCATTAACAATCGATTGATTATTAATACGGCCGAGGTATTTCAGACTTCCGGGTACATCTTCGGCCGAGATCGCGACCGAGGAGCCGATCGGGGACTCGTTTTATTGGCGGACGATTACGCAGGGTGGACACCGTAAAAAGCACACCAAGTCTGTTACTTAGGACACGTCGCTTGGCTCCATTATCCGGCGTTATCATTACGTCGGGTAAAAAGTGAAATTGAATTTTATACACGGGGTTAATTTATTAGGAGGGCCCCATACCCCATGGAGACTTATCTCGTGGTTTTTCATAATAAGATTAATTCCCCTAAGAGGATCCACGTGACGTGATAAAAATTCTAAAATTATGCTACCTCCTGTTCTTGAAGTATGTAATCGTACACGAAGTGTACTTGCTTCGTGGAGATCGTCAGCAGATTTTTAAACATCGCACGGAAAAGAAAAAAATCTAAGGCGATCGATATGGATTTCGGGTTAGCTCGTTGACTTCGATCGGGATCGAAGAGATCGAGAAAAAGGAGGACGCCTCTACATTTTCAAACTTGCTAGAGAAAATTCAACTTTTGTACGCATTGTCACAAGCCGCCGGGGAGGTGCAGGAATGTTTTCCCAATTGTTAACCAATTCCAGGCATAAATTGTTCCGATCGTACGGGAATCGCCTAGGATCCTTTCTAAGGATCGTTTGGTATTCTCTGGCTCGTCCGGGGCCGATATCGGATTCGGGCTGTAAAGTTGAACCGGCAGCTCGACGAAGATCGAATCGAGGAATCCGAATCTAGGTGAGCGACGGAAATCGGTTGGGGACTCTTTGCACGTACAGGCATGAGTTCGAGAACAAGGTCATCGCCGGTAATCGGCGGGTGTGGTCGGCTCGCTTCTGACCGGCCGATTCCGGTAAATCGCATTCCACTACGCTCCGACGACCCGGAAATATATCGCGTCACGAGATCAAGAGGATCGGCCGGTCCAGATCGCGGAAAGTTCGAGTCCCTGAAGAGTGACCGCTGTGACGCATCTCCTTCGCAGAAACCAGGCCCGAAATTGAGCCGAGATAGACAAACCGGTTACCTTTGCGATCTTTCCGGCCCGGACGCCATCTTGGTCGGCCCTACGCCGAAATAAATGCTAATCAATAGCTGTCTCGCCAAGTAAGGCACCAATCACTCCAATTACTGGTTACGATGCTTCGTTACAAAAGGATCGTGGATTTGTTAGTTCCTTTTAGGTACAAAAAAATTATGACCGGAACGCTACGAGATTCCGGAGACTTCAACGCCCTTGCAGAGTAAGACATACGCTTGGGCGTCGCTTGGGGGGCTCGACGTCAAATTATTGCGAATTCAGCCATACCCTTGCATGGGATCGAAAAACGTTTCAAACAAAAGTTGTAGCATGGACCCATTGGAGGAACTTTCGTTGGAAGGATTTTGCTACACGATCAATGCCGGTCCCTCGACAGGCGCCCGTTGTCGTGGGAACCGTCGAAAAGCGCAGTCGCGATCCGCGATGTCGTGCGGTCACGGTCGCGTGACTCACGTGACAGTAATTCACGAGCGTGCCCGATTTCGACGGAAAATGTGGTCACGGCTTAGTTTAGTGAACCTGCACACTTGGCCTAGATCCGACCGCCAGAGGCCGGCAATAACGTTTCATGCCGGCCGGCATGAACTCCACCATGATCTCCACTTTCGTGGTCAACGCTCCCCCTACTACCGACACATTCCCGAAACACGCGCATGGAAAGTAAAAGAAGAAAAATGCTAGGAAAATCCGAAGCAAAAATAACCACGGTAATCCCCTCGTCGGGCGTCAGATGTTGCGGAAGAGGTGCGATTTCCAAGGCACCTCAGCGCCTCCGTGTAATCTCTCGTGATAGGATTCTAAATGAAGCGATTAGTGCCGGTGCATTCGCCTAGCGCCACGACCGGGGCGCGTGATTGGGCGCACTTTCGACCTCTCGTCGATGGCGTGTAACACGTGTCGACTAGACCGCGTGACCTGAGTATCAATATGCAATCCGCTCTCCATAGATTCCAGGTTGTCGGAGAACCCCGACGCCGCTCATGGGCGAGCCTACTTTTGAATTCGAAGATCGAGTCACCCGGGTCGGATACTATGTTGCCTAAACGCGGCCGAATAAACGTGCCCTCGTCGATAAGTAACAGGTTGGTCGTCTCGGGCTTGTCACGGCCCTAGCACCTGAGGCCTGTTTCGTTTTCCCAAGTGTTCGGTCAGAGTCCTGAAACGACGTCTCGTAGTCTTCGTAGGTTCTTTCTCCCTGGCCGTTTACAGAAACAAGATGGCGGCGCCCATGAGAGAGACCGTCCACCGTTCGGCGGCGACCCCTCCTAGGGGGACCGGGCAACGTACATCCTCTGTCGGGAGTCCGCGGGAGCACGTCGCGACGTCGGACGTCGAACGTCGAGCGTTCGACTTATCGGTGTTCTCGGGACCGATCGTCGATTACGCGATCCCGCGATCGTCAGTGGCTGATGAATAATGCATGATCGCGCGTTACACCGCCCCTCGAGGGGGGGAGGAAGAGCCTCGCGTTCCCCGGGCTCGCCCGAATCGAAGGCGTTACGCATTGCCGATTATCTCCCTTCCATATCGGGGGTAACTAAATTAACTCCCGTGTCGGCCGGGACCCGGTGGGAAAAATCGGCGAGCGGCGCCTCGCCCGCCTCCTATCCGCGAATTAATCGCCGTCGCCGGGGAGGGAACGGGTCTTAACGGTACATTTTCGATCTCGGGCCCTCGGATCCGCGGTCCCCTCGGCCGGTTAATTATATTACACGGCTGGTAATTAGCTCTCCCGCTAGATGGTGCGCCCCTCTCTCGGCGGGTCCCCAGGTCCGCCGCCAGGCGGCGCGGCCCTCGCGAGGACCCGCGACGAAGAGGATCGGACACGGGGACCGGCCTCTCCTCTCGCTCACGACCCCAATTACGAGGTTGGCCGCGCCGCAAAAATCGTCCCTTAACGAGCTACTCCGTCGCGGACGGCGGATCGTTAACCGCGCGGTCCGACCGGAGGATAATGTTTGTACACAAAACTCGCTCGACCGTGAAGCCCGAGAGACCGTCGCCGGAGATCGCGCTGGAAGAAGGTGGTCCTCGTTCCGTGAGCAACGCGCGCAGATTCTCGCGATTGGTTTCCCCTGGTTCCCCGGCATTCCGCCGGGCGGTGCACGATCTCCTGGGGTGGGAACGGAACGTGGCGGTGCGGCTCGCGGGAGACTTCGAATCTTAAAAGGCCTTCCGAGATGGCCTCCCGCGATCCCAGACTGCCGGCATCCACGTTTCTCACCGTCTTTAACCCGCCGGTCGCGCGGGGAAACGTCCTAACGCCTCCTAGGACGTTTCGTCGGCACTTACTTTTTCCACCTCGACGTGTGATCTAATTAGTGACGCGTATGAAAGGATTAACGAGATTCCCGCCATTTTTCTGCTTTCCCGGCATTCTCGAGGCCGTCCGTCTATCCATATTAACGGCTTGCCGCTTGAGAGTGAATTAACGAGATTCCCGCTGTCCCTAGCCTTGGGAAGAGGCTAGGAACGCGCGTTGTCTTCCGACGTCGGAAGGGAACATAACCTCTTCCTCCCGGCCGAGACATGTTCCGCGATATTTCTCCGTTACCATCTTATTTCACCAGGCTCCGCAAATGGTCTCGATCTCTCCATGTTCTCCGACGTAACGGCCGGGGCACTCTGAGGAGCTCCGCTGGACTCGCGCCGTTTTTATACCTCCCGCCGCCAGCCAACTTCGGCATGCGCGCGCATCGTCGCCCGCATCGCAATGATTAGGGCGCGAATTCCAACACCTACAAACGAGGAACCGTCGATTTTATTTCTTCTATTAAAGAAATCTTTAAAAATCTGAAAAAAAAACGAACGTAATTATGTAATGTCCCGTTTTATTCCACGCGACCCGGTCTCGGTCGGTATGTTTCCCGACCTATTGAGGATGCATCTTCGGAATCGAGGTATCGGGGGTACCGAGGTCGGATGCCGCTTCCAGCGGTGTGGAAGGTGCTTAAGCCCGTAATGCGAGGTACAGAAGTCGGCGGAGATGGTATCGCCCCGCACGGGGTAGGACAGCTCCTCTGGGTGGCTTCTCGTGGCCCCGGCATCCGGTTCGCCGTCCACATTATTTCCTCCGTGGCTTGTCCTCGGAACGAGGAGCCGATCTTTGCTCGTACATACCCCCGGCGGACTCGGGCTATTTATAGGGGTACACGGGGGGCCCACCTGGCACACGGCGACACTCGGTGCTCCACCGTGTAGCTCGCGCGCCACCGGCCTGCCGTCCACTTTTGCTCGTCCCGCTTTTTTCTACCGACTTATCTAAGCGATTTAACGAATCGGCCGAAATAAAAGTCACCGTTAAAAATATATTCATCGTTGTCTAACATTTATTCGCGGCCCTTTCCGTGGGCAAGGTCCGTACGGTTCCCGCGGTGCACCTTGGCGCCTTTCTTTCCTCGGAAACGCGAGTCCCATACGCGGCTCCACATTTCCAACGCACGCTCGAGGAAAGGTGAACTCGTCCGGGACAAGTTTCCGAGACGGAGGGCAGAAACGAGCGGAGAGAAACGCCGGAAAAAGCGCGTGTCTTCTTCGACCCGCGGCGACCGGGGCCGGCGCGCACGTCGTGCGAATAAATTCCCGTTCCTGACACTCGGCGAGTCGCTGCGAGCTCGAAATTCCTTATCAGCCTGTACGTGCCATTTTTCGCGGGTACATCCAAGAGAGTACCTTCTCACAGGCTTACAAAGTGCTAATGTAAACGTGGATCATACTTTAAAGGACTCTTCTCTTAAGAAGTTTAACCTGGAACCGAGGGGTCTTCTTGGGAATTTTCCGGGAACTTTCGAAAACGCGTCGGCAGTTTCGCGTATCATCGAGTTGGATTTAGGGGAGGAAAATCGAGGAGGAATGACAAACTCCTTCCCCCAAGGATCGACTCTTGGTTAGGTCGAGCAAGGAGGCATTACAGGTTGTTTCCACGTTGAATTCGAGATCGACTCTCAAATGACGAGGAGTCGTTTGGCATTGGATTAATGTCCGACTTTAATTTACGGCGTCCCTCGGCGAGACTGGCGCGTCCGCGACAAGAACATTTGTACGCGTCTCACGTCGGGGGAAAAATCGAGGAGCAGGTGCGTGAGTCTTCCAGGGATATCGAAGTGTACCTCGGAACGCCTCGCTTACTCAGGATCCAGTCATTAGAGTTCTTCTGGCGCGACTTCGCGTCTTTACGGAGAATGCCTCCTGGTGGAGGGACATCGCGTCGCGCGATCGAGGGAGATTCTCCTTCCGGCATCGCCGCGGAGATTTCCTTTTAAGCGAGCCCTCCAGTCTCGATAGTTACCGGCCACTGCCATTTCCATCCGCGAGAAAAAACGACAAGGGAGACAATTAAATCCAGGATTGCAGGTTAGAACCGCCGGGGAACGTTCTTCCTTAACCCCCTTTACAGGGACCGAACCACTAAATCATTCTACAAGTTCATCGGGGCGATAAACCTCCACAGGTGGAGGTAAAGCAAAGGAAGCCTCTCCGTGCAAAGTGTACTTGGTGCGAGACGCGAGTCCGATACCCCGCTTGGACGCCGTTATCTCCCGGCTTACTCGAGATCCGGTGGAATTCCGGCGAGTTAACCTCTTAAGAGGGAATCCCTATCGGCTCGGAATACCGCATTATCCGAGGAGGAATCCTCTCGACGGGATCGAGGGTGTCCGAGTCTGCCGATTCCCTCCCCACGGGAGTTGCCAGGCGAAAAGCGGCCATTTGTTTGCCCTGGCGAGCCCTCACTAAGTGGCCGGCCGATCGGCGCGCCCTCGCGGCGATCTCCGGAGGGAGTGGGCGCGGCGCGCCAAAGTAAACCTCGATATTTCAGAGTTTCCATGTAAACGCAGGGCAAACAACCGAGCGCAACCGAGTACCCGGCTCGCGGGTGTTACCAAGGCCCAAAGCAAACAGCGCGCCGGGGAACGCGAGTCTACTCCCACGCGAACGAAGACCTGGTACCCTCGGTACCTTCGGCGAAGAGGATTGGTACCTTCCGTGAAGGTACCTGGTACCAAGTTAGAGGTACCAGGTATGAGGCGGGTACCAAGAGAGTACCAAGAGGCTTCCAGGGGGTCTTCCGCGTCCACCAGGAATTCCGCGAGTCGGCCGACGTTCACCAGGTTCGTCAGAGTTCACGTCCAGGGTCCAGCTCGCTCGGCAAATATTTGCGAACAGTCCGATTCCGGTCGTTCCCCTCGACAGGCGTTAAGAGGTTCTCCACTCAGTGGCCAGTTCTCCGCGAAGTGGGATGAGCCCTCTTGCAGAGGAAGATGTCGGTGGCCAGCCTCTCGTGATCAGTGACGGGTACAAGGATCATCGATCTTCGAGCCGTAATCCGGATTGGGGAGTGCAGGGGTGCCTCCGCTCTTCTGGAAGGGAATCATCGGAGAGGTCACCCCCTAACGAGACATCGGGCCCATTAGAGCGGTTTCTTCGAAGAGAGGGACGCCTCTAGGAGGAGGAGGAGACCCAAGAGTAAGACATGCACGAGCCCGGTGCAATTGATGGCCTTAACTGGACTGGAGATTACAGCGTTCGAGCTTTTAATTACCGTCATTGAGAGACCCCTCGTCGTCATCCGACGCGATCCGAGCCGCTGGCAGTCTCGAGGGTCCCTTTCGGGTCGAACGAGACCGTATCCATGCACCTCAGCCACCCGGAAGGGGCCATCACGTCTGAAAGAGGGTCCCTACACGAGTCACGGCAGACTTCCACCCAACACCCAAAGGGGACTCCCTTTGTATCACAACCTACCGCAATCCAAGATCAGGAGACTTCAAGACCTTATAAATCTAAACTTCCAAGATCTTGGTCCTAAATTCATCGCGAGTCCATGAGAAGGGAACTCCACCCCAACCTAACCTAACCTAACCTAACCTAACCTAACCGAACTTAATTTACCCAACCCCAGGGAGGAATGAGGTAACGTCATTTCTTAGAGACGGGTCCAGCACACCTTGAGGACTCGGTCCTCCCTTATCAGGGACCCCGAGTCTTCTTTTCTCCCATCTTTCATCTAGATGGCCGCCGCTGATAAAAGGCCCCGAAGAATGCGAGTAAGTTACGGCGGCGTTATGCGGCCGGTAATAATACCGAGTTAATTGCACGGTGGCGACTCGCGATGTATAGCAGCGGAGGAGGGCGCGCACCGAGCGATGGGTATCTCCTCCCGTGGGGCAGGGAGGCTGGGGAGATCCATCCGCCGAGGGGTGAGATGCGATCTCGCCGATGCCGATGTCCGGGGTGCACGGGGGAAGACCGTGTCAGCGGTAATGCGCGTTATTACGAGCCGCCGCGAGCCCAGGGAACGTTTCAATCGCGAAATATCGCGGTGATCCTGCGAGGCTCTCGATCATCCCGGGGAGAGAGCCCTTCGATCGGGACTCGAACTGCCCTCCTACCGGTCGGTACCCATGAATTAGCGGCTGATGATCGCACGCAGAAGAGCCGGGGACCCGATGAGGTCGTTACGCCGCGCGGACGCACACTATCCGGGCATTAATGGTAACGAGGACGGTACCGAGGATGATGGCCTCGCGGACGGCACGTAATTGAATGTTCCCCGATGGCGGAAGACCTTCCGAGCACGCGGGTGCATCCCCATGGCGGCCTGATGGCCATGGGATTTGTTGGAGTGCCCTCGAGTGCCCGGCGCTGGTCAGCCATCAGGTGTTGGGCCGGAGCCGACCACCGCGTCGGCTGTCACACCGAGCGCGGCGCGCCCACGCGTGGAAGATGGAGAACCGATCAAAGTCACGGTGGACGTTCAGTAAAGAAAAATCGGAACTAACATAGTATTAGTCCCGAGCTGCGAAACAGGTGTCGGTTCACAAGGGACACGACATTCAACCACGGAAAGAGAGAATAACTTTATTAATTATAACTTAACTATCTCTTATCAGTGTTAGACGCGAGGTTACACTTCCGATTGCTTCCCATCCTCGACGCGTCGACGCACCGCGGTCTATGTGACCCCCGATATGAATTCTGCCATAAAGTTCCTGGACGCCATCTCGAGTCTCTTGATCGTAGAGTCTGGTGATCTTGGGAAGGTGGTTTTTTTTTTTTTTTTTCATCTGGAACGATAGGGATTGCGCGTGGATTTTTTCTACGCTACTTCGTCCCGACGTGCGAAATGCACTTCCCGTGGGCCCTGTAACTCTAGCTCCACATCCAGGTAGACTCTCTATAAATAGAAGGTGGCTCCGCGTGCGAGCTGACGACCTGTTGCTCGAGCACCCTCGTGTGAACGCCGAGGCCCGAAGTAATCGGACCTTGTCGCTCCTCGAGCACCGGCACGAGCAGAGGAGGCACTCTCATTGCGTGCCACGCTCACGTGCTGCGAGCGCAAGGAGAATCCTCTTCTCGGCACCGATATGCCCCGAGTCGTCCCCCTCGGAGGAGCGACGAACCCTGGGGAATTAGCGACGCCGAGGGTTCGATGCTCCCCGCCGATTATGAAATCCCGGCCACTCGGCGAATCCCGGCTAATCCGAGCGTTTTACCCGCGTGTGGCGAACGCCGCTTCAGCGCCTTCGCCGTTAAATCCGTGGAGACGGTCGTTACGGTCACGCGATCCTATCTCGCGGAACATCGGCAACCGGCTGGACGTTCACGGAGAGGCGGACATCTCGATGCATGGAGCCTCGATTGAGGGCGATCGATTCTTCCGATGGACTTTCGATGGTCCTTTGAAGTGATCTTTTCGGCCCCAAATGTCGAAGCTTCGAAATTGACCATTCGAGGGTTCGCACCACACGCGGAGATGCTCAAGATTTATACCCCGTAGATGTTTCAATGTCTCGTCTTAACGCCAGGAAATGGGATTCCAGCTGGCCATTCCGACTAATTTCGAAAGTACTACCTGCACGTGCATTAAAAGCGGCTTGACCGCCTCCGCCGTTAAGACCGTGGAGACGGTGGTTATGGTCACGCGATCCTACCTCGCGGAACATCAGGGAACCGATGTTCCTGGAGAGACATCGTTCTAACGTATTAAGGAGCCTCGATTAAGCGGGACCGTTTGTTGTGTCGCTTCGTCAAAGTTTCAGAAAATCGGCTCTCCGACCCCCGAATCTTGACAGCGTTGATCTTGACCGCCGATTGTTGATTTAGCGTTAGTTATTCTCCTATCTCGCGAAATATCAGGGAACCTATTTTCACGAAGGAACGTCATATGAAAGTATTAAGGAACCAAGATCGGTCTTTTTTATCCCGAAACTTGGAAACATCGAAATTGATCATTGACCGTTCGCTCTACTCGCGAACTAGTGGCATGGAAGACGCATCTCTTATCTGGGACTCCTCTTATCGTTTGCTTGGTCCAAACCTCGGGAAATGGGATTTCGTCCGGTGAATCCGACTAATTTCGAAAGTACTACCTATACGTGCATTAAAAGCGGCTTGACCGCCTCCGCCGTTAAATCCGTAGAGAGACGGTCGTTACGGTCACGCGATCCTATCTTCCGGAACATCGGGAGGCTGGAACATCGCGGCCGGGGAACATCCTCCGAACGTGTAAAGGAGTTTCGGTCGAGTGCAACCGCTTCTTGTGTGGCATCCCCGAGGTTTCGCGGAGAAGGCTTCCGTGATCCTTGGCGAGGACCTTGCACTCCGGACGCGGCCTATCTCCCACGTTCCTTGGGTTTATTAATATCTCGAATAGGTAACAATCGATCGTGTGCGAACGACTGGCCAATTCCGAAAGTGCTACCTAGGCGCATTATAAAACCCGCTCTTGCCGCCTTCACCTTAAATACCGTAGGTACGATTGTTACGGTCACGCGATATCCCGGCTTACGGAGAAATTGCTTAGAGCGTACGAAGGCAGAGAGAAACATCCTCCGACCGTGTAAAGCGATCCCAAACGAATAATTATCTCCCAAGCGAGATTTTCCAAGATGCATGAAGATGACTCCTTGACCACGGTCAATTTCTTCCCCGTCCATCGAGCCACCAGGAATTGCCCAAGCGGTTTGACCTCGTCATAAAACTCTCTCATAAAAACGAATTTTGTTTTCTTTTTTCATTTCTTTTTTTCGCATTAACTTTCAGACACCCTTCGAGAGGATGTCATTAATCTCGAGTCAAATTTTGCCCAATTTCCGTCAATCCGAGGAGAACGTCTCAACTCGCCAACACGCGTTAGTCATGGTCAAAATTATGGGAAATTATGGAAACGGGTCAGTTTGCTTGAAAAATCGGAACGTGCCGGAGAACTCTACGTGCAATGAACATCTTATTATCGCCACCTTCTGCATTCCGATCCTGGAGGCTATCCTTACGGTCACGCGATCCTCATTTAAGGCCAGAACTTCGTCGACGTGGTTTGAAGTTCCTCGATCACTTCTTCGAGAGTCCCGCCGATTTGCGCATAACCTGGCCGTAGAGATTAGTTCGGCTGCTCTTGGGAACCTGATAAACATCATTCCGTTTGTTCGGTACCCCTTTATCGCACCTTACTTCGGGACATCCTCCAGGGGGATAATTTTCCACTAATTCCCGGGAAATGGTCTCGCCTGAGCGGGCGTTGATGTCACCGTTGCGCAACTACGGGTGGGAAAACGGCGTTAATCGCCGTTTTGGAAAACAACCGTGATGGAGGAAAAGCGAGATTTAACGACACGCGTGCACGGTGTAAGTCACGTAATGCCTGGTGCCTGCTCGAGTCATCATGGCGTGAAACATGACCATTACCTGGGCTCACTGGTAGCGCCCATGAATTACAGAACTTGAACCCGGTGCTTTCCCGTTCCCCGGATTGATTTCCCGGGTGGATTTATCGACGACTTCCCGATGTACGGAAAGATCGGCCATTATCGTAGGAATGCATTATGCCTGCGTAATTGGAGACCGCCGGTGGCCGAAACGGTCTACATCAAAGGATGGTTCCGCTCCGGACCAACCTCCGGCATTAGCGTCCGCTCCACCGAGTAATGGCAGCAGGGTCATAGACTTATCGCTCCCTAGGCAATTTGCATAACGTCATTTAAGGTCGATGCATGCCTTCTTTCCCGGCGAGCATCCAGGAGGGATGCCCTAGGAGTCGAGGCCGCGATCTGCCTCTTCTAGCCTCCGTTCGGCTTTATGGCGCCGCGTTTTTACGGTCCAATTTAGTTATCCGGGATAGGGGGAATTTATCCCCCGAATGGCCGGGATTTATTCCGGGAATAGGCTCCTCGGTAAGCTCTCCGTATTTGCGCAAATCGGACATTATTATCCAGGCCGGCATCGAGCCGACCGGTCGTATCCGCGCCTCCACTGCCGGAACGACCTCCACCTAGAGTTCTATACGCGGTAAGTTACCTCAGGCACGATGAGAAATTCCCTATAACTTATCCGTCACTTCTACATTACTTTTTCTTATAGAGAAATAATGAGAATCTACGTTATTACGAGCGAGCGAGCGAGAGCTCCCGATTAAGTACAGAGAAACACCGGAAAGGGGAATTTCCATTGTACTATCTCTGCAGCCAATAGAAACCTCCCATTATGGATCAAATCCCATGAAATCTCACCTGTACATATACGTGAATATTTTCAGCTGTAAGTAAATAACACCGCATATAATAAATATTCCCTAATAGTATTATTGAAATGCGTTGAACAGGAATATTCTTTAAACGAAGAGACCTTAACTATAAACAAGAAAATTAACGTTCTCATAAATTCACGATATTCTCGGTGACGTACGGTATGTTTCGGGATTACCTTCTCCAATTTTATGTCCGCGAGAATTTTCGGACTTTACGTCGACTCCGGCCGTGAACGCGGTGTAATTTTTGCAGTTTAATCGCTCCTTGGATTTACGATTCACGCCTTTTGAGGCCGGCAAAGGCTTTTTGTTTCGCCATTCCGGAAGAACAGAACCCGTGATCGAGTTCTCAGCAGGACGAAGTGCATCCGGGGACTTTACGGCCCCGCTTTTTTACGGCCCAATTTAGGGACCCAAGGACCCGATCTCGGGGCTCGCCTTGGGATCGTTTCCTTGGGGATCGTCTCCTTTTCCGGCGAAGGCCAACCCGGAAGATGGCTCCGGTTCGCTTCTGGGAGAATCCATGGCCCTGGCCGATCCCACCGCGAGTCGCCGATCAATCTTCATCCCGGGATGCTCGCGTGGGCGCAGCTTCGAGGAGAGACCGCTAATGCTCCTTAAAGACATCCTGCTATCCCGGGGGAGCGCCGATCGTACACGGAAAGGGCCCTGTCAATTAGACTCTCCTCGGCGGCTCTCCCGGGAATCGGGCCATCCGCCACCCGAGGAAGACGAAACGCCACCTCGGTGGCTGCCGACCCCTTTCCTGGTCGGCCTAACGGGCCCTGGGAGCCGATGGTCCTGTTACCGGCCTGGAAAGTAATCGACTTTGCGAGATCCTATCGGCCCCCCGAGATATTAAATGGAACGCGACATCTATCGAAAACCCGTCGGAGACTTCCCATGGTTCGATCATAAATTCCCTTTTTGGTTACCGCCGGCCAAAAATGAAATTCGGTTTTGACCTTACAAAACCGAACTATACTCTTTAATTCCCTAATACTCCAATACTCTAAATCCTTCGACTCGGAGACTATCATATGATACACCGAGGAGAAGTGAGTACACGGTGCGCAATGTCCTGTTACACCCACGCCACGTGAGGTGTATGGTAACGAACAGGTGTGGAGACGTCTCTCTGACGATACGAACAGTTCGACAGATGGAGATGTTCCCCCCTCGTCGTGGATAAGCATAAATAATTAAATCACGCCGGTACCTCTGTATGAATATTTTATTTCCACTCTTGACCCGATGAGTATCTCCGGGGAGGTGTTTGCACGTAATTGTCATTTGCCAAAAGCATTCTAGGGGTCCGACCATTAATAAATAATTAAATCTCGCCGATATGAATTTTTGACTCGGTGAGCATCTCTTGTAGGTATTCGCACGTAATTCTCATTTGCCAAAAGCATTCTAGGGGTCCGACCTATTAATAAATAATTAAATCTGGCCGATATGAATTTTTGACTCGGTGAGCATCTCTTGTAGGTGTTTGCACGTAATTGTCATTTGCCAAAAACATTCGAAGGGTCCGACCATTAATAAATAATTAAATCTTGCCAATATGTCTGTATGAATTTTTTCACTCGATGCACATTTCCGTATAGGTGTTCGCACGTAATTCTTATTGCCCAAAAGCATTCTAGGAGTCCGACCATTAATAAATAATTAAATCTCGCCGATATGTCTGTATGAATTTTTTGACTCGGTGAGCACCTCCGGGTAGGTGTTCGCACGTAATTGTCATTTGCCAAAAGCATGCTGGAGGCCCGGCCCGAGGGAACTCCTGAGCTCGACCCGACCGGTTGGTCGGGACGCGGAACCGGGACGGCGGCGGGACGTGTCTTCCTCGCCCACGGTCCCCGTCGGGTTAAGAGTTAGTTCCCAGCTGAAGGTAATCATATTCCGCGTTCCACGGTAATGGTCAACGAACACAGCCTCCGGGCCGTAACGGCACCGAGGCGCACCGACACCCCCGTTCCGGACCCGGGCGGGCCGACATCTCGACGGTCTCCGCCGAACGATTATTAGGTAACAGTAATTGTTTCCATATGCCGTTGCCGAGTCTCGGCCTGAACGAATCTCTCACCGGTCCCAGATCAGGCCCAACTGCAGAGTGTGCCGCGGATCTTATTATCGGTCACTGACATAGTTACGGATAGGTATACCTTCATGCGTTCACCCTTGTAACAGAATATTATACAGAATATAAGTGTAAGCAACAACAACATACTTCCTACAAATACACCCGCTGCAATATTATATTCAACGTAAACCATTATATCACGGTAGTGCGACTAGGTTCGCATTTTAACCCTTCGCCGGCATAATTTAATCAATACGTATCATCGGCGATTTAGAATTATTCCTTTTTGTACATCGGTATAGAGTTAACAAGTCATTAAATATGAATTAACAAGCGACTGCAGGTGATATTAAAAATGATCGAGAGTGGGATCGAATTGAAAAGTGGGACTCTCATATTTTCTTTTTCATGGTTATTTACCGTTTACATTCATTTCCGTGTCTCAGTATTGTTGTGCTCAGAACAAGCATTACCGATCATCGTGGGATGAGTTAAGAATAATTTTGATAATTCCCTTTAATTTCGGGATTTTTTCTTCTAGCGTGCCGATTTTTATGGTATAACGCTCGCTTGCCATTTTTACGGACACCCCGATTTCCTGATCCAGATAATTTTCGGGTGATTCTACTTTAACGATGATTCCAAATCATCTCGAAAGATGAGTGCTCAGAGTGGAATCTGCCTTCGCACCTGTGGGCCCTACCAAGGACCCTACGCAACTTTCGCACCTAGCGGCGCGGCGCGGCGGTCTTACGTCATTGCGTATTCACCGTGCGGCCCATTCAACAGGGGAATTCGGTGAATGGGCGCATAGTACGTCGGTGTGGGCGTCGTACACCTTGTACTCCCGAGCCGTCGGCGCACGCACACGTGCGAACAAGTGCGCGGGAGTACAGGCGAGTACGCGCGAGTGCGTGCGAGTGCGTGCGGCACACCCGGGCCGCGCCGTGAATGGCAATGCCTCCCAGGGGGAGGCAAGGGGGGGACCCAATACGCCCTACGAAATTATCACCGCAGATATCCTCGTAATACCAAATTTCCATTCAATTTTCACATTTCCACCCAAATTACCAGCTCGAGCTCTCTCGGGCGAACTAACGTCAACCGCATGAAAAATGATATTCAATTACGCGAAACAGATCTTCAGACCTCCTATCTTATACTCCCACGGCCTGACTGAATTATAAAATCGATTATCGACGGAATAATTTTCGCCGAAGCTATTATAAAAGTATCAGTTTGGTGACGAGTCGAATTCAAGGTAGACTAATTTCTTTTTTCTTATTTTTTTTTTAAGGAATTTAGTAAATCTCGAAATGAGAGCGTCACTTTTTTCAGAATATCACTTAGGAGTAGGCCCTACGTGATCAGCTGATTTGTTGCAACCTTCCCCGAAGGTTTTGTGTGTGTGTGTGTGTGTATAATAGAATTAAATCGCGCGTGTATAAGTAAGACGATGAAACGAAAAATCCAGGGTTTCGGAAAGGGAAAATCAGTCCGTGGCATTCGATCGGGTATCTGTGCAACCTGCACAGGAGGGAATTGTGAACGCAGCTTAAACCTCCGGTGGCAGGAGTCGTGCGAATAGGAACGCATTCCCACGCACCCACGCCTCGCGAGATCCGCAATGCGCGTGGGCGGGCGAATCGTCGGGTCTGGTATTCCCTGCAGGCGAGAATCTCGAAATCTCCCGCGGGATCGGAAACCGAGGTACCCGGTTCTCTAATACGCGGCGTCCTTCGCAGGAGGTCCTTCCGGTTCCGGGATCAGGGCACCGGGTGACTTGGTGGCCTCTTTCCTTAAACGCTTGACCGTTGACGTTGAATCGTTGCCGTGCAATTCTATGATTTAAGTGTCTAATCAAAGTTTGACCAAGAGATGAGTGGGGTAAGATTACGTGGTTTGACCATGAATTACGATCTGTTCCAGGAGGCGAAGGGTGCCGACATGTCGGCGTTAGGGGCCGGGCTCTGCCGAACAGGCATGGCCCTGACCATGATACTCGTCCTGGCCATTCCCACGTCGGACTCTGGTAAGTTCCCCCAACTGAGGGATTTTCTTACAAATCTGATGACTATCTTATGATGGAATTATTTTAATTAACGTATCGAGGAAAATGTGTTATATGGCGCGAGGATGTCGTGCCGCACGGCGGAGGTTCTTGGTGTTCATCAGCCGGTTACAGAAAATCGGGGATCACTTTAAACGGGGTTTTTCTTTTGGAGCGCACGCTTTAGGTTCAGGTGATCACTTGGAACAGGTGCAGGTGCTAGGGTTCGTTGCCCTTTGAATTCATTGCCCAGGTTCTGTTTGGGAACCTGGAGTCTGGAGCGGTTCCTCGGACCTCGTGAACGACTGCGTAATGGTCAGAGTGTTGCGTTCCCGTCTTCCCGGAGATGTACCGGTGGGATCTCGCAAGGAGTGCTCGAGATTTCGTCAAAGGCGACCCTCTCGGGTTGGAGAGCACCTAAGAGGGAGCTTATTCCGTAAGGGTCAAGCCCAGGTGACCATCTCGTCTTCCCAGGGCCTCGGCCATGACCATATTCGATCTTCCCCTTCATTTCTGGTGTAACTGGCTGCAAGTCCTCTTCCCTATACGTCGGTCCGATTTACCGGTTGCTCGAGGGGTCTTCTGATCTTCCGACCCGTCCAGGGTCTATCGGGAATACCGGCCCGGATCAAACGAAGGACGGGGAGCCGCAATTCCCATTCATTGTGGCCGATTTATGCCTATCAAAAGATAAGCCGTCCATGTTTGCGGCGAAACTGCAATCCGAAGTCAAGGATGGGTTCCTGGAGGCCGACCACTTTCACCCGGCAGGGAAGTACAGCTGGGACTCGAATCAAGTTCAAGGGACACCCGGAAGCGGGGACGGTAAATCCTAGATCAGCTGATCTGGACCCGGAAAAAGCTGCGACTTAGGATCATCCCTCGCGGAAAGACGTTCGTTATTTCCTGCCTCTTATGTAGAAACGGATGCATCTGGCCTTATAACCGGTCAATTCATCAGACCAGGAAACCGTCCGAGTGCAGCTCTTCGCATTTGCCTACATCCAATTACCGATTACTTACCAATCCATGACACTTGGATCCGTTTCGAGGCTTACGTCGTCCAGGTTCGACGATTCCTGTCGGATCCACCTAGGCGCTCGTCAAACCGGTCAAGTTATTACTCAACTTGGCGAATATCGCAATAATTACCGGATATCTGGGTTAGCAGTGCTTCATCGAGCTTCCGAGAAGGGGAGCACTTAGTGCCAGCGATTTACGGGTCCGATCAACGACATTGCTGCTACAGGTTTGACCGGAGTGCTCAGGACGGGGACCGCTACTTCCCACGGCCGCATAATTCCCTGTCGCATAATATCCGATATACAAGGTCTTAAAAACGAATCGCATTATTTATGAGACAGAGGGAAGGGATTACTTCGAGGACGAGCTCCGATTATCGTAGCCCTCCCTCCACGCAACAGGGAGAAAGGAAGAGACCGACGCTCTCTACAAAATGGGCCCCTAAGGCCCAATTAACGACTGCATGCGATATCAACATTCGCACGTGAAACTGACAGTCTCGTATACGGCTGTCAAATGTAGAGCAGTGACGAGACAATGCGAAATTTTTCACGGGAAAAAATCCGCACTAACTCGCGAATCGGAAGAAGAAACGAAGGGATGTTCCGAAAGAGACCGATGCTCTCTACGAAATGGGCCCCTAAGGCCCAATTAACGACTGCATGCGATATCAACATTCGCACGTGAAATTGACAGTTTCGTATACGACTGTCAAATGTAGAATGCAGTAACGAGACAATGTGAAATTTTTCACGGGAAAAAATCCGCACGAACTCGAGCATCGGAAGAAGAAACGAAGGGATGTTCCGAAAGAGACCGATGCTCTCTACGAAATGGGCCCCTAAGACCCGATTCTCGACTGCATGGGATCAACTTTCGCACGTGAAATTGACAGTCTCGTATACGACTGTCAAATGTAGAGCAGTGTCGAGACAATGCGAAATTTTTCACGGGAAAAAATCCGCACTAACTCGCGAATCGGAAGAAGAAACGAAGGGATGTTCCGAAAGAGACCGATGCTCTCTACGAAATGGGCCCCTAAGGCCCAATTAACGACTGCATGCGATATTAACATTCGCACGTGAAATTGATAGTTTCGTATACGACTGTCAAATGTAGAATGCAGTAACGAGACAATGTGAAATTTTTCACGGGAAAAAATCCGCACGAACTCGAGAATCGGAAGAAGAAAGGAAGGGATGTTCCGAAAGAGACTGACGCTCTCTACAAAATGGGCCCCTAAGGCCCAATTCTCGACCACATACGATATCAACTTTCCCACGTGAAATTGACAGTTACATATACAACTGTGAAATATTAACCAGTGCCCCGCGAAAATGCAAATTTTCTCGAGCGAATCCATTCGTATGCGAAACAAATGCGATAGGATCGGGCCCCTGAGGAGGTTGGCGAAGTCGCCGGCAGAGCGGGGCAGTCCGGAAAGACCCCTAGCCGAGAGGGGCCCGCCGACGAATAAGGGGCCCGAAGTGGCATAGCTACGCGAGACTAGCGGTTCCTGCTCCATCCCGCCGATGCTGGGAATTCTGGTCAAACCTGTAGCGCAGGCACGATGTCACTGACCGGACCTGCGGGCCACTTACGGTCCCCGTCGCACCTGACCCCGGAGTCGGGCCCCGGGCGTTCCGTATTTACGCTCGACGTCGACGAGGTGTCGCCTCTGCCGGTTCCATCTGCCCCCTCCGTTCCTCTCCGGAACGGGCCCGCGGGGCCAGGGGGCCTCCTCGCAGCAGCGTGCGAGTCGCGAGAGCACGCGTTCGCATCGCGGAGAGGACTCTTCCCGTCCTCTTTGCCGACCTCCTCTCACCTCCTCGCTTCCTGGTAACCTCCTCTCCGGGGCCGCCGAAGAGGCGGCGAGAGGTCAGCCGCGGTCATCCAACGAGGAGCGCGTATAACGGAACGCGCGTGGGTGCAACGTCAGCGTGACGCGGATTAAGTAATCGTATTAGCCGAGCACGCGTGCTAATCCGCGCGGGAACCCTCCAGGAACCCCCCTCACCCCCGGGTCACGAGGAACGAAGGGGGACCCTGACCTCTTTGCGATTCTTGACCCGAGAGATATAGCGACTTCCTTTATATATCGGTACTCGCGTTCGGTCGCCTAGGTTATCAAGAGACTAGGTAGAGTTTCGCACCAAGTACGCATATAATAAAGTATATGCACAAAACCTTATAAACGCGAAACACTCGTCTAATCTGCCAAATTTAGCCTGGCGCTGCAGATTGGACAGAAAATCGTCTAAATCGATGAGTTCAGATAATGACAACGTTAATCGGGTCCTCGAAGTCGAAATTTTGTCTCGTGATTATTAAGCCAGGATTGAAATTCCCTGTCGTATATGGTACCGAGACATGCCACGTTGAATGTCTCACTTCGCTTGAACGGCATGGTACTCGAGATACTCGGTAGAGTTTCGCCCCAAGTACATGTATGGCCGAGTATGAGCACGAAACCTCGTAAACGAGGTATAAACGCGGAACACTCGTATAAGCTTTATCTGCGAAGTGTAGCCTGGCGCGGCAGATTGGACAGAGTGTACGTGTATACGAGATTACTGAGGATGTAAGGTTCCCAGTGATCTGTTGCTCCTTCCCGTTACTCTGGATAGCGCAGGAAAAGCGGGAATTTACGGGGACCACGGGGGTCCTTCGCGAGCCGGTAGACGAGATTACCCCAGTTTTGCGGGGAACTGGATCACTCTAGGTCCTCGTAAACTTCTTTACCGACTAGCCACTCGAGTAACCTCGTTAATTGGTTCTCCTCGTCGAGACGCTAGGCGCTGCTATGCTCCATTTAGGAACGCCGGATGCAGTATAATACTTTACCAATTTTTACCATCCAAATACTTTAACCAATTTTCAGAACCTTCGCATAGTTGTAATTGCAGAGTCTGGGATATCGGCCTTCCTAGGCTGACCGCGCCCAATGTTAACTTCGTTGATCGGGCCTTTGAGGTTAGGTCCGAAGGCGGCGGGAATTTTGAAACGCGGACTGCCGCCTGTAAAACGGCACTTTCACGTCGAGTGAATCGAACGAAAAGAGAGAGGAGCAAGAAGAGTACCTCGAGGAGTAAAGAGGCTCGTTACGTAAGGCTAGACCGATCTCTTTCTCCGCGCGCCTCTCTTTTTCTCGACCGGCGCGAGAGGGCGCGCCGTCTCTCTTCCTCCCGGGGTCTCCGCCTCGGTCGGCCTCTCTCGCTCCGGTTCTCCGCGGCGCTCCCTGCTGCAAGTGTCTCAACCGGCCAAAGCCATTCCACGTTATGAAATCATCGCCAGACCGGCCTTGCCGCGCGAAAGTTCATTACCATTAACCGCGCGTGCTGGCGGCTGCCATTGGTTGTCGAAGAGGTTAACCCCGAGATCGTTCAAGATCAAGATTTCACGGCCATGTTGGATTCGCGACACGCACGGCGAATTGCAACGCCACCATACTAATGGACATTTAAGAGGACATGAAAGATTAAATTGGAAAAATATGCATGTAAAATTTTACACAAATTTTACCACGTGCTGACCTGCGCCTAACACGTGTTTTTTAGAGACAAAATTTAATTGCAGCTAAACGTCGCATATAAATGTCGGTAATGGGATACGGCAGGTTATGTTACCACTTGAATATTCAAAACGGCTTCCCACCTAAAAAGGGTATAGATGAATTTCACTTTATCGACGTCGATTCAAGCTTCTTAGCGCCTTTCATATCCTCTTAATCCGGGAAAAAAGTTGATGAACGGGAAAAGAGACAGGAATTGAATTTCAATGTTTGCGGATCCTTTACGCCTCCGGGACGCGTTCGAGTGGTTTTTGTCCACCGAGGTATTCGATGACAGAGTCGGAGGCAAAGCCCGGATAATGGGCGGACCCGGGGTGTGGCGATTCCGATTTTGCAAGTTTTACGTCAGCGATTAGGTGTCGGCGATGTTGTCAGGCGAATTCCTCCGGTTATTCATCCTGGGGTATAAAATTCGCGCGCGGGTGGACGACCGGTTTCGGGACCGGAGTCATCGTGACTCGGCTAATGGGGCCCGGGGGTTTTGTCGTCTACTAGTGGCAAGAACCTCCGAAGAGACGGCATTCGCCAAAGGCCACGATTCGGCCATCGGTGACTCGACGAAATTCGCAATCGCGACAGGATACGGCCCAGGATTCGGGAGGTATTCGGGATTCGCAAAAAAGAGGGGCCCGTCGAGCCGAACGTCCAGCCGGTTCGTGCCTTGGGTACCGAATCACGCGGCGCGCAGCGTTATGCGCATCGACCGCGGAAATTCCCTGGAAATCTCAAGTCGGGGCCCTATATGGGTCAGGGCGGTCTTAGAAGAAAATCTAAACGCTTCTTCCTCTTATCTACCGCTAAGATTCTCCACGGATTATCCCGCAAGAAGCAAGTTCCAAGTTGGACACCACGGTGGCAGAGGGCACCCGCCGAAGAACTCGGGCCCGCGGGCCCCTCGGGAGAACTGGGTTAGGATCGGTCCCGATCGAGAGGTCTCCTCAAGGCCGACCTCGCTAATCGACTCGTTCCTTCCGTCGAGGGCCCAAACTGCCGATTGCCCTGGCCAGACCAATCATCATCTCGCTCAGCCAGAATCGGGCCCCGATTGGCGGACCTTTGGGCCCGGGACTTTCCCCCTCCCAGCCGCCGATCGCATCCGGAGACCATCGAGGACGAGCTTTTTTGCCGCAACTTCGCGATCGGGGTCCGTCGAGGCCTCGTCGATTCCCGGTGTCCGTTATCCATTGTTCGCCGGAGATCGGTCTTGCCCGAGAAAACCGGGACTCCCGGGGCCCGGCAAGAAACCCCGAGACGCCCGGGCTTTTTCCTCGGGCCCCGAGGGACGTGTGGAGGAGCAACGCCCGATCTCCGGGGATCGGCTCGAACAATGCCAAAGGTCATGGACTCCGGGCCCCGCGGGCCCGTGGGTCCGCGCACCCTCGGCGGGTCTCTCTTCCGCGGCCGTGTCGGTCGGGCCCCGCGGCGCGCGCATCGTTGGGCCCGACCAGAGGCGCGCGCATGCGCTCAAGGTGTACCTTGCCCGAGTCGAATCGTTCTGCCATCATCCAGAGCTTATCCTGGATTTTCATCGAGCCGACTCTCGCCTCACTGTACGCAAACTGAAGAGGGAACCGAGGGGGTATTAACTCAGAATATCATAGCTTTTAATTCTCGAAATCAGCTGGAAATCGAAAGCAAAAATCACCTGAGATCGTTGGAAATCACCAAAACATTGCCACAATTTTAAGGCCGAAATCGTTTCCACTGATTTCCGAGCGAATAGCCCCTCGGAGGGAACTGCATACCCGTTAAGGAGCTTTCCTTTTCCCCTTGGTAAATCTAAAGTAAAAGGACAAACCCAACAGCGATCGACGATCAACGATAGGGAAGTCATTACCGCCTGGTCCACGCGTCGCATTTCGTGGGAATCCTTTTTGCCGATCCTCGATTACCGACGGCCATCCAACAGCGGACAAATCGGACCCTCTCGGCCCGTCCCCTCGAGCTGGGGACCAGATCGATCGGCGATCGACGATCGATAGGAGGTCGTCCACGCGTCACTTGTCGAGCAGATCCTTTTTCCTGGCCTCGCGATTGGCAATTACCTGGGGATTCTCGACACCGGGGCAAATTAGCCGCTCGGAGGCGCTAACAGATCGATTCGGCCGTAAAAATAGATCGATCAGTGATCGGCGATCGGCGCGAGGTCGTCTGGTAGTCCACTTGTCGTGCACGGCGCGACGTGCAGAACCGCGCTACGTGGAGGCACGCCGACTCGACACCTCGTGGGACGAGAGATCGAGGAGGAAATGAAAGGGGGAAAAAAAGGAGCGAGAGGAGGCATGGGACCACATAAGCTCATTCACGAAGCACACGGTTCCCCGTACAATCCGATTCCTCGGAAATTGTCTGCGACTCGCGGTGGAATGCCGATTCCCTCTCCTCGGCTACCTGGCTGCCGCTGCACACGTACGATCAACTCGATCGACCCATCGATCCTATCGATCCCGACGATCTACTCGATCATACGGCCTGTCACGATCCTGCCTCGCCTATCCATCGGTCGTTTCTCCCTTTCTCTCCCTTCCTGCTGGACCGCACTCTCGTTTGCGACCTGGAAACCACGATATCAAATTTGATACGTGTCATCTATGCACACCAAAGACGAGATTAAAGAAGTTTCCCATCATTTTAAATTTATACCAAGAAGCGAGTAATTGACCCTTGGCAATTTAGCTGTAAAATCTCCGATTTTAAACAGGTTGACCAGTCTTTTTGCGGAGGATGTAATTCTCATGAAAGTGAAGTCTTGAATAAACAGAAAAGTATCGAAAATTTCGGCGAAATCTTCCTCCTTTATTTTCGTTCTTCTCTTTATGGAGAGTCCTTTCCTTTGTCGCCCAGGCATCGATGTCTCCGCGACTCTCTTTGCGGAAGCGAGTGTCGATTTCTCCTCGTCGATTTCTTTCAACGAATCCGTGAAATCTGCGAAACCCCTCGAAAATCTCCCCTCGAGAGCTGGCAGGTCCTGCTAGCTTCCTTAATTATCGTCCTACCCTCGGGAGTTGGCGCGGTTCTACGGGAACAATCGAAGTTGGCTCCTGTTCCCGGCACTTCAATTTTCCAGACGCCAGAGGGAGAGCCCTCTCGGTCTCCCGTGCGGGATTCCGCTCGCCGCATAGAATTCCCCGCTGAACGGTCCGCGAGGGTGTTAACGAGAATTCGCCCACGTTCTCTCGCACCATATGACGCGCTTTGACTCATGCAATTGTTAGATACTAGTTCACCCTCGCAAACGCGTCCCTGGTTATTGTGATAGACTCGGAGTCCTTAGGGTACCTCTCCCCAGGGGGATGGACCGGGGGATTTTTAGAACATCTATGGAGCCATTAGAAGATAAATAAAGAAAGCGATCCCACTGATTGCTAGCCGGACCCTAACTCGCTTCTTCTTTCTGCCCACAGCGCCGGTATACGACCAGAATACCACGCAGATCGCAGAGCTCGACGGAGGTGAGGATCACTCGACTCCAGGACCTTGCACCTGCGAGATCCACCTGCAAGATCGCCCTGAATGTTAATTTCGAGACTTTATTCCAGGTGTCGGTGGGTGCTACTACAACTTCCAGCACTACCGCGAGGGCGACAGGATCGTGACAAACGAGCCCTGCTTGAACTGCACCTGCCACAATCGGATGCTGATGTGCTACCTCAGGGTGTGCCCCTTCAGCAAGGCCATCGGCCAGGACTGCACCGTTGAGAAGAAGCAGGACCAGTGTTGTCCCGTCATCACTTGTCCGGATCTACCGGTGCAACTGCTGACCTCCACCACCAGTGCTCCTTCTTCCACTCCTGGACCCACCGATGTTGGGTTCCGCGACAATTACGGGTGCAGGGTCGACAACACTTTCTATGCCGATGGAGCTCAGCTGCCCACGGACTTCCACAATCCTTGCGAGCTATGCTACTGCATAAGGAACAGGACCACTTGTGTCATGCAGGAGTGCACTTTGCGAGTCGCTGGATGTAGACCAGTCTATCAGCCCGGTGTCTGCTGTCCAGTCAAGTATAATTGCGGTAGGTACTTCCAGTGACCTGAGGTCTCGAGGAGACAATTTTACGGCCAGGTAGACCTGGCATGTTCCTATATAATTAAATACACGAGTAAATGGAACGCTTCCGTGCGGTTCTCCGCACTCTAAAGATGAGCAAAGTTATCAAGGTGCCAGGCTGAAGACAAGACAAACGCGGTTCGATATAATGCCAGGTCTGCCAGAAGCTGTCCGACGATATTCTATGCTACCTATCCTACCGATCCTTCTTGTTTTAAAGTCATATGGGCTACTATTAGTGGAGCTAGAATTTTTTTTCCAGTCCTTTTGGGGCATCATCTTGAGAGATGTTAATTTTCACGTTAATAGGGAGAGTAACTTTTAGGAGTCACTCTCTCGTGGACACGTATTCCCGTCTGATGGAAAAGAGATCGATCTCAAAAGACGTAGAAAATCCTCATTGAATCTTCTACGTTTTTAGATTATGACGAGGAAGCCGAAACCACGGTGGGACCAACACCAGGACTCGTGATGACGACCACAGTGGCTCCGGGGACCGTCGCGGCCCAATGCTACCACAAAGACAAGATCTACCAGGATGGAGAACTGATCTATTCGACCAATCCATGCCAACACTGTTACTGCTTCCGGGGAGATATTGCCTGCGCCGTTCAGGACTGCGGAACACCCATGAAGACCCAGGGGAAGAACTGCACCGCCCTGCCGCCTCCTGATGGGGAATGCTGCCCGACCACGTACCACTGTGGTAAGAATCCAATCTGCGACCTGAGTGTCGATAACTTGCCTCCGCACTCGGGGTATAGACATTGCACATTGACTTCCCCAAAAAGAAGTTGCTGGCTGGTCCCGGATGAGGTGTCCACAGCGCGTATTATTGTGGGTACAAAGTGGTACCACTTTCAATGACTGCCTTATCCGAATTGCTCTCTTATTATGAACGGAAAATGACAGTTGGATATTCCGAGATGCATGATGGAAGGAAAGTTAAGATTAAGTGCGACGGTGTCATCGTTGAAGTAATTATTAATTGGGGTGGTTTCCTCTTGCAGAGAACGATGAAAACGTCACGTTGCCCAGCGGCGGTCTGATCGAGAACGAGGTGGCCATTACTCAGCCTACAGTCTTGGACAAAGAAGAAGGAGCTCAGAAACCCGTAGATGAGACATTCCCAGGAGCGGATAATGTGATTCCTGAAGACCATCATGACGACGCCACACAGAGCACGATAGAGGAGACCAAGGTGCCAGAAGATGTGTCAGTGAGTGAAGCCTCGTCGACCGAGACTGCTGTTACCAGTTCGCAGCCTACCGATGCTGCAATAGAAGGCGAAGAGGTTCCTGAAGAGGAGACCAAGGTGCCAGAAGGTGTGTCAGTGAGTGAAGCGTCATCGACCGAGGCTGTTGTTACCAGTTCGCAGCCTACCGATGCTGCAGTGGAAGGCGAAGAGGTTCCTGAAGAGCAGCAAACGGAGGGTCCTGAAATTAAGATAGAACCTGAAGAGAAGGTCGAAACCATGGAGGTCGCAGGTGGAGCAGAAGGTGCTACCGAGGAGCCTGCTGAGGCTCAGGCAACTGAAGGTCCTGAAACAGAAATCAGTAGTACCGAAAAGAGACTCCCCGAGCAAGAGCCGACATTCGCGACGAAGAAACACGACGAAGAAGTGGAAACACCTGAAGAGGGTGCAACGGAAAAATCCCTTCCCGAAGGAGAGGTGAAAGAGGAGCAGACCGAAGCCACCACTGGCAAGGAAGGCCCGCAAATTGTTACGGAGGGACCTGAAGCACCTGCGGCTGAAGAGGAACAGAAAACCGGGTCGCCGATTCCTGAAGTGGAAGTTAAACCTACGGAACCTGAAGCACCTGCGGCTGAAGAGGAACAGAAAGCTGAGTCGCCGATTCCTGATGGGGAAGTTAAACCTACGGAACCTGAAGCAGTAGAAGGAGAAACGACGGAAGCAGGTCTCGAGAAAGGATCAACCGAAGCTGCCGAAGTTCCAGAAGAAAAGATAATCCCGGGAATTCCTGAAGAAGCTTCGAAAGAACCAGGTGAAGAGGAAGTCCCACAAGAAGAACCCGTGACCTCAGGGATTGACCAGGTTCCGACAGAACCGGCAATTGCTGAAGAGAAACCCGAAGAGCCTGGGAAACCTGCCGAGCCGGCCGAAGAGGAGAAGCCGCAGGTTGAAGAACAGGTACCAGAGGGTGAAGTTCCCTCCACCGAAGCTGGAATCACGGAGAAACCGGTAATTGAAACCACTCAAGAGACGATTCTAAAGGAGGCGTCGACGAAGGTACCAATTGTCGGTCAAGAACCTGCCAGGAAAGACGATGAAGGCATCGAGACCCCCATCTTTGAAGAGCACAGAACATCTGAACAACCCCCCTTGGCAGAAGGCACATCCACTGAAGCTGTCGCAAAAGAATCTTCAACATTGAGGTCGCTTGAAGGGGTTCATCCTTCGGAAAGTCCCGCTCTTCCTGAAGAGAGTATCACGCCAGAGGAGAAGAAACCCGAAGAACAGCAACCATCGGAAGAATCCGCACAGAAACCAACGGAACCAGCAAGTGGCGAATCCTCTACGGAGGCAGCAGTTCCTGAAGAGAAAGGAACTCTGAAGCCCGAAGAAGAAGAGGAAGGTGGAAAGATCAGCACGGAAGGAACTCCTTTGGTAACGTCGCCTGAAACTTCCGTCACCGAATCTGATGAGACGGTTAAAGCAGAGCCTGAGGCAGGACCTGAGGTTGTTGAACCTGAAGTAGGAGTCTCGAGTACGGAGAAGCCAACAGTGGAGGCAGAAGGAACATCTGAGGAGCCGGAAGTTCCGAAAGAAGGACCTACAGGAATACCTTTGCCTGAACGTATGCCTGAACTGAAGGCTGAAGACAAGGACGCGGTGACCGATGTGCAGATAACCGAGGGCTACCCCGATGTTCATCATCCTGACATGCATATACCAGATAGTTTAACGATTGACCACCTTCCGGCCTCTTCAACGCCTGAACCTTCTTCAACATCTGCTCCTGAAGAGGTACCCACGACACCAGGTTTGACGCAACAAGAAGAGGGGTCGACGGTTACGTCCACTGAAGCTGAGCAACCTGTGCAAGAAGAAGGCGCCACTACTGCAGGTGCAATCGCTGCGTCCGAAATTCCTGAAGAGAAACCAATCGTTCCTGAAACTAGTCACAGTACCGAATCTCCAGTCCCTACGGAATCGCACGTTCAGCGAATTCCCCCAGAAGAAACAGTAAGTACTGAAAAGAGTATACCTCAGGAAGAAGGAGTAACGGAAGGTGCAGCGGTTCCTGAAGTGGCATCCACCGAAGGTGCAGCGGTTCCTGAAGTAGCATCCACAGAAGGTGCAGCGGTTCCTGAAGCTACACCCACCGAAGGTGCAGCGGTTCCTGAAGTAACATCCACCGAAGGTACAGCGGTTCCTGAAGTGGCATCCACGGAAGGTGCTGCGGTTCCTGAAGTTGCATCCACCGAAGGTGCAGCGGTTCCTGAAGTACCGTCCACCGAAGGTGCATCGGTTCCTGAAGTGGCATCCACCGAAGGAGCTGCTGCTCCAGGTGGAGTTGAAGAGCAGGAGAAACAAGGAGAAACCAGTCCTCAACCCGCCGAGGAAGAACCTAAACCAAGTTCTGAAGAAATACCCAAGACAGGGGAGGAACCTGAAGAGGAAGAACAGAAGCCAACCGAGGGGTCAGCTCCTGAAGAAATACCTGAAGAGGCAGGACCGAAGATTAGCGAAGAAATTGAAAAGACCACCGAGGAAGGTGCGCTTCCGACTGAAGAACCATCGGTTGTTGAGGAAGGAACAAAGGAGTCGGTTACACCGAAGGAAGGTGCAGAGAAACCTATTGAAGAGGAGGAAGGAACCAAATCTCCAGAGGAAGCAACGAGCACAGAAGAGCCGAAATTAGTTGAGCCTGGCTCGACGCCAATTGCTGAAGAAGAAGCAACCAAGATTCCTGGTGCTGAGGAACCGGCAACAAAATCATCAGTTCCTGAAGAACCTTCAGTTTCGATTTCCGAAGGAGAAAGCACGACCGTGAGTTCGGAGATTCCTGTAAAACCTGAAGCCGGAACATCACCGGGACCAGTTGAAGAAAAACCTGTAGAAGAAGCAACCGAAGTGACTTCTGCTGTTCCTGAAGAACAACCTGGAGTATCTCCGAAAACATCGGACGAGTCTCATCCCGAAGAGATCCCAAGTGTTACGGACGAAATTATCGGATATACCACTGTATCATCATCAACTGAGAAAGAAGCTGAGGAGGGAACACTTGCAACTGAAAAAGAGGCGACCACGATCGGAGTAGTTGAGGAACAACAAACGGAGAAGGCAATAACTGAGGAAGCACCACTAGAAGTGACAAGTAAAGCTGAAGTAGAAGCAGAAGAGAAACAGACAGAAGCTCCTCTCGAGTTCTCCACTTCTGTGAGTTCCTCGGAAGTTCCCGAAGGTGTTACCGAAGGTCAGCCTGAAAAAGAAGAGATCAAACCGATTCTAGGAGTTGCTGAAGAAGAAGCAGCGAAAGCAACCGGGGCTCCTGAAGAGAAACCTGAAGACCAGACCACTGCGACTCCACATGTCGAAGAAGCGATAACAGAGAAAGCAGCTCCTGAAGAGGAACCTGTGTCTGTAGTTGCTGAGGAACATCCAACGGAGCCATCCATCGTGAAAGAGGCAAGTTCCATCGTTCCTGAGGAGCCAACGGAAGCACCAGTCGAGGAGGGAGGGACGCAGGAATCTGTCGAACCTTCCGTTCCGGTACTTGTTGAAGAACCATCAACAGAGACTTCGATACCTAAAGAAGAGCAACCTGCCGGTACTTCATTACCTGATGAAGTTACCAAGACTCCCATAATTAAGGAAGAACCCGCCGAAGTAACAGTGCGCGTTGAGGAACCATCAAGTGAGGCTCCAGTTGTTGTTGAAGAACCGACAGAAAAAACCGTCGAAGAACAGAAGCCGATTGAAGGACCAGCCGTGGAAGAGATGCCGACTGAAGGACCAGCTGTGGAAGAGAAGCCGACTGAAGGACCAGCTGTGGAAGAGAAGCCGACTGAAGGACCAGCTGTGGAAGAAAAGCCAACGGAAACGTCTGCCGAAGAGAAACCGACGGAGAAATCTGCCGAGGAGAAACCGACGGAGAAATCTGCCGAGGAGAAACCGACGGAGACATCTGCCGAGGAGAAACCGACGGAGAAATCTGTCGAGGAAAAATCAACGGAAGAGCCAGCTGCTGAAGAGAAGCCAACGGAACAGTCTGTCGAAGAAATAGCAACGAAGGAACCAACCGAAGAACCCGCGGGAGAAGCGAAGCCGACTGGAGTTCCTGCTGCAGAAGAGACGCCAACGGAAGAACCTACACTAGAAAAGGAACCAGTAGAAGAACCAACAGAAGAAGAGAAGCCAACTCCAACTTCTGAAGAAGTACCTGTTAAAAGTACCACCGCTCCCGAGGTGAAATCGGGTACGGAACTGCCAGAGGAGGAACCGACTAAAGCTGCGCCTGAGGCGAGCGAACCTGAAAAAATACCTGAAGAAGTTTCACCGCCCGAATCAGCAACTGCAGCTCCTGGAGAACCAGAGTCAACCAGCAAACTCGCAGACGAAGAGCGTCCAGAAAGCACACCGAGTGAAGCACTCCCGACCGAAACCGCCTCAATACAGCCATCAATCCCTGAAGAACCAATCACGGAAAAGAAGCCATACGACGAAACTGCAGTCACAACGGAACCGGCGATTGTTGAGAAGACACCGGATGTTGAACCTCAAGAAACCGAGAAAACGCCTGTAGAAGAAGGAACGACACCATCAGTTGTACAAGTCTCCATTGTCGAAGAGAAACCCGAAGAACCAGTTCAGGAAATTGAGAAGCCGGGAGTGGAAGTCGAAGAGCAAAAACCAGCTACGGAAGAAGAGACATCACCAACCGAGAGAATCGATGTGCCTTCTTCAACACCAAGTGCTGAAGAACAGACACCGGTTCAGGTAACGGAGGAAGTGGAACTAGCACCCGGTATCCCAGGAGAAGGAAACTGTCTAGTGGATGGTCAATCCTTCAACAACAATTCGGCAATTCCACCTGTGAACCCATGCCAACTGCGCTGTCGGTGCATCAGCAGCATTGTCCAGTGCGACCTGGTTGAATGTTCTCCACCGCCTTCTCATCTCTTCAACTGCATGCCCGTGCACACGGGTGGAAATTCGTGCTGTCCCATGTACTCGTGCAATGCCCTGTCCACCCCAGGATTGGAATCAGACAACCAGATGTCCGGCCATGGAAAACCGGAACAAGTGGATCAGAAGACCGAGGTACCAGAGACGACGGAACCAGCGATAAAGGGAGAGGAACCAGCAGCACCTGAAGTCACGGAGAAGACCGGAGGTGTCGAAGAACCTCAGGAAGTTCCAGAGAAGACTACGGTTGCAGTTGAGGAACCAGTTTCTTCACCAGCTGTCCCAGTTGAGACACCTACCAGCTCCGTGGAGCAGTCCACATCCCCAGTGCCTAGTGAAGGAGTTGTCGAAGAAGAGCATATCCCAGTAAAGACGACGGAAGAGGAACAGGTACCAGTGTCTGTTGTGACGACCGCACCGGAAGAGGAACAGAAACCCGTGGAAGCAGCAGGTCCCGACACTCAGCCTGAGGGTCCAACCGACCAGGTACCAGAACTGCAAACTACGGTTCCAACGGTGAAGGAACAAACCGAAGGTCCGGCTGAAACCACTGTTCGACCAACGGACGAGGAACAACAGGGAACGGGTGCTCCTGCAGTATCACCTGCCGAGGAAGTGGCTACTTCAGCACCGGAAGAGGGAACGATTAAACCTGAAGAACACCCGACCGAGGCTGCTGGAGTCGAGCAGGGTCAACCGGAACCATCTTCAACTGCTCAGCCATTGGAAGAGATCACTGAACCATCTAAGGTGGAATCAACCAGTCCAGCAGGTGAAGCATCAACGGAACCTGTGGTAGGTGCTGAGGAACCAGAGAAGTCTAGTTCACCTGCTGGTCCCGTAGAAACAACGATATCAGGAGTGGAAGGCGTGGAACCTGAAAAGCAAGAGCCTACGCCAGCTGTAGAGGGAAAACCAGAGCCTGAGGAAGGTACAACCGCTGGTCCACTTGCAACGGAAATCCCCGCTGTTCCGGAAGTCACGGAATCTGGTGCTCCTACTGAGCAAGGAGCAACTGGCGAGCCTGAACTTGGAACGCAAGCCCCGACCAAATCGGTTGAGGAAGAAACCGCAACGGAGGGTCAACAGCCACTTGGCCCCGTTCCGGAAGTACCAGAAATTAGCTCCTCTCAGACACCTGAGGAAGGTCAGACGAAGGCACCAGAAGTCACGACTGAGGGAATAGTCAAAGAATCAGCTACCGATTCTGGAGAGATTGTTAAACAAACAACTGTGGGTGTAGAACTTACAGTAGAACCATCGGAACGGCCTGAGGAATTACCTACTGGACCAATTGAAGGAGATAAAATCCCCAGTCCACTTGATGAAACAGAGCAGCAGACTGCCGGACCTGAGACTGTCGAAGGGGAAACTCGTAAACCTGATGAGGAACTGGAACAACCTGGCGTACCTGTTGAAGTGCAGACCTCAGCACCTACAGCTGCCGAATCTTCGGAACCTGCAGACAGTGGAATATCTGTAACTGATGTATCTACCGAGGAACATAAAACACCTGAAGAGGAATACGTGGAACCTGAAGAGGGACACACCGAGCGTACGGAAGTGCATGTCGAACCGGAGGAAGGACACATCGAACCTGAGGAAAGACCCGTCGAACCCGTGGAAGGACACGTTGAACCTGAAGAAGGAGTGACAGGTGCACCTGATGTGCCTACTGAGGAACCAGGTGTGAAAGTAGAAGGAACGACAAGTGCAGCAGAAGAGGAGGCCGAAACACCTGCCGCCCCGATTGTCAAAGTCCTGCCAACTGAAGAGCCTGTCGAAAGTCTGACGGAGGAACCAATTGTAGCTGTTTCGATTCAGACTGAGGGATCAGTTTCCCCTGTTGCAGGTCAGACCGAGGAACCGACTGTACCAGTTGCCGGTCAAACTGAGGAACCGACTGCACCAGTTGCCGGTCAGACTGAGGAGCCTAGTGCACCAGCTGTGGGCCAGACTGATGAACATGATATACCAGTTACAGGACAGACTGAGGAACCGGCTGCACCAGTTACAGGTCAAACTGAGGCACCCATTATACCCAGTACAGGTCAAGCTGAGGAACCTGGTGCACCAGTTGCGGGTCAGACCGAAGAAACTGGTACACCAGTTGTAAGCCAGACTGAAGTACCTAGTATATCAGTTACAGGTCAGACTGAGGAACCGGCTGCACCAACTGCAGGGCAGACTGAAACACCCATTGTACCTAGTGCAGGGCAGACTGAGGAACCCATTGTACCCAGTGCAGGCCAGACCGAGGAACCCATTTCACCTGTTGAAGGTGAAACCAAAGGATCAGTTACCCCCGTCGAAGGCCAAACCGAGGAACCTATCGTCCCTCTCGAAGGCCAAACCGAAGAACCTATTGTCCCTATCGAAGGCCAATCCGAAGAACCTATTGTCCCTGTCGAAGGCCAAACCGAGGAACCTATCGCATCTGTCGAAGGCCAAACGGGAGAACCTGCCGTGCCTGCTGAAGGCCAGACCGTAGGACCTACTAGCCCTGTCGAAGAACAAACCGAAGAACCTGTTTCACCTGTTGAAGAAGGAACCGGCAAACCTGAAACGCCGGTGCAAGTAACGGAAGAACCTAAGCCAGCCGAAATCACCCCTGGCGTTGAAGAAGCAACGCCGACTGAAGAAGTTCAAATACCTGTGGAAGTTAAACCGGAGGAACCAATTGGTGAAGAACAGCCCAGTTCCACAGTTGCTGCAGAAAAGGAACTGCCAGAGACTTCTACAGCTGAAGCTGAAGTCACGAAACTAGCTGGCCTTGAACCGACCACGCTTCCGAAAGAACAACCGGAAGTAGCACCTGGCACTGAGGAACAACCTGGTACTGAAGCAACTGGTGCAGACGTATCAGAAGGATCAATCGAGGAGCAGAAACCTACGGAAGCCGAAAGCACGCCCACCATAGAACCATCCGCAGAAGGTACGACACCGGTTCCTCAAGTTGCAGTAGAGGTCTCGTCAGAAAGGATCCCCGAAGAGGAAATCAAACCTGACCAGGTGCCACTAACGGAAGAACCTGAGAAGTCCGTTGAATCTTCTACGTCACAACCCACCGAACCAGTCGAAGGTACCACCGAGAAATCCATAGAAAAGAGTCCCGAGGAATCAACGCCTGCCGAAGAACAGAAACCTGAAGAGAAACCTGAAGGGCAACCCGAAGAGACCCCAGCGGAAACGCCAAGCCCCGAGGGAGTGGCACCAGATACACCCTCTTCAGCTCCCGAGGAGCAAGGAACCGAAGGTCCCAGCGCCCCAGAGACCATCGAAGAACATCTCCCAGAAAACGTCACCGCCGAATCTACGACCGAGAGGAAGCCGGAGTTCTCCACGGAAGCACCCACTAGTCAAGAAGTTCCTGAAGTGTCCGTCACCGAAGGGCTACCCACAGAAAGCTCGGTGGCACCCGAAGAACCCGAAGCCCAATCCCCAGTTCCAGAAGGCGAGGCCCCAAAACCAGAAGAACTGCCAGAATCATCCGTCCAACCTGAAGGAACGACACAGCACCCGAGTCTTCCCGAAGAAGGCACAACCCTAGCCGGCGTGGAGGAGCCCAAACCCGAAGAGCAATTCCCCACGAAGGTAAGTGGCCCCGAAGAAGCGACACCCGAGTCTCAGTCTTCTCAGCCTCCATCCGAGGAACCCATCACCGAGGCGCCTCAAGAAGGTCCCGTGGAACCGCAACGGCCATCGGAGGAACCCCCAGCAACGGACCAGCTGATCAAGGAACCGTTCACAACTCCAGCGTCCGGAGAGAGCTCTCAGGAGACCTCGTCCGAAGAGGAAGACCACTCACCGGAACTCCCAGCGTTCCCTGAGGAACCCGAAGAGCCCGAGAGCCAACCAACCATCAGGCCTGAGCAGCATCCAGAGTACGAAGGAACCAAACGACCAACCACCCCACCAGGGGTCTACACTCCTGAAGTGGCCAGCACGATCTCTCCACCTGGAACCTCCCAGAGCCCCCAGGGCTACCCCGAGCATGGCGTCACCGACGAGGACAACCCACACTTCCCAGTTGATGGTGGAAGCTATCTGAACCCTGACGAAGAGGACTACGGCGAGGACGACCAGGCCATCTATGGTCCAGGAACTTGCCGATACGGCGGCAAGGTCTACGTTTCCGCCCAGCAGATCCCCAGGGATGACCCCTGCGACTTCTGCTTCTGCTTCCGAAGCGACATCATCTGTCTGCAGCAGAGCTGTCCTCCGCCCATCCATGGATGCCATGAAGAGCCCATCAGCGGCTTCTGCTGTCCGCGGTACGAGTGTCCCGTGTCCATGGCCACGAGCCTCAACATTACCACCACCACGACCACGACCACGACCACCTTGCCCCCTCACTTCCCCTCTCACGTCTACAAGGGTGCAGCTAGACGCAGTGGGTGCCAAATCAACGGCAGGGCCTACCGTGTCGGCGAAGTCGTCAAGTCCGCCTCTGGACCTTGCCTCAGATGCACGTAAGTATACATCTCCTTATTAACACCTCGATACACCTACACTCTTAAAAAAATCCATTCAAAATATATTATACAAAAGATGACATTTTTTGTCAATGTACAATATTTCATAATTGCTATGTACAATTCTGTACAGATACACGAATCTTAGTTCCTTCAGATTCCATTCGAATTTCAAAGTTTCGTATAATTTCATTAAAATTTAAAAATCTCTCAGTTTCCGAACACATTCGTGAGAATTCATGGACGATGTTTTTTACTTCCAGTACCAGTATACATTTAGTATTGAAAAACATTTCTATCAGGGTAAATTCAATTTGATTTCAAAATACAAATACATTGTGTTCATTGAGCCCTGGGGAAAGATAAATAAGAGGTAGCCCGAAGGAACTTTTAGAAGAAAAGCGTAAACAAGCTCGTCTTCGCGATTACAGATGCGGGGGAGACGGTAATATGCAGTGCGACCCACGAGTATGCAGTCCTGAGCCGATGCTGAGGCAAATGATCGCAGCAGTCACCGCCAGAAGGAGGAGATGAGCCTCGAGATGAGCAACCTCCTCAGCAACGCCAGCTCGGCCCCGGGCTGTCGGGCTCGAGAAACTCGAGAGCAGTGTTGTATAAAAGTGACTTAACATTTTGTTTTTTTTTTATTATTATTATTATTATTATTATATTAATATTATTATTAATATTATTATATTCTAAATGCCGTCGCGGAACACAGACAATGACGTGCCCGGCGATCACGAACTGAGTGGCCAAAACGTAAGCGTTTATATAAGAGGAAGAGAAGCGATGAACGGTGGAAGAGAGATATTAATTAAATAACGTAGGGCGCGTTTTTGGTGCCAAAATGGAGGGAGCGACGAATGAAGCGGCGAGGGCGGACGAGGAAGGAGGATCTCTTCTTTTTGGAGATATCGAGAGACGTGCGCTTACGATCGACTCTCGAAATCGAAAGACCGAAAAGTCGGAACGGAGGGACTGCGAAACGTACGAGACTTATGACAGTGCCTTCGTCGATGCCTTGTCGGCAATTTCTCTTGCGGTCGACGTAGCCATATCAACGTCCTCGACGTTTCCGGGGAGAAGCGCGATAGTCGGGAAGAAAGGATTGAGCGATACGAGGAAGAATTGAGGACGAAGAAGAGAGGTCACGGAGAGAAGATGGACGACCTCGGCGTCTCGGATCCCTCGGCGAGGAGCTTCAAGACCAGATACTAATTGAATTAATCGAAGTATACCGCGCACAAAGGGAAGACATCCGATAATTCGATGTGAGGAAATAAGGGGACTTGGAAGGACCATTTGGGTCCTTTGGATGACTTTCCGTTGGCTGGGGAGAAGATGGTCTTCGAGGCTCCGTCGAGAGGAGATCCGCCCACGCGGCAGGTCATATCCGCGAGATAAATTAGGATTATGCTTAGGAATTTGAAAGATGTACAATGAAAGTCAAGACCGGAAGTTTCTTGGACGTTTGGTAGCGAGGTAGTCGGTGGTTTTGCGTCCAGGTATCTCCCGGGAAGAAAAAAAAGTCTCTTTCGAGCGACCTCTTGGAAGGGTTCCTACTTTTTTAAAGAGGCCTCAGGATTTTCTGGCGGATCTTTCCTTGCTGCGTGGATTAAGGACTCGGGAACGTCGAGCGACGTCGAAGGGGAGAATTAGACGAAGGATTACGAAGCTCCAGGTGGAAAATCGTACGCGCAACTCAAAGCTCAAACTGCGGCTCGCGCGGAGGACCTCACGAGGAAAGCTTCTCCGGCGAGCTTGCGCCATTTATATATATAAATATGCGTTTCTACGGCTCTTTATATATTGTACTCTCAGTATGATAATTAAGCCTAAGGACACTGTAAGCCGCGACCAGGAGGAAAATGTAATTAAATTACTAACACCGAGTGTGGTTGTCCACGTTACCGTGGAGTCGCCGTTGCCCGGTTCGAATCCCGGCGGGTCAAGTTTTCTATGTTTTTTTTTATATATATATTTTCCTTTTTCTTCATCGCCTAGGTGGTTGTCAGTTTCGTGTAAAGTGATAGCGATCCCGACGATGGATTTTAGAGGCAACTGCGACTCTACGGTCCGCTCACTCCATTATACAGATAATTGAATTACATTTTGCCCACCATCGGCGGGAAGTCGCGCCTTGTTCCCGTCCCGTGGAACTTGTCGCGCCGTTCTGTGTAATCCCCACGAACACATTACGAAATTGCGACGTAATCCCGAATGCAGCGTGCAACGAGCATTACGCCCTTGGGGTGAAAATTACGTCTAATTGCAGAACTGTGTTCGTCGGGTCTAGAAATATTGTAAGGGGACCTCAGCCTCGTCTTCCTTGCAATAGTCCGGTGTAGAACTCGGCCTCGTTGGCGACTACCTTGGCGTGAATTTTCCCTGACAATGGTCTCTTCCCGAAATTAATCGAAAATTCAATTAATCTAAGACTACACGGTGACTGTCGCGTAATAATGTTCCTCCGATCGGAGACCATTGCCAAGAAGAACTTCGGCCAAGGATCCAGCTCCGCTCCGGGTGGCTCGACCGGCAGAAGAGCATCCTCCCTCGAGATCCGATCTCGAGGTCGTCAATTCATTGTCAAACTACTGCCAATTGCGCAAAGTGCCGCCGAGGGGATTCCTCTGATCCCTCTTGGAATTTCTTGAGATTTCCAGAGATGCCCCAAAACCGCTGCAAACGAACGGAATCTTAGACAAAGTCCTAACGCCTTAGTCTGCAAATTATTTCACATTATTTCCCACTTTTCTCTTGTAACTTGAAATCCTGCTCGACCGATTGGCGCGTCTCGTGGATGCATATCTAAAAAGAAAGGGGAATTTTTAGATGCCCCATTGTTGTAGGGATAATTTGAGAGGGGAATACCGCTTGCATGATTTCTTCTCCGAGTTTTGGCATTTCTCTGAATTGATCTCGAGAAATATCCCGCGGCAAAGTCAGATCTCGCTCGAGAGCGACGCATTTTGCCTCTTGAGCGCCCGGACGAGCTCGGCCTTGCATACAGCACGAGTTTCCCTTGGGAACCCCAGGAAGCCCCCCGATAAATTCGTTCTCCTCTCTCGGGGACTTCCCTTGGACTTCCGATGGAGATTTTGTGCTGTACGGGATGTGTATATTTCGCAGGACCAAGCGAATTCCTCTGGTTCGTAACGGCGACTCGGCACTTGCCGCGTTCCCATCAGCTCTCTTCGTGATCAATAACTGGCGTGAAACATAAAACAAAGAACTTTAAGGAAAGAAGAAACGATGACTTGACTCTCTCTTAAATGCAGACTTGAACTACTTATTTGTGACGTTGAACACCGCACTCTCCGTTGGCATGAATCTTTAAAAAGCCTTATGGAATTATTTAGTAATAATTCCATGGAGAAAGAAAAAAGATAAACAAAGCTGCCTATCGAGAACTCGAGAAGGTTAAGGTATTACCGTTTAACGATTTGGTCCTACCGAAAATATAAATATTCTTGTAATTTTGTATCATGAATTGTCTTAATCTCGTGCATAAGCGGTTGCGATCAGTGACTACATTTGATCGGTAGGATCTAATTGTTCTTCGATAAAATCCAGTTCGAAGTTTGAAGCTTTTTGCGAATGATACATTGGAAGGTCAGCCGAGCTTCCTCTTAATTTTCTTGGGAAACTTGGCTTAACGGTTCGTTGTTTGGCGTCACAAATTGGTTTTAATAATCCCAGCCACCGTTTAGGGAAACATAAGATTAAGGAGAGTTTCCAAAGTCATGTCCATTTTTTCCTTGAAAATTCTGTAACTTCCCTGATTTCTTGAGATTCTCACTCGCGATAATGAAAGGAGCATCTTTCTATCTGGAAACTTAAACCACTCGATTTACATAGATTTTTCCAAGTTACGGATTTATATATCAAAATTATTATCCGAGGTTTCACGTCGATTTGCGACACCCTAACGAGTTGACGAGGGCAAACGCGGGATCGCCGTCACACTGTTTCGGAGGACCCTCTAGAGATTAGTCGACACTTAGTATTTATCTTTATACCCATTTATACATATAGAAGTGATTACGAACCTACTGGATATCACGATAACGAGTATAACTATAATATAAATATGCATACAATAAAGTAATGTAATTATAGCGAAGGTTCCGTCGAAGCGCCCGAACTTGAAGGGACCCCCGAAGGATTAAGGGGAATCCCCAAGATAAAAGCGTGAATTACGGATTTTGAAAAGGGAGATGGAAGCTTGTCACGTGGCCCTTTTCTCTTAAGGGACACTTCTTTTTTTAACGATTCGCAATCCCCCCAGTATCTGGACGTCAGTACTCAACACACGAAGTGGATTCCTCGGACATTCGTTGTCTGTTGATCTTTTATTTGTTTCCCTTCTTTGTTTCTTCCCTTTTCTTTCTCAATTCTTGTACTCGATGACGATTATCCATGTTCTTAAAAGTAGCAATCCATTATCGTTTGTTGCGTATATATATATATGTTAAATATATATATATATTATGTGATAAATGATGATACAAGTGAGTCAGGAGCATCTCGGTGATCCCGACTGCGGAAAGCTAGGTTTAAAACCAGTACGTACTAGTATAAAGTGTCCTTTTATATGAATAAATGATTTTATATGTCGATCATGGGTGGTGTTCATTTTTCCCGCGGCCATTCCATATGTTTCGACGGTTGCGTTTGCAATATTCCTTTCTTTATCGTATTGCCTTTGTTATTAAAAATATATATCTTTTGCTAGAGGTGTCAAATATGAAATGCGAAATTTGTTGAAGGTAAACTTTTAGAGTAGAGTAGAATAAAGTACGGATTCTAATAACTTAGTAATGAAACTTTTGCGTAATATTTTGACGAGGATATTCTGATACACTATTTGATTTAATAAAAGTAAGAGAAAATAAATTCGACGTACCATACATAGGTAATGAAAATGGTGAAACTATATGTAATTCGATTTCTTCACGTGAGATGGCGCTCTCCAGATGAAGTTTTTGGATTCACTTCAGTTAGTTTACCCTCTGTATATATTATCAATTTTATGATATTTCTCGTGCATTCTCGTCTGCTGTTTCGAGCTGTCTCCTGCTCGAATTATTTTGATACATGACTACCTCGTCGTCGGACAGTCGAAGTGCAAGAAATATGTTGATGTACACTATAATTGGAGGATACGTCATAACATCTGTACTTCTCTTCAAATATCCGACATTAATACATAAAAAGAAAAAAGTAAAATTCACGTGTCATCACATCAGTCACAGAGGTGGTAGGTTCGATTTCGTCATTTACTGCCTTAATGTTGCAAGACAATAAATAATGCACTACAATAGTAAAATCTAACCTAAGCCCATTTCACAACAGTAATTGTATCAACGATTTACCATTTTACAGGCGCTGGTGAGAGTTATGAAAATACTATGTGCGCTTTTAAACGGTGAGTTAAATTACAATTTACTGATGTTTTCATTTTTCAATGTCGAAACGTTGTTACATTGCTCTATACGCAAAGAATAATAATCGAATGTTTGATGTTTTTGGATAAATTGTACTCCAGAATTTCAGTTCTTATCCTCAATGATGATTCATTTTTCTCGTAACTATTTCGAGTACAAGTTATAATGGTTGAATCATTACTTACATCGTCACTTACTCATTTTACTTATGATTGTAGAGCTGTTGCTGTTGGTACACAAATGCTAGAATTGGACTGTCATTTAACAAGAGATTTGCAGGTAGTTGTGTGTCATGATAACAATCTACTGCGCAGTACAGGAACCAATAAGAATATTTCAGAACTAAATTATAGAGACTTGCCTCTCCTTAAGCGATGTCTACCGATTGATTTTGACCCAGGTAACTTTACTATTACTTCATGATAATTCTCATTTCGCTCAAATTAAATGAAAGAATGGTATTATAAATAGATTCTGAATATATTGGATCTGAAAAAGAGGAAGAGCGGCGATTTCCATTATTAAAGGAAGTCTTTGAGGCATTTCCGAACATTCCTATTAATATCGACATCAAAGTCAATAACGATTGTCTTATATCCAAAGTTTCTGAATTAATAAAGCAATACAATCGAGAGGACTATACAGTCTGGGGGAATTTCAGAGATGAAATTACAAAGAAGTGTTATAAAATGGTATGTACGAGTACCTGTAAGAATTTGCATATGCTTAACTTTTTGGTTAGTAAAAATATGTATTCCATATTTTTACATTTATATTTCAGAATCCAAATGTAAATCTGATGTTTTCTATGCGACGCGTTACTCTGCTGATATTGCTTATGTATACTGGATTGCTACCCTTTGTGCCTTTAAAAGAGACACACCTGGAAATATTCCTACCCTCTATATATCTACAGTAAGGAGTTACTTAAACAGATTAAAATGACTTTCTGAACATGTATACATTAATTCAGTTTTCGTCCACTGTTCCAGAGTCTGGAAAAGGAATTCGAAATCTCTTTTTCCATTAGAAAAACTTATCTTATGTTCCATTAATTTATTGCTAATGAGACCATGCCTATTTAACCATTTACGTGCTCGTGGAATTCACGTAAGTAAATATATATAATTTCATATACTATGTTAAAAAGGTTATTTCTAACTACTCACTTTCCATCGAAATTGTAATTCAAATCAAATGAATATTTCAAATATTTTTGTTGACCTTACGTAAGCATTTATATTCTCTTCAAGAATATATAATATTTATTGTGCGGAGTGCAGAACAATTGATTTTGCAGGTCTATTTTTGGGTGCTAAATAAGGATGAAGAATTTAAAAAAGCATTTGACTTGGGTGCTACAGGTGTAATGACAGACTACCCATCACGACTGAAGCTTTTCTTGGAGAGTAATATGCTGGAATAGCATCAGGTATTTTGCAGAAATGCAACAAATTCCAAAGATAAACTAAAGATTTTTTTTTCTTGTGGCTCTAAATTAAACAAATTTAAATGGCGTCGTTGACACCTCGCGAATTTTTTCGCACACTGCAAATTGAGTTTCGGAATTATATGTATCAACATAGCCATTATAGCATATGATAAAATGTGACACATCATTCTTTAAAGCAGATAAAACGAGTGTCGCAACTTGTAGATATGCTAATTATAATTCGCGACGTTTTGACAAACATGAATGCAAGAATTTTAAATGAAAAAGATATGCAAATCATAGTGATATGTATTTTATAAGATTTGCATTATAAATGGAGTAATCGTCAATTGCACGTTTTCTAGGAAAATAATCGTATACTACCAATTGTATGCATTGTATCATTCGACGCCACATTTTTACAAAATTAGTGATGTCAGTCACATTTTACTCCTAATTTATGAATATTAAGCTTACAATCATCAAAGTTAACGAGGCTGCCTTTATGTTTAAATTGATATTAAATTAAACTTTGCGTTACTTATATTCATGCATGCGTTAAGACATTTTTGAGAATGTGCATTGAAATTCAGTAGTTTAATTTATAAGACTGCAACAAAGAGTAATATTTATGAATCCTTATTGAATATAATCTTCTATTGTCTTTATGTCATGTGAGGTCCAACAGGGCAAGAAATTAACATCAAAATTAAATGACCACATCGGCTACCTCCCTTAGTGCAATTAAAAATATTAGTTATTCACTGAGGATTGTATAAAATTGCGCCTCTTATTTCTGCAATGAGACATACAGTGATTACTAAATTATACATGAAATAATAGGCCCTGTGCGTGAAGTTCCCAAAGACTTATTTTTTAACATTATTGCTACACTTTTGTCCTTGAAAATTTGTGATGTAAATATCAGTATTATATGCTATGAAGTATAAAATAATGTGAAATACTATTACAGTGACATAACTTTCAACTATAAATGCTGTTTCCTACAAAGTAGTCTTAGCAAAGGCAACATAACGTTAAGAATAGTGAATTCAAAAAGACGGATTCAGAATTGATTAAAAATACATTACAAATAATTAGAGTAATTAGAGTAATTGCGATATCGACCGTAGTTACATTACCCAATAGCACGTGCTTATAAAAATTATTCGATACTATTTAAAATTAAATCTTATTTTGTTATTTATCTAACTGCTTCTCAAGTGTTGATAGAAGCTTCCATATAATATAGTAATACTTTATGTAATTTACTAACTGTGATCTATTTTGTGATAAGCTTTCTTCTTAAATGCAGATTAGGTTCTGTATTTAAATTTGCACAAAGCTTAAAGATAGGAAAATTTTAGCTTAATCTGAAATGTATAGTATTATAAATATAATAAAATATGTATTTATTATATGGTACATTGAGTACTTTTAACATATTAAAAAGTTCTTGCAATAACACTGTTATGATAATAATTGTATTATTTTCTTCAATGTATTACGATACAAAAATATACAATGTACAAAAATATATATAATAATCCTTAATTTTAGGATAAATATAAATATTCCTAATAAATGCATGTATATCATTTATAAAATGAATTTGTATAAACATCCTATTTTATTACCCCCCCCCCCCCATAATAAAATATATACATCACTTCATTTTATAGAACCTCCATTTTTAACTCCACTAAACTTATTTCTTTGAAATGCTTATATCTATGACAATTATTCTTGATAATGTTAGTAGAATCATAGTTTAAAAAGTTTATAATTATAAAATGTAAAAATAGGCAAGAAATTCATGATTCTTATCTGTACATTTGTTCTAAAACTTGTCGTTGAATGTGTCTCGTTAGAATCTTTATACATGAACATTAGTACATATTGGAATGCCTCGATTGCTTTTAGTTTCATTTGGTATCACAACGAAACAGTAAGCAAATATATCATTTAACTAATATTGCACTGTAAGAAAATACTGTTGCAAATCTGCTTTAATGTTTACAGGTATAGTAGTAATGTTCTCGATGCATGGGATCAACCTCATTGCCTATTTCAGTATACTTGAACACATTTTTCTGACATTGTTCACATAGTTTGTCAGGTGGGTGTGAACTGTCGAAGTGCTTTAAAATCTCCTTCCTCTTAGAGACAAATTTCATTTTACAAGTCTCACAATATACATAGCATACCCTGAATCGCGAATGCACAGCATCGGTGACGACTCGCCCTTTTGGATGTTTACTCTTCGCTTCTTTGTGATCTTGCAGATCTTCGCGTTCTTCGATATCATCAAAAGAAGACATTCCTGAAAATGTACGGCATATGATTATTAATTCCGTCACACATTTATACCAATGCTTTCGATTTATTACTCCATATTACTTTATGCAATCGGAACACCTTTCTATCATGCACTTATTCCAAGTCATTTAGTTCTGATTATTTTTCTTAAAACATATTGGTACAAACAACATATAAGACCAGTCGATATTCACAATACCTTAATGAAATAGATAATAGATTTTAAATTGTCATCAAAAACTCACTTATTGTTTCATCCAGGGATGGATCGATGGTGAGTCAAACGGAAATGAATGCAGCATTGTTCAACATAATCTAACTAAATCAGTAGTAACGAAACCTCGTTATACTGAAATTTCGTGTCATGTTTAAGGTTAGGAATGGTTAGAACTGTCAGTTACGTCATTAACTTAACCTATTTAAGATGGCCTACGCACACCGCATTTTGAGTGCAACATACACAAAGTATATACAGATGAGAGTAACCATGGTCCCTACTTTAAACTAAGTGAAAGGTGCTGCCCTCTCAGCGATTGAAGCATTAAAAGACGCGACATGTTCATAAATACAAATTCAGTCGACTTGGTAGAGCGAGCGCAGAACTGACAAACACTTATCGTGCGAGTTATTGCGATTTTTTTCCCAAAAGAGACATGAACGTTTGAAAAGTAAACCGATCGAGAATCTATTCCTGGGATTCAGAGTTATTCTTAAATTTGTCCAAACCTTCCAGTTTATTTTACATTAAAGCTCCACTTCTGGCCTTGAAAATGAGCCGCCGAGCGAGAGCGCGATTCCTCCCCAAGGGACATCAGGGTAATGTTAGAATTTTTGAAAAACGATCTAAAATACAGCGTATCGTCCTAATCACATACGTAACCGAACTCCGAAGTTCAAGAATAGTACGTTATAAAAATATTGACAAAAGATCCACTCCAGTCCGTGTCTGACACGTTACATTACTACTCCACTATCTCGAAGTAAGCGTTGACACGTCGTGACTCATGCAAGAATATAAACGTCAATGCCATGCCATTTGTATAGTAAGATCTTTAATAAATGCACGGAGAACAATCGAAGGAATGTCCATTATCGTCTCTGGCATTACGTTGACCTTACCTTCATGGAAACACATAGCGGCTTAAATGCATCGAAATAACCGAATACAAGAGTCGCTGCATTCGTTAGTTTATTTACAGGTTACGTCATGACTCATAATAATATCCTATACATACGCATGTATATATGTATCAACAAAATAATGGTTTTTAATCCTTCTTACGTCGCTAGTAGAATCTAAGGGCTAAACAGTCAGGTGCGACCTCAACTCGCCGGTTTTTCCCTCTACACTTTCGCTATCAGGTTAAAATAAGATTGCGTTTCCTCTACCGGAGTTGGCTAGCCATTGATAAGTGAACGATTACAGGTCAGTATGTACTTATACGTGCCGTCTGATCTTTGCGACGAAAATTACGACGCAATTGCGAAAAGTTATTTGCCACGGTGGATCCTCGTGCAACGCGGTTTCCTATACAATATATGCAGGGTGATCCAAAATAATATTGCCAAATCTTTAGTCCTATCACTAATGCAACGTTTTCCCCGGTTCTCATTAAATTCCGATTTTCCGTGTTCTCACTTTTTCGTCTATGTACGTATCTCAACTCATTCTCATTTTACAGCGCCCCAGACAAACGTATAGCAACAATCTCTATTAAATTTAAAAATCGCAAAAAACACTCCCGACATGAGGAATGAAATGAAACGTAGGAGGAGGTCAAGCATGGCTGAAAATTTCACAAGACGTTTGTTGCTCTGTGTATGCACTTAAAGCAACAACTTAGAGTCCAGTTAAACAAGTCATTACTAAAACTCCGGACTAATTTCACCGTTCATTAATTTATTCAAGGGAACACTTGCCAACGCCATTTTGGGACGTTCCGTAACGTATTTAATAACGCGGATTTTCATAACACATATTTCATGAATTATGGTACATTTGCCCCATTATTAGAAACCGCGTAGTAGGAGGATTATGTAGATGCTTTTCTCACGTTATAAGGAATAGCGCCTACACGAGTACCGCGTTATAGGGCGGTCTACTGTAGTTCTCTTTGTGTTTATACATTACACATTCACATATACATTTAACATATTACGCCATGAGGGGCGCAAATACATCGGCTTGGTCGGACGCGAGCATTAAGTTCTCAAGCTCTCGATTATGCGAGATGAATCGTTCGCCTGTTCCGAATCACATTGCGATGCTATGCAGGGATATGTACAACCGGTCGAGCGAACCAACTTCTTGTCCAGTTTCCTTTTTTCTCTCTTTTTCTCTTTTTCTTCTTCCCCAAGTGACGTTTAATTCTAGAAATAGAATGGAAATATAGGAGACAGTAATGAAACAACCGCTGTTTCCGTCAATTCGATAAAATAGGTGTAAATGTGTATACATATATATACTTGTATTATATATAATTATATATATAAGCTACGTGTATTATATATAATTATACATACATACAGTTAGTCTTAAGCTTTACGTAACGTACGGTTGTTTTAGGACTCCACGTGGGATCGATGACAGTCGTGCCGATTGAATTGCTCCAAATTGAAAGCCCGTAAACTCCATTAACGCGTTATTTCGCGGCATGAGCCATGTAGTATGAGAAAATTGACACTCTACGGTACATATATGTATATATATATATATACGTCGTACGTTTATTAGCTTAGTATTTTAATATGCAAGATATTACACAGTCCGTTAATTGTCTCCTTACAAAGAGTAACTATTGTGTAATTTATACGTCACTCGCGAGTTTAAACGTACGGAGTCTACTGTCCTCAAATTTGAAACAATTTATCTTTATGTTTGTTTAGACACTTTATCGATGTTACAAGATGTGTGCTCGTCGTCCGGCCAATTACAAAATAAAGACGGAACGTAATCGATGGTCACACTCGGTAATGAACACGTATGAAACATTGTTACGTATCGGTATTGTTAAACTGCGACCTGACTCTCTTCTTATCAGCCTGAGTACATACTCTCGGAACGTTATCCTGTGATATATGATGTCTTATTTATGTTCTAAGGGAATCTGAGTTTGCTTTGATCCGTCCGCTGGCTCAAAATTCCCGACCAGCAGTATGTTATTAATTTTGGATAAGCCATTTCGAAAACGGACTCAGGTCTGTGATAACAGCGGTTCAAGATGTTTCCAAGACTGTTCATAAACACTTTAGCAGAGGCGTTCTTAAGTAGAGCTTTTTGTAAAAACGACGATGCCAAGAGAAGGCAAGGATTTCAAATCGCACTTTAATCGAGCACGTTGATAAATGTGCGAAATCTCATTTGACAAATAAATATTTGAAAAGGAGAAAAGGTTGTTTTTTTTTTTTTTTCGTTAAACCGCCAGATGAAGCGCCCGAGAATGTGACGTAACAGACCAAGTTAATTTATACGTCCGGTGGTGGTAAGAGTAATTAGAATATGTATTTATACGCATATTTATATAACATTTTCCTAGCTAAGACAGATTTATCTACAGACTTCGTACCTTAGAGCGTCCGCTACGTTTCTGCGTAATCGTACAAAACTACTCAATAGCACCTATCGCACCTATCGTACAACCGATCCGCCAGCCATTGCGGCGAATTCCTCGCTTATCACTTCGAAAAAACATCCATTAACATATCTCGATTCCGTACCTCGCCCGGTCGGCGTGTCGAACGAAATGGTAGCAACGGCATTCAAGAATGCAATTTACAGCTTCCTGAAGGCATGCTATCGAAAAATACTTCAAACGAAACTTGATCAGCATATCATTTCAAACAACTTTCGTAAGAGCCGATCTCCTATATTATGCGTAGAACTCGCAGGGAAACTGCATTTATCCGTAGGATTGCGAAACGCGCTGAAGGTGCGTTCTGCACTGAACATGGCGACACATTCGACGCATTAAACGGAAACTCTCAGAACCTTGATATCGCATCCACAATCGTGAGCTTTAAACCCATATAAAAGAACAAATTCGTCGAATCAACATGATCTGCTTAGACGAAAAGGAGAAAAGGAAGATAAAATACAAAGAAACAACAACCCTATTCGTTCCCAATATCCTTAACACTCTCCAGTCAGGCGCAACCGCCTAAATTGCACGTTCAATTTTCCGATTTCCTGCTTCGGTAACGCGTGATATGAAAAAATGCCTCAAACAAATCTTACTCCTCACCATGTCCCAAGAAACATTCGTAATAACTAATTCCCACCTCGTGCACCGAATGCGCGACGAAATTGCATTCCCCTCAAACTCGACGAAACGGAATGGCGGATATTTCGCTCAACATGGCCGCGCAACAATGGGCGCGTTAAAGATTTACAACGGTCCATGTCCCGAGCTTGGATCAGTACCGAAGACTAAATTAATCGTTTCAACATCTGCTCGGGCATTTAAACGAAACAGCCAGGCTCGATTGACTATTGCACGAACGTCCCATTGGCGTCAGTCTTTCGGCTACGAAATGAAGACAAACGGCACAAAGCGACGTTTGTCCAGAATTGTGTGCCACGATAATGTACACATGATGCACTCTTTAACGAACGTTGGACACCGCCACCGGCAATTGCACTCGATTGCTGGGAGCAATTTGCAGCGATGGCCTTCCAATTTTCCGAAGTCTTTAAAATTGGTCAGGACCATAATTAAGGGTAAAGATATCGACGCCGAGGTTAAGGTCATGATCACAATGGTCAGGATGCCAACGTGGCCTTATGCCAAGGCGATCGACGTTGTTGTAGCTGTTGTTGCTGTCGTTGTTGCTGCTGCGGTTGCTGCTGTTGCGGCTGTTGCACCTGTTGCTGCTGTCTTTGCTGCCGGGGTTGCTCCTCCTGCTGGTACTGCTGATGTCGTTGCTGCTTCTTCTGGCTGCAATTCCGAAAGCAGAGAAATTGTAAACATTTCAGCCGTTCATAAAATTTAGTACGTAAGAGGTAGTAAATGACTTTCTGCAATCGTTCAGGATTATTAATTCACTTGCCGACTAGATTTGCTGTCTGAATAAAACTGGCCGCAAAAGTGTTAAAGAGTTATCATGTCTTTTTAACGATATAACACGCGATAACTTACGTTATCAGAAAATATAACGTCGAAGTACCGTATCGTGGAAGTATTCCGTGGAATGCAAGGTAATTGGTGCTTTAATAAGTTTGTTAGAAAAATCTCTGCGGGAAATGAGTATAATAAACGGGGCCAACAAGATGGCGGACAGCATGACCCCTGTCGAAAGCGGAATAGTAGTGGAACGTCCCGTGGACGGTTTAATTCAACATGACCCAAGTATGCCACGCAAAAGGAGTACGTGTATCGGTATGTGTAATTTAAGTAGATCTTCCTCCCCTCCGCTAGAATATCAACGAGTTCCGCCGGTGGACGTCGCCGTTCATTGTACCGCGTTAAAAGAAAGAAAGGTCATCGTGAAATCATAACGAACTGACCTAAAAGGTCTGTATAAAGAGACTGAAATGTGTTAAAGTTTGGTCCAGAACGAGGGGACGGAAGGTTTCCGATATTTCGACATAGGTGCCAGGTAATGGGTCAATGTACGGGAAATGAACTTTGCAAATTGGACCCCCCCGTGTAAGGGGGACCTATTGGCACAATGAAACGGTAAAAGTAGAGCTAGCCCCGAGTATCGACGAGTTCCGCTCGACGTGCTCGGCGTTCGTCGAACCGCGAGTAAAATTGCGAAAAGCCTCTCGATTGTATGCGTATCTCAGTCAACAGGTGCGCAAGCCTGCTATCCGAGGTATAAAAATACCCGAAAAATTTCCACAAGAGATATCACGTGCCGGAGCCTCCTACGTGGCCTTAATAGAGAAAAGAAGCCGAAAGCAAGCGCTCGAGAAGTGTTCAACTAATTCCTCGTTCTTCGTTCTTCTCGTATTCGCTCATTAACATACTCCCCAAAACCAGTTGTAGAATATTTCACCATACGGGAGGAAATGAAGATTAATCTTTAGCCCACTATTATTGCTCTGGAATGTCCGCTTGAAAATCTTACATAAAATTGTCATAGAAGAGAATTAAAAAGCATAATTTCGCAAATTCATAAAGGAATCGTCAGTATACGAAGGTTAGTCATTGGAAATTTCTCGTTACATCGGTTCTTTGGCGGGAAAGAAAAACCGAAATTTTGTTTGCGTTGTAGAGGGTTAAAGAAAAGATTGCAATACCGTATTTAACAGCCCAATACTCTTATCAGATACTCCCGAGCAGAGTTAACGACCAGTTCCCACGCTTATCGACGTTAAGCGACTCCGCGGGTAAAGTAGAACTCGTTTCCCTCGGAAGTATCGATAAGTCCCGCGGGGAGAGGAGGGCGTTCCACCCGCAGGACAAAATCGGTGATAGTACGCGGATCGGCCAACGTGGGCGCATGTCGGATAGGTTAGGAACGGCACTCGGCCGGCCGGGATTGGGAGGTAGGAGGATCGATCGAGGTGAGCATTGCGCGCATGCGCGCGCACACATACGGGACCTTCCCTCCCTCTCGCTCCCACCAGCGCCGCGGTCAGCCGTCTCTCTCTCTCTCACTCTACTGCTCCGACGTCCGCCCACGCGTCCACACCCGCGACGCCACGCGCGTCCGCCCATCGATCGACCTCGAGCTTCGTTCGTTTCTTCGCCGCTTCAATCCCCATCCACTCGATAACGTCGTGCTATCACTGGACCTGAATTTCCTCAATCATCCCTACATTGTCAATTGGCCTCAATAAACGACTACAACAACAAGAAAGTGAAGAATCATTGCCTCCTTTCATACGAAAAAAAAAAAAAAAGATTGACCTCGCACTGAAAACCACATGTTCGACCCTGCCCATCATATATAGTCGTAGTATATAACCATGATTACCCGGTGTAATGAAATATACGACGATAGATATCGATGGTAAAGGAACAGAATTTTATGCGAGATCGATCGATAAAAACCAACTCTGAGGTCGTTGATAGAATATAGTTTGGGAATACGTGACAATGTATCAGAGTAGCGGCAGGGGTTTAACGAGGTTTACATCTTCTCGTGGAGCTCCATTTATTGAAACTGTGCCTCGGAAGATGAGAACCCTCTTGCTCCGTGAGAGGGTTAGGTTCCCTTTCATCGTACGCGCGCCATTGACTGAATCTACTTGTAACCCGCCGGCTGAGGCGAAGTAAAGAATACGCGCACCCGCGAAAGGATCCCAGAAGAAGAGATCGCCTGAAACTTCCGTCTTACCGTTGACTTCGGCCTTAGCCCTGGCAGCGGGTTCATTTGCAAATGAGTCGACATCGCCAGGCATCGGAGCAAAGGCGACAAGGCCGAATGGGGGGGTTCCGCCATTGTCGATACTATTCTATAGCCTCGGCAACACCGAGGACAACACGAGACGACAAATCTCGCCGTCTCGTCCAATAACGATCCCCCAGCCCCTTGGAAAGAATCCATAGACTGACGTCTCCATATCCCGATTTTACAACCACCTAGGGGAATGATGGACAAACGATTTTCCATGGATTCGAGAAACTACGAGAAGTGTCCAGTATAAGTTAGGTCGGCCATTTTGAATTCCGACGTCAGAGGCAAGGGAATCCTGCAAAGCTTCAGATCGGTATTAAAGCCAAGCGAGTGGCACTTGGCAACGAAGACCACGGCGGGAAGGAACAAAGTATTCACGAAATGTGTCAACTGGCCAGTTTACGACGGATCGTGTATTACGAAACGAGATATCCCTCTCCGAAAATCGACAATGCAATCGACAATCCGAGGATAAACAAAGTTGAGACAAATACGGACCGTCTGGCAGATTGTACACATCCACCGACCACTACCGCGCCTACGAATGAGAATTCCACGCAATTTCCTCGGCTCTGACGTCAGGATCCAAGATGGCCGACTCAGCTGTGCAGAACCCTTAAGGCACTCGTGCAGACTCTCGCGACCACCGAATAATCTCCCAGCCCCATAATTTCATACCGATTCCCCTTGTCGATAGCGCACCTAAAAGCGACCAAATCGAACCTCTCCAGAATTTCCGATTTCAATCTCGACTCAACAGTAACGACCGTGGAAAGTGGTCCCACCTTTCTACCCTGGTTGTAACGTTTAAACCCTGAAATAAAAAATCATGAAAAATAGACACCCCTGATAAAAGTCATTCCCTTTAAGAAGAGGGATTATAAAATAAGGTCGGTTTACAATTACGAGCTGGGGGTTGATTTCAGCCCTCTGCTTTGTCCCCCTTAAGGTAGGCCCCCAAAACCACCCACTCCCGTAAGTCATTTCCTGTATTTATATTTCCTGCGAATTACAACTCTGTCATCCTAGCCATTGAATCTTAGCCAATTTTCTCGCTTATCGGGGAGGCGGAAGGATGAGTCTGCAGAGGACTGATAGAAGTCCTAAGCCAAACTGTCCATCTGGAGTTCCTCGCTCCTGGTGGAGACCGTTGACCGGGAGCGAGCCTCGCAGCGATTCCTCGACCACCCGCGCGCGCGCACGCACACACACATCGATCCGTTTTAGGTGGCTAGTCCACGTCGCACACACCCGCGGAGAACTCTTGGTTGTGAACTCCCGATGGGGACCAATGACCCGCGACGAGACCGTCTCGTCCCTTGGTTGTGCGCTCGTCTCCCTCCCCGTTGCGCTAGGTAATGGCGTGCCTCCATCGAGGAGAATCTACCCGTCGCCGATTACCGACCTCGTCTTACTTATTCGGCCAATTTCTCGCAGTTATTAGAAAGCCAACTCTCGCCAAAGCGGCCCTCGTTACCACCGCGAAGTAAAGGAGACAAACCGAGCTACCGCGCATCCCTTTTGATGGGTCAATCAGGGTACGGTTTTACCCAGCCATTGTTACCGCGCGATATTAATATCAAATAAAGAAACGAACAGACCGTAATATTTTCCCTGCGTGATATTATATCGCACGGCAATTTTCACTCTCGAAAACCGAATTAATTGGACGCTATCCTCGTATACGAACCGCGGCCATATTCCAAGATGGCGGCGTTCCGAAAGACGCGGAGAGGAGAAAAAGTAAGACCCCCGTGGGAGTGCACCTTGCCTGAGTTGTGCGGTGGGTTACTTCGTAAAAAGGGTTCGTGAGTTCGATTGGGACTTTGATATATCTCTTATGAGGAACGGGGAAGGTTAAGTTCGATGAAAAGCTGAATAGGGAATAGAGGATGTAGGTCTACGAGTGAGGACCATGCAGGGCACTCGAATATGGAAAGTCTCCTTTGAATTGTTAATGGAAGCATTAGAAATGTACAAAAGATTCATTCTAATCAGCAATCGAAACGTCCGAACGATGACATAAAAGATTCCTTTAACCGGGGAGGCCGTTGACCTCCGACGAGACCGTCTCGTCGGTTGGCTTTGCGCTCGTCTTTCTCCTCGTTGCGCTAGGTAATGGCACGCCTCGATCGAGGGAAACCTACTGGCGACCGATTATTGACATTCGTTCCTCATAATGGCCGAACGTTTCGATTACCCCGCGTGCTCGAGGTCCGACTAAAAGATTACACTTTTCCTCGACCAGGTATGAACATGGCCGAGCTGGGAACACTTATAGAAACTTTAACGGCATGACTCGATCGATTATTGAGAAGACTTCATTCTTCCTCGACCAGGTATAACATGGCCAAGCAAGGAACATTTCAGAAATTTTAACGACATGCTTCGATCGGGGGAAACTTTCTTACGACCAATTATTGGCATTCATGCCTCATAATGGCCGAACGTCTCGATTACTTCGCGTACTCGAGGTCCGATTAAAGGACTTCATTCCTCCTCCAACAGGTATAACATGGCCAAGCAAGGAACATTTCGAGAAATTTTAACGACATGCTTCGATCGGGAGAAACTTTCTTACGACCAATTATTGACATTAATGTCTTATAGTGGCCAAACGTCTTGATTGCCCCGCGTACTCGACATCCAACTAGAGGACTTCATTTCTCCTCTACAAGGCACAACATGGCCAAGCAAGGTACATTAGGAACGCCGTAGAACCGCCCAACCTTCGAAGAGGCCTCTACGAAATTGGAAGTTTAATCTACGGAGCTGATCAAAGTACGATCAAGCAACTCGATCAAAGTGCACCGAGTCGGACCCTCCAGCAATGACAAAAACGATTCGATTGGTTGGGACGAATGTTCCTCATCTGTGAGCTGGTCTTTCTCCTCGTTTTCTCATGGATTGGCGCACCTCGATCGAGGCGAATCCACCGTCACCGATTACCAGCTTCGTCTTATTAGGAGAGCTTTTTGCAGCTGATAGACCTTTCCCTGGTCTCATTAGAGAGATCCACTAATTGACACTCCTGCTGTGCAGCCAAGTCCAAGACGGAATCTCCTATCTAAGGAACCATCAAGTTAAGACACCTAAACAGGGCCCAGGAAACCAAACGCGGAAGCTAAAGATTTCTTAATACGACGTCGATCCCTAATTGATCATCAAGAACCTCGGACGTGTCTCCAGGTTGCCTTGGGAGTCGATCGATCGAGACCATTACGCTTTAGGACCATCGATAAGATTACCTTGGAGGTACCTGAACGAGTCCGTACTAAAGAAGCCTTTTGTCATAGTTCAAAGCATTAAGGGGGTTGAGAAACCCTTGATTCGCTCTTCGACGTTTGTCGAAGTGACCTCGTCAACGGAACCAGCGACTCGTCTTACCAAACGGTGGGGTCGCATGCCCTCGGAGCTGGACAATGCGGTAACAAAGAAGACAGAGCACTTGCTGGTGAAATTGAGAAACCGTGACTGGACATCGATCCGCCACCAGAAGGTAGAAATAGACCACAGGTAGGCAAGAAAGGATGTCCTGGAAAACAACCAAGCTCCCTTTTTGCCTGTCCCTCTCAAAGTCAAGTTCAGCCCCAATTTCTATTTTTTTCTCCCGAACACTGGTTCCACGATCATTATACCCACCGCCAGGAACGTGCTTCATCAAGGCACTTCTCGGTGTGCCCAAAGCAAATCGGCTCGGATCCAAAAATACCCTCGAAGACCCTTGGATCCGTACGTCACGTGAGCGTTACGATTGGCCCCGCACTAAATCACAGCCCCCTGGATTATTATCGACTTCATGGACGCCATTGCCCATCGTCAACTCCGTAATTTCCATTTGGCCACCGTTCCTCCCGGCTACACCTTTCTGGTGTTCAGCCGCAATTCCTTCCCGTAGTTAAGTGTGCAAATCAGGGCCGCGGCCCGATAACGAGTTACGGGTAGTTGAAATCAACTATATGATACCATAACCAACCGTCTAGCCTAGAAACCGCAGCCTGCAGCGTGAATATCCGCAGATTACGCAACGAATGGTGGACGCGCGACGTAGGGAGCAGTTCGAGGCGACAACACAGGACGCAATGCCGTAGTCCGTGGAGTCGACCCAGTTTAGATTCGTGCCAATTATTCGAGCACGTACCTAATCCCGTCCTGACCCATCATAACGCTAGACCTCACCTCTCGGTGCATTCTTCCTCGGTGCGTTTGCGACACGCGAGCAGGAAGTACGCCGGAGGTTTATTTCGATCCACCATTAGCATGCCAGTGCCCGAGGTCTGACCAAGTCGTCCTCGCGCGATACCTTTCGACTCCGAGTACACGTCTATTTGTATAGATTCCAACATCGGTAAAAACGTCTGAACAGCTGTAATTATAGCCGCGTTAATGAGCAATGTGGTCTATTCTAGTAGGAACTGTTCATGACTTGATAAACGGATACCTAAACGTGGACTGGGCGTCGGTTCTCGCTCTGCGCCGTACAACTATAAATCCTAGTTGTGTAAGTGGTTTAATATAAATATAAGTAGAGTAGAGTATAAGGGTAAAGAAACGAGAGCGGTGAACTTACGGATGATAAAGGTTAATGCACATTAGGGTTGCAGTGCATCGCATTGCGATGCAAGTCCCACTAAACCTCGGTGTGCACCAATAAGTGTCTAGAGTGCAGATGATGATTGGTGTAGCGTTTGTTAGAGGTTTGTGTGGATTTTTATATAGCAAGGCGATGCGTAGCGATAGGTCCTAACGTGCACTGGATGTAAAGGGTTACCTGCCGAAAAGTGGATGCCAGAGGTGCGAGTCGTCCAGCGGTCCAGCGGTGGAGGTGACTTCCGGTTCCTGCTTGAGCAGGCCACTCCTAACCCTGAGTAGCGGAAGATAGGGTGCCGATCGCCGATTATTCGACAGATCAATTGGCGCGGGCATTAGCGTTCCTATGGGTTTGCAGCTCAGCTTTGGTTTCTGCTGGGGACGAGCGACACCCCTTGCAACGGACCTCGGCCCGCCCTTTGCGGCACCCTTTTGTTCGAAAGGGCTTTGATCCTTTCTAGGGACTGGTCCCTCGCCATGGTCCAGCACGTGTTGCAGGTGCGCCAAAGAGATGACCAACAGGTCGGGGTCCCGTAGGAGTTCCGGTCTGGTGAGCGCTTCTGGAAGTCGCAGCTCTGGCCGAGATGCCAGCAGTTTAGGGATCTCTATGGCGGGAGCAGCGGCCAATCTGGGCAAATAATCACGTGGGACCAAAAGGGGGTCGGGAATCAAATGACCGGAGCACTTGACCAGCTCCCTTAGCTGGGTAGCAGGGTCCTGGACCTTATCGGCGGTGCCGTTGACGCGATTTCTGGGCTTGCTAGCAGCCGCCTTGGGAAGGGTATGATCGACGGTGAACAAGGTACTGTGGACGTCCTCTTCGGAGGGCTTGTTGAAATTCCGGGACTCGTAGGAGCCGCCCAGAGATCTGCGATCGCTGCCTTCCAGAAGACTTCCAGGTGGTGCTTTATATCCGTTCCGTTCGGTGTTAAACTCTTTGTAGTCTTGAGATTTAAGAGGATCGGCCTCGCGGTTATGAGCATTCGGTGGGCTAGGTATCCGGTCGACCCTGGATAGAGCCACTTCGTGGTCTCTCGCCTTGGAGTCGAAAGGACTCGGAGAGCTCAACATTCCCTTCAGAGTCAAGTCGTTCTTCGCGTCCTCGGAACAAGAAACCGAGCATGGAGGACTCGGCAGGAGGCTTTCCAGATATACCGATGACGGTCTCCTAGAAGCTGGAGAACACGGAATACCGCTAGGCTGAGGCGAGACCACGGTGCCCCGGGATCTCAAGTCCTCGATCACCTGCTCATCGAAGTGCTCGAGGTCCTGGAACCTAGCGGCCTTGGGCACTGCTTCGTTGGTTTTACCATTTAGCGCCGAGACCGGACTTTCTTGTCCGATTTGCTGACTCGCACCATTTCTGCGGGGAACCTCCTCCGAAAGCAGGCGTCCCTTATCCTTGTCGAAGCGTCCTTTCGAGAGTATCTCCTCGGTCGCCATCTTGAACGGGTCGCTTTGCCTCCTAAGGTCCTCTAGAACTTGAGAATCGCAGTCGTCCTCTTCGTCATCATCTTCCTCCTCGTCGTCCTCGTCTTCGTCAGCCTCTTCGGAGTCTTCTGCCTCCAGATGTTCGTTGTTGTCCAGTTTAGGGAAATTGACCGTGCTTTCTGGAGACTCCACTCGTCGATTGGTCACTGGTGATGTCGAGGGAGCTGCCGGTCGATACCTATAACTTGGAATGGTAATGGAAAGCCCTGGGAGATTTTTCAAATGGTTTTGATCCTTCCCTCGGTTCTCCGGATCCTGAACGGCATTACCGGTACCATCTCTCGCCTTGTTCCTGGCCCCATCGCGTGTACTATCCGAATCTTCAACCAAAGCCCCTGTCGAAGACGACGGCTTCGCGGTCCAAGAAGAACTCAGCAGACCTTTAGAATTTTCCGGAGCGGGTATTTTAGTGGTAATCGAGATAGACAAACCCGGCGTGTTCCTCAACGCCTTCAGAATGCTGTCGCTGGACTTCTCCTTGCCAATTCGTCTAAGTTCCTTCCGTGCCTCCTCCAAGTCCAACATTAAGTTACTTGGGATGGTGCAATTTTTACTTTTTACTAGATAATTTTCAGCTACCAGGCTACGTCCATCAGCACCTTTGAACAGGTTGCTATTTATATTCGTTTTACTAGACGTCTCCATCTTATTCTCCCCAGAGCCTCTCCTTTCCGGCAAGACTCTCGGAGCTCTCCGATTCAACGGGAGTTGTCGAAGTTTCTCGGGTTCGTCTCGCCCCTTTCTCGCCAATTCTTCATGACCCGACCCAAAAGTACCCATCTTAACACCTGTCTTGCTATGAGGATCTCGATAATTGGGAACGACTCCAGCGTGCGATAAGGAACTAGCATAAATAGGGACCAAAGTCGGCATGGGACTTCTCTCCTGAGTCCTGTGGGGTCGCTGAGGTGTTTTCGCCTTTTCCTCGGAAGCGACATCCTGAGAGGCGCCATTCTCCGCTATGGATTTATTCTTCGCCGCCTCCTGTTCTCTGGAGGATTTTTCCTTCATCGACGTCCCCTTCTCGTCGCTCCTGGAGACGGTGTTCTCCAAGACCCTCGTATTGTCCACACTGCGCACCAAATGAGCGGTCTCGAAGTCATTGCAGGTGGTGGTGGAGTCCATCGGACTGGGCAAGTCAGCACTAGGAGTGTCCGTGGCAAGGACTGGCGATGCAGTAGCCTCCAACAGGTTCAGGATATCCCGAAGATCGACCTTGTTCACCCGAGACCTCTTCTCGAACCCGAAGGAGTCGCCTTTATCCTCTTCCTCTTCGTCCGAAGGTCTCATCAGCTTTCGATGCGCGCTCCGCGGTACCTGGGACAAGTGCAGCTGTTCCAGGACCACTCTGGGCTGCAGCAATTGGTCCTTCCTGAGTTCTTCAAACTCCCTCTCTCTTCGTTTCCTCTTCTCGTTAGCGTATCTCCTGCCAGCAGAGTTCTGGGACTCGTCCGGCCCCGACGACCTCTCCCCATCGTCCGCATCCTCCTCATCGCCTTCGTCGCTTCCATTCGCAGACCCCAGGTACCCTTCCAAACTGGATGCGTATCTCCTCTTCCTTTTCCTCTTGTTTCCCTTCCCAGAACAGGATCCATCGTGCGCCTTGGGGTTCGCGTCACCGAAGCCGTCTCCAGTCTGCGTGGGTTGCACCGTGCGCGCCGGTGCAGCAGTCGACGCCGGCGTCGTCGTCGGCGGAGTCAGTCCACCGTCCCCGTTCTCCTTCTCGCTGGAGAGCGACCTGGCCTGGCCAGGGGCCTTTTCTCCGGGGTTTTGCCTGAGGATGCCTTGACCAGCGGTGGCCGCGTACACGTTCGACGCCGTCCTGGGTATCGAGCGCCATCCCTGAGGGGTCTTGGTCAGCTTGATGCGGTTGCGTTTGTCGTAGTCCTCGCAGCGCACCTCGACGATCCTCTGCTCCCTCTGCGAAGCCCAGAGGAAGATGGGGTTCACCTTGGGCCGGCTCTCTTGTGCCTCCTCTTGGGTCTCGGAGTCTCGCTGGGGGGTCTTCTGTACCTGCTGGTCCCGCCTGTGTCGACGGTGTTGATGGTGCAGGTGGTTACGGTGGTGCTGGCGATGGTGGTGGCGTCGCTGACGTCGGGGCGCTGTGCCCCTGGCAGGGGCGCCGCTCATCACTCCATCCAAGGCGCGGGTTATCGCTGGTGTCCGCCGCCCCGACGAGGCCACGTTCTCCTGGTGGTTCCCGATCACCCTGGTCGAACGACTAACCTCGGGTACCGGCCATGATCTCGGCGTTCCTCCGACGCGAGTCGCTCCTACTCCCCTCTCGCGCTTCTCTCCCTCGCCGACCTTATCCACTCCTCCTCCATGCCGTTTGAAGCGCAAGCGATAGCAGCAATGTAGTCAAAGTCGACCAGGACAGTGGAGCGTCATACACTATTGCTCAAACGTTGTATGCAATGTACCGACCATACAAATCGTACAACTTGTACTTTATGTACAGTAGTCAAGGTCGAACGGACCGTAGGTTTGCCGAGCAGTCGAACCTATACTATAGGCCCAATTCTTAGGTTAGAAACCTCGTTCAATGGTGGCCGCGCACTCGGAGTCCCAAACTCCGCCGTATACTTACAAACTAAGTATAAAGACGCGGGACGATTTGGGTGCTGGGAGCAAAGTCGCGGTCCCGTAACCAGTCGGCTTCCCCGCGTAAAAGCGACCTCTAGGTGCGCGCTCGGTGAGTCCGTTGCGGCCGGTCGCTGCTCCTCAGGTTAGGAGCGAGCGCGCATGCGCAGGCCCGCGGTGCGCGCGCAACCTCGGCGCTCCACGGGGCGCCCATATCTCGGGGAATTCGCGTGCCGAGGCGGCCCGGAGAAGCGCGGGATCGATCCGCGGCTAGAAGGGTCTCGCGAGTTGCGCCTAGGTGTCTCTCTCTCTCTCTCCGCCTCCCTCCCACCCCCGAGCTCTCCAGCTCTATTTCGAGTACTCGCGCGACTCGGTCGTGAGCAGGTCGCCAGCCTTCCCTAATCTTGGTCCGCGGTGCGCCCGGGTCCTCCCGGGGGTTCGGCAGACGTCACCGGTGACATAACCTGTCCTCGGGATTCCGGCGTCCTCACGTCGACGCGCGCGCAGTCACTGCCTGGGAGCCACTGGGAGCTACCGGCCGCGCGCGCTGCCGCCACCCCTGCGCCCGCATCCCCCTCGCCACCCGGCGCCACGCGAGTCGCCGAAAGACGGAGAGGGGGTGAGGCGACTCTGGGAGGCGAGAGGGAGATAGACTGCGCGGGGAAGAGCGCACGCGCTGGACTCGTGGGCGGCTGCCGCGCCGCGAGAGCGACGAGGACGCCGAGTGTGGACACTCGTAGAGGCGGGACGCAGCTTCGAGAGAGGGAGACGCAAGTATGCCCCAATGGCCGGAGGGAGAAGGACCGAGATACACTTTGGACGACGGGAAGAGGGCTCGCTGCGCTGGAGGGGGACGCACTTATGCCACTCCTGGACCGATAGACGGAGAGGGGAATAGTCGCGCTCGTTGCTGCTGATCCCAACTCCCACATTAAGCCCCGTTTGCGCTTCCGTCCTTCCGTCCGCGAGATCCACTCGCGCGAGCGAGCGAGATACCCGGACTGTACTCGTAAACGGGAACGGCGGAGGGATAGAGATAGGTGCATTATGGCGAATCGGAGAAAGGCCAGAGGGGATTCTCGGATGAGGGTACGGACAACTGCGGAACGGGATCGGCCGATTCGCGCGGCGAAATCTGCATCGATCTGCACAATGTTGCGGATTGTGTGCGGAAGGCCCGCTGGAACGCGCTAAATGGATGGATAACGTTGGTCCGGGCATGTTTGAGATTTTCCTGGGAAGGCCAGGGAATGCTCTTGGGTCGAGAGATGGAATGGGGTTTCTGCTCGTAGAGGTTATCTATTAACAACTGAAAATATCTCTAGACGCGTTTACGAGAGACAATGTACTGTTTGGACTACTTTTTACGCAGCTTTGATTACGGGCTATTCGCAGCCGAGCGAACCACTCTTTAAGAGTACGCATTCACCGAGGCGTGAATAATCGGCGCTTCCTTGCTTTGTCGGAAGGGAAGTCGGTTTTTTCTCAAGGCAACCTTTGTCCGCGAACGAGGCGCTTATCGCAGGACCTTCCCTCGAATAGGGCGATACGGTATTACTTACTTTCAGGGATACAATCTGCCTTACTTCGCGTCGTGCCGAGGAATTTAAGACAGGTTTGCACGCATCGGGGGGAAATAACGCCGACTAATGACCGTACCAATCGACACCACAGATCTGAAGAATCGAGAAGTCGCTCCCTGCTCTAGGAATTTACCCCGGAACCATCGCATCCCATCTTAACATCTAGGAGAAGGTTATCGTCTATTTCTACCGAACAATACGTCCCTCTAAATCCTACAACTCTTTGTTCGGAACCTCCTTTACGCATTCGAGTATTTCATATTCACATCCTCATGGTCATTCGGTGACAAATCTTCCAGCACATCTTCAAACATAGGCGAGGCCATGGACTCCGACATGGTGTCGTAAACGTGAAATACTCGTGAATAAAAGGAAACTGCGTTAAAATTATCTAACATTTGATCAAGCGAGATATTCAGTATACACGGACAAAGATACCCATGTAGATTTACATACTTATTTCAATGCCACGATAAATTGCAGTAACATTACATCTAATTCGAGAAAAAACCCACTAATACGGTAGTTATACAATGTCACGGGTATTTATAATTTTCTAATGCGTACATCTTTGAATGTTATCAATTTTTTTTTAGCTGTAGTACGCTTCCATATTGGTGAACCTTTTCCGTACGGCCCCGTACGTTCCGAATTGTTGTGGTGATTTTTCTTGATTTTGCTTTTGTTTGCGGGGCCACTCGTTGCGCAAAACTGTCCAGCCCAGTCCAGGGTATTTTCCGCGGGTTCCACGAGCTGCACCCTTTGTCAAAGGGTTGGCGAGAATCCGGCACTCCCTATTCCTCGTTCAGCCGATGATGGACGGTATTGGTCGGGGTGGCCATGGGTGGTCCCAGGGTACGCGTTATCGCCGGTTACTTGGGACTCTCTCGAGCGAGACCGGGACGAAGAGACAGGAAGAGACGGGAGGAGGCGAGAGAGATCGGAATGACGATTGTAAAGAGTACCCAGGAGACGACTACCAAGTATACCCGAAACGTTTCGGCCCAGGGAAGACGGTCCACTGACTGGCCCTTTGCCACTTTTCCTTTTTCGTTTCTGGCCGCTCCAATTTGGTGAATGCAGACGCTGCCTGCATTCTCATTCTTCTCCGCCCTAACAAATAAAAATATATGAAATCGTCGTTTTACATTTTTTCACCCAAATCTCCTGTCTTCCTACCCTCTATACTTGACTGTGCCTCGAAATAAACCAGGTCCAACGAAGCCTAATATCGACTAAGCGGGTTTTCTTTTTCCGTTTTCCAATAAACATGCATGACCATTGCTTACCGAGTCTGGTACGTCTGAAAGCATGGTAAATTTATTTCACGTTAAATAATGCCTAGCTCTGTTGGTCCTAGAACTCACTGACTTTTACGTAAATACATGGTAGACATTATGACGCAGTACCGAGTAATCCAAATACATAATTCAAGCAAGATGTTCTCAACGACTCGAATAGCTCAGTGAAAGAGTGGTTGTCCGGCACAGGCGAGGGCGTGACATCGATTTCCGGTCAAGGATGGACATTTTTTCCTCCTACTCCTCTCGAAAATATTCCATTACGTGTGCCCGTGTTTGATAACGCGTGCATCGCGCTGAAAAAGAAAAATCCCATATCACAATTAAAATTCATTCTTACCCCGTTTGTCGTTAAGGATCATTTTTGTTTTTCGCTTTGTTAAGAAAATAAATACCTTGCCAGTGTGAGTAACAAATAGTTCACCGTTCAAATCACCTGAATCACAATGTCGGATTAGACGCTCGTGGAAGTAATTTTCAGAAACAAACTCGAGAGCTTAAATTACGAGTCAAATAATTGCACGGTGAAACATGCCGCCCGAGTACATAGGCGGGTAATTAGCGATACATATCATTACATAGCGCTCACTTCACGAGGTATATGTACCGTACTCGAGACGATCGATGGCGACCAGATGCGTATAGGACCCCTCATCATCGCCCGAGTGCTGTCGAAGGATCGGAATTCCGATCGTACTTATGTTAAAATTAAGCCAAGTGTACAGACACGCGAGTTGCCGTAACGAGAGATCCCTTGCGTCGAGACCGTTACAACAAAGCGCTTACAAAGTCGAACGAACATCGCTGGGATGCTCTCTCTCTCGCTGCCAATTTAAGGGTTGTCAAATTAAACCTACTTGACTCCAGTCCAAGTAGGATTGGTGAATAATAAATCCGAATACGTCAACTTGAAGATGCTTGAAACACGACACCTACGGGAGAACATACTTAATTAAACGACAAAATCCCTCAGAGTCCACCTGAACAATAGTAGACTTTCGCATTAAAGTATTCGTCAGGACCAGTGCTCGAATTTGTTAATAATGGATTTCCTGATTTACTCTCCTATCCATGTATCTTACTAAAAGAAAAAAAATATATGTATCTTTCTTTTAAGCATACATGAACCTGAGAAGTTCATTTTACTGTTAGTGGCGTCGTTATACATACGCGCACCTCGCGTCATGTCTACCCACCTGTTCTCCTCTCTCTCTTTCGCTCAGCGCTCAGCTCGCTCCGTCCTTCTCTCGCGGGCACGTTATTAAGGAGCGCCGCGTTACGTTTAGCGTCTCTTCGGGTCGCTCCACTTTTCTCTCTTCCAGGTGTAGGCTCGCCTAGTACTCTCTCCCTCGCTCCCTTAATCCCTGCAATAGGCAGTCTTTGAACAAAGTCTATGATACTCGGCGGGATATGTAGAACGAGGAGTGCAGCGCCGCGCGGTGGGATCGTTCCGTACTACGGCGTCCTTGACTCCTCCGAGCATTTCATACCATTCCGCCACCTTCGCGAAGGTTGACGGAATTGTAAGGGGGTCCACCCGCGAGAAAGGCCGCGATCGTACGTACGTACGGCGTCGCGACGCCGCACCGCGTCGAATCTCGCGCTCTGTGAACGGAGAAAGGAGATACTGTTAAAAATGTTCTCGTATTTCGAACGCTTTCGAATGCAACTGTATACTGAAATCCTTAAAATAAAGACAATGTTTCTCTTCAAAGCTTTGTATCCAAGATACTGGCGTTAACAATTGAATTTTTAGTCACATACATATTAGACAAAATAACGGCGAAGTTCTTCGAGGACAGATCTTTGCGAATGCGTTATGGAAATGGATTCTGAAAATCGAATAGGAAAGCGTTATTTAACTTTGTAACGATATCTTATTAATAAATAACCTTTAGTATTTGTGCTTTCATTCATTTTGTTAAAACCTCTGCAGTAAACATGAGTAGAAAACGTACGAATACGTTAAGATTCAAACGGACGTCACGTGACTAGTCTACATGCCGCCATCTTGGTCCGATTTCAATCGCCAGTTGGATAATGAATTATAATTTATTCGTCCGAATGCTCTTTTCTAAAGATCAATAAAACTTGATGCAAGAACTATTCCACGTCTCTGCTTTTAAAGAGTTAAACCGTTTCTTAATTTTACCTGGAACTTCCAAACTTTAATAAAATACCTTAATCGTGATCATGAAAATCGGACTTAGCCGACAAAGGCGCCATTGGATGGCCGAGCTCATGGCACATCATTTATTACCGCTACAAACCGCAATGAGGGAACGGGACGACCAGGGGGAGGCAGGTCGTTTCTGGTTGGTTGAACGTGGCCGGGTATGACCTTAGAATTCATAGACAGGAAAATAATTCCGTTCCCAGTGGGTATTGACATTCTCAATCTTCTCCCAAGCCTAAGCAAAGGTCATGCTCTCAAGATTTCCTGTCAAATTTCACGAATGTTCGCCATGTTCTGAAATTAGCAATCCACATAAAATCGTATCCATAATTAAATTGCTATTAAAAACGACAGTTAATGATAAAAAACAATAAATCAACTCTTCTGATTTGACGCACGGAGCTGACTGGTTTCTTTTACACGTACGTGTCGCGTGCCTATGATAATACATGTACAATACCTTAATTAAAACATCGTTCATCTCGTAATATACTTTATAAGTATTGCAGATCCCCACCTTATTTACTGAGAAACTTTATTTTCAAAAGTGACTACGATTACAGACAGATGACTCTGGTAGTCTCCAAAAACCGAGAAAATGTACCGATGCAGTGATCACGACAGTAGATAAAGTGAATTCCTCGCATTGGAGTTCTTAGATCAACTCACAGATGGCGCTGCGAAGATTTCCTTCGAAACTTAACGTAGACAAGTTTAAACGTAATCGAGACTGTTTACAAACTCAAGAATGAATTTCGCCATAAATCCGAAATAGATCTGAACGAAACACCAGTTTTCTTCCATGGACTACCAAGTATCTAAGAAACGTTCATCATGCATTGGGATTTATCAGGTCCTGGCTCAATAAATCCGAATTTAAGATTCGATTAAAACGCTCAGAATCGAATCTGCGTATTTATTAATGCGACTTAAGCCCGCCGCACAAGGTGTTCATTTTCTTGCTGGATAACAAGCAAATTATTATTATATTGTTCCCAAAATGTAAGAAGACTAAAAGTCAATCAGGGCACTTATTTGATCCGTGGACCACTTCTTCGCTTTAATATAATTTCTATAAAAATCCTTTGTAGATACCGAGTCGAACAGTGCTTAGAAAAGGCAGGACCAACGATGCGAGGCGATCAAAGCTTCCGATTGGCTCATCGCCTTAGCCTGCAGGAATATAAGCGGCGGATAAAAGGAAAGAAAATAAGAGGCATTAAATCGCCGAAAACCTGCAGGGCAGCCATAACTGCAGTGACGTCATTTTCAAGCACAGCCCCCTGCACAGTTGCCTGCGCGGCTCCAATCAAGCAATCCTGCAGGAAAACAAGCACCGTCTGAAGCGAGTTTAACAGGGTCCGGATCCAGTAAATTCCGCGTCTCCATCGCATCAATAATTTACGCGGATTCGATCCTGAGCGTCTCGGTCGACATTTAAATTCGAATTTACTGGGTTTCGACCCGATAGATCCGGGATTTAGGAGTAGGATGGAGATGTAGTCATTGTTTTAAATCACAGGTGCCCGAAGCGGGAACGCATCGACCAGTGAGCTAATTCGTTCAATCGTGGAAGACGCATCGCACGGATACGGAGAGTCTCGTGAGATTGATACGGAGGAACGTGCGATTCGTGCACGTTACGTGCCAGAAAGCGAAAACTCAGTCCGCACGCGAAGGCTTCGAACTCTAACGGGCCCTTGGAAAGAGGCACAAGGTCGACCTCGAAGTTCGCTATCTCACCGCCAGAGGACTTACGTAGACGTTCGATATCTCACCGCCGAGAGGACTTACGTCGACGTCGTATCAAGTGCGCAAACGCCGATCCTCCCCCGGCGAAAACTCGTAAACTCCTCCCCCGCAAACCACGTGTCGAACGTGTCTACTCTCGAATCCGCCAAAGAGACTCACGCGTGAACGCTTCTAGGAATTCTACTCGCCACCATGTGCAGGATGATTAATCGGATCGAAAATTCTCTTTCAGGAATCTCCTACGACGACTGCCCTCCGAGATATCCGATATCAAAGCCGACCAATCGCGTGCCGCGTGGAGGGCGCATAGAGTTGCCATGTGCCACCACCCACCGCCCCAAAAACCAGGATTTGCAGCAAAACGGTGCATCCTACAGGAATACCACTCGAACAAAAGTTGTAGCTCGTAACATTCCGTGCGACTTTTGTAGGGGACATTTTATCGTGGCTGTGCCCGAATTTGTAGAGATTCGCATTAAGTGGGTTATATATCGGGGTTTTTGGAGAATTAACGAGCGTGACGAAATTCGGTCGTTACTACTGCTACCAGTACTTCGCGTTGCATAATTCTGATGTCATTTCATTCAGAAATTCTCTTTCTTTACCGCACGTGTCAGCTCGGGAATTCTCATTACGTTTGGGAAAATATTACGCGGTGAAGCGAGCCGATTGTGACTCAGCGCATCCTTTTTCTTAGGGGAACGGGACTTGTCATAGCTCGGGCATTAACATCGAAGCAAGGCCCGGAATAAGAGGGGCATTTCTCTGGCGGTCCCATTCTCAGGTGGGAAGACCCAGTTGCGAAATCCTACTCTTCCGAAGATCAATCCTACCTACGCGCGTTCCCACGTCATTGGATTTTCGCTAAGAATCGTCATCGTTCTTCCACGCGGACAATTCCCGCCCCCCGGGTACGTGCGCCTCGAAAAGCACGTCCGCGTGACGTCACTCGTTAATTTTAAACTCGATCTCTATTTATTTAACATTACTCATTCCTAAGGCCACCTGTAGACGAGTCCCGTTCACCGGACCTCCCCAAATGAAGAGGCCTCCAAACCGACTTTTTACCCAGGAAGGTTACCGACATTGCAGTTTCCCACAACTCGTTATCAAGAACAAAATGACCCACATTGTATTCCCTGAAAAATGTTACACAATTCTCGAATGATAATTCTCTCGATGTGCAGTTATCAAAGTTAGAAATAGAGCTTTGTGCACTAATTTCAAGGAATTGCGAGAAACTGCAAGGTCGGTAAACATCCCTTAACACGCAAAACTCTCTTAACGTCCACTCGAGTACACGGATCAATGGCGAGCGCATATTTCTGAGTCCATACTTAGGAAACATTCCGATATATCACCTTTGCTTGAAATTTACCCGAGTTTTCGGGTAATTACATTTTACGTATTTTCAACCATTAAGTCACCGAGCGTTTCACCGTTTTTCGGGGAAAAGTTACTTTATTTGCGGGCCCACAAGGGTGTGCCAGTGCTAAGGAAAGGCGTTAGCTTCCCAGAAATTGATCGATAGCTCGATATCGCGGGCACCTCGCCCTGGCCGGGTTATGCCCTGACTTGGTCAGTCGTCATCGATCCTGTCCTCGGAGGTGTTCCCGACTTTAACCCCGATTTAGCCGTTCTCGGTATTTCGATCTGCGTAGACGCAGACCGTAGACGTAAACCTGGCGTTGAAAGAGCTGCGGTCCTTGACGCTACCCAGGAGACGATCCTCCGGTACTTCCTCGGTACTGGAAGAGCAGAACAATGCGCACTCGAACCCAGACATCGGTTACTAGAAATCCTTCCTAGAGATCTCGTAATTGTAATTCGTCGCAAGGGTGTAAGATTTATCCCGCTCGGCCTTTCTCTTTAGCAAAAATGCCATTATAACCGAGGGTCTATTTACTTGTAAATCGGTGAAAAGGATTCCCTTCTTTGAGAGCCTATTATTCCATATTACAGACGACAATGCGATTCGGTAACAAGGATTGCTTGGTTACCCTCGCTTTTAACTCTGGGCATACACGAACCTAAAAGCGACCTGAAAGTGATTAAACATTTCTTAATCCCCGGCGCACTATTGATGGTAATTTTTTCCTAATATGTGCGGTGTTCTTAAGAAGGCAAATTGATAGAGAAAATATTTGAAGGGCCGAGAGCGAATGGTCTGATTAATTATCCGCTGTTTCTACTGGGTATACCTTATTCCCTTAAGTGTTCTTCTTCGATACCGAGAGCGTACGTACGGGATCGCTGCCTAGTAGTACACGGCTTCGCCGCTAGTAGTACACTAGTACTAGCGCGAGCGAGGACATAAAAGCAAGAGAGCGAGTAGAGCACGAATCAGTTGACTGCGGTCGACTGCAGTCGGCTGCAGTCGGCTTCAACAATACTAATTCCCACCCGTCCTAATAATAGTGTTTTAGAGAACAAACAGTGTTGTACAGAAACTAGTGAATTAAAATTAGCCCGAGGATAGAACCACGTGAAAGACTCCAAAGCCGGCTTGACTGATGAAGCTGTAACCGGCTAATTAAAAAAAGACACTAAATTGGAAGTCACCGCCCAACAATACTGGCAGTATTACAACAATTCACTCAACAGACTGAACCGAACCTAGTCCGACCTTCCCCAACTTTTGACTGCGAGGAATACTAATTTCTGATCGCTGAAGAGTGACGGATTAATTTAACAAAGTGCGATATAGCAGTGAAGTCACGTTGCTGATTAACCCGATTTGGATTATTCCCTTGGATGTGGAATCTGGGTTATCTACGGATTAGACCAGTGAAGATAAAACCGGAATAAGAGGATCACCTTATCTGGTTCTTGAAGAAACTTCATCTGGAACCTGGTGCAGAATCTGGACTATGGAGTTGTTAGACCAGGCTATTGAAGGGCTATCTGGCATATCTGGTTAATTAAATTAATTAACGTTTAGCTCCAGGGAAGAGGTCTTCATCTGGACCGAATTATCAAAGTGTACCAGCCAATTGGATCATAAAAGACTCTGCCACCTGATATCGGATTCCACGGAACATTTCCTCGCCTAGGCCCGGATTAGATAGATACCGCGATTGTGCACAATCTAGTTTATCATTAAATCCGACCAACTAATTCAGTGGAGCCGGTCGAAATAATCGAGCGATCCTTTGCCTGATCTGGGTCACTAGGACGACCTTCTGGCTTACCGGGAGAGCACCTCTCGTTTTGAAATCCTGAGCCTCGACTCGTGATGACCGTGAGACGGAAATCAGGTGTCGATACTTCCCAGTATCAGCGAACCGTCTACCTCTATCAGGATCCCCAGAGCCTGTCCGGCCGTGTCGCTATGGAATCGATGGGTCAATCGATCGATAAGGCCACTCGTCCCGCTGATAAGACTCAGTCACCTGCCGCCAAACTTGGCCGAAATTTCGACTAGTGATACCTTTCAAAGAATCCGGTAGACGAAGATACTATGCACCGCCTCGTGGGTCTTCTTCTCGTCTATCTAACCGGAATGGTCCACACCGCGGAGATAATCCCGGTGCCTCTGGTAAGTTACATCTCCGAGGCCTGGGAAATCTAAACCCTGGAAAAGTGATAAAAATCGGGAGGATAAAAATTCCCGCCGTCACTTTTTCCCTGGATTTCTTATCTACCTCTGTTGGTACCTCTTGCGTACATTGAACGGCATCATTGATCATCAATCTTCATGGATTATGGGAGAATTGGCGCGTTCGATGATTACTCGGTAGATACTTCCTTGCGATATTAATAGTGGTACTATGATATCGGTGTAATGTTCCATGGATTTCAGTCATACTTTATCTAACTTCTTCCTGTGATGTCCGGAAAAATGTTGACGTTGAAGTACGCAGAAGAGTGCAGTTAGTCGGAAATGAAAATTCTCGGCACTTGACGTTCCGTCGCGGGGCATTTTCAAGGGGGATCCCCAGGAGTCGATAATTGCACAATGGAACAATTAGTGACGGATTATACACTTCAGGTACCCGCAATGCCGGGAATTATGCAAAGCGACCCTGAGGACAAATGCGCCAAGTCACAAGAGAAGCCTTTGCTTTTGCTGGCTCCTTAAAAAATAAAATCTCTTGACTCGTCGCTTGCCATTTATCAATCTGAAAACATTAAAACGAGATATTAATTTTCATGTCTATTTTACATTGCTAAGGAAAGTGACATTCTTGAAGATAGAAGCAACTCATTCGTTTCATATTTCTGGTATTATTTAATTAATTCAAGGTCGAGGGCAGTTGTATTAAGTAACGGAATGGTTTGACGCCTTTAACAGGAAAATTGTATGACTTGTTTTCCCTACTTCTCACTCCGTGTTTTTCTAGATCTAATCGTTATCGGATACTACACGAAGCCTCGGGGAAAACTCGGATTGTATTTTTAGTCCTGCTCGTTGATCTGAGTCTATCCAGATAACGTTTCTTCGCGGTTTATCCGACGTGAAAAAACCCAGACGCGGATAAATTCTTTGGGAAATCGTAACCGATTTACTCCGCGATAAGCGACAGTTAATGGCTAGGCATGCAATTGCGGTACCTTCGGCCAATAATTATGCCGACGATAGGGATTTTAAGAACGAGTCCGAAATTCCGATTTCCAGTCGCCGCATTAAAACACTCTTAATATTCGTACAGCGTTGAATACATGTTCCTTATATAATTCCATAAAGTATATATAAATATAATATAATAAAAAATCCAAATGGTTAATCTGAAACAAAATGGCGTTGCGCCATGATGTTCGACACTCTTTCCCTGAATTATATTCTGAAATCAATTTTCGCCCATTTCATTTCAGAACGGCTCAAAGATATTACCTTCGCACAGGGATCTGCCTCTTGTTGGAAAATGCTGTCCCGTGGGCGAGATCCTGACGAGAGGCAGGGATGGAAAACCAATTTGCCTGCCTTTTTCGAAAACGAATTCCTCGGCCATCCGCAGTTTTTCTCCGCTTTTCGGAGATTTCAACCAGACTGGCGTCGTCGCTCCTGGAGAACAACGAGAGCTCTTCGTGGCCATCATTGGAGATCCTTGCAAGTTCCAGAGGTACTTTAAATAATATTTCAAACCCTGCTCTAACTTAAACCCGAAAAAAAAAATTGTAATCAAAGTTGCATTACTCTCGATTCATATTATTGGCCCCTTTGAAGACATTTCCAGATTGATGTTCATTTTAGATACATGTTGGCACCGGAAGAGAGCTCGATGGATCAATATTACCTGTTGCTCAATGGATCCATATTCGCTCCAAGCCATGTTCCAAAAATGCTCCATCCTGGAGTCGACTACTGTATGGAAGTGGTCCCTAAAATGGGCATCAGAGTCCTCGTGTGCTTTCCTGAAGGTACATACATCATTGCTTAAGATTACCAAATCCTCAATAAAACGTTAACTAAATTACTTTGAGCACTCGTCTTTGCCAAAGTTATTGGAAAATACCAATCTCAGTTAATTTAATTAATGCTTATAGAGGAACATACTTCTTATTTTACATTCCTGAAAAACGGTCTAGCCTTGCCAGTGATGAAACAACGGATAACTATTTGCAGAAGGTGAACCGGTGAACGACTCCAGAATCATCTTCTACGCTTGCGGCTTGCTGATCTCTGTGCCCTTTTTGATCCTGACAATAGTGGCATATTCCATTACTCCGAGACTGAGAGATGTCTACGGTAAAGCGCTTTGTCACTATTGTGGCTGCCTAGCAGTGGCTTTTACTTCCTTGGCCATCGCACAACTTGGCAGTGGCCACATCTCCGACAGTTTCTGCGTATCAATCGGTAAAACTGCTATGTTTTAAAAATATTCCTTATAGACATAATTTTATATTTATAATCATATATCATACCGCAAACGCTTATAAGATACGCTCTTGAGCCATGCTACTTAACGCTAAAAAATTGATTGAATAAATCGTTTCCAGCCTTCGTCATCCAGTTCTCCTTCGTGGCGTGTTTCTTCTGGCTGAACGTGATGTGCGTAGAGACGTGGTTGTTAGTGCGTCGCCACGTCCGCCGGGATTCCAGTGCAAGGATGCACCCCAGAAGATTGTTCTTCTACTACTCCATCTGGGCCTGGACCCCCCCAGCTCTTCTGATCCTGGTGTCCATGGCAATGGACCTGAGCCCCACGGTTCCCACAACCTACGTGAAGCCCAACTTCGGCGAACAAAGCTGCTGGTTCAAGTGTAAGCCTGCTAGACTCTTGAACTCCAGCTCCCAGGTTCAACCTTGAACACCGACGATAAAAATCAATTATTTAAATATTTCCAGCCGACATGGAAGCGATGCCGTATTTCTACGTACCCGTTGGCTTCCTGGTGTTGGGGAACTTCGTCCTCTTCACCCTAACAGCAGTCAAGATCGCGAGTTATCAGCGTGACCTTGATCTTAGACGCCTCGCAAGGAACCAGGAGTCCGACCGCGAAGAGCAGAGGCTCTTCAGGAGATTGAAGCGGACTTTCTTCATGTGCTTGGGACTGTTCTTCCTGATGGGCATCAACTGGGCCATGGAGCTCATTTCCTGGTGGGCTGGGGGCGATGCTCTGGCGTGGTCAGCCTTCGACATGGTCAACGCTCTCCAGGGAGTCCTCGTCTTCGGGCTCTTCGTCCTCCGGAAACCCGTCAGGGACCTTATTTGGTACAGGATACAAGTTATCCGGGGAATCAACGTGGTTGAGCCGGATATCGAAAGCATGGATCTCAGGCTACTTCCGGTCGCCACGGATTCTCTGCCCAGGCAGAGGCTGGAACGATGAGTAGAGGTCCAGCGAAGCGACCCAAAATGTGCTTAGACTGTGTAACTATTCGTCCAAGTTTCGTTAACTGTTCAGGATGCTTCGAGAGGTAGCTCGAATTTCTCGCCCAATCCTGAAACTTACTCGGAACTTGCATTGTCTTAATATTAATATTAATCCATTCTGTACTGTTCTGTGTTAGGAGACGTGGTTTTTGTTACTCGATGGCTTCCAGTGTTTCACGCCGTGAAAGTCCCAATCTGTTGAGTGTTCCCTTGGGAAAGAATTCTTTGCTCTGCCGTCTGACAATCCGAATCAACTGGTAATCGCGTAAAGTCTAAGAAGAGTAGACATCGTTCTCAGAGAAATCATTTATTTAAAAATCATCCTTGATGTCCATAAAGTTACCCCGGTAAATAAGTTCATTCATTACTATAGAATCCATTGCTCTATTTCATTATCATTGAGATGTAATTAAATCATGTGGAATTTAATTCAAATCGTGCGTACCCTGTTTACTGGCGAAAGGGAACTTAGCTTACTCGTTAACTCAATTTGCTAGCATACAGCAATGAGTGTACATACACAAATGTCAAAGACAGCAGAAAATCACATTTTGGACGAAAATATGCGTGGATGCTAGAAGCAAAATCTGGTCACCTACTGTTGCGGAAGAGGCCGATTTTCGTGTAAAAACCAAATAACGTTACAGCGTAAGCAACGTCTGTTCCTACACCTTGCTTCCTATTTAGTTTACTCGTCCTAGACTCGACATCAAACGGAATCGCCTCTAGTATGAGCCACATTGTAATGTGAAAACTGCCACTGTGACATTGCAATTTACAATTGCAATTGCGCAGGCTATTACTGGCACGACCAGTATATCCGAATCGAATAACATTAAAGTGTTAAGAAATTAACAACAGGCCGTTTAAATGGTCCTCGCAGCTTCGGATTTCGCCGATTAACGCATCGCGAGCTCGAAACTCTCGCTTATTTATATCATACATAATAAATTATTGAAACAAGTATTACGAAACAATGAGTAATGCCGTTCTCCTCGCGCCTTAATACTGCCATTCCTTAGAATAAGTCAATCTTAATCCCTTGATTATCGTAAATAGAAAATCGAGGAATTAAAACGGCATGGTCCTAAATCCTTCATATATATTCGCGATATATTTTCTCTAACGCGGTAATAATTAAGCTATAAAAATAAAATATATAAATATATGTATATATTTGTTCGTTTGTCAACAAGAGCACATTCTGCAATTAACTGACCAAATGTAAGCTCCCCTAGAATGTATTGCCCTAGATTCATAAGTATTCCCACGTGCCTCCAAACGCGTTACCAACAAATATTTTAAGCTCTAGAGTGTAGAAAATGATGCACCCTGATACTCAGCACTCTTAAAATATGAAAGACGATTCAATGCAATGTGTGTGTAATAACAAATGACCTACGCGAGTAGTCAGTACGCGATTTACGCGTCCATGATGTCGATTCATGAAGTCTTTTATCGACAGTCATTCAAAGGTTGCGATTTGCAGAAGTACTTCATTTTCAACTCCGCATCGTCCCTAGTGTGCGAAAGATATGGATAGAAGTGTCATGTAGGCGAATCAATTATCAAGCTAGCCTTTTGTGTCCTGGAAACGGAGGACTCATCCCCAGTATTCCTATTATATCATCTCGTTGAGAGACATACACTAAACGGTACATTTCTTGAGCTTGTAGAGTACTATCGCTGAAGTACATCCTCTCCGATAGGGCATTTGGCTGGTCGCCTGCGGATGGCTTTCCTAAAAATTAATAATTTCAATTCGTTAACTACTTTCTACTTCTTCTTGGAATAAGACTGCAAAAAAGCGAGGCGACATTTAAAGATCTGTTAGCAAGGAATTTAATCGCAATTCATAATCTAGAAGATTTTGAATATCTCCTTTAATTAAAATCAGAAGTGATAGTAATTACATGTATTAATTTTCATGATATGAAAACACTTCTTACCTCGCCCTACGTATTCGTAAACTAGGTAATCATCGAGGCTAGAGAATCCATCCGTGAAGAGTCCTACCCAGTCTTCACCCGAAGAACTGACATTACCTAATAATTTGTACGAGATGGAATTTTCATCATCGATCCACCATGCAGTCACAGGTTGAAATTCTACTCCATGGTCTTCGATATGTGATCGTACCTATGGTGATAGACTATTGTTTAGCAAAGAATGATGAAAATGAGCTATGGTTTGTCTTACCGTTATGTCGAACTGCCCACTAACTGGTTTATGATCGGATTGCACATAACTGGAATGACTGCTGTAGCTGCGCTGCGTTGCTTCTAATTTAATATCTTCGTAAACGTCTGAATTGACTTTGTATAAAATTCTATCCGTCCAGGACGGTCTTCGCCTTTAAAGAAGCATTAAAATATACATGCATTAGAAAACACAGAACTACACTTTTGGTCTGCCTGAGATTGTCATTAAACATGTTAGCACTTACTTCATGTCGAACTCTTGAGAAGCGAATTCGTATTTGTAAGTTGGTGGGAATGTAATGTTATTTTCATTAAGTTCGGCGAATGCTTCACCACTGTCCCTAACCGCTTTCAGTTGATCACTGGCTAGCAGGAAATCCAACTGGTTCTTCTTGACTAATGTGTCAATTGACATAGAAGTGAGACTCTGTCCATTAAGTCGAAAATTTAAGTCACCAATCCAAAATACAAAGCTGCAGATAACGTCACATTATTATTATATTTAAGTGAATGCGATCACCCAAAGTTAAAATGTTTACAAACTCATGATAAAAGATGTTGGTTGTATCAGGTACACTGAATGTGTGCTCTCTTAATATCGTATTGTAGTCGGAAACTCGGTCAGCCAATAAGTGATCATGTGGCGTCAAATGACAGTTTACTACACAGACGCTAACTCCATAAATATTAAGTCGCATACCAACTGCTCCCTTGTTACCCTAGAAATAAAACTGTGTACCATCAAAGCAGTTATTAATTTTGTAAGTTATTTTCGTTTTAAAAAATACTGAAATCCATACAAGAGACGGAACAATTATTGATTGTGTAAATCTGTAATGAACGTTGATTATTTTATGATAAAGTAACCATACTTTCCTTACCCACATTCCTGCAAACCCTGTTTTTGTATATTGTGTTTCTATCAGTCTTAAGTGCGTAATATGCTTCCTTAAACAGAAGAAATTTAAAACAAGACCTTGTAACCGTTGTGTACGTATTTTTACATAACCGTGCTCCTTCAAAACTTCCCTAAAACAAAATACAGAAAAATGAACGTAGATAAATTCTTCAAAGTATATTTTTTAAATATCTTTAGAGTTCATTTTTACCAGTCTTCTATGCATTTAAGTCTAAGAAACTTACTTAAATGCTTTGGTCCATGGATCGTCGAAAAACATATCTAATACCATGTTTTGCGGTTGAGCTTTAACCTCTTGTAATCTGTAAAATAATATCCACATTAGTAATATAATTCCTCGTTACATTCCGCCGCATTCCAAGTCATACATATGCATTTACCCCACAAAATAAAAATCTGGCAAAGATTGATTTCCGTTATGTGAGATACCTAACAGCTGATGCAGATCCTGTTCTGGATATTTTGTAGCAACGTTCCATGTTACAAAGTACAGCCTGAAAAACAATATTGGTCAGTCCCCGGACAAAATAATCAACATAAAACGTAAACAAAACAATTAATCCATAACCTAAGTCCTAACATTCAAAGTGCGAGCAATTTATCCTCGCATCCATTAAAACTAGTATTAACAGTGATATGTCTTACCTGAGAAGGCCAATTTTGCTAGCCATGTTTAAATATGTAAATCGATGCCTATTTATATCAAGGGTCACCTAACCTCACTTGGAGGTTCCAGGGGATTCCGATTAAACACGAGAGAGCATGTAATCCACTTCACGTATTTTGCCGATAATCACATATCTAGTAAATGAATCAGCAATTATGAAAGAACGTTAAAATGCCAGCGATGCCAACAATACCAAGTTGTCATAGACAGCCAGCAGTTTATCCTAAACCTCAAACAATGGAGTCTCCTCTGATTCCGCAATCACTGTGCGTACATTCGTTCACATTCGTTGGATGATCCCGTAATGCCCGCAGTAATCCTCCTCGCAAGTCATATTAAATAATTGAGCGCTGCGCAGTTGTTTACATGCAGATGTTTACCACTGTTTGGCACGGTTTATAGGTTAAGAATGATGGCCACGTGACGTCACATCAAGATGGCTGTGGAATCGCGGCTGCGTCGGTGCCTTTAGGCGTGACCGTCTTTATGTAGGCCGGAGATTAGACACCTGGCTTGACCGACATCATACAGGCCGGAGACAGGTTTCATAAAATCGCATTCGTTTGTACGAGAATCAAACGAGGGTGCAAACTGAACACAGGCATTATTTTCAAGTCCAGTAAAATATATGGATCTCGGCAAAGTAATAAATCCAATAATAAAAGACTCAACTGACCCTAGTGGCTCTTTCATAAAATACATAATAAACTAATACAGACAGCGAGTGACGTTTCTTCTCATTTGGATCTCTATAATCTATAAATCTCTAGTGACACGTTTATTATTAACTAAACGCACTCTAAGTACCTTCGAAACTGTCCTCGGCTGATAGTAATAGGCGCGGCAGAGTTTCGTGACTCGTCTTACAGCTTTGTGCCTGCAGTACACGCAATTTAAATTGTACTCGTGCTTGCACGCACTAGGCTCGATGTCAGGAGTACATGTCCGAGGTAAACCAAGCCCCGGGTACTCATGCAATCATTACACATTACACGATTTCGCGCGACATGCATCTCTACATTTTACAACCGGCGCAACCGCTGGGGGGCAAAAGTAGAAGACTGCTATTTACACGAGCTGTATCTACACTGCCATGTCGGGTGAAAATGTAGCACGTACATAGTCGAAAGAGGAAGGTAATAAAATACGCATTGCTAAAGAATATACTAATTGAAGGACACATTGCCGGAGAAATTCCTGTAGACTGATACGCTCGAAAAGATCCACGACTGCTACACTTTCTAGCTATGCCAACAAGTTTCGTGATAACGGTATGCGGTGTAAAAAAGCGTTTCTCACGAAACTCGTTCGGGATATAATATGAAACAATTATCGCATAGAAAATTTCTCCATGTGTCGCTTTCTTGGGAAAATCGACGGAAAATTATATATATATCTATCTCAAACACCGTTCGAACCGTCGATCTCTCCTATGAACGTAATTTTCGGCTTTAACGGTACACGATATGAAAAAAATGTGCAGACAATTTTTTTTCTATGCATCATTTCGAACAACTTTCGTAGGAGACTTTTTCTTCTATCGAGTACCCAGAAAACGAAAACCGCATTCGTATCAGGCAGTAGACATTGCACTTACAAACACGTCGCTTAATGCACTAATATATGTATAACAGTAACATTTGTCATAGTATAGAGTCCTGTAGAATTTCAAAGAAATTCAAACGCACTGTCATATCACTCGCTGTGAACGTATCACGGCTAAAAGTCTTATATATTTAATAAATCATTCCAGGGTGGGCCCTTTGAAAGAAGACATTCGGATTGGCGGACAACGTTGTGTACAGATTTCCAGAATCTTCTGGCCTCAAGTACATGCCTGGTGGCAAGACGAAGGTCTCCATCGGTGCGTGTGTGTCTGAAAAGAATAGGAAAAATTAGTATGAATTTAATAAAATGAAATTAACAAACCTTTACAAAGGATCCTAAGAAGAAAACATAACTACCCCCCAAAGGCGTTTAACCCCGTATCTGATTTTTCCTCTATAAATCTCATTTAAAAATGTCTGACGCTTCTCACCTAGCGAGGTTATGTTGCCTTAATACGCCGTAGCAAAAGAAAAAAGGGAAAAGAAAAAGAAAAACGAAAGTAACATGTCGCGTCACGCGCATTGTTCCCGCGGTTGGTCACAGCATTCAACCTCGTCGATATCGGAGAAAGTTCGTAGGCGTCGGAGAAATGTCGTCATCGAAAACGTAATTTTAAACACACACGCACGTAGAAATGTCTACCAGACGAAAGACTCTCGCTTCGTTCGGCAACGACGCATTTAACGGGACTTCGACGGTCCCCTCGCGTCGAACAGGAAGTGAACGATTAATCGCGTATAACTTTTCTTGAAATAACGTAACTTTTCCTTTTTCCCATGCTTTAATCAAACTCTACCCTTCGTAATTTATGGCAACATGACGTAGGTAATATTTCACGGCGTAAGCCTGGGAATTTAGCGACGACTACGTCGTTTCGTAAATTTCGCCAACACGTCGCGCGGCACGTTCCTCGCATTCGATAATTTCGCCGATTAAATTTTCCCATCTCCCCTGATCGTTTGTTTATTACTGTCGAAAGGGCACTTTTTTATCCAGAGGATATTGCGCAGTTAATCGCGCGTGCCTGAATTTCCTTCTAGGATTCTTACCTTCCGAGTAAACGGGACTCCCTCCGTGCCGGCAAGCACTGCACCCTGGGATTCCAGAGGAGACCAACGCCACTCGATCTGCAACCGGAATTGCGTTAATAAATTGAAGAGCTCGCACGGGAATTAATAAAATCCACTTCTACTTTACGAAAAACGAGGGTAGCGCAAAAACCGCGTACAAATAGGGACGCATAAACCTGAAGTGGAAATCGGTCGGAAAAGAAGGACGCCCGAATCAAGATGGCGGAGGCGGGCTGGTTAATTGCAGACGTATTGCTCTCCGCCCCTGAAAATGCTTTGCACATCCCACTTGATTAAGTATAGGAATTAATAAGCAGTCTGATACGATCTGTTCAAGGAGATCGAATTAAATGTAAGCGTTAAGATACACTTTTTCCAATACCGTCGTAGACATGGGGCGCGAATCAAGATGGCGGACGACGCTTCCTTCGTCTCAGGCGAACGGACCCGCAATTCGGCATTTCGCGCTTGCATCGCGTATTTTAAACCCGGTCTGCGGGACGGAGAGAAAGGTGGACATCCCTCGAGCCGAGTAACTTAACGATGCCAGGAATCTCGAGCACGCACGCAAGCTCGGAAAAGATGGAGAGCGGATCACTCGGAGAAATCTCCGGCGCAGGAAGTGGCTTTAAGAGCCTTTAGGCCGGACATTAGAGCGTGCGCACGCAACCCGAGACACAAACGAGCGATATAAAAAGAGACCGTTCGCACCGTGGCTGGGACGCGTGAAGGGGGACCAGCGTGTCCACTTAGGCGGCCATTTTAAATTGCCCTCCAGAAGCTCCGTTTAAAACTCCTCTCGTAGCGTTTCACAAAAACTCCTAATACCATTAATTCGATATCGAGCGGATGGGCCACCGACGGACATCCTATAATATTGAAATTGAAACCATGCCCAGGGGAAATCCGTCTCTGTCGAACATGACGGGCGACCTAGCTGCACTCTGCCCGCCGTTTCCCCGGCCAACTTTCCTCCTATAATAGGAAATCTCTTCTGCATCTCCATTTATTGGGTCGAAGCATAAGTTCGTGCGATTTAAAGTGAAACCTCATATGGTACAGTAATACGAACACTGGCGGATATGAATGCCTCCCCTGCAGATACGTCATCGCCTGTGCAGGATGGAAGGGCATTGATGTCTCCCAGTGTGCAAGTTCGCACGTCATGAAAGTGAATCGTTTCCGAAGGTGAAACTTTTTTTTCCAAGTTGATTAATTTACAGTCATATTAGTGCTCGAGGATTGACAAAATTTGCGATAAACAATTTGGCCAGCGCCAGGGCGTTATTCCGCCGATGGATTATTGACATTGAAAATGAGATGAAAAAAAAAAACAAACAGAAGTTAATTTGTTCGTTAATGAAAAAGACCCAGAAACTTCTGCCTCGACCTAGTACATTAAAGGTGACGTAAAAAATTGCATAAAAAAAATAATCGGCATTAAGTGCAGTTCCTATTTAACGCCTCCGTTAATTTTAGGGCAGCGGACCCACCGGCGCTCTGGTAGTGCATCTTCCTCTTCAGGGACGCCGGGGCCGGCTTGAAGTGGAAGAAAGATGGCGAGTATCCACTTGCGGGAATGGAGCTGAGCCTCTCTTCCCTGTCCCGGATGACCGCTGCGGCCACCGCGGCGGATCCGTCGCGGCCCAGGGCGGCGAGTTGCCGACCCTTCGGCAGGAACATTGTCAGGAACACGAGAAGGGAGGTTCCCAGGAGGCCGTAGGCCAGCCAGGCCTCGCGGGTCCCCTCGGAGGCCGTCAGGGAACCGATCCCACAGGACACCCAGACCGGCAAGGAGATGCCCACCGCTAGGCCGATGAACGTCGACTCCCGGTAGTTGTCGCGCACCCCTCTGGCCCTTACCGCGAGGCACGCAACGGCGATAAGCAGGGTACCTGCATACCTGGAATGTAGAAATAATCTGCGATATGTAAATTACCCGGAACAAGGGGTTCCGTTACATTGTAATAACAAGACCTGCCACATCTCCGACATATACCGAATTTTTCTGCCATCCCTAATCGAAATTTCAGTCTTTTCAACCTGACCCCTTCCGGTCCCGTTTCACTCTATATTCCCTACTTTGAGAAAGAATTTCATCGAACCAAAGAAATATTTCTTTCGATGGTACCAAAGAATATAGCTTGTTAATTCAGCGAATAATTATTTCACTCAAATATATTGGATGGATACTGGATAGAACTTTTCTCCGAATCTATATGGGGCGAATTGAATGTTGGCGATGGGTATAGACTGGAAATTTGGAGATTAGTGGTGAAATGCAATTATTTCTTTATGTGAAATTGAGATTCCGGAGGTGCGGATTTAATCACTTCTTTCGGCATCTCCCGGAGACTCGGTCGTGGGATCGAAAAAGTCCCGAGGGAATCGTTCCAAGTACCTCTTTCGGCCTTGCACGGGTATTAAGAAGTTTGGGTACTCGGATACACCCGGCCGTTACCCACACTTTGCGGGTAATACGCGGGCAGTCAAAATAATCGCGTAACGAGTACCCACTCTCGCCCTCGATGCCCCTTTCGTCGAGTTATCCAATTAGCCGCAGACCGTCCCGTTATTAAAACAATTGAAGTAATACTCGATTCTCGGACACGACTGACCAACGACCAGGTAATTGGGTAATCGGGTAGCAGGGCATTGGGTACCCATTACGCGGCCGTTTAAGACTCGAGTATCCCCTCGTTGCAACTCGAGTTACGCCCAGAAGCCTTGAGTACTTAAACACTCCCTGAGATCCTGGCAGAGGATTTTTAATCGAGACTCCCCCCCAGATTTCGACACTTCGTCATTAAATAGCCATCGATCACACATCTTCCCCAGGAACAAAAAAAAATAACAATAATTCGAGGGAAATTCAATTGAACCGTGGTTTAAAAAAAATTGTTCAAAGTGCCCAGAGTTCCCATAAAGCTGAAATTAACAGATAAGATCTAACGACCACGTCGAAATTTGAAGAGAATTAGCCCCAGAAAATCGTTCCGTCCAGGAAATCAGCCGTGGGAAAAATGTCTTTCCTCGTCCTAACGCAAGTTAAGTTATTCAAGTAAAGGGGTAACTTACGCGTAATCTAATGCGCTCCCGTATGTAAATAGGACTATTTACAATGGTTATTCGAAGAAGGGAGATCGAGTCAAGTGGATGATGGATCCTTACCCAAGAGAGGCTACCGTTTGGCCAAGAGGAGTCCTGCAGCCTGGCATATGTAAATTACTTTCCTGGTTTTGCACCTGAACCACCGCAGGGGGATCGCCGTAGAACCATTGCCCGACTATGGTGACTTGAACCAGCACCGCAAAAACCAGAACCAGCGCCTGCGAGGTAACGATACCACAAGTACTTTCAGAAATTCTAAACGATTATCGGGATTAAATGGTATTCTCTGGAATTATCGAGAAATATCCTTTAATTACTTTTAACGGTGTGTGAACCACTTGTACGGATTATTCGTCCATTCTTTAACGTAACATAAATCTGCACATCCTTGCTGGAGAATAATTTTAGCATTACCTGATAAGGAGCCGGTAGGTACACTCCACTGTTCAGAGACAACAGGAAGACGCACTTTACAAGGAGGGCAGCAAACACCAAGGCTGCCGGCAAGCCCACCATCCTCAAAGCGGCACACGAAAAAGGGTTAGGAGTCAAAGAAGGCGCTGCTGAGAGTCCTGCTAGCAAGAAAAGTCCTAAGAGCAGTGCCTGACCAAGAAACAGGTGTCTTCTGCTGGGAGCCGCCGCCCTTGCCTGCGAAAGACAAAATGTCACGATGAAATCAAGATCATTTGCCCTCAACATAAGAAAGCACTGGAAGAAAATTCCATATATAATTATTACTATTCCCTCTATGCCAAACATTTCTGTAAAGAGACTCGGTCGACTGCGCGCTCACGTGCGCGTATTTGGCGCGAAACTCAACCGAGCGCCACGCCGAGGAAAATCCACGTTTTCACTCAAGCTTAACATAGAAAGTGCCAATTAAACGGTGGATTGTAGGTGGCTGTCCGAATTTTCAATGTACGCATATCTGGGGCAGGAATATCACGATCAACCGTCTAGATTATAGAAATATTCCAATGAGCCTGTTCATTTTGTTTGTGCCTCAAACTGGATCCCAAGTCCACACAGCCGAAGAAATTTCTATTTCACATTCGCCGCTTGTTGATTTTTAACAGTCACATCGAGTTTCGATTTCATCCGCGCCCACGTTGGTTATTTGTACAATGGCGGACATGAATGCCTCCCCTGCAGATACGGCATCGCCTGTGCAGGATGGGAGGGCATTGATGTCTCCCAGTGTACATTGGCGGGCATGAATGCCTCCCCTGCAGATACGGCATCGCCTGTGCAGGATGGGAGGGCATTGATGTCTCCCAGTGTACGCGAGACGAGGACTTCAGGAAGAAATGTCCATTGGGCGTGCACCGTTATCTCCATAATGGAATTCTCTAGGATTACAGGCTCAGCAACCGTTACTTCGGTATTCAAAGGACACAGAGGTGGACACCCATCGTACATCCTGCTTAGGTTGGATATCTGTTACTCGAATACATTATAATAAAATGGAAATATCAGTGCCAAGCCTTAGCGCGCGCCGGAGGTGATATCTACCCCTATGTTAAAGAAAATTCATATTAATAATTTATAATGATTTTCCCTCACATATCCATACGCGTTCGGCACTGGTAGTTCTTAATACAAAGATAAAAGTAAATAGTAATTAAATGTAAGAAAAACAGTGATTCGTTTCGAAAAATACATAAGATGATATTTACCCCTATTCACTCGTTATATTATTATGACGAGTAATATTACATTGACATATTATTATGAATAATCTGGATATTTCTGATAAATAATAGCTGCTTGCCTAAATTAAATGAAATACCCTCCAGGCACTTGGTTTCAACTATTCACCCATAGAGACGAATTAATCCGGAGCTAAGAACTGCGTCAAAAGAAACCGCTAAAACACGGCAACTCTTAAGATTTATACAGCCTCAGCTGATTGATCAATTTGATCGGCTCAGGCTGATCAATCGATTACGCGGTTTTTCCGCGTTAGGCGCTTTCTTTTGCTCGTACGGGAACGGCTTACCAGTCGCGCCTTTAATCAATGAGCTGCTTTCACTGGTCGGCTAATTAACCGATTAGCCGATTAGCCGATCCAGATTATCTTCCGACTACTTTGGATATTTATAAACAGCGTTACGAAACACCTGAAAAAAAATCTACCCTCGCACACGGGAAAGTTACGTAACATTAAGCAGTAAAATTACTTAATCGTTATTATATACATTTTCAACATTTCATCTAATGAACACCCAAGCCAAAAATTTAACGTCATATAAACGTCATGGGCGTACGTGATCTGGACCATAATACGATATGTTAAAACAGAAGGAACTTAGTAAATTAAATGAAGCTGAAATATCTGTCGACAAACTGAATCTTCAATTCATTAATTCGTTTAAACTTTTAAACAATCATTTCAACTTTTTCCTTCCCAGAATATCGAGCAACGCTTTCCCCGCTTTCCAAAAAGAACGAGAGAGCTCACATCCTGTAAATTCGCCCGGTGAGAAGTTTCCTCGAAACTTCTCGGCCCACTTCTTAGCGAAGGAATCTCCCTGTTCTCGTTTCTCTCTCTTTTTTTTTTGCTTTTTTCATTTTCGCGGATTCCGAATGAAATTCAGTGACCTTCCTGTTAAGAGGCTCGCGTGCGCGCATTTATCGGCGAGAATCCGAAGGCTTCCGTTAATTCGAGAAATCACGAGGCATCTCGATTCTCACTTGGGTAATTGCCCGATGGACGAAGGCAAGTACTCGAGACCGAAAGGGTTAGGCGGAGCGCAAAGTGGATCAATCATTCGACCGAAAGAGATCGGCGATCTCTTCTCTCGAGGATCGTTCCATAGAGCGAGCACTTGGCTTGTAATCGGTCGAGGACACCGGGAGGGGGGGCATCGATTACGATGCAAATCGTCTCCTCCCTCTTCGATAATCCCCGAGACAAGAATCGAGTCGTCGAGTTTCCCTTTGGAGAGTTACTACGGATCGAGGATCGGCGGAACGTAATTCCATTACCATTGTAATTGGGTAATTACACGGTAAACGGTACAAAGTGTGGAGCATCGACTTGGGTTTTACGATTCACGGTGTACCTCCGACCGAGAATTATTATTTCTGGGGTAAATAACGGAATTGAAACGAGCAGGAAGCGTGTGATAAATTGGGCCAAATCGTGTTTTTTTTTCTTTTTTTTTTTAAGGCATTTCCCTTTTCTTTCCATTTTTCTACGGGCCTAAGAAAATATACCGGTGCAATAAAGACATTCTTTTAGGAATTTAATATTCTTGCCAGGGAGCCGTGGATGTAGAGTGAGAATATTATATCCATAGTTAGATTAAACGTACATACGTCAGAATAGAGTTTACCGAGTGGAAGTGGAAAGTGAAAGATTAATAAACAAATGAACGGACCCCCTACGGGGACGACAAGGCGAATCACTGCACTCTAAATACTCAATTACAGTTGGGATGAAAACAGTTCATCTTTCTATAAATATTATATAAAAACTGTCGGAAAGTATTAAAGTAACAGGACCTAAATCTCGGTTTCTCGAAGTTTATGGCGATGATTATTGGAGCAGATCTGTCCGAGTCTTCGCGTGGAGCAATTACGGCGCCATTAAAACACGGTACTACGAATCGATCGCGGTACCTTCCCACGAAATAACGTAGCTGTAGGATAAACAGGACGGAAATAATATTTTTTTTAATCTTCAAGCACGTCTAATAGATTCATATTTATGCATAAGTCCTGTGCATCTAATATCATTTCCCTCTATTGGCTGGCTAATGGCTGACGGCGACGCGACCTCTTCTCCTCACGGTCCGCGCATTGAAATCTCCATTACTCCAATTCCGCAAGCGGCTGCTCGGGCGGATTTCATCCTTTCAAATCGCTCAAGCGACACCGGTCAAAGATGGAAGCGACAAACGGACATCAGCAGGACATGATTGCTTTCTCATTACTCCATAAATCGGTTCTTAAAGTCTTTTTTTTATCCTTACAAGTCTCGAGCCCGCCAAAAGAAATAAATACCCAAATCGAAGCAAAGAATGCAATCTGCGAACGTAACGCGTGGACAAACTTTTCCCATGAAATTTTCTTTTTGTAAAGTAACGGAATACTTAAATAAAGAGAGCAAACAGTGATCAACAGTTCCACAAAAATACATTATACAATTAACAAACGGCTCGTTTCGTATTAAAAAAAAATTAATTTCTAGGTCTTCACAAACTCGTGGATCCAATAACTATCGCGTTACTCAGAAAAGGCGAACATCATTAGCGGCGGAGGCGTTCTCTAACGTATGCCTTTTTAACTAAACATTCAGTAATCTAGCACGAAACGTTCGTATCATTCTGTTTTTCCATTTCCTGCCTCTTTATCTGTCTCTCCATCCGTCAAAACCCAAGCCAAGCAAAATGAAACCCGACATCCGCCTTCAGCGTCTTCAGCGCGTTCACCAAGGTGTCGCACGAGCGTGACACCTCCTCCGTTTCGGTGGTTGGCTCTACTGACCTTGAGCAAGACGAAGACCTCGAAGCCGGCCATGAGGAGCATGGTGGCGGCGCTGAGAGCGGCGAGAGGAAGAGCCCAGGGCTGTTGTCTCAGCAGGGGTTGATGAGGGACAATCGTAGGCCCTAAGCCCCTGGTGTCCTCGACAGGAAATCCGGGCCTCATGGGTGGATGATGACCTCCTCGGAAGATGGAGATGGTCCTGTTGGGGGCGGGGACGCTGACCACGCTGGCCACGCTGGCCACCCCGGAGAGACCGGGTCTTCCTTGCACTTCCGGTACCACGAAGAACTCCGTCGAGAGTTCTTGTCGCTGGACCGGAAGTTGCTGGGAGCTCGAGGACCCTGCCAGCAACGCTGCCGCGGCTGATACCAGAATGGGGCACGGCTTCATCTTTTCCAAAAAAATAAAATAAAATAAAATAAACAGAAGAAATATTAAAAGAATATTACTATTTGCAGAAAAATAATTTGGTTCGTTGAAGAAAACCCGATTGATCCCGGTGAAATGAATTTCAACACACGTGGCCGAAATCGTTTGCTTAATATTTGATTATTCGTATTAGATATATTTTCTGATTGAACGATATTCTATTGTTTCAATGGAATATCTTTTTCCGTCTCCTGTGATATTTAGGTATCAATAGGTACTTATATTACTCGAATTGATATGCAATTGCGTTGAACGGTAAGCCAGGCCTCTCAGTGGTCAACCTCTCCTCGAGTACATCGCTCTTCATGTGCGCGCAATTATTTATTTACGGACAGTCGGACTTGTCCTTCGGCAAGGCCGGAGACATTAATGCCAGGTGAACGAGCGTTTAATGGGCTACTTAATCGGACGCGTTTCTGAGTTTTTACCGAATGCAAAGAGGAGGAAGGACTAGGCCCAAACGAGAGGAGCTTTGCATCGGTGCAATTGCTGCGAAACTGTTAATACCTGTAACCCATCAATTGTAGGTACGCGCTCCATTACCGAGACAGTCGCCTTATCGTCCTCAATTATCCCCTGAATTTTAAGTGTCGTATTATAGTCAGGTTTTGCGATGAAATTATCTACTCTGGAGCTCGGAACGAGATTATCCGCATTTAATACATACGTTTACGTATGATTATTGTCCTCACTGAGTTGATTAGAATTTAATTAAGGAAGTTCCAAGAACGTACTATTCTCACGAAGTCATGCACTGTAATGGTTATAACCTTCGTCAATGAACAAATTCGAAAGAAATACCAAATCTTTTTACTGTAACTGACGGAGGTCATTTCGATCGGTCCCATGTCAAAGAGAACATTGTTCTTAGTTTAAATATACTCATTTTCTTATTCTCAAAGTACTGACAACTTTCAAACCGCTTAAGAGATGTATATAATTCTGTCTGTATATAAATGATATTAAAGAAAAAAAAAATTATAGAATAAATCTCACTTATATTCGGGGGAATTTGCCAATGGATTACTTAAGTATATATTCAATTAATATTTCAAGGATTTATATTAATACTTCACTATGTAGGTCGGTTCTCCTTCCGTCGAGTCTCGGCTTCACCGCGTGAAGCTCCATTTACTCCATCTACTCCATTTACGCGGTGGCATTCTCCGAGGAATAGGAAAAGGCATTCCGTCGATCTCTCTTTCTTCCCTTCCTTTTAGTTCCGCGTTGCTAATCGTCCTCGACATCTCTTGATCCTTGGAAACCACCCCAATCGTTGCACGGAATCCTTATTAATCACTTTACGATCTCCATTGATAAACTTCGATCACTTATTGGAATGATAAATAGTGCCCTATGAAAATCCAGGGTCAAACAATGCTTCGACGCCTTTGATCGTCAACTATTCCTCGATCTTCATCCAGATAGAAGGAAATTATCATAATTTTCACTATCAAGGTAAACTACCCTCGACCTGAGACCAGCACCAAAGGGTTCGCCTTATCCTTATCTCTGCACTGATTCCTCTCCCTCCTTAATTGGACTGCACCTTCAGCTTGAGATCATATCGACATTTTTCAATTGTTCGTCCAAATTTCAGGGTAAGGAGCACTACTAAGCTACTTATACTTGACATCCTCGTGACAATTAGACCTCGACCTAGGTCAAGCACCGTGACATTCATTTCCCTCTTCCGAGACACGTCGTCTTGGGTTGGACTTTTCAGGAACTGGCTGATAGTCCCAAATGTATCGATCACTAATTAATGATCCCAAACACTTTCTGACGATACTTGATAATGATGATCCATGAAACGCCGCTTTTTTAAGCTGTCTCTCGCTTCTTCCAAAATCTTTCCGAAGATCGAGCAGCCTCTTCCTTGTACTCGACTTCAGTGAAAAGTGTTCCTCGACCTGGATGTGTACGGAAAGTGCACATTGGATCGCTCCAAGACGTTCCTAGAGAATGAAAAACCGGTCAAGATACCAAACAAGGTACGAAAAGGTACTTTCGGCGTTACTCGAGATACTTCTTGCACCCCTAAACAACAATCACTCTCGTAACTCCCCCGCGTAGACCATCACGAAGTACCTCGAACGTTATTCCCAAATTTATCAACGAAAATGATAAACATTACAATAAATACGTAAACAGAATTCCGGATTACCGACATTGCAGTTTCTCGTTATTTTTATAAATCAGAGGAGGGAATTGTTTGACATCTTGACAAATGGAGGGGTGAATGAAGGCGAGGGCTTGTTAATAAAAAAATATACAGAACCTGACAAAGAAGTTACAATTCAATATAACGTAATCACGTGTGCATGTTACACTGGGATCTTTATCGACGCATAAATGCGTGAGTGGAACTTTGAATATTAATTCCGATTCTCAGTAGGTCCTCACCAGGGCAAGAAACTGCAATATCAGTAACTCACGTGGTACAAAGTCACTTCCACGGTCTGATCTCCCCAGTTTCACATGAACCGCGGATAAAAAATCATAAAGAGTCATTACACGTGCGAGGATTCGGCAAAGAGACGGTTTCCCCAGGGCGCTCGTCGCGGCAACGTGCGCCGTGAAAATGAGCTCTTAGGGCCCCGTCCGGGCCGAGCGAGACACGAGACCGGTCCCGGGTCCGGCGCCGAAGCAGAGAGAGAGAGAAAGAGCGACAGGGGGTAGAAAGAGAGGGAGAGACAGAAAGAAGGAGGGGAGACCGGCAGAGAGCTCGCGAGCAAGTATCAGCAGCTGAGAGCAGACTGAAGCGGGCTGGAGCAGGCCCGAGTCGACTGAAGTCGGCCGAAGTGGAACCGGAGTTTCGTCACGTCGGAGCGAAGCCTGTCCGTTAGGGGCCGCGTGGAGGGGGTAAGAGAGGGGATGCGGGCGGCGGAGAGTGGGGGAAGGCTCGGGGTCCGAAGAAGCGGCGGAGGGGGGAGCCCCGGAGCCCGAAGAAGCGGCGGAGGGGAGGGAGATCCGGCCTGCGGCCCCCACCCCGCCGGCCCCCTCGGGACCGGACGACGCCAATGATTTACATATCGGCGTGTAATAACCCCGAAAAAATTTTAACAATGCTCCCGACGCAGGCCGACGGCCTGCGAGGACGTTTAACGACTCGGCCGGCCGCCGGAGACTTTATGCAACGACGGGGTAACCGACGCCGCGTATCCGTGATACGACAATTGGGCATTGTCCGGGCTCGGCACAAGCCATGTAGAAACGGCTCTGGAATGTATGTCTTTGTGTCAAGGAAATTCGTTATCGGGAGATCGATTATTAATAATAATGCCTGGATTTATGGTTTAACGGTTATTAAACGGTTTGCCGCGATCTGGGTTTTTATTTGTTATTTATTTATGGGTTTTCCCATTTTGGGTGGATCTTACGCTGGGCCTGATTATTGGATGTAGACTGCGAACCCGGGGGATGAGGGAGTTCTTTGTGACTGGGGCTTTATTAGATCTGTATGCCGTGTAGACTCAGGTGCGGCCCAGACGGAACCAATGGACGGAACAATGGCCGTAAAAAAGACGCGAAGTCAACGTCTCTTCATCTACGCTGGCCGCACCCCCACTCGACGCGGAACGTGCCGGGATCGCCTTGGGCCCACTTTTCCTCCAGTTCCTGGAAAATCCGGGAGCGGACCGATGAGGCCCCGAGAATCGGCTGCCATTCCCGACACTTTCTCCGGACTGGCCAGCAATCCTGGCAGTCCTAGCAATCCAGCATCGCTCACGTGATCGGCCCACACTCGCGGGGCCGCACGTGCTGGGACTACTGGACGACGCGCGTCGGGCCCAAAATCCCAAACTCGGTACGCCGAGATTTCCCCTTCTCGGCGCATAATTAAATACTTTGGTAGAAATGCATCTTATATATATCCGCATCGTAGAGATACGGAGTAGCGAGTCCATGTTAAAAAAAGTTTCAGAAAACCACGTGGCAACGTTAAAATTCAATAAAATTAATTACTCCATGTGGCCAAATCTGGACCTAAGACTATTTACCTCTAAGGTACGGATGTATTGGCCGTGCTATTCAATTATTCAATATAAAATCCCGGATTGTACCATTAAGGAAGACGGTAAAATACGCGACATCATATTGAACAACCTAATATCAGTTTACCGAGTATCGTTGGAATCTGTTTGGGCCCATTTTTCCGCTATTCTAAAAAATCTAAAGTAGGCGGAAACAATCCGATGAGACCTCAATTGATCGACTGTCTCTTCTAACACTTTCTGCAAAATAATCAGCGATTTTAGCAGTCCTAGCAATCCAGCATCGCTCACGTGATCGGCCCACACTCTCGGGGCCGCACGTGCTGCAACCACTGCACAGTGCACGTAGGGCCCAAACCGAAGTACTCCTAAATGAAAAAGCGTCGGAACGTTAGAAAGAAAAAAAAAAGAAATAATGCATTAACTATAAGAAAATAAAGTGTGTGTAAATAGGAATAAGCCAATGGGTTTGGATGATCGGAAACGTTAAATAAAGTACTTAACATTACTCGGTACAGGCCAGTATTCCACAGGTGTCCCTGTCCGTTACAAACAGGTTTCGGTATACGGATGCACCGTTGCTCGAGCGTTGCTCTTCTTCCAAATGGAAGGATTGTCAGGCACCGATTTCTTTTTACATTCGTTTTTTCCGAAAATCCCCACCGACTTCGGGCCAAAAACGGGCAAGAAGTCGAAATCCGGAAAAGGGGTCCTCCACTTTTATGACCATTTTAATTAGCACCTGAAATCTGGTACGAGCCTCTGATCAGCCTGGCGACATTAACGAGTCTCGGTTTACGACTCGGGGCGAAAAAGTTTCGTTTTGTTTTCGGTTTTTGGTTCCGGTTTCGGTTGCACGTTCTGGTTGCTAGCCGGTTCGTCTGAATTCCTCGGCAAGGACTTTGACTCCCTTCTCCTCTCACCTTGGCCAGAAATCCTCGGGTGACACAGGCTGGATAAAGACCCGAAGAGACGACCAAACTCCGGAGGAATCCTTCCTGGAACCGAGGATCTGAAAGAAAATTCCCTTGGAATTTTTAAGCTGTCCTTTTTATAAGAAAAGGTACGCGAAAGAAGATGCATACGTGGGGGAGCCTCGCTGTAGGTACTTCGTGGCCTTCGGGTGTCCATAAGAGACAGTTTCATGGGTGCCAAGCACCCATCGCACCTAAACTAATGCATAGTCCGGTTTATTAAACTTTTACTACTCCTTTAATGAACTTGAATTTCCATACCGAGCTCGACAAAAGTTCCTTACGTAAAAATTGCCGTTTCTTTGGGTTGCCTCTGCAGCTTTTACAAAATGGCGGCGTCCGCAAGCCGGCGTCCAACTTGCCCAAGTTTGCGATTTAATACCAAGAAGACCAGCCACCTCTCGGAAATTCAGCCCAGGACTTTTTTCACGCAAATTTCACGAACGATCTCCCCATAAAATGTGAATTTTTTTATACGTTTCGTATACAGTCCAGACGGAAGAACAGTTTCGTCGCCCGCCCTGTACAAATGGCGCGGTACGGTTTTAATGGTAAAGACCGCTTTCATAACCGCCACAGTATATTTCTAACTGACAGAGAGAGTACTAGGGCTGCGAAAACTTGCACGCGATCTTTTGAAAGTCGTGAAATGTTAGCAACGAAAAAAAAAAAATGGCCAAAACTCGAAAGTCAACAGGGGCTCGACCGCGGGCCACTCGCAAGAAAATCCGGACGCAGCTCGTTGTTAGTCGGTCCGACTCGACCGGTTTTGCCAAATGCTAAATAAAGTCATGTATGGCGTACAGGGCGTACCAACTTGGCGAGATATTGGCCATACCGATAATGGTAACTTTGAAAGAGTACCAAACCTGCCGAAAGGAACGCACGACACCTCCTCCTCCCGCTTCGCGATTTCGTGGTGTCCGACATAAATTTCCACATTCATGAAGCCCTTACTTTACAAATAATTGGATGTTATATTTCACCACACAAAGAAGTCATAATCACCCTTAAATGGTAATTGTTTCATAATTAATCTATTAAAGTTTGGACGGGAGCATAATTGATCTAGATATCGTGCGAGTGGGTCATTGAAAGAAGTGGCAGGAACGACTAAAGGTTTTTCAGATAATTTCACAAGTTTTTATCGTCTCATTAACAATTTCATATAAACCAAACCTCAGGGTAACGTAATTGTGTTTGCAGGGGAAGGACCATTCGTGGTAAAAAGCGCATCACGTGTTTTTTGCAGCCGAGGACGCGTGCAGTCGTCAAGGGCCGAATCGGTAGGAGGAGACGACTGGATTTCGTTTTTTTGCTTGGTCCCTCGGGGCCCGGGCATTGCATTCGCTTTTAGCGGGCCCAATGGGTCCAGGTGGGGATATTTTGGGGACCCACTCTGGAGTCCAGCATCCAAGGATGAAGGAACCAAGAATTACCCGCAGCACGGTGCTGGAAGCTGCAGCCTTCGAGAAGAGCCCGCTGACGAAAGGACCTCGTTTCATCTACATCTAAAAAAAGAAAAAAAAAAAAGAAACAATACCGCAGAATATTTTACAGGAAAAATTTGAGAAATCAATTCGTCAAAACTTTTGACAATTCAATATTTACCTCGATGTTGTCTAGTTTGCTCTGAGACATCGGATAGGACATAATAGGAAGGAGGGAAAAATGTGTGAAATTGTACGTGACTGTATGTAGAAAAATTCTAGACAATTTATTTTCTTCAATTCCAACGAGTAGTTAATGTTTAAAGAGAGAAGTGTAGAGGTGGGATTGTCTTTGGAGGGACGTAGATGCACGTGCAAGACTGGGCCCGAACCGAAGCCAGCAGAGTCAGCAGGTGGAGTTGGGCCTTAGAGGCGTCCGGAGTGGGTTTTCTTTTTCTCGGCGTTACTCATTGTAACCGCAAAACCACGATAGTCGGCTCGCACGACTTTTTCGACTTCGTTATCGGCTGGTCCGCTCGGACGCATCCTTTGTCTTCCTTTTTTTCCCTCCTTTCGTCCTACCTTACGACGCGTGCACGCAAGTATAGGTGGGTGCAAGTACACGCGTTAAAATTTTTCGCCGGTACCGAGTGCGGATACCGTCGGCTGTCTCTCGTTTGCGGCCTTGCCGAGGTAAAGGCTTTTCGCCAAAGCCAGTCTGGCTATGTTACGCGTATGTGGTACATAGTTTAAGAAGGCTTGCGAGTATAGGGTGATTCGAGGCTGAGTTTCTGCCCTGCAGCGCGTAGCCGGTGAAAAACCACGTGAAAAGTCTCCTTTGCCCGAATCTCTAAGCCCAATAGTTTTCGAGATATTCGCCGGTAGAGCCGGCCAATCACAGACAGCGAACGGAGGAGTAGTGGGGGTAACGCTGCGCGCGCAGCCACCCGAAGACTAGGAATAAGTCTCCCACTTTAATTTTCGATATCTCCGAAAATATCGATCGTACGGAATTTCTGCAAAGGAGCTTTCCGACTCGATTTTTCCCGTTGGTCCGTTTCGCTTTTCTTGCCCATGACTCGCGCAGATTTACCGACGAGGTGGATGGTTAACAAACTTGTATGTCGACTTTCTTTCTCGAAAATATTGACCTTTAGGAATTTCTGTACAGTTTCTTCGGCCAATTTTCCCAAGAAATTCTCCAGTGAACGGCGAAACCGCGATTTTGAACCACCGTGTACCTACAAGTCGCTTATGCTACATACTTGCGGGAAGTACTTATACACGCCGGCTTTCGTACCCACGTATTACGTACGTCTGTCCCGCATGCGTTTGTCCGACGGGAGTGCGTACCTGCGTGCAGCCCCGCCGAGGTACAATATTTATTATATGCCAGCGATGAATTATGGGCCGTTAACGTTGGCTCGCGGGATACCCGTCGTTCTCCAGGTCTGTCTCGAGAGACCGCCAAAGTCTCCGCGGAGAGGGCGAGGCGAATGCACCCGGGCCCCGTCCCGAAACTCGAGACGCCAGGGTGCGACGACCTCGTCTTTTGGGACTCCGCAAGGCTCCTTCTTCGGCAAGTCCCACCACCTTGTAAATCCAATCTGATATCCAGCCGAACCCGCGGAAAGCGCAATCCATCCGCGCAGATAATTCAAACAGCCCAGCCAACGTAAGGGTTCCGAGCTGATCCCGATCCGTCCGGGTTCCACTATAATCATCTCTTTGTTCTGCGTCTGAAAACACTCCGACAAACATCGTTAATACAATTCACTCGATCCATTATTTTTTTTCCCTAGCTAAGTCTGAATCGGTACAGCAAATTATACTTCAACAACTCTCGAAATGCCCTCGCCGGATGTTTCGAAGGACAGAAGAAGCTAAAGTGGAACTCGGAACACCTGGAGGCCGGAACTTAGCGAGGGGCTTGCGGCCCTCTTCTCGCCCATCTCCTCGACGCTGTTATCCTTGGACATCTCTTCGGGGGGACACGGGCCATTTAAATACCCGTTGATCCGGCGACATTCCTGGAGGTTCCATTATTCCATGACGTAACCACGCGTTCACCTCCCAGTTACAGGTAAACGGGTTCCATTGCCCGGAGAAGAGGAGACACTTTCAGTTTCCACGATGCAGCGGCTAAGTGAGCGCGACCGAGCCATCTTGGACAGCATCTTTGACCCGTTTCAACCGCTGGGCACCGACGCCACATCCGGCCTGGAGAACGAAGACCTCGGTACGCGGTTTCGACGATTACGCTTCGCAAATAACCCTAGTGTCGCTCCGCATTTTCCAGCGCGTCTTAAAGAACACATGAACAACGTATTCCTAACTGACAAACTAAATGTACATTCATGAGCCTTACTTTCTAAGCACTTATCGAGGTACTGCTTCCTATCCAAGAAAATGGTAAATCACCGCCTTCGAGATATATATGTATAAAAAAGAACCGACCTAACATATCAATTAACAATCTCGTTTACACATTGATTAACAGTTTCAGAAGCGGAAGATGGCACTTCTCTCGAGCCCGCGATTCAAGACGTCGTGAAGCGCGCCATTTCAGCATCAGAGGGTGAACATTTCGAGGAGGCTTTCAGGCTCTTCGGGGAAGCTTTGATGGCAAATCCAAACTCGGCGGCCATTTTGAACGACAGAGCACAAGCCTTGAGATTGGCGGGCCGAGACCTAGGTAAATTTGGCCCTTCCTTCCATGTGTACGGGTTCTGTTAATGAAACTTAAAAGAATTTAAGGTAATAACAAAAAGTCGACGTACCTCGGCCTTAGCGAAATTATCCGTGTAACCATTAATTTTGCGCATATTTCCAGAGGCCATGGAAGACTTGAACGCCGCCGTGGGATTCAGCGAGGGTAAAGGCAGAGCCGGCGTTCGCGCACTTTGCCAAAGAGGGGTGCTTTACAGGAAAGCGGGCAGAACGGAGGAGGCGAGAGAAGATTTTACGAGGGCTTCCAAGGCTGGCTCGAGTTTCGCCCGTAGCCAGCTCGTCGCCTTGAATCCATACGCCGCCATGTGTAACGCAATGCTGAGAGAAGTGGCCCTCAAGTCCGGTGAATCCTGAACTCTCTGCTGGAAAATAGGAAAATAGAATGTAGAAATATACTCTGTAAATAAAGTTAACACCATAGTCAAGCGCAGCTGCTCTCGTAAATTTAAATATAATATAATACAATAAAGAAAAGAAAAACAGTTCGAGGTAAAAGGTACCTAGAAATGCACTTGCCGCGAAACTCAGCCAAGTTCCTCGATTCAGCTGAAAATGAGAGACGTCTTAGGTGTCTACGATAGCGATCCGGATGGTCAAGACCGAGGATAGTCTCTCAGATTCCTTTATTTCAAGTTACCTTTGACCGACAATCTCACGGTGCCTAGGACAGTAATAATGATGTCATTGGGGTTCTCGCATAAAAAATATTAGAGTTGTGAGAGACCTGTCACGTGTAGACGCGTGGCGCACCAGCTTAAGTACGAAGACGCATTCCAGTCCGGGGAACAGAGATAGGGACATTTGTATTCAATAAATAATTAAATGATGAACAAAAGTTTTTAACTGCCGTTCCAACTCGATACAATGATTAATTTATGCAATCCTTCCGTAAGCATCGTAGAAATCATCCAACTGTCGTTGTAAAATTATTTATTGTATTAAAAAAATGTATCCATCCGTGTCAGGAAGATTCGTACCAATCGCAACTCGGGATGGAGCGAGGAGGCGTCACTTCTGGGTGTCCCATTATATTCAGAGAGCCGAGTGAAACACCAAGGTAACGAAACAATACCTAATTAACGAGGAAACCATCGAAGTACATATATATATATAAATTACTTATTTCCGAGTTGACGACCTGAAAAACCTACTTGTATTCTACGCTTAAAAGTTACAACGATCGAGATGCACTTAACCCATTCGTAGCTGCGTCATTCAATGTCATTAAATATCTATCCGAACAGTCAATGACGCATCAGGTGCGTATTTAACGAGGCTGCAATGCGTGCCGAAAAGAAGTTCCAGCTCCTGGGGGTACTCTTGCGACGTGACCTCGGTCTCGAGTGAGTTAACTCGGATCCCGTTTCTCTAGTTTAATCGCATTACAGATCATTACCACAAACACAGTAAAACCTTTTAATTTTGCATTGGAACATATCTCCTACAACAATTAAGTACCTATAAATCCCGCTGCATTAAATGTAGTTAAGAACATTGCTTCGAGAGTATCTACTTGAAATAAGTATCCGAAGAACTGTATTCCTGGTTGCTGGATTTAATAACTGCAAATCGCTATTAGGTTCCGATAGGTTCGTCTTTGTAGATAAATAAACTTGGCGACCTTCCTCCGATCAACCTTGATTCCCAAGAGCGGGTATCTAAAACGTTTACTTGACATTGTTGAAGTGATTCCGCGCAACATTTCAAATTTTTCTCGGCACTGCCGAAAGATCTGAATCCAACCAAATGCGTACCATCAGTATTGATGAGAAACAAAGGAGCATTCGAAAATTTTCCTAGCATCGTCATTTCCTCCACACTTTTCTAGCAACGGAAAGAAACCAAACAATGCGTGGGTCTTCAATACTCAGGAAGATCTTAGAGCACATCCTGTACGAAGTCATACGGATATCGTTAAATGCAGAGGAGTAAGTGAAGTGTTTCCTAAGCCTCGTTTAATCGTTCTAGTTATCGCTATAGTCTTCCTTTTAGTAAAATTATAAACCCGGTCCCCATCAGTCCGTATCCCTGCGATAATCTCTTCGGTTCTTGACGCCTATTGAGACTTGGAATTTGATAAAACGATCTAGAATCATCCTACTTTTCCCCATAAAACGCAGCTGGTGCGAATACTCGACCGAACGGAACGACTTTTGTTGTTGAACTGAGTCGTTTTGCTGTCGATGAGTTGACCGTTCCTATATTACACGCGTTAAACCATCACGAAATCTCGGCCAGTGTTGGACTTTTCACTTTCGGAGCCTTCCTCACTGCCCTCTTCGCCCGCGACCGATTCCGAGGAAGGATTTCTCGATTTCTCATCACCGGAGGTGTCCACCCTCTCGATTTCTTCCACTTTAGGTGATGGTAGCAACGGAGCAACTTCTTCCCTAAAATTGTAATAATTCATCAGTAACAATAGTTCAATAAGTATTACAATAATTTGATTTACGTAAAATGGAATTGAATGAAGGAATTGGCTGAATTTTAATTTAAAAGATATCTATTCGATTTCCCATACAATGATAAAAGTATAGGTAGAGTTTGTAAATTATTTAATCAGAATAGAAATACTCTATGTCTTTCGCTTACGATTGTGCTGGAGTTGTGTCTTCTGTATCGGAATCTTTGTCTTTCTTGCGTTTTTTCTTCTTGCTTGATTTTTTCTCACCAGATGATGACGACCCATAGTATTCATACTGTGATGTAAAGAAAATAAATTACTTTCTTTTATAAGTATGTATGCATCTTATTTAGTTTATTTAGTATTAATAACAAACCTGGTACAATGGCCAGAAAGATGCAAAGACCCCTACATCTTCTGCTAGGTTTGGCAAAAGCCAAAGATGATGTCTGCCAAATGTCAAGACCCAGAGTAGACAGAAGACGATCACTCTTATCACAGCTAGTGCTAAAATGAAAACCAGGAAGCCTGCAGCTGCTACGCTTAGATAATATACCCCTTGACGAATGGAAGGTGGCCATAGTGGGAAGAGACAGACACCAATTGATCCGAGAACCACTAAAGTACCGAAAAACCAGTAGTATGCCGGTATCGGTTCATAAATCCAAACGTAGGCATCATTAGAATCAGCAAAATATTGTTCCAAATGCATCTCCAGTCGTATCTGTGTGGAACAAAGTTTTATATTTTTCTCATTCTAAGCATATACTACCATTTTAAATATTATCCTGCTTCAATGAAAGATAAAAATATAGATTCTTACTTTCGGTTTTTGTTTGAGTTCCTTGCGATCATCCTGCTTCTCCTCCCCTTCTTTTATGTCACTGTCCTTGCCGTCTTTGCAATCTTTACCATCTTTGCCGTCTTTACCATCTTTACCTTCCTTAACTTCCTTAACTTCCTTGACTTCCTTGTCCTCTGCATCCTTTTCTTTCTCCAAAGGCTTCTTCTCTTCCTTCTCTTTTTCCGATGACTTCTTTTCTTCCTTTTCCTTCTCCTTCTCTACGGATTTCTTTTCTTCCTTCTCCTTCTCCTTCTCTAAGGATTTCTTTTCTTCCTTAACCTCTTTTCCTTTCTTTTTACCAGCCCGTATTTTAATTAATTCCTCTTTTGAAAGAACGACCTTTTTTGCTCTATGGAAAAACTTGTGCCTTAACATCACATCAAGGAAGTCAATGACGTGTTTGCGATTCTCAAACAAAGTATTGCTCCATGGAGAATTTTCCAGTAAAGCATCCACCGCCCGTGTCCCGGTGAAGTACTCGACATTATGATTGGCAAATTTAGTCTTTTTAGAGGGGACATTGTTGCGGATCCATTTCGCTACCGAGTACTCTTCCTTAGAAGGTTTATCTGGAGCAGGATCACCATCTGGATTTATTCCCTCCTATGAAACAAATTTTAATGTCAATAAACATGACGACACCTCTATTAAAATTACATTAATCACATATCTGATATTACATTAATCAAGTATCCAAAACCTTAACCTTTAAATACCAATGCAAATGAAAATAAATATCAATCCACTTGTCAACACGCAATCCATTAAATAACAATTAATCAATTGTAAATGAAATGTCTCAGTAAATAAGCCAAATTCGACGGATCCTTCGAAACTAAGGATTGCATTAGATGTAGGTTCTTCGAAATTACCAAAGAATTTCTGCAGACACGATAAATCTTAAAATGTAATACGTAAAAAACATGTACACGCGGAAAACTCGTCGACGTCACCCGTCAAACGAATGCGAAAAATGTTCTGGTACTGACACGTGTCACTCGTTTCCGACTTCGGAGAATTCCCCTCCGAACAAATGGCATATCGGATTCTTTCTTGAAAGGAATTCTCGTCGACTCGAAAGAAGACATTATACAGAATTAATTCCATATGTGACACTTACATCTTTGCGTTTCCTGTTTTTCCTCCGTTCCGCCATATTGTAAATTGTGCTGGGACTGTGAGCATATCCTACGCGGCTTAGATAATCCGCGGACGTTCGCTCTTTACTGCCGCATTCCGTTATGAGCCATTTTACAGATTACTCTAATGCCCGAAGCGTGTCACCTTCCCTAGGAATTCAAACCTCTGATTGGCTGAACCGTTACGAGTGCCGTTTGACCAATGAGAAAGCCGAATGTGAGATTTGAACGATAAAGTCGAACTGACATAGACGAATCGGGTGTCACACAAAGCCACACAAAGCGCAGCGCAACACAGTCAAGGATGAACAACCAATCAGAACTCCTCAAGAAATGACGCATTGAATAAAGCTCAATTCTGATTGGTTGTTCATCTTCGAAGCGTTGACGCGCCGTGCTGTTTCACCCGACGCGCCCAGTGGGACTCTGACCTAAAATCTGTATAAATTAATTTATTCAACTCCTAGAATTCCTTAAAAAACCAACAAATTCAATGAAAAGCGAATATTCGTTTTACATATTGTCAAAATCTCGTAAGCTCTAAAATGTATAGTCATATGTGTAGTTATTTCGGTTACTTCGCGTGATGGCTAACAGATGGCGCCAGAGAATAGTTCGCGGCGGACTCTACGATTGCCATCACTGGTATTATTTAATTCATGCTCTAAAAGGATTAGATCACCAAGCAAAGGATGGGATCGTTCTTTTGCATTAATATTGAGATCCTTGCAAAGAAACAAAAAATGAGAAAGTATTGTTTCTTCACAAGAAGTCCCTTTCCCAAAGTATTATTTTGTATAACCTCAATGTGTTTCCCAAATTTTTGTACGTCAGAAACAATAAAGCATTTTGCAAGATCATCACGATGCATTTCATCTCTTTATTGCCCGATATTAACAAAATATTAATAACGCATTGCATAAATTACTCGGCCATGTAGTGTAAAATATTTTTTTATTTATTCTTTAACAGAGTCATAATGGATAAAAATACATGCCATGAATTTCGACGTGATAATTATACTTGAATCACGTTCCGTTGTATTCACAATGTTTATGCGAGAATTTCACGCAATTCATAGCCGATGCAAAAAGAGATTTATCATTTTAAACGGCGTTTTAAAACGAGTGCAGAAACGCAAGCCGACCTAAGCATGCAATAACGTCGATTTTATTGCTATTTTATTATTCCGTACTTGGTACGTGTAATTAGATTATTGGAAAGTTTCACGCTGACTGTTGAAAAAGGAAAGAAGCATTAGGCTAAAGGGGCATAATGACTGCATTACGATGTTAAATAATAAACAGTGTCGTTGGTAACTTTTTCTAAACGATAATACACTGGTCACGCTAGAAATAATTATCACCCTTATGTCAGCATTTAAAATTAGCATCCTTTACAACCACTTTCTCCAATTTCGTGGAAGATGGAGGAACCTCCAATAACGTGTTTCGTTGCAGAATTATTGTCTATTTTCCGAACAACTAAAAAACCTCGCGAATTCCACTAATACCAAAGCTTACTCTCTAATTGAATTGAAAAAAAATTCTCACAAGTCGGTCGAGCTTCAAAGATATTTTTTTCGAGGTATAATTAAAAAAATCGTTTCTTTCCCTAGAACGGCCAGATGGATGCGGAATTTTTATAAACGACTCAAATGATTTTCAGAAGCTGTCAATATTAAATATTCCTGTAGATTGAAGACACATTCAGACCTACTTCTATCTGGAACTACTGTCCGAAATTCCTTCGGGAAAAATAATTCTTTTTTCGCGAAGCGTCGTTGCGCTCGCTCTTCCAAAATCGCTCAGCGCTCTGTCGGAAGAAAGTTAACTTGCGTATCGAACTACAGTAATTTAACGGGGATATAAGTATAAGAACGCAGAGACGGGGAGTTGGCCGGACTAGTAAGGCATAACACACCACACCCAGTGCAACACCACGGAAAGGAATGGCCCCGCACATCATCGCCATAGTAAGTTCCCACTTCGTTCGCCATTTGCATTTTTGCAACAATAACTCCTACGTTTACGTCGCCTAAAAGAAAGCCTAAAAAATGACAAAAAAAGCCTAAAAGCTCAATATTTAATGCGACGCGATTTTTAAATACCCCGACGTAAAAATTATCATATCCAGAGTGTGTGTGTGCGCGCAGCCGATTTATAATAATAATAAAAATATACTTGGAACGCGGAAAATGAAGTTGAGTTCATTGTGATCTTTTCTGCTCGTTTTTCCGAATTATCTGGCAGATTTTTCTTCTCTTTCTCTTTTTTTTTTTTATGGACGAGTTTTAAAGAGCATTGGGGTGGCGGATTTTCCCGGTCGCTGAGGTGTCTGGAGGAATTTTTAAATAATTTTGTCTGCCTCGTGGAACCGGTACAGAATGCGATTCTGCTCTCCGGGTAACAACTTTCACGTCCCAGCGGGCAACGGCGTGGTCAAATGTAGCCTGGAATGTGAAAAATCACGTGCGAAATATGCGTTAAGAGGCCCGAGATGACTATAGAGCTAGCGAGGCTGTAACAATGTACGTTCCCGCTTGTATAACATCCTTTAAGAATGTTCCTTAAAATGAATAAAGTGGAAGCAGTGAATATTTAAGAAATATGTGCCTCGTGTTTCATGCACGTGAAGAATGTTTAACGCTGAGGACACTTTTATCTAGAAAGGCCTAATATTATTTTTCAAAGGGGATAATCAAAATGGCGGCACTGAGGACCAGGATACGCGTTCCATGAGGAGAGTTTCTTCGCTTCCCGTTTGTATAACATCCTTTAAGAATGTTCCTTAAAATGAATAAAGTGGAAGCAGTGAATATTTAAGAAATATATACCTCCTGTTTGAGGCAAGTGAAGAATGTTTAACGCTGAGGACACTTTTATCTAGAAAGGCCTAGTATTATTTTTCAAAGGGGAAAATCAAAATGGCGGCGCTGAGGACCAGGATACGCGTCCCATGAGGAGAGTTTCTTTAAGTAAGGAATTATGTGAATTAGGAATTATGAATGAAAAAGTGAAGTATCGAAGAACCTTTTAATGGTTCAAAGGTATCGATCCCTTGTGTTATCAGATCAACGTGTCTCGATCGAGACTCGGCAGGAGGCAACAAAATGGTTTAATTAAATGTTACGGTTTATAAGAGGAGTAGAAAAATTGGAGGGGGATAAGGACGAAGTGAAACCGTAGTAGCTAGGAGCATTTCACTTAAGAATGTCGATAAGAACTGGTTATTACCCACGTATACTCGACGAAGGAAAGGAAACTCGTCGAGTAAGCTTAACTTTCATCGTCAGTGATATAATCGTCCCGATGATTTTTCCCCTCCGAATTTGAATATAATGGCGAGGTCCTAATCCTTCTTACCCGCTGCGAGTCGTCCTCTGTAAGAAAAAACGGAGCACTTTTACTCGTGCTCTAGAAGGAGAAAGCTTAAGTCCACCTGTTAGCTCGACATTGTTGGGTGCGGCACTTCTTTGACCTTGTTCCTTTTCATCTCTTTTTTTTTTTCTCCCCGTCAAGATTTTTATAGGTCATGCCATGATGACTCGTTTATGAAATGGTCTTGCGACATGAAATCCCTGGAAAGGTTTTCGCCTGAATGGAAAATCTGACATATGAAAGCGACAGTGAATCATAATCCTCACGTTTAGTGGAAATAATCGTATCGGCGATTCCTTTGTATAAATTTCTGGAAAACGGTAATACATTTTATATTTCTCGTTAAATTTGTAGGAAATCCGTGTATTCTAGGCGAATGGGAGTGAATGAAAATCCTCAATCAACCTTTCCTTCTCTTTGACTATTTTTCACTAGGCTTTCTTACAACTCCTGCTGTAAGGAATTCACTTGTAAAATTATATTACGCGCCGTTTGCGAGCAATTGAGGTTTCGTAACCGAGACACCGCAAAGTAACATTGATTCCCTGGAAAAGTTCTCGCTCGAGAGGGAGACTTATGGCAAAAGTATCGCGAAGAGAAATTCAAGGATCGAGTGCTGCCTATACGAAGACATGCGTACGTGGGCGCATGATCGGAAGAAACTTTTTTTTTTTTCCAACAATGTGGGCCGTTTAATCATTCTCGACACGAGTGTCGAGAAATCGAGCCGATCGTGCGATGGCAATTTACTCTCTCTCTCCCTCTCGAGATTGCTATCGCTTTTCCAAGAGTCGTCGATTGTTTTCTAAAGTCGCACACTCCACCTCATCGTCGCTCCTTCAGTTTTCCAACCAACAATCATTAGCTTAAACATAGCTGCAGATAATATCAGCCAGCGTCGAAGAAAAATATAACATTTTAAAAATGGACGCCTTTTCAAATAGAAACTTTACCCTAAGTCTAGAGGAACAATACGCCATATGATAAACTTAGCGAGCTGGGAGTGCTTATTGCAAGAAGTAATGGGAAAAGTATTGTAAAAAAAGAAACGGGTTTATGGGACATTTGTGCTACTTGAGTATCGAAGCCTATCCTCGCTGAATGCAGGCCACTCATTTCTTTAACGAAAAATTCTATTATATAATGCACAACAAGAGTAAACTGCATTCGATCGAGTTACCCAGCCGGGTTTTGTTACTAATTCCATTGATCTTAACCTTTGGTATCGAATGCTTTCCAGTCACCCGACTTTGGTCATCCTTGAATCGGCTTCGCCGGATAAAGTTAGGAGATTTAACCTGGCAAGAAAATTAATTTCTGAACAGGTGAACGTACTTAATGACCCTGGATGCAGAAGGAGTAGTTTTGCGGCCTGAAATGAAGTCAGTGAATTTAAGACACGTGTAATTAGGTCTGGAGGGTAATTAGGTCCTCGGAAGAGGACCTTGAATTAATTCGCTTAATTCGAGGTACTTGACAATAATCACTGTGGTTTTCTCCAGACTTTACTTCTATGCGGCTGCAAATGCATCCTGGCGCAGTTCCCAGAGGTGGACGTTGCAGTCCTGTCGCCGAAAGTCCTGTCGCTAGATCCTGGACGACCTGGTCGCTTTCACAGATTGCCAAATCCTCGATCTGGTTCCCCGCAACCATTAGGAAACCAAAGACTCCGGAGACCGGTCACCTTTAAGTAAGTCAATTTTCATCGATCATCTTAGAATCCATTCCTGCGAGAATGAATAAGAAAATCCTCGGACGAAAATTGAAGAGGGACAAATTAATTGCTAAACTAGTTCCCAGGGATTGTCAAATTAAGTCCTGGGATTGTAAAACGCAGACGATCATGTATCGATAATGTTTAGGTTCAGAACCCTCGACGATCTGGCTGTCAAAAGAAGATATGAAAATATCAGCACATGAAACTGAAAGGAAGAATATTATTTAATTAATCCTGGAGTTGTAGGTGTAGGCGGGATTTTTATTTAAGTCTTAGAGAGCGCGAAGAAACATTTGTATTACTTAATGGATGTTTTTAGGGCCAGGATTACATGTTTAGATTTAGAACCCTCGACAATCTCGCAGTCGAAAGATACGATTATTGTCATCCCATGTGGGCGGCCTTAACTTCCGGTTAATTCCGGTAACACTCAACTCGGTCAGCTACTGTAAACCAGACAGAATTGAATATGCTCATCATTGTTGATGGGAATTAAGGGATGAAACTTGATCCCTATTAGTGACACTAGACCGAGATAATGTCGGCACACCTACTTTTATTCCACCTGATGTGCGAGATTACCCAGCAGACGTTGCAACTGATAAATTAGTGGCTGAAAGTGTCAATGTACAAAGATATTTAACATAGTCAATAATTTAATAAGTACACAGTTTTAAGAAATTTCATTTTACCATAAACTAAATTCCGATATTCTTTAAACTGCAAGAATTCCCTGCCACCTTTGTCTACGTTGTAATTTTATTTTATTTTTAATTGCGTGCAATACATTTAATTCCTTTTTTATTTTTATTACAGGCCTCGATTAACGACAACGGAGGACTCACTGAACGTTCCAAATTACCCGGAAATTCGAGGACCCCGACCAATCCCAATTCAGAACAGTCAGAATTCGGATCAGCTTTTCTCACCTGCGCAGATTCAATCTCCACCGACACAACAGGTGAAACCAGTCAACGAGGAAAGAGAAGACGACGAAGAAAATATTTCCCAAGCGATAGCCAATCTTAGCGCAGTCTCCGGTTTTCCACAGCCTACAGGTGAATAGCATAAACAAATTAATAACGCGATTATTATATTCAATTTCATGCTCCGTATAAATGCACCTCGATTGCATTTAATCCGCAGTTTAATTTTACAGTTAATTACAAAAAACTTAATTCTCGTTTCTCCTTGAAATCTGAAAATATAAATGCCACGCGGGAGACCAGAAAATCAAGGAAATTAATAATTTCTGAGAATGCTCGACCAGGGAATAAGAAAAATTATTTGGTAATTTATTTAAGCGTTACTGGTGTACAATTTAGACCACGATTTATTTTATTCCACAATGAATAATTAAGTCTTACATTTCTTCAGTGCTATTCTTCTATGGTTTGGAGAAATTAATTTGAAATTGATTTTTACAGGACGATCATCATCAGCACCTGAACAGTACCCAACACCTGCATCTCAACAATATGGCCCACCTCAGGGCCAGAAAGTGCCAAAATTGAGGAAACCTATCGAAATCCCCACAGGCCGTCAGCCTGTGCCAATTAAGCAATTTAGGCCTCAACAACAACAAGCACAACAATCGCAACAACAACCACAGCATCAACCACAACCACAGCAACAACATCAACGTGCACCGAGTCCACCTCAGTCGAATACTTATGAAACTCGAGGAAAGAAACCCGTAGCTCAGGTAATATTACGTGAAATATAAAAAAGTACCATGTCTAATTGTTAACCGACAAAACAATCGTGCCGATGTAAGAAATCCGACCCATCGACAGCTTTTCATGTCAAGACATTAAATGACAGGACAAAGAGCAGTTTTATTTATCTTTCCCGGAGGAAATTCTTTAACTTGCTTGAAGAAAGTCGGATTAAAATATCCAGTTAAACTTTATGATAAAACAAGAAAATATCCCAAAATATACGGAATTTAAATTTATTGTGTATTAAATTATCTTTATATCACTTGGGATTTACGAGAGGTACTTGGGTTGCGTGTACATTCAAAGGCATTTTTAGAAGGTTTAATCAATTATAAGAGATATATAAAAATGGGGGAATGTCAGGGAATGTTTTGGTAATAAGTTCTACAAGGAATGCAAATTTTTCCAGAGCATCAAGCGTTATCGCGAAGACAATGCGGACGGCTCCATAACCTGGGGCTTTGAGAACGACGACGGCTCGTACAAGGAAGAACTAATTGGTGTAGATTGTATAACACGTGGCAAATACGGATACGTAGATCCGGACGGAGTACGCAGAGAGTACAGCTACGAAACTGGAATCAGGTGCGACGAGACTCAGCAAGATGAGGACGAGCAAAATGGTTTCGTAGATTATCAGGAGAACAAATTGGTACTTCCCAGCGGAAAGACCATCGACTTGTCCACCATGGGGAAAAACACGCAAGGCAAGCGACGCCCGCAATCGGCGTACAGAAATTAATTCTAACCTGGCAAAAATGATTGCGAGGCGTAGATTTATGGTACATGTCGGTGATACACATCAATACGGAAAAGAGGTTGCATAATGGCATCATTTCCCAAGATACGGTCCAGCGAGCGAATGTAATTGACGTTTAATTGCGCCCCTTTGCGCCGAATGTTATTATCGCTTCCTGAGGCCTGCTACGTACACAATTTTCGGTCTAAATATTTTCAAAGTGCTGGAAAACCTGGAAATATATATGCGTGACTAGATTTATCCAACGAATGTTCAATCTAATTCGGCTTTTATATTTCTCTAATGTTTAAAATTTCGGAGAGTGGTGGAATTATATCTCGTTTTTAGAGTTATGCATCCTTCTTTGTCGTGATGATATGTTAAGAGAGGAGGGTAAGATTCACAGAAACCAGTGAACTATATGTTAAGGAGATTATTAATTTTATATCGTGTAGAAATAATCGTTGAGTGAAATAGATTGTAATTGTAGAGTTTGGATTCGGCTGTTTTTATGCATTTAATTGTTTATATCCGAGCATTGGCTTCTTGAGTACTTGTCTCGGTGAAGGCACATATTTTGTCGAGACGACTCCTCTTTTTTTATATAATGTAATATATCCTGCGATTAATTCACCGAGCCACCTTTTCCTTCTTTTGGCATTTGTATAAAATGAAAAGTGTACTTCTAGAGTACTTATAAATTATCACTGAAAGAATAGACTCACAAATGAGGCACGTCAAATTGAATGAAAATTGCCACAGGCCATAAAATTGGCATTGTAAGATTAATTATTAGATTGTGATACCGTTTACTTCATCTCTGTGAACAGTTCCATTATAAAAGTAATGTAAACATAATAATAAAGTTCACTATTCCGTTAGTATTGGATTTCTTTATGCGTTGTATACGAAATATCTGATATTCCAATAAAAACACTGAAAGAAGGTATACTAAAAATTAAATCGGCTTTCTTGACATTAATTAATACCTTTAATGTAACAGTAATGTAGCATACAAGTTAGCTATGATAATTTTACTTTATTTTCAATTTTCGGTAAGAAAAAGTAGTTATAGTTTTGTGTGACAGAGAATATGTAAATTATATCTTTAGGATGTGTATTTATAATATATCGTAACATTAAAATATATTCCTTCAGTCCCATGTTTTTCGGGGCTTCGCCCCGAATCTCTCGGAATATAGTATTCAGTTCATTTTTAAAGCTTTGGCTATAAATAGGGAATTCCGGGGGGCTTATTCGATTCTCGTAATAGTCACGACAAGATCGAGCCACACAAGTTGAGGTCTTCTCTTGCGCTTCTGTTAAATTTTCCTTCTTTCAATAATAATCAAAGATTTATAAAAGCAAACAAAAGGATAAGTAAAATTCCTTGAAACCATAAATAACCATACAAATTATAAGCAGTACAGTCATAGTAGATGACATCAACTTTTGTACAATTTTTCATGTTAATTTACCTGCAAAAATTAACTCCTTGACCAGGAGTGCCGCGTGTTAATAATTATCTGAGAGTATTAACTAGCTGGCAAAAATCCATATTATAACGAAATAACTTAAGTTTCCTTCTTCCTCATACAATTGAAAATTTTATCTCTGGATAGAATTATTGAAAATCATAATAGAAAAGGTACTTCTGCATGCAAGATATTACCGCAATAATCTATTACTTCTCGCGTCATAAGACTTGGTTCATAAATTTAATTTTACTGTCACGTCAGGCCAAGAATGCGAGTTTTCCTTGAGTTCAAGATCCCCGAAGTCTCTTCGTACAAAAGCATGCATTCAAAACACTTGTACGCTACCGTATTAATCTCAGTCCGATATCTGATATTGTCGACGACACCTAGATTCCCGATAAAAAAAAAACTACTAACGATGCTTAATCTAAAAATCATTCCAGAAAGTACATGCAGTGCAGAAGGATGAAGTACACGGAAATTTTCGGATCAATTGCCAAATCGAGGGTGACCTTACCTCTGCCAGGAATTTGTTAAATTATTCGAGTTGGCAAGGGCACGTAGGAATTAATAGGAATTTCCGGATGACGATGAAATTCTCGGAAGAAATCATTGACACGCGTTTTATTGGCAGGAGTCCGACAATTCGCTGGAAATTTAATGTTTTGCCAACGATTTGGCTAATGATTCGTTAAGGTAAATATGCCTAACGCAGAATTTAAAGAGATAAAAATGTAGTTATGTTAATAACTTGGTGATAAGCGGCATTTATCTATCAAGTGATATTGAATATTCGATCGATGGGTTTGGAAAGTACTCCACATTGGACGTAAATGTCCGAAACAGTTGGTATTTTATTGCTAATAATTGTTTTTTTTAATTTCTCGTTAAAGCGAGAAGCTCTTGCCTGTACTTTTTACCAATATAAATAAATATCGCCTGAAAGCTCTGCAGAACACTACGAAATGGTAAAGATAAAACTGTACTGATATATTAATTATAAGAATGTATGTACGTAAAATACTTTCTCGTGTAAACATACATGCAAGGCCGGAAGAAGGTAAGGCAGTCGAGAAAATATTGATGAATGGGCCTACTTGTCTTCTTAAAAATCCTCAAAATGAACACAAGCTGAACGAAATGGTTCCTTCGGTCGAAATGATTTACAGTGTTTTGCCATAGAGAATTATTTGTGGACGTATAAACGTAACCCTGCGATTATCGTATGTAGATCATGGCCGCTCGGTGGAATGAAGAGGTGCAGCAGGACGTACGTCGCTGTAAACGTAAGATATTTTTCAAGTCGTTAAAAAGCTTATAATTTACAGCAACATCTCCTCAAAGAACGGCTCAAGCCCCCGGAAAGCCGAAAATATTTTTAAACTCTCCGACACCAACAAATCAACCAGCGCGCCTCCACCAACAATACCATAAATTAACAAATGATTTTCTCAAAGCTGATTTTCTGCTAAAGAATGACAGGTTGAAAAAAGACCAAGAACGTGGAAATCATTTCCTTCGTCACCGTAATAAGTCACAAATGATTAATTTACATATGAATATCCCACGTGGCGAAGTAGTGCACGCGTGTACACAGGCCGACATGAATGTCTTCCCATACCCTGATCGAACACTGGTAGGAAGGGAAGGCATTCATGTCCATCAGTGTACTCACCCTCATACTGGTATACCCTCGTATACTTAAAAACACTAAGGTACACTCTTACGTATCAAATGCTTTACAGAGTCCTCCCACTCCCTGACCGCCTAAACCAACACAGGCGCAACAAACAATAAACGAAACAGCCAACACAGGCAAAGTGTACAGTACATTGCGTCTAGATCATGGCCATTCACCGTCAGGAATCACCGAGCAGGAGTTCCCTCTCCACCTTTTTCCCTCAGCGCTCCTGTCACTCCGTGGATCGGCCAATATTTTGGCATCTGTCAAGACGTCGCGCGAGAGGAATCTTCTACGGGGGGCAGGTCCTTATCAGGACCTTATCAGGCTCCTTGCGGCGCAGGAGGGCCCAGGTACTGCCACCGAGCACTAACCAAATGGCAGACAGAGTGCGACTCGCGTGCCGAGGAACTATATAAATAATACTTCGCACAAAGTCAGATCAGTTCGCCTGCGGCCACCGCACCTGCCACAACATAATGCGACATTATCGCACTTACCGGCGCTAGTATCGTGTCTCACTTGGAACCACATCACTGCCCTAGAGTGCTCCCGAGGGATTGATCAACACCTCCAGGAGGGAACCGGAAATCCAAGGAAACAGGAACACCGCGAACATGTCGCACGACAATCTCGGGTTTACCTCCAGCACCGTAAGTATCGAAAACATTCGACCCCCTTTTTTTATCCATTTTTAATCCACTGTTATCATTTTTCTTTTCCACGCCTCGGGTGTCCCTAATCCTTGCTTTATTCATTTTTATCCAATTATCGGGAGATACTGGAGCTTGCCTTATGAGATTCGTGCACAGGGAGTGTTCGACGAGATTTTTTCATGTTAATGTTTTCTCGCGGGAAAAAAAAAAGGTTCGTCCAACGAAATCCTTTAATTGACTGCATTTTGCTCCTTTTCGAATTCCATTTGCTCCAATTAACCGTATCTTAGGTTGCTTCGATCATACGAAGGGTTTTGAATAAATCGGAGTACTTTAATATTTGGTACGATCTGCCACTATGATCTTATCGATCAAACGATTTTGTCACATCCAACAAAAATATTTCACCGTCGATTTAATAAGTATATTGTATGGCTAAACCAAGAAAAAGTTTAGATTGGAAGTGTCGAATTAGGGTATTCGGAAGTTTTATTCTTCGTCTGAATTTTTAGATCGATTGGCTCGAAGGTTTGTAGTGCTCTTTTATTTGTTATAGTTATTTTGAGTCTTTCAGAGAGTTGCATCGTCGCGCTATTTTGAATTCGTTTGCCTCTCCGTCGCCGTATAGAGGGTAAGATTTCATGTCTAGAGTTTCGTTTATCAACATTAATCATCATTGTCAACTAGACAGTATTTTCATCCTTTCATCTCGATTACACGTGCGAAGAAACACTCCAGAATTAATGTTTAATCTTTGCGAGGTTCAGAGTACTCGTCGGGGATTTTCTATAAAATATTTCCTGACAGTGATTCAAGAATTAATTTTTTCTTGTCTTTGGTTAAATGTTTGACCCGGTTTTAATTAATCTTTCGAAGAAGAAATCTCGGACAAGAATCTCATTTTATCTCGGAAAGTCACCATATCCGAGAGTTCTTTTTGAATACCTGCACCTGTAGAATCTCATTATCTCTGGATTTTTGATATCTAATCTGACGTCTTCCTTTCGTTTTGATAATACTTCTGAAAGAATAAAAAATTCATACTCATGTAACATTTCTCCACGTGATGACTTCCACTCGGAATTTTATCTTTAAATGGGGAATGTTTAAAATATTTCGGATAAATCATTTAAGTAAAAATTAAATAAACAAAAATACCACCCTACAAGAAAATCACTTGTAAACTGCCACGAAACGCGAAACCAGATTTGCCTTATTTTGCATTTTTTTTTACCTTCTCGATATTTTGAAAAATTGTATACTTTCTTATTTCCGTTTTTCTCTGACAACATTTATTTATGAACCATTGACTTTAATATTTGAATTCATTTCAAGCAGGTAAAAAACTTGTTTTAAGTCTTATCGTGACGCGAATGTGTACTCTGTTTGTAACAATTACAAAAATTTCAATTATGGTGGGATTTGACTGCAAAGTTTACGTTGCGTATGTTTGGTGTACTCAGTTTCCATTGAACGGTAATTTTACACTGATTCGGGTTAAACCGATTTCACGAGTCTCGCATTTTGACAATCACCGCACACGTGAACACCGTACGCCTTACGTAAGTGCGCACTTAAACCAATTATGCAAGTATGCCTAAGAGCTGTCTGTACAAAAGTGTTACATGTAGTATTGCCAAGGCTGAACGGCATTCTGTATATATTTCCCATACGTGTTTACGATGCACAAACGTAAGTGCATCGCATGGAACACATTGCAGTACGTCGAAGTATAAACCTACATATTTATTATAATAAACCTTCACGTATTGCAAAAATAATACCATTCACTTCGTCCTATATATCTGCATTCATTAATTATCAATTCAGCGTCCACAAATGCAATTTAACATTTCTTTCTCATTTATTAAATACATCGAAATGTTCGAAAATGAGGGGTAAAAAATATTTCGTGTTTATATTTTCTAACAGATTAAAAAAAAAATTCTTTCTTTACAATATTTAACGATAGAAATAACATTTAAAGGGCGATTATGTGCATTCCTGGGCGCTTTGCAGTGCAAAGTAAAAGGAAAGTGATACGAGTCGCCCTTGATGAGAAAAATAAATACTTTAATGGAACGCGACTTAGCCCCATTCATGTCGAGTACTAAAGTCAACAATTTAATTATAACGATTAACACTGGCACGTGACAATGAAGTAGCGATATCGCTAAAGCAGAGTGTAAAAGTCATTGTGCATATATATGTATATTCCTTTGAAGCGCATTTAAGTCGCTTCATACTCGATCACCGGTGCAGTGTGTACATTAAAATGCGACCTAAACAAAATGAAGAACATCAAATAATAATCTCAATTAATTACCGGAAAATCAATACCGCCTGAGCATTACTCCGCATCAGAGCAATGGAAATCCATTTTCACTTGCCTTAAAATTATTATTCGGCTCGTGAAATTGTCCAAGCCCTTATATTACGTGTAATGTAACAAAGCAGGGTTTATTTTATAATGAGGAATTTCTGGGGGCGAAAAAGAAATTAATTGCGAGGAAAGGAAGACGCGCAAACGGTCCAGTTTACTGAAGGCGCGAGTACACCCACGTACTGCACCGATTGCTTGTCCGTAATGATCCGGTAAGGACGGTGTACTTATGGGCAGAAGTTCACGTCAATATCTACCGAGGAACCACGTGGGCTAAACGGGGTCTGGATTTAACGAGCTGATTACAGGAAGTTTTTAAGATCGGAGTGGCCCGACGATCAACGATCGTCAATCCTCCTCGCTAGACAATCGGACTCTTGCAGACCTTGTATCTCTACACGTACCGGCGAAGAAAGGACGCCTAAATATCTCCAGTACTCAACTTTAATGACCCGACTAGCATTGGACCACGCAATGAATACTTGAACCAGGGAATAAAATTAGACCGACCTATTAGAAGCTCCTCCGGGGTCGCGACTTCCTGAAGAGAAGCTGCTTATAGGAAACGTGCTCGAAAATTGGGAGGAAACGTTAATACTCAAAGATTAATTGATTCTCTCACAAAAAAACAATATATATACCAACTAATTAGTAATTAGTAATATTACCGTTTTCTACTGGGCTCACTTTTCTGCAACGACTGTAAGAGTTTCTTCGGGAGGGATAATTTTTTTATCGTGAAAAAGAGGCAAGCTAATCTTGGGATCTGATTCCTTCTTTTTTTTTTTAGGTTTCTTTCGTTTTATTTTTTAGACACATTGTGATAATTTCATGCTTGGGTATTTTTTATTGGCAAATTGAGTTCGTAATTTGCGTTTATCTCGCTGTGAGTAAATTCGATAGGGGAGCTTATTTAATAATTTATCTGGACAGCTTGGTTCGCATTTTTCTTTGTTTTAGGGCCTTATTGAGGTCTCATATATTGAAACAATGTGTGTGCAGCACTTGTTCTTCCGTGATCTTGCTTTCAGATATCTTCTGTGAACGGCGACACGTGCACAATATAGCGCGTTGTTTTACCTCCCTATCATTTTCTCGATGATAATTCTAACCAGTTATTCAGTCATTGAAAACAGGTATCCGATGTTGAACTCGATCGATATTTCTAAAGCAAGAATTTATCTAGAGGAGAAAAAAAAACGAGTTATAATTCCACCAATGACGTATCCTGCATATCGATTTTTAATGGAAATTATTAATCTCTGATAGACATTTTAGTACAACATACTTTTCCGTTAATTGACAAGAAGAGTTGTTTAAATAGCCGAAACATTCCAGAGTGTTTATCGACCGTGTTTTTCCATTATTTTTCAGCGTCTTTACGATCGCGGAAATCCACGATTAACAGCCGAATAATGTTAATCCCAAATGAGTATGCGTAAGGTGGCCGCTCATTATCTGCAGGCACATTATCGGTCATTTGTCGAGAACAAACGAGATTTAACTTCCAATAAAATTGATGAAACGCTATCTGAAGGAAAAATCTTCCATTCGTGCGAAGGCTCGCTCATGGCTTAGTGTAATCGGCAGATAAATGTTAAGCAACACTAAAAGAGCATTCCCGGTCTAAAATTGTTAAGAATTCCACATAGTTCGAGTCGTTGTCTCGCCCTTTAAATTTCCTAGCGATAACTGGTGGGATTACATTCCTTGGGTCTGATAAGAGCTGCCTCTCCCTCAATTTCTAGATTTTTAGAGCGGCAATTAAAATACCTCCATTCAAGACGAGAGATTAGAAAGAAATCGTTATTTCTTAAAGTCCCGTTAAAAAATTACCATCCCATGTTTGACGCAAGGATATCTGGTGACTTGCGGTTACGAGAAATCGATTGTTAAACTGACCTTCCTCAACGAGATAGTTATTAAAGATTGTTTCCTTATGGGCCTGCGTCAGTCCTTTCTCTAACAGGAGGAAAATTGCATTATTCACTCCGCCCCTCGGTAACTAAGAACCGTGAAATCCATCTCCCTGCAATGATGACGATAAACAATATAAAAAGGCTCTGTGTACTGGAAAACCACATTTCCTAAGATACTCGTACGCGGTAATCAAAGACGACCACAGGTTCACTCGAGAAAAACGATCCGTATTAATTGAGAATATCTATTCTCCTTGGTCTTGCGTAATTCGGTAATTTTTTTTCTTCTCTTGAATCGCATTGCGAGTACTGGCGTTAATTGTTAGCGTAGTGAATCCCTTACTGAAAGGATCTTCACGAAGCTGAAGTAAGACCTACGGAGTATGCATCACTGACCAGCCCACACCGTGTCAGGTACATAAAAGTGAATGTCCAATGAGCAATCAAGTACAGCGGCATTCAATAAAGAGGGAAAGTTTACGGAAAAAGGCACGAGAAAACATTTGTTACCGATTCCGTTACCGTAGAAAGCGAGGAAACGTTTGCTTAACCTTCGGTCTCTTCGCGCGGTTTGGAACGTGATAAAGAGGAGTTCTCTCAAACCAAAATTGTACGAGACGGAAATGCAACTTGACATCTCGCGTAAAAATTTCCCCGGAATTCTCGTAAAGATTTCCAATGTTTACGCAGGGGAAATAAGTTACGGTAACATTTGTTTGATCACGTACGTACGATGATTAACTCAATGAGAGTGTCACTCCGACGTGCAATTTCGATTTCAATTTGAATTTTAATTTCAGAATCCCACCGGAGCTCCGACACGTGTTAGTAGTAAATCCGTATCTTTACGACGACACGTATTATTTTGTTAAAAAATAGGGGAACATTCTCTGAATGGGGCTGTCAATCAATCGAGTCTTGCATACGTCGCATCAATTCTTGCAGGGTAATTGGAGCGTCAAGACTTGTCACGTACTTGGGGAAGATACATTTACTATCCCGGCGAATGATTAAACCTGCAAAGAGTCGGTTAAGTTTGAAGAAAGAATTCTCGTAGGAAGATTGGGCGACGGTCGGGTTTCACGGTAGGGGCGATATTCGTTGGACGTAGCTTGGGAGTTTGACCCTTATCTCGGTATGATCGTGACAGATGGGCCCACGTGGGTTGCGGACTGCGGAGGTTCTCTTTTTGACCGTAGACCCGGAGATTGTCTTCGCGGGTCTAACCGGAACTTTCCGGTTTAGTCGATGGAGCAGATTCGAAGGCGGAACCCATGGAAAACCGTAAACCGGTTCAATAAGCTCACTTTATTGGCCGTCGTGTGAGACTTGACGCGCACAACTTGGGCGACGGCCATTAACCTGAAAGGTGCTTGCCGGAGCAATGGGAATTTCCTACAACACCGCGAGCCGGATCAAACTTGATATTCTCGATAATTGAAGGCCCTGGATAAGTCCCGATTGATCCGGGATATAGGGATACACACAGTTAGCTATTGAAGTAATGTCCATGAAACATGATCTGCATGGACGGCGAAGGAGTCGTTAGTTCGAAAAGTGTTGGTCAAACTCAAGAGCTCATGAGAGCTTGCTCTCTACGGGTTAAAATGTTGCAACGGTTCCAGTAATTCTTGGGAAAATCGATCTGTACGAAATCGAGATTGATCATTACCGCAAAAAGTGTTGGTTAAGACTCAGGGATTACGGGTCGTGGAGGGCAGGACATAGACTATGGATTACGAACTCTTGATTGCATATTCAACTTTTGGGAAAATTCACTTCAACGATATGAAGAGCGATTATATCTGATGGTCTAATCCAAGACTGCGGAAAATGTCACAATTTTCTACGTATTAATTCGGATGAAAATTGCGACCAGTTGAAAATAATATCCAAGACTCGGTCTGCATGAAACGCGGAGTGACCATTACCGCGAAAAATATCGGTCAAGCTCAAGTACGTGTGAGGAATAAAAATGATCACGTGCCTCAGATGAAATTCAATATCATCAATAATTGAAGCTCCTGGTTGAGCTGCGATTGATTTAGGGACACGGGTACACGCGTTCTAAAATTGTTAACAATTTTAAATTGTTAAATGAAATAATTGAAGCCCACGGTTGACCTAAGATTGACTTATTATTAAGAATACATTAATTGGTTGGCAGGACCAGAAATATTAATAATACCCGGACAATCGAATTCGGTTTATTTATTCTACCAGGGAAGGCTTTGAAGATGGCTGCATAATCTAAAAAGAAGACACTATATAATTACAATGACCATCGCGTAATCTCCTTTGCGGTAATTATGATACAAAAAAATATGGCCTTTACTCTGTATTTAAGTGACGCGGAAATTTGGCTGAAAATTGTTGGTAGTTAGGGCAAGTAATTATTTTAAAGCTATATGCGCACAACATGCGAAATGGACATTAACACGGAAGGCTCTGGTCAATTGTCTTGTTTCACGAAGGGAGTGATCAAATTTAATTTTCCTCCCAAATGAAATCCCTGATTTACTCTTTACTCATAATTATTACCTTTTACATACAAATATTTAATTACCCAATTCGAACCATTTTTTCTTTGTCCAAATTATTCTTGATTTCATCAATAATTTAAATTCAATCTCGAGCTTTGATTAACTAAAAGAATTAATTGGAATGTATTGTTAGAATTAAATCAAATGGAAATTTATTTAAGACGCTCAGATTCATATTCATATTCGTGGGTCAAAGGTGTATGGGACTTTACTTATATATAAATCGTGGAGAAAATTGTTTTGCAGCACAATTGCGTGGTTACGCGAACTTAAATGTTTTCTACTTGTTTTGATAACTGAAGCTCGCAATTCGCAAGATAACTGTTAACACGAAAGTCATTGACCATACGCATGTATGCGTGTAGGAATTTCCCACCTCGTTGCAAGCCAGATTAAACGCGATTCTATCAGCAATCAAGTATGGAGTTAGAGGGAGGATTAATCTACGGTACGTCAATTAACAAATAAAATACCTCCGTAATTATCGGTGTCAACCTCGGTGACGTAAATGGAAGATTTCCTCGAATGCCGCGATTGGGATAGGGCAATATTGAAATTTAATTACTTTCAATACATGTGAAATTATTATAATTTTTTGCAATTATTTAACTGTGCGTACAATTCGATGCTCGTAATCGCCTCCCAAGAAATATACACGCCGTGATAAGAATAATCCCGTTTGCATTAAATATTAAATTCTAGAAATTATAGATTCACCATTAAATTTTTCTTCGATTATAAATCATGACAAGTTACGCTGCCGTTTATTAAAAAATATTCCAGGAAATGGGGGCTTTTTAAGAGAACGTAAAGTAAAACGGAATCACGAGAAAACATGGTCTTACCAAAAAGTATCGTTGGAATTTAATTTTAGACTAATTAGCCTGTTAAAGTTCTAAACTTTTTAAAGGCAGAGCCAGTAACGTTTTATGCACTTATTCATTTTACATCTCTTCCAGGAGAAGCTATAAAATGTGGCATTTTATTGTACACGTAACGATTAGTACCCGAATGACATAACGATGACAAAAGAAGGAAAAAAAGTCCGTCATTGACAGTTGCCAAACGACAAGTGATCTTGCCGAACTTTCGTAGCGAATTTAGGTATTGTTTTTTTTTATATATATTTTATCGTCTTATCGCTCGAATGGCCAGTAATTTACGTTTATCCGTGGGAACGAAATACGAAAGTCAGTGCCGACGACACTTTTACATTTGTATACAGAAACAGTATTCTAATCATCAGCACTGCAATTGCATCCGTTCTTCCAGTAAAAAAAAAGGCAGAAAATTACAAATTAAAGCATAACTAATTCAAGGAAAAGTTCAAATTTTACCCGAGGGAAAGAAAAGGAGGCGAACTTTCTTCACGTTCACGTTTTTATTTTTAGTTATTTTAATATCGAATGAATTTGCATTTCTTTAATGTATAATCGATAGAGCGTAATAGGAAAGGTACTCGGTGAGGAGCCTTGTACAGTTTCTCAACTAGTCTAGGAGTATCTAGAAAACGGGTTCGACAAGTGATCGATCGAAATCCTCGACAGAGAATTCGCGTTTGACGCAGCTTTCCAGGAATCGCGCGGCAAGGAAGAGCAAACGCAACATTTACGAGATGCCAATCTCGATACGACCTCATCGAGTGCGGTCGATAAATTATTTAATGCAATCCTTAGATCCTTCTTCCTCGCGGTCGCATTAAGATGTACTCAAAGTGCCAAGAATTATTATCAATTTATTCGGCTTTGAGGAATAAAATAGGAAATTAAATGGCGAAGCCTTCCGCAGGGAATACTTAAAAATTGATGTTTAATTTAATATAATGGGATTTAATATAATGTAATTCATTAAACTTAAGCAGGGAATGTTTCGGTCCACCCAGAAAACACTCCTGGATCCTATAAACGTAATTAAATATTCACGTCGTTCATTGTTCCCAGAATATGATGGAAATATTTAAGACGAGTATCCCTAGGTACAATGGCGTTATCAGGGCATTTCAATACACGCGTTTATTAATTTATTCCAAAAGTCTCGGTACGATGCACCTTGTGCCTATACGAAACACATTCCAGCATATCCCTGACATTACGTAATACATGCCGCGTCCTCTGTGCCATTCATAATTACCGATACAATTCTAATTGACGAGCTCTCGATACGGCCGATAGTGACTGGCCGATTGGGTCCCATACAAAAGATGACGCAAATCCCCGGGAATGACATCGATCGTACGATTTGTTGCATTCAGGATTAATTCGAAATTACGACATATCTCCTATCTCCCCTGGAGGCAACATCCTGCGAGAATAGCGCGTAACCCGGATAATTGCCCTGTAATTGCGCGCTGGGAAAGATTTTACCGCACCTTGCCTGCCCCTCGGTACTCAAAATGGCAAAGGATTAAAATCTAATAGATTACACCAATTTTCAAAGCTAGATTTTTTTAATCCACATTTGCCTTCCGAAATTACCAGAGGCGATAAGTGCGTGTTCAATGTCAGCTTTTTACGCGGTAAAGATTTAAAAAAAATGGAAAAATACGCAGATGATTAAATGTGTATGTGGTTATTTTCTGTTTTTAAACTGTAGACGATTCCATGTACTGTTATCTTCTTTTTCTAACCAATCGTTTCCGATTACTCTTGGGGGCTCTAACCTGGCTCAAAAGTGTTAAGTGTTAGTGTACCATCCTTTCATTGCCCAGGTGTTTATCACCAACATTTTTAAACGCGTCCGTGACACGATATAATTTGTAAGCAAACCTGTTCCCAGAGGTTTTGTACATTGACTGATTCGCAGATAATGACGGACCGCCAAAGCCAATATTTTCAGGCTGACGTTACGCGGAAACTTCCTCTGGCATCCGTCAAGATTTTCGGAAAAAAAAGAGAAAATTAGTATTACCGATTTTCTAACGCATCCTAAATCTAATTATTCTAGTTTTTACGATTTCGTGACTGATACCGATAAATTGGGCTTACCGGAAAATTTGCTCGGTAATTTTTTCCCCGATTAAAAAAAGGACTTAATTAATTTTTCATCGATTTCAAAGGAATTAATATGCTTCCTGCGCTTACATGTAGTACTACCACGTTTACCTTCTAAGTATATTTAAAAAAAAAAGAAAAAAGAAAATACTTCATGCTCGACGAGCATCACTGATAACTAGGAATCATTAATCAAGTAATTATTAAGTACGACAGAAATGACAAAGAAGGTTAAAAGACCGTATCGTGAAGGAATCATTAATTTGCCCTGCAAATGGTATCGAGTAATCGCCGATTAAAGGCCAAACGTCTCGTCGCAATTATCCGAGATGGCGGAAAGAAAAAATATTGCAACATTATACGCATTAATTCGAGACGTCTCGCGAGGGGATGCTGGACCCGACATTACTGCATTTTTCCTGCATATTTATTCATGAGAGGGAAACAAGTATGTAATGATTTCCTTGACTTTGCGTCGTTTCACATTTGGCACATCTCTCTCAGCGCTTAAACTGCGTTTAATACATCCTTTTACAAATCGCTGCGCATCGGGGGACAGGGATTGGCCATAATTTATGCACCAGGCTTGCAGGAAATATACGATTAATTACAAAATGACTCATAAATTAATCCTTGCTAATGAAATTCATGGATCAGAGGATTTAACGAGTGGAACGAAAACGGCGGGATTTCTGCCTTGAATGATCCCAAGACGTCTTTTCATTAAATCTAAGAATGATACTTGGAGGACATTTTTTTCCCTTGATAAACTTCATATTTAAACAATGGGTTATAAGTATAAAAGATACGATACCTGGTCAATTATCAGCCTGGAGAAATTAACACTTGCCTAAGGGTGTCATACAAAATAGGGTCAATAGAGTGTCAAGCCGGTGATAATTTAACCACGAGTTAATAGGGTCATTAATTAATCATTAGTCGAGTTTATCCCGGACTTGATAAAAAAAAAAAAAGGAATACGTTTCCATGGATTTACGTCAATAGCACTCTAACGTCTATTAGATACTTTTGTACTTTTATTAATACAAAAAATGCCTCCCTTATATCATAAAACAATTTCAATGTAAAATTAGTACTTTTGAAAAAAAAACGTTTATTGCAAGTACCGTTAAAACTGTGAAAAAAAAATAAGAAAAACTGTGTAATTGTGATATATCTGTTAGTGGAGACGAAAATATTCTTTTAAAAGACTGCATTTGTTAGAAGGGAATTATTTTAAACATATTTTTAATGACAAGGTAAAGTTTGTATTTCCTGTTGTGCGCTGATTTTTGGAGGCTTTGCGCGTACGCATTCTAAACATCAAAGCTCATTGTTGACATTCTTAATGATAAGTAGATCACTATCATCTATTAAAAGCCTGTATATCTAGTAGACCATTTTTCGCGGTGAATGACTCTTAAGCCATTTTGGTGCAATCTTGCATGCAGGTGTCTATTGACTCTGTTATCTGCATTGACTCGGTATCCCGTGACTATCGCCGTAGAAAACTCCCTCAAGGATTTTCCTTTCACGATTCGATTATCCGAGGTGTTCAATTAGGTCAACGATCCATAATACAATCGAGGATACACGAGACATGCTCGCTTTGGAGTTGTTCCAAGTTGAAACGCAACCTCCGATCTTGGGAATGCACAAGTGGAAAAATTCCCAATCGGCGGCAAATGTTCGAGTAGACGATAACTATACATAAGAAAAATAATGCAAAAAAAAGAGAGAACAAAAAAACAGCGCATCGACCATTCGGAATTTTTCCGGCATGATCTGTGGATGATCTCGCGAATGAGTGAAATAATCAACACGTGATTCACAATCAGTCAAATGGAAGATTTCCATGCGACATTGCCTTGATCCAAAATGATTTTTATCGATCTCATTTTTCCCGACAAACAAACCATCGACCTGTATTTATGCAGGATATTTTTATTAAGATTATGCCTAATTGATCAAATTTTTGAAGGAGTGTTTTATTCGCCTCGATGATTTCTTTTTTCTTTTTTTTTTCCAAGGAGTAATGTTAATCGTTACAGATTTCTGACATATTTTCCTTAGCCAGGAAAGTGAAACGAAACGCACGCATGCGTGGTAAAATGCCTGCAATAAAGTCGCCGTAGAATATTATTTATCGTAAATGTTAATGAAGGCTGTTGGGTTCGGTTTACGGGAAAACTATAAAAATCGAAATACGGAATCTTAGCTAACGGTTAATGGAATACATTAACTCTCCCAGCTGTAGTTGTCTATTGTAGAATATCGTGCCAAGGTGAACACGATTCCGGGAAAGAAACTGGGAACAATTAAAGATGGGCGGTGGCATAGTTACTAATAGTGGGGATGACTATAACATAGAAGTTGCACGCATATTCATTTAATCTCTTCTCCTCTCTTCTCATTCCAGTTTCCCCTTGGGGTTTTAATTTCCTCTATTTTTCAACCATACCGAAATGAATTCTTTCTAAGTGACCCGAATAACACTTCATCACTTGTTTGCAATTTGTACACACAATGAAGTCACTCAATCGATGGACAAAGTTGCTTCGTCGGATTGCGAGGAATTCCGAATTTCTTCCGAAATATTGGTACAGCTGTTTATTAACATTGACAGGTGAAGGAATATTCCGTGTCTACCTATTTCTCCGGGAAGGCATAAATTTCAAATCATTCAAAACCAACACTGGATTGTTAATGTCGTAATATTTGTAGCGTCAAAGTCATCGACTTTTATATCTCTTTTCCATAAATCCCCTCCTACCGTTCCTCCTTTTAAATAAATTTAAATCGTAATTAATCGATGTTGAATTACTGAAAAAAAAAATACTCCACATATTGTCGCTACATTTCTAATAGATATTAAATACACAAGATCATTCTCAAGTATAATTATAAAAAATTAAAATATATCATTCTAGTGAATTTCATGATGCTGCAGAATAAAATTGTATTGCAATGTTTTTATACAATAATAATTCTTACGGGGGATTAAAACGATATAAAATTGTGAGAGATGTCGATGGGACATGACGTGGACTAATTTATTCATTTACTCGATCAACATCTGATGAGACGAAGCATTTTTGCAACCGGCTTAATCTGCTTTCTCGGAATCGGAAGGCCGAGGAAGTTCTGCTTGAAATGTTAATGGAGATGTGTGTGTATGTATCTTGGCATTTGTAGGTGGTGGGAGAGAAAATATTCCGTGGTGTATCCCACTTTATTGTTAGGCTTCCATTCCTATTGTTATGACTGTATCTCCTTCTCTTTCCGACCTACACTCCTGATTTCTTCCTTTCTCGCCCTGTTCCACGCTAGTTACCTTGCTCGATAAAAAGAACCCCGTTATTTCACTCCAACAGTTCTTCGTCTCACAACTCTACATTTCTCCAATTGGCATGAAAACAATGGAAATAATGAAACGATTAAAAATAGTGGAATTCCAAAGGAAATCCCTAGAATCGATTATCGTTACAGGAAATAGCGATTCTGGTCCCTATTGATTCTTCTTCCCTCGGTTTTGGTTTTTAACTATAGGTTTTTTTAACTATAGCTTTTTTGAGGTATTTCCAAAAGAATCGAATTTAAACTCAGGAAATGAACAAAAGGTCCTCGTAAACTATTTTCCATGAATACGACCGGAATGCAGAAGGATTCTGCATCTATAAAGGAGGATGACGAAAAATCTGGAGAAATTCTTTGAGGGCTGTGAGTCATTAGGGTCATCCTGCGGTGTAAAATTTGAATGTTAAGAATTAATTTGTCGACCACGTGAACGCATTTGCATACGCTATTAGGTTGGTGAGAAACTTTCCTGCATGGAAGCGTTTTAAAATCTTTAATTTTGCTATTAACTAATACTAAGCATCGAAGCTGCATTATCATATCATATGCAACCTCTTCGCAAAATGTTCTGAAATTATGAAAGAGGGTAGATAATTCATTTTTCATAATACATCAAATTCCTGCCTACTTTGTCCTATTTATTTCTTTTTTTTTTTAACTTTTTCCAATCCGTAATAATCTTCAGGAATTTCCAGAAAGGTTCTCACTCGCCGTTAATTTATTTCTATCGTGGATATCAACACGTGATTCTGAAATATATGTCCGATTTAATTTTTTAACCTTCTTTCATTTCAACAAGTTTCGCAAGTTAGCGTTTCTTATAAACGTCGGATTGAGTAATAAGTTAGGAACTGGGTGTTACTGTTTCAACGCTCGAACGCTTTTTTACATATTTCCACGGTAAATGTTAGGCGTGAAAGAAACAGTCTCGTGACCTAGAAACTGAGTGTGTAATAATCTAAAATAAAATGTGCTATTAATATATAATTTCCCATATGGACGTATAGTGTTAAAATGCGCGTAACGTTAAATATATCGGACGATGGCGCTTGGCAAATTTCCCAGATTTCTCGAAATTTTAGAGTCCTGTCATAGAATCTAAATATGCACTACGTGCACGATCCACTTCCGTGAATAGTACGATTAATCCTAAGTTTACATCGAGGTGACGTAAAAGTCCTTCTCATTTGTCGAGCACGTGTTTTTTACGCACTCGGCTTGTTAACGTTACAAAGTATAACTCTCGGAATATTAACAGTGACTAACGATCACTTTCAAGAGTACCGATCCTTCACATCATTTCTAGCAATGAAAACTATCCTCCAATTTTCAATTTTCCCATCATCCCCATCATTAAATTGAATTAATTAGGCTGAACTCTGTCCTGATGATCATCATTCGAGTGATCGCCATGAAATACGAGATCCGGTACTCGATATGAATATTTACGTATTCAAATATTCCCGTAGTGATAAATTACCACCTCCGATTATTTCATTACCTCGTCAGACATGCACTTTAAATTTATAATTACCCTTGCCGTGCAATAAATTGTTTACGCGTTCAATTAACTCCCATGGAACAGTATTAAATCCAGACTCGTGTCCTTCTTAAAGGACACTGCCTCGGTTTACAATAATTTTCCTCGGACATTTATATGCCATCTATAAATTGGCAGCTTTAGTTATTTCATTGCCTCGCGTGATTTATGCACGCTTTTCGTTTGGAAACACGCTCTCGGGGCGCGATAAATTGTCGATTTTCAATTATCTCATGTTTAGTATCGCAGACCCGGGTCCTGGAGAGTCTTGTCCGCCTCGAAGGACACCGCCTTGGTTTGAAATAATTTTATTCGGACTTCCTTTTTATTCCTTCCGAGACCTTCCTTAGGCCCATTATCGGGCTCGTTCCAAACCTGATGTACTTCAATTTCTAAGTGGAAGAGATCCGGCATCGTTATTAAATCGTCACTGCATTCAGAGCACGTTTATCAAGGACGCTCCCTCTTTTATCCTGACGGAGTGTCTCGTTTAAAAAGCTGAACGCGTCGAATCCTTACCACCGCTTATGGGTTCAGGTGGACGGAAATAATTCCGAGGCAATGGAACTTTCAAGGCTCCCCATTGAAGGTTTCGTTGGAATGCAAAACGACGAGGAAACGCCACCTAAAACGGATTTCCATGTAACGCGAGAATTATGCAGAAAGTGTTTCAAAAGCAATAGCGGCTCGTCGAGTTTTCACAAATTACAGAAATCCAGAGATAACTTACAAATAATAAGAGCGTGCAATTGTAATCGTCCGCCGTAATTACTAATGAAATTAAATTAATGAACATAATTTAGTCCACATTGAACACACTTTTTTAAATAGCATTATATATGACATTTTGGCACGAAATTGCATTTCCGAAAAATTATCATACCAAGTCTTCTTTTCTCGGCAAAGAAAATTATCGGCAGATTATTCTGACTTGAGTGAATCTCTTTCTTTTTTTTTAATTAGTAAGCGGGACAATTTTTCTTCTTGGCCTTGTTCAATAATGTTGTTGGAAATTGCACGCGATGCACCCACATGAGGAACGTTGCAATTGTCGGGAAAAAGAATTCCAATGTGCATTTTCTTGTTAACTGGTCGTGGAATAATGGCCACATTGGCAGACTGTTTGCAACGCCTCGTAACATCATAAGGATGTGCAACGTTTAAGGGTGACTCATACACGGGGAATTTTCATGAAAACCGCAATTACCGTCCACGTGTTAGTTATCCTGTGAGTAGACCGCGATAATCTCAGGAAATGAATACAAGTCCGCGATTCGAATAACCAGGTGTCGTATTATGCGATCGCGAGAGATCTTTAGAGTCTAGGAAATAATAAGACCATTATAACGTAGAAATATGTCTCCTCAATCACTTGAATGGCACACGTATTAACCTTTGTTATTAAATCACGACGATTTTTTTTTTTTCTTTTTTTAAGCGGCCAATTGACTACATCGAATTTCTCGATTTTTATTAAGTAATGGGAAAATTGTCCTGGGGGATTATTAAATTCTTTTTCGGGATTTTTTGAACATTAAAGGGAACTAGAGAACGAGCCGACGGCACGTGGTCGTTACTGCACTTTTACGACGAGTTTATCAATAAAAACGTGTGACGTATTATTGCAGGAAGGAAACGTGCGCCGCGTATGACGTTCCGACGAAGTGTACGCACGTGAGTCGATTAAATTTACTCGCTCGACTCGTTACATCACTGTTGTAGGTGAAGAACCTTCCACAACATATCGAACTAAAATACGTCTTTCAGAAAAAGCGTAGTGAAAAATGTTTCACCGGTAATTACTTAAGGAATATTCAGGAAGAGATCTGGGGAGATTAACTTTGCAAGAGAGCCCGGAAAAATCATACAATAAAATTGAATATAATTCCCCGGTGTTTGTAAAAGTTTTTAACAATTAGCCTGACATCTTCGGTATCTTAAGGATTCGTAAGAAAAATTTAATTTGGAAGCTGAAACGTCTAATAATATTTAACATTTTTTATTCTTTCAGGAAGCGGTGGACGTCAAGCCACTCCCTCCGACCGGGAAGGACTATCCGCGAAGGTAACTAACAATTTCCTAGACGATAAAAGTTTATTACATCGGTCTATCGAATACTAATAAATAAACTTGGCTTGCAGTAAAATTTTCGTCGCGGAAGTTGAGGAGAAGAAGAATTACTTAAAGGATCCAGAACAGCCTTACGAACCTTATGAGAACAGAGACGTACAACATCCGACTACGTAAGCTGAACTACTTACTACCACTATTTAGAAGCGAAATAATGTTTTACCTTATCACCGAGTGGCAAGATAACAAGGCGAATCGTAGATTTGCATAATTAGCACGGTGATACCATTCTAAGGAAGTCGTGCTCTTTCAATGCAAGAATGCATTGCGATCTGCATTCTGCGAAGTTTCCTCGCTCGAGCCATGAGTGAAAAAGTGGATAACAGCTACTCTAAAAATAAACTATATTTAATAATAGATTATGCAACAATGAGTCAGCCAATAATCGCTAATAAGCATAACACACGTGGAGAAGTGAATAAAATAACCTGACAACAGAGTTTTTCGAAGTACAAGGGGGCAGAGATTTTGGTTGAATTTAATTGCAGTATTCATATGTATCACGGTATTAATTTCCGTAATATTTATATTTTAAAGCAACCGGCAAAATGTTCCGGAGAGAATTCGAAATTCCGTTTTGTGTACAAAATGGGGAAAAATCGAAACGAGGCATTCAGTACAAGAACGATAAGCAGACCTTGAGCTCGATTGTTGGCAACGACCAGTCTGGGACATTCTTTGTTGCAAAAACGGGTTAACAGCGTTTATTGTTTGCATGAAGCATATTCAGGTGTACCTTTGTGTAAATTCTCGGGCACGAGAGTAATGGCTTTATTAATTCATCCAGACATCAAACTTTCGCTTCTGGAGCAATGACACCGAGTTGGGACGCAGCATCTTAACAATTTCGGAAAGCCCTTTTTTCGTTACCAATTTATACATATATATTTACCGTTCGATGCTGATTTTTTGTTATAAAATCCCACTTACAGGACAATGGCATGAAGTCACGACGAAGGGCCCGTAAAACCCGAGAATTCATCAAGAGCCTGTTCCGCAACGAGGGGAACCGCGTCATTGCACCGGAGAAAGTCCATTTCTTATGACCGGCGGTCATTACTACTGCGTACTTGTCGTATTACTTCTTCCTCGAGGTTTAACAACCGCCGAAATCCCGCGAGATGAAAACCGCGCCGAAAGCAGAAAGTTAACGAGGTTTACATACCCTCGAGAGCGTTTCGATAAATTTCACCGCAATAAATGTTACATGCCCAGAAGAGTAAAAGCAGAGCCGAGGAAATAATTGCAATTGAACTTTTACACATTCGCGAGCATGACGCACGGGTCCACGTGTAATTTGGCGCAATAACTTTGAATGATGCAAAGACAGGCTCGTTACCTTTATAGGTGTGATATCCCGTGTAATTTGAGGTAATATCGAGTGCTTGGTAAATAATTCCCCCGTTTACTCCCGATGTTAAATGGAGATCTCGGCGCAGCTTTCGAGAGATGGAGATCAACCTGAAAGCAGAAAATTGAGGAAGGGATTATTATATGCGGTACTCTGGGAACGTTGGAATGAATTTAACGCGCAACGTGGTTCCAATACTGGGAATGAATGGGACGCCGGAAAAGGACTCTTCCTTTTTTAGAGCTGTATTATTTGCAACAATTTGCTCTCACTATTCAATCATAAAGTGTTAGGTGACCGGATCAAATTGTCGTTCCGGTGATGGAATAAACTGCTATACTGAATGGTCTTGAGTGGAGTTTATATTTACCACGGCCAACCCCCCGCAAATGTACATCGCATTTGTATGAAAGTGTCTGTCTATTAACATTAAGTACGGTGTCGATGGCATTCTACCGAGTAATTCAGCCTTGCCTTTCGCACGATCAGACTCCTAGTTGATAGCATGATTGTCGCCTGTGATCGCTATCATTCAAGTGGAGGAGCAATGGAACTTTAGACTTTTGACAAGGCAAATAAAACACCGCTGTGATTGTCTAATAAAAACATTGTGAAAAAAAGTAGCTTGCTAATGAAAGCAACCTGCAAATTTTCCGCACTATCGTTGGGGAAAATAGATCCTTAAAAAAATGGCACAGATTTAAAAAAAAAATTACCAGATTAATTTCTGTCATTTCCCGAGGCACCTGATTAGGCGTAATCATTAATAATCGGGTTAATCTTAATTTCATTGATTTTGTCATTTTCTTTTTTTTTTCAGGAATTCGGAGACGTTGCTGCACCTTTTGAAGGGAAGTTTGGGGACGGGGATTTTGGCCATGCCAAAAGCCTTTGCCAATGCAGGGTACGTCGTCGGCTTGATCGGGACTGTTGTCATTGGACTTTTGTGCACATACTGCATACACCTGCTGATAAAGGCTCAGTACGAATTGTGCAGGAGGAAAAAAGTACCTTCCTTGAGTTATCCGGCGACTGCGGAAGCGGCGTTAAGCGAAGGTCCGAAGATATTGCGACGATTTTCCAAATCGGCCGTGTAAGTACTCCTTCGTAATACCCGCACGTACATTTATTACACCTAGATATCCTTGCTGGCGGTATCTAGATGGCAAATTGTCACGTATTCTGAAAACATAATTCTAACGAAAGGCAGCGCGTGATTCGCATCCGAGTTCGCTACCGAGTTAAGATTTCAGATACCGAGACATCCGGAGCACTTGCATAGTTTATTCATCGTTTCCGAATAATTGCGTACACGTATTAAACGGCGCGTTTACATACGACGTACATTAAACGATGACGGGAATTTTATTCTCGGGGTAAGATGTAACGAGCAACTTAGAAATTTCGACCACGCCCCAAGGATCGATACTTTTAAGAGAACTCTTAATGAATAAATACTTTACTCGGATTTCACTCCACCTGCCATCGAAGTTACACAAGTTTGAATTATTGAGGTGCAATGATTCTGACAATTATGCCTTTAATTAGCAGCTACTAGGTCCAGAAAGGCACTTATCGAGCTTTTATTCGGGTCCCAGACAAACCCCTAGAAAGCAGAAAAAAATAAAGCATTCGCCTCTCAAGTACATCAACTTACAAGCTTCCGGAAGTTGCATTGAACGCATTTCACATGGAAGTCCATAGATTTAGCAGAAAAATTCAGGCCAGGGCTGTGCGACCTGGGCCACCATCTACATCAAGGTAGATTAGCGTTACGGGACATTGGGCACTAACTCGGAAGTCCGGAAATGTGTTCTCGGTGTCATTAAACGAGTTACCTCCGATATCGGAGCCGTTCTAATTGCTTCGGACAATGTCCGTCGACTCCTTTTTGCCCTTATTTTCTCGCTTACTGGAAAAAGGGAACGTATCGCGAGCATTACCGACACTTAGGGGTTCCGGAAGTTGAATTGAGCACGTCTCAAGTAGAGGCCCGGTAGACTTACGAATTTAGGCCAGGGCTGTGCGACTCGAGCCATCTACGTCTAGGTAGATTCTTGTCACAGGACGTTAAGCACTGACTCAAAGGTTGACATTGTCAGGAAATTATTCCGGCCGTCATCAAAGAAGTCGCCTGGCGTCTCGATGCCGCTTTAATTGATCCGTAAGGTCCTTTCATATTTTCCTAAATTATATGGGAAAGTGGAAAGTTCATTTTAGTGGTCGCTACTTGTTAATCAATTTCCTATTTCCAAGGCCCTTAGATTCCCCTAATTGTCGGGAATCCCTCAACCGGACTTCCGTTGGCACTTCGATGACACATCCTGGGCGTATCAATGCTCAACCCAAGGGGAAGTTGTTCCGCGACAAGTTTAATTGGTCTACTCTCTATTAATAGATCATGAGTCTCTCTGATCGGTACTTCTCACCAATTGCCACGCTCGTAAACGTCTTCAATGTCATGTTCCTTCCTTGGCAAATTATTTCCTAGGTGTCGTCTACTTCGGTCGCGATCTCGAAGAAATGCGTATAGGAACATGCACCTAGAACCGAATATTCCGAATACTTAACTTCATCTATTAGTCAACATCTTGTCATAGATAACTTGAAATATTCTATATATGTTCTACTTACCCTCTACGCACGTGGAGAATTATTACACATGTAACTTACACTTCTTCCAAGGAACTCCTTTCGATGAAATATCCTCCTTTAATACAAAGCCATTCCTTAAAACAGAACATATCAATTAATACCTGGTTTACATACTTTAAAAAATAGTTGAATAATAAAATCTTAAACATACAAGCAGGCTCGATTAAAGATAAAAGAAAATGCTCGTGCGCCCGTCCCTCAATTTAAGCGGAGTACCACGTGCACTGATAAAAATTCCCATTGGTCATTTTTATGATACCACAATAAATTGCAGCAAAATTACATTGTCTCCGTAATCTCCCATCCAGCATCTAAGTTAAATTAAAGAAAGTTATAATATAATATTACATCTGGTTCAAGTAAAAATCCACTAACATGGTAAATAGTGTTATGGATTACCTCGTGAAAAAAAAAGGTGCCGCGTAAATTGAAGTATTCGGTTCATTTGCGCCGATTTACTATATCAATGCAGATCAATCGGAGCCGAAATAAACGAAGAACCGGACGATGCCTCGACACGGTCACTTCCGGTAGGCACGGCCACGGATTTATGCCACGATAGTGGTCAACCTCGGACGAGAAATGACGTCAGGACTATCCTCGACATATCCGAAGTACAGTCGTATGCATAGTCGGTACATCGATACATGTCGAGGGTTCTGGTTGACGCACGTTTACGAGGCTCTAAGTCCTGCTGCGCCTCTTTACCTCCCATCCATGGTCATACCAATTCGTCATACTTCACCTTCAATGGCGCAACAGGTGTCTCCGCCTCGGAGTTGACTGGCCCGAAAATTGTATGCAAAATTTAGCATTCCTCGAGGTTGCTGTAAATAATTTACACGCAGAGACGAGGATGTTAACGTTAAACCTCTCTGGCCTACTCCTGGTTATCTCTGCCGTCTGCAAATGAATAAAAAGTGATTAATTGTTTGTATTTCTTTTAAAGTGGGACTTTCAATTATTCGACAGGATGCAGAGGTCAAGTCAGAGTCTAATTGCATTGGTTTTACCTGAATGGCCATTCTGCTCATGGGCATGCATTTCGTCACACTTCAAAATGGCGCAACAGGTATCTCATCTTCGGAGTTGATTGTCCACAATGTTGTATGCAATTCTCCACGTGTGGTACACCGCGGATTCCCCGTGGCTTTTTTAAAGCGTCAGGTCGAACGTTATGTAGAATTGTGGTCGCTTGAAGAATTTCTCACCTCCTGCTCTTAAATCGGTACCCGATAAGAGATAATCATTCCTTATCGTGATTACAAAGTGATCCCGTTGTGCCTGTCTTGAATTTCTTTTTTATTTCCCTATAAGCTCAGAATTCAGAAAATGTCTGAAAGCGCTTTAGAAAGCGAAAATTCCGATTTTTCATTAAAACATAAGGAACAAATGAACCCTGGATTATAAACCCACTAATAAGAATAATTAATTCCTTTCTGTTATCGGCCCTCAATGTTTTTCCTTAATCTTCGTTTATCTTGAATACAATTTTGAGGATTTAGGGTCGAGAGATTCGATTTTAACGCCACCTTTGTCGCTCTGTAAGAATTTTCCGCTGAATAACAATGAAAACTAATTAATTGGAGTTTACATAGAGGCTTGGGGTTAGATAACAAAGAACTGCCGACTGGCCTTACACTTTCTCGAAAATATCTCGTGTCTAATTAAACGGCGCGAGAGATACATTGAACCGGCAGATGTGCGTAGTTGGAATCCGCAGAATCAGCAAAAGATACTTAGAAAATCTGAGCGTAGCGTGATCGTGACTCACGTGACGATACATAAAGTTGCAAGACGTGCATCGAAGTCACTGATCTTCCCGCGATGGAAAAGAGCCAAGGACCGACAGATGCAGAGGATGCAATTAATTATCATCGGGATATATCACGGAGGTGATATTTGAAAATGCCTCGGAATTCGAGAAGGATGCACCGGGTGTAAACTGATCTAATCAAAAGTAGATGATAAGAATTCTGCACGGGTGATAGCATTTTATGCGAGCAGTGTATTATGTTACCTCGCATCGTGAATGCACTTTATGAGCTCGGCGAGGTAAATGACAGATTATTATAATTAATTAATTGAAAGCGTTTCAAACCATTTGGTACATCTAGATACCGCCATTAAGGTAAAAAGTCTTTATCAGATACATTATCATGTTTTGGTAAGAGAAACGATATGCTAGATTTTTTTTTAAGAAAAATCTTACGCATAAGAAATAAAATTAAATGATTAATTCTTGTTCACAGGCATGTAGTAAATATCTTCCTGTTAATTTATCAACTGGGTGCTTGCTGCGTCTACGTGGTATTCATCGCGCAAAATCTTAAGTCGGTAAGTAATATTGCAAAATTGCAAAAACGGCACTAATGGTAGCATGACATTTTGTAGTTTGTATTTTGCATTGGCTATTGTGTTTCATTAAATGTCTGCGGATGACAACGAGAGTTTGGAAAGTGGAATTGAAATTGCAATGACTTAAGGACAGTTAAGTCGTTACTCCGCCTACATCCTCAATTATTGCACGTGGCCTTGCAAAGGTTTACTCATTGCGCGAAGTGACGAATAATATGGCGATTAGATCATTTGCAACCGTTATTATTGTACACCGTTAGGAGAACGTCGGTATTTAACCTCCCAGAGGCCGTTTTCTAGATTTCTACGCAAGATGTATTACATAAACGTAATGACTGTAATGCATATTCAGGCAAAATACAAAATAAATCAAGTCCCATATTAAATTAAGGTTACAAGAACAATTCGACTTCAGTGCAACTGTCTAAGAAAATATCACGAGGGAATTATTTATATATCCTTTCTCTTAATCAATTTCATTACCGATAAATATAGACAAAAATATTAGGGAATTAATTACCAATTTTAAAGCACTTTTCCCGTACATACTCAACTCGTATGCAAATAGAAATACCAATATCAACAAAGGAGACATTAGCCTGAACGCGCAGAATTTATAAAAAAAATAGTCTTATTAATCGCACCACAGGACTGTAATTAAACAATGTCAAGAAAATGACAGTCAAATGAGAGAGTTCACTGGAAAGGCACGACAATTCATTAAGAGAGAACGGATTGAGGCTGCTCTTGACGTCATTGTACCGACGAAACAACATGCCTGAATTTCAGCGAATACGCATCAACAAATCGATCTAACGGCAGTAACAACTAGCATGGCTTAAAATAGAGGAACAATAATGGATAGAAGATATAGCCAAACTTGCGATTATTTTTTTTTCTTATTTTTCTTATAAGCGAATCGTAAAAACCACTTTCTTAGGCCGCAGTTAAAAATAGTTGGGCCTCTTCCGATAAATTCCCTCAACGAGCGTTTATTATGCATAGCGAGGCGGAATTGGATAATATGGTTGTTTTAGTTTTTACAACATTAGCCAAGGCTGGGTCCGTTCAATCGACCCAATCGGCAATTCAATCACATCTGATTGAGCGAACCTACTCTTAATAATTCTGCACTTAAAGCCTCGGAAGCGACTGCAAGTCAAGCGGAAAGTTTGACAAGTTTCGAGAGGAGGAAAAAAGAAACTAAGAATCGTGAATTATTTCGCCGACAAGGGCCTGGAGATGATAGCCGATATAGTTCAATCACTGCCGATCGAGTTTGCCGATAGCCGAATTAATTTCAGATCACGCGAGAGGACTTTAACCGATAATACGAGCTTAAGAGAAACTCCAAGAATTCTCGAGAGAAATACGTAATTACAAAGCCTTCATAAACATCAATAAATAAACCTCCCGAAATTCGATCAAAACTTGTTAGAGCTTAACGAAGATAACGAAAAGTAAATCCGCTCGCAACAATAGCGTCTCGAGAGAATACTTAAAATGAGTGATTGAATGTTCCTTAATTATTAATTTTTGTTTCTTATCAGGCCCTGGATTCCTTCGTGACGCCGATCGACGAAAGATTGTACATGCTCGCACTCCTGTTGCCATTGATTCTGATCAACTGGGTCAGAAATTTGAAATATCTGGCGCCATTTTCCACGATCGCGAATGCTATCACCCTGGTGAGCTTCGGGATAATTCTGTATTACATATTCCGAGTGCCGCCGAGTTTGGAGAAATGCGACCCGATTGGAAAAGTGGAGAATTTCCCTCTATTCTTCGGCACCGTACTTTTTGCTCTAGAAGCTATCGGCGTGGTAAGTTGAAAAAACCATCCCTGCTCCTCGTAATTTCATTAGCTACATAGTACCCATTTCACATTGGTGATGAAGTCGGAAATTTCGTATCACTAAAATTCCCCTTTTGATCGCCATTGTCACATAAAAAATGTTTCCACGACCTCATTGTCGTTCATCGCAATTCTCCCTCAAGAGTAGATCCAGACGTTTGATAAACATTCTATGATTAATTCCTGCCAAGACGGGGTTATAAATTAAATCTTTATCGACAGATCATGCCGCTGGAGAACGAAATGAAGACTCCGAGGTCTTTTGGGAAATCGTGCGGAGTCCTTAATATCGGGATGTCCACGATCATTCTTCTGTACGTCGGCATGGGTTTCTTCGGGTACATGAGATATGGAAATGGCGTCAAAGGCAGCATTACTCTCAGTCTTTCCGACGATGAGATACCCGCTAAAGTTGTGCAGATCTTGCTGGCACTGGCCATTTACGTCACACATGCTCTGCAATGCTACGTGGCAGTTGATATATGCTGGAACGACTACCTCGGGCACAAATTCAAGTCGAATTCCCACAAGCTCTTCTGGGAGTACTTCGTCAGGACCTGCCTCGTACTCGTAACCTGTAAGTACCCTCTGGAATTACTATTCATAAACGAATAATTAATATCTCAATTGCACGGAAAAAGAAAAAAGAAAGAACTATAGCTTAAATGTCTTCGCAAAAATCCGTCATGCTTGAATACGATTGACGAAAGGTGACACTTTTAAATATTACAAGATTGAGAGATCGGAATACGTACAAGCTTGCAGATTGTGAAGGGAGATTGTTTCAAGCATTTTAATTGTATCCTAAATTCATGAAGTTATCCAAAATTCCCATTTTGCGTCTTCCAAGCACGCTTGTCCTGAAATTAAGAAAGATAAGAAATGAAAAAATGAATAAGTTTATATCGTAGGATAAATACTCTTGTTTTTTTTTTTTTTATTTAAATCCTGAATAACCTTTTTCTTTTACCTTTTCAGTTTTACTCGCCGTTGCGATCCCAGAGTTGGAGCTCTTCATCTCCCTCTTCGGGGCTCTCTGCTTGTCTGCCTTGGGCCTGGCTTTTCCTGCAATTATACAGAGCTGTACATTTTGGAACGTAATCCAGGGCAACGAGAAAATTCTCATGCTCGCAAAGAACACCTCTTTGGTTCTTTTCGGCATTCTAGGCCTAATCGTAGGGACCTACACCAGCCTGAGGGACATTATAACGACCTTTTCTTGAATCGACGCCAATGTGACAATTTAATTCGGAATAAATCACGTGTCTCGTTGCATTAATAGCGACACACTTTCGTCACTGTGCGCGAAAGTGCTCATTGTCGGCCGAATCGAACGAATGCATAAGAAACGAGAGGAGAGAAAATAAGAGAACAAAAACCGACCAAGAATAAAGCCAACGCTCGAATGTGAAGTGCGACGAGCCATCCTCGAGCTGGACATAGAAATAATTGTACATTCCAGTCATCGAAAGTGAGACGTACATAATGTTTAAGATAACGTAATCGAGGACGTGTGTGTGTAGAAAAAAAAAAAAATAGAACCGAAGACTCCTGACGGGGCGAGTAGTACAATTCATAATGCAATGTAATTAATTGCATACCTGAAGAGCTATTTTACAAAAAGTTCGTCCGAAAAATGTCCCGTTTCCTCAGAAATTACCGAGCCTAATCGTTAATTGTAGAAATCTATTAAACCCTAAAAATGTTGAATGATTTAAATTCCGTATAATTTTTCATCCGCACATTTGTATTTCAGATACAAAACTGCGATGTCGTGATTTCGAGATTTTCTTGGCTGTAGAATTTTTTTTTTTATGAGGTTTAATTGTTGTACAATGTGTAGCCAATATCATTGAGTATTGTCTCCTTGGATGAAATAATTGAATCGAGGAAACGTGACAAATGTAATGGACGTCCATGTAGTATTAGTGACATGCACTTTTTGCTGTACGCGCGGCAATGAGGCCAATTATTTTGTATATAGAGGATCGCATAGCGAACGCACAAATATATTGCAGTAGTTTTAAATTAAGTCGAATTTTTTGCAGAATATTTCGCGGGGAAAATGGACGTTAAACCCGATGATAAATGGACTCATGTAGTAAAGCATTTTGTTTACTTCATGTATTCATGAATTGAACGGCCAAGTAAAAGGAACAATAAAAATAATGTTAAAGCTAAAAAATAATGTTAGAGCTAAAAAAACCAAACCGAAATGTCAATAATTACCAACACGTTTGAGCTCATACGTTATCCATAAATTCTTATTGTCTAATTGTCTATGATTTTGCAACTTCTTTCAACTACCCCAATTGATCAAGTAGTATTTACAAATTTGTCAGTAAACTTATATTTATTCTTTAATAGTTTAATTAATTTAATAGATTTGCAAGTTAGGATATTTATATTCATATCGTTAATGTCCATTTTCTCCGCTCATCTGTACCGTAAATACCAGTAATAACTTTTGTCGAACAATCATCGCGTCGTTTATTAGAATTACGTCCGCAATATTCCGACACGGAGTGTCTCTTTGTCTACAAATGTTAGTACGAGTTCAAGGAATTTTTGTCAAATGGCAAAAAGAAGGAGAAAATCGCCGTGACGCGTGTAGCTTACCGAACTAGTTAGAATAATAATTGCACTAATAACCGTACCTTCTTGTACAACATAAAGTATTATTAAGGACAACCGTTAAGTTCCTGACAAGTACTGCGTGATATGTTTGTATCGTTTTAGTGTATAACAACGCTAATATCTTAGTAATGATACATACTGTATATACGTACACCGTCAAAATTTCATATCAGTTGACTTACAAATTTCTCATTGTTGCCTAGTTGTAAAAATCAGGACAAGTCAGATATTCATCTGGTTTTTCCAATCATTATACAGTAAACGATATCAATAAGTTTGCGCTTTAACCCCGGCAAACAGTAATTCATCCAAATTAAAAATTGTTCATCGTAAAAGTACATACAAATGTCTACTTTCTTAATTTTTACCGAACAGTATCCAACTCACAGAATAATTTCGTTAAACATGGAGCTTACTTTACGCATTCACTAGGTATAAGTAGAAATACAGTAACTTAAACCGCACTGTAGATATTTGTATACACGATTCCGGATATCCAGGGATCCTGTGTGCCATTAGTAACATTAGTAATATTAATAGCCAAGACGAGGAGGCGTTGTAAATTCGTCCTGTACATTTTACAAAGCAGATCTCATCGATATCCGTAAAGCACAATATTGCTTAACTATTCGACGAAAGAAATCCACGAAACTTGACGCACATATTGTTATTCGATTTTTTCATTCTATCTCCCTAATGATGCTCCGATCGCGTATCACTTATACAGTTACACTCTTAACTTATTCGAACAGTAATTATACATTTGTAGGATAATGTAACGTCTGTAAAATAAAGTACACGTTGAAGTTAAAATGTAATGATCACCTGTATACCCAGACTTGTATTTATTTCACCATTCGTACGCTATTAGAAACTTTTCAAGATATAATTTTTTTCATAAGAACTACTCCGTGGACTCTGTACATAGATTGTAATTGAAACATTACAGGGGAATCAGTTCGTCCCACTTTCCAACCCTTCCGGACCTAATGTCATCGTCATCTCCACTTCTTCCTCAACACATTTTGAATCACCAAATACATGAACCGCATTTTTACTTCCACTTCTGCACTACTATTTTTAAGTACAATAATATATTAAAAATTACCGTAAACGTTGAATGTTCCGTGTTTTTTTTTTTTTTTTTTTTCTTGTAAATATCAAGATTGCTTAAAAATGTCTTAAAATTTGAAAGTGAAAGTTACAGAAATCGAAAATGTTTACGGTGAAATAGTCGTTCTCTCCCGATGTTCGTTATTTCTTACCGCCAAAGACTTATGCTCTTGTTTTCATTAGTTGACTCGACTTCCTTGATACATATCAGTTTTATCAGTCAACGATGAATTACTTCGAACCAGTGAGACGTAACCGTGCTGGCTTTTCTCGTTTAAAACAATTGCGAACGTTCGTCATAAACCATTCAATGACTCCCATCCTGTCCTCAGCAAAACAGCTCGAATCCATTGCGCGACGTGAATAAAAAGTGCAATATCTTGCTTACGATGATATCTTCTTTTTTTTCAATTCTCCAAAAGACGCAATTCCTGTAAGCCTGAAACTTCTGAAGGACGCCAATTGTCTTCATAATAAATTCAAGGGAAATCCCTGGAAATTAATATTAAACAGTCAATAAATAATATACAAAATAGCAATGTAAGAGATATTTAGAGATCATGACCATGACATCGAATGATATATTCGGCTTGCGATGCAACCTTCCTAATTTTTGCATATTCAAACGTGGAACGCCATTTTCTCTGCGAGCTGTAAATCTCTAAGGGCTGATCACTAATGGCCCTGGCAATGAATCCAGATGTGATCCCTGAAAATGAATAATAAATAAAGGAGTAAACCATGGCGAGCCGCATCGGATGTGTCCGGCTGAATCACGTGACATGGAATACCGTGCTGAGCTCGGAGGAAATTGGAGCACTTGTAGTCGGTATGAGACAGTCGGTAGAACTCCACCACCGAGGACGCATTACCGCTGCCGAATTGTCCCCTAACGAGCGATTAGTTTCCCCTTCCTCGGATTGGTAAGTCGGACAACTTCCGAGACATCCGCACTTGTCGTTACATCGTTAGTTAACCCTTCCTCGGGCCGGAAACAACCGAAAGCTTCGGCAAGCAATCCCGCCAAGCTGCACGTCCGCCCCTTAATTACCGCTTAAACGCGTAATCATGAACAAGCTGTGCAAAAAAATTAGGTACGTTAAACATTTCACTCTGACCAAAGGTAAAGGGAATAAATTCAAAGTCTTGCGTTAACAAACTAAAAGGCATACTTACAGCGCACATTCTGTAATACCGCCAGTATGCCCGGATAGGTAAATCCATTTTAAAAAAAGGCTACAAGTACCAGAATCTAAATATTTCCTTCATCCCTAAATCCTACGAAAGAAGGGAAAATTATTGTCGTATTTCCTTGAGATTCGCGTTAAACAAACTCCTGTAATAAAAGTAATACATACTTGTTATCACCTGTAACGTTCTGTCGAATCGGGAAAAAGAATAATACTTTATAACAATGTATGGGCTGGTCTCTCTATAATCTCCTCCCTGCAATCCGCTCTGAAAAATAATTACTTAAAATAATTATCATTCTGAAGACGTGTGTGCGTATGGTAAATTAAGAAAAAAAAAAAGGAAACTTTATCTCGTCAAGAAGAAGGGAAAACGGATAGGATCTCTCGGCATGCGCCTGCCCGAGTCATCGCCCTTAGGTTTCCTCTCCCATCGACGAGACAACTCGAGTCTCGCTCGTCATTCGAGAAGTCGGCCGGTTCCACCAATAACCTTTCATTACGCCGGAAATAAGAATAAACTCTCGACCGGGGCGGAAACGAGTTGCACATTCCTCGCGGTTTCAGGCCTCGGTAATCCCTCCTTAAGTACATCTTCCACGTTAAGTACGACGAATGCAGTGGGATTTCTGCGCCCCTGGAATAACGTGCCCGTTCCCGTGCCGACCTGGCACTGTTAAACAACTTTTTAACCGTACCTGCGTAATTAGAGTAATGCAGGTCTTCAAAGGCGACGTAAATGCGGATTCTCGGAGCAGAGAGGATACCACTAGCTGGGCCATCCTCACTTTTCCTACCGCCGTGCATCCATTAAATCACGTAACGGGCCTCGAATTGACGGGGTAATGTCAAATCGTTTGACAACTTGTACGATCAAGAAGAGCACTTGCTGCCAAGAGTGCCTGGAACGAGAAATTCATTTCTTTTAATACACTTTGCGCGTACTACATCGTCGTAACGAGGTGAAAATACCGATTGCAACGGGTGGAATAATATTTTTTATCTATGAACCTGCAACATGAAATGTCTGATTATTTTATATATACATTAAATGTGAGCCTTGGGTGACATTATACAGGGCGCATGAAATTCACTTTTAAATTCGGGGAGTCCTTCCTTAAGCCATTTCGGAGCTTCCTGAAAGGGAAGTCTTTTTGAGAAATTCATTTCGTACGTCTGATTCGCTAGTTATATAGAATTGCTGGGCAATTTCTACTTGACCTGCCGATACCTCTGGATCGCCGTTTCTCTGAAATTAGTTTCCACCGCGAGTGCGCATGCGCAGCCGCTCCGTAACGCAGCTCGCTTGTGTTTCCTCTCTTAAATATAGAACACGATATTTCTGTGAAAGGGTGCACGTAATTTGGTGTTGAAGAACTCGGTGAACGGACAAATCCACCCGGCATAGTACCCTCTCGAATTAATTCAAAGTCCCTAATGAGAGTTTAAAATTCCGTACGTGAAGATGTAAGGAAATCGCCTATTAAGTCTTCTTGACGGAGTAAGAATAAAATAGTGAGTTGTGGTTTGCTGTGTTAAAAGAGAGAAAAAGAATAAGAGAGAATTCGAGAAGAGTGAGTGGAATTTCAGATCCACAGGCGCGAATGGAAATACGCTTACGAGGTGTTAATAAAAATTAATGAAAAATTAATCGTACGACTGGACGTTTAGAGGCGATTTATGCTTTTTTGACTTTGGAAGTCTATTTAAACTTGATTGTTTGAAAGGCTAATGTTCAGAATACCTATGCTCACTCTCGCTACAATGTAGTTCACTTGTGTTTCCGCTTTTAAATATAGAACACGAATTTTCTGCGAGAGAGTATACGAGATTTCGAGGGGCAAGACTCGGTTATCGAGCAAGTCCACCGGCAATTTGCCATCTTATAAATAAATTCCCGGTTATTATCGGCAGTGAAAAAATTTCACGCCCGAAGACATAACGATATTGCAGATGAAGAAAAAATGCGAATAGGTTGCTCCAAATTTTTAGGATTAAAATCGCTTTTGGTCGTCGCTATGGAAAATACATTTTTTACTAGGAATCGTAGATTTGCGTTGCGTGGTAAAGATAAAATTTATTATGGCACAATTTTCCTTTCGGGAAAAAAAAATGGAAATGCAGAAGTGATTGAATTAAACGATAAATCCAGACAGGCATCCGATGTGTTAATAAAGATTAATCAATTTACAGCTAGCCGTGTTTAAGGATGCGCTCATGCTCTTGGGGCTTGAGAAGTTTAATTAAACTTGACTTTTTAAAAGGCGAATGTCATGGCGCGATGTTGCATAATAAAGGCGCGAGTTAAAGGAAGAACCGAGAGAACGGATTTCGGAAATCCTGTGATAGATGAGGACACCTTACAGCTGTGTTAACAAAACCTAATCATCGAGGTTCCACAGGTAGACGAGTACTCAAATACTTATGCCATTGACATTTGAAAGACCTATTGTTGGGCGGAATTAAACGTGTGAACAATATTAAAAAGTATACGATTTATAGAAAATTCACTACAGAGCAATTTAATATTTTTACGGGATTTTAAACCATAAATTGGATATTGGCATGTTCCAAACGCGCGCAATTTGCCTCAATTATTATTTTCTAATTTTTATATCTTTTAAGATTTTTAATTCAATTCTCCACGTGCGAAACATTCCGCCAATCTACACTTTTACATAGGCTTGACAAAAGGGATTACTTTAAGTTTTGCCAAGAAGTTTTATGTAGGACGTGTATATATCGGGCATAGGTATTCATTCTCATCCTTCAAATCGGGACAAGTATTACTGGCAGCAACCTTGGGTTATGCAAGACGCTGTAAAACCATTACGTGAGCGAATTTTTGTTTAACTGCAAGTGTTCGGTATCCAAATTCTCGCATCCCTACCTAAAGCGACCATACAAATGTACTTCCCACACTCCGCTGCATCCAACACGATTCGCCGTATAACCATTAAAGAAACCTCATTCTAACGCAGTTCACTATAAATTAATTCTCTCGCGTTATTACCTCTTAACAATATTAAATTAATAAATATATCTCGCAAATGGCATAAAGATAGTTCCAACCCTCTTGTTTCATGGGAACATTGTATACGATTATCGTTGCACATTCCGCAACCAGTCGGTACAATTTTCTATAGGAAGATGTCGCCTCCTTCGAGTGAATTTCTTAATAGGACGACATATAAAATTTCTATGAAATTTCTGTGTGTGTGGGAGGTAACGAAATCGAAGCCGTTGCAAGGCTGATCGCGATTTCGTCGGCATCCATCGGCATCCTTCGGATTGAGAGGTGACGAGACAAGTATTACGGCATAGGAGTACTTAATAAAGTAAGCATCAAGCTGCCAGCAATCCTCAGTTAATAGCGTTTGACCTCAATGTATCGATTAAGAGCAATCAATTCGCGAATAGTAACCGCGGAGTGTCGCAGGGCCACATCTGGTGAGTACTATTTCTCTCTGCATCGATTCTCCCCGTGGTGGTTCCCCGTTGAAATCACCTCGGAATTAGTCACGATTAGCCTGGACTTAATTGGATCGACTCGTCCTTGCGTTGGTTGGGCCGATGGGGTTGCGGAACATGTAACGAAACGATCATGTGAAACGCGGCCATTATGAGTGGACGGGCACCGTGGATTAAATGCCTTTTGCTCCTCTCTTTTGACTCCCCTTTGTCAGATGCGTTGCAATTAATTAATCGTGACTCACGGAACGTAAATCATCGATTATCCCTGGCATTGCGTGGGTCCGGTAACGTATGCTGGACCTTTGTGGACTCGTTTGATGCAGGAAACAATCCCGGATGGACAGTGCTCGTTAAGGGCCCCTGAAACCTCCCAGGGGGTGACGGGAATCTGAAAATGAAAAAAGAGAATTATTTATCGAAGAGATTTCATTAACAGCGAATCGATTTCATTTTCAGGTGAGTCCACATTTCGGTTCCAAAGAGGCGTCCACCAGAAACAGGGTGGTCTCGTTGGAATTTTATACCAGGAATAATCTCCGAAGGAAATCAACGTTTGGAATAATTTCAGTATGCCATAGTACGTACTTAGATGACTCTTTGAACCAGGTGTACTTAAGCATTATTACTGGGCCTTGTTCAGTTTTTCTCACAATTGTTCGACGATTATTTTCATTAAAACGGAGACTTTTCCAATGTGAATTGTTACATGCGGACCGTGGATTCTTGAATACCATTGACTTTTTAATAAGGTTCCTACGAATCGGGGGACGGGCGCTTCAACAGGTGCTTTGAATGTGAGTACCTTGTTTATAGAATATATTGACAAATTGTTTCAAGCTCACGTAAACTATGCCACTAACCCATTTAGAACGAGAATGTTCTAATTCAAAGCAGAGATATACTTTTTAAATAATGAATCATAAATATGGACGATATAAATGTTGTTAATTTCCAACTATCCGTCCATCCCTTACCTCGAACGAACCGCCTTTAAGGGGTAACGCCATTCCGCACCGCGAGGTGCTTTGCCACCAGCTGGAAACTCAATACTTGGAGCAGGGTATTCCCTCTTATTAGAAGACTGCCAGTCGTTTTCAGTAACGCTGAAAAAAAAAACAGAAATATGAGTCTGCAAAATTATATGCAATATTCAATTCTGTTACCAAGAGCGCACCTCTTTCAAAAATCCTCACGGTTAATATACAAATGATGAACACGAGGTCATTCACTTCCTACGTGACGAATGATAAAGCTGGATGTCGCATTCTGTCAATTTGCACATTTCCATACGTTTCCTGCCTCGAATGAACCGCCCTCAGGAAGTGACGACATATCGCCCCACAGGGTAGTTTACCACCAGCTGGAAACTCAATACTTGAAGCAGGGTGTTCTCTCTCTTAAAAGGACTGCCAGTGGTCTTCAGCAACGGCGAAATTAGGCTGAGAAAAATCTGAAAAACGAAAGATTGTTACTTGCGATCATCAAGATGAAGAATTTATTGAATTGATATTCTGGAACCCACTATCAAGAAATAAAGAAACAGAAAAAATGAAATACTTGAGCTACGAAAGATACACTAAGCATGAGTGAAGGTGTTACTTTTCGGAGTGCAAGTAAGAGGGTAGTGGCACGATATTAACAGATAATTGTATTGTTTATTATGAGGTGTCTGGGATAAGATGAGTAACCTCAAGGAAGAATATATGTCGTGAACACGGGATTGCTTTGATATTAATTAAAGAACTGTAAAGTAATGATACTGTGCTCGGCATTGATCAAGCGAGGCAATATTTAGGTCACTAATTTATACAATATCTGTTAAGAAAATTGGGTTGACCAGTCTGTTGTGGATAACAGTGTGCATTGATTCTTCCGTCATTGTTTAGAATTGTCAAGGGTATAAGATGTGAACGTTACAGAAAATTATTACCTTCTGGAACATAGCAGATATGAAAATTAATGCGACGTTGGAAATAAGAGTTGCATTTGGAAATGCTCCATGAATTAATATACGTTACATTTTAAAGAAGATATCACGTCGCCTGATGCAAAGTCATTTTTAATAACACAAAATATACAATTTGGTAACAAAGGCTTATTATTAAGTAAATTCTGTAAAAGAAACCCGTAAAATAATTAATTGATCAATATTTGGAGTTTCTAGGAGGAAATTAAATGCAAAGAGAAGTCGTCGATGTGATGGTTGACTCATCGAAAGATTAATCTTGTATTATATGTCTTATTAAGACATCACGTATTAAGGGATAGACAAAGATTTGAAACATCAATGAGCCCATCAATAGCACTAATATATAAGTACATAATATATGAATTCACTGCCAATAACGTAAGCTGCAGGATTAAAACAAAGTGATTGATTATATCGATTATATCAAAATGTCTCAGAAGCTTTGGTGGAACTATCGATTATGGAAAATAGTTCTCAGCTTCTTGCAAGGTCATCTCTGCATTCGTCGAAAATTTAATAATAACATACATAACAGAAATTACATTTCAGGATTATTAGATGCACAAAGAATAAAATAGATCAATCTTCTCAGAAACGCTTTTACTTTTGAAAATTTGTATCAGATTCATTCAAGATTAATTAATACTCAAAATGTATAAATATGGTTGGAAAGGAAGAGTAAACCAGATCATATAACCCATCTTGTTTCTCCCGTTACATCGAACAAACACTGATAAATATTAAAATTTATAAGAAAACCTAGAAAGTATATCTTAAATATATTTTATCTTTTTTAGGAACACCATAGTCTCGTATTTACTAGTATAAAACCATGGAAAATAAGAATGGGGAAACAATTAACATGCAGCTTATCGATACACCAAGTCCGTACAAGTAAGCATCATTGTTTTGCTTCCCCCATTATGTTACGCACTGGCACACTCATTGTAAAATCTGGCAGTTTAATTTGTATCATTCTAAATATATAACTATCTACTACCATGGCTCCTGATTTTTATGTTTAAGTTCACTTCATCGTAACATTCCTACATATTTTGAACTACTGAAATTCAAAATTATGAACACTCGTTAAATCATGATAATTTACTTATTCTCCCCTGTTCAATAAATTGCATTACAAACCACTCATTGTTCGAAATACATCTCACTTGTACATCCTGCACAAAATATTATCTTTTTTTCATTACATTCAAACTCGCATCCATCACTTGTTTCGCACTCTATCCGCACTTGTGTCGGCAAAGTGAAACATTATATTTACGAATTCCATTCTGACAAATGATTTTCCTCGCAACAAATCCACTGATCTTCCTTCAAAATATGTGATTCGGGACCAAGTCATCTCTGATTCGAAATTAATTTTCAATCATTTCACTGTCTAAAGTCGAAAACATCGGTAGCAAAAGTTTTTCTAGGTTACAACTAAAAAGGGACCTTACAACTACAAAGTCAATGGCAACGCTGGACAGACACACCACGTGACATTTTGAATTTCGCGCCGTACGACACTACCAATGAAAATTAAAATGAAAAATTTGAAAATTGTTCCATACTTGTATTCACGTATCTTCGATTCACTTTTTTTTTACCTGAATGTACTATATCCTGAAGATGGAATCCGTAAAAAGAATTGAATAGATTCGAAAGTCACTTGTTTCCCTGCCCTGATGAGAAACTTTAGTAGTTCGGCTAGTGAAGAAATGCCACTTCTAACGGTATCGCGGCCGTGCAAGAAAAAAAGGAAGAAAATAGCAATAACTAAAACAAAAGAAAAGAAGAAAATTCGATCGAGGAAATTCGATCGAAGAAAATCCCTGGGGTGCGTGGACTGTCAAATCTATGAAATTCTTTACGCGTCGAAAGAAAATGGCGACAATCGACGAACATCTGCCATCTTGGTTTCACCTTCAATTTCACATTTTTACATTTTCATCCCATAAAGAATTAAATCGAGTTTGAGGTGGTATTGTAATCCAATAATAAGACCCAGAATATTAAATGAAGTCACGTACACGTAAATAGATGCAACAGAGTTTATCAAACTCTATTTTTTTCGATAACCGCTCCGCTTAGTTCTTAAGGTCAGCATTCTAACTTATGTAAATATAATTAATTACAGAAGCGACGGCCAACCTCCGGAAAACTCTCTACTCAGGACAGAACCAAATGCGTTGCCATCGTTAGATTCGGAGAACTACGACCCTCATAAGCACCGAAACAGACCAAAGCCTACCACGTAAGTATAAGACTAAACATTATTCCCTTAAATAAAGAAAAATTTGAACAGTGTGAAAATTTCAACCGATCAGCACGATACTTTACCATGAGTTTTCTTCCAATGTTCATTGACATCAACAATCAAGAAACCACTACTCCTTTACAAATCTCTTACATGAATAATATATAACAAACGTAATTATCTGAAATGTTGATCATCCTTAGGAACGCAGAGACATTGATTCATCTACTGAAAGGCAGCTTGGGAACCGGTATTTTGGCGATGCCAAATGCATTCCACAACAGTGGACTTATAACAGGTGTAATAGCCACTATTTTAATTGGGATCTTGTGCACATACTGCCTGCACATATTAGTGAAGGCTCAGTATGCCCTATGTAAGCGGTTAAAGGTTCCTATACTGAGCTACCCAGCAAGCATGAAATGCGCCCTGGAACAGGGACCACAATGTTTAAGATGGTTCGCTCCTCACGCACCGTAAGGATTGTTTAAACAATACTCATAATACGATATGAAACATGCATGTACTCGCTAAATATCTCTCAAAGAGTCCAAACATTGCTCCCCTGGGATCATGCTCTTACTGCAAGGGAAAGCATCAAAAGGAAAAATTAATTTCCAATCATATTTATTACCATACACGAAGCAATATTTGGGATCTTTCCTGGTTCTGTATACCCACCGCTACTGCTGGGAGTAGTTAATTAATGGTGTATGTATGTTTATTTTTTTTAGTTAACCATTTACTTGCGCTAATACGGATTTCATTTAAACCTCCGTTTCGAAGAAGCGAAAGGAATGTATGACATGTATGTGATTGGTTGTTAAATGTGACACTAGCCGCGTGTGCAACCCAGAGTTTTACGATCTTAGTTCGTAGTCCAATGAATGCGTCACCCCTTTAACCACACACGCTTAATTTCATAAAATATCAACCGCACCGGTTCTCTCGCATCCATGAACTGCGCTTTGTTTTGCACCTTCCAGGTATCGCGTAGTCCACTTGATAATACTTTTATTTAAGTTCATATTCTTCTCAACACGCGAATTGCATTTCTGCAAAGCAGAAAAGATACCGCGCACTCGACTGGTTCCGAAATTTACCGACGAGCCGGGTAATTGTTCATACACTTATCGAACAAGCTCAATATGGCTAGAGGAATATCTTTGTACCCGTTTGCACCCTCGTGTTAGAAAACTAGCACAGGATGTGCAGGATCTCTTCATCGACACGTAACAGTGATTGAAATATAATTAGATGCGCTGCTTAAACGAATAATAAGTTGGGAAAGATTAGCGCTAAAATAAACAATTTGTTTTCCAAAAGTTTAACTGTAGGACAGAACATATATATATACGTTATTTCCTCCACATTGTATCGATAGAGAAACCCTGTACATACTACCGAATGCTACGATAATTGTAATTACTCGCTAAAAATGCACACACAGCTATCGACAATATGATGAAAGTGATTGTTTACAGAGGAATCGTAGATGGGTTTCTGATAGCATATCAACTGGGGATATGCTGCGTGTACATTGTCTTCGTTGCAACGAATATAAAACAGGTGATTGTATGATACGTTAAAATTAGGCTGATATTAACCAAACCGTAACCGATAGACTTACGCAAGTATTGATTACTTTGGCAGAGAACACAAAAGAAAATACTGAAACAATTGCTCACACAAACCTACGACACGTTTTAAACGTTGCCCTCATAATTTCCAAAGACAAGAAAATAATCTCGGATCAGATACACGTAGGATAAAATAACGACGGTAATTAAATTAGTCGATAGAGAGAATGGAGAGGTTTGGAGATTGTTGTTCGGAGTTTTCTACCCGTAGGAGCACTGTAGATTAATCCTACCAGCAATCTAAATCAACCTAATTTTAAATTCTCCTCCTGACATTTTAAGATTCTAGGAGTAGTGACAATCACATTTCTCATCATTTTCTCAGACGACATTCGAACATTGTTCCGTCCTTATAGTCTCGGTTGTACTAACAGACAAATGATCTCGGATCAGCGACTCGTGTCATTAGGATAAATTGAGGAAATTGATTAAACTAGACCATAGAAGGAATGGAGACGTTGCTTAAAATTTAGCGTGTAGACGCATAGCTAACGAGCCGATTTACAAGACCGACCTATTCCTAGGTCCCTGTTGTGACATCTTAAAAAATTCGTAGAAGTAGCACGTTACGTTATCACGAGTCACATTTCTCATAACTTTCTCAGGTGGCAGATGAGTATTGGTCGCCGTTGAGTGTAGAAGTGCATATGCTGATTCTATTAGTACCGCTGATACTTATAAACTACATAAGAAATTTGAAGGTATTAGCGCCGTTTTCAACTCTAGCCAATGTGATCACGTTCATTGGACTGGCAATGATAATGGTTTACGTTTTCGATGATATGCCGTCGATAAGCGAAAGGCAGCTCTTTGGTTCGGCAAGGAATTTTGCTTTGTATGTGGGAACAACATTGTTTGCCCTGGAAGCTGTCGGTGTGGTAAGCCTCCCATCAATTTAATAACGTTATCTACCTTTTCACTTTTCCTTTAAAAAAAATAGGCAGTCTAAAAGAAACGTACCCAAAGAATTAAATAACGAAATTAAATCATTTCTGACATTCCCCCTTATCTCCCAGAGAATGGGCGCTATTCAGTAAGTTACACGAATGTTCAAATTTAACGTGTCACACGAATATTAAATACGTCACTTTTACGTTAATAAGTCGCAGAAGAAATTAATACGCTGCTCTCGATTAAGGAGTTGCAAAGAATTATCCGATCTTTCTCGTGCTTTTAACGTTTGCACGACTTTCGAGTACAATTCTGATGCATCACTCCCGATTCCGATTCACGTCCATTTCTTTGCATGCGATTTCCGTTCATGTCTGTGTACACGATACCATTTACGTCTTTCCAATTATGGCAGAAGTTCATAATGTTATTATCATCCGTGCCCGATGCAAGAACGCTTATTTAACTGTGCAGCATATACGTGCGTCTCATAAGCTTCGATGTTTCATATAATCGTGTCACAGTCTTGACAGAATATTTTATTATTAACGCTCTTAACATTAGATATCTCATTTTCGCAAATTTATTCAGACCTATTGTTTGACGATTTTCTGGGAAACGCAACAAATGCAATTTAATGGAACCGCCGCTTATCAAATCACATAACACAAACCAATAACATTTTGACAATATTAACTCTAGCTTCTAATTTTTCTCCTTGGTCTTTTGTGAATAGTATAAATAAATTAACTAGCTATCATCCATTAATGCCGTGGAAAATCTTGCACGGTTGAAGACATTCGTCACATTTGCAGATTATCGCCCTGGAGAACAATATGAAAACGCCGCAAAATTTCGGAGGCTATTGCGGTGTCTTGAACATTGGAATGACAATAATTGTCATTTTGTACATACTGGTGGGTTTCTTCGGGTACATAAAGTTTGGTGCGGATGCTGGAGGAAGCATCACGTTAAGCTTGCCAAAGGATGCTGTGTAAGTTAACCGAATTGTTAGCATTAATTTAACTCTCATCGTTGCGTTCTTCCGATGAATCCTTAATTTTCCATTCAATAATATTTCAAGCATTACCACGTTTCATTTGAAATAATGATTATACCGTTTCTTCTCAGCATGGCGCAAAGCATTCGAATAATGTTCGCCATAGCGATTTTGTTCACATACGCACTTCAAGGCTACGTTCCAGTTGAAATTATCTGGAATACGTACTTGGACCATCGCATACAGAATCGCAAACTCTTTTGGGAGTACGTATGTAGAACCGTAGTCACCCTAGCAACTTGTAAGTATATCGTTACTCTGCTTATCATACTTAACTTTAACTAAATATAATAACATTTCATACCACTATACCTAATGCAATTATTAATTAGTAATTTTTATCTCTCCAGTTGTTTTAGCCATAGCGATACCAAGGCTCGGACTGTTCATCTCTTTGTTCGGAGCATTGTGTCTCTCCGCCCTGGGAATAGCTTTTCCAGCGATCATTGAAATCTGCGTGTTGTGGCCGGACAAGTTCGGGCCTCTCCGAGTGATTTTGATAAAGAACGTCCTTTTAATCATCTTCGGTATATTAGGCCTGATAATAGGGACCTACGTCAGCCTGGTCGACATAATAAAGTCCTTTGAGGCTCCTCCGGACTCAACAGAACTGCTTTAGGCCCTAGAGCAGAGAATGTGAAATTATTGAAGAAGCCTATTAATTAAATAACATCCTCTTGGTTCGCCTCAATGCGTCGAACATTTAACACTTAGTGCCGATCAAGCTACTTAATAGTTGCAGGCACAAAATTGGCCGACTGGATTAACAATAGGTTAATAGGATTTAGAGGGCGTAAAAAGTATTCGATTTTTACAACGCTATTGCGAAGACTACGTTCAAGGCGCTATCCTGTAATGGTATTCGATTAGTTGAAAGTAATAAGAGCTCGAGGTCGACGCTTTTACACAAACTCATGGATAAGCTATCGTCGCCACTAGGATGAATTTAGCAATAATTAAATGCAGAACGAATTATTATATACATCGTAGTGTCTTTTAGGGGCAAGTTCTCGCGACAATTTATCTCGTACTAAGATACTCGTTAGTACTATTATAGACGCACGGAATCACGGATTAATACATAGCTTCAGGATGTACGATTTATGTTATGTGTAAATGGAACAATCACTTTCATTCGTTTGAGTATAACGCGCGGTAATGTGTAAAGAAAACCGTCCCTGATGAGGAAATTGCACTTCGTGGCAAGGTGGAGTTGTTTGACGGATGTCAACTAGTAGTATTACTGCTCAGCGATTATTAACTCGTAATAACGAATGTAAGAGGTTAATAACAATAATGCGTAAACTAAGCGAGAACAAATGCGATGATGAAAGAATTATTGTTACCGCGAGATCCCGTTATATGACAACCCTGTTACAGATGATAAATCGTCAACTTTTTTGATAAATTGTTTGGAAATGTCAAATAGGTTTCAGCCATTTTTCCCGACTATTAGTACCCCCCCTTTTCCCCTCGAACTCGTAATCGTGAATTTTTTAATCGATGTGTTCGTCCGACCTTGTTGAAAATTTCGCATGGAAACTGGTTATAGTAATAAAACACCAAATAAAGACATACAATGTTTATGTACCTTAAGTATTTATATACACGTTCAGTCGGCCCTATTCATTTGTACGTGAAATTTTCAGCAGAGTGTAAACATTCTTCTCACTACAGAAATAAAAGTCTGAAAAGTAATTATTAATCATGAATCACCTTGACATGCGAAAACTATTTTATAAGCAACGGATCATTTGAAATCCCCGACAAAGTCCAATAATACCATTTGCTAAAAGCATTCAAAAGTGACATACGTTGTTTTTAATTCGGTTCGGTTATAACATTCCGTAAATTCCGCATTTCATTTGCATTTTCAAGTAGTTCTTTTTATAGACTTTCTAAGTACACACAATATTGAAATAAATGTTGCGTTCCTTTTACTTAAAAGTTATGTAAGTGATTCCACTTATGTTCAAGTGATGCTTGCTAAGTCCAGCCATCGAATAATTGACAGGTCTGTACAATATAATGTATAACTTTAATTGGCCATCGTTGTTATAACAGCTACAATAATACCTCTGATATATAACATTACAGTAATATTCGGAATCTGTATTTTGCACTGTTGACCAATAATCGAGGATTGTATGACTTACAACTTATTTAGAAATATTTAAAATATAAATACAATGATTAGTTGCGAGCTATGTACCTATCCAAATTTGACGTCCTCCGTCGTATACATATCTTTACAAGACCCTGGCGAACGAGGATCGTGAAATATAAATATAAGGTCATATACATATATACTGTTTTTCGCGTCACTAAAAAATGGAAAATACGTACATCAATAGGTTAAGCTAGAAATTCAAAATTGTACAGGAACAAGTGAATAGTAATTTCACCATGTCAAAAGAGCATTTCTAAAATGTTATTTATGGCTTCACGAAATAAACCGATGAAGAATACAAAAAAAAAAAAGATATTTATTTGAACACCTTTGATATTAAAAAAAATCTTTTGAACTCACTTTGAAAAAGAGAGCATTCGAAAATTAAACACACATTGGACTTAATCGCACCCTGATAATACTTTCGATACCTCTTCATATAAAGTCATATGTAACTATTTTCAGTGAAATAAATAATTTCCTCTGCGTCCAATCAATTGTTATGTACAATTGTTAAGAGACACTTAGAGGGTATCTGTATTAATTGTGCACTTCTTATTCAAGATCACTCTTTCTTCGCCAAAGGGCTGCGTCTGATTTACAAGTAAACCAAACTGAAACGTGATACATTTTTTTTTTTTATGAAAACGACGTCCGACATTAGAACCAGCTGACACTTCACATGGTCATTCGACTGTTTTCACATTTTGTAAAATGAAAGGCCCTTATGCCCGCAAGGACACAAACTGGTGGAACACGTCGAGGATGTGCGGATCTAAGTCCGGAGTAAAAAGAAGTGTCTCTAATGTGGACGAGTACTTCTGAACTTGTTCATGGTGCTAAAATGAAAATTGACCATTAATAGCACAATACCTAAACACATAGAATTAAATCGAAAAGGAAAGACCACGTTAAGTACAGTTTGATATCATAAAAATACAAGACATACAGTCAAGAAGACTTGCTGAAGTCTTCCAATGGTCCACTTGTACCAATGCGTGTTGTAGTCCACACCGTCAGTGTCACACCGAACTAAATGTTCGGACAATATCATGATAAATCGCTGAAAAAGAAAATATTAGAAAATATTGAATACATCCACTGAAGATATTTCTAAATAAATCATTACTTGGAAAATAATTAGGAATAAATTCTTCTGATCGGCTTGTGCAGCTTCTAGTTTTTCCTCCATACGTTCCACCACATCTTCGGTTGGCCTTTCTCCACTTTTTTCCTTATTATTATCCTCATCCTCAGAAGAAGATCCTGATCTGCTTTCAGCTCTTCTCAATTTTTCTTTGGCTTCCGACAACTCGTTGCTTAATTTAATAACGTGTTTGTTCTTCTTACGAATGGTCAGATGCAATACCTCCCAAATGTACAACCTGAAATCAATCAGTTTAATAAAAAGTAAACCTGTACTATCTAGTGCTTCTTATAAGAATTACGTTAAAAAAAAAAAAATAGAATACTGATACCCACTTCGTAAATTCGGAGAGCATTTCTTTGGAGAATATCCAGTTAGCAATTGCGCTGCATTCGATAATCCCAGTTTTCAGAAATTTATCCGTCAGCACTACCATCATTTGGTAATGATTCTTCCACAAGGCATGCATATTTCGTAAAATGCAAATCTGCGCCTCTTCGGTCTCCGCTAGGACCTGATTGCACAAGTTAATAATAAATGTAAAAAACCCTTATAATAATTAAGTACAGCATCTTTGAATGTTTTAGCACGGACCTTAAAAACGTAATGGAACTTTCCTATAGCTGCAAAACTATGACTAAAGCTCTTGGATCCCAGATTCAATAAAGTCTGTACAAAAACGTCAATTTTCAAAGGATTAAATGTATTCTGCTCTTCGTTTTCCCCAGGCCCAGGCAAAGTATTCAAAACATTTAAAACATCCTCCGGTGTACACTTCCTCCGAATTGAAACGACCAGTTCATGGGCCACTGCAGTACCCGGAAGAGCACCTGAAAAAGAGATTTCATTCTTAATGATAGATGATAAAACTCTCCTTATCTGTATTTAACATTCTCGCTATCTTTTAAATCACGAATATATTCGCCACATTGTACAGTAACATGTACGCGATCGGTTTCATTCAACATAAGGAGTAGGGGACATGGCTCATCTTCGGCCTTCTCAGTTTTCACTTATACTTCACCTGTGAAACATGAAACCGAAGAACTCTCGCTCAATCCTACGAGCTTTCGTGCTGGTAAGTTTAAATAAACATGAATCTACATTAAACTATCTCGGAATGAATTAAACCAAAAAGCCAAAAAAGTCCCTCCGTTCCAGAAATTCTAAACCTGAATAATTCATAAAGTTTTCATTTAAATTTTTTTCTAGATGACTATGATGGGAAATTGCATTGCAACAGGGAATTTATTTATCCCTGCATTGCAACGAAAGGCAACACCAAGAACAATGACTCCGAGAAGAACCCATCGGGAGACCTTGAAGAAGTATCCTTACTGGCTGGATAAGCTGAAGGAGAGCATTTTCAAGACAATATCACCAGAGCCTCTGTTCAACAAGGAAATTTATCATGCCATTTTTATGGCCCCTTTTTACGGTCCTCAAGAAACAATCTCATCGACTGATTCGTACAAGGACACCGAAGTCCTTGCTTCTGGGGATTTAAGGACAGACAAAAACGAAACTTGGATTCTCTGCCAAAATGACTGTTTCAATTGTCCCCTCTGCACGAATATACTGTCCATACAGAAATTAACGTGGCTCGTTCAACGAGCAAAGCACCTTATTGCAAAAGACACATTTCGTTATGACCTTAATATTATAATTACCACATTCGCCCAAAATCGTCATCGTTTTGGGAAAGGTAAAATTCTAACGGACTACGTGTACTCCTTCAAGGACTTTCAGCCCACGAAGAGAGATGTCTCGGAAAAGAAAAAGTATCTTCTAAGTCCCGATGACTATGAGATGGAAGAAGAAAGGAGTGAAAATGAAAAAGATTTTTATAAACACTACGACCATTCTTTCCTCGATGGTACGAACTACATTCAAGAAAGGAACGATAAAAAGAATACTTTGGACCCTGAAGAAAGAGTTGAAACTCCTAATGGGTCAGAAGTAACGCCTGTAAATGAATTCCCGATCGTCCATCGCCATCAAGGTCGAACGAATGAGACTTTGTCGAGACTAAAGAAATTAAAATACGAAAAAGTATATCCAGACTATTATAATTTGATATACAAGGAGGTTCTCCAAGCGCTACTTTCTAATGATAATTTCTGGAAATTTATTCGCCAAAGGGGAAGTGAATGCTCAGAAAATACAACCTTGCAGGTAGAAATGGAAAATAAATTTAATGAGGTAAAACGAGAGTCTACTCGAGATGTAAGTAAGATTACCGTCCATGATAATGGAAGAGGGAGTAATGAATCGCAAAATGAAATTGCTCCAAAGCAGTCTAACGAATCTTTCGCAATGCCCTTTTCTATCGATGACTGGCTGGAATTTCAGAACTTCAAAAGTCAACAAAAATTGAATACAACCGACAATTTAGTCTCAAAATATTTGGAAGTCGACAGAAATTCAAATGTAGTTGAAGATTTTAAAGAAACATCATCTGCGCAGAGTTATCCAGAGGATAAAAATTCAACCGAAACGTATCCAAGTGATCTTGCAATAATAAGAGACAAACACGTAAACGAGAGTATGGAGACAGAGTATATGAATAATACACCTTTGAATGCCAAACAAGAAACAGAGAAAGAGTTAAAGCTGTACAAGGAAATATTAAAACAACTGGCCCTTTCCGTAACATCAGAGACAAGCGAACCTACATCGGACATGTTAGTGACGACATAAGAACTATTTATATATGTAATATTTAATGCTATGTTATTTCTCAACATCTGACTAGGATAAAAATAATACTAAATGTATCAAATGTCATTTAAACGTACTTGCTCCTTCGGAAGAATATTTGTATACAGGCTCTGGAGGTGCAGGAATTAATTCTGCATAAGTTTCTGGCATCATATCACGAATCCTCTGATAGTATGACAACCTGCAACAATTGTCGAGTGTAAATATTTAAGTATTAATGCCTCAAATAAAATATTAAACCATATGTAATAATTCCAATTTTCGCCAATGTGTACTTTTGTAAGAAAGTAACTTACCGCAGAGCTTTAAGCAGTACCTCCCTAATGAACTTTGGTCGTGGATGTTCAGCATCTCTTTGAAGGCATGAATCCCAATCTTCCCACGACCAACGGAACTGAAAGTTGCTTAGATGATAAGCAAACCACCAAACAAATCGATCAAATGCTGCTGCAGCCATACTATCAATACGACGGAACAATATCTCTGTAGCTTGGGCCAAAACCTACAAAAATTAACAAATCATAAATTATGCAAAAAATATTAATAGATTAAACGTAACTTAGGGGATAATAAGAATTCCTCCCCCTGCTGTCAGGATAAGGCTGTTAATGGACATACAATTGCAAAACTCGATGAATATGATTATATCCATTTATATTTAGTACCTGAGGCATTGTGGACGGTTGTAATTTACAGAGCTCAATTAAGATCGAACCGTAACAAATGTCCAAATACTTCGGCGTTGGAAGTCTAAATAATTCTCCAAACATTACTTCTACTACACAATAGTCCAGTGGAATTTTAGACTTATAAGGAAAGTTTAGTAAGTGTGCAGCGCTGTAACAAATAATAGTATGTAAACTATTCTATGCAGAATTTTCAAACAAACACAATAGAACGCTAAATTACCAGTCTTTCCTTTCGAAGTAATGGTTATCGATAATCTGTCTCAGGTGTTCTTCAATAAGGAATCTTTCTATGGCGTGACTACCTGGTAAAAGCGGTCCTTCAACTGGACAGTCCGTGTAGTCAAACATTCGAAACACAACAGTTGGTAATGGATACAAATAAGACTCATGATGAGGAGGAGGTAGTAAAGTTGGCAAATTATGTTGCAAGGCTTCACATAAAATAGAGTCAAAGGCAAGATAGGGTCTCGGAATATGTTTCTCAGCCCAATTATCCTGCCTGAGTTTTCGTACTTGAGCCCACAGACAATCTAAATACTCCTCTTGTGGATGCGGAGTATCGCTTGACCAGACTCTGAGAGCAGGTTGGTGTTTCTTGCTACGTTTGTTTAAAAATATTTCAATCGTCACCATTAAGTGATCCAATTCTTGTTCTTTCTTCTCATAAAGCTCTCTCCCTACCCAGGGTAATGTTGAAAGAACAGCGAACACATACCTAAAATGGTTGAATTCAATTTCAAGTAACTTTTGAATACAATAGGCATATTTTATTATATATTTAGTTGCTTGACTATTTTGAATATAAAGCGAAGAATGATTCAAATTTACTTTAACTGAAACCTACCAATCACGTCGAACTTGTGGTACGCCATCTTCGTTAGCTGCATCCAGCATATTGTCAAATAATTGCATTAACGATCCACAAGATAGGACATGGCAATTTACCAAATCTGCTAAAAACCTGAGAGAATACCTTGCAGCATCCCACTTACATGCTTTCAACGAGTCTTTGAAATTTCTTACCATGTAATCAACAAACTCTCCCCCAAAATTAAAGTTCTTAGCATTCAATAACCCTACCAATGTAGTATATATTGTACATTTCTCTGGCATCTTAATTGCACAATCGGTGAGGATTCGAAGAATTTTACTTCGAAATAGCCCAAGATCAGCTTCTAACACCGAAGCTAAGCCCTCTAAGTTACTTTCCAATGACGATGTAGATTTCTCCCCAACCCGCAAAATAAGAGACTCAAGACGATCCTCGATCTCTTGATTCTCTGACACCCTTCTACGTTTCTTATACACACGTTCTGAAAAACATTACCATTCATAATAATTAATCAAATCACTGAAAACAAAGAGACGTAAATATCGTAACAGTACATCGCAATACTATTCAATGAACCACTTAATCTGAATGTTTTGTACTTAGTTTACGGAGTAACAATCTATCGAGACTAAATTTTGTAAGTTCAGCGAACGATGACCTCGAAGCAAGAAAATATTTTAATGGAAACTTGGCTTGAAAATACGGAACAGAAATTGCAAAACTTTGTTGATTTTAAATAATAATACTACTAAAGTTTCAGTAGTTTACGAAGAACATACGCTGGGAAAACAAAATTCGCTAAATGACTGGTTCTGCTTACCGTATCCATCGTCATCCTCATGTGCTCGCCTACGACTCATTTTTTATAAAATTCTGTTCACTTGAATTGTAAACTGGACTGTTAATTACATTTGTGAGCACCAACTTCCCTCGTTATTCTTTCTAATTTATCATCCGTTTCCGAAGGATTCCTAACCACTAAATCCTATTCCGAAGCGAAACAGCAACGCCAACCAGCACCAACCAGCACGATCGTCCTCTCTCTGTCTTGCTCTGTCTTCAGCTCCGGCAATTAGTTTCTACGTTCGGTAAAGCATCAAAATTCGCTCCTGTATTCCTAAATCGACACGTTTCTAACCTAAGAATAGAGAAGTAATCTGTGTTGTCGCTCTTTAGGTAATTCAGTCTACGTATAGTGCCGCCATCTCGAATGGAACTACCAAAGCGTTATCCTCCACCGGTAACAGGGTCGTAATGATTTATTGAATTTACCAGCAGATGATGGATTCGTTTGATAAATAACAAACTAAATATTTTAATACTTTTAATGCACTAATTTAATATTTGATGTCAATAACCTGTTTACGAGAATTTATACAAAAATCTCTTCTGCGTACAATTATTCCCCCTGTATTCGAAAAATGATTTTATACGGACTTTACAAGCGACGGTAAGAAATATTGCAATCACCTTTCAAAGTGCTCGGTTGGATGTCTTTTCGAAGAAAACTTAAATCAGTGGGAGTGCCGTATACATTTTCTCCTAAAACTTGGGGCTTACGCTACCTCGAGCGTGGCAATTTTCAGTCCTATTGAAAACGGCTCGAAAGCCTTCCGAAGCGTTAAATAATCACCTTTTCAATGGGAAGGGTGCCGTTTAAGCAGATTAATGGTCGGGAGGGATATTCGTGAAATGGATATCCCAGCTTAGCGGCAGGGGACAACGACACCTGAGGCAGTTGTGAAGACGCTTGTACGAAACAATGAGATTTCCCTTTTGTATTCCGGCCGACAGGCCAATACCACGGCCATTGCAAATTTCCGAGACCTATCCAGACTGAGATCATAAATACGCGACTCTATTAAGCTTTGCCGATTATTAAAGGTGTGTTACCGTACACGGCGGGGATTCTAATACCTGGAAAGGAAATTTCCGCCGACCGGAAATATATTTTCCATATTCTAACAAAAGTAAGAAAAACAGTTCGAGAACCTTTTCATTAATTGATTTATTGGCGTGGCAAAATTCGAACGTTCCCAAATAACAGTTCTTATTCTTCCTCTTTTTCTTTGCCCAGAGAGTAAAACGAACGATTTGAAATTTGATAGGCGCTTCGGAAAACTTGGGGGTTTTATCTCCAATTTCGACTTTATTATTTACAGTTTTCTTCATTTGCATTTTATCCTCCGTCCATGCGTCTGCGCGAATGCCCGTAAAAAGTTGCGGTCCCTGCCATCCCTATAAAAAGCGTACATAATTTATGAACGGTCCCTAACATTACGTGATAAAATTCGGCTGCGATGACTATTGCGAATTCACTGCGTGGATGCACTAAACACGTCTTCGACCTGTCCACTCGCTGCTAGATTGCTTGACTGATTAACGGGTTCATGGACAGCCCATAAAAACCGGGAACAGCAACGCATCGTCTTCTTAACTCTTAAAAGAAAAGCTTCTCTCCATAATATATACCTCTAAGGAAACGCCATTTCAGATTTTCAATACTCTACGTGCATACTCTTCCACAAGATCTTGTACAATTATTACTATGCACTGAAACTTAAGAAGTTCTGGAATCCAAGATGGCGGAGCACGCTCGCAAGAATGACGAATACAAGACATCACCTTCTTGCTGAAAGGTACCTTTTCTTCTTGCATTGTTCATCTCCGCGTGGTATCAGATAATTAATTACGATTAATTACAATTAATTCTGATTAATGACAACGCCTCTTTATAATGGAAACTAGGTGATGAGAGATTCCCGCTATAACGCCATTTTGCGTAACGATCTTTATCGGTGTTTCGCAATCGGCAATCGCAAGAGCTACCGGAAGCATGGAGTTGTGAAGAAGCCGACAAAGATTCTCGCCAGGGAATCGTAATCGAGTGGAATGAAAGAGAAGAAAGAATGGAGTGAAGATAGCGAGAGACGCGCAGCTGGGCGGCGCGAAGTTCAAAGCGCGCCGCGGCCCACGCGCGAAAACGCTTTACTGCGCCCGGAAATGCCGTTTTGTCTTCTTCGTGATCACGAAGGAATTAAGGCGCCTACCGTCTTTTAATGCCGTGCCGTGGGGGCCATTTTCTCACGTATTTACGCACCCTCGCGTCCCTCGAAATGAAAAGAGCCTGGCTCCCGGCCACGTCGTTCCCACGTAGATGCGCACATACCTCTCAACTTATAAAAAAACATTTCCATAATTTATTTCAACTGATTAAAATTTCAACCATCTTAATATTTCGCGGACGTTACTTCGATTCCTCGGAGCCGACTGTTGCAAAAGAAACTCAACCGCAGGAATACTTTATAATTTAATAACACATTTGCAAAGTAAAACAAAACAGTCCCGAAGGATTTAATAATCACATAAATTCTAGTCAACAATCTTTTATCGAGTTTCTTCTTCTAGGACCAGCGTCACCGTGTGAGGTCTCCGCAAGATGCGAGCAATCCTCCCCGCGTTATTATTCCGCACGCGGAATCCTGGACTTCCTGTCGGCCATATTGTTCAAACAGAAGACCAAGGGGCGTCACAGCCCAGTCATATTTTTTATTATTAAGGATATGGTCGTGTATACCCATAAAATACATAAGTAAGGGATTTACAGAAGGAGTCCTTGCGAGTGCCGCGTCCTTCGGGCAAAATCGAAGGTCCTTCGTTCTTGCTTCACGTCACGCCATGTGTAAACATCCGTAGGGATAAGAGAGCGATTTCGAGGGTGTTTGTTTACGTTTATACAGAGCACAGGAAGCTAAGTTTTGGGGTTTAATACGACAAATGAGAACTATGGGTAAGTAAAGAGAGATAACAGGCACGAGTTGAGGACGCTCAAACCGGAAGCGGATGCATGCGTTGTAATTTCAATCCACGGATGACTAGAACTGCGCTTCTTCGCCCCACACCTCGCGATACATGGCACGATTTTACAATAAATAAATACAATTATATACAAGTCTAAACCTCGTTGCCTCTTTTACGAGTAACTCTTGTCCTGTATTTTCCTCCCTGCACTTGTGCATTGTCCACCTTTTTTTCAGGTCTCGCGTGTGCTCGGAGCAACGCCGCGCAAGAAGCGGCCGTAATGGCGCGTGAACAGTGGCGTTTGTTCATTTCGAAATCGAGGGCGGCTTTTTTAATGTCTCGTGGAAGCCAGGATGCGTGCCGGTTAAAGGCCACCAAGTTGGCGGTTTTTCTACTTCGGGAATCCGTTCCTCCACCGTCCTCTTCTTATCTCACCCCGAGCTCCGCCATGGCCGACGACTCTCCTCGCGGTTGTTTACGTTACTCAGTCCTGAAACAACAATACCCAGTGGCTCGTCCTGCCAGCCGTTCCTCATTGTCCCGTTTATTTGACGAGCCGTGATCCGAGATTCGGCACGATCGGCGTGCGAGACACGTGTCGCCGCAGTATTTGTACGTCTCGTGCTTAACTTCTTTATCGGGGTTTCCATTGAAGAGAGGCGGCGGGAAACTATGGGAACGCCGTTCGGTAAACGGCTGTAAACTGTTGGAAGCCGAAGACGTACCGAAAGCACTCCAAGAACGGCAGTTGTATCCGTCTGCACTCTCGACCGCAACGTAAAGGCTTCCTGGTGTGTTTAGTTACACTTGGAGTTAAGACATGGCGGGATAAGAAAAACGAAGTTGTCCCAGCTACTCGATAGAGCCACCCTTGAATGTGAAATGCAGGAAACCATAAGTGACCTGCACGTACTTTCGTGCTTTTTTTTTTTCTCTCAAGCATTAGATGTTCCCCTCCAGTAAGAACATACATTAGCGTCAACTTCACAGGCAACACATTTTTTATACAAAAGTTTAATTTTAAATGAAAAATTATTCCGAGGAGGTAACCAGTGTCAGTCATATTGATCCTTACGTGGAGTAAAAACTAAGTGTTGAATAAAAACTTGTTAAAAAATATATATATATAAAAGTGTGTGATCGTTCATTACTTGTGCTCTTCTCCCGATAGCAAGTAACCTTACAACCCCCTTCTAGAAACTCCGGAAACCTTTTTTTCTTAAGTTGCATCCCGTGATCAGAATCCTTCCGCATCTGCGCAAGAGGAAAGTCTGGTCGCCAGACGGCGAAAATGATCGTGTTGGAAAACGCGAGGGGTCTAAAAAAGTATAAAGAGACGTCGCGCGTCTCGTTGTCGTCTCCGAGTCGGCCGTTGTCCAGTCGCCATTAGCCGTGACGCGACAGGAAGCGAACCGTAAAGCTCGTTTGTTAACTTCCTTCGGGTTCGTCCTTCCTTCCTGCAGAACTGCGCCCCTCTACCTCCCCCCGCCGGGCTTCGCAGAAGGGGACCTGCAATTATCGTAGGGCCACTGAGAGATCTTTGTCGCGCCGGCAAAGAAGGTACCTACCTTGCTAATTGAGGTTATGCAGACCGGCTCGCGCGACGGTTTCCCCGCTGGAATGCGACCTGCGCGATTCTCGTCCTTTCCCTTCGATTTCCTAGGCCAAACTTCGCCCTCGACACGTAATGGAACTCCTATCTTAATGGGAAATGGCGAATCTAGATTCAGAGGCCATTTAGCGTTGCCTACTGTCCGAGCCGACGCTAATGCGAGACGATGCGTCTGAAAGTTTCAAGAGGTTTCTAGAAATTTCAGGTTTCCTCAAATTTGAAGAAACTACGAAACTTCATATTTCTCCAATAGATTCATATCGACGAGTAGACTGAACTTAGTAACGCCATGCGAAGAAGGCAGGAGGTTCTCCCGCGGAGATCTTATTTTTACCCCGTTCAAGAAAACGCCGCCATATTGCACGGCAACAGTTCGTTTACGAGTATCACGACTTAACTGCGTTTTCGACACTGAAAGATGCCTGGATGTTCGGTAAAATCACGTTTATACTGGAATGAAAAGGGAAGCGTTCCTATTTATTTATTTCCTTTTATTTTATCTCTTATAAATTTATCTAGTATTCGGCACCGTATTCTCATCCATCGGTTAACAAAGATGGCGGCGTTATGGAAAGGTACTATTGGTCCGTCGAAAGGCCTGCCCGATAACAAAACTTATCTCCTTTGCATCGTGCTTACCCTAAAACTTTCCCCGGGAACTCTGGAAGGAGTGAAGCCATGGACTTCGACATGACATAGGAAAAGTGAAACACCCATTAAGTTAATTAAAATTTGATCGAAGAAAATATTCGACGTGGAAAAATGACTGAAAAATGAAATGAAGATCCAAGACTAAAGGCCGGTAGACTTCGGGCAAAACTGACTTCGAAGGACTTCAAAGTTCCAGATTAGGTCGTTCGAAGTCCATCCTTTCTGAAAGCCGCGAAAGCAATGCCGATTCAGCCTCGAAATGCCGCCAAATAGCGAAGGACCTCTCAATGGCCGAAGTGAGGTTAGGTCGGCCCCTCGGAACGGCAGGACAGGTAGCCGCCGTTCGGGGAGGTACGCAGGGCGAACCGCATTGTTGTGGGTATCGCTTACAGTTAATCCGCAATTCAAAATCCACAACAATGACCCGATGACTGCACCCGGCCGCGCAAACGGGCGAATACGTGAAAAAGATGGTCCCGAGGAGCGAGATGGTATCGGCGGCCACCGTTTAGTCGGCCCGACGGTCGCGTTCGATTTTATCTCTCGGCTCGATCTTGTCCAGAACGAACTATTAACTACCGTCCCGCCAGGATTCCGTAATTTATGGCACGCATTTCGCTCACGACTACTCCGGTCCTACAACTCCATACAGTCGCCGCCAAACGATATCCGAAAAGTTTTCTTAAAGTATAGCATTCCTAACGAAACTCGTCACGCCACAATTTCGTTTTAAATATCCCTACCTAGCTCAAGCGCAAAATATATATTTCCATCGACAAATGTACGTAACTCTTTCATCTATTCCCAACAACCCAGGGTACTAAATTTTCTAGATTAGATTTGAAGATAGAAACCTAACGGCGGGACCAGGCATTGAAATCACCGAAACTCAGAAGTGGAGGTGTACATTTCCCGACGATGGGCGTCTTTACCTCGATTTGGAGTAACGATCTGTCCCTAAATTTAAGTTATTAAGAAGTGAGTAACCACATTGAGCAACCATTGCGCAGCGAGCACGTCGCTGCGGAAGATGCGGTCCTAATGGCTGTCGAGAGTCGGGGAGAGAAAAAAAAAAGGAAAGAAGGGACATTAAGGGGTGCGCTTTCTCCGGTGACTAATCGTGAGCCCGGGGAGGCGGCGAAATTCCAATTAACGAGTGCCGTTCGATGTCCAGAGGGTAATTAGTCGGCGTTAATGGGCACTCGGCGCGCGGCACCGAGGGCGCGCACCTTGGGGGCTCGATCGGAAGTGACAGCGCGCATCCTCGGGCGTCGGGTCGCAGTCCTCTCGGCCAATCAGAGGCCAGGAAACGGGAACGCCCCCCGACCAATCAGCGCTCGGTCCCATCCAGGAGAGGAGCCGACCCACGCGGTTCACGCTTCTAGGGGCGCGCAGCGTCTTCGTCTCTTCAGTCAACCTCCGACTGCGGACCCGTGCGTTTGCGTCAGCTGCATCGGTCCACCGCGATCGGTTTCACGTATCGGGGTGATTCAGATTAAAAAAAGACGCGATCAAAAGTTCGTCGAAGGGGTCGCCTTCGAAACCGAAGATATGAATCTGGTCTCGCCCATGGAGCTGCAACTGCACCTGCACCAGCAGATGCTCTACAGGCAGCAGCAGATCACTCTACATCATCACCGGCCAGGTATGACGTTATTACGATCACTGATACTTGATTAAAAAAAAATAAACAGGCTCTTATTTCCTTTCAACCGTATGGACTAACCATAAACGGGAAAATTAATCCAGCTAGTTAATTAAAGGATATCAAGGATTGCAGAATAATTTATTAACGTTTATTTATTCATCAGAGTTATTGTAGAGAGTTTTTATATCCTAGGGATGTATTACCCCAAGCACTTTGAATTCTGTTCCACGCGACGTGAAATTTTATCCGAGGTGACATCTCGCGGCGCGATCTCGTAATTATCAGACAATAACGAAGAATCCGGCCCATCGAGTGGGCACTTACTTCTGGCGAACGACTCCCCGCAATAAGTTCGGAATGGACGGCCGAGCTACCGTTAAAAGCTTCCCGAAAGTCGGCGTCGTTCCCCGAAGAGGACGAGGATCGCGTAATTGACGAAATTGCACCCCGAGGGCGGAAAGGGATCGTCGGGATCGTTATTATTTCTGGGTTCCCTCCTCGCGCACCGGCACTCTGTTATTACCCGGGGCTGGCTCGTTTACGCAATGGAGATCCGTCGTGGCATTGTTTTTCCGTCCCATAACGTCTCGGGACCGCCATCGGAGGACGTCAGAAAAGGACCGCCCTGTAACCGGCGACACACACACGCTCGTACCCTCGCGTGAGACCGAACCGCGGTTTCCGGCACCCAAAATGGGGCATCTGCGCTTGTTTGAGCCAGAAAACGACCGCCTATCCTCTTTTTCTGCCTAATGGACACGAAGGTGTTTGCTTTTTCCCCTCGGTCCCCGCTAGTCGGGGCAGGACGCGTTTCGGCAACGGTCACCTGATCGGGGACGCCGATGCGCCGCCATCTTGGATCCGGTGTCGCCATCTTTCCGTACGATTTTAATCCCGAAGGACGTATATGTAATCGCGTTCCAAAATAAAATCCACCATTGCCTGGGCGAGTTTTCAAATTTCGCTGATTTCGTCGAAAGCTTAGTAGAGTTCATACCTGGAAATGCGAATGAAATAAAATGTACACATTGAGGTCTTCAATTAAGATCGAAGAATGGGGATTAACGCATCTAGGGTCGAACGGTCGAGGTCCGATATACAAGGAGCGATCCAGGCCATTTGTAGCTTTCCTCTGGCTTTCCTTCGCGATAGCGAGAATGTTTGCTCTTTCTCCGACTCCCACGATTCAAAGACGACCCTCTCCCCCTCCGGGTTGACATTCGATCAGGTAACGCGACGGGGGCACCGCGCCGCCATCTTGGCAAGCGGGGCGATTCCCATGACCCTCCGAACATAACCCCCATTCCCTTTGTATATTAAGTCGATTACAGAATTAAAGTCACACAGCCGATAAAGTATGCCGCTGCTTACGAACCTGACCAACGTAATTTCTTTTTTATTACTTAACATCACATTCTAAATACACGAATGAGCACAAATATAGGATAAATCCGGTCTTCCAGCTTGGACCACTTCCATCATTCTCACGGACAAGAAGTATGAATTAATTCCTCACCGACTCGGTATACCCCGCCGATTATTTCCTACATCGCTGACATTCCTAAATTCACTCCTCTTTATGTACTCCCGTATTCCTGAAGGAAACACAGGTTCGCCGGGGGACTCGAGAAGCAGGACCTCCTCTGGCCAGAGGCAGGACCTAATGGCCCGTAGGTGGCCACGGGCGAGAGATCGCGGCCCAGACCCCGTACTTAAATTCCTCCCCTTCCCCTCGCGCTATTAAGTCACTTCCCGAGGGATATAATTCGGTCCTAATGGTTTGTTTGTTTTTCGCCGCGGTCCGCCCGGCCCGGGTCAGGTTAGGCCGCTGGCGGTCGCGCGCATGCGCGCCAGCCGGGCTTTCGGTGCGCGTTGCGTGCGTGACCGCGAGCATTACGGCCCTCGCCCCCTCCGTTATGCGTTCATTAGCACGCGAGCGCCCTAGCGGGGCGCAACCCGTCATTACGTATCTCCCGACGCGCTCTAAGAATTCCTTGGACAGGCGTTGAAACGCTCTCCTTAGGCATGAGAAACGCGCCACTCGCACGACCGCTTCTCGGAGGACGCAACGCTCTCGGCCCTGATCCGATTTGCCATTTTTATGTTTTCTTTTTTTCCTTCCGATTTTTTTTTTTTCCTTCTTTTTTCCGATCGACTCAAGGACGCGCTTCACGCCGTTCCCGGGCTTCGAGGGTCACGACCTTCGAGGAAGGAGGACGCCGCTCGAGACCTTGCGCTTCCGGAGTCCATCTTATTACCATACTCCCTGTCATCGATCATTATCGCCGACGCCTTTCCCTCTCTACACGTTTTTCATCCGCGCTTGCAGTGTGATCCGATGATTGGCATTATTTTGTTAGCTTTGTTGTATTTTCGGGTACCCTAGTTCCCTCGGTGGACCTTGGCCTGGATCTTCTCGGACAGCAAAATGCAACATCCTGCCGGGAATCCCTCGACTCGTTCCTCCTATAATTTCGTGCTCCAATTTGACGCCTACCTCGCGAAACGCCCTAGGAGGGGCTCTTACGGCCTCGGGGTTGATTTGAATTTAATTAATGGTTACACTTTACTGGAGTACCGCGGCTAATCCTAATTTATCAGGATACCTGAGCCGAATCGGTTGTTTTCGTTCCTCGAGGATGGGACATGGTCGCGGACGCGTGAGAACATTTTAAGCTGCTCGAAATTTATACGTGTACCAGTAAATTCCAGAAAATTATAAACGATCAACTTTTAAGGTGATACGAATGTGGCATCTTAGGGTCTTGTCTATGAAACTCTTCTTCAACCTGGATGCATCGAATTATTTCAACTTTTACCTCGTAGACGTGGAGGCTCCAAGGAAAGTTGACCCGTCCGTAAACTTTAATTTTCTAAGATTTGTTCATAAGCGTTATTTTAATTCGTGATAAGCAATTAAATCTCATTGGTATCAGGACCCTCTTTGCTTCTCCACGTTCAGGCGATAAAGTGTAAAACAGTTCGGTACATCCAGCTCGAAGAAAAAAATTTCATAAACGACGGATCACCCCCGGATGGCACCTTCATATTTCCGGAATAAGTAAAAAAATCGGGCGATCAGATCGCAAAATAATTATTCGATCATTTTTAAATTGTATGCAATCTCATTAGCTAGTACCTCGTGGTTATAGGCATCAATGTGAGGTTTTTGCAAAGGCTCTTGTACACCTTCGCCCGGGCCCAGGATCCCAGGATAACCAATCGCAACGCTCGCGTAATAACTAATTGAACGGCGTCTCCTCTCCACCCTCCTCTCTCCACCTCCTCAATGGAGACCACGAGACAGAAGGTTTCTTCTCACCTACTGTCCGAACATCCCTGCTGTTCCTTCCGCAGGTATCGCCCGTGTCCGGGGTACCGCAGGACGCGTCCCGGGATCCCGTCCTGGGATCCTTAGATCAAACGCACCGCTGTCCGACCATCCGTACAATCGTTATCTGCCGGCCGTGAAGAGGACGGCTCGGGAAGTCCCCTGAATGTCCCGCGAGGTCCACGGGCGATGCCAATTATCCTTGCCGGGATATAATGCGTCGTCCGGGGGTCCTGGGAGCGAGACAAGTGCGGCTCGCTCATGCGAGGACACAGAAGAGCCGGCCGCAAGGACCTCTCCATTTGGGGCCCCTCATCCGGGCCCCGGGTCCTTTCATCCCGTTCGCCCCCTTCGTCCTCGTCCTCGCCCGGCCAGGACTCCTCGAGTGTCCCCCGAGGACCTCGGCGACGGACGGCTCCCTTCTGCTTCGTCGAGCGTCGCGTGCGCCTCTCCATTCCGAAACGTAAACAGCGATCGCTTAGTCCGGGAACCTCTTAAGATCCTCCAGGACACGCATCCTAAACCGCCTCGAGATGGCGATCGAGATGAATGGATCCTGGATTCGCGCTCTACTCCGAAATCGCTCTTCTTGGGCGCCCGCTTCGACGGCGGCGAATTATTTATCTTTCATGGGTCGATATGTAGATATTAACTGTACGGTTTTGGGAGGATCTTAGGAAGGATTGTTTATAGAATTATAAATATAATCGCTTAAACGGTAATTAGGGATTTAGTAATAAATTAATTATTGGGCTTTTCTCTTGGTTCGATAGAGGAAATGCCTGCTCCTAGTGGCTGGTTCGTCCCTCCGAGTCCTGGCGCCGGACCCTCTTTACCGAGAGACGTTAAGGTGGAGCTGCACAACAAGGAGCTCTGGCAGCAGTTCCACGCCGAGACCACGGAGATGATCATCACGAAGCTCGGACGGTAAGTTGGCGGATGGACAATTGAAATTAGCTCTTCTACGCCTCCGAAGAACCGCGCGTCTCTTTCCGGAGCCTCGAACCAAGAGGGACGGCGGAGGGTCTTATTTGGGACCCTGGATGGACGTTTAGCGGCCGCTTAGTCGCGCTACGATGATTTCTGTGAACGGGGGTGTCCGGGTATCGCTTACCCGGCGTAACGAGCTCAGTCCGGGCGAGGCTGCCGAGGGATTATACTCGGCGACCGGACGGTAGCCTTTTCAACGGGGGTCCGTCTCCTTCGGCGCTCCTGGATAATATCCCATGGTGGTCGCGACAACGGCCGAGGCGCATCCATCCTTAACTCGCAGCCTTGCGGGAGACGAGGTCCTCCAGCTCGACCGAAGGCTTCTTCTCGTATACAAGAAGTGCCCCAAAATGGCGACCGATATTTCGTTCCTGGATAATGTCTCGTAGAGGTCGCGACAACGAGTATATCGTATCTTTGCTCAAGGTGATGTCAAAGTGGCGTCGAGGAGGTCTCGTTTATGAAACCTCTCTTCAAACCGGGTGTACCAAATCGATTAAAACTTTACAATATAAATATGGCGGGTTTAAAGAGGGTCCTGAAACCCATGAAATTCCAGAAATATATATTTTTCATTAATTTCTTCATAGATATTTTTAAAACTTGTTATAAAAAATGAAACTTGATGAGTGTCCTCCTTATACGTTGTCAAGTTTGAAACGATTGGGTACACCCAATTCGGAGAAAGTTTGATGAATGATTGACTCTTCGGGTACGACTTTTCGCATCCTTGCGGATGAGGAGGACCTCTAGCTCGACCGAAGGCTTCTTCTCGTATACAAGAAGTGTCCCAAAATGGCGAGCGATGTTTCGCTCCTGGATAATATCCTACGGGTGAAATGCATGTCTATACTTGACTTACGACTTGACATGAGACGGGAACCTCTCACTCTACCGGAAGCTTCTCGCAAACGAAGAGGGTCTCTCATAATGGCGACCGAGATTTCGCTCCTTCGGGTCCCGACGAATCCTTTGGTTCCCACTTAAAGGCTGTTCTGGAGGGTTTCTCGTCGCCTTTCTGATCTCTTGGAGTGCCTTCCGAACGTCGGAGGGACCCCTCGCTGACCTTGGGTCTTGGGGTCACCGAACGGACCTCCAAATGAGTCACTGCTCGCTCTATTTGCGAGTCGGCGAGGAGGCTCACCTCGGCGAAGAGGCGCGGCGCCACGACCGCCACGCGTCACCTACCAATTACCCAGTTATTCAATTATCCTCTCGCGCCGCGAGAGATCCGTCCTCGTGCACTCTCATCCTCCCCTTCTTCGCTCCGCGCAGAGGAGTTTAGAGTACGCCGTTCGTCGAAAAAGAGAAAATAAGATACGTACTCGTGAAAACAGGATGTGTTAATAACAGGAAAACGGACAAACCTGGGTTTTTGTCCCAGGGGTAGAATAAGCAGGGAAGGAGAACACGTAAAGACGACGAAGAGGTCCACTGCGTCCTCGCCGACGTCGCATTGTCCTTAAGGCAGCTATACCATGAACGCAAGCGATCCGTGAGATTTAAGAAAGTGGCGCCTAAAGGGTCTCGTCGGTGATTTCGACGATTTTGAGGTTGCGGGAGGTCTTGTATTTTTTTTTTATTTTTTGGCTGTCCAGGACCACTCCTATCGGTTGAAAAAAAATTCTTAACTTCGGTACAACCCGCAGTGTATGTACGGAAATTAATCCCTAAGTGAAAGTTAAAAGTTGAAGTCAACGTAGGAAGGGCGGACAATGGAATGGACAAAACACTATGTACAGATTCCAAACGCATTTGTATGAATCATGAGTTTCTTGTACGTCGTAAAGTCTACGTGTACATCGAGCTTTCTCTTTCGTTCTTCCATATCCTCCGTATCGGTATATCGATAATCCGAGATCTCCCGAGTCGCCGAAAAGCTCCGGTCAAAGGAGCGCGTCTAAGTCGCGCCGTAAATCAGGCGGAAAATCGCGGATATCGACGGGCGGGCAGGCGGCAATTTCAGCCGGCCGGGCGACGCAGGCGCGCGAGAGAGAGAGAGCGAGGCCGCGCGCCGCGGGAGGGAGAAGGACGAGGCGAGGCAGTCCAGTCCCACGCGCGCAGGGGGTCGGTCGGTCGGGTTGGCTCGCTCGGCGGAGACGGTCGGATGGGTCGGATGGGCCCGACGGACGGATGGACGGGGACAGACAGTCGCCGGCGCCTCCGACTACTTCTCTCCGTCTCCTTTGAGAGCCGCCACCGCCGGCGCGATAGACGGCGGAGACACCGCCAAGTTCGGGGCGCCGCGACGCCGGCTCGGAACGGACCCACGGAACCGTCCCATTTGAAGGCGACACGTATACCTACAAAAAACACCTTCGGTGTAAAAAAAAAAAAGAGAAAAGTCTAAGACCGCGCTCCTACTTGCGAATGCATGTTCCAAATTCACTCCCTGAGAGTTACCATTTAACCCTAGATCACTAAATCCTGATAATTACGAAGGAAACAATTGAATGATAATGTTAACAATGCATAGCTTAGTCATTCAAGGTCAGAGGAGTTTTATATACCTTTTGAAATTTACCTTCGTGTTCTCCTTGAGTTTCGGGGCGACGCCATCTTGGTTTTCTCGCGGTCGCTCGATAGGAAGTAAAGAGAAAACGAGGAATGCCGTTTCTGCGGCAGGTTTTTCATGGTTTTCCAGTCTTCGGGTTAGTAATGTAGGGTGTATCTCGGGTTTTATTGCGCTACCGACAGGTAGCCGAGTTATACAAGGTTGAAGGAGCTTGCAAACCTCGAGGTCTTACCTTCCGCCGTGACGCCATCTTGGTTTTCTTGCCGACGCCTAAGGGCAAGTCGTTTATTCGAGGGAAGTTTCAATAGTTTCCGTATCATTTTCCAGTTGAGGAATGGAATGGAGGGAATTTCTGGTTTTGTACCTAACAAAGGGGTAGGCGTGGATTTTGGTCGCCTGGGTGTGGTACACAACGGAGTCGGAAGAAAAACGAGGGGCGATTGCAGATGGCGCTAAGGGAGGCAGGGGACAGCGGCAAAAAGTGCCCAGGAGGAACTTATCTCTCGGGATCTCGGACGTCGCGTCCCTTCGGACGCCCAGGCGCCATTTACAAGCTTGTGGACATGGATCCAACCTGTACCTCGAGTGGGCCCCGAAAGTTACGTGTATATCGACCAGCGCTGAATACTTCCCAGAAATTGTCGACATTTGCAGATTCCTCGTACGGGCGCGCATCACGCAGGAGGAACTCGCAATTATAATCGTATCTCGCCGTAACGCGAGTAGAAAAAATTATCGCACGATTAATGCTTACTAAATCATCGGTCAATCTTAGCTGATTGTTCCTCCTCCCTGATGGGTGTACACTTCCGGTTTCTGGTGGAAGGTCGAACGATTGGCAATGGAAGCCTCGATAAGAGTACGCGGAATTTCGCGATTCGCTCTCGACGCGGAAACGGAAATGTGGGCGAATCCTTCGAACGAATAGCCTATCGGTCGATGATAACGACCCTACGGAAATACGCAGAGAAAAAGAAGATTAATTGACCGAAAGAAATATATATACATATTGTTGCCTGAATTGTATACGATTGCAAGAAATAATTTTTTTTGAGAAGAAAGATACATATTGATTCAAAGGAATTTTCTTTTACTCAATCTGATATTTCTTTGGACGTGTTTGATCGTTTGTTATCGCGATGCATATTTCCTCGAGTCAACCAATTTTTTTTTTTTCTCAGTCTAGACACCATTTTCAATCGATAGAGTTTCTGGGTGCCGATCGTTCTCTTTCTCCCGTGGACTTCTACCTTGGAGAAACGAGAAGGGATCTACCTGGCTTTTCGGTATCCTCGGGAAAATGCCGGGAAATGTCGCAACGTCTGCTCGCCAGATCATGACCAGACGTCAAGATGTAATGGTCCCTGTACACTCGGCGCAATAATTCTTGGGCTGTCCCCCGTTAAAAGGGAACACAAAGGGATGAACACAGTGGTCGAAAATGTCCGCAGTCACCAGACACCTCCCATGGAAGTCGCAGTTTGGCCTCCACGTGCTCGCCATGTGCGACCACCTCCTAAACTGATCAGTATTCTGCGACACGATCGACTTCTTTTTTTTTTTTACCCTCCCCGTAGCCTGAGATCCTTGCGACGTTTTGCAACATTTGGCACTTACTTTCGACATTAACCCCTGACCTGGGGCAAGGATCTCGTTTGTGCTATTGTTGCACAATCCTTGGGAAAATGTGCAGTACACCTTTCCTTCACTTTTTTCGACTCCATTCTCGCGACGTAATATAAAGAACTTGACAAGCATTTAGGCACTCATTACTGCATATGATTAATTAATTCCATTTAATTTCACGATAACACATGGCTGTGCAAGACGAATCGATTGAATTTCATTAAACATGGCTTAACGGGGAAAATATTTCATGAAACTTCTAACTCGGTCGGTCTCGATTGTGGAAAATCGATCGCCATTAATTTGAATGCTTGTAAAGAATTTTGCATATGAGAATTTAGCAAATGCATATGATTAATTAATTCCATTTAATTTCACGATAATACATGGCTGTGCAAGACGAATCGATTGAATTTCATTAAACATGGCTTAACGGGGAAAATATTTCATGAAACTTCTAACTCGGTCGGTCTCGATTGTGGAAAATCGATCGGCATTGATTTGCGCTATCTCCTTCGCTGAATCTAATCACGCTTGTCCCTATCGGCGGCCCCGCGGGGAGTATGAAAGGAATACTGGTAGCTGCAATTTATACATTCTGTATTGCGATCCAGATGACGACAATTACCTTCGGCGCGACCGAGATATTACCCTCGATAAGGCATTCCCGGAGGTACCTCTCCTGGTAATGCCTTTCTAACACCCAAGTAACGCCGATTCTGCCCGGCAGGAGACGACGTAAAGCTATAAAAAAGAGAAAAACGAAAATCCGAGGGGGAGGAAAAAAGAAAATAGAAGAAACACCGTAAGAGGTAAATCATACGGTTTCGACTTACGTGGCTGCTTTCACGCGCAAAGTAATGCACTTCTTAGTCCGATCGTGTGGCATTAACGTGCCTGACGCTGCGGTCGAGAAAGAAAAAGAACGAGGGGAAAGAAAGGATGGAAAAAGCGACCAGGGGGAGCGGGGAAGTTCTTCGGGTAATTGGTCGAAAATTACCGACGACCTGGGAGCAGCCCTCGGTAGCCGCTCGACTTTTAACCGGACCCGATAACCATCGCTCCCTTAAGAGTGTCAACCGATTACTGTCTTCGTGGTGCCTTTACGCGGTGCCACGACTCGCGTAATCATTCACATTAGCCATCGGCCTTTTAACGGTAATGCGATGGTAATGCTACGAGTGCTCCGCGATTACGATCTTCTCCTCTAGGAGGCTTTTCTCTCCGCCGAGTTGTACAAACAACCGAGTCTTCTCGAGGCTCGAAATACGCGAAAGCCTGACGAAATTGTATTTTTCACTTTTTATTTTTTTTACGGAGAGGAAGAGAGATTCAGCCGCCATGTTGGATAATTCGGCGTCACCGATTCGCCCTCGAGATCGGTCCTCTTGATTTCTTTTTCTTTTTTCGGAAAACCTACATCTAGTCGTTAGATTTTTCTCGCTACCGTGTTTTAGAAGCAACCATGGTCTTTTCGAGGCTTTGAGTACGAACAAATTCAATGAGATCGAGATTGTTGTGCGAGAGGTGGAGTGAGATTCGGCCGCCATCTTGGATAACTCGGTATCATCAGTTCGCTCCCGTAATCGGCCTGTTTTTCTCTTTCCTTCCGCGGGAAGGTCTCGTCCCGAGGAGCCTGCGCACTTGACTTTCCGAAAAGGAAAGCCTCCTTCTCGATGCGAGCAGTCGAGAGGTCCTTCGGGCCTGGAGGATCCTGTCGCGATGGGGGCAGACAGGCGCCATCTTGACAGGCGCCACCACGGCCGTCTTTCGCTTCTTGTCCTTCAGTCCGGCCGATTATTCGACGCGGGGCTTTTACAGGCTTTTACTGGCTTCCAGGTTGGCCGTAAACTGCTCCAGAAGTGCCACCGCGTGGAGTCCTCTTGTAATCCGAGGCACCGATGCCGACGCCGTTCTCGCGGCGGCCATTTTCTTTCCTGTCTTCGGCGACGCGTTTCACGAATTTGAACCGTCCCTTTACCTTTTTCTTCGCTCTTAGATGTTCTCGATAGTCCTTATCTGTTATTCCCCGTGGGAGAACGGTGTTGATGATTTTTTCGAAACCGAGGGAATGGACATAGCGACCATGTCGAGAGGATCTCAAAAGCGTGTACGTGGTCGCGAAGATATTCACGATAGTCATTATTTTTTATTCCCCGTGGGAGAACGGTGTTGATGATTTTTTCGAACTCCAGGGAATGGACATAGGGAGCATGTGAGAGGCTCAAAAGCGTGTGCAGTCGCGGGCATGAATGCCTCCCCTACAGATACGACATCGCCTGTGCAGGATGGGAGGGCATTGATGTCTTCCAGTGTACGTCGTCGCGGAGACGTTCCACGGAGATAATTTCGCTCCGCGTTGCGAAGGGCTGCGCCCGTCATTAAGGGTGGAGGCTCGCAATTATCTAGGCAAACTCCGGGGGCCTCCGAAGATTGACTTTTCGGACTTGACTTACGGATTAACCCGAGTCGAAAATGTTTACGCAGCAGAGCGCGGCTCGGAAGATAGGGCCACGGATTGCCATCCCTTGGGGACTCCCGTTGCCCGTTTTTCGGGCCCGAAACGCCCTCCTCCCCGGGACGCTAATGGCTGGGAATTTTCGTTTATTGTTCCTAGGCCCTTCTCCTCGGAGTTTGTCGGGATTTTCCTAAGAAATAACTAACAGACTCTGGGGCCCGAAAAAAAGGAAACTGCCAGGTCCCTCGAAAGGGTTGCCTCCTAAGGTCGTTTAACTCTGGCGCCATCCTTCGAATAATTAAAAATCTTATTTCCTTTCCTCCCACGTTCATGCCCTGTTAAAAATATTCATAACATTCACGCAATTTTCGTACATTAGGCTGTGGGATAATTAATAGAAAATTCAATTTTCTTCGCTTTGAGCGACGACTTTTTCTAAAGCTTTCCTGGATTTGTGGCGTCAGCGGGTTAATGAACATGTTTTTGTTTCTAACTAGTGCATGTGCACTGCCGCCGTGCCGGAACCGCCAGACGCTCTGGAGATTCAATCGCAGACGCACTAGGAGGTCACTTAGGAGGGTAATCTCGTGACACGGTGCCGGTATATTAGCCCCAGAGGTTCGAAAAAGTCGAGAGGCCAAGTCCGTTATCACGAGCAATTTCCGTCGCGTGCATCCACCGCTCGGTCACGCGTCTGTAACCGCACGCGTGCATCGCGTCAGGAAGCGGTGCACGCACCGGCAAATTTACGACCGCAGAGATACCGATCTTCCTTCGACGCTTTTGAAAGGCATCGGGTACGAAAAAAGGTTAATAAACGGCAGCGGTAGAAGATGGATAGCTTCCCGGAGAATCCGAACGTCGCGTCTACGAGTAAGGTCGTTATTACATCTGTACCGTGGAAATACATTAATTTTGCATAATATGGGTTCACGATAAGTCCTCTTAATAGAGAAATAAATATTTAAAAAATTAAAGCGCCGAACTTAGGTACTCGTTTCCGTTCGCGCATGCTTTTTAATGCATTTGGCGCGAGACTCTACGCATCCTGAGCTTGGACTGACGTCTATGTATTTACATTTGATCTTTACTAATTTTAATCCTTAATACTATTTTTTCTTCTCGGCGTGGTTCTGGAAATATCGTCCCGAGAGAGAGGTGTCCGGTCTCTTATTAAGTACTCTCTTTGGTGTTCCAGGCGGATGTTCCCCTCCGTGCAGCTCTTGGTGAGCGGTCTGGACCGTCGGGCGCGGTACTGTCTACTCCTGGAGGTCGCCCCGGCGTCGCCACGCCGCCACAAGTACGTCGGCGGAGCCGGGGGCGTGGACGGCAGCGGCGCGAGGGGGTGGACTTCGGCAGGGCCTGCGGAACCCCAACCGCGCATTAATCGCAGGGTGTACCTTCATCCCGACAGCCCGGCGTCGGGCGCCCATTGGATGCAGCATCCCATCAGCTTCAGCAAGCTCAAGCTCACCAACAATGCCGTGGATCACCATAACAACGTGAGTCATCTTGGTTAATCCAGTTAATCCAGTTCATCCAGTTCCTCCAGTACCTTCCAGGTTGAGGGTTGATTAAAAACGGATACGTCACTAGGGAACAAACCAAACAAATATGATTATTTCAATATAAATCTAAGAAGACGTTGCCTATTAAAGGACTGTATAACCGGAGTTTAAGGGTTAAACGTAACATGCATTTTTATTATTACCTCCCAGTCGGTTATATGACCCTGTTAAGGAATAATCGAATACGTAATATATGTATTTGTAACAATCTAAGGGTAATAATTCTCAGGGTCATGTAACTGTAACATATGTGTACTCAATGGGGGTGTTCCCGTCAGTATCTAGAGACGGAAATGTTACATCGATGCGTGCCAAAAAATAGTCCCAATCCCAAGTGAAAGGGTGGATATTATAAATACTGGACTGCGGCATTTAACAAGATCGTGGTAATATTTTTATCGATCGGAAAGTGTGGAGTTAACGCGATGGCGAAACCGCGGCTTCCTTGGTGGTGTCTCGAATCCAACATGGCGGCCATCTTGATCGCCACCTGGGGCCCAAAATGCGAGGGGTAAACTCTCTCGGATTGAAACGGTAGAAACGTGGAGCACAATCTTACAGGAACCCGGGATAAAATTCTTACACGGCGAAATTGCACCGCGTCGGTCTTACCTACCAGCAAGCGTCCTGTGAAACTCCTCGCAAGAAGCGACTTCATTATCCTGTCGCACCTTGGACCTCACAAGAGAGTTTTCACGCGACTTCCTGGTGGACGGATAATTTTCCATCTTAGCGGGACTAAAAAGGGGAAAGGGAGCAAATAAGAGGCCGGCTCCATTTATCCGAGGTCGTCGTGTTTGGACAGCTTCTTGTCGGGGGTTGCTTCTACCTCGGGTTTCCGGTTACCGTGGAAACATGTCCGACAAGGATGAACATGGGCGGTCGCCGCACACGCTCGTTTCCTTCACTCCTCTTTCCGACCTTCTCTCTTTCTCCGACGTTCCACCGCCAGCTATTGTTTCTTCTTTCCTGCCTTTCTTCTCTCCTCTCCATCCATTATGGCAATGATGCCTTTTAACCGCCGGGGGCAATCAAAGCGTCGTGTTTCCGGCGCCAGCCGCCGTCAATGTTTCAGAATGCGACCCCTCGTTGCGTTATTTTACTTCTCGAGAAAATAGTCCGCGTATACCTTTCCTTTTTTCATCCACTTGTTACCTGAAATCAGTAAACCTTACTATATATATATGCATAGATAAACGTTTATCATAAATACCTATATTAGTTGGTAGCATTACCTATTCTGTGAAATCGCGAAGTATAGGGAAATTAATACATGCGTTAAATTAATAGGACGTAATGTGCATTTAATTTTAAAATGTTATAGGATTATTACGCTTGCTTTTAACAGTGTAGGCCCGATGCCACGTTTGATAGCGGTTTTATTTTCGAGCCCCCTCGGAAGGATGCGCCCGACGAGAAAGACTTTATTGCCACGTGCCTAATTTATCACTCCTTAAGGAACACTTCGGGCTGTGGAGTAGCCGACGCCGTTCCACGGGCTTTGATAAGATTTCCTGCACTTTCAAGATGGCCGCCAGCCGAAGGCGTGCGCCTCCATATAGTCGTCCCGTTGCCTGCACGCTTATAATTCCCCGTTATCTAACGATGCATTAGAGCTTCCGTGAATCACCGATAGGCGGATAGCGTCGTAGTTGGACATCGGGACGCTAACCTCAAAAGACTTTTGGCCCGTGTCTTCTGCGTTGCGGTTGACTAATTGCTCCGGCGCTTGCCGCTCGTGTCATTGACGAGAGCCCTGCACGCGATAATCGCACTTACCAAATCGTGCCCGAGGTCACGTGATTCACGGCCTAATCCGGCGGCGAACCTAACCTCTTCGGGATTCTCCGAAGCGCCTCCTTGGTCCGAATTTCCGGAATCGCGTCTGCCTTCAACGGTTCGCTCGTTACGGTGGCGCCATCTTATCTCTAAAGCGCGGCACCCTTTCAGGAGTCCGACTAATTATAATTTTCCGCTAATTCGACGCCCCGGGCCGCGTAATTTCAGACGCACTCGACGTCGAGAGGAACCACGCATTCCGCAAATTACGTTTTTCAAGGATTTCCCCGAAACGCTGCGTTAACCCTTTGCACTCCATATATGCTCGCCAGGCGTTCCGTTAAACGCGTCGCGGAGAAAGTCGGAACGCAAAGGGTTAAGGGGATGTGAAAGTAGCTTCCGAGGAATCAATGGTTCATGAAATTTCTCTCCGAACTGGGTGTACCGAATCGTATCAAACTTTACAACGTGAACATGAATTTTTAAAATGCCTATAAAGAAATTTTTTTTAAATTGTAATTTCATGGGTGTCCGGACTTTCCTCGTAGTCTCTATATTCAAATTGTAATTTTTAAAACTATTTGGTACACTCAATACTGTCAAAGATTTCATAAACGACACCATTTTCATATCACTTTAAGGCAATGACTAATTTTCAACGTTACCGCAGCGCCCTCGGAAGGGATTGAACGGAACTAACTGGATAAGAACGCGCTAATGGAACGTTGGATTACGTTTGCCTAATTCCAGCGATGTTTTTCGTCTTTCAGGTGGTCTTGGCCTCGATGCACAAGTACATACCAAAGATCTGGATAATTCGATGCGACGACCTGAACAGTATGAACAACTTGAGCTCCCAGCCAGCGGCGTCGTTTTACTTCAACGAGACGGAGTTCATCGCCGTCACGGCCTATCAGGTAAGCATCGATCTTGCTGGATTGCTCCTAAATCAAAGTAAACCACTCGAGTTAACAATTGATCGATCTCCTGGCTCATACTTTAATCGTATATTTGCAGAACGAGAACATTACTAAGCTGAAGATCGACAACAATCCCTTCGCCAAGGGGTTCCGGGAAACCGGCCAGTCGAGGTGCAAGCGGAAACTGCATCACCTTACTTCCGAGGATTCCAATACAGGATGCGAGGTGCGCTCGCCGTTGGACGACGAAGAAGGGAACGTGTCCTCGTCCGAATCGGAATCGAACCGCACATCGAGTTCCCACGATGGGCAAATCGTCGAACAGAGGACGAAGAGGGCACTCAGCGAGGCCGGAAGTTTGGACGACAGTGGAGTCAGCAGTTCCGATGGAGCCAGTCCGCCCTTGCCTTCGGTGAACTTTCATCCATCACCAACGGTGGAGAACAACCAGAACCCTAGACCTCGTCTTCACAGACCTTGGGCCGATTCGCCGCCACCTCCGCTTCCGAAACCGGCGCCTGCTCATCAGCAATTTCCTTTGTTCAATCCCTTTCTGATGCCTCAGCATCATTTCGCGGCCCTGGAACTAGCGAGGATTCAGCAGATACACCGATATTACCCTGGACCTCTTATGACTAAGTTTTATCATTAGAAGTAGTAGCCGAAGAGGCTATCAATCGACAGACCATCGAGAATCGATGCGTCTGTGTTGATAATAGGTATAGGCGAAGCAGGGATGGACATTCATGAAATAATCTTGCATTTATTTGTCACTTACTCGTTATCGCTCGTCCCTGTTTTCGATGTGGGATGAATGTACCACAGAGCCAAAGAAATTGTTTAGAACTTGCGTGCCATTTGTTAGTTCCGTAAGAGGGCTTTGATTTCTTGCTATTTTTCACTTGAAAATGTTAAATGTGCGCGAGGTACTCTTACGGGAAATGGCTTGCCGATGTTGGAGGTCGTCTTACTTCCGTCTATTGTCAGGAACTTCCTAATGCACTAGGTGCATACAATTCAATGGCTTGTACGGCTCGTTACTGCTGCTGCATTGTTCACGAGTACCCGCGACCTTCTGCTCGGTTTACACGAAGTTTGTGAGAAGGAGTGCGTCCTCAATCAAACGCTAAATTAGAAGACTGTCGTTACACCGCGCCGTAATTATCTTCTTTGTAAAATATCTTCGTAAATTTTCTATGACTCATGTGCAATAATATGTCTATACAAGAGAGATTGTAAGTAAGGGGACATTTATTAGGCGAGTGATCGTTAGGTTAGTTATAAACACCGTATTGTTGGATAGTAAATAAATGATTAAGGTGCAGATAGTTAAATGTAAATTAAGTGGAGGCTTGTAATACAATGCGATAGCAAGGTATTATTTTTATACTTACTCCAACGTCAAGACTTGATTGCATTTATAATATTGTTACATTTCACTCTGTGCCAATTGTTGCCGTGTTCTTCTAAGGCTGCGAAAATGAGCTCGAGAAATTTTATACATTCTGTTATATAACCGTCTACGAAGAAAATCGTATTCTACAGTCTCAGTGTTTCCATTGCAATTACCATGTACCTACAGATGCGGATTATCTGTAAATATGAAAGTATTTCTAATGTGCCTTAACTCGTTAATATTCTGTACATATGTTATATTTTTATAACGCCACGATCTATATCTCTATGCAACCTACGATACGCGTCTTGATAGTACGTTCTGTAAATAGTATATAGTTTATAATCGTGGCAAGTAGATTTAATAACTATAGCTTAAGCTCGACTTAAGGGTGACTTCCATTTTTAGTATTAGAAGTGGGCAAAATAGTGCGCTGGAATATCGACTTCAATATTTTGGCCATTTTTAACCGCGCGATGGTCCTTTGGAAGATTCCTCTCAGGCCATAAGTTGCAACATAAAATTGTTATTCCTAAGTGATAGTCTATAAAAAGTGAGGCAGGTTGCCTTTATGTTTCATATTACCGTTGCAATAAATTACCTTTTATACAAAGCTCGGTGCACTTATTAACCTTCCCGTTGCACGCTAGTTTTCATTTTCCAACAATTATCCGCACATCGTGCCCCTTGTCGATCCTATCTCACGAGAACTGATGTAAGAGTAATGACGATGTAATTACTTGCAAATTAAGTATTCCTCAGGGCTGCTATTAGGGTGCTGTCTACTGTTCATAGACATACTTTCCTTACGATAGGGTGCCTTATCATTAGCTGTTATGGTTCTCGAAGGGCGTTATTACCGATGCATCTGATGAATATATCAAGTTATTATTTTTTCGAATGAAAAATATTTACCTCTGCCGCGTAATGATCGGATTGTTACATCTGCACCTAAACAGTATGTTACCCTGCGTACAGAGAGTCTCACCGGTATAGTCCTCCATTAGGCGCCGAAGAACCGATAAAAATTTTATTTTTTAAAAATGAACGATGGCAACAAATAAACTAATGTCATAACTCTCAAAGTGCCCTCTTCCATTTTTATTTAATAAGAAAAAAAAAACGAGTATTCTAAAAGATTCAGATTAATTAAGGGAGATTCGTGGCAATTAATACTTACCGTTCGGTCCAAAGGTTCTTCGAGTGGGTTTTCGAGTTTCCGGTTACTGAATTCGTCTAGACACACCCTCCAAAACAGACTTCTTCGGTAAGTCAAGATGAAGCTGCTTGAAAGGGCCAAGTCCTCGACGGAAAACAGAAGTTCCTGCTTCTGTAGGACTGTCAACCCTTAACTCCGTATATACACTAGAAAAATCGAAGGAGCTATTATAAAGTTCTTCGATAACCTGTTACTTATCTTCGGAAAGATTCTTAGTTACAAGTTGTGCACAAAATGGACCTAAAAGAGAAGAGAACTTTATTTGAAAACGAAGGCTTAAACGTCAAAAACCGCATTCTTGACCACCTAATAATTAGTTACTGGAGCAACGTACCAAAGATTATACGATACGGCGTGCAAAATGGCAGTTGCTTAGATTTTCCTGAAATTAGTCCGATACTATGTTGCAGTTGTTACATAATACAGGCATTTTCCGAAGCCCTCTGTAAACCCTCCGTTCGTCGAGCGACTTTCCTATCTTCCCTTCGCAACATGCCGGAAGTCGTCACCGCAGCTTCGATGACTCGTTGAGAAGGCCCAGAAGAGAAGAGCCAGAAGTCCAGAGTGCTTTAATGGAAGACGACTCATCCGTTTCCGTGAACACAATCGTGCGTGGCAAATTGCCGTCAAGTTGACTGCGACCTCGCCGGGCGGCGCCACCGGCGGCGTCACGTGCCTCGAGTATGGCGACGACACTTTGGCGTTAACTGGCGCCGCCTCGAGTTTTCCTCGAGATAGGACCTCCGCTAATCGCCGTTAAACGAACTTTAGTGTAGCTCGGTGACGCAACCAGGATGGCACCCGGCTTCGTTGCGCCGAATTTCCCTTTTACGCCTCCCCAGGCCCCGGAAATGGCGGCGAGGAATGCGAGCCGATTTCGGACAAGGGACGACGGGAACTCATCTTAACTCTCCTTAATCTCTTCTCCGAGCCCCCATTTTTCTCGCTTATTCTCGACGGCCACGCGCCTCCTGCAAAGAATTCCGCCTCCTTCTGACTTTTTAAAACCCTAACGCATATCCTTTTTACACGGGCACATTAACTTAACTGCGCACTCGAGAACAGGTTGTCCCGTTGGGCAAAGTCAATTCCAAGGTTTGCGAGGAACCGCAAACCGCCATCGAGGAACGGAATACGACACTGGAATGCAACATTTCTTTTACATATTTCCCAAGCCAGAGCATCTAATAAGTATGTTTCCTTTAATTTGGAATGTAACGTTTTAGAGGTGGCGTCATTTGGTACCTATATATCGAGCGACCTATATATCTGCATTATCATATCCTAATCCTCTTGTACGGACTGTGAGGAATATATTATAATATTTTAACCCCTTTTAGGCTCAAGGCAACGATCCATCGTTAACTCTCCCTAATTAGGGATCGCTCCCTAAATATCGATCCTGAAAGCGTTAAGCGGAGTTATTAATGTCCGTGTAACGGCGTTACGGTATAGTGTCGTTGTCCTATCGTTACGCGATTTACGCAATGACTTAGGCTACGATCCCGTTCGATCGAGCGTACATTATGTCGACCGCTTAATCAAGGTGATCGTGCCGGTGCTCGTCAGGGTGATTGCATGAATTATGCAAATGCGGGGCAGGTTGTATCGTCGTGTCACTTCGACGAGCGTCATATGAAAAAATGGCGTCTTTAACGCGCCGTTAATCGCGGTTACGCGAGACCCTCACTGATCAAATCATTTTGTTTTTTTTTCCTTTTTTTCTCTGTACATTGCCACGATGCCGGGTCAAGTCCCGACATCATTAGCATATCCCTTACTAAAATGGTGAGTTTATTCTTATCCAGGAATGTTTTTTGGAGCACTTAACGGTACCGATCCGTTACCATTACGAATGCACGAATGCCCTGGATCCAACCTGGCATACAAATCAGCCGTACTGACTATTGAAACTGACTCTTGATCTACGGATAAACGATGGAAAGGGTAATTACTTTCCACTTTCAATTAGAATTAAATCGCAACTGGCGCGAATCGAGTTTACCTTGGGCGAAGGAAAATATAAACTGGTTATAATTTGACCGACTTAAGTTGATCTCAATCGACCTCGCGTGTTAGACTTGTCTGAGGGAAAAGTAAATTGTGGTCTAAAAGTGGATTTCAGTCGAACGAGGCAATTGCGCAAGACTTTACTAGTGCATTACATCACCGAGTTTATTGATAACGAGGCATTCTCCTACAAACTGTATCAACTTATAAGTATGTCATAAATACTAAGATGGATCGGTCGAGGTGAAGGAATTTATACATTGTTGTTAAAGTCGGCACGGTATAGCGCGGGAATTAATATAACATTATGATTAATAACATTTACTTATCGATTAGAAGTACGGTAAATTCTTAAATAAGGAATTAATCCAGGTAAAGTGGAACAAAATGGCGGAAATAAAGCTCAAGGTCGTTCACTCCTTTGTCAATAAACTGTATAATACTTTTTTTTCTTATCCAACGTGTATATATGTATATATTTTTGTTGGACGTGGACGTTACAATGCAATACTTAATTCCCGAAGTCGGGAAGACCTTCTTTAATGATTCATGGGGACAGACCCTGACTCTACCTGAATACGAAATCGAGGTAAAAAGTCATTGGGAAAGTTCTGCACTTCCAAGAGAAACGTTTGCTCGGAGCAAATAAACAAAATCTCTGTTTAACTCTTTGCAGAGATACACATTTCCACGTTCGAGACCCGACATTTCTACTGGAGAAATTTCAGAAAATGGCACAGTTCGTGTAAAGCCATTTATCGGCAAAATGTCTTTTCTCGTATTCAGGACGCCTCGATCGATCTGATCGATCGATGCCCAGCTTTCTTTAAAGGATGCACAGAGAATGCAAAGCTTTGTGGACGCCAACAAGCAAACACAAATTCTGATCAAATTGCTCCTCGAACTCCAGGATATCGTTTTTAAGAATCCTATAAACGCGAATAACTAACTTATTTTAAATATAACATCTTTTAAATATAATAAGGTCTTCTGCCTAAATCATTTAAAAAATGCATTCATGTCACATACTTTTCTAGCGATACATCAGTCACGATAAGAATTCCACGAGGAATCAAATGAGACCAAAAATTCCCCCTTTATAACTATTATGAGTAAAGTTATAAAATCAAACGCCTATTGGCACAAAAATGCACATCAAAACCTAAAAAAAAAAATTTAAACAGCTCAAGAAATAATAATAAATTTAATCCGTATAGTTTTCCCTTGCCTTCCATTAACGTCGATATGGTAACATAAACCTTCGGGGGAAAAAAAAACTACGGCCAATACGTTTTAGGTATATCTTGAATATCATCAGAATTTGTTAAAAATAAAGAGATTATTCAAATTTGGAGAAAGGAGTCTTAAACGTTTCACTCTGTAGAATTTTTTGTCGGGCTTCCTCATCGTTCCATTCCCAGTTTTTGGATGGGACATCCAGTTGGAATGAACTGGTATCAATCATGGCGAATGTCAGGTCGAATCGGCACATCAAAGACAGCACCTCTCGTCTCCACGACCCCGATTATACTTAGGACAATACGGTGGATCGTAGCCAGTGAGACAGAAGGAGCCTCTAGACCCGGACGGAGTGTGCTGGCCCATGATCAGCACTTCGTTTGTCCTCTGCGTGATCCTGGGTCCAGAGGGACACCTCCTGGAGCAGGCATCGGCAACCATGTCCTTTCCTCCGTCGATACTCTGGGCCATATAGCAAACCACCCAAACGTGGCTACACAATTGTTCGTTCCTCCTGTTCTCGCAGAAGGGCTGCACCTTTCCGCCATTGACGCAAAAATCGACGTGGCCCACGCGTCCGGTCTCCCCGTAATACCCAGCATTGGTATGAATGACCTGGACGAATTCGGCATCGCCACTGTCCAGCCGATTAACCAGTCCAGGTCTGACCAAGGGCCTGGCAGGGTCCAGGCCGATGATCCTGTGCATCCTGAAGAGCAAGTAGTTGGCGACGATGCCGCAGAGATGGGCCCCCAAGGAGTGTCCCACGCAGGTGGTCCTGGGGATCTGCAGGCCAAAGTTCCTCAGGGCGGTCAGGGTGCCTGCCAGGCACCTGGCAACCGGCCTCAGGTTGGCCACTGCTGCCGGATAGCAGGGCGCAGCGGACAACTTGCCCCAATCCACCAGGAAGACGTTGTAGCTGCCGTTCTTGACGTAGGCGTCCCTCAGGACCGCGATGGGCAGGGTGTCGTCGCCGCCCGCGTAGCCGTGGATCAGGATGATGTTCTCGTTCTGGGGCTCGTAGTCGGGACGCCTCAGCCAGTCGGACTGGGAGACGTCCAGTTGCCTCCTGGGGTTCCCCTTCGTGTGCAGGTACACGTGGACGTCGGGGTCCGGACAGGAGTCCCGGTCGTTCCCGCGTCTCCAGACGCAGTCTTCGCGGTTGTAGTCGGCCGCTGCACCGCTCTGAATGGCGTCCTGAATGGGACCTCTTACCGTAGCCCCGACCTGGCCCAACGTCACCGCCAACAGGCTCAACGTCGTCGCCGAGAGGCTCAAGGTCTGCGCTCTCCTCATCGCCGCTGTCGATCTTGGCGTTTCCTCCTCGATTCGAGGACTAATTCAAAAGTCATCGACTGGGAGGCCCGAGACTAGTTTACCTCTTCCTCGCGCCCCGATACCGTTGTTTGGCCCCTACCTCCGGCGTTCCTCTACTACTGCCGACGCCGCGGGGACCGAGCGACGTGAATTCGGCGCTTCCGCGCCGCCATCTTGGTTCTCGCGCCGGCTTCTTACGCGGCTTCCTCTTCGGGTATGGACGCCAGTACCGTTGACGGGCACGAACTTGCAATGAAATGGAATATCTACAATTTGGGGATCTAAACCTGATAAACTTTGTTGCAGAGGAGCGGGTGGAGCTTGGAAAAAAGTTTCCATGATTTCTTTGGCTTTTCGTCCGGCTGTGGACCTTCCGAAGAGAGAAAACAAAAATTGAAATTCCACGCTATGTATGAACAGTAACGTATGGAAATGGACTGTGATACTTTAGAATCTGTTATTATAATTCTATACGACGTGAATTCGGCTACGCTTCCCCGCCGCCATTTTGCTTCTCGCGCCGAGCTTCCTGCCGCTTCCTCTTCGAATACGGACACTGGTACCGTAATTGATGGGACCGAACTTATAATGGAATGGAATCTATAACGTTACTTGGGACACTGAACTTGGCGCGGGTTATCGGCAAACTCTGTTGCAAAGAAGGTGGAGCTCAGAAATAGAGTTCCCATGATTACTCTGCTGTTTCATCTGGTCATGAATCTTCTGACGAGGAGAAAGTGAAGTATACTGGGTATTTTAGAAGAAAATAGTGCCTGAAAGAAAGTACATAATACGTAGTGAAATACTGTAGAATGTACAAGCGCTTGTGGGCTTTAATCGTTCTACGTCCCATATGAAAATGGATTATGTTATTCTATAATAGACGTAAATTGGGCTGTGCGACGCCATCTTGGTTTCCCTCGCGCCGTCCCCGGATGCCGTCTTGCTTGCAACTCTTCTTTTTTTTTCGATTACGAACACAAGTATCGTCGTCGAAGGACAAATTAGTAACAGAATGAAACCTGTAACGCTACTCGGGATTCCAAACTTGGCGCGTATTCTTGGCAAATTCTTTTACAAAGAAGAAGTAGGCGTAACTCGGGAAAGAAGTTCCCATGATTCCTTAGAGTCGTTCTTCTGGTCATGAATCCTCTGACGAGGAGAACGCCTCTGAACCTTACCATGTATTTCAGATGAAAGCAGTGCCTAGAAGAAAGTAGAAAATATGTACTGTCGTAGCGTATAATGTACGAGCTCATGTGAGCCTTAATCATTCTGCGTACCGTATGATAATGGATTATGTTATTTTCGAATCTGTTATTATAAACCAGAGACGGGGAGAAAGTAACCGATGAACGAACGGCTAAGGCTTGCTTAACATTAAGATTTAAGCGATTTTATCGGTAAGGCGTTTCTCGATTAGATTCACGGCAAATGTATTTTCGCAAATTTATGTCTTTGTTTTCGTCCTTGGCGCATTTCTAAATTGCAGATGTAAACATCCGGCTCCTCGACTTAGGTGTCCGAAGCCAAGAGAGGGAAAGGAACATAGCCGAATATTTGTAAAAAAATTAGAAAGCAACACCCTGAGCTCCGATAATCTGTAGCATTATTCCGTCGGTATTTATGCATCCTGCCAATTTTTAACTACCAACGCCATGAACGAGGTTCAATTACCATTCCGTTCAAATTCACGAAGGTAATTTCAATGGACAAAGAAATTCCTAAATGTCATATCGGTTGCCAGTCGTCTCACCTTGTTTTATGGCACCAGAAAGACAATTACGTGACCTTCACGGTTCGCCTAATCGTCCAATTACGGTATGCGCGATATACTTGTAATTTCTAAGATGTTAACAATGAATGATTAACTTTTCAGGAAATATAGGGTTTGAAACTGTTCGGCCAGAGTGTAGATACAAAAAATGGACATTCGTCTAGTCCGTAGAAAATGTATACATCAGCGTTTCTACTTTCTATGCGGCCAATTATATAACGGGGAAGTACCCAGATCAGTAATGGGCCAGGGGCAAGTCTCTTTACATACCGGCACGCAGTTACTCTTCGGCAAACACCGGATATTGGGATAAAAAATTAAACTCCCCGCTTTCAGCTTGGGAAAAGACATTCACCATTGTCAGGAATGAAATCGTGTTTATTTCAAGGCTTCTCACAGTTCTTACTGGTATTTACATTTCCCACGATATATTCACATTACTACACTTTGATATACATTTAAATGTTTCGCGAGTGTTTCAACTCCGTTAATATATATAAGACGACGAAATTCTCTTCAAACTTCCTATTAACTTTTGGTCCCACCTGTAAGTAATGATCTTTCGTATAATTTAATGTTTTAATGTTACAGTGTGCCTTGAATAAATGGACAAAGTCAAGAAGACCTCGGGATTTCGCGCGCCGCCATTGTGACCGATTGCGACCGAAAGCACCGATGCACGACGGGTATTTTTATTATTTTCGCCGAAGATAAAAAGGAGAAAACTTCCGAGTCACCCGTTACAAATGACCGTCCGTTTGGCAGGTTCGTTGACAAAAGTGAAAGCCATCTAAGGAACCAATACCCGGGACTTGGACGAAATATCGTGCCGACGACCCGCGTACTTTAGAAACGTGTCGGAGTGATCTTTAACCTCAAAATCGGCATGCGAGCCGCGTCGGCTTCTCAGAAACCGACATCTCGCTTTCCTCGTTTCCCCGGCCGGAAAGGGATGAACGGCAAATTTCGAAATTTAAAATACGCAGGTTATATAATAGAGCCATTCGATAGACTGTAGACCCAGCCATGATTAAATAGAATGTCTAGTATATACTACTAATAAGTGTAAATTGCTGTGAAGAGTTCCGCATAACTCTGAAATATGTATATTTAGCATGTAACGATTGACTTGTACAATGAAACACGAAAATTTCAAGTCAATAGACGTGGAAAATAAACTAAGGTATACGGCTGGCACTCGGGCATGTCATCGATGCAATTTATCTATTGTTTTCAATTTGTATTCACTTAAGTAACATCATGAAATATTTTACATATTATGTAAGAACTGTTTTTCAATGTTTCGGAAAGGATTAAAGATTTAGTAATTGGGGACGTTGATGTTAATGTACTTTTATTTAGAATCATTGCCTCTACGAGGTCCACGAAGACTCGCCCAACAACTCCTAGACTGGGAATAAAAGAGTTACTTTCGACTAAGTACAAATGTACACGATTGCATTACAATGATATTACAACCACATGGGTGAGTACACTGATAATAGGATGCTCCAGGGGGATGTACTGGTTGCAAAATGCACAGACTGTTTGGAATCGAATGGTAAAAAATCAGAAGCACATAAAAAGTACTCAAAAATAATGTTATCGTACAGAGATCATTCGATACGGACATTCGTCCTTACATTGGACTAATTGTCAGCACTGTTGCGTGGGTTTTGATGTTACGTCACATGCCGTCATATAAAAGTCTATTTCCTGAAGATGCTAAAGATTAGCACCTTTTACTTTGGCAATTGGCTGGTGAACATTAAGAAATGAATTGCATTTCACCGGAAAATACTTGCAGATCAATTACTGTTTCATTAGAGTATCGCTTATTTTTAAAATCCATATTCTTATACCCTATCTATGGATTGTTTTAAAAGATGGTCAACACCAAAAGCAGTATTATAAAACTTAATTCATCGAGATACTGATATCACAATAAACTAACTGGCTGCTTTCGATGACCACTCCCATTTTTCCTTACATCAGTGACTACGTTACAACAATATTTCATGGCGTTGAATTATAATACTTTTCTCGAGAATTTCCATTCATTCATTCCAAATTAAATGACATGTATGACTGCACTAATGCTTGATATAAATTGTACTCTTGCAATCCATTTTTGTTTAAAAAGGACGAAATTACGAACTGATGAAATCTTTTTCAAGCACCAATGTCATGGCTCTTGCAGCCATGATCGCACATATGGGAATTGGTTATTTACAGAAAATAAATAAGTGCAGAGCCAAGTAGAGGTACAGAGCATCCAGATGTGCGACAATTGATTGAACGACTCCTTTTTACAAGGCGATCACACGTCCAAATTGACCGCAAAATGTTGTAATCTTGTGCTAACTGCATTACCAATTTAAATCTTGTCTGTCTCAGTCACTTTTATACCACCAGAAGTTTGGCCAACTGGCCTAGCACATGCTTTCTTATGCATAAACCAGTGCAACCTTTGGCACTCTCTGTCGCAATATTGTACCGCCTTACATTTACTACATTTCTTTGTGGCTTTCTCTTCACCACAAGTTATACAAATCTGAAGATTATCGGTAAAACCTCTTTGACCATTGATCGCAGCTGATACCACCGATACAGCCGACGGTGGATCGTTACTGGCCAGAGTTGCTACCATCTGTCTAAAAATTGTGCTTTCCCTAAAGGGAAACTCACGCACGGATTCACGCAAGAAACTTTCTTGATACTCAGGATTGCCATCACTTTTGCTACACTTCAAAAATTTTCTGACTAGTAACTCAACAGGATCAGACTTTTTCTCAGCTTTCAGTGCTTCTTGGTGTTTCTGACATTTTATTACTTCGGCAACTACGCAACTGAGGTAGTGATATTTAAATGCCATTATTTCATTTGTTTCCACTCCACGAGTCATCTCTCGGTATCGCATTGTTTCCAATACTTTCTGCACCTAAACGAGTTAATAAATGAAGTGCATATATTTTTATATAAAATAATATATAAGTAAATGCTTTATTAATTGATAAAATACCTTGGGAAGATTCTCCAAAAGTCCAGGACATCTTTGCAAGTTTAATGCTACACGTACAGGATGAACGTTCCCTTGCATTATGAACTTATGAAACGAGTCTGCTAAATGAGGTGGAAGTAGTGGCTCAGTCTGTAGTCCTTGTGGTTTGATATAATAATCTATATCAGCTTTCGGTATGAAATTATTTATAGTTGCCACACAATTGTAATTCCCAACAAAGGCAGCTAATTGCGCCGGTGTGCGTCCAACGTCATTAACTGCAGTAATTTTGGCATTGTGTGACATTAACAAATGACAAAGATCGGCATTGCCACTTAATGCAGCAAAATGGAGAGCAGTATAAGCATGTTCGTGCAGACACATATTTACGTCCGCGCCCTGTAAATAATGCCCTCATTACACCCAATACATGTGAACACATCATTTATTTCATCCAATAGGCATATTGTGCTTAGCTTTCATTAAATCAAGATGCAAAAAATATTCCCGATGGACTTATAACATTTCATGAGAAACATGTATATTAAAAATCGAATATCTTAAATTTTATAACATAAACATCTCAGATTCCGTAGTTTTGATGGAATATTGCGTTTACTTCGGCACACATTTTTAAGGGAAATTGTGCCATCAACAGTAAGAATAACATCGACATATCGGACCTAACCTACCTGATCTATGAGCATCTGTGCTATTTCGGTGTTACCTCTGTAGCAGGCGTGCTGCAGAGGACTCAATTCATTCTCGTCGATGAAATCAACCTTGATCTTGTTCGCCCCCAATAATGTTTTCAGTTCTGTCACCTTATCATTGTAAATTTTCGTAAAAATCTCCTTTTGGAGGGCCAACAGCTTTTCATCGTCCGACGCCATGTTGTACATACAATGCCGACCGGTGTCGATTAATCGAAACTTCTGGATTGACCGTGATGCATACCGCGCGAAATTCAAAATGTATGATCTTCAGAGCCCCCTATTTAAACATACGAAGCATGAATTTATTTATAATGAATGTTCCAAGTACATAGTAAAAATATAACTCGGTTACTCTCCGTCGAAGCAGCAGTTTCATTAAACAAACAAATTTTATTCGATTCAAAACGATGGTTACATCTTGGCCGTACTCTACAAAATCGAAATCAATGGCGCCGGAATTGAGCGCTAATAATAATTTAATAATAACATCAATGGTTATAAAGAATTTTAATATAAAATAATTATTTATTCTTCTCAGTGGATGCGCGTCCAATATGGCTCTTGGAGGTGCATGGCCACCGAGAATTCAGATCGCAGTATGAATGACTTCCGACGTAGAATGTTTATGCAAATATCCGTCAAACGGAGTACTTATAATTTGCCTACCAGACTGGGATTCGTTAACTTGGCATCAATTATCACCTATTATTATCAACAAGGCCTGAGCTGCTACCTATGGCTGTGGCCGCAGCTCAGATGCGATGTACAAAATATATATATATATGTATATAACTTATTTAACAACAATATCTACAAACTATCGCTCTCTACAATTACGCCAATGACTCTACTGCACAATCATCGGGAGGGATTTCTTACTCAGTAGTGACAGTTTTTAACCCATTTAACTTTTGTCTTTTAGTACACAGTTAAACAACTTTAGGGACGCAAATTAAATGCACGTGGAAAATTTACATCTAAAATTCCTGTTAAACTGTTCTTTCGTTTCGATAAACATAGACTTAATTTATAATATATCATGGTAGACCATAAGACTAAAGAAAAATAATTTTTCTAGACAATCTGACTATTCGGGAGATAATATTTCAAAGCACGGTATAATTCTTCTACGGGAACTTATCCTTCTCCTCGTAATCTAAATTTTGATTCGTAACATTTTCTAAATTCTTATCATACGGAACGCGAACATTCGTCTAATCACGCGATCGTGAATATGGCTGCAAGACTCACGGCATGATTTGTATGAACATTCGCAATTGCATATAGAGGTAGTACGGTACCGCGTATGAATGCTCATAATTAATTATTATATATATATCATATTTCCACACCTACAGACTAAAGTCTTCTCAATAGAAATTCTGAGAATACCCTTGAGTCCGTGTGTGACCAACAGAGACACATTCTCTCACACGTCTTAATGCTTAAATAATTGAAAATAATACTGAAATTAAAATTAAACTCCGCATTAGCGCCCGTGAAATAATTAATAAATAATATTAATCTAAGTTACGTGGAAACGTTGCTTAAGTTACTGGTGTTTGGTCGAATGTATTACCATTTCCGATTTTCTCTCGGATATGTTTACAGATTCTCTTCCTGCGATTTACGACATACCGTACTTACATCGTCTTTTAAAGCGAACGAATGGTAATCGCACGAGTTACAGAGGCCTTACGAATTACTTAATCGCTATTGTCCCTGCTAGTATTATTATTGCAATCCTGATCTGTCGAAAAGGTCGAATTACGCCGCGTCTATTTATTGCACTATGTGCAACGATCATGGCCAGTCTCGCTTCGACTTTTCATTTTGATCTCGATTTACTTTCATGGGTTTATCGCCGTTTCAATTAATTCGTCGATCGAGTTGGTTTACAGGTAATTTACGTATAGCGTGAATTACGTGTCGCGTTATAGCATTGTTTTTTGGGAAAGCGTGACAATTGAGTGTAGTCCATATTATATCCGCTTCGCCCAATTTATGAATTTATAGTCTTATAAGGTACTATCAAGACGAGCAGATTACTATATCTCTTGTATAGTAAACATCAGGTATTTGGTTCTAAACTGTCGGCCCTCGTTCGAGAGTAACGCCCACTTACACATTACAATTTCTTATCCTTAACAAAGCGTAACATCTTAAATAGTATTTCCTACTTCTGCAGAACGGGAAATAAATCTGTCCTTTCTTATAAAATATAATAGTCTAACAGCGAATACCTTTGTATAACAACGTCAAGGGATAAAATCAAAGGAATCGTAAACCCGTTGATTTTGTATACACAAAGCAATGGATAAATCATTGTTCAATAAATATTAATGGTAGATAAATATCTCTCGTTAGGAAATATTCACGACGAATTTCGTTGGAATAAGTCAGATTTTTGCAAACATTGTTAAACACCAGATGCTAAGAAATGCAAGTACGGTGGAATATGTCATTAGGTACAAAAAGTCCCGCTGAAATTCTTTATGGACGATATTGAAGGGGATATAAGTGATGAATAAAATCTAAAAAAGATCTCTCCAGAATACAAGATCCGGCTTGCACTCTGTGAAGCTTAAGAGATATTTAACTACATTTCTACTAAAGCCTTGACCTACATTTCGCCCTCTCAAGATTTCCCTTCTGAGTAAAAGCGGCGACGCCCTTTTTCTCTTAAATGTAATATACCTTACGAAAAGTCTCCTTTACATCAATAATTATCATTCATTTCACCGAAATGGCCCGTCAATCGAGTATTGTTTCATAAGAAGCTACAAATGGTTTAACTAGCTTCGGATTATTTACAGAGAAATTTTAGCAAATGTTCAAAAAAGGAAGATATAATGTCATTAAGACAGTATAAGTCTCTGTAATTAATTTATAAAAGGCAGCTATTTATCCACAATAGAAAAATAAAAATGATACGTGGCATCGAAGAAAACGTGAATAAGTACTTTTCCAAAGAGTTGTCCCGAATAAAAAGTGCACATCATACCTCGCAGCGAAATTGTCGTTATTTTTCACAATTTCGCTGAGCCCTTTGCATCTTTACTTGGTCGTATTACCGCAGTGACATAAAAGTTCTATTACATCACTGTTAAATATTGTTCCTCGCAATAAAAATGGCAGATTCTGACCGTTAGACTTTGCACGTTTTTTGTAAACCCCTTGTTATAAATATTTCACGCTTTAACGACGGCTCATAATAGGACACATACAAGTAACCACATCTGCCAGCTTTCTTATACACATTCTTGCTTATAGAAACTCACGGATGTAGGATGAATGTCCAATCATGAATAATTCTCGCCTATTATTAGATTCACAATTCTTGTAATGAAATGCAATGAGGTGACATGAACATCATCACGTTTTCAGGGAAGAAAAAAAACGAAAAGGCTCAACATTCTACCACTTAAAGGCAAAATCACACAACCAGTCCTACCGCACTTCAGTCTTTCCGTAAGAAGACGATCTCGCGTTAATTTCTGTAACAAACCCCGGCAGAGCGTAGAATTCGTAAAGACGAAGCTACGGATTTGGTTTACGCTAACAAAGGTAAACTTGGAACCGAGCACCGTGCAGGATTACTACGGTATTGTCCTACACGGGTTCAGGAGGAGGATCTCCATTGATTTCTTCACAGGGCTGGATCATGACCTCCGTCTGCTCCTTCGTCATTTCTTCCTCTGCCGTTGTGACATCGAAGCCTTCCCCTGCGAGGAAACTCCTCCTCACAGCACCGTTCGCCACGGAAGAGAACGTAGCCCGTTGCTGAGTGTCTCTCCAAGGTGTCGTCAAAATTTTCATCCTCTGGAAAATCGAAGTTAAATGCCCAAGTTCAATTTAATTGTCCATTAGGTACGCGAATTATTGGTATTTTTATTGTTTCGTGCACTTATCGTAAGAAAAATTGAATTATCTCTGTCGATATCATTCTTAAAGAAGATATCATGTGAATGTATGTCATGGTCTTCTGATCCTTTGGTCCGTTGATCTTAAATGGGTATTATTAAAATTAATCATTGACCTGTACAAATGTTCCAGGCGTCGTGATGATTTTGTAGATAGCTACTCCAGGAATCATGGCAATGGAGGAGGATGCAATGAGCCAACCGAGGACATTGGCCCACACAGGATACTCGTAGTCTTCGTACGTCAACGGCTCGTACCCCATCAACCCATAGACTATGATGAACTAGATACCAGACACGAAGTAAGAATTTACATTAACAAGGAAACGAGGAATTGTACTCTGCATCAGTTAAACGCCCTAATTGGCTGAGATTAATCCGACAATCGTAGCTTTGAATGCCCCGTACTGCATGAATCTTAATTCAGGTCAATTCTACGGAGAAATTGTATGCAAAAGTTATGGAAATACAGAAACAAGCGTACCATGATGAATATGGGGGCGACGAATTTCCAGCAGACTCGCCAATAAAGGCCGGGTGAGAAACCAATCATGTCTTTAATGTCGGCGCAGAAACGATCAGCTCCATAGATCCAACTAATTGCGATAGCTTCCGCCAGGACAGCAAATAGCATCGAATAACCAGCAGCGTAACGATCCAAGAGATGGAAAAAATAAAAACCTCCCTGGAATGAATAAATTCGTAGGCTCAATCACTATACAGTATTTCAATGTTAACTTTCTACATAATGTATCCTCGGATAAAAAGCACAAGTAGATATCTGATTCCGTTCTCTTTCAACTTACCTGAGAGCAAGATGCAAGTCCCACGAGGAAATAGAGCGTGAAAAGGCAGGCGACAAAGATTTCGCGATTGTTGCCAATAATCGGGAACTCGTCACTTAGCGCCGTGATGATTGCCTCGGATCCTCCGAACTATCAGAAAGAAGAAGAGCAGAGATAAATGAAAATGAATGCTCTTTGTACCCGCACCAGGTTATGACGCCCGAAGACGCCTATCGCGTTTAAAGAGATAGAAAATACTTCTGATATAAATTAAATCTCTAAAAGTGGAAAATATTATATATGTGAGCTTTAGTTGTTGCAAGGGCTTAAGAACGTTAAAATATATTCCTACCGAGCTGTCCAGACCAAGGGTCAGTAACATCATGAAGAAAATCAAAGCCCAAAATATAGATCCTGGCATTGTTGCAATCGCTGCAGGGTAAACGATGAAGACCAACCCTGGACCTTCCGTGGCCACGTCTTGAATGGATTTTCCACTGGCTCGTGCCATGTACCCCAAAACCGAGAATATCACGAAACCGGCCACGAACGAAGTCGCACTGTTTATCAAGCTAGTCAGCAAGGCATCCCTTAAAGAAAAAAAAAAAAAGAATACAATCACATGAGCGCAAAAATACAAGAAGACTTAAGTACGAAGAAATACTTAATATCACAAAATTCACATCAGACTTACTTGTAAACGTTGTTGTGATACTTATTGTAACTCGCGTAGGCCAAGAGTACGCCAAATCCTGGGCCAAGGGAAAAGAAGACCTGCGTAGCGGCATCCACCCACACCTGATAACAGTGATACGGAGAAATACATACAGGAATTAAAGTTAAACGACTGAGCGAGGAAATCGGGGGGCTTGAAGTCAAAGGACATGACTGGGAATGGTCGAATCGTGCACGGTGGAAGGCTCGTAGTTCTCGGATAAAATGTCCAGCAGTTAATGTCACATCCTGTACGAGGTCCCCGCGTGTCCAAGATCACAGGGGAAAATGCATTCCACGTGCGAGCTGCCGAGAGGGTTGAGGATACGAGCGACCGACATCTCTAATGGCTATTATGACAGCTACACAGAGTTTCCATTTTCGCTCGGGCACGCCAGTCCCACTTTTTTCTTCCTCCTGCCACGCTTTCCTTTTACCCCTCCTTTTACTTTTCCGCCATATTTGATCGCACGATGCATTACCACGAGGGTGCTTTCGCCTGGAAAGGACATTCTCGAGGGCTTCCCTTTGGAGCGCTCGATCTCGGTACCTGTTACTAGCTGGGAAATTCCCCAATTTTCCTCGTTTCAACATTTCCTCCGACTTACCTCCGCCTTCGTGATGGCGGTGAAGTTCGGCCTCAGGTAATAGCGGATGCCTTCGCCACTTCCGGGCAATGTCACTCCACGTACGAGTAAAATCAGGAGAACCGCATACGGAAACAGGGCGGTGAACCACACCACCTGGAAGAAGGCAGAATGGGGAATAAAATTTCACTCACCACGTGTACTTGGATTTTAAATTGAGCTCTAACGATAGATTCTCACTTTTCCCGAGGTGGAAATTCCTTTCCATAAGGAGAAGTAACAGATGAGGTAGACTATGAGGAGGCACAAGGCAATGTCCCACTTGATGGCTCCCAAGTCATGCAGTCCAGCGCTCTGGTGCAGCTCCAGGATGGCCCGGCTTTGAAATTCAAGACGGTCGTAATTAAAGTCCTTGTTAACAAGTTCATAATGAATGTACACGGGAAATTACTTGAAGTATTCCTGCGCGGCGCTGGTATATATCGTGCTGTTTCCATAATCCTCCAAGGATGCATTGACGACACCGTTCCGAAAACTCGTCGAGACGTTTGACCAGGAATCGATCTCCGGATCGGGGAAGTCATCGATGTAGGAAACGTTCACGTCGAATTCCCGGCAGAGAGGAGTGTTCCAAGGATTGTCGCACGTCGTCCAGGGTAACATACTCGAAAAGGAGGCAAAGAAGTACCGAAGTGCCCAGGCTATGATCACGTTGTAATAGAAGTCGACGTAGAACGCGATCAAGGCCACTGCATATCCGATTCCTGGAAAGAAAAGAGAAAAGGGACCTTGCTGAACCGAATAAAGATATATTTACTAGGTTAAAGGCGAACATCGTCGTGACATTAGTTGGATGATTTCCCGATATTTCGGATACTTCAGAGGCAGTCGTGAGAAAAATCGAAAATTGCAGGAAATGGTACTTCGCCGAGGTCTTAGGCTCGCAACCTTGCTCTTTCCGTGCTTTAAAGTACTTACAGTACGTATGCACATATATATAATACGTATCATATATTCCTCTGATAATTTTTCCATATGATAAACTGTACATTTTCGAGGTTCAGAAGTGAAAAATATATCTGAACCATTTATGCAATCGGCTGTAGATAGGTATCACGGAAAGTGGCCGGACCAAGGAACTGTCTTTAAGAGGCCAAGAGGCGGGGATAAAAGAGGGGGATAAAAAGCGGCCAGGAATCAGGGGAAAGAGGGAAAGAGTGAAAAGCGAGTGGCACTGTCCTGCCCCTGGAATACCAATGCCCCTTGGCTCGGTGATATCATAAAAATAATATATTATCGCGCCTCCGAGCTGCAGGGATTTCTGAGGGAAGTGTCCAATAAAGTGGTGCATTTCGTTACGAGGTCGCCTTTGGATTTGGTCACTCGACATCCTCCGAGCGGAAGACGACCCCATAAATAGGGCAATAACGTGCTCTAATTTCGCTTTATTAATTATTTAGTATTAGCTCGGCCTGCTAACGAAATTTCCATATTCCGTTTCAGGGAAATCAAAATTGGACCGCACCTTTGAGAAGCGGAACCAGACGTCCCCAGCATGTAATGGCACCTTTCCGGTTGAACTGGCCAAGAGCAAGTTCCATGTAGAACAAGGGAATTCCACCGACTACTAGCATCACGCAGTACGGCACCAGAAATGCACCTAAAACACAAAAGAGAGATCACGAAGATTTCATTAACCAATCTTCGCGCGTCGAGTCACCGCAGTAGAATAAAGAAAAAAAAAAAATACGGGACAATTCGAGAAAACGTGAAATTTAAATATGATATTTAAAAAAATAACACTTGCCATCCTTAAATACGTATTTCATTAATTACAGAGGATTTTATAAGAGTTATCGAATGAATTTTTGAAATACCTACAGAACTCATTTTTCGAAACTTTCCATGTTTTTTTTTCCAGGAATCCTTCTTTCGATAACCTTTTTTTTTTCAAAACATAAATTTAGATTTAATGTGTATTTTTAGGTATCGAAATGAGATTATTTTTGAGTTTAGATATTAGGAGGAAAGAGAGAAGGAGGACCCAAACTTCCTTCCGAATTTTACAGGTTAAAGAATTTTCTCCTCGGTTCAAAAAATGTATGCTCTCTCTTTTTTATTTTAAATGCGACCCGTGTTCCACGCTTTTCGAACAGAGGGGGATTAATCGAGTAAAATCTCGATTGTCCCTTTAGGGGTGCTCAAAAGTCGCGAAAAGTTGAAAGTCTCGTGGCAAGAACCTATTGTGAGGCGGAGAGGGTGGTAATTGTGCGACTGCAAAAGGTTTGAGCTCTACTTGTCGACTGGAAATGGGATGAGGAAGCCCAGGGTGGAACGGGCAGGAAAAGTCGAGAAGAGAAGAACGAAAAAGGAGGACCGAGAGCTCGGCTTTAACGCGTGGCCATTTTTTAAGAGTTCGTAAGGAGCTCTTCATGAATTTTTGTCATCGTTTAGGAAGCGGCACTCACCGACAAAAGGAAGTAGATAAGAGAGGGGAAATTGTGTTTTCGTTTGGTGAGAAAAAAAAATCATCTCAGATGGGTGAAATTCGTAAAAATGAGTCCGAAAGCGAGGTGAGCGAATTGCTACGTAGGCGGATAGATGGATGGATAGATGGACGAATAGGGGAGAAGGTGGGGACAAAGACCACGAGAGCGAATTTCGGAATATTTAGAGCACGGAATGCTTTTAAGCGTCGAAATCCAATTGTGAACTTTCAAAATTTCCCCGTGCAATTTAATATTACGTCATTGAAACTAATGTACGTACGATGGCTCGCGATAAAATGTCGACGGTAGAAGACAATTTATATATTCAGTGCATATTCTATAAAAGAAAATACGGTACATAAATTCAATAATAAGAAGAAATTAATCGGGCTTTCTAATTATCTACAGTACAATGATATACCGACGATAGAAGACTATATATAATATATTCAGTCCATTTACACCTACAAATGCGGTACACGAACTGAGTAATAATGACAAAAAAATTAAGTACAAGGCAAGTGGAAATGACTTGGATTAGGGAAAAGGGAAATTGGAGAGATGAAGTGTCGGCGGAGGTCTGGTGAGCATAATTGCTAATTAATTTCCCGAATGAACACTCCAGCAACGAGATCGCTTGCGAAACGCTCTGCCCCTTTTCCCGGAACGTTTCGGAAAATCCATTTAATCCCAGAAATTGTGGCCAAGAACGAAGTTCTCGAGGTTTTCGAAATTAAGAACATTTATTCCCGAGACGGAGTTCATTAAATATAAAAATAAATACGCACCTACTCATCTCATAAATATATATATATATTTTTTTTAATATTTCGAACGTGCAATCAGATATCTTCCTAATTATTTCTACACGTTCCTCACTTTAGATCGCGCTTTTTCCCGTTAAAAGATTAGACGAAAAATGGAGCAAAAAAAAAAGAAAAAAAATGCCGGAACTCAAGTTGAAGGATTTCTTCGGGAATGGGGATAATCTGACGGATTCTCGTGGATCAACAGGTCATCTCTCTCTTCTTCCTTCTCTTTCTCATCCCTGGGCTTTTCGTCCTGTCAGGACCTCGGCCAGAAGCTACCCTAGGAAAGGATACTATCTAAGGTCTTTGTCTTTATCATATCCATGGAGGCGCATTGACATAATCGCATTACGAGGGATATTGTCTGACTTGATTAATTCGTCTTTCGAGTTGTCGGCCTCGATTCCATCTTTCCTACTGTATCCTCTTATTCCATTCGGTAAAATGGTACGTTGAGAAAAGAAAAAGATAAAAAGAGAAGTTCTCGTTAAATAATACTAAAGACCAGCGCCTTTAGTTATATGAACATATTATTTCCTGAAATTCGTGTAGCATTATCATTTAATATGATTAAAGCAATGTTATGATAACCAAGAATAAATAAGCATATGCAAGAACTCGATGTATGATCAGGATCTTGTTTCCCGAAGGCCATCCTCTCTCGGAGCACATTTCCTATTAATTTTCTCTAAGAAAAGGTAAAAGGGTTAAACGGCCCCGTAAACAGATCCACAAGACTAGGAGGAAATTACGAGTGCCATTGCATTGAAGACTGCAAAGAGATTCCCCATATCTTTGGCTATTTCCTCTCGCTTGTCCACCATTTTCATAACACAGGAAATCACTCCACGACGTTCGGATTCATCATTAACAATTTATTAAGGCTCAAAGTATCGCCAGAATAAATAATGAAAAATAGTAATCGACCCCGTTAATACGTAATCGCGGTTGAAATCTACCTTACGAAACTTATTTGTCAGTGTATTACCATTGTTTCTAAGAGAATAAAAAAATGTTACCACAAAGGCCATGTTAGAATGGGGTCATAAAAGCATTCATAATTGTCATCACGTGGGAGTATTGACGTAACTGCAACACGTAGAAAAGGTGACCATTACCGTGTACTGTGGTTTATATTTACATAATCCCAACAAATGGATCCGCTAACAGTGTTTTCCTTCTAATGTAAGAATGATTATAATCGATTGGATAATTATGCATGCGATAGGCAATATTCCCATCTGTTGAATAACTCCGGCATGGAGTCCTTTATTGACTAACACTTGTTTTTATTGAGTAGTCTACGGCTTAATAATTCAATACTGCATATTTATCTCGTTTATGAGTATTCCAGTGCGACCAAAGATTCCGTCGATTTAATTTCGTATCTTTTCCAATTTCCGAAATATACGATTTACACGTAGTGCCCTTTATTAACCATTCATTTATTCTTATTGCCAAGTTTATGGCTCGATGACTCAAGATTGCATATTTATCGTGGCTGCTAGTATTCACGCATGACGAAAGAGATTCTGTCGATGGAAACTCGAGATTACCTCCTCGGGCTCTTTTTTCCTGTACCGAGAGCTACCGAAGGCATTTAATGCGAAATCTTTCCCGATTTCCGAAATAAACCCACCGAGCGATCCATAAGCTGTGACTTTTCCTCAATTAATCTTACATACCTCTATTATTACTAAATCTATCGATTAACAATTTCAGATTGTACATTTATCACTGTTGCGGAAGCCGATCGGTATGACTCGGTACGGCGTATGACGTATCGAATACCGATCGATAGATCAACACGATTTGATAAAAACTCGGGATTGTTTCCTTGTGTTCATTTTTCCTCGCCTCTGAAACTGCCGAAGGCATTTATCCTAACTTTTCCGGATTTCTCGGCTCTTCGTCGGACATCGGCCGGAAGTTGTTAAGCGCGGAAAGAGCCGCGCCGAATGGGAAATTGTCATTAATCGAGGTAATTGGAAATTAGCGACCGATCTTTCCCATCCTAATGGCGTCGGGCCGCGCGGCCTCTCGCGTTTAACTAGGTTAGCAGCCGCTTTTGAGAAGCTTCTGTATCACTAACAGCGAGCCCTAATCACATTCCTGCGTGCCTTGATAGAGGACTAATGGCATCGACATCCTCCCCGTCGACGGTTCCGTCGACGCGGAATTCGTCGGATCCCTCGACAACATCTACGACGGATGATCGTCCCACTGACCGACTGCAGTACCTCAAAACTACAATGAAAACCACTAAATAAATGAATAAAATTCGAAACCTGGCATAAATCAATCGGATTCACTGAACTCTGGGAAAGTTCGATCTACTCGAGCGAATCCTTCCCTAATCCATGTAAAACTTCATAAAAAATCTTCTCAGGTCGATCGAGGTTGTACTTTGTATTTCCCGCTCCGGCATGGAACTTCGAACGTGCCAAATCCAGGGAGGTCATTTTCTGCCAGGGAAATGCCAATTAGTCCTCTAGTTAATGCCATATTACCTTACGAGAGTATATTACTCGCGTTCCATCACCTCGGCCGGATTGAAATAATGGCCCATGGTTATGAACGCGCGGACGAGGTTACCTCAGCTTTTGAAAAGTGCTCTCGTCGGTGAGACTGAAAATCAGGGCGCACTTTTCCCTGAGAACCGCAGGTGATTTTCCTTTTGCCTGCGCTTTTTACGAAAACTTTAATGACCACGTGGAACGTCATTCGGAACGATTTGGTCAATCGCCATTTCTTCTCTGCTTGATCACCGGGTGACTTTAATGGTCACTAAGAACGATCGATATCAACGACTCACCTCCCCCGTTCTTGTAGCACAGGTAAGGGAATCTCCAGACATTGGCAAGATCGACGGCGAATCCAATGACGGACAGGAGGAAGTCCACTTTCCCGGACCAGGTCTCTCTTCTCTCGCCGTCACCGTCGCCGTCGACCCCGGCAGGGGTCGTCGTCTTGACCACCTTCGATGGCATCCCCGCGGTCCCTGTTGCCGAGAAATATTTATTAGATATCAAAAATCGATCAGCACTAGGCATTTCTTATCTCATCACCACCTTCGACGGCATTTCCGCGATCCGTTTCCAACAAACATTCATTATTAGATATAAAAAATTCATCGCCGGAAAGAAAGTTGGTTCATTGAACAAAATCCTTTGATGGCATTTGGGTAATTTCAGGGAATCACATTCCCTTATCATTATGAACCTAGTTTCGACATTCATTTTTATTCACTTCGGTCAACAACCCCTGTCCAAATATCAGTCATCTTCTTGTCGCCGGTCTGCAAGTTATTATCTAAAATTAAAATATCAAAAGCGCCGCGGTGTTTTTCCGCCGACTCTTCGGAAAAGGACCATCCTCGGTATTTTTTACCTCAGAGGAGATGTCCCACCGCGTAAAAAGCGATCAAAAGGGAGGAGGGCAAAGAGACGCCGAGCTCGCGGACTGCTCTTCGCGGCATCTTTTCGACTTCCCATGGTTCGCGAAAATCCCCGCAAATCTGATCCGTCGATAAACCTCGCCCGATGAAAAAAACTCGCGAGCTAACGCCGTATGTGTGTAATTCGATGTCGACGAGTTATGGATAGCCCTTATCGCGTCAACGCTCCTCCACCTCTGGAGGCCTCGCACCTCCTCTGATATATCCATGTATACCTGGGTGTACGCATATATATACGTATGTACAGGTATAAACGTGTATTTGTATATACGGGGTACGTATATATATATCCGCATCCTCTCGTAACGAGCTCATTGTGTCCCGTGACGGGCATCGGTCAAATCGGCATTATTTCAAAGGCGACGAGACCGCCCCACTCGAGGGGGCTCGACGAGGGGTTTTCTGTCACGTGCACGATCGGCATTTATAGAGAAAGCTTCATTATTATTGCCCAATATGCGCCGACACGCCTCTTAGGGCAAGGAAAAAAAAATACTACACCTTGATTTTTAACGTACCTTCCCGTAAATAAATTATTATTAGGCGATCTCTCTCCTGCTCAAAGGTACAGCCCCCGAATGAAAATTATCTTTAGTACCGTTTAAACCGAATTTACGTGTTTTACATTTTTCTTTCGTTAGGTATAGATATTTAAGAGCTTTCCGTCATTAACTTGGACTCGTATTAACGGTATGCGGACATGATTCGATTTTACAATGAATTTATTCGACTTCATGAAAACTTCATTTACTTTCCCTGGCCTCGGACAGGCATGTGGTTTTTAAAGTGGAAACACTTGTTGCTTTAATAATTCTGTTTACTGCCGTCGTACAGCTCCCAGAGAAGAGTTGGCAGATTGATGGATCGCGGTATACGAGGAAACGAATTTCTGAAACATTCTTAAAGAAGAGCCGTAGATCAATTGAACTGTTGGAATTCCTATCGCGCGTTACGCTTTTCCCATAAGAGGTACCAATAATGCGGAAATCTCCATTACCGCGACTATGTATAATTAATATCCTAGTTGCGACACTTTTTAACGTTGCTTTCATCACCAGTGCATTCACATCGTACCAATTAAAAGTTCTCAGTTTCTCTTCTTAATTAACGTGTTCCTCTTCCGAGATATAAATAGAACTCCTTCGAGAAAAAAATGAAATATCTGTAATACGACCCCTACGACTAACCGAACACGCGATGAATTCTTTCCATCAATTTCTTATCAGAATCCCGAGTACCAAAATCCAAACTCTGAAATTATTCTTAACAATCCGAAATAACAATTAGAATATTTTCCGCACCTCGTCAATAAGGAAAGCAATTTTCTGAGCGAAGAACTTTGGGTTTCTTTTTATTTTTGCAGACGTAATGGGGGAAAAATGGGGACGAGATTATGAAGAAGGAAAATGATTGAGCCTTCATGTATTAAAAGAGACACTTACCAGTAGAGAAGAGCTAATGGCCGAGGCTGGCGGTGTCGCGGCCGGTCCAGGCACCACTGCACTGCGAGAGGCCGCAGGTCCAGAGGACTCCCGTGCCCAAAACCCGCCACAGAGTCAGAAGTAGTTCGAAACTGGTATCCGTCAGACCCATGCCCACCTTCGAGTACGATTTCCCGCTCGGTCGATAAAGAGAGATCCTGCCTTAAATCCAATCCCCTACCCGACGTCACGTGACGACTCAGTGAGAGAATCGAAGTTAGCGGCACCGACCAAGAACATTAAAAAGGTCCTCCTCCCTTCTAAGCGGTATTATTATCTTCAGAATCGGCTCCCTTTCCTTACTGAAAAGAAAAGAAAATTAACCCGTATCGGATTGATCGATGGTCTTCAATTTTGGCAAAGAGACGATAAGGAGAACGCGTGACGGGGATTTGATTTTAACGCTTTCTAGGTACCTATTCTAGGAGTGGGTTCAGTGAAACGGAGATAGATCTTAGGTTCTCGAATTGCCGATGGATTCTCCCGAGGGCACGAAATTTCTAACGACCGACGCCATCGAACCTCGGCGCGAAAGCTTGACGGAGCGAGTGGCAAAGGAGCGCGCCTTCGCTGACGTATATACGCGCGGGGTCACGTGGTAGGGAGGTCTCGACCAATCAAAACACGGGGTTGCAGCTATGGGGGTGCGCGTAAATGAAACATAGGAATACGCGGATCGACCGTGCTTTACTGAAATGTTGATACGTGAGTTTAACGCCTTTACATGGTTAAAAGAAATGCGTCGAGGATGAAAAACCAACTTGAAAAGAGGCGCACGTGATTAACGGCAGCTCTGATTGGTTTTTCACCCCCGACGCGTCGACGCACCGCGTTCCATGTCACACCCGACGCGCTCAGTGAAACACCGGCCTAACTCCGTCTTGAGGTAAATAGAACATGATACAGAAAAGGTAACTGAAAACAAGTGGCATAGTCTGAATTAACGGTATGTATAAGTACTGTTTTATATCGGGAGCATGAATTTTCGATCTTCCTAAAATTTCTTAATTACAGATGTTAACGGCTTGCTTTTTTATCGATAGTAGCTGTTCTCCGCGGCCCGTGAAGTAGTTTAGTTTCTTGACGTAAGGTAGCGCTCAATTCTTAACTGAGAAAGAAGAATGCTTTTTATCGACCGTGAATGTTCTCGCAACTTTGTCGTTTCAGCAGAGATGAATTCAGTCTGCTCCTCTGTGCCGCCCAGCTTTCTGTGGTGATACGATTTTCAGATGACAATTTAAAAATGATTTCCCTCGCGTTAATTTTTCTAATTTTCTGCACATCGCCTGCAATCAATAACACGTGTGCCTTAGGTAAGTCGGGACCTAATTTTCAACAATTCTTCTCACTTTTTTTTTATTTAACTTCCGGAACTTTGTTGCCTCTCGAGAACATGCAACATTGGCTTTTATATATTTAAATTAAACTACTGATACTGGAAATTATATACTTTTCTATTTTAGATTCTCAGCGCATCGTTATTTTAATACTCAGTCAAGGAAATGCATTCCATGTTGCTCATGCAGAATTACTGAAAAAAGATGTAGAGAGACAAGCAATAGATATGGGAGTGGTAAATTAAATATATAGTAAAATTTATAAAGAAAAACTTATTTTCTAACATAGCACTTGTTTTTCACAATTCTTCTTCACCATACTTTCAGACGTCAGTTGAAGTTGTATTATCACATAAATTGAATATTAATGGGAGTTGGACGATAGGTCCATTGCTGCCTCACCTATCAAAGGAATATTCCGAATCTGAATGGTTCTTTTTCTGCCTAGAAAATACAGTAATTCGATTGCGACGCCTTTTACATTTGTTCACAACATTTAATACTTCACAGGTAAAATCCATAACTTTGTGTAGTAATAACGAGGACATATATGTGTGCCATTTATTATTCATATTATTTCGCAATTTGATTTAAATTCCTATTTGAATTTTAGAATCAATGGCTCAGCCATGCTCTTTATGACAAAGATCCTACAATTATTCACCACTTTGCAGAACAATCTAAGAAATTTAAGTATCCAAATGTTGCATCAGGATTTGCTATAACGGCACCACTTTTAAAAAGGTATGTTAAAAAAAATGTCATTTTTAATATTTTAATCTGTAATAATATTTACTTACATGAATTGAATTTAAACCATTCATATAAAAAGCTAATATCAATCAGTTTAGCAGAAAGAGTTTACAAAGGTGAAGGACCAAGTGGTGATTTTACCATAGATGTGTCTTATGAATTTGCAACCTTTGTCTTTGACGAAGGTCGAGGTGTACGTTTAAAGCACGTTCCTGAATTCTGTGTAGTTTCCAGTGAAGATTGTGCCACGTATCCACGATTTTTTCACCCATGCGTAAGTAATTATTTAACCTTATCTATTACAAATATGTGTAAAGTTCAGTAATCACTGAATGATAACCTGAATAACTAAAAAAAATACTTTGAACTAATATCCGAACCATATTATGGTTTAGAGTGAATCGATATCTCCAGAGAATGTCTTTATCGCTGTTAAAACCTGCCATAAGTACCACAATGATAGGATTCCAGTTATTCTCAGAACATGGGCTAAATATGCAAGTAATATAGGATTCTTCACCAATGAAGCAGGTGTGCATAAAGCTATTTCATGTGCAATTATTTCATGATGTTTAGTAGCAAGATTTAAAATTAATTAATTAATTTTAGTATAGATAAAAACCTATCCAATGCCTACATTGTACCAAACACCGATCACGGACATTGTGCAAAGTCGCATTCCATCTTAAGAATTGCCAATGATCTAATGCAGAAGAAGAGCTTTGACTGGTTAATTATTAGCGATGATGACACTATTTTCAGGTAAATCTCATCAAAATCTTATTGAAAGATTTTAGTTTCAAATGTATTCTCTGCCATAAATAATTTTCAACAATTTTATAAACTATTTCATTGTAGTGCACTTTGATTTAATGACTCCGAATGCATAATTGTTGCTTCCTTGGATTACAGCTTCTCAAGACTTCTACGTCTTCTAACATGTTATAATCCTTCAGAGGCTATAGCATTGGGTGAACGATACGGATTTCGAGTTTGGAATAATAATTACTTAACAGGAGGGTACGATTATTTAACTGGAGGAGCTGGATTGGCATTATCAGCGACATTGGTTCAACGGCTGGTTCAACCACAAATCTGTGATTGTCCTTCACCATCTACTCCAGATGATATGTATCTATTCGGAGCGTGTTTCCCTCGAGTTGGTGTACTACCTACTCATTCACCTTTATTTCACCAGGTATTCATAAAAATTATTTAATTTACTTATTATGGTTGTATTTTGTTACATCGCGTAAAATTAAATTTACCTGTCCGAGAATGCTATATTCCAGGCTAGACCCATTGACTATGCCACAGCATATCTTGCCTCGCAGGAACCAATCTCGTTTCACAAATTCTGGATGATCGATCCAGATAAAGTATATGAAGAATGGTTTGCTGAATCTGACAGGTCATTTTTTAGCAAAACAGCGCACATAGAATTGTGATCGAACATCCATTGATGTTTTTTAATCATTGCTTTTTTGTCAATTAATTTACAAGGACATCCTAATTATTTAAAAATTGTATTACATACACAAATGTTAACATTTAATTCTTCAATATTTTTTGTAAATATATTAAAATTATGTTCTAGCCGCAACCATATACAGTATGTACATATTAAGTATAAGTGGCTCTGTGATCCTTGCAAAATTTATAATCTCATATGAAAAACGCTTTTAAAGCCATCCTGTACTTAATACACAAAAAGTATCGAACAAGAGCTTATAAAATATATAAATTTTCAATGATAGGTCTTTGCTCATCCTGAAGGGGCCAGTTTGCTAAAGTTCTAGCAAATACTAGATTTAAGAAGTTCTGAATAATGTTCCTTATTTATATAGCCATCAATTAAAATAACATATTAACTACGCCTATTACTCAAGATTTGCCCTGCTTTAAATTAATGTAAGCAAGAGGAGGTTTCTAATGTGTGCAAAGCCAATAACAATAACAAAGTAATTAAAATCAAAAAGATCTTGTCGAATTCACAAAATCTTTCAGATTTTAGTTACTTTGTTGTTGGCTTTGCACACATTAGCAAGCTCTTCGTGATCCCATAATCCACTCAATTGTATCTTGATACGTCCATGGAAATTGTTACAAAAATATATTCTATTAACCACATCGCTCAAAATTACTGCAAAAATTATAGTGTCAAGTTGGCAAAATACAAATTACAATTTTGATTGCACTAACTCACGCCACCATGTAGGACGTTGAAAAGTTTCTTTATCTTTATAAAAACTTTTCTGGAGATGCTTATATACCTAGAAAGAAAAATTAACATTTATTAAAATAGGGACAATTAAAGTTAACCTTTAATCTATTGACATATGTAAGACCAATGGAAGGATAATAGTTACCTCCCCATCTGCCATTCCTAGCGGAGAATTTATAACAAAATCTGGGGGTGCAAGAACATCAACTAATGCGACTGCCTCGTTAACTAGATCTTTGCATAATGTCATAATTCCTTCCCGAAGAAACACGTCAAAATGACTATCAGATGTGACATAACCACCTGCGTATAAATCTCCTAGACTCTGCTCCACCACACATGCTGCGTGCAATAAGCATAACTTTGTAAGCACACGTTTCTCTTCAAGGTTCCACATTGAGCTTTGTAGACAGTTTATGAATTCTTTTATAAGTGCGTGCTGCGAAATATTTTAATAGATGTAAATATAAATTGCTATAAAATAAATAAAAGCATACCTTTTGTATACTATGTATAATTCAGTTTCAATGAAAATAATACCTTTCCATATACGAGTGTCAAAGTACGAGCAAAAAACATCTGTGAATCGTTCCTGACAGTGAATTCACTATGCCCACCTTTCTTAAGAATTTGTACGCGTTCATAAGTTTTTTTAACGTAATAACAAACCAGCCATTGGAGTATCTCGAGGAAATCTATAATAAATAAAATATAGGCTCAATTATGAATCTTTATAAATACATGACATTGTTGCTCACTTTCTAGTTTCATTGTCTGATGAATTGTAGTATGCTTAAATTTCAATCGAAGAATGCCCTCCGCATTTGTAAGGAAATCTGCGGATCCAAGAGGAGAGAGAACTGCTTTTCCATCTATAACATTCTGCCACTGATTTAGCAGCCAATTACTTGCTTGTTGAATCAATACATTATTCTCTCCTTCATATGTACAAGTGGCATCATGATCTGCTCTGATATCTCCCAATCTTGACACTAAAAACAATGCATATTTTGCAAAAGGAGGTTAGACGTTTGAAAGTTAAAATAATAATATCAATGGATTGATGTAAATATTTGTATACCATTGCTGTGTCAATCTTCACTTTGTCTACTTTGTAGGTTACTTACCTTTTAAATATCCATGCCCTGCACAAGCTTCTCTGCAATCTTGAATTGCATCTCTCGCCATCCACGAACAAAGAGGCTTAGTTGAGCAGGACAGGGCATGAATTTCGGTACCTTCATTGACAAGTGAATCCTTATTTTCACCAGTTAATAGTTTTACTTGGAAATTACAAGCTATCTTAAAAATGTTGTCAGAAAATATCTTCATGGCATAGACTGCTGCCAGGTGTGGGAATAACCTCCATTGCTGGATAAACATTTTTGTGAGTTATATTAAGTGTAGGTTTTAATAGGAGCGTTAATGGAATGTTAACATACCTGTGCTTGGTATTCGATCACTGACCACTCTTCCTCCTGTGAAGGGCCGAACTGTTTTCTGACGGCACAGTATCGGATTGCAATAATCATAGCCAGAGATGCATTCATAGTGCTTATTACTGTGATGTTAGAACGTCCCATTGACAAGGCACCTAAGGAAAGTCCTGTCGAACCCGAAAACAAAGCTTTTATTAAAAATCATTGATAACATATAGTATGTTAAGTTGTACTCTCTGGGAGTTCATAATAAATTAGAAATTCATTTCTTACCAAATCGTCTATTTTCACTCATGAACGATAAGTATTTTCCATCTTCTGTGACATCTGCCGTCTTATTTAACAAACATATTTTGGGTACTGAATACCTATTGAACAGTGCAAAGCCATTATCTACTCCCTTGAGACCAATCTTTTCTCCCATATCTCCAAGAGTAACACCATGGAACGGCAGCATAGTTTTTGGGTCACGAATAGGAACAATAAATGGATGAAGACCTCTATTTTTCCCATCGGGAGTGATTAAATTAGCAAAGAGTACAGCATGTGTTGCTGTTTTTCCTAAACAATTTAAAGAAAACTTTTAGTGGATACGAAGATTCCATAATTGTCGCTGAAGAATGCAGCTGTACCTAATCCTGCAGCCCAACATTTAGCTGCTTCAAAATCTGGAGTATGGAAAATAAAACTTTTGGTTTTCACATCATAGGTCGCCGTTGTTCTCATGGCTTTAACATTTGTGCCATGAGAAATCTCAGTCAGTGCAAAGGATCCAATATACTGAAGTAATAAAAACTGTATACTAATCCGTAATTTTCATAATGGTCTATTGCGGTTCATACTTACGTCACCATTGTACAAATGTTGAAAAATATCATTATGTTGATCGGTGCCTAAAGAAAACACTGCGTTGGGTACCATGCCATATGTTATACCAAACTTCACTACTAAAGCAGGATCGTAATAAAACAAATAATTGAATGCACTTCCTGCTTGCAATATCTGTAATCATAAAATCAGTCTGCGCATTAGAATCCATAAAATTAACCATAACTCTGCTAGCAAACTTACATAAACTGGTTTCTGTCTGTTAAATGCAGCAAGGAAAAAACAAAATGTTTCATTCAATATTCATCTTATTCTAGTGCCGTGCACGTTTAACAATACTTTAATAATTAGAAATAATTAATTTACCGAAAATTCGTTTTTTAAAACATCCATTTGTGCACTGCATCTTCTTCTTAATTCATCCAATGTTAATTTATGATTTGATTGTTGAAATAATGGGTTTTTTTCTATGTAAGTCCAAAGGTCCTTCTGAAAATCAAATTTCAAGTTATTAAAGAAGGTATGATATTAATTAATATTTCAAAAATATATTAAAGATATAACTTGATTCCTACCTGAAAACGAACAATGTCTTCTCCTTCTAGTTTCAGTTTCAAAGACTTCCAATTGAAAGTTGCACGTCTCCGATAACTGTCCAGTGGACCGTTTGGTAAATTATCTATTAAATTCTCTGCTACTGACTTCATCGTGGAAATAGTACGAACCCTTAAGAACTGAAATTAAGAATGATTTAAAGTTAATAATAGGACAAAATAAATCATTACAAACAACATTTAACTTAATATCAGCGAGATGGACATAACTTTACTTACAGATATTGCAACAAATTTAGTGGTACTTCACAACTAAAGAGAATTTTCAAATATCCATGAACAAATGTCAAATAATTAATAATTAACACTAATACCGTTATAAACTATCTGTAAACCAATCAGTACGACAGTTTTCTTCCTTCAGATTTTGCAATCTAAATGACCAGTATACCTTGGAAGTCAAAGGAATGCTAACTCTGCATTTTTGCGAAATAACTCTTTCGTCACAAGTATCAAAGTTTGAGCGTAACTTCTGAATAAAATAGAGTGAAAAGGACCCTAAGAGAAAATATTCATCACTACTGAATGCTTCGCATTAAATTCCTCAAAGAAAAAGAATATACGTATAATAAATTAATAAACAGCCCGTTAAGAACAACAAAATTAATCATTTTTCTTACATCATAAAGGAACAATAATATTCTTATTAACATCAGTTGGCAAGGTAGATCTGATAAAGTTTTTTATCTCATAATTATACTTGGAAGTTCTTGCCTTTCGACCATATATATCTAGATCTCGCATTGGACCTGCCACTCCCAATTTTTCAGTAAGCAGAATGGCTTTAACTGTGTGGTTGAGTCTTCGGGATACGTGGTACATTATTCGTTTACCCTTTCACTGCTATGCGAGGTCCAGATATTTATGGTCTAAGTCTTGTCAAATTTTATAGGCAACTTATTGTAACTGGAATACAATTTCCTTCTTAACTATATCAACTATATGTACCAGATAAGGAATCACCACTGTTTTGTCTTGAAAGCGTCAACAGCTCCAGTTAATGTATTTTAGTCTAATCGATGACATGTGATGGTTGAGACAAATCCGACGATAACAATTAACCATTAATACTATTCGTAGCACTCAACATACCACAAGACGTTTATATATTTCCTAACTCCAGCTTAAAAATGAACCTTATCGAATGGTAAAAATAATCCATTAAATATTGCAAACTGGCTGATTTCACTGCTTTAGGTTGCATATCATACATTGAAGCCGTCGTAATTTTTCAAAAATTTCAATTTTTATCAAAGCATTTGCATAACCTAACCTATACTGAACGGGCGATACCGTACATACACCTAGTGACCCCAAAATATGATTCCATGACTTAGCTTTTGTGTCAAAGTAACTTGCATTTAAAATTACCAGTTGCTGCGGAAAAACGCCTTTATCAGTTCACGTATCAACTATTAAGGAATCATTTTTACATGGTATATATTTTTTGATAATTTTCAGGATTAGAGTTCGCTCATTATACATTAGCCATTGTTAAGAGAAATTAATGATCTCATGTAACAAAGACATGCATTATTGTTGTGCAATAAAGAATGATTCTAAAGTATCACGTAAATATTTTTTCTTAATTTAAATTTGTTGTTTCTGTATAGATATAATACTATCTTGTATCGCATGTATGGTCTATTGTTAGGACAAACAGTTCATAATAAGTTGATAACATATTAACTAGACATGCCTGAAGCAGGAGGATTGCTGAGCTTTCTTGTAATTTATTATTTACCTTTGACATGGTTCAGTTCCATGGAAAGTAGCCACTAAATATTAAGCGGATCTTTGCAAGATTAGAGCATTGTCAGCCTGCTTTGGTAAGTTCAAAGAAACTGATCCGATTTGTGTTCATGTTGGCTCTGCCACTGCAAACTGAAGAATCGCTCAACATTATCTTCGGTTACTGCCAATCATGTTCCTTATCTTAATTCTTATTCACAACATTTTTGCTGTTAACGTAAGGTAAGAAATTATATTACGATTTTGGACTTCTATTAATATTCGGATTTAGTAGAAATCTCACAAAGTATTTCTTAAATGAATCAATCAGTGAATTAAAGTCTGATATTTACTGCGAAAATGCAAAAGAACCTTTTAAGGCTGTCATTCACGCTGTCATCGCAGAAATTGCAAACCATACCGAGTGTATGGTGTTTGTTTTGGATTCCTACTATAGTAAATCAATGGGTGATGCCTGGATGAAAGAGATCTACCTTTTACCTCTATATGTGGTATGAAAAATTATCTTCTACATCTTCGTTGCTTTCAGAAAAGTAATGACGTTCTACAGAGGACAACTTTCTTTTGCGTAGGTAGTCATTCGAGATAACGAAGACTTTTTTCCACCAAAAACTCGGCTCCAGAAGATTCTCAATGAGAGCAAGAAGGCTGGTTGCAATGCGTATGTCATTCTTGTAGCAAATGGATTACAAGTGTCTCGACTGTTGCAGTTTGCCGAAGGGTGAGTAAACTGAATATTTAAGAAATTGAAAAAAATACTGTATTAAATGCCATTGAAAGAACTTATAACATTATATAGGACCATACCTTTTAATTATAAAATACTTAATAATACTGAAGACCATTTAATACATTATTAGGAAACAGTTGTAAATTTTTTAGAGATCGGCTACTTAATGCTCAAGGATATTTTCTATTTTTGGACGACTCCCGATTATTCCATTCTGGAATGCACTACCTATGGAATCGACTGGTTAATGCTGTTTTCTTACGCCGATTCAATGTTTATAAACGTAGATCTGGAGAACAGCCTGTTAAAGAGAGATTGGACTTGAATGTGCTGCACTATCCTGCCCATGGAAGAAAGACCCTGCCAACCACCCACATTGACACCTGGCACCATGGTAAATTTCGTTACGGCAGAAATCATTTCCCTGATAAGACTAGAGATCTTCGAGGGAAATTGTTGAGGTATTTTAAGAACTTATACCAATAGGCCAAAAATCTCGTTTACCTGCAAAGGATAGAATTTTCAGAGTTGCTGTGTTCGAACATGTGCCTGCTGTCACTAAGCAAGCTAGACAATTTTTTCAAGGTGAGAACAACAACATCCAAGAAACTCCCAACAGTTCTGAAGCACTGGGAATAGAATTTGAAGTGTGTACCTTACATTTTTTTCAATACATGTTCATGTATACTTACATAAAATTGCGTAGAAGAAATTTAAAGTAGATAATGAAGTGAAAATAAAATCATATTTGTTATTGGTTTCAGATTTTGAGAGTAATTGCCAAAGTAATGAATTTTAAAGCTTCGCTGTACACTCCACCTAATGTCGATAAGGAAAGGTGGGGTTCACCAGGTCCGAACGATACTTACACTGGACTTCTTGGAGAAGCTGTGGCCAGTAGAGCTGCATTCTTTCTTGGTGATCTCCACTACACCCTCCGTCATTACAGACTCCTCGACTTGTCATTACCATACAACACCGAGTGCCTTACTTTTTTAACACCTGAATCTTTGATGGACAACTCATGGAAGCTTCTCATTGCTCCTTTCAAGTATTTCTGCCTATAATACATTACTTCTACATTAAGTGTCTATCATTTCTCTCCTCAGAATAATCTCTAAATATTAACCAAACGTCACTATATTTTTCCTACACTAGATTATACACATGGATCGCTGTAATCCTGACTCTCTTGTCGGGTGGGATCATCTTCCACTTGTTCTCACTATCCTACGAGAGATATATAATTCATTTTAAGAGAATGAAAACAAGTTTAGAAAAAAATCTAGAAAACTTTGAGGTTCCAAAAAGTGCCAAAACTGGAAAGCAGAGCATCAAGTCACCGGCTTCTTTCATTTCCGATGATAAAAAGGGTTTGTACCTCTTTACGGAGCTACAGAACAGTATTCTATACACTTACAGCATGCTTCTCTTGGTTTCGCTGCCTCGATTGCCTAATGCCTGGGCTTTGCGAGTCTTTATAGGCTGGTGGTGGTTGTACAGCATATTGGTTGTTGTATCATATCGTGCAAGCATGACTGCAGTACTTGCTAATTCTGTCGATAGGTAATATCATTAAATATTTAATGTTATAATGGCTGCTAAAATTTTGTATGGTATTTTTAGGATAACCATTGATACAATTGTGCAACTGGCCAAAAGTCCCATAGCTGTTGGGGGGTGGGGAGAAGATAAAAAGGAACTGTTTTTGACATCGAACGATGTATATGCCCAAAAAGTTGGCAGTAAATTCGAGCTTGTAACCGATGAGGAGGAAGCATTGTCAAGAGTTGCCAATGGAACGTTTGGCTATTACGAAAATATTTACCATCTGAAACAGGCCCGTACAAAGAGGCAAATTTTAAATGATGAGCAGAAAAAAAATGCTTCGTCTAGAAATGAAGCACACCACTTGGACCGAATCTTGCATATAATGCAAGAATGCGTCGTACATATGCCAATATCGGTTGGCTTGGATAAACATTCTCCATTAAAGCCACGTGTTGATAAACTGGTAATTGATATCTGTAAACCAACAATGTTAAAACATATAAGTTTTGAATATTGTCATCCAATGTAGGTCTAGTAGAATTAAATGCATTAAATACATTTAACATTTTTAATCATTTTTTTTATAGATACAAAGAATGGTCGAAACAGGTCTCATTCAAAAGTGGCTAAACGAAGTTCTGCAATCGTCTAAAACAGAAGAGACTCAAGAAGGGACAGAAACGCAAAAAATGCTCGTAGACCTTCAGAATCTGTATATAGGTTTTGTCATCCTTGCGGTAGGTTACTTTTTCAGTTTGTTCGCCCTAATTAGTGAATTGCTGCATTGGAAGTATATCGTCCAAAAAAATCCCACATTTGATAAATACTACCTTGATGTGTTCTATAAGAAGCAATGAATACCCATTATAAAGTAAGAACTATCAATGATCTAAACTTACATGTACTTCAGGAGGTGAAACGAACAATCGCATTCAGCATTCCAATCGGCTTACTCGTTTCATTCTTTAATGTACAATGCATTCATTAAGTTACAGACTACCACATTACATGATTTTGGCACTTGCTCTATTGTTACATTCTTACTTCCTTATTATATATACATTCGTGATATAACAAGTAAATTTGAGAACCATGCTCTCCCGTGACTTCAGATTACGTAACAAACAATTTACCACAATGGAAAAACAATAAGTAAAGTTAACGTGAATTACAAATGATCACTCACACCATCAATTTACATTAAACTAAATGTAACTCCAGGTCCTTCAAAATACTACAGTAAAATTGTTAAGTTAATCGAAGAGACAAGTTCATTCTTAAACATGTCTGCCCGTTTATTGTCTCTCTGACGTTTAATATGTAGAAAATGAATATTTCCACAGCCAATCGTCTATGTTCACGATTTGTGCGCGTTAAGTGCATTACTTATCATCCTTAGAACGATGTCATACATGCCCGATCAAAAAACTTCATAACGATAAGGAAACTTTAAACTTCATGCTGACCGCTTACTCAAGTATCAAAAAATGAACAGCACATAACCACCAAATTCATCGTAACATTAAATATTTAAACGGTAGTAACGTCACTGGTTTCAAAGCCCACTACCGGCACGTCTATCAACAATTGGAACTTCCATTCAAGCGTCCATTGTACATTAATTCTAAGTATTTCATAAGCATTAATAAACTGACAAGTAAATTATAAAGTGGTAATGAAGCAATCAGCCCATTACCTATTCAAGTTAAACTTAAATTCGACGCAATAGAATTACAAATGTCACTTCCATTTAAGTCGTTGATGCCATTTGGCCTAAGTCTTCCCAAGGCCCTAGAATACAGTAGACGAATAAAATACGTATACATATACGACTCCCATACTTCTAGAGTCCAAATCTCAACACTTTCGCATTTCTTGATTACAATAATTTATAATACAAATAATCATTATCGTACCGTATATACAGACACGAAGTCGAAGTAAGGTAAACTCGTTTATGCCTAATCGCTGAAAGTTTCGCGTAAACTTTACAAGTGCGTCATAATCGAACCATCGAGAGCTTAGACGTTGAATCTTCGTATTTACAATAAATGTACTTATACATGTATATATATGCATATATCAAGTTTCCATTTCACCTATAATAATTACCCTGTGTCCTACACGGTAGTATCATGAAACGCAAGCACATATTTTTCTTGACATTACGATACAATAATTACAGCATCGGTAAGTGCTAGCTAAGTTAGGTCTGCAACGTAGTACTGCATAGACACATAACATCGGGTGATTGCAGGAAGTTCAGTACTCACTCACAGGAAACTCCAATTACAATTTTTACCTTTCTTAGCATTTCCCTGACCGACACACGAAACTCTATAGAGATATCTTGCGGAAGGACGAAACCTACTTTCGAAACTGACATAGAAAATTTGTGAAACATCAGTGCGATATGTATAGACATCTCGAATGTGTATGTTGTAACAAAAGTCGAGTTCACTTTCAAGGGTCTTCAAAGTGCAACAAAATCTGCGCGACTGCGAAGTGCTGGTATATTATCACATAATAGGTTGGCCTTAATCTTTTACAAAGTCTTCGGAATAATAATCATGATTGTCCATAGGAATGTGATATGAATTTGAATCTTGGCTCTCCTAACAATTAACCTTTTGCATCCATATATCTTTAACTAACCAGATTGTTGGCACATTGGTGATATCTGAATGCAAAGAGTTAAAGAGGTTACTAGCATCGACTACAAAATCATTTAACTTTGCCATGCCCATTGCTGCGCAAGTTACATTCTCTTATTATAGGCTGTTAAAGATTTCTACTTGTGGGAGAGATGTACTAAATGATGAATCAACATTTAGTATTATGAAAAGTTTGTGTCCTAAACAGATTAATACTTCTATCTCTTTTTCCATAATTTCTTAAATTAAAATCTGGGTCATAGTATTTTTTTAGGCTTTCTCCGAAACTAAAGCTGTTTTGTGAATAAACTTACAATGTTGTAAAAACAAATGGCAGTGGTTCTTCCGCTTCTCCCTTTCAGTAGTATGTCAAGAAATGAGTATAAATGATATTAATATGAACAATGTGTTAATTATTATAGAGTGAAACACAATAGTTTAACTGACGAAAATTTGAGCTTTATTGAGATTCTAAATGTGAAAATGTGATTTTTGGTTGCGTTACCTGAATGTGTATCTTTTCTGTAATTCGGTTAATACCTGGTAAATACAATTACCAGAATATATAAATGCTCGTGGTCTTTATGGAAATGTGTATTCCTGCACATAAAAATCCGCAGAAAACTGCAAATGCCACATTTGTACGACTTAACGAAAAGCTGGAAGGTCTGCTGTTCTAAGCATTATAAGTAATTTTTCTACAGGCAATTACAGACTTTAGTTTCCAAATACTGCTCAAAAGTAGTAATGATACTTCAAGCATTTAATGTAAAATAATTCGATCCATCATAGAAAGGGGACTTCGAGCCATTCTCACATTTGATAACAATTTTTGGCACAAACTCAACATACATACACATTCTTCTGATAACATTCACTTGTCACAGTAACAATTATTTTGGGTCCTCTAAAATCACGTTAATGATTTAAGTAATGAGAATAAAAAAAGTCTGAACATTAAATTTTGTAGAATTACACGTACCTGTAAACCTTCATCCAGGTTTCACATAACTTCACTATGACGAAATGGTCCCCTCCAAACTACCTTGTTTTTACTCAATTGTGAATGATGTATCAAGGATCTATTTATCAACCTTCAATACGAGGTTTGGAGTGGCATCAAAGTAGTGATTTCATTGGCACAAGATTCATACATGCCATTACTTGATATTTGCCCTGGTTTTGAGGGATCGGACCATACTGAGGATTGCTGGATGGGAAGAAGTAAGGAGAGCAAGAGAGGGTCAGTTGGTATTTTGTTTGTTGGAGCGAAGACGTGCCAGACCCGATCGCTCACCCTCTTCCTCATCAGAGGTACAGGGTGGACCACCTCCGACTGCTCCACGTGAAGATGTAGCTTGCATAAGTTCCTGATCAGGACCATTCCGATGCTCGTACAGAAGAATGTTTAATGTCTCCTCGTAAATGCGAGCCTCTGGAAACTCAACCTGAAATCCATATCAATGACAAAGTACATTACAATGAGTTAATAATAATTACAATTCATTGATATAAAAATCGCTTTACCTTAGTATGTTTCTTATCTGTGGTATACACGATCGAGTGGCAGCATACCTCTGCTACCTTCCGACCATGACCATAGAACGTCCAACAACAGATCTCACTTGAACCAATGACATCTTTAATGAACAACACTCTACCGCTGAATCTAAGTGACATCTTATCAAAGAGTTCGATGTTTTTCAATAGATTGTCATCGGATGTACTGAAAATGTTAGAAGTCTTTTATGTTTTATTCTTATTAATTTTGTAATTAAACTCAATGTTTTTATACATAGAAATATATCAAATTATATAAGAGTAATATGAATTTTACCTTGTGTAGGAATATTTGTTATTATGCCTATTAATGAGCAATTTTACAACAGGCTTCATAGTATTGCTAATAAGCAACTGTTCCTCCCGCTGTGACGTTATCAGAGGAACGCGGCAAATGGGTTCTGCTTCCCGCTCCTTCTTGAGCAGAGCTTGCTCGCATGATTCCGCTAACTCACTGATACAATAGTACTTTGCCTCGGCCAACAGTTCTGCCATTTCTTTGGCACTCTCAGGTAGGGGAACAGACCCGTCTCTTAAGAAGTTCAAAATTGTTCCAAAATGTTTTCCACAGCGATCTATTAGTATCCAACCTGAAACGAACCAAACACAATCGTGTTAATCTTATTCCAATTCAACATAAATATATTTGCCAGTACTTCTTTACGTAATTGATTTAAAAAAATACAACACGTATAAATTTTTTCTTAATGTTCTGATTACTCGTAGAACCTATATCCGGCTTCCAATGTTTTTGCTGTTTCTACAGGTACACGATCATATGCATACGAGGAAATAAAGGTTCCAGAAAAGCTTCTGGAGACAGTGTCTCGTAACGCCTTACCTTCCGAATCCGTCAGAACCTCCATCCTACCACTGAACATGGCACGCAGCATAGTGTCATGCTTTCGCAGTGTCCCTATAGTCGTGTAGTGCAGAGACCCTCCAATGTTCAACTTGACGTACTCTGATGGATACTTAATGACCGTCTTGTGATCGCCCGACATGACGAAGACGTTTATCAAGAACGCCTCCGCGTCCGACGACGAGCGCGGCGATGACGGTGAGGACGAGATATCGATTTTGTCGAGTGTCAAACTCAACATTTAATACACGAGCAACGGAGACGTTGCGACGGGTACACGCGAATTTCGGGCTGCCACCGTGCGAACACTGATGCGAGCCACGGCTCTTAGCTAGGTTAGATTAGTTACCGACATCTCCGGCGTGTCCTCGGGACAAAAAACGGCACTCAACGTTGACCTCAACGAGCTACTCGAAAGGCATACGGTACATATGTACATCGTGCCCTACTCCATATTGTCGAGGGACTCGGGAATGATTGGAGCAACAAGGTGAACGCGCAAGCGTGTTCTTGTCACATCATGTGTTCCGAAATACTGCGGAGTTCAAGTGCGTTCCGTAACGCAGCATCAGGTAACCTACACCCACGGTTGCTATAAAAATGGTTCACGTAGGAATCGGAAACTCGATAGATTTTATTCCTTTTTATGTTAAACGAAGTAGCTCAATAATACAATTTTAAAGAGATCTACAAATGAATACTAGATTTAACTGCATAAGATTCTGTACAACTGTGTGGTAAATAAATTCTTTCGTGTTGTTCATTCTCTGCGTAGGTGAGTACTCTATGCCGAGGTTATCACTGCTCCTTGAATAAAATGGCCACAACCACAAACAAGATAGTGACTAACTAACCTACATAACTATCTAAGAATCAAGACGCACATCTTGGCATAGAAAAATGGTCGACTCTTTATCAAAGTACGGACTTTATATCGACGATCTCTGTAAAATTTGCGTCTTGGAGCCCGAGGTTGCCAATCAAACTAACAAATTGAAAGATGAATGTCAAAATTTTGTATCAAGTAAGTCAGCGATAACGCATACCCATAGACGTGACGTTCGTGTTAGAGGTTCCGAAAACTGTTCGCTTTCTTTATTAAGGCGATTCTTCACTTATATGTAATTGATGGTTCGATAATTTCATAAGATACTCACTTCTTTTTTCTGCCTTCTGCCGAGTTATTATTCTTGTGTACAGTAATTTCTGTTCGTCAACGTTCGTTCGAAATGAATGCGACGTATATATGTATACATTTGTCCGTTGATATTTCGCTGCGCCATCTGTCCGGGCAATGTGAAACTACTCCAAAAATCAAATACGTTTACGGTAAATTTACATATAAATATAGTAGATAAAACGGTATATATTGCCCAACTATATCGATGGATGCACTACATTAGTAACTGGATGCGTTGTTTTTTCCGTCTCATGTTTTTTTTTTTTACTATCCTTTTTAATGTTGTTTAAAAATAGGTCAATAATTTCATGGATTCGTTTCTTGGCATCTTTTAATATTTATGATTCATAAGATTTTATTTAAAAAAAAAAAGGATATAACTTATTTCAGAAACTTGAACCATACTGCTTTTATTCATTCTTGAAATGTTTTGACTCGAAACGATTTAATATGACTTTGGAATATTTCTAAGAAAAGTGTTAATACTGGATTCTTGTAGAAATCAGCGACTTTCAGAAGAACTCTGAAGAGTTTATTCAACTTATCGATGGCTTGGCGAATGAGGTAGAAAAGGAAAGAATGCGCACCATTGGAGCTCGAAATCTATTACGATCTATTACAAAGCAGAGGGATGCTCAAAAACAACAAATACAGGTCTTTAATGAATTTATATAAATAAGTCCTCGATGCTGACATGTTCGTTAGTTTGACAATTAAAAATGATTTCAGGCCTTAATTATTGAGAAGTCAATGGAACTTGAGCGTTTAAGGATACAATTTGATTCGTTGAAGAAAATAGAACTAGAGCAGTTGGAAACGATTGAGCATTTAACAACTAATTAAGAAAACACGATTTATGCTAAGCATAAAAAGAGGATATATCATTTAAGGCCATAAAAGATTTGATAAAAGGCAGAAGCAGTCAAATATAATGAAATATAAATGGTAGAGCCTTGTTACTAATGGACAACTACGGTGCATAATATCAAAGATTTAAAAAGTCTAAATAAGCAGAGCTCGAAAAAAACCTAACAGGTCTGCAGAACCGAGTACAGTAATTATATGGAAAATAGAGCATTTCGCATGGTGGCGTTTCGAGTGATACATGTATTATTAAACATTATTAAACAGGATAGATATTGTACATAAACTTATGACAGAATTTGCAGATAAAAATTGAAGAGGTTCTAAGTCGCAGGAACCCTCTGCAACGGAAATAATGTACATCACTCCGAAAATCGCTGACCCCTGAACTCGAAAGGCACATCAGTTTAAACTGTCTGATATATATGATATTCCATTTTGAAGGCTCGATTATCTCGATAGCCAAGTGTATTTACACTAATCACTTAATTTCTCTCGTACTTCAATGATATTCATGTTTTCAAAAATGTCAAGAACAAATGTCTTCAAATTTAGTTATAAAAGCAGGGATTATATGGAAAGTTGTTCTGAACCACAGTAAAATTATTTTTATCTTCAATTCAACATAAATAATTTACTTTTTTCTTATAAAACGGATTTTAATTAACTGCGTATTTTTTTTTCTCTAGAGGGAGTCGCTAAGAACTACCATTGTCTAGATTTACAAAATTTTTAACCAGCATAAACATTTTTATTATCATTTGAAATGGCTAAATAATTGTCACCTTGTACTGCTGGGAGTTTACACTCGATGTAATAGTTCTGTCAGTGCACACTGATATCGCTTGGCTGTTTCTCACGGTTTTGAACAAATACCAGATAAGTAATAAAGTAAAAACGTGTACATAAGAGGACAAATTCGGAAGAATATAATCGACAACTGACTTTCTTGATACAGTACTCTCAAAAGGTCCCATTTGTATCGTTATAATGTATACGTATGTATGTATGTATGTATGTACATTGATAGGATTTCTAGTAAGCTATTTCTATTAATCATGTTCTTTCTTTCAACCGTTTTTGGACGAATTTTGCCTTTCTTTTTTTCTTCTTCTTCATGTATAGCGATCATCAACGCGGCTCGGAGGATTTACAAATAAATACAATCCTTAATCACGTCTCTACAGGGAGCCATTAAAAGTATATAATTCGATAGAAATTTACATATTCGTCACGAGTCGTCAATATCAAGAATAGGTGACAGCGTCGTTGGATAGCGACTCAACCACCTAATCGCGATCAAAATCTCCGCTGCGCTTTTATCATTTAGATCAGTTTATAAAAATGATGGGAACAATTAAGCGAGCAGCCGTTTTCTGTCATTATTCACTGTGTCGCAGTCGTGTACTCTGGCCGACACGAGCGCAGTAACCGGGGCTTCAAAAATAAACTTTATTTAGTAAAAATAAGAAGAGACGTGTTGAATTACAAATGTAAGACCTACTGTCTTAGGTCCTAGTTCTATAAATATATACAATGACGTACCTATTACACCTGTAACCTAAGGATTTAAGGGAGTATACCTTGTAAATGTAAGTGGAGCAGATGGGACAATGTCTAAGAGAATTTTTTTTACTTCTTTTTTGTTATCGTTAAACATTCCCAGCGTATCGAAGAGGCTGTCCGATGCACTGTCGACAGTAAGACCTGCCATGGATTTAACACACAGTAAGAGTTCGCTGTGTGGCACCACGATGACAGAGTTCTTTATAAACTCTCTGCAATTTTTATCGAACTCGCGTGAATTAGGCTTCGACAGCTTATTTATTAATATGTTTTAACAGATGTTTTGAATTGAACTCGAAGAAATACTTATTGCATGAATACTTCCACCTGCATCTCTTTAAACTCGCTGTCATGCAGCTGTGATGTAGACTTTGGTGCACTTTGCAGCTGAATGTTCAATGGAGCGGGCAGAAGTTTGCTAACTACCAAAGAGAGTAAAGCTTTACCAACATATCTAAATCCCTTTGTAGTTGTGTAACAAATCGTGCATTTGAGTAGAAAGTTAAAATTCTTCATTGAACTATAAAACTAATGAACAAGGGATATAAACTACAGAATGGTATTATCAGGTGTGAATGATGTCATCGCTCCATGTGCTCCAATCGGTCAGTCTGTCATCAATAGCCAAAGCTAACACATCATACTTCGTGTGTTAACTGCGCGTCGATTGTAAGATCACTACAGCCGACTCGTCTGCGCGTGGGGCTCAATTTTACAGAATTACACCATCTTGCATAAATTTACATTCACTGTTTCTTTTCTTCCAGTTCCCTAGTGATTCGTGGAAATCAGTTCGTACAGTGTGTCACTCCTTTGTTCTTCAGACTGCTTCAATTTTAGGACGTTTGCTATCCTCAACGATTGCCTCTTCCGAGAAAGAGTTGTTTCCTTTTGTAGCATCATTGGGTGAGACCGCCCTCTTCTTAGCTTTGGAGGGTTCTACATCATTGCAAGTTGGGTTACTTGGCTTGATCGATTTGAACTGGACTATGACTGCTGTCATGTTATCGCAGCCGGTTCCATCCCCTAGCGTATTCGGAGCAAGGCAGAGATCGAAGAGCTGCAATAAATTATTCATTGAAATAATTCTTACGATTTAAATCTTATTTACCGAGCAAAACTATTTGCTGTATTAAGTGAAGCAGTCTATGATTTTTGCAATTTATGTTACATGTTGTACATACCTCTTCACAGATCTTCGAGATTTTCGAGTGACCTAGTGATAGCCGTGCACGTACAAACTGTATGACATCTTGACTCGACATAAAGTTCCAAATGCCATCACACGCCAGAATCATAAACTCATCTCGCTCTGGCTCAAGAGTAATGTGCCTGATGTCAGGTAAAGCAGAGATCATCTGTTCCGGTGCAGGTAATTCGGTATTTTGTTTATAAGCGTGGTCTCCGAGAGCTCTTGATAAGTTGAGACCACCGTTCACTCTGCCATCAGCTGTGACTTTACCACCAGCTTTTACAATACGTTGTATTTCTGGTTGATCTTCTGGTTTGTGATCCAAACTGAGCTCAAGAGCTTGACCATCTCGACAGAGAACACATCGCGAATCCCCAGCATTGGCAACATAAAGATCCTTTCCTTTAAGCACTGCAACAACTGCTGTACATCCACTGTCAGATCCTGGCTGTGATAAATTGAAATATATCAATTATTCAATAAATGTACTTCCTGCTATGTATTTTGTATGTATAAACAGCTTACTTCCTCCATCATATCTATTATAAAGTCATTCTGATTGTCATCATCGTCATCATCATCTTCATCTTCGTCATCATCGTTGCTATCATTCTCATCTTCGACATCCTCTGTATCGTCATCATCGTCGTCATCGCTGAAACAAAACATTAATAAGCAATCGAAGCATGCAAAAATTGAAGCCGAATTTAAAAGCACAAATTGTTACCTTTCTTCAACACCGTCAAAAGTTTCATCGGTCTCCTCGCTGTCATCGTCTTCCTCCACTTCTGGCTTAAGGGGTCTCGCAGGTTCCCCGTCATCATCATCGGAACTGTCATCCTTCTTCCGTTTTGATGTACGACTTCTAAATGTTTCCAGGTCTTCCCATTTCCTTCCCTTGCTGCTACTGATTCGTTCGTGCTGTCCTGCTTCTCCATTTTCTAAAGGTATGCAGGAGCTGCTCGACACATTATCACCACCACTTTTGCTGCTGTCGGCATCTCGGAAACTCTGCTTCGAACCTTCACCATTTGTCTCCGCTGTCATGCTGGGCCTTGCTGTTGTAATTTCACCAGGTGACACTTTGTCGCGCACATCCTCTGAACTATCGGGCATGTCTGCAGACTTTGCCGGCACTGTGTCCACCATAGAGTCCACTGGCTGTGAAGCGTGTACAATGTCACCATTACTGGTCGTCGAATCTAACACTTGTTCAGCTTCGCTACTTCCAATGCACTCCTGTTGCTTAGATTCCTCAGCAACAGATCGAGAGGAACCGCATGGCTGACTCGAACTGCTGACATCTGCTTCGTTCGTGTTCCAAGAGGTTGATGAAGAGGAAGAGGAACAGCTGGCACCACTGGAGGATATTGCCTTGTCTCTGGTTCTCCTTCCACGTAAGTACGGGCTCGTTGTACATACACGTTTACCTCCGCACTTCTCTCCTTTAAGTGCCTTAATGCTAGGATTTGTCCCTTCTGACTGATACTTCGCCATGACCTGCTCCAATGGCATCGTTGCCTCCATACATAAATTACTAACGTTTTCCTCTTCATCTATACATAATACGGTACATCAGAAAAATATTAAATGCTTTCATATAGAATTGAGGAAATAAAGAGAAATTAATATATTAATAGCTAATATAGAAAGCGAGACACAAGTACACTAAAAGTTAACGAGGAATATAAAATATATGTATGAAAAGAATTTACCAGATTTTGTGGAATTCTCTTTGTCACCGTCCGCATTGGTCGTGCCAGCAATCTCCTTTAGAATACTGACAACTTCTGGTTTAGCCAAGGTGGCATCAAATCCCAAAAATGCATCTATTAATGCCTGTTTGATGTCTCCTGTCTTATACGCCTCGGTGTTCTTTATAAACTCTGGTAGTTTGTCAGCAGAATACTGAGCCACTTCGTGTCCTCCATGACCGTCGTATACAGCAAACAGGGAGACACTCTCGTCAAACTCGATACAACAATTGTGTGCATCCTAGGAGTCATTAAACAAAACATTTTCAATTAGGTATCAAATGGCCACAAAATAAATTTGTGCTAATTGAAACGATCCACCTCTTAAAGCCGTACTAATTTATACTATTAGAATTTATCAATTTTCATTTCATCCTAGCACGAAAGCCTCCATCTTTCAGACAAAACTTTCTTTCCATACAGAGCTGCCCTGATTGATACAGCCATGTTTATTTATCAGAAGCTCAGCCAAAAGTATCATAAGACACCTCAGTAATGCATAACATAGCCGTTAGGCGTTTTTGCCCAAAAATCGTGGATTTTTCAATCTGACGCTGCTTTTAGCTCGAGTTAACGCTCCGAGGAAAGCGGTATCGTCATAGAAATCGCTTTACATCCGTCACAGTCGAGCTCGCTCGAGCTTCGCCCAAGTGCCTCGAAGTGGTCGCGTTTTACGAATTTTGCGGTTTCGCGTGTAGCAATGATTTCGATGTGTTGTGATACATAGAAAACTCGAGAATCACGTGTGGAGATGCGGAAGAAAGGTCGAGCTCGCTCGGTCGTGCCGGCATCGGGATGCAGGTCGCAGGTAACGGTGCACGTATGCGCCGATGAATGCGGCGGCTTACCTCTTGGTTGACTCTCCAGCCCTGCATGGAGCTCGCGCCGAAGGCGACGTTCTCGCCCGACCCGTCGCTCGAGACCTTCTCCGTAACCGGCTCCGACAAGTAGGCGCCCATTTTTCCAATGAGCCGAGAGTGACACGTTGCTCGACTAGCGGCTCGATGATTATCCCGAAATTCGCGGTAAAATCCCAGAATCGCGAGCGCGGTGCACGGTCGTTAACTGGCCCCCATGACCGGTTCGGTTTTCTGTTTTCGAGCCGAGCCTAGCGACATCTATCGGGACAACTGTACTTAGCACTCGCCAGGTGGCGTCTTGTAAGTTCCACCATATTGGTTTTCTAGGGAACTATGGAGAGCGCTTGCAGTCCACCTACTGGCTCTATTCCGTGTTCATTTAAAGTGTGGAATAGTTTCAGCGCGTGAACGCTAGGCGACAGAGAATCTTTGACAACCTCGAAATATGAGTTACAGGTACCCTTCGCTACCTGCTGTTATTTTCGGGGGTAATTTTTTTCCTGTAATTTTACCGGCAGAGCGCTCGATCGTCCGTCAAAGTCCGTCACGTGACGTTTTTCGATATCACCTTGGCTCAAAATATCACCAAAATTTCTTGTCGTTTAATCTTAAGGTAATACATTTTATGCTTTTCTATTTACCATTTAAAGTTAATTGCAGTCTTTCTTGATCTCAAATATGTATTCATTTTTATTGTTAGAATGCAACGGTTGTGAATATTACCAAAGATTGTAGTAAAGTATCTATTATTTTCATAAAGGTATTTTTAGCGGTCAGTCATTGAAAATTGTTAAGGATTTTTCAAAATGACTTTTATATTAAGGGAATATATTGCTACGTTTACCAAATGATATTTTTTGCATTTTTGCAGATAAGCACCTTGATAATGGCAAACTACATTGCCAAAAAATTAATTGGTTTTAAGCATGTCTTTTCTTTGTTACATCCACACATTCTGGCATCGTTACAAGTCTGCAATTATGCTGATACTGTACGTGCAGTTTGTGACAATGGTCCGATCAGCGTTTTAAAAGAAAAAGTATCTAAAGGTGAATTGATGACTGACGAGCATCAAGTCAAAATAACTACGGAGTTACAAAGGGTATACAATGACTTGTGTGGTTACGAACCAGAAAAGCCAAATTTTCTCAACAAATGGATAGGAAAAAGCAAGAAAAAGAGAAAAGTACCGCAAGGGCTCTACCTTTATGGAGCGGTTGGTGGAGGTAAAACAATGTTGATGGACCTTTTCTATAATTGCTGTCAGGTATCTCAGTTAACATCTCTGCCGTATTGCACATGGGGAGCCAGCTGCAACGAGCCAATTTCTTCATTTCGTTAAATATATTTACTACTCTAAGAAAAAAAATGTAGGTTTGACTAGAAAAATATGAACATTTTCTGCAATTATTAGTTTATAGTTTTAATACATCATTTTAATTTAAGTTCGCGATGAGACATTTAAAATTACATTTGTGTTGACTTTTTTTCTTTACATTTTAAAAAAAGCATGAATTGGGAACAGTGGTTTTTAGAAGTAAAATAAGTAACATGGCTTTCCATATGCATTACATTCTGCACTGTTTCCTCTAGACCAACAAAATTGAAATATTGTCCTAAATCTTAACTGATATTTTCAGATTTCATATAAGAGGCGAGTTCACTTCAACTCCTTTATGCTAGACGTACACAGTAAAATTCATGAGGTAAAAAAGACGATTGTGAGAAACAACAGCGATAAACTGCAACCATTTGATCCAATCCCTCCAGTTGCTTCAGCCATCACTGCGGAAGCTTGGTTGCTTTGTTTTGATGAATTTCAGGTGCTGTCATTCATTTAACTTAGTGACTTAAGAATGACTTGTAGTCATTCTTGATTTAAAGTTGTTTATGTTTTCTTAAATCAAATGAAAATATCCTAGGTAACCGATGTTGCTGATGCCATGATTTTAAAACGACTCTTCACTGAACTATTTGATCTCGGTGTAATTGTAGTGGCTACTAGTAACAGGGCTCCAGATGATTTATACAAGAATGGTTTACAAAGAGGAAATTTCCTTCCATTCATTCAAGTCCTGAAGGATCGCTGTGTCGTTACTTCATTAGACTCTGGGATTGATTATAGACTGAAAGGAAATTCAGGTCAACATAGGAGTTACTTTATGTAAGTTTCTACTGAATGAACATTGAATATTTACTGAAAATTTTAAAAATTCAAAGAAAAGGCCAAGACCCAGATGATGCCGTGGATAAGATATTTAAATACTTATGTTCAATGGAGAATGATGTACCAAGATCACGAATTATATCAATTAAAGGGCGGAATGTCACGTTTGAGAAAACTTGCGGGCGAGTTATCGATACAACATTTAAAGAATTATGTGACAGGGTAATGTCTTATTCTCTTATGCAAGAGTATCATTTCCTTTATAATTAGAAATAAAACTTAATCTTGGTATAAATCTAATAACAAAATTCCATATTCCAGCCTCTTGGAGCTAGTGATTATTTGGAACTATCTCAAATTTTTCATACTGTTATTATAAGAGATATTCCACAATTAAATCTTAAGCTCAAGTCACAAGCTAGACGATTCATCACCCTTATAGATACACTTTACGATAACAGGGTAAATTATAAGGATTTTATTGTTAGTAATTATTTATAATGCGTAAAAAATTGATAATTAGTAGTACCATTTTAGGTTCGGTTGGTGATTTCTGCTGATGCACCGCATACAGAATTATTTGTTGCTGAAGGTGATTCTGAGTATACAGATGAAAAACGAATGTTAATGGATGATTTAAAAATTTCCCATGGATCTGTAAGTAATGAAAAAATATATATATATTGCATCTGTGATTTATTAGTTTATATTAAATTTTACGACGTCCATAAATTCCAGTGATGCCCTATACTATTTTTATGATCCAAACCTAGATTATTGTAACAAATGTTATATGTTTGATTTAACCACATTTTTTAGGACAATCATAAGTCGAATATTTTCACTGGAGAGGAAGAATTATTCGCTTTTGACAGAACAATCTCCAGGCTTTCAGAAATGCAGATGAGAGATTATTGGGAGCAGTGGGAGCGGCACAGATAATGTTAATGCCTGCTAGAAGGAATCATCGTCTGGCTAGGCACAATTACAGAGTAGAATCAAGTCATGTCAGCTAGTACAAACATTATTGCTACCTTATGTAACTTATACCAAATGTTTATAATAATTTATTTAATTATTACAAACTTATAATAGATTTTAGAAATATACAACAGTGATCCTACGTGTTTTTTAATTGAAAAAATCATATCTTCATAGGAGTTGTACATTAAATAATCATTGTAAGAGATTTTATGTTGTCTGTTATATTTGATTTGAAATTTTGCGCCTTCATAGATGGCAGCAAACGGTTTAGAGGTTATGAGACCCCAGTCATAGATAAATGAAATACTCTTAAGTCTCGTGGTTTGTTTTCCTTAGGATTTTTCATTCGGACAACAAAATGATTTCAATAAAACAATTAATTTCGAAGTATCAGAATACGTAATAAATATGTAACTATTACTGGTTGTTTAAGGTAAACTATATGTACTGATTTTGGTTACATACAAGAATTTGGTGACGCATTGAAAGAATCAGAGAATTTCTTAAATATTAACAAATCATTATCTTCAAAGGTTCGTACCTTTTCTACAGAGCTAGAAATTTATTATTTTGCGACTTATTTGAATATCTATTCTGGCTATGTTTTAGGAAAATATGAGGTTATCGGTCTTTTGTGAAAATGACAGAGTATTGCTAGTAGGAGAGGGCAACTTTTCATTTGCTGTAGCATTGCTAAATCAGGGCATAAAGATTAAGATGACAGCAACGTGTTATGAATCTGTGGTAGCCAGTGAAATCAGAATGAAAAACATAGAATACCTTAAAAAAAATGGTCAGTATTTTATAAGTTACAATATTATTCAAAAGTATTCAATATACATCATAGCATTTTGAAAATTTATATAAAAGGAAAAATATATTATGTTTACAAGATATTCTATGTTTTTCTTTTCAGATGTCGACGTCTTATTAGGTGTTGATGCCACGAAACTAACTGAAAGGTCGGAGTTAAATTTAAAACGCTTTGACAAGATCATTTTTAATTTTCCTCATGTTGGTGGCAAAATGAAAATAGATAAAAATAGAGATCTTCTGAAACGATTCTTCTTAAATTGCGGGGAATGCTTGGAGCCCTCTGGACAAGTCTTAGTGACACTGTGTAAAGGACAGGGTGGTACGGCTGCGGATAACCCTCAAAGACGTTGGGATGATTCCTGGCAAATTGTAGAAATGGCAGCACATGGAAATTTCATTTTGAAAACTGTGGAACCCTTCCAATTAACGTTATTTCCAAATTATTCTAACACTGGCTACCGCAGTATGGAGAAAAGATTCAACATCGAAAACTCTCTAACGCACTTTTTCATAAAGAGTAGATTGCCAGACGTTTGGAGTATCAAACCGGCAAATCAATTAGCGTTACAAGAATTTAAACAGGGCATTACATGGAAGCAAATAATTGACATTGCCAATAGCACAGAGTTTTCTATTAATGAATTTCATGATTCCCCAATATTTAAATTCGATATAACCTTTGCCATCACAGCTGACTTTTCTCAATATAAATTGTTTGAAACTTTATATAATTCTGCAGGGCAGATAATACATGATGTTACATTTGTTAGGTCTTATACATTTCCTCGTTCTGGTAAACAGACAAAGACTTACAGGATCAGTTATACATCTTACCGTTTACCACTGTACAGGAAACGAGTAATCGATATTCATCAAAATATCATTGCGAAAATTTTAGAAGATCAATTAAATGTCATTATAACTTGAAAAATTTTACTGTAATTACCTTTCTTAATATAATTGCTATACAAGTTAATGAATTTTAATATTATGATAATTATATATAAATTTTTGCAGATGTATCCCCTCCGACGTTTGACTGTCCTTTGTAGGATTCAAAATTTACATGTACTGCAGAAACAAAAAACCACTGCATACCTTGCTATTAAAACTCTAAGTCTGAATTGTATGGTTAGTAAAAATTTAAGTAGAGCTCTCAGCAGCACAGCAAGTGAAGAAAGTGAAGTTCCACTACCGTTAAGGAAAACAAAACCAAAGTCAACGAGAAATACAGACATACGATTCACCGACATGCGAACTGTAGGTTAGGCAACATGAAAAGAATGCAATTGTGTTTTAAACTACATCTTATCGAAATGGGATTTTTTTTTTATCAGGTACGAACAATAGCAGGAAAGGGAGGCGATGGAATGATTTCATTCCTGCAGCTATTCATTAATGACCGTGCAGGCCCAGACGGTGGAGATGGAGGCAACGGTGGACATGTCATCTTCGAAGTAAGCTCTTTTAATTGGCATTTAAATATTCCAGAAATCTTTCTGTACTAAGATCCCTAGTTGGGTAACATGAATGGTACTAGATGTTATTTCTTGTAGGTATCACAGGACATAAAAGACCTCAGTCATGTAAAACCAGTAGAAGCAGCAGAGTCTGGAGAAAAAGGAAGCAACAAGGATTGCTGTGGTAGAAATGCTGATCATACTGTAATCAAGGTTCCAGTTGGTACCATAGTGCGTCAAGTGAATGGGACAATCGTTGCTGATTTGAACGCAGAAGGCATGATGTTCATCGCAGCACGAGGAGGTGCAGGTGGTCGCGGAAATGCTTTTTTCAAGTCTGATACACAGCAATCTCCTCATATCTGCGAGTATGGTGCTTTAGGCGAGAAATTTCAGTATGTCTTGGAACTACGAAGCATGGCTCATGTTGGACTGGTATGAAAATTATTCACAACTTAAAAATGCGAATCATTAATTCTAACACGTTATTATTGACAACCTTGATTTTTCTATGTAATATTTACATTTTCAATTAGATTGGTCTGCCTAATGCAGGGAAAAGTACATTGCTACGAGCAATATCTAGAGCCAAACCTAAGGTCGCTTCATATCCATTCACTACTCTGCGACCTTACATTGGAATGATAGAGTACGATGACTATGAACAAATAGCAGGTAACTTCCTAAATTGGAAATTGAAGAATTTTGAAAAATAGATTAATCACTGTGAAGACATGTGGGTCACGCAGTAGTTTTTAACAGTAATTAACCTCTTAGAATATTTTTCAAATGTAAACGTTTACTCTTTTTAGTGGCAGATCTCCCAGGTCTGGTTGAGGATGCTCACAAGAATCATGGTCTTGGAATTCAATTTCTCAAGCATGCTGAACGCTGCGCAGCTTTGCTATTTATTCTCGATATTTCTTTAGACGAGCCGTGGCGGGATTTGGAAACTTTAAGATACGAAATCAGCCAGTTCAGTCAAAATTTAATCGAACGCCCGGGAATTATTATTGCTAATAAGATAGATCTACCAGACACCGAGGTGAGGATAATTTGGAAGTAAAGTTAAACCTAATATAACTTTTAAGTTTTTACTTTTAACAACTTTTCCTTTAAATTATTTTTTAAGTTCTTCATTTCAATGTTGGAACGTGTTTTGCTACAGAAATAATTTTATTTGTGACTTTGTAGGAGAACCTTCGAATATTAAAGGAGAAAGTAAGCCTTCCAGTCATCCCAATTTCTGCTAAAAAGGGAAATAACGTGTCGATTTTGCTGAGGGAAGTAAGGATATTGTATGATAAACAGTTAAACAATAGCAAGGCGGATTTAGAAAAGTCTTTATAATTTCATAACCTAGCTTTAAGTGATATTAAAATATCCTTGAAACGCATTAAACATTTCCTTCATTAATTTCCCTCTAAACATGGTTTAATGTGTTCACAGTAAAATGTAATTAATTTCTATGAAATAACTTCGTGACAATAGAATGACAATATTAATTTATAAAAAGAACTAGTAAAGAAAGTACATTGATTTCTATATAGGATAAAGGCACTGTATAAAATGGTATAAACTCTAATCTTTCGAAATCATGCAGTAGCAAATAATATCGCAATCTTTTGCCCTTATGATAGTACACAATTGGTATTTATCTATATTTTCTTTCGTTGGCAGCACATTTTAAAACTTTTCACAACATTTTTTACTTGCGGCTGATGTAGGATTGTGTTGAACCATCTGTTAAGATTAACATAATTTTTTCTAGTATCCGGATCAAAGACATGTTCGTAAAATGGTAAAAGACTGACAAACATAGAAATGTCAGCGAGTGTTATTCTATCGCCCACAAAATATGTTTTAGTGAGCAACAGGGTATTTACATTTTTTAACATAGCTAGGAAGTCTTCGCGACCGTCCTTGGAAATCATTTTAGAATTTTTTCCCTTGCCAGAACTGCAAAGAGCTAATGCCCAACTAAACACCGATGGTAAAATATGGTTATCTGCGATACTCATCCACTGGATTACTTGGCTCCTGTCAAAGAGGTTATCTCCGCCTTTTAAAGAGGAATCAGCTAAGTAAAATGCGATTGCATTACTATCTCGTAATTCTAGGCTCCCATCCTGTAGAATTGGAAGTTTTTGGTTGTTCTCTGTTTCAATTTCCACTGTCAATACTTGTTGACAGAACTGGGCAACTATTTCCGCTCGGTATCGTGTCACACTTTCTGCACTGGTGAGAAGAATCAATCCACTGGGCCTTGACTTCTCCTTCGTAAGGACGTCATTCGGGTCCGATGATGCATTGCACATTTTCGGAATTTCAGCAACTAAAATTTATACAATACATATTAAAAATGATCAATTGATTGTCTTAATTTGCATAAACGTTCACTTTAGAATGCTGTTAATTTTGTATTTAAATTATTTGTTTTATTATTTTTAAACATACCTTGTGCTTCAGTTTTAAGTTTAGACATGGCAAAGACTTTGGCTACCGTAATTGCTTCTTGCAAACATGAAAGGTTTGGTCCAGAAGCTTGTGCAGACTCAGGCTTTCCACCACCTTTGCCTTGCATGAGAATAGCAATTTTTTGAATCCAATCATTAGCTTTCAAACCCTTTTGAATGGCACTCTGTAAATTTATCTCAGTTATTAGACTGCTTCTAAACTATTTCTGTGAAATTAATAGTTTCTTTAATGTCTTTGATACCTTTGGAACAGAGCTAAGAGCAAAGATTTTTTTGGCTTCATTGTCAACACTAAAGAAAATGACACTAGTCTCGGGGGATATCGCTCTAACTTGTTTAATCGCAGCATCTAATGCTTTTGTATTGCTATCAGCTTTTAAGACTTCAACCATCAGTGGAACACCAGGAATGTCTTGAATCATTTGCTTTGCTGTTTCAGCTACAATTGTCACTATGGCGTTCTTCGTAGCACGTTCTTTGTCATCAATAGCTTTTTTCAATGACTTCAGTGAATTTCTTATATTATCCTATATGCAAAACGTATATCTGATTAGTTTCAAATGCATGATAAGGCACCACTTCTACTTACTTTTTTCCAGTAAGGAATAACTGCACGTGAAACGTCCTCCGTCAACTCAACGATTCTTTTGACATATTCTTTTATATTAGCACCATTTTTATCTGCGTTTAACTCAGTTTGTATTTGGTTCAATTGATTTTCCAATAAACTGGCTTTCTTGAGGGCCTTAGATGCTTCAGGTCCAGTGAGAGCTACAATACGTCTTATACCCTTCGCAATAGCTTCTTCGTTGACTATTACAAAGTCACCAATGTGATTTGCGTTATGCAAATGACTAAATGAAATTATCAAATTATTATTAAGCATAATTGAGCCGATTTATTAAATTCAGAATGACAGATCCTTACGTTCCACCACAAAATTCGACACTAGTCTTCATGCCTGCTGGACTCAAGGGGTTCTTTTCCAAATCTTCTACTGGAATTCCTACGCTGACTATTCGAACAGGATCTGGGTACGTCTCTTCAAACATAGCTCGAAGACCTTGGATAGTTCTTGCCAAAGCCAGGCTGCTCTCCTTTGCATAAACCTTTTTCTTGTTGTTAATTAACTCATTTGCAGTCTCTTCAGTCTTCTTGACTTGAGTTGCACTCATGCTTCCTTTAAAATAAATGGTCTTTTGTCTTAATTTGTTAGTCACTTTCTTTTCCACGATTTAGATTAAAATTTTGTTTACGTAATTAATACCTTTATTAGTAAAGTCAAAGCGTAATCGGTCAGGAGCAACTAATGATCCTTTTTGGTCCGCCTCGGTACCAAGTACATTCCGAAGAGCATAATTAAGAATATGTGTAGCAGTGTGATTGCTCATTATCAACCTTCTTCGAACAGTATCCACGTTCGTTGAAACCTTGTCACCTGAACGTAATGTACCTTCGCACACTGTTCCAATATGCAGTATATAACCTCCTCTGACCTGCACGTTTTTGATACGGATTTCCGTGTTCTGATAGAAACAGAATAGAATAGTGATAACACTAATTATTTTCTATAAATCTGTAACAAACTTTTCTCTTACCTCATCGTCTACTTTCACCAGAAAACCTTCATCATAAATTTGACCACCTTGTTCCGCATAAAAACTTGTCCGATCTAACAGAATTCCCACTTCGTCACCAGATGACACCGACTCTACAAATTGTTTGGCACGTCGCAGTGCAACCACCGTGCCAATACAAGTGTCAAATTCATACTCTGAATATTTTTCTTCAGACTTTACTGAGTAGCCGTATTTCGGAGTGTCATCAGTTGTTTTGATGCCTTTATTTTGTAATTCAGTAATGGCATGAACGTCTAAATTTATCCAGTCGTCCGCACCTCCTGTTTTACCTTGAGATATAATCTAAAACATTCACCAGGTGATATAATACTTAATTCCCACACATCAAATGTTAAAAATTTAATACTTTTAATGCTTAAAATACATAACATTTAACTATTACTACCTGAGCTTGTTTTTTGGCCTCCTCGTATCCAGTCATATCGACAGATAGACCAATTTCTTCCGTCATGAGCTGAGTTAAGTCTACTGGAAAGCCATATGTATCGTACAAACGCCAAGCAATGTCTCCAGGCACAACAGTAGTTGATTTTAATTTTGCTATCGTTCGATTTAATAAATTCCGACCTCTTGATAATGTTTTAAGGAACTGAATTTCTTCTTCATTGATAATATCAACTATTGATTGTGGGTCTTTTCTTAATTCCGGGAATACATCCCCTGAAAAAAAAAAAATGATAAAAACTGTAATGAATGTTAGGAGTAGTACATGCTCACATAAATTAGAATAAAAAGTATGACATTCAATTAATATTGAATACCATCATTAAATATATTTACCAAGAAGGTCCACAACAACATGGATCAATGAACCAAAAAATCCAGGTTTGGCATTGAGTTTCTCAGTAGCATAACGAACAGCTCTTCTTAGGATTCTTCGTAGTACGTATCTGAGCAATTACCATGTTACAGAAAATTTGACAAAATCAAACTGAATATAATGACATACATAGAAATGATTATATCAAGTATAATTTACCCTCTACCAGTGTTATCCGGCACTCCTCCATCAGCAAGAGCAATTGTAAGGGTACGAGCATGATCTGCCAACACTCGATAGGCCATGTCAATGCCATCGTTATCATCGGTTCCCACATTCCCTTGATAAGGACGAGCTCCAGTTCCTTTCTGAATGGCTTCAAACAAGGGCACGAATAGGTCAGTGTCATAGTTGGCACGCTTATTTTGAATAACAGAGACTAGCCTTTCTAACCCTAAGCCACAATCAATGTGTTTCTTTGGCAAGGGTCGTAAGCTACCATCGGACTCCCTAAAAAGTGGTTTAGCATAATTCTATTATTTTATAAAAGTCATATTAATTATCTTATTCCGCATAACGATACCTATTATACTGTATAAACACAAGATTCCATATTTCAAGGACATCTGGATCATCCATATTAACAAGATGAGCAGCTTCTCTTCCACCAATTCGATCATAATGCAGTTCGCTGCAAGGACCACAGGGACCTGTCTCTCCCATCTCCCAAAAATTATCCTTCATATTTCCTGGCAAAATGTGTGAAGCTGGAACCCTGATATAAGACATTATAATTAATATTTATAAATAATAGGAGGATATTGGAAAAGATAATCATGATGGAATAGTATTATTTACCCAAGTTGAATCCAAATATTTTTACATTCTTCATCTGGAGGTAAGTTAGTTTTTGCATCACCACCAAAATATGTCACATATAAGCGATCGCTAGGAAGTTTTAATATATCAGTTAATAATTCCCAGGCCCATGTACAGATCTCGTTCTATGAGGAAGTAAATTTTTAGTGTTTGATTAATTTTATTAAGTAAATCGAATTCTATAGAATAAGAATACTCTTACCTTGAAGTAATCTCCGAAGGACCAGTTGCCCATCATTTCAAAAAATGTGTGGTGGTATACATCCTTTCCAACATCATCCAAATCGTTGTGCTTACCCCCAGCACGGATGCATTTTTGAGTATTGACAACTCTGTCCCATTTCGCCATGTCACTGTTAGGATCTACAGTTCCAAGAAATATTGGCTTGAACTGGAAACGATATAATACATGAAAGATCATTAAAATCATTAACATAAAGGGACTGTGTTATTTAAATCTACCTGATTCATTCCAGCATTGGTAAAGAGCAAGGTGGGGTCATCGTGTGGTATTGTCGAACTGGAATGCACGTACTGGTGACCCTTGCTCTTAAAGAAGTCTATGTACGCCTGACGAATATCTTTTGCACTCATCGACATATCCATTTTGATTATTCAATAATTACTGAAAAACAGAAATAAGTATTAAAAGGCGCAGAAAAGGAATAGCGGTATTAATATAATTTACCATATGGAAAGTTTACATGTATATGTATATGCACATGTCAGCCTGTTTAATAATTAAATTTTCTACAGATTTTGAAGAATACTGTTACTGGAATTAATTACCAGTTGCAGAATAGTTTAAAGAGAGAGTTTTCCTTATACAAGAATTGTGAAAGAGAGGCACTAATTTTAAAAACCACTAAACTAACAGTAAAGCCATATGGGATGAAGTTAATGTACATATGTATACTTGGTAAGGAGTCTCGTTTCAAGTTTCCTTGACTGGGTGACATTTATTCAAAGAATTATCAGTGTTACTTAAATTTTTATATAGTTCACCCGGCGACTGAACATACTTACGTCAATGATTATCACAGAAACTAGTTTCCACGAACGAAGAAATTAATCTAAATAACGTGGAAGGTCTTTACGGTGTAACACCAGTGACACGTTCCTACATTCGACTAAAATTGACTAAAAATAAAAAACTTTTGGAGAAAGAATTTAAAGTGAAAGGGGATAGAATCGGAGCAGGAAAGTTGAGGAAAGTGTAACAATTTCTGCCTTGAACAATTCGAATAGCAGATGAGAAATAAGAATCCCATTTCAACCGGTAGTCGGCCATATTGAAAATTCTCGTGCACGTATATGGTCGTTACATTTGAAAGTTTTCATTAGACACTTTTTAACTGCAAGCAACGGATAGATGGCTAAATTATAACACGAGGAATGTAATTGTAAATAATGCACACTACCTTTAACATCTTTCTTTTCACTTTTTCATATTGTTTTACAGTGTTCCGCTGTATTTGAACGATGCAGCCATCGCTCGTTTAAATTTTCGCGCTGCTCTCTTTAACATCACTATCTATGGTGATTAGGCCAATTCGAAAACGGAGATGAGTTGGGAGATTGCTCACGGGCAGAGTCGCGCGATCTCGTCCTGTGCTGTGCTTAGCCATCTATGAAGATCTAAGAACTCCACAGCTGTTATCACATAACCTTATTCCGGTGTTAGAAAAGTGTTTTCTTCGAATGCTCTGAAAGTATAATTAAATGATTTTATAGCAAATTCAATTAAGAAACATAGTTAAAAGTAATTTTATCAAGCCAAGGTATTAATTTTAAAAGGCAAAAATGCCTTTCATGATCGGTAGAGCTCCCATCAGGAGGACACTGCAATATTTACAGGCAGGGGAATTAGTGCTGAAGGATAAAATTCAGATTTTCACTGTAAATTATAATCTTGTGGGTGATCACCATGAAGGAACACGGTAAGTTTTCTGCTATAAGGTTAGGTTGCAGTGAATATACATTTAAATATTTTCTTCTTTATTTTCTCCACAGGGACTTTGTATTTTGGTACTTACCACAGGTTCAGTATAAAAGTCCACATGTGCAGGTAGTTACATTTAGGAATATGACACCATCTCCATTCTTCAGATGTTATTTTGGTACGTTAAAATTACTGTAAATATTTGATCCGATTACTGTAATAGGTGCTCGAAAATTAAACCTTTTTGTAAACCTTTAGATATATGGTAAAAAAATTAAGTACAAAGTAGGTTTTATTAACTTGCAATGGATTGTCAATTTATAGTGTACTTAATAAAATTAATTAGGTACACTTTATTTCACAGAAGATGGAAAGCAAATGCTAATAGATGCAGATAGTAAAACTAAGGAGGAATTGTTGCAACATTTAATAAACGTAGTTGGCAAGACAAAAGAAACATTGCAAAAGGAAGCAGTTGCTCGGGAGAAGAAAGATAACCCTGCCAACTTTGGAGTAGGTTGTGAAAAAAGTTGCATTTGTGAAATACCTGGCCAATTACCTTGTCCACAAGTCGTACCGTTACCATATCACATGCGAGGAAAATACAGAAATAACCCAGATGCTATTCCAAACTAAGCTGTGCACATTTCCCAGTGTTACGTTGACAAATACATTTGGTAGGTAATTGGTTTGTTTTCTGAGTAAATGTACATGATCATTCAAATTAGACTTATTTAATATACAAAAAATCTTTGTACAGTGACGATATACCAAAATACATGTACTTTGATGGTACATACAGTGTACAAGTCATTAAGAATATCTAAATTAACAGTCAATTGAGAAACATTCTAATCGTTTCTCTGTTTCCCACACATGCGTACACACATACACACATGAACACGCATACGTTTAGGAAGCAGTTTTTGTTCACTTAAGAATTAAGTACAATGGTGCATGGCAGATTCACTCTTAAGCTGAATTGCAGCGAGTGACACTATCAACTGGTCCAATTTACACTTGCATGTCATGATAAGAAACAAATAATTAACTTAATTGTAAGAGTTATGTTAAAGCAGTACAGATTCAAGATAACTTCAAACATTGTCATGTGGTTTGAAGGTGGTAATCTGACAAATAGTTGTGATTATCTTCTCGACCTAGGCCGACTGTATGGTCTCTGGTTATACCGGCTTCCCCGGCTCTGATAATGATACCTGGCAGAGGTAGATGCTTTTTGACTGTCAGGTTTTTGATATTGATGTATAATTGGTACACCATCTAAAGGTTTATTTAATTCAAATTCCTCTTCTGATTCCTTCATCATCTTTAATTTTGCTTCAATTGCTTGTATAGCTGTTTCTCGACTGGAAAAAAAAATAGGAACGTATTTAGTTGTAATCTCTACAAGTTGCTCAGCGGCAACATCTAACTAATAAATAACAATCCATACCTAATTCTCTTGTCTACTTTTTTAGCACCTGCTAATGCAGGTATATCTATTTGTGGTTTTGGTTTATCAATCTCCATCTGAAATTGTATTAATATTCATTTTGACTTTACTTTGTTTACGTTTGTGTGAATAGACATTACGGAACATGTTCTGTATTTAATTTGAAACATTTAAAAATGGTTAAATTCGAATGAATAAAAGTGTCATACTTACTTCGTTTACACTATGAGCCCATCTAACTACGATACTTTTTGCTCCAACTCGTAGGTTATGCAGTGCAAACTTTGCTTTTTCAGCATCGTCTGCTGTTCTATATGTGACAAAGGCATAGCCTCTTGGTTGACCAGCTTGTGGACCCGACCGATGGAAGAGCAGGTCAAATTTTTCGATCGTTCCATATTTTTGAACGAGTTTCAGGAGTTGGTACCGGTTGACAAACAAGAAATTAATTTTTCTAGGACGATTCGAAGTTTCGTAGATTTCTACATCCATCAGATAATAGCCCTACTTTATATAAAGTATAAACGATAACTATGTAAACACTTACTCATTAATTCTCAAGTCAAGATTTCCAACCCAGAGTCGCCGGTCCTCCAACTGATTTCCTTTAACGGGTTTTAGTGGTAGAGGGATGTTGGTCTGAGAAAAGTACAAAAAATATACGGTAAGATAACACCCCTTTCACCACATTACAACTATTATTATATTTTACTCTAAACTATATAAAATGAACAAATGTAAAGTTCCATAGGGATAATTCGATATCCTATAGCTGAAGAGGAAAGAATACCCCTCGTTGTCGTTTGCTGATGCGTCGTGTTTCTAACCTCATAAACAATTTACACAATAACCTATGGACAAGCTGGAACGTTACCTGCATTTTTGCGGGGTGAAGTAAGAGACTTTATTTAATTACTACCAAGAAGACCTAGCACTGGTATCGATCTTATATTGTAGACACACACGCATACATTTAGACATAAAATCGCGTACAAAAATCCTCAGTTATTTACAAGAAGAAACTAGAAGAGCTAGTAGTATATCCGTGCTGACATCTAGCGGCCACTTTCATAACCATTTGCTGGGCCCCAATCGCCATTACCATATCTCCGGATCTACAGAGACCCCCGAATTTTCACTTTTAAAAGTGTCGCACTTTCGAAATTTCGACCATCGTGAATGTTGGTGTTCTCTAAAATCAATGATTGCGTATTGGGACGTTTGGTTATCGAAATATCTACAGGAGACAAACTTGTTTGCGCTACGGGTAGTGGAACAAAAATCTGGAAAAGGTATTTCCTTTTGGAAACTTGGTAAAGTAGAAAACTATGTTTGCAACATCTCTAACCTTGCATGTGTCGGTTGAGGCGGTGACCGCTAGATGGCAGCACCGTCTCATTTTGAACGCAGCGTCTTCCAACGTATCTTAACCGATTTCCAATGGTGTTAGTTTAATTACATTCTTTCGCGTGCGTGCTGAACCGTGGGCGAGTCGTCGATAACGTGTTGGTATTCGGGAAAAGAAGCCAAGAATGCGTTGGATCGAACAAATGGTGAGAAGGCAATTAGCACAAAGTGAAAGGGTTGGAAAGCTGTAAAATGGAGCGAGACCGGAAAACGGTTACGGTTTAACGAGCGGATTTCCCTGCGATATCCGAACGCCGGGGAAGAACGTGCTCCTTTATTTTCCGCGGGAGAGGGAAAGAATGTCGACAAAAAGAGGGAAACCACCGGGATAGGAATTCTTGGGTATATTCTTGTCCGGTTAATTCTTCTTTCCTAAACTCTCATTTAATCCGCCGCCGGAGTCTTCATTTACATGGAGATGCGGCCCTCCGGCATGTCCGATTCGCGTTCTTCGAATATATTGAATCGCGTTTTCCACGACATTGGAGAGCCCAAAGTAATAACCATCTCTGCATCCCTACATGTTGTTTGCATTGTAATAAAAATTCTCCCCGAAATTCTTGCCCACGGGATTAATCCCTCATCCCGTGATCGACATTTATAGTTTTCTTTAAATCCTACACTACAGAGTTTAGCCAGTCGATAATGGTTTAATGATAATTATTAACCTACATAACCTCAATTTTATCCGGTATGGGGTTTTAATTGGCTCGACTCATTTTTAGGATTTAAGCCGCCGTTTTATTAGACGAGGTCCAATCGTTCACGCGTGTCACTGCAGCTAATTAAGGCGCCGTGCCTTTCGAGAACCTTCAGCGAAGACGATGCAAATGACAAGAGCAGGCGTTAAGAAGCTCGCATACCTCATCTTGCCAAAAATTTGGCATATGACAGGCTCCCCAAAGCCCTTGGAACTTTTCTCCCAATTAATATCCATCTCGCCCCCGTCTAGAGAGGCAGAGGAGGAGACTCACGTTTCTCGAAAACCACGACGGGGACACGTGACGAAACCTCAAAGAGGATTTGGCCCAATTAATTTCCACCCCCTTCTCCACGCGGAAGGAAGTCTGGACCAAGGAGGAAAGAAAACAAAGAATAATACACGCGGCTCAGGAAATATTTGTCCTTCCGAGGCACATTTATCTCCTTTAGTCGGGTTTCGCCGTAACTTTTGGTACTCGTTTTCTTCGGCCCCTTTCGAGATCATAAGTCGGCGGCGATACCCGAAAGAAGCCGAGTCGAGCCGAGCAATATCCGCACGTACGCAAGAACTCGGTACGCGCGGTTGCCCGGCACGTCCGCACGTACACGCATTCGCGTCGGCAGGGATCCGAGGTTAAACTAATATAAAGCCTGCCGGGGGATTTACAGGAATCTGCATTTAAAAACACGTCATGCTTCGGGTGGGACGGACAAACAATTTCCTTCTTTCTTGTTTCTTTACCCTTAAGCCGCGAACCTCTGCAGCATCATTGATACCGGCGAGAGTTTTCATGCGAGATTTTTCACGGTTTCAGGTACTGCAACATTTTACACGGACCAATGAAGTAACTTTAAAATGGATGAAATATGAAAAGAATGCATAAATGGTAAGACTTTTTGTTTTTCCGTTCCACCTTTTACATGGTCTTACCATTTTTTGATCTCGAAGATATGTGCCCATAATTATGAAAGTGGTCTAAGTCAAAATGAAAAAAAAAATGAGTTTATCAGTTATTTCACGGCATATTACTTCAAACGAAATTAATTCAATGTAATTTCGAAACAAAAAATATATGACTTAGGTACTGCAAAAAATATATGACTCAGGTACTGCAACATTTTACACGGACCAATGAAGTAACTTTAAAATAGATGAAATATGAAAATAATGCATAAATGGTAAGACTTTTTGTTTTTCCGTTCCACCTTTTACATGGTCTTACCATTTTTTGATCTCGAAGATATGTGCCCATAATTATGAAAGTGGTCTAAGTCAAAATGAAAAAAAAAAAAAAAAAAATGAGTTTATCAGTTATTTCACGGCATATTATTTCAAACGAAATTAATTCAATGTAATTTCGAAACAAAAAATATATGACTTAGACCACTTTCATAATTATGGGCACATATAATCAATTCGTCATGGTAGTGGTAATCAAGTTATTGTCGTATTGCAGCGTGGTGGCGATTCGGAAGGCATGGAACCAGACAAAAGTGCGACCTCCGTGGGAGCCCGTCTTGTCTCCTTTGCATCATGGACGAGATCCCAGTTCGCAATAGGTGAACCGACAATGACGCCTAGGTAGTTCCCTCGTACCTTGCGAAAGAAGTCCGATCGGCCCACGCAATATCCGCGAGGCGCGGACGTGCGTGCACACGTGGGTACACGCGTGCGTGCCAAGCGCCTCGCGTCGGGAGAATCGATCACGTCGCACGCACTCGGAACACATGCCGCTAATGTGGCCGCGCTCGTGCGGCGAACCGGCCCTGCCGGACGGACTTGTTTCGTTTACGACGCTCCCGGAACGAAGGGAGTACGTTTCCGCTTTACGGGCTGTCCGACTAATTACGATCGACTCGCCAATTCCAGGGTTCGAGTGGAAGGCCCCGATTGCGTCCTCGAGTTCTTTCTTCGTCGTACCGGCAATCTACATAATAGACATATCTGCTCGGCAAATGTGACAAACCATTTTCGAAGCGATCCTTTAGCCCCTTAATGCACAGATTAAAAAAAATAAAATAAATTATTTTAAGGAAAAAAAAAACACTAGAACATTGTCTTGGCAAAAAAATAAAATTCTCGATTATATTCGAGGGTGAAAAATTATAGTAGCATAAAATACAACGCCGCTCGAATTAACTCGTGCGCACAAGTTAAGGGGTTAACAAAGGGTCCGATATTAATAACTACTATAGGTTATTTAAACATTTTACTAGGTACTATATTAAAGACAATTATCTTCTCATTGGAAAGATCGTATAGTGGTATAGATTAAAATTCTTAGATTTAGAACGTTGACTTCACTGGACATTTGGATTAATTATTTGTTTCTTCTTTCAGATAAGGTTTCGTCTCTATAAACAGAAATATTGGATTGTCAGATCCATCCTGGCGAAGTCATACTCACCTTGTCGCCAATGATATGCTGATGCGGATCGAAATGTTTGTATATCACGTCGGCGAGACGTTGGGCGAAGGAGTGGGCTGCGTCCGAGTAGGAGGTGGCGGCGCCGCGCGGTAGAAGTTCGCGGTGTGTTCATACGCGCGTAATTAGCGCGGCGTGGCGTACGTGCAACCGCGTCTCCGGAGGATTAATTAACTCGTTCTGCTCACCGGACACGAGCTGCTCGTTATGCTCGGCCATGTCGTCGATTTCGCTCACGCCAAGGTGGGAAGGGTGCTTCCGTGTTTTCGGGTGAACTCCCTCGAGTTAGCTTACCGTGCAAACTCAACCGTCTTAATGTATTCGGAAGTACTAGTAATGGGAAATTCCGAGGTTCGGGAGGTAAAAAATTGCAGTTGCACCGGTGGGATGGGTTGGAAAAAAGGGGAGAGGGATTGGGGAAACGGACACAACGATGGGCCAATCAGCGCCGGAGATATCGGGCAGGAAGGCCGCAGGAAGCACGCTTCCTGACCGGCCGGAAGGCACCAGCGAGGGCAGAGCCACCAATTTTGGTGAAAATTCCCTAGACACCCGGCTGTATAGGGTGTACGGACTCTCCGAGGGGTGCGGACCCCGTTGGAACGCTTAAATCGTCGAACACGACCCGAGGAGGGCGGAATGCATAAATTCGGGGACTGCAATTGGCGCCGAATACTTTTACAATTCAAATTATGGAAATCCCGCGGGATAGGTCCGAGCACGCTCGGATTTATTTCGCCGGTGCGTTGAATGGAGCTAGAGCCAAAGAGACCGGGACGAGGAAAGGGGAGGAAGCGAGATGGAGAGAAAAGTAGAATCAATGAGAGGGAAATGCTCTAACGGAAAGAGGAAGAGGATGTGTGGTGGAGTGTAATAATATAAAGAGAATTGCGGATAGAAAAAGAAGTGAAAGGGGGGACTGGATTGGGGACGCCAAGGGAGGAGGGTGCAGGGAAATGTAGGCAAAAAGAGAAAGAGATGATAGGGTAGGGGGATATTATCGGTGGCGAGAGGGGAAATGTAAAATTGGGGTATTTTTTTTTTTAATGCAGCGTTATCTGGAATAGGAAATATATGGCGGGAGAGTAATAAAGGTGGAAACTGGACGGACAGGGAGGAAGGGGCAGCTCGAGGCGCCGACCCCAAAAGGGCTTTCCGAAATCTCCTGCATGTGCAAAACGGCGATAAAGGGATATCTCGCAATCGGCTGATTTTAATTTCATAATTCTCCACGGGCCAGTTTAGTCCGTCGCCATTGGGTGGGCTTTTCTTTTATCTAAATCCGCGTCACGCGCCGGACGCGGATGTTTCATCCCCTTTAAAATTGCCCATGGCGGGCCGAGAGGGTGCATCCACGAAAAATTGGAACAAACGTGGCGAGAAATACAGTTTAAAAGGCAAAATCGTACGGTTCAAATTCCTGGGATGAAACATGTAAAACTCGTGGAAAAGAATGCGAACGAGGTCGGGGGGAGGTTTCGCCCCTGTACTAGTTTTCCAAAATCTCACGGTGGTGCGCAATAGAGATAAAGAGGTATTTAAATTTCCTGGCAGGATAATTCCAATTTTATACGTCTCCTCGGTCCGGTTTAATCCGTCATTTGGTCGGCTTGCCTTTTTATCTAAATCCGCGGAGCACGAGGTGGGCCAACGTTTCGTCCGCTTTATCGCGACGGGGAATTTCCAGGAGGATTCGAAATTCGTCAAAATGTTGAGAGTTCCTACTTTGTTGGTATTCTTGAATAGGATGTTAAATCCCTTCGAATCTTAGACTCCTGTAAATATCCCGAGAGTTTTCACGTCCTTGAAGCCACCCCATCTGCGTTGGTGCATCTCGTTCTCCCCGTGACCCCTCCGCACCTCCTCCGCAACTGCTCGGCAAGTCGCAGGGAACCCGGGGAAAGTTTCGACTTTGAAAAATGTAACCCCGGTCACTTCGAGGACGGAGTTACTCGAGATCCGGCCCTTTTTTGCGTCCGTTTTCTTGTACCCCGCCAGGGCGCATTTGTCAAGAGGATCATTCCGCCGCGATCAGACCATCCCCAACCGCGGGGTTGGTCCCGACGTCCGAGGACTTTTTCCACGACGGGAACTTCCGAGAGAACACTTCCCCGCGTGATTCGCTATGAGAATTTCAATTATTCGGCTTTCGAGGTATCACGAAGAGGGACGCGCACCAATCATCCCCTAAGAATGTGCAATTTGCAATCCGCGGCTTGAAAAAGGAAGGTCTCGTTGTTCCGGGCAACTTTCAGGAATATCGGCTCCGCTTGGAATCACGAGGGTAGGGATATATCCACCCTTCCGTGGCCCTCCATTTCCCGCAGACAATACACTGCCAAGTTAGCCGGACGCGTAGGAATATAGCGGTGCGTTGGCACGGTAGTCGTGATCACCCCCGTTGTCTGGCACCCCGGCTTTTGAGTGACAGGGAGTGTAGTCCGAGGGGATGCTGGGTCCTCCGGTCCCTCTCTCGACCCGCCCCTGATCTCGGATCCGAAACCGTGAAAACCCTGGATTGACATCGAGCCTTGATATCGGCGGAGTTCGGGCCGGAAGGGGGCAGGAAGGAGGGCGGAAAGACGCCCCGAATGGCGGCTGCCATTCCGGCTGCGAGGCCGAGAATCTCGATTAAATAAAAGGGCGCATTCGGGGCTGATTCTAGAGCCGGCAGGTTCGAGGAAATCTCCTCTTTCGATGCTTCCTTCCGCGCTCCATCCGAGGAATCCCCGGGATTTTTTCCTCCGTCCGATACCGAGGAGAATTGCCGAGGAGGGAGGAATTTCGGGGGTGGAAAAGTCGCGACGGGGTATTTTGATTAAATAAAAGCGCCTCTTCGCCGTCCCGAACTTTGCGAATTAAGCTCCGCTCCTGAGAAATGGCCTAAGGAGAATTCGATTTCCTTGATTTCCCCCATTTCCTCAATTTCCACGAGGGTGGAATTCAAGATCCTCCCCGAGGAGCTCCTCCGCCTCCGAGGTCGACTCGTCCTGCAGTCGATTTATTCCAGTTCATTCGTTAGGTTGGCATAAACCGAAATGGTCGGACTCGTGCGAAACACTAACGTTAATTATCGCGAGTTGAAATATCGCCCGGGGGGAGGGATAAGTGCCCCTCCGACAAAGATGGAGGGACTTTAAATCCGGGAAACTTGGGTACGCACCAAAGGAATGCCTTCCTAAGAAAGGTCCTTTCCCGGGTCTTGTTTACCGGTACTTATCCGTAATTGAATTAATGGATCCCTAAATAGGTCATAGCAATGTGACCGTCAATGCTATCAACCGAGCCAATCGTGATGTAAATGGGAAGGTAATTACACCGTCGATATAATTGCGTGCTGCTTTGGGGCAAGGCGAAAGCATCATTCCGTGCAACCTCCCGATCCATTATTTATTATTACCGGCAATCAAAGTAATAGGTAATTAAATATGTAATTGCACCGCCGAGGTAATTGCTCGGCGATCTCAGACCAAGAATGGGGGAAGAGACCCCGTGCACCCCATCGGGCCCTTGTAGATCGAGTTACCATTCGGATTCCTTCGGATTTGGGGAAGAAAGACGTCCAGGAGCGACCCTCGTCCCCCTTCCCCGTTCGAGCCTGGATATATCCTCTTTTTCTATTTTTTCTATCTCCCTCGAGACTTCCAACGGGAGAAACCACCCCGTCACGTTTTTTCAAGGTCCCTCCCCGATCGACCTCCCTACCCTTAAAATTCCGGAGGAAGCAACTCTCTCTCCGGACGTAAATCATAATTACGATCAACGGACCTCCGAGTTACGAGTTTCCTTCGTAGGCTCGACGTCCGAGGAGGAAATTTATCGTTCAAGTTGGGCCCTCCCCAGGGGTGGGTCCTGAAAATTTGTCCCAACCCCTGGGGCGAGATTTCGCTCTAGATTCCTTCGGAGATCTGCCGTTTTTCTTTTTTTCTTCTCGCGGATCTCGCCTCGTCGTCCGAGGGCACGAGCGACGTCGGACGGGCCGGGAGATCGTATCAATTTTTTTCATTAACCACGACACGTTTTATCTGGAGACACGTCGACGTGTCCCTTCCCTCCCCTCGTCGGACGCGTCAGCTCGGTGACGCGTCGACGAAAAACGGATTTCCGACGAGGGGTGGCCTCGACGTGGTCCAGGGATGCTGCGACTCGGAGACCGCTGATGAGTCAGACGGTAAATTGCGGCCTCCGAATTATCCCTAGTGGTGTCACCTTCTGGAAGTCTTTTAATTTTTTCCCTAAGACGGAACGCCATCCCCGACAAAGACGCCACGTCAAAAGCGTATACATGAAATAGGTACGGACACTCCGGCGTTTATACCTTGTACCATTAAATTCGTACAAAAGCATTTGTACGTCGACAAATAAAATGTCAAAATAATTCTGCGGATAAAAATATGAAGAATTTTGCTTGTTTTTTTTTTTTAAGCGTAATCACTCATAAATGGCGTTTCGTGACGAGCGAGTACAGTCGTCCGGTTTAGCGAAAGGGTTAAGAGACCTGGATTTTCTAGATCCTCGGGGGTGCGTCAGGTATCCACCCCGTCCGCGTACAGGTGGACATAGAAGATAGATTTAGAGAGGGACGAATGGACCGAGAGAGAGAGCGAAGTCGTAAGTCACGGCATAATCTCGATGGACCACCGGTTGGGAACGATCGCGGGGCCATAACTCCTCGGCGTGTCCGCGACAGGAAGTACCGATGAATTATTCCAGGGATAATGGGAACAATTGAAATGCCCTTAGTGCACCCGATGTCCGGGAGCCGAGTCGGCGGGGCTGCGGAAAAATTAACATTATCCTAGGGGAGGCCCTAGGGAGGACCGCAAGGGGTGATCCGAAACCCCTAGCCAAGACCAGGAGCGATCCTTCGAAATCGATGGCGATTCTGCAGGAGACGCCGCGTGCCGGATAACTGAATTGTGATCCCATCGGAGATGGAGATGGAGAAAGAACGAATGAGTCGAACTCGGGCAGTCCCCCAAAGGGGGGAAAATTGGACCACGTGGTGGGGTGGGAATTGCATTATCGGAGCATCGGGCCATCTCCGAGTTGTCTTCCGCGGATCTCCGGGTTATCGGGATGTTCCAAGAAGAGGAAGGAAAATCCGGATAACCTCGAGATCTGACCCTGTCGAAAGTGAAATCCCAACCATAGGTTAAGAGTTCATTCGACGCGATTTTATTGTAACTCGAGGGTTCCTGGGGAATTTCAACGGTATTATGATAACGACATGTTAACGATCACCGCGAGGGGGTTGCTCGACGCCCTCGCTTTGGTAGCGAGGAACATCGGGAATCAATGGCGACTTCGTCAGAGACCAAGTCGAGATAAGTGAATTGCTATCCCGTTGGGGATGGAGGATGAGAGCGAGGGGAGGTAAATTACAGCAGGGGGGGCGGGGGCAAGAAAAATTGCGGACTTCGGGAGCGAGAATTCTATCATCGATGCATCGGCTTTCGGTTTAGCGGGCATTCCGCGGGGTTATCAGGGAATTGCGGGGGGAGGGCAGGGAAGAACGCTGATAACCGCAATCGAAGTGGGCCGAGGTTACCACGTTAACGCTCGGTCACGAGGCGTTGTTTCATTTTTCGTTTCTTCGAGATCTATACTCTCGACGGTGCTTATCGATTGCCCGTACACCAGGGAGATGACTTAAGATGACGCGAAGGGTGATTTTTACCAACCCGTGGATATCAAACTTTTTAAAACGATGCATCAACCGATTTATCTGGAATCTTACTACACGATCATAACCCGTACTCGACTCATGGAATCGAATTTTTCCCTTTAATTTTCTCAATTCGGTATCGACGTAAATATAATCGCCGGGAACATGACTCCAGCACGTGGGTATGGAGGCTGTAAGGAAGAACGTGACGCTCATGACATTTTATTAAAAAAAAAATCTTTTCATTTATCCTAGATTATAACCAAGGACACATATATCTTTTGCGATTATTATTAGGGCCTCCGGGATGACTTGATGAAGTTTCGAATGATTCGGTGCACCCAGAGGAATGTTTTATCAATACTTCTAGGTGCATAGAACGGAAGTTTCGTGAGATCTTAATTTGATATCCGGTGGCTCGGGAGGAAAAATTTGGGCATTCTTCCCGAGCGGGAGCGGAGTTCTGGTGGGAATTAGACAGCGGGTGCGACAATCGCGGTCCCGCGGCAGGACTCGCCCTATTTGGAGTCGACCGGATCAACATGGCGGCCCCTGAGAGGTGGAGGAGGAGGAAGGGGGCATCGCGTGCCGCTGCACTTTCGGCGGACTCGGGTTCTCGGGAACGCGAGCCAGAAACTCGGGTGCATTAGCATACTTAATGGCCCTTTGTTTGGCCAGCTTGAACTATACGAATGTTGGGCCGCGACACGGTTCGTTAACTTGACCGAATCAAATTACTTGGATTTACCGAGCCGACGCCTCCGCGGCGTCCCGCGGGTCGGAGGGACGTCGCGTGTCCCGGGCCTTCCTCCGGGATGAAAAAGGCCCCAAAAAGGATCCCAACTCTTTTTCTCCGAGCAAATGACGATACCGAGATCAAGCGTGCGACACGCGACTCGAACTTCGATTTCTGCGTCAGGGGTTTCTAAACGCGGGGCGCCGCCATCTTGGAATCGGCTCGCGAGAATCACGAAAAAGTCCGCCTGCCCGTGTTAGAATTTCCATCGGGGTAGTCTGCGATGTATTCTCGTAAATTTCCATATTCCGCTCGCCCTCGTCGATGGCAAAGCCGGGAAAAGGCTGAAATGAAAATCGAGTCCTCCCGGTCGGATTGCCGGTAAGCGGCCATTTCGTAAATCGAATAGGCGTCCGCGTCGGAATTTTCGGGAAAAGCGTTTCGTATTAAAAAGAGGCCCATAGGCCGACCGTGGCCGGTAATTCCATCGGAATTCGCCGGCGTGGAGGCTCTCTGGTTGAAGCGTACTTTTTTCCTCGGCGGTCTCGGCCCGAAGCTCGTTTTATAGCTTCATTAGAAGCGGGCTTCCCGTTTAATAATTCATCGAGCATCCCGGGGGCCTCGCCGTGCGGTCTCGGGCTTTATTTCTCCGCGAGTAATCGCGGATCTCCGCCACGTTTCACGGAGAGGGCCTTTACGATCACGCCTGGAGCGAAGGCCCGAATCCTGCGTCCACGATCCCACCGTGTCCTCCACTTTTGCAAACCTTAATCCGAGGACCCGAAACGAGGATCTTCCCAGAGAATTCATTTATCATTTACCGGTTAACTAGTTAATAATTGTCCTTCCCAGATGCGTGGGCTTCCTCGGTTAGATTTGTCTTTTTTAGCCACCGAGGCGGGGGCGGCCGAAAAAGTATCTCCGAGCACGTAAAACATCCCACCCTCCGTATAAATAATTATTACAAGCCATCGTTGGCCGCGCGAACGGGGATAACGAGTTTCGAGATCGTTAGAGGGCGCGTTATGACGAACCGGGTGTCGCCCATAAATGGAACCGCCTGGGTGGATTGTGGAACTTCGCTCTTTCCGGGCCCCGCGGGATAACTTGGCGTCAGCCATCCCCCAAATGAAATTACCACTCTACTTGATGCCTCTTAGGGAACTTTTTACGCCCCAAACTTCGACGGGAAGAGGAGGAGGAAGTCGAACGATCCAGGATTTATCACTTTGGAATTTTTTCCGCCGCCGCGGAATTTTCCCCCCGAATTTATCCCGGAATGAGGATCCCCTTTCGCGACCTCCCTTCGGAACTCGTAAAGTCCCGGCTCGCACTGGAAATATTTATCGAAATTCGCCTCGACTCGGTGGTTCCCGTGGGTTCGTTTCCGCGCGGTTTGCACGAAGGGACCCGCCGAGTAATTCCGGTGTCGTAAAAGTGTCCGCGCGGTTTCCGCACTTGTCCGGACCCGGGAGATCGTTTTTTAATACACGGATACACGGCCAGGCCGGTTTCGTAAACCCAGGAGAGACTCTTCCGGAGCATAATCCAAATATTTGTCTCCCGGTCGAACGAGCCCTCGACATGACAAGGGCTTCCTCCAATTTCTTTCCCGCGGAAAGGAGACCCGTACACGTAAAGACCCTCAGCCGTTCGAGAACGCGTCCAAGCAATTTACGAATTCCATTAGACCTACTTTTCGGAAAACCTACTCCCTCGCAAGCAGTACGAGCTTAGTAATACCTGAAAATTTCACCCTGAGAAATATATGTTTGAATGGTCCCAAAGAAATATTTCCTTAATACAAAGAACAATTATTAATATATTCGATGCAACGTTCCTTTGGAATTCTGGCAATTTATTTGACCTCCTTCGAGTCGAATAATTATTTTTTGGATGAACTAAATATTTCTTTAGTTAGGGGGAATTTTTTTTTTTTATCAGGGTACGTTATCCAATCAGGATATTTCGCTTTGGGGTGGTTTTCGTGGGGAATAAAGATACTAGGAACGGGAGTTTGCACGGTGGTCCTTGATTCGCGAATCCATTCACGAGCGAATATCGATATCGTTCCGCCTCGATAAAACCGCGATTCCGGATTAATGGATCGTACGAGCGCACTCGGCTAAGTCATCCAAAAATAAACAGGACCGTAATTCCCATTGGAAGGATAAGCGCCCGGGGAAACGACGACTTTGCTCGGCGATACCTCGAGTTCGATGGATCGGACGCGGTGATAAAACGTATCGGAGCTCGCGCTCAAAGTTGCGCCGACGAGCTGCGGATATTACTGGGACTCGGATGCGCTTTTGATGGGGTGCACACCAGTGGAATGATAAAAGTACCTCTCGGTCGAGAGTTTCGCGAAAACCTGGGAAAACGGAGGAGAAAATGCGGGAAGGACGAGGAATATGCTTGAAATTTCGCAAAATCGAAATATCCTTAAATATGGCCTAAAATTAAAACACAAACGTCGATCTGGAATTGTAAGGTTGAGGAGAAGAAAATCAGGAAAATGCTGAGAAGAATGAGGAAGAGTCTTGAAATTTCCCAAAATCAATATATTTTTCAATGCGACTTAAATTCGAAAGGCAAACGTCGATCTGGAATTGTAAGGTCGAGGAGGAGAAAATGAAGAAAATGCTGGGAAGAACGAAAGATATGCTTGAATTTCTTTAAATGAAAATATTTTTAAATATGATCGGAATTCGGGAGACAAACGTCGATCTGGAATTGCAAGGTCGAGGAGGAGAAAATGAAGGAAATGAAGAAAATGGCCCTGCGGAAGGAAGCGACCGAAGGAGTGAGAAGGTACACACCGGTCGAGCATAAAATATCAATTTCGATCCCTTGCTACGACGTGTTTATGGCTTTTCGGCCTAACTTTACGTCTTTCTCACGAACTTTATGGAGCCTCATAGCCAAGAGCACTTATGCCGCACTCGAGTCGCATCCGAAGAAGTGCATCCATCTTCCACGTCGCATCGAGAAGTATAAACTCTTCTTCAGGTTTCGTCACGGTTCTCCTTCTACCACGTGTACTCAAAGCATTTGGGAAACTCATGAAATTCGTAACACGATTATACACATAAATATTTTTTCAATAATTAATGCAAATTTTGCAAGTTAAGTTACCGTCCAAGAAGCGAAAAGCTTCGGCTGGACCAGATCGACGTGGAAAATTTGTAAACCTAAGTTGAAAGGCAGAGTCGACAATTTGGCGAAGCCAACAAACAAACGATCAAGTATTCTAATTACCGGGATATTTAATTAACCTCGGCGTACCGACAAAAGCGTCGGCCCCGCCGTGGGCGAATTTTTCGGCTCAAATCGAAGCGGCCAATTTTCCGAAAAGCAGAGGGTGCGTCTTCCCCTCTTCGCCGCAAATATCCTGAAGTTCCGAGGGAATCTCGTCCTCCCTTCCGATGGACGTAATCGAGTTACCCGCGACATGTCGCGCGAGGGAGAGGAGCTCCGATAAAGCGCAAAGGTTTAATTAAAAGATAATCAAGTGGATTGCCGGGCGGTCCGCTAATGTTGCAGAACGAGAGATAGGCGGTCGAACAATTGGTTCTTTATGCATATGAGAACGCGGGAATGGCAGCCGAGGGCTACTCGAACAAACTCAGTGATAATGGAGACGGATCTCGGTCCGCGATTTTCCATTGCGGGAAATATAAATCCTTAACGCCGCCATCTTGCTCGGCGACATCTGCGAATCTCATCGAAGGACTTTCCATTCTCTAGATTATTTTTATCTAAGTCCTTCTTACGATCGAGCATCTGTCGGAGGTATCATTAAATTTAGAACATTTCGAAGAGCATTCTTGGAGGGATGATGGGGAATATCCCGCGTACCTAGGGAGAGAAAATACGTGCATGGGGTACCGAAAGGTGTATCATAGGAATCCATTGCCCATTGACTTTTCCTCCGGGAAACTCGTTCGTGGACGTCCGCTATTTATCGCCGCCGATTCGCGGAGCGTATCGGCATTTCGACATCGCTTTATTCAAAACGTGTCACCCCGTTATTGAGGGAGGATCGGAAGTCGCGGCGTGGCGTCGCGACGCCCTTTCATTGCTATCAGGAGTCGATGGACGTCCCATTGTCTTACGCGTCGCATCCTCGAGCGAACGATCTCTCCCTCTCTCACTCTCGAGGAACAATGCCGCCGTTTTGTAGTCGCGACGATCGCGATATCGATCTCGACGTCGATTGATAGGGCCGTTTCGAGATTCGCGGCGGCATTTTGCGCGGGCCTTTGTTCGGGAAATTAAAAGAAAAGATCTCAATTGAGAGCGACTCCACCATTATCGACGCGGAAAACGAGAATTTGCCGTTGAAGAGAGACGAAACGACTCTTTTTTCTTTTTTTTTTCCTTTTCCGCCAGCCGTAATTCACTGATCGCCTCGTAATCGTTTCCGGCGGAGCTCGACGAGGGACGCGCCTCCACTTTTTATAAGTCCAATTGGAATTAGAGTGGCGATATAAAATATCCAGAGACGCCGCTCGGTTCTCCGCTTGTTTTGGTATTGTGCCAATCTTGGTTAGCCATTTTCCTTCGAATTTCCTCGAAAAGCGACGGCGCCGACCCGTGGCGGTGGGTTCCATTGGAATGTCCTTCCTTCTCATTGGCGATTACACGTCGGGGAACAATGCTCACGTTCGCCGACCTGACAGCGATTGTTTCTGGGAAAGAAAAGAGCGGCCGATGTCGCCATCGACGACGACAATGCTTGGGACTCGGTCGTGGGCCTTAGAAATGAATTTTCACCGACTTATAGAATAAACGGCGACCAAGGAAATCCCATAACGAGTCTTCTTTCTACGGAAATTATTTATCATGCCCTTTTTTCCTCCTTCGCCGGAACTTTTTACGAAACGATATTAGGTGTAATTTCCCATAGTACGAAAGGGTCCCATTTTCGAGAAGTGAGAAGCTTGTTTCACTTTAAAAAATATAAACAATCATGCCACGCTAGCGGCGAAAGCGTACGATTTTTTGAAAGACTAACGACGAATGGTTTAAAAAGAGAAACTAATCTTCAAAGGAAGTACTCGAAGCGGGTGAAATCGGGGAGAAATGGAGTTCACCGATCGGTCGGAAAATTGACGCCGCTTCTTTCAAGACTTTTTTTCCTTTTTCCTGGGCCCAACTATTTTACGAAACTATATTAGGGTGTAATTTCCCATAGTACGAAAGGGTCCCATTTTCGAGAAGTGAGAAGCTTGTATTATTTAAAAAAATATAAACAATCATGCCACGCTATCGGCGAAAGCGTACGATTTTTTGAAAGACTAACGACGAATGGTTTAAAAAGAGAAACTAATTTTCAAAGGAAGTACTCGAAGCGGGTGAAATCGGGGAGAAATGGAGTTCACCGATCGGTCGGAAAATTGACGCCGCTTCTTTCAAGACTTTTTTTCCTTTTTCCTGGGCATAGACATCGGACGCGCTTCTCGGAAGAACTCGCACGGCCGTCTATCGGAGCGCGATTGTTCCCGGGAGAAAGGGACGTCGACGAGAACGTCGTCGACCCTTCGAGATGCGTTCCCAAAGGTCTCGGGTTACTTATGCGGGTCGCCGTCGAAACGACGCCGCGTCGCGGCGCCCTTAGAGCGAAACGGACGGACGGCCGACCTCGCGATTGACGATAACGAATGCTAATGGGTCGGATGAGTTAATTTACCTCCATTAATTAATTGGTCCCGAGGACCGTGCTCCTCGACGTGGACCCACGAAGTGAGTCACCGCGGACCATGCGAACTGGCAGAGTCGGGACCCCGAGGGGGTGGGTCCAGGGGGCGGCAGGGAAATTTCCTCCGAGGTCAACCTGGGGAAACGAGGCAGGTAACTTACGATAATAGGAATTAAGCCCGAGAAATTCGGGACCAGAGGGGGAGGTCTTCCTCCGGGAGGTTTGCACCGGGAGGTCGATAAACCCCTTTCGTCTATCGGAACGAGCGGCCCGAAGACGGCCGGGGTGGTCGGCGAAGAGGGTGACCTCTTAAAATGTCGAAATTAAATTCCGCTGGTGGGGCGAACCACCCTACCTCCCCCCGGCGTGGCACGGTTCCACACTACTTATTTCCCACAATTCTTAGAGAGCCACCCCGAGATCCTTCGGCCGCCCTTAAACGAGGGGCGGCACTGCCAAGCCCTTCCTCTTCGCGGACGAGAAAGGACGTTCCCGTTTCCATTAAACGCACCCCAAGAGCCCATACTTTATTTTCTTTTTTTTTTCTTTCCGCCTTCCCGGGGGATTCTGCGGATTCCGGGAAACGTTCGGACTGACTCACCCCTGCTCGACGGTGGTCAGCGCTTGAATCCTCGAAGTTACGAATTTTCGATCCTTTCATCCCCCTTCCCCTTATCTGTTTCATAGCACTTCGTCGGTTCCCTTTATCTCTAACCCTGATCCGAGGGAGTGTTTGAAAATTGCGCAGAAATTTAAAACACTGAGAATGCGTTGCAGCAACCCTTTCGTAGGGGTCGATGTCAATTTTTACGCACCCTCGAATTTTTGTGGCTTAGCTCATATGAACTTACGGCGGAGTTATTATCGACTCCTCCTAAAAACCCACTAGAACATTAAAATATTGAAAGCGAATATTAAGGTGGGGTGCCTAGGAGAGATCAAGCCACGTAAAGTAGTTGCGCTTAAAAAAAAGTTCTCGAAAATTGCGCAGAAATTTAAAACACTGAGAATGCGTTGCAGCAACCCTTTCGTAGGGGTCGATGTCGATTTTTACACACTCTCGAATTTTTGTGGCCTAGCTCATACGAACTTACGGCGGAGTTACTATCGAGCCGTCCTGAAAACGTACTAAAACATTAAAACACTGAAAGCGAGCGTTAAGGTGGAGTGCGTGGGAGACATCAAACAACGTAAAGAAGTCGCGCTTAAAAAAAAGTGCCCGAAAATTGCCCAGAAATTTAAAATACAGAAAATGCGTTGCAGCAACCCTTTCGTAGGGGTCGACGTCGATTTTTACGCCCTCTCGTATTTTTGTGGCCTTAGCTCGTACGAATTTACAGCGGAGTTACTACCGAGTCGTCTTAAAAACCCACTAAAACATTAAAATATTGAAAGCGAGTATTAAGGTGGGGTGCCTAGGAGAGATCAAGCCACGTAAAGAAATCGCGCTTAAAAAGAAGTGCCCGAAAATTGTGTAGAAATTTAAAACACAGAAAATGCGTTGCAGCAACCCTTTCGTAGGGGTCGATGTCGATTTTTACGCCCTCTCGTATTTTTGTGGCCTCAGCTCGTACGAATTTACAGCGAAGTTACTATCGAGCCGTCCTGAAAACGCACTAAAACATTAAAACACTGAAAGCGGGCGTTAAGATGGGGGGCGTGGCAGGGGCCAGACCGTGTAAAGAAGTATTGCCGGGGGGGTGAGGGTCAAGGGGCGTACACGGTATTTGCTCGCAGACATTCGAGAGTATACCAAGCGAGCAACGCTTTGTTACGGTTGTCGCCGATTGCCCGACCACGAGTTCTTTGCTCGGCACGGATGGACGTGGATGTGCACGTATGGAAATTCCCGTAGGTAGACCCATAGGAGGGTTCGGGGAAGGTAAATCGATACGCCGAGGGATTTTGCCTCGACGGGCCGCGGGTCCTCTTTAATTGAAAGGCAGCCTTGCCTTTCGCCGGAAGGGTTAGGGTTCGGAACGGCCGGCCACGATCCCGTCAATTTTGCGGCTCGAACGGGCATCGTTATTGCTGGACTCTTTGGTCGAACCATTCGGAGACAGTATTTATTATTGACTTCCGAGATAGCTACCTTTGGACGCACGCGAGCCCCTTGAAGAAGAGACGCTTCCCGGGATTCGAATCCAGGTGGGGGGCGAATAAAATGATTTCTGAGAGTCGGAATATTGTTGGGCTGAATTTCGGAGAGGGTCGTCGGGTAGATTGGGAATTTCTAAACTCGTGGCAGTTAAAGATGCCGTGGATGTCTTTTGGACGAACCCCTTATTGTCGGCCGCCCTAGGACGTCGGGGGTGGAAGAGCCCCTTGAGCCGGGGTATCCTTAAAAAAACACGAGTTGAATTTTTTGCGGATCCCGATGGAGCTCTCTCGTTGGTCCGGTTCGAGAAGGACGAGGTCCTTCTGCCGCCGAGAAGGGGAGCCTCCTCGCTCTTTGGGAACGAGGTTCGCCTTTTATCGACGAGCTTTAACGGCTCGCAGCGCCGAAAAGACTGCCGGCCGGGGGCCCGGGGAAAAGCCAGATGGAAAATGAGAGGAGACTCCTTTCAATCGAAAATATTTCCCCGGGCCGAAATTATTCCCACACCTCCCGGTGGATGGAATTTTTCTAAGGAACTCATTATCGGAAAAGTTTGCCCGCCCCGCGAGCGCGAGTGCTCCAAGATGGCGGCGGACGCCGAGGGCCGATTTCCTCTTCTTCGGCGCTTTTTCTCCTTTTTTTTCTTTTCTTTTTTCATTAATAGCCGCGGAGCTGTCCGGCGGAAAACCGATTGAAATCGAATCGAGCCAAGTTTCTCGGCGGTTCGGGCCACTCCTTCTTAAACGGGCTTCGAAAGTTTCGCCAATCGAATTAAGAAATCGTTCGGGTAAGTTCCAACCCCTCGTCGCGAGTCCGCAACCCCGAAACGCGACGGGGATTCGACCGGACGCGGCCGCCTCCACCCATCTAGGGCGGCCTTTTCTTTTATTCCTTTCGGGGATTTCGCAAATTTATTTAGAGACCCGCCTACCTTTCGCCGCCGTTAAACAATTTATCCGGTTCAACGATTAATCAATTTACGACGTTTCCCCTCCACCCTCGTACTCGCGTTGCACGATTTATCTCGTTCCCGGTCAAACTTTACGCACCCCCGGCCGTTTTTCCATTTTACAAGTTTTACGCGAAACATGGCGGATCTCATCCGCGAGCGACATCGACGGTATCGGGATCATTATCAAAATCGGATTTGCCGGATTTCGTTCCTCCCCGAAGGAACGGCCGTCGTGGATTAACAAGGAAAGTTTTACCAATCGAATTAAAAAACCGTCCCGTGCCTTTGAGCCCTTCCTCCAACTCATTTCAACCCCAAACTCGACCGAGATTGAACCGAAAGGTCCGCCGCGTCCACTCGGCGAACTTTCCAATTTCTTTTACTCGCTCGGAGCGTTTCAAAAGATCCTTCGGGACCATTGCCGGAAATACTCCGTCCGCCCAGGTTGCGTCGTTTACGCGTCTCGGAAAGTAATGAAAACCTAACCAACCGAGACCGTCCGATCGCTGGTCGACGCCGAGACGAATGCCTCGTATAATCACGACCGAATGCAAACCACATAAGACCAAGACCAAGATATAATCATAATAGAAAAACTAAAACCAAGCCCATGTCAGTCTTAGCCTTAGTTTACCCCGATCCCTTGGTCCGCGTACTAAAGGCCTGGTTTTATAAAACCATCAGTGTAAACGGTGGTTTAACTTCTCGACCCGATAAATTCGATAAGTACGCGTCGACTCGCCTTGGTACACCATCGTTTACACCGCGGGTTTAACAAAACCACGCCTTTAAAACGCGAACCAAGTGATCTTGAAAAATCTCGTCTTATAGAGATCCAAGCCCTCGCGCTTATCGATACGCAAATAATTGCTCATATCTCGTGCAAATCGGTGCGTCGCGGGCAACAATGGTGACCGATGGCCGCTATCAGGAGAAACCCAATATGTCGGCGCACAATGGCGCGAGATTCGAACGCGCGAGCGAGCAAGATATCCGAAGGGGCAGCGTCCAACTTACGTGCCCCGTGGCGTACGAGAATAAATAGCACGACATCGGCGAAATACGCTCAGCTTTTTTATTCAGGCATCATTTCGAGATCCCGGGAGCGAGAGGGAACGAGGCGAGAAAGAGAGAGAGAGAGGCCCCTCCTTTGTAAAGGCGGCCGGTCGCGGGTGATGCATGCGGGCTATTTGCGGGGAGGCCAAAAAGGAGAAAGAACCCTCTGCGGGGTTTTTGACGGATAGTCGAGCGTCGCGCTCCACTTTCCGCGGGTCTGTCTGGGGAAAGTCGGAACGGGGGAACCCTTTCGGAAGGGGATGAATTTTCTCCTCGATTCTCGCTCTTGTAGTGGCCTGGACACCGAACTAACCGATACCACTGTCTCGTCAACTCGTACTACCTGCGCATGCGTCGAAAGTGGCGCGTTGTTCAAAAAAGGTATCTACACGTTCACTGAAAAAAACCTCTGAGGCTGTTTCACGCATTAAAGGTATTAGGCATTTCTAATAAATTATTATACGGTTGCGTTAATACTTGTTACGGTAAATTCGATGAGAAACTCTGGGTAGGGGAGGAAGGGTAAGAATTGTTGCCTGAATAATACGTAATTGCTAGAAACAATTATATCGTCGATTTCAACGAATTTTGATCCTAGGATTTTGTTCTATCAATGCATATTTCTTTGAGTTAACCAACTTTTTTTCTCAGCGTGTCATTGTATTTGAGAAATCTTTTAATCGGGTGCATATAATAATTTCAGCTGGAGGTTTTTTGAGTGTATCGTCTATCCAGTCAATATATATAGATCAGTGGAGCCGGGAGGTCGAGGGCGCCTCTGGCGGGCCCGATTCGAATTAGCGGACCCTGATAGGCGCGCAGACCCGCATAGGGTGGCATTTCGCGCCGGGCTGCCGCCGCGCGCACTGGCGCGAACAAAGGGTAGCGCGCGTTCCTCCGGGTGTCGCGCGATGGCGCTCGGCTCGGCCGGGAGGCGTCCGTTATTACCTGTCACCGGGTATAAAATCATTTTAGAATTTCAATAACCGGCGGGGCCGATGTCGCCCGGCGGGCCAGTCACGTCGCTAATAGCAATCCCGGGGCCGGGACTTCAAACGCAGAACGCGCCTACTCGCCGCGGTAATTATATTGCCGACCGATGGGCATCGCCTTTGAGCGACGCGATTTGCACGGTAAGCAGACCGCGAAGGAAATTACGAGCCCGGGTCGCGACTCCCCCTGACACCCCCTACGACCCTCGGACATTCAGGGGACGTCCCGCTCGCGGCCCGAATCCAATTTTACGCGGATCCGCGGCTCCTGCATGTCGGCTTCTCCGACATATTTGTATATTCACCCTCACCCCTACGACTGGGGGGATCCGAAGAAGACGTCCCTCAATTTATGCACCCCCGAGGCCGTCTCCTTACGGCAGCGCTATGCCTCGGCGCAGCGAGTGCTCCGTTTTAGGTCGGCGAATTGCCTGCACTTTGAGGAATTGCTCGAAAATCCTCCCGAGCTCGCGAGAGGAAAGAAAGGAGGAGGAATCGTCTTCTCTACGTGGGAATATGAACGCACTCCGTGCATTAACGAATGCGAAAAGTCGAAAATGGCGAAAATGGCCAGAGGGAAATTTGCTCACCTCAGGGGTTGCCCGGGGTGAGGAAATACACCTGCAGTGAGGGCCCTAGTTTCTGGAAGGGCGTTATGAATTATAAAGGCTCGAGTAAATGCCATCCCCCAATTTATCTCGCGTCTAAGTGAGACGCCGAGAGATACATCCCCCGACTTATTTAGAGGCGAATAATCCTCGAGATGACGTGTAAAATGAAGGAAGAAAGCCCCCTTTTCCGGGGTCGAGTTTCCCCGGCCTTTCGGGGAGGTCGGGTAAACTGTAGCTCCTCCTGGAGAACGTCCCCTAATTTATGCACCCTCGTGACGCGGACTTTCCACGGGGCCCTCCCGCGAAAACTCGAGGAAAGTCACCCCGAAGATCCGGGAGACGTTTTTCGGTGAGGCTTCCTTCCCGAGCTTGGAAAATGTCTGGGAAAGGATGAAACGGCCACCGGGAAATTTCGGGGGTGGGAACCTGGAACGAGGAGGCTCCCGTTTCCTCCCCCTCGACGGCTTTCTTTTCTCGAAACTGGAAACTGCCTCGGTGGAAAAGGGAGGAAAAGTTGGCCGCTCGCGGAAACTCCCCGGGAGAAAAGGGTAGTTTTTCCACCCCACTGGCGAACTAACACGTGTAGCGATTAATCAGCACCCGGGAGGGCCGCGACCCCGAAGAGGCCGTTCATGTCAAAAGCAGATGACACTCTGTGGCGACATCATAGCGTGTTTTATTAACGCGGTGTCGCGCGTTATGGTTTCGCGGTTCGCGATAGTTCGCGGCCGCCCCTGTAATAGGGAATGTCGCGTGATTTCGAATTAAATAAATTTCCGACCACCCCACGAGCTGCCGCGTTAATGGACAAGCATCAATTCGAACGATATTCCTCCCTCTCGTGAGATGAAACGCGCGTCTGATTTCTTTTCCATTTACCCTGTTTTCAGGGAAAGAGGATGGCTCGAAATTGAGAGAACTTCTTTCAGCCTCCCCAGTTTCCATCGACGGAAACGATCTCTTCCCGACAAATCATACCCTCTATTACGCGGGAGGGACATTCCAAGTTCTTTGTCCGTCATCTACTTTTTCTCTCTCGTTTTTTTTATTTTCCTCTCGAATTTATTTAGAAAGTTTGAACGAATGGACGCTCCCCAATGGAGTTGGCACGGAGGCGAGAGACGAGGGCGGGGGTCTTTCTTCGGCGTAGCGATTGCTTCTCCTTTTCGAGTTCCTTTTCACGGGGAACTGGCGTAATTTATTCGAGGAGGGTGGGGGGGCATGGGACCTGGGGAAAGAAATAGGGAAACGGAGGACGCGACCCCGCGTCTCCGCGGGCGAGGACCTCGAGGAATCCCGGATGGGAGCGGGAAAGGGAGCCCGGAGGAGCGGCCGAGGTGAAAGCAGGCGATATCGCGTTACGCGATAACAACGGCCCACAATGACGCTTTGTTAAGGGCTGCGGGGCCCTTTATTAAGGCTCCATTGATTTCGCGAGAGACCCCCTCGGCTTAGGACACGAAAACGCTGACCCATTTCTGCCGGTTCATTATTTTTCATTTGGGAAACTCGAGCCGCGCGTCTTGCGATGGGAAAAATCTTGGGCTTCTGCAGGTGGTCTTGGTCCAAGACCTGATCATATTTGCAAGATCGAGTTAAAAATTAGACCTTGAGAGACCATCTTGCGAATCTTGTGAAAAGTGCAAAACCCATGCTTGATCATATTTGCAAGATCGAGTTCTAAATTAGGCCTTGAGGAGACCATCTTGCTAATCGTGTGAAAAGTACAAAACCAAGATCTACACCTTGACTCGATCATATTATCAAAATCGAGTCGAACATTCGACCTAGACAGAAAAAAGTTCGGGACCAGAACCAAGATTACAAGGCCCGGACCAATTCCGCTCGTCACCCGCGCGTCCACCCTCGGAGGGTCGGCAGAAAATCCAGAAAAAATCGGGATAAAATTGGAGGACCTTACTAATCGTATGAAAAGTACAAAACTAAGATCTACACCTTGATTCGATCATATTATCAAAATCGAGTCGAAAATTAGACCTAGACAGAAGAAAGTTCGGGACCAGAACCAAGATTACAAGGCACAGACCGATTTCGCTCGTCACCCGCGCCTCCACCCTCGGAGGGTCGGCATAAAATCCAGAAAAAATCGGGATAAAATTGGATGACCTTACTAATCGTATGAAAAGTACAAAACTAAGATCTACACCTTGACTCGATCATATTAACAAAATCGAGTCGAAAATTAGACCTAGACAGAAAAAAGTTCGGGACCAAAACCAAGATTACAAGGCCCGGACCGATTTCGCTTGTCACCCGCGCCTCCACCCTCGGAGGGTCGACAGAAAATCCAGAAAAAATCGGGATAAAATTGGAGGACCTTACTAATCGTATGAAAAGTACAAAACTAAGATCTACACCTTGACTCGATCATATTATCAAAATCGAGTCGAAAATTAGACCTAGACAGAAAAAAGTTCGGGACCAAAACCAAGATTACAAGGCACAGACCGATTTCGCTCGTCCCCCGCGCCTCCACCCTCGGAGGGTCGGCAGAAAATCCAGAAAAAATCGGGATAAAATTGGAGGACATTACTAATCGTATAAAAAGTACAAAACTAAGATCTACACCTTGACTCGATCATATTATGAAGATCGAGTCGAAAATTAGACCTAGACAGAAGAAAGTTCGGGACCAGAACCAAGATTACAAGGCACAGACCGATTTCGCTCGTCCCCCGCGCCTCCACCCTCGGAGGGTCGACAGAAAATCCAGAGAAAGTCGGGATAAAATTGGAGGACATTACTAATCGTATAAAAAGTACAAAACTAAGATCTACACCTTGACTCGATCATATTATGAAGATCGAGTCGAAAATTAGACCTAGACAGAAGAAAGTTCGGGACCAGAACCAAGATTACAAGGCACAGACCGATTTCGCTCGTCCCCCGCGCCTCCACCCTCGGAGGGTCGACAGAAAATCCAGAGAAAGTCGGGATAAAATTGGAGGAAAGGAAAGCCGATACACGGAGGGCTGGCGGAAAAAGCCTGGCGATTCCGGGTGCGGCGTCACGCGACATCCCGGTACGCCGGAACGGTAGGAAGAAACGTGATCTATGGGGCATTATGGCGTCCCGCGGTATAGCTCGGGTATGGAGCTTCTTGCCCGGCGTCCTCTTGCGGGCGCCCCGGGCGATCCCGCGATAGTTTGCTCCTTTTTATCCGGCCGCGGGAGAATCCGAGACGGGGCGAGCGCACATAGATCACCGGAAGGATATCTCTCCATCTCTCGGCGCGGCGAGGCTTAATTCGCAATCTGGAAGGCACCGTCCTCGGAGACGCTCGCTCGTAAACTCGTCATCGCGCGAACGTTATTTACGATTTCGGGGCCCCGTCTCTCGCGGGAGCGAGCTTCATTACGGGGCGGCTGGTAATTGAAAAGAAACCACGACGTGTGGAGGCCCGGGCCCCGTGGAAACTTCCCCGCCGGGGCCCGGGGAAATGAAAAATAAAATTAAAGGGGACGCAACTCTTGGCCGTAATTGCACTCCGCGCCAGGTTGCACTCCGCTTGTTTGCAGCTCGTTAAGATCTCCCGAGCTCGCCGCGCGCATGCGCTGGATAAGACGGACGACGGAACTCGAAAGAATGCCCTCGTGGAGAAGACGCCGGAAATGATGGTTCCTCGCTTCTCGAGTTCGCTCCGCTGGGTAAGGATGCTTCCGAGATGTCGAGGTGGATCGTCTTCCACCCCGGGGGAAAATTCCCGGTCAACCGGAGAAATGTTTCCGTGGTACCGAAATATCTTGATAATTCCCGACAATTTATTTCACCCCAATTCATTGAATTAAATATATACATTTCTTTGGTACCGTTCAATTAAACATCTCTTAGATTCGATGAATCTCTTTTCCTCGGTGCAGGAGGTGGATATTATTAATAACACATACGTGTAGAGTTTCCACTTAAGAGGGAAAACTCACGAGATGGAGAAAAATGCGTCAGGTCGGACCGAGGTGAAACTTGGAAACGCGTTTCCACGTCAGAGATGGGATTGTAAATTTAGTTAGGTACCCCTCCGATCGACTCGAGGTAATTATACGTTTAGGCAAAGACAACGATTTGTGTGTAAAAAAAATCGGGCGACTGTAACGAGACTCTAACCTGTATGAAAAAAATCCTGAAAATCTTGCGAATCTTAAGGGATGAAGTCGACCGCGTTCTACCGATCGAAACGAGCTTTTGGGTTTTCGCCCAATAATGCAATTAGTCGGACACGTTAGCCGGCTGGAATCGGTTGTTCCTCGCCAGGTGTAAAAACACGTCCTCTGTTTTCCATCCAATGGGAATCCGCATCTGGGGGAAAACAGGGCAATATTTACCATTTCGAGCGGTCGCATGTAAATTTTTGGCCGAGGGTGGAGGGCCGAGGCGAAATGGAGCGAGAAAGAGGGAACGATCGGGATGTGGTAAGCTTGTCATTCGATTTAGCGGCTTGTCGGTTCGCATTATCAAGCGGGGCCGAATAAACCCGACAATGAAGGTCCTCACTGGTTCGAGGGCATCGGACTCGATTTTCAATTTAAACGGGTTTCGACCTTACTAAAGATTACTCGTGGTGTCGCATTAGCGACGCGACGGTACGTTCGAATAACCAGAAGCGGAGCGGGTAGATTTATGGTTCCGAAGATGATTCGAAATCGAGCGAGAAAGAGGGTCGCTCGTCACTCGATTTAGTGGCTTGTCAGCTGATATCACTGGCCAGAGTGGAAACCCCTGCTATTGACAGCGCATGAATATCGTTAATAACAAATGACGCCCTTAGCCTGCGGCGTGAGTACATGTGTGGTGGACGGATGGATGATTCGTTGATCCCGTTTACGCAAGGTTTCCTCCGCGGGATCAACGTCGATCTCGTTATCAAATTCGTTATCCGCGATTCGTCCGGATTAAACGCGATCCGACCGAGTGAAAATCCCAGGGCAAGTTGATTCCACCTCCTCGTTGTTCGAGACATGTAAGGGCGTCCGTTTAAGGGGTGAATCGTCCATCCACGTCGCGGCGTTTACACGGCGCCGTCTCGAGCCCGTGGTTATCTACGGCAGCGTTTATACCGACGTTTCGAGGGCGATGAATATGCAGATCGGTTCCCGGACGGCGGTTCCCACCGCGGAAAGTGGGGAGGAACTTATCGAGTTTTGAGATTTTCCCGCTACAAGCCGAAGGTTTGCGTTAAATAATTCTTCGAACGATTCCGATGCGTGTTCGGGGTTTCCAAGATGGCGGCCGCGCGGGGACTCCCAGACGACGCCGCGATCCGGGAACGGTTAAACGACTCTCCTCGGGTCTGGGGGCGAGAAAATCGGAGAACCGGGAGGGTGGCGTCTCCTGTTGAAAACGGGCCGACGAACTCGACGGGGAAATCGAACCGGTGCGTCGGAAGCGGCGAGGACGGGCGGGGCAGATCCCGTGTAAATACATCAGAGAGTGACGGCATTGTCATATTAATGGAAAGGATTGTTTGTTCAACTGTGCAACCAGAAGCATGAACGGGCGCAGATTGAAATTCGATTGTTTCGATGCGTCGGTGTTTGCAGTCGGCGGTCGACAATCGGCGTCCTCGAGGAGGTCCCCCTCTCGACGGCGGCGCGACGTCGCGGAACTCGCGCCCGAATTCGGGGAGAAGAGGCGGAATCGCGAGCGGTCGCCTCTGGCCTAGGTCCCGTGAAACTTTGCGGCCGATTAGAGCCGTAAATAATCCCCACGTAGGGGGGATTAATTAAGTGCCCCTGTATTAATTATCCCGGACTCGAGCCAGGGCGAATCCCCGAGAAACGTGGGTTTCCACCCGGGAGCGAAAAATCTCCCCGCGACGCCGACGGCGTCTCGACGCGGGTGTTTACCCCGTTCGCTCCCCGAATAAAGCCGGCCGAGGTTTCCCATGCATAAAGACAAACCGACCGGCGTAACTGCGTGTCACGTTCAGACTGTAACCAGACTTCATGGCACCGGGCGAACATGCTTTCCCGGGAGTCATGCACGTCAGCAACATAAACCCCCGTCACCTGGACGCGTGTGGCCGCGTAACGCACGAGTTGCACGCACCGCCCCGTGGCCAAGGGTAGCTCTCGCTCCGTGGCAGCAGTTACGCGTCCTACGCAACGTCGATGGTGATTGCCCGCGCCCCTTCTCTCCCGTTATTAGATTTATGTAATCGCCCTCGTAAAGAGTCCCACGGCCGGCACTTAAGCGTTTCCGCCGCGCACTCGAACACGAGAGTTTATAACCCGACGCGGGTAAATAGAAAACTCGAGGAATCTAGTCGGACCCTCGGCACGAGTCTCGTCGACCAAGACAAGCCTCTCTTTGTGTCCATTTGGGAGAACCCACTGACTCCGAAGCTTTTATTCGCTCGGATGACATGTTTTACTCCCAGCAGAGTCGATAAAGGCTTATTATTGCTTCGGGGTGTGTACATACGTACATGGGAACACAGGGATTTACATTACCCTAGCGCTCGGATGGTTCTCCAAAATGGCCGCCGGAAGAAGATCGCATCTCTTGGAGAGCATAAATTTTCTGCCGCTGTTTGGTGATTAAATCCGGCGTGTAAACACGCGTGGCAGATTCTGGAGGACCTGCTACGAATCCCGGGGGTGTATCGCGTGTGGATCCATTGGGCCGAACGAGAGTTGCGACAGTTGTAAGATCGGACTTAAGCCACTCGGTCGTTTTTATTATGCGGAACCGTATCCCAGGGATTAGGCTATGCAGAAATAAGGACGCCACCGACGTCACCCTCTTTCATTAAGCGGCTAAAGAACTACCCCGGTGTCCCACTCCGCAGATGTGGCTTCAAATTGGACGCCCCATGCTCTGCTGGACAAATCCGGAAACACCAGAAGGGGCCCTTTCGAACGGTTCGATCCTATCGAACGCTCGAGTATCGAGGACAGATTCTATGATGGAGTTCGGAACGCGGAGGTCGACTTAACCGAATCATAACCGATGCTGGTTAATATTCTTCACCGGAGATTATTTGCTTTATTTAATCCTTAAAGAAAAATATTTAATGCTTAAGCAAAAGCGCAGAAAATGCACATGTCTTTTTAAAAAACGGATTCCCCTTCATTTCGATCATTATTTTCGACTGTTATTAACAGCAACAAAAATTGCGTTGAACCAAAGAAATATTTTCAATAAATTGGCAAAATATTTCTTAGGGACTTTTGAGGAAATATTCTTTTGGTTAAATGAATGTTTTTTTTTTTGTACGTGAGAATATGGCAGAGGGTTAAATTGCATGTGCAGGGTGCAGATTTAAGATATGAAGGCATTGGGGAAGGGTTTTTAATTTAGTTTAAACTTAAGTTAATTTATGATAAAAATCAAAAAGACGCCAGGACTCGGCTCGATGAAACGATCGAAAGGGTTCGCGGGAAATATCCTTGGGAAGGTGCACTTATCGTTTCTGAAAAACGGAGCGACGACGCGATGAGCTCTCTTCGGGGGAGGAAGAACGGAAGGGACCTTTTGGGGGGACCTTACGACACCCGAAGGATCTCGTATTTCCGGGAGAGCATTCGTTCTCGGGCCGAGCTTTTCAATCCTGCGGCCTGGTAAAGCGACGCCAGGCTGCGCAGGATTTGGGAGCTTTAGGAGGACTTTATGGAAAGCAGCTTCGATTTCCCGTTAAGGTTACGGCCCTGATACGATCCCGGCTTACGCCCCGAGTCCATTTCTCGGATTTTCATGGAAATCCGGACTCGATAAGGCACCGTCGGACCCGGCAAACTGCCGATGGCCTCGACCTCTGCGATCGCCTCCTCCTTCTTGCAGGACCTTCAAGGACCCCCCCGAGACTGCGCGGATACAGATATTCCGATGATTTCCCGAGATTAATTCTTAATTTTAAGCCCGGGGGAGAGTCGTACTTTCCGGGGCTTCGAGAGATACAATGGCGCTCTTTGAGAGGCGCATCATCCCCTTGGGCGGATACCCCCTCGCAAGCTCGAATAAATATTTCTCTTTGGAATCGGCCGAGATTCCAAGCTTGCGCTAGCACGCCTCGTTTAACGCGCGCCCGTAATGCCTTTACACTGGCGAACTTTGGCCATTTTTCTCCGGGCTTTGTTTTTTAACGGAGATTCATAGCGAAAGTAACGTTTTTATGGACCGACCTCGGTCGTCCGCGCTCTTCTCCTTGGCCGATTGAAATTTCCGTGAAAAATCGGGCGCGAACGGTTTACCTCGAGATTCTGGACGGAAATTATACGTGCCAGGGGGTTTTAGAACCACGCAAGCGGTCCCAGGAAGGACGGGGACGTCAAATTTATCCGGCGATCGTGTCTAGGGGAGATTTATCCATCGGCCGGAGGAAATGGTCCGCGCTTTAAGGCGGTCCTCCGTTATTCTCGGAGATTCGCCGAGGTACAACTTCCGCCTCGTTTGCACCGCCGGCTGACAGGGAAAATGGGGTTTCCTTGGAGGACGAGAAATATCCGGGACATTCGGGAATATCGAGGACTATTGTGCAACGACTGCTGACGAAGTTTATATCGAACCCGCGCCGGAAATCGGAGCCGAGGTATGGGAGTTTCCACGGGGCGAGTTGTGGTAGTAAGTTAGGCTACGCATCGAAACTCATAAAGTAAATAAATGAAGAAACATGTAATACATCTATTTGCGCGTATCCATGCACGTAAACCAGGCATTTGTTTTATTAAGTTTACTTCACGCGATGAGGCTTTGATTAATTTAAGAACCCGACATTTTTAGTCCTCCGGTTGGGGAAAGAAAAAATTCCAGCAGAGCGCCAAGGGGAATTCGTTTTTCATTTCATTCCCAATTTTTCCCTCTGAAATGACGTTTCCTTAGGGAAGAAAATTGATTTTCTTTATTAACGGCGACGCCGGCAGCGTCCAGGGGAGCGGAACTCACGCGTCGAGATCGCTCGAGGTCGGTCGAGCGACGTCGAGGAATCTCGTCCGACAATCTTCCCGTCGGATTTACGCTATATCTGCTAAAAGAGAGGAACTCGAGGCGACGAAGGCAAACACCGGGAGCTGACGGTCCATAAACATGCTGTGACCGGGCACGTCCGCGCGACGACGAGGCGAGCCACGTTTTCCCTCGAAACTGGATATTCCTCCGTCTCCCCGGAATTGAATAAACTCCCGGTCGCCTCTGCCCGTAAAAAAGGAGCCGGCGAGACGAGGACGGGGCTTCTCCCTCGGCGCGAGTGGATAATTAAAGAGAGCTTTGAGTGGACCTTTATTCCTCCATTTTCCTCCTCGCGGCGGACCTTAGACGGAGACCGGAGAGAGCCAAGGACCAAAGAGCCGAGTCAACCCAAACAGATTAACGCGCTTTGTCGAGGTGGACACCTAGTTCGCGTTTCCTCGCTAATTCCTCCGGAATTGCGGCCCCCAGGGCGGAAATAGTCCCGCACCTCCGCCGAAACGTCTTGTCTTTGCATCGTCGACCTCTTTGAGCGAGAGTGGACGTTTCGGCAAAGATGACTCTTTCCTACCCAAGAATCCTTTGTCCCCGAGACCCTAATTGCGGCGTTCCCGACTTCTTCCCGAGAATTTCCCGATTTGAGTCCGGTGATATTTCTATTCTTTTTTTCCAAGTCTTCACCCCTTTTTCGAGGCATAGAAACATGATTCGCGCACCTAGTTCCCTCGATGATTCCTGTAGAATTGCGCCCCCCAGGTGGAAAGTGATCTCGTTGTCCCCGAAACGTCTTGTCTTTGCATCCTGGAGCTCTTTGAGTAACAGTGGACGTCTCGGGAAAGATGACTCTTTCCTATCCGGGAATCCTTTGTCCTTGGGACTCTAATTACGGCGTTTCCGTCATCTCCTGGAGAACCTGGCGATTTGGGCCCGCCGTGACTTTTTGTCAAGCCCTTTTAACGTTAACCTAAGAAACATAACTCGCGACGTTTCAGCTTTGTTTCGGGGGTCCTCGGGGATGGTCCTCGAGGGTGCGTCGCGCCTCTAAATCCGCGCCAGCGAGCGCGGCACTCTCTTAGCGGCAGATTTAGTACGAGGCGTCGACTCCGCCTGGAAACCGCGGAGAGTTCGGGTTAAATGGTTTATGCAAGACCGAACGAAGCGGTAATGAAGTCCCTCTCCGTCCCCCGCTCCGGCCGCGATGCGGCCGTCTTCGTCCCTCCCGTAACGAATCCTCTCTTTCTCTCCCACCGAGGACCTGCCTTCTCCGGGATAATCTACGCCCGCCGATTTATCGTGCGTTTAATACGGTTACGCGAACGGTTGCCGCCTAAAGTCGCCTCGGCCCGAACGGTAAAGAGGGAAGCGTTATTTATGGATTCTGGAAATAATGGCCGCTTCCGCGGAGGACGCGGAACAGACGCGGAACCCCCGGAAGCGCCGCGGCGCTCTTGATCTTCGCCGGCCCGGACCACGCCCTATGGGCTCGAGGGCGAGGTCGCCGCAGTTTTTCTCTTTTTATGGCTTTGATCCTAATGCCTCGCAGACGATCGACACCCTTTCAAAGCCCGATCGATCGGTCGGCTAGAGATCGACGCCCGACAGAGATCGTCCACTCCGGTGGGAGGCGATGACAACCATTCGTTATCGCCTCCTCCCCAGCATCCATCCTCCACCTAAACTGCAGTCCAACTGATTCATCATTTTAGGATGGCGCGATTCGTTCCGCGACTGATCGCCCGTTGAACCGTTTGTCAATATCCACTTCGCACTAGGAGACCATCAAACGCTTTGAGACGCGAAATTCAATGATTTCGGGCCCACTGAACGTTTATCGTGGTATCGATGTGTACTGGTATTCAGATCCGATGGATACTTTGAAAAGTGACATTCAATGACTTCGGGGCGTCTATTGATGCTTTCATGCTCAGAACATCCACAGTGGTATCGATCTTATTGTGGCATTCGGATCCGATGCATCCCCTTAATAGCGAAGTTCAATGATTTTAGGACGCCCATCAATGCTTTTCAGCTCATTGAACATCCAACAGGGTATCGATCTCGTGCTGATATCCAGATCCGATGAACACATTTAAAAGCAAATTCAATGATCTCGGGGCATCCATCACCGTTTTTGAGTTTAACTCCACCGTGGTATCGATCTACTATTGATAGTCAGACCTAATGGATAGGTACTTTTAAACGTAATTCTCGAATGTGCTTTTTAACGAGAGAGCCAGAAAGCGTTTAAACTCTCGGACTCGTGCCTCCGATTTGCACGGAGGATCGGAGCAAAGACGTTAATGGCGTTTATCGTAATTGTAGTTGGGGGGGAGTGCAAAAAGAGCAGCTCGTGACTCTTCGGGAAAGCTCTTTTCATTCTCGCTCCTTGAGCCTGCATCGATCCTGAAAGCGCGGAGTGCGAGGAGTTAAAAAAGCACACCGAGAATGGACCTCCGAGAGAGAAAGAGAAGCAGGGATGCAGAGGAACGGGGAGGGACGGAGAGAGGGAGTGCTCTCGGCGTACGACAGGGCGGGTCTCTCCATTTGTAACCAATGTTTGCTTTGCCTCATTGGCGCTGAAAGCTTTTCCAGCGCCGGTAAAGCTCGGCTGGCCGTAATCCTAATTACACGTCGTTGAGCTTTAGCGCGAGGTATCGATCTTCGACTATGCGAGTGCAAAGGGCAGAAACTCCCGGGTGCCTTTTCGCGCTCTTTTGAACCCCTTCGAGTTTGCCGAGCTTTGAGGATCGACCGAGGGCCGCCCTTTCGAAATAGCTTTTTCAAGCTGCTACCTTGTGCCAAATTTCGAGATGGGAATTTTTCTCATCATTTCCGCACCGTAAGGAGAAATCCATCGAACCAAAAAAATGATTTTTTAATTCGACGAATTCGACTGAAACTCAAATGAATTGTCCCAATTTCGAAGAAACGTTACACCCAATTTGTTTGAGTAATTTATTGAATTAACAATATATTTGGTATTATTTAAAGAAATATTTCTTGGGTTGGATGAAACTTTTTTTTTTTCTCGGTGTTCGTAGCATTTCGAAAATGGCGTTTTCAGGGGAACTATTGGGATAAGGGGAACCTTTAAATTGGGCCACGATTGTGGGAGTGGATCTTTCTGGGGGAATATAACGAACGTCTCGAGATGCCGTAGTGGCGGCTCGAGGAGCGGAGACGCTCGCGGGTAATCGGCGACGATTGCGCCGCAATCTTGGGACGCGTCGACGGGCACGCAGACGGTTAAATGACGAAAATCAATCGGTGGGTCTGGGATTCTCGAGACTCGACCTCTGGAGGACTCTCGATCTATCGAGCGACCCTCGTCTCGCGACCCTCGGCGCAACGTCGACGTTCAAAGGGTGGACGTCGCGACGCCGACGTCACCCATGGAGTCAATAGGCTGTCTTCGAGATCGCCCACTCGGAAAGGGGAAACGTCAGGGAAGGGCGTCGCTCGATGATCGATCGCTCGAATTCAACTCTGAGGAGATTTGTGGAACGATTTGCATCCTTGACGAATCCTTTTCCCGGGGTTTCTTCCTGCGGATATTTCGGGATCATTTCTGGGCTCTATCACAGCACCAGAGTATTTTTCTTTGGATTTTTACGCTGAGAAAAGAAAATTCATTTAACCAAAGAAATATTTTGTTAAGTCGAAAAATAATTATTTGACCCGAAGAAATTTAACGAGATTGTCGGAATCCCTAAGAAACGTTGTATCCAATTTATTCCAGTTTGAGTAAAATAATTATTCTTTGAATTAACCGAACATTTATTCGGTACTATTCAAAGAAATATTTCTTTGGCTCAATGCTTTTTTTTTTCTTAGCGTTTGGCGACACTTGGTCCCGCCTTTCTTCTGGGCAAAATTTAGGATCCATTCTCATGACGGCCGTTCCACTCGAAAACCGTCACGGCGACGATTTTAATTAAAAGCCCTCGCGTCGCGACGGCACCCAAAGGCGGAACCACATGCCGGTGAAATGCTTCTTTTATCGAGCGTGACACTCTTCGGCTGCTCTGCCTTTTCTCTCTCTAGCCCGAGAGAAGCTCTCTTCCCCGGAGAGCGAAAAAAGCTCTTCGCTTCCTTCTCATTGGCCGCCGAGTTATGACCATAAGAGGGTTTAAGGTCGTTTCGCGGTTCTCCGAAGGACGCGGGGCGTCGGGGCGCTTAAAGGTCCGCCCTCGGTAATTAATTGCTAAGTGTACAGGGTGACCGAAACTAAACAAATCCCAGACTCTACGGAACGACCCTGCGTGCTCTGAAAAAGCAACATGGCGGACTCCGAGCGGACTCGGAGGAATTCAATTATCCCTCCTTCGTGACTCACTCGGCGAATTCATTATTTCTTTATTTCTCCCCGTCGGGACACCGAATTCCGATTTAATTATCGAATTACTTCCGTCCGAGCGAGTCGACGTAATCGATTCGTTATCGCCGTTTATTTTTTCGTCCCCGCGCGTCGCAGACGCGCCTCGGATTCCTTCCATACTTTCCTTCTCAAAGCTCCCTTGCCACGGGGGGAAATTATCGAAAGGCAAACAAACGGGCCTCACAAAACGTATCCTAGAAGAGGTTCCCCTTCGGTAGGAAAATAATTCCAGCGGAGAAAGTAGGGGAAGAATGATTTTCAAAGAAAAGCCTCGCGCGGTTTCTTTCGGGGGCCACGCGGTGCAATCCAAGATGGCGGCCGCCTCGAGGGACGAAGAGACGACGAAGCCGACGCGCGGAAGTTTTACGGCCGTTTTACGCGATATATCGCGTTCATTACGGCCCACGGTTCCGCGTGCGGGGGAAACGCGTCCCGTGATGCGATCTCAGGTGAGCAGAAGCGTCTCGTTTTCTCGAAATACCTCCGCACTGTCCCGAGGGTAATTTTAGAGGCGGATTTTTTCCTCGGGCGAGAAGGTCGCGCTCGCGCATAACGGCGCGAAACGACGGAGGGAAGGAAACGCGTTTGGCGTTTTCCTTTATTGAGGCGGCCCGGACGCGCTTTGAAACGTGATCAAACGGCGCGTTTCCAAGAGGAAGACGCCACGCGGCAAGACGACGACGACGCCGACGCGTGACGGCCATGCCGCGTTAGGGCCGCATCCCTCGCGTGCTCTCGTGGAATCATTAGAATCGCTCTCGCGTCGGGAGATTTCCGATGCCGCGCCGGCGGAATGACGTTATTGCCGAGACTCAGCTGGATTTATGTCACCGGCGCGAAACGACGCGCGGACACGCCGCACCGAGTCTCTTTACTTCGGCCACTCGATAAAGCGCGCTTACTCAGCGGTCGCGCCAACGACTCCTCGTTAGTCCGCCATTCCGCGTGGGGTTGCCGTTAAATTTGATGTCCTAACAATCCCGATGAATTTTCTGAATTTCCTGATTTTTTTTTCATTTTTTGAATCTTCCAAATTTCCTGAATTTTCGTACAAACGATCCGTTGGCCGAGTCCTTTCGCTCGGGTTTGTTCTTTCCTTCGCGTGGCTCCGAAAAACTTTCTTGACCGAACTGGCGGCCGTAAATTGTCGAGTTTGCGGAGGCATTCCCTTAGCGGTATTAAGTCGGGGTTAGGGAAAGACACGCAGGGTGGCTTAGTCAAATGCACGCGAGCGAAAGCCCAAGGAGGTTATGTCGGGTGCAGCCGCTCTCCTCTTGTTCCCCGTCGCCTTTGTCCCGTTTTCTAACTCCACGGGGATAAGAGTGCCCCGGGATAATATGATTGGAGTCTCTATCTCCGCCGTCCAGAAATATCGACTGCGTGGAAAGAGAGGAACTTTGGCTTCTTAGTCGGGATTTACGCGACTACTTTGCCGAGTTCCTCCCGAGGTTTCAGGACGCCCTGATTAGCCGCGAGCTCTCGAGGCCGAGATTAAGACCCCGTGGCGAGGATCCTCGTCCTTCTCGTCCTGATTGCCTCGACCTACCACCAAAGTACCTCCTTTTTGGCCTCGAATTCCCAGTTTCCGCGTTTCCAGCAAAACCACCGGAAGCGATGTCGGAAACGCTTCCCTTGGTCCCGTTCCCCAGGATTGGATGCAACCGTTCGGACCGTGGAGTCGTTCCCGAGTTTTTCTTATTCTTTTTTTTTTTTTCGAATTTTCCAGGAACAGGGAGAGCACGGTTCCCCATCAGCGGCGACGCATGGCGTCGACGGAGCGTCCCGACGGCGTCGCCGCGGAGCGCAAGCTCGATCGCTCGCTCGTCTCCCGTAATCCCGGAAACCCGAGTCTCTGCCGGAGCTTTTAATCCCTCGGTACGGTGAAAAAGCTCGTCTCCTTCGTGGCGGAAGTCGAAGGTCGAAATATTCCGAGGGCGAGATTAACGCGGGCCAACTGGTTGCCGGTGGAGGCGCGTCTCCTCTCCCGTTTCTTTTGCTCCACTTTCGGTCCCCCAGCATCCCTCGGATGAGTTTCCTCTTCCGAGACTCGCTCCTCCTGCTCCGAATTACGGACTTGTTTCTCGGTCCACGAGTCACCTCCGGCGAGTCCCGAGACCCGCCACACATGCACGCTGCATCGTGGACCCTTTCCCCGTTTTTCTTTTTTTTTCCCTCTTCTTTCTTTCTTTTTTTTCACCTACCTAATGCACTTCGGCTCCCAGTCGGATTGGGATGGACCCCTCGCGTGGAAAATTGACACGGAACGGTCTTCCCCGTTCCTTCTACCATGCCCTGGTACGCTTCCTCGTCTCTTCCGGTCGCGGATAAACAAGTGGGACATTTATCTAGAGCGGAGGTAAAGAGATGCCTACCTAAAACTGGACGCGTATAATTTTTAGAGAAATTTAACGCGGACGGCGCTCTTTACACCTGTCATGGGCGCGCCGCTGAAGTGCACTTAAATGCGGAGGGGAGATCGAGTTTCGGTATATCCTTAATTACAGGCTCCTATTTTTAATGTCTCTCGTGGCATCCCTTCATAAACGTGATTTGAGGCCTCGGTCTCGCTTCTTAATGCATTTTAGCATAGGGACCTCGTGGCCGAGGAAATTGACACCGGCTACTATTTCGTGTTCTATATTAGTCCGGATGCTCTCTCGTCCTTTTGTCCCGGGGGTGGTCCTAATTCCTCCACGGATATTAGGGATGAAGCGCCGAGGTATTTATAAGGAGGTTAATTGAAAACGGGCGCCTGGTAATATTTAACAGATGATTCCGGGAGGAATCGTGGACCGCCATAACTCTCGGACGAAAATATTCAAATTCGATACGGGCAATTAATGGCGTCCTGCGGTGCCAAGGGATTTATTCCTCGATGCGGAGGGCGTTTTATGATATCGATTTAAGGGACATCGAAATCCAGGGAAACGTGGACGAGGAAAAGCGTCTTATCGAGGCTGGTTAAGTCCACCTCGGATGCTGCATCGAGATGCCTTTCCCACAGATCGCAAGTCGCTTCGTGCTCTTCTCTCGGAGGTGAAGCGCAAGGCCGATGGAAATGCGAGCAAAAAGTCGAAACAAGGGAGGGGGCGGTAAAAAGGTCGAAGGAGAAAACGAAAACTCTTGGCTGTAAATCACTCCGGAAAGCCTGCTTCGAATCGAAAGGGCGCAGAAGAGAGGTCTTTGGAGGAAGTCCCGTCGAATTTGCGCCGAAGTTGCACTTCCGGGATAGACGATCGATGCCGATTCCCACGCTCGGATTCCATGGGTCCTCCAGGGATTAACGGATTCCCCATTAATAACGGGGATAATTTATCCGAGGGCGTGGTCGTCCCTTGAATTCGTTCAGGTTTACGTAGAAGAGAAAGGAAGGAATGGAAACACGCGTACATCGGGGAATCCGTATGTTAATACCGAGCGTTACTTCTTTTTTGGGCACTTCCATTTCGAGATTTATCGACCCGGGAAGGAGGAATCGCTGTTATTAATTAGGGGGGAGGAATTATTGCGGCGATCCATCTTCTTTCGGATTTATCGTTACGAATGCGAAGGCATTTCTCTTTCGCGTTCCCGGGAGATCCGGAGCCCTTGGTACGTCGATCGATGGTGGAGTTGTATGGAAGATGAGACAATTGTCGGGGATAATGGAACCGGGATTTTTCTCGCCACCCGAAAATAGGTGAATCGAGGAAAGTAGAGAGAACGATAGAAAAAAATAAAGAGGGTCATTTGTTACGTCCCCTCGATCTCCAGTGAGCCGGGCATGGCGTTACGAGATGAAATCATTTAAATATAAGTACACATTCACAGGGTACAATATTACGATCCTATAAGTGATATGAAAAAAGGGTGGCGGTGAAAGAAAAAAAAAAAAATAATACACAATGTCACGGAGGGAGAGAGCTCGTTTCGCGGCTCGACGGCGCTCCTAGAGCTCGTCGTTTAACGATCGCCGACGTGACGAGAGCTGCCCGGAGTAGTTCGTCGTCGTTAATCGTTAATTAGCACGTTCTCGTACTTAAGCCAGTTACACGTCTCAGTCGCGAACAAGTTTGGAACGGCCCGAGGCGTCGCGTCGGCTCGTTTTCTAACGAACTACGCCGGTGAAGTCTCATCGGCGAGAGATCGCTCGGGGTGATGCGATTTCGCAGCTGAAGCTGAGAGGTTCTTTGTGCCGAAGGTGCGAACGCCAGATGGAAGGGAAAGGATTGTATATGACGTCAAAATATCGTTTACTAAATATCGGAGAGATTTTTTGAGTAATTAATTGTTTCTTGCGCGACCGAACAAGAATAAAATTGAAATTGCCGCGAGATGTTACGAGGTGTAAGGAATTTGTTCCTTGCCCCGACAAGCTTTTTCGTTATTAGGTTAGAGGGGAAGCATCGTATAAAATGAACATTGCGCTCAAAATATCGTTCACTAAATATCGAAGGAGAGATTTTTCGAGTAATTAATTGTTTCTTGCGCGACCGTACAAGAAGAAAATTGAAATTGCCGCGTGATGTTACGAGGTGTAAGGAAATTGTTCCTTGCCCCGACAAGCTTTTTCGATATTAGGTTAGAGGGAAAGGATCGTATAAAATGAACATTGGGCTCAAAATACCGATCACTAAATATCGATGGGGAATTTTGAAGAATAATTAATAATTCTTAACGCGATTGTACGACGAGGACGTTGAAATTGGCGCTCGGTGTAACGGGGCGTAAGAAACTCGTATCTCGCCCTTGTGAGCTTTTCCGTTGTAAGGGGAAAGTGTACGAGTAAAAAGCTCGGATTGTCGGGCTCTCTCTCCGTGCGCCGCCACTCGAAATCCGTGAACAATGAGGTTTAACCGCACTCGCCAGGGGTAATAACGAAGCCGAACGAATCGCTTTAAGGGCAAAAACAATATTGAAATTCGAGCTTAATGTCTCGCGCAAATCGCGGCACAAAGCTAACCCGCGGCTCGACCACCGGCCGGAATAAAAATCTCATTTCCGGCGAGGGCGCGCGCCTGCGCGTAAGTGCACTCCTTCGGCCGGCAGAGTGCGCGTCGATCGTAAACCGGCGGAATTAAAAGGAGGACTTTTTGCCCCGGCCTTCGCCTCGGCGAGCTCTCATTTGCGCGATGCAAATTGCGTCGCTCAAAACGAAAGGTGCACCTCGGGCTCGATGGAGTCGTTAAGAACCGAGGCGAATTAATGGGGAGCTCGCGATCGATCCCGCGGATTATCGCCGATGCGCCTGTCTTTCGCCGGACGTCGCGACTCGAGACACCTGAAAGGCCCCTCGGGATCTAACTACTGGATTGCAACGACTAACTAACGGAGTAACGTCCACTTTACTATAAAATCACGTCCATTTCTGCTGGCCATCCGTCGTGGTGTTCGGAAGGCCAACGTGACATTTTTACCGAGACAAAGACGGTCGTACGCGTCAAATAAACTAAACAAGAACCTTTGGTATAAAATAAGCGTTTTAAATAACTACTACAGTAGCTGACTTAATCCTAACTGTGGAGGAAGTGACGCACTTAAGCGGAGCTCCGATTGGCTTTCTACCCTCCACGTGTTGACGCGCCGCGCTCCGTGCGACACCATACTCTTGCACGACAGGTGTCGCACCGAAGACGTATGCTGTAAGGAAAATAAAAAAATGCAAGGATATAAAATCCCCAAGGCACAAAAATATACCTTCTTGCCACGAGATCCAAAAAAGTCCCACTGGTCATTGTACGAAATTCACGCCATCGATCGGCCGATTAAAATAACGTGATTTGGCTGGGACCGTCATTATCACATCATAATTATATCTATTATTTTGTGCTTTCGACGTAACGTGTGAACGAAAAATCCCGTGAATATCTTCGATCTTAGATATCTTCTGATTTTATATCTGGGGCTACTTTGCCCCTGGAGAAGTCTCGGGTTCTCCGGAGGCTTCGAGGTCGACGTTCGATGGCCGATCGGCGGAAAAACCGGAGGCGCGTCTTCCCGTCTCTAATGCCGAGCAACGTGCACGGACTCGGACGGGACGACCACCGGGCTCGATGTCGGTACCGGTTTCTCTCTCACCTGGTTATTACGAACCGAAGAGCGAATTTCGACTGGTTTCTCTCTAAGTCGATCGCGACGCCGTCGAAGAGGTCGCCATTAGCCGGCGTGGAAATTCGAGCCAGGAGAGAAAACTGACGTCGCGGTGAATTATCCCGGGTAGAAAGGAGCGACTCGTTGCGGAACGGTAAATAAACGTGCGTTTGACGCGAGAGGGTGATTATCCGCGGAAAGAAATAAAGATCGGCCGGGATGGGGAATTCCGCGAATGATTGTTTACGGCGTGCCGTGACAGCTTATTAGTTTTAAAGTAGCCTTCCCCTCGACTTAGCCAATGGGTCTTCCTTTCCACATCGGGGAATTAGTTTGCCGGGCATTATTCCCCCGCGGGAGGGGTTTTTTACACAACGGGGCAATTACTTTCTTTCGCTAATAAACAAATCCTCGAGCCCGCACGAGTCTCCTAGGCGGGCAAATTGTTTCCCCGTAAAGGCAGAAGGTCTCCTCCATAAAATAGTCCAGCGGAGGAACGACTATGCGAGTTAGCCGGGATGATTTACGGCCAGCTTTCTTTAATTAGCGGGGGAATGCAGCGATAGTCGCCGATCGCTTTGCCTCGCAAAGAGAGAAGACCATTCGCACCGATGCGAATCTCCGGGAGATTCGCCTGGCAATTATCATTAGGGTGGGAATAACTAGTCTAGCCGGTCGATTAGTTGGTCGATTTAGTAGACCCGCCTAAAGGGCATCCCGGCGCTGTGAAGTATCGAGAGGCGTTACGTGCGAGTGCCTTTCTTTTCCCTTTGGCACTGAATTATGCGTTTCTTTTTTCCTGCATATAGGGGTGCCAATTCAGAATTCCAGTATTATGAAGATCGGAGATGCGAATACGTGACCGTGACAAAAATTGAACATGCGAAAACGCGAGCATGACAAAAATTTGACATGCGGATAAACGGACGTCACAGACCCGCAAGCGAAATGAAACCACCGCTTAATTCTACGTACGTCAGAATTGCGGTTCCGTTCAAAGGATCGAACCCTCGAGTTCTTTTTTTTTTTTTTCATTCGTAAGGTGCAAACCGCCTCGATCGGTCTCGTCGAGCGATCAGCGGGGGACGAAAAGCCTTGCTGGAAATTAGTCGAGATTATTCCGAGGCGGCTCAGGTCGTTCGCCGAAAGGAAAGCAATCCCGGTCGCGGATCGACTCGTGGTCTTTAGCGTAAGAGAAAATTGCTAGCGCCAGCGCGAACGATGCCGAGGTTCGCCAACCGGTAATAATTAGGAATGCAAATGGCCGCTCGAGGCAGTCCGGTTGGCTAATAGAATCGAGGACTTTTATCCCCCTGATTAAGTGGCCGGACCGCAAAGACCACTCGAGGTGCTCGGGACGAAAATGGCTTCACCTCGGGAAAATTAAATGGGAAATGCGTCGCACCGAGGCGGCAGGACCTCCCGCGAATTTCTTCCATGAACGTGGAGGTGGGAAAATTCATCCCGAAGCAATCGACGCGTCAGGGCCCGTCGAGCTAGGATTACTTAGGTCGAGGTGGTCCACAGGGATCGTGGCAATTAACCTTTTTCTCGAATCCGAACAGGCGGCCAGATCGAAGGGATTCGGGAAAAGAGCCGGGAAAGCGGACGCCGGCGAGGATTGGCGTTCGACTCTTCGATATTAAGCTTCCCGCTTAACCGATCGACCGTCGATATCCCTTCTTTCTTTCGCTCGAGTCAAACCGCACGCGGAGAAACATTTCGGTGAAACGACTAGACTTGTCTCGTGTCAACCACTAAAACGGTTATTACATAGACAGCAAAATATTTGACATAACAAAATTGGTCAATACCGTTCCATCGTCACATATTGTGAATGATCAATTAACTAAAGTTCAGTTCGTTCAATTTAAACGTCTTCTGGAATTATGCAAATGCAGTCCATTGTACGAATTTGTTTAATGAAGGAATTTAGATTTCTGCGTGTAGATTATATGCGAGGAGATGATTAGATCGATCCTTTCCTCATAGGTATCTATTCTTGTCCTTAGATCAGCTGTTCATCCTTTGATCAGCTGTTCATCCTTTGATCAGCTGATCATCCCTCGATCAGCTGATCACCCCTCGACCGGCTAATCGTCCCTAGACCGGCTGTTTGTTTTCCCACCGATTGATCCTCCCTCGATCAGCTGATCAAGGAGGACCAAGGGAACCTACGCGTGCCGGAATCGGTCGAATCGCAAAACGCCTCGCAAGGAGCCCCATAATTTTCGGGTAGCCCCGACAGTGGCAAGTCCATCCATCAGTGGCAGGGGCAGGTGAGTGACAGGATCCGTCAAAGTCGAGTTGACAGCGCCTTTACCGAATGTCAGCACGGTATGGATATAATAAGCGTTATCGCAGCGATCGCCGAGGAAGCTCCTCGCCGCGGCCGAGACGTGGCGGCCGATTCAAATTATACTTTACACCTGGCCTTCGCGGGCCTCATTTGCATACGATTTGAAGAAAGGGTTACACGTCGCGCGACGATGGAAACAAATGGCATTTTTATGCAAATACGACGGCCACGGGCCTCCTCGAGAGGCCCGCTCTCGCTCCGTCCCTCTCTCGAGCGTGGGAAAACGTGCGGAAGAAGAAGAGAGAGAGAGAGAGAGAGAGAAAGGGAGAGCGATCGGCAGACCGCGGGAACGAGCCGTTTTGTTTTACGAGCCTTCGAGCCGGCCTTTCGTAACGCGCGTTGTTAATATTTGTCGTTGTTCGCGGCATAAAGACCGCCTCTCTGTATGCACACGTCCGATGTTGCATCCAGAGTGCATCTTCGACCCTCGAGCTTCGATTGCGCCTCGAGCCCTCGTCGAGGTGCCCCTCGTCGTTACGACGATCTTCCCTGGTGTTGATTTTAAAGAGAAGTTTTTTTAATAAGGCTCGCGAGAGGGAAGCTGGAGAATTCCGGGAGAAAAAGAGGCAGCGGAGGGGGAAGCTGCCCTTCGCGAATCGCATTACGGCAATTTCATCTCGAGCACCTTTCACCGTCCCTTTCCGTCGCGTTGACAGGTGAACGGGACTTAAGGATGCAAGACGCGCGTGCAGCCCCTCGGGCTCGAGTTCCTAGGGGAGCTTTTTTAGGAATCACGGGTGGATACTCGAAAGCCCATTATCGCGACGCGTGAAACGAGCGCCAGTTAATTATAGCGGTTTTTCGAAGTTCGGGGCCGCCCCCTTCCTTCATATTTTATCCGGGATATTCCCACTCGGCGTTTGGGATCGAATGCGAAAAATGCACTTGGCGCGCATCGCGCCTGATTTACGATTTAGAAACGAGACGCGGGGAGGAAACCCCCGGGGCGTCTCCCTCGGCGGAATTTCCGTGACGCGGGATGCGCGATTACGCCCTCGAAACGCATCTACGGTGGTTCGGATGTTGCGAATTTCTTTCTCGAGAGCGAGGTGAAATTCTCACGGGAAAGCGTGGAAAGTGGGTCTTTAGTTTCGGGCCAGAATTCTTTTTGCTTGTCGTACCAGGGGCACGTTGGCGTATAGAGACGCGAGACCTCGCGGTCGTTGTTGCGACTCGCCGCGGCTACTTGCCGCGGTTTTTTCCCGCTTCATATTTTCGTCCCTCGACGAGGACAAAATACGGGAGTAAAATAAGCTATGCCACGGCCCGCTGAGTTACGACCGTCGGAACGTCCCGAAAATATTTCGCGGCTGCAACTCCGAGGTGCACCTGCACCGCCGCGGTTGCAGCTTTTTGCGACGCGGCCCTTCGACCCCGAAAGGCCGCGGTGACGAGACGAGATGCGCCATTTTTCTTTTCTCTTTTTTCCCCTCGAATTACGAGGTGCGAAATTGCGCGAGCACGCAGTCACCTGGGGGCACGAAACCCGCCACCGAAGAAGAGCCTTCCTTGGTTCCGGCGAAATGCCCGAGTACAAAGGTGTGCTTGGCGCGAGACTTTATCCATAAGGTATAAATAACGCAATTCAATTCCCTACGTAGAAAGTACCCCTCTGGGGTCTCCTCCAATGGCATCCCGATGTCCTTTAGCTTTACTATTTTATCCCCACGACCCATGCCCATCTTTCTATTTGGTGCGAAACTCGGCCGCCATTAAACCGCGTCAATAAATGACCTCCAATTTTGGAAGAATCCCGAATTTCATAATTTGCGGAGGGATTTCAACGCGGGTTGTTACTTCGCGAGTCTCCATCATCCGTCGCCGTGGACGGAACCAGGTGACGAGCTGAGATACGTGATTTTTTCCTTTGAATTACGAGGAGCGTAATTGCGTCTGCGCGCAGCCACCTGGTGCGCCCGCTCGAGAAAGGGCGGCAAATGACTACTTTTTACCGACCTCTTTCAATCGGTCGGACGACAATTAACCTTCCCATACCCGCCCTAACGATCGTCGATTGCGATTTATGGGATCGCTGGCGCTACCTCGCCGACCCTGATTTATTTCCTGAATTACGATCTCGGAAAGAAAGAAATCTCTCGACGGGCATTTCCATTTTCTCCGATTTTCACGAAAACGGGAGACATCCTTTAGCGTCTTTGGGAACGATCCTCGAGTATCGGATCCGCTTCGGGAAGGGTAGAAATTTGACGGGGGAAAATGTCGGCGCTAAATGCGGAGTATCAAGTTTCATCGAGAAGCGAGGTGGAGACGCCATTTTGGAGAACGCGCCGAGGCGCGCGAAGGGGCCGACAAATTTTTCGTGATACTCGGGTCTCTCGAGCATGCCGTGCCCGGCTGCAAGGAATGCCTCTGAGGAGGCGCTCGTTTGTGAAACGTCATAAAGCATGACTATTCTCGGTGATGGCAGTGAGCGCTAAACTCTCGACGACAGGGAGTAATGCGCATTCTAAGCGCGGACCGTGGATGGAGGTCGAGGCCCGTTCGCAGAAAATTCCGCGAGAGATCCATCGCCGAGCCTTATACAGGGCGAGTCAAGAGAGGCGAGCTCCCGAATTTGTCACGAGGTCTGGGGCTCCCAGAAAAGTCTGAACCTCTTCGGACGACGCGGAGGTCTAAACCCCTGTCGAGCTCGATTGCCGTTCGACGGTGCTTTCCATAAATCTTGGCGCTTCGCGGGGATTAGAAAGAGATCGAAAAAAAGATTCCTCGGAGGGAAGGTCGCCATGACTCTTCGCGTTCCAAGATGGAGGTCGCAGGTCAGCGGGAATAAATCGCCGGCCTCTCCCGAAAGAGAGACAAATTCGAGTCGGAATTCGGGCCGAGCGTCTCGCTCCTCCTCGAGGAGCCCTTGTGGTTCCCTCTAGCTCTTCCCCGGATTCCTCGGGGCACTCGTTCCCTCTCGAGACTCGCCTCTCGCGCTCGGCCAATTACGTAATTACGCGCATTAAAAGCCGAGGGCCCCGTAGGTACCAATTTCATTTCCGAATTTCCAGAGGCGAATTACCCTGGCCGGAGCGTGCGGCCCGATTCACGGGCATTAGCGAAATTGCCCCGCCGAGGAGAAACCTCGCGACGCGGTCGGCCTCTTCGAGGGATTCCTGAAATCTCCCACGAGGTCTCGCGAGATCGGATCGTTCGGCCTAATTGTTTATTATTGCGCCTCTCGCGATTTTCCTTGGAATTTTATGAATTTTTTAAATGGCCGAATTTTATCCCTTCTCGCTCTGGCGATTCGTGCAGCAAAGTACATTCGCGACTCCACTTTTGAGGTACCGCCGACCCGGACGCGAACCTCTCGACAAGGTCTCTCGAGATCCGATCGATCGATATAATTCTTTATTATCGCGTCTTTCGCCAGTTTCCTTTGAGTGGAATTTTTAAAAATTCACCTCAAAAATTTTCACCCTCTCGCTTTGGCGATACACGTATCGATGAGGAGGATCGCGACTCCACCTTTGAGATGGCGCCGCTCCGGAAGCGAACCTCTCCGCGAATCAATTCCTCCTGGGTGTGATATCGATTTCGCATTATCGAGCTAAGCCGCGCTCGCGACTCCTTTAATCGGGCGAAACCAATTCCGCGATAGCGGAGCCGGGAATTTCCGACGTTACAATTTGCAGTCGCGGCCGGCTTCCATTTTCGAGATCGGTTTTCAATTATCGAGGCGACCGGCCGAGTGTCGCCGATAGTTCGATACATCGATCGGATCCGATAGCCGGGAAAAATGTGGAGGGTCGAGCTTTTTACGAGTGGTTTCAAACATACGACGCCAACCTCTCTCGTCGCCCTCTTCCATCTTCAACCCCTTCGAGCGCTTTTCGACCTCTCCCCAGAGTTGGCTACGAAAAATCGGAAGAAAGCCCCGCCGACTTTGATCTCTCTCGCGGTGTCCGAGCGGACCTTTAACCCCCTCGGACCGAAAGGGTTGCGGCAAAATGGACCGGAAATTAAAGCCCCGCTCCACACCTTCCACCCTCTAAGGGTGGTCGCCACCGAAATTCGTAAAAATGGGCATTTTACCGAAAGAACGAAGTGTCCCGATTTTTCCCAAACCCAGGCCAGCGTCCTCGCCGAATCGCTTCTCGGATATTTTTAGTCGGTATATTTCCAGCCACCTGGCAGTGGGATTTTCAAAGCGAGTCGCTGATTTTATAACGGGCTTAGAGGACGGACCCGGTATTTTTATAGGTAGAACTAGAATTTTATTACACGGAGCCCATAAAGCCCCGGGCGTCGAGGGGCAGGAATACCATGAATTCTGGCAGCGTTCGGTCATCAAAAACTACTAAGTGCACTAAAACGTCGATAAGATCAGCTGGATATTCTCCTGCGTGTCCATGAAAACCGAGTGATAAAAAATTGACCCACCAGGAGGAACTAATGAGGTGCCGTCGAGGTTTCCCGAATTTCGCCGTGGGAGGCGAGATTGGACCGGAGGCGGCCATTTTCCCACCATCGGATGCGTCCTTGTATTTCCTGACAATTCATCTCTCGCTCAGCTCCTCGGGGGAACCTCTTGGGGACGACTGCGAGGTGCAGGGACGTCGGTGGAATTTTATTTGTACCGCGGGTGTACCCGACGGTTGAAGGTAACAGCTGTAAAGAGTCCGGGGAACCGAGTGCACACAGAGGAGTTCCCCATAGCCATGGGAGGCGCCACGCTTGTGCTCGTGGCCCTGGAAGACGAGGTGTCGCTTCCTCGGCCTCGGGACGAGAGAGAGGGAAAATCCGACTGTCACGTACAGGCTGCGATGGATGAAGTCGTGTCGCAGCCTCCCCCGCCGAATGCAATTTCCGCTATTTTTACCCGAAAAGCTTCTTAGGGCGCTCCGCCGGCACGTTCCTCAAATAGAGACCCGGAGCTTTTCCCGGGTCGGCCGGTCCCGGGATATCCAGAGGATAACCCTGTCGGGATATCCCCGGGTCCAGCAGGAGGAGGCTGAGGGCATCCTCGGGCTTTCGCCAGGGATTTGTCGCCCGACCCGGGATTTGTCGCTGCAACCTCCAAAGGAGGTTGACGGGAGCGCAGCTTGCAGTTTGGACAAACCAAAGCTCGGGAAGCTTAACCTCCCGGGATCCTAGTTTCTTTTCGGGCTTTCAATTAGGAGTTACACGATTACAAGGTGACCAATCGTTAGCACCTTGTCCTAAGGATGAGTTTGTCCCTCCTCGAGTACAAGGGAAAGGCGGAACCTCTTGATCTGGATCAAGGATCTCGGGTTTAAATTGCTTTCTTTTGTGACCATGAGGCCAACTCGAGATTTTCCTGTCCCGAGTCCCGTGTCAAGGGTTTAACTCGTTATCATAAGTTAAGGTGACACGAAAGGTCCGAAAGATACGAAAGCGCATCCGAGGGATCGATCGCCTTCACAGCTTTTTTCTAACTGGGTGTGCCGAATCGTTCGAAATTCTGCCACGTAAACCTGGAGGCAATGAGGAAGGTCTCGACCCTCGTGGAATATAATTTCTAAAGAACATTAGACGAAGGCGAATTAAAAAATGAAATCTCATGGGTATTGGGGTTTCCTTTTTGGGCCCTCTCTCCGGCGCCGCTTTCATCCCACCTTGAAAAACGTCGGGCTGACTCGTCGCGAGACTGGCCGGCTTTTCCGAGGGGATTCGTCGCATCCCTCGGGATTTTCCGGAACTCTCGAAGGGGGATCGAAAGTGACGGAAATCGCCGAGGAGACGAGCTCGACCGGAATGTTGGTCAGTTTAACCCGCGCGGGTGGCGCCCGATTTCTTTCGGGGCGCTTCCTCCTCTCTCGACAGTAGCGCGCCCCGACGCGCGGAATCCTCGAGTCATTTCTGACTTGGTTAAATGCAAGCGCCATCGAGCGGAAAGCCGTAAGCCGAGGGATCAAGTCGTAACTCAAGCACGATGCGACAAGCCACCAGGTCTGAGCCCACGATCGGCCTAATCGCGAGACTGCCAACACTTGTCAGCCAGTTGCGCGCTCCTCTCCGCTGTCTGGTTTACGAGACACAATCCAAGATGGCGACTCCACTCGCCACAGTCTGCATTTCCGGAGGAACTTCCCGGCTCCCTCCACGTCTCTAAACGTCTCCTAAACCACGCGGACGTCCCTGGGATTTCTTCCGATCTCGTAACGAGACACTCGTCGCGTCTTAAATCCCTGAGACCGTCCGGAGGTGGCGGAGAAGACGCGCTCCAAGGTGCGGATCCAAGTGCAGACGCAGGCGAGGGACCCTCGTGATTGTATCGCCAGTGTGAACGTCCTGTCTGGCAGTTAAGTCGCAGGGGGGTCGGAGGGGTCGGAGTGTCCCCGAGTGAAGTTTTATTGCGACAAGTGCGCTGCTCTCTTCTACGGGACCCCATTACGAGGCGACTTCCGGCCGAGAGAATCAGCAGACGAGCCGGCAGAAATGCGATTCGCTCCGGTCCCTTCCTCCCGCTGCCCCGAAATTCAAGCTCCGTCCACGACGGCATACCTCGACCTAAATATACCCTCCAGGAGGAATCGCGACTCGCCTCGGGGCGTCGGCAGTCTCCTCGCGAGACGCTTTCCGATAGCCCTATCGCTCGCCGATCTCCAACGGAGATGTCTACGGACGCGTTTCGCTAGCTCATTTCTTTACCTCCGGCCCTCCTCCCTTCCGCCGCTCGACTGGTCCGAGGAAGATCGGCGTGGGCGACGACAAGCGCCGACAAAACGTATCTATCCATCTGGAAGCGTCCTCCGGGATGCCGCCGGCCGAGAACCGGACTCTCCTCGAGTTTCGATATCCACTCCCATCGATCTCGACTCCTTTCTCTCCCCTTTTTTAGCCCCTCGTTCATTTTTATGAACCCGAGCATCGCCGGCCTGAAAAACGGACCGATCGAGTCCGCTCGTCGATCCATCGCATCGGGTGGGCCGCTGGTATCGTTGCCGCAAGCCCCCTCTCGTCGATCTCGGTTTTCCCTCCTTTTTTTCGAGGGAAACTTCTTAAGGCACGAAGGTCTAGCAATAGGTCCGCACATGGAGAAAGAAGCTCGTTTCGCAGAGTAAAACGCTTTTCTTGGCGGAGAATTGCAATTGTTTTCATACGTTTCAAGTTGTACCGGTCATGTACAGGCTTTTCATGCATTTGTTTTTTTTTTATTAATATTTCTTATAATATTTTTTATTATAATCCGGGCCAGGGAACGTCATCGGACGAATTGGGCAAAACCGAAGCCCTGGTCTCGTTTGCTTCGATGCACCCCGACCCTAATTGCGACTTATCGGGAAACACCGACACGGGGACCGGCAAAAACGCCGCAGGACGTGCCGGGACCGTCGATGAAGGCGCCCAGCGGTGCAACCCGTTCCATCCTCGATATATCCAGGACGCCCCCGGAGGGTCCTGGGATAAAGGCCGAACGGCCTCGCGCTAATCTCGGCTACTCGGCCGCGACTCCTGTATCTTTAGCGACTCTTTGTTCCATGCCCAAGACCGGGTCCTTATCGCTCCTCAGGGTGGCTTAACGACGCCCAGGAGAGGGCGATTAGCGAGATGGGAATCGGATCGCGGGTCGCCGATTTGCACGCGTGCACGTGGCCACCCCCGCACCCCATAACCCGAGGGGCTATACCCATGGAAATCGGTGAAAAAGATTTCCTTCCTTCAGAAACCAATTGCCTTTGATTCCAAACGATAAACAATGCGATAAGGTAACGAGGGGCGTTCGGCCGTAAAATCCTGACAGGTTGATTACCAACGATTTCCAGCTGATTTCCACATCACTTCAGTCGTTAAAATCCATGATTTCCTGGGTGAATACCCCCTCGGTAAAACCGAGATTTTGAAACCGCTTCACCTGATCTGAAATAATTCCTACGGTTTTTTTCCTGAATTTAATTCAATCTCGATCGGTCACGGGATTATGGTATCTCCACGGAGTCATACTCGCGGTCTTTTAATTCGATCGCCCTAGTCGCGGGGTTATTACGCCATTACTGGGTATGACTTAACGCGGTCTCCAATGGCAATTATCGGCAGTTAGAGACTTCCAGCAGCCGCCAACACCGCGGACAATGGCCGGTGAAAGGCGAGTCCTGGGATCGATATCTTGCCAGTTCAGAGGTGTAGCCTCGATCGAGAGCGATCGACCTCGTCGGTTTCCATTAAAGTCCGGCGAGATCGCGCCCGAGGATCGCGCATGTCGGCTTCTTTGACGAGCCGTTCGATGACTGCTCGATCGGTCGAAGGCTGAATCGATCGTACGGAATGAAACATGGGATATTGCCTTTGGGGGTCTCGAACGACCGAAATTTTCCTCTCCTGATAAGGGGACCTTCAATGGAGATCAGGGGAGGATTTCGAATCTTCGAGTTGGGAGTTTACGAGCTAAGATGAGCCCCGCGGACTCCGACTTCTCGGGCGCAGAAGTAAAGGAGCTTCGGGCGTGTCGTGCGAGTAACAAGACGCATAAATACGGAATGGTACTCGAGTTTAACGAGTCCCGGCGGTGTCGTGCCGGACTCGCGACGATTCCGTAAATATTTCAGGCCAAGGAGACGCGCGCTGGCCGGCCGACGCGTGGCGTTAAGGTGATACGATAGCGACATCCGAGGAATCACCCCTTTATATCATTTTTCTTCGGACTGGGTGGATGGAATCGTTTAAAACCTTCCCTCGTGAACCTAGAGGCCCTAAGGAAGGTCTCTACACTCATGAAAGTCGATTTTCTACTCCAAAATGTTTATAGAAATGGCTTGAAAAATCTAACTTTATGAATGCACCTTCCTTATTGCCTTCGTATCTACGAGATTAAATTTGCAAGCGATTCGGAGCGGTCAATTTGGGGAGAATTTTCATATACGAGACCTATGAGGCAGGTTGCTGTAGCACCTTAACGCGCGAAATACGTGGGGCAATGGTTTTGATATTCCGGAGTCGTTGAGTGTTCTTGAGTTTTCATTTTTAATTAGGTGTTTCATCGCGTTTCCTGGCTTTGGTATCTACCGTCGGGCTAACGAGAACTTCCGAGTCGCGTTCCCCATCGACGCGCCCGTCCCCTTAATTTGCGCGTTTAATAATTCCGATTAATCCGGGAACTTAAGGGGGAGTTCGACGTTGCATGTGGCCGGTGCTCGTTTTCGGGAACCGAAATTGCCAGCCGCTCGTTACCGAGTTTCCCGTAAACCGGCAAAGACTAATTAAAATCTAAATTTTCTGGTCCCGCGTGGCTCCTCGTTAGCGGGCCGCGACGCCGGATGATTGTCACGAGAGATTAATTATGGAGGGAAATATGTATCTCGTCTAGACGCGGCGGCGATTCGATTTTCACGCGTCTCGACGCCTCGGGACGGAAGGAAGACGTTTCCTCGCAAGACGGCTCGTTAAACCCGCGCTTTTCGCGCCGGAAGTCGTGGACGTAAAGCGCCTTGCGACGTCGGGGTGGAGCCCCGAATTACGCACTCCGCAGACGCCGGGCGTCGACTCCGCCGAGGGATAACTCAAGCCTCGAATAAAATAACTGGGCTACGATTCTTTGACGGGAAAAGTAGTTGCGAGTGGATGTCTTGTCCAGCATCCACTTTCGGAGAGGGATAGAGAGAGGCGAGTTCCATTACGCCTACTCGCTGCGCCCATCAAATTTTCCTCCTCCCGACTGTCACCGGCCGAGAAAGAAACGTTTCTCGGGAGACATCTCGTTAAATCCGAGATTTCCGGCCCGGAAGCGACGCGCGTAAAACATCTCGTAGGACGTCTGTCGCGACATCGATCTTTCGCGTTGCGACATCGACGGGTCTCGAGGCGTCGATCGGCATTGAAGTCTCCAAGCCCGACGCGACGATAATGTATCATTCACTCGTGAGACATGAAATTTATAATTTTTACATAGCTTTATGTAGCAAAAGTGTATGAACTTTAGGAATATTTTTACCAGGAGGGGTATTTTTACACGCGGGGTATTTACGCGCACCAACTCTAGGAAACGAAGTGGTCCGACCTCGATCTTTCGTGTCGCAACATCGACAGGTCTCAAAGCATCGACCGGCATTGAAGTCCCCAACCTAGCCGCGACGATATTGCCGGAATCGAGAGTCGAGTCGATTTTTGCGAATGCTCTTTCTCCCCGCGAAGGGTGGAAGGATCGACCGAGTTTCGCGCCAAGTGCTACGCGTGAGGCGACGCGGGGTATTTACGCGCACCAACTCTAGGAAACGAAGCGGTCCGACCTCGATCTATCGTATTGCAACATCGACAGGTCTCAAAGCATCGACCGGCATTGAAGTCCCCAACCTAGCCGCGACGATATTGCCGAAATCGAGAGTCGAGTCGATTTTTTTGAATGCTCTTTCTCCCCGCGAGGGGTGGAAGGATCGACCGAGTTCCGCGCCAAGTACTTCGCGTGAGGCGACGCGGGGTATTTACGCGCGCCGACTCTAGGAAACGAAATGGCCCCGGTTTCCTCACTCGGGGTTATTTGTACGGGTCCACGGGCAACGTAATTTGCGCAGACGTGTTTTAACGCGGAACACGTGAAGTCGGAAAAAGAGAGGAGAGCAGCGCTCGACCTACGAGCTTGTAATCGGAGCCGTACAAGCGGAGCGGATCGCGCGTCGCCGGTCCCGTGAAACTCGCGTGTAAACTCCCCGCTCGGGCCGGCAAAGCGAGCACATTGTGGCGAGTGCTCTCTGGGCTTAGTCTGCGCCTTATGCGAGCATAAATATCGAGCGCTGTCTACCGACACACCTCGGCGACACAGTCCGAGCCACGTGGGGCACCGATATTAATCGCTCTTAATTTCTCCGCGATCGTCGCGTGGGCGGAAGTTAGTCTCGCAGCGGGATACATCGAACCAGGTCGTGTTTCGCGAGGGAAAAACGGCTTCAACGTGTTTCTCCTAGAGGACGTGATTTCGGGTCGTCCTGCAAGAGCGACATTAGAATCCGACGAGCGGAATCTTGGTGTCAAGTTTGGTCCAGTTCCACAAACCTCGGTTAACGAGTTAATCCTCGGTTACGATGAGTTTTGCGTTGGATTTAATTATTACACCGTTGGTAGGTTTAGTATGTAAAAATAAGGTGGATTTTGTGTGGAATTATGAAGAGGGCGAAGTAGGAACGAGTAGAGTCGGTCTTTGGTCGAATCTTTTTTTTCGGGTCTGGTCCTCGGACAGGAGGAATCCTGGCCCTCCACCTATGACGCTACTGGATCCATCTCGGGATTAATTAACCCCGGAGAAACACTAATTGGTTCGGTTCCACGAAACTCTGGAAAGGAGAAACGACGGTGGCGAATCCCTTCGACAGCTGCCACTCGGTGGCGGGTAATTAAGCAAATGGTCCTTAACGATGGAGATGGCCCAATACCGAGGGATCTCCGAGACGGACCGGACAAGTGGTCTACATAATGTAACGGACTAATGATCCCCAGTCGCGATAGAGCCTTGGAGTCACGAGTAACCGAATCGTTAACCCAAATCTCAATACGTCGATTCGATACCTACGCCTCTCGTCCTCGACGAACACAATAAAATAAAAAATAAAAACTGGTCAAACGATTACTTAGCTCGATCTTCAAATTTGACCACCCTAAAATTCCAGGTTGAATTTCAAATTACTAAGAGATTAAATCTATCCAAAAATAAGACAAAGAGAAATTCCAACGAAATGTACAAACGTCCCTTCTAACTTTCCATTAATTGTCGTATCAATTGCACGTTTTAAATCTCTAGGACGACGTCACTAAATGTAACTTCACGTTAAAATGGTCGTTGCAGATAAAAATTTGGTTTTTTAGGTCCGACCAGCTTTTCCGTCCTTTCCGCCAGTCGTGAACGAAATCGAGTGGGAATAATCGAAGGTCGTATCGAAGGTGCGGCTTTAGGGGGAGCCACGTGTCGGAGGTGAAGACGGTAGCCGATCGAGGTCCTTTAGGACGGAGGTCGGAGGACGAGGCGGTCTCCGAGGTCCGCCCACTAAATCACCGGACCGAATTCCATTTGGCTTTCGGCCTCTCTCCGCAGAGTCAACAACGTATTTACGGTTCGCCGTGGTTCTTTTGCGGTCGGGCGCGCTTCATTTTTTAGTCCGGCCGCTCGCCGCATGAGGTCGCGTCGCGCGCCGCGACATCTCGCGGACGGCCCTCCGACTTCGGATTATGAATATCGACGCTCGAATGCCTTGTCGTCGGAATACCACTAGGATTCCGAGGGACGTTCCTCGAGATCAGCCTCAACCTCAACTTCGTCATCTGTCAAGGTACATAAAGTATACGAGCTATGAAGCAGCGCGGAGATAAAACGCCCGCAGGGGAGAAAAAACCCGTAATGTCTACATCCCACGACTATTCCCCGGTTTTTCAGAAAGTTGGAAACCACGATGCAGGCAAAGGAGGGCGCAAATCACTTTATAAGACTGTAAAGAGTTAAATTCTCTCGCCTCCTGGGGCTGGAAACGGCGGGATCGTCGTTTGGCGTCCGTAAGGAGACTTTAACGACTCGTAGGTTCGGCGCTCATCGAAGGGGAAATCTCTGCTTTCGCGGAGGCTCGTTTTTACGACTTTCCGCTCGAGCCGACTCGTTCAAACCGCGTAATATCGGGTGTATGCACGAAGATACGTGGGATTAGGATAGGTAGAAAAGAGGAGATAAACGTGGCATGCTTGTACAAATCGGCTTATGAAACGAAGGGAGAATAAGTTTAATAAAAATAGACCACGGTCATAGATCTCGCCCGTCTGTTTGACGTAGATTTCGACTGGATTACATGTACAAGTTCCCGTGATTAATTTCTAACGACCAAGACTATGAACAATTGCACTGCTCGATTTAGACGGCTGGAAATTAGACCGAAGAAACTAAACTACATTTTATGATAGAAATGACGTCGCACGAATCTGATCCTTTCTGGGGAAGGCGACAACGAATTTGTTCCGGCGCGCGTCCGTGAATTCAAGATGGCGGACCGGGACGCTTCCGTCCGGTGCAAGAAGAGCACTTGATATGCGACGAGCGACGGGTGGGAAGCTCCCCTCGTGGCTTAAGTCGGCAATTCCCGAGCAGAAATATGCCACCTAACCTAAAAGCCCTTCTTTAACGGTCCGACTCTGCCGAAATTAAGCGGAAGAAGAGACCGAGCGGCCGGGAGAGGGCGCGAATCCTGGGCGATTTCCTTCGCCTTGTAAGGACGCCGACTTTCGGGAAGCCCGGAAGAGTTATCGCCGGCAAATATTGCGGCCGCGCGACAATTCCTCGAGAGCTTTTCCCCGCGGGAAGGGCCGCCGAAGAAACTGTAGGGAGGACGTATCCCTTCTCGGGATATGCCCTCGAAGGCGCGGATGCGACTCGCAGCGCCCCTGGCGGCGGGAGATTTATCGCGATCGCTCCAGAGAGACGTTGGCGTCGTCGTAAGAAATCCCGGGGGTTCGCGAAATGATCCGGAATTTACATTCCCGAGTTTCGCCGGATCGCATTCGACGGCCGCGGTCGCCATTCGGCGCGATTCATGGCGCGAAACACGCGGTAGAGGTTACAACGCCGCCGGAATAACGAGGAACTTTAAGTCGACTTCCGAGAAGGACTAATAAGCCGGCGGTTTATAACGCTACATGGCGTTATTATGTATGCATAAAATATCCTCGTAGGTGACCCAAATACCGAAGAGTGAAGGGGACCGAACGACTCGCACCGCCCCTGGCGGCGCTCGCCGGAAGATTTATCGCGATCGGACCGGAAGCTGCGCTCGTCACTTTTCCTCGGCGTTGTCGCTCTGGGAGCAATTCCCAAAATTAAAGGGGCATGGGGCGTCTCGAAACTTTCCTCCACTTGATATTTCACGTATCCCGTGATCCGTTTCAATCTCGTAATGCCCCCAAACTTTGTGGAGACGAGATGCGAGATCCGACACCAAGATGGCGGCCAGATGTCAAGGGGAGGCCGCGTTTGGACCAAACCTCGAGGTTTGACCCAGTGCGAAGTGCTCTCCTCGGTGTAAACGCCGCTTGTTACACGACGGACACGCGGAACCCATAAAACCGACGTTTACACCGAAGAGAGGGCCCGGGATGGAATTTTAATGAGATACGTCCCCTCGCTCCCGTCGCGTTAACGTCTCGTGAGGTTTGCGTCAACGTGGCCGGCTGCTTCTTCGCTGGTAAAAATATTTCGATGTTTCGAACGCTTTCGAATACAAGGGTATATTAAGACCGGAAACAGTGGCGCTCGACATGAAAACCGGACAAACTTAGGTATACTGAATTTCCAACAATTTTATTCGAGAAATCGTATGAAAGTATTTGATCGTATGAAAAGATTTTCATAATTAGTATATAATTCCCTCTGAAATTCGTACACTGTTATACCAAGCCTAGAACGCGGTGGCATAACGTGAAATTCCGAAATATTATATTTTTATAAAATGTTAACTATACCTTTGCTGTATTTCGAGTGGATTTTTTTAAAGGTTATTTTCGAGGGTTCGACCAGTCAACGGGGGACGTTCCTGAAGGAATGTCGTTGAAACCCTTTTCCTTTGGAAAAGATTCTCGGTTCTTTCGATTTCGGACGTCCTTCTCGGCGGTGTCCAGGAACGGATAAGGATAGGTCGAGAGGAGTCTCGCTCGGGCCGGATAAGGCGATCCCTCGGGACACCTCCAAAGTCCCGATGCACCGATAACCGGGAAGAAGCGTCTCGTGGAAGGAAACCTTAAGGCCACGAGTCGAAAGTGGCGGCGCGAGCCCGGAATACAGGAGAGGCTCGCGAGCTTGGGGCACATTTGTCACGCGAGCGAGTCGAGCCCGGCTCATATAAATAGGCCCTAAGCTGACAAACGACCGGCCCATACGACTAAATAAGCAAACACCGAGATCACCGACTGCCCTGCGGTAATCTCGATCCCGAAAGGCGCGATCGATCTCCGTGAAGGATCTTTTCTCCGGTCTTCAACCCATCTCTTATCCGCTCGGCATTTCGTCGCCCTATATCCCTTACAAAATTTTCCGCGCACATATTCTAAAACGTAGAACAATTTGTCGAGTAATATAAATGGGCCATAAATTGACAAACGACGAGGCCAAACCAATAAACAATTAAATTCCGAGATCACCGGCTATGCTGCGGTAATCTCGATCTCAAAAAATGTGGTCGATCTCCGAAAAGGATCTTTACTTCGGTCCTCGATCCACCTTCGATTCGCTCGGCATTTCGTCACCCTATATCTCTTACAAAATTTTCCGCGCACATATTCTAAAACGTGGAACAATTTGTCGAGTAATATAAATAGGCCATAAATTGACAAACGACGAGCCCAGACGAATAAACAATTAAATTCCGAGATTACCGGCTACCCTGCGGTAATCTCGATCTCCGAAAAGGATCTTTACTTCGGTCCTCGATCCACCTTCGATTCGCTCGGCATTTCGTCGGCCTAATTCCCTCCTAAAATTTTCCATGCACATTTCCTGAGACATGCAAAAATTTCTCGAGTAGCAATTCGAGGGGACCTTCCATCTCCGCGCGTCTCGAATTAAGGACGAGGCGTGGAAGTTGCCGAAACGGAAGTGAAACGTTACATCTGGCCGGAGTTGGGCGGACGTAGGTTGGAAACTGGAGCTATATTCGTCGGATTCCTGGCGGCGTCGGTCGAGGCGAAAGGAGGGCGCCGGCGTCGACGTCGAGGCGGACGACGGATTTACGCGCGCGACGACGTCGATTACCGGTCGCCGGTGACCCAGGGATCGCGAAATCCCGGAGGATCCCCATTCAGCGCGATTCCCAGTCAGATCGAGCCTGGAAGAGTCCAACCCCGAAGAGGGCATCCAGCTCGGCGCGCGCGAATCGGCCCACGTGGATGCGTTTTGTTTTGGTACAAATAGGAACACGGCGCCTTGGCACCCGGACTGGATTGGCTTGTCAACTTGCCAGAGATGCAGCGCCGATCTGGGATGCCCCAGGGTTTAGTCAGCGCATTCTTGGAAGCCGCGAGCTCCGCCATGAATTATCGTCCTGGGCTCCCGAGCGCCGATACCGGAATCCTGGCTCTATCTAGCAAGCACCCGGGAGCTCCTAGGGGTAAAATTCGATATATCGAAATGTCCGCAGAAACGGAATGACCGGGGATATGCCTTCCTTGCCGAGGAATTCCTCCAAGGCGTTCTTCAGGTCTGCGGACGCATAAGTGGAGGTCGGAGATCGGAACGGCCACGTTGGTCCAAGTGTATGTCCATATGTAATGGGGTAGGGAAGTACCTGGCGTGATTTTCCGGGATTTAATGGCGGGATCGACTTACCGATCGAAGTCATCGGGGAGATCGAGGGAGCTGAGGAAATCGTGGAAATGGCCCGCGAGGAGGGGCGAGCTCGGCCAAGATCGCGGCCACTCGAGGAGGCTCCTTGCCAAAAGTTGAGCTAATGCTGATCTACGTGCCGGAAAGATAATGCATTAAACATCCTCGGGGACGAGAGTGGCGACCGCCGGGGCGCAGTCATAAATTTTCAATAATGCAAATGTCCCGCGCGTTACTGTTACACGGTCCGCTCTTCCTGGTCCGTAGCCCACTTTACGAGGTCCCCCATGGAGCGGCCGCGACAATTTCATCCCGACGTCCCGATTTCCATCCGGGACCCTCGGAGAGTCCTGGCCGATTCGCCCCTCCTGGAATAATTCCAAACGAGATTCGTTAACCCTTAAACGAGTTGCCTGCCGCGAAGGCGGCTCCATTTCCGCGTCATCTTAGCCAATTTCCAGCGACCTCGGCGAGGCCGCATCCCCGTAATCCGAGCCGGATTCCGCATCCGCTCGTTCCCGATCCAGATCCGCCTCGCGGACTCCGGACCCCTGCTGGACCATTGTGTTCGAGGCCACATCCGGAGGTCCATTCGCCGCTCGCCTCTTTTCTCCCTCTCGAGTATCGATTCGAGATGCGTATCTTCCACGAGGGGTCGTCCAAAGGAGCCGCACCCCTATATTGCTTTGGCGGAATTAACGCGGAAAGAGCGTCCTCTTTCTTGGGGAACCTCCACCCTAGGATGCCGCTCTTCTTGCCCGATCGCGAGTGGGAGCGTATTCCCTCTCCGCGGAAGACCGGCATAAATCTCGGCCACGTGAGTCACGCTCCCCGAAACTTTCGGCGGATCTCTCCCTCCGACCCGGTCGTGTCTCCTCGTCCCATTAAACTGCGATTTCTGGTGCGTGGGTCGACGCAAGCTCGTGGGTGGACGCTGCGGCACGAAGACGCAATGACACGCGAATCGCCGATTTGCCGACCACCGAGTGCTCCCCGGGGTTCCTTGCGGTCCGGGACGTCCTGGGAACCGGGATTCGCTAATTAGCACCAGAGAATTCTTAATAACATACCTCGAAGAGGGCGATCGATCCTCCTCGCGATTTTGCGGGACCTAGACAAAGACGTCCTATCGAAGACGCTTCTCCAAAGCTTCACTTTGTTCAACCTTTAATAATTAAAAGCGCCTATTTCTTGCTCATTAATATTCTAAACAAATTTCATTTTTAAAGGCACAAAGGGCGTTAAGGGGGTGTGTCACACAGAACGCGACGCGTCATTCGGAAACTGCGGTGAAGTGACTTGGGAGACTAAGTATCATTTTTACCGGTTTCTGAATTTTAATGCCTTGTGTTCTGTATTACGTGAAATGTGCGCGGAAGAGGCTTTTTGAAGTACGTAAGCGTAGGCTAAGTAGCTGGGGAATTTTTGAAAAGATGAAGGAAAAAGGATCGGGGAGAACCCCCCGATTCCTTGTTCCGCGCCCGTTCCGTCAGAAAACGGAGCAGATGCGCGCAAATTGGGAGCGGAATCGAGGGGAAATCTAATTTCTCGCGGGAGGAGAGAAAAGCGAGTGCGAAAAGCTCCTTAGAGGTCCTGGGGGAGTCGGGACCCCGCGAAAGGAGCGACTCGGGGGTGGGTCCACCCCCGCGAGGCGAACCAGGCGCGTCCTACGTAAATGCGAGTAACGAGCTCTCGAGACGATTAACGCTCCGGAGACTCAGGTCTACGCTTTTACCTGGCGCCTCGGAAAAATGTCCCAACCTTTAAGCGCTATTGTCCGCGAACGCGCCTCCGCTCGTTGGACGCTTCTCGGAGCGGAGACTCGCGAAGCACTCCCACGCGAGGTTGGCCCTCGAGGAGACAAGTAACCGAGTAGCCCACGGGAGTTCCGACTCTCCTTGGAGATCGGTATCAACCGGCGTGGGACGGCAACCGGACGGCAACGGAACGACAACCGAACGGCACGCCGTGCCCTCGCTAGCGCTTTAATCGAGATGGCCTTTCAAAGCCACACTTTTCTCGAAATTCTTCCCAAGGCGACCTCGATTATTCCTAGGGTCACAAATTTTTCAAGACTTTTCAGGAAGCCTTTAAGGGTATCACAATCGAGTGCACGAGCCAAGGGTACATCAGGAGGGAGGAATAGGAAATTTCGACCGGACGGAAGCCGTTCGATTCTCGGGTCGAACCGCGAATTGTGTTCTTCCGAATCTCTGCGATTCTTTCTAACCTCTGCCAACCGCATCCCACGACGAGCGACCTGAATTTTTTCCCTGTCCTTGAATTTGCAAAGATCTTCTGGCAAGTGATCAGGGGTTTCATGCTCGATTGCGAGAATATGAGCCAAGGGTGGCTAATTAGGAGGGAGGAATCGGAAATTTCGACCGGACGGAAGCCGTTCGATTCTGGGACCGGGCCGCAAATTGTACGTTTCCGAATCTCCGCGACTCCTTGGAACCTCCTCCAACCTCATCCCAAGACTCGCGACCTGGATTTTTTCCGAGTCCCCGAATCTGCAAAGACTCTGGCATGTGATCAGGGGCTTTATAATCGAGGGCGAGAGGGAGAGCCAAGGGTTGCCCAATCAGGAGGGCGGAATCGGAAATCTCGATCGGGCGGAGGCCGTGCGGAAGAGCGGAGTCTCCATGGGAGCGAGTCCCTCGGGCGAACGGCGCCTTTATTAGCGCCCTTGTTAGCTAATCGCGCGGCTTTCGGGCGGAAATCCGCGCGCGGGAGGCGCCGAAGAATTCGCGTCTCCCTCCGCTCGATCGGGGAACCGGATCGCGAACGTTGACAGGGCGATTCGCTCGCGCGGAACGGCGAGCTCTCTGCTGCCTGTCGGCGGCGATTAGCCGCTCGGGCGGCGCGTTTTACGAGCGCGATCTGGTTCGCGAAACCTGCTCTTAAACTACCGTACCGGTAGGTGACGATCGCCGACCGGTTCGCCGGGCATTCGCTCCCGAGAGAGCCACCCAAGTCAAAACGCGAGTTCCGGCCTCTCGGGTCGATCGGCCGTTCGATTTCCGCCGATCTTCGATCTTGATCAACGGGGATCGGTCATTCGATTTTCGCCAATCTTCGATCACCATTCGTCAATAAAATACATACCCTGTTGTATGGTCCGGTTCAAATTTCGATGATTTGGATATAGAACTTCTTATCGGTGGAAATGAAACATGGTGCAGATTCGTGACGTTTCCAAGGTAGAGTGGCACAAGGAAAGAGGAAGAAAAAAGTGTTTAAATTAATATCAGATTTTTTTATTATTAGTTCGTACATTTCTTGGTCGATGACTTTTGACGATACGTACCCTGTTGTATGGTCCGGTTCAAATTTCGATGATTTGGATATAGAACCTCTTATCAGTGGAAATAAAACATGGAGCACATTCGTGACGTTTCCAAGGTAGAGTGGCACAAGGAGAGAGGAAGAAAAAAGTGTTTAAATTAATATCAGATTTTTTTATTATTAGTTTGTACATTTCTTGGTCGATGACTTTTGACGATACGTACCCTGTTGTATGGTCCGGTTCAAATTTCGATGATTTGGATATAGAACTTCTTATCGGTGGAAATAAAACATGGTGCAGATTCGTGACGTTTCCAAGGTAGAGTGGCATGAGGATAGAGGAAGAAAAAAGTGTTTCAATTAATATCTGATTTTTTTATTATTAGTTCGTATATTTCTTGGTCTTGTTTCGCTGGTTTCGTTCCTTGTCGGGTTTGAGACATAATTCCCACACATGGAATACGCGAAAAGTGTGGGCTTCTTCTTGTAGACATCTTGAATAACCGCACGCTGTGTAAATTCTCCGATCCTGCTGCCGCTGGGACTCCACGCGGGAGAAACACGCGTGTGCGCACTAGACCTAAATTTCACCCTTGCGCAGGTATCGGGTGCGGTATTATAACGTACGATCCGCATCGTAGGTGGAGTCCTGAGGGTACGGTTCGAACGGTCCCGATGCACATGCAGTATATAAACTGCATGCTGGGAAGGAACGACGATGGGGACCGGTTTACCGACTCCCACGAGACTTACCTTTGTCAAACCGACAACGAGTTCCGCTCCCATACCGTTCCGTGCTGGACCGGATTTCGAATTCGAGTCTTTGAGGGCGGAAAACCTTATTTCTTGTATAATGCGTATTTTCGCATTTTTAGCTTAGTTCATCCTATCCATCCCCGACCGTTCTAATACAGGCTAACGACCGTAACGAGATGATCGGTCGGGATCGAGGGATGCACGTGTCTATCAATATCCATTTGGAAGTTGACTCGACACCCCTCGTTATTCCTCCTGCCCTCCCTCGTTTCCACCTTGTTTTCTGCCGCCGAAAACGGGAGAAGCATACATTCGGGTGCCGAGGGTGTTTCCGAGCCGTAAGGGTGAGAATCGCGCTTTCCGTCTCGCAGAATTATCGCTGGAATTGAAATGGCCTTCTTTGCCTGAAAAAAAAAAAAAGAAGGAAATGCTGGAAGTTCCGGAACTTTAATTGCATCGGATAAGTATGGAGGGTAAAGTTGGACGAAAGGAGGAGAGGATACGCGTGGAAAAATATCGGAGGAGAGGCGAAAGGAAGCGTATTGAAAAATGAGATCACTCGGCTCGGTATGTCAGGGGTGGCTCGATAAGTCACGTTATTCCATCGTCGGGCGAAAACTCCCTCTCGTTCCCACTTTGTCTTTCGTTGGGTCGAAAATGGGAGCACCAACCCCCACCGCGCTCGGGGGCCGTAAGGGCGAGAATCGCTCTTTCCGGCATGACTCGGGGTGGCTGATGAATGAAACGGGCATGGGATCGATTGGGGAGAGAGACGGTGAAACCGGAAATTGCCGCGCGGGTACGCGTGCCAGGAAGGAAAGAGTATTTCGAACGGAACGCGAATCGATTGCCGAAATTTTAACCTCCGGTCAGAAATTCACGCTTTTCGAATTGTGATGCCCAATCCGTGAAGAAATGTTAAGTTTAAATTTCATGAGTTTCGGGACCTTCCTTATACCCTCCATATTCACACTGTAAAGAGTTAATCGATTCGTGTACACCCAGCTTGGAGAAAAGTTTCACGGAGAACCCTTTGACGCCACTTTGACATCCCCTTACGACCAAAACCGATTTTCCTTATCACCATTTCCGAGCTTCCGTCTTCGCAAGCTCGGGATTCGGCCTGTTACGTTTAATTGAAAACGCATTACACAGGGTGAGAGTTGCGAGATGAAATTCCAGCTGCGCGGCACGCGTCGTAAGGGGCGTCGCAGGGGGTTGAAATTCGAATGGAGGGTGTGAAAAATTCGGTAAATATTCACCGGCGGGTCTAATTTCTGCCCCGACCCGGCGGGAGTATTCCGGGAGCTTTTCAGCCCCGTCGCCGGGACAGTTCTACCATTTCCCTTTTTTTCTCTCCTTCGTCCCCCGGCTCTGGGTTTTTTCCTCCCTCGGTTTTCGTCGGTGCGCTCTCGCTCTCGCGGCCGCGAATTAAACGGCGTCGCCGAGAGAGCGCGACGCTCGTAATTTTTCGTCGCGACGCCTCCCTCCGTGACTGGGCCCTCTCTTTCCCTCTCGTGGCCTAAACTCTGGCAGCTTGTTATAACGAACTTTCGGAACTAGCCGAGATTTGCATCCCATTACGACGACGCCACCGGGCAAGCGTCGAGGCCGCGAGCAATATCGTCGAGCGGCATTTTAAGGAGCTCCGCGGAGTGCAATTTGCATAAACTAAGCACCTCGCCTGACAAAACTGACTCGACCAGAAACTAATAATAATTCCCGCGTGATAAACAGAATGGCTCGTAATACGCTCTATGGGGACAGAAGCGTCCTTATGACGAGACCCCGTAATGACAATGTTTCCCTCGAACGACCCAAAGTTATGGATTATGGAATAGTTTTGTACCTAAGCTTTCTTCATAACATTTATTTTCCAACGCACAGGGATATTTTTTATTCTCTGCAGGACGAAGTTCCATCGAAGGCGCAGAGTTTTTCGGTAGGGTTTCTGAAGGAAGGAGGGAGGCCTTTTATTTCGGAACAAAATGGCGGAGAAATCGGGAGAGAGAAATGGCTCGAGTAATTTCGGGCTAATTTTGACTTGGAAGGAATCCTCGAGAGCTATTTCGACAAGAGTCGGAGAGTAATTAGGGTGAGATCTCGGCTCTTTGAAAGGATGACAATGCCCGCTTGTCTCCTTGTTCTAAAGACGGATTCTTCTTCGGTAATAAACGTGAAATTCCCCCAAGTGCCAGGAATAAATGGCAAAAACGATACCCGAGTAATCCCGCCCCGTTATCCCGGAATTAAGCACTCGGCGAGATTCCCTTCGGACCGATTAACCGATTTGCAGACTCCACCGAGTCTGAAAATGTGAGACGGCTTTCTGGAAAATCTCTCCGGCCCGAAATTCTAAATTGTGAAAAATGGGGGTCGCCAAGGTGTCACGTCGCTTTTAAGGCTCCCTCCCTCTCGAAACGGCCGTGGAATTCCAAACAGGAAATCTCTCGGAGGAAAACCGATTTTTCGAAATCCCTTTTTCAGACGTGAGGCTGCTGACGAGGGAAAAAATGACTCTAGTAATTTTAGACACGTTTCGAGGCGAGCTTACTCCAGCCTTTTACGGTAGACTTGAGTTGATTTATCGCGGAGGACTCGAGTCGTTAAAAACGTGACAAGTCCTTTTCATCTTGCCATTATAAAAGGGCTGCTTTGTGCTACTCCACGGTTGCTGGCATCCGAACATTCTTAGGACTTTCTTTGGACCGCGAGAAAGTGGTCCACGCGACCATCACCTCCGAGCGTCGACGTTAATTGCTACGCCCTACGAACCGTGTTCCGATATTTTTTTTTTTCCCCTCCAAAGAACGGACGCAAAATCCGAAAAAAGAATTCCACAAAGTCCTCGTTCCGCGATGGACTAACGCGAGAATTTTTCCCCTGGGAAAACTCGAAATCGCTTGGCCGTAAAAAAAAAAAAAAAAAGAAGAAAAAAGGCCGGGCGTTGGGGTAATTTCAGGGTGGCCGGTCCGAGGCGTTCCTGTAATTAAGAGAGTTTGTCATCCGAGTTAAAAAGTCCCGCGAGGAGAGGCGCGATCGTTGATTGGCTCTCGTAATTGGCCCGATTGTCTCTTGGCTCAATTAATTGAATTACTCGTAATTGTTCACCGTGCCCGGTGGCGTTTTTCCTCGCCCTGTCGCTCCGAGATTCCGCCTCGAGCCGGTCTGCAATTTTTTCCGAGCGACGTTACGTAATTTATAATTATTCAGGAGTAACCATTGATAATAGAATCCGGGAAAGTAGCGACGGGGAAAGTTCGACCTCGACTTTTGGGGGTGTTTCGATCCCTCCCACTAATCACGTAATCCCACCTCGGCGTTGTCGGGGAACTCGGGTACTCGCGCCTCCGACTCGGGCGCTTTGGCAGTACAATAAAATCCTTTTTCCAGGGTGCATCATTGTTTAACGCTTGATTGACATTGATCGAGGGCCTCCCTTCTTCCCCGCCGGAAAGTGTCGGGGACACCCCGACAAAGCTGGCTGCTCTTTGACGTCCGCGAGGCGGAGGAGCATTGTTGCGGCCGTGGGTGCCCCGGAGACGAGCGGGCCCGGTGACGCGTGACACGTCCCTGGAGGGCTCGGGGGCTGCTAAATAGAACGCCCATTAGTAACGAATACTGCCAGCGAGAGGGACGGACATATGAGAGATAACCGGGAGCGAGCGAGAACCACCGACAGGCGGAAAGACACCCTCCGACCCACGTGCGAATCGCCAATTTCCCTCGACGCGCAGAGGGTACCCGACTTCACGGACCTCCAAACTGGGAAAGGGGCATTTTTCAAGGGTGACTTTTCAAGTAGAACTTTTGAACTGAAACATTTCATCTGAAACTTCTTTAGCCATAGGGTACCATTCAAAGGTCGCGTAAAACAAAAAGTGGAACCTTGGTAGGGAAACACTCGTTTGGACGAGAAGGCTATTGTCTCCATTTTGATATTACAGTGGTATACGAGAAAAATTATAAAAGTACTGTAAATCAGGATTACAGGGTGTCACTGTATTGGCTCCTACAGAAGTGTCACTTCTGCCGGGTGGTTTTTCGCGTTTCTTGTTTTATTCATCATTTTGTAGGATTTTCTTTTTGGACTCCGGCTCTGCCTAAGAATTTTCCCACCCTTCCATTACCTCCTTTTTCCGCAACCGCGAGCGCGGATGGGTGAGCATCCGCCGTCTCTTCGGGGGGAGAGCACTTCGATGTCTCTTCTTCGCCTTTTTCGGGGGCTCGCCAAAAGCGCGAAGTGTCTCCGAGGCGATCGGGGTGAAGCATCGACGGCATCGAAGGCTTCGAAAGCTCGACTCTGGGGGGAGCGAACGCTCGAGCTATTTTTATGGCACTTAGCCTTCCGAGCAGCAACATGCTGGAGCACTCGAAGAGCACTCCTACGCATTCCGCTACGTTTACGCAACGAGCTCGCCGACCAAGAGCCACTCCACGTTGGCTGCACTGCGAGAACTTCCCGCTCTTTCATATACCCCTTGCCCTCTCCTACTTTCCCGCTCTTTCTCCGTCTTTCTATCGCGTACTCGAGGATTTAATTGCCCGGAGATCCGCTGCTCCGATCGTGGGAGAGAACTTTTTCCTCCTCTTCCTTTTCTCATTTTCAAGAGGACTCGCTCGTAAAGGGATCGTTTTCACCCTCGGCGAAGAGACAGGGACCCCGATAACTCCAAAACGTCAACATTTAAGTCGATAGAAAATTGTAAAAGTTACGCCCGAGCGGCGCCGAGTCTTTTCAATATGGCGGCCGCGTCCTCCTAGCCAGCGGAAGAGTTAACTTTTTTAACAAGTTTTCTCGGGCCCGTCATCGCCGGCGCTGGTTTTCCGTCAAACTTGGAGCAGAAAGAAAGCGACCTGGGGACTCGTCCCGAAGAGATCGCGGAAGATCCCCTGGACGTTGGCGAGTGGACGTCGCATCGTCGACGTCGGGCGTCCTGACGGAAAGGAAGTGGCCCCGCGCGAGTGTTATCGACATCTCGAAATTGCTACGTCCTCTCGACGTCCATTGTCGAATCGCCGAGGTGCTCTTCTCCAGGGCCGCGTGTGCACTTCCGGGGGAAATATCCGGAAGCCTTCGATCGGACCGCCATTGTCTCCTGAAAGGAATGCCTTGATAAAGCTCATCCTTCGGGATAATCCTCGGCTTAAGAACTATCGGGATAAGACCCCGCGCGACTCGGAACTTTAATAATTGAGTAATCCCCGGAAGATTACTCCGAAATACTTAATAACTTGATAATTCATTATCGTGAATAATTGCACCCCCGTGTCGAGGATTAAATGTTCCTTAAATCGTGCCGCGCCGTTAATTTCGTTAATCACGGTCGCGGCTCGTTAAACCGGTAAACGTAATCGATTACTCCGCGATATGGATTCGGCCCGCGATCCGGGATTAATAAATCAGGATAGCTTAATCTCCAAGCACATCGGGACGAATTAAAACGGGAATTAAATGAAAGAGAACGGCAACAACGAGCGATGCACTCGTTCGACTAATGATATCCGCCGTTACGCTCACGCAAAACGCGTAACCGTCGCACTCGTCGTACGCACGCGACAGGAATCGTGTATGACATATCGCGAGACGCACGCGGCGATTCTCGCCTCGCGTGCGACAAGTGTCACGCGATATTGAATAAGTGCGATAATATATCGTTTATCTCCCACCTCAGGAAGCGAGACGGCACGAGTATATTAGTTAATTCAACGTAGAACGTTATATACGAGACAATAAAGTCTCGAGGTGGGGCGAAGGAAACGCAGCGATCGTAGCGCCGCTCGCGACGAACCGCGAAGACGTTCGGTTTGATTAGTCTCGATCGGAAGCGCTCCCTTCAAACGGGTAAAACGTCCATTCCGAGTAATTAGAATATTTGTATATTTATTCAGTTAGCCTTTGGGTAAAAAGTTTTCATTTTAAAACACTTAAGTATATACCAGCCCCGATCGGGTTTATCGTTAAATCGATTTACCCGGAGATTTACGACGCTTCGCATGCTCGAGCTTTTACGCTGATGAATTTTAAGGACTAAATCGGCTTGACGGGGACTTACTAGACTAACCGGTTTTAAAAGTAGCCAAGCCTGATCGCGGGTATTTTTTATTTAGTGCTGGTAATAATGCGAGAATTATCGAGGCATTAATTGCGTTAATAGAGGCGTGAAAATAAATTTCGAATGCCTCTGTAAGGGGACAAAATCGCCCGGATTAGAGGCTCAAGTTCGGTACAAGGATGCAAATTTAATACCCGTTAATGCGCCTCTCACCCGCGCAGATAGCCGAGAGTTTCGAGAGGCACTTTTAACGTTTCTTTTTTTTACCTGGTCGGCACTTTCTCTTTTTGTGCATGTCCTTTGGACGTTATTAGAGTGTCCGAGCGTGCAGCGAATAGGATGCAAATTTGAAGGCCCGTTAAGGCGGCTCTAATGCGCGCGGCGATCCACTAAATGAACAAGCGTCCTAGCTAGGACACGCGTGTAAGTGTCGGCATGATTAAAACAAGTAGGCTAGGTAGCAACGACAAGCCTCTTTTAGCACTTACAAGCATTCATGTCTCCCGAGCATGTCCGCTTTTGCGCTCTCCGGTGGGCCCCGAGCGCGCCCATGTCCATGCTCGAGGAATTGCACCTTCGGGGATGATTAATGCCTGCGAATGATTAAATTAAAGCGTTTAAGACCCGGCTTCCGGGAACACGCGAGACGAGAAGGGGAATTCCTGTAAAGGCGACACACTGATCATTACAGGCCACTTTAAGTGTCGCGGATATTCGACTAACTCGGCCCGGTCGGTGTACAAACTGTTAAGTGGGTTCCAATGCATGTAAGTATATGTAACGAATTATTTTCGGTATACAAGAATATTTTATTCGTTGAAAGTAACAAATATACAATCTTCCAAATGAACCGCGTACGCGTGTATTAACGGATTTTCGTTCGCTTATTAAAATGAATACGGTGCGACGCGCGATCGGTACTTCGATGGCGCCTCCGCGCACCGAGACCATTTTAACGTTACTTGTCAATGCCGACCAAATTATAGAAACGTTAATTGAATACGCAAAACCGGGACTCGACTCTCGAATAATATTCTCCGCAAGTGCGAGCCCCTAACAATTTGTTTAATCGGATGGTAGTGCATTTCCACAGCTCTCGAGTGAATTTCAAAATTCCCGCCGGCGATCGTTCCCTTCGACGAAATGTAAATCCGTGTGTTATGTACAAGGAGCGAAAATCTCTGCTGTTTATAACTCGCGAAAGAGAAATAACGCGTAACAATGTGCGGAAGATGAAGAAAATTCGAGAGTCGAGTTCTTACCTGTAACTTGATTAGAAATTCGTGAGGAAAATGAGCGTAAAAAAAGGAGGTGACGAACGGAGAATTTTGGCACGATTCGAGAAGAGAAATTAATCGGCGGCATTTTGTGCCCCCGTATAACAATCGATCGAGACGGTTCTCGATTATACACGAACGTCGATACATCCTGCATGTTTCTTCTTTTTTTTTTTCCGTACGTATGCATGTATACATATATTTATATAAATATATCCATCTAAACGTATAGTCTCTATGACGTCCTCGACTCGCCGTTAAAAGTCCTCGCGAAGTCGCGGTTACAATAATAGAAAAAAAAAGAAAAAGAGAGAGAAAAACTCCATTCTCTTTTGATTATTCACATTTAACATGTAGGCAGTGTCATTACCAACAAAGTTTAGGATGAGACGGGCTTAAATGCATAGACGGTGTCGGTGTTCGTTTCATCAACGCAGAAAATGTTGATCCAAGAAATGCGCGGCCCGACAGAGCGGAATTATGATATTCGCAAATAACGAAGGAACCATTATAGCACGTTTACTGTTCAAAATGTCGAGAGGAAGTCAGACGGAGAATTCCGGGGGTTGCCTCTTGCCTCGAGTTTGTTTCTTGAGACTCCTAAAATATACGCGTGCTAAGCAGTGCCTCGTAAGTCTTCATTAGAAACAGAAAGCGATGAAAGTTGCGTCGTGCAGGTATGGCACAAGCACGTGTATTTCCAGGGAATATCCGTGTAGGTTTGCAGAAATTAATATCTCGGCGTCTAACTTCCCTCTCGCGTGTGTGTTTTTCGCACGGCGTTTCCATTTTCGTAGCCTCTATGCATAGAACAGACACTCTAAAGTATTCAGTTGAGAGAAACCCGGAGCGACGCTCGGCGGCCATCTTGAACGCGCGTTCCTACCGAGTGCGCGCGCCGGCCATTTCTCCAACCGGTTGGACCGCTTCGCAAAGTGCACTCGATAATCGATTTCCCAACGACGTAAATCTACATCTCTGTACAAACTCTTTTTCTCTTTACGCGAGGAATACACCGGTAGGTTCGAAAGAAAACGAGAAATCGGAATTTCTATCACTCGGCCGAAAACGTCGCGGTTAGGGACGTCAACACGAGTCGCTCCGGGAATCCGGGGTATCAGTACGGTTTCTAACTTCACCATTCGAGGCGTATCGAGACATCGAGGACCCTGAACCTCCCATTTTCACTGAACTCTGGGAGCGCCTTCGTTCGCCTACAACAATCGCGCGGGTAAAACCTCGTTTCTATGTACAAGTATAAAGCAGCGGGACGCTCGAGCGCCGCGCAGGTTTAAGGCAGTGTTTCGGTGTCACCGAGTCGGCCATCTTTTAGTCCGGTGAAAACCCGAGTCGTTAAGCCAGAACTTTCTTTACCTCATCGTCGGGTAAAACCAGGACCAGCGAGCCAACGATTGGGCCAGCCACTCTCCGCCTTAACGATCATAAAATGCACCCTGGGTCGGTGAACCAGATCGGCCATTTTTACCTTAATAAAACCTGGGCTGGTCGACCGGGTCGGCGGACGTTATCCTGGTTAGACCAGGACATCGCCGTTCGGCGACTTTCCGCAAAAGTCCCCTGACGTCCGTTTCGTGGGAACCCATCGAAGCACTTCACCCTCACTAGCGTCACCGAAGTCACTCGGGCATCGTTCATTTTAACTCTCACTGCTCACATTAATTTTAAATTATCACTTGGGCTCGTCGGATGGTCCTTTCTTCCGAGATGCACTTCAGAGCCACGGGCCCAGTTGGGCCTCGAGTATGGTTGCCGCATCGGTCCTGCCCATTACCCTGAGATGGTTCAACAGATCCGTCACTGCCGTGGGTTCCCGGTGCCTGGCTTCCCACAGGTCCAGGATGTGCTCCGTAGGACTCGCCTTCGTCGCGAAGTAGTTGATGTACCTGGAAACAGGCGAGGAAACCCCGAAGATGATCAAGGGATCGCGATTGGGACTCGAATCGAGGTGTTCGAAAGGAGTGAACCCAGGTTCCTTCTCGAGGAACGTCGGAATCGCGGAAAATAAAATCGGACCTACCTGTCGACTTGAAGTCTTTGAGCCAGCATCCTCCAGTCATTCCCGAGGGCGTTAGGAGGGTCCAGACATTGACAGAGCTGCTTTCTGAGGGACCTGGTGAACCGGAAAGGTCTGAGCGTCGTGGAGTCCGTGCTGGTGTTGTTGGCGTGTCCGCTGCTGACAACGGTGACTTCCCTGAGAGGTCTGGTGACGCTGCCAGAAGAGATGAGCTGCTTGGTGCCATCGTAGACGATTCTGAAGACTTGCCTGGCATCCGAGTTCCCCTGGCACACTTGCAGCTTGTAGCTCCTCGTGGCAGAGGATCCGAACCCAGTGTCCAGTCCAAAAGACACGTGTCTTCCGTTCTCCGGACAGTTCCACATGTCCCTGAAGGGAACCTCCTGGCGTTCCGTTGGGGACTTGCTCTGCCACTCGTTGCCGACCTCCTCCAAGCTGACACATAGCGATTCTCCGTTGTCCTGGAATAGCAGGGTGCGGGGCTTGTCCAGGAGGTACCCCCTGACTTGGGACTCCCTGTCTTGGATGGCCTTGGTCGCGGCTTTGGTGTCTTCCACGGTGTAGACCCTGACGCAACCCTGGCCTGCTGGGCTGGCGAACAGTGCTAGCCTGAGCCTTTTCGTCGCCATCGAGTTCTCGCAGCTTTGGCCGGCCAGGACGTAGCTTCTGAGCTGTTCCGTCACTATGAAGGCCTCCGCGTGGTCCAGCTGGGTGAACAACGGCGTGTTGATGGTCTCGTTGCCTAGGGTCAGGACTCGTGACCAGACCACTTGGTCTTTGCTCGGATCATCGGGGTCCAGACTGTCGCTGGCCCACACGGTCAACTCCCAGCTGGCTGGGTGGAGCATCGCGCAGTGCTCGAATTGGAGGATCACTGGTTTGTTGAAGGTTGCCGACGAAGGGCCGCAAGTCACCACCGCGGATAGCTGGGTTATACCCTCTGTGGAGAAGAAGGGGTTACTTCGCGCCCTGCATGTCCGATTTTGATGGCCTAGATCCACCAGATCGAACATCTACACCAGGCAGTTTGGTTTCATGTTTGGTTCTAGGTCCTGGAGTCCCGGCAAATCGATGAACTGTCGAGTAAAAAATCTTTCCACTGACCTGGCAGTCGGGGCCTGAACCTGTCCTCGTTGAGGACGGCTAGGTAGAGCTCCTCCTTCGTCGGCTTAGGAACCGCGCCCTCGGGAACCGACATGGAGATCCCGGATTCCGGGAGCACCAGCAACGCTCCTTTGGCGTTGACGGCTGCGCGAGCTACGTTCCCAGCCTCCAGTTTTGGCAACCGGACGCTCTCAGACGCGACATTGTATGTCGAGTCGGATGAGGGGTACGAGCTGCTGACGCTGTTCTCGCTGTCCGAGCTCACCTGCTTGTCGCTGCAGGACTCTTGGGTGGAGGTGCTGGGGGTCGGGGACATGGGCGACGGTTGGGGTGGGATGGAAAGATGGGGCACGTCGTAATGGTGCTCGGAAAGGGACCTGGACATGGACAGTTTGGGGTCGAAGGGGTACTCGTAGCACGCCGGGACGGTGGTTGCCGTCACGTCCGGCTGCAGACTCAGCTTCTTGTCCTGGTCTGGAAAGAACTCCGGCTGGAACTCTGCAACCCACAAACCACCCGCGACTTGACTTGGACGTCCCGATCCGGCGTTCGCGCTAACGAGGAGTAAGTAATTTCTCATGGGGACATCGTTACGTCACATCGTTAGTGCCTTACCGTTTCTAGCCATGGAGTAGAGGGAATGGTCCCGACCCTTCCGTCGTAGGATCCTCGTCAGGAAAAAGGCCAATCCTCCGATCACCACACAGGCTACCGTCAGGCCTGCGTACAGTGCCACGTCCATTTGGTGGTTGACTGGAAAAGAATGATTTTGGGGACTCAACGAGACGATCCGGCAATCGTGTGGTAACTTTAAGACTCTCGATTACGCTTTTCAAAGTCGAAAGGAACGGTCCCGCACTCGATGTGTGGATTTCCAAGATTTCGACGATTTTTACCATTTCTTCGATTTCTCGAGGTTCCGCTTTACAAGACGCACAATAGACGTCGAAAGCCGAGGGGGATCGATGGGTCCGGTATATCTCGGAGTTACTTTCTTCCCCGCCACGTGAAGACGAAGCCTCGAGATGGATTCGCCGAGTTCGTTTTTCAATTCCGCGATTTCCATGATTCCCACGTCCCTGACGTCTACGGAGGGCGGGGGCCGAACACTTGTTACCCGCCGTCGAGACGGAGCTGGGCGGCCCTTCTTTTACCCGGGGGTGGAAAAAAAGGCCCGATCGATCCAAATTGTATGCTCCGCCGGCTACTTTGCAATTCCACGCGAGAAGTATCGACAACGCGACGAAGCGTCGGCTGGGAAACGAGTGGATCTCCCGACAATTTATTCGACGCGAACCCCGAGAGTTTCGCGACTTCCTTCCCCGTGTTCCACCCCCTTGGTCCCGACCCCGGCGAATCTCCTGCATTTTGCATCCCTTAATTGGCGGGCTCGTCGAATTTCACCGGGACCGAAAACCTGGTCGGGCGAAAACTCCGGGATTCGTTTATCCCCCCGAATAAAAGAAACGTGGAAAAAGCGAAAAGAGGTGGTTCGAAAAAAAATCCACGTTGGCCCGGCACGGAGGTGCGAGAGTTTCGGCCGGGCAATTGAGGGGCCATTTTTACCCGTCACGGGTTAATAGCACTTTTCTCACTTTCCCACATGGCCACCCCTGCGTACCTCGGCCTTTTCGCTCGCTTTAACGGGGGTGCCGATCGCAAAGGTGCACGTGCGGCTCGCCCTCTCTTCTCGAATGGCGGCCTTAAAAATAGCCGGTCGAGCTTCTCCGATAGTTTATCATCGGTTCCCCAAGAATCGAGCCCGTGCCCCGATACTCGGGGTCCTCGTGACGTGTGTCGTAGAATTACCTCGCTACCCCCTAATTGGGCCGATACATCATTTTGACGCGTTTGCCTCTGGGCAAACGAACGACCCCTGAAACTCGCGAAATCTTCTTACGAGCCGGGACCGCGCAACCCCTCAGAGAAAAATGGCTAATTTCGTTCGGTATCAATTTTGAACGAATGGTAAAATCGAGGGTAAAGGTAGAACGACGGGTAGACTGAATTACAAGGCCGCGGAATTGATAGCGCTAATCGCGCGTCCCGGGGAAAAATGGCCGGCGGTTTCCAGCGTTTCCCCCCAAGTGGACGTTCCTTTCTTTCCCATTGAACAGGGTTGGCAACCGCACGCGAAGGTGCAGGGCCGCCCCCGCACCTTGGGCGGCAGCCTTAAAAATAGCCGGCGAGCTTCTCTATATTTTACCGTCGCTTTCACGAGAATCGAGCCTACTTCGACATTCAGGGGGGTTCCCGAGGCGAGCGCCCCTCGCGGTGTGCATAAACGTACGGGCCCACGTACGGCGCACGATAATGCCACTTTATTTGCATGCGCGATCAATTTCCCTCCTCGCGGGGCCGGAGGGGGCCGATTACATAATTTTCTTCAATATTAAACCCACCCCCGGAGGCCTAACCGTATCGCGTGCAACTTTGATGTGGCTCGCTCGATGGAGTTCGCCCCGACCAGTCCAGGGGGTGGTCGGCCCTTTTTCGGATTGCCCTGAGCGGCTCCGCCATTGTTTCAATTGTTTATATCACCGGCAATTAGGGTATCCCCCCTTGGAAAGCGTCAATTATTAAGCGGTGCCCTAATTAAAAGTAAATAGGAGCACCCGTTTAAGGGACGCTCCGCGCCGTCCGGCTGATTTCTCGGGGGAGCTCGATCGCGAGAATTCAAGATGGCCGCTCCCGGGAGTCGGGGCCTCCACCTCCGATTTTCCACCCTGTTTCTCCAGGGTGATACTTTGAGGATGGTCTTTCGTTTTCTACCATTGGAATGTGCGGAAGTGAACGTTTCTCACGGAATCGAGTAATTCTTCGCTGACCCGGTGGATTCGAATTTTGTCGTGCTTGATAGTTTAGTGATATGACGGCTCGTCGTTAAACGAACACGTTTCGTGTTCCGGCACGATGTTTTTCTAGGTTTGCTCAACGGGGTCCTTTGAAATTCATTTGCTGGGCCGAAGGGATGTATTAAAGTTCATAAACGGATCCTTCCATAGAATTCGGCGACCCGAAAGAGGACCCGGTGGTCGGAGGTCGGGTCGTAAGGGGGTCGTTGGAGGTTTATCTTTCAACCGGGAACCCCTCGCCAGGGTAAACGAACCATGGCCAGAGAAGGGCAAGTGCAAATTCGAAGGTTCCCTCGTCCTGCCGAAATCGTCCCTGTCCAACCTCGCGGTAACTTGAGCAGCAACCAAAATAATTGGGCTTGTAAAATTAACGTTTCAATTAATTCCAGTCTCGGGGATTTTTCCAAGGGAATTTTTCCCTCAAATCGAATCGGTCAAACGTCGAACTAGTATTAATACCCCGGTCCAATTTAACAACTTTACACGATTGCACGTAAACTGGGTGGGATCAGTGATCGGGGATAATTTATGCACAAGGTGGAGGCAATTTCTCTGGGCAGGAATTGCGCACCACTGCGAACCCCTCGAAGTTCCTCAGAGCGTAAAAGAAAAGCATGCGAGAGATTCTCAAGACTCACCTTCCTCGGTCAGCTGGGCTCCTCCCATCTTGGCACTGCCAACTGCAAGAACCATTCGAGCGAGATTTACATTTGGCCAGGCAGAGCGGCGAGCGAGGGGTCGGGAGGAAAGGTTGAAGAGGACGAAATAAAAAGGGAGAAAATCGAAGTAAAAGGGAAACCAGGGTCGGGCCTGGTGAAACGGAAACTCACGAGGATCCAGGCCGACGTCGACATGGATACCGATATCGGGGAGATATCGCTAGACACGTGGAACCGGTATCTGGACGCATCTCGAAGTCGAAGGGAAACGAAGGAGCACTCACCGTTGCACATCCCTCCCGTGCAGTTGGCCACACTGATGTCCCGACCGGGGCAGGCCCGGCCTCCATGGCTAGGTGGAGGTTCGTCGCAGGACCTTCTCCTGGTATGAGTGCAGTCGCTTCCGCAGACCGACCACGCCGACCACCTCGACCAGCCACCGTCGACCACTGTGCAACAAGAAACCAAACGACGCCGTTAAAAGTCCGCATTTCATTCCGTGGATCCAGTCTTGGCCGGGCGAGATTGCCCACTCGAACTGGGAAGACCGTCTCACCGAGGTTATTGGTGAACTCCTCCAGGACTCCCGCTGGTCCAGAGTAAGCATGCGATGCAAAAATTCGTCGGAGCATGTTACTCGAGGTCGGAGTTACGAACGAGACGGACGATGGGAGTCTGAGACTTACCTGGGCAGGCAGTGTTGCAGTCCATCTTCTGTTGGGCCGGGCCCAGACAGGGTTGTCCGCCGTTCATGGGCGCCGGGTTCGTGCAGGTCCTCGTCCGCTTCTGTCCGCCCTTTGCGCATCGCGAATGGCACTCGGACCAGGCCGACCAGGAGGACCAACCACCGTTCACTGGATCGAAAACATTTCAGAAAGAATTGGTTATCAGGGAAACCCAACACACAGCTGGAACCTTCTTTGACGTTGGACGTTGGGGCGTCGGGACGTACCGTAGACGGTCAGACTGGCAGGCTCGCTGAGTCGTTTAGCAGCGATGTTTTCCGCCACGCAGGTGTAGTTTGCCTGGTGGCTGAGTTTGGCTTGTCCCAGCAGAAGGTGGCCCTCGCTGGACACCAGCAAAGTGTCGGTGTCCGTGTCCAGGGCGGCCCCATTTCGCAGCCAGTAGACCCTGGGGGGTGGCACCCCTACCGGGGGAAGGCAGCGGATCTCCGTGCCCTGTCCGGCCTCCACGGACACGGAATATGGCGGAGATTCGAACTGCTTCTTCAGGTCTGAAGGGAACCGGAGGGAAAGGCACTCGTGAGGGCCCAGAAACACCAGGAGCAAACCCACCGGACCGGCTCTTCGCGGTTCTGACGGGTCTTAAGTGTCCTCGAGGGTCCCGATCATCTCGGACGAGATCCGGGACGCCCGAGCGGATGCATTAACGTTCCTGCACCGTCATCCCAGCGCTCGGCTCGGTCAACGGATGCCAATCCGCCGTGATAATTACCGGACGACCTTCTCGATTCACGGCCAGGAAGAGCCGGACCAACGAGGTCTCTATGACGCGTATCGAGACCATCGCCTAATCGGCCGTTTCTGCCGGTGATCAGCAAAATGGATCTTGGTCTCGCACCTTTTGCCCCGTTGGACCGGTCAAGACCGATCACGCGATCCGTGCACGGACAAGACCAATGAAAAGCCAAGATCAATTTTGCTCATCAGCAAAAACGACACGTTTTGTGCATCGACTGTTACTTAACGAGGAAAAGTACTCACAGGCGACGTCCACCGTGGCCGGCTGACTCTTGATCTGTCCCGACCCTGACCAGGCGATGCACTCGCACTTGAACTTGTCCTTCCCAAAGTACTCCTCGATCTGATCTCTGGTGACATTGAGTTCGCAATCGACGATCCTAGTCCCGGTGTGTGGATCAACGAAATCTTGCTGCTGGAAACCCTCGATCCTCTCGCCATTGCAGCGGAAGTACACCTCCAGAGCGTGGGCGGCCTTGCACTTCAGGGTGGCTGGTTTGTTCTTGACGACGAACGCATCCAGAGGCTCTGCCAGGAAGACGGGCAGGTATCCGCCACCCTCGGAGATGAGCTCCGTGTCGGTGGCGATGGTAGCCGAGGGCATGTCGTCGTCCTCCTCCAGCAAGTAGGACTCCTCGTCCTCGTTGGCATCCTCGGGTTCTGCAAAGTCAAGACCGTCGGGGAACCTTAAATCCCGATCCAGGATCAAGGGGAGCTCGCCACTAATGGAAAATGTATCCAATTACGTTCGTTTTATTTATCCGCCGTTTAATTCACGAGAGATCGCGTTTCCGGCGGAGATGGGTTATCTGGTAATAAACGAAAAGGGGATCGTTACCGGTTTCATCGGTTCCCGATAATTCAATCAGGGTAAGCGGATGAGCATGTATAAGCCAACGAAGTGACGGCACCCCGACCGTGAACCATCCGGATCAATCGACCCAAGACCCCGGTGGTTTCGCATAAATTGCGCCTATCTCTCGTCGAGAAGAGAAGACAATGAAGAAGCTCCATGGGATCTCGAAAATAAAAGAAGGGCGCCACAAGTGGGTCCGCCATTCCGCACCGTGGAGGAGCCACGGGACCTCATTGAGGCCGTCTCGAGTCGCTATCCGACTAGATCTGTATGAGGCCTCGTTAGCAACATTGGACAACTAGTTAGCAGTTGGTCGTGTCTCTTCTGCAGATACCAGGTCGCCAACTTGTCCCAAATCAGGTTCGGCTGGGATTGTCTGCTCACCCGGTGGGGCAGGCTCCCACCGTGTACGGGATCTTGGAGTGCTCGGGCCACACACGAAGTCTCTTAATTAAGCGAAGTACACGAGAGAGAGAGTTTCAGCGAGAGAGATGGAGAAAGAGGGGCCCGGGTAGAGAGAGATGCGAGTATTTAACAGGCCCAGGACGAAGAGAGGCGGAAAATGGAAAGGGCACACTACGGGAAGGAGAGAGACGCGCCGACCGAGTAGGACCGGCTCGAGTGCCACTTGCTCGGAGACGGAGAAAGACGGACCCGGAAAAAGTCTAGAAAAAGACCGGGACAAGAAGAGCCTTGTTTCCCGAGGTCTTGTTATTTCAGCCGTGCGGACGACGACCGTACGCGTGTCGGAAAGGGGGAAACCTCCGATCGGCAGTCCATCTTTTTGGCGCCACCCCCGAGGAGTGCATCGAGTTACAAAAAAGACTCGTCACCGGATCCCCCCCGGGGGTGGAGGCGACAATGACCGCCCTGTGGTTCGCCGAATATTAAGTCGATTTCTTTTGACTCCGCGGTTTGGCTGACACCCTTTAAAACCTCCAGTCCACCTAACAAAGTAGTGATACGAGGGACTTCAAGCGAGTCAAATGACGCCATCATGAGGAGGTCAGTGGTGGCATGCAAATGCTGAGTAAAGCAGTCGATCAACGATTTTTAGTGGGATCGTTAAGGGGGTTTCGAGGCGATTCACGCCATTAGCGGAGAGAGGGCCGAGTGGGACTAACGAACGTCTTATTCGAGGGTCCAGGAAGGACGGGCGATCAAACGAGGTGAGTCGTTTCGGTCCTTTGCGGCCCGATTCCTGGCGCCTGGTGGAAAAGAGCCGCGCCTCCATTATTCTCCCTGAAGGGGCCTTAATCGCTCCTCGGAGCGGGTAACGAGACTGCCGTCTAATCGCGCCGGCCTTCCGGAGATCGGTCTATCGTCATCGCGGCTAACGAGATGGCACCCGCGATCGCTCTCTCGAAAGTGGATCGAACACCGCGCGGACAATGAACGAGGCCGGTAGGGAGAAATATAGGAGCAAAGAGTCAGCGTGAAGCGTTTGTAAAAAAGGGGCGGCAATTAGCGCGAGCTCCGGCCGAGAAGGAGATGCAGTTAAGTTAAGGAGCCGTGAGAGATGAACAGGCGGCGATAAGATGATCTCGAGGAAAACCGAGAACGGTCTCGAAGAGGGAGGATGAATAGAGGAGGAAACTTCTCGGCTGGTTAACAATTATGTCGGCGTTCGTACTTCTCGAAGTCCCATTTTCTTTTTTTTCCTCTAGGAAGAACCGTCCTACTTGGCGCAATCGCGGTAGTTTTCGAGCGATCAGCTGATCGTCGTCGATTTTTCATACAAAAAGGAAGATTTATTCTTTGACCACTGATCCCGTAAACGGAACTACGCCGGTTTACATGCTAATCCATTTCTCACGTACACTTCTATACCTCGACGTATTAAAAGAGGGGTAATTAAGAGGCTAAGAAGCGAAGCTGTACAATCCGTGATAAGAGAGAACCTCAAAGAAAGCTTAGCAGCGGTCTCAAAGAGGGAAAGTAAATAGAGAAGAAAACAACTCGGCTGGCTGACGAGTACACCGAGGTTTGTCCTTTGGAAGGAATTTTCTTTCTTTTTTTTTTTAGAGGAAATCCGGGATGGTCGTTACGGTTCTCGATGGGCGTACCGTCGTCGGTCCCTAGAAAGAGGGCAAGAGGGCGTCGGAATCGGCGCGAGTCTGGCCTCAAAGGCGAGGGAGAGAGAGAGGGACAATTAGCGCGAGGTCGAGGCGAGAAAGAGAGGTGGTTAAGAGGCTAAGAAGCGAAGATGTACAAGCAGCGATAAGAGAGGATCCCGAGGAAAGCCGAGTGGCCGGGATATATTCCGAGAGGGAGAATGAATAGCGGGAAAGACTTCAAGATGGCGCGGCCGGGGGCACGGGGAGGGCCGCAATTGAAGGGAGGTGCCGTGAAAGCAGAAGATACGAATTATATATACGAATCGTCTGCGGCAGCCGCTCGCTACGTTAAGGCGTGTAATTAAGCGCATAACAGAATCAGATACGACGCCTCGTGCACGCCCCCCGCGGTGGCTCTTCGAACCAGGCGACTCCCTCGGAGATCCCCGATCGGCGAACGGCGCCACGCGAAGCGGCTTTCACCGCCGTTTCCGCCGCAAGAAGCACGCGTTTCTTGAATGCACCTCTTGCACACCTTGGAAGGCAAAAACCCACCCCTGCGCGTCCATCCGACCGACGTGCCGGTACTCGGCGTGTCCTTTTAGTTCCTTATCGCGCGGTGGCGCCACTTTCAAAAGCAGCGCCGATCGATCGATCGACGGCCGTCGCTCGCACCGGCTCGTGGCACTTCGAAACTAGTTCCAGGGTATGCCGATACCGGTACCGAACGAACCACTTACTCCGACGTTCAATTTCCAGCTCCTGCAGATGCACTTATCGTTAAGTTCGAGCGCTGTCGGAAGTCCGCGGCCATCTTGGTTTCCGAAGGGGCTCCCCGTTAGCGCTCAGTCGAGGACGTCACCGGTCGCGAGGGCACGCGTTGCGAAAGCTTTCGCCTCGCAAGCACTCGAACCGATCCCGGCTTCTTTTTCTTTCCTCGGCCGACTTCGGCCCGCCTCGTGGAAGGAGCACGACGACCCCGAGTGACCCCGCGATTCCCAGGACGGCGTCTCACCCCCGGCGGGAGTTTTAACAATAACGCTCGCTCGTATAAGAAACCCGCCCGGTCGGCTTCCTCGCGTTTGATTTACGATAATTAAAGCTGACCCGACCTTTCGTCGCGGAGTCGCGCACGACTCCGCGGCTTCGCGGAACCCGCGAGAGGCGACGCCGAGAGGAGATAGGCCGACGCCCGATGATTGCGTCCCCGAAGGAGGGGGAGGAAAAGGAAGAAGTACCTCGAGAGTCGTTGCGAAAGTCGGGAAAAGTGCGCCGAGTCGTTCCGTCGGGCACTCTTCGTATTAGAAATCAGTGGGATCGAGCTTTTCTCGTCGATATTCCTCTTGGGTACCGCGACGACGCCGGGTAATATCGGCTCCGTTCGCCAGGCGGCGCCTCGGCGCGTGATTACAGGCTACCTCGAGGAAAACTTAAACAACGGTAATTTCCCGGGTGGAATGGCGCTTTAAGGTGTTACGAAAGTGGCGTCAAAGAGGTCTCGTTTATGAAACTTTCCTCCAAACCGGGCGCGCCGAATCCTCTCGCACTCTACAACGTGAGAATAGAGGCTATGACGAAGGACCTTACACCCGTGAAATTTCAATTTTCCAAAATTTGTTTATAGACATTTAAACAATTTTTATGAATAATAAAATTTCACGGGGGTTTGGGCCTTTCTTATAGCCTCCATATTTACGTTGTAAAGCCTGAAACGCCGCGTAATACCGACTCCGTCCGTCAGGCGGCGCCACGGCACGCGATTACAGGCTACCACGAGGAAAACTTAAACAACGATGATTTCCCGGGAAAAAAATCCCGCTTTAAATCACCGTGTCGGCCCATTCAGGCGTGCATTATCAATAAACCTGCGGCCGTATACCTTCTAATTAGCCCTAATCAATCGCGTCGTCCGGGAGGAGGCGAGTCGCCTCGATTATTCCGCGGCGCCGCGACGGCCGTAATGGAGGAAACGCGGCGACGCGCGCTAACCGACGCGAGGACCGCGCGTCCCATCGGGCCAAGCTCTATCATTAAGTAATCTCCGAAGCCGAGCAGCGGCTCGAAGAGGAAAATAACGAGACAAAGAGATAAAAATGGCCCCGAAGTTGCATCATCGCCCGTCGCCGGAAGGGATGCGCTCACATCGGCGCCATCTTTTTTTCATTTCCATCGGCCCCCGAGAGAGCGGTGCATCGAGAGGGCGCACCGTCATCCGTCACTCGTGCACGACAATAATTAGTCCTCTCGGCCGTGCGTGCACCACCTCTTGGATGCCGCTTAAAACCACCTCCGGCTAGTGTAATCCATCATCGAAACGTTAGTAGGTAACCGGTCGAGCGAGCGCCGCTAATCAGCGAGTCGACTCCTGCGACTAACTTTACGGATAATTACCCTCCTCCTTGGCTCCGTTTACTCGCCTGCGAGTGCGCTATGGGTGCGCCGATCTATGCTGATTCACGGAGATTCCAGACTTATCCGACACACCGAACGACGAACAATGATCGAGGACGATTCTTACGAAATGAACTTCGAGAACGAGGGAGAGCAGAATCGGTGACTGGGGAATCGTGGTTCGCTCTTGAACCTTTTGTGATACTTAAACCAGCGAGGTTTAAGTATCAATGATTTGCGATATGCGTAATATCGATGTACTCATCCGACACGCTAAATTATGAACAACGACCGAAGACGATTCTTACGAAATGAACTTCGAGAACGAGGGAGAGCAAAATCGGTGACTGGGGATCTATGATTCGCTCTTGAACATTTTGTGATAGTTAAACCAGCGAGGTTTAAGAATCAATGATTTGTAATATGCCTAATATCGATGTACTCATCCGACGCCCTGAATGATGAACAACGACCGATAAACGAGATGACGATCGGGGAGATTTGAATGCAGGGTTGTAATGAGCGATCGACGCCGCCTTTGCGCTATGTCGGACTAGCGAGTGCACCAGATATAGTTAGTACTCGCGACTTCCAATTAGGAGTACCGGAAGTATCGGATGACCCGAGACCGGTGGTATGCCCTCGAATAAGAGGTAACGAACCCTCAAGGCTTTCCCAGCCAGCTAATTTATGTGACTAACGCGATGTATTTTCGAACAAGACTCAATTTTCTCGTTTCTCCACCCCGTAGGAGTACGAGCTCGCGAGCGATGCGAGATTGCAAGCGATGGGCTGTTCACTCGAAAATCGGTGAAAATTTTTTTAATTTTTCTTCCCCAAGAACCGATAGACACAATATAAAACAATATGCGATTCGATAACAAGTAACGTTCGGTCTTAAAATCCTGGAAAAGTATCGGCGATTTCCCCGTGCTTTTGAATTTTGAAATCCATAGGTTCATCGAGGTACAGGAGGACGGGGTCCGGTATCTTGCCCAACGCTTATCAAAAATCTCTGTCCGACCTTAATTGGAGCACTGGGCCAGTGGAGTCAATTTCTACACGTGCACTTACCAGGTGATCCTGCCGAACGAGTCTACGTGCACGACCACCAGACACAGCGGGTACACTGGAGGCTTCCAATTAGGAGTACCGGAAGTATCGAGTGACTCGGGACCGGTGGGGCGCCCTCGAATACGGCGAATGCGAGCTAACGAACTTTTAAGAATCCCCGCCGAACCGGCCGACCGATAATGAGATGCTAATCGAGTCGTGAGACCGTTCGCCAAAAATCTCTCCGGCGTCCCGGACCCTCCACCGCCGCACGCGTGACCCGAGACGGGAATCGGCGAGCCTCGACTCCGCCTCGCGAGATACTCGCCATCGAAATTATGCGAACGACTCGTTACCCCATGGAACCCGAAAACACTCATATCATGTCCCCCCGGACCCTCCTGCCTAAAAATCACGTTCCAGCTCCCAACTTCGCGCCCTAAAGTCGGAATTCTCCCGCGTTGCGTTCGCGTTCTTCTTCCTGGGCAGGAAAAAAAAAAAGAAAAATTCCCTCCCGCGGCCCAATTAAAAATGCCGGCTCGAAATTAGCACCTTTACGAATCAAAGCCTTCCGAATCCGGAGATCAAGCTGGCGTCGTTAAGAGCTCGTTATGGCAACGGCACGAGTTAAATGGCAAACTTAACGACCTACGCCCTCCCGCTCTTCTGCTCGCTACCGAAGGACCCTGTACCTGGCTCCCTCTCTTTCCCTCTGCGACCCATAACTCACTCTCCCTCCTTCTTCCCCGTAATCCCGGTGTGCATTTATGCGACAAGTACTCGCGCTCGGTGCGCCACGTCGGAATAGCGTCTTCGCTTACCCTCGTCGGAGGTGAAGGGACGGACCAATCCTGGCAGCACGATGTACAACAGCAGCAGGAACGAGCACGATCGCAGCCTCATTGCGACGCTGTGCACCGGGTCATTCGGCCATCTTAAGTCCTCGAAGTGGGCTCGATGAAGTTCCTGCCGGGAAGAATGGCACCTTCTTCTGCGATCTATGGACCTCTCGGGACTTCGCGGATCCTGGAACACGAACGGTGGGAATCGTTAATGAGTGTCTCCATCAACGAGCGGGAAGATTCCATAATTTCAGAATTCAGGAGGAGGAACGATTGGCTCAACATATATGTGTAAAAAATTGAAGTTCCTCCTTTTTTAAAGTCTGTGAGAATTTTTTCACATTTTCTCTAATCTTTCCATGTAATAGAGCTAATGTTGAAGAGTCGAGTAAATCGACGAGATACTCTGGGACAGTTTTTACTTGTAAGAGCACTTCCTTGGCAAAGTGGCAAATCCAACTGGTGGCTTAACTTAATGTGTACGTCTCGAGGTTAGGAGTACGGTTTCGACACTCGATATACATCCTCGGAGTGTCGGAGACTCCGGACGATTAAGATATCAGGCATTCCGGCAAGTGGCGCTAATCGAGCCCGACTCCATTCCGGTAACCGATAGACGGTGAACCTGAGTTATGTCCACGACCAGCCATAAGACCTCGTCTCCTGGAAGGACCTGGATGGAGTCACCTCCGAAATATCGCGTTTCCGAAATCTCATGGGGCCCTAATTCATGCGATGTCCTAAGAAGCCGCTCGTTCTTGGAAGCGAGAATGTTAATGGCACAGGTTTAGTGGAGGCGCCATTTGCACGGAGACCAGAAGAGAACCAGTTGAGTGGTTGGAAAGCCGTTCGGTGGATTTCTAATTTACGAATCCGATTTCGACCCAGTCCACGAGCCGATCGATTTCGATACCCGAAATCAGTAACAAGGATCTACGAGGACTTAATGATCGAAGGATCATCCGAGCGCTCGTCGGACCTGGAGGAGCTGGCGGATCGGGTGATCATTTGTCTTCGGGATCCCAGGGGGATCCTGCTGTAGCCGACACTCCATACTTGGCATCGAACTGGGTTATAAAGACTGGCAACGGATAGGCCAATAACCATCATGCCTCCATTGTAATACATTAAGAAATTCCTATAGGAAGATGAACTTTATGCCCTCTAAGAGCTGACCGCTCGGCGATCATCCGTCACGATCCTCGAGACCCGGAGATATACCTCGGCACATTGCAGGTGAAATCGATCTGGGTCATTCTGGCCAGGTCGTCATTACAAAAGATTGCGCAACTCGGAGAGAAAATAAAAATAAAAATGAAAGAACTTCGTAGAGACGCTAAGCGAGCATCGACGAGAAAGTCGGAGATCTCTTTCCGTAATCCTTCCAAATGGAATCGAGTCGGCTTCGTCACAGAGATTACGGCCGTTCGAATCGCCGGCACAATAATTCCCATGATTCAATAAATGTAAAAGAGCCACCAGGAGTTGCGGAGTGCATAATCCTAAATCCTCTCCACTCTGATGGAGAGCGCGGGACAAAGCGTGTAACTAGGACATAGGACACTGGATTCAGATCCGTCATTAGTGGTCCTTTCGTCGTTTCAATACGCCGCCATTATCTCGTTTTGACGATAATACCGTGGAAAAGGACACTCGCTACGATTCCAAAATTCGAGTCGAAGCCGGAATTCAGCTCGAAGCCCACGACCGTGCTGATGGAAGCTGGGTAATGAAGATGAAGAATATCCAGCTTAACCAAAGACCTCTGGGTCGAAAAAAAACGTTCCACCCTAAGCCCACCATCGATCTAGCGCTCCCAGAGTGGAGGAGGAGTTCCTAGGGATATCTCGAGAAACGAGGAAGGAAATGGAGGGCATCGGCAAGAGATTTCCATCGGGAATCCCGCCTGGCGTCCAGGACCCTTCCGAGGACCTATGGGTCCAGGACGTGTAAAACTCGACACAGATTTCCCATCGAGCTCGCCGCTAATCCGAGCCGAGGACTCAATTTATAAACGGACCGCCGGTATTACCCACTCAAAGGCTTAAAATACTCCCGACAGCCAGCGCCATTGTGCCCGACAACGGACACATGGCATTTCACAGCGCAGCAGCTCCGAATGCGCCAACTCCGGCAAACCGAATTCGAATCTAATCTGTAGGCCAAAAAGCCGAGGGAACCGAACCGCACCGACATCCTGCCGATGTCCTGGACTCCCGGGAAGCAACCCACGGGATTCCGGACTCCTTCGGGAGTCCCTCGCGGGATAATCCGGGATGACGGAGCCTTTGAAACTCCTATCCGAGACGTCAGATTTCGGTCGGCGATACGGAATTGTCAACGGGACGATGATCCGAAAGATCATCAAGAGGTGTTCCCGAAAATTCAAGGGAAAAGCGATGATCCCGTCGATGGAAACCCCTTTTTCACTCGCCCTATATACGTTGACCGTATATTAATATCGAGGATTAGGGCTCCCTCCTCGTGGCCGCGACACATGGCCTCTTACGCTGCAGTTGCTCCGAATGCTGAGCCCCTGGAAGCTTCGCCCCGAATTCGTCGAGAGACGCGGCTTTTTGGCTTCCCCGCTGACATTTCGAGATCTCCTGAAGAGTTTCCCGCAGGACCCGGGACTCCTCTCGTGGAATAATCCCGAATGGAGGGCGAGGGACCTCCTAGGGGGAGCAAAACGGCCTCCAGACGCGCGCGCTTCCGTCAGCGTGTCGCGGGCACGCGTGAAATCGGTTTTTTTTTGTCATTTAGAACATACCAACCCGGGAAGAGCGGGGCTCGATGATCTTTTTATCGCACTTGGGACTATTAACGAGACCGTAATTTAACTCCCCCTGGTTTGGGACTTGGGACAATAAACACTTTTTCTGGGAGGGGACCGTGGAGAGGTCGGAAGAAGGCTTTGAAAATATTTTCTAAATGCAGTTTCTTCTACTAGGGGAGGAGGGGAATATCGGTGGCTGTTTTTTAGATATCGGAAGGAGCTCGTGATAAATTTGCGCAAAGTGAAGGCGCACGCGACGTGTGAAATCTACATTAGAGCGAGTCCGACCAGTCCCTTCCGAGCTCGTCTCTTTTCATCGGTAATCCGAGAAGATTACGGGTCGAAATAAACATGTCAGCCCCGTGGAGATGTGGGCTGGAGGACTTTACGAGGCCCAGATCGCGGTCTACACTTGGCAGATGAAGATTCCGTAGATACGCGTCTTCTGGGCAGCCTCTTCGGGGTCCAGATGCGAGCAGATGCTATTCGTGGGTCTCGCGGTCTCACGCGCGAGCTATCTCCGACCCATCTAGGTGCGAGATCCCTCCCCCGAGATACCGGTCTCTCGAATTTAATGCACGTCCTGGGACCCCTCGTTTTTTTTTCCCCCCCAACTTTCCTCCTTTTCCGGCTACTTTTTCCGACCCCCTCGCTGCCACCTGCTTCCGCGTACCTCGACTTTCCCGGGGAGTCGAAAAACTTAGGCTGGCCCAGCTGGAGTTCTCTCCTGCCGAGAAGAGAACAGCTCTCGTGTTCCTTTTGTGCTCTCGATCTCGGGCCCCATTTCCCAAGCCGTCCGAAAATTATGCCTGGCCCATTTGGGCCTTCTACAAATTTCTTTAGGGCCCTTTTTCGAGAGATTCATGTAGCACATCCGGAGTTGGCTTCCAGCTCGAACCGTAAGCGAGGACTTTTTAATTCGATATGGGATTCAAATTCAACGCGCGAGTTTCTCGAAATAGTATGTCGTGACTTTGGGAAAAAGGATGACGATCAAAGTTTATCACTCCGGGCCTTGGGCCCCTAACAATTCACGAAACAGTATTTACTGCGCCGCGTCTCCGGCCCATAAACCCTGAAGATGTATCTGACTTTAGAGCGAGAGAGACGGCACGAGGCTCCGCCATTTCCACGCAGGGAGATTGGGCCTTTCTTCCCACGATGGCCTTGAGGACCATAAATCGAGGGGCCCGACATGGAGTGGGTGAAAAATCTGCGCCTCTCGAGAGCTTCCGAATCGACACTCGAAAATCGTTACACGGAAAGGTACAAGCTCGTCGGAGCGTGAATCGGCGAATCGACACGGGCCCTTTGTGGGGCCCTAGGGCCCCGGGATATTTTCTCACGGGCCCCATCCAGATCGCAGATGGAACCTTGCGCGTGCCAGGTGGACGGGCCCCGTGAAAATCGGACCCAGCTCCGTTTCTAAGCCCCTAGAAGCCTCGGGCCCCGATTTCGCTGACTTCTTAGGATCTGGGCCTCAATGGGCCCGAGAGTCACCGGATACTCGGCCCTTCGGCATCCTCAATGGATGCTGAAAAACGAAACCACCGGCCGAGGGCTTGGCTCGGCTTGTGGCGCGGATTTCCACGTAACGAGCGCACACGACTTTGCGTGCCACGCCACCACTCGGACACGGCAAGGTGTGGCGATCAGGTGGAACTTCTTTCACGCCAAGTTATTACTCAAGGGGATTTCTTTGTACCTAGGAATACCGATTTCTCTAATAACCGAGTACGCGGTATCGCGTGATGTTTTCGGGGGGAAAGTGCGGCGATTAGGGGGAAATTCTACAACTTCTCGGGAGGAACGAAGGAACCGCTGCACCCAGGAGTCAGCCAACTTAGAGTCGACTTGTACGAAGGTGCCGGTCTGGCTGACGAGGTGGAGGAACGATATTAAAAAGCCGTTTTGGCGGGGAGCGCGCTTCTTAGGTTAGATTTCGAGATCCCGGCTGGGGAGGTATCAACAGGTGTCTGTTGGCGTATCGAGTCCGTGGATGGTAATCCGGAGATCTGGCATGGAATCATCGTTTTTGGAATGTAAACACCTTCGCACTCGTCAGGGGAAGAGGGCCCGAAAACTGGTGCCGCCACGCCCAGCGACCTCGCGCGCTGCGGTCAGAAACGCCTCGGGTGGACTCCACTTTTCGTGGTAACCACCCACCGTGGAGAAAAAAGTTTCGGACAAAAGATGTCGAGGGTATTGTTCCCTACAAACTTCGTGGGGAATGTTTTTCTCTGCGGTGCATCGTTGAACAGGAAACTGGTATCGTCGGGTCGCGCCGGCGATGTTCGGCCGGGGCCGGTGCGTGTCTCGATTCGGCCCGATTACAACGTTTCGGCCTCGTGGCCGGTTCTTCCGCATGTTAATGAGGGGAAATGACTCAGACTCGGGAGTGACTCTTAGAGGGCTCGAACGAGAGCACGTCACTCCTAAGTCGCAGCATCGGCTTCGCATCCCCATCACGTCCGACGTGTTTCCTGACCGGGCTCGACTTCGCGCGTTGTGTTCCTGCCACGGGGCGCGTGTTCGCACGTCAATCAATTTAATCCCGGGCACGAGTCCCCGTGTCGGGATTTCTATCCTCGGAATCCCCCTGCCGGATCTGGCGGGGAAAGAAAAAAAAAACGAGACAGAGAGAGGAAAAGAAAAAAAAAATAGAAAAACCAACAACCAGCCTCATCAACCTGCGCTCCCTTGAGTCACGTCCGAACGATTTCCTCGATTAATTTCTTTTAGGAGACGACAACATAGTTTGCGAAAAAGAAATAACCGACTTTCAGATTTCCCCCAGAAGCACGCTTGGCTCCTTCGCCATTTCAGCCCAGGGCCTGAACCCAGGGAATAAAATTAACAAAGTTCCTAGGAGTCCCCAGACCGCGAGGACGTCCGTCATCCCGAGAGGCGGATTGAAATTAACAGCTATTACTGGCCAGGGAGCGTTAAACGGAGAAAAGGTGGAGGAGAGGGCGAGTAAAAACCCGGAGGCATTATTCTCGAGCTGGAAAGGTCCCTGGGGAAATTGTAAAAGTCTCCAGAAGTCTGGCATCGGTCGAGCTCTCTACGTGGGCATTCGCATCACGTGCAGGACACACTTCCTGCGTGTTGTCTGGACTTCTCTTTGGGCCGTTCGATGAGAATCCTCGAGAAATGTATATACGAGACGTCCAATGGAAGATAGGTTCCTCCTTATGACTGGCCCCTCTATGCGCCTCGCATATTCGCCGAGGCTGACAACTTCCGGGCCCGACGATTTCGCGAGAATCGATTACTGCATGCGAAAGTACCCCGAGTGGGATTGAAATTGAAAGAAAAAAAAAATCTCTCCAAGCCTTTGCAATTTTCTTTGCCTGGAAGGACGAGTGAAGCTTTCGCGAAGAGAGAGAAAAAAAATACAATCTTGTTAATTTTGACTCTACTCTCGAGATCCACGTCGCAGGCGAGGCCGTCGTCTTTAATTTCTGGACACGACAGGAAGGAATTACTCATTTAGCTCGTAGTTACAGCCGGGGATTGTTTCTCCGTGACGGCCGCTACGTGGATTTCCGAAATTAAGAACGACATAAAGGCAGCCCGCTTTCCCAGAGAGTCCCGGCATTAACCTTTGATCCCGACAAAAATTCCAACGAGCGGACAACTCGTTTAAAACGTCGGTTACTCCATCAAAATTACGTCACGACGTCGGAGGGAAAGAGAGATCTCGGATCCAGGAATATAATGGCCTCTCGCGCTGCCGAGGGAGAAGGACGGAGAGAGGGATAGAGAGAGGAGGGAATTTCTTTCGCAACGTCGTGAGGCACCGTCATGCAAAATCTCATCACGGAAATCCTCTTTAATGCAGAACCATTAAAGCGAGATCGAGAATGCGATTACCGGAAGCGCCCTTTACGGGATTTATCGGGATTTTTCCCCGTTTTCGGAGTCGGCAAATCTTTCCTAACCTCAACCTGCCGGAAGAATGCCTCGTTTTTCTAATCTACCGTGGGAATTTCCTCCCGGGGAGGTTTAGGACGTCTTATTTGGGGGAATCATTTTCCTCCAGGTCCTCGGTCGGAATCGCATTATGCGTAATCCCCTTTAATCCGGCAGCCATTAAAGGGAAATCAGGAATTTAATTATCGAAAACGTTCGGACGGCCGTGTGCAGATTTTCGATTCTCCGGGAGTCCCGACGAGGGGGGAAAACCGTGGGCGGGAAATCGAAATTTCCCGCGTGCCCAAGGTAAATAGCGGGCCGAAGGTGTTTCATTAAATTTAAATCCTGCCGCCTGTCAATCGGAGCCCCGGTAAAAGACTAAATATTTACGCGTTCGATTATACGCGATAGGCCCAGGATCTGCGCGAGCTCGATTTGCATTAATAATTTTTATGCAAATATCCTCAGCCGCGCGGCGCGGCAAATATCGCGTTAAAACGCCGTCGCTCTTACAAAGCGACGGATTGCATGCGCGCGTTAAACCGTGGTTAAATTAATAACATTTAAAATCGAGAAGCGAGAGGGATACAAAATTCGATGAGGGATTCTCGCTGGTTTGCGTTCTCGTCCCGGTTGGGGATTCCTCTTAATCCGAAGAAAAAACAAAAAAGCTACAAGGGGTGGTTCTCGCTTCTATGTAAAATCGAGGATCTATGGTTATGGAGAACGACGTAATCCCTTAAGTGCTTGCGACCGCGGACCGCAAACGCTGCACCATTGCATCCATAAATCAGGAAAGTCTTCCCTGGTCCCCGGGTGTGATTTAAATCGGCCCGCAAGAAAGTAATGGCGATTTTCGGGGGAAAAAAAAAAGAAGAAAAGTCGAATCGACTTTTACAATCTACTACTCTCCGGCGTTTCTAACACATTCGGGCCTGGATTTACCTCGAACTCCGGGATGAACACCGAGGCGATTTTCATTTGAAAAGCTCTCCAAAGATTTCCGAAGAAATTCAAGATCTTCCACCCAAACGACAGCTTCCTCCCAGGTGTACATTGATATTGTGTACACTGAATACTCGGGGTATTATCCAAGTGCGTTTGCCCTCTCATGCAGGCTTTATCGCACAATAGTTCATTACACCGAAGACTGACGCCGTGTTGCATGTGACTTTCAGCAACTCAGCGAGTGGAATATGCATCTAGCACGCCTTCAACGAAGAACGTCTCGCTCGCGATTGTGCGTTCAATGAGCCACCTCGATCGCGCACATATCGAGAGATTAATTTCATTGAGAAATAAACATTATCCCGGTAATTTTCTCGGCATTTAACGGCGAGTGTAAAATATGCATCTAGCACGTTTCCAACGAAAAATGTATTTTTCCCCCCTCGCAATAGCGCGTTTAACGAGTCACCTCGAGTGAGCACATCGAGAGGTTAATTTCAACGGGGAATAAAAATTATCCTCGCAATTATATCGACGTTTTAGGGTGGCTCTAAAATCTGCATCTGGCACGTCTTCAACGAGAAACCTTTTTCCGCTCGCAATTGCGCGTTTAATAAACCACCTGGATTACGCACATATCGGGAGATTAATCTAATCCAGAAGTAAAAATCATCCCGGCAGTTTAATCGACATTTCAGGGTGGCTGTAAAATATGCATCTACTTTTTAACGAGAAATTTTATTCCGCTCGCAATTGCGCACTCAATGAACCACCTCGATCGAGCACATATTGAGAGATCAATCTCGTCTAGAGGTGAAAATAAAATCCCGGCAATTTTCTCAGCATTTTAGGGCGGCTGTAAAATCAATGTGCGAACGTTGTAGGGCCAATTCGCGGACGAGGGGACCAGTGGAGGCGCCAAGAAGAAAACGTTGTCGAGGTCAGTGTCCATTAGCGGTGGCTCTTTAATCCCGATGCATTAGCACTCGCATGCGAATAGTTGATTACGGCTAATCGCAAAGTAGTGCGCCGCGGCGCCTGGCGTCGGCGGTCTCGGACCACACGGGGTGTGCTTATTTTCGAAACACCGTACCAACTCCACACATATCGTGGTTTCCCCGGAAATTCTTCTAAAGGAGTGCTCTAAAAAATAAATATGCTAAATAAAACATATTATCCGTCTCACCGTGGAGCGCGTACTACCGGGTGCCAGTATCCATGAGGGAAGGGGATGGTCCAGGATTTTCCAAAACCACGAGTCACTTAATCCATGCACAATATCACTTGCAATTGCCAAACATAGCACCTCCCCTCACACCGGCTGGAAAATATCACCCGCCGATTTTCCCAACTTATCCCCTTATCAAGGGTGATTTTCTTTCAAGCTATCCCATTAACAGTGTCCGGCTCAATTACCACGAATCATCCCCGCGGTCATGTATAATTCTAATTTTCATTTTATTTGGGATTATAGATGTTCGATAGTGAACTTTTCGTTATCTAGTTAGGTGGAGGTACGTGCGATAGGAACGCAGGGGGCATCGCGACGCACGAGGTCACCTGGCCGGACCGCGGAAAACCCACGTGTCGTTTGCGCGGGGAGCCGATAAGAGCGGCGGTGCTTATCGAGGACAGGCCCGGGGACAGGGAACCTCCGCGACGTCGCGACGCTCGCGGCTCATGTCGGCCAACTGGCTCGTCGGAAAAGCGACGCCTCTGGGGCGCCGGGCTCGAGATGCGGTGGAGGTGGTATCACTGGTGGTGGGGTGCGGCTGGTGGGAGCGCGTCGGGGTGGGGGGCGCGTCGTGGCGCTGGACCCGCGGGGATGCTGCGACGCGGAGACGCTCGGCGTCGCTCGAGCGGCGAGGAGGGGTTCGAAGGTACGGTCGACGATTAAAAATTATGCAACCACGAGAAATTCATTGTAATTCCAGGATACTTTATTTCAAAGGAGCCCTGGTAATTATTTTGTCTAATGAACAACTCAGACCGCGGCGGATTAAAATCTTTAACCATAGTAATTGTCCGTGACATCTAGCTTCCGGGAGGAAAATCATTCTAAGTAGGGTTGACGATTGGAAATTAAGTAATTGCGCAAGTTAAAGAAACGAATGCGTAATTTTGAAGGAATCGCGATAATGGATTGGGATATTGATAATTAAGCAACGGCATCAAATTGCTCGAAATACCGGGATACATTATTTGAAAGGAACTTCGGTAATGAGCTGCGATCTCGAGCCACGGTGACGAGAGAAAAATGATTCCAAGTAGGTGCCCTTATCTAAATCAAAGTTGATAATGAGGCGAGGAAAGCGCCGAGAAGAAAAATGGAGCAGCTGACGTTGATGAATATTTAAAAGAAGAGGATCATGGAAAGGGGGCCTGATCGAGGCCCCAATGATAAGGCGAAATCTCCGGAGGCATTTATCGCTGGATGACAATTCCTTGTTCGGTAACGACTCTCCTCGGGCCCATTCGTCGCGGGCCCCTTGAAGCCGTTTCTTGGGCCCGATTTCTGATAATCGTAATTCCCTGCGCGGAGGTCGTTTCCTTTACATGCACTTGGAGGTCCTGGCGAGTCCTCGAAACGGTCTGAAACGGTCTTATATCTTTGGGTCCGATTTTGGGTCCGGCGATAGTCCGGAATTCGGGCCCGGGAACGGCGCTATCACTCGGGGCCCGATACCGGTGCCCCTTTTAAGTGGCCATTTCTCTTGGGTGCACCTGCGAGTCCTCTTAAAAGCTCTCCCCGAGAAACAGAGAAGACGGGCGTGCTCCGAAACGCATTACGCGGCCCCGGGCCGCAAAAAGGCAGGGACAAGGCCCAAAAAGTGAAGAGCGGTAATGGAAGATAAGGCCGATAAGGGACTTTTAAACGAACGCAATCTAACGGCGCACTGCTCGAAACGATCCCTCTCCAATTTTTCACGCGAGGACCGATGTGGGGATTTCTCTGTGCCTTTCGAAATTGAAAAAACGGAATTTTCTCTCGGCTAAATCGGTTAATTAGAGAGAAGTAGGTGCATTAACCGGGGATCAGGGTTAAGCCTCCGTGTTAATAGACGAATTATGGCGGAGTCGGCGGCGCGCTCTTTCCCCGTCGATGTGTAAATTTGTTTTTTCACCAAATACACTCGGGCCATTTATTTACAGGGGCGCTTGACGCGGCGCGCGGACGCTCGTCCGGATAAATAAATATTGGCCGTCGAGAGCAAGCACCGCAAACAAATCCATTAATAACAGAAATTTAGCCAAATACAGGGTATGGAGGGGGAGAGCGGTCGGCCCTCGCGATCGCTCGGGCGTTCGGTGTCAATTTATGTCTGCGGCCGGGTTTAGCGTTACGCTAGAATAATTTAATAACGCTAATTCCCGCGATATGCGACGCACACCCGACCCGGCACGCATAACCCCGTAGTCCAAGTGCCACGAGCGGTGTGCGCAATTAGCAAAACTGTAATCAAATGTGCCCGCTTAATATCGGCCCGCCTCTCATTAGAGCGACCGAGTTGACAAACCCTCACCTGTCGTTCGATCTTCGACCGCGCGTTTTAAGAGACTCCTCTATGTCGGAATTAACATAATTAGCAACATTATCATCGGTACATAATGAATCCGTTGTCCGTTCGAGGCTCGCAGGAATTTTATATTCGACCCAGCCGGAACGGTTTCATAAATTTCTCAACGGCTGTTAAATTTTATACGACCCAGCCCCGATTACAGGGACCCGCGTCAGCGTTCGGTTTGCGGAATGATCGCGGAGGCGTCTCTTAAAGAGTTTCAAAGAGACCTTCGAAAGGATCGATGCGGCAGGACAGAAGTCCACGTCAGGTGGTCACAAAGAAACGCGTCGATCAAGATGGATCCTTCGAGTTCTCCTCCGGGACCCTAATCCCTCAAGGAGATCCATAAATCTAAAACTGATTACTTATAAAACCGGCCGCCCGCGATCTCGGATTTTAAAGACCCGTAAAAGTGTCTCCGTCTCGCCGAAACTTCAGGATTCTTTAAGGAGATTCATAAATCCCCGGAGTACAGTAGTAACGTTTACGACCCCCGATTTTAAGGTTCGGGAGATAATTGCAGAAACGTCTCGATAAGGGAGACGAGGGGGCGGAATTGGTCCACTTTCCTGATTCCTTTTCCCGAAAACCGTCCCAGGACTCCGCAGGAGAGAATAAGGGTTTGGCAAGGACCTACGGTATCCTTCCGATTCAGTATCTTCTCCTTTTTTGGGGGCGAGCTTCCCACGAAGGACCCTTGCATTAGGATGCATCCTCCGGCTGTGGCGAGGTGGATCGATCGTAAATCGGGTGGCAGGACCTCGTGGCTGGTGGGCTCTCCTAGGGATTTTCGACTTTAACGTCTCTTTCTCCCGAGCTATCTGCGTCCTCGTCGCTCTCACGTCGCGCCGCATCCGACCCTCTCCGTCCCTCCCGTGGCGAGCGCTCCTCCTCCGGAGCATTAGCCGCATTCGTCCGTGAGATCCCGCAGGAATCCGTGGAAGCTTTATGGCTCGAATCCTACTATCGTTTTAACGGCGAGGACTCCTCTCTCTCGTCCTCGTGAGTTAAGGACTGGTCTTAACGACTTCGTCGAACCGACATGTCCGATTTCATCTACCGGATATATCTTTGTTTCCCGATTCGGGCGAGATTGGGAGAATCCCTAACCGGACCCAGTTGAGGGAGAGCGGATAATAAATCACGAGTATCGCGGGGGGACGTAAGGAAACACTATTAACACGTCATGTCACCATGTTGGACGCCTCTGGACCACTTCTTGTGGCAGGATTCCATCGTCGAGGTCCTCTTCGGGAAGATCGACGAGATCGGTTGGCTCGTCTCTGGGACAGGGACGCGATCGAATCGTAATCCTATACAAACACGGGTATTTTTATCCCATTATGGGCGTACCCTGAACGGGCGGTATGTCGGCGACTTTGGTCGAGTCCACATAATGCATGGGTTCGTTGCATGGGTCCGTTGCATGGCGAGGGCAAGATGTCGAGGGGTTTTAAAGGCCTGCCGCCGGGGATGCCGGGGGTTCCTAGGTCCCTGGGCAGGTCCAGCCAGGGGTCCATGGTTGGGACCACACCCCCAGTCTGGACCCTCGAGCCTGGATCACCAGGGGGTCCACCTAACGATGATACAGCCCTTATGGCGGACCTCCTTTTTGGGGTTCCTGGTTCCCTACCGGCGCCGACCGGGTACCTGCGCTACACACGAAAACCGTGTCCTGCCGCAAGGATATTAATGCAAGATCGAGTCATTCCTTGGAATACGGGATAGCGACCATGCAGGTTAGGGTCGCGCCCAACAACACCTCTCCTGGGACCCCTGACTCACCTGGGGGGCGCTACCCCATCAAAGGGGTGACGTCTGCGCTCGGTGATTGCGCAATTGGATCGGATTTTTTTTTTTTCGAACGGATTACTCCTTTCTCTTTTTTAATGGGTAATGCGATTCCCGAGGGACGGTAGGAGAGAAAGGAACCGAGGTTCGGTGGTACTCGGTACCTCGGAATTCCTGGACCATGGCGTATCTCTCGGCAGGATCTGAAAGAATCGATCCCGAGTCCCTCGGCCCATCGTTAGCGGGTTTTATTTTTCGCCGGCTTCGACATATGTTTTCGTATCGTCCGGAATCTTCATCTTGCGTCGATCCTCCGGAGAGATACCGAGTCGAGAAGTAATTAATTGATTCCCCGATCTCTCTTGATCTCGTCTGGCCCTCTTGGAGGCTTCGTTAGGTGGAATTAATCCTCCGAGGCTTCGACTGGCGGAAGTCTCGAGAGGACACGTGTAACCACCAAACTTCCCGGGAATCGATCTAATTTACGGTAAGCCGTTGCACGCACGATGCCGGAGATTTGTCGTACAACTTATCGATACCATTAACCGCTATTAGCGATGCAGCCGAGTGGATCGGGGGAGATACCAAAGGAATCGCCTCCTGGAGTGCGAGGTCCACCGACGAGTGGGCGATGCTGCTCTCCTGCTCTTTCGATTAACCGCTCTTCCCGGAGTGAGAGGCACGAGTAATCGCTATCAAAAAGTCAAAGGGACCAAGGAACATTTTTACAATTTTTTCGATTTTATGCACTTTTTTGGGGATTTTGATTTGCACTTATTTCCCGGATCTTGACACAGTGGTGGATCTCGTACCAAAGAGATCCTCGTCATCGGAGTGCGAGGTCCAGAGAGTGGGCGATGCCGCTTTCTTGCTCGTTGGGTTAATAGGTATCCTCCAGAGACGGAGACTAAAAAGGAGAGAGGGGAAACGCGGTAATTTCAATAAACCTGCAAAGCGGCACAAAGAGGGACAGGAGTAATTTCAATAAAACGCCATAAGAAACGGGGTAGATACAACGGCCTGAGAATGAATGAATTTCGGAGTAAAAGATCTTCGACGCGTCCTTTGGAATTCCCAGCTTTCCCAGATCGTTCCCCGGAATTATCGTTTAATTCGATGAACCGAAGAGAAGGTATCCAGCCGCGGAAATCACGATTCCTGGCTTTCTGCACGACGGGAGAAATATTTTGAAATGGCCGAGGACTTTTTCCCGGAGTGTCTCTTCGGGGTCTCTTCGGGGTCCCTTCGAAAAATATGGTCCCCGGGGTCCGGGGACGCCCACGCCAAGACGCGTTTTCAGGGAACGATCTCCAGTTTCAGGGGCAGGGAAAGGTGAAAAAATCCGAAGCTCGTGCACCACGGTGGTAACTTTAGACCTGGACCAACGTCGATTTTCTGCCCGGGAATTAATGGCCTCGCTGACACCGCGAGAAAGAGGCTTAAGGTTATTCCAGGCGCCCGGCTCACGGAGGGCCAGATCGAGTCTCGTGATCGATAGTGAAGGATCGACCTGTAGCTCGATCGAGCGGCTTGAAAACTCAGGAGCCCCTGAAAATCCCGCACCCCGAAATCCTGACAAGGATCCTGTCTCAGGCGTCCCGGAGCGAGATTGCCGTACAAGAGTTCCCTCTTAAGCTCGAGGAGGGCGAAATTCGAGGTCCTTCCCAGACCCCGTTCAGAGGGCCGATTTCGGTTTTCAATCGACCGGTCGGTTCTAATCGAAACCCATTTTCCTGTCTCTAGTACTTTTCCACTACGACGCGTGAATCACCCTGTACGCCGGACATTAAATTTCATTAAAGGACCCCTTTAACCGAAGGGCGCGCCAAAGGCGTCGGCTTCCGAGGGAGGTCCTTCGAAATCAATGATCTCCGATCCCTCGCGAATGAAATCCTGCCAAGGACTCTTCCGCAAAAGACGTCGAGTGGACGCTTTCCAGGCTTTTGAGGTCCTTTGTGTAGGCGTCGAGTGTTTGCGAGGCACACGTGATGGCGCATGCCATTACCGGGTAAAAGCGTCCTCGAGGAGTCAAAATCCGTCGAAATCGGGTCCGACCTTGGACACGTGCAGACGGAATTTCAGGGCCGAGTGGGCGACACGTGTGTCGCCATTTTGGACTTCCGACAAATAAGGTACTCCGCTGCGATCGGAGATTCGGAGTCGATTTTAAAATTCGACTTGGAACGCCATGTACCTTTTTTGTCGGCGCTAACCAAACGGGGTGCTGGTCATTAGGGGATCTTCTAACGGCGGTGGTTTATGATCGGTAATGCGCGATTTCCGTCCGGGATGGACCACGTTGGGGTAATTTTTGGACGTCCCATCAGCCGTTCCGTTCGAGGGGCCGTAATGGCCCGCTTTTCAGAAAAGCATCGCCGGGCCCATTGTCATGAGCGGAGTCAAACCTAGCAATTTCGGAAAGGCCTACAATCTCGCAGATTACATCCCGAGACGGCCCCGAGGAGAATTATGCCGCGGACCTATGCGCGGCCTCTCGGCAATGCCGAGGGATTTTTGCGCAGGGTCCTGCTTTATAATTCCGAAACCAGATCTCCGTCTCTCCGGTCCCTCTTCGCCGCGGCTTTATTTCTCCGGGATAATCACACGGCGCGGCTCCTGCGGATTCTGGAAAGGATCGTGCAAGAAATTGCAGAGGCGACTCCCGGGGGAACTGGGCGCGTAGCTGCCGGCCGCCATCTTGGACCTCCGGCGACGCGAGATTCATCCATTTCCAATTTAAACTTTATACCCTGAATTTTCCTACCTCTCCGCTGATACTCCTCTTCTAAATTCGCAGTCTCGGGTGACGAAACGGAATTAAGATGACGCCAGTTTGGAAACTGTATCGTAAGAGCAATAATACATCCGCTTTGACGTTGCGGACACAATGGAGACACCCCGGGGGTCATGAGCCTGTGGTTTGGGCCAGCATCGTCAAATGAATCATCCTGCATTGTCAGCCAGCGACGTTGTCAATAAAGCTATCAAAAGGTGGCGAGACTCGACAATAAGGGGACCGATCTCTTCGGGACACTTCTGTCATCCGGGTTTCCAAAAGGACCCAGCAACAAATTGCAGGGGAGAATGCGAATGCCCTTGCACCAAACTTCAGATCCCCATTCCGCACCCCTGGAGGAGGTCGACTTTTGACTCTGCCGGAAGAATCGATACCGGATTTCTTTTCACAAAATTGGGTCGATCGCGTAAGTCAACGTCACGTGACGTACTGATTAGCCGAAGCATTTTTTACCGCGATGATTTTCCCGGCATGTCTCCAGGCAAACCAGGGTATTTAATAGGGAAAATCCCGAATTTTCTTGCACCCACCTGCCAATACCCTTTCAACCCCTTCAGTGGAGGTTGACTTTTGATTCCCCCGAAAGAATCGACGCCCTATCATTTTCCGCATTATTGGGTCAACGTTGAAGTACATCTCGACGTCATGTAACATACTGTTTAGTGAAACATTTTCTGACACGATGACGTCGATTTTCCCGGCAGGTTTCCAAGAGGGCTAGTTAGAAAGTCGGCATTCGACGTTTCCGTCAGCGAGTTTATTTCAGCGTCTCTTCGTCCCAGTAAATGACGATCCACGGGTAAAACGGGTCAGCCAGGGATATTCCTGGGACACTCCTGGGTAGCTTACCGAGGCGATTGGCCTCGCATTCTTCGGTCGGTCGGCAATTTGCGAGGGCTCTTTCACAATTAGCAATATCTCGCCGGGTCGGGATTCTTTACGGTGGCCGCGGCTTGTCGTTAAGCATTAATTGACCAGAGAGGGACATAGTGGGACTCCTGGGGCGGGAGAGAGACGGGAGGAGATTACCCGGAGTGGGCTAGTCGAGGAACCGAATGAATTCCGCCGGCGAAGGAGCTCTTCGGAGATCCTCTTCAGGGTCCGGTTGGCGCAACCTGTTATTAAGGGACCCCCCCGATTAGATTGCGCTAATGGCGAACCGCTGTCTCGTCCCGGGGATCCCGCCCTGGAGATGGTGGGAAACCATCGGCACTCCGACTCGAGGAAATCCTGGAGACGATAAGTCCGAGGTCCCGAGGGACAGACCGCGGACTTGCCGGTCATGGATTCCGGATAATTTTCCAATTTTCAAGGTTTCAATTTCAGCTCGACCCAAGGCTCTAGGAACCTAGAAGAAGGAACCTTTCTATTAGGTCGTCTCATAAGTTTCTTCCCTTTTTTCGTAGGACATGAATACACGATGTGGAAGGAACTTATGGGACAACCTAATACTAGGTTCCTCCGGATTAGTTGTACTTCACTTGAGGGTAACGAGAGTAACAACGCTACACTTTTTTCTTTTCCCCTGAGAATTTCCAAAGTGTAGACTCAAATCCGTCGACCGCCAGGAATCCGAAGAAAGTCTCGAAGGTAGAAAAATATTAATGGTATCATTGGAATAGATTAATATATTTATTTAATGCGTCACGACACCAGGGGTTTTTTTCTCGTACCGGGTGCACTTACTCGAGGGCGAGGGCAGAAATGTCACGCTTGTGCACTAAATTTGTAAAAGTGGAATTACCCTCTTGAACTCGAAGACTCTGGTTTATTTTTCCACTGTCAAGGGAAGGTTTAGGAATATTTGTTCCTGGAGCGGATCTCGAAGGAAGAGCGAGGGAGCTATCTCGCTCTTGGAGGGATCCCTTGACTGAAAAACTCTGGGTAATGGTAAAATCTTATCCTCGGAGGACGGAGCATCTCCGGCACTTATAGCAGCCAGTCGATAAGCCTAGAATTCCCTGGAAGGAATGCCAGATGTCGAAAAAAGCGAGACGAGCCCCGAAGTAGATACCCTAGGCCAGAGGTCCTCGATAATCTCGGGACTCCTGACTCCGCGAGGGCACTCCGGGGAACTAGGAATCGCATTAACATTGAAAACCGGGAAAAATAAGGCGGTCGAAGGTGGAGGTCGCGAAACGTGTAACGTCTGAGTCTGGAGGAAGATCGAGGGAAGTGGCACCTCGTGTTTAAAGGGAGGAAGGGGAAGCAGGAGCCGGTGCGAGTCCTCCGGGGGATCCATTAGGCAGCCGGAATCCCGGTAATTCTCGAACCTCGTCGACAAGCACCTTCCCCTCCGTCGTCTCGTGTTCCCGTGGGAACGCGACAGCGCGACAAAGGCGCGAAACGTTTTAATAAATAAATTTATCGTGTTTCCCGGTCCCCGCCTCTTCAGGGCTCTCCTTCTCCCGCCGGAAACCAGGAAGAAACGGGGGACGCGCAGCCTTCCGCGACGCCGCGTCGATCCAGGACGAACTCGACACGTCCTTTTTTTGTCCATTATGCACCGGTTAACTGGGCGTTCCTTCGTGAAATAAAATACCTCGTTGAATCGCATCCACGGAAGTCCGGAACCTAGGTCCGATGGCCGCGGTTCGACCATTGTTGGCACCGTTGCAATGCACGAAACGAGTCGAGGAGGAAATAGGTACCTCCTCGTTGAACGGAAAAAAAAATTCATTGAGCCAGAGAAACATTTCTTCGAACCGAATATATATTTTCTTAACCCAAAAAATTTATTATTTCACTCGAATTAACTGGAATGAATCGGGTGCAACGTTTCCTCGAAACAAGGAGAATTCATTTAACTTTATGTTTGCAGCTAATGTATACCAATTCACATTTGAGACATCAAATTTATAATGGTGTTGCGACTTTATGTACTAAAAGTGTATGGATTTTTTTTTAACAGGGTACTTTTCCAAATATTTAGGAGGCCCGCGACCCGAGTCCACTCGAGGAGGTTCCATGGGGCCCAGGGCCGGCACAATGCCAATCCCGGGGGCGCATATGGTCCACTTCGGGAGCGTCTTAAAAACACGTTATAGGGCTAGTTTTCAAGTGGGCCGAGCCGGAATCTCGAGTCGGGTCGAGTCGGCTCCACGTGGGGCCTCGAAGTCCCGTGGGCTTTTGTCGTCCTAAACGAGGCTTGTCGATCGTTCGAGGCCTACCGGGTGTCTCCGAAAAGCGATTCCGCATCTCGAAAGACGCGCCTGAAACGTATTCCCACCCCCCAATCCCCTGGGATAAAAAATTCACTCGGCCCGAAATGTCTAACTTTTTCTTATTTCAAAAACTGTCCCCCCTAGGTCGCCGAATTAAGGGGGCTTTTCAGGCTTAAGGCGGTGGCAGGGTATTCCAGGGTTCTCCGGTTTCAGGGACACCTTGTAGAGTCTGCGGGGTGCGGAGTGTCGCCATTACGCGGTAGTTTGTGAATCGAGCCGGACGCACGCGTGTACGAGGGCGCAATTGTGCACGCGGCTTGAGGTAACTCGAGTACTCGGGCTCTCCGCACGCCGCGGGACGCATTTGTGCAACAGGCTTTATGCCAGCGCCCGCTACTTATGCAATCCTCGATGTAAGACCCGCCCCGCGTACCTATGCATTTCAATGGTTAACCTAAGCCGGCCGCCGCTAGGGGCGCTGCCGTCGGCGTCGTAGATTTCCTCTCGGCCGACTAAATTATTTCCCAGCATCCCGCTTCTTCCAAGAACCTGCGAGAGATGCATAGGAGCGCCCGTAGTGGCATAGATCATGGATTAATGAAGAAATCAGCGAAAGCCCGACACGTCCGAAAGACCTCTCTCTACCCGCGAAAATCCTAGACAGTACGTCGAGACAAGTCGGTTATCTCTGGCCAGCATCTTCCCTCTCGCCGTTCTCGTATTTCCTCGGTCCCTGTCGCTGGTTTTCTCTCTTCAGCCTCTCTCGAGCGGACAGGACCCTAAAGCAAGAGGGACCGGAGAGTGAGCAGCTAGACGCGATCTTGCGAAACGTCGTCGCGAGCGTTCGCGAGCTTATCGGGTGATTAGTGGTCCATGGGCAGTCCGAGTCGACTTCGTAACGATAATTGATACAATTAATATCGGGCCGACGAGAACCTCCCAGGGCTGGGAACAAGGCCAGGCCCAGCATGGGGCCTGCTCGGCCGCTCCTAGATGCTGGGATGGACCCAGGGGGCCCCGAATGAGACCCCTTCCTGGGATGCTGAGAGAGAGATCGATGCCTTCTGGGGACGATCTACGTGTTGGAAATTCGTCACTCGGTCGAGACTCTTCAATTTGAGAGCCTGTGCGACAACCGACCTCCCCATGGTACGGCTGAGGATAGCGATATTTTCGAATGCGTTGCAAACCAAGACCGTTATCGCCCCTGGTTGGAGAATCGATACACCCAAGTCGTTCTCGGTAACGGGGCCCAATCACCTGCAACTAATACGATAAGGCCCCGCAGTGCTGGCTCAACAGACCCGTTCTCGGAAAGCGGCGACGCGCCCCGCTCAAAAATGATACCATCGAACGCATCCAAGAATGCGGCGATTACGCAGCTCCGAGCCGCCATTCTGGAAAGTTCACACCTTATAATCCGTAATAAGATACAGGTTAGCCGGTCCCGGCCAATCGGAGGATTACTGGAATCGCGCTTTCTCCGACGCCTTGGATCCCGGCGCTCCCAGTGGAGGAGAGGTCGCGCGGGTTGCGGCGCGTTTTCCGCGGTAATTACGAGAGATGCGGAAAAGTGCTTCGGATGAAAGTTGTCGTCCGGGAGGTGCTGCGCATCTTTTGTAGGAAACGTTTCCTCGAGATGTGGCGCGGTGAGGCGGGAAACTGGGAACCGTGGGTCCAAGGGGAACGAGGGTGCCGACGTATCGAGGGCCGTCTTTGAAACGGCCACTTCTTGACGCCCTGCCGCGAAAGAGGATCGCCATTGTCGGGGTCCGAATTAAAGAGAATAGGGTTTTCCGCATACCCGAGCTTACGAGGAGGCCGCAGAACTCGGCTCGCACATTCCGCAACAAAGGGCCCGGTGTTGCACCGGTGCATTGTGCAACCGTACCGTAATCCATTGCGAGCTTCAACCGCGGGACTGCCAAGAGAGCAGCTCCTCTTGGACCATTCGAACTCGGCCATTTTTAACGAGAGCCTTTGCAGCTGCATCTCGCCGATTGCGGATTCCGCCAACCCCGAATGCATCTGGATCGCGAGTGCATTCTCCTCGAGGCGAGACCTCTTGCCGAACACCTTGCTGTTCCCTCGTTTGCATATAAATTCCACGATTATATCAGAAGATTTACCCTGAAACACGTGAAATTGGCTCTCTACGATGTTCAAGCCAACCGATCCTCTTTAATTCGGCCTATTCTCTTTAATTCCGAGGAAAGGAGTTTCACCCCATGACCCTTCGAAGCGAGATCGACTCGCACGTGTCCCAGACCATCAAATTCGATTTCTGTGCATTATCCGAGAACAAATCGAACAGTTTCGACGTTTCCAACCCAGGCACCAGACCTGGTCGCCCTGCAATTCATTAGGGGCGCGTTTTTCTCATTTAATTTCCCATTTCCTTTTTTGCGCATTCACGAGGTTGCAGGGCTGCTCCTCGATTCCCATCGCGGCCGTTCGAACGGGGTCGGGGACGCGTAATTCGCTGTATACCCGTGCAAAACACGCATTCGCATCCAATTCTGATAATGGAAGGGAAAAAAGTGCAATTCGAAGCCTCCGGGCCTCTCTCGGACCGTTTCCGAGAGAGAGGGAGAGAGAGGACAGGGATGCTCGCGAGAGGGAGAGAGAAAGAGACGACGCGCTTCTCTGGAATTTAATTCCTCGGGAATACACGACGCCATGGTCGCCGCGGTGGTAAGGGGCACCGTAAAGTTCCATGAAATTCATGGCCCCTGCGTTTCGTCGTGGCCGGGCACAGTTGGCGAAACTTTATGAAATTTAAATCGACTATTCGAGTCTCTGCTCTTCTCTCAAGACGAGGAGTGGCCGAGGACCTAAGGGTCCTCTCTGAACCCACGAGGGAATTTTCATCGGCGAACCGAATTTCGCGAAACTCTCTTCGTCCCGATGACATTTCACCTCGTGAAATTTCCCGTAGACCGGGGGACTTTATCGGTTTTCTTTTCCACGGAGATAAATTGATAGCGACACTCCCTGTATACGGTATAAATCATTCTAATTACGGTATTAATCTCGAAAATTAAATTTAAGCGGTCCGTGCGTCTCGCAGCCTCCGGTCTAGCGTCCGAGATAAGGGAGAAAAAAGTAGCGATATGGCGACGAATCCCCCGATAGCGCAATCTCTCGACACGGTGCACAGACGGAGGACCTCCTCTCGAAGCCAGATTTCGAGGGCTTTTTCCATCGCGTTAATTGCAGCCGAGTGCTCGGCTCTATCGGTATCTCTTGGGTCAGAGAAGACTGGGCGAAAGAGAGGGTCGCGTCGGTCCGGCCCCGCCATCTTTTTCCTCTCTCCGTCTCCGAGCATGATTTTATTTTACGGCCCTCTTACCATAAATCAAGCCGTTTTTATCCGCCGAGTTTTTCCGCCGGAGAGACGCGCTCCGGGCCTGATTAAATGCGTTATTAATTACGCGAAGACGCATACGCGGCGTCGATAAATTAGGCGGCTTTTTACCCTGCCTTATCAGCGGCCTCGGTTTTGACAAAATTCATCCTCCCAACGCTTCCCTGACACTGATATTTCATTTCTATTCAAACCGCGTCGATACCCCAGTTTCTAAAAAGTCATCCATCCATGGACCGTCACGAGGCATTTTCGCTGATGCTGGTCAAAAATGAGAAATTCTGCTAACTGGGCTTCCAACCCTGAGTCGAAGTCCAGGACGAACAAAGAATCTGGGTCTTCTTTTATGAATCTGCGTTTATGCAGCATCCGTCACTTTGGCAGGAATAAAATCCGTCTTCAAGGAAGTGTCCTCCATTTCGCGGCTTCAAAGTGACAGGAAGGATCAATCCGACAGCGATTTGGGTCCTCGACGAGAGGCCTCGTCTCTCGACGCGAGCTCAGAGGACGTCGTCGACGTCCTGTGTCGAGCTCTCGCGATTATTACCGCGGGCCCGCGAGGCCGTTCCCGAGCTCGCAATTTGTTTCGGCGACAAAGCGATGCCATTGCTTGGCCCCTTGGAGTCGTTCCAAGCCGGAGGAGCGGGAGTCGCGCAGCCGCAGAGCCGAGGGGCCTCCTGTTTGTCGAGACTTCAAGGGATAGGTAGGCGGCCGTTCGTCAGGGTGGAGGCCCGCGGGGTGTCGGGGAATATTAAAATTCCGGCCTATCTTGGTCGGCCCGCTTCTGGGGGACATTTCCCGCAGATTCGAGTCCGCGCGGAGAGGCCGCGCTCTCCTGGCGGCGGAACGGACGCCGGGCGTCGACTCGAGGACGGACACGAGGCGACGCCCGGCGTCGTGGGTGATCCGCTCTTTGAGGACCCGCTCTCGCTAATTCCGACCCACCTCTCTTCGCCATCTCGCCCGATGTCGCATATCGAGCTACCTCAGGGGAAAAGTGTCGAGAAAAGATCGCTCCCAAAAAATCTCGACCCAGACAAGAGTTTCGTAACACCCGACGCCGAGAAAGCTGTCCTTTAAAGATTCATATAAAATCCCTAGAAAAAAGAAAAAACCACCCGCAAATAATCTCGATCGAAACAAGAGTTCCGCCATATCGAGTGTCCATAAATTCGTCCTTTAAAGGATTCTACAAAATCTCCCGCCCAAAAAAATCCCTTCCAAAGAATTTCGATCGAGGCAAGAATTTCGCAATATCCGGTGGCGATAAATTCGTCCTCGTTCTACGAGGTCCTCCAAAATGAAGCGGGACGATGCATGCAAAAGAGGTCGCCATCCTGGTCCTTTCTCCTTATTTATCGAGGTTCTCTCGAGAGAGACGAGGAGGAGGCTAAAAATCGGCCGCTAGCCATTTCTCCCGGTTTACCGAGGGTCCGCGGAAAGGGGAAAGTCGCCCGACTCGCTCGGGGCGAGCTCCGCTCGTTCGCCGATTATTTATTCCCGAGCTCATGCGAGCCGCGAGGTATTTATCGCGTTAATCGGCAGCCCAGGAGCAAGCGATCGCGAGACGGTTTTGCTCGCGACAAGTTAATTGACTCTCCGATCTCGCCCGGTCGCGGCAAATAATTAAACCGCTACCGGCATTCCCGCATTCTGGAGCACGCGCGCATGCGCCCTGCGCACATTGCCCGAGAAATCCACGACGTCCCCATCCGGGAAAGAAGTCGCCTCGACGGTTACCGGATCGCGTAACTAGCCTTACCATTGTTAACCGCGATAATTATACTCTTTCACGAGTGAAAAACGAGACGCCCTGACGAGGTCCTCGAAGATCGCGTCTCTTCCAGTGCATATTTAACGATATATACTTATCATGCCCTTTATGAAATTTTTCTCCCAATTGGGTGCACCAAATTGTCTCCAATTTTAAAATCTTAATATGGAGGCTTTAACCCTTTCATTACGGCAGTCCACTCCGCTTGACTGCCTTCTGTACGTATACTTGCCTAAGTATTAAATGACAACTGTTTTGTCGCATCATTCCATTATCAAATTTCCAAATAATTCCTTTATAGGTATTCTTAACATTATTAATAAGAATTGAAATTTGTAAAAATCAGGACCTTCCTTGTAGCCTCCATGTTCACTTTGTGATGTGTGAAACGATCTGGTACGCTGAGTTCGGGGAAAAGTCTCATGAACGATTGACTCCTCAGATGCCAGTTTCACGTCCTCTTAATTAAGAGGGTTGCATCGGCTCTCCTCGTGGAAAGGGCCTCCGAAGATCGGCATGTAAATCGCTCGTGTCGGCGAAGCGGCCGACGTTGCGTGAGCGCCTTTATGTGGGTCGCCTTATCCCAGATCTAGCGCCGAGCGAAATCTCCGGGCGAAACGCGCCGACGTGATTCCTCGCTCGTAAACGCCCCGATTAATTGACAGTGCACGCACAGTTACGACTGCAACTGCATCCTTTTGAGATTTCATCGCCTCGTTGGGCCGACGGGTGGCTGCCGAGCACAAACGGCCCTATATATTATGGGGAATAAACAGGGCCTAGAAAAATGCCGACCAAAGGCATCGAGTAGGATAATGGACGTCGCGCAAGACCCCTAGTACTGGAGTCTAACCCTTTCAATGCTACTAGGTACTATCTTCACCCAACCCCCCATCCTACACACTATAAACACAGATTAAAATTTCCTATCGATTGGTTGGTCGAATTTAATTTCCCCTTTTTTCATTTTTCGACCGTGGTGAACATTGTCGTATCTGGTGTATTGTTGTTTGTAGCGCTGCACTCGCGATTGGGGTCTCGGTACAGTGGGAGGGTACCGATTAAAAGCTTGGTTAAGTCGGAATGGATAATCGATTTGGATTTTTGTATGACCCAGAGAAGGCTTTTTCGACGCCGAGTTTTTGGACGAGAGCCAATCTCGTTACCGGGGAAATATTCTTTACGACTACTTAGAGCACGAGACACCTCGGATTTACGGGCCCCGCTTTATCGGCTTTAAAGCGGCCGGTCTTCGTTTCTCCGAGTGGCGACGCCTAACCGGATCGACGAGGAATGGCGTGGAAGAAAGTATCGCCGATCGGAGTTTTTCGGATTTTATCGCCGCGTCCAATGGCGAGCCCCGGGATTTGCTGCGCCGAGTTCTCGGTCTTGCAAAAATTATCTCTCGATTCCGGCGTATTTATTGTTATGGGTGTGTATCCCATGGTCCATTTCCCGGTTCAGGGGCGCGTCGAATGCGCGTCCAGTGGGACGCACGACCGCGTCGTTCTTTTCGATCGAGGAGACGAGGATGCAGCTTCGTCGAGAGGGCCGTTCCAAGGAAGCGATCTCGACCGGAGAAAGAGAGAGAGGGAGCACCGGGAACAATTAATTCCGGAGCGTCGCGACGTCGGGAACGAGGCAGGCCGCGCCTCGGCGAGGATCTGCATGCAAGAACAATTAGCTACACCTCTTCGTGGCTCTCCTCGGCGATAAATCAGGGAACCGCATTACCGCAACGGGCCAACACAATGCCTGTAATTCTCGCCCACTACCCGCTCCGACGTGGTCCCGATCGCCGTCTCGACGCCGACGAGGTCGAGGATCCTGCCTAGGCGACCTTAACCTCGAAGGACCTCCGGGACGAGCCCGTGTCGTGTAATCCACCGATGCGTCGTATTTTCTAATAAACGAGTGGAGGATAAGACGCACCGGAGGAGGTGCTAACCTAACATAACCTTTCATCGCGTCCGGGGAGCTCTTCGCGGATCCAAGATGGCGGCGCGTCCTGCGGCCTCCACCTCGAGACTTCGCTCGTACTATACGGCGGGGATAAGCATGCGATTGAAATTGAAGCACGGTCGGTCCGTCGCACAGATGGGATCGATTTAGGATTGCCATCGTTTCTGCGGGGAGCGGTGCAGTGGCTGCAGAAATCGGCTCCGAAAGGAGTCCTCGACGGGCGCACCGAGGCGTGCACGAGGCGCCGATATCGATGGCCGTCCCCGAGTCGAGCGACGACGTGGTCGATCGAGCAGAAACCTAGAATTCCTCTCGGCAAAGTACCCCTCGGTAAATCGACGCCGATTTACCGATTTTATTTGTCGATATTATTTATTGGCCCGAGCCCCGGCCGGCCCGGAAATCCGGCCGGATGATGGCGCCCCCTTGCGGAAGAAGGAGCCTCCAACCTATCGGATATGTTTCGGAAATGAGTCCTTCGACTAATAGTCCGGCATCTTTCACGCGTCGCCATTATCTCGTTTTATCGTGGGAGTAGCCGAGTTAAACGCGATTGCGTCTTGCGCGGCGGGATTTCTTTGCGGTCAGCATATCCGTTATATCATCTCCCTTTTCGCGCGTTAGCCTACTTTCCCGTAGAATTTCTAAATAAATCCATTAATTCCTTGGAACGGCACGCTCCTAGTGGCTCTTTTCGGGGTCGGGCCGTAAAACCGCGATCACACCGGTCACGCAATTACCCATTTAAATGGCCATTACTTTTCCGCCGGCCGTTTAAGGAACCATTAATAACGATAATTGACTAAATGAAAAGGTCAATTCTCCGTTACACTTGCCGCAAACGGTGACATTTACCTTCCTGCCTCCGCACTCCGGCGGGTAATTACAATGTAAATCACGCGTATTCTCTCGCCGAGGCACGGGGACGCGCCGTCATTTTGACCCTCTCGTAATCAGGAGGCGAACGTAAAGTACATTGTTAAATACCCCCTCCCGTCGCAATAACTCAGAAATTAAATCACTCCGTGGCAATGCAAGGATCCTTTCAATGAGCTTTCGTAACCTAAGCGCACCCTTCTTCTCTCTAGATAAATCTTAGGTTATGTGCGCGACTTCGCTCTTCCAGTTGTTGGAAAAAGCGGAGCAAACCACCCGTGGGCGTGGAGGCGTCTAGGAGCTGTGGCTCCAGGGGAAGGTCGAGAACGATTGACAACAATGGCGACGTAATTACGAGCCGATTGTGGGGACTGTCGAGAGACAACTAAGCTCGTCGTTCCGATAGAAAGTCGCCTTTGGAACGCCCATGCGGATCCGCCGGAGGCCGCAGAGCGTGACGCGGGGCCCAAGGGGCCCATGGAGACTCATGGGCACCCATGGGCACCCATGGGCACCCATGGGCCCCTGCGGCCCACGGCCAGAGGCCCGCGATCAGGCCGGACACGCGTGCGTGGCCGCACGCGCCAGGAAGAGAGAAGCACGCTTCCACTCGCACTTATCGCACTTATCACACTTACACCATTTATCGCACTTATCGTGCCGCTGGTTGTTCCGATTACGTGTTACACGTGGACGGTGACGAACGGGGTGGGATTTAATTGCATCGGTGACTTCGGCCACCTAATCCGCACCAGGTGACTCGGAATTGTCATGGGGTCGGAAGCCGATCGGGATTATAAATTTTCCCATGAGTTATTGAATACCGCCGTGGAGAATTACCCGTGAATCGCCGAGGTACCGAAGTCACGGTTCCGAAATGAGCAGGCGGTATTCAAAGGAGGATCAGGCGGAAATGAGGCCCTTAATGCCACGCATGGCGCAAGGGATGCTGCCGAGTATATATATGCATGGAAGAGGTATACCGCCGGCTAATATACGTGTAATATACGTGTCATATACGTCCAATAAACGTGTATTAGGCGGTGATTTAGCTCCGCTACGCATCTCCGACAGCTGTTGTCCTACGTGGGACGTCGGGGCCGTCATTTCCAATTGATTTTCCTTCGGCCCGAACACGCGCCCAAACTGCATTCATTACGCGTCCCCATCGAATCCACTGCCGAATGCCGTCGTAAAGCCGGAAAGTACCCGATCGACGGAGAGAAAGTCTCATTAACGTTCTCGAAGGAAGCTCTTGAGCGATTTATGTCGCGCATCCTGTTCGTCGGAGGAAATTCGGAAACGACGAAAATCCATGAGTGGACTCGAAAGGTGCGCTCACGTGTCTGCGTGTTCGATTTTTCGTGACGTTTATATACCCACGTGTCCGATTTTTCGTGACGTTTATATACCCACGAGTCCGATTTTTCGTAACTTTTGTATACCCACGTGTCCGATTTTTCGTGACGTTTATATACCCACGTGTCCGATTTTTCATGACGTTTATATACCCACGTGTCCGATTTTTCGTGACGTATATATACTCACGTGTCCGATTTTTCATGACGTTTATATACCCACGTGTCCGATTTTTCGTGACGTTTATATACCCACGTGTCCGATTTTCGTTACACTCCAGTGTCAGGTTGGTACCCCCCTATGTACCGAAAACAAAGACGCAATTCTGCGTGAAAGAAAAAAGGAAAAAAAAAAATATGAAAAGTTCCCCAGAGTTCGGGCAGGCCGATCTCGGAGGTGGAGTATTATCTCGGACTTTCAGAGGGTTTTCTCCGGGATCCGCGGAAGTCGAGAAAGAGGATCGCCGGGTCTTAGGAAGCGCGTCGCCGGAAGAGGCCCTCGAAGAGCGATTAGCCGGCGGTGCTCCTCGCTTCGAGAACTCTCCGAACAATTAGAGCCTTGATGCGCCACGCCGGAGCCAGAAGCGCCTCTCGACCGGCGGAAGAACTTCTTTAAAGTGACGGGGGCCACGTGTTCTTCGCCTCCTCGAGTTCACCCGGGAGAAAAGAGACGCCGCCTTAGGACTCTTCTGGAAGTCCATCGCCATTCCCGGTCGGCTAATGTCCGGAGAGGCTTTCCTGCCTCGCCTCCCCCGAACTCTCCCCCAGGGTCGCGATAAATACTCCATACCCTCCAGATTCGATCCCTCGACACTTGACTTTCCTGGGTGAAACGCAGCTCCCGGGTATTGACGAAGGCCCGCGTTTTGTTTGTCAACTCGGGAAGACGCGGGAGATTAATTTGAAAAATCTCGAACACGGAGAGCGCCGTCCGGCAAGATGGCCCGGGGAACCGTATGCTCGGCTTACGTTTCCACGGTGATGTAAGGGTCACCGGAGTCCCGATTAATGGCCTATACGTGCAGACCGCGGCGAGAGGGTGCCCAGATCACCCCAAGTAAATTGGTAACAACCAGACCCGGAGAGACACGTATACACCTTGGCCATTAATTACGCGTCCGTGAGACAGGTGCATCCTCCCGCGGGCAGAAAATGGACGATCGCCGTTACCTTCATATTCGTCGATGAAACCGCGTCGGGTTCTTATAATAAAAATTTCATCCCCGATCTATCCAGTCTTTGATAGCCGTGCTTATGGGTCAAATAAAACCAGTCTCCGTCTCAGGCTTTCATTCCATTTTCATTCTTTTCCAGGTATTCAATCAGCTAACTGTTATTATAATTATGCAAACCGTTACCTTTAATTACCTTCTCACTTCGTATTTATACCTATATGATTCATTTGAACGCGATGACTGTGAACGGTGCGAAAATCTAAGTACCAAGGTTGAGGCGATCGGCGCGCCCCTGTCGGAGGATTACGCAAGTCGGGGTTACGCCAGGAGGCGACACTTTAATTATGACTTCTCGAGATCTCTAATCGGCCAGGGAGAATCTGGCAGCGTGAACTCGGGCCGTCTCGCCGCGGAAATGGCAGTAGGATCTCGCGTAATTAAAAGTAACGACCAGCCCGGTAGCCGGCCGGAACCTCTCCGAACAGGTTTCGGACATAATTGGCCGCGAGTCCACGTCAGGCGTGACCGTAAAAGCGGGAGAGTTGACTCGCGTTCGAATGCGAGATAAACTCCTCGCCTTTATGCTCCTGCACGGCGCAGTAGGCGATAACTCGCGAGTCTTAACGTCCTCCTTGCTTTTCGAATCCCAAAGAGCCGCGAGTCGCGCCAGTCGCACCGGAAGAAGCCCTTGAGCAATGTCCAGCTTTTACATATATCACTCGGGGATAAAAATCCGAAAATCTTGGAGAAGACAATTCCGACAATATTCGTTAGCGCTAACGTTACGATTAGTGTCCAGGTTTTATATATTTCAGTCGGGAATAAAAATTTAAAAAATCTTGGAGAAGACAATTCCGACAATATTCGTTAGCGCTAACGTTACGATCAATGTCCAGGTTTTATACATTTGAGTCGGGAATAAAAATTTTTAAAATCTTGGAGAAGACAATTCCGACAATATTTGTTAGCGCTAACGTAACGATCCGCGTGGAAACGGGTTTTGAGGAGAGTAAAACGAGAAACGTTTCGGGGGTCCGGTGCCTCCCCGAAAGTTGACGCGCCATCTTGTATAGGGAACCTTCGGACGAGGGCCGAAGGCGTCTTCATCCGGAATCGAGAGACCTCGACCTTTTCCCTGAACCTTCGCCGACGAGCTGCTCACCCGCTGAGTCGATTTCCAAAATAAGTCTGCGAGTGACTTTTTGGACGAAGGTTCCACGCGGCTAACGACGTGGCGAGCCGGGTAAATCAGGAGGGAGAGTGACGATAAGTTTTTGCTCGTTACGCCGACCATGGGAGGCTCATTACGAGTCCTGCTGCTTCTCTCTCCTTCTCTCTGACCCCGCTGACTAACCCTCCTCGACCTTTTTCGCTCTCCTTCTCGAGGCGTTTCCTGGAGCCGGGATGCCCGACGCCCCTGCGCCTCAGGACGCGTCCAAGGAGTAGGAAGTCGGTTTTAATACGCGGAGAAATTAACCGAATCTAGTTAATTGCGGAAATACTAATTACCTTCCTCTCTCCTCCTATGGATAAACGTAAATTGATCAGATAATTTAATCAAACTTCCTCGGAGAAGAAATTTCCATTCTGAGCAAAGGACGGCATGGCTGATAAAGTTCTGCATTAGTTTCTGCAATAATTGCGCTAACGGCAAAAATTGTATCAACCGTGTCAATTGTATCAGCAGCGTCCATCGGATCCCGAAACGAATCTTGGAACCCCAGCGACTTTTCTTCGAAGTCTCCCTAACTTTCCTTCCCTGCGGAAAAGTCCCTGGTGAGTCTTCCCCCAGGAGGGGGTTCCTGCTTTCTGGAAATACGAAGATCCTCCCGCGGAAGAGGACGATTAGTTCATCCTGCCGGACGGGTCCCTTGTTTGCTGGAGCCCTGGGAAGCGACGGCCGCTTCTTTCTTCCCCTGATACGAGAGGAATCTTCTATCCAGGGGCGGAAGGTCAGGATTAATTGACCGTGACGAGTAACTCATTAAAAGTGCACTTCGGAACTCGAGATGGCAGTCGCTCGTAACGAGTGCCGTAACTCGAGCGCGATCCGTCTCGTCTGCCGGAGACGAGGATGGGATGCTGGGGTCCTTGGCGTCCCTGCCGCTCCTCCACCCTTGTACTTTATATACCCTAAACATCTGTATATACCGAGCCGAACAATGCCCATTTATCCGAGATTGATTTTTCCCTGTCACGATGGTACTACCCACAAGGTACCACGAGGAGAAACGCGAAAGTGCAACGATTGATCAAGCGACGACACGATTCGTTCCCTAACCTTTCCTCCACCTTTGTATTTTATATGCACTAAACATTTGTACATACCGAGCCGAATAATGTTCATTTATTCGGGGGTGATTATTTGAAGGTACCCGAGAGGTACCTCGAGGAGAAACGCAAAGGTGCAACGATTCATCAACCGACGACACGACTCGCCTTCTCTATGGGAGTCGAAGACTTAACCCCCTTTCGAGGCCACGAGAAGCGGTGTTTACCCAATCAAACGCCGGTAATCGCTCCTCGGGAAGTTCTTCGTGATTAATTAGGAAAGAGCAAGGAAGTACTTCCAGCCGACTTGCGAGTTACCGATCGAGGTAATTAAGGACACGGGACGAGCCGAGGCGAGCGGAGGAAAGAGTCCCTGGGAGAGACGATATCGAGTTCCAGGATGAAGACGGGAATCGGGTGAAAAAATCCTGGAGGAAGCTCGTACAAAAGGAACGGTGTAAAGGGAAGATCAAGCTGCTCGGGGAGTACTTTCCATTCAAACCATTTCATCTCTGGAATAATTTAAGAGTCACCGGTCGCGGTAATTAAGAACACGAGAATGGGAAGGAAGGAAGTAAGGAAAGACGGTATCACGTTCCAGAAGGGACGAAGGACTCCTTCTCCTCGGCTTCCCTCCAAGGAAGGAGGACCGACCCTCGAGGAGCTTCCCTCGGTGAAGTAATTTTTAAGCCAGGTGGCAATTAGCAATCGCGGCAATTAGATGCCTTCATACTCCGGGAAAATTTCCCGCAGGGAAGCTCGGCTCGTCTCTATCCCCGTAAATCGTAATCGTTTGTTAGCATTTACACGGCCTATTTCGCGGCTCGGAAGTTACTTTCCGCTTTTCCTTTAAAGAGAGACCTCGAGGAAAGGGGGGAAAGATTAAAGTAAAATAAATGCCGCTCAGGAGATAAAGATCCCCGTGATGGTCGGCATCGGACTGGGTCGTCCAGCTCGCCCTAGGCTTATTTTCTATCAACCCTCGCAGAAGGGAGGAAGGAAACAGGAAAAACGTATCGAGTTCCCGAGGACTTTGGGGAAGCTTGGGAAGCACCGTGTCCCGGCAAAGGAAGATCAATGTGCAAGAGGAAGAGCAAGGTGAGAGGGGTTACCTTCCACCGCGGCCATTGTTTCGCCACAAGCCCTTCCCCACCGGTGGCGCCAAGACTGTTGCTTTAGGATCGCCCAGTGAACGCAACGCCACGGCACATGTTCGCGTTTCATTCGGATTGGACCTAAGACAACAAACACGCGGCTTCCTGCCGCGGTGGAGCGGAATGGTTACTCGGGCCACACGGTTGGAAACTTGGCAGACATCTTGCTCTCGCCTCCAAATCTCGAGATCCAGATATTCCGCTCGGTTGCGCGGCCCTTTCTTTGACCATCGGCCATTTGGCCAGAAATTTTGCTCCACAAATTGTCCCCGTTCAACCGCTAAATTTCCCGATACGTCGGAGTCCTCCACTTGGTCCACTTGCCCTGCTTGCTCGACTGGCCCTGACGTAACGACGATCATCCTGAAATTACGTTTTCACGGGTCACGTTCGCGTGCGTCGCGCTTGTAAGACCTTTACAAGTGCGTGGGTATAACGGCGGACGAACGATAAGACCAGCGACGAGCAAAGTGTCGTCTTCCTGACAATTAACTTCGGCATTAGCGAGAACGTCCTCGCCGTTACTCGGCGAGCTTTCTCACGGCCGGCAGTGACGCGATGACTCGCGTAGTGCCCCGATGGCGGAGCTCCACGCGATGACTCGCGTAGTACTCCAGCAATCGCGGAGAATGTTAAGTTGAGTCTCGTCTTCCCTTTTTTGGCACTTCCCAGCGTCTATTTCGCCCCGTATCCTTTCTGGACACATTAGCCAATTTTCTATGTCTTTTCATTAGTGACCCTATTTATAGTACTCGTTTCCTTTTAGTTTTATCGTCAACTCCCACGTTTTTCCCTGGCGGTCACCATCCAGGTATCGACCGCGCCTTCTGATCTTAACCCGGTTCATTCAACGTGGGTTATTCAGCGTTGATTAGGTTAGCTCGACCTAAGAAACCCACCGCAGCGGATTCTTACCAAACGAGGCCTTTTTCCACACAAATGTCTCATGATAGCAAAATATACTTGAACTTTCCCACGGTGTGTTTTTTAAAATTAAATCTCATTCATTTAGATCTTTGCAGTTGCTCTGGCAGGGATCATTCGTACTCAGCGGATCCATTTCGCGACTTGCATTCGCGCTGGAATGGATCGTACACTTGTTTACCGCTGAAAGACGTTCCCGGTGAGTTTCAATTTCCCGGGTAGGGTGATTCGGAGCTGACGCGAGTTCCGTCGGAATTTGCGTGAATTCCGTCAGGGTTCGCTCCCAGATGAGAGCAGGCATCGATCATCGCGAGACGTCGAGGGGGTCTCCCGTGGGAGCGCGACTAGCGGAGTGAGCAAAAGCGAGCAAAAGCGAGATAAAGCGAGCAAAGGCGATCGGGTGCGAGCAGGAGGACGAGCCAAGAGGAGAGAAGGAGTTCTCCGTAAACAAGCGGTTTGCCACGGAGATCACGTTTCCTGGCGGGACACCCGGCACTGTTTGCGCGGGGCGTTAGTCGTCCCTGAACGTGGGGTACGCACGTGCGTGTTTGCCGGCTTCCTGATGCGATAACGCCGCCGATAACGCGAGCGACGCCGCACGCATACGAAACTGCAAGACCGGTGCAGTTGCCTAGGTCGCGAGCGCCGAGACGCCGGGTGCGTCGTCTTCGACGGCATCTGCGAGGCTCTCCTATCTTTCGGTGGGAAAGGAGCCGTTGGCAAAAGGTACCGGAAGAGATTAGAGCGGTCTCGAGTTAAGAGGGGACACATCGGTGCCACGTAGGAATTCACGATTGGCTCGGGGTTGGCAACGCGCCTGATAAGATGCACCTAGAATCAATGGCAGCTAATGACGAACCATTGGCATGGACGTCGACCAAGCGTCGTCACGACGTTAGGTGCCAATCGAGTTTAAAGGTTAAAACTCAAAGTTAGGACTCATCATGAATTTCCCGACTTTTCCAACAGCGACCGATATCACTTCCTTGGAAGGTTCCTACGGAGAGATAAGATGCAGCCGAAGCCAAGAGAACTAATGACAAATCGTTGACATGGACGTCATCGAGTTTCGGTACAATAAGTGCTAACATTGGATGTCCTGCCGATTCAAGGCTAGGGATCGTCGCGTCATCAATGGGGAGTCTTCCAAGACCAGATTTCTCCTCAGGGTACGAGACTTGCGAGTCCTTCCCGTGCCTGGAATCGAATCTCGCCCGGGAAGCGCGAGTTTCCAGGTCAGTGTCCCGGCAACAACTCTTGCAGCATCCCTCCCTGACCACCCCGGTCCAATCTCGCTGAAGAGCTCCTCTCCTCGGGGTCGCCGTTGGCGGCTCCTCGTCCTTCTTATCCGGGTCGGAAGAGGAGAGAGCCGGGTGCTCGGATCGGATAATTGCGTGCACGAGACGAAGCGCGGAGGGCCAGGACGGATCCCGGGTCCTACGGAGTCCTCGCCGACAATGTCCGTGGCTTCTCCGCTCCCGCTCGCCTCTTTTTATTCCAATGTCCCCATTGAATGCAACTTATGGAAGTCCGTTCCGCAAAGTTGGTTCTCGCGCGGGCTTCGCCGGCGGAGGTGGAGGGCTCGGTGTAAGCCCGCGACGACAATGGGCTTTGGTCGGCAGTTTCTCATTCCCGCGAGGCAGCGCCGCGAAGAGTCGAGGAAAAGTACCCCGCGAGGGCGGAGGACGGTTCATTCCGGCCGCAAGATTTAGAAGCCAATTTTCGCGAGCATTGACCGCGGACCCCCTTCATCCGGCTCGACTGGGAATGGAAGTCCCCGACAGCCGTGGCTCGGGTTAGGACCGAAAGGGACGCGGATAGGTGCAACCCTGATTCGGCCATGGCGAACCCCACATCCGATTGCCTCTATTGGAACACGGAAACTGCTTGCCGAGCCCCAAAGGCACCCTGCGTCGTTCTCCACCTCGAGGAAGCGTTTACGAAATTATGGCGCGACGTTTTTCCGCACGACGGGAAGCTTCTTCGGGGAAAAGACGTCGTAGGAGGCCCCGAGATCGCGCGACGAGGTTTGGGGTTGGAGGTGGAGTCGTGGGGACCGTATGCGGTGTTTTTATTCGATGTTCCCTTTTCCCGGGACGAGTTCCTCTCGGGAACTCCTCTTCAGCTGGAAGAGGAGGTCCAGACTGGTCGTCGGAGGTCCTCTCGGAGACAAGTTGAAGTGGACCTCGGAGGTTCCGAGTCGAGTCCGAGTGTCGCGGAAGTTTTCAAAGGAGCCCCGCGGAAATATAATCTGGGGCCGGCAGGGGTCAACTCGATGGAACATGGCCGCGAGGCCGATTGAAAAGAAACTCTTTCCGAGGGCCGTAACGACCGGGTAATTCGAGGACCAGCCCCCGAGAAGAAAGCGTCCTCCCCGCCGCGCCGACCTCGAGTGGACCGACGGAAATCGCGGCCGGACGAGGGCCGCTTCCGCCGAGAAATCCGAGTTTATTTCTCGTCGTTCCTCGGTCGTGACGGCAGCGCCCTCACCCCAAAACCGTCCGCCCAGGTCTTTTCATTACCCCGACGAAATGGCGCGCGAAGTGGCCGCGGAAGTTGAAATACAGCGGGAGGGAGCACCGCGCGCCTCTGCCGGCCGGTCCGATAATTACCGCTACGGGAACAATGGGCCGGCCCTGTCATAACTGTCATCCACCGCAACGGGCGAGCGTTATTTAAGACTCGGGATTATTAACTCTAATGGCCGGACGAGTTACGAGGGCCTCGCTACCGCCGGACTTTTCCTGCGCCCGCGGCGGCCATCTTGCCGCGGCAAATTCAAACGCCACTTCCTTCGCCCCGAACGAATCGAGACTTAAGTAGCATTAAATGTATTTAAAAAAATAATAATAGAACATAAAAATAGACAATAAAAGAATACAAGAGAAGAACATAAAAATTGAAAGAAATGACATTTCGGAAAAATAAACGCGGCTTCCATTGTCTTGAACTAATTAAATCCTTAATGGCATCCTGGCGAGGGGAGGCGATTGCAGACTATTTGAACGCGACTTCCTTTGTCTCGATCGAGTCGAGACGTAAAGGAAACCCGATAAGAAGTGACTACGACAAATTCGAGCGCGACTTCCTTTATCTCGATCTCAATCGAGACGTAAAGAAAATCCGAGCGTCGAGACGCATCGGCGCTCGCACGGGGTAATCCAAGATGGCCGGAGCACGAATCTTCTGCATTCCCTGGGCGGTGCGCGCGACGTGTAGATGGCATTCCGGGGGCCTCATGCGCGACCGGGTGCAGTCGGCGCTCTAGACAAGACTCGTGCACGCGGCTCTCGGCATTCGGCCGTGCGGCACGTCACGGGGGGGCGCGCGATCCGCGGCACTCGAAGCACGAGCCGACTCCCCGGCCGCTCCGGGGACCGGCGAGCCGCGCGTGCCGCGCGCTCCGTGGATTGCGCGGCAAATTCAAAGTGGACCGCCGATCGATGGGGCCCGCTCGAGAGGAGTCCGACCTTGGCCGGTGCCACATGGCTCCAACTCGGCGCTCTTTTTTACCGATGAAAATCGTTTTGGTCTTATGCACTTATGAAAAAAAATTTACTTTACCGAAACAAATATATATTCTTGCCTGAATCGTATATAATTGCGAGAAACAATTATTTCCTTCCCAAGGAAACATTATATCATTGATTCAAACGAATTTCCTTTACTCTTCCTGAGATTTCTTTGGACGGATTTTATCGAAGGATGTATTTCAGTTTTAGTCTTACGCGGTATAGACGTGTGGCGGTTGATTAAGGAACTCGGTAGAGTTTTGCGACAAATATATATATATATAGGCGCGAAACACTGACCTAGTCATTTTCTGCGATGTATAGGCTTGCGCGTCAAACTGGACGAGAAAAGTGGTTTTCTGAACCTCTTGAGGGAGTAATGTGAAATTTTCTTGCATTTTTGGCGAGATCAACGCCATTTTGTTCATCTCTATCTGTCCATCCCTTCCTCTCGAGACGAGACTCGCCGAATACCCCTATTAAAATAATCGGTAATTCCAATTGGTCACCTTCGGGGCACCCCGGTCCTTTGATTACAGCCTCGCCGGGCGGTGTTTAGGCCAAGAGTACATTAGGAAAAAGGAAGAGGGAAGAAAGAAGAAGGAAAGAAGCGCCGCCGCGGTGAAATATGAAGAAAGACTCGGCGCCATCCCGTGGGAAGCGGCCGGAGATGTTGCACCCCGGGTGATTAAACGAGCATCCCGAGGCGTGGGAGGAGCCTTTACTTTGGGCTTACGACTGGGAGTGCTCTTCGTCCGAAGAACGAAGCTCGCTGTTCGGGCGCTTTATCGTTCTCGGCTACTCGGGTGCTCCACATTCCGGGACTCCTTACCTCGACTTCCTCCGTGGCACCAGCCTTACGTAAGGCCCTCCAGCGATCGAGAGGGATCCCGCGAAACCGTAAAAAACCCTACACGCTGCAACTCGCACATGTTCCCGAGGGAGAAAAACCCCGTCCGACGTTTCATCCCGTTCCGGGCATTCCGCGCTAAGTGAACGCGTCGTATAAGAATGGCGTAACTCGATGAAATATACATTTCTTGCCGGCGATGCCGTTTAGACGTTTGCGTTACTCCGACGTCGCCTGTCCATCGTTACGCGCGTGTCTTGAGAGTTAAATAGCGACGTTGAGCAATCTACAATTATGACAAGAATTAACGTGGACTAGAGGAGGGGAATTTCAAAGGGTACTCTTTTTTTTTTCCCCATCTCCCAAGAGCGATGGAAATATTTCCTGGCACGAGGGACAACGGCGCTTCTTCCGGCTCGTATCGGCGTCGCGACGCCCGGGCACCAGCTGACGCGTCCCCGGGATAATTTGACCGGCATACATTAACTTTAATTAAGATTTTGACGGAGTCTTTTTGCCCGGAAACGTTAAGGCGCGGTTACGTCCCCAGGCGACGCGGGGTGCCCTTTCCCGGCCAGTTGGTACGCGCGGAGAAACTCATTAAATTTCCAATGGTGGCCCTAACCTAGAAATATCCAGCCCGAGTCCTTCTACGTGATTCGCTGGCGTAGCTTAAGGCCGTTTCCAGCACGCGGCCCGGGCCTCGTCCTGGATTTTCATTTACATTTCAGGCTGATTTACCGAGACGCTGAGGTAACCGGCTTCTCCACCTCGGACATGGAATCTCTTTGCCCCGATTCTTGGATATGGGCAATATCCAAAGATGTCATTTATCCGCATCAAACGGACGCTTGAACGTGGTTAACTCTTGTAATTCTTATTTCCTGCCAAAGTTTTTGTCGTCGGAAATTTATTAATTCGTTTTAATCGAATATCGACACTTGGTCCCAGCGTCGAATCGACGCCGATGGAAAGATACCTTTAAACTCGAGGACCGACATCGGCGTTCTCCAAGATGGCGGAGCGCCGCAAACGAGAGACGCGAAAATTCCGAAATTCCGTTTCTCAAGATTCCGCGAGATTAATTGGCTCCTCGCAGTCGAAGGCGACGGGTGGCCAATTAATTTGGTAAGGCGTCCCGCGGGGGCCGGCGTGCGTCCCGACGTTACTCCAAACGAGTTTCCCAAGACATCTCGTCGACACTTTGACAATGGGATTTCCTCCCACCGTCAGCAATGTGGTTTCCCCCCTAAAATCGCCTTTCCTCTCTATCGCGACAAATAAGCGCAATCTTCCGTAAGATTCTGCATTCCCCTTCACTCATCCACTTCGTCCGCGTCTAATTACTAAATTGATCACCGCGCTTCGAGCGATCGCTTGATTAAGGAACCTCGAGGTACGTCAAGGAACAACACCATCCATTTCTAAATTACAGCAGCACGCGGAGCCACTGCGACGCGCCTCTTCGTGGAGAGACATTCCGCGTTCTGGAGTTCCGAGGCGTTCGCGAGAGGTTATTGGTTCCTCGGAGTCGAAGGCGACGGGTGGGCAATTAATTTCGTAAGGCGTCGTCGACGCGCTCCGGCGCCTCGACATTACCCTAAACGAATCTTGTAAGACCTCCGGCGCGGCGGAGGCTCCGTAGGGTTTCCAGGGCGCGCTGCAGCGCGCGAAGTCGTGCGTCGACCCGAGTATAATAAGACGCCGACTCATAAACGTCTTAGCACTTTGCCGGCTGCCTTCGATCGATGCGGTCGCTCGGCCGGAAGTGGAGGCTCCTCGAAGGGGTGCGCCGGTTTCTTCGAACCGGGGAGAGTCGCTCCAAAGGTGAGTCTTCGACCTCCACCCCATGCCTCATCCGAATTCTTCTTCCAGGGGCCTTCACTGGTGCCTATCACGCGGTCATACTTGGGGTCCCGAAGTCGCCGCACAAGAGGGACTCCGCCCTCGGAAGAGATACCTACATCCGAGGGAAAAACTGCGTCGGAGATTAAAGGGCCCGCTCGCGATACCCCGACCGTTAAACGCCATGTGTTTGACAACGTGGCGCTCCGAGGAGAGATCTAAGGAAGAGGCCGCTTCCAATATGGAACACGTGTCGGTTCGCAAGCCGCGGGTATCATCGGCGAACGTCCTCGGGACGGCGTAATAGCTGTCGGATGTACCGAAATAGTCGCCTAAGTTTAGGATGCACGCGTCCTGCCCGTCTAGGTGCGCCCGAGTGTGGTAGGGCCCTCCTGCCCGAGTCGTCAGGATCGGACCCTGGGGAAGTTCCCTGGCACATTCCGCACGTTCGGTTCCATGGGACTAACGACAACACGGGGCCCGTGTCGCTGCTTCTAGGAAAAATACAGCTGAACTCCTGGAACCGATGACGGATCGAGGTCGACGCCAGGACCGAACGTCCTTTGGTGACGAGTGAACGACTATGCGGTTTGGCTCGAAGACCTGGATAACTTATTTCGGGGTCCTGGGATCATCTCGTTCGGGACTATCTTTGGAGCTGCACCCAGTCGAAATTTCTGCCGCGAGCACGGTTATTACGGCATCGTTACAACCAGGATCGGATCAGAGCGGGAGACACCTGGCGAAATTCCCAACGCGTTCCGCAAGGGCGTTAACGTAGAACTAACAACGACGCACGACCGCATCGTTACACAAACGGAGTATGCGGGGAACTTCGGGACGCCGCGTCAAAGTTAGAACTCCGGGCAACCTACGCACTAACTGCTACATGAAGAGAAACATCCCAAGTTCGGGACAACCCATCAACGTTACAACTAAGAATACCGCGCTCCTCATTATGCCTGAAACGGATGTTGTTGGACGTGGAATAATCAATCGATCTAGGTTGCGTTTTAGTCCCTGCCAGGAAACGCGACCAAGGAGTGTCTTGACATGGGGCTCGTCATCAGGGAATTCCTGTTGGTCCGATCAGGGTCCGGCTAGGAGCCATTCCTGGGAGTGGATCCTGATTTTCTGGACTCCAGCATCCTACAGGCAGATTCCGCTCGCTAAGGAGTCTTCCATGGGACGTGTGTTTGACATTTACCAGACTGGCGTCTCGCAACGGCGGGTAAATAGTCAAATTGAGACGTACCCTTCAAGTGCGAGGGATGCGCTCGCCCCGGGCAACGTGGAAGCGATAGCTCGAGACCGAGTCGACACCCGCGAGTCGCAGAGTGACCTTTCGGTGAATCAATATTCTCTCCAGGGGCGAGAGGAGTATGTCAAGCGTGGGTGGCACATGGGGGTTGGTAGACACCCAGGATGTCCCATGGTGGAGACTCGTCCCCACGCGAGGCACGGCGGGAGGGTTGATCTATGACTCAGGCCAGGAAGTACGGCTCGACGGGCGCACACAAAGTGTGACGGAGTCGGCTGACTTCGCGGACTCTGCGGGGTCCTGCTCCTCAAAAGACGATCAAACCCAGGATGGACCCTCCGGCTCATCGATTTTACTGCCTGGAAGTGCGGCCCGGCTCCTGGCTCACTTTTCCCTCGGCGCCATTAGCCGCTTCCTCTTTGTTAATGGAACCGAAACGCACGGGTACAACCATGTGGGCTGGACCTTTCAATTCGAAGTCCCGATTCAAGTACACTGCATCGCCTGCTTATCACCACTTGTGTTCTTCTCCTGATTGGATGAATTATGTTCCTTCCAGCCTGCACCCTAATTCGGACCTAAGGGCTCTTCAGCCAGTGCCGTCAGGTTGGAGCTTCCGGAAGCGGCAAAAACGCGGCGGATTCCTTTGTAAGAGAACTCTCCGCGGCGACGGTCGCTAGCGAATGTGTGGACATGTTCGCAAGGTAAAAACCCTGGCAGAGTGTCCGCAAACTACATCCCCTTGGCTCCAACTTTGGGAGTTGGGCTGGGGGGTGAAATCGTTGTTTTTCTGTTGGTTATTGTACGGTGTAAGAAGAAATGGGGATTCATGGGAGGAGGGAAAGCCATCTTTGAAGAGACTACGGTGGCTGTCGACAGTGCTCGGGATCACGGAATCTCCACTTCCTCGGGGCTCTGGACTCATTATTACATAAATATTATTATTATCATCGTCATCCACCGTTCCGCAAGAGCAATAAGGATTTACGAGGGTGGAGGGAGGACCTCCGGAGAGGTGCACTCTGACGGGGGCTTCTAGAGTTCGGAGTTCGCCTATCCGCCGGGAAACAACCCCATAACTCTGGGGTGTCGAGTTATGGTCGTGGTTCCCTTCGGCCAATGACATTCCACGCACGAACGAGCCGTCGTCGATACCTTATTATCACTTATTGCCCTTTGTTCCAGCCCTGACGACGCCTAAAGGGCACTCGGTACCCGGACCCCTTTCCCTGAAAATTGCGCCCTAAAAACAGTCATTCCCTATAAGCGTCGAGGAATAGTAATTTTACATCCCGAGTTGGTTGACCAAAAGGGTCTGATTCTGTTCGGAAAAGGTAGACTTCGTTCCTAAGACCATCACTTTTCCCATCCCATAAAAAATGTACTCGATTTCAACAGCCAAGAAATTGTTGACGCACTTGATGGTTACTCGAACATCGACACGGTATTTGTAGGGTAGCGAAATGCCATTGCAATGAAATTAGGCGTGTCCCATTGACGCCATGAGAATCCAGTCGCTAGATAAAATTCGGTACAAGGGGAGAGCTTGATGACGATAAATTACGTTTCGTCACCGGGTTACTCAGCGGCATCCCCACATCCCGGAAGGGCTCATCCCGGTCATTAAGTCGTGATCGGAGCGAGTCTAACGAGCGTTGCTTCGAGATCGGTTCCTCCGAAATTCGGGAATCCCGGAAAAGACGATTCCCTAGCGGTGTTGAAACCTGAATTTTCCGAAGCCCTGCCGGGGTCGAATCTCCTCTCTCGGTGGAGGGCAACCATTTCCGTGGATTCTAGGTCATTGGCTTCTTCCTGAAAAAGAGGGGGGTCCTGATGACAATAAATCACGATTCGTCAGTGGGTTACTCAGCGACATCCCCACGTCCGGGCGGCCTCGTCCACGATCATTAAGGGGTGATCAGGGCAATGCTAATGAACACTGCCAGCGATTGATTCTTTTGCTAGGGTGGCCTAACGATTCCTCGACTCCGGAAGCTCTCGTCTTACGGAAGTCGGAGGGACGCTGACGTATAGATGGACTCGAAAGCTCCGGATGAAAGATTCTGGCACGTTCCCTGGATCCTCTTCTAGTCCTTCCTGCAAGCTCCCCCTTTTTTCAGTACTGCGGATCTGACTAACGACCAGTTCTATACGTTCCCTCTCCGAGTCTTTTTGCTTTTAGACTGGTCCACGCTGGGAGTCGTTTCTTCCCAAAAATCCGGCAGTCTCGAAACTCCTCGTTTCTGGATTCTGAGAGAGAAAATAAATCCCGGAATATTTCGGGCAGATCAATCGGTAGGTTTTAATCAAACCACACATTGAGGGGGTGTATCCTGGCCGCGGAAATTCCTGTGGAAATTTCTACTCTCCAGGAAAGATGATATCTCTTCCGGGGCGAGGTCCAGGACCCTCTAATGATCGGTGGACGATCCGATCCGGAAGGCCGAGATCTCCGATGAATAACCTCGCTCGGGGACGTGATTTATCGTCTCTCGGGGCCAGGGTCGTGGGGTGTCCTCGAGGAAAGTCATCCCCCTGGTAAAATTTGCCGACGGCGAGAGGGGCGAGCGGGGAGGTCGGGAAGCGACTGTAAACGCGACATTAAAATCAGCTTACAAATCGCTTGGCGGTCGCCAATACGGAGACGCCTATCGGATTGGAATCCTGAGAGGGACGAGGACCTCGTCTTCGTCGGCTCGTCCTGCCCTCTCTCCCCGACAACCCTCGTGGCCACTCGAGAAGTCCTCCAGCGCTCGGGTGAAGCCGGGGAAGAGGGGCTTTTTCTGCAAGCTCGCGATTTCTGCTTGCAAATCGACTTAAGCGCCGACGCGGACGCTATTTGCACAAAGGAGAGGATTCGCTCGACGGATCTCCCCGTTGATGTCGAATGCCGGTGGATATATCTCGCCCGGCCTGTTTGGCGAAGGAATATCCGACGGAGGTCCTCCACCGTTGGCGAGCCACTTGCCTCGGAATCCGAAATCGGCTTCGGAGCCTGAGCCGCACAATGGAAGAGGGGAAATTAGTCGAAACGCCCGGAACTTCGGGATTCGATTAGGCATTCGGAAAGGGCGCGAGGTATCCGAATTCGCGAGGCATTTCGCGTGAATTCGCAGGGGTCACTTGATCGGGGGGAGGTGAATTAGGGGCGAACGCGTTCCTGAGAAATCGATGCGACTGCCTGACTATACAATTAGTTCGCCTATTAGAGGTGTTAATAATAAATAAAATTATTTCCTTGATTTTTCGTCCCCGACGAGTCGTTTGGGTGGATTCGGTGTCAGGGCGAAAGTGCGTCATTACGATGAATACGGCCGCCATCTTGGATCCCACTGCATTCATAGTCCCTCTTCGTCGGGCCTTGTTAACCTCGAATTGAAATTCCGGTTACAGGGTAACCGTAGGTTAGAATTCAGGGGTCCCCTTCCACCGGCTCTGTCTTTCACCTTCCCGAACCTTTTCAGGGAGTCGAAGTTCGAGTGGCGTCGAAGAGGACGAGGGCCGGAATGCTTTCCAGGTCCTCGAGGCGAACTCCGACCTAAAAGGACCGTCGAGGAGCACGTGGGAGCTCGTATATTTGCACGAAGGATCGACGTCGACGCTCGCGTCGACGCCTGATCGAAAACGAAGCCAATTACGGGCCCGTCGGACATCATCGGCCGATTCCTTCCCCTCCCGAGAGTTTCCGCCCGACTGTGGCGCCGTCTACTGGCCGTTCGTTAAAGTGTCAATCCGGCGTTGCGAACTCCCCTTTTCCCGCTTCCTCGTTTCCCCTCGACCCGGGAGCTCGGCCAGCCGCTCGTAACTCTTTTCTCCTCGTCATTCCGCGAACCTCGTTTCCGAATTCCCTCTTCCTACCCCGGGAGGAAATGTCTCCGGTCAAAATGTGCCCGAGAACTTGCCGATAGCGAAGGTTAAGGACCCTCTATACTGGCGCCGTCAGCGAAACGCAATTTCCTCGTCGCCAAGGTGAGAGGTATCGACGCCAAGATGGCGGCGCCCACGCGTTGTCGGGCCCCGGCGAGTTGACGCTCCGTCACTCGATTAATCGAAAGTCACGACGTGTTCGAAGTCGAAAAGATGTCAAATTGTTTGTTCAGAGTCCCTCTTGAGGTCTATCAACTCGAAAACGCCGCCTGATACGCTGTTATCGCAGAAATAAGCATTAAAGTCGCGAGTCGATTAATTCACTTGGCGCTGGCGAGTCCGGGAGGAAGCGTCTCGGCACGAAACGTGCGAGCGATACGCACAATGCTGCGTGTGCAGTTTCGAGAGATCACCCGGCTCGCTCCTCCAGGAGGCACGTAGTCGTAAAGGAGGTCCTCGGCACCCGGAGGTCTCTTAAGCGCGCCAAGTTCGGGAAACTTTCCGCGGAAAGTTCCGGCGATTAACCGCGGCGGCGCCGACTCCAGGAGCCACGCGGGTGTTCATTATAACTTTGACCGGGACGCCTCGTTGTTGACGACGCCGGCGTACCAATTATAGCCGATGTGCTAACTAACCTTATTTGCGAGGACGCGGGGTGCCGGATTTAATTGCGGCATGACCGTGCCGGATTCCAACGACGACCAATTGACGACCCCCTGGGATTTCTTCGACCAATCACGTCAGAAGATTGGGGTGCGTCCGATATTCTGCCTAGGCAGGTAGCCTTATTAACTCGTCTTGCTTCTGCTCGACCCGAAAATATGCATTTTCACTCGCCACACAGCTGCAAACTCGCATACAGAAAGGCCCTCCGATAGGTCGAAAGTATCCAGATCCATCATGGCTGATTCGAACAGAATTGCGAGGCAACCGGAGCATTTTGCTGCATTTCATCATGCAGCAAGTGACACGGTGACGTCAAACCACGTGCTCAAATTAATTAACCTTAATCTTCGTTTCCCTTCCACGTGAGTACCACGTGGGGATTAAATAGACTGCAAGGTTTTGGAATTTGGCGTCGTAGTTGACTTGGCACCTCCAATCTATATTGTCGCTTGAAAAAATTCCGAGTGACTGTATAAATGTTAATAAATATATTGTACAAATTCCAAGACGGGGGATTTTCATGGTTGGTTGGGAAAAATTTACCAAGAAAGCGGAAAAATACAGCCGTCACACGGGTGCGGCTGCCTGAAATTTTCAAGTTTAGGTGGAACTCTCCTAAATTTACCGGGAAAATCGGCGAATAGAGGTGTATCCTCTTGGGCTCCCAGCTTGATTCTTATCCATTGCAGGTTTTCCGAGCCGAAGTTTTTCCATTTCCTGATAAGGGCGCGGCGCACGAGGGGCCGATACACCTGGCAGAGGGAGCAGCCAGGAGAGCAATAGGATCCGGAGAGGTGCAGTATTTTTCACGAGCTGCAAGCCTGGACGTGGAAGCTGGTCCAGGGATGCCGCACATCCTGCCAGACAGAAGAGGCGAGGAAACGCCGGAGGTGGCAAGAGGGCAGGGGGGATTCTCATCTCCTTCGAATGCCGACACGCCGAGGAGTGGTTTACCCGGCGCCGCTGAAATTTAGATACGGAAGGGTACAGCGGTGTATTTTTGATTTTATTTTTCCTGCGCGTCCGGGCTTAATATTTCACGGACCCGGCTGTTCCGGCGTTGAGAAAATGGAAAGGCCAGGGCCGGGAAGAAAGGGTGCCGGTGTAGGGCTCGCAAAGTTATGAGCCGCCTTCCGCCGGAACGGCCGACTGCCCGCGGCGTGATTTAGCGCCGGAAAATCTTCCTTTTCATTCAATAACCACCTAGACTCTCCCGGGGAAGGAGTCTACCGGTGGGAATGTCGTGTCTCCGGTGCGGAAGATGCACGAGCGGAGAAGAGCTCGGAATCAAGGATCCGTACTTAGAGGACGCAGGAGCCAAGGAAAGAAACACGACCTGGATTCGTTCGCGTTCTTGCCCAGAATTCCTCGAGTCACGTGAAAATGACTCTGGACTCGTAGTTTCTTTCGAACGACTGGTCAGACTCTAGTCAAGATCCGGTTGTTTGATTTGGTCCATCCGGCTGCAGGCGACGCTGTTAATCGGAACTCGAGCTGCGGATCGGCGGCCTCGACGAGCAAATTACGGCCAAACGATCGCGGATCCTCGAATGGGAGTCCAGATTGGTCCAGAGGAGGCTGAACCGGCGTTTAACGATCAACGCGGGTGGTCTTTCGAGAGAAGGCCAGTTTTTACCGGGCGAAGAGGTGGCCGCCCGGAGCGACATCTTTCGGGCCGAATCGGACCCCGGTAGCCCGCGATTGGCTCGAACCTCCACCTGGGAAGAGGTTCTCAATGTTCCAAGATGGCGCCAAGTGGCTAGGAACAATTCCCGCAAACACGGACAAATAGGCCAGGACAGGGCCGCGAGGGCGATTGTCCGCCGCTCCTATTGTTGGGTGACCAGCAGTAAACCGCGCCCGTCCTTGTTTGCTCGAATGGCCGGAGAGAGACTCAAAGCCATTGACTGAAGTTCCGAAAAGCTGGTTGCACCCGTTTACAGAGGCCAGGGAAAGTATTGTGGCTCCCAGGACAATGGATCCTTGAACACACAAGCAGGGGACAATATCGAGTCGCGAGTGCGGAAGGTAAGGGAAATCGATGATAAGGATTTCATAAGTTAGGGACCTCCCTCGCTTCTGATACCGGAGTGTATTAACTTTAGAACGTCCCTGCTTCCTCGACTCCATATGCGGTCGAATGAAACCGATATGCGCGCTTATTTGTTCGCGGATCTGGACCACTGTGTAACTCTCGAGGAGGATCCCCACTCTTCTCCTGGGTGGTCCCTGCCCAAAGGCGCCCTCTTAAATGTCCGCAACGGCGCGACGTTTGCGGTGCGGCATGCGAGCATTGTTGAAAGGCCCTCGAAAGAATAATACCTGTTCCCTTCCATTCGGTTCCACCTTCATAAAGGCTCCTGGCGCTGAAGTCCCATCTTCTGCGAGTGATTTACCATCTTCCACGGGGAACTCCGTTGATAACGCAAATTGTCAAGAATTTCCAGCCGATCTGGATTCGCATTCCAGCTGGTCCCGCGGTGCCGCGGACCGCTCCCGTTCTTGGGTGGCCCTCTCCCCGTAGTCACTCTTTTAAATGGCACGGTGCTCACAATGCCACGAAGCTCGCACTGCCACTTGGCAGCACGGTGGAGGCCCTCGAAAGGATAATACCAGGCTCCCTTATCCTTTCGATTCCAGCGGTAAAAGCTCCGCGCATCGCCCCGCGAACCACTCTCGGCGGGATGCACCGAGCGAGCGTTTAGCATTTAGCGAAGGAGAGCTTTTGTCCGCGGCTTCGCGAGGAGGGACGAGCCATTACGCCGAAACGACGCGACGATAGGTCCGCCATCGTGCTCGAGTTGCTCCTCGTAATTATGAGCGACATCGAGGACCTCCTGGGCGGTCGTAGGGCGCGCCTCCTCTGAAGTTTACCCGACTTGGTCGAGACGCAGAAACTACTTTCGTTCCCTTTCCCTGCACTTGCGAGTGCAGTTGCCTGTACGAATCTGCGCTCTACCAAAGTATGCCAAGAGATACGGCTGGGGTCTTAAACGGGAGTTTTCGGTCGCCAGGAGTTTCGCATCTGTTTCCTGGAGGATCTGGTTTGCGGTGCCTACCTTGGTCCAGGATGGGACCGAGAGATTCCAGGGACTGGTGGAGGATTCGTGGGATCGTCCTTGGAACGAAGACGTTGGTACCGTCGTTGGTCATCTTGTGACTGGAGGAAGATAGGGAGTGTTGGGAATGTTCTATATGGCGGAAGTGGATGTAAAAAAGGGGAAAAGGAAGTAGTTAGTCTACGCAAATTAGAACCTACCTTGGTTTAGGATGGGGCCGAGAGTTTCTTGGGACTTTGGCAGGATTCATGGGATCGTCCTTGGAACGAAGACGGGACCGTCGTTGGTCATCTTCTGGATCGAGGAAGAAGAGTCTTGAGAAAGCTTCGCACCGCTGAAAGCGAGGACGATATGGTTTATATAAAAAGGGACAAGCGAAGCCAAAGTTCCGAGGAAAGCTAATTGTAGGGAAGATCCTTCGGTGGAGAGAAGAGACGAAGGGAACGGAAAGGGTGAAAACTATGGAAGGCGAGAGTCGTAAGGATGGCGCGGCCCGGAAACTGCCGGGACTCTTTCCGATTCCGGGGACAGTAAAGAGCCGAAGTACCGCTTCCGAAGGAAAAGCAGAGGAGTGCTCCGCATTTATTTCCCCAAGACATCTTACCCTTTATGTTCTGCACGAACGCCGCGCTCTGTCCGCAGGATGTGAGGAAGAACACGGACAGGTGTTCCAGGTGCACGGTGCATCCTGCGTGCAGTGAATTCTTTGGTCCTCCACCCTGTCCACGAGCCAGGAACTCGGCTCCGAAGCGTTTCCCCGATTCCCTGCAAATACAAAAGCACTACCGACCAGTTTATAGAGAACTTATTCGATTCACTGCGGGTCCGTCTCGAGGAAGGAGTCCGGGTATAAAATCGTTTCTCCTCGAGCCAGGACCTGTCGGGACTTCGGCGCAGGACTCGGTATCGAGAGATTTACCCCGAAGAGTACGTGCAATTCCCTTCTACGTCGTTAATGGCTGCTAATGGCGATAATGAACGGCGAGTTTGCACCGTCCGACGAGCCGGCCGGCTGGCAAAGAGGTACGAGCGATTCGCACGCGAGCGAGCGAACCTGGCCAATCTCGTCGGCGCATTGGCGTAATCGCCGAGAACCCCTGCTTAATTTCGACCAACATCGGCGAACCTCGTTTCCTTACTCCTTTACCGACTCCCGAGCAACCCCCTTTAAACGAACCGGAGTCTAATTCGACCGACACCCTCCTCGCTTTCTGAGGAAAACTCCCCTCAACCCGCGTAGTCATTCCACATTTCCGGTAAACCCGTTGCCTGTCCTCGACTTTGCGCCATATAATTAGTAGATTACCACTCCACGGGTGTCAAATATTAACTGCGACCCGTGATGCTTGAAACAAGTGCCTGAGAATTTCTAATTAAGATTTTAGGATTTCTGATATCGGACGCAAAATGGCTGCCGTCAGTCTTGGAAGCGTCGCTTGGCCAGACAATTTCCCCACGTGGAAAAGACGCATTGTTTATCGACCATTATTCGCTCTGAATTAATAGATTAACGATCCACGGATGGCAATTATTAACGAGAGCCTGTGGGGTTCGATGCGATCGATAATTCGTTTTTATGATTTCAGAGCCTTTTGGGGTCGGACGCAAGATGGCCGCCAGCCATTGGAAGACGCCGCTCGACGAATTTGCGACGTCGATCTCGGAATTTACGCGTCCGAATGAAAATATAATGTCTCGGGGGTCGAGATTTCGGGCACGGGGAGGGTGAGCTTGGAAGGAGCCTAAATCTTGGATCTCGGCGGGGCGTCGAGAAGCAATCTCGTCTACGGACCGCATCTCCGACGCCCGACATCCAGCATCCAGCATCCTTCGGTGAGTGCGTGCTACTAAAGATTTATTGGGAATCGCTGCTCCCGCCGAGCGGCGTACTACACGGATTTTTACGTGCTCACCCGACGCACTTACGTCGCCACGTTTTGCCGTGCTCGTAAGTTCTTCGCCGCGTCTTCGTAGGGAGAATTTCACCACCCCTTGGCATCCCACCCAACGGGGTGCAGCGTTGCTCGGTACTCTATATATAGATAATCGGTTTTTAAGCCCCATTGTCCCCAAAATGTTGGCGCAGTTAAGGGAACGGTTAAGGCAACAGTTAAGGCCCTTTTGTCCGCCGGGAATTTATTTCCAATTCTTCTTCCGTAAACAAAGCGAGATAGCTCGCTTTTTATCGAGCTTTACCGCCGCAGTAAAGACCTCGATTTTACGACGAGGGCGCTGCCACACGTGGTCAAACAAAACGGAGGAGGTGAACGAGCACCCGGGCACTGAAATCATTTTCTCGACCGTGAATTCATTCCCGATGCGTTTCCGTAAATGAGGTAAAAATACCTAACCTATAAGCTAGGCTTACACCCCGCGCAGGAAATTCAATTCCACGACGCCGGTCGAGTTCGTTCCGGTGACTCCGTCGGTGGAATCTCTCCCTGGTAGTGAAAGTATGAGGGAAAAAAGAAATCCGAGCGCCCCGAAAAGTCGGGGCCGTTCATCACTCCTCCTTTGACCATAAATTCATTTCCAATCGTCGAGCGTGGTGGCGGCGCGCACCGCGTGCCTTGTAGGCGCGACGAAAGGGACGCCGGTTTCTAAACGAGAAAAATAATTAAATTGGACTTAACGCGTCTTTGGGGGATGTAACACGCGGGGATTTTCGCGGGCACGGGTGGAGGTGCGTTTTGCTCGCAGCTTTAAGAAAAAGTCCCACGTGCAAATTGGGATAATTTGCGGGTGGCACGTAGGCGACGCGTGTGGCCCCTTGACGCAGCGCCGGTGGCGCCGCCCTCGGCGTTTTCGGGCCTCCAAAGCTCGATGTGCGATTTGACGGCAAATTAGTCCTAATGGCCTCTCCTCGCGAAAGTAACGCTTCTTCGCCCTCGTTTACATCGTCGTTTCGATAACGACCCTCGAAGTCGTCGCCAGAAATCGAGGTTGCCGTCGCCGGTCAAGTGAGGTGACGGCGGCCATCTTGGTTCGGCGACGCCGCGTCTTCGCGTGCTTTTAGTCACGGATTTCGAATCCCTCGGAATGGAAACGGCAAAGGCTCGAGTAACGAGCAGGAGTAACGCTCCACGGCAAACGTTCTCGGTCTCATGAGAAATTCAAGGTTTCAGGGCGCGGAAGCGGTTGGGAATTATTTAGATCTATGTGCGTGGCGCCTCCCGACGCGCCTCTGGCGGCGTCGCCTCGAACCGAAATGCCCGATACGCAATTTGACGCAAATTAGTCCTAATGGCCGCCGCTTTTCTCTCGGCGGCGCCACTTCTTCACGCTCGTTACCGTCCCTCTTTCCGACAACAATCCTCTCGAATTCCGCGCAAAGTTCCGCCGCGCCGGAAGTCGAACTTCCCCGAGCGCCGGGCCGGAAGTAACGCCCGGGCCGAATCGTTGCCGACTTGGAACGCCGGGTATTCTTCCACGCGGGATTATTCCCGAATTATCTGTAATAGAAATCGCCGGTTCGCAGAGTTTCTGCTTGTCAGACGCACAAGTTGAGGCCCTCCCCCGACGCCAGCGCCGCCCTGTGCGGTGACGGCCCCACCTCGCTGTTTTCACGGCTCCGAACTACGAAATGTGATTTAACTCGAATTACCGCTAAAGTCCATTGTTTTCCCCCGGTGTGAGGGATTACTTTCCCCGGTTATTCGCGGCGATTTTTTTTTTTTTTAACGGGGGCCCCTCAGCGCCCCGAAGTTCCCCACCGGCGAAAGTTCGGCGCCGGGCAAAAATGGCCGCGGAAGTCTGGATTTCCTCGGCCAACCAGGCGGAAGTAACGCGCCGTCCGTTGCTCGCCCCGAAAGAAATCCACGGGAATCGCGCGCGGTATCGCTCGCGAATTATTCAGGATTCGCTACCCCTCGAAGTTTGCTGGCAACGTCCCCCGGGATTGGTATCGCCCCACGAGGTAAGACACGATACCCACGGAGGAAACACAAGCCTCTCGCTCCCCTCGGGGAGAAATCGATCCCCGATTCGCGGAAATCCATTTGAAATATGTTCACGGAGGGTCGGAAGAAGTTTCCGCGCATATGGAATCTCAGGGGTGATAACCGACCCTGGTCTATACCCTCCACGCGGAGTTCGGATTTCTTGGGGGCCTCCTGCGCTGCTCCAAATATCGGCTCGAAATGAAAGTGGCACATCCCAGTCCCCGAGCTCGGTAATTACGTAGGGAGTTAATTTCTCCCAGACGCGTTTGACGGTTGACGGGTCGTCGAGGTGGTGCCGAAGCCCTCTCTCGAAAAAGTCATCGGAGGGTCGGCCTCCCTCCTCGGGCCTTCGTTTCTTTCGGAGTCTGGCAGCGACAGTACAAAGCCCGAGTGCTCTGTCTCCGCTCGTCGTTTCCCTCGGCCGTGGGTCCTTACATTTCCAGGGTTTACGTCGCGGGGTTGGCACCCTCCTCGGCGTCGCCGCCATCGTCCTTCCCTCCCTTTCCCGGGTCGGGCGAGTGCACGCACTTTGCCGGGTCTTTGTCCAACTTAAACAATGCCGCGCAACTTTTCTCGCGCTCGCCGTTGGCCGCGAGTTTTAACGTTATTGCAGATGGCAGTTCCCATCGAGCGCGAGGACCGCGTTGAAAGCCATCGAGGACGGCGATTCCCTAGCGGAGACGCCGCGGAATTTCCTCGCGAGGGTCATCGAGCACCCCCTTCGCGGGGGCAACGAACGTCTCGAAGAAAGCGCGACGGGGCGTTTGCGGCCGGGGGTTTTTTTTTTCCTCCTCGAGAGCTTAGCGGGATTTGCATTGGTAAACGCGGGACGCTCTCGGAGGGCAGGTTCGCCTCATGAATTTCGGCTGCTCGCTCGACGGCTCTCCGACATTGTCGCGCGAACTTCTTGCGGCGGACGCCGGGGAAACGAGGGCGAGCACCGCGCACCCTCGGCGGCCGATTCGCCAGACGCTTCGCGGCTGGCTTGAATAATTAATCAGGGTATCGCTGACTGGCGACGGGGTATCGACCGGAAGTCCGCGATAATTCATTCAAGAGACGTGGAAATAGAAATACCTCCTCGCCCGGTTCTCTCCCCCATCAATGATGTACCGCGCGCGGCTCGAATCGGAGTAACCGCGCGGACCGGCGCCCGACATAACCTCCAAGATCGCGGTCGACCTTTTGCTCGGTTTTTCCAGGACACGAGGCAGGGAGGCCGAGTCGCCACTTCCCGTCTCGTCGGAGGAGGGAGGAAAAAAGAAAGGAGCCGCGTGGGAACCCGCCTTAAGCCCCGGAAAAATTCGGAAATCGCGGGAGGAGCGTTCCGGAGATCGGGCGCGTTCGGAAGGAAGAAGGGCTTTTAGGGCTCGGCTCGTAAGTGGGGTTTGCATAAGTAACGACGACGCCGGCGTCGGTGCGACCGACGCGACCGACAGCTGCAGCTGCGCTCACGGCGGCTCAGCCTAAGCCGATCGGCCAAATCCGAGATCGGCGTTCGACGCCCGAAGAGGGCCTCCTCCGACGCTCTCGCCTCGGCGACGCGCAAACGGACCGTGAGGGCTCCTCTTTTCCTCCCCCCGAGCAGTTTTCCTAATCGGATCGAAAGCCCAAGAATTCGGCTCGGATTCCGGAATTTTACTCGGCTCGATTTCTGGAATAATTGCTAATCGCGGGGAGGGATCCTCTCGTAATTGGGCCTCTCGTCTCGAGCGATGGTCGCCGGCATTGTACTTCGGCTCGATCCGTAAGGCCGTCCTCAAAGCGGCGAAACTCCCGGTTTCGGATGACTTGGTAATAAAGTCGCGAGGCCAAAGGCTGCGTCGCGTCTCGAGGAGTAACGACGGAGGGAGATTTGTAACGAAAGGATCTCGGAAGCTGGGAAGGCGGCGCCCTCTTTGCGAACCAATTGGATCGAAGGACCTCTCAAAGGGGCGCAGTGGCGCGAGACAAAGCAAATCGTCCTCCTTTGCCGATTGCATTTCCACGGCGCGCCGCTCCTATTAAATTCCTCGCGACCTCGGGGCGCGGTGATTTGTCGCAAATCAGACGAGAGCTAAACTCCTCGGCCGATCGGCTCTCTATTAGATTGTTCCCCCGATTCGATTTCCTCGGCCTCTTCGGCGCGCACGTCTCGCCGGATGCAATATGAAGGGATACTCGCTCGCATTAAACGCCGGCCGGCGCCGGAGAGGTCAGGGTGTGTTCCCTTTACTATAACGGGGTGGACGTGCCGAGCTTCCGGAATGCCTACTCGAAGCTGGCCCGACCTCCCGGGAAAAAGCGAAATTTCTACGGGGCATTTCGACAGCCTTCTGGCCCGTTGCGGAACCGCGTGCGCGATTCGGGGGCGCATTAGGAATGCAAAACGACCACCCTGGAAATCCGTGGTACCGGGAGAAACTTTTATATTAATCCTTAAATAAAAATTCCCCGCCTGCTTTTTAAACCCGACTTAACCGATATTTCAGGATTAACTCTCAAATGCGATAAGAATTAATTTTTTTTCATTTCCGAATTTTCATCTCCTAAATGCCTCCTCGAAGTTGGGCCAACCTTCCGGGGGAAAAAAAAAAAATTCATCTGGGTGTTTCGACGGCCTTTTGGCCCGCTGCGCATCCGCGTGCGGGATTCGGGGGTGGATTAAAAATGCAAAACGACGACCCTCGAGATGTATGGTTTTCTTTAAAAAAAAATAAAAATGAAAATGAAGAAGATAATGAATTTTTACGCAGAAGAACAGGAATTTTCTACCGGACTCTTTTTCTTCGGTACTGATAGAAACTTTCGTATCAATTCGTAAAAATATTTCTCACGTTCCAAAATGCGGCTACTCAACTTCTTAACGTGATTTCGACGAATAACTTATTGCCGCGCCAACCCTCGCGAGGGAGCATTGTGTACCTACATTTGAGGGTTAATCCTCAATGAACGACACTCGGGGGCAACCCCTTCGTTGCGCGTTGTTTCTCGCCGGACGGACGAGACGGACGCGACTGTAAATCATCGCTCGACTCGTCGTTAATCATGAAAACTGAGCGACGCCCCGAAGGGGACGAGTAACCACCGTTACGGATTGTTACGCGAGATCCCAGAACGGGGGCTGCGAGGATCCCGAGATTTCGATCTGGGGGGCCACGCTGGCGGCCATTAGTCCATATACGGAAACTACTTGTTGTATCTGATGGAGGAAAACGTTCCGTTGTTGCGTCGACCGATATTACTAATCGCGGTGCATCGTATCGGGTATGCATATGGGATGCCAGGGGGGATAGAGGTTCTTAACCATTAGTCCATGTAGGGAACTCGTTCCGAGTCCGTTGTCTCAGAGGGGAGGAGGCTTCATGAATATTTCAATCGGCATGACCAATAGTGGCCTATTTGTCGCGACTCCTCGAGGGTTCGTCGCATCTCGAGGCGCGAAAGAAACGAGAGAAAGAAATCCACGCATATGAGGCGTGCAGCGTGAGTCGCCGCGAATCCCCAGGAGTCACGCTTACGAATAGATTCCAAAATGGCCGACCGCGGTCCCGGAGGAGCGTTTCGCGGAATGCTGATCTACCGGCGGCGCGAATCCCGCTGGACCAGGGCCAGGACCGTGGTCCAGGGTTCCTGGAACACGGCCACGAGGAATATCGTCCAAGGGGAGATCTCCGCCGGGAGGGAAAGAATTTCGAACGGAGGACCCGAGTCCTTCGCCGCAGGATTCTGGCGAGGAATTCTTGGCCGAAGGTCCCGGAGCCCTCCGGCACGAGGAATCTCCGCATCGGGGAAAGATGGGAAATCGTAGTTTAATTGGAAATTTTGTCGAATGGCCCCCCGACTTAAGCGGGTCCGGGTCTTTGGTCTATCGTTTCTCGCGAGGACGCGGTTTCGGACACCGTTCCCCTAATGCAATCCCATTCGGCTGATCCAAGAAACGTGGCGCACGACTCCTGGAACCCGGTCAGGGGCACCGACTTCGAAGAGGTCGCCGAAACAAGAGACAAGCCTCCGGGGCTGACATACCTTCGCCGTAGGACCCTGTCCGGGAATAGTCCTCTTGGCCGGAGGTCCAGGATCGCGGAGGACCCCTCGAATGGAAGGTGCACGTTCCCCTCGCGCGGAGCCGGTGCATCGGGATAGGTTACGTAAAGTTCACGAGCACCGTGCATCCGGAGGCCATCGAAAAAAGGAAGACCGGAGCCTGGACATCCTGCATGGCCGAGCCGATACACGGAAAAAGCCGCGCACACGCTCGCATACATTAGTCCTGCGACCCCTGGGTCACCGTTGCAATTTCACGTCGGTGGGAACCCCAAGGGGACCTGGAGGGTATCCCGAGGGAACCGTGACGTTCTTGCTCAACGCGATCTCTCCTGGATACAAACTTCAGGACCTCGTCCTGCAATGATGCTCTCCGAAGGAATTTCGGTCCTTTTGACAAGAGACCATCCTTTCGAGCGACGCGTTTCCCGCGAAAACTCCGGTAGAAAATATAAGAGGGTGATTTATACTACCCGACTCCGTTATCAATTGCAACGATAACAGTCATAGGCGTCTCGAGGAGCATCGACCAGCCGACAGGGAGAGAATGGAAACTCGGGGGTCCCTTTGCTCTCGCGGAAGCGTGTAATCGCGAGACTCTCGATCAACGTCCCGCACCGGAAAGGAATCATATTTTCCTCCGGTGGAGGAGGTGATTTTTTTACCGCTTCAGCGAGAGAGCTCTTCTCTTATCCCGGCACCGCGGAAAACAGGATTCTCTTCATTTTCCCGCAATCTTCCTCCCGGACGAAGATGAAACGTCCTCGCACGAAGCGACGTCCAGCCCCGAGAGAACGGTTTGGCTCGATTAGCAACTGGAACCAATATCTTATCCAGAGTTCCTCGTTTCTCCCCAGTGTAAATATTATCAACTTATCTCACGCTCAGGAATTAAATGTATACGTAGAAAGAATCAATGAATGATAATAAAAGAATCTTCTTCATTAATACCACCTCGACTTTGTTCATCAATTTCAGTGGCTTCGGGAAAAACTCGATTAATACTCTCCCAGTCAATAGGGATTGATATAAAAAAATCTGTTAATAGAAAACAGGTAGATAAAACATTAAGGGGATGTGAAAGTAGCATCTGAGGGGTCCATCAAACCATTCATGAAACTTCCCCCCAAACCGGGTGTTCGGAATCGCTTCGAATCACCCCACATGTACATGGAGGCTGTTAGGAAGGTCCCGAGGTCCATTAAATTTCAATGTTAATAAAAAATTCTATAAATGGCTAGAAACAATTGTTTAAAAATTGAAATATCATGGGTGTCGAGACCTTCCTTATCGCCTCGATATTCACGTTGCGGAGTTTAAACCGATTAGGAAGACACAATTCGGAGTAAAGTGTCATAATCGAGACCTCTTCGACGCCACATTGACATCGCCTTAACGAGAGAAATCCTAAACGTAAACGTCACGAGGAATACCGAAGGACGCCAGTCGGAGACTTTTGCGCAAAGGCGGACATTTTTGCGGAGAAAAACCGAGCGGAAAGGAAGAGGCGGAGGATCGGGAAGAGACGCTTCCTAGACGGCACGATCGGCCAGTCACGAGCGGAGGGATTAAAAGTTCCAGGAACATCCTCGATCGTCCTCGGCCGGTCTAATTAATTGCGCGTTGCGGGTGCGCCCTGAAGCCGGCGAATAGGAGGAGCAGCCGCTCGGTGGTCCGGTTGGTTTTTGCGGCCGCACCGGATCCGAGGAGCCAGCCTGGACTACCCAACAATGGAGCACGCATTGTCTTCGTGGTTTATCGCTTCCTTCGATTGCCAAGTACACGCTCCTCGGCGTCCACCCACGGCGCCGTCCTCCGCGATCTCCTTCTCGAGCGCGGGAGAGGGAGCGAGACGGAGCGATGCGGCCGCGCGGAGGAGCGAGAGAGAGAGGACAGGCCGAAAGGCTGCACAGCGTCCGCCGCAAAATTCGGCACACGTAGGCGATCTCCTCGGGCTTATCGAGACACTCTAGTCGGCACTTGGAATCTCTACGATGTGAAGATTTCGGAGTCGACGACGAGTGCGGAGGCGCCGTGCAAAATGCCGCGGAGGAGAGCGGATCGCGCCCCATGGGTGATAGGAGAGGAAAGAGGTTATCGGTGGACGTCGCGACGCCGCCCTGTTCCTGGACGATTTGTATTTCGGGCGTCGTAAACACGTCCGCCGAATCACGTGGGGCAGTGCCGTATATTTCGGTGAGCTCGCGCGGGTATAAATTCGTTATTCAACACACCATTAAGGAGAGAGAGGAACGCCGCGGACGGCACGAAGGAAGGGTGCTGCCAGTCATAAATCGCAATTACGAAGCGCCGCGGTATAGAATTTGTCACGAGCAAGGATCTAAGCATCCGCGAAGCCCTGGACCACCGACGGAAGAACGCGTCCTGAGACCCCCTCCAGGGCGACGCCTAGGATTAGGAATAAACGGGAATCACGAGCAACCCTCGACGGCTATCTAGGTCCGTTGTCTCGAGAGACTGGAACATGCTTTTCTTGTACCCGTGCCATGTTCCACCGTTAACGAGTCGGGATTCGCCTTGGACGCGTGAAAAGGGATCCAGGGTCCTTAAGGCGACGTGAAAGTGGCGTCGGTCTCGTTTATGAAACCTTTCCCCGAGTTGGGTGTACCGAATCGTTCGAATTTTTACCACACGAGCAGAAATGGTAGGTAAGGTAAGTGCACCAGTGGCCGAACACTTAATACGCCGTTCAGGTTCAGATCAAGATCAAGTACATAAAGACCGATATGAGATACAGATGACTCGGATTAGAGTAAAAAACAGAATGTTTAGCTTCCAAAACACCTGCTGCATATATTGCACTTACCTTACCGACCCTCATAAAATTTCGCAATTTTGACAATTTCTTTATGGTTACGATTAAATTTTAAATGACTCGGTGCACCCAATTCGGAGAAAAGTTGCAAAAATGGGATTCGCCTATCAGGGGGGCGTGTAAAAGGATCCAGCGGCCTTAATCCGGCACATGTCGAGGACTTGGCCACCGAATAGCCTTATTATCGTTATTAATACTTCCTGCCGACTGTGAGCCGCGCTCGTATATCTTCGCGATTCTTCCAATCCTTTCTTCAATATGGCGGCTGCGGGGTTCGAGGAGTCGAAGGTGTCGACGGGAGTTCCGCTTCCGAATCGGCCACGCTCGAAGTGGCGGCGGACGCCGCTCGAGTCCGCCCACGCGAGTCGTCCCGATTTAAGGCGCCCCTCGAGCAGCGATCGAACCCGATATAAACATTTCAATTAGAGACGAATTAGGGTCCGGGATGACCGCGCCACCCACGTGGCGCGCCGCGGGCCCGTTTCGCGAACTAGCTCACGTGTATTTTCGGGCGGCCGAAGAAAAAGAGCGACGCCGAGATGGACCACCCGGGAGGCGACGCCCGGCGCCGATAGGTCCGAGGGAACTCGAGATCGCTTCTGAGAAACCGCGAGCTCTCGGCGGGGGTCCCAGTCGGTCTGCTCCGGAGGCTCCGATTCGAGAATTATGATACCCAGGTGGAAACACCGAGTGTATCTTCGCTCTACACGTGTATACACGGATCCGATAGGTACCGACGTGTATCAATGAAACATCGCGAAGGTCCCCGAAAGAAGGTTTCAAAAAAGTTCTTCCCTTTTTCACTAATGGCGGCGCCCGGTCGCTTCTGCCCGACTTTTACCCCAGATTCGGACCCATGGAAGCGTTATGACGGGATTTCGGCTCAGCCAAAACACAGAAAGATACACGTGCCTCGTGACGTGCGATCGGATGACTCGCGGTCCGTGAACATCCGACCGACGCATCCCGGATGACGTCGTTCCCGATGCGAGGGTGACGATATCGGGTTGTCACGCTCGGGCAACCCTATTGTACGCTCGGGGGAGGACCTCGACTTTGTCGAAAAATGGCCCGAAAAGATCGGCCCATTTTTTATTTTTTAAAGAGTTATGAATCCACGAGTAGAGCTGGGGGGGTGGGCTTACCTTTGGCCCTTTATCTCGGGGCTCTGTCGGTCTCACCCCGAGGAGCGGCTTCGAGATATTGCCCCGGTAACGTTTTGCGAATTCAAAGAGTCCCCGGGAATATTGCCTCCCTCGATACGGGAGAATTCGTACGTTTCTCGTCCTCCGGCGACCTGTGGACATTCTTTCAACCCGAGGGCCCGAATGGAAGGCATTCCGAAGACGCGCCGCCATTTTGGTTCACGCGGCGGAAACTGGAGAACCGAATAAATCGGCGGTACTTCTACTTTTAAAGGGTGTTAATCGAATTTTTATTCCGCTTCCAAGGCTGATTGGAGGAAATGTGGTGTGGACCAGGGACCATTGATTTTCCATTGATACTCTAGAGGTCGTTAAGTGGAAACTCGAATTAAATTCAGGGAAAATCTTACGACGGCGAAACGCGTTATGGAAATCCTTCTCCTCGCTGCAAGATATTGCCTCGTGTCGTCTTTGGAGCTCAAAGACTGCCAATATGGAAATACTCGATATTGCCGACACGGAAAAATCACGCGGGACTTGTTGTTCAACGTCCTATGGAAATTCTCCCCAAGGGGAGGAAAGCTCCATCACGGTGCAGAAGGAATTCGGAAGAAGAAAGAAACGAACGCACCGTTTCGGCTCCGTCTCCATCGATCGGCTCGGGCGTTTCGACGGAACTCGGTTAAATATTTGACGTGCCGAGGGTGGAGTTCCCGTGGAGTAATATGTGCTGTGCAAACGGCCGACCGGGCGTAATCTGTAGCGTCAATGTAATATCTCGACGAGGAGCAAAGTCCGCCCCGAAAACTCGGCGTTTTCGGATAATTGGGAGAGCGGGCTAATTCATCCTTTGCTTTTTAGGATGACTTCTTCGCGGAAATTCCCGTGTCGAAATTTCAGTCATACTTTGAGCCCGTGTAACCTATGTAAGATCACTTGGTCCTGCTTCACCAAAATTCTACATTATACAAATTAAGGGAATCTGAAGAGTCGATAACTTATGAACCTTTCCTCCGAACTGGGTGTACCGAATCGTTTTTAAACAAATTAAAAAAAAAAAATTGAAATTCATCGGTGTCAGGACCTGTCTTATAACCTCCATATTCATATCGTTAAGTTTGAAACAATTCGGTACACTTAGTTCGGAGAAAAGTTTCATAAACGAGACCTTTGACGCCACTTTCACGTCGCCTTAAGTTCTAGTTTACGGATCAAGTCCTTTCTTGCTTTATATCGAAGAAACGGAAATATCTTTAGGTTATAAGACCTAAAGCAGGACCTCAATTCCACAGATACTCCCTTTTATTATACCGTTTCAAGACCCATAAAGACACAATTAGAGATTCCAAGTAGGATAAAGATTTTGACACGGGTTTCGTGGCCAATATCTGGAGCGCGCCTCCACCATGAATTAGCGAGCGCGCAAAACGAATGCCCCGGCTTTGAGATGACGTGGGGCCACATTGTATGCTAATTGCACGAACATGCACCATGGCAAGGTCAAGACGTAGTGGACAGGTGTTGACTGGTCCCGATCGTTAACAATGGAAATGCCCCGACATCCATGTTTGGGGAACCGTGATGACGCCGCACACCCACGAATCCCCATACGCGCCGAGTCCGGGTCGGTCCTCCATTCTCGAGGAACTAGAACTCGTATATAGAAGTTTATGCGCGGAGTAAAGAATATAACGCCCTTCCCCGCGTTTCTTCGAGACGCAGGAGGCTGGCGAGGATTTATGGACCGGATGATTCATCCCTCGCAGTTTCGGCGTTACGCGCTCGGACTCTCGTGCTTTGGTTAGCGAAACCGTTCTTCCGCACGTGGCGGACACCCGCCGCGGAACAACATCCTCTGGGAATCATTTAGGAAAGTCCCTGGTTTCGCCGCAAAATTCCAGGAAAACTCCTCGGCGCTTCAAACGAGCGAAAAGAGACGCGTCGAATCCGGACCGGGCATCGAAATTGGCGCGATCAGGCGCAAAGTTATGCCGCGCGATAATGTATGATCTGTGTGGGGAACGGACCTGTAGATAGCTTCCGTATGCGCACCGCAAACTGCAATATACGCGCACAACGGAACGGGGCCATCTTTGACGTCCCTCCGCTGTCCGGTCAAATATTTGTGCAGCGGTCGTTGATAGATATTCATGCAATCCGAGTCCGAGCCAAAGGATGCGTCCACGTCAACTGGAGAGAGTACACAAGCCCCCTTTCGATAGTGGACACTTTTCCAGTAATTTCGCGATGTACGAACCGCCGACACTAAGTGTCCCCTCTCGTTCGGCATTCTCGATCCGATGATTCGACGTTCGATGGGACAGGCGACGGGATAATGCCCCTTCGCGAAACCTGAAATGAAACATTCGACGTCCATTGTTCCAGGCCCTTCCTTCGGTGTCGGCCTGTCAACCCGAGTCGAGCCGCGCCGACATTGGATGGACAATTTCCTAGACTTTCCACCCCCCGAAATCGTCCACCCACGTGCAGTCGATCGCGACCAGGAGCGTCGTTTTTGTCCCGGGTACGTTGGACGCGGAGATACGTCGCGTTCCCAGGGCAGGCTTTCGACGGCGGACAAAATCAATGGCGGAATAATGTCCCTGGCATCGAACCGTGTTTTCGCCCGAGGAGCGGGCAAAAACATCCCCACCGGTTATCCGGGAAAAGCGTTTCGCCTCGCCCTCGCGCCTGTCCTTGCACATCGCGACGGCTAGACAATGCTAACCGGTTAATGCGCCTGGGAGAGTAATTTTGTACATTTTTTATCCGAGCCTCGTGGCAGCGACCATCGAGAGTCGCCCTCGTCCTCGCGTTGCCGAACGCGCAATCACGCGTCCTGGGGTCTTGGCAGTTGGACAAAATCGAGGGCGGAACAATACCCTGGCCAGACTCCTCGTCGCGGAAAAACGGGCGGAAAGTTCGGCGTCGATTATTCCGGGAGGCGCCTTTTGCGTCGACGGCGTCGAGGGCTTCCTCCGCTGCGCACTCCGCCGGCTAGACAAGTATTTGATCGCGCCGCGTGCTCTAATGAAGACTACCCGGGCCACCCCATTGTCGGGGTGGTATCTCCATTATTTTTTCGCCGTTATTAAAAATCCTCCGCGTACGGCCAGACAAAGAATTCGACAGGCATTGTCCCCTCGTCTCCGCGGCTGTTTTTTGTTTTCCCGCCGCGCTAAACGTCAATGAATCTCCCCGGGTCGCTGCCGCCGTCCTCGTCCTCGTCCTCGTGCACCCGTTGACGCTTTGTCGAGAGGAATCAATCGCACGAGACGGGGACGCCCTCTGTGACGTCACTTTTCAGAGAGACCCGGAGCGAAACCCCTCGACGAGGGTTATAATGAGCCGAGCAACCGACCCAAAAGAGTCCCTGATACGTCGATTCCCTCGGGAGCGATGCCGCCTTCCGGATTCCCGTTCCCGAGGGAGATCGACCCGGTTTGGACCTCTTTCGGTACCCGGTTCTTTTTTTTTTTTAAGTATATCGCTAATAACGCTCATCCCATCCCGTATCTGCGGTATTAAGGGGGTTGTTAATCTTCGTCCCTCGGGAGCGATCCTGGATCCTGGGGATGCCCACTGCTGGCGGGGCAGTTTCGAGCCATCGCCATTCGGTTTCAATGTGTCGATGCGAAAAGTGAAATAAAAGTGAAACCCTCCAACGATTATTATTTATTAAAAGGGTATTTTACGAGCTTTAAGAGATTCAGGGTTGCAGAATATCCCTGCATCCTGGGGATGTCCACTGTTGACGGGACTCTTTCCAATGATAGTCGTTCAATTTCAATCTATCAGGTCGACGAGGAAAATGGAATAAAATTGAAACTCCCCCGTAATCATTCCACGAGTTTCAGCAGGGATTATTCCATATTGAAAGGATATTCCACGAGCATTAAGAGATCCAAGGTTGCAGAATATCTTCGATCCTGCGAACGCCCACTACCGACGAGGCAGTTTCGAGAGATCGTCGTTCGATTTCAAAGTATCGACTTGACGGAAAAAATGAAATTGAAGTGAAACTCCCCAGCAATTATCCCATATTAAAAGTGCATTCCCCCAGCATGAAGAGATTCAAGGCTGAGTCTCGGCGGGGGCGTTTACGCGGTCGCAGGATATCGCCAGGCAGCAAAAGGGGCAAAAAGGCTCGGTGGCTTATTTATATTCAGAGACTGGACAGTTCCAGCGGTTCGGCGAGTATCCATTAGTCACGTCAGCGGCTAATTTCGGAGCGGAGTGGGTGCTTGGGGGGAAAAACGGAGGGCAACCCCTCGTGTGTGCCGCCGGTGGCAGGGTATCCACGTCGGGCGTGTGCAATAATTACACCCGAACGGCGCATAACACTCGATAACGATCCCCGCCGAGATTCGGCGGTTCTGGAGGGCGTCGCGTTCGATTCCTCGGGCGTTTCCGCTCGTAAACCTGCCCGAGGGTTATTAGCCGTCGGAGTATCGAGCGGCATCGCCGCGATCGCGGCGCCCAGGACGCAGCCGATCGCCGCGCCATCCGACTTTGGATTACGCCGGTTGAGGGTGGTTTCCACCGGAGAATTATTAAATTTAATGCGGCGCCATCGAGATAGTCGCGGCTACCTACGCGGCCGCATTGGACTTCCGGCCCGCGGCTCCCGCGATCGCCATGGCTGCCCTGTAGCCGTTATAGCGCCGTCGCGGGCAATCCCATTAGCACCGATGCAATTTACCCGATCTATCACACCCTATTAAGCGGTGCGCTTTCCACCCCGGAGGCGCTCGATCGCTTAACGCTCGTTTTAATCGAGTCCTCCACCCTGGCTCGACCCTACACCGCGCCGATTCATTTTCTCTTTCATTGATAGTACACTTCATGCAAAGTGCGAAATGTTCCTTGAGAATTCCGATTGGCGAACATTCGACGTATCCTAAAATCGTTGCAATTTCTTTTTTTCTCATTTTTCCGATTAACGATACAAGAAGCAGCGATGGTAACGGGTTAAACGAGTTGTCCTGATTCCACGTCCAAATTGACCGTGGTGCTAGCCGCGATAGTAAGATCAAGACCAAGACTGAAAGAGATCACTACTGCAAGACCAAGACGTCAAGACCGAGACCGATTTTACTTTCGCTATCGCGATGGAAATGAACCTTTAGTCGCGATCCATTTTCCCTCGTCAAGTCGGAGGCGAAGAAGCGGAAGGCGAAAAGTATCGGGCGATGCGACGGGGTGTTGCCGGTAGCACCAGACAAGTTGGGCTGCCGAGTAAGAGCGTCGGAACCGGGGGTGGTTTCGGGTAAAATAGAGGGCTGTGCCACCCTGACGGCTTCGTCGAAACGTCAGCTGGCTCTCACGGGTCGCGCGATATCCCGTCGAATCTGCCGGCATCTAGGAAGGGTCTCTCGCAGTTGCGGGATCCCTCCTTGGTGCCAGATGTTGCGGGCCACCCTGGAGGCCGGTCTCTCTCGCGCCGCCACCCTGCCGACAAGTTTGCGCGATCTTTAAGAGATTCCGGGAGACGCCGAGCAGTCCCGAGGGACGACTTTGGGGATTTCGAGCCCCCTTACCCTGGACTCCTGCGGCAGGGGACGCACTCTTCACCCCCGCGTAAACTATGCTCGAATCGTGTCCCTACTCCCAATATAAAGAGTACGGGCAAGGCGCTCTTTCGGTTCCTATGAAGTTCCAATAGCTTCTGGAGTCCGATACGGATTTTGCAAAGCTCATTCCTACACCGAGGGAAGAATATTCATCGAACCTAACCAACGTTTCTATGAACGATACCAAGGGAATATATTCTTAATTCAAAAGAATCGACTAAAATAAACTCAAATAAACTGAACCTTTTCGTTGGTTCAGAGAAATTTTTTTTGTAATGTACCAATGATTCAATCGTAAGTAACTATGGCTCTTACAAGGACTCTCGGGAGGAGAGAGACAAGGAACGAAGAGGAGGAAGAGGTCCAGGCATCCGCTTCGGAGACGGAAGGAATCCTTCCAGGATGAGTGTCCGTCTGGAAGGACTCTCGGCGTCTGGTCATCGCGAGTTCCGCGTCGCATACGAATTAGGGTACGGCGGGAAGGAAAGCCTCGGGCGGAAAGACGCAGGAAAGGAGCGGACACTTAAACCGAGAGGACGATATCCGTTTCTGGCGTAGGAATTTTCCGGGACCCGAGAGGATCGGCGCGATCCCCCGGACCTTCGGCGCCTGTAATCATCTCGTTACGGGCGCATTGTACGGCCGCGTGGACGAGAGGAACGCCGGCCCGGGCCGCCGATGATTACACGGAACGCGGATGGGCACCGGCGTGCACGGAGTCCTAATCAGTTGGCGCATTGTGAAGCGCAAAATTACAAGCGAGAGCCGACGGCCGCCTTAATTAGGCGGCGCGAAGTGACGCGCCGTGGCGCGAGGTGGCGCGTCGATCGCGCCCTGCGAGGCCAACGCGGAGCGATGCAAAACCACGCGAAACCCGGACGGCCGCATCCGTCTACCGCGAGGCAATCCGCAGCGGATCCGTCGCGTCTGCGGGATATTCCGCATCCTTCCGTTCTAATCTACCACCCGGCGCGGTGGTTTTGTCGCCCCGATGATGGATGACTATGCCAGTGGACTTAAACCTCGACGGCTCGGGACCGAGGTGACCCCGTTTCATCGAACGCCGGTTTCGGGCCCTTTTAATGGACATGTGATTCAGAGCAGTTTTCAATGGATATCCAGGCGATTCACCTGGCAGTGATTTAATTTCCAGTCCTTTCAGGACAACCGCCAGGCTTGAATGGCTGCACATTATATTCGGAACGTCGGCGATTAACACACCTGTCCCCGGGCTGGGATTTCGTGCATAAATCGGCCGATTCTATTCCCGCTCCTGGGGATTTCGGCGCTGCCACTGTAGACCGGAACTAGTAAATTTCGGCTCTTTTTGTTCCCCGAATCATTATTCGTTTGGACGATTGCCCGCTCTCGATGATTTATCTCGCGTAACTGGTTATAAAGGATAGCGTTTAATCCGGCTAAAACCGTCAGCCCGCCGTTTGGCCATTTGGCTGGAAAAATAATCAAGCTGGCGGCACTAGTCGCGACGTCGACCGCGTTAAATAAATCCCATAGACCGAGCCGATTTAAAAACACTCCCAGCTTCCCGATCCTCCTCCCATGGACCGAGGAGGATCTGGACATTTTTTAAAAGGAAGCCGTTGGCAGCCTTACGCTGCAACGTGCATCGTCTTCGACAATTCCTCGGAATCTCGGCTCGCTACTCGTCTTGAGTGGGACTTTCGATTGGGTTAATTTAACGGAGATACGGAGAAGGGAAATTGTCTCCGTCTCCCGGTCGTGTGGTTCCGCCTTCCGCGAGGAAAGTAGGTACAAAGTCGGGGCGCGGAGGCGATGGAGTCGCGGAATCCTCCTATACCTCCGAGGAGATGGAATAAAGGTATAAAGCCATCCCCGGGGATCCGATAATTAGATACGGAACGTGAGACGGGAGCCAAGGCTCTCGTCGAATCGCGGATCCGCCAGAGGATGCGGAGCGATCGCCGATGCGGTGCGTCCGGGCGAGACGAGCCGGATCACCCGGTGCGTAAGCCATGCTATTAGGCACACCAAGTGGGTGCATCTGTCTGGGCAAACCTGGGCTTAGTTCCAGATCCAACTGCAAACAGAGAGCCGGATTGCCCGCCGATTCGACGCTGCGGTTACGAATGCGGAACCGAACCCACCCCGCTGCGGAACTCGCGGCCGGAAGAAACGTCATTATACGTGTATATAACTCGTCAAAATAATTATAAAACTTTTCTCTAACCTGGGTGCATCGTATCGTTTGAAACTTCTGGAAACCCCAAGGAAGAACGCGATGCTCGTGAAATTCTATTGTTAAGAAAAATTATTTTTATCTACCCTAGACTAGAACCAAGGACACGTGTTTCTTTTTATACTGAAATTTTATGAGTTTGAAGGTTTGGTTTAAAGTTAAATTAATATTTTTACGTTATATATGTAATTTATCTTTCGTATCATGTTAGTAATCCCAGGACCGATTATAGGAGATGTCAGGATTCGTATCGATCCTTTGAGATATCGGTCACCAAAATCACCCCCACCTCGTAAACGCGTTAGACTTTAGGTTCCGGTGCACGAGCGGGGTTCCTACCTCCACGTCTGAAAACTCGGGTGGTCGTTAACTCGCGCCGTCGCCGGCGAACGATCCTCATTATCGATAAGTTGGAAACTCGATCGAAAATTCAATTAAGGTCGCCGGAGGTTCCGCATGGATTCGTTAGGGCTCGTCCTTTAAGGACCGCGGCACGGAGGATCGAGACTCGAGCGGATCGATTCGGACCGATTTCGATCGATTCGAGCCGCTCTCCCGAGCGATATCATCTAGCTCTCGGAAATCTTCGGGTGGAAGTCGATAGAAATCGATTGAAATCGATATTCTACGAGGCACGTACCACGGGCTCGACAGTTTCGACCCATCGAAGCCCCAATTAAATCCCACGCTCGCGGGATGGCACGTGACGTAATCTCCCAGGTCGTTCCGACCAATCGGCCGATATCGAACCGATATCGACCAATCGGAATCGACGCACGGGAGCTCCTTGGAACGGGATCGGATCATCTTCGAGATCCCGCGGACGCCCGCCGCGTTTCCTCGTTGCATCCCGTCCCCGGATGAGTTTCCTCCCGTTCTCCCGGCCGCGGGTTTAATTAGACTCGCTTCGAGATATCGCGAGATCAGCAGCTCGTTAGCATGTTTTAATTGGCGGCTGTCAGTGCGATCCGTCCCCGAGATAACCACCTTCTAACCAGTCTTTGGCTCGGTGACAACCTCCGGGCCCACCGAGGCGTCAGTCCGCTACGCACCGAGGCCTGCTCCGTTTACACCGTACCCTTAACCCTTTGCACTGGACACTTTTCCGCTGGGGGAAGCGACTCGAAGCTGTTTTCATAGAATTTAACGAGCTTACGGTTAGCATCGAATTAAATGTACCAAAATTAAAATACACAACTACCCTACGACATCTGATACATCCTTAAATTTTATTAAACATAAAGGAATAGACCTAGAGATCGATTGTTTATGAAATTTTCTTCCCGAGTTACCGAATCGTTTGAATTTTTACCCCGTGAACATGGAGGCCAGAAGGAAGGTCTTGACACTCATGAAATATCCTTTTTTTACAACAAATTTAAAAAAACACCTATGAACAAATTATGACAAAATGTAAATTTCATGAGTTTGAGGACCTTCCTTATATCCTCCATGTTTGTACTGTAAAGTTTGAGTCGATTCGGTACACCCAGTTTGGGGAAAAGTTTCATGAAGGAGAGCTCTTTGGCGGCACTTTCATATCACCTTAAACGCGCAGTCCGCCGCGTTCTCACCGTGCCCTGAAACACGCGGTCCTTTCAAATCCCGGCTCGTCGGAATCCCTCGGGGAAGCTCCCGGGCTTGGCTCCAGGGTCCGATCGCGTCCGGTCGAGGGCCGCGAGGTGCGACCTCGCGCGCTGCGCCCCTAAGCCCGGGTACGTGACGGGGAGTATTTGCCAGCGCGTTACTCCCGGGGCGTGATCAGATTACACGGCCTACGACGCGCGACACGAGGATCCAGGAATACGAATAAGGGCACTCGGACCGGCCCAGGAGTAAATTCGCCGGGGACTAAAATCCAACTCTTAGCGGAGAGAATTCAACCCCTTAGGAAGGGCCATCGAGAAGGAGCGCTAGGATACGGTGGACCGTCGAAAACATCTCTCTTATTCGAATATAGGAAGGGAGGAAGTGTAATTGCTCGCCAATCGAGCGTCGTCGACCGCCCAATTGAGTATAATGACCGAGCTCGAAGGCCCTCCCCAACGTTACCGCGCGCGATAGCACTCGGAGCTCCCCCGGAGGGAAACCGCCCGAAGCGTCCCGCGGGACTCCCGGGAGAAAGGCAGAGAGAGAGAGAGAGGACGAAGATCGAACCGCGAGCCGTCCTCGCCCTCCTCCGTATCGCGGGCATTATATCTCGGGCAGATGCGAGCCCGGGCCCTACTTCGTATGCAAATCGGACTCCGCCCTGAATAAAGTATTAACCGAGACGCGCCGGCCCTTCTTTCGGCCGGCGCCGCGTAGGTGGCGCACGAGTCGGCAGTAAAGTCGGCCGCGGAGCGTCTTCGAGGTCTTCCCCCTAAATCGAAGCCTCGTTACGCCGCTGCCAACGAATTCTCGTTAGCGAGCCTTAATTATTGCGGCGAGCCGTTCGCCTCTTAAGGCCCGGTCTGCGGACTAACGACGTTATTACGCTTTGTTTTTCTCCTCGGACCCTTGGCTCCTTTATCTCCCCGTGTCACCCTGGCTAAACGACCGACAAAACTCGTAGTCTATGGCCGAGCCTGGCGTCACGTGGCGCGACCTCGCGGTCCAGATCGAAACCGACCCTTTCTGGGACGCCGACGTCGGCAGGGATCGCCTCCCGCGAGATTTAATCCCGACGTCTCGGGGCTTTCCCGCGACGCCGGCGCCGCGACGGGGGAATTTCACCGGAGTCTGTCGCGACTGGCCGACCGCGAAATTGCGCGGTTTCGCGCGCCGGGAGGAAACAACGTCGGCTCTAATGAAGCCGCGAAACGAACGAGACGAATTTCCCCCCGAATTTCCCCGACCCCCCGCCATCCGCTCCACCCCACGGCCGTCTCGTCCTCCCCGAGACAATCCACTCTGGCAATTTCAAACGGTTTTACAAACTTTCCGCATTTCCCGAATCCTCGGGAGACGCGCCGCGTTAACTCGCTTCGGGAAAACACCCCCTCTCTCGCTCTCCTCGCGCCTGCGTAGATGATACAGGGGAGCTTGAGGATCGTTTTTTAGATCGAGGGAGGGGAAGGTGGTTGATATTGATAATCGTCGCCTGGAAGATAAGAGACACCGAGATTCCTCTGGTCCTTCCAATTTTGTGTCTCGGAGAAGGAAAGGGACGGGCAGGGAATCCAATATCTAGGGCTCCCGGGGGTCCTAATTCCTCCGGGAATCGGCCGGTAAAACGGGAGCAGCTTAAGAACGGAATGAATAAAAATGGCGGCCCCAAGGGTGCGGGAGAGGACGCGGAAAAGGTTGTCGAGAGAGAGAGGCGAGTCCGAGACAAATTGCCGGTCGGGCGCTACGACTCAGCCCGCTGCTGCTTTCCCCTGGAGCGGCACAGCGGAAAGCTCGCCGGAGACGGGCTCGATACCGATCCCTCGTGGGCCGTTCCGAAACCGATCGATGTCGGCAAGGAACGCTTTCGGCCACGCCATGATGTCCCAGAAGTGCGAGACTATGCACCGCATATGCGAAATCTGGTTAAAGGTGGTAGCCCGCAATAATTGCTGGTGGGAAGCGCAATTTGAACGAATCGTTGAGGCAGGTCGTCGGTGCCTACAGGGGGGACACCTTGCCCGATTAATTCGCATCGAGTGGGCTCCCCTCCATCGCGGGTGTTTATCACCTCGCAATAATTTGATTCTCGCCCCTGCCCTCTCCCGTCCGTCGACGTCGTCCTCGGTCGGAAAATGCGCCGAATCGCGGCCGACGTTTGCTATTTTCGACCGATCGCCCCGCGCGTTAATAATCCTCGACGTATTCAGCCCGGCGCGAAATTTCCGGAAAATCGAGGGACCGTGTACTCGGCCAGGTAAACAGGAAACGCGGGGATGAAAAATGAAACTCGACGAAGGAGAGGAGTCGAGGCGCGGCTTCCTTTATCGGCGCGCCCGACCGGGTTTTATTTACGAAGGCTGCCGAATCCGTTCCTCGAGGACGCGGGGAATCGGTGCCGTCTCGCCGAGCTCGCGGGATTTCCGCACATTAATAATCTTCAGAAAATTCAACCGGGCCCGGAAGTTCCCATAAAGTTGAGGGACCATAAATCCGGGGCGAGGAAAAAGCCGGGGGAAAAAATTCCATCGCTCGGGGGCGGTCCGCAACCATTCCGGACTGGTTCTCGCGGAGACTGTACTTCCACGGGATGGCAAAGGGGTGCGGGGTGACAACATAGTTTCCCATGTTTTATGGTCAGCGTTGGGACGGTATCTGATTGCGTAATAAATCGAGGAGGGCGCGGGGTCGGCTCCGGCCTGGCAGATCGCACGAGATTTTCGGGAATTTTACTAATTCCACCCTCGGACCCCGAGCCCCGGGAGTCGATCCTCCACGCGATAACGATAATTAAATTATTTCAATCCCCCCCTGGTGCGCGACCCCCGGGGACGACGCCATTTTGTCGACTCGTTTCCCCGACGATTTTCCGAAAGGCTCGCTTACTCCTTGCCGAGATTAATTGCTCGGTAGAGATTACCAGAGAGGAGCTGGGATCGCTCGAATTTCCAGTACTGGGCCGGAATGAAATTGGTGGTTTATCGAATTATCGAATTTTTCCTACCATATCGAGAGAGCCTCGAAGGAATTCCCCGCGAGTTCCCGGAGTCGGCCGCGCCGAAGAGACCCCGAAGAAGAGGAACAGTTGTTCCATTAAAACGATTTGGTACTCGAGTTCTTGTACCCGGGGCTGCGGCCCATGACTCAGCGGGGCCAGGCATTCTCGAGAGTGCTCCAGAATTCGGTTCCGTGTAATTAATTCACCGTGAAATGCTACATTAATTCGTAATGGGCCATGTGTCGTGCGTGCCAGGTACTCGGCTCGTTTACGAGTGGCCTCGCACCCCTTTCGGCCCGCAACCCTTCCACAATTCATACAAAATACCCTCGAAATGCTTCCTCCTCCCCTTCTGATCGTCTAATCGCTCGCATTAATTCCCAGGTTTTATCCCCCGAGGAGATAAACCGACCGACCTGCGCTTCGACTCCTTTTTAATGAATACGATGCATTAAAGTAAATTCTTCTCGCGGATTAGTCTCGTTAAGCGTTGAATAATTCGGCGTCCACGACAGCGGTATAATAATGAATAATTCATAATTAAATGGGTGAATTAACTCGGCGGGCCTGGGTATGGGGTAATTGAAAACTGGTCCACGGGCTTTGAACTATTATTTAAAGTATCCGACCATGTGTTGTGCATATCGGTCACCCCTGTAGGTTTCGATTATGGCGCGGGCCACCCCTTTAATGGCATTCGGGGTCTCGCCATTATGGCGGTAAAAATCGCTCGCTGGATCGGAAGTCCACCTGAAGGGGAGATACGGCCAGAAGGGAGGAAAGTTTACAGCGGACACGTTTTCCCTCGCAACCTCTAATTTCCCCTGGCCGTCCGGGGGAAACTTTCGTCTTAGAGAGCTCACCTGCCCGGGAAGAGGGAAAAAAGAAACTTCAAGGAAAGGCGACGTTTCCCAGGGACTCTTTCCGCTTCAACTTGAGACCGTTTCCTTCAGGGGAAAGCGTCGTTCCGTTAGGAAATCTCTGATAAGAATTGTTGAAAAAAAAAAAAATAACTAAATAAACCGCTATCAGTGGAAATCGCGTTACAAGTCAGCGTATCGAAACGGACCCCCGCGAGCCGGGAAATTCAATTCCACGATACTCGGGGACTTTACAGGAATCGTTCGTGGTATTTTTCATAAGCACTTTATTCTTTACCTAGCACTTTATCAAAAGTTCATGTTCTAAGGGGAGATTTTTCTTCGTTTACAAAGTAAGACCGGGAATTACGGAGCGTCACCTGTTTGGGGGTGGACGCGTTCGAGGGGGTCGGAAACACCTCGAGCCTCGTTCCGACGACACTACTCGAAATTTTCGCGCCGAGGGCAGATTTCACGGTCTGCCTGAGAGATGTTCGAAAGTTTCCCCGAGACTTGCCGAGCCCGAGAACGGCCTGGGAGAGCCGAGGCAAAGTTTCCCTTAATAACTATGCCGAGCGGCCGGACCATCGGGGCGTAAACGCGAGATACGGATTAAAGGGAGAACTCGCTCGGGCGATTCCATCCTCGAATGGCTCTCCCAGGAGCCATTTCCCGCCCAAAAATATCCCTCGAGGCGGAATCTAACCGCTCAAGATCCCGATAAAAACGTGCCACGCATCGACCTCCCGTCGACCGAGAGCGACAAGTGTATAATTTAATATGGTGGGATTTAATACACATAGTTAGGGTTACCGCTGGTTGCGCCATCGCGCACGGAGGTTCTCCACATCATACTCGTGGGAAAACCGCATGGCGCACTTAGTCGTGTACCAGCGGAGTCGCTCATTGCGGTCGTAACCGATACATCGCTAATCTACGATTGTGTAATACAAGGATACGAGTAACGCAAGAGTAACTAAAAGCCATACTGATTATTGGTATATTTATAAATAATTAGAAAGCGACGACGGTAATACCGATAATGCTCCTCTACGTCGCGGGGGTGAGTTTCGCCGGTACCGAGGTGTACGGGTACACCTGTCATCGTTATTTTCACACGTGACAGATGTAACTTTGGACACCGATCGAAGTGACAATCCATTTTACGCGGATCCCAACCCGATTTTCCCAGGACGTGGAAAAGTAATCCCGCGGTGGACGGCGGAGATCCGAGCGATCCCGGTCCCGGGATAATGTCGTTAATAATAACCAGAGTGGTCGGCGGGAAGTTATTCGATCCTGGTCGAAATAGGGCGACGTGAACCAAGCGGGAGCCGCGTTTCCGGTGGTAGGCAGTTTCCAATCAGCTTGGGCGTAACAGCCAGTTACGAGAGCGGGTGCGACAACTGAGCCCCGTTGCAATTATATACGTCGCGGCCGCACGCGTGCGAGCTAGCGAGTCCGCGTGCACAATGGAAATTCGCCAGACTGTTTGAAATTCGAATTACCGCACGGGTATCTTGGCGCGCTGGCGTCAGCAACAAATAGCTGCTATCAGTGGGGATGCACGCGGCGAGCGGCACGCACGGCGCGAACGCCGCGGACGGCACGCACGCGGCCATCGATCGGCCCTCGACGATCCTCGGAACGATCGCGCACATTTTGCGCGGATTCGGTTTGGCTAATCCTTCTCGATACTTTTTGGATCTTTAAGGTGATATGAAAGTCTGATATATATGTTACCGTGAATGACCGAAATTGGAGAATGTCGACTTGAATGTCAACAGATACGTCGGTGAAAGATCGAATATTTCATTACATTGTTGTACATTCGGACCCTCTCATCACACACCGGTGAATGTCAACATTTACCGGTGTAAGTCAGAAATAAGGGTATTTAGCAAATATTTCGGACATACACGAAGCGACTATGTGAATGTTGACATTCACCGGTGAAAGTCGACATTCTTCAGATTTCGGTGTTTCACTGTAACATATACATTAGAAAAAATCAAAATATTTATAAATCTTTTCTCCAAACTGGGTGGACCGAATTATATGACACTTTGACACGTGATTGTGGAGGCCCTAAGGAATAACGCGCTGCTGGTGAAATTTCCTTTTTCGAAAAAGGTGTTGTACTTATCTCGGACAAAAATCAGAAACAGATTTTTTTTTTCGAAATATAAAATTTGACCGGCAGTGGGTTCTTCCTTAGAGCCTCATTAATCACGTGTTGAAGTCTTAGATAATTTGGTGCACCCCATTTGAACGGGATTTTCTGGATAACTAATTTTAGATCGCTGTTCTTCAGATCAGTCTTTCGCAAATTCTTGTTCTCGAGGTCGGAATTTTTCAGATCGCCATTTTCCGAGGAGCGGTTAAGGTCGTTTCCGAGAAGGATGTCTGCTTCCGGTAGCCAGACACCTCGAGGACGGTCTAGCGGAAACGGAGGCGCGCCGAGGCGTCGCCGAAAACCCGGCCGTTATACGACGGGGGTTCCCTCGTTGTAAAACGCCGGCGTAAATTCCCCATCTACCGGAGGGCGCGGAATCCTGGCGCCGGGGCGGAAACCGCCGTGTTTATGCCGGCAATTAACGGAAGTTCGTCCGTTCCGCGGCGGATCGTCGTCGCGGCCGGCCGTTATTGGCCGTTTAACGGCGGCGAGAAATGGCCCCCGGGACCCGAAAAACCCGCTTCGAATAGCCGAAATTCACCGCCCCATTCGGACGCGTGAATTATTCCGATCGATCGTCGACTTTCCGGGAGACCGTCGAATGATCAGCTATTTCGTCCGGTATTTTTATGTATGCGCAAAGTCCAAGATGGCCGACGTTACTTGAGGGTATCCGGCATCGCCGGTGGATGGGGCGGAGGAGTTCCTCGACAAGGGATAAGTTTTCGAAGAAGCTCTCGGCTTCCGTCGAGGTTTTAATTCCGCGGCTTCTAATAAAGTGCGGTAATATTTGAGGTAAAAAGAGAGGGTCTGGGCAATCGTTTAACTTCGTTTAACTTGGTGATTCCGAGCCGGGCCGAGAGGGGGCCCCGAGAGCCACGTTCGGGAAAATCTCTCTCGAGACAAGGGAGAGATCGATTCGGGAAAAAGAGCGGCGCCGTCTCCTCGGTATCGGAAGTTCAATATTTGATCTGGAGCTTTTCCGCCAGGGGGCGGAAGTTAGCGGCGGCGCCCGATCTAGCGCGGCCAGAAGAACCTCGCTTCCGATGTTTTCGGCCAACTTCGGTTTCGGCTGACTCGGGGAAAACGCGGCGAGAACTCGCGAGGGAGATGGGAAAGAAAATTAGATATCGCCCGGAGACTCGAGAATAGTTTATCAGCCTCGGGACGAGTTCCCTTTCGCCGCGGCCTTAATAAGATTACCCGCAAACGAGTCGCCGAAGGAGACGGAGATCAGAAACCTCCCATCATTGTACAAATAAATACGGCCGAAGGAAGTTTCAGGGTGCGTTTTTCGCGTTTCCCAATTTAAACGCACGCCAGGGAAAAAGGGACACGCCGAAATGGAGGATAGCTGGACACGCACAACAAATGGACAGGGAAATAAAAAAGTGGGACGCGCGCGGAAATGGCGAGAAATTCCCGCGCGAGTAAACGTATAACTTTATCGCTCGGCGATCCGTAATAAAGCGCGCCCCTTCCACGCTCGCTCGTTGGGAAACAAAAAGCATTGTTTTTAATTATCTGAAATAACGAGACGATCGCTTTTTGTAAGAAGTTTAACGCGGTTACGCGGTGTCCGTTATCCGCGTTTAAATGCTCACCCGCTGCCGCGCTTCCTTGTCGGTTTGTGCTTTTCCAGCCTTTACAAATGTTGGGACAATTTAAATACATTTGGAAAATAGAAGAAAAGAGGAGAGAAAGAGGGACGTAAAAGCGGGAAAAACAAGAGGAACCCGGGTATCTGGTCAGAGCATGGAGGTAAAACGACTTTACTGCCGGTATTAACTCTTTTTTCCCCGGAATCGCCCCCGTTTCTCGATTGTTTAAAAATCGCCGACGGTCACATCGCGATTTCTCCATGAAATAAAACACAGGCATTCACAGCGAGGGATTGACTCCAATACTCGGCGGGAAGGAGAAAATGGAGGAACTTGGACAAGGACGCGTCACAAAACGGGCAAAAAGGGGTGAATGGGCAGTGGGATGAAATTCTGTTAAAAAAGAAAGGAGGGGGGAGGAGAATCACGTGGAACAGATTCAACAAAGCCACATTAATATCCATTATGTCCAGGTCCTCCCGTTCTCCGTTGCGTTCACCTTGTCCGGTCTCTCTTTAACGGGTCTCGTTGCAAATGTAGGGACCATTTAAATACGCCGCATAAAGGGAAAAGAAACGAGGGAAAGGGGGACACATATACTTCGGCAGGGGGTAAAGAGAAAAGTTGGGTAGATGGACATTGGGTAGGAGCCCCGGGCGGACGCAAGGATAATTGCTTGGCGAGTCGTTCGTGCGCGAATCTTTCTGATATAAACCGGCTCTTCTGATTGCGAGCGCGGTTTTCTGCAAAAACTGGATTACCGGTTAAGACCATTGCGGCTTAAGTGGCGGGGAGGGATTGGACGACGTCGGCGATCCTCTTGTAATCGACGAATCGTTGACAACCGTCGTGGATTTTCCGCCTTTCGGGTGGACCTCGGCATCCTCGACAACTCTTCGATTTCCGGCCATTCGCGGCCGATTTCCTCCTGGCTGGCAGCGATGGCGACGGCGTCGTCCTTCGTCCTTCGATTTCCATGACAACGGGCTCTCGCTTGAATGCGCGTCGTTTAGGAGCAATCGACCTCTGCATATTCATCGTCAGGAGCGCCGCGGCCGGTAATGCCCTTCGTCAAGACGACGATCAGCCTCGCGGAGGCAAACGCGTTTTGACGTCGGTCCATCGTCCCCCTAAATGGGGCCGCGCCCGAAACGCTCCTCTCCTATTTTCTGCCCACGTGCATCGAACGCCAGAAACAACTTAACCTAACGAAAAATATGAAAGAACCACAACACGGTTTTTTTCCTTCAAACTTTTATTAATATCCTCCTTAGCCTTAACCCTTGAGGATGACGCGTTTTGACGTTCTTCCTTCCTCTAGACTGGTCGAACGAAACTCGCTTCCCTTGTGTCTCCACCGCTTGGAGGTTAGGATCAACTGGAAACAATCGAGGTTAATATCGGGTTTCTACCGGTTGGAGATACTTGCGAGAAATTTTTCCTCCGCTTAACCCGAACTGGTATTCGTTGCTTCTCTTATGTCGGACCACCCAGAGGGTCGTGTCGAAAAACTGATGTTCCGATTTGGCAGAAGTGACTGCGCCCTGCCGGACGTGATAAGTGGAACCACGTGCAGCGCCATCTTGATGGTATCAAAACCGGCGCCATGTTCCCTCAGAGCGGAAGTGCGTGCCGCGCGTCTAACGCGATGCCAACCGCGTCTCTGGCACTGAAACGGCTGCCTGTACGAATTATACCGTTTACTCGGTTATTTCAGATTTCGGAGAAGTTAGAATACGTACCTATGTGTGGCGACGCGCGTCGATATCGACGCCATCTCGATTGGGGAACGGAAGTGCGCGGGGCAAGCCTGACGCGACGTCCGCCGCTTCTCGGCGTCGCTCCCGGAATGGCTACCGCACCGATCGAGAGCGCTATCGGCGCGCGATCCGCCGCGGCGCTCAATGCACCTCGTTAAAGCCGCCATTAATCACGCTCGCCGCGCACAATAAGCGCAATTGAGAAAAAGATGCAGGCGGACCCGCAGAGCCGGATAAATCGCGAGATCCAATGCGTAGATAGGCTGCATGCGTGATCGATACCAGAGATGAGTTGGGAGATTGCTCACGGGCAGGGTCGCGTGATCGCGTCTTGTGCTGCCCCCGGTGGAGGATGCGGACGTCTAACGTACTTGCCACCAGAAACCCCCAATGTCAGCCCAATTCAGGTAACCTCCTCATCTCTCCTCCCAACTCACCTCTGTGATAAAAAACATCATTTAACATCTTTTAACAAGTACTGCAAGATCTGCGACGAAGAACTACCCTACAACTAGAGGAAGGAAATTCCCCGAAAAATTTCGATTTATTCGCTATTAAAGCTCCTACATCGAAGTAATCCGAAATCGGATGCTCAGAGTTTGAGAATTAGACGACGGATTTCAATTGTTTGCGGTCTGGCAATTCATAGGCATAAGGTGGTTCGTCGTCCTCGGTGACCCATATTGCGCCATTTTTTCCTCTTTCGCATAGTTGGACTGCCGCTTCTGCCACGGTCTTCGGTCTGAAAATATATGGTACATGATACGGAGCAGCGTCGAAATGTCCTCTGCCGGTGTTAATGCATTAATCCGGTTTGGGCAGCACTTACTTCTGCAGGTACTGGGAATTAAGATTTTCTCGTATTTTGTTTACATTCAATACGTCCAGTTGATTAATGGTTATGTCTGACAGAATGGGCGAGCTCGTGAATCCAGGACATAGAGTCAAAATGCGAACACCTCGCGATCCCGTGTTTTCCTGAAATGGATGCGGACTCTTTTATAAATCAATGTTTACGATGCTTGATTTACAGGTTATGTTCGTATCGCGTGTAACGAACTTACAGCCAAAGCTGTACCAAAGCCAACCACTGCACATTTCGTGCTGCTGTATGCAGGTAGAATCGGAAGTGGGTTCAACCCGGTTATGGATGCCATGTTAATGATAGCACCTCCTTTGGCTCCTATATGGGAGCCCATGTGATTCAGAGCCATCAACGTTCCGTGTATTAAGCCCCCCTTTGAAGAAAACGAACAATCTGTTATCGTGGACTTGTCGAAATCTCTTTCTGACGGATAAATCTCACTTACGATATTGATTAAGACCATTTCTTTGAAACCGGCTTCGTTCACTACACCGGCGTTGTTCACGAAGACGTCTATTTTGCCGAAGGCTGCGACGACTTTGTCGAAACTTGCTGGAAATGGAAATCCCTCGCTCTGATTATCATTCCATACATTAAATCCGAAGAATAGATTCTGGTAAAAATGGTACCTTTAAATTCATCGGAATTCGCTACGTCGCATTCAACGTATATTGCTCGTCCTTTGCCGTACTTGTTGAGCAACTTTTCGGTTGCTTCCTTCCCGTGTGCTCCTTTTATTTCCATAACGGCGACTGACTGATTATGAGAAATTTATCACAGGGGCATTAATCGATATTGGCCAGGGGAGTTGGAATTCTTACCTTGGCACCTTTTGACAGAAATTCTTCCGCCATTGCGAAACCAATTGCACCTGCTGCACCGGTGATGGCGACGGTTTTGCCATTGATGTCCATTTTGCGGGGTGAAGTTGTAGTAAAATATTCCTCCTAGTAATTCCCGCTGCACGTGTGTCGTCCTTTCTACTGGCAGGATAATTCAATTAGGATTGAACGGAGAAATTTCATATTTAACGTAGTTATTATAGTTTGGATCGATAATTTGGTTAGGGTTTAATGGAGGAATTTCGCATGTAACGAAATTAGGACGGTTTAGCAGGAGATGAACCTCGTCGTATCTTCCTAAGCAGCTAGCTCTATCGAGGGTCGCAAAAAGTCAGTCACTTTAGGGGTTAATTTCATCAAAGTATATTCCCACTTACCGTTTATTCGCTTCTAGTCCCACTTCCGGTGAAAAAAAAATCGGGCACTTGTCTTTTGGCACTAGACTCCAGAAAATGGTAGTACATTCCCAGTCGACACTCGAGAACCGAGTAACCAAGAAAGCTCGAGCAGGCACTTAGATTCGATATTAAATAAGACTCTGTTATTCTGTATTCACTGATTCCCCTTATTTATACCCAATACGAATAACTGCAATGACGCGATAGTATATGTATGACTTGCATCCAGGAATATTAATCTGCCAGAAGTAAGTCACATTTCTGAAAGTAATGACCAGCAATTACGGAGGTGTGCCGAGCAAACACATTGACCAATAATCGTTTCTTAATATGTATATAAAGTAGATAACAAGCGAGTAAGCAGAGGAAAAGAAATCTTATCATTAAGAACACTCATAAAGGTCATAAGTGACACAAGCATAAATTAATTCATACAAAAATGATTGCAATCCCTGCGTTTTTGCAATCATGTTTGCGCGGTCGGAGTGTTTAAGTCCACTATTCGTTTCTTGCGTCGGGAGGAACAGCAGGGAACTGATATCTTCGAGAAACGGCGACCTCGAGACTCCCAGAGGAGGCGAATCTGGAAAGACGAAGGAAGGAGGTAACGCGGGAAGAACGGGATGCGCGTCCTCCGGGAGTAGGACGTCCTCGGGATCAATGTTCGACGGGTAAATTGGAGGAAGGTGAAATTGAATTGGGAACCGTCGGTGTAATTGGCTCGAATCAAGGCACGTAGCCCCTCCACCCCGGCGGGGGGGCGCAGGGCCGCGATAAGGAACGATTAGGAGGAGGTTGCGGGCGGGGGGAAAATCCCAGGTAGTAAGGTGGATGGATGGATAGATCTCTCCCGCGCTCTCTTTTCCGGCCGCGAAGAGCGAGGCAGGAAGAATTTCATGCTCTGCCAAGCGGGAGACTCTACTCGAGGGATTACCTTCAATTGATCCGACTCCCTCGGCCGACCCTCTTCCGTCGCCGACCCCTTCTTCGTCTTCGACTTCGCCCTCTAGTCGCGGCATTGTTCGCGCCGCGCTCGAAACCAATACCAGGAAATACATCGTTAGAGGCCCCGCCGGAAGGAAGGAAGTACCCACGCGACATGGTAACGACTTTGGCCAGTTAAGGTCCTTTGTGTCCATGGAAGGATTCCTCCAAGTTGCGACACCAACTCAAAGAAGAGAAAAAAAAAACCCCTAGAAAGGGACGAATACGTTTAAAACCCTTTCATCCGCGGTATTAAGGTGACATGAAAGGTCCTGACACCCATGAAATTTTAATGTTTTAACATTTGATTATAGATGTTTCCATAATTCTTTATAAAACATCAAATTGGGTGGCAGGACCTTCCTCATAGCCTCCGTATTCACCCTGTAAAGTTCGAAAGGATTCGGTAAACCCAGTTTGGAGAAAAGCTGATCTCTGAGAGTTGTTCCGTATCACCTTAAGTCCCGGTGTAAATGCATTTGACTAGCTTCTTTTTCTCTTCCTTGGTTACTATCTTGGAGGACACCTGTCTTCCGAAGGAGGTGCACGTCGGCCCTTGAAGCCCTCTTTGGCAGCGTCGGCGGCATCTCGTCAATTAGAAGAAGAGGCTCTCAGGGTCGCGAGCGCCCTCGGGCGGCGACTCGACAAAGTGACAATTACCGAGCGCCACGCGGCGGCGGCGCGGGGAACCGGCGCGGCGCCTGGAGTCACGTGCGCTCTCGTGTTACATTTTCATTCGGCTAATTGCCTTTTCATCGAATCCCTTCGCGAATTCGGCTCTTTCCCTCACGAACGTTCCTCGTCGCGCCGATCGCACCCCGCCATCGCCTGGAGGGACGGTTAACGCTAAGAGGACCTAAGGGCCGGGGCCCTTATGTTGGGAAAAACTGCTTTATGGCGAGCCATGATTATACGGCTAGGGCTTTACGACTGTATGCAGCTTATGTTAGCTTCGACCGCGAACACGATATGGGAAACCAAAATAGTGTACACCGTAGGTGGCGCAGACCGTGGATCGAGTCGACTGCGGTTAGGCTGTGTAGTTAAGGGGGTGCGGTGGTAGTCGCTGCGTGTAAACGTGCACGCACAGAGGACGAAACCGGGGAACCTCGAGATTGCCCGAGAATTAACGTTTTCGATGGGACCGAACCACCCGACCTAACCTGAAAGGAGCCAACGCTTAGCCCATGTTGAAAACGTCGGTTTTCGCGGGATCACCAAAGTTAAGCAACGCTGCGTACGGTTAATACTTTGGACGGGGTGACCACCTAAGAAAAAACCATTGAACATGAAAATTGGCATCCACGAGATGAATTATCGTTCATGAAACTTCTCTCCGAACTGGATAAGCCGAATCGTTTCTTCACAATGTGAATATGGAGGACGTATAGGCGGTCCTGGCACCCATGAGACTTGATTTTTTTATAAAAAATTTTCTAAAATGTGTACAGATAAAAAAAATTGAAGTTTTAGGGCTCCCAGGTTTTTCTTGGTGGTTTACATGTTCACGTTGTAAAGTTGGAAACGATTCTGTAACGCCACCACCTTAACCCCGAAAGCGTTTTCGTTCGCCATTTTGCGTGAGTTTTTCACCTAGCCTTGCGTAATTCGAAAGAATAAGATCGTCGCCGTGTTTTCGGGTCCAAGGTAAATCCTCCTGGTGGTAAATTCCTTTATTCGGGTATTCTCACCTCATGGAGAGAACCCGGTCGTAAGTTTCGAGGGAGACCCGCGCCGGGGAAGAGGCAGGTTTCCGGTTCTCTGGAAGGGAGAGATACCTTCCGAAAATTAGGAGGACCGAAAAGAAGGAAGGCGAGTCTGGAGGCAGACGGCGGAGGGCCGGCATTCATCGCTTCCCGTGGTTCCTCTTGTACTCCCCCCCGTCCCCCGGCAAGTTTATTCAACTTCTTCTTTATGCGAGTGGACTCGATTATTTTCTCATTTCGCGAAATGTTTCCGTCCGCGCACCTAGACGAGCAGCCGGCTGGGTCCATGCCAAGACAATTTCGCCGGCGAGTACGTACCCCTCGTCCTTTGCGGATAATAAATGCAATCTTAATTTCCCCGTTCCCGTCCCCTCCCCTCCGTGGCCCTATAACTGCGGGGATTCCGCCGATTGAAACCGGGAGGAGCCCATCTTCGGGATCGCTATCACCGGGGACTTTGTTTCCACGTTTTAATTAACGCTACGGAACTCGAGACTCGTTTCTCGCGTTATCGGGAGGCATGGCCGAACCCGATATCTCGTTAAGCCGCGTCGGAGGACCAAGAAGAGGAAGAAGTTCCGAGGTGTCGCGGGAATCTCGCGTCCCCGGACGTTATGTAACGGGGATTAGGAACGTCTGGTGGATGTTGGGTCCCGACACCCTCGGGCTCCGGTGTCGCTCTCGAGGCAATCGCCTTGAAACCGCGTCTCTGCCTTCGACTCGAGGAAGACCCACGACTCTTCGCGGTGCGTTTGGCGAGCCCGACCACCTCGAGTAACCCGAGCTTCGTCGAGTTCTTCGTCGCGACGAGCCACGCAGACGAGAACTCGGCTGGAAGGAGAAGTCTTAGGATCGCCTTAAGCCACGGAGTCTTAGTTCACCATCTATGAGAAAACCTTGTTCGGGATGAAACTAGGAATAAATCCGAAGGAACGTCCTTCGCGCCATCTTGGTCTTCCAGGGGATCGCGAAATCCCCATTTCTATGATTTTCTCCCATGTAATAGGGACATGGTGTCGTCGAAGTAAGACGACTTTACCGTCCCGTCGCCTTCCCGCCCCGAAAGGGTCGCTTGGTAACGTTATTAAGCCGTAATCGAGCTCGGGACCAAACAATGCGGCGACTTACTCAACCAGCCGTCTCTCCTCGAATCGCCGCCCGGGGCTTCCGCAGGCCCGGCACCGTCCAAACTCGTGCACAAGGAACATCGCCACCGATTAGGGGAGCCCTCCAGAACGCACGTGCTTACGTCCCCTCGATCCACCGTGTAAGACCTAATGTGAGATTTATCACCGAGATGCAAAACGCTCGCTTTAAGGCCGACTCATCTCGGCGATTATTCCTCGTCGATCACCGGTAGACTCGTTAAACCGCGGGAGAGTCGCTTTGGGAGTCGTTGCATCCGAAAGAAATTAGTGAAAGATCGCCGGAAAGAGGAAACCGGCCGGGGAGGCGAATATTCCCGGCATTCAGGGGGACGGAATCAAGGGAAACGAGAAAGAGATATCGGGGGAGGGTTTACGAGATGAGTCGGATTTACGGAGAAACTTCCACCGACCTCCCTGGAAATTCTGCCGGCACGAGAGGGGAGGGCACTGATTCGTAAAGGGGGCGAAAACCACCGGATGGGGCAAAAAGGGAGTAAAGGGGAACCGGCCTCCATTACCAGTCAAGTAATCGTCCACGGAGAAATCGCCGAGGTTGCGTTTACATCGTGGGGCTACGGATTTCGAAATCCACCCCATTGTGCGCTGGCCGATGCATCGACGGTTTTGGGAACCGTTTGGATCCTCTACGGGTCGATCCTAATTCTGCAGAAATCGGACAAGTCCGCATCCAGCGATGTAATCGCACACCTGGTTAATGGACATCGTTGGCCAGAGGTTAATTGGATCCAGAGTACTCGCGAGTGCACTCGGGCCGATTCGTTGTACACGGTGGAAGGATTCCCCCAACGCTGGAGAGATTTCCATAACCCACCGGACGTCGACGCCTTGTCGGCCGAGCTGTCGCTGCAACCGGTGCAGCACCGAACTCGAATTTCGAATTTCACGGGTCACCTCCTCGAGAACTTATTATTCCGAGTGGGTCCCGAGGGAAGACGGATCTCGGACCGTCCCGGGGCCCTACCCTGGAAGCCCTTCCGGCACCTCTTCGTCCCCTGGAATGGACAGGTGAGGCGGTCGTCCAGGGATCCAAAGTTCGGCACTCCTTTTGGCCGATGCAGTCGTTGCACCTGCGAGCGGATCGGAAAATCGGCAGGTGGAAACTGCTTCGACTCTCCGGCGTCCTGTCGGAGGAAAGCGACGCCACATTAAACCAACTTATAGTCTCGCAAAACGGCTCGTGTAACGTAAACCGTACACCCGGGCACACATGGGACAACTCTTCTCTGACAGTACACGGGAAACGTGCAGGGCCGTTAATTGGGTACTGCCGTAACTCATTGCAAGTGATGTCGAATTAACGAGTACCGTGTTTCCACCCATAACGAGTGTCTTGCTCCTGTGGAGTTTACGCGTTTACAGGTGCCCCTTGCGCTCATAAAGGGCCCATGGCGAATTAATTAGCGGAATTGTCGCGCCGCGTGGGGACGAGAGCCCCGAAATTGGATCACTCGCGACTCCATCGAGGTCAGGAGTGTGAGACCCGAAACAAGTGGGTGCCCTCCAATCAGGACCTATGGGGTTCGGGGGCAATTCTTAATGCAGCTCGCTCCATAGAAGTCACGCGAACGTCCCTCGGGGATTCCTTTAAGGAGTGAACTTATCGATTTTGCGCGGCCGAAGCCAATAAGGTCCTCGGCCGGTCCTAAGCCGATGAGATCGGGATCCTCGGGAACCGGTTGCCTCTTGGAAGTCGGCTAAGCCTAATTGAGTCGCCTCAGAAATCCGAAGTCACTTCTCGCCCCGCTTTGGAAGCGTTCTCCGTCGCCAATCCGAGTCCCTCCAAGGGTCTTTTGTCAGAAACTGTCCATTGCCGCGAAATTTGTAGACGTTTCCACCTCCGCGAGGGACCGGAAACCAGTGCGGATTTGCTAGGGATTCCAATCTCGCTATCCGTGCACCTGATCTCGAATGACATTATCTTTATACCCGTGAAATTTCACGTTTACACGATAACTCGAACTCGTCGTTCATCAACTTCCTACCCCGTGCAAACGGCTTCAATGCCGGTCTTACCTTTCTGCATTTCAAATTACCTGTATACACGTGAAATTTAACGCACATTGGAGGCTCTATTCGATACGTTTACGCGGTAACTCGAATCCCATCAGGCTTCGGCTTTATATCCTGTGGAAACGCCTCTGACGCGTGTCGCTCCTGATGGCGACGAATTTCGCGGACGATATTTGCGCGTAGCAGCGGCTAAGACGGTATGATCCTAATTAGATCGCATTTGAATAATTCCGAGTCACTAGCCGGGAGCGATATCCTAATTAGATCGAGTTGATGTAGTTTAAAGCGACTCCAGGCCAGGTTCCACGACGCCGGCGTCGCCGGTCCTTCGTCGGATCTTCCCTGGGGGCCTTCGAGCTCTCTTCTTGCCAGGAGGAACGCGACGATGGACTCTTAATAGATTCCCGGCTCTTTTACTCTTTCTCCTTTCCCCCGCCTCGTCGGGCAGGACTCGAGCCGAAAACTCTTTGATCTATTGTCTCGCGAAAGAAGGAGCGCCAAGGCCTCCGGGGAGCCGATGCGGCGCGCCGCGACAAAAAGGCGAATTCTAATTTGTCGAATGAGAAAGTTTTAAGAAGCGAACCTCTCGCAGTCCTGACAAAGGGAACCGCGATCTCCGGGTTTCGCACTGCAAGTCCTGTTTACGGGGTTCCTGGATGAAGATGAGAGACTACGAGATTGGGCGGGTCGTGGGGACGATGATGGGACCCTCGTGGACCAAAGAGCAAAAGGCACCGCTGATGTCCCTTGTCGCTATCGTCATCCCGGGAAAATGATTAGGCTCCAAAATATTTCCACGAGATAGGGACCAAGAGTTCTTTACCGAATCCTTCCCCAAGGAACTGATACGGCGCGCCACGATAAAAAGGCGAATTTTAATTTATTAAACGAGAATGTGGAACCTTTGTGCACCGAAATTCAAAAGGCAAGTCTGTAGGATCACTGGTATTTTTTATTAACCGTGATTCCATATTTGATGTCAGCGGTTTAGATAATGGTCAGGCTCCTAGATTTCTCGGCTGGAAAGGGCCCTCGAGTTCTCCACCGACTCGTTCCGCGCGAGTTACCGAGACGTGACGGAAGTAAGAGTTCCCGCGATAAACTTCGGACTTTAATGGCACGATTGATCGGGGCGTGTCGGGGAGGGAGAACGGGAAATAAAACGTTCCCGGAAAACTCCGAGCGAGATGAATCGCGCATCGACCGGCCGAAGCTGATCAGACCGTAACTCTGCTGCACCCGATTTTCCTTTTTCCTCGTTCCTTTTTCTTTTTCTTCTTTTTTTTTTTCCATGAACCCCGTTAGAAATATTGGAAGCTACTGCTCAAATTTCCATACTTTAGCCCAGAACAGCGAACCGGGGGGAGGGTTTCCGTTGCTGGTGCGGCTTCCTGCATTTGCATCCGTGAGGTCTGATTAAAAGTGGATGACTAGGAGAAGTTGCTCCGGCGTTGTCGATGATTCATCGGGATCTCCTCGATAGGGGGTCGGAGGGTCTCGAAGAAGCAATTCTGGAGAAGTTGACGGCGACGGGCGTAAAAGGTTACGCGGGAAACAAGCTCGAAGTTGGACGAAGAGATCGGGGCGTGGAGGAGCAATTTCGCGTGACGCTCGTCTTCCGGATGGTCGGTCGGCGGAATCGATGCCGGTCGAGTATCGGTACTCGCGGGCCCGTAAAATTGATTCCTCCTCGACCTCGGCCGGTGGCTCGAGCCGCAAAATCTCGTGGGAACCTTTCAGGTGGTCGCGCTTCTTCTCGCCGGTCCCTCCCTACCCGGAGCTCTCTTTTTCCCGACGTCCGGTCGGTCGGTGTTTGCTTTCGCGAAAGTGCCCCGCGACCGGGGGAACCTAACCCGATCGATGCCGAGAGGGTTCCTCGGCCACGCCGGAATGGCAACTTCCCACCCCTCGTCCAGGGGATGCGAATCGCGAAACGACACGCGGAGCCTCGACCGAGAACCTTCCCCAGAATATCGGAGCACTTCCTCCCAGAAAAGAGGGATCGGTTCGGAGGGAAGTTTCATAAAAGAGGTCTACAATGAAACTTTCTTATCACCTTAAGGATGTAATCAAATTTCAAGATCCGCGCGACAAATCGGCTGCCCGACGACGTACCGAAACCGGGTAGCCCTCGATATGGAGCATCGAAGTCGGCAATGAATTGGCCGTGAGGACCTTTCCGACGATTTGCCCGTCGCCGATTTAACGAGCCCATTAATTCATGCATTAACCAGGATCTCTCCGAATGGCGAATCGGGGTGCAGGGTGCGGCGCCGAGCAGAATTTCCGTCCACTTTGGGCCGCTCCTCCATGCTCCTGCAGGAAGTCAAAGCAAATACGATCCGAGGAGAACACGGTTTCCGCAGGTCGAGGGCCGAAGGCCGAACTTGGCCGGTTTGAAGGGCTGAAATATAAATCGAGGCGGCGGGGGTAGTTCTGCCGGTGAAGTTCCGCCCGGGCGAGTAATTCACCCTGAAGAGGTCCTCGGCTCGCCGAGGTCGCGCGAATCGTATAATACACGCAGACCACGCGGGAAATTCCGTGGCGGCCATAGATCAGGGTCTTTGCGGAGGGAGCGGTGGGTTCGGCATATCGTTACTTGGCCGGGGGGCGCCACAGTCGAGTGCGCCTGCATTTAACGACCGGCCCGCCCGATGGCGGCGCCACCGGCGACAAAAACCCAGCGGGACGCGCAAAGAGTGCTTTCGACGTCTCAATTGACTCCGTAACGGCTGATTTACGGGCCGATCCGCCAGGCACGCGGCATCGCTTCTTTTTTACTCTCCTGTCCGACTGATTTTCGACCCGGCCCGCTCCTACATTCACGTGAGAAAATCCAAGGCGAGCGTTAAAATCCAACCGGATCTCTGGATGCACTCGGTGGCGCCACCTGCGTCCGCAATTACTCGACCAAGCGGCCCGGAAGGAGGTAAAAGGAAGCCGAGGTTGGGCCACAAAAGGAGGAATTCCAGGTCGGAGAGGCGAACGAGTCTCAGAAATCGGGGATATATATCTTTTCGCCCCGATAAATAAGCCTCTAAATGCAGGAATTCTATCGATCGCGGCGCAATCGCCGGTCAGGACGGAGCCCTCGGGATGGGGCGGCAGCGGAAGAGGTCGCCTGCTCCACCGGAAAGGCGGAGGCGCTGCGGTGCGGAGAACCGATCGACGGGAGGAAAGTACGCTGATTGTGAATCGAGCTGATTGCCCGAGTGCCGGTGGCGTTCAAACATCATCCACAAAGGCGGTAATGCCGGAGCACCGGCCTCCGCTCCCAAACTACCCCGTGCACCGCCCTAAAACGATTATCCACTCGCGAGCCAAAGTCGGGAGGGTAGTCGCACGGGGATGACGCTCGTAACGACGTATTGTGGGGCGAAAGCGGCGCTGGAACCCCGTAGGGATGTTCCGCCACTCGTCGAAATCCGAGAGGAGGATCCTCCCACCTAGATCCTGAAGAGTCGATACTCGAAGGAGTCGTCGATTGTCTTTGACGCGACGTCGGAGGTGCGACCCTCTTCCTCGTGGCGCTCGATTTGCATGGTGGATGCACGAGAGGGCGATTAACGTTTCTTTGTCTCCGTGATCCGTGATCCGGAAGATCAGGAGGGGACCCTGATGACGGCCACTCGTTGGAATCTTTCGGGGAGGTCCATGCAGCTTCATGGATTTCGATGGTTGATACTCCCTAGAGGACCTTGCGATAATAGGTTAGGTTCTCCCCATAGAAGACGTCGCGACAGTCGGTGCTCCCCATAGAAGACCTCGATCGAAGCTCTCAGGAGCCGTACCAAAAAGAAATGATTAAAGATACGACTCGGCAGCCTCGAAACTTTAATTTCCTGGCCGATAGAGCATCTACGGTTCCATTCTCCTCTCCAAGGATGCAGTTTCGCAGCCAATTTCAGGGTGAGCCCTTTTTCCGCCGAGTCACGGATGGCGCTGGAAAATTTCATTGTTATTGTTGACACCAAGTAGAGAGGTTTCCATTCTTTCCTGAATTCCAGCTGCGAGTGGGAGGTAACTTCTGGGTCATACCGAAGTTCGCTCCGGAACGGCATACTTAGGCAACGGCGCACGGTAATGGCGCGCAAGTGCGATTAACGTTTCTTTGTCTCTGCATTTTGTGGCCGGAATAAACGTAACCGGGCGGCGTTACTCGGCGCATTTCAATGAGCATAAAGTAGGAACTATTAAAAATATAAATCCTTAGCTGCGACTTTAATCCCCTGGGTGATGGGCTAACGCCTCCACCCTTTGGGATGAGTTTGAATCGCGTCCTTGCGACCGATTTCTCCGACCCTTTGCCTCCTAACGAAGATAGAAACGGGAAAATGGCATCTTCTACCGCTTGTCTCGGTTTTATGGAAACATCGCGAACTGAGGAAATAAGGGAGGTTTTCCCTACCCCGAGGGAAACGACGCAACTTTTCCTAGACGCCGAGCTCGTCGACCGAGTCGCGATTCTTCGCTCTAATTCACGACAAGGAATACCATCGGCGATCGCGGTCGAGATCGCTGGAGAGTAACGATCGAACTTGGCGAACTCGAAGTTTTCTCCTCGGAACGAAACGGGGCTTCGAAATCGATACTCCTCTCCTGTCTCGGGTTCGCGAACCCGAGGAGCGTGAACCTGGGTGAACCCTTTCGGGGAAATAATCGAGCCGAGGACGACGAACGCAAGGAAGGATTTTTTACGGCCCATCGGAGGTTTGGTCATCTCGGAATTGAATTCCAGTATCGATGAGGGTGGAGGAGGAAATTCGATTCGCGAGTTGCCGGAAGAGGGATCGAACCGAACGGTTGCGTGAGACCGGCTAAGAGGGACGTGAATTAATAATCCGCGTGGCGCGTTTCCAGGACGAACGATCCCCGAAGAGATGGACGAGCGGAATGCCCGACTCCGAGGGGAACCTGGAGGATGGGACCTCGTCGGAGTTCCGCGAGTCCTGGTTTCCCGAGTTTGCGAAGACAACAGCTGCGCGTCCCCTGAAATATTAAGGAGACCCCAGAGAGAGGTGGCCTCCTCGGACAACCCTTCCGCCGAGGGGTGTAATCGATGAAATAGAACCGTAATGTTCACCTTTGCGATCCGGATATAGAATCGAGCAAAGACCCCGGGTGTCGTTCCGAGTGCGGATCGGACGTCAATTAGGTCGAATTATGTGCACGAACCGACGTCAGCTCTATCGATCTTAGACGAGACATTGTGCCACGGAGAAAGTCGTAAGACGCTCTTTTTTGTAAATATTAAAAAGCATTCGATCAAGGATATTTTCCTCGGCGGCGAAAGTTCACTTGATTTGAACCTGCGATGCGACGCGTCCAGATAAAATGAAGGAAATTAATTTCTCAGGGATAACTAGACTTGATTTTGCGTCGTAAGAGTAAATCGAGGTGTCTTAGATTTAAGTCGATCGAAAGGATCAACTCCCAAGGATCTACGGGAATCTCGATTCGATAAATCACACTTCGAGGACGTGCGGAATTGCGTCTGCGGATTAAGATCGCGTGTATTAAGCCGGATTGCGGATCGCCTTAAAATTCCAGACTCGCGAGTCGCACCTTGATCTCCTTTCCAGGGGCCATTAATTATCGAGCTCGTAATCCCAGGAAGGTCCGGTAATTCTACCTCCTAGCCGGCCGATCGACCAGTCGAAAAAGAGATGAAACCGAATCGGTGGGAACGAAGGAACGCTGATTCGTCGCATTATTGACCGCATCGTTGAATTTTGGAGCACTCCAACCGAGATTCATGCAGATCACGGACGGGCTTTGGGTGTTTTAAAGTTCTCACAGAATCGAATCCGATTTGCACAACCCCCGAGGCTCTCTACGGGTTTCCTCGTGTAAACCCACGCTGCCGTGGTTGTATCTGATTTCACGGTGTAAACGGGTCAGCAGAGATCGACCGTCGAAATCTCACACGTTCTCGCGGGGATCCCTTTCGGCGAGGACGAGATCCATTCGCCGGGACATCGGATATAGGCGAACGAAAGCTCATCCCAAGATCACATGAGCTCGACGACACGTAATCTCGTGGATCGCGCACTTACCGTACTTTTTCATGATCAGGAAGAGTGTCCAAATTAAGTCCGTCCAGACAAAGGGAGAGCCCACCGAGACCGTTCCGTCAATCGGAGAAACGACTGCAGTCGGTTGGCAAAAAGTTCATCCCAGGCAGACTGCCTCGACGGTGACATTAGTCTTGTGGTGTCGGTCAAAGGAGGGAAACAAGGAGGCGGACAAAAACGCCCGACATTGACGAAGAAAGTCCGTGACTGCGGCTAAGACCCGTTCCATCGCCAGTGAGGGAGCGAAATCGTTCTCGGATTTTTCTAGAGAGACGAAAACCGTCAACGTAGTTATACTCGAATTTCACGGTGTTAACGTTAAGCCTCCGACGAGAATTTAATCGTTCGCCGATTTTTTTTTAAGAGCGCTACGTTGGTGTTTCTAAATGTACACGTAGAACGGGGAATGGATTCGGCTGTAAAAAATAAGATTCTTCTCGAGCGAGACTCCGGCATTAAACATTGAAGACTCATCCGGGAGCATAATGCCTCCACCCGATTCCAGTATTTGTCGTTCATAAAACCCAGGGGTAGGAAGATTTGAAGAGCCACCCCCCAAGTAAGTTTCCACCCCCGTGAAAGAGAGCGCAACCTCCTGGAGCAGCATCGACATCGGGGGATGAAGGAGCGTGTAGGCAACCAAGTGCGCAGTATATATATAGATATATATAAAGCGGAGCGCGACCGGCGGCGCGCTCAGTCGTGTCCCGCGCGTCGAGCCGCGAGGATCGTGCACCGCCTGGCCCAGGGGTTTCTGCGATTTTTTTCGTCCCGCCGTACCGCACCATCCCTTTCCCCGGAGTCCCACCCCTGTCTTGTAAGCCCCCACCCGTAGTCTGTATTGAGTAATAAATGATTCATCGGGAAGCCACCCCGACCTCTGCGCCTCCCAGTGGCTCGTTTTGACGGTCTTATTTTTCTCCCCCTTTCTCTCCACTTTGATTTGATTTTCATTTTGAAAGTGCGACACGCCCGAGATGATCGATCGAGGCTGCCACCGCGATTTCGGAACACCGTGTGCACAGTAGTATAGTTGAAATGAGAGGAAGCGATGGAGCTGAAGATCGGCATTCTGCTCCTGGCGCTTCTAAGGATCGCCAACGCTTTCGAAAGTAAGACTTCGTGCGTTGCGGCGATCGGGGAGCTAGGAGGATCTGTGCCAAACAATTTACCGTGATCGACGCTAAGATCGATCTGTGACTCGTTCCGATTGGAGAGCTTCGTTAAATGCGGCAAATGCGATAGTTTGGTTATATCCTGCGGTGCAAAAAAAGTACGGCTATTTGTGGAACCAACCGAAGTAAAAGTTTTACGGCGCTCGTTTCCCGGTCTTAATTAAACCTTTTGGGGCACTTGGAAGTAGCGGCTGGTGAAAAAAAAAAAAACAAGTGAAAAATCGTTTCTCCGTAATTGAACTCGACCCCGAAGTCACGATGCAGGGGGTGATTTCGGTTTCGCGTTTGCGCTCACTTTCCGGGCTCAATTTAGCTTTCGGGGCTTACACTTGAGCTTCTGGTTAACCGCAAATGGGTTCGGCGTGAACGAACCTGGGACCGAGACGTGCGAACATATGGGGTAATAAAGTTGGCGCGAGTAAAATAACAGAAACAGGGGGGTCGGGGACACCCGACGTTTACACCAAGCCGGGATATGCGGGAGGAAAATTGGAAGGTGTATTTCGCTTCGACTTAACCCAGGATTTGCTCACACCTCGCGTTTCCGTCGTACATTTCGGAAACTCGCTTTTGAGTTTTTACATCGTTCTCAATTGAGAATTGCTCAGAAAAATCCCGGAATTAATTTCGCCTCCATCCGTATTACCGAAGGACCGGATGAGTCCGGTTAAATCTCAACACTCCGACGCAGCCTTAATTTTCGAGGCTTAATTTAGCTTTTGGGTCTCGACACCACCGCGGTTAACCGCGGGTGGGTTCAGCGCAAACGAACCTGCGGGTTCAGGACGTGCGAACATACGGGGCAATAAAGTTCAGGCATGAAGAAGAAGAACACCACGAGGACCCACGAGGTGCTCGGTCGGGCCTCTAAGTGAGCCGCACTGCTGACTGATACACCACGTAAACTCCCGTTGGAGTCGTTAAAGCCAGCTTTACGACTTCCATCGGGACCAGCGTCTAAATATACTCGCCCACGCCTCGTCACTACTTCCAAGTCCCAGAAAAATTCGGATCCCAGACTTCATCGATCCAGTCCGGAAACTAATGCCCCTCTATGGGTCCTAGACTATACCCGACGCGGAATTGACCAAACTATCGCCATAAGAAAGTATTTATCGAAAAGTGGAAATGTCGCGAAACGTTCCTCGCCACGAATCGCTCTGTTGGCAGACTCGAAGGAGGAGGACGATGCTGACGACAAGGACGACGAAAACTACCCCATCGAGGAGTATGAATACGACTATGGGAGCGCCACGATATCCAGCGATACCGACCTTATATCAGGCGGATCGTTACCGATTTTCCTGACAGAACCCGTGGACACGTTCGTCGTCAAGGGGAAACCAGCCACTCTTCACTGCCGCGCCGCCCACGCTCTTCAGGTGAGGACCCTGAAGAAATGGACAAGATATCTCGACTATCAGGGCTGCATTATCTCGAATCCTCGAGAAACTCGGGAATTGATCCTTTTCCGTCATCTTTTCGCCTTGTACAGGTGTACTTCCGGTGCAACGGAGATCGCATGGACGGGTCCCATCACCAGGAATTCGTCGATCCGAGGACCGGGACCAGAATCGTGGAGGCGGAGCTCAACGTCACCAGGAACATCGTCGAAGAGTACTTCGTGAAAGAGGGGTTCAAGTGCGAATGCGTAGCTTGGTCTGGTTCGGGACAAATTCGAGGACAGCCTGCCGCCGTCGAGGTCGCATGTAAGTCTTGATCGTCCTCCTCTTCGAATTTATTCCGAAATCTTTGGGACGCCCCGATTCGAGATTCGACGAAAGAACGAAAAATGATGGATGCGATTAATTTTCGGAGAGGAAAAAAAACGACAAAAAACACGCGAAAGCTCTCGGCTCGCATTTAATCGGCCGAATGTGGGGTCGGCAATTTTCATCAGGCGCCTCGATCGGACAGCAAACAAGGCGCGCAAACAGGGCGCAAAATTAAATCGGCATTCGGCTAGGGGGAGGCGCACTTTGGAAATGGAATACGTGAGATCGGCGGCCAGTTTTCGATTTTACTCGAGGAATAAAATCGATCGGCGAGGCCGCTTCCTGGGGAAGTAGAGGACAACTCGGTGCCGGGGGTCACTCGATATCGAGCAAATAAGCTTATTCAAAAGTAGGCTCGCCTTACTAATGCTGTTTGCCTTAAGCCCGGCATGCGATTCCGACCACTCTGCTGGATGCACTTTAGTGGACGCGCAAGATCGGAATACATTGTCTCGACATGACAATCCTTTTAATGCGCGCCCCCCCTGCTCACCGTCCGCGAATCTCCCCGGAAATGCTCGCAATGGCAGCGCCGAGTTATTAAAAAAAAATTCGCCTACACAGGGCAGTCGCATCAGCAGCAAACTTGCAGGCTCCAAATGTACCCTCGGGAAACGCGGGATCGCTGAAAGGATTTTCCCGAGATCTCGTTTCGCCCGATGCGCCCGACGAACGGGAAGTTCCAGGTGGCGACACCTGATGCGTTAAGGCCCCCCCTTAAGCATGGCGTGCAATTAAGCCGACCAGCTGAGGCAGATACGATCTCGCACGCGCAAGGTCGGAGTGCAGGTTAAATCGTTCGAATGCAGCGATTATAATTGCCGGAGCCCGACATGTGGATTCCTCGATGATCCTTTTTAATCCCCCGGTAGAAATCCGATCCCTCCGGGAGATAGCGATGCCTTGGGAATGTAGATGCAAATCTCGCGACACGAGGATGCATAATGCATCCTAACGCGCGGCAGCACTCGCGCGTTTTAGCATCGCCGTTTCCCTTAAGGCACGCGATTGGGGCCACTTTACCAGATGCACTCTAGTAAACGCAGGAACAAGACCGAAATACCTTGTCCCGACACGACAATCCTCTTAATGCCGACGTTACACTTGGTAATTTTGCCCAACTTCTCCGCCAGCTCGCGAGTAAGGCTCGCTCGAGGACTGCACATCTCCTGGAAGGAGCTGAACCTGGAATTTCAAATCGTCTTCATCGTCCAATTTCGCCCCCCGCCGCAGATCGCGACGTCTTCCTGGGATTAATTACCACCTTCCGATTATTCCTTTGATAATTTCCCTCCTGGGGTCCCCGAGAAGGGATCCCTAATGCCGGGGACGCGTATGCAAATCCCGGAACGAAAGAGTGCATCCCACTGCGCGTGTTCCCCGGCGACGCCGCGCGTCTCCTGCACCGTCCCTCCACTCCGGGCAGGGTCTTCTAAATTATGCATTCCCCGGAATGCCGGGTACATTGTCCCGAACATGACAATTCCTTCGATGCACTCGTTCGCATCGGGCCGTTTTTGCATACGGTAGCCTCGCATCAAAGGCCCCTCTCGAGATACTAATGTCTTACGGATGCGTATGCAAATGGCGCAACAAAAGGGCAGGCGCACCGCGGTACGTCTTGCTCGGTGCATCTTAATATCGGGTGCCCCGAGCGAGAAGGGCGTCGCTGCAGCCACCGAGGCCGCCAGACAAGCCGGGGTCCGAGTCATGACGGGTAATTGCTACTGTTTGCTTTGGGAGCACCGCGTAATTACGGCCACTCCGGGCCGATGCCCGCCACTTGCCCCGCGGAATCCGCAAAGGATCCAACATTGGCCGAGTTGTTCCGACCTGGCAATTATTCTAATGCGCTCGTCCTGTCGGCCGGTCCTCGGTGCCGCTTCGAGGGGGGGCTCTTCAAAGTCGGTTCGCATACGAGAGCCGTGGAAAATCGGAAATCGAGAAATCGAGATATCGAGCCCCACCGATGGGGCGTCTCCCCGGCTCTCGATTCCGCCGTTCCGCGGTTGCGAAGCTCATTACCCTCGAGGGGCACTAAATGTCGCGTGTACCTGCCGATCCTCAAAAACGCAATTTCGCGCACTCGCTCGTCACGGGATATGGAGGCCCAAATTCGAAACCGCGGAGGGCACGGCTGCACCGTGCCGCTCTTTATGCACGATATTACAGCTTTATTTACGCGGCCCGGCCGGTAAATAATGACGTTGGGTGCGCGCCGGCCATTGGTTCTCGCGCCAGTGCCCACTTTTTTCCCTCCCGCGGTTTTTCCCCTCCTCTTGCCCCGCTTCCGCGGGACCGTATGAAAGGCGCCTTCCCATTTATAGGTATATCCTGGCCCTAATATCGCTGAGTGCTCGCCCACGGCGAATCTCCTCCCATTGCTCCGTGTTCGCAGGAATATTAAAAAACCGGCCGATCGGAACCGGTGTTAGGAATCTTGCGCTCCATTTGGGGGAGGGCAGACCACCAAGGGGTGGACGGCCCCGGGTTTTCATATTTTACAACCGAATGGGCCTCCTTACTGCGGGAAATCTAGCAATTAACGTAATGCGGGGACGGATTCGGGGCAGTTTTTGGGGGCGAGATGGTGGTCGATATCCTCGGGGAACGACGCAACGGGGTTTTCAGTTCCTTTGGGGGACTTTGCTTGGTTATCGGCTGCCGACCTTTTTCCGCAGACTTGAAGAAGCACTTTATATCGCCGCCGTATTCCGTCGCGGTCGAGGCAGGTCGTGGCACCGAATTGCAGTGCGTTCCTCCCTTGGGAGTACCGGCACCTCGTTTGTCGTGGCTAAGAAACGGCGCGCCGCTGGAACCGTCTACTGCACCGGAGAAAAATGCCGAGGAAGGCAGTCGCCTTCGGGTCTCGGCGGAAGGCCACCTTCTTCTAGAGCAGGCCGCCACCTGGCACCAGGGTAACTATACCTGTGTGGCAGAGAACATTGCGGCGAGAAGGAGCAGCGATCCTGCCCTACTTACCGTCTATGGTAAGACTCGAACTAAGTCGGTCTGTACGCTGAGGAAAAAAATTTCATTGAACCGGAGGAACTTTTCTTTGAAGGGTACCACAGAAATATTCGAGTCGAATAGCTATTCTTTGAATTAAAATAGTTTTTTTTTTTTAGTTTTGGTACCGTGCAAAGAAATGTTTCCTTGGTTCTGAGAATCTTTTTCTCAGGGTAGTCGCAGAAGGAGGCACTCGAACTCCTAAATCGTGTGCTCGGTCAGCCGAAGTTAGGACTCTCTCGTTTCTCGATCCCTCAGTCAACGGTGGCTGGTCTTCCTGGTCAGGGTGGTCCGAATGCTCCGTCCGATGTGGACGGGGACTCCAAAAGAGGACCAGGACTTGCTCCAACCCGACTCCCGTTAATGGCGGCCAGACTTGTCCTGGATCACCTGTCCAGCGAACGGAATGCGACATTTCATGCCCCGGTAGGTAGCTTTCGATCCCCCGGATGGACGCTTCAATCTCCAGTGGGTACTCTTCCGATGAACGCGAAGATCCACGACAAGAAACCGATTGCTCCTCCCGTTGTTATTTATCGGGGCCGTCGAATCAGCCGAATGGTAAAAAACCCTCTCATCCGGTCGGAGAGCTGCCCAGTCATCGCCCGCGCATTTCGCACGACATTCGCGTTCATTGGGGGGATATTTACTGCGAACGCGGTTGGCGGCTGTGTGGCCGTCTTCAGGGTTCACCGGGACTCACTTTCACGCTGCAGCTGTTGATGGGAGGTGGTCTTCCTGGTCACCTTGGTCGGCTTGTGGTCCGAACTGCTCGAGAACCAGAAGACGGTTCTGCAATGACCCTCCACCCAGCAATGGTGGCAGGTCTTGTCAAGGGAAAGACTTTGTCATCGAGTCCTGCACGGCCGATCGTTGCGGAGGTAGGATACTTTGATCACTTCATGGGAGTTTCGCGTCTTCTATAAAGGCTCAGGGTATTTAAATGAGGTCTCGTCCACAGCTCTTGGTCATGGAGGTCCTAGGATCTTCAAGGAAGGTCGGTCGCGAAATTAGTAGATCTTGTCAGAATTCGGTGTGAATTCATTAGGCAGGGTCAAAACGGTGTCGAATGTTTTAGCAACGACGGCAGTCGATAGGAAGACGTCGTTGATCCTCTGGGTATCGCTGAGCTTGGCCATGTTGGTGATCTCCCTCACGGCCATCTTCTTGGTCAGGATGGTGAGGCGGAAGGAGAGGATGGATACTCTCTATGGGGTGGCCAAGCTGGACTTCCGGTCCGAACTCTTTGGGAATCGCGCCCAAAAACCGGTGATCACCAGGACGGAGAGGTCCACCTTGACGAACGACTTCGATGCCGAGGATCGGGTCTTCGGGATGTCGAGGTATAGAGTTCCTGCTTACCTGTCCGGTGTGCGGGATTTTTCATTGATCCGTGTTGGATTAGATCCTGCTCGGAGCATCATTACGACGTGCCACAGTTGTCCGTACCTTCGACCAAGTCATCGTCCAGCTCCTCGAGGAGCCATTCCCCGAGGACGTCGATTCATCGACAGACGACCTCCGAGAGCGAAGACGGCTCTGCCAGTAAGTCCGATGAGCTGAGAGAATTTGCAATTTCTATTCCCCCTAAAAATCGTTCGTGACTTCCTTTGAGCAATTTTTTCTCTCCTGAATTATCTGCAGATTCTCCCTGCAACCCCGAACGGGAAGAGGACCACGAAGAGGATTCAAGATCAGGGGTCGAGAGCGAACTGCATCTAACTCGGGACGTTGAAGGGAGTTTCATAGTTAGGGCCCTGGTGTCCGATCAGGGAGCACTTCTGGTGGTCCCAGAGGCGGGAGTTTCGATATCGGTTCCCGAAGGATCGCTTTCCAGGGGACGGCGCGAGAACATGTACCTAGCCCTTCTAGGAGACGACTTCTTCCGACCGATCCTGCCGCCGAACGTGACCCTGCTCTCGGGAATCGTCAGTTGCGGTCCATCGGGAGTGAATCTAACCAAACCGGTGATTCTCCAGCTGGAGCACTGCGCCGAGCTGAGGACCAATAATTGGGAGCTGGCCCTTTGGTCGGCACCCATCGACCTGGATGGCTCCACCAGGTCCTACCAATGGAGGAAGGTTCTGACTCTAGGCGGAGAGCCGACCAACCTCCCTGGGCAGCCTTTCGCTCAGCTGGACCATTCCGGGATCTTTCTGGTGACCGAAACTCTGGGAGGATATCTGATAGCCGGGGAGAGTTCCACCGTGGCGCCTGGGATCGCGATGAAGAGACTCAAGCTCGTCGTCTACGCGTCCAGGGACAGGGACTACGTCAGGTGTTACGTCCTGGAGGACACCAGAGCCTCCTTCAAAGTGATCGAGGAACAGGAACGCCGGGTCAGAGGCATCCTGATCGATCGCCGCAGCTTCGGATTCCAGGCCAGCGGAGCTCCCCTCAGTCTCTATCTGGAGGACCTGGAGAGTGGGTTCGCGGACAGACAGGAAGTCCCCTACAGGCGAGTCTGGTCCACCTCCAGGACCAGCCTGCACAGGACGTTCAAGATCGAGAGGATCGCCGGAGACGTCCGTCTGGTGTTCGAGCTGAGGGCCAGCCAACGGGGATTCGAGGATCACGGGGTCCTTCTCAGGATCGATCTCGACGTTGCCGATCGAGGGAGCAAGAGGAGGAGTGGCAAGATAGAGACCACAGTCGTCAGCCGCACTGCCAGATCCACGGAGTCCATCGTTCCTAGGACATTCAGGTGAGGACCCCCATCACCTCTTAAACCCGGAGAAAAAAAAAATCTTATTGGACCAGAAAAATATTTCCGATAATTATTCCCACTGAATTGACACAATATGTGTGTGGTACCATTCGGGGAAATATTTCTTTGGTTCAATGAATTCTTCTCGGTGCACCGATGAGGGAGCTATTGATTTTATCGCAAGGCCTTGAGTTTCATCGGTGAGTCCGATTGCGTAGATTCTCCAAGAGCCTCAGGAAGCAACTGTGCCAATGCCTGGACCCTCCCAGCGCCCGCGGGAACGATTGGCGAATGCTGGCGCAGAGACTGCAGGTCGATCGGTACGTTATCACGTCGTGGGGGCTGCATTTCATCGGGTATCCTCCCCTGGTAATTTTCTATGGCGAGTTCGCTGGATGTTTCAGCTACGTGGAGTACTTCGCCACGAAGGCTAGTCCCACCGAGCACATCCTGGACCTCTGGGAGGCCAGGCACAGGGAGGCGACTGCCCTGGCGGATCTGCTCAACCATTTGAGACTGATGGGACGTGTCGATGCCGCCAGCATCCTCGAGAACCGTTTCGGACCCTGGCTCTAACTGCCCCGATGTCGTTCCCTATCGATGTAAATGTAAATACCAAGTCACCAAAAGTGTAATCGACAAGTTTTGTAGCACTCGTTGGAGGACCCTGTCCTCAAGACCGTGTACATAAAGCCCGTTTATAGGAAAACGATTGCAACTTCCTTGTAGCTTGCTTCCCCCCGTGCCATGCTCAGAAACAGACCTATACTCCTTCATTGAGAAAAACTTCCTTTGACTAATACTCATTTAGATCAAATAACAAGGTTTTAGTAGAAAGAACGATGCAATGCATCGCAATTGAACATTCGGTATTTTTGAGGGAAGACTAGGTTTCTTTGATTTCATGCCGGTTCCTTTAACTCCGTTGGAACTTTTTTTGGAGGAAGAGAAGAAAAATTGTTTCCTCGAGGTTCTTCTATCCAGAATTGGGTTAGAAAAGTGTAGGGTGGAAAATGTCTGCAGACCCACTTTTCCATGGCAGGGTGGTCCAGCACCGGCCACCTTGGCTATACAAGATGGCCGCGGGATTGGCGGGTAACTCTGCGGGAATTCCCCAGTCTGTCAAGAGATGCTCCCCACCGGGGTCCACAGAGGGATGCTGGGTAGCGTTTAATCACAGGAGTCCGTTCGTGGTAATTCCGGAGGACAATGCCTGTTGACTCGCGTTCTGGCGGAGCGGAGGGCTAGCGGGGCGGGTGGACGTGCGGAGTGCTTTTAGCGTTACTACCAGGACCCGCTTGGAACCGAATCAAAACGTTTCGGTCCAGTCGAAACAATTCCCAAAAACAACGGGGGCTGAGTGCATCGCTCGACGGAGTGCCCGCCGCTTTAACGGCCGTTTCGGGGGGAAAAAAAAGAGCCCTTCCAAAATAATCGAAATCATCCCAATGCAGGCCGGAAATCCAGCCGAACAGCGCGCATCGACCGCCGCTGCGTTTTCCCTTCCGCATTCGAGACATATCGGTAGCGAGTACTAATCCGCGGTGTCGGCTGCTGTTCCGAATCGATGTTTCGGAACGACGATGGAACGAATTTCCCCGCAGAATGGGATTAATCAGCGCGAAATGTCGATACCCGTTGATGACGGCTCCAATTTGGGCACGTCCCGTCGGGCGCGATGTGCGCGCGGCGCACGCGTTTCTTGGATTATATATTCCAGCCGAGCCTTTCTCTTGGGTTTCATTAGCCTCTGCTGGTGGCCTTTGTCATGTAAACGGCCAACGAGGGAGTAAAACCGAAAAACGAAGGACGAAAAGGGGTGCGCTCGGGGAAGCGTGTCGCGGTCGTTTGGCACCCCTTTCGCGTTTCATCTCTCATTGTTGGGAGTCCGGCAGGGGCGCGATACACAAATCGCGGCCCCGACGCCGTATTAATTTCCAGACCAATCGCGATTGGGATCTACAGGCAATTACGGGGAGATCGACCAATCGGATTGCGGGGGGGGGGCGCTTTACTCGCGCGACCACCGGAAGCTAGCGCGGAGCTCTACGAGCCGCACTCACGCGAGTGCGAGGAGGACGTTTCCGCTGACAAATCGGCATTTCGCCGCACGTGCTCAGATCTGGCGAAACGTCCCCGAGGTAATTAAATGAAGGATGGAATTATCTTTCGGATTTTCCTCATTTTTCTCATTTTTTTTTTCGGCCAGCCTCCCGGGCGTCTCGGTTTTGTTCCCCCGAGAGGCGCACCCTCGGAGAGGGTCGGCCTTCCCTCCGTTAGGACGGCGCGGAAATTCCGCACCGCTCGCCGCATTCCGCCGGTGAAAAGTTCCCGGGTGCCCCGTCGTCTCCGATTCCGGCCGGCCGGGACAAAGCGTCGGTCTCGGGCGCCGCGACGCCCGCGGAAAATTCCGCGGACTTTTACACCCGCGGCCGCCGAAGAGAGAAAACAAACGGCACATAGTTCGGGGAACAATTTCACCCTGGAATTCCACGGCCGTGGAGGCCAGTAAATTTCGCACGAATTCCCGCGTGTGGGAGCTGCCCGCACGGCGTGGCATCGCGAACACCGGCTACGACCACGGCCTGATCGTATAAGTACCCTAGGGCCTAGATAGTGCTCTCTCCCGAAACCTGGAGACAACTGGAAAGTTACGATAAGGAGTGAATTAAAATACAACACTTCGCAAGGACGGTTCCCCGAGAAAGAAATGCTAATTCTGGATTCCTAATGCCGACGGTTTTACAATCACCTTTGTAGGACATCGACTTCTGCGTCACCTTGTATGCACGTCCAGGACTATTACGGACGAGTACGTAGGCACGCGTTGCCCTCGAATAAAGCCGCGCGCCTCGGCGACCGTCGTTGCGATGTGGACTAGCCTTTTCGTGGGCGGCTTACCTCGTCGACTTCCGGCTCTTGCAGGAGATTTACACCGACGCGACGGAACTTACGACGAATTCCTGGCACGTGCGAACGCGCCCCAATACGGATTTCGAACGCGCGGAAACTCGCCTCGGGATTTCGCATTTTTAGCCTCGCCCTAAAGGCGAAACTACCTTTTGCCACGAGAGCAGCTACTGTCTGAAATTTCTGGAAGGAATAGTTGGAACCGCCAGGGCTGATAAGACGATGATTCGCTTTTTTACCCTCGCCCAAAAGGCGAAACTACCTTTTGCCACGAGAGCAGCTACTGTCCGAAATTTGTGGAAGGAATAGTTGGAACCGCCAGGGTTGACAAGACGATGATTCGCATAGGGACAGCCGAGCACCTCGGGCGCCGCCATTGTCGTCGCTTTTGCTAAAACCCTCTCGTTACCCGAGGCTCTTAGCGCGGCCAGTCATTTGTAAACCGGCCGTAAATCGGGCCGCGGCCGATCGTTCGAACCCGCAATGACGTACGATCGACGGCCGCCATAACTTAGAGGAGAATCAAAAGGCGATTACCCACGTTAGATCTGCCGGCGGCCGATCGACCTCCGGCCCCTGGCCCCGTCGATTCTTGATCGCGCGATGCATCGCATTAACAAATTGCCCGTGTACCTCTCACCTCCCCTCGTAAATCTACTCGGCGAGCCGTTCCTCTCGACGAATACGGAGATCGATACGGAACGAGGCGGGTTTCTTGAAAACAATCGCCGCAAAACGAGTCTAAGTGGATCGGAACTGGAAGTGGACTCGCAGAGGTTAGGTTATAACCACGGCTACAGCTGATCGGATCCGTTTAAAATGAATTCATTTTTTTTTTATATTCAGACATGACAAGGTATCACCACGTCTATAAAAATTAATGCATCCGTTTCAGGTGGATTTGGTCAGGTCCACCCTAATAAGATCCGAACGGAAGTGATTCGTCGCGTAGCCGCAGCCTATCCGAAGAAGCCGGAGACCAACATCCGGGGGACCAAAATGGCGGACCTAAGACGCCAAATCTCTTGTTCTCCACAAGGGTCATCGATGCGGAGCAAAATCTCGATGTCGGGTGGATGTTTCCTCGAGTTTCTCACGGCGGACCGTTAAGGCGCTCCTCTCGTAAACGGCCGCGACAAGATACGGGGATGCGGAAAGCGAGAAAGCGCGAAAAGAGAAATGGCGAGGAATCTCGATCGCGAACTCGGGAATTCCCGTCGAAGGGGCCGACAGAGACAAACCGCCCGGCGGGGGAAAAGCCTTGCCGCTATTAATTTCGCGACCCTGAAGAATCGGCCGTCACTCCGCGGGGAAAGCGAAAACCTCGCGGCGGGCTTAAGTGCACGCGGGAAGCCGATCGATTCGCAAAACAAAGCCATTCGTAAGCATCCCCGGCTAAGTCTCGACGGACGTCGGACGGATCCATCACGGCCGCCTCGGCCGTCGCTCCAACGGCCCTTCCGTCTCTCCGACGACGTCGTTAACGCCACGGCGCGCGGATTGCCTAATCGCCGCCACTTTTCCGGCCTTTGTCGCGGCCGGAAAACACGGGTCGAGCATTCAGCCGAGCCGCGACATTAACGCCACCCCAAACGACTGCATGTGCGCACTCGTTATCATTTATAAGAATCCCTTAAAACCGCGCGAAAGTGGCGTGGAAGACCCACGACACTTTATCTCCGGACGGAGGGCATCGAATCGTTCGAAACTTTAGGTTTCTTCGTTCTGCCAACACTTTCTACCCATCTACGAAAAGTGTACACTTTGGCGTTACCTTCTGCTTTCTTGAGCTTTCCGGCGTTCGGGATGTCGGCGAAAGTGTATCTACCCTTCTGCACCTTTCAAGAAAAGTGTGGGACACTCTTCACCCTCGAGGGTGGAAAGGGCAGACGACGCGAACAAACCTCTCACCACGTGATTACTTAGGCTTTACAGAAAGTCTCGACACTCGTGAAACTTCATTATTCCGCGGAAAATTGAACAAACGTTTATAAAGAAATTTAAAGAATGAAATTTCGCGAGGGCTTATATACTCATGCGGTACAGTCTCAAACCATTCCGTGCACTCGGTCTCAGTGTGACCGGTTTCCTTAAGGCCTCGATTGATAACAAGTTCTTATCAACCGAGTTTCGCCGGAGTCACGGCAGAAGTCGCACCCGCTGTCGGCGGCGTTAGGTCGCGTCGCATTTTCGCATAGATCTTTCTCTCTCACTTCCCGTTCCGGTCCCGCGTCCGCGTAACGATATCGTTACCGTCACCGTGGCCGAGGTCGCGGTCGTTATTACCGGGACGACGCGACGGAGGTAAAGGCGCGTCCACCCCCGCCTCGTGTAGGACGGCGTGACGCATGGACGCGTTTTCATGAAAGGACCGAGCCAGGAGGGGGCGCGCGATAACGCTCTTGTTCCTTCGAAAGCGGACACGTCCCGGCGCGTGTATCGAGGACCGGATTCGAGATACGAGATCGGCGGCGCCGATCTTGTACCGAGATAGCACACGACCCGTTCCGACCTCCTAGGGGGGCCGAAACTCCCGAAACCTCGCTGCGAGACGCGCCACTCCAAGATGGCGGCGCCCCTTTCCTCCACCCTGGCCCACGCTTCCGAGGGTTCCGTTGGATCTCTCGACGAGGCTTTCGGAACCCGGTCGATTTGTATGCTCGCGGGGCAAAACGGCGGGATTAATTTCCGATTCCTCCCCGGTGTCCGCGCCCAACGGAGCCGAGCGACGCGAAAAAGGAAAAGGGCATCCGGGACGCACCGGCCGCGTCATAAAATCCTCCGGGCGAGTGCCGGTGCCCGCGCTAATCGGACAATCGATAATTAAGGATAAACCCCCGTGTCGACGGGGGAGAGCCGGCGGAAAAACCGACCGGGGTCCAGGAATTCCAGTAACGAGCCCGAGATTCTCGGCGGCCCCCCTCTCGGCACGAGGAAGTAAAGAAGTCGGCCGGATCGCGCGGGGAAACGCGTTATTTACGGGGCTACTTCGAGGAATTTACCGCGGTACATTCTGCGGTGGCAATTTGGTTGCTCGGCCGTGTACGGGCCCGAGTACCAGGACGTCCATGTAAATGCAAATACAAGCGCATTTAAACCGAGCGACCGTTAATCCGGCCGGTAACTGCGCTCACGTGTGTGCACGACGGCATCGACGCCAAGAAATTCGCGGGTCCACCGGCGACGCTTCTCGCGGGAGAGGCCAAACGTTCCAAGATGGCGGCGCCGAGGAAGACACTCGAGGCGGTGATAAGGTGGCCCGTTGACCCCTCTTCTGGGAAGGATAGTTCTCCCGCAAAAGATGTCCTCCTCAAAAATGCCGTCCTATGTCCTAGAGGGCCCAAGGGCTCCTTGTCACATTTTTGGCTCCTCCCCAGACATACGATGTGGTACTCTAATCAAATTAACTGGATCATAGAAAATCAATCCGGAATTATTAGAGCTTGTTTTGACCCTTCCAATTGACAATCCAAAATTTTTCGAGTTATTAGATTTACCGCGCGTGTTATTTATGTATGTTACGGTGAAACACCGAAATCTGGAGAATGTCGACTTTCACCGGTAAATGTCAACATTCACATAGTCGCTTAGTGTATGTCCGAAATATTTGCTAAATACCCTTATTTCTGACTTACACCGGTAAATGTTGACATTCACCGGTGTGTGATGAAAGGGTCCGAATGTACAACAATGTAATGAAATATTCGATCTTTCACCGACGTATTTAATATCTGTTAACATTAACCGGTGAAAGTCGACATTCTCCAATTTCGGTCATTCACGATAACATGTATATATCCTTTCGACTCGTTATTCTTATCAGTTTTCAAACTCTGCCCACCTTAGGGATCGACCGTCCACCTCCGAGTCAGGTTCACGGAAGTGACGTCTGTATCCGGTCGACGTTTTTCTCTCCGAGTTCCTTTTATAGGACGGATCGAAGGGGACGCACCTTCGGCCAGGTTTGCGAGCTTCGGGAGCTCCATGGGGTGTCTCGTCAGGGGTGGAGGCGATAGGACGCGGACTCGCAGCCTCTCGATCGGCCTCTCGCAGACGACCCTCTCGGCGAGCGACACCCGGTGCCTGTCGGCGACAGGATAAAGAGCCGCTCCTACGCGCACTTACGTCACTTCCTTCCACGCCGGGTCTCGGGGCGCGTCGAGAGGGCGCAGCGCGCGGCACGCAGCGAGGCGCCCGTTATCGGCCCGACCCCCGGCCTGATAAGGCACGTCGGACTCGCCGAGGCATAAATTCCCCAGACCGGGAGGAACCTCCGTCTCTACTACCGCGTCCGGTTCCGCTCCCACGGCGGCCGATCGAGAGCGGCGACAACGCTGCGAGATACCGGCATATACGTGCAAAAACTACGCGACCGCTTCCATACGAAATAACACATTAGCATGTGCCATCCCCTAAACATCCGGCACGTCCCACAACATACTATTCCGAACCCCGTCGAATACATTTTATCATAACATTTTAAGTTTAAAAATACACCTAACCTCTTTCCGTTAGAATTGAAAACTCCAGCGAAGAAGAAAAACAAATGGCGGTCTTTAAATACTCGCGCGCAGATTATTCGGTTGTAACCAAATTTTCGACTCGCTTATAATATATCCGATATGTTAAATCTGTAGAAACAACGTTATAGGGATTTTTGCAATTTACTTGGTTGCGGTCGCCTTGGCAAGATCCCCCTAGTCTCTGGCGACAGCGGTCGCGGGTTCTCCAAACATCCGTGGGGTCGGTGACCTCTCGCCAATTGAGCGGTCACGTGACGCCCGCATGGGTCACCGGTTACCTGTTCGCCGCGCTCCCGAATCTCCCGGGTCAGTGTCCGCCGGACGATCGACGGAGGCGGTTGCGCGTCCGTGCAATCGGCCGTCGATTCGTCCGCGGAATGGGGGCTGGCGATAAATTAACGACTTGGAGCGGAGTTAAGGAGACGGCCGCGTCGGGGGAGCCGGAAGGGCGGGGGAGGTTGCCGCTTCCGCGGCGCGGGGCCGAGCGAGCGGGCATTGTTCGCTCGCGAGTCGCGATTTATCGTCCCGTCGGCGTTTAATTGTCCGGACGGGCATTCCCTAAGGAGGACGCCGGGCCCTAAGGAGGTGCCTTAGCGCGAGTCCTTTCCCGGGACTCGAGGAATCCCGAAGAAGATACCGGGGCGCCGGCCAAATTGAATTCCGTATCGGTCCGCCTCGAAACTTCTCGATATCCGGGGTCAGGGCCGCCGTCGATGGTAATACGCGAATTCCGGCCGATCCGACCCGCTCGACGAAGGCGACTTATTTTCCTTCTCTACGGAGAAGAAATCCGGGATTTTCCCGGAAAAGATCTCCCCAAGAATTTAATTTCATTCGGACGGAGCCGCGTCGTTTGGAGGGTCCATTCGCGCTCTGCGTGGAGGTTCCTTCGCTTCTTTTTAGGATACTTTCGGAGATGGATTTTGATGGACTTAAGTGATTTTGGAAGGGAGGCTTCGACGATGGTCGCAGAGGTACTCGCGTGCCCTCCTCACGTGGAGGGACCGTGCACCTCGGGTGCATCTCTAATTGCCAGTGACGAAAATACCCGAGAAATTGATATGCACTTGGTGTGCTGCCGAGTGTGACGTGGCGTGCGTCCAGTGAAATTCTTCATTGACGGGGTGGACGAGACGAGCAAAACCGAGACGTGGTCGAAGGTGGACAAAGGATTGCGTTAAGGGGAGGGAGAAAGAATCTCTCAATGTTTAAAGCCAAAATCGAGTTATTAAGTAGACAATTGATAGAAACTAATTATTGACTTCGGTTAGCCCCATCACTTGGCACGCGTGGAAAGGCGCGGTTTTATTAAACTCTCGGTGTAAACGATATCCAACCAAAGAGGGACGATAGGAAACATTCGAGCAGAACGGATCACGGCGATGTGTGATCGTTTACCCTGGTGGTTTAATAAAACCACGGCCTTTATTAGGCGCACCGAGTGATCGGGGTTAACTAGGTGCATATCCTTCGACTTTGGTCTATGTTTGGCCTTACTAATCCGCGATATCGAGAGAGCCAAGGCGTAAAAGTCGGGCCAATCGGTGGAGGCGCGATGGGGAACAAAGGACTCCGGGAATATACCGAGGATTCTGCCGAACAATTGGCCGCAACGGCTGGCGTGTCAGGGCGCGTTAAACGGCGCAGTAACTCATATTTAGCGGCGAATCGGCGGGCGCTTTTAAACAAATGAACGGCCAGTAAAAAGCGCCGTTCGTGACGAGCCGCTGTTAAAATGACGGGCACGGCATTCGGGGCTCGGTGAGCGTGCCCAAGTCCGCGTCTGCTGGTCGCGAGGTACGTGCCGGTTGCGGCCGCGTGCCCGGAATGTTTGCGGAATTATTCCGATCGCCGGGGATGCTCTCCCGCAGCTGTCCGCTCCGTAGCCGGGGATCGATCGCGCCCGCGGAAAAGGAGGAAAAAGAGCCGACCCAATAAAGCCGGTAACAATGGCAAGACGCCCGCGATCGACCACGAGCCCCGATCCGAGATGGGATGACGAATTGCAAAAAGCGTCGCGAGTGTTTGCACGATCGGCGGAAAGCGCCGGACCGGATTAGGTCGTCTTCCTTCCGGATGCGGCCAAGTGCTCGGAATGCCCGGCGAATTGCTCCAATCTCCAGACCTTTCCAACGCTGTCTGCTCTCCGCGATCGATCGCGTCCCTTGAGCTCATCCCCGGAAAGGAAAAATATCCGCCGGATGGAACCCGTCGAACGGCAGCCACGGCTAATCCGGGACGGGTCTTACGCGATAATGATAAATCATTCCGGCCCAGTTTTTCCCGGCTCCCCCGAGACGCCGAAACCACCGCGCGCAAGGTGTCGAGAAATCCCCTGGGGGAGAGACGCCGGTGCACCGGAATTTCATCAGCGGCGCTGCCCATTTTCTTTTTTTCCCTGGAAGCGATCGATCAGCAGGTTCCATCCGGACGTTCTCGTCACGAGCGAATCCCCTCGGCAGTAAAAACGCCGGGCGGGCCCTCCCGGTAAACGCGGCACGCCCAGCCATCTTGGAAGCGCGGCCAGACGGGAGACCTCGAGGAAATAACTCCCGGAGACTGATAGATTTCGCCTCGCGGACCGGCTGCCGGAGTCCTGTCGCGGGAACCGTCTTCTGCCCGCTAATGGTCGGCCATCCGAGTCGGATCCTCTTTTTGCCAGCCCATGGACGACGAGGGAAGTTCGCGACGGTTGCCCCAATGGGCCCGCGGAATCGATATCCCCGCCGCTGAGACGGAATCACGGCCGGCTGAGCATAACGTCCCATCGGCCCGCCATTTCTCCACTAATACATCCCTCGGGACTGAAGAAAGGGTTCCGGGGAATCTCGTCGCTCCTCTCCGCGGAGATCGCCTCCGAGGACACCCGGAGGGGCCGCGAGGCTTGACAAAGACGGATTCTGCCGAAACGGCCGCTATCGGCGTCGGGACGCCAACTTCCCCCGAGACTGCGAGTCGCTCTTCTACAAAGAAACCCGGCCCCCGGAAGTTTCGTCTTCATTGACGACGATCGGAAGCGGAACGCCCGCGTCTCCTGGGACGGAATTCGGAAGGGGTCCTGTGCCAATCGCCGGGAACCGCATTGTCTACGAGCAGCCGAAATGAGGAATTGGAAGGAGGCGAACGAGAGGAAACAATGCCGAATGTAGACGGTGGAACGCGAAGGTGGAACTTCCGACTTTCGGTCGTCGCTAACTGGACGGTTCGGACGAGAATCCTTGGGCTGCTGGACCGATAGAGGTCCACTAGGAAGGACTTTCGAATGGAAATTTTCGTCTCTGGACCCCGGAACACGGGGAGGCACCCGAAGAGATGTCGGAACAAAGAGCGAGACAATTCCTATCGGTCCCAAGTCGAACTCCCTCGAAACTGCATCTACAAAGAAACTCGACTCTCGAGAAGTTTCGTCCTCATTGACGACGATGGGAAGCGGAATTTCTTCGCCCCTGGGGACGGAATTCGGAAGAGGTCCTGGGCCAATCGCCGGGAATCGCGTCGTCTACGACCAGCCAAAGCGAGGAAGTGGAGGAATTAGGAAATTAGGAAATAAAGGAAAAACAAGGAGAGGAAGTAATGTCGGAGAACCTTGAAGAGTGGAACTTTCGTTCTTCGGACATTGCCAACTGGACAGCTGGAACGAGTCTCCTCCGTGCGGCATTGAAAATCCCACTGGAAAGGACTCGTCACTCCTTTCCTCTGAGAATTTCCGTCCCTGGACATCGAAGTACATGGAGGAAGCAGAAGAGGAGAGCCGAGGACAAAGAGCGGACTCGAGGCAAAACGATTCCTATCGGCGCCGAGGACTGGCTCCCGACTGCAACTTTGATGTATGTTGCGCCTGAAAACGCGAACGTCGAAGGTTTCCACCGGATACGCCACCGCGAATAACCATATTTAGAGAGGGAGCTTCGAATCCATCGCCATTGGAACACCGAACTCCTCGCCGGAAGTTACCGCCATTTTTCTCTCGGCGGTTTAACTCAGTCCGTGGCTTCCGCCTCGCGGTATGCAATAACGGTGGCACCTAGCGCCTCCAACAATGAGTCGAAAGTCATTCGGATTACTCCATCTGAAATTGAATCATTTCCAGTTTAATTAGATTTCCCCGGCGAGTCCGCTCGCTTGGCTTCCGCAAAGACTGGAGAGCTCGGCGGCGGCGCCGATGACTTCGACAAAACTTGCAACAATGGCGCACAAAGAGAGACCCGCGGTATTATTCCCGGCGGATGTAATCCCCTGGGCTTCGTCGGACGATATTTATTACACGAGCGGCTAAGCGGTCGGCTGAAGCGGAAAACAAAAGGGGATTTCCTGCGCCCAACGCGAACCCATCGTGCCGTCGAAGTTAAGACGCGAACTCGACTCCAAAGCCGAAAACCCATCCGGGGGGGTATGAATGCTTGCATTGGGTGCAGGCACATATTGCGCCCATATTTACGGACACGAGGTGTTCGAAACAATCGCCCCTGGGAAAATGGAATATTCCTGATGGAGGAATCTCCGCTCGTCGCTTTGGGAACGCTCGCATCCACAGTGCCCGGCCATGTTGAATGCAAAGTAGAAACTGCACCCGCGGCTGACCAGCCTTTTTATCTTTCCGTGAATCTCTGCATTTCGAACTTTGGTATTGCGTGGTTGACCAGTCCTATTTTGTTTATTATATTTTCGAAAATCCCGAGATTTTGAGCCTGGGTTCGCGGGACCCAAGTTGAAATTTTAGTCCTCCTTTGAACCTGTGTAACCTAAACAAAACGTCTTTTGGTTCTGACTCACTCTTTAAATTCTCCTAACCTCGTAAGTCGTAGTTTATTGAAATTAGGTGTAAGTAAGAAATTGCAAACACCTGTCACTTGAAGTCTAAAGTAGGACCTGAACGAAAAAATCCATTTACCTTCCCCGTTCCCAAGTTTAGTACGAAGCGACTGACTTAAACCCGAAAGGAGGCACTTCCATCCTTGGATCGACTTCAGGGTGAAATGTCAGGGAATTAGCGTAATTATATAAACACGGTTATAGGAATTTCCTGAATTTCCCGGCGCGGCCGGAACCTCGCGGATTTTCGCGGCCCCGACGGGAGTGTCTCGGATTACCATAAAGCGCGCTTCCGCGCGAGGCGAGCTTTTACGCGTGTTTTAAAATATTTGCTCTTTATGAAGGCCCCCAGGGGAGGGTGCATAAATTATGGGGCGCGAGACAAAGGGGAAGCGTTCGGAGTGACATCGCGCCGCGTTCCGAAATAGCGCAGGTGAAACTCCATGGAAACCTCGATTCCTCCCCGCGTCCCAGAGGACTTTGTCGGCCCCGTTTACGGTGCCGACAGGTGCCAAACGGGGTCACTTTTGCCGGTTTGCAAAAAGGTAACAGGCTCTTGATAACGCGTTTATCCCTACGACTTAAAACAGCTTCGCAACGGCGCATTCTCCGATAATAACGCCTCGGGTTTTTCTTCTTCTCGTTTCCCGTACGTGCGCTCGAAGGAAACGCTATTTCCTCCGCAGTTTTTCCCCGATCGTGTCCCACCGGAGAGCCGGGGGAAACAATTAACGTTCCCGTAACGTCGAGTGGTATCGACGCGTCGAGAGAGCCGGGGATATCCATCTTCGTGCCAGGTGAGAGGGCCGGTAACACCTGGTGCCCGGCCTGCATTGCCGGCGGAGCGAGCTGTCGTCCCGTCCCGATTCGCCTTTGCGAGCCGGCTCCCGAGGGAACCTCGGACGCGCCTCTTCCCGGGATTCCTGTTCGATCGCCGATCGCGAATCGATAGAAATCGAGATCGAGCTTCCACCCCGCAGCATCCGGGACGCGCCGACCGCAAACCACTCTCGCGATTACAATAGTTTCCGCGATCCTAACCTCCGTTACGAACCGTGCAACTCTGGCAAGACGTTTCTTCGGTACCAAGGAACTCCTGCAGTCACCTGTCCAAGTGTTTTTATTACTTTTTGATACTTAGAATAACCTCTAATCGTAACCCTTAATTCACTTTTGAGGTTATACACAGATGGGTGACTTCTACACCGTGGAAGTTTGAATTAAAACCTCGAAGGTTTAAACTCCACATCTAGAGTTAAATCAGGCCTTAATATGAATTAAGTAAGCGGTGCAACGTCGAAAGTGGGACTTAAACTCTGAAGCCGGACCAAGAGAGGGCTTAGTTAGGTCGTAGGTAGAGAATAGGGCTAAAATTTCTACTCGAGTCGGGCGGGCACTCGGAGGGCCGACTTTCTTAAGAGAGTTTCTTAATTGCTGGGGGCCGGCGAGCTCTTTGAAGGAGAGCTAGAATCCGCCTCGTTTTATTGGCGCCGTCCATCAGGGAGGACTCGACTCCGCGAGCCGCGCCAGCTCATCCTCGAGGCGCGAGTATGCCGGAGATATTTTAATTGTCGTCCTCAAAGCGTGCGGGGGCTCGGTCTTAATGCAAAAATTCCTGCTCGGCAGCCGCCACGCATGGAAGCTCGCCTTAACCCTCCGAGCGAGGCGATAATAACCCCAGAAACGTGGTTAACGTGGGGGCAAAAGCGACGCCAGCGCCGCGGAATTAGCGCTCGAGGCGGCGCCTCCCGAAATCACGAGAGTCGGAACCGAAACGTTGAATGGGAGGCGCGGAACTGCCGCCGCAGAGGCGGAAACCAAGGTAGGAAAAGTAGGCTGGAAGATCGAAAAGGAAGAGCGAACTAGCCGGGAATATCGCGTTCAACGCTATCAGGCTCACGGGGATGAAACGTGACGAGGTTAGGGAGAGTTCCGGGCGGCATTTAAATTTGCCCGGTTCGTTCGTTAGCGCTCCGGGGTGCAGCTGAAAGCGCGGCCGCCAGAGAGAGCCACCGTCTGCCCTGTAAAGAACGGCAGCTCGTAATAACCACCTGGGCGTGGGTTAATGCGGCCGAATTTAAAGTTACGCTCTTGCGATCGAGCGAACGGGAGGGCGCTGTTAACCGCTAAAGGAATTCTCCCCGATAATAGCCACCTGGCCGAGCGTTAATGTACCCAAATTCGAAGTTACGCCTCGATCGAGGCCCCGAACTATATGCACCCCATCTAGCGATCCATTTCGGGGGAGCAGCCCCCGGACTTGGGAGCGTCATAATTATCGAGGCCGACGGTGGCGCCTCCACATTCCGAAGCCAGAATTCAAAGGAGCTTCCTCGGGGAAATAATCCCGGGGAGGTGCTCCGCGAATCGATATTCGTCTCGCCTCGGGGTAATCGCCTTTCGAGAGGCGAACTTCCAATCGCGACTTCGGATTTTCATTAGCGACCCGCAAGTCGAGACCGAGTCGAGAATCGGGCCATCTTCGGCGATTCTCTGGGCTCAGGTGTTTGGATTTCCAGTGCCGAGGAGGAAACATCGCGAGAGATCGTCCTAAGACGAGGGGACCTCCGTCCGCCATTTTGTCTCGTTAAAGAAGCTCGCCATCCTCGATATGGGTCGCTCTCCCTCGAGTTTGGCAAATCAGAGACTGACAGGACATTTCTTCTCCCCGTTTTGTTTTAGTTTTCCGTCGTTTTGGGTCCGTTTCACCGGAGTCTCCTCGCAGGTGGAGGCTCGGAAATTCGCGTGAAATCCCCTCGGGTCGATCGTCCGGATAAACGATGCCGGTTTTTATCGCTACTCGGGACGTCCTCGTCGGACAAGATCAGGCGCGAGTAGTTACACAGAATGAATATTCATGGGGCCCAGATAAGGGTGAAATTGGAAGGTGTTCCTTCCTCGTTCGGCAGGATAAATATTCGAGATTAAGAGTCCCCGCCACCGGCAGGACAGGTGGCACGAATCCCGACCTACGTCGGGAGTTTATCTCGAATTCACGTCCGAACGGACACGGAGGAGAAACCCCGACGTGGAGGGACCTTAATATAGCCCTGGGCTACTTCGTATGCATGCCGCGAGAGGACCTTCCCTCTTATATTTAGAGCAAACTGCCGCCCAACGAAATGGGACTTCGAGCCCTCTCGGAGCAGGATGCCGATCCTCCTGATTTACGTCCCACCAGGACGAGGCCCTGGGAACGGGTTGCGTCCTTGATTATGGAAACGCTCCGAGTGAGATTTTCTCCCTCCGGTTTCTCAAACGCAAAATCCTACGAATAAACCACCCTGACCAACCTTTAATCAAACGGAACCTGGTAATTGTATCCGCCAACGCGGGACGATCGGGAAACTACTTTTCCATTTTTTTCCCCCCCCCCTTTTTCCAACGCAACATTTCACCGCATTATGCGCATCCCCTTTTCCCTCCGCATTGTAATCGAGCGACTTGTGTACACGTTCGGCGTTTATTTTGCTTTTTAATGCGAATTAATAAAAGCCGAATGCAAAAGTGGTCGCCAAACGGGGTGCTCCGGGGGTCGCGTAATTTATACCCCCGGGTGTAGGGTTGCTTTGGGCCATAAAGCAAGATAAATACGCGGCGCGTTCCCAGCGGCCCTAAAGGCCGGTCCACAACGGGCGACTCTCCTCTTTCTCCCAGGTGGCCTCGCTGACGCACCTTCATGGCGTCTCCGCAGGGCTCGTTCGCACAGGGACGCGTTAAGCCCGCGATTACATCGTCTCGAAGAAGGGACGCGTCGCCGTCGGCCACGCGACGAGAATAAACGAGGAAACGCGGCTTAAAGCCCCGGTCGATACACCTCTCTTTCCACGGGCGTGCATCTCGGGTGTCGTCTCGAAAATATGAGAAACGCGCCGTCCTTTTCCGGCATTCCCGCCTCTCCCCTCGGGGAAGGGGTCCTAATTAATCGATTTAGTTTCGGTCCGGCGGAAAACTATATTCGACCGCTCCCCGGGAAGCGGCCACCGGTGAAAATGCCCCGCGCTTTTTACCCGGCATAATTAATCGATTTAGTTCGCCCGGCTGAGAATTATTTTCGAGCGGAACCCGGGAATTCCCCCCCGGAAAAATGACGCGGCGAGGAATAGCCCGGACCTCTCGAAAATTCCCGAAAATGATTTACCGCGCTCCGGTGCGCTCCAATTTTTCCGCGATTCCCCGGATTTGCATTTTTTAAAGGGATGTCGCGATGAGGACTGCTGAATTTTTAAATTGCCCCGCCGACATGGCGGAGGTTGCTACGTGCGTACTTTGCGAGGGTAGTTACGGGGTATCATTAGACATGGAGGTCTTCGAGTCTCGAGGAACGATCCATCTTTATTTCTCGGGGATGCGACGCTACCGCCCCCCGACTAATCACGGGACTAAGAAGAGGACGCCCCAAGACGCGTCCCGGATTTCGCGGGATTTCCTCGGCGTCTTCCGGAACGTCCACGGCTGAGCGATGGCTCGAAATTAGGCTCAGGTTCGAGATAATCGCGTAATCGATCGCCCTCGGCCACGGCCGCTATCGAGTCATTTCGGAATCGAGATTAATCGAACTCGACTGCGAAGACGCCGCCAGCCGGCGATTCGCCCCGTCAGCTCGTTTCACGAACGAGCGAGCACGTCCTCGCGATGTCATCGGGACTCGGCCGTTTCGAGATTTATCGAAGCGATTCGGGAAAGCCGATTTCGAGCCATTCGACTCGAAATCGAGAAGCGACGAAACGTCGCCGAGAATGCGCGGATTTCAGGAATTCCTCCTCCTCGGTGCATTTATTGGGGTTTAGGAGTCGAAGGAAGTAAGATCGAGCATTCCAAAACAAGATGGCGGGGAGAAGGGTCGCCTCTTATGAGGTAAGTCAGTGTCGTGAAAGACGCGATCGAGGATGAGGCCCCTCGCCGCGGGTCGTCGCCGAACGAATTAACTCCGTCGCTCCGGCGTTCGCCTTTTTATCGGGCTGCGCGTAAATTGCTCGAAGCCTTTGAAGCCGGCGTTAATTATAACATCGACCGTAAATAACAGCCGGTGTAAACCATGGCGCCCGGAGTTCTGCCGTCGTCTGGAGAAGGCGAGTAGGAATAGACCCGGCGCGGTTCTCGCCTTTCGAGAAAAATCCACCCCCTCGTAAATTACGGAACGAATGGGCCGAGCGGGCCGATATAGGCTGAACTTACAGTCTATTAGCTCGAATGGAGCAACTGTACCGTGGCGATAGGCTTGATCCAATTAGCGACGTGCCATCACCGGCCGATCCGGATTCGAAATAAATCCGTCGACTCCTCCTTTTGGGTAGCCGATGATCGCCGCGGCGCGAAGAGCCGCCTTCATTAGCATATTTCAAACGGAACGAATTCCTCCCGAAACTCTTCTATCTCGTTTATCTCTCGCTTTTGTTGGATTTCCCACGAATTATCGGCCTTCGCGGGCGTTACACTTTCGGTGTACGTATATCTCGCGAGCACCGCTTCGTACGGCCGGCTCGAAGAATTGGGTTCAGCGATCTTTTTACCGGCGGGGCATTACGCGGAATCTAAAGGAGAGCACGTAGCTCGAAGGAGAAACGCTTTTCGTCGGGGAGCACCAGCTACTTTGAAAATGGGATCGAGCTGGCCGGGGAAGCGGAGGAGGAACGTCGATCCGTCAGAGCGCCGATCCCCCGGCGAGTCCTATCGATCACTGCCTACTCTAACCGGCATCGAACTCTCCGCCTTCCCCTGTCGGCGTCTCTCTCGCACTCCCGTGCGCGCGCCTCGCTCCGTCTCGCTCCCTCCCACGGGCTCGCGCTCCTCGTCCGTAGGGACGCTCGATACCGCCTCGTATCGACTCTAATTGATTCCGGTCGGCTCGCCTGCTTCTGGAGGTCTTGCCATTTTTATTTTCCCTTCTACCCGGGTCCTTCCAGCTATTAAAGGATGGACGCGACCCTCGGTTCAGGTTTTTCTTTTCCACGGTTTTCGTTATTGTGGATCATCGGGCGCTCAGTCGTCGCATACATGAATTTTCTTTGAGTCCTTTCGGAGGTCCGAGTGTTCGTATCCGCATGGCTAAATATGCAAAAGGCGACAAAAAGGAGGGATGGTAAAGTACAAGGCCCGCGGTTCCGCGGAATAAAGCTCCGTATCCTCGTGGGGCAACACCCCGATCGGCTCGCTCTAAACAGGGTGGCGTCGTGAAATATTCATAACCGAGTGGCAATTATCCGGAAGCGGCGGCGGGGCTATCGAGGAACAATGTTCCGGATAAAAGTATCGAACGTTCTCCAATTAAGGCTCGTTTGCATAAGGTCTCTCTCCGCGGCGCACTCGAGGCGGCCGCCATTACCGGGGTGTTCGCTCAAAGGGAATTATTTTATAACAATCGTCGTTCAACGATTAATTCCGCGGCAGTGCTTTACCTCGAGCCACGAACTACGGTACTAATTACTTATAGACCGGGGCGAAGGAAGAAGTTTCAGTTTTGGAAAGATTCTCGAGATTGACCGCCCCTCTCCTATCTAGCGCCGCGCGGTAGACGAACTCCATGAATAAGAAACTACTTGCTTTATTATATGAATATTTCATACGGCCGTTTCTCGCTGGTCGGTCCGTTGCGGAGGTCATTTCATAGAGTAAATTACTTTTTCACCGATATTGACAATTTGGCGTATTCAATTCTTGTTCGACTCGGAGGTTAGTTCCACGCTGCCCTCTATTACCCGACCCGACCGTGCGGAGGAAATTGCATTATGGATGCGAGACCGAGGCATAAGATAATCGAGCACTTAAATCGTTTTTCAGCGTTTCCTCGGCATCTCGTGCCATTACTCGAAGCATTTCAGAGGGCCCTCGAGTTTTTGAGTCGTGAGGGAACACCCTGAATATCGAACCGACTCGTTTAATCAATAACATATCCCGCGACCATTAATTTCCCTTTATCGAAGAAAAAACGAATCGCTGCTCTCAGCAGGTTATACCGGTCGTGGATCACCCCTCGCCGTCTCCTGGACATCCCGACCCGCGGCACGCGACTCATCGGCCGCATTAATTACGAATTAAAAACGCCCGACCGCTATGCGGAATTATTAATTAACCTTATCGAAGAAAAAGCAGAGCGTGTTGAGTCGGGATCCGCGGATTCGCGTAAGTCTCCCAGCAGGCTTCGACCATCCTTCGGCGTCTCTTCTGCATTCGAATCCACGGCACGCGACTCATCTGCATTAATTACGGATTAAAAACGCCTGACCGCGACGCGGATCGATCAACGAGTAATCTCGGAATTCGGCTGTCTCCCCGCGGATTTCTCGGATCCTCCGGCGCCTCCACGAGGTCTCTTCGACATCCGAATCCGGGGCACGCGACCCGCTCCCCGTTCCCCGCCACGCACACGCAGGCCCCTCCCACGCACCGCCGAATCGTGCGGACCCTGATTACACCATAAATCGAATCTCGGCCGACCGCGTGGAACCTCGGATTAAATGAAATTCCTATGCGATCTCGTATATCTTTCCGGTTCGGCCGGGCGCCGCGCCCGATATATCCGCCCCGCCACTCTTTTCTCGACCCGCAGCCCGTTCCGCACGCGAGTGCGTAATCCGCATAGCTGCATAGCAGCGGATTACGTGCGCGCGAGGCGTGACCGATGTCCCCGCGAGGCCGTTAATTCCGAGCAACGAGGCCGATTCTTCGCCGAGTCCGCTCTCGTTACCCACTATTGACTGCCCTACTATCCGTGGTAATTCGTTTTTTCTTTTCACTGATAATTAGCCGTTTCTCCGGCCGCGCCGAAACTCCCGAAAAAATGGCCCCAGGTCCGCTGACGGGGCTCGCGATCGGCTCGATCGACGCGATCAATGGGATCGCGAGCCGATATCGCCGGCCGTTACGGTGGCTGTTTGCGGTCGACCTATCGGCAACGGCCGATCGATCGAACGATTAAACCCGTCCGGTGCCGGACACCTTTGTAGACTACGGTGAAATGCGGCTGATTGCCGGTGCGAGAGAGAGGACAGACCGACGCGGTAGTGCGGTCGCTTGTGTATGGATTTAAGCGAATCACGGTGCACAATGGCCGCGCGGAACGGTCCCATCTTAATAAAGATCCGTTGGGGTGGCTCGCCCGTCTCGGCCATGTTTTATTCAGATGTGGGATTGTCGAGCCTTCGGAAAGAAGCGGAGCCCGATATTCGAATACCGCGATCGGATGGGCGCACTCTTCGAACAAGTTGTCCCCGATATCTTATTTTCCCCCGTTTCGGGCGACGCTAAATGGAGACGCGATAGCGTGTGCGGCAATGGCCCGACATTGTCGCTTCCATTTTTTCTTTTCTTGAGTGGACCTTCTTCGGGGTAGGGTGAGTTCGATGCATGAGAGGGCGAGCCCGAAAGTGAACCGTGCTAAAGGAACATTCGTTTGAATGCAGCTGCTGTTTCTTACCTGGTATTAAATTTACATTCTTAATTAATAATAAAAGGAAAAAAAACCTGCCGGGTGACATAGGCGACTCGTATAAAAAATGGGCAAATTTTGGGCGATTTTTCGAAATTCCGAGTTTTACCAAAATATCGGTGGTTTTACTTAAAAATCATTTTTTTCATCTTCGCAATTTGTAAGTATATCTTGAAAAAAAGAAATTACCGTACTATGACATAACGCACGGATTCGATTAAGAAATGGATTTTAGTTATGAAAATGAAATTCTTGAATTTCGCCCATGACCACTGCATAACCCTTAAGGCGCAATTACATGTCCAAGAGGCATTGGCCGCAGTAGAAGTGTCTTCTTCTGTCGAGCAGTTTTCCCGGATCTCTTTTCTCTTTCTTTCTTTTCCGAGGGAATGTACGCATGCGCGCTTTAAGGGAAGGCTCCGGTGAAGCGCATTTTCCACAGGGCTCATATTCCACGTGGCATCCAGGGAACGCGGGCCTCCGGAGAAAATGACGTACACCACTTTTCCGAGGAACGGCTCAAATCACCTCTCGTCCCCCCTGTGACCGGAGGAACGTCGAGGACGCGCGGCGACTGTCGGGCGCGTCGACATTTTCATCGGAATTCCGTCGGAGTATCGAGATCGCATCGCGGAAACGGGCGTGTACGAACGTACCCGCTCGCGTGCACTCCCGACAGGAGGAAATTCCGAAGGAAATGCTTCGAGGGGAGAATTATGCAGGTCCGAGGCATGCACCTCGCAGAAGACACGGCGGGTGTCGAGGCGACTCCATTGACGAGCACGACGGGAATCCACGAGCGCCGCCACTCGCGGATGCATCCGCGATTTGCATGTCGCGACGTTTGCTCGTCTTCCCCCGGATCCCCCCTCCGGACTTCGAGGACACGATCGCAAAGATCCGATAATTAAACCCCGAGGACACATTAGATCCCAGAGCGGGATAATTCGGTTTTTATTCCCCTATTTCCATTTCCACCCCGAGAAAAAAAAATTCATATTCAAATTTCGTCGATCCAAAGAGCAGTTCGATTACAACGCAATTTGCGCGGTTTTGACACGTCGTTATTTTCATTATTAATATTTCATTTCGTTAATCGGACCCACGTGGAACGGATACTACGCGTAAATCGAGGGATACCTGTATTAGAATTTACATGAGTAAAATAATTTAATTAACATTATATTTCTATGGTACCGTTCATGGAGATATTTCTCTGGTTCGACGAGATTTTTTTCCGCCGCCATTCGGATCAGTGTCACGAAATCGGAGAGCACGGTCGAGCGAGCTATGTCGGCGGTGATGCATCGCCGATGCGTCGATGATGCATCCGTGATGCATCGGTGAAGGAGTTTGGGACCCGCTCGTCCCGAACATGGAGTACATACGAGCACGCATGATGGAGCACGCGGGGGGTCCGGTCCAACCGGACGCGGGGAAATCGGAAAGACTCCGACTTTCCGCGGGGAGGTTTGATCGTTAACCGTGGGGGATCGAGGATCGAGGTAATCCTTTGATAGCACGAGCGGGTATTTGTCGAGCTAATGTTACGCGAGGGCACAGGGGGGCGACAGGGCGCACTCCCGTGCACGGCGCACCCTCGGCACGAGAGCCCGACCCTTTGTTTGAGCTCCGTCAGGCGCGATACATTTTCCGTTTCGCGCCGAGGGTGCAAACGATTGTTCGACGGGAATCTCCCGGTCGTTCGCGAGAGAGCGAAAGAGCATCCCGGGCGCACTTACGGGCATTACGATCTCGCCCTTCCGTCCCGGGGTCTCCTTCTTTCCGAATATTTACGAGGCGCCTCCACCCCGGCATTTTGCGCGGCCCTTCGGATTTATATCAACGGAATCGCGAGATCGTCGGCGACCCCGAGGTTCCGGACGAGAGACGTAACCCCGGGGTACCCTAGGGACGACCGCGGCCGACAGGTGTAATCCCGCGGCGCGGTATCGCCGGAAACCGCTCCCGGAAATCGGTATTAGCACTTGCCGATTATGTAAAGCTCGCGCGATTATGGAGATCGAATTAAGCTCAGGGCCGCCGGCCGAGGGCTCGCCCGGGGCTGCAATTCCCGTAAATTAAAGGACAATCGAGCCGAGGTCACTCCCCATTGTTGCGGCACTGGGTGCAGTTGCGGCGCCGCCGACGCGTCGCCGAGAGTGGCGCCCTCGTATTTCACGGAGGCGCCGTCCGCCCGGAAGTGAGAACCTTGACGACCTTCGGTTCGATCGGAAACACCGAAAGCCCGGGGACGAGAGGTTGCCCATAATTGTTTAATGCAATTCCCTAAAATTATTATAATAAATAAAATTATATATTTAATAAAACTAGGGATTACGGTAAACTCTTTAAAGTGGGGTGAAAGCGTTTATGAAATTTTTCTCCGATCTGGGTTCATCGAGACGTTTGAAGTATTACCGCGTGAACATGAAGGAGGGTTCCGACGCCCATGAAATTTCATTGGTTTTCAATTTAGAAGAATGACTATATACAAATTTTTAAATTGAAATTTCATGGTGTGCGAAGAAAATCGCAAACACCTCAGAAGTCACTCGAAAACCCTGGAAATGACCAAAGTATTTGTTATAGAAATTTCTTTCGCCGTTATACGTTATTAATTTCCGAGTCACTTTGTCGTTCCTCGTATGAAATCTCGTCTCGAAGATCGACCTCGATACTTTTTTTTTTGAGTATATCGTGAATCCGCGTTCATTGGAAACGGGCGATAATTACCTCGCAAAGTCGGGACAAACGATCGGCCTAGCCGCGGGCGTCGTTAGCTCCTTTCCGCAAACGCGACGCTCTCCTCCGCACCCTCTACGAGGACCTCGGTTCGCCGAGGAATCGCGTCGGTTCGCCGCAACTTACCGAGCTTTGATCTTTAGCCCCGATAAGTCGCCGCAGCCCGCAATTGGCGGGGCAAACTTTCGGCGAAGTTCGCGACACGACGGACGCTCGTCCGAGGGCGAAACTTCGATTCGGTTTCACGGAGCCCCCGAAAACGAGGTTGGGAAGGGTTGGTTTCGCCATTTCCGGAATTGGAGAGGTCCTCACGACAGGTGCATCTTCGAGGCCCCTACCCCTCCCTTGCACGTATCGAGTGTGCCTAATATTTGCGCACTTCGCTTATTTACGTACCACCCGGAGGTAACCGCAAAAGAGTGTGCAGAACGCACGGAAGAAAAAAGAGAGAAAAAAAAAAGTATGGAAACGAGGCCGCGACCCTTTCGACACCTCGAAATCCCGCGGAACGCGTTCGATTCGTTCAGTGGAGGGTTCTTGCGGTTGAAGTTAAAAGGTTAATTTAGACTTTCCCGGTTGATGGCGCTCGATCGACGTCACTCCGAGCTGGAAATCAGTTTTATTTGCCGCCGAGGGGATTCGCAATTGTACACGTCGGCGCTTTTGGAGCGGATTCGATTTTGAAATTCGGAGAGCCATCGGGAGGGCTTTGGCGAGTCAACGAGCTGCATCGGCGGTAAAGTACCGCTTGCAGTTGTCGTGTCCTATTAAAATCCGTCAAGCCCTTGCCGCAATTAAAGCGGCCCGGTCCGGCTTGTCAAATAAATCACGGATCAATAAATTAGCGGGCGGTTAAGCTCGCGGAGGCTTTATCTGCGGCCTGGCATCGCCCATGGCGGGGCCGCCGAAAGACCGGAAACCACCCCCAATAAAACACTTGCCTTTGCGCTCTTACGTGTGCGTCTACGTTCGCACTAGGGCCACCAATCTGCATTTTAAATGGCCGCACCCTATCCCGATAAGGGAGACCGGTCCACCTCCGGTACCCAAGGACCACCCCCAAAATAAACTCTCCTCGTTCGGAGAGAGCTTCGATCGATACGATTAAAACGAGTTCGAGAGGAGAATCTTAATCCAAGTTCTGGAATTTCACCCGAAATTAGGTGATATACCTAAAAAACTACCCCAATACGAATTCTCGTCCAAAGAGTGCTTTGCATTAATGCAACGATTAAAATTTTCTCGAAGGGCAATTCTTAATCCGCTCCTCGAAATTCGCCCAAAATCAGGCCCTACTTTTAAGGACCACCCTTAAAAAAAAATTCTCTACGTACAGACGGGGCTTTACATTAATACGAGGATTAAAACGAGTTCGATAAGGGGATTTTAATGCGATTCTCGAATTTTTCCCGAAATCGAGCGTTACGAGAAAAGATTCGGAGGGCCATTTAACGAACGACTCTGACTCATCCCTTGGAGTTCCGCCGCCCCCGGCGATTCCTTCCCGGAGCACTCCAGCTCGTAACTCTTGTTCCATTGAATTCGACGAGACCATAAAGCGGATCGTTCCTTGACGTCCCCGCCATGAGTGCGATTTACGCGGAGATTCCGCGCGCGCGCGCGAGCGTCGCCTTATTTCCGGCCGGTCCGAGTTTCCGGCTGTCCGGCAAGCCGTCCAATGAAGGGACTGCACGGTGTACTCGATTCCATTTGCCTTGTTTTCCTCCTGTCGAAACGCCATAGATAATGCCCCGCCATAGATAATGGTAATGTCGAATTGTTCTCCGGTCTGCCGGATATTGATTTTCCGCGTTAATTTAGCGCGACTGGTGCGGATCCTCCGAAACGAAATAAAAGTTTCATCTGACATTTAATTTATAATCCTCTTTCGTTCGATTGGATTTGGTTTTTAATCTTCCTCCTTGATTAGACGGAGTAGAAAATTAAATTTACACGGGCATGACTTTGAGGGAAACTGTAATTTCTTGAATAGATGTACTCGGACCACCCTTGAAAGAAAATACACCGTGACATTTGGCAAAGATATTGGGGCTATTTTTGCAATTAATTGAGCAAATATAAATATAAATATATTTAGCCAAGTTTTTGTATGCCAAAGGTTTCTTTTTTTTTTAATATGGGGATATTGGTTTTCCGTGTTAAGATGAGCGACGAGGGCAGATCCTCCGAAATGCCGGTAGGTGTAACTTTTTTTCTAACGTTCGCGAATGCGAAATCTCGCGTCATATTTTTTTCGGCTTCTTTTGACGGAATGACGCGCGAGTGCGCGCGCATCGCCCCCTCGTTCAGAGGGCGCAGCAAGCGGCAGAACTCAAAGTGAAAGCGACTTCCTTCGGCCGCAACTTTCGTGGAGGCGGACAATGGGCGCCGCGTAGCGGAGGATTTTCGAAAAAGGAACCCGAGCATGGGGCGCTTTGTCTCTAAGAGTTAGGATGCCCCGTCGTTTCCGGCCCGACTACGAGGAAACGACTTCCGGTCCCGGGCCACCCCTCGCGGATACCCCCTGCGGAATCCCCCCGGCGGAATTTTTTGGAACTTACGCGGAGTCGCCGCTCTACCTCGACCTCGGATACCGCGACAAGAAATCCCTTCAATTGCCCCTCCAACAAATAAATACCGAAAAACCGGGACCGCGCTCCTAAACGCAGAGGAAGGAATTCCGTCGAGCATCCTTTGCGGCAAAAGGAACGCCGGATAATCCACAAGGAAGAAAAAAAAAAAAAAAGTCGAGGGGAGGAGTGAAGCATCGAGGCACGTTAACGGCTCCGCGTCGCGGGGATTTAATTAAGTACGTCGAATCGCGAGAGCACGGCGACGATAACCCGTCGGGCTTGGAAACAATTTAACAGTAGCCCATTCCGGGTTTTAATGAACTGCGTCGGATCGGGCAAGAGTGCAGACGGCGGCCGGTAAATAACGGCCGGCCGCGGCGTCGATGGGTCGCGGCAACCGATGCATCGTAAACGCCGCGGCGAAATCGATGCTCCGTTAACTTCGCGCCGTGACGCATGGCCTCGGCGCCGATATCGCTTTACGACTCCTCCTGGAGGATCGGCTCGCAATATCTGCCCTGACTGGCAACTATTACATCCGAAGAGATAGCTGTAATACCAACGACGAGGTCGCGATCGAATCGGACCGAAATCGACCGACCCGCGCGACGGTCGGCGAGAGAATGAGGCGAGATCGGAAGAAGCGCGCCGGCGCGATATCGGGTTGCGCGCGGCGAGGCGACGTTGCGCGGCGAGGCGACGTTGCGCGGTGAGGCGACGTTGCGCGCCGCTGGATCCGCGCAGAGGTGCATCGGCGCATTCGCGCGCGAGGTCGCGCGGCAGGCGGGCGGGTGTCCGCGGCAGACAATGCGATCGGACGGGAGACGAGGCAGCGGCGCGCCCCTTTCGTGTACCGTTCACCGATACCCTCGGCCCCGTCGCTCCTAGGGATGCGCTGCTCTTGTCAACCCCGTTCCCGTCATCCGCGTGTTGCCATATTATCCCCACCCACGAGGATAAACCCGCAACAGCACTCGTACGCGCCGATTGCGCGCTCTGTACCGAGCACTGTTACGGGCGTGCCGCGTCGGATTTATGGATCCGCCGTTTAATTTCGTAAACGTACCCCGGGACGTAACATACCGCTCTTACATGAATCGAGACGCGGAGTAGGAAGTCCGTGTAGAGAGGGATTTCGAGGTCGAAGGTCGCACCCTAGAGGAGAGGATTTTTCACCCCGGATTCTCGGCGAACGACAAAGCGCGCGTTTCCCGCCCGATTAACGCACCCCCACGCTCCCTGCTAATTTCCGCGCGGAATCGCCGCGCGGCTTGGCGGTTCGTGCGAGGAGCAATTCCGGAGATTCCTGCCTCCGAGGAATGCACCTTTGACGGCGACGTCGAGTGCCGCTCGGCTCCAGACGACGACGCCGGGTTTAAAACGCGAACCTTCAGACCTTGGGGTCTCTTTTTGAACAACCCTCCTTGAAAATTATGAGAAAAATCCGGAGAGGTACTGTAGGATGGAATATGGGAAGGGGAGGAATTAGATATGGGGGAATCTGAGTCGGGTCGCAGATCTGGTGGATCTTCATGGGGGGTTGATGTCGCGTATCAGCAGGGAAGACGATTCCGGGAGCCCGGGTCCTTTTTGGGATCCTCCTTGCTGATGCGAACTCGAGATTCTTAAGACAAGGAAAAAGGAAAAGGACGGATTTAAGGATCGCGAAGGGATAGTCGTTTGTTCGGGCAAAGCCGTCGAGCAAGGACCCGTGTAGCTGCGGATGCCCATGGCGTTTTTCATGGCGACGAAGGAACTCCGGCCGGGGTGATACGTACCTCTGTCAACGTCCATGACTTCGGTCCATCTGCAAACTCCTTACCTGTTATGTATATTTCTGGCAAAACGCCCTCCCTCTTGGACAAGACCCTCCAAGTGTTCTGCAAATTCCGAACGAGGACCCTGACTAAACAAAGCCACACTTAGGAGGCTCTAATCATCCGCACAAACATACGTGGTTTCGCGAGCCTCGTTATTTCTCTGGTTTACATATGCAAACCATTCTGCAAACCGACGCAAGTTTTAGACCTACTCCGGCTCGACCTGGGGAGGTGCATTTCGTGCCATCGTTGACACGAGTTGGATATTTCTGCTCATCGTCGATTTCCATCGAGATGGCCCTCTGGGGCACGATTCTCCAGTTAGTACGGATTCTTTTCCCATACGAATGGATTCGCATGAAAAATATTGCATTGTTGCGAAGTCGCGTCTGTGGTCAACGGTCGAAAGTTGTATACGAAACTGTCAATTTTGCATGCGAATGTTGATCGTATGGGTTCGATAATCGAATATCTCCGGAATCCTAGTCTCGGATCCATACGATCAACTTTCGCATGCGAAATCTACACTTCGCAACAATGCGACATTTTTTAATGGGAATTTATTCCCATGAGAAAAAATCCGTATGAACTCGAAAATCGGAGTCCAGGGACCTAATTCTCGAGTTTGTATGATTTTTATTTTTTTTGCAAACGAATGGATTCGCATGAAAAATATCGCATTGTTGCAAAGTCGCGTCTGTGGTCAACGGTCGAAAGTTGTATACGAAACTGTCACTTTTGCATGCGAATGTTGATCGTATGGGTTCGATAATCGGATATCTCCGGAATCTTAGTCTCGGATCCATACGATCAACTTTCGCATGCGAAATCTATACTTCACAACAATGCGATATTTTTTAATGGGAATTTATTCCCATGAGAAAAAATCCGTATGAACTCGAAAATCGGAGTCCAGGGACCTAATTCTCGAGTTTGTATGATTTTTATTTTTTTTGCAAACGAATAGATTCGCATAAAAATTTTTGCATTGTTATGAGAGTCGGGTCCCAGCAGATAGGACAATCCGTTCGGGAGTGTTCCGGGCCAGAGCAGACTCCGTAGGCGTTGGCCTGGAAAACAAAAGAGGGGAAATAAAATAACCAACTCGTCAGAGCCTCTGATCGCGATCATCGATCTTCGTTTCTCCGCTCGCTCCTAGATCATTGATCAGCTGAATATCCTCCTTGTACTCGCGATACGAATCTGCAGCAACATCGCCGAGGCCGGGGATCGGCTTGGGCCTGGTGTGTGTCATCCGATCCCACACGACTCGTGCTTAGTTGAAAGAAATTAATTGGCCGATAAAAAGGAGTAACAAAGTCGCTGGATACCGGAGAACGACGTCTCCCGAAAGTATGAACGGAGCTCGAGCATGACCCTGCTTAAGGAGCGACGACCACGAGGAGTTTTATCGGAAGTCGCGTAGGATGTACATCCGTGTGCAGTCCTTAAGTCCTGCGGGGTGGAGGGAAAAATTGATAAGCTCCGCGAACAAACGCTCGCATATCCTGGGAATTGTGTCGCCGGGATGTGGACAAAAAGAAGGGCCCTTAACTTTTATTCTGAATTTAAGGTAACATAAAAGTGGCCTCGAAGAAGTTCCGTATATGAAACTTTTCTCCGAACTAGGTGTACCGAATCGTTTCAAAGTTTACAGTGTGAATGTGGGAGCTATAAGGAAGGTCCTGATATCCATGGAATTTCAATTTTTTAACAATTTCTTTATACATATTTTAAACATTTTTCTTAGAAAATGAAATTTCAAGGGCGTCGTCACCTTTCTTGTAGCCTCCATGTTCACTTTGTTAGGTTTGAAACGATTCGGTACACCCTATTCGGGAAAAAGTATCATGAACGAGTGATTGCCACTATCACACCCCCTTAATCCTTAGCGCTCCATCAGCTCCGCTACGAAGACATCCGTCATTTGTTCCGCAACTCGCGAAGTACGAAGGGTTAACAATATGTATTACAGTAGTGGAGGAAAATTTCTTCCGGGGTTTCTGCATAATGAGGAAACGGTGCCAAGAAGATGGAGTCCAAAGTGGAGACTCGTCGAAGGGTCGAAAGTGATCTTTGCCCGGCATATTGTGCTCAAAGGACTAACGACTAGCGAAGGCTCCATCGAACGCGATTAAGCCCCTCTCGCTCGACATCTTTCTCGAGATTAATGGCCCGTATCCAGATAGGCAGGATTCTCGTTGCATACCCGATGAAAGGAAGCCCGAGGGAGCGCGAGAGGGACAGAGAGGGAGCGAGCTTCCATTAAATGAAATCCAAGAAAAGCGAAAACAAGAGCGACGAGAGCGAAACCATTCATCGACGTTCCTTGGCGAACAATGCGACGAGACGAGACAAGTTCGCTCGGTTATCGCTGTCTCGGGAAGAATCGAAGAGACACGGCGAGACGAAGAGGAACAATGCAAATGGCCTCCTCCACCCCCGCCTTCCCTCGCCGTCTCCGAGGAACCACGGAATTTTCCGACATTAATTCCCGCATAAATCCGGATTTCGACTAATCAACCCTCGAATTGACATATCTCATCTTCGGGACTTTGGCAAATCCCGTCTCCACCGTGTAACGATTAATTACTTAGACCAGCGTGAAGGCTCAAATTGAAAAACGAGGGTGTCTAGTCGATACAAAAAAAAGGAGTAAGGAGGACAATGGAAGTAGACGTCTGCCTTCCTTCCTTCCTTGAGGTATCTGGGGACCGTCTTCAGCAACTCGTGGCTGTTTAAGTCCTTCGAGGATGGGTATTCCGGTCAGAGATATCGATCATGACCGGGCCGAGTTCTCTGCCAAAGCACAATAGAGATGTAGAGAGGTCGAGTGCTGGATGCTGCGGTACCAACCCTTGGACTTCGAGGGATGGACACCGATATATCGAGGCCTGTGATCGACCCTCCACCGCGATTCTAATGGAATTAATAGGTCCTCATAGCCGTACAATGCACCGCTAGAAATAAGCTCGTTGCTTAGAAAACGTCGGCACGATCGATCGTCACCGACGTATTCCGTACAATTGAAATTTGACAATGTTCTGGAATTTTTTTTGCCGACAGCACGTAGGGAAAGATATAAATTATACGTCGCAACGTCGAACGCAGTGCTCGTACGTGTGCAGAGGAACGGCGAACCACCTCAGCGTCTTCTTTTTCTGTTTGAAGTGCCCCTTTTCGTCGCGTTGTTCTTCTTTCGCCCCATCTTTGGGGGGCCGCGACTCCCCCAAAGTAACGTTGAAAGATTTCTTCAAGACCGACGACGCGACGCTGGGGTCCAGCTGAAAGGAGGAGATGTATTAACAAATAAAGTATCTGGAGGCTTCCGTGTATCTTCCATCGTACACGGTAATCCAAGGGGCCAGGGTTTTGCGACATCCCTCGATCAGCTGTTCCTCCGCGCGCAATGACTCCACCCTTGACGTCTTCCGAAATGTCTCTGGACAATTCATAGATTCCTGGCGCTACAAACGAAGAAAAAAGAAAGAAACCATTGAAAATATTTTATATCTACGGCTCTTACAATAGATTAGAATTTTAGAAACCTGGAGTATAACGTTCAGTCGGTTTCGCCAATCGGCTGGTCCCGGATGCGAAGACGGCGCTGAGTTTGCAGCACCGGAAGTCGCGAGGATTCGTAACCGCGTTAAAGGCTAAGCTCGCCTCGTAAGTGGTTGGATCCGGATTTCCCTGGAATCGTAAGAAACATAGTTGATAAGAGTGAAATTAAGGGATCTTCCATCGCACCAGACATTTCTGGGGGACTTTGGGAACCTTCATCTCAAATCTCCACCGCGAGCAATCTTTACGGATTCATTTCCAACCTTGATTTCCGCAATTACCGTACCCTCCCACCCCGCGGGCGATGAGGCTCGGTGTGTCCAAAAGCCATCCTAGAAAAGAAAAAAACGGAAAAAAGCCGAAATGGATCTTCCCGGAGGCTGGGCGTGCGAGATGCGAGCCGCGGAAGCAGCGGAGCCAACCCGAAACGGGGATAACTGAGAGAGCGCGGTTTCACCGGTAACCCCGCAGCGAGCCACAGGTGCGAGAGAGACGCACCGATGCGGACTCCACGGGACCGAGAGAGACGCACCGAGCGGAGGGCTCCGGCCATTCGCAATTCGCGTTGCAGAGACACAGAGCGCGGGGATTGGCTCGAATTTCCGGCTCAGCGGCCCGGAAGTGATTTCTCCGCGCGGAGCTACATCGACACGGGAACGTGGAAATGTCCCGAGCGCGACACCCGGACGTACGGAACGTCATTTCCGGGGACTGAGTTACGGCCGGGGCGCGACCGCGAGCGTGGCCGCTCCTGCCGCTTCGGGGAGCCTTCGGGGACCTTCTACTGGGACTCCCAGAGGCTGCTGGATAGGTCGACCCCAGCGCTCCTTCGACCGACCGCGGAACTATAAGGAGCCGACGAGAGCGCCTCTAACGACGAGACTCTAAAGACGTGCACAAATGCTTCAAGCAATGTTTAAGGGGATGCGAAAGTGGTATCCGGAGGGTTAATTAAACACATCTCCAAACTAGGTACACCGAATCGTTTCAAACCATACAACGTGAATATGGAGGCTATAACAAAGGTCTTACACTCGTCAAATTTCAATTTTTTTTTAAATCATTTTTATACACATTTTTTAAATTTGGCATAGAAAATGAAATTTAAGGGATTTAAGGATCTCTCATATAGCCTCTATGTACACGTTGTAAAGTTTTGAACCAATAATTTTGTTATGTCGAAAATCGATCTTGAAGCTATGCGTCTTGAAAGATGTAGAGGGGCCTTAGAAAGGGGTTTTCATTCTTTCAGAGTTGGGGTTGGTTTATATGACGGATTTTCGGGGGCATTGGCCGACTATCGGGAAGATCCTGATAGTCAAGGGGTAGAGGTCGATCGGCCCGATCCCTCCCTATCGCTCTCCGGTGTCCTCGCACCAGGACCCCCTCGATTAACGACCAAATTGGATCCTGGAGGCTACATCGCCTCGGGTACAGATGCAGAGCTTCGGAATGCATCGCCATTAATTTCACCGACCTCGCCCGATTATCTTGTGCCACGAGGATTACGTCCTGGTCCTGGCGTTTTTTAGGGGGCCTTGAATTCCGGCTTTACCACGGAATTAAATTAAAAATTAATCATTGTGCTTTTGTAGTCTCATTACCGATATCACGGTTGGACGGAAACGCTCAACCGTAGATCTAAAGACCGCATGGTGGACTCGAGTTTTTTTAGACTTGAAGTCCTGGGAGATGCCGAAGTCCCTTAGATCTACTTTTTCGATTTTCGAGAGGGTGTCCGATCCTCTGACGGGAATCCTTGGGCAGCTCCTTTTACACCGACTCTTCCACTTGTAGGCCAAGTCCTCCCTGCCTGTGTAGTAATCCCCAGGTCCTGAAATTCCAAAAATCCTAAAATAAATCCTGACTAAAGCGCATATCCACTCGAATTTTTTACCTGGGAACGAATCCTGGCACTTCTCTTTGAATCTGGGAACGTGCGAACCAAAGGAAGCGCATGTGTAGGATCGGAGACCAGCTGATTTTTTGGAAATGTATATTCCAGGTCCTGGAGTGTCCTCGGAAGAGTAGGGGAAACGCTACGCAGAGAATGAATATTACCATCTTATTCAGATGAAGTTGTACCGATGAACCGAAATCTCGTGGTGGAGAAGGTGTGACCGATCTTCAAAGCAATGGTCCTCGAGGGAACTACGTACTCCTCGAGGTCGGTGGTGATTAAATTTCCGAAATACCTTCGCACCCTGGCCAAAGGGTGGTGGTTTTGGAGTATAGTCCTCGCACTCGCATTGCTGATGGAAGTCAAAAGGACCTTTGGGAGGATCATAACTGTTGGGTCCAGGGAAATCCTCTCGCACCTTCCTGCTGCAGAGTGCATCCAAATATCGGGGAACTCTCGATGAAGCTCTCTTCAGTTCTTTCAGTTTCTCATTGTGGATTTTTCCCAAACTGGGCTTTACTTCCAACTCGTAAGTTCCTGGGCCTGGAGTGGAGAACGTCGGCGAATCTTGCCTGCCTGACATCCTACTCCAGAAATTGCCTTTGTACCTTCTGGTATTGAAGTTTACTTCCTGGAAGAATGGACCAGATTATTCTTTACCGAGTAAATGAACGCGTAATAGGAAATACGTGAATCGCACTTGTGTGGGAATATCGTAAAAGTCAGGAGGGTGCTTCTCCTCGGGAGGATTCTTTACGAGAGTACCAAATTGATTGATGTCGTAACCATTGACGTCACGTCGAGATGGAACCGAAACACCGGTTAATATTAACGACCGTGGAGGAGGTCCAATATGAATCTGAAATTTAATTCACTCACTAATTACTCCGTAACGAGTAATTCTGCTACGCTGATTCCCAGAATTTCATACTTTTCCTAATGGTCTTTTACAAGTGCCTTCGTGTCCGTGACAAGATTCGAGAAAATCATTTCCTAGGTCATAACCTGCGGATCTGCTGTACTTAACGGAATTGTTATTGAATCTCTGCTCGGTGAAATCGATACTGACGCCTCCCTAAATGAGGAAAGAACTTACAGGATCGTTTAATGATTACTTATCGAGTAAGATTATACTTTCTGGAATGTGACGTTTAGAGGCTTTCGGATAATAAGCAGCAGGTCCAGGAAAGCGAAACGCATCCTTCGAAATTTCTCCCGTTTTTCGTTCGGCTCCAACCAAGAAGGGATACTGACAACCTGTACAAATATTTATGTCGTAATTAATGAGAGAAATTAAATTGATTACAAATTACCAAGGTCTCTTGGAGGTTTAGAAAAATCTACGGCATCGTAAGCTCCAGGTCCGACAAATGGGCCGGTTTGATATACTCGTTTTGAAAACCTTTCCGCTCGGTTGTACGCCATTTTATTTATAAAAATTATTTCAATTCCCTTTCCTGTTCCTCATTATCGAAAGTGAAAACTTCGAACTCTGACGTAACCCAATCGGAGTCTTTCTAATTGATACCGGAAAAAGAAACTATCGAAATACCAGCCGTAGCATATAAGTGTGTTCATAATAAATTTCAAATTTACGTCATAGTAAACTCCTCTATGTATCAAATTCTGTACTATACCTTCAACCAATACTTGGTAGATAAATATGTCAAATGGTATTCTTCTCACTAAGAGTGAGAAATTTATCCGAAGAGTAACTGCTCGAGCAAAGAGAACTTCCTTTCCACTAGTCGATAACGTACCTCATGTCGACGTTTAAAGTTATCAGTGTTAATCACTGATAAGATGTTTACTGTATTTCTGATAATAGTGCACAATTATTTTTCTCGTCTCGGTATCGAATTACCGGAATGTTGACTTGAGAAGTGCGGTGTTTCCTTTATCGAGGTTTCCGGAACCACACCTTCCTGTTATCATTCGACTACTGCACATCTTATACTTCGTTTTGTACAACACCTCGGCAACAGATATTTCTTTCATGAAATCGCGCCGATTTATTTCCACAAAATTTGCAGAAATTTGAACGGTCCAAACTTTTGTGCGAACTACCCTTCCAACGGACGATAACGCGATTGATAACGTATTTTATAATCTTTTTTTATCTACTCTACCAACCGACGCTAATGACTATTAATTATTATGAATCACTGATAATAATACGTTTGCTGTATCGTGATTCACAATTATTTTTCAAGCCTCGATTTCGATTTACCGTAGGGTCGATTTAAAAAACACGGACCGCGGTAGTTTCCTTATCGAGGCATATCAGAACCACGCCTTCCTGTTATCACCAGACTACAACACATTTTATGAACTTCAAAGTGTGCCTCATTTTGCACACCTTGGCAACCGATATTTTTTCCTGGAAAACGTGCCGATTTGTTCCTTACAATTTGCAGAGAATGGAAATGTCGAAACTTTTCTATTCATTGCGTCACGTGCGTAAATGCGTAAACTGGAAAAAAAAATCAATGAAAATTTACATACGCATTGTTACACACTGCATAACTGAACTTGACTCGTGAACGTTGGATACGAGTCGAGGGGAACACGAATCACTCGAAAATATGGGATAATGGAGTAGGAGGTGGTGGGGTACCTTGCGATTTATCCAAGCTATCAGTCCCCTGTATATACGAACGACACGTTGGGCGAGAGAGCAGTTCTCTTGCACCGGAGATCCGATCTACTTGTCAAATACTTCGAATCGTGCACAAGGTAAGTATTTCATTTATTTAGGCCCAAACTTTCTCGCGGTTAGTAAAAATCTCAAGTGCTGATAAATACTCAACCGCGCGTCTGTCGAAGGTAACTTCGTCACTCCGCTAAAAATATCAAGAGGTTCGCATCGCGTTTCCGCCATAAGACGGGTGTGGTGATTAAGTCGCAAAAGAGTGCAGATTTGTTGATAAGAAGGGAGAAAAGAAGCAAGGGCGTTTTAATTAAAATTTGCGTCCATAGGGGACGCCAATTGCCTCGCAACGTCTAGGAAATACATTGAACCGGACAATACCCTAGATTAGGTCATGGCGTGATTGTATATCACAATCTGAACCGTACGTAAAAATCACTTTACGGAAAAAAAGGGATTCTTGCGGCGACGATATTTCATTCGATATTTCTTTCTCTCAGATTAGGTCATGACGTGATTTTATATCGCAATCTAAACTGTACGTAAAAGTCACATTACAGGAAAAAAGTGATTTGTGCGACATTTTTGCCATTAACATTTGATAACGTCAAGTGGGTTTAACATTTAGCAGCCACGCCGCAAGGATGTTCGGCGGATCGTGTACAAACACAAGTCGCGGAAACCGCACGACCTCGACGGATCCAGGTGGCAGGACAACGTGCCACTACTCAGGAGGAGGAGGAGGATCGCGTTCCGGAGGCTACGCAGGATCGAAAGGAGGATCGGGATCCTCTTCCAGGAGTAGCAGTGGGAAGGGTCCATCAAGCCCCAGTGCCGCGGACCGAGCTCGCGACCAGGAGTCCAGGAATGTGATCGCCGAAGCGGGCACCCTGGCGATTCCTGGAGCGGCACTTGTTCCTGGGAGAATGCCGATGAACCTGTCGGTCGCAGGAGTAGGCACCGTCCCCATGTCCGAAGGAATAGCCGCATCCATGTTGGCAGGACTTCGCGCTTCCGTGGCGGCATTGGGAGGATTGGCTCGCAGCGTGGTGTCGGCGACACCCATGGGGATGGTGATCGCCAGCATAGCCTACACCCCCAAAGTGGGGGTGGGCAGCGACCAGGTGCCCGGTCGTACCCCGGAAAACTTCTTCGCCATGGCGGTCCCCGCGCAAGCGGTCAATCTCCCAGATAAGGGTCAATTGCAGCGCATAGCCCAGGAATCCGGCAAAGTTAACATGGACGTGCGAGGGGTCCTAACCGCTGAACAGGACGTGAAGGTCCACGTGGTCAGAACCCCCACGGCGGAGCCGGTAAACGTCGTAAGGGCTGCCAAGGACGAGAGAACCGGGCTTTACGTGCACTCCTTGCCGGAAAGTGGAGTGCCAAATGGGAGGCTGGTGACCACCCCACCCACATCCGTGGTGCCGAATTCCCCGCCGTTGGTGTCACCGATTCCTGACGTCCCGGTAACGGTGCACACTGGTGGGGACGTAAACGCTCCGGTCGCCCCTCCAGCGACCGAGTTCCCTATATCAGGCGGGAGCTCGATCAGAGATACCGTAGTCGTATACCCCGAAGACGCGGGACTGGAGCCTATCTATGTTATGTTCAATACCCCCCGAAAAGGTGTGAAACCCTCTGGACACGATTATCACCAGGCCCCCAAGACGGAGGATATCACTGGGTTCCCTGGTCTTATCAAGCGACCGCCGAAAACTCCTAAACAGGGCGGGGCTGGAAAGAGAGCTCGCTGGGCCGACCCGAAGGGGAAAACAATATACGAGTGGGATTCCAAAAAGGGCGAATTGGAGGCGTACAGAGCTAGTAACGGTGAGCACCTTGGTAGCTTTGACTATAAGACCGGAGCACCCATTAAAGGACCGGTCCCTAATCGCAATATCAAGGACTATCTGTAATGTTGTCGGAAGGTACTTGCAAGAGCCGACCAAATGGCAATTACTGCTGATATACTTTGGTACTATCGAATTGTGCATTTTTAGTTAAGACTTAAGATAATATTCCGAGTTGTGTCAATTATTTTTAAGGGTTGTGACTGTCGTTCATTATCGCGACCTGTGTAACGGCGTGTTTTGTGATCGTTGCGAGTGTAATTGCGTAATGTGTAATCTTCTTCAGATATTACGTAAGCTGTAAGAGGCTCGAAAAATGGGACTGAAAATATTGCTCGAGTGGTACGACAAGTCCACCGGCTCTTTAGTGGGTAAAGGATACTCAAAGGACTTACGCGACGACGGATCGGTAATTGAAGAACTTGGCTTGAAGATTGACGGTACCGTCAACAATGGAGAATATGACGTGGAGCCCCGGTGGGTGGGTATTCTTCAGAGGTACTTTACTCATCGCATCGAATTGAGCCAATTTGACTACTTCGTTGCCTTTGAGTATCGGGACGAGTGGCCGGAGGATATGAGGACCTTGTCCTGGGAGCTGCATGGCAATCCTGCTGCGTTTAGGCGTAATGATTATTGGCATGTACCGGTTACTCCCGATGTCAGTGGCGAAGTTATTCGGATACATTATACCTATCACGGGAACAAATTCCCGCGGAAGAGAATTTGGTTTTTCATTTTGGGAACTGAGTTCGATTGCGACGTTTCGCGCAATGGGAATAAGGAAACGATTGTTCCCAAGGAGAAATTCATTTCGGCTGGTCAGTCCATTGACATAAAACACGCTGCATTGGCTAAAGGCGGTCATGGTAAATTAGATTACGGTAAACCGCTGGAATTATTGCTAGAGTTTTATGTTAGAATGACTTAATAATCGTTAACACATCCGAATGATTTGGGAAATTGTTTGACCTCGTATTGCCAAGCGTAACTCGTAATGATGAACACAAGAATTTTTGTAATTTGTGATTAATTATATTAGCCACATATCCTTTTTTCTATACCCAAAGAACATTTTGTATTTTTCTTATTTTTATTATCGAATAAAGTATTTTGCATGTCATACTCTTATTAACCTTTATTGTATGTTTAACCCAAATGAATAGGTGTACGGTGAAATTGTTGAATAACCTGATAATTCCTTCTATAAAATTTTACATCCTCGTAGTGGGTCTATCAAAATCTCTCCTAGTCCTTAACTTTCGGAACTCGGTATGTGTTATATTAAAAAGAGCTTATACCGATTTTCATATTTCTTTTTTATTTCTCAATAATAAAGTCACATTCCCCTCTGCATGTCTAACATTAATTTTCAGTTCTCCAACATTGATAGTAATACAATAATGTAACATCTGTCTCTAGAAATAAGATATATTAGTCTCTCGTTTAGACTACATGAACACCGTCATTATAGTTACAACTAGACCTTTCCAATATTTAAAAAATAATCGCTTTCGTCGTGTCTATGCGTAATAACAGCTGGGGTTGTTTTAACATTTCAGTCAATACGATGTTGAAATTTCAAGACACGACACTCTTGCACTTCCTTTTCACAAAAAAAAAAAACGATAAGTCTTTTATTGCTGCATTCTTCACACAGTTTTTATTTTAGCAAAATTGTTTCTAGCACACAAGTTCCAGTTACCATTCAATGCATTTACAGTTCAACTCTTAATAATTCACTGCACGTATGGAACTGTAAACTTTTTCTATGTACTCTTTGTTTTTCTGTATGTAATAAACTTATGACTTTTATAGCATAGGCAGATTTGTGTCAATTGAATCGATAGTTCCCAATCCTGTTGCATGTATGTGTTTGTATCGATTACGTGCAAGTCCTGGGAATGTTAACTGAAGCAGAACCAACTGTAAGTTTTGTTAAGAATGTCTGCAATTTTACTTTCAAACTTACTAAGATAAAGGCGCGACGTTTTCTTTACATCTGAGGCAACTGATCGATTGGCGTAGCGAACTTGAAATCTTCTGGAAAGAGCTTTATTGCATGTGGGTACATTAGCTTGTAAGACTGCCTGATTGTGACATCGGCTACTCCTGCAATGTCTCCAATTTCTTTCTGTGACCTTTTATCTTCTGAAGCCTAAATTTAACATATACAATATAAATGTTGATAACAGTACAATTATATAACGGAAAACAATGGCTTTCACCGGGACGGAAAAAAATCTCTGAATTCTCTTACCTGGGATGCCATGTAAATTGCCGCAGCAGCTACTGAAATAGGAGATCTTCCTGGAACAATGTCGATTTCGACTGCTTTTCTTGCAATATGCGTCGCAGCTCTTTGTACCATGTTAGGTAGTCCCAGGTTTGAACAAAATCTCGACATGAAGTCACCCGTTGTAATAAGATCGACACTAGTTTCCAAGGCTTTCAAGATAAGCTTGAAACATCTCCCTATTTCTTTCTTGCTTATCTTGCTAACTGCACAGATTTCTTTAAATGTACGAGGTACACCTTCCTGTCTACAGGCTATGTACAAGCAAGCCGAAGAGATGGCATCGTTTGCCCGGCCTTTCAGGTTTTTCCCATCATGAACTTGTTTAAAAAGATTATTGGCACGGTCCACAATGGTTTTAGGAAGATTGATACGGTCAGCCATTCCATTAATTTCACGAAAAGCATTAATCAATGCTCTATCCGAACTGCTCATCTGCAAACCTCATTTTTGTTACGTCAAGGAATGTATTTATAAATGTTCGATATATAATTTCAGTATACTAACAGTACGTCGATTTTGATATTTAGAAGCTCCGAAGGCATCGAAGGAGGCAGCTCCAGTTCCCGGTCCAATCATAGTGGATAAGTCTGATCCATTTAATAATGGATTTTCTGGACCACCCACACGAGATGGATCCACTCCTGCCTTTTCGTTGCTGAATGTTCGCCATTCCGACCCCACATCTATCACCCTTTAAATGTAGCAATAATTTAGTTTAATAGGCATAACAACATGAAATTATAGTTAACTAACATACTTTACCCCGTTGTAAATGTTTTTTACCTGTCACCCACAACTAAACCACATTCGGAGCATATTTGATCCCCTGCTCTATAGTCTTCGATGAGAGGTGCATCCGGATGGGAGTAACAGCACACTTTATTGGTATCATGTCTTCAAGATAAAAAAAACCATATTAAAGTAATTATTTTCGTTGTATAATTAACTTCATAATCATACAATTAAGATCTAAATGGTGAAATCTCCAAAATGATACTAAAGTTTCTTGGAAGATTTAGCTTAAAGTTCATCGATGCGAGAACTGCAATAACGGATGTTGCATTTAGAGCAACATACATTATCATTAATTGTACTTGAAATTGAATAAGTATTGTATTGTCAACTCCCTAGTCTGTTGAAATTTAAAGTCAGTTCGTTATCAGAATCCTACATTGACAAAGAATGTTCCATTTAAACACAAAAGTATTTTCTCTCTCCGTGAATTGAGGTTACAAATTCTAAAATGGAACTTGAAGGTTCTCAGAGCTCACGGGTATTTCATACGACCAACGGCGCATGAGAAAATATTATCGTGTTTTCTTTATTAACCTAGCTAACCATGTAAATTAAACGGCATTATCGATAAAAACGTCCTTAAGGAATCTTGCATCGTTGACATTCTAACTTTATTTCCCATTTCACACGTAATTGTATTAAATTCAGTTTCTACAGTCCGCGCCACCCATTCTTACGGACGTGGACTAAATAATGCGGATCAAAAATTAAGAAATTCACCTTGACGAACTAGCCATGCCTCATCTGTTGTCAATCGTGTTGTGCTTTGCTGTTGTGTATAAACAGGTATAAATAGCGAGGCATCGATAAATGCAGTATGAAAGATGTATCGTCTACTAATTAATCTGCGTCTCTCGAATTTCGTTTTCAACTTTCAACGCGAAAAGTAGATAGGTAAATGGCGCTATATACCTGTTTCCATGTCCCCTTCAACGTGTTTTCAAATTCCAGAGTCTTATTGAATGTGTCAAGTGTCACACACAGTGCGGCGCGTCGTCGCGGTGAGGACGAACCAATCAGAACTGCGCTTAAGTCCGCGTGTCACTTCTGATTGGTTGTCCAACTTTGATACGTTTACACATCGCAATCGATGAACTCCGCCTTATAACAAGGAGCGTTTCCATCCCTGTTAAATATTGATCAGTTTCGGTAGAACGCCGCTACGCCGGTCGGCTCTTAATCTCGGGTGCCTGGATGATACCTTGGTATTCCCATTGAATGATCACAAAAAAATATGGATATTCCGATAAGATGACGAGAAAGGGACACCTGAGAGGTCAATGTTCCGTTAATTTTTCTCGAACGTATTGCGCCACCACTGAGGGGTAACAGGTGGCAAATACGTTAGCCGTCCGCATCCTCCACTGGGGGGCAGCACAGGACGCGATCGCGCGTCCCTGCCCGTGAGCAAACTCCCAACTCATCTCTGATGCCTGTGACTTTTATTCGGTATACCTTCGTTGTTACAATATATTCGATGCGATTATACAGTGGTATTCTACAGGTTAGTTTTAGTAAAAAAGAGAGAAATAGAGACAAAAGCGAAGGGACATCTCGTGGGTGCTCCCACCATGCTCGTTGCACCTAGACGGGAAACTCTGTTGGAAGCATTCGACAGACTCGCATGGACCCGAACCCGAATTACAACGGAGCGCTGTTATACCGACTTCATTCCACGAATTGTAGTTTCCTACTATATCGGAGAACGGATTCACAGTAATGGGTGATTTACCGCATAAATGCGTACATACCGTACAAGGTCAAGATGCTACCTACTTGGAATTTAATACGATAAGTAACAATCACTGTTGTACATACGTCGATCCTGATATTGCGAGTTACGGAAGAAGTAGAGAAGTTCAATTTTTACTGTTAACAGAGGTTTATTGCAGGCAACTGCAATCGTCCGTACAGCTCGAAGGGATGACGATGTTTATTGCATTCTTTTTAGACTGAAAACCCATAAAGAACCGATGGATCCATCGTTCTGTACCCATTCTGTACATATTAGTCCAAGGTTGTACGAGTCTGCGATTCCTTCCAACAAAAGAGCGAAAGAAGAATGATTCGATGTTACATAGTATGATATCGGTAATACGGTATGTAAGAATGTACAAAGCTCGTCAGTGCGCACGTCTTTTCCTTTTAAACAAAACAAAATTGCCTCGTTGCTTACCTCCTACCTTCATCGAAATGCATTTCTACGAAGTTACTGTTAATTTCCCGGCTTACTTTGTGGCGACGAAATCGGCGAGTCGCGGAGCGAGATGCAATTTCGCCGGGCGATTCGTTTAATCGTTTCTCTTCTTTGTTTTCTTTTTTTTATTAAGGCGCTCGGTTAAGTTCTACGGTTTTGGCACTTAGAATAAGGTTTACGATTGCACTAAGTGGTACACTGTGATGGGTAGTATCTAGTTACAGGTCTCCAAATCTGGTGCGCTCCTGTGTCTAGTACCTGGGGCTAAGTACGTTTAAAACGGGTTCCTTAACTTATGTCTGCACCTAGATACTACGAATCTATCATGGAACGACCTGTGACAGCAAGTATTTAGATACAGGTATTCGAATTTTGATTTTCACCTACCCTGTTAGAAGAGTGCGATCGCTCTTCAGGTTCGCTAAGGTAATCCTGTTTGGAATGTACTCGGACACGTACCTGTATTTAAATACTCCGAAGAAGTACTTATTTGTCTCATCACCGGTGATACGTCTCGCACACCGATAAGTGATCGGGGCTCCTTCAATATTTTGATAAGAGGTTCCCTCGGAATACCGACATTTCTTAAGGTGTGCGAAAAGTCTTGAGTCACCCCTGTCGCGTCTTTACTTTTTTTGTTTATTAAATCACTATGTTACACGCGTGCAATTCTCTCGGGAAAATAAAAAAAAGGGGCATTTTCCCGAGAGAAGGAGAGAAAGAGAAGAGGAGATGCAATTCGACGAAGGATCGAGTACACTTCCTTCTCAAAAGTGAGATCGATGATCCAAATACGGTGTGGAGCTTTTAACCCGCTAGAAGACGCGCACGAATTTCTCAGCACCTTTCTAGATACGGCTGACATTTCATTGCGATCATAAATCATTTTAGGAACCGGACTCCTCGGTGACGATTCTACGAGGATCAAATGCCATTTGCTTTTGCGAATCGCTTTCCTGAAATAAAGCGAGGCGAAGCTGAGGACTATCGACGGGTTTCCTTACCCTGTTGATCGGTTACGGAGGAGCCTAGAAAAATAAATAACAATTCGAACATAGTTCGCCAATGAGTTATGATCTGTAATGAGTGACTGGCGGAACTCATATCGGTTTCAAGAAGGTTACCAAGTGCATCGGTGGAGAAACACTCCCTCGTCTCTCATCGAATTGCAAATTAAGATGCGATCGCCGATACAGTTACAATGGTTAACTTAACTAAATACACTGGTTTAAGTTGACCGCAGAGATACTGGATGGACGCTGGAAGTTCCTCGTAGCTTGGCTACCGAAACGACGATCAGGCCCCGATGCTCGTTGCTCGTTAATCCGTAGAGACAAATGGCAGTGAAACGTCGATAATTCGAGGAAAGCCTCCATTTTGGAATTTGGAAGTCCCCAACATTGGAATCCTGGTAGATATGTGGCGGAGCATCGAGCCTGTCCTCTACTTCTCAATAGCAGTATCCGTGGTACCTGGAAAATAACGACATTAATTAAATAAAAACACAGGTACCGTACTTGGCGTAAAACGCAAGTCTAAGCCGTACCTAAACCAGTCCAAAATCGGTATGGACGGTGACATCGCAGTTGTTCGGTTTCTCAGCAGCAGCCATGTTGACTTCGATCAGAGTATCGACGCTCTTGTTGGAGCTTCCATTAAGTATCTTTTGAGCGGCAATACTGGTGAACTGAACTTGCATATCGCTCAGGCTAGGATAAGAATGCAAGTCCCCGCGACTTATGGTTTTGTCCAAATTAGGCTCGGAACCTTGAGGAGCTCTCTGTTGCTTCCCAGATTCCAAGTTCTCGATGTACACGTTGTTAAAGGACCCCCCAAATCCGTCGTAGGATTTGGTGGGCGAGGGAGGATTCGAAGCAACGTTGCTTTTCGACCCAGGTCTTAAAAGATTCCTGTAGCTCAACGCGTCCTTCGACAGCGACAAACTGAGCTTCCTCGAGTTGTTCATCGCATCGTTGGTGTTCTTCGAGCTCTGCAAGGCGGTCGCCGGATGTTCTCCAGAGAGTACCAGGGAGTTCTTGTCCACGTTGTTGGTGGAGCCGTCGATGAGGTGTGCCTGGCTGTTGTTGAGCCGATTGGTCAGCTTCAGTTTGTTAGGAGTCTCTTCGTCGGCCTTCTTGTTCTCCTTGTCGGACTCGGAGAACGTGGGTTTGGAGTCCTTCGACGCATAGAGAGAAGAGGGCCTCTCCAGTTTGATGGGCTTCCAGTCCTCCACCTTCGAGATAGGCTTGTACAGCCTCTCTTCCTCGACTTTGCTCTTGAATAGCTTTTCGTCTTCCGTTCTGTTCTTGTAGGCTTTCTCTCCAACGAGTTCCTTCTCCTGCTTCTCCTTCCCAACTGGAATGCTCTCCTTCTCCTTGCTCCTGGACGTGCCGTTCTCGAAGGTGATGACCGACCTCATCGGAGAGTTGTTCTGCTGGACGTAGATCTTGGTCCCGGGTGAACCAGAGATGGTAGTGGTACTCAGGGAGTTAGAAGCCAAAGTGACGCTGCTTTGGATTCCCCTTTGCTCCGGTTGTTGGCCAGTGACAGGACTCAGGTTAGTAGAGACCTGCAACGTGATGGAGTTCTGAGCCTCCTGAAGAGGCGTCAGGGCTCCCTGTTGAATCACCTTCAGGGGCGACGACTTCACCGGCAACGTGGACGTCTTCAACGGCGACGAGGACAGTTTACCACTGGAAATCGATTTCCCGCTGGAATGGGTGGAGTGGCTGGACGAGGTTTTCTGGAGAATTTTGTGCTGCGGGGACCCATTGGAAGACTTGGTTCCGCTTCCGGTGGAGTCATGGCTTGGTCTCCTTGAACTGTGACGAACGCTGGACCTCCCTAAGGTCGCAGCCTTGGCTGGACTCGCATTGGCTGCTCGCACCGATCCTGAACTTCCACCACTTCTGCTAGGCGAGGAATTGGCGGAGTTCTTCTCGTTTTGGGTCGCTGCCCGATTTTGGTACGGCTCTTGATTGTTGCTTGCCGGTAGGACGGAAGCTCGAGACGTGCATCTGCTGAGGCTGGAGCACTTGGAGCGAGGCAAGGTGGAGCAGGGCGACCTGTGTCTTCGGGAACTCCTCGGGGTGGAGTTCGCCAGAAGACTGGAGGAATCCCCGCTTGCCTGGCGTCGATGTCTCCTCGGTAGAGTCGCCGATCGGACGGAACTCGAGTCGTCCCACACCTGGAAGCTGGCTTGCGACTGGTCCAAGCCCTCCATCATCTGTGAACGGTTACCTAAATTTAGGACAACCCCTCCGTACCAAGATGTACCTACTACACACGATTTTTCAGACATTTACCGATGGACTCGCGGCTCTGGTCTGCGTCGCCACACTGTGGAGGTGCACCACCCTGGGATTGAACCATTCTGTCGGAGGATACTGGGCACTGAACGTCCCCATCAGAGGTGCTCCCTTTCTGCGGGAGCTGCGTCTGAAGAGCCTCGACAGAAGGCCTATTTTCTCTGAAAAAATCCCGGAGAAACCTTGAGACAAAGGACGGTCACGGAGCTTATCGAAGGATCGAGGAAGGGTTTGCCAGCTAAGGGTGACTAGAAGCTTCGACCGCGATCCCCGAATACTTTATGCCTAAGGAAACCGAAACTTCTTACACCTTCCAACATCTTCCAAGTTAGGTCTGCACTATTTCTTAAAATGACTATCAACCTTGTTCTTGGGTTTCCGTAGGGCGAAAGTATCGGGTCGGGATTTGAACAGTCTGGGAAAAGCCAAATCGGGAAGAACTCCACATCAAGCTTTCTATGGGACCATCGCAAAGCGTGGTACTTTTTCTAGGGTGGTACCAAATTGGACACCCTACAACCAATCACCCATCACCAAAACACCCCCTTCCCCGACAGGACTCACTGGTTGGACTATGGGGTGCGCTGTCGGTGCTCGCATATTCCGCACTAGAAGACGTGTCGCTTCTGTCCGGTCTTCGAGGCAGCGACCTTGAACTTCCGCTTCGATGAAGACGCCTTGCAGAGCCCCACAGGCGCAAAGAGTGCCTCCTCTCGAGGCGTCCTGGCACCGAGCGACACCTGGCGAACAGGACCTTGTCGTTCGGATTTCCTGGAACAGGACGACAAGAGTTGCAGTTTTATGTATGCCAGGATGGATTTATGTATCGCCACCTAAACCTTAAAAGGAACCCTTAAAAGGCCCTGCAAAGGTTCTCAGAGCCTACCGGGCTGAGAAACGAGGACGTAAAACCGGGAACAAGGATCACGCCATATTTACCTCTTCGCCTAAGATTTTTCGAGACGGTGTTGTTACCTTTAACGCAAAGTTAATACGACTTCGGGACGCGTGAAAGCAAACTGTCCAATAAATCGGACAGATCTGCTCGACGGCGTCCTCGATAGTGACAGGGTATAAAACCCTCCTCTTTTTCTGCAAAGAAACTCTGACGGACGTCTCTCCTTTCAGCCGACTAGCGGGAATAAATCATGCCGCGGTTAATTGTCCAATATAATTGGACAAATTTGGCAAGGTCCGGCCACGAAGAGGTCTCGCTGACAGCCGGTGGAATTACTGCGAAATTGAACCGAGATGTCCAAAGTCGAGGATGAAAGGATCCCCCGAAAGAGGCTGGCGCGGTTGCCCGTAAAAAGGCTCCCGGGGAAATAAGTACACCAAGCGGACATTATAACGGGGTAATGCAGAGGAGGAAGAGAAGGAGGAGAGGAATTGCGCGTTATTTATCTCGGGGCTTTCGGCTAAGAAATTTTTCTTGAAACTCGGCACCGATGGTACGAGCTTCCGTCTCCTACCCGGCGATAAGGCGGGCGTAAATCACGCCAAGTGATCACCAAAAGTGTCCAATAAATTGGACAAGTTTCGTCGCAAATGGCGACCGCAACGTCCGCGCCGGCCAATGGCGTCCTTCGGGGATGTAATGTCGGGTCTTTAATGCGTTATTATTTTTTAATGCCGCGTTTCAAGGTGAATTTCTCCACGCACGTTGCGGGAATATATCACGTGGGAACGAACCGTTCGGTGAAGGGGTCTTAATTAGCCGGCCGAATGCAAAGAGTACGCGTCACGTGGATTTCGATCCTAATGAAGAAGAACCTCCGGTTGGACCCGATGATTGTATCTTTAGAAGGGTCTCGTGAGAACATACCCTAAGGGAATTCAGGGGACGAGGATGATTCAGGAGATGAAAATTACACGTGGCAGTTGTTGATCCCTAGCCCTCACGTGATCGGTGATCTCGACAGCACGTAACGGTAGACAATGTCGTGACGGATGGCTAATATATTGTTGTACTAAACGCTTTCGAGCCACCGCCGCGGGGCGGGCACGTGAACACCTATTTTCCAAGGGACAGGGAATATGAAAGCGCAGAAAAGTGGAGAAAGACCGGCTTGTTGGCAAAAAGGCGGCTAAAGTGGACCTCGAGTCATCCCGGTCGCGTGGATGCACGTCGGCGACATGCGAGGTCTTTTGCTCGGTTCTTTGCGATCCGGCGATCAACTGTACACGCGGTGGTCAACGAAGACTTTCTACCACGCAAATTTCTCAACATCTCGGTTTCCCATTACGTCTAGAAGCAGTCGCGAGGTGGTCTTGCGGGCCGTCCTCGTTCCAGCAGGAACCGATCGGTCCGGTCGAGGACCCAATTGGTCGCGGACACGTAAAGAAGCCGCAGCGGAACCGCGGCGGAATCGCGTCCGATTCGTGACGGGTGCGAACCTTGACCGGACACGAAGTCGGGCTCGTTCACCGGATGAAATAACGATTCTCGGCCTCGCTCGGTCACGACTCCGGCTGGGGGATCAGCTGGTGAGAGGAGAGTCTCCTCTTCTGGGACACCCAGCAGGGACATCCTATGTTTTCCTTTTATCGCGTGTCACGAGACACTCCGCGACACGCTCGCCTTTCTATTCCCGTCCTGGCATAACCGAAAACCCGTTACGGGAACTCCGAGTGACACTCGTTCCCCGTTGACGAGGGACTCGACAATAGTGGGAAGATGGCGACAAGGTCGGAGTTCCTGAACCCTGACAATGCCAGGAGGAAAATGAAACGTTTCCGCTTTTTCCTCCCAGGACCTGTAACGTTGCCGTCAGGGAACCGTCGCCAGGAAAAGGAAACGCCAAGGCAAATTCCCGGGACCAATTACTCATGCTTCCTCGAGATGGTAATACCGCATACCGAGTTTTTCAAAAGTATAATCATCCCGGAGGGCTCACGAAGACGGTGACTCGGAATGCTAAGACGCGAAGATCGATTCCTCCTCTGCGTTTCCCCTCCAGGCTGGAGCAATATTTTGGCATCAACTCCTGCAGAGCCCGGCCAAAAAGTCTCATCTCGCAGGATCCAGGACCTCCGAAGGAGGGGATCAGAAACCTTAATCTCCTACTTTACCGCTGTATGCAACACGTGTCGACTTCGAGATTTCGCGATGCCATTTCGAGTCGATGTTACGGTTCTACCTAGAACCTCCTCTTGGACCTTAAATTGGTCCTGGGGTAATATCGACGATAATTTAAAAAATTCAAGGTCCTAGGTTGGACTTGAAAAAATATTAGACATCTCCATTTCTTTTATCTACAGACCTAAAGTAAGACTTATAGACTGAAATCAGATCCGAGAGCTTATGTTACGCAGATTCAAAGTGGGGCCAAAATATCGACTCGAGCATGGCCAGGAAGTTCCTTCGGTCCGAAGTTGATAGAGTTACGAAACAAGGTTCCGTAAAATGAAATTACCTCCGCAAATGACGTCCGCCAAGTTGGTCTGGACAGCCTGGTGGGTGACATCGCCGTCCCTCAGGGTGAGCATTTCCCCATGGACCAGAGCCATGGCCTCGTCGTTGGTCATCAGCATCCCGCCTTGACCTCTGGCACTGGCCACCTCTCTGGAGCACCTCCTGGAACTCCCCGAGTCCCTTCTGAGCCTCCTGGTCTCCGGGGTGACCACGAAGTACCCTTGAGAGGTGTGGTAGATCTTTCTCTCCTGCATCAGCTTCGCCAAAGCGTCGTAGACCAACTCTCGACTGGGTCGCTGCATCGCTGGGAAGGCGTTCCTCAGGGCCGACCTCAAGGTGTCCAAGGTAGCAGCCTGCCTCTGGGAGGTCAATTCCAAAATGGCCCAGCAAAGGGCTTCCGGAAGAGGCGTGAACTGCCCCTGGGAAACGGGAGCTACCAGACAATCTTCGATGTCCCCTGAAACAAAAGTAGGGTAAATTGTAGCGGGTTTGCAAAAATGCCAATAGAAATGTTTTTGGCAGGATGTTTTAGTAAACGAATTCATATTTCATTTACCTGTGAAATTCTACATGCAATGCACACATGTGCAAGTACGCTGGGAGACATCAATGCCCTCCCATCCTGCACAGGCGATGCCGTATCTGCAGGGGAGGCATTCATGTCCGCCATTGTACACTGGGAGATATCAATGCCCTCCTATCCTGCACAGGCGATGCCGTATCTGCAGGGGAGGCATTCATGTCCGCCATTGTGCATAAATGGTATTTAACACGGTAGACATTCAAATAAAATATTCCTTACGACTGTACGTAATTATTAGTGACAATTTTTTAACGTACCCCGAACGTAGGTATAAACAACTGTTGCAAGCTTAAATTCATAATGTCTCAGTTATATGCCCATTACTTAGGGCATGTTCTTAAATATCCTAGTGGTACAATTTAATCGAGGGTACGACATCCCCTACTTTATCCTACCCCCAGAATTAACAACACGCACCATTACATTATCCAGAAATACGGTAAACTATTTACTGAGCGACAAATAAGGCGTACTTTAGTTAACTGTGAGACACGGTTGCTTTTTCTGCAATTTCCTCCGTGACGGACCAGACTGGCCGGATGTAGGAACGATCAAAGTTCACAGGTTCGCGAGTAACGGAGTGATAATCGGCAAAAAATGGAGAATCCCCGTGGAATCGGGTCGAGGTCGCGGACATTTTATTTCGGCACGAATCGCCGTTCTGTGTCATGGTGCCGTTATTTTGTCACCGGCGTAAATCCGATCTACGCCTGGAGGCTCCTCGATTTATTCGTCTCTATCGCGGATATCCGATGAGGAAAAATTCCAATTCGTATTTTACGCCGCTGATTGGTCATTTATTCGTTCAGATGCAATTGACAAATAAGGTTCGCCACCTAATCTGGCGTTGCACAAGGCAGAAAATCAGCGGCGCAGAGTTGCACGTGCAAAGCTCCGCACAGAGGAGACTGGCCAGTCTCGAAGAAACAATTCGCACGCCATAAATCGTGGTCTGCAATAATTAATTCAGACACGTCTGAATAGTCGTTGCGCTTGCTAAGCGGAGTGTGCGTGTAAGCGCAAAAAGGGCCGTCCGTGGTTTCTCTCGGAAACGAGACGAGCATGAGTTAGTGCTCTCTTCTGGTGTAATTGCCTGCGTGTAATTTTATTTTGTCACTCAGCTAGGGATGTCGCACACACACAAGGAGCGACGTAGTGTGCGAGGCCCCTTTCACGCCGTTTATCACGAGCGATTTCGAGATAATCGAGAGCATAGAAGGCCAAAGAGAAGTCGGAATGCCCCTCGGTTGCGAGGTCAATTTTTCATCGCGGAAAACCGACGAAACGAAAATCTTCATCCGCATTAGAAACGCGCGAAACCCCCGGAGGCATAAAAAAAATACAGATTGTATACGTTGCAAAATGATGGCGACACGAAATAAGCGCAACGAGCTTCACGAAGGTTCACGTGGAGGGTCGGAAAAGTAATTGCTTCGCCCCGTAGACCGAATCGATTTTAATTTCACATTCACACGTGCGAGATGTGTATGCGTTTACGGTCGTCGTGCTCTCTATGGCGAAATCAAGGGTCCGAAGATGTATGATGCAATTCCCGATCGTATAACCGTATAATAATCGCGTTACACCATGCACAGTTCACCCTGGGGAACAGGTTGTAACGTTCATTTTTTTTTTCTCTCCTCCTTACTTTCGAGAGGTTAAACGAGTGCCATACAAGGTGAACAATTCTTTGGATAAGCCCCGGCGTTGCTTAAGGCCGTCGAGAAGCCGATGCCCCTAACGCGACTGATGCGCATTTGATTGCGCTAACCGAGCCTCTCTTGAAAATAAGAGAGTCCCCTCGGCGCTAAAGATTGTACTCTCGAGGTCTGCAACTCACGCTACGGCGAGCGATCTTCTTTTTCTGAGGAGCCGCGAAATCCGCAGACTCATCGGCAATTCCGAATAATGTCTATCGCGACATCAGGGACGACCTTTAAGCGATTATGCATCCTGGAGAGGACGTTATGACGGTGGCATATGGCGTATTGATTTTCCTTTATGGCAACCATGAAACCAGGGTTTAACGGTGGATTTTACCCCCCAAGAAGCGCATGCTAGGGATTCGCCAAAAAATAGCGAAATCCTTAACAGTTGCATGGAAACCGAATTGCGCGAGTACTGGTCATATCTCGAACCCCTTTATTCGGAGCAAACTATTGTGTTTAATAATGCGCATCTGATTACGCGAATGGTGAATGACGTAGGGGTTCGAACGATCTAATCTATATGGACGCGCCCTAAAAAGCATTCGCCACCCCTGCACAGAGTTACCCTCTATTTTTCAATGCATCTTAATCCCTTCAACGCTAGCCGAGGGGCTGATTTAACAGATGCGAACCCGGGCCTGTACTCAACTCCGCAACTCGTTCCCCGAAGGCAATTACCAATTATAATTAAATCAATTAACAAAAATCCGCACAGCCTAACGAAGCTGATTCCTTAAGGCCCCTTTGCTCGTCGCCGCAGTGCGCAAACTTCGCGATCGATGCGGAAGAGGCCTGTAGGAAACTGCAAACGTGCATCTTCGTAACCAGGAAAAGGGTGCCGCGGTAATAAGAAACTCATCGGAAAGTCTTTACGCAACGGAGATTTTATTTTCCTTAACATAACATTGGTAGGTTCCTTAAGTAACAACGTATGAACAGGAAATTTCTTCATTCGAGGGAGGTCGGACGTTCTCGGACGCGATCAGCTGGGCCGCGAATCGTCACTGAGGCAAGAGGGGAAGGCGACCTTACGGGAGGCGCGCCGAGGCGACACTGGCGCCCTCTGGCAGGGCCGACGGAAACCGCCGGAAGGAGCGGCCCACCCACGCGTGGCTCAAAGGGGAACGCAGAGAGCACCCGACAGGTGCGTATAGGTGCCATTCCGGGTTTTATGGTTGGTCCGTGGCGTGCCTCGTCCCCTCTTCCCGGGCGAGCACCACCTCCGGCTCGTATCTCGGCGCTAACTTACGACAAGGAGGTTCTGGTACGCGGTTGTCTCTATACATGAAATACTGCACGAGAGGTAATAGTGCAATGAAATAGGGAACGGAGAGCCAGGGACCAAGAGCGGACCCGATGCGATATATATATTTATCGACTGGAGAACCGCCGGTTGAGTTACGAGCCACCTACCCCGCGCCCCTCGTCCTTCCCTTTATTGTTCTTTTCATGGCGCGATGCAATTATGACGAGCATCGCGAGCGAGTGGATCTTCAAACGGCGATTCGTCGCGACGAATGGATGGGAATCCCTCGATGCGATTCCTATCTCGAGACCGTCCCAGCCATTCGTCACGTGATCCCGAAGTTTACGATCCGCGAGGAATTCCCTAGGAATTTAGAAACCAGCCTTTCGATCCGATAGCGATTTCCGGTAGAAAAGCTCGAGATAACGAGGACCCTATCGCCGCTACCGACGTAACGCGTCGCGCGGGTGTCCACAGGCTCGAAGACAGGACTTTCGTTCCACGAGGCTGAATTTAGACAGGGACACCTCGCATAAATACGTCCAGGTGAGCTCAGGTGAGCCCAGGTGAGCGGTTACCTGCGTTCGGCGTCGTACTCGCGTGGGAGAGTCAAACCTCGCAATGGATTCGACTCCTTCCGCCCTCTCATTTCGGAGAGAAAAAGAGTCCCCCTCAAAATGGCCGCGTTTTCTCGGGCGGTAAATTCGAAGTTCCACGTCTCGGTGCACCCGGTACGACCTGGCGAAAAGTGTATCGGGCACTTCTGGATTTATGTCGGCTGGGTGGAAAGTCAACGGGGTCGGAATTCCCGCGGTGCATCCGTGGGATTCGGGGGGGAATTTCTCGCGAGGATTACCGATCGGACTTGTGATCCCCGTTCCCAAGTACAAAGCTAACACGGCGTCTAATTCCATCTGTCCCAGATGCATCTCTCGATACTTTATGCACGGCCGTGACAGCGCAATTTCACCGGAACCATTACCCGAGGACGATCGAGGAAGTCTCCTCGGACCCACCGTCCTGGGACGAAGGAAGGTTAGGCAAAAACCCAGAAGAGGAAGACACCGGGGACTCTCTAAATCCGGACCAGGAGACGTTTCTCCCGTCTCGAATCCTCGGTTTGACATTTCCCTCAGGCAGGAAGGCACGACCGGGAAGGTTCCGCCGTTCTTTCATTCGCGATGCAAATATGCCCGGTGCGACTTTATCGTTTTTACTCCTAGACGAAGAGGAGTCGAGGTTTCGTCGTACTCGCACAGCCGTTGTCTAGCTTCGTGGCGGGTCGAGGAAAGGCCGGGCAGGAACGATCGCGATCTCGAGGAAGCGGGTCGTTTCGGAACGACGGTCTCGTATTTGCATAGAGACGCGATGCGCCGCATCGTCGGATGCTGGGGAGGCATCAAAGGTCGCCTCGTTACCGGCTGCGATTCCGGACGACCGGGCGACCGTGTTCTCCGCCATTTTCCCATGAGCCGACCTATAAAACCGGGTCGCGATCTCTCCGGGTGATAGGCCGCGGAATCGGCGCATATGCGCCTTACCGACATCGCCGACATCGCCGAGCTGGCCGATATCGTTGACGTTGCCGACAGAGGCGGAGAGATCGTCGAGGCCGGGAACCTCGGAAGAGGTCGCGTGGGCGCCGATCTGTACCGATCTATGTCGGTCGTGCCCGTTTTTCGCCTCGTTACGTGCACTCCACCTTTTCGGAGCCCTCGAGTCAGCTGATGCGAGGGAACTTTTAGGGGGCCGCAGGCAAGAAACGCGGTTTCCTCGTTTCCTTCCTGGCCGACGCAGTTTCAGCGAAAAAGTGAAAGTTTATACTCGGAGGGGTATCTAGCGGTTTCTGGATTTATGGCCCGTTTTTCAAGCAGCGTGATCTATGCCGACTCGCGGCCTCCCGCGCGAGGTCCTGCGCGTGGGCGAACCGTGCCGCCTCTATGCCGCGTCTATGTCGGTTTTATGCCGCGTCTATGTCGGTTCTATGCCGCGTCTGTGTCGGTTCTATGCCACCTCTGTGCTTTGGCCTGATGCCTTAGTTTCCGCACGGGTCCGAGAAGAGACGAGCAGGGGGAATCCGAAGCGCCAGCCATAAAGAAACGCAATGGACGGCGGTCATCTTACCCTGAGATGATTACATCTCTTAAAGGGAAATTAAATCAATTGAAACCATGTACATGGCACCTCTTTCGATCATTTGTCATTGTTATACCCCCAAAAGCGGTATGCAATAATTTCACCATGTGTACACCTTTTAGCACGTGTTTTGTGGTACTTGAAAAAAGACCCCGGGCGATAAATGTCACGAGTAGAAAATTCCTTTGGGAAGGTCTCTTCGTCAAAAATCTCACTTTTGGCCCCATCCGCCCATTTATGGATCCATGGTTTCCCGCGTGTCCTCCATTTGGACTCCGGGCCCCTGCGTGGGCGATGTGCTCGCTCTATGCCGTTTCTATGCCATCTCTATGCCGTCTTCGATTATTTCTTCCCCTTGCGGTCCAGCGCGCGTGCCGCGTTCCGTCTTCCGGCATTTTCGCTCCACGTCCGTTTCGTTATGCCCCGTGCCAGATCCTGCCCTCCATTCCCTAGCTTCCCATCGACGTCCTCCAGCCTCGGGGCGATCGCGTGGGCGACGCGTTCGCTGTATGTGGTCTCTATGCCATCTCCGTGCCGTTGAATTACGTCTTTGTTTTCCTCGCATCTCGGGTACTGATTCGGAATTCGTGTGTAACGAAAATCCGACATGCAGGTACGTGATCATCCTGAAAGTCGGACACGCGGGTACTCTAGCGTCATGAAACTCTACATACTCAGGTACGCCGAGAAAAAAAAAGAACCCACCGAACCAAATAAATATTTAATTAATTCAAGGAATAATTATTAGCCCCAAATAAATCGTCATCATTCCGAAGTGTTGCATCCAATCTATTAAAGACTCCTGGGATGATACTTGAATTTGCCAAATATTTCATTAACACTATTCAAAGAAGTACGTTTTTCGTTCGATGACATTTGCTTCATGATAATCAACGATCGTCATGAAAATCCAACACGCGGGCCAGCGGAGAAAAATCAGACACGTGGACACACGCGGGCGAGACGGAAGCACGTAATCCTACTTTCAATATTAGCATTGCGGTTCGGTAAAAAAGGATCGGACCCCCGCATTTCTTTTTCTCCCTCTCGCGGTCCAGCACGCGTGCCTCGTCCCATCTTCCGGCATTTCCGCTCCACGTCCGTTCCGTTACGCCCCGTCCCAGATCCCGCTCTGCGTTCCCTAGCTCCCATCGACGTCCAGCCTCCGGGCGAATGCGTGGGCGGCCCTCCGTGTCGATCCGTGTCGGGAGCGTGCCGGCACAGTGCCGGCTCCGTGCTCGCGGCCTCTCACTTCTGTCACGCACGTAGGTCGGCTCTCCGGTCGTGCGTGCATGCAGGCGCGCACGCGTGCATAATAAAACCCGGTGGAATGATAGAAAGGTGCCGGCTAATAATAGCCCCGTCGACCTCGCCGGCAGGTGTTGTCGCCGCTCCGGAGACCGGAGGGAAAGATCGGATCGCGAGCGAATATATCCGATCCCTCTCGAGGAGGAGGTCCCAGGGGACTTCTTACGGGAGACCGAGGTCGCGTGGGTCGGCGAATCTGGAGCTGCGTGGCGAAACTCGATAAATCCGAGTCGAACTCTCCCTCGACATAGACGATGCATTGTGCACACTCCTCGTTTCAACTGCAAGAAGAATCTCTCCGAACCTCTAGGAAGTCGGATGTTAAGGATAAAAAAAAAAGGCGGAATATTATCCGGAGACTGGGCAGAACATTTTACCCGGGAACACATCGATTAAGGATAAAGTCCTCCGATTTCATCCCCGGGATACATCGAGGGGCAATGAAAGTCCTGGAAAACCTGAATATACATCGCGACGTACATTATGAAATAAACCACCTTTGTAGCGCTCCCCTTCATGTTTTTTAATTTTTTATTTTGGTAAGATTTCCGAACATTTATAACATATGTTACGAATGAAATACGAAATTCTGAATATGACGTTACAAAATTGTAAATTTATTTTCAAGTTTATACATGTAAATTCACTTCTCGGGCGTGAAATTTATTATTGACTGCAATGTTTGCCAAACGTCGGTGCTCTGGCGATAACCGGTCGTTCGTGAAAACCGTCAAGTTTGAGGAACAACTTTTTAAAAATCCTGATAAAAATATATGGGGAAAGTCCTGAAGATGCAGCTACCGCGTCTTCTGCCCCAGGTGTAAGTGCACCGCCGTAGCTGCATGTGCATCAGCGTGCCCGCCTCGAGCCGGACACCGATGTCGATAACGTTAACCCTAGTTAAATAGTAGAAGCGAGGAAGGTGTGGCCAACTTAACAGCTAATGTCCCAGTTGTAGTCGGCCTAACCTCCGACTTACGTATTCCCGACAACAAAGAACGATGTTAAGAGGCTCAGTTAAGAGCCTGATCGATCGATCGGCTCCTCGATCGGAATGCGAAATCTCCTACGCCGAGAGCAAATAAACGCTTAACGGGCATACGTTATATGCCGGTTTTTTTAGCCGTGAACATTCCTGGGATATCCAGGACTCGTTGGTAGCTATCCAATAAACGGTCCAACGTCCTACGGCGTTCCAAACGGGCGCGATCTAACGATACCGTTAATTGCACTTTAACTTATCGCGCCTGTATTCGGAGCCCGCGAGGATCCATTAATAACGATAAGGTTAATTCGGAAATAATTGATAAAGGCAAGGGCAAGGCGAAGTAAGGGCGCGGAGGCTAATTTACGGTGCTCTATCCCGGGGATAATGTACCGCTCCTCGCGGATGAGGATACCCGGCCGGTATGAGAAAAATCATACAGGCGGTAATCCCGTTATTATGACACTTAGAAAGTTGCGAAACTAGTATAAGGCCCCGCGAGTGCTCTTCCTTCTGTTCGCCGTAGAAGGAATTACCTCCCCGGGTCGAATTAACTCCGACGGTTTCGACGGTTCCGGGGATTTTTTAACTTGCGCCTTTTCGAGGTACCCTTGAAACGTGGATTCCGCCATTTACCGCGATTCCGCTGCGGCAGGAAGGTCCGGACAAATGAGGATGGTTAACGGCGTCTGGAAGGACGAGGCTAATTCCCGGTTCTGCCGGCAGAAAAGGGAGGAGATAAAAGCGGAAGGAGAAGATGACGCCCGTTTCCTTCTCGGTTTTTGCCCCTTTCGCGGACGACGAGATATCCCGCCGACCCGGATACCTTCCCTCAAAATTCCCGGAGAAGAGCGCGACCTTCCACCTCCCTCCTCGGCCACCTCCGAGACGAGCGCTCGTGATCGACCGATACCTCTCTATACATCGATTTGCATTCCATTTGCATCCCACGGATAACCTAACCCGAGAGATGTGCTCCGCGTCCGACCACGTATCCAAATGGCGAATTTATTCAGAATTTGTACCGGTTAAGGAGTTATTAGAGGATACTCTGTAATAACTTCGACCCCCTCCCGATAACGGATAGCGGTCGAGGATATCTCTCTATCCTCCAGGCTACCGAAAGAAGATGTACGTCTGCGATTCCCCTGTTCTCATCCTCGATATTAACCGAGGAGAACATGGATTTTAATTATTAAAATCGCATGGAAATCTTTGGAAACCACCGAAATATTGTCTCAATTACAATGTTACCGAATCGCATTGTCGTATGTCACGTGAAATGAAAGGCAATGGTTATCAAATAAGGAAACCGTATCTTTGATTTCCATTACATTTCACGTTAAATTTTGTCTCTCGCCCGTTCTCAGACCCTCGAGATTTGGGAGCACCCTTGGGTCCGAATGGCGAGGGTGCGTATCGCGACTCGGCCAGGTGTGAATGAACACCGTGTAGGAAGTCCCACGTACACGCACGCGTGGACCGGGCCCGAGATAGCGGAGAAATAGCGGCCCACGCGAAAACTCGCCATAAATTAAGCCTCCGACGTGGAACGCATAAACCCTCCTTCCATCTCGGGTTTCGTTCTTATCTGCGCTCGGCGCATGGGTGTACGGAGGTCGTAGGTGATACCGGCACATGGGTGCGGATTCCGCGGGGATACGCGCGTGCTACACCGGCCGGACTCCCGTGGGACACGGGAGAGCCGAGTAAAGGAAACGACGTCTCCCAAAGGGACAGGAAACCCACGTAAATGCGCCGACTTCGTAGGAAGTCGACGTCGACGAATGTGCTTGGCGTCCAAAATGGCGCCGGTTGCGCCACCTCGATCTCGGCAGGGTCCTATAAGATCTATCGCGCGATCGCGGATTAATTTCCCCACCTCCTTATCTATCGGTTATTACGGATCGGGAAGATTGCTAGAAGGGATGCACGAGAGTCCTTAAATTTATCCTGGCGAGCCTATCGGAGGCCAAAATGGCGCCGGTTGCGCCACCTCGATCTCGGCTGGGTCCTATAAGATCTATCGCGCGATCGCGGATTAATTTCCCCACCTTCTTATCTATCGGTTATTACGGATCGGGAAGATCGCTAGAAGGGATGCACGAGAGTCCTGGAATTTATCCTGGCGAGCCGATTTCTCGACCACTCGCGGAATGCTGTCGCGCGTAAGTAAAGCGATGTTATCAAGAAGGGAGAGAGAGAGAGAGCCAATTTCGGAATGCGGCCAACGTCTCAGTTAACTCGGTCCGAGCTTTGACTCGGCTGACGAGTTATGGTCGTCGGCCGGGGTACATGAAAAATTGCATTCCGAATACCGTTAATCGGCCGATAGGTGCATGACATTAGTCCGGACAACTCGAGCGCGCCGCGTTACGTGCGAGTGAACGATCGCCTCTGTTAAAGCGGCCGATAATGCGCCGCTCTACCCCAGAAGTGACCGAACACCTACTCCCAATATAATTCAATATGGCCGCGTTATCCTGCCCGGATCAACGCAAAGCCCTGTCTGCCAATTAGTTAATGGAGAGCCGTTGACGCCCCGAGGATTTAACACTCTCTCGCCCTGAATGCATTACCTTCGTTGCAAATATATAAGAGAGAAGAAAATGAATTTTTCACCCCAGAGTCGACGGGATGATAACCCATGAAATAGAATAACTGAAATATTATATTTAATTAAAGGGAGGAATAAAATATTAAATTTCTTTGATAAGGAGAGCAATTACGTGATTGTCGATTTTCATCGCGATGGCTTAACTTGACGTGGAAATTTTGCAAATCCCGGAATCGAGTTTCTAGAAAAACCGCGCCATTTTGCCTTATCGTTTCCTCGTGAAATCGCCTATGGACGTTGTTAACGGTTGCTAATGGTCCAGGGGAGAAAGTTAATTGCTCGATCCTCGGACGTCGGGCGTATATTGTTCCCTGCAAACTTGACTTTTACCCCCCCGAGAGAAGTGCACGCCGCAAGGTCGCGGGCGTTTGCATAATACCTCGCGGTGTCGAGTGGTAAAAAGCGAAGCGTTCCACTTAATAGGTGCGTTTTCTACCCGTAAAGGTTCTCGAAAGCGCGCGGCCTTAAAAGAAACTTCGAGGATTGTCTCGGAGGCGATACCGTACTTTCTAAGTACCTTTCCGAATGCCGCGAAATTGTCGCGCGGGGACTCGGTCGTTTCTCTCCCGATCTTTAGACTATTTACAACGTCGCTCTTAACCCTTCTCGACGATTCGTCATGCAAACTATGCCTCGACTTTCCCCAGAATGGCTTAAGAGCCTTCATAACGCTAAAACGATTTTTCATCCCCCTCCATGGAAGGAGCCGAGTCGAGAAATCGATTGCTGGGGTGACAAAAATTCCGGAATTTTGACACCTTCATTGGGAACATATCTCAGGTGGAAGGGTACTGATCCATGAAAATAGTTCATCGACCCAAGTGGCTTAACGATCTTCATAACGCTAAAAATTGATAATATTTTATTTTTCAATATTTTTCATCCTCCTCCACAGAAGATGGCTCTCCTCGGCCCGAGTCGAGAAATCAATCGCCGGGGGTAAAAATGCGGAGAATTTTGAAACCCTCCCTGGGAAAATCTCCCAGCTCGAAGGGAACAACGGGCCCATGAGAATCGTTCAGCGAGCAGAGTCCGGGAATAAGAGATCTCGACAATCTCCTAGAGTTTTTCGACCAGAGCGAGCGTCGGCGTCGGCGAGAGGGAAACCGGAGGCACGACGACCCAATTAGAGTCGCTTTGGTACCCCGAGATACACGGCGATTCCCCGCCATTGGAAAAGTGCACGCGGGGGCCATGAGAGAATTGCCTAGCCTGGTTTCCAGGGTCCTCGTTGCACCATGTAAAACGTAATCCGTTTACGAGCAAAATAAGGGCGTAGCCGCGCCGGCCGCGGCTCTCGTCTCTGTATCTGATGTGGCCCCAGGAAATACCGTCGTCTCTCCATTTCCCTTCCATGCCTTCCATTACCCCATGGCCCGAGATCGGGGATGAGTAGAATGCATTTACGAGGCAGGACGCGGAATAGCCTTGTATTATATTTCCCCGGAGAGCTCTTCCGGGATGCCTCGGTACCTCGCGACGTCCCCAAAGGACTCGTCATTTTTCTCGCGGTTTTAAAAATTCCTGCCCGAAGGGCCGCTCCTTTTTTTCCCGCGCTCAGGAAACACGGAGGAGGAAAGATCCTGGAGGGATTCTCGAGGTGGGTGCGGCCGTAGTCAGAAGTGAATTAAATCGCGATGGTTTTCAGACGGGGTCAGACCGGCAACACGTCGTGAGATGGTTGCTGGTCCTGGGGCTCGATCCACTCGCCATGGTTCCCGCTTCCTGGGTCCAGTGAAAGGCAAACAATCACGATTCTTACGCGATCGCGAGGAATAAAGTATCTCGTCCTGGAAAGGACCTCGCGCGTGCCTGAAATTGACGAGAGGCGTGAGAAAAAGGCGAACGTTTGGACTCGATCCTGACGTTACCCTGAAGGGATCTACGAAGCACCGCCTTCTAGAGATCGTTCCTAGGAATCGTAGCAAACGTTTTACGGGTCGAAACCGTGAGAGCGAAGTTTCCCCGATGACGAAATTCGGCAAGGACGAGGGAATCCGAAACCCGGCAACGAAGAATCCTGAGGGGGATCCCCTCGAAGGATACTTAATACCCCCGGGCAGGATGTTGGCGCGGGCATGCTTGCACACGAGATAATGTAATCTACACCGAGAGAGGCTTAGATTATGCATCCCGGGAGATCCACGAAGAAGATTCCGCGTGATCTATGGACATCGGCCGAGGGAACGACGTGGAAACTGCACCGGCGTTCTTCAGGGTGCAACTAGCCTCCGCGACTTCTACACGGAAGGAATCCTTAATGGCTCCTCTGTCCGGATACTGCCGAGAGAAGTGTGCGGGACTCTTTTTCTTCCTCGTTACTTTTCACTTACCGCGCCTGTTTCGTGTCGACACGAGGGAGGGGACGGAGCGGGGAACATGGCGAGTGGAGGTGCGGATGCATTTTCACGAGGAAGAGGTAAAAAATGGATTCGGGACGCGATTCATTATTTATGCCCGTCCCGGATGGCACGATCGCAGGGCAGGGACTAGACGTCCTCGGGATCGCCGGGGCTGGGGAAAGAGGTCGAGGGACGACCTCCTTCGTGATGTGCAGTTCCGAGCGAGAGTCCCATTCTGTCACGAGAGGATGTCGCGTGGAACGGTTCCGTTCTCACGGAAGACCTGGGATGTATCTGGCCGGCGAAAGAAAACGGGACGAGATTTACTGGGCGAAATTTCAAGGGAACGTCCATGGATGTCGCACGATTTTTCCGGCTCCACCGAAGGAGGTCGGGGGATGTTCCTCGAAGGACGACACGGTCTTCGGGGCAGGGGGTCGTCTCGTTAGACGAACCGCTAGGAGGACGCTATTTAGGACGGTCCAGTTCTCACGGAAGCTGGGGCGTAGGTGGGATGCAGACGTTGCGTCGTGTGTGTCTCGGGTACCGAGGCACGACTTCGCCGGCGACGAGATATTTGTTATTCATAAGACTCGCCGCAGGGCAGGACTTAACTCTCCACCTAACTGCGCAGCGGAAGGTGCTGACCTAGACAACCTCGGAACCGCGAAATTCCCAGGGATACCTCGACCAGGATGTTTCCGATGATCCCACAGACCCTCCGCATCCTTGATCTCTGAACTACGAATTAATCCAGGACCACCAGCAGGGCCGGGTAAAAACAATATTGCCGACCGTGTTACTTTTAATTTCATTTCGTTAAAAATCTGACATTTATACATTACTTTTATATACATGCGAGGATAGCTTATTCTCTTATACGAGTGGCGTCCCAAATACTGCGCATAGAATTAATAATGGAACGTCGAACCCGACGTGCGTTAGGACGGACGTCGATTTACAACAAACGTCGTGGACTCCCCACAATAAATCATAACATATTTCCACGATGGACGTTGTAACGACGGACAAGTTTCGCAATTTTTATAAGAGGCCTGGATACGAAGGAAAAATTCCTTGCAATTAATTTCAAGGATAATGATAATCCCCCATGGTCACGTGACGCAGTAAACGCTCACCATCGAACCTCCTTAAGACGAAGACCAATCAAACGTCCCTTGGTGTCGAAGAAAAGGTGTGAAAGGCGACGCGAAACGTGCGACACGTGCCTAAGTACACGGATGATAAAATTAAACTCGGTTTTGCCACGTATGGCGGGATTACCGGTGTCAACGTCGAGTCACCGTTATATAAGGTTGATTTAAACGTCGGCCATTTTACAGGGTGCTTTCTGCGCTCAGCTTCTAACCCAAGGGTCCGATTAATGTCCACTCGCGGATGTTTACATTACGCATAACGCCGTTAATTCCGCACATCTGCCCGGCGCCGTGTAAACGCTGCTCGTTTCCTTCTTAACGCGGCGAAATATCGCGCGATTAACGTCGATTGCGGTCGCACCTCCGAGATCCCTCGGAGGTGGGAAATCTCGAGTTTCACGGAGGTATTTGGAATATCATTATTTCCGCCGCAAGGGGGAGGGGAGAAAAAATTATTACGTCGGGGGATATTACGAAATATGACCGCGTCCGTATCGGAGCCGGAAATTATAGCCCGGGTAATTTTTACAATATTATAAAACCGGTGAAAGTTGAGATCGCGTCTCACAATTTATCATGCCTCCGATGCGGCCGATACTCTTGGATGCACCGCCGAGTGCGATTCGAATATTGCCTCTGAAAATTGAGATCTCAAGGGGAAGAGAGTACCGAGACCGTAAGCCCGCGGCGGGAATGGGGAATAAATCGAGGTAATGCAATTCGGCAAATCGCATTTATCCAGTGATTTATATATTGACTTATTTATATATTTATTTATGGACCTCATCGATCCTCCGAAATGATCGTCGTTTGTCCGAGGCCGGGCCGTGCGACTCGGCAATTTTCCCCGGCTCGTCATTACGTCGTTAACCGATCGATCGATCGATCGACGCATCGATTGATCCCAGCTAGTCGGTCTCGGATCACGGCCAATCAAAATCCCCGGGGTCGAGGCGTTCGAAAAGGGGACCCAATGTCAGGATTATCAGCCCTTAAACGTCGCTTTCTAGGAGCATGTCAATGACGATCATTGTTTATTATGGTTTCAAAATGGAGGTGCCCGATTTTGCGGTTAATTTAGACGACAATGGGCGAGGCAGACGGAGGAGGGATGCAGTCGATGATTTCTTAGCTGAGATGCGCCTCCACCTTAAATCATCGTGATCGAGCCTCGCATCTCGGAAGGTTCCTGATTGCGATTTATGCCGCGCATATCCTCGCATGTTCCAAGGACCTTATTTACGCGCGACGTCTTTAAGGACTGCCTTAAATTATTTCTTTATTTTTTTTTTATTTTTACACGCTCGGCTAGCGATACAGAGGAAATGATGTTTTATGGACGTGCCAGGAGGGATTAGATCGCTTCGGTTTATTACCCTCGAGAGGGTTAGGCTAATTCGCGGTAACTCGCGGTAATCCGCGCTTTCCGGATCAATCGGCACGTTCCTCCTGGGGAGACGGATTAAAAAGGTCCTTTGTAGAATTTTTCACGACTTACGGGATTCGAGATATCCCGCGTTAAAGTCGACCAATCGCGCGCTGGCTCTTGGAGAAAGTACCAGGTTTGTTTACGCGCAAGCGGATCGCTTTGCGGATTTATTGTTACACTCGCGAGCGGAAACCGGGCGGCGTTTGATCAACCTTTACATACACCGAGATGAGTTTCGTTTTCGCCGGGGTGCGGTCTGGAAGAAATCCAATCCCTAATCGATTTTTCTATACCCTCTATATTCGCAACGTCGATACCGAAAACGATCCTTCTGCGACTCGGCGTCGAGCGAGAAATATTTCCCTAATTATTAATATCGTTTATTAACGACTCGAAGTAATTTTGTTCCGGGCTCACGGTCAGCGACCGAATCGTGGTACTGCCAGGAGAATGGTAATTGGCGGGGGAGTTTGTCGCCGGTAATAATATTTTCGAGAGGAGAAAATGCCGGTTTCCTATGGTGGAAGAAAGGCTGCCGAGTACGACCGAGCGTGGCGAGCTGAAATAAAAGGATCGCGAGACGATAGGCGATGCTTCGCCAAAGTAAAAGTAAATTGTAATGATAGTGAGCGGTATGCACCGTATCTCAATCGGCCGGCTAATTGCACGGTGCGGTTTCACCGTATTGCGTTCCGCGTCTCCTTTTTTTTTTCCATCCCGCCGATTATGTTCCGCGGATGACAAAGTCGGCCGTGGAAACGGCGCGATCAGCTGATCCGCGGTCGCCAGGGACTCGAAGGCCGAGAAAACAATTACCGTCTCCACCTGCTCGAGGAAAGGTGTGTCCGGCTACTGGTCTCAAATGGTTTTCTAATTGAGGGACAATTTAAGAAAATTGCCCGCCGATATACCGGTAATCATGATTTTCAATTGAGGTGTCAACAACTCATGAGCCGGGTTAATCGTCCCGGCACTTACATTCAATTTGCAACTGCGCTCGATCAGAAAACGTAACGCACAAGTGGGCAGAGTACGATTCGTGAAAAGTGCGGCTAAAGGATTTCAAATCGCGGGAAGGAATTTCTCCGGTTAATAATCTCAACGTGAAAATTGCGCGTCCACCGGCGCACAAAGTAATATTTACCATGAAAACTTGACCAAAATTATGTGTCCAAAAAATGTACTATCCGGCATGTGTTCGATTCCTGGAAAGAACGAAAATTACGTGTACGAGTGGAGCGTTTACACAATTGGCTTATGGCCAAGTTCTTGTAGTAAATAATTCTATGTGGGTTGAAAAGCGTTACCTAATTACGCGAAAATTTTAGAAAGCCGGCCGGTATCCCGCGATCATTACTCCTGCATATATTGAAGGAAAATTGCCCTCTTCAATGACTTTTTACGGGGGAATTTTCAACTTAGAAAGGGTAAGTACTTCCGCGGGAGTAATTGTACGCGTACTCGTAGATCGCGAAATGTCCGTTCAAAGTCGAGGTCGCACTCGTGGAAACGCTAGCGAATATGAATTTACGCGGAGGGGCGTGTCCATGTCGGTTAATAATCCTCTAATTGCGCGGTGATTCCATTAAATCATTACTCCAATCACCGCGGGTGCCCCCTCGGACTTTAGGGGGGCGGAGGAACGGGAACGTTTCACCCGGTGCCAGGATTTACCGATCGTAAGGAACGACCGGCCGACGATAAATGAAAACCCCCTGGCCTTAATGATAACTCGCTGATAAGCTGCCCCGGCGCGGCCCAGGTCTATCCGAGGTTTTTCCCTCCTTTCACGGCGAAACTCTCACGCGATTATCGGCCGTTTATCGCGCCGAGCTTGCAACCCGTGTGAACCGCACAATGGACTTTAGAACGCCATTAACATGCGCCGCCATTTTTTTTTCGCATTTCCCTGATCGCGGAATCGCGAATCCATTCTTCCCCCAGCCCTTACCTAGGGACCTTTGGGATACACATTTATTATTTCCTTATCTTTTTCCTTTTTTTAATCATTACCGGGCAAGGATCTTAATCGCTTAATAAAATTCCCTCGCGCCGCAGAGAGGAATACACCGAAAAGGATTCAAAATGGCGCAGGTGGCCCCGACCTCTGGCTCGTAAAGAAGGGTCTTCTTGGAAGAGAACTTCGCATCTTGTGGGATTTCAAGTTAGGCTCGGCTCGTAAAAGAGATGACGAGTCGGCAAAGTCGTGCGAGTCGCGCGCGTTTCCAAGTCGTACGAGTCGTACGGTGAGCTAAACGAGCCCGAACATCGCCACCATCTCCTCGTCTTGTAGGAACACGAGCAGCCGACATGCGCCAGCAAAGTGCCATACCACCGACACCGGGGAACACTCGGCAACGCTTTTCAACACCCTCGAACATCCTCGAACACCGAGCAACGTGTCGGTATCTGGTAGAACACCGGCGTTAACAACCGTGTCCCTTGCTCGTAGGGAAGGAGCGGTCGGATTTATTTCCGAGGTTTATACATGGACGAGTCAAGCGAAGAAATCTTAAAAAAAGAAGAAATTCTCGCCAAAAATGTAATTCTCTCTACCTAAGAAAATGTCAAATGAAATCCACGGGAATTAAGAGTACTCAATTTTCCTCCGGTTTGCTTCATCAAGATCTATCTCCGAGGGTTATGTAAGGTAAAAAGTAAGTAAGTAAAAAAGATCGGAAATAATTACACCCAGAAAATGGATTTTTCTCCCGATCGAAGAAAGTACTGCAAGTCGGATTTATTTTCCTTTTCTGGAGATGCATGGAGTACTTCGGGGGTGGAAAGACGAAGAGATGTAGAGAGAGGCATGGGGTGGTTTTCCTGATTTCAATGAAATGTGCATACGCTTTGTATGCACTTTGTATGAATCTAATGCGGACAGTTTAGGCCCGTTTTAGTGTTGTACGCGAATGTTCGTTACGAGTGATATATTAAACACTCGGGGCACTTTTATCGGGCGATCACGCAACTTGACGAGAGAGACGAGCCGAGGGAAAGTGGAGGGCACAGGAGAGAGAAAAGTAAGTCTTATTGTGGCCGGCCGGAGAACTAGCAAGAGTGAGAGAGAGAGGGCCCTATGGGACGCGAAATAAAAAGAGAGAGAGGGGGAGTGATACCGGGAGCGTAGCATGATCGTGGGTTTAATGTCCGCTCTCGTATTTACGAGTCGGTCCGTTTTAAACCACCGCGGGGACCGGCGGGTTGATGCGAGATGCGAGTTGCGAGATATCGAAGCGAACGCCTTCGATAGGCACGCGATAGCACTCGAGAACTCGAATCGCTCGCCAATCGCCGGGGAGCTTAAATCATTACCGGATGCGGATAATCGGCAAGAGGTTCGTTCGCCAAGAAGATCCCTGTATACTTTCCACGTTTCGATGAAAAAAAAAAAAAAAAACATTGCGCGCAAAGAAATAAAAAAAAAAGGCCAATCGAGCCATGGATTCCTCCTCTGAATTTTTTCCCCACGAAAAGTCGTGGCGCTCGCGAAAACGGGAAAATTGATGATTACAGAAATGGCTAATAACACTTCTCCAACTATTTCTAGGAGTACCACAGGGCGCGCTGCATATTCCAATTTAGTCGAAAATATCGGCCGAGAAAGTTAAACAAAAAGAGCACACGCCCTCGCCGGGCACGCGATATCGTGAGAACTCGATTCGCTCGCGAATCTCTCGGGGAATTTCGTAAACTCCGGCGGAATCGCCGGTGCACCAGCTGCTCGGAAAAAATACCCCCGTGAATCTAGTCTTCCCGAGGAGAGGAGAGAACGCGCGCGTTTAATTCTTGGGACGGGAAAGCTCGACCTTTCGAAGCTTCCGCTCTCGACGTCGCGTTTTCTCCGCAGAGGAGAGTTTCGCGTGCGTATGTATGGCAAGGAAGTCCGCGTACGTACGCGCGTCCCCGAGAGCGTGAGTTACAAGTCCATGGTCCACATAAATGCAAATTACATGGACGTTTAATATCTCACGCGGGGGGCAATGTACTTAGACTCGGTGACTCTAAGCGCTAAGAGGTTCCTCTACGGGAGAATCGAATTAATTATTCGCTAACTCCATTATTCACCATCACCCCGACCTCATGACAACTTGAAATGGAATTTAATATTCGCTAATTTCATTATTAAACCACCCTCGGGATCCTCAGATCCCCCGAGTCAATTATTCGTTAATTTCGTTAATCACCATCCTCGGGATTTTACGATCGCCCGAAGCCGAGAAAAGAAATCAATTCGAAAATGAAAGCCCGCAATCTCCCGATTTACTTTGTATCGGAGTTGAAGAGTGGAAGAACGGAACCGAAAACGAGAGGCAGGAGGGGAAAGCAAGCGGCCGCGTGGGTGTGTAAAATGCGGAGGCGCGTTTCCGTCGGCGTGTTTATGAAGTAACGGTACCCGGGCGTAATACATTTATGGACGATAAGGTTGCAAACTGCGGCTACTAAAGATAAGAGGTGATAACTGCAGGGTGCAGTCCCGGTGCGGTGCATCGGAGTGCAAGGATGCCGGACGAGGAAGCGCCGTACTTGGCCTCTCTTCAACTATTCGCGACTCTTTTACACCTTTCAATTTACGACTTCGCCAAGGTGCGCTACGTGTACCCGCTTAGAAGGGATCCCAAGCTGCAAGAGGTCTCCTCGCCCCTTTCCCCGCTGGTTAAATATTTATAGAAACGTTACGAATCAATGACTCACCCAGGCAAGTGATGGCGTGATCGGCCGGAGGACGAAGGACGTTCCTGGACCAGGCTGCTCTGAGGACCTCCAGGGCACAGGGAGGTCCTCCGACCATCAGCACCCCAGGAGAGACGTGTCCCTTGTACCTCAACTGACGAGTCGCGTCCACCAGGGCGGCATTCCACCAGCACTTCGAATTGGCCTCGAGGAAGCCCTGAAACAGAAATTTCGAAATCCCGGGTCAGACGTTTCACGATGGAGGTGGATAGGAAAGAGGTAGGTTGGGATCGAGCACCCCAAGGCGTTCTTTCTATCATTAATGAAATGAAATGGTCCCTTCTGGGGTAAAAACAATTCCACACCCCTCTAGTCTTGGAGTAACAATGATAACGTTGTTATATAGCAGCTTTTCCCGAGCCATCGAATGAGATACGACGACGGTGTCGAGTGTTTGTCGTGCTGGGAGGGTTGTGTTTGGACGGGGGTTTTCCACCCTCGTTTATCAGGGGACGCCGAGGAACGCTTCTGCTCTTGGCAGCGGCTCTTATGGTATCGAGACTTATTGCCATGGGGTGGATAAAGCGACCAATGGTCATAGGGAAGCGACTTTCATGGGTCCATCGCTCTTCTCCACCTTCTATTTGGAGACGGAGTGCTAACCTGTGGTGCAACGACCAGGGGAAATTGAAATGTCTAATTACCGAGGGGCACGAGTTGCGCGTTCGCTACTCCCATTCGAAAGACTCGGTCAAGCAGCGAGTCATGAACCTCGGTTCATAAATACGGTTTGATTGGATTTCCGCATCGTTAGCAGTGGCTTCCCGCAAGGGTCAAGATCGCCCCGACACAATCGAACCACTTTCGCGTCGAGCCGATCGATTTGCCGCGTTTGAATTTCAAATTGCTCGGCATTGATTGGGCTTTGTTTAATTATCGCTCGGCAGCGGAAATCGGCGCAAGCCTCGAGGCCTCGCCGTAGTTCGCATTAAAATGGCGACCGTGACTTTCTCCCGCGCGTTTGTTCGAGCCTTATGTACACGGGGTATATCCTGACGATATCGCGCTCGTTTAATAGCCGCTTGTCATATATGGATGTCTGTTTCCTTTCCGAGGACATGCCGCTTCCTCCCCTGCGCTCCTTCCGCGTGTCTCGTGGTACATGTGCGATCGTGTTCCCGTCACTTCCGCTACCAGAATGCGCCGCCATTTTGTCGTCGAATTTAACGTTCGACTCGGAAGTTAAGTAACGCCGCGAGCGGATCGATAGTATCGCCTCGTGTCGATCATGGTACGAGGAAGGACCTCTCTATACAAATTAGCGACTTTTTCTTTTTTTTTTGACAACTTCAAAGAGGTGACGTTTTTTTGTATTTTCACTTTCAGAAGCCTCTGCATTTTCGAAGTTCTGTCTGCGGCTGACAGGATGGCTCTTCGGCGGTACATTTAAATCCTTCCTTCCCACTCGTTCCTTTAAGTGCCTTTTCCCGATAACTCCCGACTTCTGTCGCCGACGTGGGGACGAACTTAATGGAAAGGACTTGCCGGAGAATTGCGACAATTTCTTTTTTCCTCTTACCACTGCCCGGGAGGCGGCTAAGTGCCGGAAGCGGAAATTCGAGGCGTGGGAGGATCTCACGAACCCCTCGAGGATCTCCGAAAGTACCAAGTTTCCCCCTTGGGTAAAACCCTCTGAAACGTCTGTAACTCGAGGGAGAAAATAACCTAACGAATCAATGAGAATTAAATTTATTCGTCTGCAATTTTTCCAAAAAAGTCATATTTTTGTGCGACCTCGCCGCTTCTCAAAGAATCGCCATTACGGCGTTAATGCACTAACACCAAGAAATTCCCGGTGGATCTTGATAAAAAGATTTTTCCACGAAAATTCTTATTTTCCTGTGGCCTCGCCGCATCTTGAAGAATCACCGTCGTGTCGTCGATGTGTCGATTTACTAACATCAGGAAATTCGCGATGGATTTTAAAAGAAAGAAGCGTGATGTATCTTACCGAGCGATCAGCGGTTCGCTTAAAATTCCATTGTCTGTAGACTTGCAAAGTGTCGCTGACAATAAGAAGAAATTAACAGAGACGAGGATTCTTTATAATTTTTTCCCCAATAATCCTAGACCCCCCCAACAACTGCATCGACTGAAAGGAATTTACCTAACAGGGCTGAGTTTACACCTAATCATATAAGATTCCATCTCGAATCGAGGATGACTCCCATTCCCATACTTCGTAGTTTTCTCAGCGGCATAGGCGCTTTTTCTTTGATGTCAAGAGACGGAAGATCGAGCCGGTCGGAGAGCGTAATGGCGCTTAAATGTCCCTAATGTCGGGGCGGAAAAAAACTTTTATATTCAATACCCTCGGAGGTTTAACACCTCACGAACGGTCCGAGGTCTTTTTCCTAACGTCTGCCGCGGGGCATTAGGAGAAATAAACGCTTTTTATATTCATAAAATGGCTCGAACAATTTTTCGGATAATCGCTCCCTTTCTTTTCCCGATCGATCTCGATCGTAGCCGGCTTCCCCAGGGCCCGGGGGGAAAAAATCGAGGATTTCGAAAGTCGAAATTCTTTCTCGGCGATGCCCTACATTCGCATCGTTAGTTCTTTATCCCGGTTTCCCCACGTCTCCACAAAACTGCGATTCGTACCAGGTGAGTAATACCCGACGTCCGATTTCGACAGCGCCTCTCGTCGGCATTTTCTGCCGGCGACTTCGCCGGACAATTATTCAATACCAATTTGCATAAGACTCGGGACGATTCGGGGAGTTCTCGGGCACTGGGAAAAGTGGCGGCCCTCGGGTGATCCTCCAGGAAAGGCTAATCCTCTCGAATCGAATGGTGCTCGATCATTACGGTGCCAAAGGCCAGACCGGTAATACCGAGTATTAAGATACTCTCCCTAGTAGTGCATAAATTTAGTCAGCACCTGGTCTGACCGTTTATCCGCGAAGTTAGAGGATAATGGGCCGCTTTTGCATCTTGCATAATAATTAGCGACCGAGTAGGAACGGTACCTCGGGCTAGCCTCGCCGGAGGTTCACTGCCAATGGCGAGGAAATCGCTGAGCAATAAAGGGGAGACGAGAGCCGATTAAACGGAATTCGCCGATTGGACCAAGGGACGGAATGCGCCCGTTTCGCATAACTTATTTACCTCGCCCCGGGGATCGCTAAACGAAGCGCGACGATTCGCGGCGTCGTTTCTTGCGGCCCCGAGGAAGAGGCGTCCTCGAGGCGGCGAGTTAGTTCCGTCCGAGTAGCGCCTGCAGAAACGGGATCCTTTGCGTCGAATCGATCGGCCCGTTTCCAACGCAACGGCAGCCATCCTCGAGAAGAGACGTAATAACGCGCGATTAGTCGAGGACTCTCGAGAAAGATCCCTCTTCCGCGGAAAATCGACGCCCTTAACGGGTACTACGCGAGTCATCGCGTCCACGAGTACCACCTACGTCAATAATACTACTGGATATATTTACAATCGATGATATTATACGTAAATATACGTCCGGTTTAAACGCTAACGCGGTAATTTCGATTATTCGTCCGAGTCCCCGCGGCATCCAAGATGGCGGCCGGCCCGAAGAGAAGCGCGCCGAGGATCGCCGCCGATCGGCACTGGCCGCAAGAGTTCTTGCTCGTTCTAATGGATATTACGAATTAATGGCGGCTCCTTGGCGGACGGTGGTTTTTTCCCCCTTTTTCGCCGGCGGTATATTGCTAAAATGATAATAAGATAGGAGGCGAGGCCGGCCGCGCCGTAGCCGGGCCGCGAGCGGCGTTTCTCTCCCCTGGCGAGGCGAGTCGTTATGCTCGTCGGCAACTCAATCTGCCCGGCCGTAGTATCGGTGGATACTTACTGGGAACTGCTTCGCAGATACTTATCGTAAACGTTTCTCCGCGTGTAAATTCACCGGCGATGCTTTTCTTGCCCCGGCTCGCCTTGGCGTCTATCGCGGAGTAGCGCCCGTGCCTTTTCTTTATCCTTTATCATAATCGAGGTTGCTACCGATCGCTTAGGTTATGTCTCCGCCATTCCACGTGCTATTGGCAGTCTTCCCATTCCTCGAATCCCCGCCATCACCCTCGAGGAATTAATTATTCATACTTTTCTCTCATCCTCCAAGCGTACCTTCGACTCCTGCGACGACCGAGCGACGCGCTTCTTGCGCAAGAAAAAAGAAGATGGCGGCCGCGAGGCGACGCCAACCGATTGCTCCTCTAAGGTACGCGCCGTTTCGCGGCAACCGCTCGGGCGTTTCAATTATTAACACTTTTTGCTCGATCCTAAGACAGGTCTGCAGTCGATGCGCCGAGGAAAACGCGGAAAGACGGAGACGCGTCCCCGTGTTCCAAGGAAAACCAAGTGACGGAGCCGAGGTAGCGATTACCGGCTGAATTAATTGTTAACTTTTTCCCGTGTCTACAAGGCGTCCTCGTAGGACCGGTTGCTCCCCATAGGAATGAAAAGCTCGATTTAAAGCGTCCTTCGATCCGGTATACCGACTATTTGGCAGGCTCGCTCGTAACATTATCCGCCAAGTAGTCGCCCTCCACCCGTAGACGATTATTCCCCCGCGATTAATCCCTCTCCATCTAGGCATTCCATGAATTACTCCACGTCCGAGCATTCCGAGAATTTCCGGGGGAAATATTTATAGAGCGTCCACGGGTGGGTCCGCGATAAAGGAGTCCCCGTTTACGAGGGCGTCTCGCATGGGGCCCCATAAACGAGAGCCGAAGGGGGATTTGCGCCGCGCAGGAGGCGAGGATATTTGCGTAGCCACGGCGCTTTCGCCGTGTCACGAGGCATAAGTCCGTTGTCAATTTCTGCATGTAAAACCCGGCATGAACCGCGCTGGGAACGACGCGACGCGTCGCGCCGCGCGACCATAAGCGCGGACCCGCCATCGCCGGTTTATGGAGCGCTTTCACTTCTATCCTCTATGCACCTCGCCGACACTTTGCGAGGATATTTTCGATAATAATTCGATATATCTCGCGTATCGAGTGTCGGGACACATAACGAGGGCGTTTACGAGCCACCCGAGACGTTTCTATCAGCGAGAGTCTGTCGCGACGATGTCCGATAAATGGCACGCACTCTCGATTTTTAACCATCGATCCGGCTTTTCATGGAGTTCCATGGACTTTTATCAGCCGCATAGGGTGGGGCAAGAGACCTCCATTTTGGAAAAATCCCCAAGGAGCGTTCAAGGATCCCCCAGGATTTCAATGGGGACCCTGGACGAGTTCGTAACTCTCGGGAGCCGTTCTCCAGCCCGGGTCCCATTTCTACCCAGAACCCGTTCTGGCCTTGGGGCGTCGCGACGCTTCCTTTATTTATCCCGCGGTTTAATTGGCAAAGGGTAAAAACAGGCGTCGAGGCCGTCGCGCCCCTTGACTTCGGAGGGGCTCCTGATTTTACGACGCCCCAGGACTCGCCTCGGATAAGGATAAGGCATATCACCCCCGGACACTTCGCGGTAGGTTGTCGATCCTGCTCGTGGTGGACCTGGTGCCTTCTCGCCTGCTGCACGACGGAAATGGTCCACCCAGGCCCTCAGGGCTCGGTCCATGGAGCATTACTATGGAAATTATGCCGCCGTGATTTATGCTCCACCCTGACCGGACTCCACTGCCAATTGATACTCGAAACACTTAGAGAGCTCCTAACTTCAAGATCTGGACTCGTGGCAGGATTTGCGAGTCGGCAACGAACTCGTATATCGAACTCGCCACTCCGAGAACTCGAGGCGAGGCTTCGATTCTAGTGATTCGAGTTTTGCAAGAGTGGCCAACCAGTGCCAAGAAAAGTTTGCGGTTGCCAGAAGACGGTCCTGTTTATCTTCTCGGAATAAATTTCCCGCGAAACTTCGCCGGAAGAAAATTTCCGCCATTGGGAAACTCCATTGCGGGGAAGAGGGTGAATCGCGAGTTGCTCCATGTCGCGACGACTTGGGCCATTTAAAAGAGCAAAAGTAGAAAGTCCGTGTCACGGGACGTCACTTTAATGTCCAGGGGACAGCTCGTGCAGCTTTTAGGCCCGTGGAATATCATTTCCTCGTACAAAGGCACGATTCTCAGCTGCGCTCCGAGCGCTCCGAAAGAAAGTCCTCAGGGGGAAAGGAAAAGGTGGAGCGCAAGAGTGGACGGCAAATATGATTAAATTATTGAAATCTAGGTAAGACGAATTCCCCGTTGCGAGAAATTCTCCCGTGGGGATATGAAAGTACCGGAGGAGAAATGCGAAAAGTTCCGTTAATACATCAACGTACGTGAGGGAAATGCGAACTGGTCGGAAAAATCGGATCTCAGAGGAGCAGAAAGAGAGAGAGAGAGAGAGAGAGAGAGAGATAAACGGGGGAAAAAAGTACGAGGTATGGGAATTTCTGAAAGCGAGATATTTAAGTAAGGCACACTCGAATAAGCCCCGGGAGAAATGCAACAATCTCAATTAATGTATCTGCATGCGCGGGGAAATTACTCAATAGTCTCAGATATACGGGAAAGTTACGTTTTTTAGGGCGATTCTGGGACGAAAAGTCCGCACGCCGGGATTGATATGAAAGCACCGCACCGAGAGAAAGAGAATTCCCCTTCGGGAGTGGAGAGGCGAAAGAAAAGCCCGGAGAAATTATACCGCGAAATTGAAGGTGAAAAAAAGCCGATAATAGGCCGGAAGGTGACGGATGTGCGCTCGCAATTAGCGACGTTGTTCTTGATGAAGCCGATTTTTAGGGCGCGATGCAATTTCCTCCGGGCGACGAGAAAGTGCGATGAGAATTGCAATTTGCGCCACGCTCATCCCGAAGGGGCGAAATGAGGGGCTCGGCGATTCCGAAAAAACGCGTCCCTAGGGGGGAACTTCATCGTCTTTCTTTCGGAATTTCAGGTAATCCAGGGAATCGTAAATCGACTCGAGCCCGATTTAATCCGCGCTGGGGCAATTGGCGAAAAAATCAACGGCGATAATTATATAAGAAACCATAACGCGAACAATAAATACAGAGCGATGGACTTTTCGCCGCATAAAAATTTCACCTTCGTGTCCTTTTTTGGGAATTTCGGATTCTTGGTTTTGTAGTCAGATTTTCGGAATTTCAGAATCAGGGAAACCGATTCCTGGCGCGACGAAATTTTATTTTTTTGTACGTCTTCCTTTCGGAAGTTCAGATAATTCTCGATGATATACCAGGGAATCGTAAATCGACTCGAGTCCGATTGAATCTGCGAGGTGGCAATCTCCGCGGAATCAACGGCGATAATTGCAGCTGCAAATAAACGGCGGGGTGCCGTACCGCTCGGCGTTTTGTGGAACTATAACGCGAACTATAAATACAGTGCGTCCGTACGGTAACTCTAATTGCGGCCGATTAGACCGCCCTGTATAATTATCCGACTCGTCGACTCGGCGAGACGTTCCTTCTCGCACCTTTTCCGCGGCTTTCCGCTCCTCTCGGCAGCCGAGTAGCCGCAACGCGTGGCAGAGACCTTCCTTACCGGCGAGCCATTAATCGAATATCATTAAATTTCTCGTGAACCCTCACTCGGATCGAGAAACGCGCTTCGCTTTCCTCCGTCCCTTCCTTCTGACCCGTTTTCCCACATTTGATCCGCGGGCGGAAACTCACGGGCGCTTTTTTTCCACCCGGGAGATTCTAGGCCAACCCGGAAGAGAATAGGTGGATGGACCATTGTTTTCACATTCAACGATTCAGCAGCAGCCTCCAGGTTCCCTTCCGTGCGGCTTCCTCGGGGACGCCATCGTCGAGCCACGTCGAGGGTCCTCTTCGCACGGCACGAGAAGAGCAGCGGAAAAAAGTGGAGGACCCTCCTGGGTGTGAAAGGCGCGTTCCAATTTTATTTCCTCTGCCGGTCTCCTCGGCTCCAAAGGTGTCCGCTTCGCGTTAAGTGCTTCCTTTTCAGTCCCCAAAAGAGATTCGCGAAGATAGTCGGAAAGCGGTCGGAAGGAAGCTGCGGAAAGGGAAGATCGAGGAGAGACGGCTCGCGCAATTGAGTGCGAGAGGACTAGAAGGTAAACGAGCACTCCGGCGCGGAATTACCGCAGCTTTGAAACTCCGAGAGTTTGCTCTACGCTCAATTCTGGGATGTTTACCGGCGCCGGAGGTAAACTCGAGACCAGCGGTCTAATTGATGCGGAGCGGAACCGGTGCGGAAGAGATTAAGGTGATATGAAAACGCCGTCTGAGGGATCTTCTTTATGAAACTTCCCTACGAATCGTGTGTACCGAATCGTTCGAAATTTTACCGCGCGAACATGGAAGCCTACCAAGGAAGGTGCCGACACCGATGAAATTTCAATTTTAAAATTGGCTTGTAATCACCTTTAAATTAAAGAATTAATTTCATGGGTGTCGAGACCTTACTTAAGGCCTCCATGTTCCGGTGGTGAAATTTCAAACGATTCGGTACGATTGGTTCGGAGAAAAGTTTCATAATCGGTTGACCTCTCAAATACCGCTTTCATATCGCGTTAAGGTCCTAGGAATATAGTAAAGTGTATGGAGGAGGAACTAGACCGATGGGTGCTTCATCTGGGTGATGATAACCTCGTCGATCATCGACTTTTTCTCACTCGATGTCTTCATAAGATTTCATGCAAGGCAACCCGGGTGTTCGATGGGGAGCGAACGACTCCCCGATTAATCACCAGGACAACTCACCGGATTCAACCGGAGTAGGTTACTAGATTTTTTGGTCCTCATGTCCCCAGGTATGTCAAGAACGACAGGTGGTTAAAAAAACGCGTGCAGGTAGTACAAGCGTATCAATCATATGATTTTCTACAGGCCGCCTTCGCCGCCTATAGTCCACCCAACTATATTCCCTATATTCGTATCTCCCCAGGGACCGACCGCTCGGTTACAGGGGAAGCCCGAAACAATGTTCTCGACTTACATCTGCCTTCGTCTTCGCCTTCTAAGCCGCTTTTCGAGCTTTCCCATTCCCCTGGATTAGCATAATAGGAATGCAAAGTACCTGGAAGAGGTTGTAGCCCTTGTCGTACATCCACATCTCGTCAGCTGGGTGCTCCTTCGGACTCTCCCTTTGGCCAGGATTGAGCACCTGGGGTGGAGGACCTCTGGTTAGCTGGATGGCCAAGGACCTCTGCAGCAACAGGAGGCACCGGGATGGTCCAGGACCTCCCGGTCCTGATCCGTCCCCCAACAAAGAGGCCATCTTTCCTGCCTCTCGACTAGCCCGATCCTTGATCCGGTGGAGGCATCACGTCATCTGCACAGAACAACATTCGACCGTTAATGATAATTGCAAAGTCAAACAACTACTTCCTACGTTTGCGCTAAAAAGACCGGCAAAGACCTACACGGTTGTCTAGACGTCTGTAGACCGACGTCGGTTTCGAAAAACCGATTCGCTAACACATTTTTAATTTTTTTTTTATTTTCGACGCGGCGCAGAACGTTTGTCGGCGTATGTGCTCGATTTATTTAATAAAGGAAGCCCTTCGTCATTTTCGATTATGTAGGCAGTTGGGCACCAGCTGTGTTTGGCCGAGGCGAACGCCCTAGGAGATCAATATTATCTCCGGATGTCTATCCGACGTCACGTACTTTGGTTTAAAAATATAAATGGCGCCCCCTCGGAATTATTGCAATAGGGTGCTATTGGATTAATCGAGGGGTGGCTTTTCGAGAAGGGAACGAGTGCATCGGTGAATTGGATCTGGACCGTCCAATTTGTCTTGCACTGCACCTTTTTTTCGGGAATAATCGCCAGACTTGGCGTGACTATTATAGTTTTGGTAATGTTGACAATTCCTCGGAATTTCTCATCAATGGGGTGGTTTCTGCCATTCGATGTCGCATCCCAGGAGATCAATACCCTCCGTGGACGTTTGCCGATCGTCACGTTCCTGGTTTTGGAAATAAAGGGGAATCCCTCGGAATTATTGCGGTGGGGGTGAAGCGGATTAAGCGAAGGGTGCTTCTCCCAGGGGGTGGAAACAAGGGCGTGCCTACAAACTGGAGTCCCCATGGCTTGACTCCAGAATATTGTGGAAGGCGGCGAAAAAAAAAAATTATGTTAAATAATTATCACCGCGAGCTTTGATATACTCTTACTTATCTCGTTACAACCATAAAATATTTCTAGTAATACGTTAACTGTGTTAATCCTTTTTTCTGGTAAATTCGAAAAGAATATCTCGGTAGAAGAGGCAGAATTATTCACTAGAAATTTATCCAGTATTTCAGGAATCTGATTAAGATAAGCGTATATTCAGCCAGACTTCGGTAATCAGAATTCTCTGCTCATATTAATCAGACTTTCTCATTAGCGACAACTGGAAATCAATTAACCAGGCGCGTCTAGTAACATTAATCGAAACTTTCTTCGAGTGTCGCAGATACATCATATCCCTTTCAGGGACTGACATGTATGTCTCGAAGTGGTAATTGCTTAGTATCATTTTCTCTGTCACTATTTTCTGTGTGGTAAAATCGTTTCGAGATACGAGGGATTGATAGGAATTTTTTTCCAGGGGTCGGGAATCTTAAAAGACCCGCAGATTGGAATCGGCGATCGGATCTTCGCCTTGTGCCAGTTAAGAGACTGTCCGGAAGTCGGGAGGCGCGGAAGAGGCACTTCCTGTCGAGTGACTCACGGCTGGCGGATCGTAATAACGATGGGTAGGGATTGTAATGGTATATAGTGGTAATGGCATGCCGGTAATGGCGTACCGGCGACGGTAATGCCGGGACCTCGCAGCCGGTGAACGTCCCTGACCCTGGACCCTGTCAAAGTATCGACCCATCGAATTAAGCCGCCTCGTTTCCGAGGCCATTAGTGGTCCTTGCTCTCCGTGGACGTGGATGTCTCCCGGGTCTAAGCTGATGGATGGAAAAGGTTCGGAATCCACTTCCAGAGGGCACGACGAGATAGAGATCAAAGGGACCGAGGCTGCTTCAAAGTTTCGGGGACCATTCCTCCGTTATTGGCACTTGGGAGTCGTGGAAATAAATCCGATTCGTTCCCTCTCTTCGGTCTATAGGAAGACAGAGATAGAAAGGGAGAGAGATCACGGATAAAGAGAGAGAGATGCATCCGCCGATGAGGCTCCACCAGGGGGAGGGAATTACGAGAGAGGAGAGAAACCGCTCCGGAGGATCTTGGAGATTTCCCAAAAATCAATCCGGACCTTCCGCGCCTCCCAGAAAGTACAATGGCCTTCCCATGGGAACCCCCTTTCAGGCAGGAAGGTCTGGAGTTACGAGAGACGTTTCCATGGGATGTTGCACCGCGAGGGGTGGCTCGGTATAATGAAGTCATTTAAATGCATCGTGGCCTTTTCAAGGTAAAGGTCCCTTTTTCCGTCCTTCCTGGGATATTTAAACGCTTTCATTTTTACCACTCGGATGAAACGACAACCGCGTTCCCTTGCATCTCGGGAATATATTCCCTTCTCGGTGTAGGTCCTCGGAAACGGATAAACGAGTAAATGGCAATCGTTCTTCTGTACCTTTCTACCATCGGGAATTTTATTCACTCCACCTCGCTCGGGTAATCTCCTCGATTTGATCCTGGACTTTTGACGACTGGCAATTGCATTGTTATCGAATAATTACGCCAGTCGAAAAGTTCCCACGAGGATAGGTCAGGTTTCATATATCACTCCCACGGGCTCCCATTTCCTATCTAATCAATCTAAATTTCTACCGGGACGACGGGCCTTAAATTGGCACCGTCGGTCGCCCCAGGGTAACAAACTCGGCTTATTTCTAGCCATTTCACGGAGTTCCCTCGTTCTATTGACGCGGTGCTTTAACAAATTTCTTCATAAATAGGAAGTGACCGACTTGCACCTGTTGCACCGTGCTGCGTTGGGATGGGTCAGGTTTTCTGCTGGGGGATTTTTTTTTTTATTCGGCTCGAGGGAGGCTTTGAAAATACTTTCGGTCCCGGTCTCGTAGGGGTAGGTCAGGTTTTCACCTGCCATTCCCGTGGCCCCCGATGGTCCTGGTTTCCCGTTTGATTGGCCTAGATTTCTACCGCAGGAAGTACCTTGGATGTTCCATAAGAGTAACCCGATGAGCGACAGGACTTAAATTACTATCTCGATTCGATACAATGGGAGCTTCAATCAGGAGTCGTAGACGCACTTAAACGGCGTACGCGACCGTCGTCTTCCATAAATAAAAGGCTCCTCGCGTCGCGTGCATCCCGTGCACCTTGTGTGCATCGTCTGCATCGTGTGCATCTCGTGTGCAGACGCGTGTCACTCGTGCGTCACCGAAAAAGTGGGTCACCGATGTACCCTGGATCTCGGAGAGGCGAGGAGCCTTGGGAAAGGCGAGCGATTGCGATCGGCCGGTCGATCGATCGATACGAGATCGATCCTCCCACACCGGTCCCCATCCCAAGTCGATCTCGCGATCGTCATTCGCCTGCACAGTGCATTCGCAAATTTGAAGATCCACCGATACCACCCTTTGGAAATTCATTTTTCCAAAAGGTGTGTTTCCAAATCCTAAGGTGGACGCGCCGATGGATTACGATCAATACGAGGTCGATCCTCTCGTATCGATCCACGTCTTCGCCCTGGGAAAAAAGATTCATTGAACCAGAAAAATATTTCCTTCAGTGGTACCGAAGAAATATTTTGTTAATTCCAAGAATAATTATTTAATGCGAATAAATTCTCATTATTCCGGATAAGTGTTGCGTGCAATTTATTTGGTTCAATGAAATTAGTTTCTCAGTGCGGTCGAGCTTTCGATCGTTATTTACATATATGGTATATTCGCGAATTTTAAGATATATCGATACTACCTTTCGGAAATTCATTTCCAATATTTACGGGATGAATTATGGCACGTTCGTGATTTATCGATATTTTCAGGACTCGACCCTGCGTAATGGCGGAAGGGACGCTTTCGTTCCTCCCTTTGGATGCTTTTTCCCGTTGGAGCGACCGATAAAGGTGGACACGCAGAGGAAGGCCATGAAGATGAAGAAGATGAAACTGGAGAAGAAGAGTCGACGGTTAACCCCAGGACCCCATATTCTTGCGCGTAAACCTGCTCTACGTGATTACCGGATATTACGCAGGAGGTTCGCGGGTCCTTTGAAGTCACACCGCCACCTCAAGGCAAAATCCTGACGTATCCTCGAATGCGAAATGCAACGAGAGATTCGTTCTCCAAGACCCGCTCCCAAAGTCCCTTTCGAAACCTCCTCTCCTCGGAACTGTCCTCGGGCGAAGGGAAGAAATTCGTGAAATCTCGGAATCTTAGACTCGGATGCCCAGCGTTGCACAATTACCAGAGGACGGCAAGAAGCGTAAAAAGGAACGTACGAGTCAAAAGCTAATTGACGATGCGGTAATTTCCACTTATTATTACTCTCTCGCTCGGGTTGCGACAGAGGGTCGCCTCCGAGGGGGCTTTTTACCGGCAAAAAGACAGGCGAAAGCAGAGATAAAAAGGCCCATGAATCCGAGATCAACGTGTCCAGATAATTCCTGATTTACGACTGTTCCCAGCCGCCTCGTTTTTTATTAATCGTTGAAGAAAGATCGGCGAATCCGTGTCACGACGCCGGATTTCGTTGGTCCTGGAGAAGATATCTTCCAAAAGACCGGCGCGTCCCTGACCTAGGGGTCATAACGTGCGAACGTTGATGGCAAGGATCAGAGAAGAGGGAATCGCGGAAAAGCGGCGATCGAAACGGGCGAAAGGGAATCAGGGTTAGGACGGAACGGCACGAGGGAAGAGTAACGAGAGGGCTGTCGAGGGGATCGAAAAGGAGCAAACCTCCGGACGTCGGGGTGCCCGAGGATAATGGATCGGTCGGCATATTATTTTCTGCCTAGCGCCGGATACGCAGCAGAACGGTGCCCCGAGCGGTACGTAGTGCGTATCCCGGCTGGACCACCCAGCATCACGCGTTACATCCGAGCGGTCCGCGGCTGCCGGCATTCATCCATTACAAGTACCCCCCGTTACATGTACAAGTCCCTAGCGGAAGATAGTTCCGTTCGATAAGACCCACGCTGGTGGCTGTATTGGCCAAGTACGAGGGGATCTCGAGGAGTATCTCGCAGGCAACTCGCAAGACTTCGCGACTAGATGGGCCTCGGTTCCGAAAACGGATTAGGGATAATTTTCATTTTCTAAGCTTGAAATACAAAATCCGAGTCATTGAATTTTCTGGTATTTTCCAGATGACCAGATGATAAGACCCACGCTGGTGGCTGTATTGGCCAAGTACGAGTGGATCTCGAGGAGTATCTCGCAGGCAACTCGCAAGACTTCGCGACTAGATGGGCCTCGGATCCGAAAACGGATTAGGGATAATTTTCATTTTCTAAGCTTGAAATACAAAATCTGAGTCATTGAATTTTCTGGTATTCTCCAGATGACCAGATGATAAGACCCACGTCGGTGGCTGTATTGCCAAGGACGAGGGGATCTCGAGGAGTATCTCGCAGGCAACTCGCAAGACTTCGCGACTAGATGGGCCTCGGATCCGAAAACGGATTAGGGATAATTTTCATTTTCTAAGCTTGAAATACAAAATCTGAGTCATTGAATTTTCTGGTATTTTCCAGATGACCAGAAGATAAGATCCACGTCGGTGGCTGTATTGCCAAGGAGGAGTATCTCGCAGGCAACTCGCAAGACTTCGCGACTAGATGGACCTCGAATCCGAAAACGGATTAGGGATAATTTTCATTTTCTAAGCTTGAAATACAAAATCCGAGACATTAAATTTTCTCATATTTTCCGTTATTTCCAGATTACCCAACGTCTTCCTAGAGTTTACATACAAGACGCACCGACGACCATCATTACGTCTACTTATGGGTCAATCGGTCAATGACAGACGGTCCTCCTCCACCGGTGCGCTTTCCTCGGAGCAGCATTATCGGGACTTCCCACCGTTCCTCGAAATTCTAATGCGATGACGGCGTTTAATTATAGCAATGACGATCCTTCCCCGATCGGTGGGCGGGCTTGGTCGCTTCTAATGGAGCCATTCTGAGAGCACGAGTCTCGGGAAAAAAGTCCCCATCTTCCGACCATATCGGAACGCTAACGACATATACGTTACTTGCTCTGCATTACGCGGAAACTAACGTCGGCGATAAATAACCACGCGTGCATACTCGCGCCCGATAATTGCGTTCTTACCCGTTCTTATTCGCAACGCGTCAAGTAGAGCGCAAGAAATGGTAATCGGCGTCATACGTCTCCTCGACATTCGAAAAAGGGAGACCGAGCCTTTCTTGCCAATTAGCGATTAATTAGATCACTCGAGAATCTACGGAATTGAGAATTTCTAAAATATTCTTGCACCCCTCTCTGCGAATCCGAAAAATAAAACGCGCGTACTGGGCCCGTCTACTCGTAGCCATTAGACTGTTAAAAAGTTTCAATGAAACTTCCAAGAAAAATTTTATAAAATTAACATATTTTTTTTTTTTAACACTGTGCTCATGAACCAAGGTCAGGGCTGCCATGCTTCTCAAGACTCAGGGATAATGACAGCCGGCGTCACTAACCTACCGCAAAAGGGTGTCAATTGGCCGCGGTTGGTAGGTGCGTACCGTGCTAAATTGCTATGAAAGTACCTACGCGAAGGTGAAACTGGATTCGAGATTAATGGCCCCGTGTCCTTCTAGCCGAGTAGTTCTCCCATGCGAAAGCCATCGAGATCGAATTAAATTTTTCCCAGGGATAGGATTAATTTTAAAATCGGAAGAGACAAATTTGACGTCGTTGAGGAGACGCCGTTAATACGCGCGAAGGTCGCGACTCAAGGCTGAGCGCCAACGACGAGGGTCACTAACCTTCTCCAAAAGGATGTCAATTGGCCACGGTTGATGGGCGCATGCGCGGTCGCGCTAAATTGCGCTATGAAAGTAGCAACGAGAAGGTGAGGTCCAGCGAGGAGTCTTGGACGAAATAATAACGGCTCTCGATCGGCCGTAAAGTGCGCCCCGTGGGAAACCGCGCGAGGCTCGACCCAAAGAAAACGAGGAGAAAACCACGCCAAAGTCGCGATTTCCCTGCATATCGATGCCTCGATCGAAATCGAGAGGCCTGGAGAGACGGCGAGGCGTTTTTCAAGGAGAAGGTCTCCGGGAACGACCTCGGGGAGGTGGACGCGCCGTATAGAAACCGCTACTCGGGACACGTCTAAGAGTAATTGCGAGACGTCGCGATCGGATGTTTCCGGCAGGAAATCGATTTCAGCTTTTACGGGAAAAGTTTCTCCAGGAAGAGGACATTCGAGGAGCCGAAATCCTACACCAGGAGGACCCTGATATCCCGAATGGGGATTTTCTTTAGGCGATTCTAACGCGACCTCGGGGTCGCCTCGCGTAGAAACTCCGATCCAAGATGGCGGACGTTCGAGAATAATTGCCGATCGACGTGACCGGATACTTTCGCGTCCCTCCGGGTGAGGTAATGACGGCTTCCTCGAGGAAGGGTAATCGTCGCCACGTGGACGGTCCAACTCGTGTTTTCACTTTCTTCGAGTCCTTTTTTACCAACCGGGAACTTTCCACCCCCGACAGCGATTCTCGAAGAATCTCGAAAAATCACGCCTCGGAGGCAGAGAACATCGAGGGCCCAGGATTCGTTCCCCTTTCTAGAGGACGAATCTCGGGCACTTTTCAACTTTCTTTCTCGTAAAGGGGAAAGTCAGGGAGAGAAGAAGCGGCTAATCGCGGCGATTAAGGTCAAGTTTGTAACCGAGCCTCGGACGGTCCTAATTTCCGTAATCCCGGTTACGAAATCGTAAACGGTCATTCGAGGGACTGCAACGAGGGACCTGGAGATGCCTAAGCATTGCGTAAACCGTTATTACGTGGTTTCTAGCCACGACACACCTGGTCACCTGCACAAGGTGCGAACTACGGAACGAGGTGTCGGGCGCAGAAGGAGGGATTAATCCTCGCGATGAATCTCCCTCTCCGAGTCGCGAAACCGTACACACCGATAATTCGTAAACCGCGAGAACGCGTTTAACGTTTCCTGGGACACGTCGGGGAACAATCCGCCGAGAAATGGAAATTAATTTTCCAGGTAAACTCGGGAAATTACCAGGCCTCCTCTCATAAATTACCGGATCTCCGAGCGCGCTCATGAATGAAATTCACTCTGGAAACAGGTCCGACTCGGTAATGTATGTTAGAAAAATCGGGATTTAGAGGGAGGGGAGAGGAAAAAGAAAATCCAACAATTTATCCCCGCGACATGTAAAGTGTCACGGAAACGCAATTAACGTATGCAAACGCCAGGACGGCTTCGAGCCCGCTCGAGGAAAACTCGTTGCGTAAATACTTGTCGCGAGACTCTACCGGGCAGCCGGACGACTGGTGACTTTTACGAAAAGCGGCATACGGGGAAGTGAGTCGCAAACCCTCGAAATACCCACCCGATCTGGGAACAGGTCGCCGAATTGAATTACGACTGCAATAAAAGTAACGCCTGCGTCGCTTAAAACCGCAAGCGAGTGGGCGTAATGCAAATCGTCGGGGAAATTATCGGCCTTTTCCGTTGTCCGGGGTCGGGCGCCATTAACGGGCGGGATTGATTAAAATTTATGCAATTCCCTTGCAAAATCGTATAAGTCGGCCCCGGGGAATTATGGCGACAAGCGTCACGCTAAGTGCACGGGGGACACTTGTTGCGTCAAACGGGCCGCAACGACGGGCGATTCTCGCCGTAAAGAACCCAGGGACCGAGCGGAAGAGGAATGGATCACGTGGAGTGTCTCTATGAAACGGAGAAAATGTCTCTCTGGCGAAAAGGGAAAGGATGTGGCGCAACGGAATGAATGCGACTTCCACGTTTTTTTCTTTCCTTTTTTTTTACAAATTAAGTACCGACCGGCTGAGACTTTCGGATGGGTCCAAAGCTTAGACCATACATGTCTAGACCTTGCATTGCCGGGAAAGGGGTAAACTGGATTAGCGACGACTGGAGTTTAATGAGTTAGTCTAAATACACCGTTAAAAAATGATCACTATTATAAATTTATTACACGTATGTACTAAATTTCTAATATATGTTATACATTTGATTTGAAAATATGAAATTTGTATACCGTGCCCGAATGAAAGTTCCAACAAAAATGTTTAAAAAATTGTCATACTTTTTTCTGACACCGTATATGGTCGAGGATCTAAAGACGTCTCCTGGCGCTAGGTGCACGGGAGGGCGACGTCCCGACGCCGGTCACAGTCCTTTCGATTTCGAGGCCGATCTCGGTTTCTACGGCGCTACGACGCCGAGGAAGGACAAGACGTACCTCCGAGGACAGGTAAGACGAGTGCGCACCGCGACCTGGCGAAAAGGACGCCGCCGATTTCCCTCGTGGACGGCACGTCGCCCACGATCCTCGTCCTCGTCGGCCGTCGAGATTTCTCGCCGTCGACTCGGCCGACATGCGGTCGCTCTACCCTTCTTGTAACCTTATAGGCGACGAGAGGAGCTCGCTTATACACCGCACACGCCGCCGAGCCAGGTGAAAACGGCACCCAGGGGCAATGTCCCTGAGGAACTGCCGATTTCACGAACACCGGCTAAATCCTTCGGCTTCGACGAGGCCTTGACCGCTCTCGAGGATCCCTCTATGAAGAACGATCGGCGTGCCGGTAAAATGGCCGAACGCTGTCGGGAGGGAACTCGCAATATCGCGGAGTACCCCGGCCTCGAGAGGATTCCGAGGAGTTGCACGTATTTAGTAAACGACGCGAGGAGTGAGAATGTTACTCGAGAGCAAAATGTACCCGAGGGAATACCAATTCGCGGGAACACTCTCTTCAACGGCCTCGCGGAATACCGATTTAACGAGTCTGCGAGTGCTGGGATTGTCTTGCAAATTTAAACGCTCCCAAGGACGTCTTATGGAGGCATATTTTTGGAAATGGGACGGTTTGATAAATAACAGCATTGGAAAAACCACTTACGGAGGCCCGTTAATTTTTTTTTTTTTTTTTCATTGACAGTGCGGTTTAACAATTAACCGTGGAATTAAAACTCTAAGAACAACTCGCGAATTTCAACGCGCCTAAGGACGACTTTTGGAGGCCTATTTTCGCAAATAGTGCGGTTTAATAAATAACCATGAAATAAATACTCTAAGAGTAACTTGCGAGTTTAATCGCTCCCAAGGACGACTTATGAGGCCTATTTTTGGAAATAGTGCGGTTTAATAAATAACGACGCGGCCCCGGGCTTGGGTGCGGCCGATAATAATGGCCGGTGTTCTCCTCGAAGAGGAGATAGATGTCCGCGGGGCAATGCCGAGTGCATTTGTCGGGTGCATCCGAGAGCAGCTTGCAAAGGGTGCACCGTAATGGCGGCCGCGCACCCACGCCGCCATCTTTCAAAGACTCAAGGCCCTCTGGTAGTGGACTCGTTAAGAGAGCCATAAAGCCTCAACGACGCCATTACTTTCGTTACACCGGCTCGAGTTTCGCTCTCTTCTAACGTCTGCTCGATTTGAAGTACGCCGAGAATGAAAATTCCCATCGAAAAAAAAAAAGAAAATCCCCCGGTCGAATTTCAAATTTCGCGCGTAAAGACGCAAGGACGTCGCCGAAGAGCGCCACTCGAAAGGGATCGAATAAAGATCTTCCTGTGTACCAGGAGACGTTTAATCGGTCCTGCAAACTACCGCGGAACACGCGAGACCCGTAAATTAATCCTCCTCACGGAACGCAGATAGGATCGAGAAATTTTGCACCGGCCCCGAAAAGGTCAGCCCGATAAATGCGACTCGGTCGATTGTGCGCGCAGGAAATCCCGAAGGAGAAGCTGCGAGTCCTCAAAGTCTCATATATCCCCGTGTCAAGGAATCTCTAATCTCCCATATCTCATACATGATTAATCCCACCTCCCTCGGAATCCTTAAAATGAATATTTTTCTTCCTCTCGCGTCACGGAGAATCGTATGAGCGCCGACTCGCCGTTTCTTTCTCTCCGTGGGCCCCTAGAAAACGCTTTTTACCGAGACGCTTCCGACACGTGTCGGCAGAGTTTCTTCTCGGCGCGTTAGAGACACTTTTTCGAGGCTCGCCCATGGCGATGCTCCAAATTGAGTGCCCAGTTTCATTCACGACGGGACGCTCCCCGGTTTTTGCGCGAGTCCTCGGAGGAAGAGAGAGCGATTCGGGGGACAAAGGACGCAGAGGACCCCATCCCGTCGATTCGGGATTCCGATCGGGTTGCCAATGTCGAGATTCGAAAGTTCCTTGCGCAAGATCGACGGGGACCTTCCGAGCCGCTCCGGAATAATCGAGAGGTTAGGTATTTCTGAAAATGATAAAAAGTTGATCATCTTCTCTACACCTCCGGTTACCGGAAAAATCTTGATAATTGCATCTGGGGAAGGATCGGGAGAGTGGCCTCGGAGACCGGAAGTGGCCTCCCCTGCTTCCGAGTATCCAGTCACGACACCGATTTTCCTTCAGGAGGTTCAGAGGCCACTCCGCGTCGGCGGATCGCGAGAGCCTCCGGGGAGCAACAATGCCCAATTAAATAACAATTAAATCCCAGGACGTCGCATCTCGCCGATCCTCCCGGGGAACAATGGCGGACTAATGGGCCCGGGTAAACCGGGACTCCCAATTATTCCGCAGGGACTCCCGTGAAAGTCGAGGATAAACATCGTTTCCAGAATGCGGGGCCGATTGTTCACTTCGATTTTTCGCGACGATTTGTAGCGCCGATCGGGCGTATGTCGGGATTGAAATCGAGAGCGGCTCCGATCATCGGTTTTTAAGGGCGAATTCGGGGAAAAGGTGAGCACCTCTGAGACGGTTAACTCGTAAAACGAGGCCGAGGAGCCACCTGGAGAGGAGGGCCCGACAGCTGATACGTCGTTGATAAACCAGTTATTTCGCCTGTACAAAGGTTTATGGATCGCGGTAATCGCGTGCCTACTTTGTCGGATTGCAACGCGGGCCCGACATTATTTACGAGTCCCATCGCATTGGGAAACACGCGATCGTAGATAATTCATCGGTCCCGACAGAAGAGCTGCTCGGGTAAATATATAAATTCCGAGCCTAAACGGCGCTTTGCATAAAAGTCGGGAGAAGTAAGGGGGAATTCAGGATCTCGAAATAGCCCGGCCTCGTTGCGACCCCACGTGGTAACAGACCATGACTGACGTTTCTGTTGAAAAATCCAACGTCGACGTCCTGTTGCAAATTAAGCTTCCACGCTTTTTGCAGCCACCGACTGCGCCGCGTTATCCCATGAAATCCAATAAAAGTGCGGCCGCCACTTCGGTGGGCCCGCGACTGAAAGGGGTCCGGCCGCCATCTTGGATGGGAGGACGTATCGGTAAACCAGTTATATCTGTTTTAAAAATTGCCAATTTCACTGCCGGACCTTTCGTTAGCTTCGATCTCACAATCAGAGTTCGAGATCCAATAAAAGTGTGGCTGCAACTCGGTGGGGCCGGGACTAAGAGGCGCCCGGCCGCCATCTTGGAAAAGGGAACGAACAATCGACGTGTCAGTAAATCAATTACGTCTGTTTTAAAAATCGGGAATTTAATCGCTGGCCCGAAAATTCCGATCGACCTCGGAATTCACGATGGAGAGTGAGAAAATAAAAGAGCGATCGTTGTACGGGCAAATGAAAGGCGGACGCCATGTTGGGGGGGCCGAATATATCGCGCGAAAAAATTTCACCGTGCCAAAAATCGGTGCGATCCAATCGAGTCGGAATTTCCGCGAGCTAACCTAACTTTCTTCCTTCGAGAAAGGGGAGAAAGAGAACCCGACGAGAACCGGGGACATCATTGTCTCCTGTCTGAAAACAGAGGACTTTCTAGATGGCAACTATTAGCAAGCCTACCCAGGACCAAGATTCAGGAAAGAGTCGACAAAACGTTGCTTTTTCGGCTCCGATTCATTGAGCCAATTAAACCCCGCCACTGGTAGAACAAAGGGTAGTCGTTACAAAAGAAAGTACGCACTCGCCACCGCGAATGAACCGAAAACAAAGCAAACCCGTGGAGTGGCTCGACCGTGGTCCGATTTGCAGGAAGCCTCGCCGGAACTAGAGAACTGCATAAAGGAAAGTTCCTGAAAAGTGCACGAACCGCGCGGGGGGGGGGGGGGCGGGATTGCCGAAAAAGAAAGAAGAAAAGAAAGAGGACGAGTCGAAGAAGCGAGTTAACCAGCCGTGGCGGAAACAAAGAGGGGGTTATTAATTATGAGAGGGAAAGCCCGCGGGAGGTAAAGTGCCTTCTGAATCGGCGATTCATCCGGCCGGTTGCAGCTTCTTGCAAGGGAAGCATAAAGAGAAATTATTACGAGGAGCGGAGACGACGAGGAGGATCTTCACCTTGAGCCTAGACAATCGTCACACAGACAGGAAGCGATTTTCGATGAATGCTAATGGTCTCCGATCTCAATGGTTCCCCACAAATCCCGGACCTGCCCCAACGTGTACTCCCGGCGCGATCCCGCCGATCCCTCGGGAGTTCCCATCAGACTCAAGCATCGGACCCCTTGCGGTCATCGCGGCGCAAAAACGCGTCGGGAACCCGAATCGAGATTCTTTTTACCCGTCGATCGTTATACGTATTACGTAAAAAGCAAACCCAAGCCATCCGAGATTGCGTTTGAATGCGAGCTAACGCCATAAGTCTCGGGGGTGGTCCCCGAATTTCCAGAGTTCCACATTGGTTTTCTCAGTGCCAACGCCATCGTTTGGGAGTTCCAGACTGGAAAACGGCAGGGAACGTCGGATGTCTCTCTGTCTTCCAAGATGGCGGTGGCCGCCGAATTCCGAACCTGCCCCAACGGGGCCGACGGCGCGTATCGGGCGGCGATCCCCGGGCCCCTGGGGCCCGAGGAACAGGTCCGGCTTGGTTTTCACGCGGCGAGGACCCGGCCGGGATATCTCGGGGCCGGTTTACGAGACGGGGGGCTCGCGCCACCCGACAGACTCGGCTGGAACCCCGCCGGAACCTGAATCGAAGGGGTTCTCAACCCGCCCCCCGGACCACTCGCGCAGGTTCATTCAAAAGGCCCCGGTCGCCATCTACGGGCGCGCCTTTACGTAATCCCTCGCGACTCCCTCGACTCGCGAGCGGTCGGCCATTTTCGGCGCCGAGAATATGCCCCACCTCCCGGTCGCCATTTTCCAAAATTTCAGGACTTTCGCCCCATTGTTGAGACTTTGGTTTCATTTTCAGCGCCGAGAATATGCCCCACCTCCCGGTCGCCATTTTCCAAAATTTCAGGACTTTCGCCCCATTGTTGAGACTTTGGTTCCATTTTCGGCGCCGAGAATACGCCCGACCTCCCGGTCGCCATTTTCCAAAATTTCAGGACCTTCGCCCCATTGTCGACACTTTGGTTCCATTTTCGGCGCCGAGAATACGACCTCCCTCCCGGTCGCCATTTTCCAAAATTTCAGGACCTTCGTCCCATTTTTGAGACTTTGGTTCCAGGCCCCCTTGTCAACGCGCCAGGTGGAAACTCGTTATCTAATTCCGTAGTCTCCTTGTCGCTTGCACCTAGCACTGCACCCGGGGGTCGCGAATCCTCCCCAGGACTCGAGATCCCAAGGGAGAGGATCTCACGGCGCGAAAGCGCTAATCGATTTCGATCGGGCAATTAATCGAAGCGTCGCCCGCTGCGTCGTGAAATTAATTCCTAGACGGCCTGACCTAACCGATCGGGGGATCGGGGAAGAGGACGCCCATCTTGCCTCTCCGTGCTCGGATCGCGATAAATCGCCGATTAAACCGGAGGTCGCGACCCGCCATTACTTCCCGAGATCGCCGACCGGGGGGGGTGGAGGAGGGAAACGGGCGAATTATCCGGCGAAACGCTTCCGGAATGTCCGATGCACCTGTTCGCCACGACTTCCCGATCCGCTTTAGCACGCGACGCTCCTCGGCCACCTTAGATCTCGCTTTTACGGTAAGACCCGACGGTGTACACCACGTGGACCGTGTAAGTACTTATTCCCGAGGTCGGTCATGTAACTCGCGAGGAAACGGACCTGGTAAAAATGACCGGCGTTCTTCCCTTCTCCCGAGTTGCGCAACCGGCCGACTGCCACCTTAACATTCTCATTTCTTCTGGGGTTATGTCACCCCGACTTCCTGGGAGCACTTCTAAATACCGATCGATGTATCGCTCGATCTGAAATGAGACCGACGTCGATCCGCGATCGGCGTGTCAATGAGAGACACTCGGCGCAGAAATTGCATACGTCGATCGATCGGAGGTTTTTGCGAAATCGGTAAATATAGTCTACGTTTATCCCGGCGTAACGAGAAAAGAAATCCCGGGATAGATTATTACTTGTCTTTTCTTTTCCATTTTTTTTTTCTTTTTTTCCCGGTGGAAGATTGAAACGTGACGCGCCTTTGGACGGTCTTTTCAGTTCTTCTCGTGAAACGAAGTCGCGAGACACGCTGTTTACTTTTCTTTTCTTTTTGCAAAATGTGGACAAAATGGATATGTGCTGCGCCTTTGGAAGATCTTCTCGAGGATCCTCCTCTCCTCGGGTTTACGACGGGGACGAGTCGAATCTCGGCTGCATGCAAATTGCACTTCATAACTCGTTACCGCTGGCTCTCGCGCCGTGGCTACCGAGATAGGCGATCGTTCAATTATAATTCATATGTTTATGCATAGGTACGAGGCCGCGCGATAACCGCAGCGGCCACGGAACCTCGGCGGCAAGTGCCGATCGGCCTATGCGGAAATCGATCGAACGCCCGGCATATTGTCCAAAATGAAATACCAAAAACCATTCCCATTTTCGTATCACTTCGCGCAAGTACTATCAGGTAAGTTCTAGTCTTAGCTTTGCACAGAGCCAGGACTCTTCTTGCTCTTAGATGTTTTTCACCTTCTAGACTCTGTTATAGGACCAATTTCCATCGCCATCCAGGAGCGCAGTTTTCCGTCTTACGTGAATTTCTACATCATCCATGGTGTGCCCATCGCCCGTCGACGGTTCGCGTCCAGGAGGCCGATTTACCTCCAGATAGGCTCTTCGCCGGAAGGAGGACTCGTCGGTTCAACGACTCCTCGAAGTGCGTGTCTTCGCCGGGTATTAGCTTCAAATTCGAAATCCGTGAGCACAGGACTGCCGGCGATCCGCCTCGAGGAGTTTACATCGGCTCGGCATTACGGTAATTTCTCTGAGGACAATGACTGCCGGTTTCCGAAATCCTTCGGGGGCTGCCGGCCGAAGTGTGGGAACGCGACGAGGAGCGCTGTACTCATTTGTACTCGTACCTTGCGCACTCGTTCCGAGGCGCGTCTATGTATGGGAGAATCCGTGGCCAGGTTCCCGTATGACGCCGGGACGGAGGCGTCGTTCCCGCCAGGACCGTTATCGGGCTTCAAGGATATCTCGTGTCGCGTGCATTATCCTTGCCTCGGAGTAACCTGCACGGGAGTCCGGCTCCCCTGGAACTCGGTGTCGCCTTTCCCCTTTTATCCCTCCCCTCGCCTACGAACATTGCAAACCCCATGAACAAATTTACATGTTAAAGTAAAGATGCCCCCCCATGCCCTCTTCGAGCCCATTTACCCCAAATCGAATATCATTTTTATTTCATGCTCCTCTCTCTCATACTTTGACATGTTTTCAAATGAGTGCCAGGGACTGTCGGAAAAGTCTCGTCGAAAAGTCCCAATCGCGCTTTTTTTATTACGTAAATATACGATTAATTACGTAAATATTAGGTCGACGGTTAATTATTAATAGCTTCATATTAAAAATTGAGGAAGGCATGGAGGTTGAAATCGTGAATATTCTACAAACGGGAAAGACTCGTTCCCAGTTGCCGAGTCGACCTCACATATCACTCCCATCTATCCCTCCGGAAGTGACCCGCTGATAATAGCGGGTATCTACGTCTATCTCTGACGCTCCAAGAGCGAAGGGTCCGAGGTTAATTTTTTTTCCAACTCCTTTCCACCGAGATATCTCGTCGGGTTATCGTCCCGGAGGTTGGGGACAATTCCCATTATCTTTCCAAATTGCCCCCGAGAGGCGGACCCAAAGGGGAGTCGCGACTCTCCCGACACTTTTACTTTCCGCCGTTTGCCCTGTGGAAACCGGATTTTGAAACGGGGACGTTTAATGCACGCCAGGACGGTGGGCACTATTGTATAAATGGGAATAATTGCACGTCGGCTCCGGGATCGCAGGGTCCGCGTTTAATCGCGGCCCTGGAACGTGATGGGTGAACGATTGCCCGGCAGAGATTTATTCCCGAGGAGGATCCTTTGAGATGTTAATTCCTAAATGAAACGTCTCCCCAATCGAGAAGAAATAACCGCGCGAGAGACAAAAACTAGCAGACCGCGCTACTGCGCAAAATTTCCGCATCTCGCTCTTCCTTTTAAATAAATTACCGCAATGTCACACGTCTCTTGAACGGTTCCAGGATCCCGGACGAAAGGGGAAACCTAACCTCTAAGCCGTACTTTGCAAAACACCCGGAGAGTAATATCGGACCTAACGAATTGCACGGAACGAATGTCCTTTGCATAATTCCACTAATGGCCGTGGTATATTCCGTCGTTAGAGGGTATTTCGAGGAGGTATCGCTTCGAAGCGATTATTCCCGCTTAGAAAACCGGCGACATTAAGCGTCGCGCGTTCCCGTTTCCGGTCGTTCCTTCGGCTGGTTTCTTCGACTGTCCGAGACTACCTTGCCCATAACCGGTCAATAGAGTTCCCTACCGGTTACGCGGGATCGTGGCCATCGGCGGAGACACTCTTCCCCTTGGTCCAAAGACTCGTCCCTGCAGCCCCCGGAATTCGGAAGAAAGGACGACTCCTTGCCCGACCCTTCTCGCAACTTTTTGTCGGTCCTGCCGCCTCGAGTCGGCTTTCCCAAATTCTTTCCAGAATCCCCTTCGTTCTCGAATTTCAAGCGCGGCAAGATGGCGATTTTGAAACACGAGTCTGGTGAAAATACCAGAAGGGAGCGACTCCCACGATTTTATACCATCCACCGGAGTGAAAATGTGAGATACTTCACGTGAGATTAATCGACACAGACGTACATAGATAATTTCCTATTTTCATCCGGAGGACACTAAATCCGGTGAATAAACTCCCTTTAGGTGAAACTCCGAGAAATGAGCACACTCACCAGGGATACAAAATCGACCCTCAAAGTGCCGATGATTTTCAGTTTTCTGTTATCGTTTCTAGTAGTTTCGGGTTTCGATTCAGGATTCTCGCTCGTCGAAAACGATCGAATCGATCCCGAAGACGACCTTGATGGCACACTTCGAGGTAGCCCCCGGATCGAGGGGGATTTAAAACGCGAGTGGCTTACCACCGGAGAATGTGTCTCGCACGAATAATCGCGAAAGTAACCGCGAAGGAAGGAACAAAGGCATCTCGGAGGCGGCATCGTCCAATGAAAACTATGGCTCTGCTCGAGTAAATCCTACGTTTTCACGGCCGACTTGACTCGCCTCCGTTGCTCCTTTTTGCGCCCGACCAGTACCCGACGGGTGCCTACTTACTTTCCGCTAATTCCTCCCGCAGCCCGAATTACGCACGCGGCTGCCCCTTGAATTTGCATACCGCTCGATAAGCCTGGAATACGATTCCAGCCGTGAGAAAAAAAAAGAAAACCACGGGAAACACCCCAGTCGGGTTTTCTCATAGAAGCTGCAGTGTCGGGACAGATGTAGTAATAAGTTTTCATTATACAAGGAAGATCAGGCAATAATCGTAAATCCATTCAGGAATATTTTTGAAAGAACTTTTACCGATACCAAGCTTCTCCACCTAGCCTTATCAAATTCAGCAAATCAGCAACTTCGATGGACACCCTGCCCAGGATAATTTTTCCTGAGGCTCAGAAGATCAACTGGAATCATTTATCCCGCTCGAACAAGTATTCCAAGCATATGTAGGGATTTCTTTAAATTCAGAACTAGAACACAGAGTTAAGTAAAATCAAGATACGCACTCGCGACACGCGGAGTGCCGAAGTTGCCACATAGAATGATTCTACGCGCTACGCTAGGGCCATCTTGACTTCTCCTGTATGGAAGTCACGGACGAAGTTGCCAAAATCAGCATATTTAAGAGTCCCAGAGGGTCTGTTTGTCGTTCTCGGATGGAAATCACGGAGTTGGCAAAAGCTTCGTACCAAAGCAGAACCTCTTGGGAATGGGTTTTCGGGAGAGGAGGGAATAGTGCCTCCACTTGCGCCGTGAAATTTTGTCTCCTCTACCTGACGCGCCTGCGCCGTGGGTGTTCCGAAATGAATGCATGGAATTAACGTGGCTTTATCTATATGGAGATACGGAGGTAGAAAAATTCATGGCTTGAGAAGGAGCCAGAAAAATATCGGGGAACGATTTGTCGAGCGTCGAACGACGTGCTTGGCAACTGCACACCTTGCATGATCTACAGGCGATAACGCCATGGTGCAACCCCGATAATAAACGGCGTGCGTAATGATTTATTAGTTGTTACAGTTAAATAAGACCCCACGGGAAGTATAACTGCGGACTAAGCAGTAAACCAGGAGAATGGATTACAGCTGACTGTGCAGCTCGGCGGTGGTGCAACCGCTCGGCGGTGCTTCATTTTGCGTTACCTACTTTTTCGTCAACTTCTTTCCCATCGGACAACCCGACGCACCGGCGAGAGGCATGGCCTCGGTAAAAGAAGATTGAGTGCCGCGACGGAGAGCCGCAATTATTAAATTTTAAACCTCGAAACGCATCCACCGAGTTCGCTCGACTTGGCGGCCATTACGCGCGTCCGCCTTTCGGAAATATCATATCGGGATGAAATATATCACGAGCGGCCGAGGATGCGCAATCGCGTGATCCTTTCGAAGTTTCGACAGGATCTTTCAGCCGAGTCACCGGTAGAAACGGTCCCGAAGAGGAGACGCGTATACTCGGTAAAAGAAGATTGACCACCGTAATGGCGGACTTAAATTATTACATTAGAAAGGCAGGAGCTGACAGAAGAGTAACCAGTGTCGCAACTGATCATCAATCCGGGCTTGGATTATTTCTACACGTGTTTAATCACTTGGCCTCTTCCGCCATAAACCCGGAGGCAAATTGACATTGTCACGAGTCCTGCCGGACTGGAAACCGAACGGGCGCCCTTGAATTGCTCGATCTTTTCGGACTCTTTTCGCCGCAGTCCTTGGACCGAGTGGGTACGTAATCGGGTAATGTTTACCTCGGCCAAATAGGGTTAGCCGAGCAAGTGCGCCCGAGGAATTGTGAAATTGAAGTGATAAAAACCGGGACGAAGCCACCGGGACTTGCCTACGCGGTTCCATTACGCAGATAAGCGTGTACACCTCGGGTGCCTCGCGCTTATCGACAATGTTCTTGGCACACTTGCCGAGCAATCAGGAAACGCAAATGGCGGGACATTGAATCGGTAAGTAGGAATAATCCGAAGCCTCCCACTGCGGTCCAGGAATAGCGAGATAATCGGACGATAAGATGCAAGGTAGAAAACATTCGAGGATTTGGTCCTCCGAATAGAACCTGACGTTCGTACGCTGTTAAAAAAATGCATAAAATTCATACACATACCAAATTTTTTTTAAGTTAGGACTGTCTCTAAAATCGTCCTCGAACGTGCCCCGAACATATGTCAAATCTATTTATTTGCCAAAAAAACGTTTAATATCAAGTACCGAACAGAACAAATTTATAACATACGCTATACATTTCATTCGAAAGTATGTTATAAAATAATATTTTTTTTAACAGTGGATATTCACGTATTCAATTTTCATCCTCGCCTGTGAGCCCTCATGTCCAATTTTCGATACACTCGAATTCTGTTATGGTACTCCTATATTCAAAGAAAAAAAAGAAAGAGATAATTCCACATGAAAAAAAGAAAAGAGTCACCCTCCAAAACCGGGGGCGGGGTTTTTCTGAGAATCCCGAGGGATTCTCAGGCGCGGCCAAGGTTAAGGTTAGGATTCTCAGGCGGTTCCCTCGGGACCCCCGACATCCCTGCAATCGATAGGAAGACCTGGAATTCCTTGGGGGTGGAAAACTCGAATCTTCCTATGATTCCCACAAGTGAGCCTTCCCGTGATTCCGATCCGTTGCGAGCGATCGACGAGGCGTGTACCGAGACTCGGCCCGTCCAATTACGCAATTGGCTCCTTCGATCGCTAATTGAAAACCGACCTTCGTTCGCATAATTCATCCCAAGATCCGGTACGCAACCGCGCAGTTTCAAGTTCGGCGTTGTACTAAGAACTGCGCCACGAGGGCAGAATTAAACCGATCTCATGAATCGATGGCGAAAAGTGTGCGGCTTACACCTAAATTCCGGCAAATCGGCACGAAATCAATTATCCGATAATCCATCGAAAAAGTGACTTCCGATCTCCTTTTCGCGTGGTTTATCGCGATCGTTAAAACGAGGCGAGGGATCCATTCCAACCTCGCGTCCTGATTCCAGTTGGAAATTAATAAAAAAAAATAAAAAAATGAAAAATAAGGCGATTCGCCATGCGTGACCGATCTGCCGAGAAAAGAGTACGGACACCGCCGTGTCACGTGACACGCGGAGACGCAACGAAACGTCCTCGGATTAACGACTGGAAATTTAATGCCCGTCCTGGCTGAATAAAAAAAGAGAAAAATACGAAGAAATAAGTAAAACCCAAAAGTACTTACCGAGGTGCAGGATGCGACGTCGGAAAGTCCTCCAGGTAAGGAGATTCCTCGGGATCTTCATCCACGAGAAGAGAGGGAGATCGGAGTCGCGACACACCCTGGTCCACGGGTCCAGGGAGGATCCACAGGACCCTCGGGATCCTCAGGGACCAGAAAAGATCCTCGCAGCCTGGACCACCCAGTTCTCCCCTCACAACACTCACCACTCGGACGCCTCTAGTCCCGACCGAGACGTCCGATGCAAAAACCAATAATAAATGAATAAAGAAAATACAAGCACAATCCCGAAAGCCCAGGAGAAGCACCCAAGATCCTGCGCCCAGTCTCGGCTTAAAAGAACCGACAAGATGTTCGAAGGATCGCCGAAAGGATAATAATAATGAAGTTCAAAGTCCGTCGATTCGCGTACCCCTTATTTTCCCCTCTCACATTTTCCCTTAATCCCGGGCCCGACCCGGCATGCGCGGACCACCTGCGCCCTTAATCCAAACCGGTTCAAGGTCACCGGGGTGCCGGCTCGCTTTTTCTCGCCTTTCTCTCTCTCGGTTTTGCTTTTTCCCCCGAAAGTCACGTGCCTCCTCTAGTCCCGGGGGAATTTTCACTTCCGTGAGGACTCTGTCTACCGGGGGACGAGACGGGGCCTCGCGCGCTCAGGTGACAGGTGCAACGTCGGGCACGGTCGTCGGCTTCGCACTGAGGGGAAGCAGCGCCCGGCTCGGCGGAGCTGCGCGAAACTGGCTTTACCAGTGGTCCTGTCGGCGCTGGAGCTGGAGGGGCGCGCCCGTGGTGGGATCGGGTCATCCATCCCTTCCCCGTCGGCTCCATGGGCGGGATGCTGCCGGCAGGGACCTTCGCGGTCGGAGTCCGTTTCGGCGACCCTTTGTGGGGCCCCGGGCTAGGGCACGTTCCCTAGAGATATTCCTCCGGAGTTGACGGCTCCTATTCCCGAATATACATACAATAAATACCTGTGCCCGTGAAATGAAAACCTGATGGTTTTGCTCGGTGGGATAATTAATTGTTTATTTCCAGGGAACGCTTCGATCGAGCGAAACTAATTTTCAGCATCACTCGGCTTAAATCGCTCGATTCGACCGACCAAAGATTTTAGTCATTTCAGAATATATTTTTCTTCGTTGCTCTTGTTACCCCAAGTACTGCAATTGGCATGATCAACCAGGAGTTATTACCCCATGGAATTTGATCGCGTTGAATATTTTTCAGCCAATAACCATATTCTGGAGATATTTTGTCAGGATAAATCCTGGAGATTTGTGAGATAGATTCAATTGTGTAGCGTCCACGTCGTGCTCGAGTGTCGGATAAATTTGTACCGATGTGTTTGCACGGATTTTTTTTCTAAGGATGTATCGTCACGCGGGTAGACACCTTGCGGCTCCAAAACGAGGCTTCCAAAGTCGCCTTAAATTCTAGATAATCGCCGTTGGGTTTCTTTGTTGCCTCGAGGTCGAAATCGGGAGGAAGGATGTGGCCGGGTCGGGGAAGGGCAATTTCTCATCCGGCCGAAAAGGGACTCCAAGTACGGCACGTAACGCCGGAGCGAGACGAGAAACGGAAAAGCGCGTAGGTCGCGCGTGAGGGAGAGAGAAGGCGCGACCGGGCGGCAGCTGTTCGCGCGCCGGAGGGAGAGAGAGAGAGAAAGGGAACGGAAACGGGCAGGAGGAGCGAGAGAGACGACCTGCGTCCGCAGGGGTATGCGGGCGGATTCCCAAGGGACGCCCCCGGGACGTCTCGCCGTCTGGAACGCCGCTGACGGTCAGGGAGCTGAGCTGTCCACCGGTCGACTCTCCGAACCGAACATGGAAAACGAAATCTCGATAATCCCATGCGCAAAAGGACGAGGAAGAAACGGAAACGAAATAGAGAAACACCATTAAAAAATGTAGTAAGACGTAAATTCCACCGGTCGACTCATCGAATCGAACGTGGAAACCGAAATCTCGATAATCCCACGCGCAAAAAGATGAATAAGGAACGGAAACGGAATATAGAAACACCATTAAAGAATGTAGTAAGGCCTAACCTCCATCGACGTAAACTCCACCGGTCGACTCATCGAATCGAACGTGAAAAGCGAAATCTCGATAATCCCACGCGCAAAAAGATGAATAAGGAACGGAAACGGAATATAGAAACACCATTTAAAAATGTAGTAAGACCTAAACTCTATCTACGTAAATTCCACCGGTCGACTCTTCAAATCGAAATCTCGATCATTCCACGCGCAAAAGAACGAATAAGGAACGAAACGGAATATAGAAACACCATTAAAAAATGTAGTAAGACCTAACCTCTATCTACGTAAATTCCACCGGTCGACTATTCGAATCGAACGTGAAAAGCGAAATTTCGATAATCCCACGCGCAAAAAGATAAATAAGGAACGGAAACGGAATATAGAAACACCATTTAAAAATGTAAATTCCACCGGTCGACTCTTCAAATCGAAATCTCGATCATTCCACGCGCAAAAGAACGAATAAGGAACGAAACGGAATATAGAAACACCATTTAAAAATGTAGCGAAACCTAACATCCCTCGGCCTGAATCCGGCGACGCCTGGTCCCACGGTCCCTTCTGGACGCGTAGGTGCGTTTGATTCAAGGATACCCATAAATAAGGAGGGCAAAAATAGGTGAGAGTGGAAAGAGGGGAAATCGCGGGATTCCGTGTGCCGCAACGAATCCTATATACTCGTAGAATTCATGGTTTCGCGTGATTTCCCCGTCCTTACCGTATCGGCGGTAATGGCGGCCGGCCGCCATTATGGAGAACGAGTTCGCCCGACGCACCGGTGTACCGGTCCTCTGTTAAGGATATCTCGTCCCTTGTTTAATCCCGTTTCGCGGGAAAATGACGAGCCGGATAAGCGGATTATTGTCAACTCTCGGATGGGCTCGCTGCTTAAACGGATTAACGCGAATATCGAGAACCCGACGAGCCGCGAGTTACTTCGATTTTAACGCGTCCTCCGCGCCAAGATACCGGCGAACGGTCGTTAGAGTTTTATATAAGAGCCTTTTAAGTACCGTACGGTCAGCTGAGAACAGCCGAGTGACCCCTCCTCAAGTGGGCTAGTAGTAGACTGCTCTAGTTTTGATTTTATTTCCGATCCCACGAGGCGCGTCCACCTCGGGGGACGGAATTTCTCATTCGGGCTCGAATATAACTTCGCCATCTCATCGGCGACTCGTAGCATTTAATTCGAGATTTTACGAAGGGTGATCATGGAAATGGAATTTTTCATTTTTTATCGAAAGCAAGTTTTGCACCTCGCCGGCAATCCGCTGTCAAGCTAATAGATCATTCTATCCTAAATCGCGCTTATAATGCTACATTTTTAGCTTTAGCACGTGATCATGGAGGTCCTAAGAAAAATCGCGATGCCTATGAAATTTCATATTTCGAAAGAAAGAACACGTTCTAGACTGGAGTAAATGAAAAATGGTTTTGGAATATAAATATAAAATTTCATGAGTATCGCGTTCTTCCTTAGGGCCTCCACCAGCACGTGCCGAAGTTCCAATTCGGTACATCCTGTTTGGAAAGAATTTTTAAAAATTTGATAAGAGATGAAAATGTTCACTTCTGATCGAACGGAACTGCACCTCATCCGGGAGATCCCGGTGGACCGAAAACGAAACGTTGGAGGAATCCGGTCACGGGCCAGCGCGTTCCCACTCGAGGTACTGCCTTGAGAAGGTGATCCAGATCAACGGGATGGATACATCGATGGGTCGGGATATGCATTAAGTCGGCAGTGAGAAATTATCGAAACGCTTTGCATAAGTATCAGTTACGTTACGGGGAACGAGCACCGGAGGAAACCGGGCCTCTGGGAAAGAATGGCAAGACCGGCATTAGCGTTATGGGACGAAAGTACCATATTTTAGGACCGACGTCTTTGGGCCCGGTAACACCGCTCGTTTGCAACGACGGTCCAGTCGACCGGGAATTCGGAGTGCCGGCCTAATAAGTACCAGTTGCCGTGCATTTCCCGGCTTTCTATCGGACCTGGACGCCGGGATAAAAATCGAGGAAAATCCAGGGAAAAAAATCGCCGAGCCGAGTCACGACGACTCGGACTCGGGTTTTCGCGATCGGCCCCCGAGTGCATTGACTAGGCCTCGGGCTCGTGTCTCCACGGTCGAGCGAGCGTCTCCATTGGTTTGTACCTTTTAGGTGGCCACCTACTCTCTATGAGCCCGGTACCCGGCACCGATCGCAGGTGTGTATACATAGGTGCGAGCACCGGCCGAGTCCCGACATTAGCTCCGGTCGCGGCCCTTCCCGGTGTTGGTGCGCTACCATGCGGCTCGGTGCAAGACCGAGTGCATCGGTGTTCTCCGCCAACTGATTACCGGCCCGATATATAAGCTCGCGCCGAGATATCGCCGGTTAATTTATAATGTCCGAGCCGCGTTTACGGTTTACGCCTCGCGGCACGAAACGGCCGGGAACGTCCGCGAGATCTACGTCCAACCTTCCCAGATATACCCCTTTTCGCTTCCCCGTTCTTTCCGTCGACTCACGATTTCCTTCCATTTACGTAAACCGCGGTTTCTAGCCACGCCCGAACCCTTAAACAGTGTAAGCGATTCCGTTGATTTTTAGTGGCTTTAATTTTTTTTTTTCATTTTTTCTTTTTTAAGAAAATGACCCGCCACCTGAAATACCCTAAAATTCCGACAGTGTTTCATTTCGAGAGTTAAAATTATGGATTTTCTGAGTATATATCCCCTCGGGATAAATATTGCTTTTATCGAATTTCAGAGGAATTACTTTTTCCAGGAGTGCATCATTTAACACTCGGAACTCCATCCGGCAACGAATGGCATTCCTCGCAGTAATGATCCGCGTGATGACGCAGTACTCGCAACAATAGGCGACTCCTCGCGAATCGAGAGTAGGTGTCGGAGACGGCCTTCGCGAATACTCTCGGAGGAAATCTGCGGAGTGACTGAGAAGTCAATGACGTTCGTCGTGGCCTAGAAAAGTCTGAAAAGCGAATTAATTACCGCGACCACAATGGCGACGCAAACATTGCGACAGCGCCGCGTGGGTACGCGCGGTCTCTCTTCCTCGGGGTTTTCATTTTCAATGCCTCGCCAGTCGCGGTTAGAAAAGAAAGATTCTCGAATCATTCCTTTTCATTTTCAGGAGAGCCTCGAAAAGTCCTTCCTTGTCAGGTGACAGAGACTCTCCGCAAAAAGCGCCCTCAAAATCCATTTTTGTCAGATTAAGCTTCCTTCCTCTCGCGTGAAAAAAAAAAACAACCTGCAAAACCCTTTGCCGTTTTTTCCTCCGCCATCTTGTTTTTTTCCTTACCCTGAAAAGAAGCGTTGAAGTCTCCGAGAAGTGGACCACGTGGTCCCGAAGGTGAAGGTAACGACGGTGAAAACGCGGAGGACAATTGGACACCGTAGGAAAATATTCGCACAACGACCGTCTCGCTTGGATTAATAAATCGATTATCGATGAAATCGGCGTTGCATGCGTTTCCACCCGAAGGGGAAATTTATAGCGCGTGTTATTATCGGCCGATAGGAAATTAACGCGTTACCGACTTCACGCATGCTCTCTATAATGAGGATCATAATCAGACTGGAAATATTGCGCGTGCGTATGAGTTATAACCCGCGTTAACGTCTTTATTAGAGTGCGCCCTCTTCATCGGAGGTTATGGATGGATCCTTTCCTTCGACGTTAAATCATCGACATTGAAATAAAATCAAGCCCCGAGAAAAGTCCCCTCACAAACAGTACATCTCGGAGCGATCGTTTCTCTTCTTAATGGCGCTAATTTCAGACGCAACTTCATTAGAACGGTTCATCAAGCAGTAGAAAGTTGCGGAGCGCCAAGAACGGCGTTGAAAGAAGTAATTAACGGATTAATACATTTTCTGGAGCACTCCCCCCGGCGTAAGCGTGCGTGCGACCTGACCTACCCCAGTTTCGACGTTATCCTTATCAGCACTTCCCGGCATGGAATTATAATTTTAGTCAGGAAAAAAATTCACCGACCTCGTACTAAATTTCAGTTGCATCGAGCTCAGCTTTTTACCTCGGCGACTCGTCTCTCATAGCGCCAATTTGTGTCTGCGCGGTTTCTAGCTCTCTTCAGAAGGGAAATGGAATGATTGATGGATGCTTTCAGCTTCCTCGCTAAAGAGTAACGATCTCCGGTAATGGACGGCGTCCCGTCCCGGAAAGAATTCTCTAATAGGGAATTTTTGAATTAATACGGCTTTTTTCCGCACGAGCGATATTCCGCCTAATAACACTAATTTAGGAGGCCGCTTCATTAGGGCGGATCCGTTCCCGCGAGCGGCTAGAAAGCAGTCGATCAATCGTAATGGCACCGAGGGAGGTAATTAAATTCCCAGGGGTTTCCTGGGCCATTTTTACGCACGTCGGCGTGTCGATACTTTGTGCCCCGTCATTCGCAAGACATACGTGCTTACACTTACGTGTAATTTAGACGTAGAAAGGGAAAGACGGCGGATAGAGTCATACGGCCGGACTTCCGTTTCTCGCAGCCGAGGTAAATGTCCGCGGCACTCGTTTGCTATTTTTTTTCCTTCTCCCCGTTACTCCTTTTTTCCGTACCCTTGCAGGTAGCGATTATTAACTTTTCCGAGCTCTCTTCGGGAAGATCGCGAGATGATTGATATACGTTGCCGAGAGCAGGGATTTCTCGCCGCAATCGCTTTTCCTGCTTAGAAAAGCCTCTCTCCCTGTTTCTGCTCGAAAAGCGAGCGACCCAGATATCTACGCTAATGCGGAGCGCGATAGATTAATTAATAGATATTTTTTAATTAATCGTAAGTCCTACCGTACCTCGTGCCAGGGGTCCTTTGTTCATGCAGCTCTCGAAATACGCGCGCGATGCATTAATTAACATTTTTCTTTTTTTTTTTTTTTTTAATCGAATGTACTACATACCTCGAATCGGAAGTCCCTTGCACATGCAGCTCGACAGGTACGAGCCGCACCGAGCCGCATCCCTGACGCGTGCGATTATTCCGCAAGGTCGTACACGCACCTGCGCACACTGGCGCACCTCCCGGGAAACCTCTGGGATTTTAATTACCCCTCTATTACGAGCGATCGACTACTTTCTAGCGGTGGATGATCCGTTCTAATGAAGATATCCGCCGCGTAAAAGTCGGGTTACGTCGCGGCCGACAAGTCATGTTAATCAAGAGACCAGGTCACCTACATCTAGAGCGAATGATCTTGCGGAGAAACGCAGGCCGATCTGAGCGATTCGCCCTCCCCCGGGAGCGGTCCCCTTGAAATCGAAATCCGCGCCATCGAATGGGATCGATCGCCGCGATATCGAATTTCTCCGGCGCGGCCGACACCTCTGGCTAATAAGTAATTAATCGGTCATCGCGTATCAAATCTCGTCTCCCATTGGCAAGGAAGGATCTAAATGGACCCCTTCGATCAATCGATACCCGGGATCGAGGGGACGTTTTCGATATTCTTTGGAGAGAGGCGTTTCCGGCTCGCCGGGTGGAGGAGCATGCGTAAGAAATTCACCCCGAAGGGAACATTAATCTTTCGGGCATTTCCTCGGGATCGGAGGTACCGCCGAGTGCGTTATTACTCCGAATGAAGCCCTTTCGCGAGGTGATCGACTGCCGGCCTGGATCCAGCCTGGATCCGGCCTGGATCTGCAGATCCCTATCGGGAAATGGAAGTTTCCGGGGTGTCGCGGACCCGATACCGATCGCAGATCGCGCGGATCGCGATCTTGCCTTGGAATCGCGAATATAAACGAGGGAAAGTCCGATCGAGTTACCGTACGAGCTGCACGATTACCCGACTCCCACGAGTTATCCCGCAGGAATTTCCCTCGGATAATTTACGGGCGATCGTTGGCATTACTTGCCGCGGCATGACCTATGTTACTGTCGCCATTGCGAGCCTAGCTTTTCGATCCAAGTGCCATTTTAAATCGACGGTAACGACACTCCCTACTTTCCTCCCTCCTCCTTGCTCTTCGCGTAAAGAAACATTTGAATAAATCAATAAATTTGAATAGGTTCAATCGTTGAAAAATGGCTATTACGCGACATCCCAAATATTAACGAAATTCTTTGGTTAATAATTTCGGATGATTACTTGGAATACTCTGATAGATCGCACTAAGTGTTAAGTACATTCAACCAAAATATTCGATTCATTGTCTAAACCACTTCCTACTGTTACTTTCTAAACAATGGGATATTTAATTAAACGCTTTAATAGATGAAAGTAAACGGGTTACGTTTAATGAAGTGAGGCGAACTGAAATTCCGTTCACTGAACCAAGACGTTTTCTAAAATCAACCAAATGTAGTCAATCGATTTTTTTTTATTTTTTTTTTTACGACATTTCTACTTCGACTATTTAAAAGGCGAGTCGCTTTTCCGCGGAGAAATGTCTCGTGGCGCTTCAAGGATGCGTCCTGGCGATCCTGTCGTTCTTTTCGAGCTCGATGCAAGAGGACGCTCTTCGTCATCCAAAAATTGTCAACCGCGTTTCAGTAGAAGAAGTCGAAGAGTCGAGGAATGAATGGGACCACTCCTTCGTCCTGGAAGCGTTTCATCCTCCGGGTCGCGAGCCGCGGGTCCTTTTTGCGCTCTGTACGGCTCATTACCTCGCGCGATAATCGCTCGATCGAGACCCCTTCCCTCTTCTTCCTCGACTTCTTCCTCGGCTTCTTCCTCGGCTTCTTCGGCATGACGGCCATTACTGGACTACCGTGGACCGTCGAGCGTGAAGGAAGAAAGAGCCCTTCCACGCAAAAAGGACCTTACACCTCCCATTATTCCCGACCTTCCCCACACCTCTCCACCTCAAGACGTATCGAATAATCCGAAAAATAATTCTAATAACAATCCCGAGCGACTTCTGTGACTTTTACGACCTCATCGACAAGACAGAGAGTCAAAGGCAAACAGGGAATTAATCCCGAAAAATCCAGGGAAGGTATTTACCTATGCCTTGGGAAATCGTCTTATATGAGGGATTTATTCCTCATTGTTATCTCGTTTATCGTATCCGTTGAGTAATTCCTTACGCAAAAGCCCCGACATCCGGGCCATTACGAGGATCTCGAGGATCGTTTTCGCTGTTGCGAAAAACGATTTCCGAAATGACCGCCGGTAACGGGCTCTCCGGCATCGAGAAATATGCCGGTGGAGCGGCGCTCGTTAAAATCATTCCGCGCGAGGCGCGCCCGCGGATAAATTAAGGATAAGGCCCGTTAAGAGAAAACGCGTAATTTATAACCAGGGACCGACCGAGAGGCGACACCGACTGTTAGCCGCGCTTCTATAAGGCGAGGAGGCCTTTTCGGGCCCCGTAAAAATGAGCGACATTAATTCGAAAGAGCAGCGATCTTATCGGCTCGGCATTTTTGCGTACCGACGGCCCACGCCGAGGCGCACCGTCGAAACGACGCCGCTCGACGAGCGTCCTTTTTCTCCCTGCTCCCCTTAATTTTCCATTTAAATGACCGAGGGCACCCTCGTACGGGGATTTTTCACCACCGGGGGAATAAATTCGACGTTTTAACGCGGCGTCTCGCTCTTCCGGTATTCGAGCGAGTATTTCTGCGTCCCGACGCGTCGTCGATCGACCGATCGTATCGATACGCTCTCTACCGGTTTCAGCTTAGAAGTTCGTTCACCGGTATGCGATCCAAGGCCGTTGCAAATCCCTGCTCGGTATGTCCGATCCGCTTGACGTTTCTCGTCCTTTAAATAAACCCACGGGAAAAAGTAGAAAAAAAAATCTGGGGAAATTAACGGCTCTTAGAAAGGAACCACCGGAAGAGAATATTCCTTCGTTTCTTCATTATCGATTCGTGGGTCGTCTCGAATCGATCGATAGCCGTAGGAAGCGAGCGGAAAAACTGTGTCAGTGGTCGGCAGTCGAACCGGTGCATTTCCGTCTGCACCGGTGCACTGGCGGTGCAACAGGTGCAGGCGGATACCTGCCATAGGGCCGGATAAGGCAATATGACCAGGAGCATGCGTCCATTTATGACAAGGGGGCCTCGAAGTACACGGTACGGTGCGTGCACCTTCACTTCCGGTGCCCGAGGTTTCCCACAATGGGAAGTACTTCCGCTTCGAAGGGACGAGATCGCCGATTAAGTGCGTCGCGCGTTTCCACGACCTCGCAAGGCCGTCCGATTGGTAGCCCATGTATGTAGTCACTTTTGAAATGTGGAAAGTCGCGTGATCAGTCACTTTAGAAATGTTGTACGTCAACGACGGAAAGGGCAGTCTTGCACTCGGTACACGGTAACGTCGACCAAACGGGGAAACGCCTGCATGAGAAAAAGGAGGCTTCCCGTATTAGCGATTTTCCCATAACGCAACGTGCTCGCATTCCCATTTAAGGGGGTCGTGAGATCACCGGTGAAACGCATCCCGACTTTCCACGACGTGTCAAGGCCGTTCGCTTTTCCAGCGGAACATCGAGGTGTCTACTTTCCTTGCATCCCTGTTGCGCGCCGTTCGTCCCTACGGTATAATTGACATTGTGGAAAATTATTTGACCGATCGGTGCCCGCGATAGCCCGCTGATATTTACATTAGAGGCCGCGACTTAAATTACAGATGAACATTACGCCGACAGTGACGGTGGGGTGCAGTACTTGGAGCTGCACTTGCGGTCGCAGGAGCATAAACGTCGCCGACCTTGGCATTGAACTCTCCGCCCAGAATGAAGTCGCAACAGGATATCGTGGAGATCCTTGAATTGCAATCCGAGCCATCCTCGGGATATCCAATTTCAATAGACAATCAATCTCAATAGACACTCCAATTTCTCATTCGCAATTATTGACATTGGTCGGGGATTTAAATCCAAACCCTCCGCGAGCACAGCAAATTGTAGCAACCACCGGTACAGTTGCGGCACTGCACTCGCGTGAGCATAATTGTCAGCAACCTTGGCATTGGGCTCGGCATTCGCGGTATAGAGGTCTCATTCATTTAACATTTCTCGAGCGTAAAACCGGCCAACACAGGTCCGATGTTAAACTACGCGTAGATCCCAGACGAGGTATGTTAACTCTGGCGTTAAGCATACATAACGACGAGGGGAAAGGGGGGCGAAATGGTGGACGAGTCCCGAGACACAAGGGATATTCGGTTCGAAGACAAGGAAGTTCTCACGACTCTCCCCACGATCCTGCGAGACCGATTTCGAGCGTTGATAAGAGTCATCGCGGCCTCGGAGGGGTATCCTGCGGAAGTGCACTTGCAATTACATCCCATATTTTCCCTGTACTCGGAGTTCTCGTCCCTGAACCACGACTACGGTCCACGACCACCTTAAGAAGTGGTGCACGAGGTGTAAAGAATTTTTTTTCTTCACCCCGTGTAATTTCGTTAGTCGCGACCCTCGACCGGAGAAGAGCTCGCAGGTCCCTTTGCGCCTAACAAAAGCTACCGCGATAAATCCCGGTAACGATCGTGATTAATCTCGAATGGCGGGGCCAGCTTCCGGAATGGATACCGGCGTCACGACGACGAGGGAACTTTTTTCCCTCTGCGTCGAAAGCCGCACTTTCCACGCTCGGAGCTCCGGCCGAGGACGATACCGCACGCGAGTCGTGCTCCTCGTATTTCGAGTTCTACGGCTGTTATTAATTATCCCCTCAATTTTCAGCCCATTAAGCCCCCTCTTCCCTCCTCCGCGAAATCGGCGTCTTTTCATCCCGTCCCCGATTTCCCTGCTTATTAATTTCCAAACGCCTCCTCGGGGGAGACCTCGCGATCCCGGCTCGACCGATGACCGAAGTACCTTCAGCTGGTGAAATAAAGTGGGAATAAAAAAAATTCCTCGATATATAAGTGCATCGACTGGGAAAGCAACGAGGACCGACATTCATTTTAATTTCGGCATTAATTTTCGCATATTTCCGGCGGAATCTCGAAACGCGACGCGGTTTACGCGGGCGCCGGCACGGTGGATGCGTACTTGACCCTGTTCCCCGTAATTCCCATCCTTCCGCGGCAATAAGCAAAGTACACGTTACGCGCGCGAGGGAGGACCCAGTGGGCGGAAATTGCGAGGAAAGCCGATTGCAAAAGCGAATATGCAATCTCGGCCGGCGCTTAATGGAAAGGCTTACCGCGAAAAGGAGGCCGCAGTATCTCGGCTTCCTGCCTTTGAGGTTGGCCACTACTGCCAGAGGATTCGACTCCGAGGCCAGGGCTGAACTCCAATTTGACCGTGGACCATTCCAAGTGGGTCGCGAGAGTCGCAGATCGGCCTCGGGGCCCATTTCCGTCGGCGATCCTGAAAGCAAAAACCAGATACAAATAGCCTGGCATATACGTCGAACTTCCGGAAATTCCGACAAAGAGAGCAATATGCTGAGTAAAAACCGAGCACTCCCCTTAATTCCCTCCCTCCGACGTGCATCTACCTTCAATGCTCCGTAACCGAAATTCTCTCTCTGCAGCCAAGAAAAATTAAAAAAAATAAAAATGATAAACGAGACATTTTTAAACATCATCCTATATCCACTATATATTTACAAATTCACGCTTTATATACATTGGTATAAAAATATTTGAATTTTTTCATCGTTAAGCAAGATTCGCGAGGCCAAAGTGCATCGGGGTAGTCGACTTGTCCAGGGAGAGGTCAGTTCCCGGAGGGCCGAAAGTCGGCCGAGGCTCGAAAGAAAGAACGGAGGATAAATTTCGGGGCTTTTCCTCCGGCAAGGCCCGACCTCGCTGCCACTCGTGTCAATGACTCCCGTGACGCAATCGACTCGAAAGGAGTCATGAGACTAGAAATGAGTTCCCAGAAGCTACGGTCGCTTGTCGCTCGCGACAGGAGATTTGCTTATTCCGAGAGGGCAGGGCGCGTCTCGGCCGTGGCAGCTCGAATATGGGACTTCCGCGAAAATGTCGGCGCAGCATCCACTCGGGTGAAGCGAGTCGACGTGGCCGCCTCGACAGGCCTGGGAAACGCTCGACGAAGGAATAATTAATCGGCCGAGTGGCGCTGAAACGACCGTCAAAATAAACGGAACAGCGGTGGAATTAATACATAACGCGTAATGACGATAAAGGACGTGATTCACGGCGGCGCGTATCGCGAGAGACGAGGCTCGTGTGTCTGGGACCATAAATCTAATCCCAGGCGGGGAATAAACTCCGCGATATATGAATTATTCCGTATACGGTGTTGCGTTTCGAAGTCCCCGCTCGGCATTCCCCGAGTTGGGCCGAGAGCTTTCAAAACGCGCGTTTATCTCCATCTCGCCGCGAAACGTGCATCCCCGAAGCCCGTTCTTTGAATTTCTATCGCTTTCCATTACCCTCTGGATTAACTCGCGTGGAGGACTCGGTGTACCGATAACTACCGCGTGTGCATGTCCTACGCGCGGAGATTAATGGCGGGTGCGAGTTTGCGACCGCGGACAAAGGAGGGAGGGAAACGCTCCAGGAGGAGGATAGATCGGCCGACATGTCCCTCGAAAAGACAGTGGCTGCTGGAATCAAATGGCAATCGTGCTATCAGCTCCCAGCCGGGAGCTGGGACTTTCACTGGGAACGCCGTCTTTTGTTGCGCCGTATCGTCGGGCACCCGCGGGTAGATAATGCACCGGGGAATTCTCACGCATTGCTTAGCCTACTTGGGGGAAGCCTATATTTGAAGGAAGTACACTCGAAGGGAGCCTATTCGAAGGAAATCGCGAGGCATCGCGTCCCCGACGCGCTTTTTACGCCGCCATTTTGGTCCCGCGGCTCTTGTCAATGCCTCGTCAGAAAATACAGTCGTTGGGTCTATACAATTTATATTTATATTCCTTCCCGAGGTTAATTATTCCTTCTCTTTCAGAAGCATCGTGAAAATTCATATTCGGCTCGTCTCGTCGCTTTGTACCTGTTATATGTTAGAAGCGAGTTCAGGAGACGCTCCTCCGCCGCGCTCTTTTCGCCGCCATTTTGGTTCCGCGGCCCTCGTAAATTTCTCGCCCTGGGGATCGGTTTCGCGGAGAAGTCTAACTACTCGTTATTAGTACGTTCGTGGGCAATCGTGTCGTGTTCCGGCCTGGCTGATTTATGCCCTCCACCTTCCCTGGATTTTCCAACGGCGAGGATAAAGACTGCACTTATCGCTAGCGAGAATGGCCGCGTTTACCGAGCGGCGCGCACCGCCGGTACACCACGGCTCGTTAAATTGATAAAAGACGAGACCCAGAAGGAACGTCGTGTCGCCGACGCCTCTCGGACGGGGAACAACCTAAATAGCTCGTAAATTTGTTTATTTACTCGTTCGTTTAGCGACTACTTCGCGTAATGGCGGCGCGTGCCCGGCCACGTGCGCCGCTCCGAAGAAGACGCCAGAAGAAATCCGATAAGTCTTAACGACTTCCCACCCGTACCTGTAAGACCATTCTAATTATCCATTAAATCCAATTCCACGGCTATCCGCATCTTCACCTACTCCGTCTCATCGATCTCCGTTATCGGTCGCAACCGATTATCCCTATTAATGCTCCTTACCCGCGCTCAGGCAAGTACTCGCAAAAACGCGAAAAATCCGCGTCCTCGTTAATTCATCCGTTCCAAAGTCTCACATGCTCGCGACTCGAATGGCAAAAACCATTTCCTAGGAGCTTCGAGAGGTCTGCGAAATATCCCGAGGGCCATTGTCGCGTTCGTGCCAACGAGTCGGTACTTTTTCCGCGACTCCCCGCACTTAGCGCGTAGGCCAGCACTTGTTGCGTCGAGATGGTCCATTGTGTGCAACGGAGGCTGCCTTCACCCATTTTAGTGCCGCCCACGCAAAACGCAGCGGCCACGCAAGTGCATTCGGCGTTTCGGTAGCGGCGTTTCCTTGCACCTTACCACGCGAAGGAGAGCGCGCTTTTATCGGCTCTCAAGAGCCATTTTACGGATTCTTATATTTTTTATGGACCTCGAGGGCCCAATACCCAGACTCGAGGCAAATCCTTCCCACGTGGGAGAACTCGACACGGCGATGGGATTATTTTATTGGCAGGACTCGACGTCTTGCTCAGCGGTGCTAAGATCCTTTGCGTGTCGCGTCAATTTTTACGACCGGCGGATAAATAAATTTTACGACTCGCGATTTGGAAAGGGTGTCCAGGTGTGTGCATTTGGCGGGAAAAATGTCCAATTGTTAAATCGTACTATCAGGAAAGAGTGGGTTGCGAGAGAAGTGCCCGTAAGTTGCGCAAAGAGGTTCCGGTCCGCCCCGGCCGAAAACTAATTTCAATTTATAGAGAGCCTCAGCTGACCAAACACATCTCGAGCACACTTCGGGCCAACCTTTCGAGGAAAAGAAGCCCACGCGTGGGAAGGAGGATCGTACTAAATGTCAGTACTCCTTGCCGAGGCTTAATTAATTCCGACCACACCTGCAATTAATCATGACGCATTGCCGCGGTAGGAAGACCGCGACAAATGAACTTCCCTCCGCACTCGATCACTCGGCGTCGATGGGCAGATTTATTCGCGGTCCTGAATGTCGAAAGGTGCGAGAGAGGTGGGTATTGGAAATGATATTTGCACAACCATGAACGGCTCCTCAGCTGACCAAACCCTGTCGAGTGCGCTCGAGAGGTCTCCGCTCGAAAGAGACCGCCTCGTGTCGTCTTCCTCGACGAAGTCGTCTCCAGGTCCCTCTTGCACAACCCGAAGTCACGAGGGGACTCTGCGCGGATTTGCCATCAGGGACTCTCGTCGCGAGGACCCCGAAGAGAGTCGAGTCCTCGAGAGGGAAGCCGCGTATTTACGTAAGCTTCTCTAAATAATAGGCAGGTCCCGACGAGGAGGAAGAGGGAACCATAACGCAACGGAACCGCATTGCGAGCGTAACGGCTCGTAAAACTCAAGCTCCTCGTTTTTGCGAGTCTCTGGGCCGGGAAGTTGCAGCCCAGAGGCCGAGACGAGTCGGGAAACGAGAGAAAGGGGGGGGCCATGGAAGGTGCCAGGGGGTGTCGGAGGTGCAAACGGGAAAGTTTCGCCACGGGAGTCTCTTAGCGGAGCTAATAAACCGGAGGGAAGATCGTCCCGCTGAGAAAATCGGCCATGAAGTGGCTGCTCGTGAGCAGGTGGGCAGAGGGGACGAGAAGGATCCTGCCGGTCCTGTTCCTCGCGGAATAATGGTTCCAGGGCCATATTCGCCGGACGCATCGGTGGGTTCGTTGCACTTCTGGCTGCAACTGCGGTGCGCGAGGAGAGAGGCGAGGGACTGGCGCCAAATCTTGCAAAAAAGAACCTCGCTCGGACACACCGCCGAGGTATTTTTAAAACTCGCTCGCGCCGCCGACCGGTGATCGCGACGATTCCTTCGGAGAGATTTGCGAGATTCCGAGTCCCCGATGCACACCGACCGCGGCCCCGAAGGTTGCGCGCCGCCCCAAGTACACCGCGACCGCGCTAATTCCAGGGTTCTTTACGACGTGTAATAACTCCGCAGAGATGTCGGACACCCTGCCGAGGTATTTTTAAAACTTGTTCGACGCCCCGGCGACCGATGATCACGACGAGTCCTTGCGAGATTCCGAGTCGCCGATGCGCACCGATCGCGGCTCCGAAAGTTGCGCGCCGCCCCAAGTACACCGCGACCGCGCGAATTCGAGGGTTCTTTACGACGTGTAATAACTCCTCAGAGATGTCGGACACCTTGCCGAGGTATTTTTATAACTCGCCTGATGCGCCGGTGATCGCAACGATTCCTTGCGAGGTTCCGAGTCCCCGATGCGCACCGACCGCGGCCCCGAAGGTTGCGCGCCGCGCCAAGTACACCACGACAGCGCAAATTCGAGGGTTCTTTACGACTAGAAACGACTTCACAGAGATGTCCCGTCCAAATTTGGATCTCCAAAAGGTCGACCTGTGGGAAGAATGCTCCCACCTTTCGGGAGTAAAATCGCGAAAAAACGACGTCGCTCCTCGGTGGTCTTGGATGAAGGAAGAAAAAAGAAAGGAAGAAGAGGGGGAAGAAAAGAGGAGATTCGCAACGGAACCTCGACGCGTCTCATTGTGCGCGGCGCTCGCAATTTTTTTCTGCGTCATTTTAAAAGGCGAGGCCATTCAAAAAGAGAAACCAGTCGATCGGGCCCGCTCGTCTCTGCCTATGGTCACGAGGTGTGCCCGCCAGTTCGCGAAATCGCGAATTCGGTGATAAAAAGCCTCGGCCAAGATGGCTGCCCCGAGCGCGTATTTCCTCGCCGAACAACCCTGTAAGAGTATTTACTGCCGATCGTAAAAGTCTCTTTACGACGTTCAGCCGATCGGCCGACCCTGCTACGAGCAGACGACGTTGTTGCTGCTTCGCAAACATTTCCCTGGCCTCGGCCCCTCCCCACAGTTCCCGCATTCCTAGGATTTTCCAAACTATCGGAAAACCGGAAAATTTCTCGAAAATCGGAAAAGTCCCGCGACGCGTGGCTAGTTTTCACGAATTTCATGGCGATTGGCTCCGATGGTCTATTTTGTAAGATCGAGATATCTCTTGGCAGCGCCGTCGGTTTCTTTTAAGAGTTTGCGCCGAATCCTTGGCGCACTTCCCAGCCGAGGAGGACGGAGATGTCTCCCGACAGTGGAGGAACCGAGATGGAAATTATTATCCCTTCGAGTGCTCTCGTGGTAACTACTCCTCTCGTCTAATTCCGAAAGGGGCATTCACTCGGATCTGGAATATCGGCCTCTCCTGAATCTTCAGGGCGGAAGGATGCCGCAATGCATCATACCGCAGCGGGCATCCGCAAACGCATACGCAGACGTCGGCCCTACGCCAGGATCGATATCAAACCTGAGAATTCCCAGGAAAGACCTGCGAGGGAGAGGAACCCACTCCAAATTCCGCCCTCCCCTAAATCATAAATTATTTTAATTAAAAAATTCTGGAATTCTGTATCTCGAAAAGTTTTTAAGAAATTTCGGTACCGATACGGGATCTATATCTCACCTGCGAGGATCCATCGGGAGAGTCGAAGGCGATCGTGCAATCGCGACGATAATTAAGATTGCCGCAATTTCATAATCATCCTCCCAACGGGGATCGGTTTGCGAAATCCACAGGCGACCGATTCCCGAGTCGAGTTATAATTCCTGCCCCGTCTCAAATTAATCCGCGGTCATTATTTAAACGGGCCAATTTATCCGCGTGTGCGCGCTTGCAAAATCCTGGAGAATTCCGCGTGCGAGGTGGGAAATTAGGCTAAATCCGTACATGGAAGGACGACCGGTGCTTTGGCCTTACAATACCTTATACACCGGCCCCAGTTTGCGTACCGCAGGAACAAAGGACAAACCGACGTGAAATCATGAAACCGCGGCGAGTCCTTGACGAGAGCTATTTCTAATCCTTTAACGGCCAATCCTCGTCCACCTCGTTCGTTAATCATTTTCTTTCCCAACGATCCGCGACGTAAACGCGTCCATCGCCGTTAGTTGTAACGTTTCCCTTCGATTAATCAAAAATCGAGGTGAATCCCGCGACGCCGGGATTTTTCAAGATTTTAGGCGATTTTCGCGACGCCGGGATTTTTCAAGATTTTAGGCGATTTTCGCGACGCTAGGATTTTTCAAGATTTTAGGCGATTTTCGCGACGCCGGGATTTTTCAAGATTTTAGGCGATTTTCGCGACGCCGGAATTTTTCAAGATTTTTTAGGCGATTTTCGCGACGCCGGGATTTTTCAAGATTTTTTAGGCGATTTTCGCGACGCCGGGATTTTTCAAGATTTTAGGCGATTTTCGCGACGCCTGGATTTTTCAAGATTTTAGGCAATTAGCGCGACGCCGGGATTTTTTCAAGATTTTAGGCAATTTGTGCGACGCCGGGATTTTTCAAGATTTTTTAGGCGATTTGCGCGACGCCGGGATTTTTCAAGATTTTAGGCGACCTCCGCGACGTCTCTCGGAAGTCGAATCCGAGGGTAAAAAAGGTCCTCTCGGAGGATACTTACACTTCGACCCCTCGAAGATTGCAGGAGATCCAGCTCGTCGTTCGCAGGTCCGGTCGGTCCGGTTTCACTTTCGTTCCATCTCGACGGACGTGTTACGCGCGTCGCGGTTCGGCGAACGAATCTGCGCGATCCTCTTGGACGTCCTCCTTCGACGGGACGAAATCCTTGGAAGAACCGCGGAACGGGATTCCCAGAAACTCAGCATCTCCCCGGCCAAGTAAAATCTGCAAGCCGATAAAGAACCGGATTATTACCCGCGCTTAAATCGAACAACATCCGCGTCCAGTTTTCGCATCTCCCGGCGAGGCATCGAAAGGTTGCCAAAACCATCCGGCGTGACATAACCTCTCGAACGCTCATCCGAAGTTAATGGTCCGCCGACCGCAAAGCAATAAATGAAACTTATCTCTGCCAGGTAATGAGGGACGGAAAACTCATTCCTCGGCCTCGGCAATATTCATTGTAATCGGCGTTCTTTTAAATTGAATTATGCAAACTGCACGGGAGGGGAAAGGAAAAAGAAGAAAAAGCGAAGTTCGCGCCGGGCGGCGGGGTATATTTTGCAATGCAGATCGGCAAAACGGGCGCGATTACGACTATTGTCGTCGCCTTCTGTCATTTCTCATCTCAATGCCAAGTATTATTGCACGTCGCATCATCGCCGCATTCCTGGTCCCATTACTCCTTTCGTCGCGGCGTTTATTCAATTTTCCGCGAGATGAGTACCCTCTTTTCCTTTTTTTTTTTTTTTCCATTTCCCACGGCAATGGCGTCAATATCCGTCATCTATCGGCCGGGCATCCTGGGTGGGATTTTTCGATAGAGAGAAAACTCTATGCCCGAAATCCCCATTCCCATAGGTGCGTGTCGTAAACGTCACATGCCTCCACGCGTCGGTTCGCCCAGAGGCGAAGGCGCGGGATGTCCGTCAAAGGGGTCTTGACCTTTCCACGCTCTCGCTTGTGGGGCCCGAGGGGGTCCAAGAGGGCCCTAGGGGGGCCCAAGGGGCCCTGCGACTCGTGGGACCTAACCTCGAAGTGGAACGTTCCGTTTCCGCCGTCCCGGCTTTCGTAACTCGATTTCGTGTGCGCCGGGTGTCGACCCGGCCCGGGGCGGCTCGTTAATAGATGACCGATGGCCGATGCGCGCGATAATCGATTATCGATAATTTATAATCTATAATCTACGATCTATAATCTGCGGTCGTTAGGATCGACCGTGGGTCGGCGGGTCGACCGATCGCGGCGCCGATTGGTCGGTCCTTCGTTCCGCGGTCCGCGGTCCACGGTCCTCCCCCTCGGGCCTCTTCGGCCACCCTCGGGTCCCCTCGGCTCTCCTTTCCCCTCGGTCCGACGACAATACCCAATGACGCGCCGGAACGTCCACCCACGTGACCGGCGCGCCGCCCGAGCCCACGGGATGCCTAGATGCGCTTTTGTATGCAGAAACCGGGCATTGTATGCCAGGCACGCGCATTATCGCACCCGATTATAAAACGGACGGCTCTGCCCGACCTAGGCCCGATCTGCATTCGACCGTGCAGATTTCCTGCATCGGGCGTGCAAACGCGCGACACGCGCCATCACCGGACCGCGTCCTTCCCATAAACTGGGACGGAGAAGAATGCGCCTCAGATTTTCACATTTGAAAAAGAAATGAGACGTGATTTTAATTTTAAATAAATCATCGATTAATAGGACCATGTAGAATATACAAGAAAAATTGTTACGTCAATACCCGTAGGAATTAAAAATACGTACTTATATTTTTATTGAAATATTACAAGCAAAATGATTTGTTTCGTTTCCATTGACCCGGGTTTAGGAGAGTTTCGGAGGAAAAACTCCGCACGCTTGACCAGAGTGCGAATGATCACCGATTGACATGGGATCGACCGATCAGTGATTATCTTCAAGAATATCGTAAGGCTCGAAATTCCGCCTGAGGGAATTTCTCTATAGTGTTCGAGCTCGCCTCTTGTCAGGGCGTCCTATCGATTCAGGGGCGTCACTCCCCGTTTCTCACCCCAAGGGTGGGTCCCTCGTCGAAATTCGTCCCGCCTTGGGTAGCATACGTAATCCGTCACGGCCGACCTGGCTCGATGCACCTTGCACCCGATATGAGGTTTCTCATGGGGTATCGAATGCGTATCTGCGCGATCCACGAGATCGGGTGAACATACGGCCGAAAATTCCCGAAGACGTACAAGCTCTGTACGAAACTGGAATTTCACATGAAAGGAGAGAAAAGTAATTCGGTTACAATTACCGAAGCAACGTGGCTAAGAGATATTGTTGTAACGCGAACCACACAAATCCACGACACTGGGCTAAAAACTTGCAACAGTGATTACCACTTGGAATGGTAATCCTAACCATGTAGGGAAGTTACGATAAGCGACTGGCACCTTTCTGTTATCTTGACTAAACGGTGAAGTTCCTTTTAATTTTTTCTCGTCTTACGGATGGAAAGACCCACGGCTCCGGGAATAGAAATTCCCCGAGGACTCTCTGGAATTCCTGCATGAAATTCCAAGGCCGAGGCCCGATGTTCCGCAATTTCGATGCTGCGCACGCATCCGCGGTACACTCGAGAGCCGCTCGTGAGACCGGCGACCGAGTCATGTCATGAGTCATGTCGCGGCGGATTTATGCCGCGAGCACGGATTTATTGGTTACGATTATTGCCCCATTGTCCGCGTAATCGTTCCCGTACCAGGGCGAATCGCAAGGACGATCCAGAGGCGACTTAGATCGAGAGATGCGCCGCGACCTTCTGAATCGAGTGCGTCGATCATGGCGCCCCTCCTCGAGCTACGCGAGAACTCATAACCGACACCCATCCACAGTAAATTCGAAATGCAAATTCAAGGCGAGCTGGCGCAAGGACCGCCTCGTTTCGCAAGAATTCAAAATCGTCCTCGCATCCGCGAGAACATTAAACGCGTTTACGGACCGAGCGGAGGTCGGAGGAGCCGCGAGATGAGAAAACAGCGCGATACATCAGCGCTGTCATAATTATTGCCTGGCAAAAAGCACGTGGGCCTCGAGGTGGCGATAAGAGGTTGAGCGTCGCGACGGTACATTGTTGCGCCGCCGCTCTCTTCGTAACGAAAATCCGCCGATGATGGTTTTCTTTTTTTTTTTTTCCTTTTTTTTCCGACGAGACTTTCTACTCGACGTAGTATCGCGAGAGAAGGGAGATCAAAGACGTCTCGTCGATATTGCGAGGGATTTTCATGACGACTTAATCTCCACTGATTATTCCATCAAAGATCGTCTTTAATTCCCCTCGACGCCTGGAGCAAGAATGTCAGAGTCGCACGTTTTTCTAAGAGAAAAAAAATGGAAATCATGTAAAACGAATAATACTTTTATTGTCGAGAAAATCAGATGTCACTCGGATCTCTCACGAGCGTCGTTTTCGAAGGGCATTTGCCGTCCTGGGGGCGTTTCGTGGACACTTCGTGACGAAATTCCGCCAGGGTGTGGTGCACCTCCGGCATTGTCGCAATGCAAATACTGCAGGTGTAAAAGTTCGAGGTACACCGGTATTGTCTGCCGGCCGGTCTCTCGCGGTGGAGGATGTTACACAACGTTTTACACGTCGGACAGGCTTAACCACAAGGTGTTCTGTAATTTATAGTTCATCGGTGTACATCGCTTGGTGCAATTAACGTCGTTGTACAAAATGCCAGGAGACTGTCGAGCGAGCCATTAAACGCCGGAAATCCGAGTTCGTCTCATCGCTTATCCGCGTGGTTTGCAATTTTTATCCCCCCCCTCCGGTTACAACTTTCGTTTCATTGAAACGGTACTCGAGAGTCCCGAGACACCGTAGGTTCACAAGAGCGACCTTAACCCAGGACCATTAAATATCCGGCAGTAGGAAAGTCGGCGCTCTCGGCCAGAGACTCCGCAGAGGAGGGCTGACCTCGGGAGGCCATCTTGTGCATCGGCTGCTCACCTTGTTGCGAGCCACGACCTTCGACCTCGAGAAAGAGCCACGAGGTCCTCTCTACGCACGAACGGCGGTGTTAATTCCCCGAGGTGTGTGCCCCGAGTGTTCGAACCACCTCGTTAATTTCCCCGCTTACTCGAAGGTCCGTTCGAAAACCTTCCTCCGATTTCGGCAAACTCCTTGAAAACTCCCCCTAGGGTCGTTCAGAATTTGCAATCGCAGCGGAAACGCGCAATCTTCATTATTCTGGCCGGAACTTATAAAATTTAATAAGGACCTAGTAACCACGAGTCGGCCATTTTGAATCCAGTCTTACAGAGGCGAAGAAATGCCACTGAATTTCCTTCCCGATACCCTTCCAGGCGATTTACTCTTTCCTCGAGGTATTCCTGTCTAAAATAATCCACAGACGTGAAAACCGGCGCTTTTCCGCAGGTGCGGTTCGCAAGGTCGTCTCACCTACGGCCGACCAGAGGCGTCTCTCCCACGTCCTTGATTCTAAATCGGTGGATCTAAGCTCCTGCGAGCTGTGCGAATTCCACCGCGTTCAGCCGAGTCTGTAATGCGATCCCGTGGACGCACTGTGCACGAGTGTGCATCGACCTTAATGCAACGACACGCCTCTGCAAAGTGCCAAGACCCGCCGAGAGTGCGGATTCTATTACTCCCGATGGAGACGTCAAGTCGAGGGAGATTAAAGAACGCCGAAAATAGAGGTGCACGGAAAATCACCGGAGTGGCATTTACCCGGCAAGTATCTATCTCCAAAAATGATCTTCCCTGTGATAAAAAAAATTCTGACCAAAAAAAAAAAGGAAAGGAAAATAAAACACGGTCATTCCGGAGGAGGCGTCTAGACGATGGATCCCTCGCCGGTGATCGATAAGCATCCCGGCTCCGTTTAACCTATTATCACATCGCCGTATTAATACATCGCGGGATCGGAAGTTTAAAGTCGCAGGTAAGGCGATAGTCAGAACCGAGTGACACGTACACCTGTAAAGTGATCCCGTCTCGGAGACCTGTAAATCTGGTACGAGTTTCCTCTTTACGAGGAGGACGCTCCCCGTCGGCGGTCTTAAGCCGGCGTTAAAGGACAAAAGTTCATAATCGGATAGGCAGGGCGTCCGAAAGCTGCCAGGCAATTACACGTGCTTATTCGAAATGACGTAAGCTACAAGGTGTGATATAAGATACGAGATCGGGCCCGTTGCATAAGCGCAGAAGCAGTTTCCACTGCAACTCGGCGAGGATTACCGGCCGCGTTTCAGCCGGGGACCAGTTAATATCTTTTCTTCGAGGCTCGTTTTAATTAATGTCCGATGGCCGAAAATGTCACGACATTTAATGCAAGCTTCCGACAAGACCGGCATAAATGCCCGCGCGATACCGCTCGCGCGGAAAGCCCGCCGACCGGACTTTCCGGTATTCCGCAGAAATTCCCAGAAGTTTCTCATCTGAACGAGAGCAAGAAAAAAATTGAAAAAAAAAAATAAATGCAGACGGGGAACGTAACGAGATGGATTACGGGGGGCGGGAAAAGCTCCCCGAAAATACGACGGAAAATCGGGGTCCAGTTAGTTCGGCTCTTTTTTTTTTTTTAAGTTGTCAGGTCCTTTTAGGTGTACATTTCCAACGAAGAACCGCCTACGATGCATCTCGCTATACTCCCCGTGTGCACTTTCACCAAATTCATCCTCGATAATGAAGAGTCTGCGCAGCCTGGCACTTGTGCCCATCCTAAAGGTTAATTATGACACGAGCGGGAGTTTAATTATATAAATTATATGTTTATAACCGGGGGAATAATGGGGGAGCGGGGCCGATAGATCACTCGGGCCTGAATGTTAGGGTGCGCCATCTTGGCAGCGAATCTTTCCCGGGCTCGCCTTAAGTGGGTGTAAGCATCCGCGTTGACAACTGCGGCGCTAGTCCGAGGTGGAGGTTTTCGATCAGTCGGTAAAAGGGGGACAAGCTCGTTATTCACTCTGAAAGGTTAACCGGGATCCCGCGAACAATGGATCACCGATCGCGTCCCGATGTAACGCGATGCATCGCGATCTTGCGGTGCGGTTGCGATCCGCGCGGTTCGGATCACCATTCGCGGCTCGACATTTCGCCCAAAGCGGGAAACTATTTTTAACGGGGCTAAAAATATATATATATATATACACGCACGCGTACATATACCCGCCTATCCCGGCATCGCAAGCTTTGCTTTCTCCCGAGCGGACTCGGCATTGCGCCCGGGAGAAAAGAAGGACCCCCCTCCGGGATCGCAGACAGTCGCGAGCGGGCGGAGCCGGAGAAACGATCATTGATAATAATCCCGGAGAAACCCTGGAAACCTGGTATATTTCGGGATGCAAGAATCGCTCGGACCGGTCCCCGTTGATATTGTGCGACGGCGATTAATGCAATCGCATTCGTTATCCTGGATGACTTGGAAAGAATCGCCGGGACAGAAGTCGCCGCGGCAATTACCACGGATTTTACTGCGTCTCTCTCTCTCTCTCTCCGCCTCCGATTCTCTCTTCGCTCCCGTATCGACTGTTCCCTCCTTCTCGCTCTTTAGACTGCATTCCGAGTTTAAGGCCTCTAGTATGTACGGAGAGAAATGCATACGTAAGTGCACCAACGGCGCGGCGTATACCGAGGTGTAGATGGAGCGTAAAGTAAGACGGAGGACATAGAGGACTTGTCGGGATCGAGGATGAATCGGTTAATCGATACCGGTATTCCGGGAGAAACGCCTATCCTAACCTGAATACGCAAGATCAATTGTTCCGCAAATCAGGATTCGGTACCTTCAGTAACAAATTCCACACTCTCCGAGGTATTCATAAAATGCATACACTTTTGGTGCACAAGATTGTTTTAAAAAAAATGAGAAATCTCATAAAGGTGAATTATTATACATTCATGATAAACCTCAGAATAAATTTCTAATTTGGTAACACCACATTGGCAGTTTATGAAATTTTGTAAGAAAAGGAGTACACCCATACCTTACATCAATAACATATGTTGTTTGGAAATGTTATAAAATTAGTACACCATGGCCGAATGAAATTGCCAATAAAAATTGTATGAAATCTTAATAATTTTTTTTTTTCTTAACGGGGCAGAAATCGTAGAAAAAAAATTCCTCCTCCCACGTGCCTTGGATTTGAGGTTGTCAGGGTGGAGTCGTTAACGGTGGAGCCGCGTAAGGAGCGATTCCTGGACGCCACGGAATGGGAATACCGCGATTCGAATAACCAAAGGAGGGAATAAACACGACGGCGAAGAAGTATGCGCTCCGGGTGCGCAGTGCATCGATCACGTCGACGTCGAGCTAACTTCGGGACTCGTGCCTCGTGTACTTTATTCGTTCCACTTGTTATTTCGTCATGTTGAATTCATTAGCCACCGAACAGTAGGTACGGCGGGTCTATTCACCGAAGTCAATCCCATCGGACGCATTGAAAAGCATACCGACGAGAGATATCACGACGATCCACTAATGTAATTTCGTCATCCTGGCAGAACCCCGAGGGCACATTGAATGATAATATAAATAACGTAACAAAGTCACGGAGGCATTCCGTGCATTCCGATCGTCTATATCACCGCAGGCATTAAAATCGATCCGCCAGAGGAAGATTTCAATAATCTGTCGCTCCGACGACAAATGGCGCCTCGCGTCTCTTGACTTATCCCCCGGTCGGAGGTAATTGCCCCGGAGAAGGTCTACTTCGTGCTAACAAGTCGAGTTTCTCCGGGGACAATGTCTTCTCCTCGGATTGGCTCGTCCCGGTATCCTCGGCGCGAGTTCCCTCCGTCGCGGTCCGGGTCAAAGATCCCGAATCGCTCGCCGGTATTCGAGAGGCGTGAACGTTCACGCGGGAAAGGTCAAGACTTTCGTCGTAGTTAGATTTCCTAGGAAAATCGCTTTCCCGCGAGGTTACGTCCCGACCCTTCCACCTACGACAAACGTCTCGGCGGTTACGACGATGCGATCGGATGGAAACTATTTTCTCACCTGCGTATTATATTCGAAACCGTCCCTGGCATAAATTTCGGTCCAGCGTGTTAATTCCCATCCCAGGAGTATCAGAAACACCCCATACATCCCGAACACTGCGTGAAATGGCGTAGAAACACGAGGAAAACTCTGAATCGTGCCGGGCACCGACCTGTGTCCGGCGGCCATGTTGGATCCGAGGGGTGACGGCCAACAAGCGTCCCTAGGGCGCACTGAAGAGGGAACGTTTACAATGAATTGATGACATATGTAGGCTGATCCCTATCCCTGAAGTACTCAAAACGTACCATCCCCCTCGTTTACCACGAAAAGTTACGTAGAAATACGAGAAAAACCCTGAATCGTACCGGGTACCGACTGGCGTTCGGCGGCCATGTTGGATCCGAGGGGTGCCGTCCAACAAGCGTCCCTTGAGCGCGAATTACTTAATCTAGGGAGAACGTTTACAATCGGACGGCGATGTGGGTTAATCCGATCTCGGGTGCCCGGCTCGTGTGTCTCCGGGGCTTTCGTGTCGCGGGCTCTTACGACAGTTTCCGTATTTGCCGTCAGAAAATATCGGCGCTCGCTCGCGCGGAAATCTGTCCCGGTGACTTTCTAGGTTGGCCGAGCGGGCCCGCCGGAGACCCAGATCGGCCGACCTTGCGGAAAGCGCGCCGAAGGAGGTTGTCGGGAGGTGAAACTCCGCCGCGGTGGTGCGTGGCGGCGCCACCGTCCCACCCGCCGGGAATTTCAAACGCCTCGTTACACCGATCCCTAAATGAATAATTTTTCCAGCAACGTGGTCAAAGACTAATCGTGGGAAATGGGTTCCCCGACTGGCAAATCCGAGATCGTCGACTCTAGAACCGGACGCCCGTCCTCGGTCGTAAGAGGCAAGTTTTCTGCCTCCAACATTACCGTAACCTTCCGGTACGTAGCCGGGATATTTTTTCAGGAGCGAACTGGAGAGGTGTTGCGTTTACCTCTTTGTGCCCTCGGGCTTCCGTGTTCACGCGGACGGAACGCCGACGAGGAGAAGCTGGCGACTCGATTTTCCGCAGGAAGGGCCGCGGGAACCGTTATTTCTACTATTTGCAAAGGTACTCGGTACCGCTTCTTCTTTTTCCTTTATCCACCATGAAAATTGGCTCCCAGGTCCTTCCGCGTATTAATTGTACAGCCGTTCCTAATTGCTCGAACTATTTCACCAGGTATTTAATGTGACATGCCGGGACTTCCCGTTTGTCCCGTGTGTCATCGGTTGGACGCATTTTTCTGCCATAGGGATGGGAAAATGGCGGATCGGTGGCGATCTCTTTAGGAAGGGGCCACGTGGGAGCGTCGCTCGTGGGGACGGTGTCGCCTCCGGGGGCCTTGCATTCCCGGTAATCCAAGCCGTCCTCTGCGGCCCCTCGTAACGCTAGAAGGCCTAAGCTTCGCTTGCACTTTACACCCGGAGACTGCAACTGCGACGCATAACGGCCGATATCCTTGAGCGAGGTGTGCAACGGGGTTGCATAACACCGGACAAGAAAAATCCGCTTACGGAGCGGTAACCGCGACGGGACGGACCGTAATACACACACGAGGGTAGAAGAGAGAGAGAAAGAAAGCCCGGTGACGCCGACAAGGATATTCGACCACTCCGCTCGATCATCCGCCCCGAGGTGTCCATGAAGGGACGACTCGTCGCAAGTAGCGCAGAGATCTCGTTCCAGTACCAATTAGATCAATTCCACCGGATCAACGGAATTACTACGCGGATTCCTCCCCGGATGACTCGCCGAAGACTCGGGAGCGGCACGCGAAGAGACGAGAACCCACGCCCCTTCCTGGATAAATAATTATTCCTTTCCTCTCCGACCATACCGTGATCAACCCAGAACGAAACGAGTCAATTAGCGTCTCGTTAGAATGGCTCCGAGTGATTCGGCACGTAAGGCCGATTTCACAAAAAGAGGAGCACTTGTCTCAATTGGCGCGAACGAAAGTCCCGACCCTGGGTGGAAGAATTCAATCTTCAGGATCGATTTGGGGATCCATGACTTGAAGACCGAATTTCACAAAAAAAAATCAGAGCACTCGTTCCAATTGCTGAGAATGAAAGTTTCGACTCTGGGTGGAGGAACTCGATTTTCAGGATCAGTGTGGGAACCCATACCTTGAAGATTAAATTTCACAAAAAAAAAGAAAGCAGTCATTCCGACTAGGGCGAGGGAAAATCTCGATTTTGGGTGGCACTCGATTTGTAGGGTCGGATTAGAAAACTCAGACGTCGAAGACTGAATCCGGCCACCAACCACGGCGGTCCAGGAGGCGCGAGAAATTCGCGTTGCTCGCTCGATAAATAATTATTCCCTGCTCCTCAGGACGTGCAGGATCGCGAGGATGTGCTAAGGTTGAAAGAAGGGAGCTAAGCTTCGACCCACGTAACCGCAGGACCAATTAGCGTCTAATTAGCGGCACTGAGATGATTTATTAGCGGTACGAGGTCAGCCATTAGCACCCTTACGGTGCGCCGCCAGGAAATCGCGGGTGTCGAGCGAGTACAGGAAGTCCCGAGAGGCGCACTTCGGGGTGATAATTGGTTTATTATAAAAGGATGACAACGACCAACATCCGGAGCAGTCGAGGAGGAACGTCGCATCGGCGAACCCTCCTTTCTCAGCCTCGACTAGAAACCCTGTTCCGCGTTTCATTTGTCGATACGTAGAATTCCGCCTGGCATTAGCTACGCCGTTAACCGTTAATCAGCTAACAAACGCTTCGAGGAACATTATTTATCCGATAAACAAATCATTTAAGTATCGCATCGGTAATTATTACCCCGTGCCCGGTTTATCCCGGCCAACGGTACATCCGCGGTTCTATATTGGCCGATATTTCCTCGAGTGAAAATCTAGAAACGTCGAGGAGAGAAAAGGAGCGTGAGAAAAGTTCGCCAAAGAAGACGAAGAGGATTGAGAGGAGTCGACGTCGTTCGGCTTTCGATAGAAATCGTCCTGGATCCACCTTTTACTTGCCGGCGGTTCCCTACTCTCATCTACCTTCTCCTTCCACGACGGAGGAGCGTTTTATGCTGGCATAACCTTATATAACCCGGCGACACACTTGCATCCGCGAGGAATCCCAAGCGTGCGCCTTAATTGGCGGCTTAATTGACGAGAGCGCGACTTATGCCGGCCGGCTGCGATTCGCGAATAAAATAAAACAGAATGAAGGAAAAGAAAAAAAAAATGCGAAAGTGTCTCCGCGAGCGCGAGAGTTTCGTCACCGCCCCGCTTCCGTTCGCGATTTACGGAAATTTTGTCAAACGCATAAAATCCGAGGTCGAGGAGATCCGAAAGTTTTAAGGATCAACTTACGTCACAATTCAATTATTTTAGGAACGATCCATATTTCACGTGAACGATCCTTGCGTCAAGGGGAATTGCCTCGCCCAAAGTCAATTATGTAACTGGAATAAATTTGGAAAATTTAAGAATTATATTTGCTTGAAATTTCATAAAAGGATAAATTCGAGGCGGAGGAGAGCCGAAAGTGACCCGAAGGATCAACTTTCATCACAGATCGATAATTTATGAACGATCCGTATTTCACGAGGACGATCCTTGCGTCAAGGGGAATTGCCTCGCCCAAAGTCAATTATATAAGTGGAATAAATTTTGGAAACTGATGCTCGAAATGATCCTGTCGGGACGCCGAATGACTTAATCGGGATTGGGCCTCTCGCGTCGCTCGATTGGCTCAGAAATTGCGAGACCGTGAAAGTTCTCTCTCCCAAACGGGAGAGTTTCGTCACCGCGAACTGGTTATTTATACCCCGCAAACGTACTTACTATTTGACCAGCCATTCGGATTAACGTCGAGGTCAGATCCCACCCTGAGACCTTCATGGAAGAGTACTCGATAACGATAAGGCAATCCTGGCATCGCTCCAAAGAGCAATTTCGTGACGCTTGAGGAATGTCATCGGGAGGAAGTTTGACTATTAAGATTTACAGGTGGAAGAAACTTCCTGGGTAAGCGGCATCAAAGCGTGCGACGAGACTCGCTAATGAGTCGATTCATTCATCGACGCGTCATTCATGAACACACGTACAGTTTGAGCAACACCAAGAGTGCAGTTTAACAGCCATAAGAGTGCCACTCGAGGCGCCATGCATAAATAACCGGATCTCATCCCAGAATCTAAAAAAGATCATTATCTTAACACAAGAGAGACAAGGTACATTACACCTCCAAAACGTGACCAACTTGCTAACCACCCAAGAGAAACATAGCCACGAATAGGAATTCAATTTAAACTGAATACACCAAAGAACGTACAAATACTACCACGTCCTCCTTCCCATTCCGAATTTTCCCCCACGATCGATTGTCAATTTCTAGAACCAGGAATTCACGACCCTCGTTAGCGGAACCCTAAACCATTACGATATTTCAGTCAGCCGTTTCGGAAATCTAAGACCGAAGTACTCCTCCGTGGGAGCAGAGCTTATCTCCTCCGCATCACCGGCATTACTAAATAAGCAGATAAGGTCCAAATTGTGCATTGCGGCGTAATGGCTTACCGCACCGGGCCGGTGATCGGTTCCATCGGGGCTCGTTCATAAAGTTTGTTCTCAAAGAGAGTCGGTCGAGAGAGACCGCGCTCTGTGGGAATCTCCGGGTAGGCGCGCGTCGAGGTTATGTCGGAAACCGTGTCGAGCATAACGAAAGGCCGAAGACGCAGAGATCCTGCCCCGTGGCGGTGCGCGGCATCTTTTCCGTAATTCCGCGGGAAGTCCGTGACTCCTGCGGGAATCTCCGCGTTCTCGTCCCGGATGATCGAGAGGACGCGTCCATTGCCGGCTGGTAGAAAAATCGAAAAGCTCGGACATGAAGATATTTTCGCCGAGCGTGTCGGACGGGACCGCTGTCGCCATGGTCGGTGGAGCTCGTGTGGGTGCCGCGACCGCGCGCATGCGCGCACGCGCGCCCCGCCGCCCGCCGCCCAGGTCGTTGATCCGGCAGGTTCGCCGGGCCGGCGGACTCATTCATGTCCCCTGGCGGCCATGTTGGGAGACCCGAGGGGTCCGCGAGGTCCATCCTCGGTCGTCCTTCCGCCGTGTCGTCTTCCTCTCGGCCTTCCTTCGCGCCGGCCTTCGGAATGCTCGCCAATCTCCCCTCGCCTGGATTACCCCTTATCGCCGATAACGCGAATGCGCTTTGCCTTTCGAACCATCCTTACCTTACGTCCGACCTTCGGAATTCGATGCCGCAATCCGTTGACCTTGAGGCTCCATTATCAATCGGGTACAATCGCGGATGAAATGTTCTCGCGGACGTCCGCGCTCCACCGAACTCCGGTTACGACTGACTCGTAAAACCAGCGGCCACTCGTTACACGCCTCTAATTGGGCATTGTCCAAACCCCGATGTAAACACAAGGACGAGGGACAAGGAAACGCGTTCCGAATCTCGGTGCTAGGACCATTTACTCCGAAATCAGGCGAATGTCCTTCCTTGAGACCTAATTGCGATTGATCTCGAAGGAAACCTATTTCGGTAGAAAGCGACGTTCGGCATTAAAAATTGTATAGTAACGTCTGGAGGGGATTTCCTTGGAGCCGAATAATTTCCCAGTAGTTCCAATGGCGGATCTTAGGAATTGAAATTAGTTTCAGTTTCGTTAATAAATTGAAACGCATGGTTTCGTGGGCAAATGGTCGGGGCACCTTCCTTCTTCCTTGTCGGTCGTCGCTCCTTTTTTGGGCAACCAACCTTTCGCCCTCGTTTCGCGGTTAGAACTCCTCGAGGAATCCGGCTTTAATGACTCTTTCGTGATTTACATAACACCCTGGATTTAACGCACGTATGCGCGGCCGAGTTATGGCGACTCGGGGATGCGTGGGTGCAGTCGCGTAACGCAGCCAACGCTCGAATCGAATCCGCTCGATTGGGATTCAGGAATGCAAATCGACCGCTTAACAGCGACTTTAACCATGGCCGATGGATATTGCAGGGTAGAGTGCAAGCTGCGCCCACGGGTTCACAGATATCTAGGATTGTTACCACGGTCCGACACCCGCGACGGCCCAACCGGTGCAACCCGACGAGGTTAGATTTCCGAGCGACGTGTGTCGCCTCTCTTGGAGGTTCCACTTCTGCGCTGCACGCAGAAAAAATAATTTACAGTCGTACTAAAAGATCTTTCTTGGTTCTTCAAAGGGTAAACCCTCGAAAGTGTATCGGCGAAATTTTCATCCAAAAATATCTTAGCTATTTGGACAAAGAACTATTAATTCACCGGAGAAGTAAATGAGATTCACGATTGCGGTGTCCTTAACCAACGACAATAATTGACACACCGCTCGTTTACTCAAATAGTACAAATTACAAAAATATTCTTCCTGTCAAATTTATTCGCTGATTTAGCCAATACTTTTTGATAATGGAAGTTTTCCAGGGGGAATGTTTTCGCCGCTAGTGCAATTGTTGCTGCAGGGAGAGGCAAATTTTATTACCGATGCTTTCGTAAGTTGGAATTTTTTTTTTTTTTCCGTATGGATAATTCAACGAAGGTGCCCAAATTCTGCCTCGAACCTCCGTCAAGAGATTCGTAGGGTCAAATGATGAGCGAAACGCGTAAAACATTCGCAGCGGAGTGTGGGATCGCCACTGGATGCGTTTCTCTTCGTTAACGCAATGCACGAAAAATGAACAATACAGATTGCGGAGCCAAATACGGTGGACGTGGAACAATTCGTTGTAGGTAGGATATTAATCGCGAGAGTTAAATCTCCGTCGAGCATCGCGAGGGTGGGGTCCAGCGTCGTCTACGGCGCTCCGAGCCGTCTAGACGCGGGGGCGTCGACATGGGAATTGAAACGCGCTCACCGGCCGCGTTATACGATTCAATTTAATACGATTCAACGCGAGCTGGCTACACAATGGTACCGGGGCTGCAGAAGGACGATATGCCCTCCCCCGTTGATTTTCGACAACGGTGGGCAGCCGAAACGAGCTCAAACTGTCGAAAAACATGGTGAACATGGCGGCGCCCTCCACACGAGGACGCGACTATTTCATCTCTTGCAACACATCTGGCCATTGTGGCCCCTGCACTTTGTTTCCCGCCGAATGGATACTAAAAATTGATGGTTTGATCTGTGGAAGACAAATACGCACATTTCGTTTTGGAAGATTTATAACGCCTGCGGCCACAAATTCGGACAATTCGCGGCCCCCGCGCGGCGTTACATTAGCCGTTGCAAAATGAGCTCTAAAGAGGGACGCGACTCGGCTCCTCTTTCGCCTTTTTTCCCGGCGTGAGTTATGCCGTCAGTGGCGCCCGAGACTGCAACGACGTCGCACTTTCATCGCCTGCATTTAAAGGGAGGCGACGACGCTCGGCTGCGATATTTACACACGGGTTACAGGAACGGCGTGCGTGGGATGGCCCGTGCAAACGAGTGCGGTAAGACTCAGAATGCACATAGCTACTGGTGCAAGTCCGTGCTAGAGTCACGGAGGATGCCTAGTTCCTCATCGCGGATTTTTTGGGACTTTTTTATGTAACGTTTAATAGCGATTGAAGCGATCGAATGACGCCGAAGCGGAATTCAAAGATGGCGGGCGAAGAGGTGGAAAAGGAACCGCGAAGAGACCTCGCGGATCGTTTACCGGTCGTGAAGATAGCGTCGGTTTTCGACTTGTAAATCAGAACGGCCGCCATTAGGGTCAATGAAGGGTTGGCCCCAGAAAGGGTCGACTTCCTAAATTGGCGAAGGTATAAAATGAGTTTTGGCCCTTCGCCATTAAAAGCCGAGGATCAAACGACTTCCTGCATGACGTTAAAACGAGGAGCTTCTTCTTCTCCAATCAGCCAGTGTTCTCCGGCCACGGCGAAATTATGATTGGCCGCAACTTCCCCTTTGTTGCGGAGTCATTGTTTCCCCTTGCTCGTTTTACCGAGAGTCTTTTGTACGTTTTCTACCCCCTCGATAGAGCTCGCTTTCCTTTTATGCCTTTACGGAGGTGTCGAGTCTGCTTCCAGTCGATTCGATTACGCGTATCTACGCGATAATTCGCCATCGAAACTTTCGTTCGGCACGCCGGTACTCGATGGACGGTCCCACTCGGGGAATGCCGTTGTTGTACCTTCGAATGGCGGCGCGGTTGCACCTGCATGTGTGCACACCGCGAAAAATGTGCTCTCATGCATAAATAAGTGGGGAACGGGCTCCCTTGAGCGGCAGAGGCGAGATGCAGCGCGAATGCCCGCGTTCTCCGGTGGCGCAGCTGAAATTCTGCCGCACCGCATTTCGGCAGGAAATCATTCGCGAGGGGTCCTCGAATCGCATCTCGACCGTCATAATCGACCCGGTTAGTTCTAAACCGTGAAATAATTTCTTTTTTAAGAAATAAATATCTCCGGTTGCGCATCTGAAATTCTGCCGCACCGTTTGCGCAGGAAATTATTCGCGAGGGGTCCTCGAATCGCATCTCGACCGTCATAATCGACCCGGTTAGTTCTAAACCGCGAAATAATTTTTTTTTTAAGAAATAAATATCGTTTTTCGAAAAAAAAATTGTGCTCGGCTTGAGGTAGGTCAGTGGTTTTAGCATTCCTTTTTCGCAATTTGCGAAGTTTTGCCCTCGGTTCAGGAGCGACACCTGGCATGGCGTTTCGAAATGAATGAACCCTTCTCCGGTCTCCGCAGGACGAGGTCGTTAGGCTCGTAAAACGCGGCGGTGTTAAAGGAGCAAACGTTTAAAAGGGAAACGAGAGAGGCACTGCTCCCTCTTTGAGAACACGCGACACCTCGAACGTGCCCCCGGGTTCCTCTGCGTGGAACACGCGCCGTTAAAGCCGCGCGCGGTTTCCGCACGCGGTCGTCCGCCTGTGGGAACGCGGGTGGCAGGTTCAAGGGACGCGAGCCGGTGTTCCCCGGGATTTATGGCAATGTTCCCGGGTTCCTATTTATGGAAACCCAAGGATACCACACGTATCGGCTCTCTAATTGAATCGCCACCGATTTCCGTACGCGCCACTTGCTCCGGCAAATTTATCGGAATTATCCCTGTCTATTCTGCGACAACCTACTGTCAAATAAACCCAGATATCAAGGACGTCGTTAGTGAAATAATAGAGAAAATGCAACGCAGGACGAGAAGATAACTCGACGGTTTACAGGAATTAAATCGGCGCCTAGAGAGACTCGACTGAGTTTCGCGCCAAATCCGATTCGAGGCGTGGACGAGGTGGAGTTTCTATACGTGAACGATGGAAAGTTTCCGAGTTAGCCTCCATTTCTCTAAACGACCCCGAGGAAAAGGATCAGTACATTGAAACGAATACACATTTTTTATATATATGTTATTAACATATATACCGTTGCCTGCATCACATATAATTGCAGGAAACAATTCTTTCGTAGGGAAGTCCTTTTTACCATTTCCGTCCCACTTTTGCCGAAATTCTGTGGATTTCCAGGATGATCCAGCGGATCCGCACGAAACTTCCGAGCGTTTGTTCCTAAACCCCCAACCCGTTACCGTTTCCCATGCGATTCTCTCGCGGTTTCTCCCGGCGCGGAAGCCCCGCACTCGCGATCCGACAGCGGAATACGCAACCGCACTCAGGGGGCTGTCGATTAAAATCTGCGTGGAATTTACAGCCCACGATAGTCAATCGCGGAATTGACGTACGAGCGGCCCCGGCTCGCGGCCGAGCCGCGCCGGCCCGGCCGCAGCACCCGAAGCTGCAGTAACTAGGGAAAAGTTAGCATCGACGGCGAGGACCGATCTCTCTCATTAGAGGCCTAAACTTACCAACTACCTCGGCGGAGCGCTACCAACAATTTATTGGCTAGATCCTGCCCGGTTTTTGCTCCCAGCCATCACGAGCGCCACCTTACGTAAATCGGTACACCAATCGGGAGGAGCGATCCCGGTGACCCGGTTCCGCTGTAAATCGCCCATGAGAATATTCTTTCATCTCCCATATTCGCCCCTGTCTCTTAATAACTTTCCAAAGGGATCGGAAGATTTCTCCGAGGCATCGTCGAAAAGAGACTAGAAAATTGCACCGAGGGCTCCGTGGATTTTCAACGGCGTCAAGATTCACCACCCACGTGGAGGGTGTGAAATATAGGAAATAGATGAAAAAAATAGAAAATAAACCGAGTACTTCATGAATTTTCAACGGCAAGTTCACCTCCCAAGTCGAGGGTGAAGGTGAACCGCGAGTAAAAAGAGCGAGATGTTCGACGATGATTACATTCTATTTCAGGACCCGAGGAGGTCGCTTAAGGTTCCCATGTGTTTTTTTGCATATTCAGGATACGAACTCGTTGGATGACTCGACAGGGACATTTTTGAGTCCCGGATCGACGAGATAGCTGCTCGAGAAGCCAACGTATATTATCGTATATTCCTGTATATTACCCATAGACCCAATTCCCTCGACCTCGAAGGAGGTCTCCCGAAGACATCCAGAAGACCAGGGCGACCTTTCAGGTGTGCGTTCACACGTATAGGTGTGTCTTTCGTGAGTTACGGTAGGTTAACGGTTGCGAATGCCGGGAGCACTTCTCCCCGGGCCCAGATTGCAAATATTAAATGTAACGAGACTGCGCGGGCCGAGGGTAAGGAGAAGAAAAAAATAAAGAAGGAAAGGAGATCGACGGCCCGAACTCGCCGGTTAATCGGCCGAAACTTTCGATCCCAATTAATAAGCCCGTATTTTATTTCGGAAGGCGAAGCTCTCCGATCGCGCATCGCCGGCAGTTTTCGGCCCAGCAGAGAAAACGCCAATTTCGCGGGCTTCCGGGAACGCACTTTTTAATGCGCCTTTCGGTTGTAACTTTTCGGAGCGGAGTCGTAGAATTGCTAATTAATGGCGATCGGGGATCGAGGCCGAATGCCGGGACCACCTGCTTCTTTTACGCGCAATTTAAATACAAACGTCACGCGAGGTTACGCGGCCCTCTTTCAGGAGTTTAACTTGCAATTTGTCTTGATAATTTCGGCCGGGCTCGACGTTAATTTGTTAATCAGGAATGAAAACCCCAGGAGAGATTTCTCGCGAGCCCGAGTGCCCGTCCAGTCTTCTTCTTGCAAGGTGTACGTAAGTTACAAAGTATGTCATTACAGGATTAAATCGATTCTGGGACCATGGAAGAACTTTTGCATCCTCGATTCGCACTCAGGGGTATCGTTTGCAATCTGTCTTGATATTTCGGCCGGTCGTTAATTCGTTAATCGGGAAAGGGAACGCCATAAGAGATCTCTCTCGTCCAGTCTTCTCGGTGCAAGGTGCACGCGAGCTACAGTGTACGTCGCTATAGGATTAAATCGATCCTTGGATCGATGACCGATCGCACGGTTTTGGCATTTGCAGAGGCAATTGCGCACGTATAGTCGGGTATTTAGTCTATGGCCGTGGAAGGGCCTTTGTAATCCTCGCGAGTCGATCCTCGGGTGTTCCTCGGCGACTCACGACTCGGCTGTACGGCGCGGCCGGCAAAGTACCTGTGTAAGTAGCCACACGTACGAAAGGGGTATCGGTGAGGTAAGTATAAGGTACCTCACGGGTACGTACCGGGCCGGGCATAAAACATAGCTCAATCGCCGTTTAACCCGTCAGAAGGCGCAGCGGCCCATGCAGCGCTGCGCACCGAGAGAGACGGGCCATTGTTTCTAACGATAAGTAACACCGCCTTTAGACATCGAGCTGCTACGTTATTATTCCACAAACAGACTCGGAGGATCGTCGATCTAATTTTAAAGACCGCGCCAGAGATGTTGGACTCGTCTCCTTCGTCTCGTGGGGTGTCTTCCTTGTCAGAGTACCAGGAGTAAAAATTTCGTCAATGAATTTAGACCCGAAATAATAAAGCGTTATTCTTTATCAGGGAAGTAAACAATCAGTAATTCGGTCATTTTTCCACATCGTGTGTGGAAGAAAAAATTGGGGATAGAAAAATCGCTAGGTTCCCTTTCGAGTCCCCGCCACGTGTGTGGGCTCCTCTAACCGGAGACGTTTCCGTTTCTGTCGGTCCCCGCTCCGAAAAAGGGCCGAAACAAGCGTCGAGAGTTATGGGGGAGGATTGTAGCAGGGATGGCAGTTTTGGGATTCATTTTGCTGGCCATGACTACGAGTCGGCCGATACCGAACGAGATTTAGGACCGGTCCGTCTCGGGCCGGTCAAGCCTCCGGACTCGACTCGCGCCACTCGCTGGTGTTGGGGCCAGTCGGGGCCAGTCGGGGCCCGAACCTGCGGAATGGTCCACTCGGTGGTCGGTGTCCGTGCAGAAACGTGCACAAACGACCCACCGGAGTGGACAAGGAAAGGAGAGGAACCGTGGGAGAGGCGTGGGCGTCCCAGGACCCAACGGCGGTATGCCGTTTAATTACTATGCGGTGCTGGGCCGAAACCGAAACCAATTTTAGCTTCATACACGACCAAAACCGACCATTTTAGGAGCGCCTCGTCAATAATAAATGACCCGAGTGCATTGTAAAAAGATGGCGCTGGAACCACGCGCGCCCCAAATGGTGCTGCGAAGACTGCCCTAACGCCACCCAGGACGCGAGGTAGGAATAAGGCAAAAGTGGCAGGATTTCTCAGACGTATGACACTCGGGACAAAGGATCGATGGATAAATGGAAAAGTAGTCGGAGGAGAAAGTAAATCAGTAGGCTCGTTTGTACTGCAAGGACCGACCTAACGCCACCCAGAAGACGAGGTAGGAATTAAGCAAAATTCCAGGATTTTTCAGAAGGAACTCGGCAGGGTAGAGGTGTAACCTGGGAATGGATAAAGAGGGAGACTAATTCTCGAACGATTGGCTAATAGGTTTTCATCCTACGATCGAGACCGCCTCCCGATTAATCGACCTATCCTCGTGACTGCGACCTACATACTCCCAGCCGAGAAGTGGAGAAAAGAAACACCCCCGTGGGCAGAATGATAATTTCGACCGAGTAACCCTTTCGTGCGAATCGGGCCGATCGAGATGCAGATGCGGATGCAAGCCGACGCGTGAAGAGGACGCGAAAGTGGGTGGATTCCCGCGAATCGGATCAACCCGTTGCGGATCGATCGATCGATCGCGCCGATCCTCGGGCCAGATAAGGCCACGCCGGCGTGGCCCTTTGTCGGTCGCCGGGAAAAAAGGACCTCCAAAAAGAAGCCGGTCGCCATTATGGGCCCGGGACGTGCCGACCTCTTAAAAAACGAGATCGCCGCGACTTTAGACATTCGTGGAAATGGATCGACCTGATCAAGTCCCTTTTCGCAAATTTTCACTTGACCTGATCGAGTCCCTTTTCGCAAAAATCCTGAGGGGGGAAATTTCCAGGAAAAAGACGCGAGTCCTTGTATGGGGAAGGACTCGAATGGAGGTCCTGAGAGAGCGTGAGATCCCTGGGGTATCCCGTGGGATCATCCTCGAAGCTTCGCGGAGGATAGCAGGACGACCGGGCAAAATCTCCTTCATTTTGATCCTCTACCTGCTCCATAGCAATTTCCTTCCAGGTCCAGCGAGACTGGATGCTGCAGGACCCACGACCGGTGCAGACTGCATTCCGGGCCTCTTGCTTACATATACGTTCTTATATGCGAGAGGGCCCTATGACGTCGGGATGCGCTGGACCGACGACCAGCATCCTTCACCCCGTTCGTATCCCGTTTCGCGACGTCCCTTTCGACTTTCTTTCTCCACGAAATCCTAGATTTTCGCCCCCAAGGTCCCTTAAAATGACGTCAGCGAGATGACTCACCGAGAATAAAACCAAACGAAGTGATCTTTCGATCTGATCCGATGGAAAAATTGCAGAAAAAAAATGGGGAAATTCCAGTTTTCGTTTTTCTGACTGACGAACGATTTCCGTGACTTTTCCTGTGTGTCGCTGAGTCCGGAGGTGGTCCATCGAAGCGTCGTCCACTGTTCAAAGAAACAGGTCTTCCGTCCCTCAGCCTTGATCGGCGTGTACGAGAGCAACGTACGGAGATATGGGACAGAAAATAAATTGACGGAAACATAACCTACCTCGGTAGAGTACACGAGTGTCACCGATACTCCCGTGCTTTCACCCGACCGCAAGGAGCGCTTATGAGGAGTTTCGTTTTCCCAAATGGGAGAAAGAAGAGCGGAGAGATGGGAGGAATATCGCGCTCGTTAGAGTGCCATTCCGGAAATAATCGGGGAATTAAATCGATCCGAGAAGTGCACTCGATTAGGCGGTCGAGCCGACCGTAAATAACTCAGCGGGATGCGGTAATGATTATTTACGATTGCTTAGAAAATAATTGATGGACCTGTTTTTAACGTTTTACAGTCCCTGGGAACTTTCATAGAGTACTCTAAAAGAGTCCTCGGATCTAAAGCGAACGAGGAAATATTTGAAGTAGGAGGACATTCCGTTTAGTGGGCGTTAACGTCTGGAAGTGCGTCCAGATTAGAACTTCTTCAGGTACTCGAATCGCTTGTGCCATTAAGTAACATGCACACGCGCCTAACACACGCTGTGCGAGATGCGAATCTGTCGACACTGATATCCCCGCGGAGAGATGCACTTACGAGACGAGATGGAGGATGCAATTGCGGGCTTAATATGACGTTGAACTATGCCGCGGCATTGCGATCTAAAATCCTAGACGACAGGCATGCGAGGGGGGTATTTACATTAAGTGGCGGCACTTATCGCGCGATACAAATCGAGCTAATTGAAACGGTCCGCGTCATAATCCTGGAGATACTTTTTAAGCCGGCAAATTAACTCTCCCCTAAGTACGTTTAACTCCAAGACACCCGACTCGTCAGTCGCGCTCATCCCGTGATTCGTTATTCCCATACATTGGCGACATTCGAAAGCCGTTCTAAATTCCTCGAAGCATCCGTTACCCAGAAGAAGCTCCCCGATCTCGGTCGCGAGAAACGCTGGAGAGATAGCGTCGCCGTCGGTATCGTAACGACGGCGAGCTTTTTATCGTCTGGCCTTTCATAAATATTTGCAGAATGTAAACTTAAACGGCGCGCCATCCCGGCCGCTCGTGCACTGCGTAATCGTCGCGATGCGTAATCCTTCCTTAGCGATCCCGTGAGGGGATCTAAGCGCTTAATACGACGTTGAACGATGCGCGTACGCGGAGCGCGCAGCCCGAATGTTTATATTAACCGCGCGGAGCGGGGCGGGAGCGCAGACCCGCGGCGACCGCCGTCGCGCGCGCATCGGTCCGCGTGTCGGGGTGCACTCGGTCGCGCATGCGCGCGTGTGGGTGCACTCTCGCTCCGGCAAAAGAGAACGCTAGAAGCGCGTCGTCAAGCTGGAGGGGCGCGCGGGGGCAAAAACCACCCGACGGGCTCCAAGGCCAGCAGCTATTGCGCCGGCGAGCCCTCCTCTAACTTGCCATCCATTATTTATTGCTTACGAGGAATTCTGGGCCGCGACGTGTCCCGTCGACCGCGTATTTCCTGGCTTTCCTCCGAGACCGACCGAAGGTTTCGCTTTCCGCGTCGACCGGCAGAACGCGGCGGGGTCTCGTTAGAGCGCGGTTCGACTTATCAAAAGACTTAAGAAAAGAAGCTTCGCAATCGCGCACCCGGCATTCTCGTCGATAAGGCTTGCCAGGAATTTGAAACTGCAAAACGGGCATCGCCGCTCCTGTCTTAACTACTTTTCTTTCCGCCCGGCGTTCGGGGTTTAATGGACGCGGAAGTCGATTTTCTCGTCGAACCCGGTATTTTGAAAGGCAGGATGTATATATATATATATATGTGTGTACCCTCTAAGTGCGGTTCTGAAAATGCTAATGCCCGAGTGCTCTCGAGGAATCTACGTCGGACGAGCCTGCCGAACTCGCGAGGAATAATTATAAGGGAGACGCCGCGAAACAAGATGGCGGCGGCCCTAGGCTACGCCGGGAGCGCCGGCAGATTTTCGCATCCGTGGCGCGCGGGTGCACTTTTACGCGTGCGTGCACGTATTGTTTGCACCGAGATGGTACGCGAGGATTCCTGGAGTATGCACCTTGGACTCCGAGCATTTCTCTCGTGCTCTTCTACGTGCGCAGTCACGGCACGCGTTTAAGGTTTCCGACTAGCCTGGATAAATAATAGACTCCACTCTGTTTATTCATCAAAAGTTTCTTGTATTTTCTCGCTCGGTTCTCTCGCATGTATATTCACAAAGGACAATTACATCTGACTCATATGCATTCCTGCCTAGTCGTACTTAAGTAGATAATAATCAATGATAGTAATAATTACTTAATCCTTACTTAAAGCCCCCGCATTTCCTCCCCTGGTGTCTGCGCCTTAATCGTCACATAAGCCCTCGTACAATCGGCGTAATAACTTTCTCCAAGAAATCAGGGAAACAAACGTGCGCTCTTGGAGTTCTCGATTTCCCGTCGTCCTAAGAGGACTTCGACGTCGCGCCCCGGGAACGAGTCCCTCCCCGATTGCTTCCAACTGAGCGGGTACACCGTGAAACCAAATTCGAAAGTACCTTACCCTAGATCAAACCCTCCCCTCCTCTCGGAAATATATTAGATCTCTCTCGTCCACTCGCTTAAACGGTAGAAATAAATACTCGTACTGGCTACAGCTAAGTCAACGCGCTGGAAATGATTAATTCTGAGATGGAAACCGGCGTCGTCGCGGGGACGACTTTCCAAAAATATCGATTTCAAAACGGCTCCCCCGAACACCGGCTCGGTGCAAAAACGGCGCGCCCTCTCGAAAAAAGGATCCCCAAGCCCGGCCGACCCCAAAACCGGGGTCGCCGGGTTGGATATATATTCATNATATATTGCGTTTCTTTTTGGAGATTTGCACCGCGAGCCGCGATTCCCGCTGAATTGTCGCATACGACTTGTCCAAAAATATATGTACACCTGTCTTGCGTCGCTCTAAATCTACGTTGCGCACCCCTGCGGGATAAATCCAGAGGAAATTTGGTCCGAGGGTGCAAAAATGGCGGGGGGCTCCAATCCCGGTGACTTCTGCCCACCCCAGGTGCCGACTCCAACATGGCCGCAGTTCGAAGCGGTCCACGGGCGCGTTTTTCTCTAAATTTATCGACCGTTTCGCATCCGGCCGACCAGAGCGCCGTCGAGAGCGATTTTACGCATCGAAAGACACCAAACACGCCGTGGCGAGATTTATTAATCGGCTTTCAATTGTAAAACGCGAGGTCGAAGGAGAACCGCCTCGTGGGGGGGTCCCAAACCGCGGCCATATTCACCGTGTGTGACTGGACAATGGTAACACTCCTCTCGTTCAGTTACTATTGTTTATTTCCAAACTCTGTTCTCGTAAACTACAAATATTGTATCTTTTTCCTTTTCCTTCTTGTTAACTCCCCCTCACCCTCTCCCCCCCTGCCCCTCCTCCTATATATCGATCCTATTGTTTCCTGTTCCATCATAAGGCGGACATGTTATTCACGAGACATACACATATCGAATTGTTCATCGTTTACACTTACATACGCTCTCTACAAACTACTCGATTTGTTCCTTTCTCTCTCTCCCTTTCACGCTTCCTGGCTTTCTCTCCCTCTCTCTCGCTCCCCCTACCGTTTCTTTATATCTTCGTCGTATTTTTTTTTTTCTGGCTTTTCGTAAGACTTTTCGTACAAAACAAAATGGCATCTTTTTGGCATTGGAAGAAAAAATACATTTTTCAACTTTCTCTTACTCGCCTCGCTCTTTATTTCAATCGTAAACTTCTTAGTTCTCTCTTTCCCACTTTTTCCCCCATCCTCACTAATAGTAGTATTATTACTTTAAAAAGTGATCTTTCACCCTTACGTACTTTAGCATTGATAGTTTTAGTTTTACAGCCCACCGAAAGGTGCGCGTATCACCTGGAATCTGCGATTCTTATATTTCGAAACGTTGAGCGATACGTCTGCAATTGACTGGCGCGCGTCCGCCATTTTTAATTAGGCGCCCCTCGGATTTATAATGAGCACTTTTTTTTTACACGTCATTCGACCCTACGGCGATAGATATTACAGTTGGATAAATCGAAAAATTGTTAATACTTCAATTCGTGGCTTTGATTTCCACATTTAGCGGTTCCGTCCACCCAACTCAAAATGGCGGCGGAAGGGCGCAGCTTTTCTTTGTGCACATTCCCGGTGTACGCGAACAATTCGATGTTACAGTCGTTACGATGTACCTCAATTATTACCTTTAACTCTATTTTGGCATCGTCGCGATAATTTCCATGGAGTTCTTTCTTTTTTTTTTTTCTTCCCTTCGTACACTTTTCTATTTCCCTTAGATACAAAAATGGCGCGAGCGCGCGTCCTCACCTTCCTCGATTTCGAAGAATCGCCGATTGATTAGGAATTAAGCCAGATTTGTTTATGCCGAATTGGGTGTTTCAATGAAGAGTTCGAATAATGCTCTCGTCGTTTCGTGTGGGTAGTGCTTTTATTTCCATTCCAATTAGTCTAACTTTTTGGTGCAAAGCGGAACGGGAACGCGCTTTGCTTTTTTTGCGGATTTGGAATTCTTTGACAAAGTGGGAACATCTTTGAGTTCGTCCAATTTTTTCCTTTCTTTTCTTTCCTTTTCTTTTTTATTCGTGTGATATCCCGTGAGGACGCGTTCTCGCGGTGATTGCCCCTCGAAAAGATCGTCAACATCGCACTCGAGAATTTAATTCGTTTTCTTTTTCTTCGTCGAAACCACACGCGATGTTTGTGCTTATTCGAGAGCCTAATATCAGCCCGGCGTGATCTTGAATTCGTGTAGTTTTTGAAGCGCGAGGTAAAATCAAAATGCGTCTAGTGAAGTTCGATAATCAAGTGTCCCTAAGTCGAGTCGAGTGCCAGGAAGGAGAGAAATTGTATTAAAAACGTGTACAACGATAAATGATCTCTAAAAGGGAGGCAAAAAGTCGATATCAGGGTATAACATTTCTTCCCTCATTTCGGTTTCACCAATCTCTCGTGTATATAATCAAAATATGATTGCTTCTTCAATAATCGTTCGTTCAGTCGTCTCCTTAATTATCTGGACATTCCCCCGAGCACTCGTTATCGACCTCGGGATCGAAAACAGCCCTCGCGTTAAAAAGAGTCTGGAAAAAGCGGTCTAAAAAAGTCTAAAAAGACTCGCACGACCGAATACGTGTCGCACGGTGAGCAAATTTTCGAGGCGGTCCGTCAGCGTACTTCTTTTTTCTTTTTCTTGTTTTCCTATCTCGCAGGGTGCTTTTTCGAGCCTGCCGGAGTGTCCGAGTATTATCAGAATTCCGAAAAATCTCTGTCCGTCCTTATACGATCGACTTAATTACGAAATGAAGAGCGATGAACTTCTAGCTTAGAGAGAATTTCGAATAGTCTAGGATTCCACGGGGTAAACGCTGAGGCTTTCGGATATCGATTCGCGTCCTCGTTTCCTGCACGGCAAATTAATTAGTGTAAACCTTGTCTAAAGAGTAAATCGCGTATCGGCACGTCGGAAAATCCGGCGTATCCTCCGACACGATCGCTCGACTTTCCCCTCCGGCTCTCTAAATCGAAAAACGATACACCCCCTCAGCAAAATGAATTCCTTTCTTCCCGTTGAAGGTCCCTATGCGGTTATTTTTCTTCTACGCGGGACCGCGGGTAAATAAATAAAGATATGGAAAAGATCTACGCGCGGCAGAAAACGAGCGGAGGAATCAAAATGGCGGCGCCAGAGAAAGCTTAAACTCTCTGCCGCGAAGTGTTCGGTCGCGCCCAGTGTATAGCCCGCTAAAAGTATATTAGCACTACAGTAACACTTCGTCAAACTTAATTAATAAATAATCAATTAAATTAGGTTATTATATTACTAATCGTTACATGCGATAATAATGAATGATAATATATTAATGATTCTTATAATACTCCGGGGCGTCGCGCGGGCCGCCGCGGTGGCGCTAGCGTCGCTTTCTCCCTAGGATGGCGAGCCCGGCCCCACGATTCGAGATGTGAATCAAAGAAAAGGTCTCAAAAAAGGTAAAGAAAGGAAAACAGAGAAACAAGGAGAAGAGCAGAACTTCCACAATCGACACTAAACCTCTAATGACCGTACGTGCTAAGTCTAAGGATCGTTCGACAACCGCCCAAGGAGTCACGCCTTTCTTTTCATTTCTTTCACCTAGGATCGCAAAAGGAACGGTGACGGATAATAAATAAATTAACTTTCCGAGACTTTTGCATGCATCCCAATTGAATTCGAGGCTTGGTACGTCCGCAGGACATCAAGGACTGCAACTATGAACATCCTGAAGACGTACCGGCCCTCTCGACAAATCGTGCACTCATTCTGCGGTGGAAATCGAAAGCTCGGGATGATCTTGCCTTGTATTCATCTTCGGATGCTCAAAAGAAGAAACAGAAAAAGCGGCGAACGAAAAGATCCCCCGGAAATAGAGGGGGTAATATGTACAAGAATTCAAATCATACAAATCTCCGTACAGCACGATACGTTCTTCCCGATGATTAGAGCGACCCTTCGGTGGACGTCGCGAAATGTCGCATCTCCCTACTAGTTATGTACAATTTTTTTTTTCTCATTTTCTGTACACGCGGAAGTGCACTCTCAGCACATCCGCCATTTTGGGCGCACCGAGTGCACGGACGACAGTCGTTACCAAGATTGCAGTTAATTGATTTAACAAGGACCCTTCCGTCCGCGCACTTAATAAATGTATAATCATAAATTTGATAATCTTCATAATCAAACTACGGGCGGTTGTAAAAATAGCCCGATCAAAAGTCGATTGAGTATATCTACCGAAACAAAACGCGTTTCAATGGTCGGTACATGCGGCTTGTAAATCCGCGTTAAAAGCCGCGCAAAAATGTATATTGAGTCTGTCTAAACGTATCGTGTTGCACGGTCTAGTGTTTTCACCTCGAAAATATTTTTCCCTCCCGTTGACGCGCTGGGGTCGCCGACGAGCGCGCGCGGTTGGTCGTTTCCGGTGGAGATTGGCTCGGCTCCAACGGAAAGGACCAATCGGGCGCGCTCGGCGGGGACACGCCTACAGCGGGGCACGTAGGGTGCAGTTCCCGTTTCTTCTCTTCTCGTCTCGCGGCTACGGTAGCGCCCCTGGCGCGCCTTTTGCGAAGCTCGGAAGGACCGACGCGCCGCGCGGCCGTCCCGAAAACTTCCGGGAAGTTCTCCGGACGTTTCCCGCGAGACGCGGGGTTCCCTGAATCTCTCGCTCGTCTAAAATGCGTCTCATCCTTGCGCTTAGGATTGTTAGGAGAAAATGCTTTGTACTCAGTCGCCTCGTAGCGAGTGGTTAGTAATCCGTGTGCCTAAGCATACTTAGTACATAGTTAGTGCGGATGTGTGCATAGAAATAAATACGAGCATAATAACAAGCGCAATGTACAAAGGCTATAAAATAAGGTGTCGACCACCACGTAATTAATAAAAACTTGAGATCATTTTCGTTATGTGGTTTTTTTTTTTTCCTTTTTCCCTCGCCATCCCTTTCGCGGTATCCCCGTAGAAGATGCGCTCTGTTGTGCGGTGGCTGTACGCGAAGGGAGCGTCCAAACTAACCTAAAAACGCTCGAGAACAACGCCGGAGACGCTTCCGGCGACTCGGCTCCCCTCCCTAACGATTCTACATGCATATACGTGCAAAGATGTGTCACGCAATCGGCGTGGCGCGCGCGTTATCCGAGTGTCGTGTGTGTGGGAGTTCGAATGTCACGTGTGTCACGTGTGTATGCGTGTGCAAAAGTGCGCCACTCTTTGGCCCCTCAGCCGCCACGGTACTTACGCGACCCTCACCATGGAGTGCGTAACATAACCTCCTCCACCGTACGCGAAGTTACATCTCGGAGGTCGCCCTCCGGCATTCGCTTAACTCCCGTCGGTTTACTCCGTGCAGTTGCGGCGGCAACGCGGGAAATTAACATTACCGGTGAATAGCAATTAGATACGTACCAACCCTGCCGGCGCGTAAACTAAGTTTACACGTTGGCCGCGTCGTTAATATTTATACTAATCGTAAGTCATAAGTTGATCGCGCGTTACGTAGTCGTTACATAACGCGCCAGACGGCATGCAACTGCGTAACGTTAAGAACTAAATATACCAATAGCACGTAGCAACGACGGCGTCACCGGGTCTAGGAAGTGCTCGCGCAGCGCCGAGAGTCGCTGCAGACTGACGTCACGGAGGGACTCGGCTCGCGTCACGGCGCAGCGACTCTCGGCGCCGAGCCGCGAGACCGCAAGCTCTCCGCGGCATAATTATCAATCGCGTTACGTAACGTAACGCGAGCGTAGTGGCTTAATGGTGTGACGGCTGAACCCTCCCCCCGTGTGTGTACGAGTGCCCCGTGCGTGTACGTGTCTCACCTGGGCCATGGACTAGCTAATAAGATTACAGTGCTACCAACACGAAACGTTATTACTTAAAGTGTACAGTCAATACGCGTTTAAATCTACATCGTATCAAAGTCCTTGCTACGGTAAGACGTAGCGGACCCCGAGCGCGGGGGTGCCGGAGGGTCCCTGAAAGCCCTCCGGAAGATCCGCGCCCCTCCCGCTGTCGTTCTCCTGCTTCATGCAGTTTCCCTCTCGTTCGGTTGCGATTTTTTATCCGGCCTCCTACCGTCTCCGGGTCGGTTTCCCTCCCCCCAGTCGCCGTGCCCGACGTCAGCCTACCGCCTATCTTACCGCGGCCTAACAAAAGATCCGTATAAAAAGGGAAGCCCCGAATAAACTGGGTCCGCTCGGGCTAAAATCCACCGAGGTGGATGCGTTCCGTCGAGTCGGTGTCGATCCTCGTTTTCCACGTTTCGTTTCTCCTCCCCTGGTCTACCCCGGATATAAACGGCACAACGCGTGGCGTAGAAAAATGGCAGTGCGACTTTCTTGCTTCGTCAAACTCGCGTACTACTTATTTAAGGATGTGTAAATCTAGGAACGGCCTCCCTCGCGGCCGGGGATTGGTCGGCGGGCGAAAGAAGTGGAGGAGAGTCCCCGTTCGAGATTGGTCCGGCGAGGTGGCGGAGATGGGGCTCGAGGTCGGCTTCTCGGACCTCGATCCCCGGTCCAGGTCCGGCGCGTCCGCTTCCGCGGACGTCCACTCGCTAGGCGAGGTCGGCCTTCACCCGGTCCCCGCCTCGCGTGCACGCTGCGTGTCCGACGATTCCCAGTCATCGCTGACCGGAACCTGACCGTCCGGTCGCGACTCATCCGATGGCCCCGCCCTCCTGGTAGGGGCCGGTTATCATGCAGGGGTGCATCGGGAACAGGGTGGTCCACGTCATGGTGGTGTACGTGGGCGACCTCATCATGAACTGCGAGCTGGGGGCGTTGGGGACGTGCGACAGTTGGGGCGGTTTGTCGGCGCTGGACGACGCGCCGGGGCTGCTGGGGGTGGCCGGAGTGGTCTGCGAGCTACTCGGAGTGACCCCCAGCTTCCGCAGGCGCATCTTCTCCTCCCACTCGTCCCAGCCGTGTCTGGGTCGGTTCAGGTTACGGTGCTGATAGAAGACCAGGCTGATCCTGGTCGGGCTCAGCCGGTTGGGCTTGCGCAGAGCCGTCGTCGCGTGCATCTCGTGCTTGGCGCACTCGAAGAGCACGCTACCGTGCCCCAGGGCGATCGCCACGCCGCCCATCTGAGAGTCCTTGAAGCACTCCTCGTTGTCCGAGTAGTCGGTCACCTCCCCTAGCGGCTCGGCCTTAGGCGGTGGCTCTGGGATAACTGGAAAGTAAGATGGCGCTCCGTAAATGTCCCACCTGGGCCCGTCCCACCTTGCCCAGCCTGGATTTACGCCTTGATAAGGCCCTGCCATACCCTGATACGGATACTGAGGAGAGTGGAAGCACGGCTCGCGCTTCGGCTGCTGGTACAACTGCGACGCGTATTCCGGGCTCTGGGGATACGGCTGGTGGTGCAAGTTGTACCCCTCCCAGCTGTTCGGGTAGGGCTTCTCGAACACCGGGTACGCGGGATAGCCGTACGGTGGGAACGCGTGGTGTCCCAGGCCCGACATCGTGTGGAAGTCCTGCACCTGCTTCATCTCCTCGGCCCAAGCTAAACAGCTGGGATTCGAGGTTGGAATCTCCTGCCGAGCGTTGTGGAAACCCTCTCGCAGCTTCGCCTCGGCCCACTCTGGCCTCTTCTGGGTGTTGGTACCTACGGGATAGTTGCTCTTCATGCCGTTTCCCAGACCCTCGTGGTATGGACTGGCCTTCGCTGGTTCTTGAGGCTTCAGGAAGGTCTTCGCCAAGTTGTTTTGGAAGGTGTTCGACTCCGGGAGGTTCTGGTTGGGAGCTGTTCTCGAGGGCGGTCTTCCCTTGGGCACTCGGAATGGCGATGGCTCGGAAGTGTCCCAGCAGACATTTTTCGCCTGCTCGGTGTTTGGATGCCGGTCGGCCCATGATGGAGTTTTGGGCTGATCCACGTGGGAATGCATTCTATCCTGTCCATTCTGAGACTTCATAGTATCCGTACCCCATGTATGCAATGGATTCCAGTTGACCGTACACCCTGTAGCAGGTTGTTCGGACGGTACCGGGGAGTAGTAATTAGGACCGGACGTCTTCGGGTCGAGGGGTCGTTGAAGGCGATTCGTGAACCTCTTCTGATCGGTTATACCCACGAAACCCTGACTTTCAATCTGCTGACCATGATGATGCTGGTCACCCAGATGGAGCGACCCGTGTAGCGGGAAGTCAGAGTTTGGCGCTCCGAAACCTTTGTGACCGTTTCCGTCCATGCACGATGTTGCAGACATGGGAGGATACAGATCCGCTGGATTAGGATCGACGGATTGATTCGGATAATTAGGACTCCTGGTAGTTTGCAGCACAGCCTGGGGGGCGTATTGCTGCTGCATCCTGGCTGCTAGATGTTGCTCCATCTGCGACTTCGGCGAGGTCAACTTCATCGAGTTCTGCATCTCCAAATAGTTTTGCGGTAAATTTCCCGGATACCGGTGTTGATTCGAGAACTTCGAGTATCCGTCCATACAGTTTTGCGGGATATTCCTGTGCAGTCCTGGGGACTGATTCCTATGTAGATCCTCCGAAGAGTTCGACGTCATGTGATGGCCTATTCTAGGTGACGCGTTTCTTTGTACTGCATCCAGGTGAGAAGACGAGGAATGAAGGTAACCACCCACTCTAGGAGATATGCTAGATTGTCTGTTGTCAAATGCGTTTTGACAGTTTCTGGACGGCGACGCGAGACCGTACCCTGCATCCGGTGTCCCAGGGTAACCCGAGCTTCTGGGCGACACGATTTTCTGGTCCTGAGGAGTCTGAGAACAGCCTCTAGGGGAGGCTGCGTACGAAGCTTCTCCCGGAGTGCTCGGATGGAAACTTCTAGGCGAAACTGGGTGTCCTCTTGGCGAATGGGCGTAGCTTCCCCTGGGAGACTCCACGGTGGAATTTGGTAGATTTCGGGATCCTGGCCTGAGGTCTTCCTGTGAAAGTGCACTTCTGGGTCTTATGTCGTCCAAACTCGTGCTGTCCGGGTCTACTTTGACGTCCCTCTCCAGCCCACCGAAAGCGTACTCGTTCCAAGGATTTAACCAGTTGTTCTTCCTCTGATCCAACCAACCGCTCCGGCCCCACTGCTGCTCGCCTTGATAACCCCAACCCTGATACATCGAAACTGGACTGTCCAGAACCGTGGAGGATACCTGAGAACTCTGCAACTGTGCGTCCATTCCCTCGAACATGGAAGCCATTTCTACGGTTAATTGCGACTCTCGTCCTGGCGTCCTGGATGGATCCTGGTGCCCTGGCGTTCTACTGGGCTCGATCATTTTTTCTGGGGTACCCTTTCCCAAGTCCTTTTTGCTGCTAGCTATATCCGGCTCGTCTTCTTTTCTCTTCTTCCCGTGGCGTCTGCAGGGCTGGAGCGGTACCGAACGTACTCTCACCTCGCAAGGATATCTGGAAAAAGCGTTTGGTCACATCGAGCGAGGTTCGGAAATACTCTAATCGGGAATATTGACGAAGGAATACGTACTTTGTTAAAACTTCGACAGCACCCGACCGAACCTTCTCTTGCTGGCCTTCTTTCGACCCATACTCGTCCGTATCGTCCATAATATACAGAGGTAGAACGTGCAATTGTTCGTCTTCAGGCTTGGTCAGCAACCGATGCTTCGTCAGGCTTACCACCTAGTGGAAAATATTTTCTTGAGCTAACGGGTTGTTAAAAGGATCTGGAAAAATATTTTAATTTCCAGGAACTTACCACTGTGCAGCCGTTGTTCATATTATGGAGGTCCCTGTGAGAATGAGCGCAGAAATCGATGCAAGCAGTGACTCCGGAAAAAGGTCTGCCCGGTTTGAACCCCAATCGACACTCGCTGGCTTCACGTTCGAATTGGGTCTGATTGTTGAAAGCTTCTGGTGCAAGGCTCAAGTAGAGGGGGGACAAAAGGGTCGCTAAAACGTGCATTCGTTCTTCTACCTCTTGTTCCTGAAACATAACGCCGCCATCAATGACCAAACGCTTCGACTACAAACAGTTTAGCAAGAGATCCTTCATCTTCACCTGTTCCTTCGTTCAAAGGTTTTAAGGCAAACAAGCTCTAAATCTCACCTCGGATCTCACCGAAAGCCGAAATTTCCTGACGGTCTTGCTTCTGGCGTATTTGCATCCATTGTAGTACATCGACCAGGAACAACCGAAGGAGAAGCTGGCTCCACAAGAGTCGGGATCGAGTCCTTGGCAGGCGCACGTCCTCGGCTCGTTGGTACCGCATCTCCTCGTCGTCGGCAAGCCGAAACGATTGAGTTTATGACTCAACAAAGAATATATCCGATCAGCCTCGTGTGTTGGTACCCCTTCCCATGCGACCATCGCAACAACGATCCACGCCGTGGCGCATTTGTGTCCCTGGCGGTGTTTCACCACGGCAAGGATTTTCTCATCAACTCCTGAACGACGAATCACCTGAAACACGGATTCCGGGTGTTACTTTAAACCAAAACCTTTCCCCTTCGCCGAAAGTGAAGGGAGACCTCCCAAAACCGAGCACCCAATCTGCCTTGGATTAACAATGAAATTTTCTACATTTTGGGAGATCCCACTTCTAGGTCTCGATTCCTTCCACAATGACCTACCCACTTGGCCAAGGGACATCCTTGCGTGGTCTTCCCCTCCTTTCCGGTATACACGACTTTCTCGAACCTAATGGCATTCCCTTTCAGTCCGGTTCTCCTCTCGAGGTCTTTCCTGAGTTCCAACAAGTTGGCAGCCGTTCCAAGATGCGTGTAGTACGACCCTGGCTCCGGTGGACCTTATCATTGAACTTGATTTTATTTACAAGATTCTCCTAGCGAAAGTATCAGTAATATTAGCAGACTCGCTGAGCCGCGAGGGTTCGTTTAGTCAGAGCCTACGCGTCATCCTCAACGATCAGGATATTCTCGACTTCCCTCTACCGTTCGCCGTGTCACGTCAGAGTGGTCCCGGACTGGTTAGTGTGTTTTCTCAATGTTAGTGTCGTGCTGTATACGCAGTGGCAACTCACATTTGTCAGCGGGGAAGCAGTTGCAGTCGGGCACTTCGGTCCTGACATTGTTCTTCAGCTTATCCAGATGATCCTGAAGTTTAGATTGGGTCTGCGTGGTCCCTCGTGGGCTGTTGGGACCTTCGTTCTTCGCGTCCGGGTTGTTCTTTTGAGGAGGATCGGCCAAGATCTCGTCTCTGGTTTGCAACCCTTGGCAGCAACCCTCCTTCAGATGTTCCGGAGTCGGTTGCTCGGTTCCACCTCGACGACAGCACCAGGAACCAACGCTTGGTGAGACCTTGGCAGGACCTCCGTCACCCCTGAATATGTAGCTTGCTGTCGTTTCTGGGCGCTGATCGGGTTCGATCTTTACTACCTTCGACAGGTTGTCATCCTCCTGCGGGATACCAGCTGACTCGTTACTTCCCGGCTCCGAACAGGCGTACTCGGCGGTCTCTTGCTTGATGACTTGCTCGGAGTCGAACTTCTCTTCTTGATTCTCGGTAGGTGTCGGAAACCTTGGCGAAGCTTTATCCCCGGTCTCGGAGACGAAGGCGTCTTCTTGCTCCTTCTCGAGAGCGTACGACTCGCTCTGCCCCTCGCTCGTGCACGTCTCATTTGTCTCCGTGCTTTTAACTTCGGTGGTGGACTTTGGAAAGCCGATCTCTTCTTCCTTCTCGCAGCCGTTCCGTTCCTCGGTACCGCTGATTCCGCTTGGAGTTTTCTGTGACTCCTGAAAAGCTGCATCGTCGTTTTCCGGAAGACTGAATCTCTGTTGAAACGACTTGTCATCGGTGTTCTGCTCCTCGACAGACTTGGGACTCCTCCACTGTCGCTGTCGTTCTCGATGATCCGTCTGATCTCTCTGTTGCTGTTGCTGCTGCTTCTGACAAGGTCTTCCTAACGCGGACTTATCTTCCGTTGCAAACTTCATAAAATTCTCAATAGCCGTTATTCCAGTTTCGGGTAAAATATTACCGTTGCTGAGACCGTTTATAGTATTCCCTCCTCCCGTCCATTCCCATAAGCCACCACCGTCGGGCAAACTATTGGCCCGATGGTGGTGGCTATGCAATAAAAAATTACCGGTCATGGATTCGTTGCTTTGTCCCATGGACATCATCCCCGACTGACTAAGGTATTGTTCCGTTCGTTTTTCTTGGAGTTTCTCCGCGTTTTCGTGGGACTCTCGTATCCTGTCGTCAGTAGGGAATTCACCATTGGGCCCACTGCTTCCGTTGGGATGCTGGGACTGAATTTGATGGTGCATTTGATGATGCTGTTGTTCCTGATGACTTATTTGATGTTGTTGCTGCATTTGTTGATGTTGCAACTGCTGCTGCTGCTGCTGCTGTTGTTGTTGTTGCTGCTGCTGCTGCTGTTGGTGCTGCTGCTGTTGTTGCTGCTGCTGTTGTTGTTGTTGCTGCTGCTGTTGTTGTTGTTGCTGCTGCTGCTGCTGCTGCTGTTGCTTATTCAGGATCATCGTTTTTAATCGACTATTCAAATTTACTCTACTCGACTGAGAATACATATTGTTATCCTGAGACTCTTGACTCTCGGGGTAGCCATTTTGCTTGCTACTCTCAGTGCTCTGTTGCTGCCACATGATTCTCTCCCCAGAATTTTGAATATCTTGTTTCGAGGTCTGTTGACCCCAACCAGGCTGATTGTTCTCAGACCCTGAGCTTGGAGACCAGCTCATTTGGTTGTCCAGTTGTTTGCTTTCCTGACTGGACTGGGTTTGCCAGGCCCCCGGCTGGTGACTCGGAGTCCTTCTCGGACTTGGCTGGGAATCCGGCCACTGTTGCTGAGGTTGCTGACTCCCGTCGCTTTTCATGCTACCTGGAGACCAATTCGGTTGACTAGTAGGCGTGTCCGGCCAGGACATCTGATTAGAAGGCGTCAGTCTCGGGTTCTGCTCGATCTTGGTCTGCTGCGACCACTGTTGTTGTTGCTGCTGCTGTTGTTGCTGTTGCGATTGCATCTGCTGTGCGGACGGGGTTAGTCGCTGATTCTGTTGAGAGTTCTGCTGACCCTGAATCTCCGAACCACTTTGCTGCCAGTTATGTTGCTGTCCGGACGGTGTCATTCTCGAGTTCTGTTGGGCACCCTGATGGTCTTGCAGTTTTGGCGAATGCTGGGGCCAACCCTGTTGAGCCTGTTGCTGGGAGGAAGGTGTCAACCGCGAGTTCTGACCGTCCCTTAATTTCGGACTCTGCTGAGGCCACGTTCCCTGAGACTGCTGCTGCTGCGATTGCTGTTGCTGCGACTGCGTTTGTTGTTGGCTCTCGGCAGGGTCCGACCATGACTGCGGCGTCTGAGGCTCCTTGACACTTCCGTTCTCCCAGCTCATGTGACTAGCCGGTCTTGGCAATTCCTGCTGGGCTTGTAGCTGCGCTACTTGCTGCTCGTTCTGTTGCTTCAAGCTGTTCTGCAGGCTTTGCTGCTGACTCTGCAGTTGCTGCTGTTGCTGCTGCTGAGAGTTCTGCTGTTGGGACTGAAGCTGCTGTTGTTGAGCCTGCTGTTGCAAGGTGTTGTCCGTCCACGTCATTCCGTTAACACTAGACATCTTCGCGTTGCTAGTGGTATCGGACCACACGTGACGCTGACTCGCATCCGATACCTGCCGCTGCAGCTGTTGCTGTTGTTGCTGCTGGGCTACCTGCGACTGCTGCCACTGATTCTGTGCTTGCTGCTGACCCATCTCCACGTAGCCTGGATATCCGTTAGAGCTGTGTAAACTCTGTGGGCCCGGTTGAAGTGGATACCCAGGCATCTCGTTTCCCGACACGTTGGTCGCTGCGATCGTGGCGAAACCCTTCACCTGCGTGTCCGTAGGGGGCTGTTGCTGGCCTTGCTGGTTCCCCTGCTGGGACGTCTGCTGTTGCTGCACGTCCATGTGGACCGAGCTGCTCCGACTCGTGGGCGTCGTAGAAGGCGGCGGAGCCATCGTCACATCCTGAAAAGAGGATCATTCGATCTGTAACTTAAAACCGATCGACCATTTAATCGTACCGTCAGCTTCCTCGACAAAGAAGAACCTGCCAGCGGCGTAGCCAGGAGTTCCTACCTCGAGCTAATCTCACATTTAATCCACCAACACCACAGGGGCGTCTCTCGGGCCTCGATTTTCTCGTTTCAACGGGACCTGGCCATCGTCCAGGCTACGCCGCCGGACGATGATTGCGCGGTGCAAAACCGTGTCTCACCTGCTGCTGATATCCATTGACATACTCCTGCCTCTCGTAGCCAACCGGCTGACCAGCGGTCACCGCTGGATCCATAAATTGGCCATTGAGAGGCCTTTGAGGTGTCGCGGCCCCCGTTTGCGGCGCCACCGGCGTCAGAGGCGACGGCTGTCCAGTAATTGTGTATTGTCCCGCGCTCCCAGCACGCTGGAACGCCGACTGGTCCGTCGTTATAAAGGCCTGCTGCTGATACGTGACTGCAAATATCGAGGCACCGATTACATCCTGCACTCTCCGCCAATATGTACCCATCTCAGCACCCTAGACTCACCAGGCTGGGGATGGTAAGGCGTCGCGGCGCTGTACTGGCTGTGGTACCTCAGCTCGTCCAGCTGATTCGGGGCAGGAATCTGCTGAATGAATTGCTGAGGGGGCCAGGCCGCCGGCGTGGTCTCCACCGTGACCGCACCCACGGGACCCACGCCCTGGTGCCACACCGTGTTCCCGAATCCCGCGGCTGGTCGGAAGCCAGCACCACTGTCGCCGTAGAAAGGCATCACTCCTGGTGACTGTGGACAGACAAGAGTTCCATAAATGTCGAATCCCATCTATTCGTCAAATTATCGAGAAATAACGTTTCAACCCCCTACGGATTCAAGAGCAAGAGGAACAAAGCCTTCGGCGGAACGTCCGGTTTACCTCGCTCGAGCTCCAGGGCCGAGCTTAATGCCCGGAGCAGGAGGAAAACCGTGAAAAGCGCCGTGAAAATTTATGGCTGTCCGCCACGTGAAAGGGCGCCTTTCACGGGTGTAATATGTGCACCGGGAGAACCGCGGTGGTCCGGCGCCACCGTCCTCGCGGGGCATTCAGAAATCGCGCATACGTGCATCGTGTACACGCAACTCGACGTACAAGTATTGCGGGTACACTCGCGACCTGGGACAATAAGTGATAACGCGACGTGGCGAGGTTTGCACATTTGCGTCGAACCAGCGTCCCCGCGTATTAGGCCGGATCTGGTTCGGGAAAAGGTGCATCGACCTCGGCGCAAGAAGGCGTCTCTCGTTCCGCAAGATGGCGGCCTCCTCCGGAGAGGTAAATGAAAACGCATGCTCTCCCCTTTTTCGGTAACGAGAAAAGGCGGCTGAGAGGAAGGGGTGGAGGGAATCGAAAGAAACGATCAACCGCGGCGGAGTTCGCCACCCCTGGAGGCCGCGGCGCCGCCACTCGGCGAGGGTTGAAATTCAAGATTCGGAGAACCACTGACTATTATCTCGGGCTCTTTCTCGCTCCTCGCATCGAGTATAGGTCTCTCCACCTCCCTCCGCTCCCCCCGTCATTCGTGCATATTTCTCGGGTTTTCTCTCTCGACCTCGCACCGCCCCGGCCTAACCCCGCGGCTCACCCTTTCGCGGATGGAACCGGAACGCTCGGCGGAAACGAAACGATATGAAATACGATAACGTAACCGCGCCGCCATCGATCCACCTCGTAAAATGCAGATTTGGCGAACCTCGGCTTCGAGCGCTCCAACGAGCTCCCATATCGACTCGTATATCTTCACCAGCCCCCCCGCGCCTCTCCTGCTCCCTGCCTCCCTCGTCAACCGAGAAAACTGCTGATCGAAACCGCCGAATTTCCCCTCCTTTATTTTTATCACCCTTCCCCGACCCCTTTACGATTTAACGGATTTATTTGCAATTTTTTTTCGATGACGCGCCCCCGCCAAGATGGCGGACGTCTTCGGGGGACGACCACCTCGGAGGGCTGGATCGCCATCCATGGCGCGGCGTGTCCGCGGACGGGGTATAATTCGTTTATCCCGCGGTCCTCCGGGATTTCAGCCGGTGTCGAGTTAATTAGTAATTAGCGAGTTCGTTTGTTGGCACGCCGCTTCATTAGCGCGAGTACGCCAACCGGCCCCGGCGGTGATGTCGCTGCGATCGCCGTTCCACCACCTGGGACGGCTCCAATTTCCGCTTATTTTCCGCAGGCGTGGAAATACAGTTTTTCACGACAATTGGGTAATTCCGCCGTAATTCGCAGGTTCCTTCTTAAGTCCTTGGGGTAGGTGTGGAGGCGTTCGACGATCGATCGCCGGAAACGATGTCAAATTCGGGTCCCGCGGCGGAAGGGTCGAGTGAGTCTCATCCCCTTCGACGGCGTGGCCACAGATCGGTGTTTGCGGTTGCGGTCGTGGTTGATAGCATCGCGGGCGGGCGTCTAGCCAAGCCGGCCCCACCCTCCTCCTCCTCCATCCAGCGACCTTCCTCGCCCTGGGGGAGAATCCTTCCGTTCCCGTGGCACCGTGACCTAGGGCAAGCGCCGATCCTCTCCTCGAGGCGCGATAAAGCGGGACGCCACCCAAACACGTCCCTAGGGAACCCCGGGACTCCGCATCCGGCCGCGGGCGTCGACCTACCAACCTTCGCTCCACCTCGTATTTCTTTACCCTCGACCCTCCGCCGACGTATACCCTCGCCTGAAAAAGTCAATCGGCGGTATTGTCGAAGGTCTCGTTTTTTGTGGATGTCCTCGAGTTAGGATCCATCAAGTAAAATCCAGAAAAGAGCAAGCTCCGATAGGAAGAAATCTGACGTCGACCTGGCACCCTTGAAAAACTCCTTTTTTTTTTAAACCGGATTCATAAACGAGTCCATTTCGATGTGGAGGAGGTATCGAGCATCGACTTCGCATCTCTCCTCCACCTTGTCTTCCTTTTCTCGCGACTTTTCGTCGACGTTTCCCCGCCTGAGTAAAAAAGTTATACGTTTGACTTTTTTAGCCAAGATCCGCATCCTTCGAGGGGAATTCAGGAACTGGCCCGTTTCCACGTGGAGGAGGTGTATCGACCGTCGAGGAGGGATCTCCGGAGTAAAATAATTCCCCGGCAGTCAGGAGTCCTCTTCGCGCGACCGGTGACGAGTGGACGCCCTTTCAGCGGCGGCCTTTCGTCTATTTTCCCGCTCGGCGAGAGCGGCTCTGAAGAGGAGTTCTTTTTGATCTCACCCCGTTGAACCCGGCGGAAGTTGAAGGCACCGAGCGGGCCGACGCGACTGTCGATCCCCGACTGAATGTGCGGTCTCTCGCGTAAACGCCACCGAGGGTGCCCGAAAACCGCGACGCCGCGTTCGGCAACAAGTACCGGCCTCACCGACCGCATTCCCACGAGAGCGGCGCGTTAACAAGGTGCTAAACTAAGGATAACCTCCTGCCCGTGTCGCCCGTCGACCCCTAAACTGCTTAAACCTCTGCCCCAATTCCTCCCCCTCAAACGCCTTAGTCACCTAAGCGTTCTCCAACACGTCAGATTCTACATTAAAAATAAAAAAAAAATCCCTTCCCTACAGATTTATGATAAAATCCATCTAGACGCCTTAGGTTCTGGCATATGCTTCTAAACTCTATTTGCTTTCTTTTCCAAACAATTCCATGTCCGTACCATACCGTCATATGTCATCTTCATTATATTCCACAATTATTTTCCCAGGATTAATAGTTATTATAGTAGAAGAAAAATAAAAAAGGTCTTGATTTTGGCATGTGACCACGCTTTAACCTATATTTTTTATCCCACTCTAAACGTCAGTGACTAGCCGATCGAACGCACAGGTGCTACCGAGTGCGAAAATGTCAACGGTAATAAATTGTAGAATTGTAGAAATTAAAATTCCCGCAAAATTCTGAGGATATTAAAAAAACTTTCAGGCAGGGAAACTGTAGGAAAGGCGGCTTATTTTCCGAACGGACCCCTTTTTGGGTGTGGGAATTTTTGGCGCCGGGAGATATTTTTTCTCAGGACTGAAGATAGGTAGATGCAGGCATTATTGTTGGACCAACGCGGCCAAAGATACCCGAGGTCGACCCAAACGAGTCACCTGGAATCGAGGCTCTGTTAACCGACGCCGGCAGAGGCGACGCGACGCGCAGTTACGAATTTATCGAGGAATTAGCCACGGCAATCATCCTCTATCCACCCATCCCCGTATCGATACGTTTATTTCATTAACTGGCCGAGCTCGGGGCTGAAGGCTAGGTGAGCCGGCGAAATTCATTTATCAATGCGTCGCCATGCACCTGCCACAGGCACCGGGGCGACCCCCGTTTCCGCGTTCCCTGCCGCGACCCCCCGCGAAGCGAAAGCCGATAAAGCGAAATCGTTTACGCAGTAAAACTCCCTTTACCGGGGCTATTTATATCGGCGGTTAAACCGCGCCGACCGCAACGCAGCCGCCGGACTTTCCGGGGATCCCGCGGCTGCCGGACATGATTTGTCGATCGTACAAATTGGATCTCTCTCTCTCCCCTTCGAAGATCGGGAATAAAATCGACCTTAGAAACGTTCCTCGGTATGATTTCAAATCGCCATTTCGGTAATTAAATCCCAAAAGGCGGAAGTACTCGGTAATAAGTGACGTCCTGTGACTGCGGAAAGAGAATACGGGGGACTTGTGAGAGGTTAAGTCGGTAATTTCTAATGTTACGCTACGGCCACCTTTGAAGGGGATTCCGGGATAATGTCGAATCCGCGAGAACGGTACGATTAATCCGCGGCGAATGCCGGCCGGCCAAAACGCACCCCCGCGGCCGGCCTGCGGTCGCACGCAAATTTGCGTGTCGGCACGGGCCGCGGGCCAAACGAGCCGGCCGGAATTTCGCGGTTTTGGTTTACTGCGTAATTGCGCGTTTCGACGGGCGAGCCCGCTGCGCTGATTCCTTTATCGTCCGATATATTGCCAATTATCGGCGAGCGAGGTGGCCCGCTCGCGCATTCCGCGAGAACGGCCCTCGTTACGCCGCGTTAATTGCGCGCGACCGCACGAGATGGCGCACGCCACGCGTCTCTCTCGCAAGCGACGTGACATCGTCCGAAGAAGACACGTCACCAGCTCGCTTGTCAACGTTTCATACATTTCGCGGATAACGCCCTCGAGATGCCAAGGTTCGCTCCCGGGGGTTGCGGAATCCCGAGGGACGTTACGGAACGCGTAATCTCAGGAGGGTCGGTCCTCCGGTCTGTGTGTTAGGGTCTCTGGGGCATGGCCAAGGATCGTAACGCCTCAACCCCGAGGTCGGAGGTCGGCTTTATCCTCGCCTTAGCCTCGTCCTACTTCCCTTCCTCCACCTTTCGAAACCTGCGCTACAAATCCCCGAAGGAGGGTCGTACTTTTTTTACGCCTTCGTCGAAGGGTTCAACCGGTGGTTGAGGATCCACCCCATCTAGGGGAGGACATGGGATCGCCCGATCATGGTCGGAGGTGGTCGCCGACCTCCGGGACACGAATGGTGCCTTAAGATCATAAATGTTGGTCGACTCAGATCGATTAAACAAGATTCGATTAAATCGACGTGAATTTCTCTCCCCAAGAAAATAATTGTTTCTTGCAGTTATGATTCAAGTAGCATATATATTAACGATATGTATATTTCTTTCGGTGAAGTACAGTAGACTACCGTATGACGAGTTCCGACAACGCGAATTAATATAGCACGTAATGCATTAACCGCGTTATACCGTAATCGTTATTTTCTCAGAGTAGGTCGACTTTATACGACCCTCCTCAGTTCCTCTTTCTAGGTCGTCTAAAGAGCGCCACGAGCCGTGGAATCGAGATCGCTCGGTGGAACGTCCCGAAAAAAATGGAGAAGCCTTCCCTCCTAGGGGTGGTCCCGGCGTAGGGGTGCAACGCGGCGGAAGGGGTAGACCAGCGGCAGACGACGGCCGCGGGGGCGGTGACCGGCCGCCAACGCGAATCAATACCCGCAGGAACAGGAACCACCGAGCACCCGAGACCGCCGCCGAACGTGGGAGGCACACACGCAGCCGTGAAAGGAGCCGTGGAGGTGCCATTAAGCGCGAGCATCCCGAATAGGTACCTTCGAACCCCTTCGAGCCTTCCGGAGGGCTCGCAAACCCAAATGCCCCGCAAGCGGCCGAGACGTCGCGTGTCCTCCGCGCGAGCGTCACGCATGCTGCGCGACCGGCCTTGGTGATCACGTGTTGCATGCGGAGGGAACCCCATTCCGAGAGTGACGAACGATATCTAGTTCAAGACTATGGGGTTCTTGCTCTTGCATTCTGGGCTTGGTCCCCAATTATGGTTAAGTATTGGTCTTACTCATAAATGATGCACTTTTGGAAAGACCAAGTCGAAGTCGGATTTTTCTCATGCGATGAGACAATGCATACTTGCACTTCCCGCAAGACCAGGATTACCGGACTTGCACTTTTTGCAAGGTTGGAAGACCAAGACCTCGATTGTGCCCATCGCCATATTCCGGTCGTCGCTTCCGTTCCGACCTCATTTTCGCCTCCACCCCTGCGTTCTCCACGGGCGACCTTGACGGTCGCCGTGGAACCCGCGCCGCACGGTCTGGCGAGTCCTGCCGGTCGCGGGTAGGAAGCGATGGGCTCTTTCACGGAGTCCAGCAACGAGTGCACTCGCGTGCACCCAACGTGAACACTCGATACGGCAGACTGGTTCGCCCAGTGACCTCGCGGGCTCGCACTTGGCTGCCGCCTCGAGTCGACTCCACCGACCGAGAGGGAACCAAGGGCCGACGGAGGGAACCGCATTCCTGGCCAAGGCTCAACCCTCCGTCTCCTTCGCTCTCGCTTAGCTCCCTCTGGGAAGAAAGCGAACCTCGCGACGGCTCGCCAGCCCGGGTCTAGAGTGTCTCTGCCACGGCGTCGCGCCTCCCGAAGGACGGGTGATGCATTCGAAAGAGGAAGAGGGACGCCAGGCGTCGCGCCCCGATTCCCAGGTCGGAGGTGGCGGGACTTGGTCGACCTCCAATATGTTATGGCTCCTGAGGTTATGGCAGGGGCCATGCACCATCTAGACGGACCAGATCCGACCGAAACGAATTACTTCCTGTGGACGACGCTTTGCCATGTCCGACCCGACCCGACCTGACACGTACAAGACGCGACTATTAGAAGTACCACGGTTTTTCGGTCGGACCCAATCTAGTCCAGTTTGATCGGTAACCGTAACCTAAGACCGATTATTTACGACTTGAGTCCTTTTTTCCAAGGTGGAGCAAAGGACTGCACTTGGATATCTGATTCCTCCTGGATTACCCTTGTCAGCGCCTCGACTCGGAGAATCCCTGCCCCCTGATAGGAGCAACATCCCACGCGATAAAAAAAACGAAACAAGCGTCCTCGCCCCGTTCCAATCCTCCCAAGGAACTTCACCTCGTGGGATGGATTCACGCGTGACAAATGGTTACGACCTGGCCGATTTAACGTCCCGCGAAACGAGCATTTCCCGCGATGCATGAACCACGCTCTGTTTAATCCAAGGAATGTTTTTTCCCGCCTACCGGACGAGCGAAGTTGCATATCCGAGGCGTGCATCGGCAATTTTTTTTCTTCTTCTTATTATCTTTTTTTTTTCTCATCCGGAAACGCACGTCGCGGTTCCATCCTCGAACACGGTCGCAAAAACCGAGGTGTCCAACTAGGTCGCCGCGACGATGCTCAGGTCGATACGAAGGGTTATTTATACTCCTGCTACCGTACGCCGTGCCCATTTTTCATTCTTCTCTCTGTTTTCTCATATTTTTTTTCCTTCTCTCCAATTTTTAACAACAGTCTAGGCACTCGCACGCGTTTCAAACCCTGATCGATACCGGGCAGATATCCTACCGACGTCCGGACCGACGGACGCATCAAAGCGAGACCCGAACGAGTATTAATAAAAGTGGACGATTTTGTTCGCGGCCTAACGAACGAAGGCCGAGTGATTGATCGTCCCTCGGATGAAATATTTTCTCAGCGCGATAACTGATTGTTATTCCAAGCCCGGGGATTAATAGCGTCGTGACGTCCGCCAGGCAGGAGGCCGTCATAAATCGAGGGCGCGTTACACCCAGTGGCAGGATTCACCGAAACGGAATACATCTCAATAAATATTTCCCATTGTGCGGCGGGATTTATGTCCTTGCAAGGGACAATTATGGGGTCGGAAGAAGGATAAGGTGGAGGAGGTGAAAGGATCCAGGAATCGCCGCGGTCAGAATCAACGCCAGGGCGAGATTTTCCCAGGAAAAAGGATCATGAGAACGAATGGAGAAGGAGAAACTAGGGGTTATTCCCTCGGGAAATTATGATTTTTAATACTCGAAGTCACCTGGAAATCCTGCGACGAAATCACTGATAAAAATTCCCTTGTCAATTTGCATACTCAGTCATTGGTTAGTTTAATGCCGCAATAAATTGCAGGGAAGTTCGATCGTCTCCGTAATACCGCATTCGGTATCTAAGTTGAGTTAAAAATAATTATAATATAATATTACATCTAATTCAAGTACAAAATGCAATAATACGGTAAATATACGAAGTCCCGTGTATTTATACATCTTCTAATTTGTAATCTTTCGATTTTACGCTTTTCTATGTAAACATTTCATTAATGATGTATGTAAAAATGAATGTATATTTCCATAGATTTTTATCAGTATTGTCAGAATTTCGAGGTCGATCGTCACGGTGCCGCTCATCATATGAAATGAAAGGCAGTCGGTTCTCGAAGAAGGAAATCGTTTTCACTGATTTCCGAGTGTAAATCCCTTCGGTTAGGGAGACGGAGAAACCTTTGTCTTCGCTGTTACCATGGCGTCGTCAATGTACGTCCCGAAGGACATCCACGGCTGCAAAAGGAAAAGGTCGACTCGGAGGCCGAGGAACGCTCCGCGACTGCGTTTCGCGTCGGTTCCGCCTTGAATTAATCGAGTAAGGTATCGATTCCGAAACGGAGACCCTAACCCGCTCCATATATCGAGGTCAGCCTAGAGTCCGATTATAGCCAATGAACGTCTAAATCCGTTCGATCCGTTTCTCGCAGCGACCTCGGGGAAAAGGATCCGAGGTTTTGGCGAAACCTAGGAGCCGGATCGACCTGGAAGAGTCTCAGAAGAAGAGGGTCGCTCGATGTCCAAAGGAATCCAGGAATGCGACACTAGGCACGGTGCTGGCCCGTAATAATAACCCAGCGAAAGCGATACGCCCGAGAAACTGGAGCGTGCCGTTGATACCGGCGTGTTTGCCGATAACCAGAGCCCGAGGAACGATAACTAGCGTCAGCTCGAAACGCTCCCAGTTAAGGAAAGTCAATTCCCAGTTAAGGGAACATCGACTCCCCGATCAGGAGAGCGTGGTTGCGAACAACGAGGACATCCAGCGGCACCAGGGACAACATCCAGTTTTAAATATCGTCATCGGCTGGAGAACGCTTCCAAGGACGCTCAAAAAATTACGTCCATCCAGAGCCATTAAAATTCAAGATGGAGGACTCGTGACTTCCCGTTAAAGGGAGTATTCCAGATATCCAGGGACGCCGGCAAAGAGAAGAGAGTACCCAGGCAACGACTTCCCCTTTGAAATCTTGTCGCCACCCTGAGAGCGTTTATCATTATCAGACATTGAAAAAGAGCCTTGTCCATCCAGAATTTTTGTCAACCCCTGGAGGGCGTTTCTAGATATTTAAAACCCCATGGGGGGTGAAAATGTAGAGGTCGCGGCACTCACCATGGACACGACCGGCGGTGGTGGGTTTCCGTTCCTGAGTGATCCCGGTTGCTGATTGGCCGCGGGGTTGAGATTGTCCTTCGCCTGCTGCATCGGGTCCGGGTGCAGGGCCTGTTGCTGCTGCCCCGGCTGTTGCTGGTGTTGCTGGAGCCCTCCGATCCCCGCCTGAGGACTGCCGAGTCCCGCGGGTGCACTGTCCGGCGTGCTAACTTGACGGGCGATCTTGCGATAACTCTGAAACCAAAGGACGTCGTTTACACCGTGAGATTCGCCTTTCCAGGCCGCGGGAAGACCATTCCCAGGGATTCCGGAGACCGCCCCCGGTGTCATTTATTTACGCCAATGCAAATATCGCTAAGAGAACCCGGGGGAATGGATTTCAGCCGAGGTCGACTTGGCACTTCGTATCGTTTGCGCGGAAATATCCTTAAATCCCGCGCTAAGTAGAGGAGGCGTCCTGGACCCCGAAATCAAAGTACCTCTCGGGGCTTCCAACGATTTCATTGCGAGTACTAATCGGCATTTTGCATGCACACGGCGACAAAGGGTCCACCTCTCCGTGTAATTTATTCACGCGTACCGCGTGCGAATGAATATCACCGATGACATAAACATCTCGGAGAGCCTAGTAAAAGCCGCCGTTATGCAAAACAGCCAAAGGATAAAATTTCACTCATACGGGGGGACACTTGCATCACGGCCGGGTTTTCGAGTCGTTTACACGCGCAATTAACGCGCTAATGAATATTAACGATCGGATTAACATAGCCCGGGGTACCGGCGACCGGTGTAATTGAAAATAGCGAAAGGGTAAAATTTCGCGCGACGCTCTCGGCGCGAAGACGCTCGTTTCTTTCATTTTTTTTCCTTCTCTTCTCCCTCCTTTTTTTTTATTTCCCGAGTAATTCCGTAAACAGGAAAAAAGGAACGGGGAGGATTTAATCCTCGGTGTCGCCGGCGGGATTAGAAACTCGAGGTTGCGACGATTTGGAGACAGGGGGTCGCGGAGAAATAACGAGAGAGAGAGAGAGAGGGAGAGAGCTGACCAGGACGCTTTTTTCGAAAAGGAAGGAGCTAGCAAAGTGCTAACGCCACGCCGGCGTGACCCTAATACTAAATATATCCACGTGGTCTAAGTAGGCCGAGCCGGCTGAAACCGTTTTCCATAGTTCGAAGCCTATGCCCGGTATATCGAGCAGCCTTAACTTTATGCATTATTTGAAAAACGAGCGACCCTCGCCAATGGCGTCCACGCCGGATCGAATCCCGGCAGGAAATTATTCACCTCGGTAATCGATTACTCCTCGAGCGAGTAACCCCCTCTGGCGGCCTCGAATTAATCCCGGACCGAGGGCCGCGATTAAAAATGATTTAAAAAATGTAGAGCCCACGCACAGGACGAAACGATCGGACATAACTTTTTTATCCGCGAAGCGGCAAAAAGTGGCGAAATTAAATCGCGCCGTTTCTTTCCCACGGGGTTTGATGTTAGGCCTCGATAAAACGGCCACGAAGAGAGCCGAGCCTTTTAATTTCAATCTTATCGGATTTAGAAATTGGAACGAGGCGCGCGGTCCCCTTGATTGTGGACATTTTTTACGAGGCTCAATTTTTCACGAACCTCGCCCCTCAAGTCCTTGGATATGAAACTCGAAGGCAAGTAGAGCTTCTATTTAATTCTCACGGATTGCGGGTTGTCATCTTCGGGTCTCTCCGAGAATACCTCCGAGAATAAACCGCTCATATGACACGTCCGTCAAATTGAGGACACGCGAGACATCCCGACGTAAGCCGGCTTTATGACGAAGATTTAACTGCCCCGAAACTGTCCGGCATAGAAAAGAGAAAAGAAACCCGCGACATCCAATCTCGAGTCCAGAATGAGCAATTTCTAAGCACGCGCTCCTCGTTAAATAAGGACACCGGTACCGAGATAATTAAATTAAAAACACCTACTAATGTATTAATCCATCCGAATCATCGATTCTCGTTCGCATAACAGCTGCCGTTATAAAATAGCGACATTCCAGCCTTCCCTCGCTCCCAAGCAGGAAGTATTATTTTCCCGAAGGCCCCAACGTACGCTCAATAATTCATGAGTAGTTGCAAGCTGTTATTAAAAATCTACAAGTTGAAAGTCCACGTTTCGTCCCCACCAGATCGCCGGGGTATTTTCAAAACGCGAAGGTCTCGACGGCCCGGTATTTTTTACAATCCTCCAAGGCCCAAGAGAAGTCGCGCAGCCGGAGACTCAAGGCGAGGCAAAAACGGAGAATGCTTAAAAAAAAAAGAAAGAAAGAAAGAAAGAAGGAAAGAAAGAAAAGGAAAAGAAAAAGTGTCGAGCCGCGCAGCGTCGTTCAATGAACTTGTCGAAGCTTTCGAAACCGTGGAAGGCAATGACTCGACGGCCGTCCTGTAACGTCGTGAGTGTTTGTAGACGCACTTCGGGGTGCGCGTAGCACGCGTGAAGCGGACGTGCACGCATACAGGGACGTGTCTAATGAATTTATAAATAGGCAAGGTCTCGGACCCACGCTAAGCCTGCCGGGGGATCGGGCCTTCCACCGAATGTCCGCTCTCCTCGACGAAAAGATCTCTCCGTGCGACCAAAGGGGATGATTTCGGGAGCCAATCGGATCGATGAATTCGATCGATCGACGCGGCAAATTCGATCCATCGACCGGCGACTCTCATCGGGGCTAAAGGCGAACGTCGCGCGACGACCCTTCGAGAATCGATATCGACACGGTGACGCACCCGGCAGACGATGACGAAAAGCTAAGGGTTGCCAAGGGGAAGAAACCATGTATCGTCGATAGGACGACCTGGCCAACCCGAATCGATGTTGCTCGGTGAACCGTTATTTTCCGACCGAATTCATCTCCTCGCTAAATATCCCGTGAAACTCCCGCAGTAAGACGAGGGGATGTACACTAGGGGACATGAATGCCTTCCCATGAGAGAGGAAGGCTGGGAGGCATCCACTTGCGGGAGTGTAGTCGAGTGAAGACGTTTCCATGGGACTTTTCTACGGAGATACCTTCGGGAATATCCTCGCGAAGTCGCTCGGATTTTCGAGGACGACTTCCAGCCGGAAGCTCGGCGCTCGGTCATAAAGGGAAAGAATAAATCGAGGAACACGCGCGAGTCTCGTTTTAATAACGCCGCGGCGAGTAATGCCACCCCCGAGGAGAAAAGCCCGTTTTACGAGCTCGCGACGAGATCCGCGAGCGGGTTTTATGTCCCCGCCGGAAATAAATCCGCAGCCGCGGCGGCTAAGTTTTCACCCGGCGGCTTTAATGACGCGGAAAGCAAGAGCCCGGTGCACCTTAATGACCCGAAAGTATGGCGGCTCTTTTCGAAATTCATTAAGGTCCGGGTTCCTCGAGGAGAGCCTCGAGAATACCGAAGAGCGGGGATTATTTCAGAGCTTATTCCCGCCCGCGGAATCCGAGATTCCGATTTTCGATATCGAGCCGCTATAAACGAAGCGCGAGATTCCGGACTCAGGGACCGGACCAAGAGCCGAGGAATGATCGAAATTTTCCGCCTCGCGGGAACCGGGGGAAAAAAAAAAAAGAATTGAAATTCTAGTACCGCGAATCTCTATTGAAAGCGAGGCCCTTTGTGTCGATAATGGCCCGATTAGGGAGGGATGGAAGATACTTACCGAGAGAACGCGCCGAATGAGCCGCAAGAGAAAGGTGCGTTTCGGCGAGTTTTCCTCGGGAGAAAGAGAGAGGAAATGAAGGCCCTTTCACCCGTCAATCATCTTTACCTCGAAACGTAATACCCCTGACAGTCCTTTCGCGATGTTCGGCCACGTGGACGAGGTATCCCACTTATCCCATTACGCGTGCGGAATATATCCCGCGACCAATGGCACGGAAGTGCCGGAACACGTGGGCGCCCACGTGGCCTTCTCTCCCGAATGCATCGCATCCTGCAATTTTCCCTGGCGAGGAACCTCCTCTGGCCCATCGAACGATACCATTTCCACAACGCGACGTGTCGCTAATGTCACGGGACACGACACGGCCTGAATTCCTGAATGGCGATTGCGCAATCGTCGCAAGCTCCGCGTTTTGCCGTCGTCCGGTCCTTGGAAAGGGCCCTGAGTGGCCGCATTCGCCGAAGGCCGGACAGCGAAACGATCGCGATTGCGCAATAACCGCGGAAAAACGACGGCTAGTGCGCATTGCGTTGAAGAATTCCTCTCGAAAAAAAAGAAATCGTCCGCGCTTCGAGGGGAAGAGATTTACCCGGAGTTTCGTCGTTCCGCCGGTAAATCATCTCTAAAATCTGCGATCGATGCGCGATCGCCAACACCCGGACCGGCAAAAATTTCTCCGGGTAACGATGATAAACTTCAGGAGGTAAACATTCGCCTGAACGATCTCCGCCGAGGCTCCTCTTCATTATCAGAGATTTCCAAGATGGCGGCGCGGTATCCGCACCGGCCCCGCCGATTTATACGAGGGAACGGAGAACGCCTCGGATCTCGCGGCACGTAACCGTGGAAATCCAGAAAATCCTGGAAATAAAAGCTAACGGTAAACACGTTGGTGTTTTTCTTTTTCCTTTCTTCCCCCGCTTTTTCCGCACTCTTCTCCGTTTCCATCTCGGTCTCTCCGATTCTCTCCTACGGCGGCAATAAAAACTCACTCTCTCGGAAGGCCAGCCGGTCGAGCGGATCACGTGCCGGACTTATTCAATCCGGTCTTTGGCTCCGATTCGTTCCCGTCTCGCGGCCCGGCGCGTCTCTCTCTCTCCCGCGCGCCTCCCAATCGGCCCTCTCTCTCTCTTTCCCTCTTCTTCGCGGCGCTCGCTCGCTCGCGTCGCCCCTTCGGTTTTCCCTCTCCGTCTCGCTCGCCCGACTCTCCCTCTCCTTTCGGCGCCTCCCGCGTTCCTCCTGGCCTTCGCGAAGAGAGACTCGACACTATCGACTGCCGTTCGACGGTCTCTCTGCGCACTTCTCTTCCCACCTTGTAGATCCCGCTCTACAGGGTGTACCTACGGTCAGCTGATCGCGACCTCTCCCCGCCGGCGAGACTTTTCGAGCCGATCGATCGGGCATCGATCCATCGATTGGCGGCACCGTCACCGATCGGCGACTACTTAGTAAACAAAAACCGCTCCAACTAAAAACCATGAAATAAACGTTTCCGATAAATTCCCGCGGCTAAATTCGACAATAGATGGGGACTTTTAACAAATTCGCTGGATTTACCATCAAGCGACGAGTTTCTCAGCCATCTCATTTACATATTGCAAAAGATTCGCTTTCAAGATCATCTAATAGAACCACGTGGACGGGCTCCAAAATTCAAAAGAAGGCTGTCAATTTTATCCATCCATGAATCTGAAATTCTAAAAAATCCTCCACATAAGCAAATTAAAAAGCCGCTCCAAAAATCCCCCTGCCCACCATGGATAAAACGGCCCAGCATGGTGCATGTCGTCACTTCCAATCCCACTCGCGACTTCGAAGAGCCTCGAAGAAAGGCAAGAGAAACTCGAAAACAAAGCGAACGCTCGCGCGATAAGGGACGGAAAGGGCCGAATTACCGGCGCGCTCTCGAGTCCCTCGGCGAGCGCGCGTGGCCGCGGAGTCCAGTGACGTCACTTCCGGTCGGGGTCCTCGTGGGCGGGAGTCTCGAGGCGTCTCGTGGTGCCCCCTGGGGCGGCGGCGGCGGCGGCGGCGCGTCCACGTCTTCGCGCGCGAGTCCCGCGTGTCGGGATTCTCCGGGGCGGGCGACGCTCGCCTCTACACTGCACACGGTCGCGACTCGGCGCGGTGTGCGCTCCACACTCCGGCAGGCAGGCGCCACACCCACTGGGAGGTAAGCGGTCGGTGGGTCGTCGACGTGGTCGCCGACTCCCGGTTCGCCGCGACTCGGTCAGGTTCGGTCAGGTTCGGGCGGGTTCGGCGGAGCCCGCGGGCGGCCTCGTACGCGGGCAGGTACCCAACGCGGGGGGCATGGGCGTAGAACGCTGGGGGCGGCGGCGGCGGCTCGACCGGTGACCCGGGCGACGCAGTGGCGGCGGCGGAGGCGGGACGGTAACGGGACGTCCGCGGGACGGCGACGGGACGAGTACGCGTACCTCCTGCGGGAACGCGCCGGGATTATTAAGCGCGGGCTCGGTGCGCGCCGCGGACCTGCCGCCGCGGGCGGCCAGAGAGGGGGCGCGACAGGCAAGGGGGCCGCGGAGGGAGGGGGTAAGGTAGATCGAGAGAGAGCGCCGCACGTGGAGAAGGAGGCCCGGAGGGCGGAAGAGTGGGGAGCGCTAGACGGAAAGAGGGAACGGGAGGTCGATGCGCGGGAGGAGGACGGGGAGGAGGGAAAAGAAGCGCGCCCGTACCGATGTCGAAATCCTCGCGCTCGGAGGGAGAAAAACTCTCCGGTATGTTTGCGTTTTTAGGAGACCGCTCTTCGAGAGAATTTCGCGGACTCGGAAGTCCGCGAGATGGGAGAAAGGTGGGAGGAGGACCAGGAGCGAGAAGATCGAGCGCGGGACGAGATCGACTCGGCTCGAGCGAAAGCGAGACCGCGGAAGAGAAAGGGGGAGAGAAACGGCGACGGAAATACCGAATCGCGCGCGGTAGATAAAGAGGTCAAGCGATTCCGGGGGACGGAAATACCGAGAACCGCCAAGTCGGAGGGAGACCGAGAACGCGGGAGAGCGAGAGGGCGCGATAACCCCCTCGGAAGACGAGGACGAAAACGGCAAAGAAGGGAGAAGAACCGGCGAGCCGTCCGAAAGGGTGAGAAGACGCGAGAGCGAGAGAGAAGGCGAGAGAGCCCGAACGGGAGCGAGCCGTGCGGACGAAGAGGGAAAGCGCGGACTCGGCACCAGAGCGACGGAGAGAGGAACGCGCGACGCGTCAAGTGCGCGCGCCTTCGCTTCGACTCGGAGAAGCGCGTCGGAAACGTTCGTATCTTTCCGTGTCTCCTCGTGTTCTCCCTTTCCCTTCTCCGATACATAAACATTTCCCTCCCCCCCGGTCGGGTCGCCGTCTCGCTCGCTCCCGCCGTGGTCGCGCTAGCTCCGTCCCTCTCTCATTCCTCGCCGTCCGCCCCCACCGGTGCACTGCCTTTTCGACTACTATCTCGCGCTATCGTGCGCGGCCACCTACACCGCCCCCCTCCCAACCCCTTCCGCCGCCCCCCGCGCACGGTAGCCATGGAGATGCAGGCGCGACGGCGAAACTTTGTTTTCGCCGCGTCTCTCTTTTCCACCCACCGACACCCCCGGCGAACGCGCGCAGCGCCGCCATTTTGGTTGCACGCTTTGCCGCTCGCCTCGAGAGGGACGCTGCCCCTGGCACTCGGCCGAGGGTGAGAGGGCCACGGGACGCGAGGGGACGTCCTCCTGGATCTTCGGAGGCTTCGTTTATTAACGTCACTGCAACAAGTTGCCGCTCCGCGGATCAACGCTTCCGAGCTGGCCCACCGGGTGGCGAACGATTCTTCGAGCCCTGGTTTTCCGCGCTCTTTTGGTACCGCGAAACACTTCGTTTATGAAGCCATGCCCCGATTCCAAGACCCATACGCGGTCGGGAAACGTGCAGGTGTATTTGTAGGACAACCCTTTCGCGGGATCGTACGTACCAATTATGTAGATGCGCTTCTCTTGAAATATATTCCTATAAACATCGCGTTACCCCCTGCTAATTTATTTACACCCCGATCGGTTTTAAATGACACCCGTTAATGCTCCTTCTCGAGGTCCCGACATCCGCCACGTTTCCGGCGACTGCGGGCCGCGCCGCCATTTTGGTACCGCTTTCCACCGCCCCCCGTTGAAACGGACGCCACTTTCTGGCGCACGGCCGAGGGGGAGGCATTCTCTATCTTTCGAGGCTTCGTTTATTAATGTCGCTGCAACAAGTTGCCGTTGCAACGGAACGGATGAGCGCGGTCGCTTGCCTAACGGGATGCGCCTCCCCGACGCCAATATGGCGCCCAGGGGGAATACGACCTCGAAATGCGATCCAATTCATCGTAATTGCCCCCAAGGTTGCGAGACTCCGTGCCGTTCTCTGCCTCTTGCCAGTGCGAATAAAATGTTCTCCAATAAGAAGTGGAATTTCTTTATGAAAGCTTGCCCGAGCTTTCGGAGTATTTCTTTAATACCAATTTGAACGAACGATAGGAGATCGACTCGCAGACGCATTCCCGTCGACGGAGACGTCGAACGCGTCATCGACGGTGAAATTGTTGCTCTCCGCTGCGGTTTGACCGCAGAAAAGAAATGCTGCCTAGCCTTTCGACGGGCATCCACAAGTATATCGAGTACAGAGCACGAGCGCGTGTTGTGCCCTCGGTACGCTTCGTCGTATTACCGAGCGAAATTGTTCCCCATTGTCATTCTACCGAGGAAAAAAAAAGGAAAAAAAAAATGAGCACTCCTTTCGGCCGCCATCTTGCGAGCGTCGAGTTCGGAGACGGTCTTGCGTAACCGATACTAAAACAATGCCCTCGTTAATTGACCGATATTCTTTATACGGGAATGACGTGATTTCTTCGGCGATTTCAGGGAGGGAAAAAGATTTTTATCCTACGAGTGGTAACGACGCGAAAGTCTTTTTCCGGAGGGACGAAAGCAAAGATGGCGAACGGCTCTATTAATAGCGAAAGGAGCGCTTTCGTTCATACGTGACTCACTGGCGCATCTTTATCTCGCTTCCACTCGGACCACCCAAAATTATCTTATCTTAAGGAATGGAGGTTTGATAACCGCACTGGCCGAAGACAACTTTTACGACGCGACGAGGCAGGCTCACTTCGGAAACTCTGTCGGTTGAATGACAGGGAAATATCGCAAGAAAATATTGATATAGAGGACGAGACATTTAAGGAGATAATTTAATCCGGGAGATTCGCTCTTTCACTTTCCCGAAAACCTTGAGGGTTAGGACGAAGTCCTCACCGATTGGAATCAACGTCTCAACGTGGACATCTCGAGAACTCCCAGGAAAAAAACTCAGGAGACTTAGGGTAATTCCTGGATGATAAACGACAAGCCTGGATAGGGGGTGGAAACTTAATGGCGCGCAATTTATGACGCCGTCAGACAGTAATTAAAATCTCGTTAATCACCAGAAATTACCGCAAGACGAGGTCGCGCCTACGGAAACTTTAATCCCCGATCCCCGTGTCACCCCTCCGGAAAGTGAAACTCCTACCCTCCGGAGTGTCGAAAGATGCCGGAAGACGGGAAAATCGAAATATCAAAGGATATGCATTCCAAAAACCCGCGGATCATAATGGAGAAGCGCATTGCCGGCCGCGTGGGGTAGGCCGACGAAAACGCCCCGCGGGGTTGGAATTAACATTTTATTTTGCGCGATCGATAATTCCGCATTTCCCACCCCTCTGCGGGGTGGAAAAAGTTACAAGAGGACCTGTCCCGAGGAGGGAGCGAGAGGGCCTGGACGGAGCCAGGCGGACGAAATCGGAAGAACGAGAGGGAGGGAATGAGGACTAGGCAGAGGGAACGAAGGAAAGGACGGAAGGGAAAACTCGGAAGAGGGAAAGAGACGGGAAACGGGAGCAGAATAGGGTCGTCAAATGCAACGCGGCGAGGGGTGGCCGGGGGTTGAATTATAGTTGCGACTTCAACCACCAGGCGGCCTTAAGCAGGAAAATTTTAAACATGGCGGTGCAGCGCGGACAGGCGCACCACGAGTCGATCAATAGCGCCTTGTTTAATGTCAGTTCTCAAAGTCCGCATGTCCGACATCGAGACGAGTCGCGCTGGGATTTTCGACTAAATGGGGAAAAAAAAGATTTCCACCGGAAACTCGAAAAACACCCCTCCTCCGTCGTCCCTTTTCCATCCCCCCGCCACCTTGCAGATTTTTCCACCCACGTATAAAATCAGCCGTTAGAAAATGGCGTTTTTATCATAAGGATTTTTCGAGTAAACGGAGAAAAATAAATATTAATATCAGCCATTAGAAAAAAAAATGGCTTTTTAATATGACGCTTAATATTCCCTCATCGATTGGGATTTTGAGGGGAATTTTAAGCCGGTCCTCGTTGAGCTCCAGAAGCCGTCCGTCATTAAAACCGAAGCAGGGACCGGATGTCACCTGAAGGGTGACATCGCCTCGTAATTAAACGGTTTATTCCCGTTCTCCGGTGGCGAGAAACTTCCCGGGGCACTTCCGCCCAGGCCGGGCCGGAAGTTGCGGAACTTCCGCACGGTCCCCGGGGAAGTTCGGGCGAAAGGGATCGCGAGGAGACTCGTAATTAGCGTCCGGTAAAAGTGAAAACCTATTAAGAGAGTCCGTTTCTCCGAGAGTAATTCCTGACGCTTCCCGGAGGACTCTCATCCCGAGGGATGAAGGAGGAGGAAGCTCCCCGGAGAGGGAGACATTCCAAGGGCGGCTAGGCGGGACATAATTCCGCCGATGAAAATTCGGAGAAATATCAATTCCCTGACACCTTGTGTCTTCTCGCGACTTTAAGAGCTCAAAAGAACTATCCCCCCGTGATTTTAAAAATACCGAAATGGCAAAGTGTCGGAAACGGAGCCTCGCGGATGCTGGAAATTCCGCGGCTCTTGTCCCTTTTGGGAGTTTAGCCATTCGCTTTCCTTCCTTTTCCAGTTTCCTTTGAGAAGCATTCTTGGGATATTCGGCGCGAGCTTTCTGGTCCTTCGGCCCAAAGAATCCGATAAAAGGTCCGCGGGGGGAACGAGGTGGCGTAACGGATGCGGAAAAGAAGCCGCACTCGACTGGCCGTCGTAGGATGCTTTTCCGGAGTTAAACGTTTCCGAGCCAAACAAAAGGTGGCGCAGAAATGGCCAGACCTCTTAGTCTCGTACCTCGCAGGGAATTTCACATTTACGGCGATCGTAATCGCGTTTAACTTTTGTTCGCTCCGCCGTATCACTCTTTGGTCAAGAGATAGCGCTCCGCTCTTATCGTGCGCCGAGGCCTTTGGCTATTTTTACCTCCGGCCTCCTTGTTTGTAGAGAAATAGTTTCGAGACCGCGCCGAGGCGTCGAAACGTAAAAATAACCATCAGGAGCGTTTCCGAAAATTACTCTCGCCCGCAATTTTCCCCGCGCGAGGTGAGGACGCTCGGTAAGGATATTAAAAAAAGAAATTCCGCCGCGAGATTCGCCGGCCCATCCGCTGGTACCGAATGGTCGGGAATTGTCGCCGAGGGAGTAATGAAATTTTTGGAAAATTACTCACCCTCGTCGCACCCTTCCCTCGGCCTCTCCCTCGCTCCCTGAAGGCCCCCTCGCCGGTCTGCAGGTGATACAGGTGCTGAAAGCGAACATTTAAACGGGATTAGAATTAAGTTTTGGAGATTTTTCTGACGAGGCCTGCCGATGCCCATCGGGCCGTCCGAGACTGTCGGAGCCTATCGTAAAATCGCGGCACTCCTATAATGTCAATTGACCTCGTTAAGTTCAATAGAACCCGTATGAAAAGTACTTAGAGTTCCACGAGTGCGCGTCTGCCTCGAGTAGGAACTAAACCGGGCCCGGGACTTCCGGTTTGCACGTTAATTCAATTTAATATCGACCGCTGAACCGGAAGTGATCCGAAGCGTTCCATATGTACGAGACCGTTCTTGCAGATTTCGGACGTCGGACTTAATTTAAAGTTGCGCTCGCCGACCGTGGGAGAAAAAGTCGACTTTCGAATTATACGAGAACACGTAAGACCCGAGTGGAAACTGAGCCGAGCCGAGGGACTTCCGGCTTCTACTTTAATTCAATTTCAAAGTAACGAGGTGCCCGAAGTGTCGGGAACTTCGGGGGGAAAAGTTATGCCGCGTGCTTCGCGACAAGTTTGAAATTCGGAACTCCGCCCTCTGCGAATGCTAATGCGATATTAACTTCGGAGATTAGAGATATGAAAATGGCGGACGTCACTTCGAAAGGGCGAGAGAAGGGAGGCATCAAATTCGAGCCACGGATCGGTAGGAATAACCCATGAAATAATTTATATCAATTATCGGAGCAGGATTTTTTACTTCGTCAACAAGTCAGATTTCTTTTCCGTTTTTAAAAAAGGCATTTATCTAGCGAGGTGGTAGGTAACTGGGAGATATATCGAGTACCGATAACGTAGGCTCTCTCTATACCCGACATGGGTAGAACGTGATTACCGACCAGGCGTACTTATCGACGGTAGCTGGAGCGGACAGCTGGATTCGCTCTGCCTTACCAACCGTCAAGGAAAAAAAACAAGAACTCCACAAGGTCACGACGCCACGTGCGCGCGTCTCGCGCATGCGCACGAGAGGCGGCACCAGGCAAAATTGATTTTTTTTTTTGTTGCACGCGTACCCGCCAAATTGAATTACGGCACGTCGGGTACGCGACTGCGTTTTGCGCGCCTTAAAGCCCCTTTTCGCAGGATTCGGTATTATACGTCGCACAGATACGGAATTTATACAGTTATTAATAAATAACCGTGTCGATCATCGATGCCGATGCACAAGATGTAAGAATTTTCCCAAAGGCTACTTTCTTTCTCCCGCTCGCTTAGAAACGATGGAACGATCTACGGGAGGAGAGAAAAGAGAAGAAAGAGAGTAGAGAGGAAGAGAGTCGGAATATTATGGGCGCAACTCCCGGACCAATGAGCACGGAGGTCCGAGGTAAAACGTCCCCTCGTTACGGCACACGCGTGAACGATTATGGTCTAATTCCCTTGTACGAACAATCCAACCTACCTACCAACCTAACGGGCAACCTCCCCACGTACCTATCTACCTAGCCACCTATTAGGGCCGGCCGATATATCGATATATCTGCAGTGAGACCCTCTTGCAGTTCCTACGAGATATCCGAGGGTTCTATCGTGGAGACTTTCATAGGTTATTAATAAAAATAATCTGACGGGGGTATTACCTCCTTAGAATTTTTATCAGCCCGCCCGACATAACGATACCAAGTTCATGCATTATCGCCACCGAGTCGGGATTACGCCTTCCCACCCCCGAATTTCCCTCCTGACCATTCGGTGTCCTGTCAGCACCTACTCCTATTTGCCAGCTACTTACCCACCTACCCAAATACCTATCAACCTAGCAACCTACCCTTCCGCCAACCTACCCACCCACCTGCGCCTTCCCTGCGTACCTGGTGCCTTGCGCCCCCAGGAAAACCGGAGAGGAGCGCAGTCAATAAGCACACGGTCCAGAGACAGGGGTTGCTCGGCATCCCGCTTTTCCTCCCGTTTCCGCCCATTTTCCACCCTCTTTCAACCCTTTCCTCGGCGGCCTCTCTCGCGCGTGCAAAGTCCACTCGAGCCCTCGGGCACCTCCACCCTCTCTCTCGGTTCCGCTCCCTCCGGCCGGCGCTCTCCCTCTTTCGAACTCTCTCGGAAGAGATGCAAGGCAAATGTCAATATCGGCAATGCATCGCTGAAAAAGCTGCACTTGGGGCGCGAATGAGGGCGTAATTAATCGCAGGGAAGCGAAGAGATTTTCTTCGACTCGCCTGCACAAGGGGTGCTTCTACCCCCGCGCGAGCACCCCTTTGCAAGGCCCCGACGCACTTACTCGGAGGCGGGAGTTCTTCCCCGCGCGAAGGGATGCGAAAACAGCCTCTGCAATTTTTCTCCTCTCCTCTTCGCAGATTTTCTTTTTTTTTCCCTCCCTTTCCCCCCCCGCGTAATCGGCGCGTTCGACATTGCGTTTGGCCGAGTGCGAAAAGGCGCAGCCGCGCGAGACGTCGCATCGGTTTCCCTTTTAGGTGCCGACCAGGGTTTGCATTTTACCGGAAGATAAATTCCTATCGGCTTGAAAGGCGACGAGAGACGCGTCCACTTTCGGGCTTCTCGTGTGACGCGATGCGGCGGGAATTTGGATTTATTCTTATCAGAGGTAGGTGTCGATTCGCCGGATGGGATTTGAGGTGCGATCGGAATACAGAGGCGATTCCGTTGTGCTCACGGGACTTGCCCTAATTATCTGCACGGCCGTGGCGGTGTGTGCCCGAAAAAGACCGGCTGCCTTATGAATTATTTAAATAAATATGCGCCACCGAGGACACGTGCCGGGACCGCCGAGACTCGCGCGACGACATTATCGCCGCGAGCAAATCTCGGCCCGAATCGCGAGACATCCCCTTTTCCGAGCCTTCGAATCCCCGAGGGAGATCCAACCTGCCGATTCGACCTCGAGGAAATGATTTTATACGCGCCCCTCTTTATATTCCACCCTGAAATTAAACACACTTCGCGACGTAGCGCTACGACTCGGTGAGTTCCGCCCAGCGAGCTGGATTTTCAGAACGGGAGAAAAACGGAAGACGGTATATCGAGATGAGGCGAAGTCTTTCTAACCTAATTTTCCAAAGATGCGGCATTAGGGTCCGACGGAATCTTAAGATTCGAGCAAGGGGAGAAGATATAGGAAACCGCATGCAAAAGTAACAATTATCGCGACTCTTGAAACTGGCTCGCTCGTAGTGAAATTCCCCGGAGATTTCACACGGCGATTCCTGAATAATGACCGCGATCCTATCAACCCCTTTCTTTTCCCGTTTCTATTTCTGCAGCGTATAAAATTAGCATGTTTTTGCATTCGCTTTAGGGCCACCGAAGAGTCTTCCTCCTTCGACGTGTGTAGAAAAAGACGGGAAAGGCAAGAAACGTTTCGGTCCCTTCGCTCGAGAAAATACTTAATCGAAAGTCTCCCTCCTGCGGATAATTTCTACCCGTGCAGAATTACGGAGGGAGGAAATCTTGGGGAGAAATAAAATCGTGAAAACTCGAGGTGGCTCGCTCGAGCGCGCCCGTCGGAACGGCCGCCATCTTGCTCACCGCGCGACCAATTAGAAGCACGCGCGCTGCCAGCTGTCATCCGATCTGACGATAAGCTAATTAATATCTTTCGTGAAAACGTTTCTTTTCTACCGACCCGACAGATGCTCGAGGAGCGATAATCCAATATAGGCGTACCAGCACCAGTTTATTGCCGTCGCCGACCTCGGCAAGGAGTTTTTAGTTTCCAGCCAGAAAGTGGGAGAAAGTGGAAGATTTTTCATCGGTAAGGAGATACTCTAGAGAGGAGGCTCGTTTCTTCTCAAGGCCCCCTGAAATCGGGGCCTCAGGCCGCAGACTAAACAAGGTACGGCCCGTTTTCCAAATAACGAGCGGAAGGGAAGCGGCATGGCGGCAGCGGGCACTCGAATTTGTTTGACGGCCCGATGACACCGAACATTCGCCCCAAGAAGATGGAATTATAACCAAACATGGCGTCCCCGGTGCCGGAAGGGAAAACGAGCCCCGAGGAAGCTGCAGTGCGGCTCCATGCAAATGCCGATGCATATGGAAGAGGGCGTTCGAAAAGATGCGACTCTCGCGGGAATAATGAAAACTTCGGACCCCTCGTCGACGCCTGGCCATTTAAATGCATTTAAATGTCACCGGGTAACAGCGTATCATTACACTTAGAAGGAGCAGGGAGATCTTTAAGCGGGTGTTAGGACCGACGTCCGGTTTCCGAAAAGTCCATGCCGCATGCGGACGAAATTCGTCTAGTCCGTGGCCGCAGCTGTCGGGCGCTCCGTGCCCGGAATACGGCCGAGGGACGCGTGACAAGAAAAAAAAAGAGAAAAAGAAAAAGAGGAGGGAAAACCAAAAATCCTCGATATCCGGCGAGGAGGCCGCTGCCATTTTTTGGATCGTCGAATGGAATCCCACGTCAGAGAAATAAAAAGTTCCCCCCGTCCCTTCCGTTCCGTCGAGCCTGCCCGTGAAATGTCTCGGGATAAATTCGTCGCGTCAATCACGGGATTTTCGTTGCGCCTTCCCCATGCACGTTTCTCTTCCCCTCGCTTCTCTTCGCTGAACAAATGCGCCGAAATTACACGGGGGAAAGGGGTTCTACGAGTGAGAAAAAAAAATAAATAAATGCAACCGAGAAATCGACGGAGCTTAGCGCCAAATACACGTTACCGTCGCCATTTTATTCATTCCACCATGCGTATTCGACTCGATGGATTTTCCTTCTTGGTGTGGTGCAATTGTGCAACAAATGCGCCGCAATTACACGGGGGAAAGGGGTTCTACGAGTGAGAAAAAAAAATAAATAAATGCAACCGAGAAATCGACGGAGCTTAGCGCCGAGTACACGTCACCGTCGCCATTTTGCCGATTCCACACCGTGCGTATTCGCCTCGATGGATTTTCCTTCTTGGTGTGGTGCATCGCCGATAAATTGAAGGTGCCGTGCACAAAGTGCGGCCAGTCTCGACCGACTTAAGCTTCCGACAATCCATTTCGACTGCGGCAGATGGCCGGCGGCCGAAAGAGCCGTTGCTCCCATTTCGACATCGGCGGTTTAACAACTCGAGATCGGCGATACTCGTCGCCGGTAATCGTCGAGACGAATTTTTGCCCTTCATTTCCCAAAACCACGGCAAACTCGCGAATCGCGACGAATTGGGCCCGTTCTTTTCCCCTTTGCCTCTCTCCTTCTCCTCCCTCTCTCTCTTTCTCTCTCTCTCTCTCTCGCTCGCTCGCAACGCTTCGGGAGGAAAGAATAATCATTTCGAATTATCCCCGCATCGCCGGGCGGAATTGATGACTCCGTCGATTCGACACACGCTCCTATGCGAATGCGCCCGAAAGCGTTTCGGGTCACGCTTCGCTCACGCGTGCACAGACTCGGGCGCGTATCGCACCGCACGCGCAAATTCTCGGCGATGCGTGCGAAATCATTCATATTTACCGAATACGGTATATATATGCATATACACAACATACCACTCGAGAATAAGTTAAGCAATAAATTTAAGAAGACGCGCGTGAATACGATAATCCATTCGACTTGAAAAACAAAAAAAAAAAGGAAAATTCATCGGGGGAGGAAATTCCGAAAGTACCGAGCGCGCATGTGCGTGCGGGCGAAATCATTTATATTATACCACTCGTGAATAATTCATGCAATAAATTTAAGAAGACCCGCGTCGGTGCGATAATTCCTTCAACTTTGAAAAAGTATACCCAGGGGCCAAATTCGCAAAGTGGCGAGCGTGTGTGGGAAATCATTTATATATCCCGAGTACGACTCGCGAATAAGTTAAGCAAAAAATGTAGGAAGACGCGCGGGAGTGCGATAATCCCCATTGGACTGGAAAAAAAAAAAAAAATTCATCTAGGGAGTAAATTCCCAAAGTAGGGAGCATGCGTGCGAAATCGCACGCCAAGTCGGGAAGGCGATACCCCCGTCGGGGTTCGAGGCGAGTTCGATTGGAAATTCGATCCGGCCTATCCGGGCCGAGTTTCGCCGTATCGGTCGCCTTCTCTTCCAATTAATCCAGTTATTCCTCCACGCGTCGGGTTCCCGATCGAGACATTCGGAAGTGGCGAAATCGAGGGTTCGGCCCGCGATCGGCCGATAGTCGGGCCTGCTCGGTCTCCTCCACCTTTGTTCGCAAAACTCGGCGCGGCCGTAACGACCGCTAACGGCTTTAATAATTATTTTTACAGCGTTTCCGAGTACTTGGTCCTCGCCAGTCGCGCTCGGGCGCCTCGCAGCTGGCACCGCGTTAACCCCGTACCATAAGGGCGTCCCTCCGACCTCTCCGCCCGAACTTACGCCCCTCTAAAACGCAGGATGCACGCTTTTTTCCCGTCAAGCTGGCACGAGGTGCGCGCCGCCTCGAATCCCTCGGTCGGAACCGACATCGGCTCGGCCGGTGCGCAGAAGGTGCACCAAAATGGCGGCCGACCTCGAGGAAATCGGTAGAATCGTCGACGGCCCTTGGACCGGCACCTCGACCGACGCCGCAAACCCCCCGTAAGACGGAAACCGCTTAGGATAAATCGGAAGACTCCTCTCGCCCACGTAAGCCGGTGGACCCGAGGGGTGAAGGTTTATTCTCGTACCAAAACAACCCCCACGTTCGCGCGGATGTCGACCCAGCAACCCCCTGCGGACTCTCCTGCCTTCCGCGTTTCTCCGCCCGAAAATAGCCCGTCCGGCCTGCCCGATTTATTCCTCGGAGCGAGGGCTAAGATATCGGGAGGCGTATTTCTGGAAAGTGGGTGAGGGATCCGCACCTATCCAGGGCACCTGGTACCCTTGAAACCGAGGTGGAGGCTGCAGGACTTGTTGAATCGCCGGACCGAGTATAATATCCGAAGGGAGACATCGAGGAAAGGGAATGACGTTTCCGAGGTGTCGCCGGGTCCACGTGGACGCGTCGGTGGGTCCGGAGGGGGAGGGCGGGAGCTCGCGAGGGAAATGGAAGAAAAAGAAGAGGAAATCCGGTATCCCCGGCCGGGGTCCAGGTGGGAGGAGAATGCCGCGAGGTGGGGGAGAAGTAGGTGCAAGGTAGGTGGACCCGAGGTGGGAGCAACCGGTGTCCGCGAGCGACGATAGGAGGTCCCTGCCCGCGGAACACGTGGATTGACCACGTGGACGTGTTATTGTTTTGGAGTGCAAGGGTGTTCCCTCCCGGGCAGAAAGGGGGAGGTCGCAGGGTGCGGAAGGTCGGACACCCCGGGCTCGACCCTCCGCGTCGGGAGGGATTTCATTCATGACACCCACCCCCGACCTGAACCCACCCCGAGCTCGGCTGCGCCAAAGGCCGGCGATACGTTACCCCCGGAACTGCCCGGCAAAGGGTGGCCTCTCGATGCACCCCTTTTACCTAGAACACCCAAAACGAGCCGCTCGCCACACTCCTCTGGCCCTCCACCGCGTCCCCGACGCGAAATGAAAATCCAATTAGTGGCCCATTTGCGCATTAATTGTACGACGTACCCCAATTTTACGTAACGCAATCGGAGGGACATTCACTGGAAATAACTTAAAGGAAACGCTATACCCCCGGAGCCATAAATGGGCAATGGCTTCGACTGCTTAGGGATCGACGGATTTGCCCGCTTGATATCTTAATACAACCGACGGGGGTGAGAAAGACGCCTTTCCGTGGTAACGAGAGTAGGTCAGCACCCCGATGCCCCCGCCCTGCTTACGATTCCACCCTCTCGGCAATTATGCCGAACTTGAAAACCACGCAAAAGCATTCAGGAGTCCCGTAGGAGAGGAGCGATCAGCCCTCGAACGCGACAAAAAAGAACTCCAGAGTCCAGGCCGACAGGTGCGCCGAGCGAGGGCCCCTGCGAGGGTGTGACACGCTTCCAGATAATTAAGCAGGGGCCCCCTTCCTCGGGGAGCCTCTCGAAGAGGAGAACCCCTCCTGTGGGACTCCCCCACGAGGGGTCCCAAAATCACGGCACGAGCCACCGAGAGTCCCGTTGCTTCCCCGAACTCCTTCCGGATATCCATTCCGAGGCCTTCCAAAGAACACCGTCGTTCCCCCCCGCCCTAGAATCGCCTCCCCCTTTGAACAAGGGTCAGGGCCTGACCACGTGGCCGACTCGGTCTAGATTCGGCTACCGATCAGCCGGGATCCGGTTTCGTTCCCGAGCGATCGAGTCCCGAATTAATTCGGGCCCTCAGGACTCCTTCGCCCGAAAGTCGGACCATGTACGAGGACGCAGAAAATCCTTCAGAGCACGGAAGGCACCCTGACCCACCCCAAGACGACTCTGACCTCGACCCCGCCAACGGCCGTAATACCACCCTTGCATCACCTCCGCGCGCATTTCTCTCCGCGGAGGGTCTCGACACCGAGGGTCGTCGGTCTCGCCCTCCAGGTCTGGTTTACATTTTATCGCACCCCCGCACCGGTCCGAAGGGATGTGCCCCGCGACGTGCGAGACTCGAGGGCGCCGAAAGCCGCTGGGAGGGTTGCAGGGTCGAGGACCCGCCGCCCTGTATCGCCGTTAATTGGCCCGTAATGGCGAGGAGAAGAGGGCTGGGTCCCGACCCCGGATCTCCTCGGGAGTCTCTTCGAGGGTGTCGCCGACTCGATCTTGGGGTGGCACCCGACGATTTTGGGCGGACCTCCTAAAAGCGTCGCCGCTACGGAGCCGCTGGTCACCCCAAGGGGGGAGCATCCCCCAACGAATTTGATATAACCCCTATTGCGGGGGAGGTTCGGTAGGGTTAAGGTGATCTCGGGGGTTATCTCGGTGATTTTCGAAGTAGTTGCACGAGAAGATGCCCCCGTGACCCCGGGCGAGCAAGAGTGTCGACGAAAACTCGAAGAGACCCAGATGCCCTCAGGGTGGAGGGTAAATTAGAGTAGAGATAGGGATGGGGGAGGAAAGTGCTCCGAAAGCTTCCGACCAGCAGCATCCGGTGTTGCTCGTAAATTAGAGCCGCTCTTGCACTTCGCCGGCCCTCTTCTGGCACCTTTCTAGGATAAAGAGCCAAATCTAAAACACCCAGCCCGACAGATGTTCGAACTTCCTCGCGCCGGAGAACCCTCCAAGGGCGTTCCGGGCCGAGGTGACCGGGGAGGCTGACGCCCCCGCTTAATAAATCGAACGGATCGACCCGGTCTCGAGTTCTGGGACCGTCCGGCCTCAGGGGCTCCCGAGGGAGCGGCGAACCCAAACAAACCTTTCGCACCCCAGGGTCAAGGTTCCATCCCTGTAGGAGAAGCGCCACCTCATCCTCCCACCCCGAGAGGTCACGAGGCTCCGACGAAGGTCCGATTCGCGGACGATGACCACGGTCAACCCCGAGACCAAGCCACCCCCCGACCTTTCCCAACCTTCGATCCACGCCTTGTCGTACCCAACCTGCCGACAAAGGAAATCGACCAAGGAACCGGCCACCTCGGCATCGATTTCCTCCTCTTCTAAATGAATCTATCCTTCCTGGTGTTTTCAATTCCTCGTTATACCAAAGGAAACTAACCAAGGAACCGTTCACCCTTCGCTACCCTTCGATAAATCGGTCCTTCCTCCCGTTTGAGCCTCGTTACCCGCGACCTCCACCCCTCTTCCAGTGAGGCCTTTCGACACCTAGACGACACCTAGACGATCCCCTAGCTGACACCTAGCTGGACCCGTCCATCCCGTCCATCATCGACGATCTCCCGCTCCGAAGCACTCGGCGCGTCCACCGATACTCCCTCTCTCGCTCGCTCCCGATACGACCGCTAACTGTCCACTTCCTAACTTAATCCGTAACTTCCGACGCCGCGGCAATCTGACATCCTTTTTATTTTCATTGGCTCGGCCCGGACCTCTTGTCGGGGTCTCGTTCCCAGGATTTTTCTATCCGCGATGCGAGCGAGCGAGCGAGCGACCGGCCGAGCGACCGAGCGAGCGACCCAACTAATCAATTTATGTCGTTGGCCCGTTATATGCGACAAGCCGAGCTCGGAGAGAGCGAGGAAGACGCGGACAGCGAGAGGCGAGAGAGAGAGGGAGAGAGATACGGAGGAGAGACAAATTGGCCGGACCGACAGAACGACAGACCATGTCGCTTGAGTGCGGCTTCCGTCGTCCACGTTACAGGTTCATAAAACCTGTTAGTCGCTGATTACAAGGGGTGTTCACGGGATCCCATCTTGTGCCGCGGGGAAATCGGAGATCTCGAGGGGGGTGGGGCCCTCGCCCCCCGGGGGGAGTGGTGGAGCGATCGAAAAACCACGGCGAAACTTCGGACGCGTCTAAATCCACCCTGGGCCGAAAATTACGCATTACGGGGATTCTTCGAGTCTCCTCGCAGGATGCACCGCGGCTCGGGGGCGGACATTTGCATCGGCTTATGAAGAAATTCCCCAGGGCACCCGAGCCTCGGGGAATCCTCGGGATTTTAATTAAATCCCACCTTCCCCTAGCCCCTACCTCGATTTTGCGAAATCTCCTCGCGGACGGTCAACCCTCCCAGGCGAAATGAGATTTTCCCGGATAGACAGCTGTGGCGAAATATTGCCCGAAGATCATTGCTGGTGACAATTTTCAACGGTCCTCGAGCTCGAGCCGTAAATACCACCCAGGAGCGAATCCAAGGGATTATATTGATCTCTCCGTTCGGTAGCAAGAGACATCTTATTTTTCTACCGGGAATTATTGACCTCCACGTTTGGTAGTAGAGGGAGAAGTCTTGCTTTTCTACCAGCATGAGGGCGCGACGAAGTAGAAGCGAGAGAGAATCACGGAAAGGGCTTCTCACGGCCATGAAATCGCCCGCATAGAAATCCTGGATTCGCCCGTATAAAGGGCCGATTAAAATTCTCCTTTTTAAAAGTCACCCTCCCGAGCCGGCTGATCGTCGCCGGGGAATCGAATTCTAATTTCGCGATCCGCGGGAGGAAGTCATCGAGACCGACCACCGAGGGATCGGATCGATGTATCCGATCCCCCTATCGGTTCCGTTTTTTCCCCGCTCGGCGTTTACGCACTTCTACAGTCGTGCACTTTCGTCCCGTCGCACGATCCACCGCGAGGCGGGCCGGTTGTCACCTCGCGACGCCTTCGAATGACTCCCTCCCTCTCTCTCCCTCCCACTCAGCGCCCATCTCCGTGTCTCCGTCTGGCAGCTCGCGTGCACTTGATCTCACCTGCGATTACGAGAAGCGGATAGCGAAAAGGGAAGAGTGCGAAATAAAAGTTGCCCCGAGGTCGCCGGGTACGGGATTAGCGTGTCTCGCCATAAGGCGTGGCCCCGATTATCGAGCCACGCGATTACACGTGCAATTACGCGCGTCGCAGGTGTAAGTGCGCGTAAGTGCGGACGAAATGAAAAATAAAAAAGAGAGATACGACGCCGGATGAGAGGCCGAATAAGGGCGTCGCGTCGACGCGGCAAAGGGCAGACCGGAGAGACCGCCGCGTCCATTACGCGCCTTGACCGCTCGTGCATAGAGACGCGCAATGTATGTCTGTAGGTTAATGCAATTCGCTCGGATCTCATTGGGCGAATTGCGCGGCGGTGAATTGATTGATTGGCTCCTTTCGTTTCAGCGCGACCGGTATCGCGTTGCGCGTCGACGTTTTCACGTAGCGTCGAGGACGCCGCGACGCGGGAATTTAATCCACGAGTACCACAAAAATCGACACGGCTGATCGACCCATCGAATCGTTTACCCTGTCCTTTTTTTTCCCCCCAGAAAAAAAATCCAAATAATTCCCCAAAAAACGTGGAAAATATTTATAAATATTCCTACTCCTTCGAGGAGTCGCGATAACGCTAGACCGAGGTAGAGCGGAGTCCGATCGCGTTCTTTCACACGCGTGCACGCGGTGCGTGCACGCACACGAGGGCAGACGAGCGGCAGATGTTCAAACGCGAGTGGAAAACCGGTCGTGTTGATGTAGCTGCCGTCGCGAATCGTTATAAAAATATCCGCCATTGTGCGCGCCGCTTAATGCCTTCAACCGTCCGAGATCGGGTTTTCGGGGCGCATTGTTATTAACAATGATTTATTTTTTTAATCCCGCGAGTCCCTCTCCTCTCGACTGTCCCCAATGACGAGGATGCGCCGTCCGATTGTCCAGAAGATCCTTCCCGTGCTCTCGGACCTCGTTCTTGGTTTAGGGTTAAGAAACGAGAACGTGGAGCCGTTTCGCCGGGAGATCCTCGAGACCGAGGAAGAGAGGCGGAGGATAATTTTCCGGGGCCTTGAAAGTCGGGGAAGAATTCCGACGGACTGGCCCTGAATTTTCCACGTCGCCAAGCCCGGGGAGAGAGAAAGAGAGAGCTCCTTTCCAACGTGACGCAAGTAACAGGATGCGTTAATGCGCTTAACATGACAAAGGAGCGATACGCGTCATCAATTCCCCGGGCAAAAATGGCGGTCGTGGCGAGACCGACAAAAAGTCCCCAGGTATGCCCTTATATACCTAGGGAGGCCGTTATGGCCAGGTCAGAAATGATCATGTGCCAGCTGCCTGCCGCTGCACCGCTGCACCGATGCACCGCGCTGCACTGATCCCTGGACTCTCCTCCTTCAAACGAGTCGTCCGAAAATCCTGCCTAAATCCTGGGACCCGATTCTGGAGTTCATATGATCAACTTTCGCAAGCGAAACTGACAGTTTCGTATATTACTTTCAAACATTCACCGATTACGCGACTTCACGACAATGGGGATGTTTTCATGGGGATCTATTCCTATGCGAAGAAGATTCATATGAACTCGAGAAATGGATCCCTGGATTTTTTTTTCCCACTCGACCTCTCCTTGCTTCCGATAGTTGCGCTTGAAAGGAACCTCAAGCCGTATGGTGAAATGCAGGAGGAGCGGTAAGTTTCCTTAATTGGTTCCTTCAAAATCGGGAGGGAACCGAGAGGCTCGACCGAAGAGTCGCAGCAGCTGGGATCCGCTCTCGGGGTTTCCGCCATTCTGGGCCGGGCTGTAAAAGGAAATGGATTTCCTCCACACGTGGTCCTCGTTTGAGTCTCGCCCAGCAGTCGAGGAACATCTGCCCGTGGCGACGTAAGTAAGGTCAGGGCACGGAACAGGCTGGACCAGTTTGGGACCGGCTCGCCGAAAATTCCCAAAGATCATCTCCGCGTTCGATTCCGGTCCTACTTGGTATTTCCAGGAGGGCGTCTACATTCGATCAACTCGACCCCCGAAGATCCCTTTCCTAAACGTCTGCGACCATTTTCGGAAATTATGATCGATTGACGCTCCGATCGATGCCGAGCGTCGAACGCGATCAGCGCGAATCGGTCGCGTTCCCTCCAAATCGCGTAAAAAAAATCGATTGCTCTCCTAATCGATAAATGCGAAGGATAGACTCTTTCGACTCGAATCTCGAACCTCTTCCGAATTGTTTGCGACAATTTACGGAATTTACGATCGATTACCTCATCGGGAATTGGGTGCTCCGATCGTGGCCGAGCGTCGAACGCGATCAGCGCGAATCAGTCGCGTTCCCTCCAAACCGCGTGAAAAAATTCGATTGCTCTCCTAATCGATATATGCAAAGGATAGACTATCAGATCTCGAACGTCTGCGACGGATGTCGAAATTCACGATCGATTAGCTCATCGGAGATTGGGAGCTCCGATCGTGGCCGAGCGTCAAACGCGATCAGCGCGAATCGGTCGCGTCCCGTCCTAACCGCGCGCAGAAACTTAATCCGATTAATTGCGCCGAGTACGGCGTCATCTGGCGACAAGCCCCGAAGTGGGACGAAATCCTGGAGGAGGCCGAATGGGCTCCATGGGGCCGGGGGGCAATAAATTTCGGAAATCGAAAATCCATGGAGAATCGTTCCGCGCGGTTCGCGGGCACAATGGCGCGCATTAGCCACGGGGGACCCCATAGCGATTCCACGGGGGAAACGCACGCGTTGGAGACGAACATATATACCCACATATGTGTACCCGGGACCATCCTACGTCCTGACAGAAAGGATCTCTCCCGCGGTAGCCGTGGTAACTCTGCAAACAAGATGGCCGCCAGCTTCCGGTTTCGGACCCGACAGCTGCGCGGATCTAGTTTCTCTGCTCTAATGCTGCAAGAAGGAATCCCCGATATCCCATCAGGGACCGCTAGGCAAAGCATTTTCCACGGATTTGCGAGGTCCTCCAGAAAAATTCCAGACTCCCCGCGAAGGGAACAAAGCCAAGAGAAGAGACATCGACGAGAAGCAGAAAGAGGGTCGCGATCGATCGCACCCTTATTATACTTTTACGCTCCACCTTTGAGTGCCGGCTTTGATTGCCGTCTTCGACAGCCATCTTTGACTCTCGGTCCGATGCGTAACACGCGTAGTTTCCCATAAACTTTCCCTGGCGACGATTCGCGCCGCGACGCTCAGCGTCCCTCTTTTACGACATCCCGTGGCTTTATCGCGGACCTCCTTCGACCTCTCCGGAATTTCGCAAGGTGAAACCCCATGCCCCGTATCCCGGGTCCCATAGCTTTTCACGACCTCTGTACGAAAATGCCAAACCCATTAAATTCTATAAACGATGGCGTTCCTGATCGAACTCCAGGTCTTGCTCTTAAGGCGGACACGTCGAGGACGCACTCGGAGGCGCAATCGTAACGAGAGGCAGGGGCGACTCGGCGGAGTTTAATTGGAGCCGGCTTGATCTATCCCCGTGCAAACGAGCGTAATTAGAGTGCATCATAAATCAAGGTGTAACAGCAGCGGCGATCGATTAAGTCCCCCGGATGAAAAGCCCCCGAGTTTCCTCCCTTATGTCGACCAGAAGGGACCAGGGCCACGGCCGGTGCTTTTCCTGCCCCCCGAAATAAAACTAATGGCCATTCATAATTGGGATCGGCACGGCCGCAGGGGTGGACCCGTCCATTACGATCGGGATCCAGATTTGCGCCCCGCATCTGCGATTCCACGCCGATTTGCCGATTATACCGCGGCAAAGCCCGATCGCGCCATCTGCAATTTTTCCCCGCTCCGATTCCGCGTCAGGGGCGTCGCGCCCCCCGCCACCTTATCACTCCACCGGCATTTTTATTCAGATCGACACTATCAGAAACTATCATATAGGTGGCAAAAGCGCTCCCAAAGTGCCAGGGATAAATTCCGCGACATTTTGAATTAACCTACCCCGCGGAGGTAAGATGGAAAATAAAAGGGAGCTCCGATTTTCCGCCAAGCGCGGTTGCTTGCGGAAAAAACGGAGAGAGACGAACTCGGAGAAAAGGGCGAATTTATACGGGGGGGGATAAAGCGAAGAAAGGAGGGCGAAAATGGTGGAAAATTGCGCAAAGGCCTCGGCCAGGCAGGGGGCGAAAAACCGGCGGCATGAAAGGAGCGAAGGAGAGGGACGTCTCCTCCTCTCCGTTCCAATTAGACGAGGTCCGCTCCTAATTGGGTCAATTAATAGCGAGCGGCGATTCGAAGGCCCTTTCAATTTCGCCCGGGCGAAAATTCGGCGTCCCCGCCAGGTGGCCATTTTCCATGGGGACGGTTTTCCGACCAGGGTGACGGGTGGACGATTCCTAGATAATGGACTCGCTCGACTAGTTTGAAACGAGGAACCGACCGTCAGAGAAACTCCCTCCACTCCTCCCCCCCCCCCCAAAAAAAAATGAAATCAATTGCCCCCCTCGATCGGATGCACTCAGTTCGCAAAAAAGTTTCATGATTGAGCTTTCGGATGCCACTTTCGCATCCCCTTACGAGAGAAAAAGGAGCCGTCGGGACACGCCGTCCTTTTGAAACGGGCTGTATACGCCACCGGCGATTATCCTTTATCGTCAAGCGGTAGGTACATACCGCGCCAACTAGATTCGCTTTTATGACGTCATAATGAACCGGCAATCAGCAGCATTGTCGACATAATTCCCGTAGCCGCTGTCTCACTCGCGATCCGAGCCGCTCCATTGTCCGCCGGATCCGCCAAAGCCGGCGGCCGATTGGCGGAAGGAAACCACCGTCATCGAGGAATCTAACCAATCCGCCCCCAAAATCGCAGAATTAAGTTTTCCAGTTTTCCCACAATACCCGAAAGGAACATCGAAGGATTGCAGTAACGACCACTGGGGACGATAAATCATCGTCATCCCCTTTCAGAGGCCTCCCTGGGCATAACCAATGACAAAAGAGACAATACGCGGATCGGCAGCAGCCCCTCTCCGTCCCTCCTTATCGCTCCCGTGCACGCGCTATCGCTCCGTCGCAGTCGGATGCGTTTCGAAAATCATCCTTACATCCCTATCCCGTGGCCGGGTGCGTCCAATTACGTCGGGGAATAAAAAGGACGTCGAGGTGCCACTCGAGTCTTCACGGCCGACCGATCGCATTGGCGATTCCGCGCGGCGAAACCGGTCCGCGCGGAAATCAGCCCTAACCATATTTTCCGGGTGGAAAATAATTAAGGAAAAAAATAAATGAAAAACAAGGACAAACGACGTCGCGCGGAAACCGCAAGAGCGGCCGCCTCGCGGGAATCGGCCCTTAATCGCGAGAACCGTAAGACGCGGTTCCGCGCGGAGAGGGATGAAACGGCCGGGCCGCTAATTCCGTTATAGCCGACGCCGGGTCCCCCCCTCCCCTCCCGGCCGCCCCTATCCCCTCCCTACCTGCCCAACCCCGTCCCACCCTCCCCTCCCAACCCTCGCGGCCGGGCGGCGCGCGGCTTGCGCGCGCACGCGAGGACCGGTGCACGTGCGCCGGCCCGACCGGCAGAAATGCACTTCTCCTCGCGCGGTCTCGCCGAGCGGCCGGCTCATCGCGTATGTATGTAGGACAGAGGGTGCAGCTGGCTGACAGCTGTAAGGCCCTTTTTACCTGCTACTCCGGCCGCGAGCGCGCGTTTACGCGCCGACCGGGCGGGTGCATCGCCCGGCCACTGGAGGCCCGGGAAACGCACCTTCGGACCCGGGGCTTGATTAATGATTTATTTTTTAAATTTAATTTTAATTTTATCGGGGGAAGAGAGAGAGAAGATGGACCCCCTAGAAAGATAACCCCGTTTTTGTGATATAGCGGCCGCAGAGGTAACCACACCGGACCGGAGGACGGTGTAAGGAAAAAGGAGGAGAAAAAGCGAGTAATGCCCAAGTTTGTCCGGAGGGAGCGGTCAAGCCGGTTTGTCGTCCCCTTCCTTTTTCGCCGTCTCGTGTAGCGCGAGGATCGCGCCTCGACAGCACGTGCTGCTAAAAAGGGGCCTTTTTGTCCCTCCCCGTCACCTTTCAGCGATGCACTCGCGTCGCGCGCCCTATCGATACCGCGCGCAACGTCCTATCGGCTACTTAATCGCCGGCCGATCCTCCCCTGGCGCCTTTATTACGATCGTCATTAAAATGCAGTCATTCCGCGATAATCGCCCGGCAAATCGGCGACGGTTATCCCCGCCGTGAGGAGGCTCGAATGCGAAATTAGTCCCCGTTGAACGCCGACCGAAAGGATCGGCGAACCGGATCCGAACCGCGGAACTCGACTCGTCCGATGGAGACCCTATTAGCCCGGACCTCGATTATCTTATCGGGAGGAGGGAACGATGACCGCGAGCAATTATCACAATTTGACGACCCTATGCGAGAGCTCGGTGCACCTGTCATTTTCTCTCTCGAGAGAGAGAGATCGCGTTTCCCCTCAAGGTCGCTCCCAGGTGTGCCTTCCGTTTATGCCCGCCCCTCTCCTTATCTCCGGAGAAGGAGACGCGCGTCAAACCCAGGGGCAGATCTTATAATCCCTTGTGCCAGCAATTATAAAGGTAATCTAACGCAGGATCTAAAGAAAATGAAAATTAATGTATCCCATATATTGGCCTTGCATCGCTCCATGCCATAAATGCGCACACTCCAGCGGCGTCGATTTCATCGTGGCCATTATCATTTTCATTCCAACTTTTGATACCGTCCTTAGTGAGTGATATTAAGAAATTATATAGAGAGAATACTTTATTGGTATGTCTGTCTGCGATAACGGAAGTGTCAAAAAGATCTCCACGGGCATCGCTTCCGCGAGGGCGCGCACCTGTTCGCCCGTCTCTATCAAGGTCGCGTTATCATTCAAGGTCAGCCCCGGCCCACCCTACCGGGCGGGGTTTGACGGTCTCTCCCACCCCTTTTATCGATTCGCGGCTTTGCCCACTACCGCGTGGCGCCGTGCACGCGACGCTGTACCAGGAACTCGGGGATGAATTCCGCCTTAAAAAGGGAGGGAAGAAAAAAAAAAGCGAGGGCGGGGACGAGGATAAAAGGAGGCAAGCAAGGAGAAGGAGTATATCGACCGGAGAAAACGACGTAAGGTCGTCTCGCACGTGTTCAACGGACTCGGGGAAAAGAAATAATTCATCCCCGCTTTGCATTTAGCGGAACTACAGGGCGCCGCTAAATTCCAGGAGTCCGTCAAAGCCTATTCTCTGAAATCCACCCCCCTGGACCATCCCCAAAAAAATGCAATTCTTGTGGTACCCTAATTCATCTTGACTATTTCCGTGCGAAAGCGTCGATTTTTAAGGCTCAATTTGGCTTCTAATTTTCTTGGAGATGTTTAAAACTCGCTGCAATAAAATCCACGCCGCTTTTAGAAGGGAGCGTGACCTCATTTCCCGGGGAAAGTGTGAAAAACCGGCGAAGAAATTAATATTAATATTAATATTTCTTTTATCACCGGGGGAAATCCGGGGATTTTGCGCCACCCCGTAGACAAACGAGGCTCCCCGTTAAACGATCCGCGGCACCGCCGATGAGTCAACCCCGTGCTCGTCGGCGATATATCTGAAAAGGAGCGCTCGCGCCTCCACCCCGCGCGGGGGTCACGCACGTGTGTGCGCGCACGCACGGCCGCACGCGCGCCGCTGCAGCGGCTCAAAATCGATAGGGCTAATCTAGCCGGATTAATCTTACGGGGCTTCCCGCGATGCTCGTAATCTCGGGGTAAACCGCAGCCGCAGTTTAGTCCTCGCGATGCTCGCCGTTCCCGGGATCTCGAATTACGCGCCGATTGAGTCGGATAAGGGCTCGATCGAGAGCTCCGAAAAGGCGCGGCGTCGCGTCGCGCCGGGCATCAAGGGAGAGGGAGGGAGAAAAAGGGAGAAAAAAATCCCCCGGAGAGGAAATAGAAGAAAAAATAGGAAGGAGCCGCGTAAACGGAGCCGTGGGTAAAAAGAAACGCAAATTGAAAATGCAACCGCACGCCGTCGCCCCGGTGCAGGCGGCTCGGTGCATTTTGCATGTTCCACCGGTAATTGCACGGTTGCCGCGAGTTGCCTCCAACCTTGTCATTACGCGCACGTGAACCCGCGCACGTGCCCGCCAGTCACGGGCTTGCTCCGAGTCGCGACAAACTTTTCGGTATAAACACGGCCAAACGGCCACGTACGATCCGTCAAGGGAAAATCTAGATTTCAAAAAATCATGGTCCTCTCATTAACACGTGACAGGCCGAGATAATCAAGACTCGCGACATCTGTCGCCTCCCGTCCCCCGAATGCGTCGAAAGCAACGGCGCGACCCTTGGCATTGAAAAATAAAAAATAAAAAATATATGAAGCGCTCCAATGCGCCATCTAGACCACGTACTTCGGCAAACCACAAAAAACTGTCCGATAAACACCTCTAAACGATCTCACGAGACGAACCGACGTCAAATCCAGATTTGGAAAAATCGCGCCCCCTCGTCGACCCCCGTCAACGGCGAATTTTCCAACCTCCCCACATCCCCGAATGCTCGAAAAGTAGCGGCGCGACGCTGGGCTCTGAAAGAAAAAAAAAAAATCCCCCCCCAAAAAAGAAGAAGAAGCGCCCCAATAATTAATGCGCCGTCCACACCGCGGACTTCGGCCGAGCCGCGCAAGAGGCAGCGGAGGAGCCGCCGCCTCAAAGGGTCCGGCTGAATAATGTAAAACCGGCTTTACAATTTCGTCCTGCGCCTCGACAAATAGACCGTACCTGCGGGCGGGGGAGGAGAGGCGGCCGGGGGCGGAAGCAGTCGAAAGAGGGGCAGGGGGGGGAGCCACCCACACACGCAGCGCCACGTGGACGGGTCGATGGGGTGCGTGCGCGCGCGCGTGCACGCGCATCGCTACGTGCGTGCAGCGGAGCGCGGGGAGGCTGTGACTCATCCTGCGGGAGGGAGAGAAAGAGAGAGAGAGAGACCGAGGGGGAGGGAGAGGGAGAGACAGAGAGAGAGTCCTGTTCCCGCGGCAGGAAGCAGCCAGTGGGGGCGGGGATCGATATATCGACTCGAGAAACGCTTCTGCCACTGGCAGAAACTGCGTACCGCACTCTGCTTCTCCGCGCAGTTTTCTCGCTCGGCCCTCTTTCCGTCTCTCTCTCCCGCCCCTCTCTCACTTTAACCCCCCCCGCTGGAAAACCGCCGCGACTGCCCCCCTCCCGTCCACCCCTCGGCGCCGCAACCGACGACGACTGCCAACTCCCGGGAAACGATTTCCACTTCGACGTCTCATCGCGAACAGGACGGTTTATTGAACGCTCTTATCCTTATCACTAGGCGCGAAAGGTGGAGGGGATTTCTCGCGGCCAAATAATCCACGGCGAGGTCGTCGCTCGGTGACGCGTCATAAATATTTACCACCTTGCGAGAGCGAGAGAATTCGCCCGGCGGTCCTATCAATGAATGGGCTTACTATCGCCTCGTTACGCACGCCACGATATATCAATGGCCGCGCTGATAGTAACCGACCCGGCTGTGTTTGGAGGCTGCCGTCGTTCCGTCTTTGTCATCGCTTTCGCGGGTCGGGTTTCCGCTCCGCCGGTTGGCCGAGATCGGTGGCCAGCCGTTTCTTCTCGACCGTCGCTTAAGGACCGACGTGGAATTAATTCGGGACCGAGTCGAAATCGCGGGTCCCCCCCCCCCCCCCCCCCCCCCCCCCCCNCCCCCCTCTGCCCCAACCCCTGGAAACGTGAGAACGATCCCGGGAAAATCGACTCCCGGAGTCGAGTTTCGCGGCCGAATGGACCCGGCGAATGAAACGCGATTCCGAAAATTCGTTGCGGAGGGATCGGTGCCCCGTCGATTGTCCATATGGTGCCGAGCGATCCGCAACAATGGGACCGCGTGTCCGGGGACCGGGGTATTTCCGCCGAGGCCTCCCTCCCGGATTAAAGGTCCGCAAACCGAAGGGCCTCGAAGGGGTTCGAAAATTAATCCCGAAGTATATCTCGGAGCCACGCTCGATTTACCCCGATCTCGGCGTCGCGGAGGGTGCACTCGGGTCAACCTCCAACGGTTAAACATCCTGGGGACGCGACCGGGAAATCCCTGATTTTTCTCCCGCGATCGATCGCGAATTCGGGCCTCCGGGGTGAGAATCTCCGGGGGAGGGTCATCGGTTCGGGGGCAATTTTTCGATCGCGTCGGCCGTCCCTCCTACCCCCGCCCAATATGCCGACCATTTTCCGGCTTAACGAGGCCGCAAGCGGATTTCACCCCCGGTCGAAAAGCTCCGGGGCTTTCTCGCGCGCGCGAATCGCCGCCGAGCCCCGATTATTTCCCGAGCAATTTCGCACTTTCCCTTTCCCGGCGCCCTCCCCTCGCATCGAATTTTCCACTTTCCCCGGGGGGGGGGGGGAGACACTTTCGGCGGTCGTGGGGGTCGCAGAATCCCGGGTCTCAAGTGACGGAAGCGACTCGCGCGCCCGACACCGGAAGCCGAGGCAAATCGCTCGACTTCCGGCGACGCGGATCGAAATTCACCCCTTCCCCTCCCCCCCGCCGACCTAGCTCGATTAATCAGGAGACTCGAAAGTCAAATCAGTGACCGAAATACCGCCGCGATTGTTCCATCGACCGTGGACCTGGAGAAATTCGAGTCTCAAGGAACTATAGCAATTCCCCAAACTATTCGTTCCAACTACACCGGAAGTCTTCGTGTGATCGCCCGACTTCCGGCACCGCGGATCGAAATCCACCCCCCGCGACCTCGCCCGATTAGTGGCGGGACCCGGAAGTCGAATCGATACCCGAAATGCGTCGCGATTCGCATCCGACCAGCTCCGGGACGGGTTCGCGTACCTCTTGGTAGATTTGCCCTCCAATATTCCATATTTCCCCCTTATCGACGCGTGCCCGTCGTTCGACGACGTCGGGCGTCCTCCGCGTTAAGATACACGGGGTCCGCCTATCGCGTTCTCGGAGAGAAAAGCAGTCCCCGCAAGGTTATACACCCTCTATCGTTATCCGGTCGCACAAAGAAGTCGCTCTGAAAGAGAAAAAAAAGCTCTCTCTACGTCGATAGAATATGCATTCGGTAAGGCGGGGATTTCAATTCGAGGCGATACTCCCGAGTGGGAGAGCCGTGGCATTGACTGCACATTTTTCGCGAAAAGAAACTCAGGCGCCTCCGCGTCGGTCGGGAATCCAGAAGAGAGAGAAAGAGACCGACGCGCGGCGTCGACGCAGCAATTGGCGCGGCGAACCAGAGGGATGCTCGGATCGTGAGAAAGCCCTCGAAAGAAAGAAACGCTTTTCTTAAATCGATGGAAAGAAAAGATTCCCGAGAGACCGGCTAGGGGGGGGGGGGGGAGGAGGAGGGAAGACGTAATCCTTTCCTCCTCCGACGAGACTAGGGGGGCGAGGGGCGGCGAGACGGTTTCCCTAAGCTCGTTTGCGAATTAACGTATCGCGTTCTCCGTCGTTCGGTTTCGGTTTCGGTTTCCTCGATAAATCGAAAGTAAGAAGCCACGAAACGCCGGTCGGAGGCGAAAGGAGATACAGCCGGAGAGACGGAGAGGAAGACGATCCGTCAAGAGAGAAAGTCGCGTGTTCGATTACCGCCCGTAATGTCGGGGACGCGTTCGGGGGTGTCTCACTGCGGGGCTTGGACGCCGGTTACTGCCGATAAAGCCTCGATAAACATTCGTAACGCCGGCCTTCAGGGTTATCTCGCGACAGGCCAACCAACTCTCTCTCTCTCTTTCTCTCCCTCTCTCCCTCTGGTGCCCGGCCACGGTGCAACGAGAAATAATAGACGTGAACCCGAGGGCCGTGACTCCGCGAGAGTGCGTCGACCACTAGCGATTCCTCGCCGGTCTTCGATTCGGTATATCCAGGGGGAGGGAGAGTTCGTTTTAGCGGAAGAAGAGGAAAGAAAAATGCCGGCCCCTAACCTACCGGAGGTCCTGGAATAGACATCCACGACCTGGATCCGCGGATTCTGGGGAACGACGAGAATCTCTCGCCAGGGCGGAGAACGCGGGGCGTCGTTTTCGCGCCTATCTGGCTCCCCCAGTGCCCGGACACCCCGAAAATTATTCGGCGAGCCGGCAATTGGGAAATTCCGTGAAATTGGGGTGAAAATTACCGTGCGGCGCTTTAAATTTCCCTCCCCCTCCCGGGACGGTCGTCTCCTTTCCCCACGTGTCCGCCCGGGCGGCCTCGGGATCTCGGGCGGGAGGTCCCGGGGGGGGTGGGCGAGGGGCAGGGTCACGAACCGACCCTGCGGAGGACCCCGGAGGGTCGATTCGCGGAGCGAAGGTCGAAGGGTTGCGGAAACTCGTCGGAGGGGTGTAGGGGGATGTTTCCCCGGGGGGGAGTGAGCGCGATTTTGGGCACTGGGTCGCCCCGCTCGAGCTTCATCCCCTTGATTTTCGTCATTTGGGAGGAAGTCGCCGAGATAAGAGGAGCACGACCATTCGGGGTGGGTCCACCCCTTCGTGCCAGGAAAATCAACCGAGACGCGTGATCGCAGATGTCCCTCGTCATCCTGGGCGGATCCAGAGTATCGTCCTTCCACGGGATGCAAAGAACAGACGTACGCGGGGGTGGTTCAACCCCCCGCCTCGGGTCACGTGGTTCTAGCGCAGTGGGTCGCGGCCCCCCCAAATCGGGTGAGCAAGTCGCGGATAAAAAAAACAGCCCCGCCTACGGGGGGTGATCCGAGGGTGAGGGTCGCCCGGCAGGTGAGCCGGCCGCGAGAGGGTGCCATCTCCGGACGGAGGGGGGGGCAAGGGGGTCCGATGGGGCGCCTCCCCCCGGGATAAAGAGGGCGACGGGTCGGGGGTGGGTTGTTGTGACGGCGAACCTATATACTCGGGGGTCTTCGACTCGCGTCCATTTATTATCCCCGTCTACTCCGTATCCTGCCATTCGTTGCACCCCGAACATCCCCCGCGACCGAGGATGCCCCGCCCCCGCACCTCCACCCCACCCCTCCGGGAAACTCGCGTCGAGTATCGATTCGACTTAAGTGCCGACTGCAGACTTTTCGAATATTCGAGGCTCCGCCGAAGAATATCGTCCCTTTATCGAGCATTCCCCCGCACGACGGACTCGACATATTCCGCCCGAAATTCGGACGCTTTTCCCGCAAGTGCGTCCTCCCAAACTGCGAGAAGTTCCCCGCAATTGCGTTTGCCGAATTCAATTTTCCGCCCCGCGGACGGAACCCCCGAAAAAGGCGACCTCTCCTACGCAAAAGTTGGCACGCGCATCGGCCCGCGTAACTTCCGTACGAATCGCGTCCTTCCTTAGACCCCCCACCTCCCTGGCTAGGATCCCGGAGTATCGATCCGCCGTGACTTCGGACCCGGAGCCTTCTGACGGTTTCCGCGCCGGATTCCCCGGGAAATTCGGAAAACGCTAAGGAAACGCGCACCTTGGCCGACCGATTCGGCACACCCGGTAGCTTTCCCTCTTGTTCGGCAACTGCCACTGTGCTATTGATTATTGGCAATACGAGATGACGTCTCTCCTCTCTCTTTCTCTCTCGGTGCCGGCCCGCCGGCCCGCTCGCTCCGTCGCTTTAACGGCCGGACCCTCCCCGACCTCGAAAACGCACGGGGGCAAAATTTCGGCAGGTCCGCCGACCCCCGGGGAAGATCCCCCCGCCGAACTCGACGTGTCGGTCGGTGGACTTATATGCCTTGGGATAAATTTAACCGGAGATGAATCAACCGGCCCCATGTCGGACAAAGACGTGATGTTCTCCGCGCCGACGCGGCGTCCCCGGCCGCGCGTTTTATCGCGGCCGCGAGAATTTCAACATTTGGATTCCGATAAACCCCCGTTATTATTAGGCCGCGGCCAGATAGGTTAGAAAAGTGATCCCCGAGAGAGTCTGGAGGTCCCTTCCCTCGGGACTGAGTTCCCAGGGCCGAAATGGAGGTTAGGTCGGAAGCCACCCGGCGGAAACGCGTCGCCTCCGAAACGGTCGATCCTATTTACGGTATCAAATTCTTCGTCTCAATGAAACCTTAAACTCCACTTCGTTGGCTGAAATACCAGGTTAATCGTTTCGACCTCGGTGGAGTGGCGGCGGCACTCCAGATCGGAAGCGACCAATCGCGTACCCGGGCTACGCGGCCAACATGGCGGAAGAGGCCGCCACGCGCGGCGGCGACGATTCCGCGAGACCGTTTCTTTTTCCGTCGCTCCTTTCCTCTTTTTATACGGCGACGCCGACGGCGGCGCTCGCTCGGCCGGGAGGACCGGGCGACCGCCTCGCGTCCCGGGAGTTCACAGGCCGGCGCGCGATTCGCGAGCGCTAAAGTCACGCCGGCCGCCGGTGAGTCACGCCGGTTCAGCGCGGCAGAGCGTAACGTCGCCCGGCGTAATTGATTTGTTTGCGTCCGGCGGAAAAAAAAAAAGAAAATTTATACGCGCGTCCTCCGGGCTCGAGGGGGACCCCGACCGATCGCGAATCGATTTCCGAAATCGATCGACCCCCATCGCGACGGCTTCACCTTCTCTTTCCCCTTCTCGGGCGAACCATCGAGATCACGCGACATCGGCATTATCGCAACCGAAGAAGGTTATCCGACAGACTAGAAGCTTCTGACGACCGAGTGCACAGTGATAAGAGCGGGGTAATTAATTCCATCGTAATCGCTCGATGAAATTAGAAATTGACTTGTCCGATTTACGGGGAATCGAATCGGGCTTTATCGAATGGCGAAGGAGGTGGGCGTGCTTTGTATTGGCAAACAACACGTTTGTTTCCGAGCGAGGCGACGCTCGATAGCCGATTATTATGACCCGAAGCGAGCCTTGAACTTGTCCTACGATAACGCCGGGTACTCGGTGCGGAATTATCCGCGGAATTTCCGCGCCTCGGGGCGCGATCATTCAGGGAGGTATTCGTTAAAGTATCCTCTTTCGAGGTGGCGCCAAATCCAGTCGGTCTACGATAAGTCTCTGGGGTAAAGTCAGTACACTTCCGTGAATATCTATGTACCGGAGGAACAAGGACCGCGAACGGTGCTCCATGATCGTTACGTTGGAAATAAACGCGGAGGTCCCGAGAAACGAAACTAACCCTAGGCGTGCTCCCCGGATAGGGTGCCTCGAGATTCCCACGTGAGCACGTGGGAAGGGAAGCGTACGTACAGGACGTACCGGGCACCCGATAAGCGTCGACAGAGGGTCACTTGTTCGCACGTCCCGCGCTCGAGTCCATCGCTAGCCGCGGAACCGGCAGCCCACCAACCCCCTATTCAATGTCACTGCAATAACAAACCACCTCGGTTATCCGTATTTCTGCATTTCCCTCCGGGATTCTCGGCGCGAACCAGGCATCGGGGCCAAGTTCAGGCTATCTATATACCCGTACACCGGCGGCAGTCCTCCTCCTCCCTCCCCCGCGGGCTCGCTCGCTCGCGCTCTCTCCCGCCACCCTCCGGGCTCGGACGCACGCGCCGGCTGCACGTGGAGTCGGACCGAGTCCAGCGACCCACCTGCGTGCTCCCTGAGGTTCCGTCGGGACCAAGATAAGAGTGGAGACTTACTTTTTTCTCGGTGAGCTTCTCGCAGCGGCGCATCTTGCAGATCTGGTGGCTCTTGTCGTTGCGGCAGGGCGCGCAGTCGCCGCAGTTGTCCTTCCGCTGGCACCCGATGCACTCGCCGCACCTCTTGCGCTTCTTCTTGGCGGGCTTGTCGCCGAGGCCGCCCTCGCCGTCGACGTCGCCGACGTTGGCGAGGTGGTGGGGGCCGCGGTTGGCGGTCGAGGACACGGCGGCGACCTGGCCGGAGCTCTCGACGTTGGCGCCGTCCTCGGACTCCATGGAGCCGGCGCGTATTTTTCTGCGCTCCTTCTTGCGCCCGTCCACGCCGACCACCCTGGAGGTCGGCGAGTCGAGGACCGTGGACATCGGGTTCTGGAAGTTGGCGTGGTGGAGCTGCGGGTACTCGGGCTTAACGACGGCGAGCACCGCGTGGTGCGGGTGGCCGGGCGGGGGCGGCGGGAACGCCTGGACGGGGCTGGAGCCGAGCAGCTGGATGTGCCGCTCGTCGAGGAGCTGCTGCTGCAGGGCGGGCACCTCGCGCGCCTGGACGGGCGCCGGGACCAGAGGGTAGCCGACCGGGCCCCGGTGGGGGTGGGGCGCCGGCAGCGGCGTGCCCAGCGTGTGGAAACTGGGCAGGCCCACCGAGGTGACCGGCGGCGAGTGCGACACCGAGGCCGGCGAGAGCGGCGTCAGCGCCGTCAGCTGGGGCTCGGCTTCGCTCGGCGCGGTGAACTGGCTGGCGAAGCTGGGCAGTCCCTCGGCGGCGGCGGCGGCGGCGGCGGCAGCGGCGGCGGCGACGCCGGCGGGCCCGCCCGCCCCGGCCCCGCCGGCCGCGGCCGCGGCCGCGGCGTGCTTCGACTCCCAGGGCCGGTACTGCGACGCGAGGACGACCTCGCCGCGCGAGTCGATCAGCCGGCCCGTCAGGCCCTCGTAGTAGTCCCAGGAGGAGGGGGCCAGGCCCAGGCCCGGGTCCTGGCCGTGCAGGCCGAGACCGCCCGCGCCCTCCATCGGGCCCCCCTCCGCGAAGCTGCTGAACGGCGGCAGGTGGCGCGCCGCGTCGCCGGCGGCCCCCCCGCTCGTCGGCGAGCCGGCCACCCCGCCCGGGGGGCTCACCCGCTCGGGGGCTACCTCCTTGCCCACCTCCGCGCTCATCTCGGTCGGCGCATCCCCCCCGACCGCCCCCTCTCCTCCGCGCTTTGTACTACTCAGGCTTCTTAGGCTACGAGCCCGAGCGGACCGCCGACTCCGGAGTGGGCCCGACCCCCACTCCTTCCCTCCGCATATCTCGCGCCCGGGGACTCTCGCCGCCTCCCGGGGGAATGGTTGCTCTTTGGTTCCGCTTTGGTCGCGCTCTCCCTCGAGGCGCCTCCTCCTCCGGTTTGGCACTGGCGGACTCTTAAGTCGAGGGAGTCTCCTCCTCGAGATATACTTTGTACCCTAGATATAGATGCTATAGCTCTTGAAATCCCTTTGTCTTCTCTCCGGACCTAAGCTCTTGGGAATATTACGACGTATAAACACACTAATTACTTCTTTCGCGCTTCGTAAGAAAATATAAATCACTTGAGGTTAACGTGGCTTGTTAGAAGGCGGTTGATTTGTACGATCTGAAACAGAAAGAACGTCGGGTGGGGTTAATCCAAGTATCCGGGGGAGGGCGACGCTAAGATTAATCCCGCCACCCTTTCGGTCCCCTTCCGCCCCTCTCGGTGTACCTCGAATCTCGAGAGGCGCCCGGAGAGCCCGAGGAAGGTATCATAGGTCTTGGCCGATGGCCATCGTCAAGGCTACTATTACGTTTCTCGGCCGCACACCTACGCGTCCCGCTTTGATATCCGCAAATGCTGCCTCGTATATAGGTGCTTCATTCACGTGTGCCGCATAGTAGCGAGGGGTACGACCCAGGTACCCGACTCTCGAATTCGTCCGACCAACGTTCGCGGCCAAAAATTCACGTCTTTCATACATTACTTTCAAATGTTAACCAATAACTCGACCTCGCAACGAGGCGAAAATTATTCCACGTGGTCCGTGCGAAAGAAATCCACGATGAACTCGAGAATCGGGTCCCTGGATCGAGCGGCTCGAAAATTGGGCCCGATCGAGGAAACCCTCGATATCTCGAACCAACGATTCGTCTCAATATCGATTCCGCACATCGGGCCTCCTTGTTCGGGTTCGCGCGCGGCGCGGAGCCGTCGCCGGAAATTAGCGACGCCCGGTCGCGGTGAAATATCGACCGGTGTTTAGTGCTTTCTCTCTCCCTCTGCCCTTTCCTTCCCCGCCCTCTCTCTCCCTTTCCTTCCTCACAGACGCCGCACACCAGGACGCCGTGCATCCGCGAGTCCGTGTCCGCTAGTTCCGTGAATACTCGATCTCTGACAGCCGCGAGCTCACACGGACGCTGGGGCCTCGGGGGCTGCGAGATCAGCAGGGGCGAAAGCCCCAGGGCGAGGAGAACCCCCGAGACACCCGTTACACGTGGGATGCAGCCGGAGAGCTTTCCGAAGAGCTCCTACTCTCTCTTTCTACCGGCGTATAATGGCCTTAGAGTCGCGGAGGTTTCAGCTTTCGCTATCGCCGGAGAACCTATACCTCCCTTGCCATTTTTAGACGCCATAGCTACATTCCCGGCCCCTGGCATTCGGTACTCCCCGGATAAAGAATCCACATGCAACCTATTCGCCAATGAAACCATAACACCTCGGGGTCATCGGTCGAAATTTCGCTAGTAATTTTCCTTCTTTCTCTCCACATCTCAGAAAAGATTTGCGGAGCCGAAGAAGCATTCTGTCAATTACGCGTCTCAAATAAGCTCAAGTAGTCGCAATTCCGATGGAGCGATCCATTCAATTTATTCCAGACCGAGTCAAGTTCTTTTAACCAACGAGATATTTCTTTGGTTCGATGAAATTTCCTATTTTTTTTTTTTCCTTATTTTTTCAAGGTACAAGAATCGAATCTTCGTCGACGTCCTTTCCGGCACTCGTGCGTGCGGGATTGACGGCCGTAAAAAGTGCAGCCGAGGGAATAATTGTCGAGAAAAAAGTGTCGAAATAGAGGCAACGTGGACGAAGGGCGGTGGAAACGCGGGCACAGAGACCACGCGGCGCGCGGGGGGAGGGGGCTCGCCGAAGCTCGGTCAACTCCCCCCGGGAGGGCGTAATGGCTCCACGGTCGCGGACGTTCGAGCTTTCGCTATCGCTGGGAACTTGCACTGTCGTTCGGCACTTTCCCTGGCGTCCCGAGGTCGAGGGAGGGCGCCGCGAAATTCGCCGGGAAAATGGAGGCCGCGAGGGGAGGCTCGGCGGGTTTTATCGGCCCACAAAGTCGGGAGCTCTTCGCGCTCCCTGGCGACGACCGGGCGAAGTTCGAAAGCTCCCCCCTGCGATCGCGATCGGAGCCCCCGGCGCCCATAAATCGCCGCCCTTAGAAGCGCCCTTTAAAGGTCGGGCCAATCTTCGATCCCGATTTCGCCATTAGGACGGACAAAAAACCCGGAGAAACGGACGGATGCAACCGGCGGCTTTGTAAGATCGGAAAAGTGGCAATCCAATCCGATTTACGGCGATCGACATTGTCTCTTAAAATCAAGGAGGTGATTCCCTCGGGAGATCGTGGATTTCAATGCTCGAGATCACGGGGAAATCCGTCACAAGTCGCAAGCAGAAGTCCCTGGAAATCGTAGGGAATCCCCATTGCCGCTGGTCATCGAAACGCATTTCTTATTCATAATATGAAATGTCAAAGGCAATCGGTTCGGATAGAAGGAAATCGTTTTCACCGATTTCCGCTCGCCATAACCAGTAGACTCCCCTAGAAGCTTAACTCGATTCGGGATTTTCGCGTGGTTTTTTTTATTTTTTTTTTTCCAGAAAAATCGGGAACCGAGTTCACGATGAAAAATCGATCGAGGTCGACAGGTCCTCGAGGAAATGGAGGGCAGCTCTTCCCCTTCCTCCGTGTCGAGTTTTCCCCATAAATCGTGGATTACTCCCCCGGTCGAGGGAGGGTCGGCGGAAGTGCGAGATCGGCGGAGCGCCGACTCCTCGGGTCCGGCGCCCCGCGCGGCTCGGCGACGTCTGCGGCGGGAAATGGGGGACCGCGCGCGTCTTTTCCGCGCCCGGAAACGTCGAGACACGGCCGGCCTCGAAAATCGTTACCCGGAGGCCGCCCACCGGGTCGGCCTCCCGGAAAAGCGGGAAGCCGGAGAGAGAGAAAGAGAGAGAGAGAGGGAGCCCCGCCGACCCTGCGCGCGGCCCTGCCCTCCGCGCGCTAAGAGCCGTAACCGCGGCGAGTGGCGGCCGTGCACTTTCGCTGAATCGACCGTAGCAAACGCACAAAAATTCAATACCGCCGCGGAGCGCGTTGCTCGCTCCCGGCCGTACTCTATACGCTCCGTCGCTCTATACCCGGTGCCGCCGAAGAATTCCTTAAAAAAGGACGCCCGGAAATCGCGGCCGCCTCGAGACCTAAAATACGACCAACGGTTCCATCGAGAGGGGGAGAGGAAATGAAAAAGGAAATAATAGAAGAACCACGGATTTCCGTTTTCCCGGAGAAAAGGAGAAGAAGTTAGGTCGAAAGAGAGCGGTCGAATTTCTGGAAATTCCCCGGGAGTCACATCTTCCTAAAATTCGGACCTAGCCGAGAGAGAAAAATGGCGCCCACTGCGGGCTCGCCTCCGCGAGCGCTCTCCCTATCCCCCCCTATCTCCCTCTCTCTCTCTCTCCGTTGCGCGCAAGTCGTTCAAAAAGAGGTAAAAAAGGGGGAGGGAGCAGCTCCGCGGCGGCACCGAGCAAAAAAGCTTCGGGTACACTTTCGCCGACCTCGTGGTGCCGCGGTGGAGTCTCGCGACAAAGGCTGCTTGATTCAAGGTCCCACGCACACCGCTGCGCGCGCACGCACGCGCGCTTCTCCGCCCGAGCCGAAGGAGAGCGAGCGAGAGGGAGCGAGAGGGACCGAGGCAGGCAAAGCGAGAGAGAGAGAGAGAGAGAGAGAGAAAGAGACGCCCGCGCGTACTTGCGCCGCAAGTGTGCGCGAAGAAAGAGAGAAAGAGCTCCGGAGAGAGGAAAGGGAGGGGGAGAGGCCCGTGTGTCGGCGACAGCGCGAACGGCGCACGCGCGCATGCGCGCCGATCACGCGGGACCTCTCTTGTAAATAGACGGGCCACTGCGCGCCCACACGCCGTCGGGGTATATATCGGAAATGATATAAAATTGCGTCGACGGCGACGCTGATATTTAAATTGGTTCGCTAAAGCACGGATTAATGGCGGCGCGCGGCGAGGAGCGCGCCCTCGGAGGTTATGTCACTTTCGGGGCCCCCGCGGGGGGAGGGGGGGGGGGGCGGGCGACCACCGCCGGACGCGGTGGGAACGAGGGATTCGAAAACCGAGACCGCCGTAAGGTCTCCGTATGTCCGAGAAATTGCGCGATTTCGCCCCCTTTCCGTTTCCCAACGACGCGTCAGGTGCAACGTGCGAAAGCGTCCCCACCCCTCGCCCTGTACTTCGCCGTACTACGCGACGACGCGCTCCGTAGGACACCGTGACGCACCGAATCCTGGCTGTTCACCCACGCGTTGCGTTCTTTCCGTAAGAGCCGCCAATAGAAATCGATCCCCGCCGGCCGGAAGTGCCGGCGGAAGCGCAGTATCGATCGCGCGCTGCCTCTCACGAGTTTTCGCACTCTCCCGGGGCTCCTGCGGGTCTACCCTGTTTAATTTGACGATGGGCAAAATTGGGCTGCATGTCTACCGTTTCGGTAATTTGGCGATAGGGAAAATCGGCCGTGGTCTTGTGGCCTTGGCCTTGGGCCGCGTCTCCACTGTTTTCAATTTGGGTAAAATCGATTGCGTGGTCTTGTGGACTTTGATTTCGGGCTGCATGCCCACTGTTATGAATTTTGGCGATGAAAAAAATCGATCGTGGTCTTATAGTCTTCGACTTGGCCTTGTACCTATGACAAAACCTGACAATATCCGTAAGACCGAAATTAAGATCGTAAGACCAGGATGGATTCCGATCCCCTTATCTCCGTGGTCCCCTCCTACGCCCTTTCGCAGACCGTCAAAGAGAAACTGGAGCACGAAGCGAGATCCCCAAGAACTCTCAAATCCCGAGCGAATAAATCGAGAGATCGATCGAGGGTTACCAGGTTCGCGGACGACTATCGCTCGAGGTAAGAACCGGCCGAAAACTCGCGCGTGGCGAGCCGGAATAAAAGAACTCGAGAAGAGTGCAGACAGCGGGAGAAAGGGAGAGAAAGAACTTCGCATGTACAGGGCGATCCATGACCGACTACCCAAGCCACCGATTGCGCCTCTATATCGACGTGACCAAACGTTACCGAATTTCCCCGGGATTTTCCCGCGCTCTCCTTCCTCTTCCTCCCCACGGATAAACTAACAACCGAGAAGACCGCGCCTAACTCGAGGGAAGAGAAAGAAATACCAGCTCCACGAATTTTGGTCCGTCCTGTACGCCGAAGAGAAAGAGAGAAAGAGAGGGGAGATAAAGCTAGAGAGTTGGAAAGGAGAGGAGGAAATACTACCGCGGGTGGGAGCGAGAGAGAGGGACCGAGATAGATGCAGCGAGGATGCGCCGTGCTCGATTTTTCTCTCCTTTTTCTCTATGCTTCTTTTTCCTCTATCTCTCGCCCCCACCCCCTCTCCCGCCCGGCGTCGCGTCAAACTATCTCTCTCTCTCTCTCTCAAGAGGGAGAGAGAAAACCTCGAGATCCTCGGCCGACGACGCGGCGAACGGAAGTGCGAACGACGTCCCAGCCCGAATGAATGAACTTGTACGTACGAACCTGTTGTCCGCGTTTCGCGCGCCCTCGACCGCGTATCATAATTCGTCGCGTGTGTGGGAACGTCGCGGCGCGTCCGCGCGGACAGCGCGCGGACTGCATATATCGCGCCTCCTCTCCTTCGTTCCGCCTTTCCGAGAACCTTCTTTGTGCCTCGTCGGTGCCGAAGCGCCAAGATATGACGTATCGATGAACGTGAGTTTTGAAAATCGAGCCCCCTCGTGGCACCCCTCGCGTTTCAAAATTCGTTTCAAAATTCGTTTCAATCCTCCCGTCGAACGGAGCTCGTCCGATCCGTCTATACGCGCCCACCTTGCGTCCTCCCCTTCCCGATCCTCTTAATCGAAATACTTCCAATTTCGTCGAGAAGAAGAGAGGTACAAATCGAGAGAACGACGCAAGGCGATGAAGACGAATCAAGGGGAGAGAAGAAAGAGGGATGGAGGAGCGACGGGGGTGGCTCGATATTCCAGAAAATAAATTTCCTCCCCTCGGAGTGTTCCCATCTCGTCCTCTTCCATCTTTTATTTCGCCCCTCCCTTTGCATTCGTAACGGTGCCTTAAATATGTATCAGAGAGAGAGAGAGAAAGAGGGAGAGACGTCAGGCGTTGCTGCGTGTCGTCGCACTCGCGTGCGGAAATTCGGTCCACCGTCGCGATTGATCCTTGTCACCGGTCATAGGTGCGAGAGAGAGGGGAGAGCCTGGCCGCGCTTTTCGGGGTTCCGGGCCGCGCTTTCCCGCGGCGCCACGGCGTCGCGGATTAGCGCCGCGGTCGGGACTTTCCGCGGAGCCGCCGCGCGGCGCCCGATAAGTCCGCGTCGGCCAATCGCCGGGCGTCTTTGCCCGCCGGCGACAAAACACTTGCGATACCGTCGCGACCGAGAGGAAAGGACGGAAATCGAGAAAGACGCCTCTCCTTCCCTCTCTCTCACTCGAGGCGAACCCGCGAACGAGAAAAATTTAGGAATATTTCCCAACGATTTTCAAACGATTTTTCGAAAATCTCAAACCATTTCCCATCGGTCGGTCCTCGACCCCTGGAAGTCCTCTCTATCCTTCCCCTCATTTTCTTCCTCCCCTTGATAAAGGATCCGGAAATAAGGAAAAAGCGGAAATGATTTTCCCTCTCCCGGCGCGTCCTATCCCGAAATAAATATCCGGGAGAAACGCGGCAATAAATAATACACGGTACACGTAGCAGGATCCTTATTCTTTGAAAATATCTCCCACTCGGGGTATCAAAGCGAGATTGATAGTCCAATACGAGGCAGATCCGCTTTTATCGCTTTTTAATCGCGGCCATGGTAACCCCTCCGCGTCCGCGGAGCTTTTCCCCGGGAGCCAAAGAAGCGCCTTCCTTTTCCTCTCCGCCGCGAAAATCCCGGTATCTCCGTTCGCTCCGGCACAAAGTACGGAGATAATTAAATCCACGGAGAAGGGAAAAACACGACGTGGAAAATAAAACGAGCCGGCCGAAGGCGAAGAAACGCGGAGGAGCGATTGAAAACCGTGTTCCGAATGCCACCGGAGCGGGGAATATTCCGCCGAAAATAGAGGAGCGCGGCCCGAAGGGATGATGGATTGCGGAGATCGAGGAAATAAGGGAGATTAAAGAGGAAAAATCGACGGGAGTCGAGGTGAAGCCTCCAAGGAGGTGCGAACCCTCGTAGTAGGTCGGTCGTTCCGGCGTACCGCCTGCCACGGAACGACGAAGCGGAAGGACGGTCTTCCCTCGGCATGTAAACAAATAGAGAAACAAATAGAAAGCAAATAAAAAGACGGACCGACAACGAGCCTGACGTCGAAAACCCGCGCGACCTTTTGGAGCACTGCAATACCATAAACAAGAGGACCTAAGAAGAATTCTCAAGGAACGTTTACAACTACTACGTAGAAGTAGCACTCCTGCACGTACCGCTCTCTCCACACACTCAAGTACCAAATTCCCAAGCAGCATCACAACGCACAGATCACTCCTTCCTCTCCCATAAATTCCCGATAATTCGGTAATGAAATTACTCCTCTCTCTCTCTCTCTCGAATTTTAACACACTCGACATCCACCAAGGGCCTCTCAAAACGGAGTTACCGAGACTACCCCTCGTTTCTTACAAATATAAATGCATAGGTAGATCCAGGAGACCCCACGAGAGAAGCTTCTGCGTCTTCTCCTCGTTTTTCCAAACTTTCCCCCCGAACTGCACTCGGGTCGGTTTTTTTTTTTTTTTTCTCGAATTGGGAATACGAATGTAAAGTGGTCTATTTATTTTTTCACGAGTGGGGGTGGGAGGCAGAATCGTAAGTAGACGCGCATCTACCTTGTAACGTTGCCGGGGTAGAGAAAACACGTGCATCGGCCGGCCGCTTCTCTCCCCGACGCGGAGACGGGTGCGGACTGCGGCGATTCCGCCGAGGAGGTGCGGCTGGCGTCCGACCGACGTCAGGGAAAGAAGCGTCTCCTCGGCACGGGCCGGTCGGCGGCGTCGATCGACGCCGGCGACTTTTCCGGGACGGAGGCGGGACACTTTTCCGAGAGGATCCGGACGCGGCTCCGAGGCGCGGTGCTCTCGGGCGGAGGTCGCGGGGCGTACTGAGCGGCCGCGCGGGGTTTCGGCTCGGCCCCGGCGAGCGGCCGACAAAGCGCGGGCACGGCGCGCGGTCCCTCCGCCATCCGAGTAAATAGGTAAACGGACGGCCAGATAGGAGGGTAGAGATGCGTGCGTCTAAATATTTTCCCCGATTATCGGAAAAGCGAGAGAAAAGTCGAGGGAAAGGGACAGGATAATACGGAAAGATACGCAGGATGTAAAAACCCCCACTTCGGGTGACTCCCTACATCCAGAGGAAGACGGATTCGCGCTCACTCGAAACGATATTCACATACATATGTATACATACATATACAGAAAGAGAGAGAAAGAAAAAAACAACACGTAGGTGCACTCGTCCACCTACCTCGGGACACGGAACTCTTTTTTTTTTTGGTTTCCTAGGGAATATCACACTTTTCTTCTCACATCTCTCGCCCTCGAGGAGGCTGGGAGAGGAGAACGCGCTCGACTGACGCGGGCACACGTGCACCGCGGCCCGGCGCGTCCGCACACGCGAGAGAGCCGACCACGTGAGAGACGCCGCTCCGAAACGGGGAGACGACCGCGCGCGCCGGAGCGGAGTCGTCGAGTCGTACCGAGCGAGCCTGGCGGCCAGGGAGTCTCGTTCCGGCTCAGAGCGGCCGGCGGCCGGCCGGCATGGGACGGGCTCGAGCTTCCCCGCGACGGTGGCGGCGGCGGCGGCGGTGGCGGCGTTCGACGGCGGCAGCGGCGGCGGCGGCGGCGGCGTCGAGCTCGCGCGTCGCGGTCCTCGCGTCCCTCGGCGGGGCCGCGCGCGGTCAGCCGGGCACCGTGGCCCTCCAAGTCCCCGGAGAGTTCGCCTATCGCCACCCTCTCGGGCAGTAGTCCCGCTTCCTCTCCCCTCCTCTCTCCATCCCTCTCCGGTTGCTCCTCTCGTTGGCCCTTTCGCGAGCAGACTGAGGAGAGAGAGCTTCTTCCCGATGTCCGCGCGCCCGAGAGCCGCGCTTTCGGCGCCGCCGGAGAGAGGGCGCGCGCCTCGACTTCCGGCTGGCGCGCGTGACCGAGAGAGACGGGCGCAGCGAGAGCGAGGGGGGCGGGAGCGGGAGAGAGCGAGAGAAGAGACCCGCCCGCCGCGCGCGAGGAACGAGTGCACCCTCGGTCGCTCCCTCTCTCTCTTTCTCTCCGTCTCTCTCTCTCTCTCTCTCTCTCTCTCTTTCTGGCTGTCTCTCTCTCCCTCGGCCCTCGGTAGCTACCGCGCCTCGTAGCTCGCGTAGCTCCCCACACGCGGTGCGTACCTTTGGTTGCGGCCTGCAGCCGTGGTGAGTGTGCTCGCCGCGCGCGGTGACTGTATGCGCTCCGAGAGAGCATTCTTTGTCCGAGTCGCAGCTGCCCGCCGTTTCGGAACTCGGGGCCGCTCGGCTCCGCTCGGCCATCCTCGGCCCTGTCATCCCGCCGCCATGGCGGGAACGCAGGACGCCAGGACGAGCGGGTGGGGACGCCCTACCCTCGCGCCCGACGCCGCCGGGACGTCCCGAGAGGGATGCTGCGCCGGGGAGGGGCGACGCGCGACCCTCCGATTTCGCCGCCGCGGTTCCGCGACGGTTCTGCCGCCCTTTTCGAGATTTCCTTGACCACTCGCGCCGGGATTAGAGTAATCGAGGCCGAGCCACCTCCCGAGGAGAAATGACCGTCCTCTTTAAAAAATAAAAATCCTCTTCCCGAAGGACTTTCCCCCATTCGAGAGGTTACGTCTCCCGGTCGATTCCTTCGATAAATCGCGCTGCGGGGAAATCGGCTCCCGGATTCTCGCGGTGGGTGTCGCCGCCGAGTTTACGAGTCCTCTTTTATGGGGCCCCCGAAAGGGAACGCTACCGGTCGCAAATTGAAGCACCATTCCACGCCGGGGTGCTAACCTTCCCTCTCGCATACCGCGACGGGGAACTCGAAAGCATAAAGGCCGAAATTCCGAAAAGTTAGATCATTTTTACGGCCCCGACGGTGAGGCGTTCCAAGATGGCCGCGGAGGCGACGCTCCGTCTTAATCTCCCGCTCGAGAATACAATTTCTTTTTTCTCGCCCCCTCGTGCGGTTTCATTGGAAAATCTCCGATTCGGTGCCTTCCCGGATATTCACCCCTTCCGAAGTCGACCGTGGCAAAAAAAAAAGAACTATCCATTTCGCCGCTGCGACTCCTTTTTTGCCTTCTGCGAGAATACACCTCGATGCCGTACATGTAAATATGATTTTTCCGACGCAATAAATTTCACTTATCCCAGCTGGGGTTAATTGGAGAAACGTCCCTCTTGATTTTTCGGAGGGTCGGAGATTTCTACCCCGGAGGCGGTTTTTGGACGCAGGCGTCGAAACGAAAAGTCCAGAAGAGAGAGGAGGCTGCCCCGGAGGTCGGTGGTGCCAGGAGCCTCTTACAAGCTCCTTAAGCCGCGATATCGATAACAAAGTGTCGGCCACCCCCGAGACGGTTTATGGGAGAGTCGTAAACGCAGGGGTAGAGGGTGACTATCGCCGGCGGAACGCGTGCCTCCGCGTCGCGGCCCCCTCCGGCCCTCTCGCGGGGCGATATACATTATGGATTAAAGCCGCAAGGATCCCGCGTTTACGCTCCGGCTGACTTTAAGGACCAGCCTCCGTTAAACCAATAATCGGTCCAGATCACCACGAAAATCGGCGCTCGATATCTAAGACGACCAAGACTCTGAAAATTTCACCGCGCAATTCGCCAAAGGCGACCTTGAACGCTCGGAGCAGTCGAAGCCGAGCTCACGGGGGAAAACGCCGAGGGGAAAAATGTTCTTCCCATTTCCCCCATTTCCCAGGAACCCCCCTTTATTAACGCACGCATGCGTGGCCCACTCGCGTGCTCCCGCTCGCTTCTAGGATTTTCCCAAGGCGAACTTTTTCCTGGTGCATACATTATAACCATACCAGGGTGCAAACGAGTCCACGTACACGGTTGGTATTAACCGCGTTTATGCGTGTATTAACCGCCTGCGCGCGTGTACTAACCGCGGGACACGCACGTGCGTCCGCGTAGACGAGCATGCACCGGAATATCTGGTGCGCGCTCGGCTTCTCTACGCAACCCCGTACGAGCATTATCATGACAATGCCCGACCTATGCAGATATAAATTAATGCGTATTCTTCTATCGGGGAAGAAGGATCGAGGGGTGTGCCGTTGCCGGCGCCGAATCACCGCGGGGTGTTACGCGGATCCCGAGTTCTATTCAGCGTCTAGGTCTTCCCCTGGCGGCCATCTTGGATTGTCCAAATTAATCGCTCCGTTTTTTTAATTAATGATTCAAAGATGTATAGCTAGCGTTAATGAAAAACTCTGATTAATATGAGAAGAAAATTACCGAAGTCTGGTTGGATATGTTATCTTAATCAGATTCCTGAAGTATTAGATCAATATCTGGAAGAAACATGTGATACATTTCATAAGAAAAATAGTAAGGGCATGTTTGGCGATCGCGATAAAATAATCAGAATTCGATTTGTTTTAACTGACCTATTTTTTTTTTTGGTTTCAATGCGAACGTTAGTATCAAGTAAGGTATGACTGCCGTTCGGATCAGACCAGACCAGATCAGATTCGATGGAAAAGAGATTTTATCTACCAGCCAAACCAAGGCCGGCACCGGTTTTTGTTTCGATGGTAATAATGTAAATAAATGAAAGTTACATTATTATCGGCAGAAAAATCGGCACCGGTTTCGTCTGTACGCGTGCAAACGGCCTAACGAATTCCCTCGATTATGGCCCCCTGGACCCAAGGCTCGCAGATTCGGACATCGATCTGCGACCCGCTCGAGCGAAAGTCCGTACAAAGTAGAGTCGCACAATTGCACCCCCGAAAATGCAGGAGAGCGGCATCGATTATTAGATCCCGGTACAAAGAATTATGAGATAGAAGGGGTGCCCCCACGTGGGGTGCAGGAGGGCAACGAAATTGCCGTCGTTCGAGCCTACGAGAATCGTTCCAGGATTTCGTTCCTCGGCACGAGCAGGGGTTTCTCCTCGACTTTCCTGCGGACCTTGGAGGTTCGTCATTCTCGGCCGGGTTTTCCGCGTAGATAGTCGTAAACTATTAGGAGCGCGGCGGAATATTAACTAAGCCCGGCCCGGTAAGCTGATTAGGCGAGCCCATTATTCCGCGGGCCAATTTTCATGGTCGCCTCGGATACTTCGATACGCCGGCTAATATACATAAATACATAGAAATGCGCGAAATAATGCCCGCGGTATTTTCGGGAGGGGCGTAATTACGCGGCCGTTTACCGGACGGGACGCTCCTGACACCGACCGAGAGCCCGAGGGACGAGCCGAGCTCGGTGTCGATTACTCGAACCCGGAGTGAAACGATCGATACGCCCGGTAGGAACCCGGAGAAGGAACGGGTTGACGCCGCGTTTCTGCCTCCTGGAAATGTCTTTTAAAACCCAGCCGTGGAAACGGACGGCCCTTCGACTCATTTTCCAGGGGAGGAAATCCAAGGAATACTGGCTACTCCACTCCGGAGGACGACTTGGAATTAATTTCCAGTATGATTCATTTCAAATGTTTTAGTGGACCCTCGATATCGCGACATAAACGCGCACGTTCACGGGGGCGCAAAGTTTAATTAAACCTCGGTGGAACATTAGGATCGTCAAGATCGTTTTCGTTGTAACGTCGCATGCTCGAGCATTGCTCTCGCAGAGTCCATATAAAAAAAAAATGGCAACAAGATCAAAACTAGGAGATGAAGATCGATTTTTCTCCTCGATATAACGAGGGATTTCTTTAATCCTTACTCAGCCTTGAGAACAGGTCGATTAATTCTTAGGATGAAAAATTCACGAAAATGATCGAAAGGGAGGAAGCCGAGGTCGGGATTGACCTCATTGGGGATGTCGCGAAAATCGTAGCGTTCGTTACAGTAAAAACGTGCACATTAACGGGGCCCACGGTTTAGTTAAGTCTCGGGGTGGAAATACAATGACGGGTAGTCCGCTGCGAGAAATCCGGACAGATGCGACTGCCTCGGTTCCGAGGATGTCGAAATAAATCAGTTTATCGAGACCAGGTATATAGCGGGGTCCTATGCACACAGCAGTCCCATGCATTGTGTCGTATGTGCGCGGCCAGTGGTGCACAACCCTCTCTCCGCCTCTCCCGAACAGAAGTCGAAAACCGTAAACCGGGGAGTGGGCGCTCGGATTTACGGCCGGCCCGAAGAACGGGAAATTTTCCCCTCGTTTTAAAAATAACGGGGGATAAGTCCGGGCCGAGAGAACCAACCCTGGCAGAATTATTGCCGGGCGGAGAAAAAGGAGCGGAGAATCGGGCTTCCGTCTGGAAACGGAACGGGGAATTACCATCGCGGAACAAATCGAATCCGTTCCGCGAGCGGTGCGGCATCGATCGCGGAATTCGCTCCTATGACTCGAAAGAAGACTTTTCCGAGCGTCCCCGTATTTCGGGTATTCCCTCCGAATTTAATCCAGCGGCTATGGGATTGAAAATATTATTCCCCTGGAAACGTTAGGCATTGCGAAACACGGCCGATGCCCCGGAGGACCGCAAATGAGAGACACTGGGGTAGAGGAGAGCACTTTTGTGAAATTTGTCCCGAAAACGTTGGCATACCTGACGTTTCGTCTCGGGAGCTATCCCGGAGGAGAGCGGCGAGGGGGGGAGATTTTATCCTTAGGATTCTGTCAAGGATCGATATATCTCGCCGGTTAGGCTCGCGGACGCAGCTGCCAGATTCGACAAAAAATTAATTTCCTTTTTCTACCGACACCCGTGCATCCTTCGAGCTTTCCGAGACGCGGCCTGGCAGGTTTTTTCACCTCCGACACTTTTCAACCCCGATGGATATCAAGCCGCTCCCATCGCTAAGTTTGTCAAATAAATTTCACTTGATATTCCGATTTACGCTTTTCTAACAAATTCCTAAACGAAGTACCGCTTTTAATCGACTCTTAAAGAGGTGTCCATCTCACGTGGAGAGGGGCACGTCCTACAAATCACGACCCAAAGGACCTCTCGAAGAATACCTTTCCACCCCTTTCGCGGTTCCCTCGCTTACGGTGGCATTCACCCCGTATAATCAAGGAATTTAATAAATATCGCGGCCTTGCATCTTCACCCGTAAGGGAGATTCTTTTTTAATTCTTCCCTCATTCCACCCTCTGACCCACTGAACGAGCGATGTAACTCGTTGCATCGCGCCTATACGAGGTCGAAGGTGCGTAAACTGTAAAAAGGGATGCATCCTACGAATCGCGTCATAAAGGGATCATCCCCTAAAGAGGCTCCCGACGTTTCGCCTCCTCCACCGCTCTCATACATTACACGTATTCCCCCATAAAGTAGAGCTTCACATAAATTATCACTCACATAAGAAAAGTGCGACATCCGAGTGAAACGAGCGAAGTCGCAATTCCGGATCTTAAGTCGATTCATATTGCACATATTCCCATATAAAGTATAGCTATCCAAAAATTGTCCCTCGCATAAGAAAAGTGCGACAATCGCGTAAGACGAGCAAATGCGCAATTCGGCATCTCAAGTCGAGCTTCGATTAATAAAATGCAGGCTCCTTCGAAAGCTCGTCCCGAATAGTCACCGCCCGCTAGATGCACGCAACCGCACTCCTGTCGGAGGTCCTGCGTGCATCGTGCATCGCGATGCACCGAGCCGACGCACATAGCCGCCAGCTTTGATCTCACGGCGAGATCTCGCACGTGGCATGTGCTGCGACAAACAGTGGCAAGCAGCTGCAACATCCTGACACGCGTCCATTGTCGAGGCCTCCGAGGCGTCGAAAAATGAAAAATCGTCCCCGGCGGGGCCGTTCACCTGGACTCGGGATCGGTTTTCCAAATGCATTTCTCGCTCCTCCCCCCGAGAGATGCTCGAAAGATTCTCCAGAAATTAGTCGGCGGAAATCCGAGGCGAGTCGCCAACTCGCCGGAATCGAGGCGATCCTAATGCACGCATCGCTCGGTCAAGGTGGCGGGCCGAAAAGAGCATTTAACCCCTTTTACGATAGGGAACCGCATCGAGAAGCGGGACTACTCTAGTGAAGAGGGCACGCGCTTTAAAAACCCTGGGGAAGGGGAGGGGGTGCGACCACCCCGGTCCGAACACCTAGAGCACCCTGGCACCCTCGCACCGAATTCCACCGGGGTCCTTCCCTCGGATCCCCCCATGACTTTCGCACCCTCTTCACCCCTTGCCGCGCAAGGTGTCTCCTCCACCCCGCGGCCGCGATCCCGGAAACCCTAAAACGATTTCCAATCGGCGGAAACCCCTCCGAGATGCTCCGGGATAAAGGAGACGTTATCGTCCCTCTCCTCGAAATGGATCGACGCGGTCCTCGCGATCTCGACCCTCGATGCAAATATCTACCCTGCTATCGTCCCCGATAAAGGAGGACACCCGAACGCCGCCCGTAAATGTTTATGCCATGAAATGATAATAAATGGAGACCCGTTCTGGGTGGAGTGACGATTACGGCGAGGCCTTGGAAACGTGGAATTTCTTTCCGGCCAAATAGGACCCAAAAGGACGGGCGACGTCGCGTTTCCTTTCACCGGGTCCAGGACTAACGATCGACTCGGAGATCAATACCTAGAGAGAGATCTCGGTATTCCGGGGGCTCGTTAGGAAACATCTGTCGTCCGGGGTGAAATTCGGGCTCGTTGCCACGATCTCGGACCTTGGCAGACATTTTTACCCCCCCACAGGACCTCGACCTCGCGATCGCACCCTCTCTTGCTGGAACAAGTTTGTCACGGCGCGAAGTTACGAGCTACCTCTTTTCTTTTTATCGCCGAAATCGCGTTTCTTTTCCAGCTCGAACGTCACGTACCCACGGAACGTGTAACGCCTCTTATCACCGACAACAGGCGAAGACGATTCTATATCGAGGGGCGAGGTCGAAGCGCCGAGCCGAGGGGAGGAGGAAGCAAGATGCAGGGGATAAAGTTGGTTCATTCGGGCAAATGAGTGGATACAACGGCTCCTCCGGGGACCGCGGAGGTTTCGGGGCGTTAAGGTGAGGGAAGGCCAACGACGGACAGTAATAGGGGATGATCGCCCTGGTAACATCCCTAGTTAACGCGACGGGATTGCCGCGGAATCCGCGCCAATCCTCCGTCCGCCGATCGCGGCGCGCTGTAAACGATCCAAGAACCATTTTCTATTCCCGAATTTGTTTACAGAAAGGAAAAAAAATAACCGATCCACGTAATATACTACAATGGTACTCCAATCATTTTACAGACCTCACATACTCGCGTTAAATATTTAAAAAAAAAAAAGACATCCAATGCATGCGTAATTTTAATTTCACTCTACAGGTCAACGATTATCCCCTAACGCAAACGTTCTCGCATGAAACTTTTGACATCCTCGAAGACCCCTTTTACAGTCCCTTGTGGTAATGAGTACTGCGTACGAAGATTCGTTTTAAAAAGTGAGGTTAGAAATGTGAAGAAGTTCCACCCCGTCCGAGGGTCGGTTGGGAAATCACGGCTAATCCTCGCGACGAGGCGGCGGCCACGCGCGTTTCCGCCGTCGCGCGCAGGGCGGAATCCGGGTCAGGTCGAGCCCTCGGCCGTGGCCCACGTGGTAGCGCTCGAGTTTCCCGATTTCCCGGCAGCTGGCCCCGTCGCGTTTTCTCCAAGGACCCGTCTAGCCTTCCCCGGGCACGCGCCTCTTCCGGTGGGTGAGCGTCCAAGAAGTCGCGAGTCCCCTTCGCCCGCCGCCGCGCGTCCTCCTTCCTCGACTCAGGATCAAAGGTGTTCCCCGGTTCTCCTTCTCCCTCTCGCGCGCACCCCTGCGCTCCCTCCCTCTCGCTCTCCCGCTAACGTGTGACATCTGGAGGCCCTACACTCCGTCCGCTGTAACTCCGCTATCGGCCAGTCCATCAGGATCGGCAGGATCTGCGCGCCGCTACGCAGATGCGGAGCCCCGAAGATCCGCGCGGCCACGTGACTTATGGCCGCCATTTGGCCGACTTCCTCCGACGGCGGCCATCTTGCGAAACCCCCGACCCGAGGAGTTGAGACTGATTTTTTAGCGATTGTTCCTCGACGACAATGAACGTTAAAGGAATATCGACGACTAGGGTTGCGTGTAAGGTGTACATAATGAAAGCGACCGAAGCATGAAACCATGCCCGAGAAGGATCGTTGGTAGCTTGCATGAGTTTTAGGGTAAGTTCCCTAATTTTATTTTCCCCAGCCGGTCGACTGGGGAGGAAGGACCGAGTTTTCCTAAAAAGTGGAGTCGGCCACCGCCTCCGAGGCGCAGGGCATTCGAAACGAAAGAGAAAGGCCTCGCGTCCTTTGTCGCATTCTGCATCCTTGAAAGAGTCGCAGGACCATTGTAGTACTGGACCGGATCCCAAGGTCCTGCGATCGGCACTTGTTCGAGGATTTATGAAGCGACTCCGAGAGACCGAAGGAAGAGACCCGAGATCGATTCTTTGAGGAGAGGCGCACCGTCGCGAGGACCGAGGTCCTTCGTCCTTTCCCGCGAATCGACCGGTTCCCGGATGGCCAGAGTAGTCCCGATTCGCGACTGCTCCTCGATCCTCGGGATTTCGAGTTGGTTCGTCCATTCCATTCTAAAATCATCCTCGGTTATATATCCTAAAAGCATGGCCAGGACTCGATCTCAGTCTTGATCCTGCGCTATCGCAAGAAATCGCCGAAAATCTATAAAACCACGACGGACATTCCTAAGGATAAAAATATCATTGAACCAAAGAAATAATCTTTTAATTCAATGAATTTCCCTCGAATAAACTCGAATAAATCATCCGCAGCATTTCTATACGTCGACGACAATTTACTTGAATTCATTTCAGTCAAATCCAATTTACGATTCCTTGAATTAACGGAACATTTCCTTGCTACAATTCTTCGGCTCGATAAACCTTTTTTTCTCAATATATACTAAAGTCCAGTCGACGAAAATCTCTCATTCTTCCCAAAATCGAGTCGAGTTACCGAAACCATGACGTCTCCTCCTTAAGGTCGATTTACCCACGTCCGACCCGGCCCCGGTCTGTACAGTGTCGGACATGCGTATATTCGCCATTACCATCGGCGGTACCATATCCGTAGGGAGGTCTGCATGTTCGTACCTGTACACACCATTGTCAGATCGAAGACCGATCGGAGGTGCATAAATCGACCTTTACCCTCATCTCATGAAGCGCGGGCTCGAGAGATCGGAGCGGGTCCCGGAACCTCGGGAGGGACTTCCGGTCGCGAGTCCTGCGGGCTCGCGGGTCGGGGCGCGCGTGTGCGTCGATGCGTCTCGTCGGAGCCGCGCGACTCCGGGCGCTCTTGAACGCTCCGTCTCCGTCTCTACGCACTCGACTCAACGCACCGGGAGTCTGCGATCAATGCGTGGCACTGGCGCGGTTGCCATGGCGACGGCGCGCCGCGCCACGCACCGCGCCGAGCGAGCCGAGGCCGAGCGGGCCGCAGCGGCCGCGTGCGTGCGCGCGCGGTGCGTGCGGTGCGTAAGGGGCCACGCACGAGCCTCGCGCGGAGGGAGCGAGACCGAAGGGTGAAGGGGGGAGAGAGGGGGAGGGAGAGGGAGAGAGAGAGAGAGAGGGGCGGCGCGCGCACGCACTTCGGGGGAGTGGGGTGGGGGAGGGCGCGCGATGTGCGTCGGCTGTGCGTAAGCCGGCCCGCCTCCCCCGCGAGCCCCGCGCGATGCCACCCCACCCCACGGAACGGCGATCGATGCCCCGCAAAAGTTCTACGCGCGGCGCTGCGAGCACGTGGCGAGGACTCGCGCGACCAGCGACTGCGGGTGCCCCTAAATGGGGGTTGGAGGGCGCGCCTCTTCCGAAGGACGCCGGCCGAGCCCGAGCGGTTCCGAAGGACTCCGAACTATCCCGAGCGATCCCGAAGACGGGCATTTTCTCAACGACGGGGCGAGCGGGAATTTTCACTTATTTATGGATGCTGGATAAGGTTAATTATATGTAGGAGAGAGAGGTGAGAGGATATAAACCCTGGTTCTAGTTTGCCGGGGATGATGTCGTTGTTTTCTCGACGTACACGTGCTTGCCCTCGGGAGGAAAGGAGAGCTCCAGGACTCGCTTCGTCTCCCTCCCCCGGAAGGGGCGCTGGAGCGAAAACCCTCCCGGTGGGGGCGGCGTGCGTGCGCGCGGTGCATTTCGATCCCGGGAAATATTTGGGTTAAGCTGCGAGTGACAATCGAAATACCAAGGCCTCGGGTCCGGTCGGACGCGGGACTTTCGCCGCAGCTCCGGGGCGAGCGAAACGGCGCGTAAACTCCGACGCGGATACGCGCCCGATCCACCTACGCTTTCTCCACTTTCTCCCCTTCCTCCCTCCCCCCCCCCTGCTGCCCCTTTCGGTCCCTTCGCCCTTTGGCCCCCGCCATTCACCTACGCTTTGTTTACCTTCCGCCCCGGAAGAACCGCGCGGCGACCTCGCGTTCCGAAATCGTCGTTTCCCGCGGGGGTTTAGGTTATGGCGCGCCGAATCCTGAATTTACCGCCTTTTCGACCTGGCTCGTAAAACGGTACTATCCTACACTTCCCCGTGGGCAATTTTTCCTTCTTCTCATTCGTTGAATCGTTTTTCGGCGGAGTAGTTGCAAAGTACCCGCTGTTTGCTAAAAAGAACGTGATACGCACTATGGAAAAAATGGACGACTGTACAAGCTGTAACTTTACAAACTGTAGTTATATGTCATGTCCTTTTTAGGGACTAACGCCTACTTCGCGGGCAATTGTTTAATATTATTTTTCTCAACGCACGTGATTTTAACCTTCGGTCGGATCGGACGATTCCTTAAGGCTGTTTCCGGTGAGGAAAGGCCGAAGATCGACCTTTCCTATGCGTATCGATTTGACGCCGTGAACCATTTCACGTGGTTTTAACCTTGCCCATCGGTCGAATCGGACGATTCCTCGAGGCTGGTTCCGGTGGAAACCGAAGATCGACCTCAGCAGGCGGTATTGATTTGACGTTGTGTACCACCGCCGTTGGCAACCGCCATTGGCCAGCGTTCCCATTGTAACGTGCCTCTCCAGGAACCCATGAAAGCTTCCTTAACGATTCCCCCGGTCTCGAAAAAGAAGCGCAGCTCGTCATATAATTCTTGGGTCTTCTCTATTTGTGCCACTAATCTAGAATCATCCCCAATTCCGCGAGAATTATTAAACGAACGTTCCCCAAGTTCTGAGCGAGCCAAGAGTCCTCCCGTCGTTAATATTTCTCGTCGATGGCACTACCCCACACCTCGATTGTCTCAATTTTAACAAAGTATATACGAGCTTTCGGGGAGAAAATCTCTCGAGGATTCGCGCGGTTCGCCGACGCAAACAACTCCCGGGAACAAAGATGGCGGCGGGGCGGGCGGCCATCTTGAAAGCTCTCTCCGTCGAAGTTCCCGTCGATGGAGGCGAGCCGTTAAGTTTCCGGCGAAGTAATTTCCCGGTTCCCCTCCCCGGGCATCTTCTAGTTTCGGCTTTTTTTTCCGCCGTCGCGACGCCCTTCCCGCGGCCCGGGAGGGGACGCGGAGAGTTTCGAGACCGGTGAAAAATATCGGCGTCGGTGTCGCCAGGCCTCCCGATGGGCCGTAATTCGTCGAAAGGTCAGTCCTCGGTGTTTACCGAGTGAGACGCTAATGGCAACCAGCGGGAGCAGGGGAGGTTTTTCGGGCTCGTCTCCCTGACGGGGTGTCGAACCCGAGACCAAGGGACGCCGGATAAGTCTAAAGGGTTCCCGGAACCAGGAGACTCGCGCAAACATAACCTCCGATCGGCCCCACCGAAACCGGAAGTGCCCCCCCAAAATCGCGTCCCTCGACACCTCGCTGCCAATAATTCATTAAGGTCCCTCCTAACCTGCAAATCCCACCGAAACTCGTCCATAAATCCGGCAAAGACTCGGGTCGCGCAAAAGAGCGAATCGATTTAGCTCGCGCCATCGACGCGCTCGACCACCGGCAGCAATGGATGAGCGAAAGGGTTAGGTTCGAGATTAAAAGGAAGTCATCTCCCTCCCGCGCCTCGGCTCTCCATCAATCACAATTATATATCCTCTCTCTCCCCTGCTATCGTTCATAATTACTGCTCGTGACTTTATCCACGGCGGTGCACCGGTTCCGTCCCTCTCTCTCTCTCTCTTTCTCTCTACCCCGTCTTTCTCGCGCTTCCACTCTGCGACATCGCCCCGCGAAGAAGCTAAACGGAGGAGGAAAGAAGAACGTAGGAGAGAGGAGCTTCCAAAGGAACGGGGAGCCGGTCGGAAGGGGAGGAAATAAAAGAAGGAAGAAGAAAGGAGCCAGCGACTCTCTCGTACTTTTCGCCGAGATTACTCGCGCGAGAACGCTCCCAGGAGCGGGCGTTTGGGGGGAGGGGCAGGGGCGAAGGAGGGAGGAGGAAGGGGCGCACGTGGAAACGGGGCATTTTCAAGGGGGGGGAAAAGTTTTTCGCGCACGACCACCCGAGGAGGAGGAGGCTCGGGGGGAGGGAAAGCTCGTCGAAGCCGTTCAATTTTCCCCGAGAGCTTCCAGCTTGCGCTCTCTTACCGACTGCTTTTACCTTCGCCTCTGCCGGGGAGTTTTCGCGTTATTTTGGATGGCTTTGTTTCTACTTAGCGCGAGGCCGAGGGGCATCGACGCGGCCCTGGCTGCTTGGAGGAATATTTTCCTCTTTTTTTTCTTCCCCCCCTTCCATTTCATTCTTTTTTCTTTCACCTCCACCTCTCGCCCCCCCCCCCCCCCCCCGAGCTGGCTCGTCATTTTGGATGATCGTTGCACTTTTGTCGCAGCCTCTGCCGTGCCGGGGAAGGAGGCCCTCGGAAATATAGGTAATTAAGAATAATTAGAGGTCCAAAGTGCTCGCGGCAAATTGGAAACGAGAGGACGGAAGACGCGGAAAATGGAAAGTTTCGGGGAACGAAGAGTAATGGCGAGACGCTCCGCCATCGCGTCTCGGTACAAAGAGGGCCAGAAGGGAGAGAGGTCGCGGGCCGGGAGAAGGAGACACGGGAAATGCAGTAAAAAGGAGGAAAAGGGAACAAAAGCGTCGAAAAATCTCGCGACGGCCGGGAGAGCGAGAAAGGCAACCCGGTACGATCCTTGCCGCCACGGCGCCATGTTTTATCCCGCATAGAGGAAAGTAAAAGGGAAACCTCGAAACAGACACCGAACGAGACAATATTTCTAATTGAACGTGTCCACTCGAAATCCCGGAGCTCGTCGGAAATATTCCGGACTTCGTCCCTTCCCCCGGGAAGCTTCTAAAAATCCATTATGGTTACCATAAGAATTCTTCGGCGACGCGCGTGGCAACAACTTTACGCGCGGGAAGTCGGGGAAAAAGCGCCCTCCGAGGGCGGAGGAACATCCCTCGGAAGCTTCCAAAAGGAGAAGAAGAAAAGAGAGGAAAATGTCGCCGGCCCTCCAGCGGATCCTCGCGACGTCGGCGCCGCGGCGCCCTCGCAGGATAATTGCGTGCGCAGGTACACGGCTGGCCTATTAGCACGAGAGCGAAAATATCCCAGGACTCGACTCGGGGGGTGCGTGCACGCGTATAATGGAAACCCTTCAAGTAGCACCCCCGAGTCGCGTTGCAGCCCCTTACGCACTCTTGGATTACGGGCGCGGGGGTGTGCCGAAGAGCGGTGGGGCACGCGTGTGTGCGCGGCCGCGCGCTCGTACGTGCCTAGAAATCCAGCCCTTTTTTTAACCCTCGCAGGTGGGGGAGGCTTGGAGAGCGAATACGACACGTTCGCACAAGTGCACGCGACACGGGGGTGCAGCGCGCTGCAGAATCCGGAGGGGGGGACCCGGTGGGTGGTGCGCGCGCCAGGGGAGGGAAGTGCGTGCGCGTGCACGCACCGCGCGCGGCCAAGTGGGGGAGCGGCGCCGCGACCCGGGATGCGCGCAGGGGTAGCTTTTTCGATCTCCGAGGTCTTGCGCTCGATCCGAGTTTTTTCCCCACAGGGTGAAAACCTAACGCCACCATCTTGTTCCACAAATACAAAACGTATATACTATTCTTATCGAGTGTACGGAAATTAATATAAAAGGTATACAAAGATCCTTATCTCTGTTTCTTACACAAATAGTCGAAGGAGCTGCAGGGACGGATTCCACTTTTCTCACGAATGAGAGAAGTGGAGGTGGTCACGGGTCCTTTGAGATTTATACACAGAGATTTACAAGAACTTTGCGAGCAAAAGGTAATATGTATAATAATAGGTCTGGTCTCGGGGTAACTCTTGTAGCCTCGGAAATACTTCGGACGTGCCGTCGCTTTGAACAGGAAAATTAAAAAAAAAATATATATATTCCGGGATTTTTTTCAACCCCAAGCTTTGTGCCGGTTTTCCTTGACGAGCGGCGTATTTCATTGAAAACGCGTTTCCACCTTGCAGGGGCCAAGGAACGGAGGGAAAAAGAAAAATAAAAATGTTGGCAGCACCGTAGGTGGAGGATCCGCTAGGCCGGTGAGGGTGAGGGCGAGGGTTGAAAGGACGCCGAGGGCTGGTAAGGTGACCGGCGCGTAAAGAACAGGGTGCGTTGTCCCGGTGCGTCAAAGTGCGTACGCCCTTGCGCGTGCCTGACCTCCCCCTTCCACGATTTCCTCACCCGCACCCCTGCCCTCCGAACCCACCTACCTCCCTAGGAAAATCGGGATCTCTTGTTTTACGCCTCGGGATGCATACAGTCAACGTGTACGTTTCCCGCATTTTCTTGTCGCCAACTCCTCGTGATCCGTCTCCCCCATTCCCGTCAACTTCTCTCGAAAGTACGAAGGAAAAAATAATTTATATCGCGTTGATTAGATACACTTAATCTAGACGTATAAACATAGCTAGATAACTTAACCTATGTTTTCCTTAAATATGATTTCATGCTTTCGGTATTTCAAGGTTAAAAAAGAAAAACGTATAAAGGAGCTTTAGGGTGAAAATTCGTTGGGAGACTGTAAAGACCCTCGAAAACGAGAAAGAGAGAGCGAAAGTCCTTACAGTAGAGCCATCTGCATACCGACCGAGCAGACTCTTTTCTTCCACGTGGGACGTGCTACGGTGAATTTCAGGGTACATTGCCGACTACCACTTGATCTCGCGTTACCAACCGTGGAAAGAAAATAGATAAAATGCCTCAACTACTTGTGACTCACCATTGATAAATTCGGCCAACCAGTTGGATGAATTTACTCCCCACCAGGACAAAACTTCTCGGAATCACGTCGTCGGAATATAAAATAAAAGGCAAATAACTTAATGTCAAGATAGTCATGAGCCTCGACCTCTCCTCAATCGATACAGCAGACCGTTATAAATTCAGTGCTGACTGAACCTGTATACCTAGGCAAGTCATCCGGATTCTCCATCCGGATGTTTCTTAAGTCTCCTTGCAGGAATAAAAAAAGAAAGAATCGGGAGTGTCGAAGCAACCATCAGCTTCGACCATTCTTTGATCGAGACTGATCATAGATCTCTAGACTTCCGCCCATCGCTGCTCTCTCTCTCTCCTTCTCTCTTGACCGCGTAAATTTGAATGATCCTATCAATAATTCATCGTGACCTGACACGAGCAGCCATGAGGAAACCAGAAGATGTCATTGTACAATCGATTTCCGCTTCCATCTAGAGCTACCAGTCGTTTCTGGACATATTGCTGCTGACAATTGCTCGTATAGCCGGCAGGCAGGGAGCACAGTCCATTGCACGTCGTCGTGCTAAACAATGAGTAATTAAAGCGTTACTTCAGATGCCTCCGTGATTAAAAATGTATAGACAAATAATTATACTTACGAGCACGTCTCGCTTCGAACAGTCTGCGTATACCTCTCGTCCTGCTCCTGGAGGTTCACGACGTACATCCAGTTGCCTTTATTGTTCAAAGCAGCCTTTGGTGTGATGTATTGGGGATTGACAGGACAGAGAGGGATGGGCTGGTTGAAAGCCTGTCTTTTTTCGCGTTGCTTCCCCAAACTCGCAAACTCTAACAATGGATTGGTCCGACGAGTTCCTCGAACATATCTGAAATGAAAAAAAAAAAAAAGAAACGATTGGAATATACACATGACACTATTGCTTTAACGAGGATATGTCCGTAGAATTTCATCGTCATCGTTAATACCTGTTTGAAAACCAGCCTTGCTCCTGCTTCAAAGGATCTAAGGATTGCTGCGATCGCTGATAAAATACAGGGTCGGGTTTACTGGATTGTCGCAATTGCTGCAACTGCGAGTTCGATTGTGTAGATGATGGTTCAGTGAAGAATGGATTTCTTTGAGAGCGCAATGCCGTAGTCGGATACGTAGATCTAAAAAAAAAAAATAGTACACATTATTCACGTGCCTATGAGTATCGAATTGGTACATTATTTTAAAGTTATTCAGAAAATTCATTGAACACACTAAACCCACCCTTGATCTCGCGATCCATTATTCGGAGGCCCGTAGATCACCGCAGGATGTCCCAAAGGATACTGCGGTGGTAAAAACGGAATCGACGAAGAAATCACCTGAGGATCATCCGCCTTCCGATAATGATAGCCTCCCGAGTAGTCCGGCTTCGATCTAGCCAGAGGACATATTAAAAAAAAAAAATCAAGACCACGTCACACTAAATCCCGAGGTACTGAAATCACAAACGTACCTATAGGAGTTGAAGTCTTCTCGCGATTCTCCCAATAAAATCGTCCGGAAATCGAAGCTGCATCGATCAAGGAGGAACCTGATGAGTTGTCTGGAAAAAAAAACCAAACCCAATCGATCGCTTAGACAGCAAACGTCATTAACCAAGGGTACGATCGCCAGTATTCATTTTTTTTTTTTTTTTTCCCCAGCACGCAAGATCGCAAAATCGCGCACGTCCAGGTAAATCCGGTGAAACGGCCCCGATTTCGCGACACGATTTCCGACGAGTCCTGAAAAAAAAAATCCCGCACACCGAACTCCGTCCGCGAGACGCATAACTAAATTTCGTCAGTGGGTGCGGCCAAAGAAAGAGAAAGAAGGATGTAAATTTCGCCTGCGTGACCGAAAGTTCTAAAACTCCTTTGGGCGATCAAAATCCGCCAACGCGATCGGGACTTCCCCTCGTTAACAAACATCGCGACCGCGATTCCGCCTTTCTCGAGAACCTGACGGAATAAGTCAACGAGAGCCCATCGATCGCAAATCCGGACGCGTTCCCGAGTGCGACGCGATTCCGCATTAACGAGCCCCATGTCGAGTCGGATTGGATCGAGTCATCGATCTCCCAGGAATGGTGTTCCTGGGTGACTTGTCCCCGAGGAATGTCTCGATCTATCCCAAGGAGGCAATTAAGTCGGATGGTATAACCCATCATCCGTGGGTCATCCGCTGTTCTTCATACTTTCACCGTGTCGAGAGACCAGAGGTGTCCGCCATGTTTAATTCATGACATGCACCTGAAACGCTTCCTCGTAGTTCCTCGGAATCGAGCCTCTCTCCTTCTCTCTCGTCCGGGGCCTTCGTAGACGTGTGAAAAAGGGAAAGACTTATTTTACGATCCGTCTTGTCCGTCGATCGCTTTCCTTTCGGCCCCCCTTCCGGGTATCATCCTAATCCTCTTTATCGTTCGTCCTCCTGTCCCAAATTTCACATTGGAAATTCTCCAGTAAGTATGTGCCGTTACGATGCTCGGTACTCGATGCAGTAATCACCGACGCCTCTGTAGGTTGGATCCTTAAAGATCTCCCCACGAATGATCCGCTTGAATAATGCAAGTGCAGGAATAAAGCTTTCTCCCTTTCGTTCTCTTCCCCGGCGTTACTCAACAACTTTCACGTTTTCCACACCCCGGCTGCTTATCAAATTTTCCCACGATAGACCAATGCCTCGTTGCCGAGATTTCGCCTTTCCTTGGGATCTCCGAGATCCCTCGATCGGCCGATCGACGATTTCTGGCCCGTGGATACCTGGATGCAGAGAAGAAACGCGATCCGACCAAGGCCACGGTCACGGCGGAATGATCATCGTCACCTGGGAATCTCTCGCTTAACGCCGCGGCAAGTCCTTACATAATACGGTCGACCAGTTTTCGAGCCTTCGGTTTGCACTTGTGCAACTCGACTCCGTTATTATAAGGCCAAGTGAGCATCGTCTCTCGGGGCCACTTTTTGCCCCATCATCGTCCTAGACAACATCCTTTGTCGTGATAATTCGTCGCGCCTCTTTCTGTGTCAGTGTTCACGGAAACACGCGTCAGGTGCATTTATCGATACCACCGGTGCAAGAGGTTGTCGTAAGGTGTAATGCACCTTGTAAAAGGAGTTACTTGATACTCGAACAAGAAGGAATTTTTCTGTACATTAAAACCAGGATTTTTTTTAATTTTACGTTAGTAGGTGATAGCGTCTATCGCAAGGTTTTCCATGACCCCGTACGGGGTCAAACTGCACTCGCGTCATTAAAACGGTGTCATTGCACCGAACGATTATCGCTATTAGCTTTATGCCTCTTGGTGCATTTCGCGATATAACGTGATGTGAAATTTCCTACGTCATTGATATTTATAAGAGACCTAATAAGCTTAAAAAACAAAAAAGAAAATCGTACGCTGGGCTACGAATAATCTTGACGTTAAGGTTTAATGATTGATAATTGTCGTTGCGATTCTGGTCTCGCCTTCAAGGTATTACCCGCGTTACGTTCTGTTAAATTATGTAAACGAATAAGCGTCGCTCGTCAGACCCAGTCTGCATCGGATTTTCTTTTTCCCCTTATTAATCCACAGGCGTACTCGCGATAAACCGGCATTGAATCTGCTAGACGAGAAGCGTTTAACGCATTCTAATTGGATGATATTATACAATAACCGGTTAACCAACGGAGATTTGAAAATTAAGCGACCACCTCTAAGACAAGTGAAAGCGATTCGTATGTCAGTTCGCCGATAGTACCTTTCGGCTGAAAAAGCAAGTGCTACGAGCGAACGCATTAGCCGCGGCATTACGCGAAAATTTAACGCACTTCCCGACAACCGACCCTCGAACCTGTGCGTAAAATATTGCTCGTAAAATCCCCTGAATAATAATCTCTTATTTCTTTCCGAGCACGGAGAGATACCAAGCATCGCGCAAGACCATTACACGCACGAGAGTGCGTAGTAATTCCGACGTAACCGAAGTAGCCAAGGATCTCGCGTCTCTCTCTCTCCACCCTCGTTGAATTTTTACACAATGGTCGGAAGATGCGAAGAAACGATCGTCACGCTGCAATATCGACCACGTTCGTGCATACGTGCAGACGTGTATAAACTGCATAAAATGCACGTACCCGTGTACCCCGAACGCTATCGCAGGTGCATCGGACCCGCGTGTAGGTAAATTAAGTGCGTGTACGTGCAGGTGCGCAACGAGCCGCATAAGAGCGGCTCTTCGGCTTTTTTCCGCCGAGAATTTCGCCCACGACCGCGCCTAATCTCGCATCTAGCCAGTTTTCTAGTCAATTACTCCTCGCATTGTCCGCAACCAGACTCCCGTCGATCCTATCTTCGTCCAAGAGACGACTGAGAAGAAAACCTCGGATCCATTTATATGACTTTACGGAACAAATACAGGGTAACTTACTGAGGATAATGCTCCAGTGATTCGCAGAAAGTCTGTCCCGGTTTTGCGCACCTTGGGGTATGACCCGGTGGTGCTGGCACGAATGGTTCCTGATACCCCGTGAAACAACCATAAGTGGTGCAGGGCTCACTCTGGACACCTGCGACAAACACCTGTAAAAAAAATAGCCATGAGTCCTAGAAATTTGAAAAGGCGCTCGAACGCGTTAGCGACATTATTGTGCTGCCCAAATAAAAACTCGAATGGCCAAAGGAAAGTCGAATTTGATTCGAACGTCCGTCCTTGAATAGGTCCTTAAAATAACTCGCGTTCTGAACTTTCGTCTAGAGATTTCTCCTCCACTTAAATTTAATTTTAAGTTCTATGCGCGCTGGTTAGAACGAAATTTGTTATCTGCCTCTATACATACAAAACCTGTTATTCCTCGATTTATTCCTGCGTGTAGGTCTATATTAAACGATGATCCTTAGAAGGCTTTCACCATTTATCCAGTCCTCGACACCAAGGGGATTTGATTTCATCTTAATGATAGCGATTCATAAAAAACTATCGAATTTCATTCTAACTTCGATCGTTTCAATGAATTTTTATTACGATCCGCGTTACATGCCCTCGGCTATGATTGATGAGTTCCTGTCCACTTATATTCAAATTGTCTTTTTTAATATCAATCATGTACAAGCTCATTACAGTGAAATCTGCTTAGAGGACGTCTGGTTGGATATCGAGTGAGTCCTTTCAATAGCATCTCGGGTCCTTCTTCAGTTTGAATTTTTTCCTCGATTAAAATCCAATTCCTATTTGATCAATGACTCAATCCATGTCGGGAATTACAGATCTCGAACGTCATTAAATCTCTGATTACTATGATTATGCGTCGCTCGAATCGACTGTTGGTATAGATTGATCACTTTGGCAACTTTCATATAAACTCATTGAACTAAAGTGACTCCAATTACTGCCGATCCTCGCATTTCTTTCAATCGAAGAATATCAATCGTGAATTTTTGTCGAAAATCTCGCCTCTATCCCGTATTGCGTCGCGATTTTATTCCCAAGAAATCAACGTTCTCGAATAGAGGAATTAGGTCTCGAGTAAATATTTATACTCGGGCAATTCACGAAGTCTCCTCTCTATCCACGTAGAGAAATCATTTCTCCTCTTCCAACAAGAGGACCGCGTGACCGTGAAATTCGTTCCCATTAGCTCTGCCGTCCGTCTATTTACATCCGTACTTTCACGAGCCTCCGAAAAGGTCGTAGAAAAGACCCACCGAGGTCCGAATGACTTCATTTTCGAAACCACGACCATCGGGAAAACCACAACACGCACCGAGTTATGAGTCATACTCAAATTACCCTCGCTTCGACCGCTCCACAATAATTATCTGTATCACGAATACAGGGTGTCAGATGATGATGAAATGATTTCATGCTTTAGCCACTTGAAAAAAGTGAGCTTACAGGACCGCCATCTTTATTGGGTAATTTCTTAAACATTTTACTTGAATATTACGTAAAATACTTCCCTTGAGAATTTCACGTAAAAAAAACTTGGAATTACGCGTCACTACCCAACCCTGGCTAGCACGCGTATAATGGCGCTGTTAGGTGTGTAGAAAACTACGGGAAATGGAGTATACAAAGGACTCACCAGAAGTAAGACTCCCCAGCGTCGCGTCATGTCGGTGCCTTATCCTGGGGCCGAGCGGCCGTCTCCGGAGACCGGGGTCTCCCGGTCCTCCACTCGCCGCTTTCCCCTCTCGGTGGCGCGCCAGTCCCGGGTGGAGGAACCGAGTACTGGTCTCAACTGGGCTTGGCAGGTCCTAACAGGATCTTCAGACTCGGGGAGCGCGCGATTCGGCGTTTATGGCGTTTCTCATGGCGGCCCTCTACCTTCGAGCGAAAAGTGAGGTTAGCGCGGGCGAAGGGCGCGTGCGTGCGCCTCCGATCTCCGACTCGGTTTGCCCGGGACGAATCGGCGAGGACACGCGAGTCCCGCGACCCGATCCAAGGTGGGGCTGAGGACACGGGTGTACAGCGAACGCGGACCGTCGAGTGTCGAGTCTCGAATGTACGTAGAGACACTTTCACTGGCCGCCTCGTGCGTGTCCCCCGCTGATCCGGAGGGGTTCGACGACTCCGGGACCCGATCGGCGTCGCCCTCGGCCACGTCGGTCTCGAAACCCGGCCCACTCTCCCTATTCTTTCTCCGCAAGGAAATTCACAAGAAAATTCAAAAGGAAATGGCGCGATACCGCGACGAAATTCCAGGTGGAGCCTCCCTCGCGAAGGTGCAGGTTCACCGTTGCACATGTTGCCGAATCTCGGGTGCTAATCAAGATTCGAACGCGAACTCGGATATCGATGCCGAATCGGCGGACATCGCACGGGGTAGAGCGGCTGCGAGCCCCGGAAGATCGTCAAGATACGGAAACAATGCGGTGCCGTTCGCGGCCCGCGGCCGTTCCGCTCATCGGCGATCGCACCGCTGACGGGGCTCGATGCTCGGAGAGCGTGCAAGGACGTCGCATGTACCGTTCTCGTTTGCAGATCGGCGAGTGCACTGGGACAGATCGATTGTACCTGTTAGAATGCAAACGCTGCCCGTGAAAATGGCTTCCGATCGGGACTCCTGATTGGGATCTTTTGTAGATATCTGAGAAATAGAGAGATAATCACGTCGGAGTTTTGAGGGATCGTCGTATCGTTCTAGTTAAGCGATTATGATCTACTTACGATGTAAGGTGCTCGAGGAATAGCTCAGGTGCGCCATCTTTCGACCGAGTGACTAAGCGATTTGTGGCGGCGCTAGTTCCTCAATCGTGACTCAGTTTTCCTGGTATTTCAAAGCGTTCTAAATTACGTGAACTACCGTGTCGACTGTGGTTTCATTGCCGACATTTCGGTTGGTCGTTCCACTCGGCAGAAAATAGTTTTAAGTTTCCTCGCGAAGCGACGCGTGGAGCGCGTCCGCGATCGTCCCTCTAGTACGGCTCCTGCTCCGCGGCGCTGCGCACGCAGCAAAAGTATGGCGACGTGGGAGAGCGGAAGGTTTCGGGAGGATGCAACCGTCGACGAAATTGAAGGGAACTTTGACGATATCCTCGTGACACACGACCTGCAAGATTGCCTTGACGACAGTCTTGATCTCTCCAATTTTGGCAAGGTTTACGAGCAGTCAGTGGCCTTAGATTACGCCAAGTCCGACGACGACTCTTCCTACATCGAGAGGTTGCGCGATGACAGCACTGGGTGAGATTTCCAGGATTTCGCTCGGTTTTCCCGCATTTCCCTGTTAATTAGAACTCATACAGTGTTTTAATGACCGCTGCCATTTGCCGAGACCCTGTCAATAACGGGACGATTCTTATCCGGTTAAGTTACCATGTTTTCAATCCTTCCCTTTTATGGGCATTGCGATTTTTTCAAGTTAAGACGCGAGTTTACATAACCTCCTTCAGCGCGCTAACTACTACGTTTGTTTAGAATATTTTCTTGCTTTTTAATGGATGTGTAAATGGTTACTGCTAGCGGTGTTCTGTTTAAATGAGACGTTCACCAGTTACTGTGATTATTTGTGTATTTATTTGATATGATTATTAAAATTATAAACTTTGGCAGTATAGTCTCCATAATGATAAACTGCGTCTAAGAAATTTTGTTTTCTAATTCATAATTGCTTATGCATATAGGTAAGCTTGTAAACTATTAGGAGTACTTGTTATTAATAATCTGATTTTATATTAGCAATTGTTTTTGTTTGTCTGGCATTAATGACAAAGGGAAATATTACGACGTTTAGTTCCGTTTTATGTAGAAATGAATTCAATGTTTGCACAATGCATCAATATGAACAAAACAGGTGGAACAGCAGAGTACTATAAATTTAGTTTTCTGAGGGTCTACAAGTAACAATATATCTCATGTTCTGGTATTACTCATACCTACCGTTAAGAATTTATTTTTAGTTCTTAAATAGCCTACGCTCATTCGCTTACCGATCCGCGTAATTTTAGGTGTATTTATAGACACTGTATGTAGTTTATAATTAATTCACTCGCTGGTCCGTGTTCAGTTTTACTTTCATTATTACATTAATGTATATCTATTTTGGTAGAATTGAAATGGAAAGAAGCCGCGAATGATCAAATGGAATCTGATTCAGATAATAAGTGTGCGTACTTTAAATTTAGCAGAATGTGAAATTGGATGAGGTTGAAAGTTACATACATTGGAAATGATTGTCGGTGAAGAAAGCGTTGTTTTATGTTTACATTTTCAAGCAGCAAGATACAATGGCCTTGTATACATAATACTTATCATTACCATTTACCATATTAGAATTACTATACTTGGATTCCTGATTTGCGATTCCCAAGTGCTTCTCCACGAGCTACCTTCATTTCGTAATCGTATCATTTACTATTTGACTTTATTTATGCTTTCCAGATATATACATCACACTATCAGTCCCGATGAGATTTACATGCGAATCCGTCCAGGGCAAGGAGATTCGATGCCTGAAGACCCTTCCCATGCCACCATAACAATAGAGAGTACCGACCCAGATACAAATCAAAAACATATTAGCCGATATACTTGCGAGTATGATGGATGTTCACGTACCTACAGCACAGTTGGAAACTTAAGAACTCACATGAAAACTCATAAAGGTAGATACATTTTGACGATAGTCTTGTTCTCTCTGTTGTTTGATGCAGCTACACGTTGAATATCCCTGCTTGTTTATTTTGCATTTTAGATTAGATATTTTTGTACTTTGTAATAATTATTTTTTTTAGCCATTGAAAAGAGAAATTTGTGCTTACTTTTTTTTTACAAACGCATGTATCAGCATTAGAATTGTTATGTGCTTCCTGTATGCATTTGTTTTTTTTATGGGGCTATCAGAATATTGATTTATGAAAATAATTGAATCCTGTGATTTACGAACGCGTTGATGAGGTCGAATAAGAATTTGAAAAATTCATTTGCTTATATTTTCATGACCATAGTATTGTTGGGCTTTCGCGTAATTTTCATTATTATAGTAGAAATGAATGTGACTAAAATAATGGAAATTGTCTACGCGTATATGTCGAATCACTGCTACATGTATTAACCAAACTTTGCGTGTCCATGCTTGCCAAGGATGAAATTAACATTTAGGGTAAGTACGGAGAAGGCGCGTTTAAAGCTGCAGCATCACCCAGGGCTTTGTCGTCTGGAATGCGAAAGAGCGCACATCGGAGAGTCTAGCTGTCGTCTTTGTTCCTCGCACTGCTACGGTGCACTTCGTGAGGTGTCTTTGCAATGCTGAATTGGAGACGAATCGTCTTGGTGGAAGAGCGTGAAAGATGTAGTGAAAGTGAGAGTGAGAGCAAGGAATCGCTTCGAAGTGCATGGCTTTCGGGTAGTGTCGAGTCGAGCAACCGGCCAAGAGTACCTTTTCATGCGGAAGGAATTCTCTCCCAACTTTCAGGCGAGTATCGGTTTAAGTGCGCGGAACCGAGTTGCGGCAAGGCCTTTCTAACGTCCTACAGCCTAAAGATCCACATTAGGGTACACACAAAAGTTAAGCCCTTCGAATGCAACCACGGCGGCTGTGAGAAGGCATTCAATACCCTTTACAGACTGAGAGCTCACCAAAGACTTCACAGCGGCGACACCTTCAACTGCGAAGAGACCGGATGCGTCAAGTACTTCACTACACTAAGCGATCTCAAGAAACACGTCCGTACTCATACTCAGGAGCGACCCTACAAGTACGTTGGCCGAGAGTACCTAAACGGAGAAGCGGTTGCATGATACACTCCTATCGGTCGGTCGGTCGATCGGTCGGTCCGATCGAGTAGAGTTACTCGAAGAGTTCGATGCCTTTGGAAACGCGAATTCACTTTCCTCATCTTTATCGAATCTACGCAGTTTAATTAGGAACACAGCTGTCAATTTTTGTAGCTACGGTCAGCTCTTACAGCTAAGTACCACGTTGCTTTTATCTCTTCAAGGTGCCGAGAAAAGGGCTGCGGTAAAGCATTTACCGCCTCGCATCATTTAAAGACCCACAAGAGGACCCATACCGGAGAACGACCGTACATGTGTACTTACGGCAATTGCAAGAGGTCTTTTACGACTCCTCATAGTCTGAAAAGTCATCTTAAAACTCACAAGAAGGTTAACAACGGCGAGCAGGCGGTAAGAACTAGTAAATCCACTAAAAGTTGAACTGATTTGCGGTGTAGAAATAGGAGAAGATGCAAGAATTTATCTTACACATTATTATTATTTTTTAAATTTACGTTATATTATGCTGATCGCGTAGGAGATGAAATAAATAACATGCAAGTCTGATTTTCAGCAGAAAGAAAAGGAGAAGTCATGCGGCGGGTCGGAGAACGAAGGGAATGGTGGCACATCGGAAGCGCAAATCGAAATTAAGGAGATTAACATTAATAATAGCACTCTACCGTCCTATGCAATCATACCGATAACTACAAACAACGGACAAAACGGCGAGAATGTAACATACGTAGCAACCCAAAGCGTTAATGAAAATAACACTACCGCCGTGATAGATATTCTAGGCAGCGACGCTATCGCCTTTGACAGTGGGCATGGCTACGAAGTTACCTTTAATAGTGCCAAGGACATTAACAACATCAAGTTGCCCATACATCAGTTCGTGTCGGACAAGTCGAATCGCATCACCCTAGTTTCGTCGGACATCATGATAAATAGTTTCAATCAAACCTCCGAGAATTTCAACGGTAATCAAAAATATGAGAAATTAAAGTTATTCAATGTTATCACCAACCGTACCTCCGAAGGCAACGATGTACCGGCGAGCCAAGAGGTTCCTGCAGCATCACATAGCGGCGACACCGGTAAAGAAATTCAGCCATCTCCCTTGAATCTGCAACAGAAGATAATGCGGAACGGTCTACAGAATACAATAGCTCAGATATCGGAAGCGAAGGACTTTCCGAGCAATGCGAAAGAGGATAAAAAAGCTTCGGTCAATCCTGCGAAAGAATTGACGAGTACGGTAAATGCCGAGAACGCCACGTTTTTTGACAATGGCAATTTGGTAACAGTCAGCGACGATGTTCGGATATTTGATGCTGGTTTAGAAGTCTTGCCATACGTAGCTGACGCTAGTTCACAAAATGGTAATTGCATAGCCGGTATTAATCCTTCCCTAGAATGCAACGCTCTCACTAGCGGACAGTCCGAAGCTGTTGAGTTGGCTATGGCCTCCGAAGAGGAATTACCGTCGCCTTGGATAGATGTTATGGCTTTAGCAACAGCCCCAGCATTGCGGACTCAATCCTGGTCGGAGTTAAATGCATTTCCAACTGCTGTTCATTCATTGGTGGACCTCGTAGGACCAGAGCCCTACCCATTAGAATTGAACAGCCCGACACAAGATGGCCAGATCCTGGAGAACGTTAACGGTTTGGACACCAGCGATATCGTTAACGTCCAGGTGGTCGAAGACCGACTGGAAAACATCGTTGAGTCTCGCTTGGAGAACATGGAGAACACGAACGAACGACCGGAGAACTTGGCGAACCCTAGCAACAGAGAACTATCTACGAAGAAGGACAGGAACGTCCTTCAGGAAATCACCGCCGATGCGGATATTTGTAAATGCTTGGATTGCCGGTGCAATCATCAGCAGAACTGCCAAAATTGTTCGTCTCAAGACGAAAACCTGGGATTTCAGGACGTGCAGGAGAAAATGACCAGGTCCCAGGAGACGGTCACTTGTTCCAAGAGACACGTCCAAGAAAAAGCCGAAGGTGGCAATCTGAGCTCTTGTTTCCAAAGCGATTGCCTCTGCGGGGACAACTCGGGCGGTTGTAGTTGTTGCTGCGTTGTCATTTGCTTGAAGACCCTGGAACAATTACAGAGCGTGTTCCAGCGCAACTGTTGCAAGGAAATCGAGGCTGTTTGTAAAGGAAAGACATCCTGCGATCGGAGCGTTCCGGTCGCTTTGATCAGGAGCCAGCTGGCCAAAAATCAATGAACCACTGGCGCTCTGAATCAACTAGTCATACGCAATGGGAACGTCGTTGTTGTGTAATGTTACTTTAAGAAAACTTGCAGCTGGTCCCGCGTGTCGGGTCGCCTGACTAATCGAAACGCCGGCCTTAACAACGCTCTGTCCGACATTAATCGATTGTTAACACGCGGGAAGGCAATGTTAACTGTAGAAGCAAAGCTATATGATGTTTCGGCAAAATATTTTCGTTCCCTTTATAAGATAGCGTGCAATTATTTTGTTGAACCGTTGAAAGAAATATCGGACACAGTGTTGCTTGGTGGATAAGAAACAGAAGTATGAAGTGATTATGGAACTAGCGTTTATAGAGCAATTGTATTCAATCGTGCAATATTTTGCCAACCTTTATTAGCCTAAGCCAGTAATATGTCGAGTCCTATTTTAATGAGGTGGTCTAATAGTTCTCTGTCATTATCCGGAAATTACGAGGATTTATTTTCGAGATCATCACCGGGCTAAAATTAGAAGTTCCTGGCACAGCCTGTACGTGAAACAGAATTGTGCCTTATATTTGAATATTACCATCTTTTCGACGTCTAGAGGTATGTGGGAATCGAATTGTTTGACTGCTCGAAATTCAATGCTTTGTTCAAAAATATATTTCATGGAGTTATACAACCCGAGATATGTATTTTTCTATATGATCCATGTTACATCGATTCAGTGCAATAATTGTGTGTAAGTCTGGAGAAATGTTTGAAATTGAAGCAATTGTAGAATCCTGCACGCCGCTGACGATATCTTTTGTACACGGGAAAAACTACGCTGAAACAGTAATTTTAGAAAAGCTACAAGAAAAAAGTTTATAAAATTTAGTATATAGATATCGAGACTTGATTGACTGCAGGTAGGCGGTCCAAAACCGATGCTTTGCATTTTCAATAAATCAATATCACCGTGTACAAAAATCGACTAGAAATTAGAACAGTGCAATTTCTTAGAGCAATCCTAAGTGCCTCTTAAATTATACCAAATGTTTTAAACTAAATATTACAAAGTAAAGCAACCATGTATTTATTAGTTAATTTTTGTTACGTTTCTATGTTTAATGTGCGAGAAGAACAAATCAAGAAGTGCCAAAATATTTTTTAATCTTTAAGAACTAGAGAAAATATAATATGTTATTTTTCATGTGGACAATGCTTATTATGCTGCTCGTTTTTTACAAGCAACATTTTGAAGTTGAACTGTCAGAGATGTAACGAAATCAGTAACGAGGATAACTTCTTGTAGAAGGCTTAACAATACGAGTGTGAAACTTTGATGCCCGTTTTAAGTACTTTTTGAACATATTGATTTTGAAAATTATACAATTCAGGGTACCATATGGTATACTAAAAGTGCAAATTGTTTTTCAAAGTATATCACTTGACTAATAAAAAATAAATACTGTTTTCAAAAACAATGTATGTTAACTGAAATCTTAAGTATTATACTGTTTATCGATACGAGTTGATACAAGTTTATGAAATACTAAGATCACTTATGTGATCACGTTGAAACCCCCAAATTACAACTATAAGAAAATAACCATAACTAGATAGACTGATAAAAAGACATTTATCATTTTTTTTTCTTTTCTTTTTTAACTATACATAGATGTAACAAGGTATGGATCATTACGTTGTATGCAAATATCGCACACTGTGTGTTTAACGCTATGACTCAAGTGAAATGTTAACTTCCTTTTGTTATGCATGACGAGCATTTTATTGAGTAGCTTGGACAATGGCTTCTGCAACTTCTACAGCAATGGCTGCTTCAGCCTTGTCTCTCTCGGATGATGCCGATGAAAGTTGCTGTTGTGCCTTGCTGAGAGCATCCTTTGCAGCCGAGTTGTCAAGGCTATCGACAGGGTGGGCTTCCTCAGCTAAAATCTAACCAACACAAAAATCCACGGTTATCCATCGTTAAATGTGGTAAACTCACTGGCAAAAATATTTAAATGCAGTAACGTTCTCTAAGTTAAAGGTTGCAATTTAATATACCTGTACACTGGAATCTTCATTAATAGTGACAGTTCCAGAAGAAACAAATATCTTCTTAGATTCACCACTGTACTCATATACCGTGACAACTCCTGGTTTCAACACTGCTAATGTCGGAACATGTTTCGGTAAAATACCAAATGCACCAGAGAACGACGGCACATCTACTTGGCGTACTGCAGCTTGATCATAAAATACCTGAAAACAGATGATACATACTTAATATTACTATCGTTGCAACCACAGGGTTATATAAAATACCACATAAGTTTGACAAATTCATACTTGATTTGCGCCTGCAAAGGTAAATTTCATTTGATCACCAGCGGGTGCATCTGCATAACACCTTGCCTGCTGCCGAAGAGTTCTGAGATAAGGTCGAAGCGTGCGGGTAATCGTCGCCATTTTTTTTATCTAAACAATAATAAATTATGAAAAATTGTTAAATATATCGAACAAACGATCGGGCGTGTTACATCATAAGATCAGTACATGATTTAACCTCACTTGAAAAAAAATAGGCCGCGTTATGTCATAATAAGATTATAAATTATCCACAAATAAGAAACATAACCGGCTTACAGTACAATATTTGCAAATTTTTATATACCTACCTGACTTTGGCGTTTTTCCCTGTCGCAAGATATAAACTCTGATTTTCTAGCAGCCAGAAGTACAGGGTGCGCGTGCGCTGTCTGCTATTTTCCTCAAGTCATGAACTAGCGACAACTCAAGATGGTACAACACCTGGTTCCTGTCGGGTTCTAAATCTATGCTGGCGCCGTCTAAAATAGTAACTTTTCCAAATTAGTCTGCATTCAGTGGTCACGATTGTGCATCTACAATATTTCTTAAATCATTGTTCTACTTCGTTTATAACCTCAATTATTTTTAGGTTATCTCATGCCAAGCGCTAGAATGGTACAGTCAATCGTGCTGTTTTAATTAGTGAATGCAGGACTTGATTCATTAGCGCTCTGCATAAATATTATCGGTAAAATGGATGCATACGACATTTTTAAAAAATTGACCGTTGGGGTAAAATTTGATTTGAAGCGATTTCGACGTGATGCCGAAAGATTTCAAGTAAGTCACCAGCAGGAACTCAAATATGTAATCTTAGTATGAAGTACGATTCCAATGTTTAAAATATTAATATCTCAGAGGTACTCTCAATTTTGACTTTATAGCTTATTAAAAAGCCAGCAGTTAAAGATGTAAATGTAAACATGGGAAACACAGATCTTGATGATCAGAATCTATCGATCAAGAGGAAACGCGACGATGACGAAGAAAAAAAGGAGGATGAGCACAAAGAAAATACTCAAACTTTAACACTTGTCAATGGTATATCAGTGCCAACAGATGGAAGCAAAATTAAGCGAAAGAAGCAAAAGACCTTGACAGAAGATAAGAACCTAAAACTGGAACAAGAAAAGGTACAAACATCGAATCATTATTTAGAATCCATTTTGAAAGAACTTCATAGTTATCTAATGAATAACCATGTCGAAGTTTAATGAAACTTTATCATAAAATTTATTTTTTACAGATTAATCACTTACGAAATCAACATCACATATCAGCCATAGGCTCACACATTCCGCCGCCTATACAATCTTTTGACGAATTAAAAGATTATCAAGTTGCAGATGATTTATTAGACAATATGAAAAACCATGGATATACACAACCTACACCTATTCAGATGCAAGCTATGCCTATAATGTTACAGGTATGGTATATTTTGTCATAAGTGAATTTACATCAATAGAAGATACGTCGTTTTTCAGGGCAGGCAAATTCTTGGTTGCGCACCGACAGGTTCTGGAAAGACTGCTGCATTTTTGTTACCAATCATACACCAATTGGCCGGCCCACAAAAAAAAGGATTTCGAGCAATCATTGTCAACCCTACTAGAGAACTGGCAAAGCAAACTTATAGAGAATGTATGAGGCTCAGCGAAGGTCGTGATTTTAGAGTACATATAATTAGTAAAATAAATCAAGCTTTGGCAAAGTATGGACCAAATAGTTCTAAAAAATATGGTGTGTATAATTGCTATATCTTAAATATGTACTATTCAATCTCAGATATGTTTAATGTAAATCTAATTAATTGTTTTTAGACATTTTAATAACAACACCAAACAGGCTTGTATTTTTGTTAAATCAAGACCCACCTGCAATATCTCTATCCAGGTAAGTTATCAAACAGTCGTGCAAGCATAAAAATTTGTATTTACAATATTTTATATTAAAATGATTTACAGCGTTGAGTGGTTAATCGTTGACGAAGCTGACAAGTTGTTTGAAGAGGGAACTCGCGGATTTCGAGACCAATTAGATGAAATCTCAAGAGCCTGTACAAACAGTAATTTACGTCGAGCAATGTTCAGTGCCACCAATACTCCGGCGGTGACCAAATGGTGCCGTCATAATCTCAAAGGTCTTATAACGGTGACAATTGGACAAAGGTAAAGAACTTCTAAAATTCTCAGCCATAAAAATTTGAAGCAGCGTTAATAATATATTATTATCTGTTACTTTTATCACAGAAATGCTGCAGCGGAACTTGTGGAACAAGAACTACTTTTTGTTGGAAACGAAGGAGGAAAATTAATCGCATTTAGGAACATTATCCAAAAGGTAAAGGATCAGTAAGTTTTTACTATAATGCTAAATCTATTCAAATCAATATATTTGTTACATATCTCTACGATTTGTTGCTTTACAGGGAATGACCCCTCCAGTGCTTGTCTTCGTACAAAGCAAAGAAAGAGCTCAAGAACTTTTCAACGAGCTCATATATGATGGAATAAATGTGGACGTCATTCATGCTGACAGGACTCAAACACAAGTATGTATTCATAACTCCAAAATAATCTTTTCAATGCCCATCACCACTGTATTCAATTAACCATAGAAACTTATGTCAATTGAATTTCAGAGAGATAATGTCGTTCGCTGCTTCCGAGAGGGAAAAATCTGGGTCTTAATATGTACCGAACTTATGAGCAGAGGCATTGACTTCAAAGGCGTTAACCTCGTTATTAATTACGACTTTCCAACGTCTGCTATTTCCTACGTACATCGAATTGGTAAACATAATATTGAAACTCTTTAACACTGCATTATTATGTTTTCAAGTATCTAAATAAAAAATTGTTGTGATAGGTCGTACGGGCCGAGCTGGCCACAGAGGAAAAGCAATAACTTTTTTTACTCAATACGACACCGTGAATTTACGTAGGTGAGTATTTTCTACAAAAATAGAAATACCATACAATATTCATTTAAATGACTTCAAATATTCTAACCATTTTTCATTTTTAGCATCGCTGCTGTAATGAAAGCATCTGGATGCGAAGTACCAGAATACATGTTGGCAATGAAAAAACACAGTAAAAAGGTGAAACGAAAACTTGAAAGGGAAGCTCCTAAACGAGAGTCTATATCAACAATCCCAATCTATGAAAAACAACGCAAGGAAAGGAGAATGTAAGTATTGCTAAATTTATAATATTTTTGTTATTCTCAAGCGATTTAATATGAAATATCTTTAAAAAATTAGGAAACGTCTCGAAGGCAACATGAAGAGTAAAGAAACTAAAGATAATTCCACTGCAGCAACTGAATCCTCTGTAGATAATAATAAACATGAAATTATTAGGGTGAGGAAAGGCAATGATAATTCAACTAGTAACGGTAGATTTTTAGTAAAAAGTAAAAAGCATTTTAACAAATTCAAAGGTGACACAGACGTAAAGAAAATATCATCAGGAAGTAACAAAATGCACGGGAACGTTGTAAAGAAAAAGAAAAGGTTAATAAAAGTAAATTCATAAATCGAATCTGACGCGAAAAGTGAAATTATGTCAACCTGACATGCATTTCAAGCATGTAGTTACATTTTATATACTGAACTGTATTTCATTAAGTTTTACCGTAAATGTCTTATAAAAAAACCTCACAATTACTTATAAAAATTGTTATAGACTAGAAGGTAAGGAAACCCTAAATTAAAGAACTGAATTATCGTCATGGATTTGAAATGTTGCTAAGTCAATATTTTAAAAGAAAATGCCTGAAATAAAGTGTCGAAAAGAAATCTTTCTTAAATAGTAGTTTCATTCGAATACGCAAATATCGGTGACTTGCACTCTCGTTATAAATTACAATCAGTCTGTCGTTATATCCAATGCTGTAAGGCACCGACGTAAATACAAAGTTCTTAAATTTTTACTTAAAACTAACGTTGGAGCGACGACAGTGAGCCACAGTTCTTTTACAATACACGCCTTAGAAAATATCTTGCTTCGGAATTGGAAGCACATAAATCAAGAATAACTCCATCGTAACAAGTAGTAATAAACAATCAGTCGAAATGTCTTGTAAAAGTTTTTCGAAGCCCATGGAAAGTTAAGGCAAGGCACATTACACATTTACATTGTATCAGAAATGTCGCGTGAAGAGCGACGTACCTCATTAAAGGAAGTCAAAAAGTCGACAACAATTCCTAGAGCGTACAAAAATATATACAATTCTTGCTAACCTGTTCAGGTATGGTTCACTTATACTGCTACGTTTCGCATAACCAGTCGCACGGTAGCTTCGGCATTTTATTAGCCGGCCACGGAAGGTACCCTGCGGTTTTAAATACCCAATAGTCATACGAGACCTTCGCAATGAGGCTCACGAGTAATATCACTTCGGTTCCTATAATATAGTAGATATAGTCCGTCCAATCTCCGGGGTAGACACACATCTTCGAGGGTTCCAGATCCATCACCTTCTCCTTCGCGTTTTCGCACAGTACTTCATCGTAATCCAGTATACGCGTTTGCAGCCACACCTATTGAACAAGAGATATCTCAAGTATTTCTTGAAAATATTGCCTTCCTCATACCCTGGACCTTAGGGAACATATCGAGGGCGTACCTTTAAAAACTTCGCCGTATTGCAGTCGCAGTGCAGCTTATTACCACCAAGCTTTACTAGGCGCGAACTCACGAAGTTCTTATGAGCATTCGGAGCCAAGATGTACGTCGGGAGCTGTGAATTTGAACGAGTAATTACATTAACATAATTATTTAAAATCACTGCAATGTATCGCGTAACAGGCCTTACCGTTTTTATTTTATTGAAGCGCAGACTGAGCAGAGCATAATTATCCAAAAATTTGGAGCCCTCTAATTTATTGATGGACGATATGTTGTTGTAATCAGCGTAGAATTCTCTGATGTCCTCGTAACAAGGATTAGTGCTCATTTCGTCGAGTATCGTGATCTGCAAATGAAACGTGAATACTTAACAATGTTCTGTCTCTACGTATGTCCTATAAGAAATTAAAAATCCCCAAGTACATTGTTGTAGGAGACATTCAGAGCAATTGTGTTGCGCGGAAGTTTCTCAGGCAACTCCGTAAGTTGGATGCCGCTGCAATCCACATTTACGGCCAACGTTGGCGGCTTCCCTTCGACGATGTCTAATCTTCGGAAGTTGCACTGGCACTGCCAAGCTTCGCTCTTGGGGCACTCGGTTTGCAGCTGACAACAAACAAAAGCAAATATTTTAAACGTTGGATCTAATGGTGCATTGGAGCCAGAAAGAATTTCGGAGCTTCGCAATAAAGCGCATACCAAGCTGAGGTATCGGACTTGCTTGAGAGGTACTTGTTCCGTGGTATTGAACCAATGCCAGGTCTTGCTAGCCGAGCACACGGTCTCGTTCTCCCTGTTGAAGTTGATCTGCTTCTCTCCCGTCTTGTTAATGTACTGGTAAATATCATGGCACCAAAGTGTGTTAGTACCTGAGGAGCGGATCAATTGAATTTCCGGTTAGCTACCGGCAATGGATATTCCTCGGCCTCCAACGGGAGTACATCTCGATCAACGAAAGGGCATCAACAATAAAGGGAACATTGTGTAAGATAAAATCAATATTTTCAGGCCATAAAGCGTCAGGTTCTCACCCGAAATGTCGAGCCAGAACTCCCTGGTATTCATGGTGTTCAAAGCCGGCAAATGCGTGATATTATTAAACGAGAGGTCCAATGTAGTCAGCAAAGAGAGTCTCGTGAAGCTTTTGTTCTCAACCTCGACCAGGGCATTGTTCGAGAGATTCAGACAATGGATCGGCGTCATCATCAGGAACTGGCCCTTCACGCGATTGACTCTACCATCGGTCACAGCCAGAGATTTTAGTCTTCTCCATCGCACCTCGCTCACGTTGACGCTGTCTATGGTGGCGTTCCTTATATGGATGTACGTCACGTTGGCAGGAAAATCTGAAACACGGTGAAAATGTATAAAACTTTTCTCCAAACCGGGTGCACCAAATCATTTGGAACTTCAGCACGTGATTATGGAGGTCCTAAGGAAGAACGCGACGCTCGTGGAATTTAATTTTTCAACAGAAAGAAAATTCTTTTCATTTATCCTCGACTCGAACCAAGATCACATTTTTTTTTTTTCTCGTAAAAAAATGAATTTTCACGAGCCTTAGGGCCTTCATAATCACGTGGTGGAGTTTCAAATGATTCGGTGCACCCAGTTTGGAGAAAAGTTTTATAAATATTTTGAAGGTTTCGTGTGTATAGAATGACCCTTTCATAATACTTTAAGTGACGATTTGCATGCATTATAATTTCGTATATCGAGAGTCGTTTAGTTACTGGCACACGCAAGGCCGGACTCGAAGGTGTTGTTGTCGAGGTTGCAGCAGAAAACCGCGTTCGCCTCGGGACTGTCATCCGATACGACTATCCGCTTGCAAGGGCACTCCTCGGATGTGGGGCATTCGGTGGGTTCCCGATGGAAGCAATGATCGAGGATCGTCGGGGACACCACGTGGCTGCTGGACGTGGACGAGGACTGATCTTCCTCCGTTCGGGCTCGGACCACCCCCGCGTACAGGCACAGCATCACCATCAGCCACTGCATCTGCAACTGCACCACCGCTCTCTTTTTATACTGGCGTAATAATTATACTATCATCTACTACATCACAGGGGAAGGATTCTAATCTGAGCAACATTTAGTTTAGAACTGCGGGTAACGACGTAAGCCGACAAATCCATACGGAGTGTCAGGTGACCCTTTGGCATAAAAGTTGAACGGCACTCGTAAACTCTTCCACAACGACGGGAGTTCGGAATCGCCGTTGCGCAATCCCGAGAGACTCGGTAAACAACGTCGATGGTACTACTGACCGAAACGGAAGATCGGATCTATTAAAAGAATTATGTATTTCGGCCGTAAGCGGCCGTTGTTCCCTCTCGGACGAAAATGGCCTCGGTAGAGGGAACACTCTTATCTAACGAAACGAAGGTCAAGGGTAGCTTTCGAACAGCATCGCGGAGTCGAATCTCACGAATTTCTCTAAAACTTGTTAATGGGTCCCCCCTTATTTACACATAGAACCCTTTGATCTAAACGAGTACCTGTGAACGATACAAATAGACCCGTAAATTGGCCCCAGGAACGAGAATTCGCAATATCGATAAGGCTGGTCGCACTTTCAATCGTGCATGAGAATACCTCGGTTAGAAAATTAATATTTCAAAACGATCAATTAACGGTTTAAAGTGCCCCTTGCTATCACATCCAAGCTAAAACGGTTGAATTCAAATGGTGAAAAATAATCGTGGCGATCGAGTTTAATCTGGCAAAATGTAAACCTCATCTCGAGCAGTATCATCAGTTATTAACAAATCAATTTCAATGATCGTAACCAAGTGAAGGTGATACCTATTATTCGAGTGCCACCGAGCTTACTTAAAATCAAGCAATAAGGTAGAAGGAAGGATTTTTAACCGAATGGCCGATCTGAAAATCGTCAGTTACGGCCGGCAACGCCGTTAGCGATGCACCAGCAGTACTATCTTCGGCAGAGAATTATTTATATTCAACGAGTAGGTCTCGGTGGTCGATTTCGCGGAACGGCAAAATCGGAACCTCTCGGAGTCCCTTGCCACGCGTTCGCCCGCGAGGGTCGTGGGACCCAGGGGAAAGAGCCAATCAGGATGCAGACCCAGAGGCGGTCTCCCGCTCGATAAGGCAGAGTGCAGGCTCGCCGCGCGATAAGCGTTTATCTCGAGAGAAACGCGATGAGGCCTACTGCAGGCACGGTTGGGTTAGAACCTAAGACGCGGTTTTTTGCTCCTTTAGCCCAGGTTTCCTTCCTGACCACGCCGCGAGACGTGCGTCCCGCTGATAACTAATGTAAAAACGTTGTATCCTTGGCGGTGCTTTTTTTTCCCCCCTAACCTCGTCGGACTGATCCGCGACGAAAATGGGAAAAAAAAAACACCCGCAACGTAGAAACGATATTCCCTCACTCGATAGTAGTCGCGCTGGAAAACGCGTCCCGAATAGTGAAAAATGATAGGCGTCGATAGAATTTCTAGGATTTATTGAATTCCCACCGGGCGGCGTTTCGCAAGAGAACGGTCGAGTCTAATTGGACAGTGGCGTGGCCATTAAGTGATAAGGTGACTCGAGCGGTCCGCAATGAAATCGCGAGGCCGCAACGTGGCCTGTAAGCGCGGACTTAACATTTATTCCGGCCGCGATAAGGATTAATTAACGCGAGTTCTCCGAGGGGGAAGATTAATCGGCAATGATTTTCCGCTCCTCGCGGGATTCTCACCGTACGCGCTACGTGAAATAAAAACAAAGGGACCGTCTTCTTTTAATTGCCGTCGCGGTTGGAACTAATCTACGGTCGCGGCACGCCAGCGGAAGGATTTCTAAACGCGAGAAGGCCGAGGTAATGAAATACAGGCGAGTCCGCGGTTTCCTATAATAGCCGGATGAATATGTATTAAATATTGCCTAGGCCGCGGTCGCGTATAGTCTAAGCGCATTTACGAGCCGAGGCGAGCATTCTTCCTACTTGAAGCGTAGACCTATCGAAAATCGCTCCACCGCATCGGAGGACGAACCTCGTCGCGATAGAAAAAAAGGAGGTCCAAGGAAGTCCGAGTTAACGAACGAAATTGGAAGCCCCGTTTATCGTATCTTCTAGGAAAGGGTTTCTTCCGCGAGGTCCCCCGTCGATCGGGACACGTTATCACCGTACTTATTGGAAGTGCGACAGCCCCGTTGGCGGTTAACACAGAGGAGGTTTCTATTCTCGGAATTACATTAATAACTCTCACCGAGACCCGTGCGAGATAGTCGTTCCACAATTGCCGCGCGGCCGTCCTCGTTACCGATTCATTTCTTTTCTTTTCTTTTTTTTCCCCTTTTTTTCTCCCCTCCGCTTCCCAAGAGACCGGCCGCGGTTTTTCCACCGGCGTTCGCCAATCGCACCGAGAGCGTTACTCCTGGCTCGAGGAAGAAACTCGGAAAGTCGGTACGTCCCGTTGGCTCCTGGCCGTTGACCAACTTTACAACCAACCGATTCGTCGAAAGAACGAACGAACATTACGCGGCCAATTGCTGGGTCATCGTAAGTACCGGTCGTATAGGTCGTCCAGAGTTAATCAAACCTTTGACGTTTAAGATTAGACGCTCCGTTTCCAAATAGTTCTTTTTATTCCTTTACGTCCATGTTGTATGCAGTTTTAAAGGCCTGCACTCAAACAACGGGGTAAAAAAATGTAGCCCAGTATAGGTAATCGAATGATCGTTCCTAGGATAAGTCATGCCTAACAATGCATCACGTACAGGTACTTGGGGAAAGCCAGAATGACGTTATCACCGAGGCAACTATTGTGGGAACGATTAGCAGATATGATTTTAAAAAATTTACATCTTCGACTAGACTTCGACCCTAGAACAATAACGAAATAAACCCGAAAATTGTCCGCAATCATCACCAAACCCTAGTTACCGTGCACTCGCACCAACCGTGGTATAAAAAAAAAAAAACCAAGTCCACTTGAAACCTCCATAAAACCTCGCAATAAAATCATCCTTCCTAGGATAAGGCGTGAGTAACCGACGCCTCGTGAATGTTTGCGGAAGGCCAGGGTGTCCTTATCACCGGGGCAACTATTGTCGCAACGATTCCCGCGACTCGGCGGTTCCGTTTGTCGCGGACAAAGGCAAAACTCGGGAGGGACCGTGCCCGCGGCGTCGTCCGATCAAATTCAACCGATCCAAGAATAACTTTAATAGCGGTAAAACTTTCGGCCCGACCGTGACTAACAAAGTGTCAGGATGTATATTTAAGGAACCGCATAAGGAAAAAGGAAGAAAAGGAAATCCCAGACCCGGCGTGGTGTACGTCGCCTGGGCCGCGTTACCGAACGCGTTAATTCCTCCTCTTTTATTTTTCTTTAATTTTTTTTTTTTTTTTTATTAACGAGCCATTTTAACCACGATAGACGATCGCTCGACTATCGGGAGGTTCCTTTTAATGCGTGGGAGATTATTTATGCGCCGCTCAATGTGCGATCGGGTAAGGAAAAACGAGGTGCGCCTCTGGCCGTTTCTCCCCTCCGGGTCGGGTCGTTCGGCATCGAGAATTAAGCGAGACCGAAAGCGAGGCCAACCGGGCCTTAAAGGTCGTCGGGTGGTCAAGAAGGGCAAGAGACCAAAGGTGAGGATCAAAATAGAATGATCATTGTCGGAAGGAGAAACGATCGGAGCCAGGGCTCCGGTAATAGCACTCGATTATTCCGTTAGGATCGAGAGCACTTCGTTCGCGTTCTATGGCCGATAAGACCGGCTCTCGGCGGAATGCGTCGTTTAAGAGTCCAGCGTAATCTCTCGTCAATTACGCGGATTGCAAAGGTTTTAACGAGTCACGTCGTATCGGTCGCCTGGTACATCTTTGCCATTTTCTTCATTTTTAAGTGAAACATCATATGGGATGATAATAGATGAGAATTCCCAAGTCAGTAAGAAGCTCGATTGGGAAAGTGAAGCGGTTCTTTTTTTTTCTTCTTTTTATACATACACTACTGTATACATCCATCCTTCAGAATCAGTATTAAAATTGTGCAAAATTCGCACGAATGCTTCCGTCAGGGTTGGCGCGTCGTCGGCAAATTATATCGACCCTGGAAGTTGAAATAAAACTAATACGTTAATTTCGTGAATGATTAAGAATAATTAACGAGATACAATGACTGTCATTAACTCATCGATAAAATTTCTCGTTCCAAGGCGTGCGGTGGCCCCGCCTCGATTGTTTCCTGATAAAGTCGGGTTTTTGTCGCTCAGCTATACTTCGAGTCTTGTTAAGAGACATCGTTAGGAGACTTCCCAAGGATTTGAGAAGGAAGGAATGCGGCAGTGCAGGGATCGCATCGAGGAGGAGGAGTCGGAGATACGACAATGGAATATATTCATGTGGATGCTTACTCTTGAATCGCGATACGCGCAAAAACGCCCTCGATCTTCCTGTCTCCGTGTTCGAACGCAAAATTGCCGTACGTGACGTGACGGGCAAGATAGACGGGAGTTCATGCTCGATACAGCGCACTTCCTGTTCCAGTGCAACCCGAGAGAGAAAGGCTATTGCGTTTAAGTAGTTACGGCGATCGAATAACGCGAGGAAATATCCTTCCTCGCGAATAACGAGGTAGAGTCTCGTCGCTCCCTCGGGCGCTCAAAATAATACCTAAAATACGGCGGCCATTTTTAAATGCCGCGAACCGCCGAGCGCGCTACGACTTCGTCACTTGCCGGTATTTACACCCGCTCGGACATTCTTCCGTAGGTTCAACCGAGAAAGGCAAATATTCTTTCAATAATAGATCCAATACTCCAAAAATTCTCCGAAACCCTGCTAAATTCCGAAGTCAATATTTTAGGTCAATTTCGAGCCCGCGTGGCATAAACGAGCCCTCCCAGGTCCTATTTCACTTTTGACCTCCTACTTTCGGCCATGTACGTCCTACATAACAGGAATTAAGTCTAGGTCTATAACCAGAAGAACCGAGAATATCAGCCACTGCGGTCCAAAGTGGAATCTTAATTCTCCAGACCCCCTATATATTATTAGAAAGCCTAAAGGCCCGCAATCCGGGTTTTACTTCCTATTAAAATATCGACTCGGTTTCCCTTACCGCCATCTCTTCTTCCCCGTCAGCGAAGCGTGGTCAATTTCCTGGGAGAGATTCCCGCCATCTTTCCGGCTCGGCGTCGGGAATTTTCGGCTGATTTTCTCCCGCACCGCGGGACCTTCGAAATCCGGCGGGCCAATCAGAGGCGAGGACGCGACCGCGGGAAAAACGAAAAAGGCTGCGCGCGCACGCGCACGCGCCCGCCCGGATGCACGCCGGGACCGGAGGAGCGCGGCGACTGCGATTAACGCCGGCCCGCCAATCCAGCCGGCGACTCGCGTAAACGCATTAAATTAATTCGTTTGCGGCACCGCCGGGCCGCGTGGGTCACGCTCGGCGATCCCCTACCCCCCTCCCGCCCCTGCGAATCAAAACCGGCCCGGAGGCGGGACGCGCTCATTCGCGGCGGCCGAATCATAAATCGGTCCTTCGCCGAGCACCATCGCGCGCGGCTGGTATTATAAGCGACGGGCACCTAGCTTCGCTTTTTTTAACGCAGACGATGAGCGAGAGACCGCGCGGCTTCGGCTCGGATGGCGTGACCGGGGACGCCTCCAGCCTCCTCGCTTCTACCAGAACGCGTCCGAGGAGAAGCGTCACGCAACATCCGACCCGTGCGTGGGTCGCCGAGGTACTGGTGCAGCGGCGGTTGCGCCATGGGTGCTACGCGGGTGCCAGTGCTCCAACGATACGACGCGCAGCGAGCGCCGCGCATGGCGGTCGGTAAAGAAAATGGCGGCGGGTACATTGACGGCGGTTGGTAATCTAAAGGACCGTCGGTAGTATAGGACATGCGCGGTAACAGGAGTATCGATACAAATGAGATCGGTTTTCTCTTGGGTGGTAAATGTGGTATATCGCATCGGTGGTATAAAGAATTAGAACGATGGAATATAAAAAATAGTCGTAGACTTCGCATCTCTGTACAGGAGCGACTCGGGCGGGGTCGCGGCGAACTGTGTGACTTGTCTCGCTACCTGGCCGCCCCCACTCTCGTGTTCGAACGCGAGTCGGGAGCTTGTAAATAATATCGTAAGATAAAGCCAGAGGGGCGCGCCTCTCGGTGTTTCCTGCCCCACGACGTGCGCGCGATGCCGCGCCTCGCCCTTCCTCCGATTCCGCGTCCGCCCACGGGTCCGACTCGCGGGAGATAATCTCGAGCGACGGCTGTCCGAGATTCCGGTTGATCCCGGCCCCGGGGCGGAAAACCACCCCACGCGGCGTGCTTCGGCCGGGCGCGATTAGTGCGCGCCGCGAGATGCGCGGTGGCGTCCCCTCGTCGGCGCCGCCAATAATCGCAGCGATTATCTAATCACGGCCAATTCGCGCCGCGGCGGCCGCCACCATCGCGGGACGGGAGCTCGCGTTACCGCGACAGCTACGACCTCTCCGTCTCCTCGTGAGTACGTGCCTCGGGTTGCCTCCGGTCGTCTCGCGCGGTCCCCCTCGGGTTCCCCTCGATCGCCCGCGAGCATTCCTTTGCATCGCTCTGCTCTGCCGGAAGGAGACGGAGCGAGCGTAGCGGGACGCGCGGAAGAGAGAAGGCGTGACGGTGAGTGGATCATGCCGCGCCGCCGCTAAAGTCGGTTACCTGTCATCGCCGTGCGCGGCGCTCGCGTCGCCTCGCGCCTGCGAGTACGAACAGGTTGGCGAGCGCGCGAGCGCGAGTGCGTAACGAGGGCGCGTGCCTTGCGTGTTCTCGGGTAGCGATCGGGCGCGATTGTGCGCGGTGGTGTGCGGTCTCGCGGTCGCGGTAGTCTCCGGTCGGAGGAAGCGAGAGCGATCGTCGTCGTCGTCGTCGCCGCCGCCGACCTCGGCGGGAAGAAGGGAGGGCAGGGTAGGGCGACAAGATGGCGGGCTCCCTAACGTGGTCGTGTACTTGTTGCCTCCGGTTCAAGTTCAGCCCGGAGGAGATCGAGCAGCGGTACAAGAGCCAGGAGATCGACCGCATGCTCGAGAAGGACCGCCAGGCTTTTCGCAGGCAGGTCAAGCTCCTCCTCCTCGGCGCCGGCGAGAGCGGCAAGTCCACCTTCCTCAAGCAGATGCGGATTATACATGGGATTAAGTTCGAGGTAGGCCACCGAGTGCGGCTGCTGCTCCGGATGCTTGGTTTGCCTTTTCAAAGCTTTCGGGACTTCTTGGAAAATGTCCCCTTGTGGACGTACTTCGTCGAAACCGTGCCCTTGGTCGATGGAGTTACGCTCTGCAGAAATAGTTATGCTCTTCGAGCTTAGAGGGATCGCAAGGCTTGTGACCGTTCCTTTTGTACTTTGTAATCGAATGAGCCAGGGAAACTGGGGACAATTATAAAGTGTATCTTAAGATCATTTGATTAATAATTGTAACGATGATGTCATTGTCGAATGGATGTATATACTAATGTATAATAATCATTGTTACGTAGTCGAAAGAAAATGAATTTAAGTCGAGCAACGTAAATGTATTCATGGATCTATAGGTCAAGAATCGATTAATGTTACTCAAACGTAATTTTTTTTTACATGCGTAAGTGCAGTCATGGATCTGTAGATCAAGGACTAATTATAGTCCTCTGACGTATGATTACTGATTTTTATAATGCACTAGTTTATACTCGTAATTATGCTGCTAGTGCTTGTATCCGGATAACCAAGATTCTGTGACAATTCTTGAACTACAATCATTATAATTTATCTATAATATTAATGTCGTTGTTTATCGATAGATAATTATTCAAGTATTACTTTTCAAACATATGTGGAGCTGTGGCTTATGTGGGAAATGGAACTAAAATATTCCATAAACATTCTCTTTTGACTCGAATAGGAGTGAAAAATAATTTTTGTATTGTGTACCTTGACAAGGCATATATTCGTTTATGATTAGTCACGCTAGTTAAATTTATCCAGATTTGTTTAATCTGGTGCTAGAAATAACTGCAAGGCAGTTTAGAGAAAAAAAAATATTTAAACTCTGGTTTGACATTGTACAAGGTAATTTGTTCAAGGAACGAGGTACATCCTGTACATGAGTGCAATAACTATGTTAAGCATGAAAGTTCTCAGTTGAATCCTACCTGAGTCATCGTGCTAACAAGCGGTATCTTGAACACATGCACACATACATATTTACAGAAACATTACGTACTTTCCTAAACAAGCTGCACATAAAAAGTTTTAAACTGGAGAAAGTAATGTCCCACCATCGGAGAGTTTCCTTATACTAAAATTATAGTCCATGAAGGCTAGGAAAACATTTAACTTATGTAAAAATGTCTTAATATGGAAAATACTTGATAGTTTTAAAATGGTGGCAAAGCTTCCTCGTACGTCAGGAAGGAAATTTATACAATGGATGGTCAATGGCCATAGAAGTGTGGGGGCAATTAGATTGCATGCTCGTGGAGAACCTTGGCAGTTTTGAATAAGTGACGGGGAGAAAGGGACTATGTTAATAGCCCTTTAATGTAACGTGACAGATAATAGGTGTCTTAAGCTAGTTATTATTTATTAATTCATGGTATTCCTTATCTGTTTTCAAGCCGGAGTTGATCAAGGAGTACCAGCACGTAATCTACCAGAATATTATCAAGGGAATGAAGGTCTTGGTAGATGCTCGAGACAAGCTGAACATTCCCTGGGAGAATCCTAAGAACTACGACATTGGCTATCAGCTGCTTAAGTTTGAGAACACGATGATTTTGGATGCTAGGCTGTTTCTTCACTACGTACCAGCACTTCAAAGCTTATGGAAGGATGCATCCATTAAAAGGGCCTTCGACAGGCGGAGAGAATTTCAGCTGGTGAAGCTCTTTTAATATTAGTACTTTTGGAGTTAAACCTGTTCACTGCAGCATTATATTCTGATTTCTCTTTTATGACGTACGATCTATTTCTGTACACTGTAATGCGACTTGCATTCACAGCATGATTCGATTAATGTCCGTTTTCATTTGATCGAAGAACAATACTCTCTCCTAATAAAGTCTGGGGGGCATTTCAAACAATGGCTGATCGTTTATAGCAGGACTTGAATGAATCTCTCTTCTCCTTGCAGAGTGACTCGGTGCAGTACTTTCTGGACAGCCTCGATAGGATTGCCAAAGTGGTAAGGAACAAGTTTATTTTATCATCTCTCTTCCTTTTGGTATGATTTTTAAAGTTACATTTGTTTTCAGGATTACATGCCAACGCACCAGGACATCCTGCACTGCAGGAAGGCTACGAAAGGCATCTCAGAGTTTGTTATCCCGATTAATAACATCCCATTCCTCTTCGTCGACGTCGGTGGTCAGAGATCCCAAAGGCAAAAGTGGTATCAGTGCTTCGACTGCGTAACTTCGATACTCTTTCTCGTCTCGTCGTCCGAGTTCGATCAAGTTTTGTTGGAAGACAGGTGAGGTCTTCCATTTCTCGCTGGTGATATTCGTTAAGCGTTATCTCTGAGTCAGAAGCCTCAAGGCTCGACGTAGTTACTTCTTATCGGGTCTATATAGGTTTGCTTAGGTCGAGGTCGATATCATTGCGGACCAATCCTCGCGTCGCTATCTAATGGTTATCTCATTACATGTCCGTTTTGCAGACCGTCTGGTTTCTGAGGATTATCGTTTCGAGAGTGATACTGAAACATCCAAGATTTCGTATAACGTTTCACCATTTTTTTTCTTTTTCTTTTTTTTTTTTTTTGAGAAATCCATGGTGACCTTTGAAGTGTCCTCGAGTAATTGCCGCCATTCATGGAGCCTCGCATTTTGTTCCCTTGGTAATAGTGGCGGCAATAAAATTCAATTAGACTAGGCTTTTATCGCTCGGTAATCGCGTTGCCCGAATGGAAGGGATTTAGTTAAATCTCTCCTCGCGCACAGAGAATCCTTAATTAGCAGGCGCCCATATATAACGTTGTTAAATAATTTCACCTAGCGGAGGTGCTTATAGTATTAAAAAGTGATCCGTCGATATCGAACTAAATTCTTATTTTATATAATGTACGGAGTATATCTGTAAAAAAAAAAAAAAAACAATCTGTTTTAATTCCAGGAGGACCAATAGATTGGAGGAGTCGCGAAATATTTTTGACACGATCGTGAACAACATGATCTTTGGCGGCGTCTCTATCATACTGTTTCTTAACAAAACCGACCTTCTGGACAAGAAGGTCAGATCACCGGACACGAACGTTCGCTGGTACTTCCCGCAATTCACTGGCGATTCACATTCCATGAAAGACGTGCAGAACTTTATATTGGACATGTTCGTGTCTGTGAAAAGGGACCCGAGAAAGCCGCTGTTCCACCATTTCACGACCGCCGTGGACACCGAGAACATAAAGGTAGTGTTCAACGCGGTCAAGGACACGATTTTACATCGTAACCTGGAATCGCTCATGCTACAATAATTGCCGAGAGAAAATCGGCGACCGGTAAGGCTCTCGAAACCGGCTGAAGCTTTAAGACGTCCCACGAACGAAGGTCTTCGGTTCTAATTACACTTAAACCTCAGTCGAGACCGCGTACCGAGGCAAGGTAACGAGTAAATGCCGTATCCAAAATGTAATGTCTGTACATTTCGGTGCGTTTCGAGTGCGAGGATCTTTGGATTAAACAATTTTCCATGCGAAAATCGTTCGTGGCACGTTTGAGACTTCGAGATGATCGACTGGTACACAAAGTACCTAACCGATCCCGACTGCTTTCGCGCGCCATGCGAGAGGAGAGCCAATTTTGTAGTGTTTTTTTCTACGAATAGCGTAAATACTGGTTTAACGAAGTGAGATTCACGTAAGAGGAAACGTATTTATGAATATTCACGGGCGATATTTATCCTCCGTCGCTACTTACACACTGAGCAAGTAGTGTACTAAGAGAGGAGGAAGAGACTCAGTTAGGTCACGAAGAGAGAGAGAGAGAGAGAAAAAAAAACTGCCTAATGCGATGAATTTAGAATTGGAATTTTTGATTTTATATACACACTCGTCGTAATGGTATACTTCCAAGCCCCCTCCAAGCATTTTGATATAAACTTATTGACGAACGAGAGGTCTAAGCTATGGTATATATATATATATATACAGTGTAAATAGCGACTAGTATTTTGTACGTTGTCGATTCATTGTCAACGACGGTGGATCTATATATTTATATAAAAAGGTGATTCGCGATCCAAGACCGCCGTGGCTTGGACTCTTATATTTTGTACAGATATTCGGTACAATGCTGCTCTCTTGACGTTACGATACGTAAAGTTGTACGCTGGTCCGCTTGCCAGAGTGGAGGGGCGAGCGGCTAATTTATTTCTTACTTAGGGCTAATTATATCTCGGTTAACGTCGGATACATTAAGTAACAAGGAAACCAAATAGTAGATCCATGCCATACAAACCAAATGAAACTAACCAGTTTGTGTTCAAATTGCCGTGGACTAAATCCCGCGGGAGAATGTCATTCCTCGCGTGTGACTACTTCCACGATACAAAGTCTAAGCTCGACCGTATAACCGGCAAGTTTCCTGCTATCGGACTTCCAAGTCTCTCGTCTTTCCAAGCGATAAGGCTGCCGATCGCTTCCAAATTATTCCGTTTTCTTCTAGCTGCTATTAGACGTTCTTATTGGCGATCGCGGACTCGCCGTTCGTAAAGCGATCGGGTTAGAAATTCTGACGATTAGGTGAGGATGAGGATTTTGATGAGGATTTTGATAAAAAAGAAAGAGGACGTTAGACCTCGATCGGGAGACTTGCCGGAATGAAATTGGAGTCCAATTCCGAGGATCAAACAAGATGCCTAAATCCTTGATCGGAGACTTTCCTCACGCGTTTCGAGAGTAACATTAGCTTCTTTTTTATGACAATCAGTATTAATTACTATCGAGAGTTTCGCGATCGTGTGCTTGGACACGTTGTTCTTGGTTTCTTCTGTTAAACGTTGGAGGTTCGTTGCTCGTTTCGGCGGCGCTTTGTCAGAACTACTCGTACTACTGTATGAATATGCATGCTCCGTTATATATATATATATACATACATATACATATACGTATCCATACGCGCGCGCGCATATATCTTCACGTTTCCCCGTTATCATCGACCCGCAATTGTATTCCGTTTCGCCCGTAAAAAAAGAAGAAAAAAAGAAAGAATAATCGCGATCCGACCTCAAAGAGCTAGGAACGTTCGAAGGATCCCCAAGCTTGTCTTCCGAGTTTCCTTAGCTAGTTTCATTCTGTAAAATCAACCGATACCGCTGTAATTGACTGCATAAACGATTGCAGTCGTGATCGATCGTGACCGACAGTCGAAAGCCAAAGAGTACCATCTATTGTTGTGTGATGAGTCTACGTTCCGTTCGGCGATTCGTTTCCTTGCATTTAGTTCGTCACCTCGCGGAGCTAAATTTTTTTTTTCCTTTTTTTTTATTGTGATCGGAAAATCGTTCCTTCCCGATCTGTACATTCCTAAGGAGCTGATCAGGTCTGGCGTAATCGATATCTTGGGCGTATCAGTGATCGCTGTTAAGGGCGAACCACTTCGTAGGGGAGAATTCGCGGTCGCATTTTTTTCTCGTCACAATTTCCCGGGAAATCTCAATCGAATTCCTATCGATCGACCCTATCGATATCAAGCGAAGGGCCAACGACCCGCTTTTCGCTCCTCTTCTCCGCTTGTTTTTCTGTTATCAACGCGAAATTTTCGACGGCGATGGTCCTGGCCATGTACAGGCGTTTACACGCCGACGTGCGCATAACAATGTGTAAATGCAGTCACCCGTGTGTCGCTTTTTGACAGGTTTACACGTGTGATTAGGAAAATCGTTAGGACTTATTACTCGATTTGATACCGTACATATGCTCGAGCGTTGACCCTATCGGACGTGCCGATAACATAAGTTACTTTTATCAGCCGCATACCGAAATCTCCCACGTGGGATTTAAATCTCCGGATTTGCTTCGCTGAAGTTTCGGGAAGAAATCGGGACTAAATGATCGCGACTTCGATTACTGACGCCTAGAGAGAAAAAAGGAAAAAAAATGTAGAAGAAGTCATCGAAAAGTTCGCTGTGATACCTGGGCAGCTATCGACCATCTCCTGATTTTAGCGAGGCATTCCCACGAGAGCGCGTTCGTCTACTTTTGTAGATCCTAGTTGAAACTACTGTCTACAATCCGCAACTCGATTATTGCCTTATTATCATCATTAATTGGATAATAAGTAATCAATAATTTCCCGACTTACTGCCATCGGTTATTATAGACTTCTATAATGATCAATTGAGTAGCGATCGGCAATAAGCATTAGGCGAACATTCTGACAACTGAACGTGCTATCATTTTTGTTTGTATTTTTTTTTTGTTTTGTTTAATGGATCATTGCTAGAGAAATACGTCTATATTTCCATTCTGTAAAAAAGGCCTTAATGTATTTTAGTTACGGGCTTTAACTTGACGTACGGCAATATAACGATACACTGATATATATGTATATGTGTTTAATCGAATAATCCGCAGAAGAGCTCCGCATCGTAAAAAGGCGATTTAATTGTTCTGAACTCAGAATTTCTAGAATTTTATACTCGGATTCTACGGGCCGCGTTTTGTATCTCTTTTCTTGGGGAATATATATATATATGTGATCGATGAACCTTTTTACGAGACGAAGCTCCCACCATCGGAGATGAGTACGCCTTGGACAGGCATGAAACTCGCTAAGTATTCTAAGTGCACGCCCCATGTGATACGACGGACAAAGTTTATTTTCTGATGATAACGAGGTGAAAGAAAAAGAAGGGGAAAAAAAACAAAGTTGGGTCGGCGATCAGTGCTTTATCGTAAAAAGGCGTACCGGACTAAAATTGCACGAGCATTTTAGATTTTAATATATATATATATATCATGTCTTTCCAGGGTGTGCACCTATCGTGTATAGCTACATCCATTTCAGAGAGACGGGACACTTTCTCTCCTTTCTATTTCTGTTTTTCCTTCCTTTTCCTTTTCCTTACCGAATACGGCGTATACTTCCTTTCGTTAATGTTGGACAAGCGATATAGATGCATATGTATATCTACGTACGTGGAAAGTAGAGAAAAAGAAAAGTAAGGACGAAGGCTTTATATACAATGCGTTGATATGCCGACCCGCTGTCCCGTCTGTCGCGAGGGCTTTCTGTATATGAAACATTTTTACGTTGTTATTTTATTTGCATTTTATTGTATATGAACCGAAGTATGTAGATATATCGTGCCTTTTGTATATTGTATATTTGTATATAGAAATATTTTATATGAGTTATTGCATTAATGTAGGATATCAACATGGAGAATAAATAAAACCTTGTGAAACACAGACGCCATCGCACTTTGGCGATATTCTTCGCGGATTTGGAATCGATCTATGGCTTTGCAGGGAGTAACGCGGTAATTCGTAATTTCGCTGTATTGCCCTTTATTGGTATTCATAGATCGGCGCGTAAACGTGACAATAGCGTTTATACAGAAACGGAAATCGTAGGCGTATACTTTGTATAACTTATATAGGCTGAGAATGCACATTATTTACACGTATGCAAAAAATAGGTAATAATTCCTCTCTTAACGGGCCCATCGAGATTCCGGGACTCTGGGCCCCATCCTTCACGATGGGGGTTTACACTTTGAAAATTATAAACGTCTATGTATATATTTATATATATATATATCATCCCGACGAAGGTCAGGTCTTCGCCTAAACATCACATTGGCAAATATCCGTAGCCGTTAATTGTATATTCTTTATATTATATTTTAATGGTTAGCTTAGCTCTCTTATATGTTACAACGATATTTACAAGTCTTTTCGATTAACGTGCTGTCGGAAGAATACGCATCAAGGATTTCTCAATTTCGCTTTACGAGTGGTTACGATATGCATACTTTTTTTGATTCAAACAAGTTACAAGGAAATAAAAACACTTTAACGGGGTGTTATACGGTCGACCGTTTCTGGTTCTTGTATACTGTGCGGGAAATATTTGTACCCCCGATGATGAGATTTTGCTTGTTATATTTTTGTGACATATACTTTCATTAATTGCGCAGTACAATTTTACGGAACGATCTACCGATTTTATAATTTTCTCCTGACTTTTGGCAGTTGCTTGATTGGGTAATTGAATTTTATTAATCGATCGTAACTTCGATGGCTCTTAGACAAGAATCACCAAGATGGCGTACCTTCGAACTAAACTAACGAAATAAACAAGAACCGATCGCGCTTCGCTACGCGTATCTTTGCGCGAGTAATTATAACGTTACGTATACACTATTTACACGAATTTCGCACCAAAAACGGTTTAACGAAGAGTATCTGCTAAATTCCCATCACGGATGTAATTAATATAAATGCTCGCAGAGACGTCTCTGTGGCTGTGAAATCATTTTTGTAGACACGCTAATTATTTCAGACAAAATTTGATATACACGTGGCAATGGTTATCGAGAACTATGCATCTTACTCAATTGACTTCGACTTTACTTCCCTTTATGAAAATTTACGTTTCCTTGAGATCGATCGATTCTGCATTTTAAGCTTTTGTCTCGCTAAACCGTGAGATCCTCACTTTATTTTTGGTCTGAGGTCATGGAAGGAATGTAGACACAAAAACCTGTCAGTCTGAACGTTACCCTCCGACTTTTGTTATCCCCTCGGGTTAATTGCTTAACCCTTCCAATTGTTAGAATGTCACCTAAGCTATGCGTTCTATCATCAGTATCAAGTTTTACGAGCTATGGAACGTAGAAAGAAATACTATTTCTGAAAATATGCGGCCCTCTTCCTGTATAGCGTTAGAAAAATCTCGTTTACAAATGGAATTCGTTGCAAGCGCTCGTTCATTGTTTTGCGTTAGAAAAATGTCGGATATATAAATATTCTTTAGATGGAAAATGTGCGAAAGTTCACTTAGCAAGGTATTAACGTGAGAACTGCTTGCGACGTTATTCGGTGTGCGTTATTTTCTATCACGAGGAGAACCGTAAGACTCGCGCTTTGATTCTCCCCTTTTGTTTATAAAAATTTCACATTAAAAAAGAAAAAAGTGTTCTCGTATAAAAATGTCGGATATAAAAGTATATGTCGGATCTTAACGCGTTACGAAACCTCACTCGGCACTGTCGACGCGGATTTATAGTGATATCACTCGTGCATAAATTACTTTGTATCTCCTGCGTCTCGCGTTAATTTAGATAGACAACGACAGGCAGTTTGCATTTCGTAATTAATACTTGTAACGATACTTCGTACTATTGTCTCGGCGTTGCAAAATGCAAGAGCGGAATGATCGTTGTTGCGTCTCGTGATCGAACGAATAATTGACCTACAACGTACAACACCGTACATTAAGATTATCGTACTAGGTTTCCCCAAGATTACGCCCATACATTAACTTTCTGTCTAACCGGAAGTTTACATTCGTACGAGGGTCAAGCGAATGTGCGCAATGTTATAAATTTTCTAAATACCCCCAACGACCAACAACGAACAAAGGTTAACAATTTCAGCTTTCGCCTGCCAGAGAGCGAATAATATCAAAAATACGCAACAAACCTATAACTTCCTTTTTGTGCACTAGTCATGAAAACGGTACAGGAAATCGAACGGAAAGAAAAGAAAAAAAACCGAATTTACTAGTGAACAAATCATTTTACGTAACCTTGCATTAAGCTCCCCAGTAATTTTACTAACGTTTCTTAACATTAAGGAGACTGTCACGGTATCGGGTGGACACCAAACGTGTAAATATTTTTTCAAAACACTACTGCTCGCTACTCCACAAAGAGTATAACGCAGTCTTAACGAGACCCACGCAATTCATTCGCCTCGTATTTAGCACCATTGCAATAACTTATGCAAAATGTCATCGAACCTTTATGAACTCTTTGCACGGATACCGATGAAGTATATGCTTGTTCGCTCTGTTCGTCTTCTCTAGAAAGAGAATACGGTCCATGGTTCATCTACATTTGTAATGGTCCTGATAATGACCATAGAAAAACCTTTCTTCGCAATTGAAAGATTCCTTCAAGGTTCCTATTAGAGACCGAGGAGGATACTCTGCCATCGATAAAAGTCGAGCCTCTCCTGGGTATTGAAAATTGAATTATAACTCCAATTCATCGGCAGTTCGAGATAGCCTATGGTTGTCAATGCGTCTTCGTTGGCTACGTCGTACGGCGTCTGCTCTTCTGTAGGGTTCGGATCGGAGGCCAAGGAGAATGTCTTCCAAGGCACCGTTGTACACCTCGTCCTGCTGCAACAGCTTCTTCTCTTGAACCAGCCTCGTCTTATTCTTCAACTCGTTTATCACCGCATCCTAAGAAAAGAGAACGAATTTATTGTTCCAAGTAGGTCCCATGTACTTTCACTATCGTAATCGACTGATCCTAACCTCAATTCGTTACACATTAGTTTCACGTTTTACTACAAATGGAAGACACGATCTCTGCGTGTATCTGCTTGTACCGAAGCAATATTAAGGCAAACCTATGTCGCTGCAATCGTTACGAGAACGGTAGGAAAAGTACTTTCTCTCAAGCAACATCAATGCAAGCTTGTACATGCCGCTGCACTTTGCCTTTGATCGATGACGATAGATGAGGAATTTCCCTGATGATGGTCGATGATTTCTTATGTTCCTAATGGAATGGCATTTTTATTCGGTGGTTTGCCTGACTTGGCAAAGTGTAACGTCAACACGATTGTGCAAGGTCGGATGGAAAGTATGACCAAGATTGGCGAGAGAATTTCTTTGCACCATGCATGGACCGATGTGAAACAGTTACGTTGTCTTCATCAGCATATTCATTATTAAATATCAAGGCGAGAATTTTGTTATCTAAACATCGAGATGTGAATGGATTGCAAGATAGTTCAATAGTTTAACGATAGCCAAAGTTAACACCGGAAGTACGTGGTCGAGTTTAGGTGGCAATGCATGCCCAATAATTGTGCGAGTGCGCCATCGAAAAAAACGGTTAGGTATTACATGTCGATAGGAGGAAGTGAGTGAGGAGAGACTTACATGTTGTGAAGTGTCTCTACATTGTTACGTTCTGAGCTCCAGTTCATTAAGGTGCCGGTGTAACAGAGTCTTGTTCGTGTTACAGCAAAATTTCGGTGACTTTAAATCCAAATAAATATGCAACAAATAAGAAAACAGTCGTACGTGAGATACGAGGTAATGGCTAACTCGAGGTACTAAAGAAACGGCACTCTCGTGGGTTCACACGTCTAATCAGCGTAGTAATTGCCATAGTCATGAGTGTATCGGTGTAATCGGGCAATTATTGATCCCTGTGAAACGTCATGCTACCTCACAACATGCAACGACTTAGTCAATGGGCCTTTCGTTCGACCTTATGCTACCAAGGAATTAAAACCGATGTGGAGCTGTGGCTTGAATGACTTTTTAAATAATTTCTAATCAATTGCAAGAATCCGACAGTGTATGTCTTTGCAAATAATTGGTATGATAATGGATGCGGTAGCATGTATGGATGTCATGTGTTATGAGAAGCATGCACGTGTTAAATGGAATTTCAGTGAAACATTCCAGTTTTGTGATAAGTATTGAGTGAGATTGATTTTTTTTTTTTATAAGTAATGCTGATTCCACCAAAACGTGTTTTTATCTGGAGTTGACTCATAAGTCGTAGTACTAAATTAACGGTGACTTGATATGGACAGACACGCCGAAAGGTAATGTATAACGAATACATAAATTAAGCACTGATGTTGAGAGAGAAAAGCTTCATTAAAAAAGAAGAATTTATGCAACATAATATATGTAGCATTGACTTCATAATGCAGTATCAAGTAGAACAAAAAAGTACTGTTTAAAATAAATATAGCACAAAGTAACTAGCTAAAAACTTAACGTTGTACACTGTATTTATTTACGCATGCATAGAATAATTAAAGGAAACTCGATATATGCCTGTAACAGAAGTTTCCCCCTTCGTCTTTAATAGCAAAAAAAAGATAACTTATGCAGCACTAAAAGAAATAATTGCTTCCCCCATTGAATTATTTATACCACGATTAAGTGACATCAATTGGCAATTACATTCAAGAATGTGTCCTTCCCAATTTAATCAACACATAGAACATAGAAATATTGAAAGTTATTTCACAGATTTATAAGTCATGCTAGATGTAAGAGTGCCGTGTTACAAAATATCAATGCCGATGCTTTGATATAAAAAAAGGAACTTATTGTTACTCATAGTGAATTAGACGGTCTGAACTGTATATGCATACCTGTTGCTTCTTTTGGTTTAGTTTATTTCTTTTGACGACTTCCTCTGAAGTATTCAGAGCTTCCGCTGCCGCAGCCTCCAGCCTTCGTCGCTGTTCATTTTCCAGATCCGCAGCCTGTACATATGTACATTTCTCAGGTAAGCGACATGATAGAGACCGACGAGTTGCAAGTAACTATCGCCAGCCAAGTTTAATCGTCGTTGAATTACCTTAAAGGCCCTTGCAAATCTGACGAGAAGCGAGAAGAACGTGTTCGCGTCAGCCTGTCTAGGACTCTCGCCGAAAAACTCGACGCATTCGCGGAAAGCTTCTCCAGCAGTTCGAGCGTCCAGCTTTAGTCGCCGCAACTTCTCCTCGGAATTGTTCAAGAAGTCGCGCAACACCGTATTATGCTTCTCCTTTCCTCGGAGCTCGAATTCCTTGCGAACGAGGTCCATGCCCTTCTCCAGCTCGTGAACGTCCGTGGTAATGTTCTCAAGAGAAACTGGAGTCAACATACGATCAATTTATGCAAAATACACAAAATGGGCAATTGTTCGGCTAGATGATAAAAAAAAGAAAGTTAGGAGTAAGAGCGTACCAGTCGCCGCCTTGTCGATATACATCAGCTCGGATTCGAAGTTGATAAGCTCTGGGAACTTGAGCCTGATAGTCGCCACGATGTAGTGCAAAAGGCACATTCGTTTGTCGGTCGACTTGGTGTCCAGCAGAGTGTCGAGACTTTGCAACTTGAAGCCGTAAGCAGGGCCGCGTTTGCTGCTGTTCAAGTAATTACCGAAAGCTAGGATAATCTCCAGGACGGCTCTCAACTTCTTCGAGCTCTTCACGGAGCTCGACGCGGATATCACAGCGTGTATCTGAGGGGTGATAAGATGCAGATTGTCGAAGAAATTCCCAATGTAGTTCATGATAGACAATTTGGTCGATATCCTCTCGACCTTGCCGAGTTGCATGAGGAACTTGTCCTCCTCGGTCAGGAGGTTCACGTTCTTTTTCTCGATGATGTACTCTCGGTAACTCTTGATCTGAAACGACGTTTGCATTCCCATTAGCGTGATTCCAACAAAAAAAGGTCCCTTAAGGAACAGATATTTATGAAAATAAATTCCGTCAATCGAAGTGGCAGGAAATTACCTCCTGATCCGTAGGCACCATGCGTTGTAGCAGCTCGACGTTCTCGAGAGAGAGGATTTTCAAGTCGAGAGCGTTCACTGCCATGATCACCTTCTCCACAGGCATCTCCATTTTTCTCCGCGATATTGCTGAAACCGCAAGCGGCCGCGTTTTACAATCATTTCCTACGTGCAATAAAGACTCCACTTTCCACTCGCCGTAAGTTTCTACGGTACATTACCACGCCGTGTAAAACGAGGGGAAGTTGACGAGGCACCGGCGTTGGAAATTCCCCGGTTCATCGATCATATCAAGGAATAATTTTCCCCTATACGCCTGTGTGAATGATTACAACACTTACCGATATTTCGAAGCCTAGTGTGCTCCAGGAGTGAAACGTTCTCCGGTCTCTTGAACCTCTTGCTAGGGAAGCTTTGAAGACCGTCGATCTCGTTGTTGCCGTTCGCTACGTGTCCTCCCAGACCAATCTTGAACCTCTCCTCGAAATCGGAGAAGTCGATGTAATTGTGCAGACGATCGTCGTCCAGTTCGTTGAATATGGTGCCCCGTACCTGGTTCGGCTTAAGGGCGATCCAGTTGAGCGTTGGGAGTTTGTACTTGGTTTGTACCTGCACGTGAAACATTCACATTTGATTATCTCGCAGCCTAAAGGTGAATCGCTTGAGATGCAGGTTTTCCTCTGACTGGAATTAAGTACCCGAAGTACACGCACCTTTCGTTTAATGGTCATCGCACCGTCCGGTGCTTGCATCATGCCAGCTGGAGGTGGCGGAATCGGTGCAGGAGGTGGAATTCTGTGGTCCCCGGGTGATAAAGGAGCCATCGGTGGTGGAGGTGGACAAGGTGGTGGCGGAGGTGGTGGAGGAGCCGGCGCAGCCGGAGGAGCTTCGTCCGCGACCGGAGATGGCATCGACGTCATCGACGTTTCGTTATTCTCCGACGTGGGCGAATTCGTCGCGGATCCGTTGCGAATACTTCCGCCTGAAACGAATCGAATTTCAATAAAATATCTTCTACACCAATTTTTTTTTTTTAGTGCACCGCGACCGTCGTTAACACCTACCCGACGTTCCCTTCGCCAGAGTTCCGGTGAGGGTCTCCAGCTCGATGATTTTGTTTTCCAGGACGCTCTGTCTTCTCGCCGAGTCTTGTCGCTGTCTCTTCAAGGCGGTCAGCTCCTCCTCGACTAGTCTTCGAGCTTCGAGTGCGTCCGCGTATTCCACCTTTATCGCCCCGAGCTCCGTCTCCAATTCCGCCAACTTTGCCAAAGACTCTCGTTCCAGCTCCGCCATCCTGTCATGGGCCTGCGTCGAATCGAAAACCCCGAGTTCAGTAAAATCTAAAATATCACTCGCGAGCATCGAGGTACGTGATTTTCTTATCGCTTACATGACCGAGCTCGTCCTCTAATTCGGCTACTTTTTCTAGAGCGGCAGTCTTGGTTTCGCTGTCCTCCATTAGGGCAGCTACGTCGAACACATTATCTAGGTAAGCCGAGATTTGAACCTGAAATCCATATACCATAAACGGGGCCATTACTAATCTTAATCCACCATGGATTGAATGCAGTTTCGTTCTTAGTTTCATTCCGGAAGTTATTCGGCCTTTACTCGCCTGCAAATCTTCGCTTTCGGTGTGCCTGAGTTTTTCAAGGTACTCATCAAGTCCTAACTTCGTGAATTCGTACTGCAAGTGTACCCTGAAGTTCATGTCCTCGACCGAATGGACGACAATGTTCACGAACTGCATGCACGCCACCATAAACTCTATATGAAAACTATCGTATTGAGTGAAGTACGCCATCAGCGTGGTAAATCTTCGTCTCTCGCAGCAGACCTCCTTGAAGTTGTCGAACGCCGAGAGGATGATCTCGTGTCCGCCCTTAACCAGACAAATTGCGGCGAGGAGCTCCAAGACCAGAGCCTTTGTTCTGCGAACCCGAGGAACGATTACACACTGTCATTTAAAGAAATGGAGAAGCAAACATTCTTTCCATACCAGACATCAAGTTGGCCCTCACCTCAGACTTTTATGAATCAAGCTGAGAGCGATGCAGTTTATCGCCTCCCGATGCTGTATCACCATATTGAAGCCATACTGCAACGAATGAGATAAACGATATCAACCACCCGTACTCAGATTCTCAGGTTTGTATCACGAGTGCCGTTTAATTTTCGCGCGGCGCCACGGTGGCGCTGCGGTCGCGCCTCGCTAGTCGAGGGCGATTTCTTTTGCATAACGTATTTTCTCCCTAGAAGGGACAATAACTCCAATAACTGAGCTCCTTGCCGTAGAGACGGAACGATCGTTCACCTTATTATTCATGATGGCGCGCATGCACAGTATACAGACGTGGATGTCGTCCTTCGCCTCTCCCATGTTAAGCCGGGCGACGTGTCTCGATCTCCTCTTGACACTGGGGCTGTCTTTGAGGGCGTGCAGGGGTGGCCTCAGACATCCGTTGTTAAGGGGTGAGCCATCGCCGGTTGCACCTATCGTCGCACCCATTTTTAATACTCTCTTTCCTACCGTCCTAATCGTCCCGAGACCGTGTTAAAAGTAATACCGACTGGCTTGGAGCCTCTCCTCGGAGCTGGTGGTCGACTCGTGAAGCCGCTGCTCGTGCCGCATCATCAGCAGCCTGAAGCTGAGGTAGTCTATCAACGCGTCCAGTCCCTGGTTCTCCTCGTCGAGGAATTCCCTGACCCATCTGGAATGGAGAAGGCAAACAACAAAATCAGAGATGCGTCGCGGAATACGAGTGCTTCTCGACTTACGTTCTCGCGGCCTTGTTCCATTCTGCGGATATGTAATACACCCATCCCTCAATTAACGCGGTAAATTATAACACATAGAAGTTTTAAAAGTAACAAGTGTATACAGTAACGTCGTTATTTTTTTTTTTTCTCTGTTAAGCTTTTAGAAGTAAATTCGTATTTCTGAAACTTATATGCGCTAGCTTTTGATTTCCAATATCTTTTCTTTTGTCCTGACAGACTTTGTTTACGGGATGTTCATTCGCGTAAATTGAGGGACGGGTGTATGGATTTTTCAAGTCCTAGTAAAAGTAGCCCAGAGACATAGCCCTCTCGTTGTACTTACTCGATGTGGTTCGTGCGCAAGGATATCTCCAAATCCCGAAGGACTTGCGTCGACGTGGACTCCCCGACCATCTTCCTCTTCTGGAAGAATGTAAGAAAACGATACGACTGTGTAACGATTAGTAACCGTCTCGGGAGTTCTCCTTCGGTGGTGCTCGAAATAAACGAGAAATAAAAAGGAAAAATCACCCCCCTCGTCCAGACTCGGTTACTTGCCGGATTGAATTTATATCGGTATCATTACGCATCATTCAAATCATTCTCCATTATAGACGAGACTCTTACTCGATGACTCCTGGATGCCTTGGGGTCGAGATAGGTCCTCAACTTGGCCAGATAATGGGAGGGTGGGTCCTTCGCCTGTACCCGCTCCTGCAAGCAATATGATTCTCATCACCGGGAAGATTATCTCGCCTACCCGAAAGCTAAAGGAAGGCCCGACATCTCTCAAGCCGAGAAAAATCTACGCCATCCGTCCGAGTAGTTGCCCCACATCGCCGGCACATTTCCCATCCTCTTATTTCTCGGGCGATCCGGCGAATCGGTAAAAAATTCGGACCCCTCCCGGGCGGCGACCCCGATTCGCAGAAGGGACTTAGATACGGATGAAAGGGACGCTGCGAATTTTTTTGCGGCCCCTTGTCTTGTATCGGATAATAGCACGGCTTGCATTACATCCGTCTCGCGTTACAAGGCGTGCACGAGGGGCGCATCCTCCGCCGGGACCGAAACGCGCTTTAAACGACCTCAAGATTACCGTTAGACGAAATAACATCGTCAAGACATCGTAGCATCCTCTCGTCGCAAACTGAAAAGTCCTATCGAGGAATCCGAGGGGTTCTTACCGAGGATTTTCTTTAATTACGTTCAACGATCCGAGGGGCAGCTCGGCGTTCGGCCGCCATCTTGCCCGGCAGCGGTCGGAGAGATGAAACGCAACGTTTTCCCTCAAAGCGCGCGACCCTTTCGCTGGGCGCGTCTTTTGAAGGCGGCGCGGCGGCTCGGTAAACTCGCATTCTGCCCATACATTCTGCTCCCGTGCGTCGTTTCGCCGACCACGGCTTAGGCAACGACTAGACCGGCTTTGCTCGGCACACTCGCCGGTGCAATTTCCACTCGAGACGCGACCCTCTCCCGGCGCTCGAGTCGCGCCCGACCTAACCTCTCCGCGTATTTCCAGGGATAGGCGGATAACCCGATTCCAGGGGGCGCCCGCCCGTCTCGGGTTTTCGCGTTCCTGCGGCCTTTCCGCGTTCCGCGGCGGTCGAAGCCCGTCCAATGGACGCCTTCGGTGCAACGACGAGGTGCACCCGCGCCACCGATCAAACGTAATCGCGCGACCTGCCGTAAGAGGCGCTGAGTCCGTTGGACTAATGGCACGTGACCTCACGCCCGGAGAAAAAGGAACGAGATGTCGCCCCGCTGGAATAACCCCCGGGTGGATTAACGAGCACGTGACAGGACGGCCTGGAGAAAAAGGAACGCAGGACCGATTAAGAGTCCGGCAGATGGAACGTGGCCTAACCTCCAAAAAGCGCGAGAAACTGCCGGTCGCGGTCCTGTACGCAACAACGAACACCTGAGATTCGTAACCGAAGTCGATCGCGGCGACTCTGGTGGGCAAAAGTCTCACTAAAGCTGACCCCTCGCTTCACGGCCGAAAATTCGTCGGATTTTTCAGAGAAGAGAGACGCATACGGAAAACCGGGTACTTTGTGTAAGATAAGGAAAGAATGCTATCTGCTATATATCACCGTTAGATTAAGAGTGATGGAGAGATATGATTACAGCGCCGTCATTCGCTGGCTAACGTATTTATCGAGCATCAAACGTTCGTATTCTTCTCTGACGGTGTCGACGGTTAGTTCAAGCAGCGGCCGCCGGTGGCGCCGCGGTCGGCGGCGCGACACTTTCGCCGCGTTTCACGGACACGGTCGCGCAAAACAGGGCGAGCATGGGAATTTAAGTAATTCGCGTGTAATTACGTACGATTGCGAGCGCTCGCCCCGACCACGGGCATTACGTGTACGCCGGTAACTCGAGGCGTATCGACTCGTAATGCGCCGTCGACGCAACGATTTCGCCGCAAAGTGTAGGTACACAAAGCGAAGTAGGACGCTCAGGAAATTGGTACGGGAAGATTAATCTTCGAGAAGTGGACAGCCTTAGAGGGAGTCCTCGACGATTTTCCCTATAATCGGGTCTAATACACGTGACGAGATCTTGTCGAGGCTACCACCGAACGTAACGACATCATCGAGGGTGATGCGATCGCTTTCGTAATCGCTTCACTTTTTTTTTAAGGCAAAAAAGGAGGTAAACAGATATTAATACCGTGTCGTACGACCGGGACGATGTAATCGGCCAACGATAATTTTCCGCTCGGTGATTACTTTATTTACATAGGAATGCGGCCGAGCTCGGGCATACATTGACGAGGATAACGTCGTCCCGATAACGGAAATCATTAGAGAATAAATAATAAAAGAAACGCGGACGACAATTTTATTCACGAGACCGACGTGAAAAATTTCATTTCAGGTCTTGCACGTCATTACTCGAGAGTGTGCCAAGGACTTCGAAAACCACGAGATCACCCGAGTCATTCTGGACCCATGGCAGTGGACATGTAAACAGGTGCACACAATCAGGCACATAGAGTAAAATTGTAAGATACAAAGATATGAATTTCTTAAAGAAGACCCGATTAGTGCGATATATACGCGAGGGCGTTAATCTCACTCACTTGATCGCAGATGATGTCCCATTTTTTCTCATTGTCGTACTGCTTCAACAGTTTCGCCTTGTCCGGCGGCAAATCCATGGAGGCCTGGAAAAGTAAGCAAATGGTCAAAAAACAAAAATAAATAAGAAACATCGTTCCTACTCGCATAAATGACGTAACAATAATTTTTACAGCCGCGGCCGATTATGCTAACCAAGTCCGTGGGTGAGTTCGAGCGACTCCTTTGTGCAGAGAGCATCGGGTGAGTAATCTTGGCTCTCCCCGAAGAACGTTATTTTTTATTGGCTCCAAGGCCCCCGCGGGAATTGAAAGTAATGGACGAAAAATGATCCGAGTGACTCGTTGGAGCGCGACTCGGCGTACCAGACGCTCGTCGGCCACGGATGAGTCATTCCGAATAGAAATTGCCTCTCCATCCGTGCAACACTTAACTATTGTATTCAGACGTTTCCTCATAGATTGTGCAACCGCTGTAACAGCCGCAACCGCCGCCGAATATTAAGCGGCGTGGAAAAATTAAATCGCGGACGGACCGCGCGCGAGTAATTACGGGCCGCGTATAAACGGAATATCAACGAGCGAGCCAAGACACACCGGCGGAGTTTACGCGGCTCGTTCCGCGGTGCTATTTAATTATTAAACCGCACTATGGCCCCGACTTCCGGGAAGAGCTGGAAATTACAACGTGGCACTCGCCGAGCAAAGCGCAATTCACGCCTACCAAGTTTCTCCATTTCTTTTCGCCGCGTTTCCGCGTTATCCAACTCCCGGAAATTCCGCCAAAGAGTTGGGCCTCGATTCTCGAGTTTATGCGGATATTCCTTTTTTTTTTCGCACACGGGTAGATTCGCATGAAAAATGTTGTACATGCAACTGTCAATTTCGCGTTGGAAAGTTCATACGAATTTTCGCATAAAAAATATCGCAATGCCGCGAAGTCGCGTTATTGATCAACGTTTGAAAGTTGTATATGAACCCTTTCATTTTCCCATTGGAAAGTTCATACGAATTTTTTTTCCCACACGAGTAGATTCGCATGAAAAGTGCACATGCAACTGTCAATTTCGCGCTGGAAAGTTCATACGAATTTTCGCATGAAAATTTTCGCCTTGCCGCGAAGTCGCGTTATTGATCAACGTTTGAAAGTTGTATATGAACCCTCTCAATTTCGCATTGAAAAATTTATACGAATTTTTTTTTCCCACGCGAGTAGATTCGCATGAAAAGTGTACATGCAACTGTCAATTTCGCGCTGGAAAGTTCATACGAATTTTCGGATGAAAATTTTCGCCTTGCCGCGAAGTCGCGTTATCGATCAACGTTTTAAAGTCGTATACGAAACTGTCGATTTCGCCCGGGAAATTTGATCGTGTGAACGGATCAGATTCCTGGACTGTTCAAATGACCCAAAGGAATTTTCGCGTTATTCCCGACGGTTGACGTTACCGTCATCGTCGCGAACGGTTTAATTCGATTCAGCTCGTTACCGATATGAACGAAGCGGTGGACACGAAATGAACGGACGAGGCGTGGCGTAGGTTGCGACGCCTTTCCCAGGAAAATCGTCGACGAGCCGATTACGACTTCCTGGGTTTCCTTCCCCCCCCTCGATCTCTCGATCGTTTCTAACCCCTTGCGATAACGGTTTCAGGGGTCAGAGATAAGCAAAGCGGCTCGGTAACCGGACCGGACGTTTCATCCCATAAAAAGCCCGGTCGAGTGCTCGCGGCGAAGAAAGCACTCGCACAAGGATAGGATATCCAACGAGGACGGTCCGTGGTTCGCATCATAGAGCGAGGGAATAATTAACGCAGAGCGGATGCGGAAGCCACGAGGGCGTGACGTCACTTTACGCCGATGCATATGCCGGCTGAATTGGCAAACCGGACTCTTACCGACGAATGGCATTTGTATTTGTATCCGCGTTGGATTTTGGCCCTACATCGAGCCCAATACCAGTTTTTGTTTTTGCCCAACGCTACTGCAATGCCTCCCCGACGGTCACCCATCCAAGGAGGAGCCGCGCCCGACGTTGCTTAACTTCGGTGATCTTACCCCCGGAAAAAAAAAAAAAAAAAAGTGAATAAATTTAACTCGGTTTCTAACTTGAACATGGCAAACTCGATAAGCGAGTTCACTGTATTTCATATAGAAAATGCGCTGAATTTACTATGTTTTTTTTTTTCTCCCCAGTGTACGGGAACCGGTGCAACGAATCGATGGAGCCAAGGGAAATTCGAAGGAGAGGACGAGCTACTTTCGTCGAAACGTTTCCGGCACGAGATGCAGGGTGTGCCTCCGATAGGTTTGCTGACGGCATCGGGAGCGTCGCGATTGCGTCGTCATATGCGAACGGCATATGGCCGAGTGGAGGCGCCGCCCGAGAGCGACGAGCGTTGAGAGTATGCTGAATCTTCCCACTGATACTGGCTGGAAGGAGCGATGCGTCAAGTCGAGTACTTCAACTCGGTAAACTCGGGTCAAGCCACGTATTCGCGGCAACTCGAGTCATTTTTATCGTAGCTTAAGATATCGGGATGAATGAAACTAGTTACGAGGGTAAGAGCGAGATGGAGTAACGAGGGTGAAGACGAGACCCGGTTACTCGTATCGAGATAACGACCTCGTGTACTCGAATCGGTGATATTTCCAAGTACACTTTTATTCTCTAAACAGTCAATAGTCCTCTTCCCGCGAGGCTGAATCAATGCGGAGGCGTTTCTCCTTCCCTCACCGAGTTGTCACCTCGAGTCGGGAAAGTACTCGACTAGTAAGGTCACTAATTGAAAGACGATTTACGAGTTAACGAGACAAAGATATCTTTCCCCGATGAATTGGGAGACGCTTTTGCAGAATGATCTTCCTCACTTTTTTTTCTTTTTTTTCCCCAGGACGTCGTGGAACCGATAACGCCGCTGCCTCCTCTCGTCTCGGTACCCAGGTGGCGCTCGGATCGACGCGATCCTTTCAATCAACTTCGGCATCCTCTTAACGCCGAGGAAAGATTACTCCCCGAGAGGAGGATACTTTGTAACTGCGAGCCTCCCCGAGGAGAGGGAGAGTGACACAACGACGCACCCAGGGTATCCTTGGGTTACGCCGTTGCGTACGCGCGTACCAGATAGGGAGCGAACTCGGCAACGAGCGGACCGGTCGGACACCTCGATTGCGAAAACGTCCGTCAATGAGGTTCGTTGAACCGCCGGTAAGACGGCGGTATCGGAATACGACCGGCGAAGGGGGGGGGGGCAACCTCGTATTCCATCCCAAGAGCACGAGGTTCAAACGAGGAGTTCGGGTCGCTGATATCGTTAAGGCCCAGGGCCACACGGGCGTGGATTTCGACGTCCGTCGTGGAAGTACATCATGACCTACCGTAATGGTTCCGCGGACAACGTGCGTCGCTTTTATTATAATACGTCCTTCGGAACGAGCGTCGTCCCAACGTCTGTTTCAACGTCCTTTGTGGAAATATACAATGACCTAGTTTAGTGAACCCAGGAACGACGCACGTTACCTGCGTCAAAATACAACGCCCGTCGTACCGCACGTAGTTTTTGACATTCGCGTGGCCGCGGCCTCAGGCCGAGGCCACACAAAAGAATCGTCTCAATGTCCGGCGTTACGTTTGTCGTAAAGGTCTTTTATGACCTATTGTGCCGGTAAAGTACAACGTCCGTCGTAACGCACGGCAGTTTTTACGCTCGCGTGACCTCTGCATAAGTGGGACCGATAGGAAATTGGGGTTGAGGGCAAGTCCGCGACTTTAGGCTGAGGCCGCACAAGCATCTTCTCAATGTCCGTCGTTACCTATGTCGTAAAGGTATATCACGACCTATTGTGTCGGTGAAGTACGACGTCCGCCGTAACGCACGTCGTGTTTGACGCTCGCGTGACCTCTGCATAAGCGGGACCGATAGGAAATCGGGGTCGAGGGCCCTGCCGGAAAATTCCGATTTCCTCGCGAGAGCAAGTGGAGGGGCCTACCCTCCAAGGCGGTCGGCACTTTTTCCGACCCGCGTGTGTAAAAAGCCACCCATGGAGAATATCGACGCATATCCCCACAACACGTCCACGCACACAAAACGGACGGTCGAGAGTCGGACGCGCTCCAACCGCACCCAGGTTTACTGAGCGTGATGGACGGCGATGGGCATCCCGGGGGGGGACGCGTCCGAGGGATGGGCGCTCCCAAATTTATGGAAGGGTTCGCGGGAATGCTCTTGAAAGGCTCGTCAGGAGCGTCATTGTGGTGAGGCCCGTTAGCCCGTTTTGTGTTACGGCAAAAAGTAGTCCGTCATCGTCGAGCCACCGATACGCGGGGACCCTCGAGTGGCGTTTCCACGAGGCGGGGAGCTTTTTAAGCGCCTCGATAATGGCGGCCCATCCTGGGGGTGGATCGAGGGGCCGGCGATCATTACCCTGCTCCTACCCCACGGGCTACGATATGAACGAGCCCGGAAGAAATCGATCGTTTCGACGAAAAAAAACAAAAAAAGTTGCTCCATTTGTACCCGCAGAAAATGATTAGATCGGTTCAATCAAAAATTTGTGCCAATTCAACCGTAGACTTTACCCCACGGACCGTTATCAAAAACGACGAACGGAGAAAAGGGATAGCCTTTGACCCGGTTCCCCTCATCCGTAGGTTCCTCGGAGGAAGACAAAGGGGGTGTCTTGAATGGCGGGGAGAAAGAGGGCGCCGAAACGTGGCTCCCTGCCAAATGGCGAACACGTGCAGTTATTTCTGCGCGCCGGTTCTCCCCGATTCTCCAAACCGTATCTGCATATCGAGCTCGGCCGTGAACTAGGCTGACGTCACGCCGCTACAAACGGAGAGTAACGACCAGCCCAGTTGTTCCGCGCCGTTTCTCAGCCTCTCTTTCCTCTTTCTCCTATCCCTCCTTTTCCTTGGCACTACCCCTCCCAACCTGTTATTCCACGTCTTCTAAATGGACGAAAAATGTCCTTGCACTTAAGAGACTCGGTGCGAACGCTCGTATCGTGTCGGAGAGCATCGGTTCTCGTGGGCTCGTCAAAGTTTAAGAGACGTTGGGCGAGGTCAGTAATTTGGATGGGTGACCGGCTGGGAACAACGCGTAGTATTTCCTCTCTTTTTCTCTCCCACACAAAAAAAAAAAAAAAAAATACTTAGACCAAAATTATCTGGCCGAAATTCAAAAAACGTAAAGAATTGAAGAAATGTTAAGCAACGCCGTTTTGCAACTTCCGAGACCACAACAATGTCGGTTGATCTACCATCTCGAGAGAAGAGGCGCTCTGACCGTGATCGGCCGTGAACCTCCGATCCGGCGAGGTGATTTCCGCTTCCAGAATAAGAACGGGAAGACCGGTGACGAGGAAAGCGCGTTCCCCCCGAGTCCCTTATAAACGGCGCCCCGCGACGCTAAATCGAGCGGAGCGCGTGAACCCGCTATATCGGGACAGGCCATAACTATCGCCTATTAATAGAGGACATTAGTTACGAGGGTGTGGAACAACCCGACAACGAGGATCCCTCAGGACCTCGATTTACCGTACCCCCTTTCCCCCTGGACACGATGGATCCGAGTCGGCCCTCTTCGCCATCCCATTGTGGTGGTCTTTCAAAGTCCGAAAAGCATTCCGTGACTCATGAGCCTCCGGTACGTTGGTGTAAATTATTATTAGCGGTGGATATCAAAGTCCACCGAAAAGCAAGATCAGCATGTATAGGTACTTTTATTACAGAACACCGGACTGGAGTTAAGCGACCTACACTCTCTGTCCTCCTACCTGCTGACGATAAAACTGCAATCGGTTGACTCACGGAGGATAAGATTAAGATGAGACAGCCACACCATGTCATGTACTCGTGGCGATGTTCGGGATGAAATGGCAAATGACTTGAAAATTCCAAATCCGGGGAGAAATGTAATCAAAATGTGAACTTGACATTGCGAGAGAGGACTTATCTTTCGTTTCCCCTCTACCCGCGCCCCTTTTGGAGTGCGTCGGACGGTTTATCTCCCTCTCACCGGGACTTGTTCCACATTTTCCTCCCTACATGGAGAAATGAGTTCAATCAGAACCAGGGCCTCTGTGTAAAGCTCGATTTGCCCCCGTCGGTCTAATACACGCCCTGTGCATACAGATACCGAGCCGATGCGGAACTAATACCGTACATACGAAACTCACCCGTAACGAGTGTCCGTGAATCAACCGTACTCATATCATGGGATCGACACCCCGTCACGAATTTCATATAAAAATAATTCCGCCGTTTAAGCGTAAAATAGAATAAAATTAAGTCGTTATCGTATTCTCGCGTTTCCGTCCATTTTGTCGTCCACTGTTTCTCGACCCTGCTCTTTGGAGTATCTCTCTCTTCTCGGGCATATCAGAGGAGGGAGGAGCGCACAACGAGACCTCCGGCTCCTCTCTTATTAATCGCGAGTCCTCGCACCGGTAACGACGTCCTCCAAGGGAAACGCGTCCATTATTAATTCGCAACTTCGGCCGCCCTCGAGCGAAGGGGGCGCAAAGGGACGCGCCATGCCGGAATCCCCATGAAAAGGAGAAAGAAGAGGAGAGCCCTCCGACCCGCGCCGAGATTTCTATCGGGGCCTTCCACGGGGGTTGCGAGTCCCTCCTCCACCCCTTCTCGTCCGCCCTTAGGTTGCGCGGCTGTTCTTTCGGTACTCGCGTTCCCTTTGTACTCGCTCTCGCCCTTTTTCCATTTACCCTCCCCCCGAGGTCCACTTCCTCTAACGAGCTCGGTCGCCAGTTTGTTCATCCGTGCGTGGGCGTGGGCGACACCGGGGTGGAGGGATCCCGCTCTCGGACGGGGCGCAAAGGGGAACCCCTGCGATCGGACCAGAAAATTAATTGCATAATTAATCCGATTGCGCTTCCATTCGGGGGTAGAGGATACCCCAAGATAGCCGCCCTTTGATGTGCCCCGATATCTTCCTCCCCGTTTCGCCTTACCCCTTTCCCCTCTGGGACCGAGTCCCGAATACACGAAATGGAAACATGGAATTCCAGATCTCGGGGGGGAATACTCTCCTCCACCTCCCCCTTCTTGTAACGCACGAACTCGAGGTCGAGGTCGTAACGGTGAGACGAACCCCAACCTCCATCTTCCTTCGTTCTAACGGAAGATAATCGCGATAACGCGCTCGCGGGCGATCTTCGATATCCCGGGAGATATTCTCTCTCCCTACCTTGTACCAGAATCGCGGAACTCCATCTATTCGTGATTTTCTTCATTCCGTTGGAAGAATCGATCGGCTATGTGGCGCAAAAACCGTGCACCGAGCACCCACACTTTAAACTGGAGAACGTTTACATTTCTTCCGTGTACTCAGTTTTCAATAAATTTCGACTCTTCTCCGATGAATCGACGCGTAAAAATTATGCAGACTAGCCCTGTCGGTTGCATATTATTTTTTTTCGAGACTTTCCCGCCGCGCAGAAAATCCTTACGATGTACTACCCCTAATTAAAAATCGATGGAAAGTTACATGCACTCCTACACACCCGACAATCTCATTTTAACTTGAATTAGACGTAACGTTACATTACAAATTTCTTATCGCGGCATAAAAATAACCAACGATCTGGTATGCAAATTTGTATGAGACATTTTTATCGGTGAAATTTTTATCATCTCCGATTAAGTTATCGGAAGTCCGCGGAGTAGATGGGGACCGTTTAGAATATCAAAAACGCCCGACCGAGAGGAGTGAATGAAAAATCCCGGAGAAATCGATCCCGGTGGACGAGCCGTTGCGTTTCAGCGTTTATTTACCTTCGACGAGGGTTCGGAGGGTCGGCGAGGGGGGAGTCGAGAGCCGAAGGGGATGCCGCGCTCAGGGCGAAAGGGCATCTCCTCGAGCTCGGAATCCCGCCACGCCGTCTCCCGGTCGCCGCACCCCGACCGCCCTTCCGGGTGCACCGCCTCTTCCCTAACCTCGTCCAATCAATTTCCCCTCATAACGTCCTTTCCTCTCCGCGGCGGAAAACGGATTACCGCGCTTTACCCTCCCCTGCTGGGTTTCCTACATCCCCGAGACAAAGCTTCCAGAGGGTGGAAAAACCTAGGGAGGAATTAAATTAACCCTTTCGCCTCGAGGCACGACCACGACAGACGGGTCTTCCCGGTGAAGGGCGCCGCGCAGTCTGGCGCCCTGCAACCCCCACCCTGACCTACCCTCTACTAGCCCTTAAGGTGATATGAAAGGGTCATTCTTCATACCGTTCATACCGTTCATACTGTTCGCCGAGGAACGCGATTACGACGCCCGCGTTCTACAGACCTCTTCAATGGACGTATTATTTTTTTGTTTCCTCTCTCTTCAACGCGTCGACCTCGTCATTCCTCCTTCCTCTCGATTTTCCGCCTTTCGCGCTCTCCGCAGCTTCCAGTACCCCGAAACGCGACCGGAAATGGTAAATCGCGTCGCGAGTAATTACCCCTCGACGACGCCGACCTTGGCGGTCTCTCTTTAATCCCGTGATTTTCGCGGATTTTCCTCAGTTTCCGTAGAGCGGAACCGCTCGGGGAAAAAATTTTCCATCCTCGCGCGTTTAGTCGTTTCCTCCATTGTTCCTGCAGTCGCGGTAGTTATCGCTCGACGTGCTTCCTGCCGCGGTTTCGCTCCTTCCCTGCCACATCCTTGGGCATTCCTCGAGCGGAAAATAAGGTCGATCAGTCGTCGAGATTTTCCTTTCTCGGTCCCATCCTCTCGTTCTCCTTCTTGACCGCGAAGGTCGGTCCATCGGTTTATCCAAGGCGTCCGATTTTTCCCGCGGGGGACTTTCCGATCCCCATCCTCGCCAAGGCGGCCAGAAAAAGCAACGGCCGCGTAGGATGTCCTTTTTCTCGGATTTTCGCGGAAGGTGACGCTCGTCATCCAAGGTCTCCCTCTCCTGTTCCCTCGTTTCCCTCGAAGTGCTCCTATCCCGCCGAGCGTGCAATGCATTTCCCGCACTCCCCGAATCATCGAACGTCAGATTCCATAAAATTCTCGAAATAACCACCGGGTCACATCCTTTCAGATTAGATATCCTTATCTCCGGCTACCGGACGTCCTCGATAATTCTAAGAGCCCGGGTAGCAGAATTTCGTCACCGGGCATACCGAAACTAGAGTAGAACTTTCCGTAAACCGGTGTGCTTTGCGAAGTCGTTGCAAATTAATGCAAGACGAAGACCGATAGCATAATTGCAAGGACGCGATTAAAAATCGACCGTGCAAGACCATGACCAAAACCAGGACCGATAGCATAATTGCAAGGACGCGATTGAAAATCGACATTGCAAGACCATGATTCGACCGTGCAAGACCATGACCACCATGGTCCGATCTTGCATTTGCCCATCGCCATCCTGCACGGTGCGCGTCGCACGTTGCACTTGGCCTGCCATTCGGCTATTGGATTACCCATTAGGCGGTGCTTTACCATAAACGCATTGTTTGCAACCCGACACCGAACGGGTCGCGAGTGCTCCATTTTGCCCGTCCCGGCAACGATCTCCCCGGTGCGTTGCCCCTCGCCCCCCCCCCCCNCCCCCCCGGCCCCTCCGGCAGCGAAACCCGATCCCATCCTGGACATGCATCATCGGATGCATCGTTAAATGACGCATGTGCATCGAACGGCTCTTCGCCCGCGAATTCCCTCGACCAGGAATTAAGGCTACGTGAAAGCCATCGACGCGCCTCCTTTCCCCTCGGGAAACTCGTCCACTTTCGAATCGTTGGGGCTAAAGTTCTCGAAAAGCACGTGGCTTGGGTTAATATGCGCAAATAGACCATGGGTTGTACTTATGTTCAGAATTTTTTGGAACCGATAGGAGTGGTCCTTGACGGTAAAAAAAAAATTCCAGACCCCCCGCAACCTTAAGGACGCCTGTGAATTTCCGCTAAAGAGAGGGATGTAAGAAAAAAATCGTCGGACTTCCCGCCGTCGTTCCTGCTCGGAATAAAGGCCCGATAGAATGCAGAGACGGCTCGAAGGACTCTCGATTCGCATCCTCTCCCCGTCGCCGTCCCTTCCAATAATAGCCCATTCTTACGCGTTTATGCATATTGGAGTCGTCTCCGAGGAACCGAGAGGGAGAGAGAAAATAATGAATTCCCTCGGTCCCGGTGTACTACGAGGTGAATCGCAACATCCATTCACGGGGCCTTCCGCCGGGATGAATCATCCGAGTCCCGTCCTCGGGCTACCTTAGTCGGCCGTTTCTCCGAGGTCTTGCGCCACGCTTAGGCGGCTTATTTGATAAAAAGGACCGAGGGAGAGGCGCGCGTTATCGTCGACGTCACCGTCGCCGAAGTCGTTATCACGGAGTGGTCGGCCCGACCGCGTGTCGCGAGACGCACGTCGTGTCAATGGACGTAGAGTACACGAACCCATCAATCGCTTCCCTGATATCATTGCGATCATGATGCGAAAAAAAGAGGAGAAAACAAGGAGCGATCCTTTCTTGATTATTTCTCGATGTGGGACAACCTGTCGCCATTGCAGAATTAAAGAGAGAAAAAAAGAGAACATCCCTTGTTTTCCGTCTCCCAGTGTGGCTGCCGTCATAAATTGGCGTTCGGAGTCCATATATCCTACGTGACCATGTAATGACTATATAATGACCATATCGTAATCACATAGTGACAATATCATGACTATAGAACGCAGACCGCATCAGGTCGAAACGTCCCCGACGGAGTCTCGGACGGTACTGCCGCGAGCGGCGTTCCGATTGGCCGGCTTAGCTCGGCTCGCGAGCGCGCAGGCGCGCGTGGGTGGCGCGAGAGCTGACCTTTGATTCGTGCGCGAGCGAGCCCCGGGTCACGTGACCCTCCGCCGCCGCGCTTATTCACCAGCGATTCACCCATCTCCCTAGACCGGCGACTCGATTCATGCCTCCGTCGCGACGAGACGGTCGGCCTAGCGCCTCGGCGAAATCCCTCGCAACCGTCGTAAATAATCCGAAAAGGCCCGAAAGGCACGGCTGGCCGCGCAGATGGCGAAAATTGCACCCGATGTGCGCCCCGAGCACTTTTCGACGTTGCTCGTTACGGGCTACCACCGGCCGAGTTTACGGTACCTCGTCTTTGAAGTTTCCCCTCGATCGAGCGATAAGCGAAAGAAAAGGGGGAAGGAACCTCCGAGATGAAGAGAACCACGCGAGATCGTTAACTCTTTGCGAAAGGCGTGTACATACACATCCGAGGTTTGGTCGAATATTGCCGGTACGCGCAAAGGAATCTCGCCCTTATGTTCAAATCGTGTGACATGCGATGTTTATCCTTGAGAAAATTATTTCTATCTTTATTAACGCGAGAAGTTTCCCTCGAAAAAGAGAAGAAAAAAAGATAAAAATGATTCCTTCCCGTTTCCAGGTACAGGGCGGTCGAGGGGCCGCTGCGACAACAATGGCGGACACGTTCGGCTCGTGGAGGGCCCGCGTGGGCGGGACGGGCCCGGTTTCTCCCGAAACGGACGATCGATGCCACGTCCGGTCCTCGGGCGAAGCCGCATTCGTTACGAGCCCTCCCCCCTCGAGTATTGCCGCAGGCGTCATTTATTACGAGGACCGTCTTTTTATCGGCGCATCGACGCACTCCTCCGAGGCGTTCCCCATAGGGCGAAATCGTAGCGTTTCCAGGCGGCGCTCGGCTTTCCGGCCGCACTGAGAAGTCGCCGAGAGGAATCTTCCCACGTCCATCGAAGCGTCGGCTGGCCAATCAGCCGCGACTTAATCCGGCGTTCATGCACCCGTGATTCTCCCTCGACTCGTTACGATTACCCGGCATTACTGTTCGCGTTACGATCGGCCGCCTCCCACGATTTTCGCCGAGCGATCGATTTTTCGGAAAATTCCGAGGAGGTCGTTACAAAAGGCCCGAGACATCTCGCGACCCCCTTTCATTCCCGGCCACCTTCGGGCGGGAGCATTTCCCTGGAAATGCGGTGAAAGCCGGCGAAGAGTCAAATTGCGGGGGAAGAAACGGGGAGTGGAGGGAACCCGGCACTTTTGCCATCGCCGGTCGCGAATGCTCGCGTCACGAGACGGAGATTACTCCTCCTCTTGTCTCTCCTCTCGGGAGGAAATGAGAAACAGCCGGTAAGGGAGGAGAACTCTTTGGCCCCGAGTTACCGGGGCGTACGTGCTCGCAAAGTGCACTCACCATTTTCCGGACGACCGACCGTCATTACGGAATCCACGGGCCGGGTTCCACCCCCGGATTAACGTTACATTCGGCGACAAAGCGCGAGTCATATATATATACACATATCAAGAAGTCAAATTGTTTATAAATCTTGCCTCTAAACCGGGTGCCCCGAATAATTAAAAACCTTAATAGATAATTATGGAGGTCCCAACAAAGGTCTTGAAACTGGCGAAATTTCAATTCTCGTGAAATAAAGTGCATTTATCCTAGTCGGAAATAAAAAAAAAAACAGAACAAAAAAATTTTTTCTCGAAAAATGAAATTTTCTGCGTTTCAAGACCTTCGTTAGGACGTCCATAATCCCGTGTTAAGGTTTCGAATCAGTCGGTGCACCCTGTTTGGAGAAAAACGATGTCGAATATCCGTACAGCGGAAGCATACCGTCTAAAGTCTTAACCCCGTACAGGTCAAACCGCCCCAATAATACTTTACGCCGTAAATCCGATTCCAGGCCGTTAAGGCGCTTTCCGATTATTTTTCTCCGCAAGTCGGAGGGCTCCCCACGCAAGAATACCGAAAGCCCACCCCGGCACCGGCACCCTCGGTACAGGAAGAGAGGCACGTATATCCTGTTGTTCCATTCGTCATCGCGGTCCCTCCGTTATTTACGTGCCCGTCCTCGCACGTGCTCGGTGCGACGCTGTGCACTCGAGACCACGTACGAGACTATTTATAAAACCGAGGCTCGATTCGATCGCTCAGAGCGCGGTGCATAAAACCGAAAAAGCCCGATCGACGAGCCGAGCAAATAGATGCCGCTCGCCTGCAACATTTCTCGCGAGATTCAATTTTTTTTTTTTTTCTTCTTCTCATTCAGGCGCAAGCAAGTGCAGACAGAGGGCACATTGACGAGGCATAGGATTCATCGGATGCATCGGATTCATCGAATTATTGGGTGGAATCGAACGCGCACGAGACCGAGGATGACGCAGATCGGGCGGGGAGGAACGAGAGAGAGAGGGAGGGAGGGAGGAGGCGCATACTGCAGAGGCCATTGGGACAGGGCAGAGACTATGCCGGGCTACGGCCGGCCATGGCTCAAGGCATTCATTGTCTCTCCTTTGACTCTCCTCGCCGTGGACCGATCGCCTTAAATATTCCAATCGCTAACATACTCCGAGTTGAATCTACCCACGTTCCCCGAGCACCACGAAATTCGTCCTAATCCTTGCCTAGAGAACGTGGAGTCGATATCACGTGGCCGGGAAAAAGTGAAACCGCCGCGAGGAGGGAACGGCTCGCTGCCGTATATTGCACTTTCCATCTCGGCTTCGCGTCGACCGGCACTCGGGATTGACCTATCCTAGACGATTGTCGACGGCCCTAGACGGGCTCGGAACGGTTTTGAGAAAGGTCATGGTCACTTACCAGGACTTTGGTGAAACGCCTCTCGAGCTCCAGGGCGTCGGGCATGGGTTGCCTGGGCGCGGCGCGCACGCTGCCGGTGCGGGCGTGCGGCCCGGCCAGTCCGATGGCCGCGGAGTTGGGCGCGGGGTTGGGGCCAGGGTTGGGTCCGGGGCCCGGGCCGATGCAGTGTTGCCGGTGCGCGGCCTTCGGCCCGGCGAGGGCCTCGCGCGCGGCCACCGCCGCCGCCTCGCCGGCGTCGCCGCGGCTCTGCACGATCCCCATAGTCCCGGGTCTGGGTGGCGTCCGCTCCGCGGCACGCTACACCGGGGCGCACCACGAGGCGCGGGCACGCGCGGCTTGCCGACACGCGGCCATGCCACGAGAGGCAGCAGAAGCGCCTGGGGAGGCGCGTCGAGACGTCAGCCGAGCCGACTCGCCCTCGTCCTCGGGGCGGCCGGGACGCGCATCGGACCACTAGCCAGGCACGCTAGAATCGTCGCATCCGGCGCTCACGGACTCGGCGCCGCGGCCCTCCGCAGGCCGCCGGGGCGTGCAACAGGTATCGGGACGTCCATCGCGGGACCACTGATATTCCCCGACCGGCACGGGAAGGCGCACTCGCGAACTGCGCGGCACTGCGAGGCGGGGCGGACGGTCGCGTACTGGCGGAGTGTGCACTCGACGGGATCGACGGGAGAGGCGAAGTCACGACGTACAGCGCTCGACGGCCCGGAGCGGACTGAGCAGGGCCATGGAGCGGGAGCGCGGCGACCGGCAGGCGACGGTGGCGCTGCGCGTTACGGCTGTGCCGTGCGATCGTGCCCAGAGGGCGCGCGTCGTCGGTAATGCAGACAGAAGAGCGAAGAGTCCACTTTACGTGGTTACCGGGAATTTCTCGAGATGGCGCCAGGAGTCGGCTCGAGATTAAGGATGTTTTTATTGGATTCAGTTGCGAGGGGATAAGGAGATAAGATAAGAAAGGAGAATGCCTTGCTAGGCATTGGGCAGAATCGAATATGATCGCATCTTGGAGGGGTTTAACCCCTTTGAGCGATGCGCGCGTCCGCCATCTTGGATCGATAGGTAACTTTGGGTCACGTGATCGGCGCTCGATTCAAACTGTTGTTTTTGTGGCAAAACGGTAAATTGGCGTTACCGGGGACGGAGGAAGCGTTTAGAAAGTGAATTCATAGTTCACGGGAACTCTGTATGGTAATGAGCCGTTGCCGAATGGTACCGGTAGAGCAAGATTCGTCGCAAATGTGGATACGCTCAATTGAATTATTTTTTATGTTAAGCCTTGGTGGATTGATCTTCTCAATGGGAAGAATGAAACTATCTATGCGATCATCGCGCGATCCGGGAACACCGTTTCAGGCAATTTTCTTGTAGAAATTGCACGGTGAATTAGGCTAATCGCGTGCCTGTCGGACGCCATAAGTTAGACGGTTAAGAGACACCGTGCTCTGATAAGAACGGTCGGCTAAATAATGGCTTCTAATGGAACTGTTTGCAATGCTGATTAATAACTAGAGGAAGTGAATTGCACGTGGGCGGACACTCGTCGATTCTTAAAATCGGAGAAATCCGGAAGAATTCGGAGATTTCAAATTGTACCGGCGAAGGAACTCAAAAGTGTCCACCGTTCGGTTAATTCTGCATTCGGCCAATGACTCGATGGATGGTGATGCGAGCCATACCAACGTACCGTATGCTAATCGGCTACGTAAATTCATATTTCGCAACTTACCAACACATCCACCCAAGTCTCTTCTTCGCAGGCTGAAGAAAATCACGCACGGTAGCTGGGTGTCCACCTTTCGCGATGACAAATGTTCTCGGTAAGCTTGGGATTCCTTTTTGCGCAACATTTTGCTGGACGTTCTCTCTGAATAAAGGTAAGAATCGCCTGGACCTACGTGTCGTGATTATGATAAAACTCCACTAGCCGCACGCAACGTTTCAACGCCCAAAAACAAATGTTTTTCAGAAACATTCTATTTAAACGTGCGTTAAAAATCGTCGAATTGTTTTCTTACATTAAGAAAAAAAATTGTTTACGTTCCCGTTCACATATATTTTAAGAGAACTGTTGATTTTTCAATTTCAGGCGACCCTCTCAGCAGTACCAGGAACCCATTGCAAGAGATACAACCACCGTGAATGTTACATATTTCGGGCGAAAATGCATGAAATCAAAGTAATTTTTTATAATCACTTACATGTGCATTACTATAGGAGAAGATTTGTACCTTACGTTGTTTTGTCTCCTTTTTTGGTACATTTTTCAAGCGTACTGACGGAAAAGTCCTTTTGATGAAGCGGGGGTTTATTTATTGTTTGTCGGCATATCACTCGATAACTACGATAACTGACAATTTATTATTTTATGCCGTTTCATTTCTTTCCTTTCCTTTTCATTGATTAAGAAAATTTCTTATTTTTTTAGCCGTTGGGTCCGCTCGATATTGATTAAAAAAATCACTTATTTTTTTAGCGGCTCGGTCTGCTCGATGAAAGGGGGATTACGGGTTTATTTAGCATTCGGCCGGCGGCTCGAAGCTCGATGACGAAGATGACGCGAGCCACGCTCACGGACGACGGCATACCACGTGCCGAGCCGAGGACAGAGTGGCCGAGTCCGCTCCAAGAGAAGCCTCGCGACTTTTTCCCGGGTGTTCGTCTCGATCAGCCGACGTATCGGTCTCGGCATCCCCTGAAGATTCCCATCGAGATCGCCTCTTCGAGTTCCGACCACCACGTCCCGGGAAAACTCCGAAAACCAAGGCGCGCCGCTCTTCACCTGGGCCGAGCTAGTGCGCTGACGTGATTGCTGGAAAATAGAACGGTGACGCGCCGATCTCGGTGTTATCGGTGCCATGCATACGCGAGATAGTAGAGGCGACAACAAGAGGCTCAACAAGGGTGGCGATTTGGAACGCTAGATCTAAATTATTAATCAAGTGCCTCGGAACACGTGGGCCTGGAAAGGGGTACTGGAACTCAGTCGACTAAAAGTCAGGACACGCGTTTATCGAAACTCATTGGTGTACCGTCGTGGAATCATGCGAAGCACTATGGCAATCGGAAAGTCGAGCTACGTCGTGCAGTTCAGTCTAGTGAAATCTTTCAATTTGCCGGGGAAGTGGTGAACGGTTATTGGATGTCAGCAGAGGAATTGCTCGGTCGTCGAGGAAGAACCCTGATTAGGGGGACGATTCGCGGGATCGTTACCCCGAGTTCCGTATCTCTGACAATGAATTAATTACTAAGATAATTTATTAATTATTGCGATAATTGGGTGGGGTTAATGCATCGTAGAATCGGCGAAGGAGGTATGGATCGGCCTTCGTTAGCGTTGCCCCTCGTGGACGAGACGCTAATACCCCAAGAACGATTACGGATAAATTCCACAGTGTTCTAACACGTCGAGTGCTTTATCGAGACTTCCGTGAATCATCAGTGGGTCGTGCGTGATAACTTATTAAGTGGTCTTCAAGTGCGATGAAACACCGTACTTCGTAACCGCTGCATCCAAAGTTGGAGACGAGAGACTACGTGGAGGAGCCATGTCGAGATTATCACTCCGGATTAATAATCTCCTCGAATCACCGCCGCGGAGACGAGACCGGATTCGGACAATTCTCAGAGCTCGTTTCCGCTTAAGAAATTCAACCGAGCGAGGCTTTTCCTTCCCTGGACTATAGCCGACGATGGTGTGCTTTCGTTCGAATAAGAAATTGCAAGGTGCTGCATAGCCGACCCTCGAAGTGCATCACGATCTGCACTTCCGGAGGTCCCGAGCCGAGAATCATGGGCAACATGCACTGCTGCGTCTATCGAAGTAAAAAGGCGAGTTCAATCGTTCATTTCCATCCTGGATTTAATTCCTTTCTTGCTCCTCTGAATTTATGGATGTACATTGCCCCTGTAACGAGAAGAATCGAGACCGATCGCACCAAGCCCGAAATGGTCTCTCTTGGAACGTCCTTTGTTTCTCCAGGTATTTTGGGGCTGTATCCGCTATCCCGTCTATTTTCGACAGGTCTTACACAACATCGAAAAATCCGCTGAAATTATTTCGAAACGCGTCGTGGCCTAATACTCGGAGATTTATAGCAGCGGGTCGACGACCCCTTAAAAAGTCCCAACCGGTGCACCACCGAATTTCGAAATTATTCCTCCGTTTGATTTGCATCGAGTCTCGGAGGTGTTTCTAAATATTTTAATGAGGTGTCGCAGGAGATCCTCCGTATATGTATGCTCTGCCAATAAATAGCCGATAGATGAATTCCCGTTTATTTCGGGATTCCGTGTCCGAACTGCCCGGTCTATTTTCGCCGGGCCTTACTCACCCTTTCGGCATGCCCGGATTCTGCAAGTCAAAGGGTTAAGGGAGATAATTAGGTACTCGATTTTTCACGGGGGATTTTAGCTAGTAACGATGAGTAGCGATCGCAATGTCGAGCGATGTCGTAAGCTCGTATGACTGCGTCGAACGGAGCGAATGGCTGGTCGGGAGTTCCTTTGAAAAGCTCCGCCTTTTCGAGGAAAACGGGATTCCGCGAGAGATAGTTTAGCCTCGTAAATCAGCCCAGGGCTAACGTAAATGCCTGAGAACACGCCATATCGCGAGTAGGACTCGATTACTCTTTTTCCAGCAAATCTCGACAATCGAGACACGTCCATTCGTCAACAGTACCTCTATCTCTTCGGGCGCCGACGAATAGAAAAAAATAATTTCTGGAATTACGATACTCCCGCCCACATCGGCTAATTAATCCGAGATTCCGTTGGATGCCAATCACGGAATGGCACTCCGAGTTTCAACAAATAAAATTCCTATGATTTAAATACAAAATCTGTCTACTGTTGTCGATAATACCGGACTTGATGACAGGGTTCGCGGGGCGTCCGAGAGATGGCGCCGCCAGTCGCGGCGGACGCGCGCGAAAGTAGTCGCTGCTCTCGTAGAACGAGACGGTGAGTGGCGGCGTGTCGACCATCCACAAAAGAGCCGTTTACCGCATGTCGAGGTGTATAAGTACCAAGTTGCCAACGGAATATCCAACTCGCGATACGTCGGTTGCATAATGCCCATTCAACGGAACCTACAGGGTGTGCAGCATTAAGTATACTTGTATATAACGACGATATATAAAGAATTATCAAAAAAATATACATATATATATGAAACGCAATATGTTAACAGCTAGTTGCAAGAATTATTTTGTCTCGAATTCTTATCGCATTCTTTTATAAAATCAGGTTAGGGACGCTGGGCCGCAAGAGCGGTAAATTCAAACGCGATCGGAGGCGGCAGGCTCAGGTGCGTTAAGTCTCCATCATCGCGGCCGAGGGTCGTTATTATCGTACGAAATACGCACGCAAGACGGTAATTGCGCGCTCGGTAGGCGCCCGAGTAGCAGTGCCATCAACGCTATCAACGTTATCGGCAACGATACGGTGGACATTAGCGAGCCGGTGGAGGCTTCTTCCGATAACTATCGGTGCGTCTTGCAATTGTGTAATTCCGGCTGGAACGAGCACATGTCCTTGGCATGCCGCCGAGAATAACGCGGTTGAGTTATTTTCTGAAACCAATCACGACCGATTGATATACGGCTGGAGGCTCACGGCTCTTTCTTCCTAACGGGCGCTAGAGAAAAGGAGACGGCTTCCGTTGGCCCATAAACCCCTGATAAGAGGACACGATCCCGTACGTACTGCGGCGCTACCGCGCAACTACATTAACAGAAATAATACCAGACGTTAACGCAACGTAGTAGAGGTACCTAATTATTTGCAATTTCAATAATCGTATTTTCGGCAGGTGGTTCACCAACCATAACGGTTCCCTCTGCAGTACGGCGACTGCAATGAATTTTCCCGAGGAGTATATTCATAAAGAGGCTGTATCACGACCAAGTATCTCCAGAGTCGATATCGTTCTTCGAGTTCGTGATACCAGATCCCGATTAGCGCCTTTTCCGGACTCAGGACGAGCCAATAAAGGGCCCTCGCGAAGGAACGACCCCGCCGATAGAAACCAGAAAATGGCGTCGTTAGCGGGCCTAATAAAAGGCTAACGAGCGGCTCGATCTCCAGGCTCGTAATCGGCGATCTGGCGATTCACCTTTTCCAAGATATCTTATATTAACGGCGGCTTAATCCGCGACGTGTGGACGGTTTAACGAGGCCGATAACTGGCCGTGCTATCAGTCGTCCGGGATCGCCCTTAACCCTGGCTGGTTTGTTTACCGCGGTCCTTATCAGTCCCGAGGAAAACACGCGGCAACGATAAACACCTGATCGGATGCGGACTTATCTAAAGGATCTTATTATTCAATTCCCATAACCGGGAGATTTATTTTAAAGAGCCGTGACTTTCTTGCGAAATCCCCGAGATAAAGTCGTTACGTCATTATATGGGACCCATCGGACGACGGCGTTAATTCCGACCGTAACAGGAGCTTTCACGGAAAATGCCGCTGCTTGAAAACCAGCCTTTCGGTCGAAGACACGTTTCAAAGCTGAAACTCGAGTCTGGCCAGCTGCATCATCCCTGGGCATCGGGTGTAATACGGTAGTCCATCTGATGTTCATCGTCCATCCTCCAAAGATTCCGCCGCGATTTATTCGCGGCATTACGCGACATTGCGTAATCTCGCCAGCAGTACGCCGGCACTCCTCACGCATCGCGAGACAAATTTATTGTTCGACTTTGAATAGTTTCACCGACATGACGATGCGATCGTAAACGAGGAACGTGACGGTATCGTCGTCACGCTGACCTGAAAAATCGTCGCGGCTCTGTACGCGCCAAGTAGCGACGATTTGCGCGCATATGGTTAAATATTTTAAGGCGAGGTGAAAGTAGCATTAAAGAGGTCGTTCGTGAAAATTTCCTTACAACTGAATATACCAAATCGTCTCAAAATTTTACTCTATGAATATGAAGGCTATAAGGTCGGGACACCCATGTAATTTCACATTTTTAAAAAAAAGCGCCTTTCGTATAACACCGAAGTATGTGAACGTGGCAATAAGTGACGCACCGTACATTAGTTAAAATTTTTTTTTTTATGAAAAATCGATTTGTTGCTTTTAGGTATCGTTCCATAGCCTCGTTAATAGCAGGACTCGAATAACACCGACTTGTCAGAACGCGGCAATAAGTGGCGCACTTTATGTTAGTTAATTTTTCTTTTTTTTTAATGAAAAATCGATCCGTCACTTCTACGGTTAGGTATCGTTCCGTAACCTCGTTAAGTGCAGTACTCGAATAACACCGAGGTGTAAGAACGCGGCAATAAGTGGCGCACTTTAATGCCACTTAAGCTCGGCGCGTGGGCGGTCGGTGACGCAGCTCGACAAGGTTATGAGAACTCGAGATCGTTATCCCGATTGTCATTGGCGATCCGGATGTTCGATCGGCCGATTCCAGATTGTCCCACTAAACCCGGCGATTTATCGTGCTGCGGCGCGGACCCACTTTACGAGATCGTTTCCCGACTACAAAGTAACCTAAGTAACCCAACTCCTCATTGTATCGCGGATAAACGGTTTAAACAAATTTGCAAACAGCTCGGAGGCAGCAAGGACTTATCGGAAGAATGGGCGAGATAACTTATGCATATACCCCTTGAATCGCGCGTCGAGATTACGCCGAGAGGTGTCTAATTCTCACGAGAGAACGATCGCGTGCGTAAGTCACGTTGTAAACGTCGCCTTTTTGCGCCAGAAATCCCGATCTCTGTTTATAATAGAACGACGAGGAGTCCACGCGACCCGTTTACAAAAGAGACGTGAAAGTAATCTTACAATTTTTATATTTAATTTTTAGGCGCCGAATTTTTTATATTATTTAGAGTAATAGGAATATATAGCTCGTGTCAATATTTTCGACAACCCCCGTAATTTAAATATGATTTCTTTTGATTCGATTCAATTCTTCATGTCTTACTCTCAACTTTGTACCGCGTTTTAAGCGTATAAATTGAAAATATGGAGGTGTCTCTCACTTTTAAGAGATCCAACTCGAGATTCGAAGCGGATAAAAATTTGGAGAAAATTCGGCAGGTCCCGTAAAATCGAAACGCCGGTTTATCGAGACGGTGGAAATCGCAGTTCCCGGAGAAGGGAACGGGTTTGCAAGGAACGGGAACGGCAAAAATCGGCAGGTTTAGTGACGTCGGTGCAATAATGGCGCAGGTGGTCCTTTCGTGCTTTCGACACGCTCACCGGTCGATGTAATTATGCGCGTCAGTGGTATCGGTCGCATAATCACCGGACACCTGCCGAGAGAACCCGAACCTCGATAGATACCTTCGATCCGACATCGATAAATCCCCGGTAGGAATTGATTTTCTAACTTTCAAGCCATTTCCTGCAAAATCACCCGGAGCGAGTTCCGTCGCGATGGAAAATGACACCGTCGACGGGCGCGAGAGAAATTACGCCCGTTATGTCGATATCCGCGAACAGGAGCGACCAATGCAAATGACCGATAGTACTCGATCTTGTACCTCGACATTACGACATCGAGTAGCGCGAACCGCAAGGTGTTGGCTCGAGTAATTTATTGTTCAGCGGGAGCAATTCACCATCGCGAGCGATTCGTCGTACCCGAGAGCGAGGAAGAGAGGAAAAAAAAAACCGATTGATTTATGCCACGATAGTACCTAATCGATAATCCTCCGATCGAGAGTCCATTCGTTTCACCTGGATGTAGAAGTCGCCACGATAGTCGAGAATCCAATTGGAGCCTTCGATATATGCTTAAAAAACGGGGAATCGTTCCCAGTCCCGCGGAAGATCATTTCGCCGGAGGAGACTGCCAACGTCGGCAAACAACGGTGAATTATTCCCCGTCACGTTATCGTCGGACAATTAACTTAACGGCGTATTAACATACGAGATTGCGCGCGGCGAGCGGGCACAATTGTGCAAGACTCGAGTCCCCTCCTCCAACAATTCCATAAATCTCATCGACGAGGGGCTTTACGAAATCCTGGCGGCCCTGAAGCCGGCGAATCGCAGTCGAATCGGCACCGCTTCAAAGTGTCGGTCTTTACCCGCCTGATGGCCTCTTTAACACTCGACCATTATCCACGAGAATTGACTCGCCGATTCTCTTTCGTGCGCTTAACCGACCGAACGGCAAATTACTGGTTGCACCGCGCAATGTATACATCCAACAGAATTACAAGTCGCTTTCAATCCCCGACGAGTTTCTTCGGGTTCCCAGGGCGTCTTCTCGTCCCCTGGGCAAACATTAACTATCGTTTAAAAAATCCCAGGTTAGGTATTTAAAAAACCCACGGTTTGCGCTATCGACAATTGGACTCGACCCAATTCGGATCTAGATGTGCGTAGGCGGGATACGCGTAGTTCCCTTCTTCCACGTGTCGATAGCGATCGAAAAAGCGGGCTCGTTACGAAACCGAAGGGCCGCGACTCTTTCCACGAGCGAGTGGGCCGATCGACAATTGAATCGTAATTACCGGCGATTACGGCGCCTGTGCGTAATCGCCGGGAAATATCGCAGCCGAGCCGGCCCTAATCTCATTCTCTGCAGACTACAAATTTTCTCGCATTACTCGAGTGCGATTATGCGATAAAGTGCGTGCAAGAAGCTCGACCTCGGGACCGTCTTGACAATGAAACGATAATTTACCCCAAGCGCTGCTTTATTAATTACAAAATAGGCGCGTTGCGATATCGCGGCTGCTGGAAGTCACTCCCAGGCGTCGTCACCAAACGAATAGTTTTCCGCAGTTTCCCTACAATTGTCCAGGTCCGAGATCGCGATCGATCGAGACCCATCGCGTCTTTAAACCCATAAATTATCGACAACCTCGAAGGCGTCCACTTATTGCCAATTATCGTTACGCGTCGAGTTGACCCCACGTCGAGTCTTGACAATGAATCGGCGATTTGCCTCGATAACCGATGCGTTAATTGCTCGCTTAGGAGATACTCAGCAATGTCGGGCAAAATCGCCGCTCTAAGTACTCGGTGCTAAGTAATTGCGCCTAGAATCGCCCCGAGTCTTTTTATCGTCAATTTTTTACTAGTCGGCGCACTTTTCGATCGCGATCGATGCGGCACTAATGGAGAGACAAGGTATCGATTATCGCTAATCTGGAGGAATAATTGAAAGCGCGAGACGAGAGATCCGCGTCTCGATTTAGTCATTGTCCTTAGTATGCCCAACGAGTTATCGATATCGCGTACCGAGAACGGGCGTTTCAGCGAACGCAATAAATACGCACTTATCACGCGATTGACACCGTCTCTGGAGAGCAGGACGGATTCCATTAGCGAGTCGCGAGGAGTGATAAATTTCCGCGATAAATCCTTTCCTCTTGGGCCCGCTCTAATCAGCGCCATCGATGATGGCCGCGTTCTTCGTTTAATTGTAAGCCGGACCGGCGACACCGACTCGAGACGTAAAGTTGACGTTCTTACGGGCCCACTTTTGTCCCCGCGTAAGTTGGTCGCGTGTATTAATGCCCGCTGTCGCCAACGACGAAGGTGATAAAGGAGGCGTCCGTATTATCCGGCCCCACTCCATGGAACTCCTTGCCGGACCTATTCAGCCCGTAATGATTCCATTTATCCTCTCTCTGAGGATAATCGCGAGTCGCGCCATTAGCTGGCTTTCAGACGAAGACAACTTTATTTCCCACCCAGGCTCTGGGGGAGAAACCGAGAGAACGAGGGACCGACAGAGATGAGGCAATGCCGACATCCGCGAAACGTCGCATTCAGGCTTTCTTGTGACGCACCGAGTTGCGTTGCTCGAAATTATGAAAAACACCAAAATGTAAAAGGGAAGAGGTTGTAAAGGTAAACCTGACCTCGAGGAGGAGGTTCAAAGTTGGGCAACTAGAAAGTCTTGAATTCGTGGAAACGTTATGTCGAGTATCGATCACCGGTTCGAGGGCCTCCACGAAATCGATCCGCGCATCCGCTGCACTTGAATTTACGCACAGGTGGACGGTACACCTGTTGCCCGAAAACTCGTTACGAGAGTCCCGAGAAAAGGTTTTCCTAGATACACCTACTCGACGGGAACGGAAGTCCGCAAGGAGACGCCGTAATTCCTCTTTTTTTTTTTATCCCCGCAATTTCTGCGTCGAAAGATTCAACGGCGATTCTATTTCGCAGAGCAACTCGCACCGGCGCAGGCGGCATTACGGTGCAATCTCGATTTTCCTGCCAGTGGGCGTACGTAGGTACTTGGGAACGGCAGGGGGGCAAACGCACCTAACGTTGCGCATTACGAAACCCGAGTCGCGCGTAACGTTGCGCTTTCCTTACGGAACTTCCTCTGCTCGCCGTCTGCAAACTGGTCGATCCACATCCACGAGATCTATCGAAAAATCTGAACGAACTAATCGCATTTAAACGGACTCTAAGAAATATGGGGAATATAATAGCGGCAGCGTTGTTATGCGTTATCAACTCGCAGGAGGTTGATGGGGTAGGTGGAGGCGCGTTTTTTCGAGGTCAAAGCGTGGAAATTCGAGGGGGGTACTTGGTGGCTATTGTGTACAATACTTCTAGGCGAATTGTACGCGAAAGTGAATTTGGAGGAAATTAAAGGACGGGCCAGGAAAGTGGGCCGGAGTAGGAGTGGAGAGAGGCCGTGAGCCCCACTCGCCGGCGAGCGCCGCGCCGCGCCTCCGGACTCGGGACGGAGTGCGCTGCTCGACGCCATTTCGGATTCCTGTGCTTTCGCGCGCGACACCGCGGCCCCTTGATTTAACCGCCAGTCGACACGCCGAGGGGCCCCGTAAACTCGTTCCAGTGCCCTCGGGACGGACCCCCGGTGCCGAAATCGAAAGGAAATCCCGCCGTCTATGGGCGGCTGCGTCGCCGAGCCGCGGAGACTTCGACGCCTGCATAGGACACCTCCTGCGTCCCGGAGACTTCGACGCCTGCATAGGACATCTCCTGCGTCCCGGAGACTTCGACACCGATAAATGCAGCAAGTGCGTTCGCTCCGTAATTCAGTCTAAGGTCCCGTAGCCCTGTTTCTCACGATCGTACACGATAACGAAAGGGAAACCGGGTGAAAGTTGAAAAACAAAGGATTCGCCGCTTGCACATGACATTTCCTGTATCTCGAAGACTTCGACACCGATGGCGGTGACACGTGGCAAGAAGTGCATTCGCTGAGTAAGTTAGTTTAGGCTTTTGTCACCGTCTTTTTCGCGAAAAAGTGGAAAATCAAACAGTTCGCCGAGCCAATGGAAGCTGTACTTGGCAACGAGCGCACGAAAAATCGGGAGAAAGTTGAAAATCAAAAAATCGCGGAGAGTTCGATGCCCTCGCACGAAACAGCCGCCAGTGGGTCCGGCGCCCTCGAGGCGAGATTGCGGCCACTGGGCGATTCCAGAGCGGAATGACCTGTTACTGGATCACGAGAGAGCCGACCCCAACCAGGACCGTGTCCGACAGATCTCGAAACAAAGATAATCTCGCAGAAAAATGAGGACGACCGCACAGCTTCGGGGACCCAAACAGCTCCGGCGAACTCTGACCGGCCCCCGCGTCGACTCCACCGGATTGGTGAGTCTCCTCCGTTTCTTCTCGTTTCCCTTTTAACGTTCCCAGAAAGGTGGAAAAATCTGCATCTACAAATTGTCCGACCGCATTTATACCACAAATGCGGAATTATCAAGGTTTAAAGAGGGTCGTCGTGATTTTCAGAGGTCACTGCCTCGCGATACCATTTTAACTCCCAGCCCTCCTTTTACTCCTGGCCTTCCTTTCCGACTTGCAGCTATGGCACGACGGCGGCGATGCACGAAATGGACGCGAAAAAAAGAGTGCAGGAATATATACGAGTGGTCGGATTCCGATGTCACGCATCTCGTTGTGGAAGGCTCCTCGGTGCAGCCGGAAGGGAAGCACCTAGGGTCGACATCCTTGCGTACTTACACCCTGCGTATTTATACGAGTCCTCTCGCACACGGGCCCAGCTCGAGTCTCGTAACTCGAGGATTTACGAGCCTCGTGCTTTCCACCGAGCATCCCCTCTAGGTAACGATTTTCCCCGGGTCGCCGCGCGAAGATTCGCTCGTCAAACCCGGCAGGATTTATCGTTCAGGCTGCGGGGATCCTCTCTCCTCGTTATTCCACTTACAAGATTATCCGCAAGGCCGGAAGTTCTCTCCAGGGTGCAACGCCGAGGGTTCGAGCGGAAATCGATCTTTAATCGAGGCTCGATTCGGGACAGTCATTATCTCGGCGTTTTCTGCGCCGTGGATCCGCCCACGCGACACAGCCTTGGCCGACTGTCACGGATCTTTTTCCCCCTTTTTTCCTCCTCTTCCTTCCTTTTTTCGTCCCCGTCTCTCCATCTCTCCGTCCTGCGTCTCGCGGTTTTCTCTCGCAGTCTAAGCGGCTCGCGTCGCCCCGGGGCGGCTGCGTAAGAGCCGCTGAATTATTTATGAGCCGCGCGGAATGATCCCAGGGAATGACTCGGGAGGGTTCCGCATAATTTCCGTATTATCCGCTAATAATCGGCCGCGCAATCGTCGCGGGTCCGTTTCCAATCAGCGAGAGATATTCGCGGCGAGCCTGCGTCGAGAAACGAGAGGTCGATCGACTCGCCGAGAGGTGTGGACGAGACTCTCGATGACGATCGATCTGAAAATTCATCCATCTCCCGATCTTTGTCATCCTTCGGACGAAACTGGTTTCCACTCTTTCTAGCCGGGGAAATACGTTTTCCCGCTGTCGCTCCCCTTGTTAACAGAGGTTTAATGGCTAATCGGTGATCGAGTCGATAACGGGTGATAGATGGCTTTATTACGGAATGGGAATCGATCCGCCAGGGTGCAGCCGGGATTGTCTCGCGACTCTCTCTCCCCCTCTCTGAATCGATCAAATCCATCGATCTCGTTGTATAACTCGAGACAATGTTTCGATATTACCCGCCCCTCATCGTCACTCACAGACATTTTAAAGAATTCTCGTCGATATTCGCAGATATATGTGCCGGTACACCGAGAAAAAAAAAACATATGATTTTTCTGAAACAATCATATATCATTCCAAGAAACAATTATTTTGTTGAGAAGAAAAATGTATGCCGTTGATTTAAACTAATTGTTGACTTAACCCGCATTTGATCGCTGGATTTTGTTATCGCAGTGCACATTTCTTTGAGTCAACCAACTTTTTTTTTCTCTCAGTGTGGTTATGAAAATGGTATAAGTAAAAGGTCTTAAAAAGAAAATCTATAAATGTGAATTTGTGTTTCATGCATATTTTGTGCTGTATGCATTTAAATTGCAATAATGTCACGTTCATTCCGCGATAAGAAAAATTGATTAAGCCCAGTTGTATAATTATTGGCACATATTTCAATAGCAATAAGGGTCGCCGATCGACCTCGTCCGCGGTTGCTGGACGAGAACTCGAAATCCAACTGTTGCTTCGGGTCGTAGGATTCCCCCACCGCGTTTAATCTGTGCGAGATACGAGATATGGCCCCGTTTCCACGTAGCGGCTCGGCTCTTTGAAGCGGCTTCCTTTTTCTCGTTTACGTAGGATGAGTCGGGCCGAGTTATGCAAGAGGCGGCGCGTACACTCATTGCGCGTCTCCTTTCCTCGCAGCCCCGACATGGCCCCGTCCATCAACGAGTGCTCCAATTATTTCACTCCTAAGGGTCACCAGGACTATTCCCTGGAACTGGCCGGGTTTCCGGAAAGCGTTTCGAAATCAAAGAACGCTGATTAACATACAGCACAGTAAAACGCCACCCGTAGAGCGCAGAACACAATCTCGTCACTCCGACCGCTCCGATTTTTTTTTTACAATTTTTCCATAACGCTTTGGTTTTTGGGTTAATATTTAATACTTAAAACGCAGTCGGGAATTTTTTGAGAGGTCCCGATTTCCTGGTGATCGGCGGTTTGGCCGCAATCGGTCGATTTTCAAAGACCTTTAACCTACAGAGGGGAATTACCGGTCGGCGACGACGCGGTGGTAGTTAAAAGGGAAATTCTCCCGGTTATTATCGTGCGTTACTAATCCCGCGGTGTTATGAAAGCACGTGGGGCGAAACTGCGAGGAGAGGCAATTAAGTTGCAATTATAACCGCGGTTGCGAGCCAACCGCGACGCGGTGTAATCGAGGGCGACGCTCGTGTAGGAGACGCGCGTCGAATCGTACAGCTTCCCTCGATTGAATCGTGAATTCGACGAAATGTCGATCCCCTCTCGCCCTCGAAGACCCTTTTCAATGTCTCGGGATGACTCATAATCGTCCGTACTCTTTTCGGCACCGATAACGCCTTGATAAGTGCGAATAAAAATATTTCCCCCAAAAATCGTCACCCTTGAAAATGGTCCCTCTCAAGAATCGGCGATTCATCGACTCGTACGAGTCGTGGGGATCTTCTGCGGCAGTTTCGCAAGCGTTTGTACAACCAGGAAATACCTCGCATTCCGCGGTGAGGCCCGATCGCGACGAGCACGGTAAATGCGTTGGCCGGCGAGATTGTATCCGCGATGGTATACCGGAGATCGCGGGGATACGGATGCAAATCGGGAGAATGTTTACAGAAATACTCGCCAGTCCTTTCGATCGACAAATCGATGGAAATACCTCTCGTCTCGCCGAGCCGAGTCGAGGGAACATCGCAGAATTCCGACTCTGGGTGATATTTCCAAATCGAATGTCGAATCGATCGAGAGAGACAAAAAAAAGAATAAAAGTGTTCGAACAAGGCTTCTGGAACCGGCGCGAAATGTCTCGGAATTCGATCTCTAGGAAAGATTTCCGAATGATGTGTCAAACCATCGATAAAAAAATGGAGGTATTGAACAAAGCTTCCGAAGTCGAAGCGGAGTGTCTCAGAATTCCGACACTAGGAAATGATTCCGAATGAAATGTTAAATCGATGGAAAAAAAAAATGAAGCGGTTCAAACGAGGCTTCCAAAGTCGAAGTCGAAGTCGAGATGGGAGCGGTCCCGTCCGGGCCGAGCTCGTTGATGTGTCAAACCAATCGATAAAAAAATGGAGGTATTGAACAAAGCTTCCGAAGTCGAAGCGGAGTGTCTCAGAATTCCGACACCAGGAAATGATTCCGAATGAAATGTTAAATCGATGGAAAAAAAAAATGAAGGGGTTCAAACGAGGCTTCCAAAGTCGAAGTCGAAGTCGAGATGGGTGCGGTCCCGTCCGGGCCGAGCTCGTTGATGTGTCAAACCAATCGATAAAAAAATGGAGGTATTGAACAAAGCTTCCGAAGTCGAAGCGGAGTGTCTCAGAATTCCGAGACCAGGAAATGATTCCGAATGAAATGTTAAATCGATGGAAAAAAAAATGAAGGGGTTCAAACGAGGCTTCCAAAGTCGAAGTCGAAGTCGAGATGGGAGCGGTCCCGTCCGGGCCGAGCTCGTTGCACTATCAGCAGCGCGATGTTTAGAAACGCGAGAGCCGGCGCGCTCGCCTTTATCCACTTTATCAGCTGGCGCGAGCTGAGACAGCCGGTTGGAATTGCCGATCCAATTTATCGCCCGGCTACAAAGTCACGACGCCGATAACACCGGCTGCGCTCCTCGTATTCCGCCACTTATGGTTACGCGCCTGCTCCCGAGGAACAAAGGAGCTCGCAGGTGTCTTCGGGGACATCCTCGCCGACAACCTGTCGTCCCGCTCGAGAAAAGAGTCCGAGCTCGAGCAGTCTACCGCGCAAACGCGGACGGAATGGACCCTGAACAAATAAACGAAATAAATCGAGAAGAAGGGGGGACCGGCGTCGCCGCGCGTGCGTGGCCGCGCGTCCTCTTAAATCTCCGGCGTCCGCGTCGCGACGCCCACGTGGACTGTCGCGACTTCATTCATAGGCGACCCACTTAAATTTCATTCACCGATCGAGCCCGGACCCCTCGATACCGGTCTGCCTTCCTTTCTCTTGCGGCTTGCCATCTCGCGACTGCGCATTGCGCCGACCAAATCCTTCCCGAAACTCCGCCTCGACGTTTTAATCTCCCGTCCCGCGTCGATGTTATTGCGTCGCGAGGAGTCCGGTGGGAAAAATCGAAACCGCCGGGCAAAATAGAGACCCACGGGAGTCCTTGCTCGGCGTTAATTAGCGGCGGGGTGCGCATGCGACATCCCATTTTTTCAGACTCGCCCCTCGCCGGCGACTTCTCGGACGTGTAATAAATTGCAATTATTGCGATTTAACGAAGACGCGCGCCGCGCGATCGTTAGGTGCCTTCGGAAAGTAGGTTGTCGACGATCGCGGTTATCGTTAACCTCGCGATACTCGCGACTCGAATAGGTGCGATTCGCCGCGTGCGACGGACTTAACGTCTCCCTTTACGCGGCCATATTTCTAATCGACCGCGCCTCGCACTTTTTAACGATCCAGTGCTCATCCTGGAGCGACCTCCTCCGCTCTACCGATCTGATTCGGTTGGATTAAAGGATTAAGTCGCGCCAGGCTCTTTAGGCTTCCCGAGGAATAAATAATCCCGAGGTGGTTGCCGACATTTATTCAAGTTATCGAGTCGTCTCGAGACCGGCGCGGCGAACGGTAGTCCCGATTCATTCGACTTTTTCGTCCGTTTGTTTATTAACAAGTGGGCGCTGTCACGAGACCGGGCCGTTAATAAGCGAGTCGTAGGTACGGCTGGCAGGGAAGGAAGTCTTAACTCTTCTCGGCCATGTCCCGCGTCGCGGTGCCGATTCCCATCGACGACGTTAATTAACGCCCTGCGAGTCAAGGGGAATCGTGCGATTCGGACCCTGGACGACGGACTTATGATCCCGAGCAGCCGATCGACACCACGAGTCACGCGATCGGGACTCTTTGAAATACCGATCCTTCTCCCAGAAACGACTCGGTAAACCTTGGGCCTCGAAAGGTTCCAAAAAAATCTATCTACCAAATAAAAAGCTGCACGACGGAGACCTCCCTTCTGTAGCAGCGGTCGCTTCTTCAATAATATGTGACTATGATTTAATATTTTTCAATATTAAAAGGAAAACCTGAAAAACCGAGAAGGACTATATCACTCGGGAATCAGTGATTTCCGCGTGATTTAAATTATTAAAATCCACCAAATCTTCAACAAATTTTAATTGTAATTAAATCTTATATCGTATTAATTATTTGGTATTAAAAAAAGAGAAAGTAAACTCCCATCCCAACGAATGTTCCCCTACCAGCGATTCACTTTTGGTCTTGCGCGACCTTCGCCTGAATCGAGCTTTCCCTTTCATCGCCAGAGAAGCTTCGTTTAAAAATAAAATCGTAGACAAATCTATCCGGCAGAGAAATGCTTGAATTTAATTTCTCACCATAGGTGGATAGATGGTCGTGGTGATATAAGCGCAAAGAGTGCACCTACAGCCGGCGCGGACAAAGAGGCGTGATTCACTCGTTTCTATTTCGAGAGGCCGGCCCCCGAGACCAAATAGATCTCGTCTCTCGGGGATAAAGAGAGACGGAAGAAGGATCTATTTTGAATGACCGTCTCCGCACCGTTGCACTTGCCTGTTCCGAAACGACGGTTCTCCTCTCTTTGAAGCGACGTCGGTGGTCTTGCTCTGGCTCGTCCTCGGAGGACCTTCCAAATCGACGGAATGCGACTTAGAGAGTGAAAAGGGAGAATCATAATCTCGATAAGATTTTTAGAGAAGAGAAAAGAAATTCGAGCCGCTTCTTTGCGAGGAGTCGCTTTCTCCGTTCGATTTTCAATGTAAACTCGTCCTCGAGGGAGCGTCCTCGCGTTAGCGCGTGTCAGAAGGGAAGCAAAGTGTAACCAGGACGGCAACGTCTTCACAAGGCTTCCATAAAATGGCCATAAAACGTCGAAGCCTTCCCCGGTCGCGGAGTACACGCGAGACGCGTACATTAAGTGTACCCCATGCTCCATTTGGTCCATTTGCTCCGTTTGCTCCATTTTCGCTCTTCGCGCCGTCGATAAACCCGACCACGTAACTGGCCCTATAATTTCCCCCGAGTAATCGAAATGGGAGCGTGTCTTTCCTCCTCGCCCTTTCCCGAGGTAATTTACTTCTTCATCCACCGACGATACGGCGCCCGCCGGGAATTACCCCAGCCCCGTTTCACCGCGACATTTTATGCTAATCTTGACAGGAGTCGGTTAAAAATTTCTTAAGAAAAAAACAGCTAGAAAAACTTCTGAGTACATAGGAAAGGAAATACTATCATGACTAAGGAAGTACATTTTCCAAATTTCTGAATTCATAAAATCTAACATACCAATTCAAACGGAGCATCCAGATGTGACGACGCGAGATCGCGAAGAGGCTCGTCAGCGATTACGCGGATTTGTCAGAATTCATTCGTTGAGTGTAATTTTCGCAGAAACGTACATTAAGCAACGCCGGGGCCAGATGTCGTTAACGCTTCGCTAAACGACGACGGAGGTGTTTATTTTGATTCTGGCAGGGGCGCAAAGGCTGTCGCGAGATTATTTCCAAGAGAGCGAACGACGCGAGGCGAATCAACCTCTCCCCGACCTTTTTCCATTCGCCATTTTCTCGGCGCCGTAACTCCTAGTTGACGATATTAATAAATTATGCCGCCTCCCAATTGACTTCCTCGAACCGGCGTGTCTAGGTTCGCGATGGAAATAATGGCCAGCTTCGTTTCAAGTAATGGGACCGAGTGCACCATAATGGCGGGCCCTCCGTAACGATTTCAACGCTCGTCGACGGACTCGGGGGAGATCTGACGAGGCCGCCTCAGAGAACTCCAATTCCTCGCGATGACGGCAACCATCTCGCGAGGTTGCCCCCGAATACTTAACACTCCCTTCCGCTAGCCCGGTTTTTTTCCTTGCCTCGAAAATTGCTTTATCAACTCGCCGGGAAAACTGCAACGTCGACCGAAACGCCTTCTCGTGGGAAAACTGCATCGCTGCACTCCAGGTTTCCGGAGCAATGACGGCGATCTAATTAAATCCCTCGTGTACAGCCTTCGATATACCGGACTTCCCAACGAGGAGTTTTACATAAAACGCAACGGCTTGCATATTATTCCGCGGCTTTGCTTTATTTTATCTCGAGCTTCCAGTGCAGCCAGGATGAGTTCGTAAACCCGGTGCAGTCGTTTACACCGCTCTCTGACGTTCGAGACCCAAAGGCGCTTTTCCGTGAAGCGAGTCGGCGTCTCTTCGAAATTCCGTGGTTTCGACATTTCACCCGGAAGGACGGAATTTGCAGAATCCCGGTTAAATGTTCGATCGCGTTTCATATATATATATATTTTTTTTAAACCGGTGAAAACTAAAATCGATGCCAAGGGAAGTAGGGTCAGTTTCAAAATTCCACCCGGGAGAGCGGAATGCTTAAAGGCGTGATTAAAAATTTCGATCGCATCCGATAATCAGTTTAGAATGGGTAAAAACGAGAAACGGTGCCAACGAAGTTCTCAAGAAGGTTTAACCGCGTCTCTAAGAACTCGACGAGGAGTCGCGAAAAGTTTACGGTCGGTTTCTCGCGAGCTTTTCCTGGGTGGTCCATCCTCTTTATCGCGTTATCTCCCGGGCCCGTGCGAGCCTTCCCGTCGCGATTTCCTCGGAAGATCGACCTTATCTTTACGAGGCCCTCGTGGCAGCCTTTTTAAGGCACACCCGCGGGAATCTCGGCTCTCCGAACTTTGGCGAGCCGAGGCACTAAATCTGAAATCGACGCCATTGTCCGGGCGACTCCGACGAGCGGAATCGGCAAACGGCGTAAACCGGCGAATTTACGACGCACCTCGAGACGCGCCTCCGCCATTTTCTTCCCGCAAAATAGGAGGGGGAGAATTTCCAACGTCTTACAGCCGTTTCTAAAAGGAACAAAACCGGCACGAACGTTGCAAAACGATCCCCTCCTTCTGGAATAAATCCCCATTTAGCGTTCTACCGAAAGGACGTCCACGCACCGCACCTCGAATAATTAAGGCCGCATCGGGTCGTAAAATAATAACTCGCGGCCACTCCGTAAAGGCGCTCTTTACCCGTAACCGTAAATTCCCTTTGATTCGCCGTAATGGAGCGATCATTTAGCGGCTGGCAGGTTAATAGCGAATCGGCGAAGGTCGCGACGAACCGAGAGCCAATCGGCAGACCCGAAGCGCGCTCCGGCGGAAACGCGTCGGGACGCCCCGATGCCACCCTGACGCCACCTTGACGCCGCACTGATGTCGCACTAAACCGCGGGAACTGTCACCTCGACGGGGCACTTAACCACGCCACTCGGCCCGGGGAAAGAAAAAAAAAAGTGCCTCTTAACACCGAGCGGAAACTCTTTGTCGCGTCTCAGACTCGAACGGGCCTCTCCTTGGACGTTGTTTGCGCTAATGGGTGTACCGAGCGTAACGCCGTCCGCCCCGAGAATCGCTTTATCCGACCTTGCTCACTCGACTTACGCAACTGCCCTATACGCCGGATACAAAGGAATGACAGGCCGAACAGTAAACCACCAGGAAGTGGTCGTCTCGATAATTCGGATCATCGCGAATCGTGGACAAAATCGAGTCGGATCTCCGTGATCGAGTAAAAGGGGAGTTATCAAGGAATTCTCCCCTTTAACCCCTCCTGGAATCCTGGAAAATGTCCCAGGAGATCCTCGGCGCTTCCTCCTTGGAGTGTCCCAGAGGGTGTGGCTGTGGGAATTTATTACTCGTCTCGATATACCGAGCCTCGGCCCAAGGGGGTATAAACTATAAATAATATATTCACCGAGGCTAGTTACACCGTGCGTGTCAATAGGCGGAGTATATACTCGGGCCGGCTTATATGGAAAACCGTATTTCACCGAGGACGTCGCGGAACCGGGATGCGCTCCCCTCCCTTCCTTTCCCAGGACGCGCGTATAATTTCCAGCCCGGCGAGGGTGGATCGGTCGTTATACATCGCGAGATAATATCTACTCGGCGAGCGCGATAGAGGATGATATTAATGTCCTTAAGGACGTCGCGATCGTACGAGATAATTGCGCCAGAGTGGAAGGGCGCCGCTCGTGCTCCTCGGGGGGAGGACCTCTCTTTTTTATCCGCAAACCTTTATCGGGATGGTTTTTCATATTTTTCTACCGGATGCTTTATCGTCCCGCGGGGCGTCGCTGACGTAAATCGGAGAGAGGAGTTTTAGATGGGAGAAAGAGAGAGAAGGACACACCCCCGAGGAGGCACGCCGCATTCCTCGCTGAGGGCGTGATGGCATTTCGCGAGGATACGTACTTGACGAATCCCGCCGAGTCGAGGTGGAGGTGCGTCGCGAACGTGCGTAGTTACTCACCGAACACGTGGGACCCTTCGTCCTCCCACCTTAATAATTCCTTTGCAGAGGCATTTTCCTCGTAATTTCCCGGAACAGAATTCACATTTCATGTCTTTAGCTTCTTTTTGTCGATTACGATGAACATCTCGATTTCGCAAGGCTGGGAACTAGATCAAAAATGGTCTTGGTCTTGATTTTCCAACGAGGGCAAAACCAAGTCCAGGGGCGAAATGACCAACTGGAAAATGCAGGGGAGGAATCGGCGCGAAAAGGTACTTCCCGAGAAGCGAGTGCAACGTCGGGCCGCGCAATTTATGGCGGTAAGAGGAGAAATTTCCAGTTCACTCGCAAAGGTAACTAGATGGACGCGGTTAACGATAACCTGACGCGGGGTAATGCGCGTCCACCATATAAAGAAGGATGATTTACTCGCCGGAGAGTCTCGGGAAAAGAAAGGGCAACCCCCGTCCCCCTAAAAGGGAGGGTGAAACGGGTCCTCGTCCGCGGTATTTACAATGCAGATTGCACAACGCACACCGTTACGTAGCACGGTCTATGCACCGAATGCGGAATCGCGAGTAACTCTTGAAACGGGGGAAAAAGTTGTTTAAAAAATTCCTAGATTTTTTCGTCAGGCCGACAATCGATTCCAAAAGTCATCGCGTGCACCGAGCGCTCTTTAATTTAAGGGCCGACGTTAATGAAATATGTCAGGGACGACAGACGAGCGCGCGCGTACTTAGCGGTGCACTTGCATTACGTTATACTTCAATGTATACCAAGGAACTCGGTTCTGCTCTCGAGCTCGATACTCCAGGTCGTTAGAGGGAATTTACCCCACGTATGCTTACGTACGAGGCGATTAGGAGGCGACATTCGCATCTCGGGAAATCACCGTAGGAATTAACGGTCGTTAGGAGCAGGCGCCGCAATGGCAGGGTAATTAGATACTGCCAACGGCGACCGTTTAATAATTTCCTGTCATTTTTCGCGCTCTACCGACGGACCTTCCAGGCAGGAAATGGGCTATTGCTCCCTTATTTTATTTATCTCAATTTTTTTTTTTCTTTTTTCGTCGCGACTCAAAGTACTCCCCGACTGCGACGTCGAAGCGTGCAACGACGCCTCCGGAAAATCGCTAAACGGCAGTCATAGTTTCATGATTCACGAGCGATACCCATTTAAAAAGCCACGTCCCGGCGATTCGTTCCGTCCTCGACGAGAGAATGGGAGAAAAAAAAAAGTTAGATAGGAGCTTATCCTTATCCTCGCTCCGGATGACCCCTTTTGTTTTCCCTTGCCTCCTGCACCGGAGAACCACCGATGCGGTCCGCCGCCATTACTCTTCCTCGCGAAAGGTCACTTCCATAAAGAATCCCTCGGCCGAGATCCTTAAGGCCCATTCGTCAAGAGAGCTCCCAACGGAGCTCGGCGGTATTACGTGCCCCGCGATTCTCAATCTTTTTTCCCCCCCATTTTTATCTCTTACCCTTTGCATCTTTTACGCGAGTCGATCGCGCAACGATTTCTCGGGAAGGTGCGAAACGACCGCGCGACGCTCTTCGCGAATTGTTTACTGGATGATTTTAGTACCCGACCTTCAGATTTATTAAAGATTAATTTCCGTAGAGATACGCGGGGATAAAAATGCCGCTTAGCTGCCGGGCGACCTCGAGAGCATTATTCCGAGTAAATTACTCGGCTACCGTTCGTAATCCTGGGGATATTAAAGATTAATTAGCGTTCGCACGGACAGGGAGGTTGATTTTTCCGGCGAGGAACGGCGCCGCGCCGTCCCTGAGCGTGGGTCGGCAGGCTCGTAATCATTCTGATTAATTGTTAAATGTGGGTGTTGTCGAGAGACGGATGACTGTCCTGCACTCGTGATTTTCCGAGCCCAAGGTGCTCGGACCCAAGGGAAGGTGGAAGACTCCTCGGCGAGGACGTCGGACGCCATGTTGGCGTCCCTTCAAATCTCCTCAGCAAGGTTCAAAAAACAGAAACAACGATCCATACGTGAAATAACCGAACCCAGATAGCAAGAGTACATTACAAAGTTACCCATAAACAATTAAGATCGATTCATACTCTCCATTTATATCCAGTTAAATACCGGACGATGCACATACACCCTCCACGTATACAAACGAATCCGATCCGCAAAATATGAACACTCCTAGAAACGTACGTGAAAATGTTAGCGTTGTCATAAAAGTTAAGATTCTTTTGGATGGTACGGATTAACCTTTATTAATTACACCTCGGAAAAGCAAAGATCGACGGACCTAGGGAGGATTCAGCGAGTCGGCGTTCCCGGGAAGCGCGTAAAAGCGGCGACCCATTTTTTAAGGGGGGTCAAACGATTTTTATGCAAATCGGGCCAGCTTGACAAAAGGACAAAGAAGATCGCGGCTGGTTACGCAAGTCAGGGAGTTTGGCGAGTTACGAGGAGTGTCGTACTCGGCGGGGTGTCCTTTGTCCAGCCGACGGGAAAGCAGTTGTCCGGGCCGAGTTCCCTGCAGGGACGACATGGATATACGACTAAATATACGAGGCCGTTTTAACGAGCAATGCAAATATACGTCATTAGGCCTCGTTGGGCTCGTTTCGCCACTATTTGTCTTTATAGCTCGAGAATTGCGCGTTCGCGTCTTCGGCACCCGCCGAAGAGGGCCGTTTTCCTGCCATCTCGGTTCCCTCCTGCCTTCCCGCCGACCCCCAGCAAATCTCGGTTTTTAACGCGGAAGGGAGCTCGTCGAAATCGCGAAATAGGCAAAGCCCACTCTCCGGGGTCGCTTTCCTCGCCGAGATAAATCAATCCTCCCGATACGCGCGCCGTTGGGATTTATCGCCGGGAGGACTTTCTTGCTCCAAATAAATTCAACCCGGCCGCTATAAATCCCAGCCACGACGGCTATCGAGGGGAATGATTGATTCCGACGAGGGGGCCTTTTTACCCCACGTGGTAGCACGAGTCTCCGGAGTAGCCCAAGAGGACGGGAAGGGGCGTCGCGTCGCCTGGTCGTTGACACGTCGTCGCCCGAGGTTTTCGCCATCGCCGAGGGGACCGCGAATTTAACGCCAAGCTTGCTGCTGACTTCGGTCGTTTCCCGGGCTCTCGGAATTTGTGTCACGCGCGAAATTCCCTTCTGGGTTCACGCGAGGTCGCGACAAAGCTTCTGAACTCTTCCGCCACGGCGCCGACGATTCGGCCCCGTTGTCTCGGATTCGTGCATCGTCTCTTCTACGAGTCTTCTTCCGGATTTTGGTCGAGTCCCCTGATCACCCCTGTTCTCGGAGTCCCTGCAGAATGTAAATGCAGTCGCGTTAATGGGACGGGACAACTCGAGGAGGGGTTAGGTTCTCGCATCCCGGGAGATCGGGAGCGGAGATACGTCGTCTCCGAGAAGACCGACGTCTTGGTTCGACTTTACGACGAGGCGTCTCCAATTCGCGTCTAGACCGGGCATTAGCCTGCCGCGGCTCTCCTCGACAGAAAAGAAGGAAGAGGATGAAAAAGGACCGCAGGAAACGTCCGCAGGAAATTCGACTTTAGGATTCGTCACCGCCTCGGCCCACGCTTTTTGCCCCGCTTGCAGCCCATCGCGTGTCGCGCGACGCAGGGCAGCCAGTGCATTTCCGATTATGCAAAATGCAAACCGCAACGTGAGTCAAGCCCGAGGCGCGAGAGAGCCGCCCAAACGCGATTACTCATTCGCCTTCCACAAAGACCCTTGCGACTTCTCCGGATCGCGAAACCGGCACGTTTCGACCACTGTGGCGTTTGTTTCCGGCGAGTCTGAATTTCGGTCTCCGGGACATAACCTAAAATTCTCGCTCGATCGCCGAAGTTAAGCAACGTCGGGGGCGATCGGCGCTTGGATGGGTGGTCGCCTGAGAAGATCCTTTGCGTGACGACGGAACAAAAACGAACAACTACATATTCAAGTGGTACAACTACCATTATTGAAGAGATAATGAAAATTGGCTGAGGTGTCGGAAAGATACTACAGGGCAAAATAATTGAAATAAGCGGAATAAGCGCTGATGACGCTGGACCAACGTAACCTGAAACGGTGATATTTTTTTTTTCGATCGAGGGATGAAGAAAGGCACGGTTGCTCTTCAGACCGATGTCAGGACCGACGAGGACTGGGAAGAGGTCCTGGAACGTCCAGGATTGGTCGTGGTGGACGTGTACTCCGAATGGAGTGGTCCTTGCGCGGCCATGGTGAGTACCTTGAGGAAGGTCAAGATGGAGCAAGGAGGAGAGATCCTCAGTTTCGCCATCGCAAGGAACGACGATATTTCCGCCCTGGAGAGGTTTCGGGGGAAAAGCGAGCCCGTCTGGATGTTCATTCAGAACGGGAAGATGGTGAATTCGATGTTTGGGGCCCATTGCCCGAACATGCAGAGACTGCTGGTGGAGGAGATCCGAAGAGTGCAGCAAGGGGAACCTTCGAGGTGGGCCATCCCCGTTACCCAGAGGGGACCCGAGGAGGAAGTTCGGTGGCAGGCCAAGGAAGCGATTAGGTAACTCGAAAGTTCCCTGTATAATGTTTAAAAAACGACTTCCTCCGACTTCTGTGTTTAAGAAAGGCTCAAGAGGACGCGCAGCTCGCGCTGGAGGAAGCCGAGAAGAGGACGAAGTACGAAGCCTTCCTGGCTCAGATGACGTTCGAACTCTGCGAGGAAACCGCGGTCCTTTTGTATCCTTGGATCTTTTTGGACGAGGAAGGCAACCAAAAGGACAAGAACGCGTGCCCTGCTTACACGGAACTAGTAAACGAACTCTTGAAAGAGTACTACGACGTGGCCGAGTCGGTTTCCTTTCAACTTGATGAGGAGACCATTGAGAAGATGTTCGTCGAGAGCGACGTTGAGATCACCGAGGAACTCGTCGAAGGTCCTTGAAAAATTCTGATCGAATAATAATAGGTAGAGAGTGAGAAAAAATTTAGGCATTATTGATGGTTATTGAATTATTTAGGGCTGACGAGTGGCAAGTGTCTGATCATGAGGCTGAAGGGAAAACCACCGCATCCTTCCTGGCCCGTTCCCTACCCCAATGAGTGTCCTGAGGAAATCGGCAAAGAAAATTGTCCCGTGAGAGCGATCAACGATGTCGAGAACTATCTCCTCGAAATCCTGAATAATGGCCCGCAACCACCGCCCTCTTGGTCCGAGGATCAGACCCCACCTCCCAAACCCGAAGGAGGTCCTTACGTCTCTAGGCACTTCTACCTCCACGAGCCAGATCCTGAAGTCGAAGAAGACGTCGAAAAAATTTATCCCGCAGTCTGGGCACCCCCACAGGTGACATCGTCCAATGATATCAAAATGACATCGCGAAAGAGCTGTTTTATTTTCAATTGCTATCAGGCCAGGAGCAAGGTGCACGTCTTCAAGACCATTTTCTCCGGCTACATGGACAAGTCTCATCCTTACTTCGAGCCTGTGCCTCCATTGCCGTTGTGTGCCTTCAAATTCGACGCTTCGAAACTTCAAGCAGTCTCCGATGCTTTCATTGCCCACCAGTTGGCAATCGAATGTTTCGGAGTTTTCGAGTTCGACAGACCTCCACTTGCTCGAAGGATCGCCTCAACGCCTCAAAACTTCGAAGCCAAGGTCTCGAATCCCCTTCCCATTTTTTAAGGAATTCCCTTTGAATTCACCCCGAAGCTGATAAACCCGATTAATCCTAAAAAGGCGAGACACAAAACCGGAGGCGAGGTCTTCGTGGTGATCATTCGCAGAGTCAACGAGGAAGCATTCCTGGCGTTCGCCGGAATAGAGCCCTACTTTGTCACAGAGGACACCGAAGAGGCTGAGAAAATGATCGAGCAATATTTCCCCGAAGGCGTGGTGGACGCCACCCTCGAAGAGCCCGTCGTCGACGGTGAGGAGGAAGAATCCTTCGAAGAGGAGGAGGAGGACGTCGAAGAGGGAGAAGACGAGGAAGAGCAGGAGAATGAGGGCGAAGCATTCTTCGACGATGATTTTTAGGAAGGTGACCACCGCGTCCCTGGAATTCCACTTAAAAAAAAATTACAAATGAGCCCCCGAATTTTTTTTACAGGAGAAGAAGCTGGCCCTACCGTTTATCGTATTTTTTCCTCACCTGCGGCTCGACGGAATGAATCAAGAGGAAGTGTCCCACAATCGAGCGTATCGACTTTTCATTTTACGATCGCGCTTAAGAGTTTCATCGATCGTCTTTTACGACAGGTCTGACTCATGACCTTATTCATGAGTATCCTTAGGTACCTCCGTTTTATGCCGCGACTTAACCGAGTTTACGCCGCGTATTTCTGTGGTCTTTTCCACGCGACGACGCACCTGGAAAATACATATCGCTACATCGATATCGTTCGTAGGATCGGCGTGAAAATTTTCCTCAGATTTTCGGAGCCGAACTCTCGAAGTCGATACCGCGCCTCTGTCGAAAGCTCGCGATTGGGTGTAAATGTAGAATGCAAATGTAGACGATCCTTACGTAAGCTTGGCAGAGCTCCAGGTGGGTTACCCGTCACCCTTCGTGATGTAAACACCGAAATTCCGTAAGGCGTTTAATCGCCATTAAATCTCGAGGTGAGTTTGGCCATTTTATCCGACAAGCTCCCACGATGGTCGGAAAAGCCTCGATCGTTAAACGAAAGCCACTTGGAAAAATGTTGAACGACATCGCCCGCACGAAGGGAAATTGACCGGCGCCGGTGCGAGGAGTTTATTAAGCGAATATATTATGCAAGTAAAGGAGCTGTAAAAAGTGGGATTTACAACCGAGAGGGGCAATTTACACCTATCAAGGGGATCGCGCGTCATTAACGCCCGCAGTCCCGTTTCCATTCGCGGGACTCGGTTTTCTCCACGTTTTTCTCCTCGTTTTTCTTCTATAAAATCGCTCCTTAACTTCACCTTCCTCTTTTTTTTTCTTTCCCCACTAGTCCATCTGCGTCGTGCAAAAGGTCGCTAGTCAGGAATCCGGAGAATGCGGTTCATCGGTGGGCTCCGATTGGCCGAGAGATCTCTAAGGGAAAAAAGCCAGAACCCAAGAACTTTGAGCCAATAAGCATTGATCTTTCTCCTCTCTAGGGGACCCTGGAGCTCGGATTCATCCTTGGTCTTCTTCAGGCGTCGGACTAGAGGTCGGGGAATAATTAAACGATTTTTTTACCCCCTCGTTATGCTCGCGCCTCTCCGTTATTTCATCTCGGCCAACGCGAAGGAGCGCCACCCGACGAGTCGATTCCGAGTGAGCTGCGTCACGCATCTCTCATTGTTTATCTTTTATTTATTTCCTTTTCCGAACAAAGGAAACTGTTCCCCATTCGCCGAATTTCCGTCAGTCGCGCTTCACGGAAATTGCAGACTCAAGGGACGAAGAAGTTGGAGTTCCCTGGAAAAGCTTCGATATATCTCGCGGGCCTTAAACCGCGACGAGATCGCCGAGTGATCGAGTCGATTCCATGAATTAATCGATAAGGAGAGAAAGATCGGCGATTCGTCGGTAGAAAACGTCGAGGTCGGCGGAAACTCGGAGAGCCGCAGTTGAGAGGAACGCGCGGCGGGCTTGGAGAAAAGAATATAAAAAAAGGGAATAAATCGATCGACAAAGAATCGCCACTTGACGTAGGATCAAAAATAGCAGTTTCTGCTCCAGGAAAGCTGACGTTTCCGTAAACACGGATGCAGCTGCGACAGGCTTTGGCCTCGCCAACTATAAATCCAGCCGAGTGACATTTAACGCGTCGCGCAGCGCCCGAGCGTGCCGGGACGTCGCGACGCTTCTGACACAGAAGTACGTCCCCACGCGACCGGAGGACTCCCTCCACCTCTCTAATTTCTTTTTAACCCTCCTTTACGGCGAACTTCCTGCCGACAGGCTACGCAAATAGGAGTCGCGAAGCCTCCATCGTCGCCCCGTGAATTGATTGCGTCGCGACGCCCGCGAATCGGCGACGTCGCGGCGAGGTCTCCTCTTTTCGGCCTTATTAAGGACCCTGGGCGTTTCCTTAATCAGGGCGAACTCGACTTTGTCGAGGAACGCGTGCCTCAAAGGGGGGTTAAAATTAATAGCGCCGTTTCTGGCGAGTACACATGAGTCAACGTGGCAGAATTCGCCGCTCCATTTTTCCCGTTCGTTCCCTCTCGGATGTGTTTATTCTCTAGGGTCCGCCCGTAAGTACTCGCGTCATAAGTGCTCGACGAAAGGGCGATAACGAATCATCGGGATGCCCTTTTCGGGCCATTTCGTAGGCCGGAATCGAGTAGAGAGAGCCACGTGGTCCACGTGTGCAGGCGTGGAAGACTCTGACCCCTTCTGGGAGGCGCACAAAGGCCGACCCAGCGCTCGGAATGCCGAGGGGATTCCTTCGCACCAACCGCGTCGGCGGCGAGATTTTTCTTTATGACCCTCGCCACCGGAGAAGTCTCGAGGGGAAACAAATGGGACTCGGTTTGACGAGTAAGAGGGTCGTCAGAGGCGAAATTCGAGGGAGCGCCGACGCCGGGATTTCGGACGACGCAATATTCAGCGTGCCGAAAGAAAGGCGCGCGAACGAGGATCTTCTCATTTGACGCGTTACGAATCGCGGTAAATCGCGTCGAATCGCGGCGTCCAATGGCCCGCGAGTTAACCCTCTCCGCTCGAAGCGCGAGCGGAGGGACAACCCTCGCGGTTCGAAGGTCGCGTCACGACTCCGACCGACTGCGACCCGTGGCGCCCGCAACCTGCGGGCTCGGGGCGCCGCCGCTCCCCGGCCGCTGATTGGTTGCCGCCCGCGGGGTGGGGGGCGCGCGTATATAAACGACGCGCGGGTGTCGCCGGAGCTCAGTCCACGTTCGCACGTGCGGTGTGCGGGATTTCTGCTCGGTGCACACCGAAGCGTCCCATATGCTGTCGTCTCCTGCGACTCCCGAGTTTCTCAGTGCGTATCCGATACCGGTAACGTCCCGCCCGTCGTATCGATTATCGTATTTACGGAAGTAGATCGAGTTCGGTTTCGAGGGACCCGAGTGGATTCGACCAGTGTACGTCGCGTCGTACATGCCTCGAGTCTAGGTCTTCAACTTTGGACAGTTCCTTGAAGTATGGTGACGGGAAGAGAATCAGCCGTAACGCGACCAGTGGAATGAGGTTAGGGTCCGACCTGAGAGAAAAGCGGTCATAAGGAGACCGCCGGGCCTTACAGGGCCGCCGACCTGACCGGTGTCATCTGTCATGACAATGGTCGTCAACAAGATCAACATGTCGTCGTATTCCACGCCGCGGCGCACTTTCTTCTCCGGGCTTCATAATAAGGTAACCCTCCCCTCTAAAGCATCTCAAAGTTAATTCGTCCGCTTCGGCTTAAAAAACGGCGTCCAAGTATTACTATACTATTTATAGTACCGGGGTGAAATATAGCGCGTTAATTCGCCGAAAGTCGGGGGTCGACCGACATTCGCGCTCACTGAGAAGGATTCATTGAACCGAGAGATACTTCCTTGAATGTTCCTTCCCCAAAGAAATATTCGATGAATTAAAAGAATAATTCTTTCACTCGAATAAACCTCAAATAAACTACCATAATTCCGAGGAAACGTTGCATCCAATTTATTAGAGTTTATTCGGGTCAATCAATTATTCTCGTACCATTCGAGGAAACATTTCTTTGGGTCGAAGACAATTTTTCTCTCGGAAAGACAATCATTGTCGATTTTTATTTTTCTCCCCCTCCATCATTTTTTTTTTTCCATTCCTTTTCTCCACTCCCTTAGTAGGATATGTAGCCATAAATGCGTCGACCTTGCGCCACGCACCCAAACGATCGACCCTCGACGCCGATCGGATCTTGCTGCCAAACACTGGCTCGACTGTTTTGCGACTTTACGAGCGAGAAACGACACCGGGCACGCCTGCGGATTCTTGCGAGATCGCCACCACCGGCATCCTCGAGGTTACTCGATCGGAGGTCTTTCAAGGATTTCTCTCTTTTATTTTATTTTTATTTTTTTTTTCTTTTAAATGTATTCGGGGGGAGTTCGTTTATGGAATTGTATCACGTACTTGAGCTGCGCGAGGGAAGGGACCGAGTTTCCCTCGGTGGTCGATTCGTCTTGTTTAGACGTTACTTTTTCTGTAAGGCTCGAGGCGCCGATGTGGAGTGCTGTACGCATGTCGAGAACTCTACTACGATCAAGAATAATTACATTTTTCCGCGGATCTAGAGATTTCATTGAATTTGGAGACTCGTTCTAAACATATTTTTTTATTTATCAGGAAAACTATGCAGATAGACCCTGTCTGAGATACCGGAATATCTCTGCGGTAGAAGGGAAATATAGACTCGAGGGTAATCACGGTGATTGTTTTTTTTTTTTAACACATTTGTGTAACTGTGGTGTAATACATTCTATGATAATCAAGAGACGAGTACTTCTGCTTAACCTATGTTCTGAATTTTTCCGAACACATTCTTCCTTGGTAATCGAATAAAATAATGAATCATAAAGAATGAATACGTTGTGCTGCCGGGGTCTCATGATATATGGAATGCCGTTCGGATACCAGGAGACCGCCAGATTTCTCGTCCCCTTTTTACGGCCCTCTAACGGCTCGGCCGAAAAACCGTTCCCGGTTGGCCTCTTACAAAGGGGCCTTTTCATTTTCCCGAGGGGGCCTTTTAATTTCCTCGAAAGAAACGCGACTCCGCTCGTGGCCGACGTTTCTCTTACGCGGAGTTGGCTCCTCGCCACCTAGTCGACTCTCTGTCTCTCTTTCTCTCCTCTATACCCGATGCGCGTCGGCCTTAAAGAAACACCTGGTGGCTTACGTAAGGAGGCCGCTCGCGTTATTCGGAAGCGGCCGTTTGTCGCCCCCTGGGCCGACTTATTTCCCCTTTTTCGTGATTCCGGGAGTCTCGGGGAGATTCGTCATTCGGGGAAGAATGACACGAGGGCCGATTCGATCCGCGACGACATGTTCCGGGAGGTGGTGGTTTAATAGGAGAGCGTACATCTCGTGTTTCCTTGGAAGGCGAAATCGGAACCTCCTGGCCGATGGTCCGCGTAATCGGGTTGCGAGGCCTCACCTGGCACGCTCGGTTGACGAGAAGCGCCGCGTAATCATAACGCAGGTATGGAAAGAGAAAAGACAGAGACGGGGGGTGGAGGCGAGAGAAAGGAGAGAGAAAGGGAGGCCGACCCTGGCGACCCGACATCCGCCACGTGGGCGGCGGTCGGCCCTTCGGAGGAGGAAAGAGAAAAAGCGGAATTGTTGTCGGCGCCCTAAACCGGTGGTGTAACGAGGGGGGAATGGGAGCGGAGGGGAAAAGAAGAGGCCTCGTTGTGGCAATCAAGGCCCGGAGTTGCGCTAAATTGCCGGGAATTGGGAGACGGGAACGAGGCGGACCTTTCGGGAGCGTTTTAGAGAGGAATACTTGGATCGAGTTTAAAGGGCCGGGGAATTTAGTAGATTCAGAGTCGACATTGTATCGATACAACGGGGATAACGGAAATTAGGGCACCTTGGGTATGTTCGGAGTAACAGATTATACCCTAAAAGTACAATAGCAGATATTTCACTCTTCTGCTTATTGGCCCGGAGCAGGATCAAAGAAGGATTAGTTAGGTTACGCGGATTCCGAGTAGGGTTGAAATTACTCGGGGATGATTACCTAGGATCTATAATTTTTCTTATCACTGAGAAAACGTACTCGTCGAATGTATCCAATTTTTCTGCCGAAAGTAGCGAAGCGACACCGCAAATGTGGCGAGCCGCAAAATTTGTCGGTGAATTTAACGGAGCCAATTTTCTCTAGCCCGGTCAGGGTGTCGTTTTCTCGGGGTAGAAGTTCGACCTCGCCCAACGTACATCGCGGAGGGGAAGAAATTCTTTTTATTCGCGCGGGAATTTTCCGCCGGAATTAGATTCTCCCGACGTCGAGTGGTGATCGAGTCGCGATCGAGTCGCGATCGAGTCGCGATCGAGTCGCAATTGAGTCGCAATCGCGGGATGAGTCGCGCGTAATCGGTATCCGGAAGAGGGTAATGGCGAGTCGACCGGGCTCGGGGCGAATTGGCCAATTATCGGTCGTGATTCTTTGAGATAGACGTCATGCCGGGGAGGAGGGAAGAAGGAGATCCGAGGAAGAGAACGCGTCTCGCTTTGACGAAAAACGCCGTCGAGGAAAAGGGGGGGGAAAAAAAGGAAGAAAGGGCGGACACTTTGTGCCGGATGCGCTTAATCCCGGGGGATATGATGCCACGCGAGATGGAGAGAATCGCCGGAGTGGCCGTAGCGGTCGTAATTGCGGCGCCGGCCGGGCGCATGAATGAAACACCTCCATCTTGGAGCGACTTCAACTTAAGGTCCTCTTGAAAATCGGATTATTAAAAGACCCACCAGATCGACCTTCGAATCGCGCGTTGCATAACGTCCGGTGTAGACCGGGATACCTGGTAAATCTCCGAAGACGAGTAATTTGTTGCTTCTAACGTGCTCGGCGGAGAGGAGTAGAATAGAAATTGGTACCGTGGACGTCACCGGACGTCATCGACGTCACGGAGAAGACGAGTTTAGATCGTTTATCGTTCCCCGTCCATTTGGCCGGCGGTCGGTATTCCCCGGATTATTTTCGCGGGATTGTTTGTTTCTCTTTTGCGACTCTCGTCTCGGGTTCCCGCCGACGAGGAAGACGTATCAAAAAATTCAGGTTCTACTAGTGAATTAATTCCCGCGAATTTGCACTTGGTGCCGTTGGAATTCTTACAAAATGACGTTTTTCCGGGAGTCTTTTATTTTCTAAGGCGGACACTCGAGTCCGTGCACAACTTCAAACATTGATAATTCATATTTGGGATCGTTCGAATTTTTCTGGGAGTCCTTTCCTCCTATGGGTGGGCACCTGACTCCGTTCAAGGTTCCTTCGTCGCTGAGACAATCCATTCCTCTCGGGTTGAAATCGAACGATCGATCGATCAATCGATCGTCCGTCAACCGTGCAGCGAGAGTCCTCGATGGACGCGCGTCGGACCGATCGATCGATCGATCGATCAATTGACGCAAGCGAAGATGCCTAATTAGTTCTCGCTGCCAACGCCTCGCGAATTCTAACGAGTGTTTGCCCCACCGTTTCACTTTTGGTCTTACGCGATCTTCGCACGATCGAGATTTACCTTACCACCGCTGAAGAAGTTTCGCATGAAAAAAAAAAAAAAAAAAAAAATATGTACAAATATTAACCTTTCCACCAATTTTCTGCGTGATTTTTCCGAACATCCAGAGGTTATTAATTTCGGAAACAAATCTTTACAATTGTAAACGAAGCACTGATCTGTCGCGGCATGGCGGCGTTTCCAGGGCGCGGATGGGTGAAAGATCTCCCGTAGGAACACACCTTCTTCCTCTTGCTTCGTTCCTCTAGATCCAGAGTCAAGGATGGACGTCGGCGAAGGATTCGCCGCACCCTCGGGAAAACTCGGCCGACCGAAGGTCGATCGAATCGCGCGCGATTCCGCGACGAGTGCCGTAACCACCGTCCATGACTAATTACCGGCGCATCCATGCCATGGCTAATGGTCGGGTATTTTTATCCGACTGCCTTCGCCTTGACTCGCCGGGGGACGTCCCGCGGAGGGAGGTAAAGATAGAAGGGACGGCGAATCGCGTGCGTTCACCTCGGCTTCGATTACGTCGTCTAATTCGGTCGTTTTCCCGATTTAGATGAAAAGCCCGCGAGATCGATTGCACTCCACCCGCTTCGGTTTGAAATTACGTGAAATCGGACAAGAAGAAAGAAAAAAAAAAAAATCAGATAGCCAGCACTCCTCTCCCCTCGGCTTCTACCCGACCACGTGTACCCAGTTTGGAAAACCATACGTCATAATTGATATATACGATTTATATTAATATTCTATATTGTATCACATCGTCCGTGCAATTTTCGCGTCCATAAATATATATCTCGATCAGTCCATATATATATATATATATATATAGGCTTCCCCATGGGGAGTTCCCTTTAATAAGTCCTTAGTTTATCTCTTTTTCTCTTGTTACCTCCTCGTTGTCCAGAGACACCGCGGATAATATAATTCCTCTCGGCCGGTCGATTAGATTGGAATTCCGAGTCCAGGGAATCGATCGAGGTCCCTCCCAGGGGATGAGTCTGGACGCACCTCGAGGAGGCTTATCGTCTCGACTGGCCCACGCCGGTCGGTCTCGTTGCGTTATCAACGGAGGTGCCAATAAGGGCCCGATAAATCATCTCGTGATAACGACCGGTCCTGCCCTCTCGCTGCCGCGCCTCTCTCGGTGCACGAGTACTCCTCGGGATATAATCGATCCTTATCGTGACGAGCACTCGCCTCGGTGTGCTATCGCTTCCTCAAGGAAAGTCGGACGGCCGTTATTTATTATTATAATATGCGAGCAACACCAATAACGTAGCGACTCGGTTCGCCGACCCCTCTCGTTCGGTCTCGCCGCGACGGCACCCTGGAGGAGAATTGCCGAGTCGTCACCAGGGAGTACCAGGAACACTGGACGGTCCACTGACCCAAAGTTGGACCCCGACATTCCTTCTGACTCATCTCGGCCCTGCCAACCTTCTCTCTCTCTTTCACGCTAAGAGGCCACCTACACCGTCGCGCCCTCGAATACCTCAAAAATGGTACCCGGGCCTTTTGACAATGACTCACTGGATTCACTTTCTTCCCCGGACTCGCCCAAAGTCTACGATATATATATTCCCTTTATTGGAATTGCCCCCCGGTTCCATTAGATCACCTGGTATGTTAAATCTTTACAGTGGCAGGTATCTATATTTTTAGCTTCCGTCGTGGGACTGAACAAAAATAGAATTTAATTCGTATTAAAAAAAGGAGGGTTAAAATTCGACGACAGTCGCGATTATCGGGGCGCGGCCGGAAGTGAGTCGCGACCGGTAAGAGGAGCGGAAACGTAAAGTCGAACCGCAAGAGTCAGCGGCGAGATCTCTGATTCATGCGGCGGCTTTGGGGTGCGCTCCTCCCTCCCCCCTCGCCGATCCTTCTTTTTTTTCTCCCACGGATATCTTCGAGAGCGCCGACGAGAGGTAATCCCACGTGACTCAGCCGTGACTCGGCCTGATTTACGATCACCTGTGCTCGAGGGATACCTGCGAAGGATCGCTTCCGTGCGCATTTTAGAATTTTTATCCCGAACTGACGCCTCTTATTCGCAAATTAGAAAAATAAAAATAACCCAATCACGGTGCAGTCACCGCCAACCGTTCATGATTTCCGTTGCCTATCCTCGGGTTTCGCGATTGAATTACAACGAAACTTACAGGGACTTCTTTGACAAAAAAAAAATCATCAAAATCGGTTAACGCGGGGAAGTTATACATAAACATACATAAAAAAAATTTCTTTAATACATGGGTCGAATCGAGAACCTCCTTATTTTTTTAAGTCGTTTAAAAAAAAAATAGTGGTTAACGAAATTGGGTTCGTCTTGCAGTTTTGATCTTGGAGTCTCGATTCTGCAGTCTTGGACTTGATTTTCTAACTTTTCTTTCGGGACCATTTTATGTAGTCTTGATATCTTGGTTTTACATTTACTCGTCGCTATAGAAGAATGCCGGGAATCGAACTCACGCAAGGATCATCCTTCGGTGGTGGTCGATCCAGTCTTCGGTGTGAGATCCAGCCTGGCGACTCGACGCCAGCCGACGAGGCCGGGCCGATGAACCGGTCGCTATGTCAAAAATTCCGAGCCTCTTGAGTCCTCGATTCGATATCTCGACCTGCGAGCCTCTCGTGTTATTTGCGGGATCCGCGAGTGCGCTCCTCGGCGCGGCTACCGAGGCGCTCCTACATCGAAAGGCCACTCGCGGGACGATCTAGGAATGTTCCCTCTATCCGAAAAATGATATACAAAACGTTCCCTCTATCCGAAAATGATATGCAAAACGTTCCCTCTATCCGAAAATGATATGCAAAACGTTCCCTCTATCCGAAAATGATATGCAAAACGTGCACACTGGTCGTAAGAAAATTCCCGGCCAAGGTTTAGGCATCGCTATTCCTGTAGAAATTGAAGTCGAATTGTCCCGTGGAATTTTTTTCCACGGTACATAGTTTGGCTGTAACGATTAATTGAAAAATAGCGAACCAGGCGGCGTTTACATCGCGTATAATTAACTAATTAATAGTTGGGTCGAGGAAGGAGCGGGATGCAGGATGCAACGAAATTCCCAGCCAAGGTTTATGCATCGCTATTCCTGTTAAAAATGAAGTCGAATTGTCCCGTGGGATTTTTTTCCACGGTACATAGTTTGGCTGCTAACGATTAATCGAAAAATAGCGAACCAGGCGGCGTTTACATCGCGTATAATTAGTTGGGCCGAGGAAGGAACGGCATGCAGGATGCAACGAAATTCCCGGCCAAGGTTTATACATCGCTCTTCCTGTCGAAAATGAAGTCGAATTGTCCCGTGGAATTTTTTTCCACGGTACATAATTTGGCCGTAACGATTAATCGAAAAATAGCGAACCAGGCGGCGTTTACATCGCGTATAATTAGTCGGGCCGAGGAAGGAGAGGCGCCGGTCGGCGTCGTTTCCGTTGGAGCGGTGGAGGAGAAGGCGGCGCCCCGATTGGCGGAGCGGCCATTGGACCGGTTGCAGTTGCATCACCGCGAGCTACCGCGCAATGAGTCATTCGTCCGGCGCACGCCAGACGGGAAGTACCGCGTATCCTTCTCGGCGAGCTCTCCAAGTTCAGGGCTCCCTTTTCCGAGAAAGCCTGGACAAGAGTTTCCGAAACGAGGTCGGCCGGGGGTCCGGCCCGACCTGGCCGATCACTAATCAGAAAACGCGGAACCCTTCGGGCCAAGACGATACGGTTCAAAGTTGCGTCACCGTTCCCCTCGTCGATGGACACGGGGCCATTGGGTAGAGGGGAGCCGACTCGCCGTTTCAAGGAAGTCGCCACGAAACGCCTTTTAAGGTGGTCCTCCAGGGAGGAAGGCGAGATCTTTCGTTTCCAAGAGATCTCTCACCTGGATCTCCATCGAATGATCGTTAAACGAGCGCGTCGTCGAATTCCCGGAAATTCTTATTTAATTTTATTCAATTCTATTTCTGCCGTATCGACCGTCCACGCGTCGTTATACGATAAATCGACGTTTTCCCAGAAAAGCCGCGTTTGGGGTCACAAACCCTATCGGGCTTCCCGGAAGCTCCAGGAGGTGTCACCGCATCGGGGATCGGATCGTCGACGGATTTTTTAATTCTCCGATATCTAAGATACGTACCCCCCTCCGATCACGGATATTTCCCCAAAATTCCTGGCTGCGCACGTAGGCCGCCAATATACGATCGACCCCGGTATCTTTTTTCTCGGAACGCTTTCTTGACTCTCGCAATAGAGATATTCCGACCGGCTTGGATAGGCCTCGTCACCTGTGTCTACCCATAAATCGTCTCGAGTCGTCGCTCTTCGTCGTAAGAAAAATTCAACCGCGGAGTCGAGCCGTATCGAATTCCTATTTGTTTATTTGCCCCATCCCGGTATAATTGTTTCCCCCGAATATCTCGAGAAATCTACACGTCTCCTCGTCTCGCCTGTCGGTCAAAATTCAAGCGGGAAGTCGAATCGCTTAAAATTCGCCGAGGTTTAATTTCCCCCGTCCCACCAAATTATTTTCCCCGAGTATCCGCCACAGACATCCTAAATTCCAAATTCTCATTCGATCCGAGAATCGGCCGCGCCCGGCGTAGAACTTAACCTATCCAATTATCGGGAAGCGTAGGCGGGGGTCAATTTCGTGATTTCCATCATTTCGGCCATCCTGACCCGTCCGAGATCGTGAGTCGAGTCACGAGCCATCCGCCTTACGTCTCAATGTCGCTTCTCGGAAGGTTCTCCGCGAGTCGTTAGCTCTATTTACGATGCAAATGAGGTTCTTCGAGTATCTCGCCCGCGAGCCACCCACGTGACCGCGCATTCTCTTCGTAGGAATTCCTCGCGAGCAAATTCGAAATTGGCATTCCGGCATCGGGATGCCATTCCGCGGCACCGTCGACATCGGTCCCCTAATTTGCACCTGTCCCCTGCCCCCCGGGCACCTGCGTCGCCCCTTGGCCGAAGGTGGGGCGATTCCCCCACCGGATAACCCGCGGCCGCGGTGAATCATCGGATTCCCGCGAACCAGACGAAGAGATAGGAATCGCCCCCCCTTCGCTTCCCCCTCTGGCAGTGATATAACCCTTCTACTCGGGCGAGCACTCGCTCAAACCCAGCTGATTTGAGGGGAGAGCATCGAGCGCCGGTCTCTCGCAACCGAGGAGCATCGGCGCCCGTCAGTCGGCGTCGCGACGTGCGGTTCGCCTTTTTCCGCGGGATGTCCGCCTCGGTATTCGAGGAAAACCCGAGTGAAAGTCGACTTTCCCCTCCGACGATATACGCGTGCGACCTAAAAAGTGCGCGCAGCGAGGTCGAGATCGGCATTATCCTCTTAACAGTGCGCGAGTCTTACCTCGATCGATCGATCGACTTCGTAGACACGATGAAATCGCCCCGGGTAACGAGGCACCGTCTCGAGCGTCGCCATTATCGGACGTGACTTCCTCTCCCGGAAGCGGATGCGGCCCTCTGCTTCCTACGAGCGCGACTTCCCGGTGGCTCGGCTGGAATTTTGAGAAACCGGATGAGAATTTTCCTCTTACCTTCACGGTGAATTTTCTTATTTCCACTAAGTGTTGGATCTCGGGTATATCGGCGAGCGCGGCACCCTAGACGGGTCTTGGAATCCCCCGAGGAATCGAAGAAATGGCCCGGCCTCGCCCAGTGCAATGCTAAGCTCCAGTTAGCTCCAGATAACCGCGTTATCGGGGATCGCGAGGCGATTTTCAACCTTGGCGGATCCAGCGATAAATGTCGGACCCGGGCGCGGCGCTGGGAATCGGGGGATTCGATAACTGACCATCCCGGGCGAGTAGGTGCCTCGCACCTTTCTCTCGATATTATAAATATAATAAAAAGAAGAATCGGAGCGACCCGATGAGCGTCGACCGAGGGCTCAACATGTTGCACAAGAACGCGAAGATCCCTCGTCGCGAGGAGGCGTACAGAGGCCGAGGGGCTTTCCTTAAATCCGTAAGTTTCCACGGCAGATCCCTTTCCTCCTTACTTGCCGTAAACGCAGGCGGCGCGTTCGCTACCCGCCGTCGATAAGAACCGCCGGCGACGTCACGGTGACGTCGCGACGCCGTGACGACACGCGGCCTCCCTCCACTCGAGTCGAGTTAATCGCGACACCCGACGTCACGAGCTGTTACGAGCCGTGACATCATCTCGGGTTACGTCGGCCTCGGTCATCATCAGTGTCCAGTGTCGTCCCCCGCCTCGGATCGAACCCGTCGCCGCCGTCGTCGTCGTCGCGAGATTGACCTAGGTCAGGTTTCCGAGCCGCGCGCCGATCGTTCCCTCTCGAGTGTTCCCAACTGGCGAGATTTTAGCCGGGTGACGAGATTTTCCCGGACCCCTCGGGGGAAGTATGTGGAGGGCATCATGGATGCATACGCAGTCGAGATACGCGGGAGGTACGTGCCCGGTGCAGGTTGAGTCATCCCGGGGAAGAGGAAGGGCAGTTATCTTGCCGTTCATTTCGCGGTCGGTTACGACCGGCTAATGTCAACGCGAAGACGCATCGCTCGTATCAAGGCGGAATTTTTGACTAATGCGAATCGCCTAATTGGATCCGTTCGATGCCTCCAATAGGCCCCTCAGTAGTTTGCCTGATTCTATCGCAAGGTTAAGGCAATTAATCAATTAGTCGATTAATTCATTAAGCCGCGCTCGGTTGTGACCGGCTGATGTCGTTGCATAGAGACGCCATCGCTTGGATGAAGGCATAATTTTTTTATTAAAGCGATCTCTTCGATGCCTCGAATGGACCCTAGGGCTTTACCTAATTTTAGTGGAAGGTTCAATTAACGAATTAAACCGGGCTATTCCTTCCTGATCTAGTAGAGTTACGGTTACCCGTGAGACGTCATTACTGGCTCGTCCGAATTTAATATCCGGAATAAGAAGGGGGGCCACAACTGTGCAAAGAAGTCGGGAACTCGAGGCGAACGCGTTGGCAATCGTTTTCGGGAGACGAGGCCGCCCTCCTTGTCGAATAACGCTCGAGCACCGACGAGGCTCTTCTCGGAAAGGCCGGATGATTGCGCGTGTACGTACACGAGACGTACCGAGTCGCCTCTCTTACGTAACCCGCGAGTTCTGTTCCGCGGCCAACTATTTCGCGGGATTACAATCGTCTCGCGGCGAGACCATCCTTCGCGTTCCGGGACGCCCGACATCGTTTTTTCTTCCGATTAATCGGCGGGACCGAGTCCTGGAATCGGCCGCGCGACCGGCCTCGATCGCTCGACTAATCGTTCCCCGAGCGAGGCGAGAGAGGCGAGTTCGCGAATCGCCGTTTCCTCCGTATTTACGATAGGTCCGTCGACCTTTCACTGACGTAATCGCCGGCTGATTATTCCGCGGTTTGACTCATAGGCGGTCGCTTTGACGTCGCGTGTCGTCTCGCTTCCATAAAAAGCCGGAGGCCGCAGAAATTGTTCACGCGAGACAAGGAGTACCGGGAGTCCGAGTGATTCGTTGAGCAAAGGGAATCGCATCGACTTGTTACCTCGGTGTCTCCTCGACTCGCGTTTTTTCCGCCGAAAGGCGGATTTTTCCCACCCATCCGAGCGTTTTATCCGAGAGAGGGGAGACACGCTCGCTATGCGGAACTCCCCCGTTTTTCCATCTGGCCGTCTCGCTCGGACACACCGCGTAATCTGCAAAGTGCGCATTCCTGGGAGATACTCGCGACGGGAGTACACAGGACGTCTTTGTTTGGACGCACGGTCCGGCTCTCGGCGGTGATTGTAAATAACGAGCGAGACGGCCATTCCGCCGCGATATATTTTACCAGCCTCGCGTGGAAGTGACTGGCCTCTCAAAGAGGCATTCGGAGCGCCGGCGGTCCCTTTGGGCGCTCCTCGTAATCTCCTCCTCGAGAATTAGCTCCAGACGCAGTTACGACCAGACGCGTTACTCTTCCTTCCGGAAGTCCTAATAATTGACCCGTGGACCTTAAACCTATAATAAGGTCAGGGGAGAGGGCGCGAGTGCGCGCGGGTCTGAACGTCGTGGCATGCAAATTAACCTAGAGGAGATATGTACTCTACCTGGTCCCCACATGCGTCCCGAAGTCCACTTCGGGGGGGCGCGAAGGGGGCTGCCTGCGGAAGACCTCGGGAGACGAGGTGACCCCTCCGGCGGACTCCTCGCGTCTGACTCGGCACGCCCACGCGCGCGGCCTTTTATACCCTCGGGCTGACCGTTGCGCGCGAAGGTTCGACGCCCACTTCGTTTTGGAGAACTAACCTGCGGAATGAAAACACGCGCAAATCGAAGCTGTAACTAGAGGGAACGTACTCGACTACTGACCGGCATTTCAAATCGAAGCATTCGTGAAATAAAACCTACTCCTTGTACGTCATCCAGACGAACGTTTCGACCTCGGGCTAGTCGCCTCGGATATCGAAAGAAATAGGATCGCCCTCGGATCGAACGCGTTGAGAAAGGAGACCGAAATAAAGTGGATGCAAGAAGCGGTCCCCGTGTACCCATTTTATTTCTGTCTGGACATTTCCCAACGCGTTTCGCGCGCGCAATCAACGGCGAGCGCGAGCGCGAGAGATTACTTTCGAGGAGCGAGTTGCGCGCAAATTGGGCACCAATGCGATTCTAATTGGCTTATCGTCCCCGATGCGCCGCGCTTAGTGTGACCCCCGACGCGCGCAGTGGGACCCCGGCCGCGGGGCTGTCGCGATGCGCGGTCGATGCGTCGTTCGGCGAGTCTCGACGTCGCCAAAATTCCACAAGGCTCGAAACCGCTTTTTCTTCCCACCGTTGCACACTCGCCGGACGACATTCCTGCCTTTGTCCTCGTTTGTAAACGCCACCTCGAGACAAGCCCGTCTTTCCCTGACGTCCTCTCTCGGGCGCCACTGGAATCGGGAAAAAAAGAGGATTCGTCCCTCTCGTTCGAACGGAGTTTCGCGGAGATCTCTGCGCATCGCGTTAGGTCGTAACTGCTTCTAGACCGCGTCCTTACCCCGTGGGGAATTTTCTCGAGTGACACAATGTCGGCGGGGCAATCGGCCAGATTATTGGAACGTTCCATCCGGGCAGTCACGGGTTACTGGGTGTCTGGAAGGAAAAAGGAGAGTACGTAAGAAAAATAAGATCGCGCACGAGTCACGGCGTCGTGGACTTTATGCCGCGGCATGGACACAAAAGATAAGAGAGAGGCGCTCGGCATTCCACGGGGGCATAAATCAGTCAACGAGTGCGGCGACACTCGGGCTTTATGGATGCGGCGTGCCGCTCGTGCGACCCCGCTTGCCGCGTTATTTTGTAGGAGATATTGCAGAGGCGATTCGAAAAGTACGCACGGAGGCAAAAGTGCTCTCGCACCTCGCCTAGAGGTTATGTAATGCAGCGCGGAGCACGCGGGCGACTCGATGCGTGCTCGGCCGGTACGGCAGACCTCGTCGCATGGTTCTCACGCGTGGCCGGTCGTCCTTCGCGGAACACTTATCGCAGGTTTACCCTGCCGAGTCGAGAGATTATCGAGATCCGTTCCTCTCGTCGACGAGACCGACGAATTCCGTTTTGGTTCGACAAAACGTACTGGTATACCGCTGGCTTCACATAGGCGCCGATGGCGGTCGTTTCGTATTACTACACTGAGAAAAGAAAAATTCATTGAACCAAAGAAATATCTCTGAATGGTATCACTGATATATTTAGTTGATTCCAAGAATAATTATTTGACTGAAATAGTCTTAATCCCGAATAAATGTTGCATCCAAATTATTTAAGTTTGTTCTAGTCGAAGAATTATTCTTTGAATTTAGAAAATATTTCTTTGGTACTATTCAAGGCTGTGTGGTGCGTTTCTATTTCCTTTCATTTCATATGGTAAACAATGCGATTGGGTAGGGACGTTCGACCTTAAAACTGCGAGAATGCGTCGATGATTTCCTGAGTGAATACCCCCTCGGTTCCGCCGGCCCTGTCGCCCAGTTTCGGCTTCGCGCGTGGAGGCGCCGATTAGTTCGCGGGGTCGCCGGCGGCGAGGCGCGGCGCTGCCGGCGCGACTGCGAGCACCCGCCACGAGCGCCGCCAGTCCGCCGCCGACCGCTCTTCGTCGCGCGTGTCCACACTTGCGCCTTCGATCCGGCGGCCGTTTTCCGCGTTCTCGCCTCCATTGTGCTCGCCTCGAGTAACCCCGTACGTCGCACCGTCTTCGTTCGCGATTCTTTGGGACGTTTCAATCCTTCCAGAACCTCTCGTTAACGGAAACTGAATGCCACGCTTCCATGGCGAAGTGCATACCGAGACGCCAGCGCGGTCACGCGATTCGAGAACGCCGAGTGCGCGACTCCTCGCAGAGACCCTCGTGAATAGAGTTCCACCTCGGTATTCGTACCGACACCTGGTGACAGTGATTCCCTAAAACCGGGACGCGTCAAGATACCTTACGAAGAAAGGAATCGAATTTTCCTCACGACGTTTTTTTTCTTAACGGTTCCCAGTGAATCGTCTTAACCCGAGGGAAAGAACCTCGTGGCATAGATGCGCATTAAAGTGAGTTTTCGTTATACCACGATCTAGGTAGAGATCTTAAAAAGAGACAACTACGATACATATAATTAACAAATACATTGACCCTTCCAGCGTTTATTTCTGTCTGTTATTTTTTTGTTCTCATTTCAACGAGTTCCAAAAAATCAGGCGACACGCTTACAAGCTTGATTCCAAGCAGCCGAAAGTGTCAAGAATGACGATTAAAACTTGTATTGACATTTTCTCATCGATCGATATACAGAACCTTACGTAATTAGCCTCTCGTCTCTTTGGAGATAAGTCTTAATTATCTCTGTACACAATCTGACGATTAATCCGGAAGACAAATTTCTTTTTGAGGTTTTGACCATTTACGCCATTGCGTCGATTCGCGAGCAGGTGGGAAATAATTGGACGACCAATGATTATCCTTGCTTTCTAGAGGAGAGGCCGAAAAACGTTTTGACGGGGAAAAGACGCGCGCGTCGCGGTCGCTCTGGCTTCTTTAAAACCTGTTTGGAATACGTGGCAACGGTGCCTTTGTGTCCGGCGACGGTCCCGGCGAGCGAGGCGTCGCGCCTCGCGATGCCTTCGTAATTTTTCATTAATTTAGACCTAAGCAATGCGTAGCGAGATATCACGCGCGTCCGATTTGTGCTCGAATTGACGCATCGTCGATCGCGCATTCTCGACACGTTGGCCGTCTGACAAAAACGATCCCTTTCTACTGCTCGCCGGTCCGGCATGCGAGCGGCCGCGTTTACTCTAAAGGTCGGTTCACACGTGTATCCGGGAATCCATCATAGAAAGGTCTTAATCAGAATCGAAAATTTGTCGGGCAAGCTTGGATGGAGTAACGCAGCCATTTAATTGTCTCTCGTTTATCTTTATCGTTGCAGATGTCGGAGTTCCCTGTGGAGGGGGGAGAAAACGGGGACATGCAAGCCGCGATGGAGAATTTTCAGAAGAAAAGCAACCTCGTGGCCGGGAGGTCCCACGTGACGCACTCGCATCACCCACAGGTCACGAGCTCGTCACAGGTACGCGATTGTTTCCTCGAATTATTATAATATTAACCCTCGGTTCGTGTCACGGTTTTCAATCAAGGTAGCTCATGTACGTCCATGGACCATTCGCGTCCCGAGTTTATTAAACAACGTTGAAATTGTGCAATCTCTACCGAAACATTCATCGAACCTTCTAGGGAACGTCGTCTTAAAAAAGGAAAAATAATATATAACTAATTTTTTAGCCGAATTAAAGTTAACAGGATCGTTCGAGATGTTACAGGGAACAGATTTTGGCCGGACGCGAACGACCCACTGACACGAGCTGAGGGTTAATTCTCTAACGTCTAAAAAAATCGGGAAAAAAATTAAGGCGATATGAAAGAGTCATTCTACCTATCTAAAACGTCAAAATATTGATAAGAACGCGATACTCGGGAAAAGTCATTTTTCAAAAGAAATAAAAAATAGAGCACGTGTCCTTGGTTCTAGTCTAGGATAAATGAAAGTATTTTTTCTTCTGAAAAAAAAAAAAAAAATTAAATTTAGCAAGCATCGCTGAAGTTTCCGATGTTTCAGCTCGTCCAGTTTGGATGCGTTTTATATGCTTAGAATAACCCTTTCATAACACCCTAAAGACATTGAAAATATTTTGTTTGGCCGGATATGCAAAACGAGGCGAGGGGGAGTTCCCAGGAAGAGGACCGATCACCGCGAAGGAACGCAGAGCGGGGAATATTTTCCACGTCGAAGGCAGAAATCGGCATTTCGACACGTGTTTATCTCCGTTGCACGGCCGGCAACGTGCAGTTTGTTCCCCGAGGGCGGGGGAGGAGTCGCCACCTGTGCAAGCGCCCCCCTCGGGGCCACCTCACCTGCATTCTTCCCTCGAGTAAACTGCACGAGTGCAAGGTCGCTCTCCCCGTTCGTCTCCTCTCCGCGTAATTGCGTGCCGGCATTCTAATCATTTCCAGGCATCATTGAGACAACCGCTCGGTCGTTTCCTCGGATCTTCCCGCTTCGGAGACAAAACGCGACTTCTCCGAGTTGGACCCTCGTCGCCCCTCCTGAGGTCTTCCACGACCGGCACGGAATTGTTCTTCCTCGAAGGAAGCAGAAAGCTGACAATTTCGGCGGTACTCGGAACCGCCCGAACGAGACAATTCGGTTTTTCCCCCCGGTGACTCCCGACAGGAAATAATGATCTCTTCTTTTACACTTCGTCGGGTCTTGCCGCGAAGGCTGGCGAAACGTTTACGCCGGGAACTCGGGAAGGCCTGGTGCTGTTTATTTTTTCGATTTGCATCCTTAGACGTACAGGCAGTCCATTATGGCCAATCGGAGCCGAACCACCTAGTGTCTCTTTAAACCGGTTGCGCAATCGCGCGACAATGTTCCCCGACGCCCACTTCCTGGTACACAATGTAGATTGAAATGTAAATACGTACCGAGGGGGGGAATATGGCCAGTTTTTTAAATTCCCTTCCGGATTTTTCACCCGTCCAGGGTCCGCCGGTCGAAAATCCCGCCGCGGTTCCGAGAACCCCTGAGTCGTTTGTTTCTTTGTTTTGCCTCCTTAAAAGTACAGGGAGTCCATTGTGGCGTGTCGGGGCCAACACCTAGCGTCTCTTTAAACCAGTTGCGCAATCGCAATACGACGTTCTTCGACGCCCACCTACCGTATCGACTGGCATGCCGCTTCTTAAATTTCGACGGATCGTTCTCGACATTTTTTTCCGTCCAGGTTCCTTCGGTCGTTTATGTAGTGCCGAATCGGGTCACGTTTTACCACGTGAATATGGACACTATGGAAGGTCCTGATACCTATAAAATTTCAATTTTTTAAACATTTGTTAGTAGATATTTTTCACATTTTTTTTTAATAAAAAAATGAAATTTTACGAGTGTCAGGACCTTCCATATAGGTTCTGTATTCACATTGTAAAGTTTGAAACGATTAGGTACACCCAGTTGGTAGAAGTTTCACGAGCGATTGTCACTTTCACACCTTCTTGATAGAGGTATCCCTTCGTAATTCCCTTTACCTTGAGGAGGAGAATGTAATTTGGTTGCCCCTGTATCGGGTCGCCGATTGGCTGCGAACCCGGAAAGCCGACGCGTTATTGGCTGGCCGGTTCGCGTTAGCGGAGGTAGAGGTAGAGTCGCGTGTACAGTAGTCACAGTGAGTCACTCGGGTGGATTTTAATAGAACGAAATGTCGCTTGACTCCCGCCAGATGCTGACGAACCAGAGCCAGAGCAGCAGCACGACCAGCTCCAGCAGGGTAGCCAAATCCTCCCAGAGGATCCTGACGTCCTCCTCGTCCTCGTCGTCCTCGAGCGAGATGAAGGCGAGCTCCATGAAGAGCGACCTCACCGAGCTCAAGCGCGGCATCTCCGAGATGAAGAACATGTCTACCAACTTCTCCCAGCGGCTTCGCAGCAGCATGGAGAACCTCGTGGACAGGTGGGTAAAGAGTCGCGTTCAGGTTGCGATAAAAGTATAAAACAAAATCTCTGAGATAACGTCTTATTATATGAAATTTCATTTTGGGCGGTAACAGGTGCGAGCTCGTATGCTATCCGACTGGAACAGTGAAACCCCCCCTTTTTTACAGTAAATTATTATTTACATTGATTACTGTATTTTAGTGATGTGAGTTAGTGTTCGCATGTTATTCCCTCGGTTGATTATTGACATTTAAAATGAAGCTACCGGTACCGAGCGAGTAAGGGGATTTTTTCAATGAATAATTCAGAATAATTAGGGATATCTGTAAATGTTTTTATTTTTAATTTAGAAGATATCTTTATCCTCGCAGAGACGGAAATGGGCCAGAGGAGTCGGACTTGGTGGAGCCTTTGGTGACGTTCCCTGACCCCGACACCCCGCCACCTGCCACGGGGACTGTCACCTTGACGGGAGGCTCGCCCTCCCAGCTGAGCTCCCTCAATTCCCTGAACAATCTGCACGGCATGAGCCCGCCTATGAGCATGGCCAGTATACCCAACATGTCGACCATATCCAGTCTGCCGGCCGGTCCGGAGACCATGAAGTTCGAACAGAAGAAGGTGACCAGCGCCTCGAAGACGAAGGTGGGGAACGCTCTTCTCGGCATGCAATTAATTACCAGCGATGCAGTTCCTCCTAGGCTTTCGGGTGGGATCGAAGAGACCTTCACGTAGCGTCCAATTAGTCACCGGCTGTGCGGTTCATCCCAGGCTTTCGAATTCGATCCAAGATATTTCCCGAGCCCTGCCAGGAGCGATAATCCGGATGAGGGAGAACGGTTCTCGGTCATGAAAGTTGCAGAGACGCGATCTCACGGTTCCATGGCGCAAGACTCGTCGAGGGGAGTGGTACCGATCCTCCCGAGTTGTGTTTCTGCTAACGCCAAGGTCACTGCTCCTCCTCGGGCAACACTTTGTGCGCGGGTTTATATTTAGCCGCGTTACCTCGAAGGGGCCGAAGTTGCCTAATCGCGGACCGAATCGGCACGGAAACGCGCCACCGCTCGTCCGTCTGTCAATCCTCGCATTTTCTGCTATATTTATACGCGTTTCCGAAGCTTCGCTCTATTATTACCCGCCGTGCCCGAGAACCGTTCGCCGAGGGTCGGCTCGAAGGTCCGTCGTAATGCAGGAGTAAGAAAACGCCTCCTCGACGCGAGCCTTCCCTCGTACTCTGACCCGCTTAAACTTCGAAATATCGTTCGAGGTAGATTTGGGAATTTGGGAGGAACCGCCTTGTGGGTGACCTCGTAAAAATCCGATTTCTAGGCAGAGCCTGCGCGTTCGGCGAGGTGAATCATCGAGGTGCCACTTATCGATGGATTTTCCTCGCCGGATAGTTATTTTGGCAGTTGATTCGAGGCTCGGGTGGCTTTCAGGTGGTCACCGACGGATTCAGTGCGGAGAAGGCGACCGCTAACAGCGCCGAGATGCGAGCCCTCCAAGCCGGCGATGTCAGCTACAAGGAGCAGAGTGCAGCGACCGCGGCTCGAGCTCGCGTAGAGTTGGACGGCGTCTCCGCGGAGAAGAGCGTGGCCGCCGCCAGGGTGAGTCACGACGGAGTCGAGTCGCCGAAAATCCAGGAGAAGCAGCGTGCAGGGTCGTCGACTCGCGTCGCTACCGAGGGAGAGGAATCACGCTGCGAGTCATTCATCGACCGCACTACGGCGAGGGTCGTTACTTCGACCGATAACGCGTTAGCCTTTACCCGGTTGCTTTTTGTACCCCGTAGAACACCAGGTTGGCAATGATTCGTGGAATTGCCGAGGCCGAGGCAATTTCGATTGGCCGCCAGCGTCGACACGACACGCGGATCGATTATTCTCCTTGGAACCTTCGCGACCCTCTTTGAGGCTCTTCGAGGCTGACGCGACAATCGCGTGCCATGCCTTTGCTCCCATCGATTCGCCCCTCACTTTGCATGGAAATTAATACACCAGAGGGTGGTTCGCATTCTGTATATCTTCCTGTATTGTTTTTCATGGGATGTGAGGGGGTGGAAGTGGGGTATTCCCGGGGGAAGAGGGCGAGCCTGGCGCCAGGCGTCTCGGTGGAGGAATCCTTTCCTCTTGAAGTTCCTTTTATTCCGAGAGCGTGGGAATTCGGGAGATGGGGGTAACCCGGGATTACTATACCTTGGAGTAGGGGCGTCGCGAGGGCGACCGGGTCAAGTATCGACCGGTCGATATACCGACCTCTAGGAGAACTCCTTCCACGGGGTTTCTGTCAGTCGGGCTCTGTCCGCCCCTGTGAGCGATGGGCGTGCGCTTGGCGCGACTCGCGAGGGGACTCTTTCCCGTCCTCAGACCCGGCTTCGGTGCTCGTACGAACCTCATCACCGGTGTCAAGGATAGGGATCCTCCTGGGGAACCTAGGAAAAATGGGGTATGACCTGGTTTGTCGCTCCCTCTGCGATTTTCAATCGGACAGGGCCCAACGGTCGGCGAAGGACCTCCAATTTTGCGGAAACACGCGAGCACAGTCGGTGAGATCACCGGCGTGGTTTTTGGAAACGTTAAGTCACCGTCCCGACTAGGAACGATCGCTCGTCATCCGCGGGTTCTCCTACTCGCGACGTCGCATCCCGGAAATAGAACGAAATCGCGACGGCGCACCTGCTCGACCGAATTCTCACGGGCGTTGGGTACGTTCAAGGCCGCCGCCTTATGAATCACACCCCTGGGAAAACACTACCAGGGCTGGGAAATGTCCTTTGACTTTTTTTACATCTAATAGAGATTAACAATGATGGTTTTGATGTCGCTCGTTACTTGGATAATTAACAAATTCATGGATTAATGATTTCCATTAAACGAATCGGCGTTCGTTGGAAAGTCCGTCGCTTGACGTTGGTCAAGAGAGGTCGGAACTGATTGCCAAGACTGCGAGCGAAAATACCGTCTCGTGTCGTGTTTTTCTCTCTCCTCCTTTACGCAATGCGGTTAAACAAAAGAACTCGCAATTTGTTGTTACTGGCTGGGGGGAGGCTGGTGGGTATCTCCTTCTGACGAGCTTGGGAACTGGCTGGTAAAATTAAACCTTCCTACGTTAGTGATCCGGGGGGCGTAAACGGCGCGTTTTCGCCTCATTGCCAGAGATTTTACCGAGCTCTAGTATGCCGCGAGCTGTCAAACCGAGAATCTCTACCGCGTTTTTATTATCCTCTTTTTTTTTTTAATTTTATTTTTATGAGAGAAATTTGAGAGAACTTACCGGAAAGATTTCGATCATGAGTGCACCGTGGCCGGTAAATCGCGGCACTTTTCGCGGGAAATTTCGAAAACGATGGAGCTCGGTAAGTTCCCACGTGTCGAGGGCTCGAGATCGTGGAAGGGAGGTTAATCAATTTGCTAAATTATTGATAAACACTAGGTGTTAAAAATCGTTAGTAAATCAGGGATCATTTTAAGCGCCGCTTTGAGTTAACTGGTGGGAAAAGGCGAAGTGAACTTGATCCCAGGGAATTACTGGAAATTACCGGTGCCAAGTGATATTATCACGGGACACGCCTACTTGTATCTATCGTCAATATTCCCGGTATACATATATATCTATACACAGTCGCAAAAGATGCCAGAATCATCGGAGGCGTGCCCATGACGCTCGGGGGATTCGCAAAATAATCGGCCGTGACGTACGCATCGTTTTGGGATATTTTAAGTACACCTCGCTTCCGAAAACACCGAACCTCGTGACGCCTTTTTACGACCCATTCGAATTCCCCAAATTTCGCCTCTAGAAATATGTCCTGGACCGAAGAGTTCATTTTAAACTAGATTTATAGGGAGTTGAAACAATTCCTTTCGACAGCGGCATTTTTTTCTCCCCCTTTTGACTGATATTTCGGAAGAGCCACATAACGCAATTCGTTCGTACCGCGTCGATAATTTGGCCTTTGAGGGAAAACGCTAACTAGGCAAATTGGATGGACGGATATATAAAATTGCTTTCGTTCTTTACACGCAGGAACAGAGAAGTCTGAAAGCCGGAGACCTGTCGCACCAGGAGAGCAACAATGTGGCGGCATCGACCATGAAGTTGCAAAGTGACTCGTTCAGTTCGGAAAAAGTAAGTGAAAAAACTGCATTTAGGATTTCTGTTCATCATTCTTCACCCGTTCACTTGGATGCGAAATGTACGCTTATCGCCTCGATCGCCGCAATCTTTCTTTAACATGTCCCGTGCCAAGCCACTTTTGCTCGACTTTTCATTCAGGCCATTTGATATCTCGACCAGAGACCGACACCTTACCACGGAATATTTCGTGATGTCATTAGTCTGTCATTTATGCTAAATATGGTATGGAACGTGTTAAAGGGCTGGCGAACTTCTGGTCTCTTCGAATACGTCAAACGCACGTGGGTCGCTTCGAAATTCGGACGCCGGGGAGGAAAATAAAGATCCTCCGCCGATCCAGAAGTCTTCCGATCGGGGTTTTTCGTTTATTTTCGCCCGCGGCGCGTCCCGCTTTGGCGACGCTTCAAGAATCCGCTTCCGCCGCGTTGTAAATCCCGATTTAATAGCGCCATGAAGCATTGGCACGGAGGCCACGGTCGCTCCGCGCGTTCTCCGTTTTCCCGGATCGTCTCGAGATTTCCGCCGCCAGTCTAGATCGAGACGTTGCGGCGGTCGCATCGCGCTGACTAAAGTAGCCCGGTTCTTCCTTCTTCTGGAAAACTAGAGCGCGGAAAATGGGTCCGGACTCGCGCATGGTAGAAATGACGGGGCGATGAAAAAATACCAACGACCGATGCCAAAGGGACGTTGCGAGGAAAAGGCCATGAATTGAGCCGATCAATGGAAGTAGGTACCACAGAAATTTTCCGAGCGACTCGTTTCGCAGTTCCCAGAGTACTCTCAGAAATTCGGAAGCGCTCTTCCAGAGTCGCTAGAATCTCGGCAAATCGTAAGGCATTGCCTCAGATCGTGTACAACATTCGGATCGACCTTGTACAGCGTATCAACTTACGTTGAACCGTAACGTTGACGACAATGACGCTAATCATGCCTATTATTAACTTCCCAGAAAGCCATGGCGGCGCAACAGCAGCGACAGACGGTAACCTCCACTGGGATTTTCAACCAGGAGAAGCACATGGCGGCGAGCTCGCAGTCCAGCATCACGATAGCCTCGAAGGGATTGACCTCGAAATCGGCGTCGATGCTGAGCGCAGCTTCCGCGGTGAACCAGCTGATGAACGGCATCAGGCCGGCCGAGGACGATCTCCTGTCCCTTCCGCTGGACGACCTCGACCTCCTGCGCTCGAACTCGAACCCGCAAGATGTTGACCGGGCTATCGCTAAGTACTCCGGATTTTTGGACAGCTTCGTCGAGCGACTGAAAGCGAACGACGGGAAGAACGGCAAGGCCCCGTTGCTGTTGGACCGGGTGAACGAGATCATCAGGAAGGCCTGGGCAGTGCCGACTCACGGCCACGAGCTTGGCTACACCCTTTGCAACACCTTGAGGACCAGAGGTGGCCTGGACCTGCTCATGGCAAATTGCGTGGCCGGCGACCACGACCTACAGTTCTCCTCGGCTAGGCTGCTGGAGCAATGCTTGACCACCGAGAACCGCGCCCACGTGGTGGAGAACGGCCTCGAGAGAGTCGTCAACGTGGCCTGCGTGTGCACGAAGAACGCCAACTCCGTGGACCACGCCAGAGTCGGTACCGGGATTTTGGAGCACCTCTTCAAGCACAGCGAGGGCACTTGCAGCGACGTCATCAAGCTTGGAGGTCTGGATGCGGTGCTCTTCGAGTGTAGGAAAAACGATGTGGAGACCTTGAGGCACTGCGCCGGGGCGTTGGCGAACCTATCCCTCTATGGGGGTGCCGAGAACCAAGAGGCGATGATCAAGAGGAAGGTTCCCATGTGGCTGTTCCCTCTCGCGTTCCACAACGACGACAACATCAAGTACTACGCCTGTTTGGCGATAGCCGTCCTCGTGGCGAATAAGGAAATCGAGGCAGCTGTTCTCAAGTCAGGGACCCTCGACCTGGTCGAGCCCTTCGTTACGTCTCATAATCCGTATGAGTTCGCCAAGTCGAATCTCGCCCATGCCCATGGTCAGAGCAAGAACTGGCTTGAGAGGTTGGTCCCGGTGTTGAGCTCTAAGAGGGAGGAGGCTAGGAACCTGGCTGCTTTCCACTTCTGCATGGAAGCTGGTATTAAGAAGCAGCAGGGCAATACCGAGATCTTCAGGGCGATCGGAGCGATCGAACCCTTGAAAAAGGTGGCTAGCTGTCCCAACGCCATCGCCTCCAAGTATGCTGCTCAGGCTCTTGGCCTCATCGGTGAAGAAATTCCCCATAAGCTCAGTCAGCAGGTACCTCTTTGGTCCACCGAGGACGTCAGGGAGTGGGTCAAGCAAATCGGCTTTGCCGAGTGCGCGCCAAACTTCGTCGAGAGCAGAGTCGATGGGGACCTCTTGCTGCAACTCAACGAGGACAACCTCAGAGAGGATATTGGCCTCACCAATGGGATCAGGAGGCGTCGCTTCACCAGGGAGCTGCAGAACCTGAAGAAGATGGCCGACTACAGCAGCAGGGATACCGGGAACCTCAACAGCTTCCTGCAGTCCATCGGGCAGGAATTCTCCATCTACACTTACAGCATGTTGAACGCCGGAGTCGACAAGGACTCCATCAGGAATCTATCCGAGGACCAGCTACTCAGCGAGTGCGGCATCGCCAACAGTATCCACCGACTCAGGATACTCGACGCCATCAAGAACATGCAGCATAATCGGTTCAGCTCCTACGAGGACGAGTCGCCGGATAAATCCCTCGACGTTTTCGTTAGCTACAGGAGGTCCAATGGTTCTCAGCTGGCCAGCTTACTCAAGGTCCACCTTCAGCTTCGCGGATTCTCCGTTTTCATAGACGTCGAGAGGCTCGAGGCGGGGAAGTTTGACAATAATCTGCTGCAGAGCATCAAGCAGGCCAGACACTTCCTCCTGGTACTCACGCCCAAGGCCCTCGAGAGGTGCATACAGGACAGCGAGTGCAAGGACTGGGTGCACAGAGTGAGTTCAACGTTGACCGTTCATCGTCCGATTTCATCGACTTTGTACGATGGGCGATAATTTTGCAACATGAAATTGGCCTTCCATCTTAACTAATTAGAGTTTCATTTAACAGGAGATCGTGGCAGCTTTGCAATCGCAGTGTAACATCATTCCCATCATAGACAACTTTCAGTGGCCCGAGCCCGAAGAGCTTCCCGAAGACATGAGGGCGGTGTGCCACTTCAACGGGGTTCGCTGGATCCACGACTACCAAGATGCCTGTGTAGACAAACTCGAAAGGTAAAGACCCGTTTGCAAGGCGAAACCAATTTATCGCTCATACGTTTGCGGCTCCGATACTTACGGACAATTTATTTCAGGTTTATGCGCGGCGAGATCCCTGTCAGATCCGAGATGTCTGGCGGCATTCCGAGGAATATCGTACCTAAAGATGTCACGACTCCTGGAACTCCAGGAAGTACGAATATGCGGCAACCCCCGAATTATCAGAGGATGCACAGCAACGAGAGCAGGGGCAGCGATAAGGATTCCATCGGTGGACGAGATTGACTAGATGGCCCGCCCACAGCTATACCTAGCAGGTAGATTTCATTCCACCTTAAGACAATCTAAGGTACTTCGACTCTCCTACGTTGATTTCGGACTGCAGGAAGATTACATCGATGCTCTAAAATGTATGGAAATAGGAAAGTTTAGTAGTGTTGTCGTTTTGTATTTTCAAAGCTTCATTTTATTCGTACAAACTGACGAACCGCTAACACGTACCGTTGTTCTCTTTTCCATGCAGCAAGGATCAGGAAGCCGAATAAGACAATCAGGATTAGGTTAGTCGCTTGTACATCCTGTCGATGTTTATTGATGTTGGTCCTTGTTAGTGTTTGAAGTCGGTACATATTGATGGCACGCGAATCCCCGTTTTTAGGATGTCGTACATCTTTCTTGCCTGTGGCTCCACACCTTGAAGTCCTAGTGTGTTGTACGGTCACGGCGTATTCCTCTGTACAATGGAACATACAGTGGTTTAATCCTTGAAAATGGAGACGGCTGGATGTACTGTAAATAAAATGAACATCAGGGCCTGGTTTTAATAAATCTGTGTATTTTTTAGGCTTAGAAAATCGTCGAGTCCGTCCCGTTGGATGATGGGTCTGCCACCGACATCTCCACGACTGAAGTTCATCCATACGCATCCTGGTGGGAATCATCCAGTTCCTCGACGCCCCCCTCGTCACCCTGCACCTCCTTCAACGAGGTCCAAGTCTCTGGAGCTTTTGGATCAGAATGAGAAGCAAACTGTTACCCCGATTGCGGAACCGGAGCCACTGCCAAGGCCGAGATCTAGGAGTTTGGATGGTTTGCTGGACGAAGACAATACAGCGCCTGATATTGGCGAGGATAAGGCGCACAGTCAGGACAACGAAGAAGAAAAAGGAGGCAGCTCCGAAAGACGTCTTCGCTCCAAAAGCTTGAACAGACCCACCGATAAGGCACAAGATACTTTAGCAGAATCATCGAAGGCAAAAGTTGTGGAAACTCCTAGCGTTGAAGGTGGATGTGGAAATTTAGAAAAGGAGCAGGATGTAATGCCAAGTGATGATATTGGAAAAATAGCACATCGCTACGAGAGTCCAAGTCCTACACCAGTACGTAGACAGAAAGCAAAAATATGCTCTGCGGAGTCCAAGTTGGAACATAAGGATACGAACAGATTGGCGAAAGTGATGTTATCTTCCGGGGATTCCTGTAAAGGGCATAGGGCTCAAATGGGTTTAATGAAGACCAGTCAAAGTGTTAATGTCGATGATCAATCGGAATCTGTCGAGAGGTCGAATGCATCGGAGAGCGATGCTAGTGAGAAAAATCAGGGCTTCGATGAACCAGGTCGTGAGAGTAATCTCGAGGAGCAAATGCAGGAGAGGCTGTCCATGCCAAACGACGAGAAGTCTATGCTGCTTAAAGCTAAGAGCTGTGGTGCGGGTTTAGACTCCGATGAGAGTTTCTCATCGAGTGATTATAAACCTACGATTAAGGAGCAGGGTTCGCTGCTCTCCCTACCAACCGGAGCTGAGCCAAAAAGGAAAAGGAACTTTATGGACAAGTGCGTGAACAAAGTGCGATCCTTCATAAAGAAGTAGGAGCTCAGCCTTTGGTCACCGTGATAAAGACTTGTTATTTAATTTTTATTGTATAAAATAATCCGAAAGAGTTTCTTACGCGTTCGGAATTGTGAGCACACTCTGTTCAGGGCTGGGCATTATTTAAAATGAAATCCCTTCGGTGGTTTCGGTGTACATTTCGAATACTTATTTCATGTAGCGCAGAGAGATACTTGTATCAAGCAGACGACGCAAGATGGAATAATGCAAAATTATACGTAATCAATATACTGACAATGGACACGCGCGTTGAATCGTTTACTTGAAAATCATTATTTCAAATATTTCGTACTTAATGTCTTTTTTATGTGACGAGTAGGTATTTTAAATAATTTTTTTATAAAAAAAAAGAACTCGAAATGTCTCGTAGGATTTATTTCAAGTAGCTCACTTTACCCAGCCCTGTCAGTGCCTTAGGTGTTTATTCAACTTCCAAGCGAGACACCTTTACTATAGTAATGACAGTACGATAACTATTGTTGTGCCTTCAGTGCCTTCTTCGTAAGTTGCACGTTAATCGACGAACATTCTATTTCTTACGAGTATCTAGGCGAAAGGTTTTTTTAAGCTCGGCCTGTGCTGTATTTCAAGTGCCTTTTATATTTCCCCACTCTATTTGTATTATAGACGAATAATTTTATATAGTTGACTAGTATTTTATTTTTTAATACGCTATTTCTTTTTCTAGGCAATCCCTTTAGGATAACGACATTTTGTCTCTATTGTATTTGTTGCCGGATGTCGGTTGTGAACGACGGTTGTTTTTATTGCAGCTAACCCCAATGGATACGCACGAAGTTTTGATGTTAACGGTGGGTTGCGTTACTGTGTATGTATTATTTAACATAATCATATTTAATTAATGTATTGTATGTATTTAATAGTTAGATCATAATTCCGTATTTAATTATTTTGTTTATGCGTATCGGAGGAGCGACTCTACTGCCATGTAATCGGGTTAGAGCTAAATCGAGTTACTTTGAGATACTTCTGTACAGTACATTTGATGTACCAAGAATTTGGTACTTGTGACGAAACGTAAAATGTATATTTTACCAAAGTTTCGTACGGTGAAATAAGAACTCTATTGAAATGTTTGAATGTTTCTCGTAAATAAAAATTTTATTCATCGCACACATTCAATTCTTTTACAGTAAATGTAAAACCCGTATCTGATGCATCAAGAATTCGACGTCACTTCGTTAATAGTTAATAATTTTATCGAGCATTTATTTGTAGCAGAAGATCTAAACCTGTTGACTATTCGTTGTCAATTACAATGAACAAAATATTGTTTTATTATACAATTTAAGTGAAACTATTAGGTTGATGCATAAGTCATGGCGTTTTTAACACAAAACATAACATGTTAAAAAAAATGACATCAACCTAATATTTAAAACGTGCATGGTTTGCTTAAAAACTCAGATGCTGAACAATCAACAAGAGTACTAAATATATTGATAAGAATAATTTAGAAACTCATTTCCAGCAATAGTCAAAATACATGTCACGTGCAATATGTAATTAAATATAATTACAGTCAATTAAAATGTTCTCGCAATTGCTATCTCCAGCGACTTATAGTAAAAGGCACATTTATATCTCTGTATCATTAGTCTTTCTTGATGTAGCTGTTAAACAACGAATGACTGGAAATTGGTCACTTCTTAAAAATCATGAAATACCTCATTTTATAATACTTTAAGATCGTTCTACAGCATTATCTGTTAATGATGTCATCTCTGCCCCTCAATCGTCGCATGAGTATCATGTCTCTTTGCATAAGTGTAACACGTTTTGCATGTAACGTTAAAAGCATGGCATCTTCAAAGAACTGCGTTATGTACATTTCAGTTGCTTCTTGTAGAGCTTCCAGAGCTGATACTTGTATCCTAAAATCTCACAGATATTAAAACAAAACATTTTAATACATAGATTTAATTTATAACCATTTGATGTATACCTTTGAACATCTAATCTAGGGAAACATTCTCTAATTATTTCTCTAACGAGTCTTGCAAATGGTGCTTTGGGTATCAATAATCTTGTGGTTCTTCTTAAATGTTTAATTTCCTGCAATACTCGCATTGTCCGTCGCTTCGTCCGATTCCTATCGACGATAACAACTGTCTGATAGAAAGAACAACATTAATAAATGTATTAGCAAATTATATTAAAAAATATTATTTGCGCGATGCTTCAATTTGAGATTTAGCAATTTGTCTGGAAAACATAATTATCATCTTCAGAGTATATAAACTGATATACCTATTCTTCAAAACTTACATGGCTGGATTTTTCACTTGATGCGCCTTTATTCGAACCATCGGAACGACCGGAACGCGGACTGCATAAATTGAAATTATATACGGAATTAAATAATACACAAATGATCCGTATATAACCTATAAAAGTACGAACCTCGCTGTTGCTTTTCGTCTCACCATTCTGCCTGATATATTACAGTGCTATATCTCTTCGACGTATATAATGAATTTTTAAAATTAAACAACAAGTTACAATAAATATCTCTGTCATCAGAAGCGAATTATTAACATTTGTCAACAAACGGTGAAACTCCTCCTCCCGCCAAAACTATCAAACTGGAGCACACTGGTGTAGCGGAGTGAGCGCAAATGGCAGCGAATTTGCGCGGGAAGGCGAGGTTAAGTGTCGAATATTTAACATACCATTTTGACACCTCTAGTTTCTGATATTCTGTCATTGGAATGTCTTTTATTTATAGCGATAGTTATTTCAATCATAAATACTATTAAAAAATCGATCTGCATCAAATAAAATAGATATTCATGTTTTGAAACGCACACGAGCATTATATTCAAGATGGAGTTTTACAATTTCCACAACCTCTACTACCTGTTGCACCAAATTCTAAATTCATGTAATTTACCACAATTGTATAAAATATTTATTATCCATACACAGATTGAATGGTCGTATCGTAATACAGAGCAACTGTAAATAATAGTATGGCCTGATTGGTTTTTTTTATATTCCGCGTCGAAAGTTTGCACTGAACCATAGGTTATCGAGGTCAAATAGTCAAGAACAGGTTATGAATTGAAAGTTTATATTGTTTTGTTATTGAACAGAGAAAAAGACACTGTTTTAGTGCACACGAATTTTCATATTTGCAAAAACTGTGGAGTTGGCTCTGCACAGATGGCTACCTTGTTGCTGACAACAATTTAGCGTCGTTCAACCAGTCGATCAGTTCTCGTCAAAGGATTAAGTTGAGTAAAATTATGGTAAGCCATACAGCTTTAGTGTACGGTCCATACTGGTTGATGCTATGTATTGAGCATGCTTTCCAAAGCGAACACCAGTTGCAGTTGCTGTGTGATCATTCAGCACCTTCAATTCTTGCCATTGTTTACACAAATATACCCTGAAATTATTACAATTTTCATAATCTTAATTATCAAAGAGTCACAGAACAATTACCAATAGTAAATTTAATTTATCATACTCCTTACCTAACATCAGTGCCAGCTACAGCAAGATAAGTACCACTTTGGTCAAAGCAAATGTCCTTTACTTCATAAAATTCATCTAACTGGAGAGTCTTGAAATTTTTCAGCTTCCGCAGATCCCACAGTTTAACGCAGGAATCCTCCGCAGCTGTGGCAAGGTAATAACCATTCTCTGAGAAGCTAATCGCCGTTATTGGTCCCATATGGCCTGTGAAGTTTGCCACATTGGACTGTTCTTTTAAGTCCCAAATCTTGACCTGTGAATCTGCTGTGCCAGTACCAAAAATTAAACCGTCAGGATGAAACTGAGCTGTTGTCAGAGGTATATTTGCTTCTCCAGCAACCTATAAGTGGAAATGAACAAGTAGCAAGTATTCTATCGTGCATATTATTGTATAAATATGATAACATTAACTTACCCTAGTTAATAATCTACCAGCACGAATGTCAGAGAATGCCCAGTACTGATCTAATGAAGAGCTCAACAAATAATCTCCAGTTGGATGTAATGACAAACCGGTTACAGCGGCATCGTGGGCTCTCAGTAAAAGCGTTGTTTGACTTGTCCCAACATTCCAAACACGTATAGTAGTATCTGGTGATGCTGTCATAACAATGTCTTCATCGGGATGATAAATTACACGTGTCACCTATGACAGATTTCAGACAAATGTTTCACTAAAGAACAAAAAAATCAATTACTTTTAAGACATATATTGCATAAAAAGATAAATACCTTTCTTGTATGGCCTTTAAGAATAGCAACTACTTGCTCTGTATCCTTGTTAAATACTGTTGCATTTTTGTCAGCACCACCAGTCAAGATCTTACTGGTATCTGAACTATGAATGTCGAGTGCTAGTATACCAGGAACACTTGCTGAATGAAGGCCCTATTTAAAAATAAATAAAAGTAATGCCATACATTGTTGTAGTACAGAAATCTGTGCGTTAATAATAGATGTATCTTACAGGATGAGAAGCAAGTGTTTGGAATGCGCGAATGCTATCCTGCGGCATAAGATCTTCAGGAACAAGACGGCCACGTCTTTTTCTTTCTTGAGTGAGGACTGTGGCTGTTTCTTGTAATTTCTCTATCACATCTTCAGTGATACCAGCTTGCTCCGTTGGTTGAGCAGCAGCACCGCCAGCTTCCACAGCAACAGCCTGAAAAGCAACATTGAATTTTACTAGTAATCAGCAAGATACTTAACTCTTGATACCTTTTAATAATTTGTAATATATTTATTGAACCTACCGGTTGTGGAATGACAACAGCTTGTACGATACCAGCTTGCGGTTTCAGCGTTGCCAAAGCTTCCCTAGCTGCAGTGACCTCTTTAGTCAATCTGGCAATAACTCTACAAGCAGCGTCATGTTGATATAAAGCATGGGACAATTCTTGCCGTGCAGTTTGCAGTTGTTGTCTTAATGTAAATGAGTGCAACATGACCGCATCCCATTCATCTTGCAGAATCTTTAATATCGCTGGAATAGATGTGGCACTTGGTGGTTTGGGTTTAACCAGTGGCGTTGCTGTAATTTCCAAGAAAATATTTCATTCATTTCAAAAAATTCTGTGCTGCAATAACTTTTTACTTATACTAAGAAACAACATACACTGACAAATAAATGCGATGCCACAATTACTGTACTTACTCTTAACGTCAATCAACTGTTCGACCGTGAGCTCTTTGCCATTGATTGGATCTACTCCATTTTCTGCCAGAAACTTTTCAATGAGGCGCTTTTCAAAAATGGATCCAGAAACTGGAGATATCACTGGGTGCTCCGGCACTTCGTTCGAAACTGAAAAAACAAAACTCGATTTCATTTGATCCATAATATATGAGATAATGGCACCATAAAGGTGGTCGGAGTCATGCATCGCTTCCACCGATTTCAACTAGCCGTCAGAAAGTACGCTCGATCAAAGTACAAACTTAACCTCTCTATAACTAAAAATGCATTGTGATACTGTGTTACGTTTTTCGATTGTCAGAAATTCATATTAAACTTAATAATAACATAAAATTCTTACTCGCACACGATAGCGCCATTTTCACAAACACACCACGATACACGGGCGATGAATTAAGACGTAACAAGAAGTTAATTTCTTAAAGAAAAATGAGGATCACATTCGTTGTAGTACTGATTTCACTCCAAGGACGGCGCTACTGTCTGTTAACTCTCGTGCCACGATGGAATGTTGGTATGAATGTACATATATATGTACGAATTTAACGAATTTAATATATTATGTTAAATATACGGGAAAGGGAATGCGAGTGAGAGGAGAATATGACCCCTAAAACCCGGTTCCACAATTCGAGTTAACCGGAGTTTGATTGGTTTACGGTAGGTTTGGGAGTGTGGTATAGTTAACGAAAGGTTAACCAGTTAAACTTTGGTTAACTCGAGGATGGAATCGGGCCTTAATAGTACTCAACATATATACACGTGTGTGTAGCTTTAGTAAGGTGTCAAATCTAGGAATAAACATTGTAGATTAAATAATACTATAGAGCTTAGCAAGTACTCCATGGCAGCGATTGACAAAGTCAAAATTATTGTTGTCGGTGATTCAGGTTAGAATTACTCTGTGACAAGTATTAAGTAGGCTTAATCTGACTTTCGTTTGTCAATGCTTGTAACAATATTTTTGCAATTATGTACATGGTATGTATGTGTTACCTGTAATTACATAGGTGTTGGCAAGACGTCACTAACGCACATGATATGCCATCAGCAAACAATTAGCAATCCCTCATGGACGATAGGATGTTCAGTGGAAGTCAAACTACACGAGTACAAGGAAGGAACACCAAATCAAAGAAGATACTTCATTGAATTATGGGATGTAGGAGGAAGCCAAAGTCACAAAAATACAAGATCAGTTTTCTATAGTCCTACTAATGGTACAAATTTGATTTTACTTTAAGTAACCGAGCAGATTTGATTGAATACATTAAATTATAATAATTTACCCCTTATTTTTGGATTTGTTCTTCAGGTATAATTCTGGTGCATGACTTGACAAACAGGAAATCTCAACAAAATTTGCAAAAATGGCTTCAGGAAGTTTTAAACAAAGATAGTAGCCACTCAAAAGTCAAGCTATTTGACGACTTTGATCCTGAAAAGTTTGTCGGTTCGACTCAAGTAATATATAACTCCTGAAGTTAGGAATGAACGCATTAGATACTTTAATTATAATTCTATTAATGTTAGGATTTTATTTCGTATTCCATGAATTTATAGCAAAAGTGCAATTGCATTACACAGGTGCTCACCATTTGCATATTTCCAGATTCCAATTCTAGCAGTCGGTACAAAATTAGACCTGGTCTCGGAAGTGAGATCAAACCTCCATAGACGTTCATCCAGTATCGCCGAAGAGTGTGGTGCCGAAGAAATGTTTGTGGTAAAGAAATCGTTTTACAATAAATCTGTAATAACTTAAAGAAATGTAATAAGATATCTTTTTCTGAACATAGGACTGTCGACAGACTAAATCTCTGGCTGCTGGATCTAGTTCATCCGTAAAGCTGAGTCGCTTCTTTGATAAAGTCATTGAGAGGAGATACTATGCTACAAGAGAAGGGATCAGTCCCGATAAGCGAAGATTGCCTGTGTACACTTCTTCATTTAGTCCTAAGTTGTATCATGATTGAAAGGAATGTAAGTAAAAACTTCAAACGATACTGCATTGATGGTTTTAAGCAATGCACAGTATACCTGATACACAATGTTTTCTTCTGCATGGTGAGACTTTTTTGACAGTTTGTAAAAGAATCACTATGCATCAAACATTCCTACATGCCTGAAAAAGTTAATATTTTTAATTCCAAAGAACTCTTGTAATTGCTTATGTGAAAAACTAAAAGTGTGTAACATGGAACTGCAATACAGATTTTTTGTTCATTAATTGTTACACACCATTATTATAGGATTAAAATTTTGTACAAAATAAAAATTTGTACGATATAAATAAAATTAAACCTCAATGATTGAAATTATGTGGAGACGTAACAAAATCGTCATGCATTAAATTACATTCCCTTTCTTTCCTTTCGGTTTCTTTTTTTTTTTTTTTTTCACACGGGCGAAAGTTTTATGAAAATATTCAAACTTTATGAGATGTACTAGAATTTTCCGGATCATACTATAATTTGGCCCGACTGTACTATAATTCACGGGCTTGGAGTTGGCAACACTGTTCGTGACCAAGTTCGTTCCCTCCTGTTCCTTCCTATTTACCTCGTTCGACGACGGTAGGTTTCGCTTAATTTCATCTAGTTTTTCCGAAGACATCCTATACTTTGTTAATGTATTATTCTTTATTTTATCATTTGAAAATACCAGTAAGGAGCGGTTCATTGTTATAAACGTAATTAAAAAAGTATTTCCTTTATTGCAGGACAAAATGGGACGCCGTCCAGCGAGGTGGTAAGTGTACATTATTTTTGCCATTTTACTTGATTAATTGTGAACATATGTTTCTGCATACTTTATTGCGTCTATAATATTGTTCTTATTGTTAGTTGACAAATGCTGTGTTGTATCGATTGTTTACTAGTACTCCTTTCTTTCTTTCTCGATATTGCTCTTGAGTACGTAACCTCACTTTTCCCCGTCATAAGGACAATCGTGAGAACAAATTATTAGTATGCCACAGATTGTATTGTGAAAGTAATTTTATAGTTGTAAGGTTTTTCATGCATGTGTACATACCTTCTACTGTTCTTGGACATCTTTTTCTGTTAATATTAATTAAATTTATTCATTAATATCTAAATATTCTTTCTGTTGGATTTTCAGTTATCGCTATTGTAAGAACAAGCCGTATCCAAAGTCACGGTTTTGTCGTGGTGTGCCGGATCCTAAGATCCGCATTTTCGACTTAGGGAAGAAGAAGGCATCCGTTGAAGATTTTCCACTATGCGTGCATTTAGTTTCAGACGAGTATGAACAATTGAGCTCTGAAGCTCTTGAAGCTGGACGTATCTGTGCTAATAAGTACATGGTCAAGAATGCTGGGAAAGATCAGTTCCATATTCGAATGCGATTGCATCCATTCCATGTCATTCGCATTAATAAAATGTTATCGTGCGCTGGAGCTGATAGGTAAATTCATTGAAGTAATCATTATTAAAAGTTTAGTAGTGTATATAACTTATATCTAATTATGATACCTTTCAATGAATTTAATCTAAATTTTTATAAAACTTTATTAAGGCTCCAAACTGGAATGCGCGGTGCCTTTGGCAAGCCTCAAGGTACGGTAGCACGTGTACACATTGGTCAGCCTATTATGAGCGTTCGTTCATCTGACCGCCATAAGGCGGCTGTGATCGAGGCATTGCGTCGTGCTAAGTTTAAGTTCCCTGGCCGTCAGAAGATCTATGTTTCCAAGAAGTGGGGCTTCACAAAGTACGACCGTGCAGAGTATGAAAAACTTAAGGTGGAAGGACGTCTTGCACCCGATGGTTGCAATGTCAAATATCTTCCAGAGCATGGACCTTTGGACCAATGGAAAAAATTCAGAGAAGTTTTTCATGCAGCTGCATAAATGACAGTGATTTCATATATACAATACTGGTTTCAATAAATTTGTATTGAATAAAAATGGTACGCAATATATTTTGTGATTTCCAATACATTTGAAGCCAGTGTGCTTATATTTATATTTTAATTACAATTAAAGTTTTATTCAATTACATTTCTGATAAACTAAGGTTGGTATTCGAGTCTTATGTAAATTTTGTAAATTTTTACACTTGGTTTACAAGTAAAAAAATGTAGGGAATAGAATAAGAGTAATCTATTATATTTATATACACACACAAAAGAATTTAGTTTAGAAAATATGAACAGTGTGATCAAAACAAAATGTGTAGTTATCAACTTATCCAGAACCAGTTAAAAGTTAAAATTACTAAAACTTATCTATGTCGCAATTCCGTGACTGCATATAATGTTATGTGTTGTGTTGTTATATAACACTTGAGGATGTTTCAAGTGCTCATTTTTCTAATCTTTTACGAGGACGTCAAAGAAAATGAAGGACAGAGACGTTTAAAAAAAGCATCCCTATTTGGATACAATAATTTAGTGACATGGTAACAACCAATTTTATATCTTAGTCTCATCAACAAGAATATCTATTAATTGATTTTACATGATAACTTCTAAGCAATGTATCATTTCAAGATCTTAACCTCATATTGTAACTGTTTGCTATACTCACTACCTACTTAAGGTTCAGGGATAAACGATTGGTATTTTCTACCATTAAGAACCAGTCACATTCTAAGATGATGTTGATAAATAATCAAATAGCGATTACAAACTTAGTCTGTATTAAATAATACATTATTCTTATCGGAGTGACAGGTAACCTCAGCTGTATGTTCGTTTACAGCCTGTGCTTCCTCTTCGATATCAATGTCATCGATTGGATGGATGCGAGCTTCCAGAGCTTCGGTACTTGTAGCTGCATCCAACAGTGGGGATAATTTTTCAGCTTCGCTGTCTTCGTCTTGACCCTGATCGATATAATTGTCAATTAGTAAATGGTAAGGTAAATTGACATGCGACACTAAAATTTAATTACCTCATCAATGGGAGCAGCTTGTTTCTCATTAACCAGTCTCAGAGTATCTCTTGTTCGAAGACTAGTTTTATCTCGAGGTCGTCCAGAACCTTTAATCCTGGTCGCAGGGGATCTGCTACGCACGTCTTTTTGCGAGTCCGAGTTGTCATCCCTTACTAGTAGAATAGACATCGGGAACTCCGGTGTGAGGCAGGGGGAACTGCTGGTGCCTGACGATATCTCGGTATCTTTTGGAGAGATGTGCTTCGAAATTGGTGTTAACTCTGCCAATCTGTAAGTGGGTAGACCGATCTACCCTGTAGTCTACCATCTGTTGTAGTGATTATAAAAGCTCTTACCAGTGGAACATGCTATATATTCTAACCTATATCATCAAATCCAAATGGATGTTAATTCATAACTCGAAAGATCATAATGATTTAAACATATCATGGAAGGTCATTCAATAAATTATGGAGATGATCAATTAAAATATTGTGTGCACATACGTGCGTAAACCCACCTATTTAACATTTCGGCAGCTTGAATAGCATTTGTGACATCTGTATCAGGAGTATCGAGAGATTCTGATGGGTGAACGGCAGCCCTGGGCGTGTAAGGTCCATTTAAAGCTTCTATCAATGATACGGCTTCGTATCCTGGTGGTATATTGTCACAACTTCCCTAGACATGGTCGAAAGTAATATGCAGTGTAGGGCATTTCTATTGTTAAATAATAGTAAAAAAAATTATTTTTCATTACACTCACTTCTGGTAATAATGGATTGGAAATGACAGCTTCGGAAACCTTTTGGAGGGCTTTGATCTGCAGTAAAGCTCTGAATGGAGCTCGACATATTGGACAGTTATTAGCTTGGTAACGGAGGGAATCTGCACATCCATTGCACAAGCATAAATGTCTGCACGGTAAAATTAAAGTATCTCGTACATCGCACATGCATATCACACACTCAGAACCGCTATCCTCCGTATCTTCGTCACTTCCCTGTTGCTATAAAGTAATACAAGTCTAATGCAGCATAAAGGATGGAATAAACAAGGAATATATTAGCTATTCAGAAAAGAACAAAAACAATATGAATAGTTTGAAAATGTTATTTGTTACCTTAGCACTTTCAGTGTTTTTGTTTTCGATTCCATATATTTCTTGTAACAAGTAACAAAGTCCATCAACAAAGAGTTTTTGTTTGAGAGCTTTTAATATGTAAGAACCATCAGAGTGCTTCTCAACAACAGCAATAGTTGTATGAGATTGTTTTGGCTCGTCCGAACCTTCCTCTGCCACACAATGAATAGCTATGGGAATTATCTGTGGAGTGATAATTTTTTTTTAAGTTTCTCAAAGGGTTACTCCTGAGTAACACGGAAAAATTCAGTCTTCTAATTGCAACAATTAAGAATTGAAGATCTGAGGGTGGAAATGTCTTACCTCTTTATCGGAATTATATAATAAGTCTTCTTCGCTGTACAAAATTGGCTCAAATACATGTGAGGTTTGAGAGAACAGTTGATTAGCACCTTTTTTGTAGCGATAAGTCTCAGAATTCATAGAAGGGTCTCGAGGGATGTAACTAAACAAAGAAGAGAACATGCGATGGTAGATTCACCAGCTTAATTTTTTCTACAATGCTAAAAGTAAAAGGGTTAACTTACGTGACCCCTTTCGTCGTAACTTCTTCTGTGCAAAAGTAGTATAAAGTTATAGCACATCGTACATCACAATCAAAAGTAAATTCAATATTAAATCGTGTAGTTTTTTTATCGGCATCACCATCACCATAATGCTTTGCACTTTGGTGTTGCGAGGAAGATGTTTGTTCCATATGTCGGACTAATCTAAGAGATTCCTTCCTTATGTTCACCAAACTTTTAAGTGTTTTGGTGGGATCGTTAGGTTGAGGTGGTGGATATGGAAACTAGAAAATACTGTATAATAATTACCAGCAGATATAATGAGTATTGAAAAATTCAAAGAAAGGTAGATTATACCGGGGTTGGTCTACTGCCTAAAAAGTTCAAATCTGCATTTTCTCCAAAAAGGTATGCTTCCGGTTGTGGAGTGTCAAATCTTTCTCCTCCCATTATAAAGTGACTGCCAAAATAGCTCCCTAATGCAGCAAACAAAGTCTTTAAATAAATAATATCAAATCATACAATTTTTAGTTAAAAAGACACAAACCTGATCGTGGGGGATATTTGTAGGCATGATTAGAAACAATATCAACCTCTTCCACTCCAGCATTTTGCCTGCTGGTCAGCGAGCCCATTGCGTAAAGAATCACTTGAAATTTATAACCTCGGATCGGTCAATTGTTTACGATATGTCAAACGTCTCGGTATGCATTTACCAGCAGGTAAACTCATGTAGACGACTGCAGTCACGCGCGTATGCAAAACAGTTTCTTTCTCAATATTTCGTATGATTCGATTACAGATAATAGGTGATAGGTTCTTTATCTATTCTTTGCATCTATGGCATGCATACATACAATGCACACACAGCAGCTACTTTATCAATGCAGATATATTTGTGCGACCACTTCTCCAAGGTTAGGGGACGGTAGTTATTAGTTTATTTAGTACAGCTGCAGGATTGCTCATATGTACATACATATGTGCACATATGAGCTATCCGGATGAATGACCTTTTGAACGAGAACTAGTGATTCAGGTTTTTTGAACTCACCTTACTTTTGGACATGAATTTCGTAACCAATAGACGATTTCAAAATCAACGGAAAGTGTTCTTAGATATAAGAACGAATTGGAAGGAAAGGCTACCTCGAAATAATTCCGTTGGATTGAATCAGATAGTGACATCTAGTGAAGCCTCGATTTTTGTAACCATCGAGTCTGTCAAGACAAGTATCTGCAAGTATCTGTTGTCTATGGTCAAGACCAGTCGAGACCAGTCGAGACTGGTCGAGACGAGCGACAACGCCACGTCTCAAACGCCGATTGTAATTTTCTCGCTAAATAACTTATAATTTGATTAGGGGTCAGTTTTTAAGGTTGCGGCAAATCTACTTTCATTCAACAAGTAACAGAGTACATCCACGAAATGGGAAAGAAAAGTAAGTTAAGGGATGTCGAGATTTTTCCGACAGACGTGTATGTATTTTTTATTTTACGGGTCGCCATTACGAAAAGGAGCATTACTTTGATACTACAATTACACTATTTCTGGATTATTTTCCAAGGCCGCGTGCTACTTGGTGTTATTTAGAATTTAATTTTGCAGAAGGCAAGAAGGGAACCCAACAAGGTGTATCACAAGATGCTGGTCCATCCCAACCACAGCAACAACCACAGCAACCACAGCAACCACAGCAACCACAGCAGCAACCACGGCAGCAGCCACAGCCACAGCCACAGCCACAGCCACAGCAAGGGCAACAACCACAGCAGCAACAACGGCAGCAACCACGGCAGCAACCACAGCAGCAACCACGGCAGCAGTCACAGCAGCAGCCACAGCAGCAGCCACAGCCACAGCCACAGCCACAGCCACAGCAAGGGCAACAGCAACAGAAATCGCAAGCAGAAGAACAAAGAAGACCAGCATTTTCTGGTAAAGCATAGCTCTACAAATAGGTCATGGCAAATTAAGTTGATTTATTTTATAATGTTCGACAGATGATATTGAAAATGATATATGTAGGTTGTAGTCACATTTAATCACGCATAGCAAATAATAATATTTAATAAAACTAACCTTCTGAATAAATTTTGGATTAGTCGTGTCATTAAAGCAGTACTGTTATAGCTTGTTTAATCAAACATCATATTTGCTCTTTGAAATAAAAAAATATTGCTGATAACCCATATAAACATTACAAATACCAAGGTGTCTGAACAAATTGTTATCTAATGATATCAGCAAATTTCAAAGTTTAAAATTGGTGGCAATTCCTGTAAGAAATTTATGAATTTACCTTTGTTCTATAAATGGGTTTATCACTTTTCTGCTTCTGCAAATGGAGGAGGTGATGGAAGAGGACGAGGAAGAGAAGGGAGGGGAGAAGGAAGAGGAAAAGAACAAGAAAGCAAAGTACAATGGCCATCACGACCAGGGCCACCCCAACAGCAGCCGAGGCCACAAGCCGGGCAGCAACGGCAAGGGGGACAACCTCAACGCCAAGGATGGCAACCCCAACAACAGCCGATGCAACAGACCCGGCAGCAACCAGATAGGCCTCCAAGTACACATGTATGTCAGTGAAAGCTGACCAATATTCAAAGTATTGAGTCAAACTGTTTTTTGCACTGACAACATTTTTGAAATCACCCCTGTGGGAAATGTCTTTTCTTTTGCAGTCAAGTGCTTCGACATCGTCCTCAGTTAAGTCGATAACAGAAGGAGTTTCCCAGATGTCGAAAACATCTTCACCAGCAAAAATCGGTCCAGAAAAATCTTCTATCTCAGCAGCTTTGACAGCTCAACTGTGTGCCCAGATCCCCACCAGGAGGAATCCTAAGCAAGCAGGAACTAAGGGACGAAAAATCACAGTGGAAACTAATATGATATCTTTAAATTTTGGCAAAAATTTTTGCTTGAGTGCTGTTCATTATGATATAACGTTTGATCCAGACAAACCGAAATTTATGATCCGAAACGTCTTTGAAGCAGTCAGGCAAAAGATGTTCAGAGATCGCTGTCCAGCATTTGACGGGAGGAAGAATGTCTTCAGTGCTCGAAACCTACCTTTTGGGGAAGGCGTGAGTTTATTAGGTTCTTCGCTAAATGCAATAATATTTAAGGGTTTAGCAAAGTTACATTAATCATTCCGAGTCGTGATATAATGCAAGGAAATCGTACGGACCTGTTTTAAATGCAGCAAGCCTGGTAGTTACGTGCACCAATAGAGTTGCTTTCGAGTTGAATTTGTTAGACAATTTTCCTGTGTATTATACAAAACATTACGGAAAATATCTGTGATCGTGGCTTATGTTGACTCCTGCGGCTAGGGCATAGGACATGGGTAATGAATTGGGCTATTTCTGTATTTCAGATGACAACAGAGGTATCGGTATTTAACAACGAAAGGCAGCAGGAGGTAACGTACAAGGTTACTATGAAGAAGGTTGCGGATATTGATCTTTCTTGGCTGAAAGATGTTAAGCCAGGAATGAAGTTCAAGGATGTTGATCAGTTAGGCCTGCAGGTTATTGACGTTGTTCTGCGTAACGGACCTGCACTTAAAACAACGACGGTAATGAAATTAATTAAATCTTCGCGTTGATGAAATTAATTTACCTAAGAATTGCATCGAATCACATATTTTCGTCTAGGTTGGAAGGTCTTTCTTTCAACCTCCCACAGGGAGTATAATATCTCTGAGAGGAGGAATGGAACTGTGGGTGGGAATGTTCCAGTCAGCCGTGCTTGGTTGGAAGCCTTACTTAAATGTCGATGGTAAATCACACATTCGCAAGTAGTAAATAATATATAGAAATACAACAGACACAGTCTTGTGTTTTCAGTGGCACATAAAGCATTCCCCATCGGTCAACCCGTTCTGGAATTAATGAAGGAGCTTTGCCAGTCGAACGATTTAAGAGCAGAGGACGTGGATCGAAACAAAAGTAAAATCGACAGCTTCTTGAAAGGCTTGAAAGTTACTTACGAGATCCCGAACCAACCGAACACAAGGCGTACCCAGCGCGTCAACGGTTTGGTACGACCGGCGAATAGGAACGAGTTCGACTCGGGTGGTCGAAGATGTACCGTCGAAGCTTATTATGCCGGAGAGAAACACTACAGATTGAAGCGTCCCGACTTACCCTGCATTTGGGTTGGCCCTCGAGAAAAGAATATACATTATCCGGCAGAGGTAAGATACTTTATGCTACGGATGGTAATCGCAACATTTACAATTGCAACGAATAGATATATGCGTTGGTCTCAATTAATGTAAAACTTGTATGTTTCTATCTCTAGTTGTTAATCATTGCTCGGGGCCAAGTGACCAATAGGAAACTCGACGAAATGCAAACGTCTAATATGATACGATACGCTGCTACGGACACTAATACTCGCAAGAGAAAAATTATGGAAGCGGTAAGTAATGGGAAGAATTTTCTCAACGGAATTCCTTCCGATTTCAAATATTTCCCGATCGAACTCTGTTCCGATCCGCAATTCTGAAATACATAAAATAATTCTTAACAGTTCTCTAAAATCGGTTACAACGAGAATCCTTGTGTGAAAGAATTTGGACTGAACGTGGGAACGGGCTTCTCAACGGTGGACGCGCGTGTTTTGGATCCTCCGGTATTATCTTACGGTACCGATTCCGGTGGATCTCGACCCGTTCGTGTCAACAAAGGAGTATGGCGAGCGGCTCGTTTCCTAAACCCGATGCATCTTCAAGCGGGCACCTGGACCATTTTGAACTTGGATGAACGCGGATGTAGAGATCAACAATTATATAGACTTCAAGACGAGTTGATAAGAGCAGGTGCGTGTTTCTCATACATCTAGGAATTAAGAATTTCCGTGCTTTGGGTGTGTAGACTCGATGGCAGTTGAGAGCAATGCTTTTAGTCATTTGCGATCAATGTCTCTAGTATATTTATTTTGCAATATCTGTACTTTCGTCCAAATATAAGGTTAGTATGGTTTCAGGACAAGAAGTTGGCATGGTAATTGGGCCGCCTTTAACGCCATTCGCATCCATGGAACCCCCTACGCGAGATATTCGCCGCATTCAAGAATATTTCGAAAGGATGAAAGGATTACAATTGGTAATAGTAATCGTGCCACTGGGTAATACATATCGTAAGTTTCGAAGCAATAACCTCTAAGATTACAATTTAATGTTAGAAAATCCTAAGGATATATTTAATGCTGGGCTCGTTAACCGGTTAACTGTGGAATTTACTAAAACGTTACGGGTTACCGACGTGTATACACGTCGAACGCAGTTAACTGGTTAAATAGTATAATCTTTGCACAGAATTAGAAGTAATGCCAGATTCGGAGGACACATTTTTAATTACTTGAAATACTTTTCGTCAAACATCCTGCATGCAACGACGATGGCCTGGAAATAGTGGAATTCCATGATGAAGGATAAACTCGCGACGGTCTTTTTCGTTTCAGATCAGTTTTTGTACAAAAGTAATATTGGTTACTTGAATATTGATTCTTTTCTTTTCTTTTTTTTTTCCTTTCCCTATACATATTCGTTAAGTATGTATTCCTTTTCTTGTCCTAGAAAAAGTGAAGCAGGTAGCCGAACTGTCAACTGGTGTACTAACTCAGTGTCTGAAATCAAGAACGTTACAACGTTTAACTGGAGCAACTGTAGGAAATATTTTGCTCAAAATAAATTCAAAGTTGAATGGCATTAATCACATTTTTGACGAAAAAGTACGGTGAGTACCAATTACTCATTTTTTTTTTTAGTTTTACTTTTGATCATTTTAACGACTTCATGCATCGCGAAATAAAAAAGTAACATGTTTCGTTAAATCGTGTGATTGTTTCGTATTTGACGTAATATTTTTATCTATCGGTCAATGTTTTTGCAGGCCATCCTGTCTATTGCAACCTTGCATCATCATTGGGGCTGATGTCACCCATCCGTCGCCAGATGCAACGGATATTCCATCAATAGCAGCGGTAATTATCTCAATATTATATAATACGCTTACGGCCGTGTAAAAATGTACGAATTTATTTTTATAGGTCGCCGCGAGTCACGATCCAAAAGGCTTCCAGTATAATGTAAAGATACGACTTCAGCCGCCTCGAACTGAAATAATTTTAGACTTGCAGAATATAATGCGGGAGCAGTTGTTATTTTTCTACAAGAAGACTGGATACAAGCCTATGAGAATCATATTCTACAGGTAAGTGGTATTCAGAAAAAGAATGACTTTTTTACAATACCTCAAAAAAATTTAAACCGACCTTTTAAGGCATATTTTGCTTTCCATTCAGTTAGTCAATTATACCGAGACATTATTTTAAACTGTCATCAGCCACGTTATGTTGAAAATGTAATAGTGTATTTCTGGTTCCAGGGATGGAGTTAGCGAGGGACAGTTCCCCCAAGTGATGCATCATGAACTGGAGGCTATCAAACGCGCATGCACGAGTCTCAATAAGGATGGCAGTTACAAGCCTCCAATCACGTTCCTGGTTGTGCAAAAGAGGCATCACATCCGTTTGTTTCCTACCGATATGAGGAATTCCGATGACAGGAATGGCAATGTGCAAGCCGGGACTGTTGTCGATACCGAAATTACGCACCCATCGCATATTGACTTTTATCTAGTTTCTCACGCTAGTATTCAAGTGAGTTTGCATCCAATTGTACAAATGCAGCTTCATTATCGAAATGCATCGAAGTTACCGAATTTAACTGTCCACGTATGATTCATACGAATAGTACGGATGACGGATGAAAAGCATGCGGGTCTTGATAGATTCTGCAGTATTTTATTTGTCAATTTTTCTTCGCAATTATAGGGTACAGCAAGGCCCACGAAGTACAGATGTTTGTGGGACGATGCAAACATGACCGAGGATGAAATTGAACAGCTTACATATTATTTGTGTCATATGTTTTCACGCTGCACACGTTCCGTGAGCTACCCTACTCCTACTTATTATGCCCATCTTGCTGCATTCCGAGCTAGAGCATTGACACACGAGTAAGTTCGTTTACGTATTACAATAATCGTTTATGATGCGATGATTCCATGGAAAGTACTCACTTTGAACGCCTTTCCTTTGCAGGGTTAATCTAGATATGCGCAACTTAAGCCGAGAGCAGGAGACAAAATTGACTTTGAAGCCTGCATTTAATGAGAAGCCAATGTTCTTTGTGTAATTCAGTTTCATGCTGATTCACGTAAATCAGTTTTAGAAATATAATGTTTACGTGGAGAGGAAAGGCAAGCTCCTCTTTCGGTGAATTACAAAGGACATTTATATTAGACTCACGTTTGAAGAAGTAATTCATACTTCTCCCGCTTCTATTCAATTTGTATTGTATTTAACAGTGCCGTACAGACTCATTAATGTAGTTCATGCGCAAAAACATTGGTGACGGTACACCAAACTATTTTTTTCATGCGGCCTGCCAACACTTGTAGAAAAATCTCACGTACGAGAGAGTCAATTGATATCTTTATTCCACGTTATCAGAGTTTTTAACTAACTGCGTTATTTTGCTTAATTCTTTTCGCTAATTACTTTGTTAAGAACGGTAAGGCTTAAGACTTTATCACGAACACGAATTACAATACATCTAGCTGCTGGACAAAGAGCGAACCGTCTATGCCAATCATTCCTTCCGTTGCCTTTAGCTTTTGACTATCGAATTTCTGGAATCTTCAAAGAAATTTATTTTACGCAAAAGCAAGGGAAAATATTCTTTTGTATTTTCATGGTACGCTATTGTACGTTATTAAGAATACTTAACTGTATATTATGTAAATCAGATGTAATTCGAATAAGTTTATGGAAACAAAAACAAAATCTTTTTGTCAAAAAGCTAATTATGCACATTTATACAAAATGGAGTTAACATTAACCATATAACCGGTCGGTCAAATGATCATTTTTAAATGTATCGGTAGTGGGGTTATAAATTGTCAATACGGTTAATGTTAAAGGCATCGATGGATCTAACGACTCGAAAGTCCAGATATTTTTAATTTTGTCCAAAGATACAAAAAAAAAACGGACTTCTTCAAGGATTCAAGTATGGATGGATAAATTTGAAAACTACGTTTCAACGGGTTCCCTTTACACTTGGAATAATTCGCCATCGCGGATTCCGATATTCGTCTCCGGATGGACGCACTATGGCGAAATTCCCGTACCGCTTATCCGTGTCTCTAGTTGGAGACCGATTTACTCCCTACCTCGTTATCGTTAGTGCTTTCGCATCCAGTCCGAGTTTAAAGTTTCGCGCCGCGACCTTATCCAAGATGGCCGCCCGGCGCGACCCGGCTTCCCCGAACCGCCGATCGAATGCAGCGACACCCACCGGGGAGCAGTCGCGTGCAACGCTCCGAAACGATCCGTGGTCGCGCGACGCATCGTCCATATCTCGCGCGAGTGCCTGCATGTAGCAGCCGTTCGCAAGAGACCTTTCGATTCCTCTCGACGAGGAGTCGGTTGCGCTCGTTCCGTCGCGGACGACGGAGCCGCGGGTCCGGAGGGAGGAGGCTGGCTCCTCGGTGGGTATCCGCGAATTGCCGCGAACCGAACCTCTCTCGAGCGCCCACCGACGTCTCGGAAAAAAAAAAAACGCGCCTCTATCCTCGAAGGGTAGAATCGGTCTCCGCGAGCCGGGATATTTGCGGCGAGCTCGCGGATCGATGCCCTTCGTAAGACTCCCGAGGTCGGGACCTTCCTCGAGAACGGAGGAAGACGGAACGTAGGACATCGACGTCCCTGCGCGGGCAGCGATAAGGACGCGCTTTCTTTCTCGTCGTTGGACAGGCTGTCGCCATGTTGCGCCCCGTAGACGTTTCGCATTCGTAAAAAAACGAGACACGCGTCCTACCTACGTCCACGACGGGGTATCGGACCCGAAGTCGGCCGATGTTTTCTCGCACGGGACGAAACTAGGTTGCGCAAGAAGGACTCGATTCTCGTCTCGATTCTCGTCTCGATTCTCGTCTCGACTTTCTCGTCCATCGGCCCGAGCGCCGAGACGGACGGGTCGCGAGGAAACGCGCAATTTCTCACGGTTTTTAGCGCGCGTTTCCGCTCGGATAGACCCAAACGTGTCGCGTGTCGATTCTTCGCCTTTCTTTTACGTTAAAAATAGGAAAATGTCTCGGTAGCCGGCACTCTCGGGAAACCTCGGGATTTTCCTGGGTGCAAGGAAAACGATCGAGATTCGTCCGAAAGCCTGTCGAAAATTCCCAAAAACGGACAAAATTGTCCTTTGTCTCTGGAACTCCTCCAGGATGGGAAATTTAGCTTGGTTCGTTGTTCCGAGAAAACAAGAACTCGGTCGTACGACTCGTCGCGCCCTGGGTTCGCGAGGCGAAAGGCGAAAGCGGGGGCGGAGGTGGCGGTCGCCCCATTCACGGGGCCGGCGAGTCAATGGGATCCGGGGGGAACCCCGTGCGTTTCGCGCCGAGGGGTCCCGAAGTCGAAGGTCACGCGCGCGTACCCTTCCCCGAGTTTCGCGTCGCGGAGGGGAGAAGCGGCCCCGCGAGTCTCCGGAGTCTCCGGAGTCTCCAGGGGAGATCGAGAGGCCCCGAGGCGAGAACCAATTTTCCCCCGGTCGCCCCCCCCCTCCCGTCCCCCCGCGGTCACGTGACCGCGGTCTCTATCGATCCCTCGGGGGGCATGCGCCCTCGCTTGGCCCCGACGCCGCCGGAAGCCAGGACGCAGTTCCTTCGTGGATCCGTCCAGGGGGCAGATTCGCGGAGGAGTCGGTCCGGAACTACCCGGGGAGACTCCGGACACGGCGATGACGACCCCGTCGGCCGACAGGTGCGCGACCCTTCTTCCTTTCTCTCGCGGTCGACGGCGCCCGGGGGCGGTTTTCGGATCTCGCGAGCTCCCGGAGGAGAGCCGTCGGACCTTCTCCGAGCGGCGCGGACGTTCTCGAACGTTCTCGAACGAGTCGGTAGCCATGACGGCGGTCGCGACCCTTGGGGGCTCGCCCGAGAGCTCGTAGTGGCAGAGGAGAGGAAACGAGGTCGGAGACTGATCGCGTCGCTTCCGGTGTTGCAGAGCAAAGGTGGAGTAAAGAAAGACATCCAGGAGGGAGGGCCATGCCAGGGCTAGGCGCGCACTGGTGACCTAGCACTCCCGACCGGGCGGCCCTCGATGCTTACGCTACGGCTGGTGTCGACGCACTTTCTGAAGCAGCCATAGGCAGTGCCGAGTGCCCGAAGAAAGGGCCTATAATGTGCCGCGACAGGGACATGGACCCGGAATCGGTCGACTCTCGACACCCCCCTCGCTCGGCCGTTTGACTTCACCCGCGGCGGGGCCCCCGACTTCGACCCCCTTGGTGCGCCCAGTTTCCCCGAGTTCCGAGTTCCGACAGCAGGGCGAGACCACCCCGAGGAGGCTGTCCGGGACGGCCCGAGGGCTGTACTCGGGACGCGTCAACCTGTGGAGAGTCGCGAGAGAGTGTATCGTGAGTATGCTATCGTCTCTCCGAGCCGGTGCGGACGACCGAGTATCGATCAGGCCACGACGCGGCCCAGGGACCCGGAATCGGACCCGGAAGCCGCAGCCGGCGAGGGGCCGATCGGCACTCGAAATCGCCGACATCCCCTGACCTCCCGGACGGGGCGCGATTCCTCTTCGAGACGGATCCCGATTCCCTGGCGGGAACGAGGAACGACTCGGTTCTCACTTTTCTCTTTATCGACCCGCGATCCCCTCGTTTCGAGCCGATCGGTCTCGCCTAGAGCGGAGATCCGAGAACGACGTAAAAACCGCCGTCCGATCTGCCGACAGTGCGGCAGCGGGTCGCGGTGCAGACGGAGTGGGATGAGACGCCCTCAGCAGGAACCTCTTCATCGTCATCATCACCAACACCCCGGCTCGACCGGCAGCCCCTCGCGGTCTCGGCAAGCCCACGAAAAGGTCGGTCATTTTTTCCTTTCCCTCCCCTCCCCTTGCCTGAAAAACGAACTCTGGATTTTGGTCTCACCGTTTCCTCGTTTCCTCCTTTAGGACGAGTCCCGGCTGGCGCGAGTGAAGCGCGTCCTCGCGGGATCTCTCCTGGGCCGCAATGGCGGGGCGACTCGCGTCTTCGGCGCGAGGCTGGACCTGGTCGACGCCTACCTGGACACCGGAGTGCCCTACGTGGTGCACCGGCTCTGCGGCTACATCGAGGCCCACGGCTTCGAGAGCGCGGCCGTATTTCGGCTGTCCGGGGGAAGCCCCAGAGTGGCCGAGAGGCTGAGGACCTCCTTCGAGCGGAGGGGGGACGCCGACCTGGAGGGCGCGGCGTGTCCCACCACCGCCGCCACCCTTCTCCGGCAGTACCTGAAGGAGCTTCCTCAGCCGGTGGTGCCGTCGCCCCTCGTCGGCAAACTGCTCCACGTCCACGCGAGTAAGAGGACCTTCCTTTGGCAAATGGCGATGCAATTTCCCCCGGGTCGCGACGCGGACGCAAATTGGCTTTTTAGCGTCGATTCCCCCCTGCGACTTGGCGTCGTAAAAAATACGTTGACGCCGCCGCGACGGCGTCAACGAACGGCGTCATTTTCTCGATGACTAAGCGTTGCGGGAAAACGGCTCGCCCCGAAAAAATCTCGCTTGGCATTTTTTTTGCTGGACGCGACTCCACTTTGCCCGCCGATCGACTTTTGGCGGAATCCTGGCGAGTAAGGCGTTTCGGCTCGATAGAGTTTCCTTCTTTAATAAAAATAGTCGATAAGTTGCCGGGGGAAATAAAAAATTCCTTTTACGAGAACCCGCGTCCACGCGGTGTCCTTCGCGACGTGGCGCGGGGAGGATATTAAACGTCGAGGAAAAATAGCCGATAAATGCTTTCCGTTTACCGGTTTTCTAGTTTCATCCGCGGGAGGTCGTTATCGATTACGCGTGCAATTTAATTCATAATTTAATTGGTGCACGTTTGTCGAGCGCAGAGGAGCACGCCAAGGATCACGAATCTTGGATAGCCTCGACGAAGGAGTTACTTTCCACCCTACCACCTTCCCACCACCGGTTGCTGGGATATCTGACGATTTACCTGAGCAAGTACGAGGCGAGACACGGACGCAGCGCCGGAGTATGCGGAGTTTTCGCGCCAGTCGTTCTTCCGCACGTTCCTCCCGCAACGATTCTCCTCCGCGACATTCTGGCCGAGGCGACGGTCCTCTTTCCCGACTGGTGAGTCGTCCCGAAAGGTTCATTTATACGTATTTACGGGTGTTTACGTTAATTACGGGTATTTCCGGAATATTTGCCGAACCCTCCTTACCCTAGAGAATCAGGTCGGCCGTTCTTCTCCTCGCGGACGTGGACGAGGAGAGTCCTCAAAATAATTTCACGGATACGCGAATTCGTTTCTTCGGCTGGAACGAGTTGGCGGAGGAAATCGGTTTCTCCCTGATGCGGAAAAATTCAGTAATCGTCTCGTTATTACTTTTTTTTTTCTTCTATCCGTTTAATGTGCTCGACGGAGGTTTTTTGGGAAAATGGAGGCGCATTTTGTCCCCGGTCTCGGTCGATCGGCGTCGCTTTTTCGTGAGTCACGCGACGAGTTTACTGGTGCACGACGCGGGAGCCCCACCGTGCGTTGCACTTCCGCAAATCGGCTCGGTTTGCGGCCGCGGCTGTTCCGTCGCTTCTCGAGCGGAAAAATCGACCGGTCCCCTGTTTCTCCCTTCTTTCCTTTCCCGGGCCGAGATTTCCGAGGGAACGGTGGCGTCCAACCGGGTTCCCGATTCCCCGAGACTACCCACGTGCTCCGGCAGGTCCGACCCGACCCCGGTGCACGGTCCATTGCGCACTTTTTTTTTTTTTTAATCCTTTATTTAATAACACCATTAAGTCAATTTCAATTTGTACGCGTCGCAGTTTCCGAGTTGGAGATTCATTGAATTTCCAGTTCAGGGAAAATTCCTAAAAATTCCCGGAGCCTTTTTCCTCCTAGCTTCGCAAGTTCTTCCTAAGATTAGTCGCCGAATTAAGGTTTTAAGGTTTCGCCGGAAAGGTCAGGGAAAGTCGTAGAGCCTTTCGTTTCGATACGCGATATCGACCTTCTCGCATAACCGGAGCGCAACTTCTCTATGGATTCCCGACTAAGGTCGGAAACTATTTCCCTTTTTGCCCGCGCTTATAAGGGAAATCGGGGCTGACGTAAGGATATCCAATAAAGTGATGTTATCATTTCTCCCAGGAATTGCTTTCTGGTAGAGCTCGCGATTACTTTGTAAATAGCCCGCGAACCTTGTCACGTTACCTTGCTTAATCGATAAATTATTATTTTTCCCCTGGACTGTGGTACGATCGATCGATCGTCTCTATACGCTTAGCCGATATTTTATTACGCATCGGAAGACGGATAAAATTGAGAATTCGAGCTTCTCGATCCAAATTGAATTTTTTTTTAGTCCGTCTCGAGATCATTTTCTTTTTTTCCTTTGTAGCTTTAATTTTATCCGTCATCTCAATGTTGAGAATCGCTTTGCATGGCGATACTTTTAGGCAATCGTTACGAGGATTGAAGAGCGGGGAATTTAACACTAGAACTACCGGCGGAATTTTTTTTTATAGGATGGCCCATTTGAAACCAGTCATTTTGACTGGTCTTGGTAGTCTAGGGATAAAATACCGTGACCATTCTCACGAGGAACCAAAGGCGATCGAGTTACGAAATTACGTCACCGGGCTGCGAGACGAAACAACGGAAGTTGATTCCGCCTTGTCGTATCGCGCGTATCCAATGGACATTGTAAATCAACGCCAATCGATCCGATAACGCCTTGACTGATAAGTTAATAATGCTGTCATCGAGGATACGATCGATGTCAAGAAAGCCGATAGATAAGGAACGTAATGGAATATCGTGTTCGGACAATTTACTCCTCTAGGAGACGTTAAAGTCATCGTTATAAATTATACAATAGCTATTTTTTTTTTTTTAAAGGTCAGAGCGAGAACCAATTTTCCGAAAGTTTAGAGAATTCCCAATTTACGTTTTCTTCTTAAGCTTTTTAAGCCTGTCTGTGCTTAGTTTGTATTTACTGCAAGAAAATTGTCCATATTTATTCGGTGCTTGGAAAAAAAATGAAAGAAAAAAAAAAGAGAAAAGGGTGTGCCGGAAAAGCGTCAGGGGGCTCCTCGTCTCGAAAAGGCCCCAAAAAGTGGACCCTAGAATGTTTCGGCCTCCCCTTGTCTTGGGTAAGTCCTGGAAAGAGGATTTTAATTGGACTGCGCGTTCCGCCTCTATCCAGGAAAGACTTATTATTTCTTATCCCGCGACGTCTCGACCTTTTCGCCACTTTCCTCCGAGGCGAAACTTCCGGCGACGTTTTTCAACGAGCGGAGCCGGCTCGCGTTTTTCTCCAAAACGTTGCGGAAATCGTCGGGCAAATTTGCTTATTCCATTCTTTTTTTTCTCGGCCCATTTTTATTATTCCCTTTTTATCCCCAAAAAGTGGATAGTCACGCGATGACGCGATTTATTTTATCGAACCGTGACCCGCCTCGTTCCGCTCTGGATCGATTCCCGGCGAGAATGCCCCCGAAATTGTTTTTCCATTTCCGTCGCCGGTCGTGTCGAAATTCACTTTCCCGAGCACGTCTCGTTTACGAGTTTTCTCGAGTCGAATGGCCAAACGGCTCCGACGCTTATGCGAAATATCGAGAAAAATTCAGCTCTCCCGGAAATGCGATTTCACGAGGGGCCTCGAGGAGTCGTAATTCATGTTCGAAATGTGCACTTTTAAAATAAAAAGCTTTGTACGGCTCCACGAAATGGCGGGATTGTCTCGTGGGTATGAATGTCGGACGAACGGGCAGTTACGGTGCAATAATTCTTTCGCGCATCGCGCTCGATTCTTCATCCCCGACATTTGTTAAATCGATAGCCGTCCGATATGAAATCCCGCGACCCCGTTGCCATAGTGCGTGCACCTTTACGCGAACCACGCGATGCAAATCGCGCGTAATGAAATGCAAGAAGCGAAAGGAATTGGCGCAAAGTTCGTCGGGAAATGCCAATGGCCCCTCCAATTCTCATCTCGAACCCCATCGCGTTCCAATTTGGCTTCCATCGAACATCTCGAACAGCTCTTTTTCAATTTTCCATTTAACGCCTCGTGAAGTATTAGTATTATAAGAGGATTAAATAACGACCGAGGGTTCGACGGGAAAATCCATGTCCTTCGGGCATTCCTCCGAGAAATTGCCCCGAGGTCCTTTTAGGAATTTCGTTTCATCGTTACAAGAAAGATGTGGCTATTGTGGGCGGAATAAGTCCGCGGTCGGGACGGAAGGACGGGTTTATCATAGGAAATAAATTCAATCCTTGACCGCGGTCACTGTCGAACGTGGCGGGACTTGGACTGCACTCGCGAGGACTTCCGCGAGTGCACTCTTAGAGTGCGATCCCTGAGTTTGCTTTTTTTTTTTCCACCGTGTTTGCATGTTTACGTGCATGCCCGACCTCGCCGTTCGGATGGCTTTCCTCGTCCCGTTACCGCAATAATTTCGAAATTAGCGCTTCGCTTAATTTACAACGGTAGCGAATTACCCTCCGCGTTAGGGAGCCGATCTTAAGACGTTATCCGGTCTCGACGATGCCCTAACGGCGTGGGGAAAATATTATATTTATTTTGTAATTGTATTTATTTCGGGCATCGAAGGTGGACACGAGGAAACGGAAGAGCCTCGGAAAAGGTAATCGGGGACATTTCGGAGGGTCGGCACACCTTGTGGGACTCGGTAATTCTACCACAGTGCATGAATTATTTATGAAAGTCTCAATACCGAGTCGCGGTGCATCTCCCGTTTGTATCTCAGTTATTAACATAGCTTGCGCTTCTCTCGAGGGAACACTTGCGGGACCCTCTTTAGAAATGTCCGATTAGCCTATTTCGGATAATTGCTCTAGAATGGGGTCAATGCCGAGTCGCGGGTATCTCCCGATGACGACTCGATTTTTACCTTAGACCGCGATTCCGCCCAAAACGAGCCCTTTGAGAACGTCCGACGATCTCGTTTCTTCGGCGAGCGATCAGTCAAGAATCGTTCTCGGAACCGTAAACGTCGCCGGGCGAATTTCGACCGCGCCACGGAAGTGCAATTATTCCCGGGGTCGAGATTACTCAACGAAAGGCGCTATCCAAACTCGGTTTTCTTAGTAATTAGCGACAATCGATTCTAGGAGTCGTGGCATTTGTCTCTCGGTCTAAAGTCGAGAAACGGGCGTCGCGGCTTCGCGCGTCGTCGCAAATCCAAAGTCGACGACCAATCATCCCTCCCGCTATATAAAATTCCGACACCCGGAGGTAATAATTTAAATTTTATCCGAATACATTCGAAGATACACAGGTACACCCGATACGACTAATCGTTCAACGATCGAGCACTCCCTTGGGAGCCGCTATCGTCGTCGCCAATCCAAAGTCGACGACCAATCATCCCTCCCGCTATATAAAATTCCGACACCTGGAGGTAATAATTTAAATTTTATCCGAATGCATTCGAAGATACATAGGTACACTCGATACGACTAATCGTTCAACGATCGAGCACTCGCAAAATTTGACGGCGGACTTTTTCCTTCCTTAACGATAGGCAGGGCTTTGCGTCCCCTTGGGAGCCGCTATCGTGGTCGCAAATCCAAAGTCGACGACCAATCATCCCTCCCGCTCGTATATAAAATTCCGACACCCGGAGGTAATAATTTAAATTTTATCCGAATGCATTCGAAGATACATAGGTACACCCGATACGACTAATCGTTCAACGATCGAGCACTCGGCAAATTTGACGGCGGACTTTTTCCTTCCTTAACGATAGGCAGGGCTTTGCGTCCCCTTGGGAGCCGCTATCGTCGTCGCAAATCCAAAGTCGACGACCAATCATCCCTCCCGCTCGAATATAAAATTCCGACACCCGGAGGTAATAATTTAAATTTTATCCGAATGCATTCGAAGATACATAGGTACACTCGATACGACTAATCGTTCAACGATCGAGCACTCGGCAAATTTGACGGCGGATTTTCTCCTTCCTTAACGATAGGGCAGGGCTTTGCGTCACCTTGGGGGCCGCTATCGCATGGTCGATTAATCCGATTAGGAGTGCACGGATCACGCGGCAAGTAAATGATGCAACTCCATCGATCGGTGCATCCGCCGAGTGCGTGACGGCACGGAATCCCGATTGCACCTGCCTCTCGAATCGCCACGTGATCCGCGAAACTCGTAGGGCTCCTTCGAGCCAAAAGTGCGATGCAACTCGATGCAACTCGATGCATTTCCGTCGAGCGGGGCAGTTGCGACACTCTCGTCGCGTGATACCGACGTTCTCGACGCGGCCACGACAACGGAAGATAAGGAAAAGGGAAGGAGGGGAGAATAAACGGTCTCGTCCTTTCCGCCAAGAAAATGGCGTTTCCTCGCGGAATCGTCCCCAGGGCTGCGGCTAACGGTATCGTGACGAGCTTCGTTGTGCACATCGGAACCGCGGAATCGCTCGCAGAAGTGAAGGGAGCCCCCGCAATTATTGGAACGGACGTTTTACGTCTGCGGTGCGCCCCGCGCGGACAGTCGCATCCGAGGATCGCTCGCGGATCAACGAGGCGCGCTAACTGCGAAAGTAATTCCCACTTCTTCGCTGGAAAAAGTCGGCTAATTGGGTCGTTATCGGTGTTACCGTCTTGCCGATATATCCCGGATATTTTCCGTTTTCACCCTACGGTAACTTTCCACCTTCGACTCCTTCCCGCAAGAAATCATTAATGCGAGCGACCCCGTCTTGCTAAAATAACCTAAAAATCAAAATATCGAGAGCGTCTATCCCTCGTTCCTTCGGTCGAAGTGACCTCCAAGAAAATCGCGCGACACTTGTCGCCGATTAACGATCCGCCGACCGAACGATAATTCCCGGCCCCTCTGGGAAAAGGAAAAAAAAAATGAAAAATAGCTGAAATCGCAGAAACAGATCGCGAGTGGACCAATATTGATCGGGACGTGTTAACTCGTTCTTGCCAGTTAGGACAAATTAGTCGACCGTAAGTACTCTCGGGGACGCCAAGGAGACTCGTGCGGTTTGAATTTACCGACGAGTCTCTCATTTTTAACCTATGACACCTTCGACGCGGATGTAGACCTATTTCGGTATGAAATTGTTTACTCACCCCGCGTAACTTGTTACTATATTATTTTTAGCCCGATCCTGGTAATTACTCCTAACGAGTCTCGTTTTATTTGTACCGACGATAACGCTATTCCTCGCGTCCCGGTTGTACTGCCCGTCGTTCATTTTATTCCATTCTTAATGCGCCGTGATGCAACGTCTTCGTCCTTGGGAAACCGTATTGCCAGGACATAACGAGCGGGGCATTAAATATTTCTTACTTATGTATGCCCTTAATTGTTAACGCTAAGCGATGGATGCGCTCGAGGGATGTGCCCGGGTTTAATTTTTTGCCGTCCCAGAGTCCATACCGAATAAAAAACCGCGAAATCGACCGCCGGATTGAGACCGCAATTAATTCGGAGGTAACGTGTAAATGAAAATCCATTCGATTGAACCGTTCGTCGGCGGTCTGGGATCGTTATGTAATTTATTTTTTTTTAATCTGTCTTTTCCCCGCAAATTGCTGCGAACCAGGATTTCGATGTAACGCGACCAAGAGGGGCACAAGTCTGACAACGGGGGTCCTCCAAGGGGGCACTTTTTCAGACGGGGGGTCCCCGTTGATGGTCCCGCTCCCCTGGGAACGGTTCAGGGGCCTTCGGGATATTTCCGTCGAAGCGATTTTCCCGGGCGAGAAACTGCGTAGCTTTGCTCGGAAGTGAAAATGCGTCGTCGCTCGAGGAGAATCCTGGCAGACGACCAGGTCTCGAGATCCCGTCTGGACCGGGAGACGGCTCCGAATTTTTCATTTCGAGGAATATTCTCAGAAATTTCTATGGACTCTAGAAGAGTAAACTCGCGCAAGGATCGAGAGCAATTATTTTACGCGGCGCTTACGAATCCATCCGGAGAGATCGTTGTCTCTCGTTACACCCGAGGCTGGACCTTGCGCTCGAATTACAAGAGTGTTTACGCGTTTTCCATTCCACGGGCTGGAGAGGAATGGAATTTTCGAGTTAGCACCGACACTCGGTTCGGCCGTTTAATCGTCTCAATGAGCGGCTCGGCCGATTGCGCGATCTCGCTCTCGAAGACTTCCACGCGAAAAGGTCTTTCGGTACGTCCTGTGACCCGGACCGGGAACAAATATAGAATCCTCGACTCGTAATACCAGGACCGAAATAAAGTTCTACCGCGAGAAAAACCGTCCGAAAAGTGTAACGTCCAGAGTCATTTCGCGACTCGCTCGGATTTATGGCCCCGTCTCCGCATTGCCCGTTTAACTCCGACTTTCGGAAATGCAATTCTTCGGTAAAAGGCCTTTCCCGGTGGAACGTCGAACAGCTTTTTCTCCCTCCACGAGTTTCCCCGAAAGTTACTCGGAAGAGCGGAAAATCCTAGGGAAAAATGGGCGAAAAATCCCGGCAAAAGGGTGCCGCGCGTTGGGCGGAATCTGGAGCACCTGCTACACCCGGAGAAGGCAGGAGACGAGACGGCCGTTCAATGACTCGTCCTGGAGTTTCTCCTAAGAGACGCGGAAACGCTATGGAAACGCCTCCGACCGTCGGTGGAAATTACCCAAGGGAATCGAAAGGCGCCCGGTCATCGCGTCGCCGTGGCGGGTCCGAGTGGGAGGGAGAGGCGGCCGATCCAAAAGGAAGAAACAAAAAGGATAAACCGTGACTTTTCGTCGGGGCCCTCTCCGACCTCTTTTTTGCCCCCCTTCGCGATCGGGCCCCGAAAATTATTCCACGAGCCGCACGCGCGGGGGCTCCTTTTTGTTTCGTAAAAGGAGTCGGGCGTGAATTTCAATGGGCCCGGGCTCGTACATTCGTGGCGGCCTTGGGCTCGACCGCGCGTGTCCCACTCACCCTCGGAATTGGCACGAGAGCTAACGAATAATATTCTTCAATAAGTTCGACTAGGAAGTGAAATCGAATTTCGGGTGTCGGTCTCCGGGATTTCCACGGGGGAGGTCCTAAGTGCAGGGTGGTGAGGAATCATTGATCGTTTATTTGGACAAGACGGGCGCGAGACGGACTCGTCCTTCGTGTCAGAATTCTAGGATGAGTCAGTCGGGAGGTGACTCCTCGACGGAACGGTCGGAGCCGTCTCTTTCGTCCTGGGCCGTGGACCAAAAATGACGTAAGGGGTCCTAATATATTCCCTGCTCGATTCGGGAAGCTGGGGAAAGCTCCCGTTCCTCCTGGTTACGCGCCCACGAGCCGACTGGACTTCACGAATCATCGATTTGAAAAATATTTTTTCTTTAATATATTTAATACGAATTTCCTGTCGTATATTTTTGAGAGGTATCCTCCAAGTGTTCTTAAGTTTACGGTGTGTATCGCTTATATTTTAATTGCCTCGTGTTCGAGTCGGTTAATTTTTTTATTTTCCTTTTCCTTCGCGCTCGGAGTCCCTCGATACAATTTTTTTCATTCATTCGAGAGGATCATCGAGAGGGCGACTCGCGGCTATCGGATGCTCGGAGCCGAGGCTAATTGTCGTTAAGTTTACGAGCCCCGTCGGGAATAAACACCACGGGTCAAAATAGCCCAGTTTTGACGTCAGAGGTGCACCCGAAAGCATGTCTAACTAGCACATGCCGCTGGATTTTAATGCCCCACCGAGTGAGATCATCGGCAGCGGTAAATCGGCCTCCGATTTGTCAATAATCGGACTGCCACGGGCCCTGCCAAAAGTCAAGAGCCAAAAGCTTCGCTCCGCTTTTCCTGGAAAATGTCCAAATTAGAGCTTATACGTGGAGAGGCGTCATTTCGAGCCCGGTGACGGGGTTACTCTCGATTGGAAGTCATTTTCTTTTTTTCTCTCCAGTCCGACCCTGGTCACGGTCTAGGGGAAAGTGTCACCTGGAACGAAATTTATATTCCCACGTCCGCGACGGGAAATATTTGGAATTTTTAGAAATATTAGGAACGAGCGAGTAAAATCGCTTGGAATCGGTGCGAAAATATTGCCGAGAAATACTCTCGTCCCGGGACAGGCGAGTACGGGGGAAAAAGTTGAACGCGATTTCGAGAAAGGGAGCGAAAAGGGGGGAACAAAGTAGAGAGAGCCATTGTCGACCGCCGTTCCGCGGCGTTTCGACCGCAGTCGTCGACTTATCGCGAGGGCAACTCGTGATACCGCCTTCGAGTACGTCGACTCCGCGGTCAGATTTTTAAACAACCTCTGTAGACATTCCTTTTTCCACTGAATGCTTCTCGGAATGCCTCGTGGAAAATTTCGTACCGTGACTTCGCGCTACGGTCGACGTATCGACCGTATCTCGTTCGAAGCTTGAAAATAAATATTCAACGACGACACCTGCCAATAAATAGGAATTAGCCCGCGAAAATGGACGCTAACGAGCCCGGGTTCGGTAAAAATAAATTCCGAATTTAATACGGCCTTGCCTCTTTGCCTTTGCATTTCTGTTTACAAGAAGAAGAAGCGGCCAACCGGTCATTTAAAATTCCGAAAAAGTCATCCTCGTTCTCCCCGGCATTCCAAGGCTTCGCGTTCGGCCCGTGGTGCCACTTATCGGAGGACTTTGAAAACACCGGAAAGGAGACGAGAACGCAATCGAGCCCAAGAGGGAGACCTGAGAAAAACGGGTTTCGATCACCGTAGGACTTTCGAGGAACCGGCCCCGGCGAGGGAAAAGCGAATCGATTCGTCGAAAGGGACGCCATCTCTTTCCTTCGCTTCGCGGAGCCGGGAAGGATCCGTGCCCCCCCGATTATTTCTTTTGCCCCCTTAGTTTTCGTCCAGATAAGCCGTCACTTTGGATACGCGTTCGAGGCCGGACACCATTCGAATCGGTGAAAAATGCAGAGATTCGGCCCGGGAGAAACTCGTTTCGCGTCTCCCTCCGCGCGGGGTTCTCGGGGCCCTGGGGCCCCGGGGCCCCGGCGAGACCGGCCCGGCCCTGGCCCCGTAGCATGGCGTCCACCAACATACGCGTAACCCCTCTCGTCGCGTATTCGCGCATACTATTTATGCGAACTGCGTGCACGATACGGATATAGAGTTAGGTTCGGCCCGGCGGCCGGCAGAGTTCGTTCCTCGCAGCACCGGCGCGCATCGCACGGAATAACCGCGGGCGTCTACGTCGGGAAAAGACGTCGGACGCCGATCGGGCGCAACACCTCGAACCGCGAAAGATCGACGGAGGTTCCGTGCCTCCATTGGAGAAGAAAGTCTTCGTTGGCGTGATTTCCTCTCGCGTCCCCGAGGTGCGGAGGTATTCTCGCGAGCGCAGCGCCGCGCCGTAAGTCTCGTCATTTCTTCTTTTTTTTTTCCCCGCAAATATTATCGACCCGACGACCGGCTCCGTATACCGTTCTTCTACGAGCGTGTCATCTTTTCCGAGGATATTGAAATTTCCTTTTGGACGTTGACCTACCCGCGACAACCGTCCTCGAAACGCTCGATTTTCCGCCGAAAATCCAACAGGGTATACTTAGGCCCCGCGACTATTTCCGAATTTCCGTAACGATCGCTCCATGCGTTTTTTTTTTTTTCACTTTTCGGAAATGCCGGTGCGCCTTTGGACGAAGGGCGACATGTCGTCCGGCCCTTATCAAGCGATATCGTTTCTTTTTCTCTGCCGAGCCTTTTGCGTGATCTCGTCCCCGTCTCGAATTCCTTCCGCGAGTTTCGGATTTCGCTAGAAAAATGAAAGAAAACTCGGGGATTTACTTCTCGTCCTCGGCGATGCGTCAGCGACCGGAGTCGTTGTTGCAAAATACCGCACTCCCCGATGCGCTTCCGCTGCCGCAATTGCCCCGGAATGTCGTTCGTCCCTTCGACGCGAAAGAGTCGAGGCGGTCTCGACGTTACGTCTCCGGGTGAAATCTTCCACCGTTCCCCTCTCGCCTCTTCCCGGTGCATCGCCGTTGCATGTGATTCATCCGACGAGAACTCGTAATCTCTTTCGATCGTTTCCCCCCGACCGGTTATTTACCGGACTTACGAGCCGAGGTGACGAGAAATGTCCAGGGATCGATCCGTGATCCGACGAAATCCTTCGCTACGTCCCGCGTTAAAAAATTGCCAAACTTTTATCTTGCAAAAGGATAGAGTCTTCGCTTTAACTACCGGCCAGAGAATTTAACGAAAGGAAGAATTAATTTCCCGGGCAAGAAGGAGGACGAAGGATCGGACACCTTAAGTAACGACGATAAATATGAGATATGTCATTTTTAATGATTATTTAAAAATCCGGGCTGGAACTCAATAAGTGAATTCTCTTGCCGACTCGCAAACTTTTCCGGAGTTTGGCCGCACGCGGAAAGAGTGCCCAGCGAAAATTACTCCTGCCGAGCTCGTAATTGCCATAGGTGCGGTTATGCTCAATTATAACGGTAGAGCCGGAGCTTTTATACGCCCCCTTTTTTCCTTCGCTTCCCTTTTACGAGAGACTCGTAAGCGAATTCAAGGTCGCCCCGAGACCCAAGGATCCTCGTGGAGATACGTTTTCAGGACTGCGAGAGGAGATCCTGAATTTCCCCCTAGCGCGGCAGAATATAGAACATCCGCGTATCGTGACATCGTCGCGGCGCCTTATCATTTCTCGCTATCCCGCTCGATTGATCGCGGAACGGAGTATCTGAAAATTTTCCCCTTACACAAAAATTCGTTCCATTTTTCTTCATTTCTCTCCCCGATTTATATAGACTCGTGTACAACTACTTTGGAGGTCCGCGATGGGAATTTTCGTGGAGACATATTTTTATCCCGTAAAGCGCGGAAAATTGCAAAACATGGTTTGGATGCTGGTTTACTCCATTACGTGTCACGCTATTGGAAGTGGCTTTTTTTATTTTTTAATTTTTTTAATTTTTTAATCAACCTTCTCATCGTTCGTATTTCTTTTCCTTCCGAATATTCCCGAGAGTACGAACGGTTTCCGACGAACGTCGTCCTTCGAGAAAAATCTCGAGCGTATTATCCAGGTTTCGTTTCAGCGGAGGGGGGCCCGGTGGTTCTTCGGCGTATATTGTTCGAAAAGTCCGAGCACAAGGACGAAGGATCGCGGACCAAGGCCGCCCTCGCTATCATAAATCCCCGAGGTGATTTCCTCCCCGTCGATCGACTGGGACGAGTCCTCTTATCACTTCGCCGTATAATATCTTATCGGGAACGAGATCCTTGAATGGGAACACCTTTTAACGGTCCCTCGACGGCGTGCCGAGGATACTCTTGACAATAAATTCAACCGCCGCTCCGACGTCCATAAAAGAGACCGATCGATGCCGACATTCCTTTTTTCTGTGTTTTTCTTTTTTGACCACGCAGCAAAAATAAACGACGCGTGGGAGCGATATTTTAGTACCGAACTCACCGAAGCTCTCTCGCCGGCCTTTCCAAAATAAGAAAATAATGGAGTCGCGAGGAGCTGCTTCTTCTTATTCGGCATATCTTCTGCATATTTGTGCCATCTTGGTACGGCTCGACGTATCTAAGAGAATATGATTTTGGACATTGTAGTGTCAGAGAATCGACGGTGAACGGTTCGATCCCGAACGACTGCAAGGTCTGCTGCAAGGACTCGAAGGAGGAACGGAAGGACCTCGAGGGGACGTCCCTGCTGTGCGCGCTGAAACCGCGCAAGCGCAAGGAACGTCGGGAATCCTGCTGCCAGGAGCGGAAGCTCATCAGGTGCGTTTCCGTTATTAATTCCTCGACCGATTTCCGCCTTCCGGAAGTTGGACCGAAATGGACTCGACCTGGGAAGCTGGAATCGCGTTGCCAATGCAGTACGAGCGGAAAGACTCGCGGATTGACCTTGAAATTTCAATTTTTCTTTTTTTACATTTTCGCGTCAACTTTTCGCTCGCTTCCACGTGTATCGCAGAGAAGAAGTGCCGGTAAAAATGAGGAAGTGATTTGTACGAGAATTTTTTTTTTATTTTCAGAAGCAACAGCGAGGAACGCATTTTGGATAGTGCCGATAACACCGCGGAATCCATTCGCAGAGTTAGCAGCCACGAGGACTTCAACAGTTCGAAACATTTGCAAATTTTACCACAAATCGGCCAAGAGATGGGTCACGGAGTGGTACGTCGCTAGTTGACCTCGTCGACTCTTTTGTTTTAAATTTCTACCAATCGTGACCATTTTTGCAGAGATGCGGAGGTTTGCCTCTCCACGAAAGAACGAACGTCTCGCCGGTTTTCGCCAAGCCGTCGCCCGTTCCGTCGCCCTGCGAGGCGGTTCTTGCAGCAGAAAGATTCGAATGCGACGCCGAATTCCTGAGACGCAGCGAGCGCTTCAGCAGAAGCATCACTCCCAGGGGAAGACGCCAAGCAAGGCGCCGAAAGGTTCACCAAGGCCCGGACGTGGACCGAAGTTCAAGCAAAGTACGGTTCGATTTCGTAGGACGTTTCAGGGATCGACTTCCGGGGGACCGAACGTTCACTTTTTCACCGATAACGTTTCAGGAGAACCAAGAGGCCCCCGAGAACATCTACGCTCTCTCGCCGAGTCGAAACAGCCACAATGGACCTTCCAGGCAGAGCTTTTTAGAGATGCTGAGCAGTGGACCGAGCAGGTCCCCATCGCCAGCTCGACCTCCGACTTTCGACCCCGAAGACACCAATAATCCTAGCTTGACCAACTGGGGTTTCCAGCATCGAGAGGGAGACGTAAGTGGTTTCTTATAACGGCCTTTTCCACATTTGGATACCACTCGAAAAGCTCGTTCCTTACCTGTGAATGCATTTTAACGTCCGATTTTATTCAGGACGAGGAAACGAACGACAGAGTGGAAGCCATGTTGTCCCCGAGAAATTCTCTGCTGATGCCCCGAAGGTTCTACTCGGAGAACGACCCACCGAGTGTTCCTGGTCCGGCCGAGCACGGGCTGAAGACCCTGACGAAGCACATAAACGGACTGAAGAAAAAGATCAAGAAATACGAGGACGAGTTCGAGGAGAACTTCGGCTACCGACCCAGCCACTCCGACAAGATGAGCAACCGGGACATCAAGAGGCTCTGCTCGGAATTAAACAAGCTGAGGAAGGAGCACAAGATGCTGAAAGAGGACCCTATCGGGGCACTTCTGGCGAACGCTAACAACAGGCTCAACGATGCCGACCCTCCCACGAACAACAACAACAGCCCGGAGAAGTCCAGGGCTACCTCCATGGAAGAGATGGTTAATGACGTCGAGCGCAAACTCAACGAGAAGCGAATCAAGTGCAACCGACCCGACAACATGGAAGAGTTGACGTACGAACAGCTGATGGACGAGAAAACGGCAGTCCAAAAGGCTTTGCTCCACATCGAGGGAGCTTTCGGAAGACCGGTGTCCAAAGAGGACAGAACCGTCGTGAGGCCGCTTTACGACAGATACAGAACCCTGAAGAGGCTGCTCATCAGAGCGGGGGTGGTAGGTGACCCAACTGGTTGCACTTTTTAAGAACATTCTTCTAACGTATCCGCTCATTTTCTTGCATACGGAAATTGAAGGAACCATTTCGGAGGATAAATCAACTCGTTTAGTAAGGATAAATCGATCCGCGCGCATTCCTTAATCGGTAAAATTTCTTGAAATCTCAGGCTAAGAACAAGGACAGTATTTCCGAGTTGGCAACCATTTTGGAGCACGAAGCCATGGACTTCACCTCGTCTACGATACCCGCGAATACGACGGACGGGGAGAGACGCGCCAGTGAGCCAGACATGTCGCATCGTGGCATCCTTGACTGCATCGATTCGACGGATCAGCTGCCAACTGACAGTGACAGTCAGCACAGCAGCAGCGAAGGCAGCCGCTGTATGGGGGAAAGTTTGCACGCCCTTCCTCAGTGAGTACCTCCCTTCTTTCTCTCGTTCTTATGTCTCCCGCGATCAGAGTGAAGGACTGCGATCGAAAGTTTGTAACGACGAGTCCCCGTAGATTGGTCCAATCGATCGTTAGAACGAAACCGGGACCATTATTCCGCCCAAGCTCCAACTTGGAAGTTCGCTTGGTTGACGAAATCCGTTTGCTTTCAGGGACGAGTTATTGGCCCAGCAGAGAGTCACCCGGGAGGAGAAGAAGCGTCTTCGGAGAGCCCTCAAAGAATTGGAAGCTCAGTTCGAGGCTCGAGCGGGACGTCGCATGCAGCGGGAAGATCGGGGCCCTCAAGTGATGACAGTCTACGAATCTTACAAACAGACCAAGGCCAAACTAAGACTGATCGATGCCCTAATCGCCAAAAACGCCTGACGCAGTATCTAAGTGCCGAGGGCCGGTCGTCATCCGTTATTCGAGTCGCGAGTGAATGCCTAACTGCGGATGGAAATTCCCAAATGCGTTCTCGGCTGGGGGCGCATTTCTCGAATCACTTGTGCGGAAGGCCTGGTTCCTTCCGGAAGGTACCGCTGCAAGAAGAGAGTTTTGAAAAAATGGTCCGCAGAGGCTGGGATTCGCGGAGTATCCCGCGATGGGAAATCGATCTTAATTGCCGCTATCGTTGAAAGATACGCTGCGAGGTATCCAACGCGTTTTCCCTGTTTCATCCGTGTCACAGAGATTACGAGATCTACAGAAATCTTGATTCGAGGAACCTTCTTTCTACAACCCTTCGCGACGAAGAGAACTCCCGGATTCTGTTCGCAGTTCCAAAGGGTTTCTACGAGAACAACGACGAAAGCTTGGGGAAGGATTTAACGATACCGGAAGAGAAAAAATCGTGTCTGTGAATCGCATCGGCTTAAAGGAGGAGTTTTCGAGGTTCCGAAGTGAGAAGAAACGGCGCTTCGGGGTGAATCGACTTTGGATTGTTGACAAATTGGGGAGGGAGAAGAAGCCGTTCATATCGCTGATTCGGTGATCCACCAGGGTGTGTCTCACGGCCCGAATTTCTATTGAATTTTAATAATCGATTCCTAGGTGGTAATGTCCCCGTTAACTAAACGTTAAGTGTCGCCTGTCACTGCGCCATGTTGACAGCGGTTGCGAGCCTCCGCCGTTTTGGTCTCACGAGTAGTGACGTCATTTAGAGCAAAGAGCAGCGATGATAATCTAGCGCGATAGTTTCATACGTCGTTTAAGAACCGTTCAAGATGTAGAATCGCCACACCGTAGGGGAAGAAACTAGAGCATACGGTGGATCGATCGAAGATCTAAATCCACATTCTCAGCGATACGATGATCAGCAAAATATCACTTTTTGCGACCTCTCGAAGGCTGTATTTTCTGGGCATCGGTCGATTCGCTTATATTTTATCGGAAACCTTTCCCAAGTGAAATCAATTCGCGAATAACCGTAAGAAATTTGCGGGCAAAAGTGCAATATACATAAAATGACTTCTCACTTTTGTAAATGCCTTCGAATTTCTTGCCGTCTGAGGAAACGATTTACTGCCATCGCTGTAAATATGTTCCGACTTGGTTTCTAAGTGAACTTTATTGACTTTGTGAATTTTTTTTTTGCTGTAGATTTTTGTAAATTTTACTTCCACCCACTTGTACTCGGTTGGTTAAATTGATTTGAAAGCTCGTACATCCGCATATTAATTAAGCATAGAACATTTATAGAAATGCTTAGTAAAGGTTTCGATTGCGGTAAAAATAACGAGATGTCACCTATTGCACAACTGAATGAAATGTTTACTTAAGGTAATTCCTTTTTATTCAACAATTTCTCGAGAGCCACGCGATCGATGCCCTGATCGTATCCGCCAAAATATCTTGATCACCGGAAATACTTGTATAAAAGAATTTCGATCGCACCACTAGGCGCAAGCGTGACGTTTTTCACAATGAAAAAAAAAAAAAAGAAAGAAAGAAAATAAATAAAAATAATTAAGTACTCACTTATATACACGAAACCGAAAACCAAGGGTTATCAGAAGAATTTTAACGAATGTATTTCATCGTTTTGTACGTACTTTTGTCCCGACGCAGTGTCTCTTTTGTACGAGGATTTTTCGCAGCTTTTTTATACAAGGAACTTTGGTTTCTCGTTTCGTGTCCGCGCTTGCGCATCCTGGAGGCCTCGAAGAGTCTATTGTCATATTTATTTGTATTTAAGAATCGCTTCTATCTTAACCACTTTAACGAGAGATCTGTATAATTATATTGATAACGGAGTAAATGTTTTATTATATAGTGGAGAGAGACGAAAGATAGAGGTATAAGTTTCCTTTGGTTCCCGCCGAGATGAAACGCCGGTTAATGGTAATTTGTATAATAAAAGTGTACCTTGGAAGAGATATCACATGTTGTAATTGTATGAGAGTACTATAGTATGTTAACGATCTGACAACTCGTGAAAATAGGACACGAGAGAGACAGTGGAAACAAAGACTTGCTTTTAACGAGACGTTCTCATCTTAATTATTTTTCTCGAGGTAGATGTTCTTCAGCGTTCAAGAGTGTTATAAATAAAAGTAACGGTGCTTTGCTTTAAAACGTTAATGCTCTGGTTATCGTCCTCTAGTATACGTGCATAAGTGGATAATGGCCAAAATGTTAGTAACGAGATCTTCGGCTTCTCTATGCGCGAGTCGGCCCAAATAATGCCGATTATCTCCTTATGAATTTATACTTAGATTTAGTTCCTTCGTTTCGGGTCCTCGTTAATTTTCGCCGATATATAATTGAATCGCGGATGAATTGTCGATAGTTTGAAGTATTCCCAGTTTTCTGTCATCTACGTACGGTTTCTTCATTTGGACGAACAGGCTGCTTCGCATCGCTCGCGATTAAAGCATTTCGCTTATCTACAATTTTGGGATATCCCTTTACTTCATTTCGAGTATGTACAGCCGAAATTTCTGACAGGGTCTGTTTTAATTGAGAGCGGTGCGTCAATCGATGAAGGAGTTACAGGGGAAGGAGCAGAATCAGAAAATGAGAAAAAAAAAGGGGTACCTTGAATAAGCTTCGGAGGCTTTTCAAATTGGAGGGACTTTCGAAAAGTCTGCTTTGGTTTTCCTCACGGGCACTTTCGCGTCCGATTAAGCGTGCGCTCTCTTCCACGGGCCATTTTGGAAAATTTCGGAGGGATTTCGGAAAGCGTGATTTCGAGGAATCAGGGTAGGAGGGGGAGACGCGTCTCGATTCGACGATTCGTCGGGAGCTCCCGCTTTTATTTTTTTTAGACTTTTCGGCGCAATTAACGGGAATAGGGAAAACTTATCGAGAGATGATTCAACTTAATCTCTAATCGGGAGTTGAAAATAAACCGAATGCCGACATTAAATCAGCCTTTGATGAAAAAGTAAAAGGATTAAGATCGATTTTTACGGATCTTCTCCGTCCCTTTGAGTGCGCCGAAAAATACAAGGTGTAAACAATATATATATTATAGACCAAAGCATTTTTAGTCTGTGATACGGTAAAAGATATAATTGTATCGGTGGTGGGCAAGAGTAGGCGTCGTGGGGATTTTCTTTTTCGAAAGCGGAACGGAGAGAAAACTCGTGGCATGTTCGAATTCAAAATTGACTTCGACGATCCCAAGGAGAGCTCGGAGTCGGGTCATTTTCGAAAAATAAAACGGCGGCGCGAATAATCAAAGATGATAAATTTTGCGGGATTTTTGGGCATTTCCGGACTTCGCGTCGCACTTTCGGAGTAGTACTCACGGGTGCAGAAAAGAGAATACACAAAAAAGAGAAATTAATTTTCTAAAAAAGACGCCACTAAAATGTTCTTGTTTGTCGACGAGGTGCACTAATACCTATTCGCTCTTAGTGGGACAAAAGGGGAGAGCTTGCGAAGAGGAGAGAATGGGAGAGAGAGAAAGGGCGGGAGAGAAAGCGAGAGGCCGAGCAAGCGAGAATACTGTCTTAGAGTTTAAGACGACATTTTATATTAAAGTTGCTTAAAAGTAATTTTGTAGCTTGTAGCGAGAAGAGGAGGATTTATTAAATCAACGTTCCAAGGTAGAGGGAAGCCACGAAAAACTCTCGTGCTTGCATTGTAATGCAAATTGCGCGGAAAATCGTACAATGAGTAGGAATAACGCGGAAGTAACGACGAACCCGAAACGTGCAACATTCGTTATTCTCGTCAAACGTCACAAGTGGTCGAGGAGTTTCACCAAAAAAATCCTATCGAGCTCGTTTTCCATTCGGGGGTAGATTTCAACTTTCCCGTCTTTGGATTCTCGATCCAAGGGAAAACGATCGATTTTACAAATTATTCTTTCACGGTCTAACTAATGCGATTTTCCCCGTTAATTGTACGAAATGATTTACAATGCAAAACGAAAGAGTACAGGGGAAAAAAAAAAATGAATGCAGCCGATGCATTTTCGGCGACAAGAATCGCTCCATTTGGGGACGACTGCCGTCCTTCTTCCCCTTTCGCGAGGGGAACCTCGAGAATGGATCGGCGTCGGCATTTTAATGACATATCTAGCGGCTAGGAATTATTCTCTCCCGGAGATCCACCAGAGCCGCGAAGAATAAGCTCGAGCGGAGAAACTTCCACGGTGTATTAACGATAAACCTTTAACAATAATAGTACTCCTGCCTACTGTACGTATCGCGCGTAGGTGACATCCACGCGAAGAAGCGAAGTGCGTTACAAAAGAAAACAAGAAATACAAAAAAAAAAAAAAGAAAGTGAACCGGTGAATTCGAATTAATCGAATCACCGGGCGTCGACTCGCGTCGAATTTCGCATCGGCTCGCCATTCGGATCTGTACATACGCGTATATATGCGAATATACATATACCTACGTGCATACTCATACATCCGAGCGTATATATTAAATATATATATATATATATGTATTATACATATTGCAGGATAATACACGAGATCTAATAAGATTAAACACGATCTATGGCATTTTTCATTGCCTTCCTCGCCACGTCCAGTCCCTACGCCTGTCGAACGACGGGAAGAAATGGCGACTTTTCTCAATGAAACGATCCTTTGGGAGTGGGTCAAATCCCGAGGATTCTTGTGGCAAATGATTCGTCCCGTCGACTCGTGACAAAGGCGGTCGGTGAAAACGCAAAATTGCATTTCTCGCGGCCAGGGAGGTTACGTTTGCTGGCCGGAGAGAGGCTCGCGAGAGTGGAGGAAGGATCCCGCGGAATCTCGGTACGCGGCACGCGCATTCAAATTCCGCGTTATGCCTCGCGAATACTTTCGGAGCTCGCATAAATCCGCCGACACCGTCTCGCGATCCCGCTGAATTATTCATCCGCGGGGACGAAACGTGACGAAATATCGGTACTCCGGATCGAGGGCCGGGTATTCTCAAGAGAAAATTGTTTCCTCTTTCCTCCTCGCTCGATCGCGTCCCGGGGATACTCTCGAAAGTCGACCGTCTTTACGACGTCCAACCGATTGCAAAGGAATCGCCGCGGCCTCGGAGACGTCGAAGGATCTTCCTTTTCGTCTCTTCTTTCGATCCTTCCCACTTCTTGGGTGGAATTCCACGACACGCTCGACTCCCCCGAGTTTTCGTTCCCCTCCGCGTTTCTCCAAGCCTTTGCACAAAGAATTCAGAAGTCCCCGTAGAAGCCCAGAAGGATACGGACGTTCGATGCTCGTCAATTAGTGCGTGAGCCTACGGATGGCGGCGCTGTAATCGTCTCTCCATCTCTCTTAATCTTATGGCGATATGTACCGAATTTTATTCTTTCTTTATCTCACCCCCGATACTCGCCTTTCTATATGCGTCTCTCTTCCTCCCGTATGTGAGATATCGCTGGCCAAACAGCGATCTTTATTTTTCCCCCACTTCTGATTTGTTAGCTAATTTTTAGAGCATCAAGTGATAATATAGGATCTGGGCTTCTATGGGACTTCTGAATTCTTTGCTTTGCATCAACCGCGATCGACGAAATCCCCGTCCGCCTTTCCTGGATACCGGACGTCTTTCCGTCTCTCTCTCTCCGCCGGTCTCGGGCAGTTCGGCGTCTCTCTCGCTCCGGGCCGGCAACGGGACATCGATCGCGGGCCGAGCGCTTGCCGCGCCGCCCAACGGCGCGTAGCGGCGGCAGCGGCGGCGGTGGCCGACCGGCGAAGGCGGTCCTCTCGTGGCCCTCGTCAGTCGTCCGCCAGCCTGCCGCGGGAGCGCCTCGCGCGTCCCCGCTCCGTCGCGTCGCGCCGCGTCCCCCCGGGTCGCCGGCGGAATTCCTAACCTGGTTCTTCCTCTACCGGCTTTGTGTTCCGAGTGCCGACAGCGTGAAGGAGGAGACGGTCGAGGCTTTCCGCATTCACCGCCGGTAAGTCGAAGCCCTGATATAGGACCTGACGTCGTTACGTCCCGGTGTTTTATTCTTCCGTTTCTTTGCGCCCACGACCCTTCCAAAATTTCGAGTCTTCGCAACTTTCGACGGTTTACCGTTGTCCGGGAAGACCGGAGAAGGAATCGGTTCGGTCGGATGGTCGATTCGTTAACGCGCGCTCCTCGGCCGATGCCCAGTCCCACCTGTGTACACTGGTGCGAAAACGAGCCTCGTCTCGCCTCGCGCGTGAATATTCGGTTTAAAATTACGTCTAAGGAATAATCCGGCCGCTGCTCCGCGACGATCGAACCCTAATTGGGTATTTCAATTAAAATCGTCAGGACGATACGGTTTTACCGACGAAGCGAATTTCGATGGGAAAGAAAACGAAAGAGATCCTCTTCCTTGGGGGTGACCGGTTCAAATCTCGGGGCCGTTTCCCCGACGGTGGAGACGCCGACCTGTTCGATGGTTTTCCCTCTCGTCGAGGATTTCCCGAGGAGTTTCCAATTTTTCTCTCCTTTCGGGACTCGACCTGGGGGCGAGATCGGTCGAAAGGTTTAGCCCGTTGACAACCGGAAAGCCAGCGTGTCCCCGGACCCTGGTGCCGCGAGGAACGGAAACCGGTCGAAGGGGACGAGGTCGACGGACCTTCCGCGGAATCGGCGATTCCTCGCCCCGCCGCGGCGCCGCGAAGACGGAGGGAGGGGGACGCTTCCTGGAACGATAAGGACCAGGGTCCGCGGTTCCACGGTGTTTTCGGCCGGACGGGAAACGGACGCGGTCGTCGCCCTGGAAGCGGGGGGACCGCCCGGACGGATAAACCGAGTCGTCACGTGGCTCCGGAAGGGTCGGACACCTGCCGAGGGGAGCCCGAGGGCACGGACCTCCTCGCCATCATCCTCGATCGGCCCTTCCGACCCTCCCGACGACCGGGGGGAAGGGAGGACCTCGAGGACGACCGAGTCTCGGGAGGGGTCCTCGGGTTCGAAGATATTTTTTCGCCGAGGTTCTAACCGAGGGTTCTTCCTCGTAAATCCTCGTCCCCTCGGCCGTGGAGATTTTTTTCTTTCACCTGCTCAGGGCGCGACGTAATGCTCCCTGGCCGGGATCCCCCGTGGACGAGGAACGAGGTCGTTCGTCTTGACGCCCTCGACCGGGATTTAATCGATCGGGCCCGGGATTTACGAGAAGGCGGGCCGAATCTCGGGGAAGGACTCGCTTTTCCGCTTGCCTACGCGTAGCGGAGACGCCGGACGCGTCCGTTTACTTTATCCGGAATGCCGACTCCGACTCGGCCCGACCGAACGGACGTCGGGACCGCGACTCGACGCCGAGCTCCCTGCTTTCCCTCCTCCTCCTCCTTCGAGCCAGTATTTCCACTTTTGGTCTTTATCCGGGGAATTATCCTCGGGACGATAGCCTAACGAGAATCCGCGTCTCTCTGAATTATTCAACGAGGAACCGAAGTCCCGGGCTAATTTATTTCTCCTAGGAATACCTGGGAATACCCGTTGCGGAAAGAAAAAGAGGTCGACGAAACGTCGGTAGGCGATACGCCAAGATGACGCGTCGCACCTCCTTCGGTATCGGGACGAACGAGTGCCCGCTCTCTGACGTCTCGGATGTAGAGTTCGCCCGAGAGGAAGCGAGGACTTATCGGGGCTTCATAAATTATGGTTATCCCTGCGTAATCCTCGCGACGTATCCAGCTCGGGCATCCACCAAAGGGGACCCCGTCCCGGACGCACCGTCCGCGTCGTACGCGTAATTATTCCGCGGGTGACGTCCGTCCTTTAAATTCCTCTCCTTCGCGGGTCGTCCTGGAAGAGACGCGTAGATCCCCCCAGGGATGTCGTCCTCCGGAGTCCTCACGGGGCGTCAGAAAAACTCCGAAATTGGACGATCGACGGACCCGGGCGTCATCTCGCCCTTACTTCGCTCCGCAATTCGACGATGGGGTTCACCTCGTGGGCGAGGGGAACACGCGTGAAAAAATTCATCGAACTTCGGCAAGCCGTTTCCTGTCGGAGGGGGAAGTGAAATTAATTCCCGATAACGTCACGCGCGGAAAAAGGGCTCCCCTTCGGTCGGAGGAATCGATCCTCGATAAAAGGACGACGTCGCGAGGTATCGCCCTCGGGGCGAATCCATTTCGGGAGAGAGGATTTCCTGGCTCGGAGGGATTCCCCGTAGGATTTAATCCGACCCGTTCTCGTTCCTTCTCCCAAATCCACCGAGAAAACTGACGAGACCCGTTCGAACTCTTTCGACGATGTCAACGCGAGATTGACTTCCGCCCCGAAAGCCCGGAAAAACGCTCGGCGGAAAACCTCGACTCGGGAAACGAGGCGAGAAAACGACGATCCTTCGCGGGAATTCCCGTTCGGCGAGCAATGATTTTTTTTTTTTTTTTTTTTTTCCCCTCGGGATCGGTACCGACGTGGCGCACGACCGAGCGCGTCGATAATTGCGAAAGTCGAGCACGTGGGTAACGACTCGACGCGAGGGAGGACTCATTTGCCTTTGATTAGCCCCGGCAATTACCCCGAATCACGGGGGGCTCCGATAAACGGCGAAAAACGGAATCCTATCATTGGTGATAGGAGGGCCGTTTCGTAAATGGACGCGGCTTTGCGACGCTTTTGTCTCGCAGTCGTGTCGATTGCTTGGACAAGAAGGAGGGAGTCGATTCGGGCCGGGCCGAGTGCGTCGAATGAAATGCAATTTTCTCCCCTTTTCTCCGCCTCCGCTCCCGAAATCCCGCGCGACTCGATATCGTCTTTATCGTAACAGGGGGGGATCGATCGATAACGCCTGGGTGGCCGCGTCGAGACAGCCGCTCCGAACCTCTTCCGGAATTCGCGAAACGTGCCCCGGAATTCTCTCGCCTCCTCGCGGAGAGACCTTGCCGGAGGGAAATCCCGGGGATGCGGATTTAAGGAGGGAGACTCCGTTTGAGAATCTCCCCGGGGTCCGCATTGGTATTCCTGACGCGGGTGCATCCTTAATTCCGATGCACTTTTGCGTCCGAGCGCCTCGCTCCTTCGGAGCATCCTTTGGTTTTTCCCGGGTGTAACGCCCCGATTATCGGTATCGATGAGTCGATATCGCACATCGACGTCGCGTGTCGGCACGCGGGATTAAACCTCGGCGTCGTTTCGTGTGCCCTTTCTGGGACAAATTTCACTTTTTTATGCCTTTTAATTCCAGGTTTTTTTTTTGTGAATAATGACCACGGTCGTTATTTGATGCAATTCTGTGGGAACTAACCAATCTACCCGAGAAATCCCTTAAATCTCGCATGCGGGGAATTCAATTTCCCGGGAAGAGATCGCCTTTTTCGAGAGCTCCGAAAAATAAAAAAAAAAATCCCGAACCTCGAATCCGCGCGAAATCGGAGAAACGTCTTTCCGGGCCGATCGTCCCATTTTCGCCATTTTCGATCTGTAAACGCTCTTCGATTCGATGGACGGGGGAGGGAAGAAATGGAAACACGAAGTGAATCGAGGATACCCCGTTGTTAGGTGCACCTGGGGAGGGTCGAACCAATCAGCCCGATAAACCCCTGAAATCCCGCTTCCGGGAGAATTCAATTTCCCCCCGAGAGGAAGAGGGAGAAAGAGGGCCGCGACTGGGTTTTCGAAAATCCCGGAAAAATCTGCCGTTCTCGTAAAGTCCAAACCAAACACGGCCATCGGTACCCGCGTGGCTCGTTTTTACTCGACGATTTCCGCCCCTTTTCCGCATCGAATGAAATCGACCAATTAATCCCCCGCATTCTGCTTCGTTTAACCTCCTTTCATTTATATTTGATTTAAAATAAACGCCCTCGCGAGAGAGAAAAAGAAAAATGTATTTTATGGCGGCGGAAACGTTGCCTCGCCGTCTCCGGAGGATCATTAACACGTCCATCCTCTGGTCTCGAGTTGGATCGTTCCTTTTTTTTTTTTCGTTTCCTAATCGGAAGAGAGGAACATCCGCAAAGGTGTTTCTTGGCGGGAAATTGCGTCAGAGGAAGCAGCCTACTTGCGCAAAACGGAGTTACCGGATTAGGAGAAATTGCGGCAACAGGTGTACGGGAACAATAAGCTGCTTAACCGTGTTTATCGTCCCGACGAAGTGACTCTACTTTCTCTAAGAGTATTACATTGGCGAGACCCGGTCCGAAGTCTCGATGTAAACGGCGCGGAGCTGATTGGATCGAGGTAATCGGTGGAATATTCCTGGATTTTGCCGGATCGGAGAATTCATCGACGTGGGCCCTGATCTCCCGGAGCGTGTCCGAGGAGAAAATAAAAAACCAGATATCGGGCTCCTGATAAAAGCCGCAATCAATGAATCCACTTTTACCCCGTCGAAAAGGGACGCGAGGAGAATCCATCGCGAGTTTGCGAATTTATTATCAGATGATAACGCAAAGCGGGGCTGTAAATACACGGGAAGCGGATGTCTCGCGTATTTCTCCTTGATCGAGATCCAAAATGGTAATATACGCGTATAAAAATATATTGGACGAAAAGGTATGAAATAGTCAAAGGGAAAAAATATATATCTCTTGTTCGGTCGTTGAGAAATATGGAGGGCGGTTTAAATGTCGCTGGAGCGAAGCGACACGAACCTCTTTCGGAGGCCCTCATTTTTTGGACCTCGTTTCGGGAACTCTCTCGCAACATTTGGCAGAGCCGCACGTAATGCCCGATCGTCAGGAATAATAAGTACGTCGGCGACCGCCGGTCGTTTCGGTGGCAAACGACGCCGCTCTATCGACGATTCGGTAATCACCGTTAAATAAATGCTCGGGAAATATGATCGAATCGCGTTACGAGACGCTATCGAGATTCCACCCAGCCGATCGTTCGGTCTTCGCGAATGTTTCCAATGCTGTCTAAATTCAAATTAAATTGAAAAATTAATTTTTTTCCCCGGTTAAAAAGAAATTCCCGAGGGAGAGGGTCGACGAAAAAATGACGGAACGGAAGCATCGAACAGGGAGGAAAAAGAACCGAGTGGAATCTTTAGCCGTCGTAGACGAGCACCGGTATCCGATCCTTCCAAATCGTTTCTCCTCGCGTATCGAGGAACTTTTATATCCCCGATAAGAGAAGCGTAAGAAATATTGACGCGGTTTAAAAAGAGACGTACGAACGGTTGATATGAGGTACGGCGACGGGAACGAGACATCGAGGGCGAACGAAGAGGTAGGAAAATGACCGAGTACCCTTTATGGCCGACGAGAAGGATCGGCCGATCATCTTTCGAAATCGTCTCTTCCGTCGCGAATGGGTGGCCCTTCGTATTCCCGAACTCGGTTGGGAGATTCTTTCGGATTGCTCGGCAAATAAAATCTAATGCTATTACCTTCCCTAGGGGGGGGCGCATTATCTCCGATAATGGGAGGAAAAGCACGGAAAGAATGGCGACGAGATGGGGTGGAATCTCCCGGACGGAACGCCGGAGGGAGCTTCGCTTCCGGGGGTAATTTCTCAGGGGGTTGAACCGAATTGCACGAAGGGTGGACACACGGTGGAAGTATTGCCGAAATTGTTGTGGTTACTCTTGGATGACTGAAAAAGGAAAAATTGGCCCCTCGGGGAGGGATCACCTCGTAATAAATCCACTCGCGGATCTTTCTACAATGAGCTTCTACGTTCCGTTGAAGCGTTCCCGTAGATAAATAATTAATACCGGATAAATATTGACGCGCCTTTCTCCACGACGAATATAAATGACGAAGGAGAGGAGGGAGGTGTAGATCGGACGGAACGGAAATTTCTCCAGATGACGAAAATCCCGGTGAAATTCCGCCCAGGATCGGGAGCCGCGGCGTTTTCCCCGCCGATCCATTTAACGGAGTTATTATTCCGTAATCCGCTTAACAACTTGGAACGAGTTTCCATTACGGAAGGTGATTCTTGAGGGCGCAGCTTCCCAGGTCGAATTAATCCTACGGAAATTACGACCTTCCTCGGGTCTCGGGGCGAACGATTCAAATTATTATTCCGAAGTCCCCGCGAGGAAGTTTGCCCCGGTTTGATCGAAAGAGCCATCCCCGTGGGTTCTCCTTTAACTTTTAATACCTCCTCCTAGTAGGCGACGGCGAGAAGGATTCGAGCTTTTAACGACCAAGCGAAGCTCGCCGATTCGCCGGCTTCCGCGTTTCCCTCTTAAAACTGCATTAAAAAAAAAAGAAAAAAAAATCCCCTTAATAGTTTCCACGTAATTTCTCGCGGGGAGCCCTTAATTTTCCGGAGTCCTCGATTTCTAAGGATCGACCACCCTGGAAAGGAGGATTTACGTCATCGTAAAACGAACCCCCCGCGAGACGAATTCTACGGGATGTTATTACGTGAAAATGGATTACGAAGGCTTATTCGAGGACGCCTTTGAATTAACGACGTCGAGCTTTGAGGCTATTCGGGAAATGCGTTTCGGAATATGCCTAGTTAATTCGATAGGGTAAAGTTTCAGCGTAGTTTCTGCCTCCAGGCCGCGGATATAAATAACCGTTTGGCATCCGTAAATGTCAGGAGCGTTATCGCCATACGCAGTTATATAACATTTTACAAGAGACCACGATAGCGCGGCACCAAGGACGACTGGTGTAACAATTCTTACGCCCTTCCCGCGTCAGCTGTTCCGCGAGGTCCTCTTTTTCGATCCCATTTTCGGTGGAAAAAAAATAAAATAAAATAACGATTTGCCTCTCGATAGCGATTCTCGGTGTAAAAATACTTGGCCGTTTTGTCGTACGACGTTTCGACCCGTCGCATCTTTCCTTAAAGTCCTCGTCTCGTCTCGGGGGAAAATATTGTTTCCGAAAATACTGGCAAGTGGCGGGAAACGCCGAGAGACTCGACAGATATTGGCGGGCAAAGCGACGTCCTTCCCCGTCGATGTCGACGGAACCAATTCCTCGAGGAATTCTCTCTCTTTCCCATTTTGTCTTCCATGCGTATCGATTACGGAGACCTGGCAAATACCAAAGTAGAATTAGCCATGGAACCCGCGGGGGTGTAGCCGACCACGAAGGGAGAGACGAGCGAGAGAAAACGCCGCGGGGGAAAGTACCCATCGCCGAGCCTCCCGATAAAAAGGAGCCGAATAAATTGTCATTATTAATTATAAAGGCAATCTCGCGAGACTTATAAGTCCAGGAATTTGCATCGGAGAGCCATCGGAGGTATAGAAATGCAGGGGTGACGGTCCAATTTCCAGAAAGGCCCTCCTACGCCGGGTTTAGCCCGAAAAATCTGATTGGCCCTTTAATCTCGATCTCGAGGACGAGGATTTAAGAAAAGGAGAGAAAATTGAATCGCAAGGGAACACCTTCGAAAGGCGCCTTTCCTCCATCGTCTCGACCGGGTCTCTCTTTTGCGCAGTCCCCTGGCTTCTGGTGCACCGAGTGCACGTACAGCGGAATAATGGACGTCGGGATGCAAAAAGCATTGCGTAAGAGTATCGCGCGACGTCCGGTACGCTCCTTGCGCAACGGCCGTACTTTGTTCCTTTTTCTGAAAAAGTTTTTACCTCCCTTCCGTCATCGAGCGCCAAGGCGATCGAGGTAGACCCCAAGTGGAGGGGGTGGCGGGACTCGTCGTTTGATCGAACCGAAATTCTGCTTCCAGATCTCGTCGCCGTTCCCCGTGTCTTCCTCGGATGACGTCATGAGGTCCCTCTGAAAAATATGGAGAACCATGGAGTAGAAGACGATACCGGTAATTGTTGCGCATACGTCTCCGGAGGTATATTTCGATCGGGCGCATTCCGGAGGTCCGCGATTATACTTTACGTAACGACCGCGAGGACCGACGGAAAGCGGGCCGTTAACCCGCGTTTTGCATATCGCGAGACACTCGAGAAACCGAGTCGTTAATCCTGACCCAGAGACTAGGGTAAAATGTCCTACTTACGATTAAAAGCGGCCCGTAATTTTCTTCCCGTTTAACCGATGGTTCTTGTTTGGTTTTTCGAGGGAGCCTTCGATTTTTCCTCTCGAGCGCCTTCCCCTTTTGGACGTTTTCAGATGCGACGATTCGCTTTCCTCTCCCGACGTCGCCGAGTCTCCGACCTGGGTAGGACGGTAAAAAGTTACGGTTATCGTTATTGCCGTTAGATAGAGATCGAGCGGCCGGGAGGTCGCCTCGAGTTAGAAAGTCTTCCTCCTTGCGCGCGGCTCGGATTTTACCGAGAAATCCCACGATTTGGAACGCCTGTGCCATTCCGCGGCGCGGATGAAACGAAACCGCCCGCGCCGCATCGTCGGCGAACCTGCGTCGCGCGTCCGCGGAGATAACGGAGACGCGATATAGAGCCGGCGGCGACGGAGTTAGGAGCGAGCGCCGATAAAACGCCGCCTGCCGACTCCGAAATACGATTTGCATCCGGAAGCGCGATTCGACCATGAAATTCCACCACCTATCCTCGGAATCTCCCGCGACGAAGCCAAGGTCGATCCGGGACGCGTCACACCTCACCTTCGGGCTCCGTCCTCCGTTTTCTTCAGCGAGGTGTCGGCCCTTTTGTTTATCGGCCTTGGATGGGCCTCTAGAGAAGATTTGCAAGCGAACTCCCGGGAAGTGCGAGTCAAATCGATAAACGATCGATGGGCCGCGGTACGCCGCTATCGTCCGAAACGATCGCGTCGCCGGCTGGTTCGTCAGAGTCGAGTCGGAGGGCGACACGGGCAGCGGCTCGCGCACAGGTGGCTCGGTGCTGCCATCTCGCGTGGCACTGGCGAACAGAGCGGGCGCTGGCCCCGCCATCTAGCGGCAGCCGCGGGAACCGCGAAGCCAACGACCGTTCGGTATCCGAACCGACGGAGAGAGAAACGCGTTCGACGCCGATCGCGGGTCGGAAGTTGACGCGAAATCCCGAAAACTGTCGTCGAAATCGAAAGGGTCGGTCATTTTCCCTCGATTCCGTGGTTTTCGCGGGGAAGAGCGTTGGATCGATACCCTCGAAAGGGCGATAAGTCCCCGATGAGACGTTCGGGAACGTTTAACGTTAACGAGACGAGGTAAGAAAAATAAAATCTACGCCCGGGTGAAATTCCGAGTCCTGGATTCGGCGAGTAGAATCGGGAATTTCGTGGAGGCCTCTCGAGCGGAGTTGCGTCTTAACTCCCGTAGAACGTTTTTCGGAGGGAAACGGCGCGGTAGATCGTCGTCGTTCCGGGTAATTGTCACCGATCTCTCCCTCCCTCTCTCTCTCTCTTTCTTTGTCGAGCCGAGGGGCTATAATTTAAGCGCGCGACTCCTTCAGCCTTCGCCGGGGCTTTATGTAAGAAGGCGTCCGTCGTTATTACCGGCGCGATACCCGACGCGATATCCGAAGCGCGTATACGACTCCAACGCGGACGACGCGCACGTAATACGTTACGCTTATATGTACGGCCGGCAACTATCTCGACGTCCGAACGCGACCGTCGGTATGGCGCCTCTAAAGTATCCGCGTAAATAGATACGTCAACGTTGTCGCAATAACGCCGAGAGACGCGTATTCTCTCGGGGATCGCGCCTTTCTAGGTCCTTGGGAAACGCTCGCGCCCCTCCCCTCCCACTCTTCGAAAAAGGAGGAAAATTTCGTTCGCCCTTTCCTTCGGGGAAAGCGGCAAGGGCTCTCGAGGCGGCGACCGGATCCGGTCCGACCGGCGCGTCTTCCTACGTGCCGGAAGGAACGTAGCGCGGTCTCGAGGGAGTCTCTTCCTCGTCTCTCGAGTTTACGAACGGAAGGAAGACGTCTTTCGAGTTTACGAACGGAAGGAAAACGTCCCGCGAAGGGAAAAGTAGCGGAGGGAAATTCCCAGGGTGCGGCCGGTTCCGCTGTCGCCTCGAAAGCGACGGGGCTTCCAAGGTGGAGGACGGACCCTGGTCGGGAGACTCCTCGCGCGGGGTCCATTGACCGGTGTCCGGATTTCGGGCTCGGGCGTTACTTATTTCGGTCTCCCGATCGAGTCGACCCACTTTTCGGATCGACTCGGACCGTCGGGACGCCATTGCGCGGCTCCAATTAGGCCTCGTTAGGGGCCGCGGCCGACTAGTCGCGGCACCTGTAATCGGTCCATGGCCCGCAAGAGCGCCATTGACGATGCAAATGGCGCCGATTGATCGCGACCTCGTCTTCCCTTTTAACGGCTCTTTCCCGCCGTGATCCGACATCCGACCGCCCGCGCCGCCCTCTCCGTTTTATTTCCCTCCGTCGTTCCGCCGACCTCTATTAACGGCCATCGACGAGGCGTCCTCGGCGTCGCTCCTCCTGCCCTCGCGCGATCGGCCTCGTTCCTCGGGGCCGATCTTATCGTCGAAGACCCGGACGGGATCTTTCGGCGATCCCTCGAGACTCCTCCTTTTCATCAGCTTCTTGCGACGCATCCTACCGACGCGACGCCGTTCGTACTTTGGGCTTAGGTGTGGAATGATAGTGTGTGTCCCCTGTTTGTTGTGTTTCGTCCCGGGTCTGCCTGTGTGTGGACTCGTCAGTAAGGCTATCAGGCAGACCCTGCCTTAGACACCGAAAAATCTCTCCTGAGCGGGATTCGAACCCGAAAGACTACATGGTATGAGCGGTGAGCGTAACCGCTGGGCTATCGAAGGCCCGTGTCGAAGGAAGAACTTCTAATATATATATACTATGACCGCCACAGTACGAATTAACGAATTTCTCCGCGAAGCGGATCGTATCGTCCGTTATCGCTCGCTCGACGAGGCCTTCTCCAGGGAGTTCCTCGTCTCCGGCGCGAGGAAACGCGTCGACCTCTCACCGGCCGTAAATCAATCGGCGCTCGTTTACGTCCCGAGCCAGAGGTCCGGCCGATCCGCGTCGCCGCGTTGCGTAACCGAGTCCGCCGGAGGAGCGTCGCCGCGGCCTGGAAGCGGCCCTCCGGAATTCCGGAGCCGCGTTTACGAGTCTCCCCCGCGTCCCGGGGGGCCGCGGACCGTTTACCGGCGGCGCGAGCGCGTTGCGTATCGACTGGCGCCAACGATCGCGTTTCGAGATTATCCCCGCGTCGTGCCCACGTATCGGATAACCGGGCCGACCGGCGCGGCCGCCGTTTTGCGAAATATTCCGCAATCGCCACCCGATACCTCGCCACCGAGCCGCGGCGCCGTGGGTTGGGTCGTCGCGGCGCTCGCCGTCGAATTCCGGCCCGGGCGGTGGACGCGCCGCGGTTACTTTCCCGGGAGACCGCCCGGAAGATCGGACGAGGGGGGAAAGTCCTTACCGTCGATGTCTCCATCGCCTGACCTACGCCTATGCGCGTGCACGCTCTCTCGCGCGCGGCCGCGCAATTCCGGGACCGTCCGATGACGTCGGTAAACATTTAGCTCCAATAATTCCATTTGGCTGACGATAATTTGCGGCCATTAGGCTGATGAGACCCGGGGACACTTAGCGCGACGCGAGGGCGTCCCACGAGATCGAGTAACGACCCACCTTCGCGTAGGTGGACGTTCGGCGGACGCTACGGAGGGGAAAACCACTCGGATCACGCACCCCCTTTCGACGCGGGGTCGATACCTTTCGCGAAAGGGGTTGATCGGCCCGGGCCCCAGCCATTTCCTTTCGGAGGTCCGGCCCGGAGAGACCGAAGGAACCTAAAGAACCGAAGGATGGACGGCAAGAGGCTCCGCAAGGTGCTCTTACCTTTGGAATTGGACGGGCCGAAAGTTCCCGCGATCTTCGGCTCCGCCTCTGGACGAGGGTGCCTAAGCGTCGGAAGTGCCCGTAAGTTTGATCCAAATCCGGGAATTTGTTAATCGGCTCGCGAGCTACCCTTGGACGACGCCGATCGAGTGGGCGTCTCGTTCGAGACTGGGGTCCCGACGCGCCCGAGTTTGCGAGCAACGTTCCGGGCGACGAAGGACGGAAATGTTGTGGGAGGGTTACTTATATATTCGCTAATCTCGTCCATTCGTTCGACGTTTTGGCCAGGCATTTATTCCGCGCCTCGGGCTCCTCGTTGACGAGAGGACGAGACGCTACCCAGCTCGCGACCAGGAGCGCGTTACGAGGAAATCGACCTCCTTTGTTTTGGAGATCCGACTTGGCTTGTCTAATCTCGACGCGCGAGATTGCTCTTATCGGGTGATGCAACTACGAGGTACACCGAATCCGAGCATCGCCAGGTTAAGTATCGCGGGATCTCGGTGGTCTTTCGACGCATCCCCGGAGTCTCGGAAAGTTTCCGGCGCGATAATCCTGGGCATCGCGGCGCCCTCGCGCTTGCTCGACGCCCGGCTCTTTTGGCACGGGAAATCCCGTTTATCGGAATTAGCGAGCGATCGTCACGACCTGGGATACCGACGCGATAGTTGGGGGACGACTTCCTATCGCCGACCTCGGCTTACCCGGTTTGTTTAGCCCTCTTTTCCTCCCGCCGTCTTTGCGTCTAATCGCGGGTGCGCGATTATCGTTATCGGCACGACCGCTGCGACAACGATAGGGTCTCGAAGGTAACGAGATAGTCCTCGCCGGCGTCGCGACCCCCATGGACGAAGGACCACCGTCGTTGGTCCCCCCGACCGCGATAACGGTTCGCCGACAACTCGAGGCCGTGGTCCCCGAGCCCCGCGTTCCTTTATCGAACCCGGGTGACGAACGATCCACGGGTGGCCGTAGGAACGAATACCGCCCGCGTTGACGACCGATCCTTGGAAGGATCGCAAATTGTTCTCGTCGCTGTCGACTAATCCCCTTGTAACCGCGCCCCACGTCCCGATGCGTTCGTCTCGGCCCCTGGTTTCTCGTTCTAGGCACCGATCGATTTCACCTCACCTTTACGCCACCGTAATAACTTTTAAGAGCATTTCTTCAACTTCTAATACGTCCTCCGACCCGTTACCTTTACCTTCGACCGCTCGCCCTTGTCCTTTGTTCTCCGACCCCTCGTGAAATGGTTCTCCTCTAACCTCTGACCTCTGTTCGTCGCTCCGTCGCGTTCCCTTGCTTTTAATTTCCCCCGCTTCTTCGGTTTTACACCCCTATCGAAGATACCGACTTTTCGACGACCCTTCTCTTTCCCTGTTTTCCTGGAGACTTTCACCATTTCTTTTTCCCATGCAGTTTCTCCGACCGTAGGCGGCGATTCGATTGGTTCGATGAAGACATTGATGGTTTATTGTTTGATGTTTTCGCAGGTTCGCGGAACGCAGCCAAGCTGGCAGCCACCGGCAGTAACCCTGGAGCCGTCGCTGCCGCCGTCGCCGCCGCCGCGCACCCTCCCGTGCTTTGGAGCTCTCGCAGGAAGCCGGGTAAGACTCTGAACAATTAATTACATCTTTCTCCGGCCTCGTGGGGTCCCACCGCAACCTCGGCGGGATCCTAATCGGCCGAACTTTGCCAACTTTGGTACGTGACGACGACGCAACGTCCCCGAGAACTTCTCGTTAAGAGGAGGAGACGCGCCGGGATCCGAGAGGGTGCTCGAAAAGCACCTTCAGAAGCGGGAACTGTCGAATTTCTAGAAGGAAGGAGGACCCAAGAAGGACGAGGAATATTTGAAACGAAACATTTCCCAGGTCGGAGTTTCCAGACCAGAGGAAAGACGTGAAACTCGAGAGACGCGACGACGAGTCGACGAACGATTAGTTGCGTCTTTGGAGTCTGAGGAACGCGCGACGAGTCATTTTACCGCGAATAGTTCGTCGATCGAGAAAAAGACAGGATATCCTTTCCGGGGGGTTGTCGAGTTTCTCGGAAGCGACGATCGATGATCGTCATGACGTCTCGGATGGACTCAACGGCCCGAAGAGCTCGCGACGTTCGACTCGCATTGTCTCGAGTCGAGGGCACAGCCCTCGGGGGGAATCGTCGTTCGGATTAATTATGTATAGGATAGGAGAATTAATATTTCATGCGGATAAGGCAGGACAGGAAAGGGCCAACGCGAGGAACGCTCCATTAAGCCTGACATTAATTTCCTGGCGACTCACCGGCAGGTCCGGAGGGGAAACGTTTCCGCTATATCGATTGCGAACGATTGCCGAAACGAAGAAAGAAAAGGGAACGCTTCGAAGCATTTGCTCCGCATTTTCTGGCGCGATTGAACTCGAGGATTTAATTTCTTCACTTTTTGCTTACCTTCCGGGGGAAATTATTCCCGCGGGAGCGCCTCCTTCGTCCTTTGGCTCTTTTGCCTTTCCTTTAAGACGCATCTCTTGCTTTCGGGATCCCTTCGTCCGTTATTAATAATTACCGTTCTCCCGGTGATATCTCGAAACCCCCTCTGGGATATTCTTTGGGGAAGGAGCAATTCGCAATTTCGCCTCCCTTTCAGGGATGCCCTGCTCGAGGCCCCCGAGCGTTCCCGGACGAGCGCTTCCCTAGGGACGATCGTAACGCGCCCGAGGTTCCTCCTCCACGGGGTGGGGAAGAGAACGACCGGGGGAAACGAGGCCTAAGGCCTTAAGATTGAGAATCGCGCGTCGCTTTGGCCGGGAAGAGGAGTCCGCAATTGCCCCGGGGTTAATTCCTCCGCGACCGACTAATTCAATATTCAGCAACGAGAGGGAGAGAGGACTCCGGATTGAAACCCGGGGTAACGAACGAGTCCCTCGTCGTGGTACCTTTTCTGGCAACGAAGCGAGGGGCGCGTCGATTTTTTAATTAAAAAATACGGGGAAAAAAAAAAATTGGCATCGAGCTCCTTAAAAATGAAACGTTACCCGGAATATCTTCCCGGCGACCGCTCTCGGGGACCCGGACCGGAGGATCCATCGAACACGTCGTAATCAGTACCTCCTGGGTCGCGATTCTTCCGAACGGAGCGCGACGAGAGACGGGCCGGGGCCCGTCTTCGGCCGACGAGAGGAGGCCGCAATTGTCCCCGGGGTCAATTGCCCCGCGGGTGGCTAATTCGATGCGCCTCGCGCGATGACCCCAACGTATTGACCCCGTCTCTTGGATCTCGGACCGAGGGGGCCAAGAGGCGCCGCCGGAAATTGGAGGCTTCCCCCGAAAAGTGGAAGAGTTCCCCGCTCGGTCTCGACTTCAATCGTTTCCGGTTTTTTTCGCGACTCGCATCTCGGATGTCGCCTTTCGCGCGGTCCAGGCGCTCGATGGGACCGCTCCTGAAAATTTCTGAGCCGTTAACCTTGGCCGACCGAGGAGGCGACCTCGACGCTCCCCCGAGATTTAAACGCCGACCTCGACTCGGATCCCGAATGAGACTCCCCGACTTAGTCTTAGACGTTAGTCCCAGAAATTGTGCTTCCCGAGAGTCTACGGAGGGCGCGGAAAAGGGTACGGGAATCTCCGTTCCCCACTGCCTCGCACCCGCAACGGAAACGCCGAAAGCGTCGACCTTGACCAGCGGGAGGTCCTGCTCGGAGAACGGCGTGGCCGGTCGACGTCTCGAGGCGACATTGACCCGGTTCCGCGTCTCCGCGGGGGGTCTCGCAGGCGATTCGCGACTCCGCTCGTCGGAGTCTAGCTCCGCGGGCGGACGCGCGCGGACGCCGCTCGGGGGCGATGTGGGTCAATCCGCGGCGGAGCGGCCGCGTGGGCGCCCGGAGAGCGGAAGGTCGTAACCCGATAGTCGAGCCACGTTTAATCGGCCGGTTCCGCAACCGGCCGCTTTCTACCCGCGAGTGGAGCGGATCCGGAGGCCCGACGACGCGACCGAATCCCGGCTTCCTTCTTCCAGCTGGCCGGAAGTCGCCATTACGCGGATTCCGGCCGGGGGAGATTAACGAGGGAATCTCGACGAGGAACACGCCGGGGGACCCTCGGCTCGAGGATTCTCCGCTTTTGAGGTTAACTCGTCCCGGCTTTTATTGGCCCACTCCACGGGAACGAAATCCGGGTCCATTTGTCCGCGTGGACGTCCATGCGGCCGCGGGCCTCTCGAATTTCCTGTCGATGTTAGGTAGGCTCTTCCTTTCTCGACCGCGCGTCGACGCCAGGATTCGCCCGAATTTCGTTCAATTTGCGAGCGGAAACCACCGTTTACCGCGCCCGGTGCGAGATGGCCGCCGTCCTGCCGACGCCACGGATTCCGCAAAACGGTAAACGCCCGGATTTGACGTCCTCCCGCCTCGGAATGAGGTTTCGGCCACTCGTCGAGGCTCGACGAGACGAATCACCGCGTTGTCGCCAACGGCGGAAGTCGTCGCCGACCTCCTTCCGGTTTACGCGCGTCTTTGCGGCCTCTGGCCGGCTGCAAAGACGCGCCGGAAAAATATTGACGCGCCGACGAAAACGACACGCGGCCGGTCGAACTTTCCCTCGTCAATTAGCCGGTCGACGGAACGTTCCACGTTCCGCGGTATTTTCCCCGCAGAGGCGAATCTTGCTCGGTTGGTTATTTGGGAGGGGAGGAAGGTCGAGCGAAGATACGGGAATTCGACGGCGGAGGGACGGGAGAGAAAGGAAGCAAAGGAAAGGTGGATATCGGGCTTCGCGTGAGACGCCTTTACGCTCGGCTCGTTCACGGAAACTCGCCTAATGGCCCTTCCGAGGAGAGATTACGCGTATGAAACGGGACATGCGAATTACGCGTGCGTCTTCCCTCGCGGAATCGTAGGCACCGGTTTTTGCGCGACGGTGGCCGATATTTAGCCTGGAGATCGAGGCGCCCCGCACGCCGAAGGATTCCGCGAACCGAGGGGCGGAAAATCGACGATTTGCGATTTCTCCTTCGCGGGATGCGCGCTCGTCAAGTTTCCATCGTTCCTCGTAGACGCGAATTCCCTTCCCAGTGGTTCCTTCGGCCCGAGACCGCGAGAAATCGAGGAGGGCGACCCACCAGCGGAACGCTTCCGATTGGCTCCGCCGGTTTGCGAGTCGCCGCGACAAATCGGAAATATGTATCGGAGGTACATCTTCCGATCTTCACGCGTAGTTCCCTTTTCGTTCCGGTAATCCCCGGATAAAGAGGCTTTGCTCGAAGGAAGGCATCGGCATCCTTTGGGCACGGATAGCGGCCGCGGGAATTCGGGATAACTCGAGAATCTTCTTCTGTTTTTTTTTTAATCGTTTTTCTTTTATTTATTTATTTTTTTTCATTTTTTCTTGCGGGTTGAATACAATTTTTAAGGTTAGGGGTGGATTTTAAATTCGATTTTAACCTCGGTGGTAATTATTTTTTTTCTTTATTCCCGATACCCGATGACGGGCATCGAAATTCGAGCGATTCGGCACGTCGCGCGGAATCGTTTCTCCGAGTGACTGCAGCGCCGGATGCGAAAAAAATCTCTCTCGTTTCTCTTCGGTTCCTCGAAGTCGGGCGAATCGTAAAAGTCACGTTGTAAAATATATATAACGGGCCGCGAGGAGTTGGACTAAGTCGAGGGTCCTCGTTCTTATGCCTTCCCCTTATCGCGCGACTTTACGGCACGCTTAGATAGCCGATCTTCGATATCGCCTTAAGACCCTTTTCCTCGCTTAATCGCGAACGCTCGTGATCGATGACCGACTCGTCGAGGCGGTCCCGGGGCCCAGGAAGGCTTTTTCCCCGAATGGAGCCCGAACCCGGGCTGACGCAAAGTACCGCGAAAATCGTTTTCCAATAAATTACCGCTCTCGGCCCGATAACGTTCCCGTGACTCGGAGATATCTGGGATTAGTCGCCGACTCTCTGACAAGGAATCATTTTAATAATCGTACACACGTACGCTGGTACCCCCCTTCCTCGTCATAACTTTGCGGTTAGGATAATTGTTCCAACGGTACAACACGGTACAAAGTGAGTGCAATTTGGCAGGAAAAAAAATTTCTAATTTTCGGAAAAGTAGGGGCCATTGGGATTATCTGGATGCCTTGGAAATTTGGCCCTTGCCTGGAGGATAAAAAAAAAATCGATACAGATTTTCGGGCGGAATGGAAAACGTGTTTCGAGTCGACGAAACGATGGGTGCTCGGGGAAGACTTGCCTCATGGCAAGGTCCGGCCCGACGGAATCCCGGTCGTTTTGAGGACGAGAGTCGGATTCGCGAGACCGGTTAACGCGACGCTTCCTGAAACATGAGGTAATCCTCGAGCTTGTCTCGAACCGAGGACGATCGTCCGACCGTCCCACCGGACGACGCCCGCGCTCTTGACCACCGACAACGAGGCGCGTCCGCCCGATCGGGACCTTCCCGCGTCCGTCGAGAAAGACGAATCGCTTCCCGGCTTATCTTACTTCCGACCCATCGAGGCCAAGCCCGACTCGTTTTCTCGAGAGCGGACGAGAAGTCGTCTAAATTCGTAGGATCGCGAACGAGCTGACAAGGGGTTGGAGGAGAGGGCATCTTTTATGCAGCATTGAATTTCAAGGAAATTCCCCTTTCCGCGTCGGCGGAACCATAGGACTCCTCGCCGCGAGGGCGCTTCCCAATTTGCGGTTAACCTCGTTTTTGCGACGAGCCGTTTTAACGATACCGTCGAATATACGAGATCCTCCGGTTAACGTCCCGGGATGCGTCGAACGCTCGGAAGAGCGGAGAGCACCTCGCGACGAGGAGTCAAGGGGAGATCCCGTCCCTGTCTTTCCGCCGAATGCAATTCCGGGCCCCGACGTCGATTTCCAAAAATTTTCTTCCAATCTCTCCGGAGCTCGTTCTATCGATTCCCGCCCGATCGATCGACAAAGTCTGCCCGGGCGGATCCCTTTCCGCCGATTTACGGTCGGTCCGGTTTCGCGACGGACCGTTTTGCTGATCCGGTCGGATACCCGAGACTCTGCTGAGCGTAGCGCGCACGAGGCGTACCGTTCGCTACCTCGAACGCTACCTCATCGGTTGCGTAACCCGGTCGGCCCGGCCTGCCCGACCGGCCCGATCGGCCCGACCGCATCGGCGCTACACGTGCGAACTCTCGTCCTCGGCCGCCTGCAGGTCGGGCCGGGATGCGATCGGACCGGCGTCCTCGTCGCGGCCGTGGAAGCGCCTCCTCGGGTTGCACGCTTTCATCTTCCTCGAACGTAGTGGAAATATTTTGGATTTTTAGGTAACGATCCCTCCTGTTTTTAAGAGAACGGAGACGTCTACCGTCCCCTAAACTTCTGCCCTGCGTTTCCGAGGATTTTCCATTTTCCGGCTCGGACCGTTTTGTTCCTGCCTCTTCCGGAAGACTCGGAGTTCCTCGGAGAGATTCCTCGAAGCTGGCTCCGTATCTCCGGGTACACCGGGGGTTTGTGTTCCCTTTTTCCTCCCTCTCTCTCCCCGGGAAACGCTTTATCAAGTTTTCCGGAGAGTTTCGCCCGGACGGGGGCGGATCCCTTTCCGGTATCCCGAGATTCTCAGGAATTTCATTGATATTCCCGGGAGGACGCTCGCTCGGGACGGGACTTTCAGGGGACGAGTCCTTTCGGGGCCGACGTTCTCGCGGGGGCTTCCCGCGTACCGTTTCGCGAAACTCGGGAATTCCAGACCTCGCGGTGACGAAATTTTTATTCCGAATTTTCTCTCGATTTTCCCCGACCTCGTCCTCGCGGGTCCCCCGGGGAAAGGAAACGCATCGGCCTTCCGCTCGACGCGATAATCCACGAGCGAATCCAGGAAAAATATGAAGGGTCGGTCCGTCGTCGTGTTTCCGAGAGTAGAGCCCGATTCGCGTATCGATCGCGCGATCGATTCTCGACTCGTGATTTATTGGCCGCTATCGGGTCGGCTCTGGCTTTCGCGCCGATAATCCCTACGCGGCTCGTCCCGACCGGGCGGCTCTCCGGACAAAATTTTGCCCCCGAAAAACCGTCCACCCGATTTTGGTCCGTGGAAATCGTGCCGGCCAAAGTTCGCTTCCGGACGCTTTTTTTTTTTCTCCGACTTTCGTTTCGTCGCTCTCGAGATGGCCCAAGAAATCGGTTCCCTGCGTTCGGTTTCGCGTGGAAAATCGGAAAAGAGGCGCAAGTCACTCTAGCGGAAATTTCCTATGCTCGGACGGGATATTTTTTCCCGCTCGTTGCGCGGTTTACCTACGGCGTAAGTGCCGATCGTAAGAGCGGAAGCAATATCCCCGAATTAAAATCCCCGTCGCAGCAATTTGTCCCGGGCGGAGAAATTCCTGGGGTGCGTTAACGCCCGCGAAGTTTCCTTTCCCCAGGAGTCCCGGGAGGAGAGAACTTTCCTTCGGACTGCGATCCGCGAATCAGAAATCCATCTCACGAAGAGCGGAGCCACGTTCGGCGTCCCGGCGTCTCGGCGTCATACCGTTAACCCAGAAAGAAAGGACTCCCCGTCGAAGTCGCGTCCGGTGCTCGTCCGCGTAGCCGGAGATCGAGGCGAAGCTCGGTAAACGTAAAAAGAGGGCTCTCTCTCGCCACAGGAAGGAAAAGGGAAAGGGGGAAAAATGCAGTTATGGATCGCGAAATCGATTCGCGATTCGTCCGGGACGTTTTGCCGGTTATCGCGTCGCCGACCTTGCCGAGCTCGCCGATCGATGCTCTTGGCAGCCGAACTCGATTCTGGCTCGCCGCCACCGCAAAATCGACTTCTCTTGGTAATTCCGCGACGGCCGGACCGTTTCCCAGGACATACCCAGGCGCGACCAAACATTGCCCGAAAATACGTCCGACGCGAGTTTCGATAATTTTTATCACCCTTTCGGCGTCGCCACCCCTCATTAACTTTCGTCGTTTCCCTCTATCGACGATCGTCGGTCGCCGTGGAAATTCATTTATCGTCGCTTCTCGCCGACGAAAGACAATTTCGAAAGGACGAGGTTTACGTCTCCTTCCTCTCTCGTTCCGCGGAACTCTCGGTATCTCGTGACAGGGGCCGCGATAAAACTCGGCGTGACTCAACGTTGAATTACCCCGGGGATGACGACGTTGACGGCGGTTTATCATCGAAGGTAATTCCGAGTGCAACGTTTTCCGCGCGCCCGTCAAAATACGGGCCAGTCGGGCCTTGGGTACCGCGTTATCGCGGCTTCGTTTCCTCCTCGTCCGCGACGCGGACTCGCGGTGCATACGTTACGAGGCGACGGCCGGTCTCTTTCCCTCCTTTCCCTCCCGGAGTCGCGAAAAGAAATTGCCGCGTTCGTCTCTCGCCTCGCATCGGAACCGCGTCCGCGCCCTCGGATCGACTTTGTTCGGGCCGCGGGCCTCCTTCCTCTCTTTCGTTTCTGGACCTCGTCCCTTTCCGTAACGCGTACCTCGCGGATCCCTCCGCGACGTCCGTTCATTCCGTGGCGGTCCGTATTTTCCAGCGGCGCCTAGTTTTCTCCTTTCCCCTGGCGGGCCGGGGTATTTCCTTTCCTTTCCGTCCGTCTCTTTTTTCCCGCTCGTCTTCCGCTCCTCCTCCGCTGCCCTTCCCTCTCCGAGTTTTTCTGGCGGCGGCGCTGCGGGCCAGCGGGAGCGGCGAGAGAGAAGGAGACGCCAGGCGCCGCGAGGAGAGAGCGAGAGGGACGCCCGCCGGCAAGAGTCGCGGCGTAGCGCGCGACGCGCACGCGCACACGCGGGGATCGCGCGTCCCGCGTCGCGGCGGCCTGCCCCCTCCCCTCCCCTCTCCTCTCCTCGGACGGGAGTCGACTCCGACGCCACTGGACGCCAGTCGCCGTTACGCTCGCGGAGGGCACGCTACGGGCCGGACGTCGCGCCGAGACGAGCGACGCGCGCGGCCCTTATCGCGGACCGGCGTCAATCTCGATCCCGGATACGGAGGCGCGGTCGGTCCAGGAGATCTCTCCCCGGCTTCCGGACGATGTGAAATCCCCAGGCGAAAGTGCGCGCCAATCGCCGAGATACGCGGACGCGCCTCCGGGGGGACGACGGAGAATCGACGGAAAATCGGCCCAAGGGAGAGGAGAGACTCGGAACCCTAGGCGCGGCATGGCCGCGCGGAATCTCTCGAGCGTCGTCCCCGTCGCCGCGTGCGAGGCGCGGGTTTCCGGAAGATAGACCGCGGGTTCCGCTCGCGCGTCCTTCCCGACCGGAGGGATCCCCGCGACTGGCTCCCCGTGGGCGCGGCGAGGGGACGACGCCGCCGCGCCGCCGCGCCGCAAGCGCCGAGATCTCGAGGTCGAGGTGGCGCGGACCCGGGATGGCGGCCTCGGCGAGGGCCGGGCCCTGAGGCGGCCCCGCGCCCCCAGGGCCGACGATGCCTCCTGCCCCGGGAGGACGGCCCCGGAAGACCAACGCCGAACGATTATGCAGCTGAAGAAAGCGATGCTCAAGATATTCGATCAATGTGAGTCGGCCCACCGGGTGAGAAGTGGATCCCAATTTTATCGGGGATCGGCCGGCGCTTTATTTTCGGCTCCGGGCGTCGTCCGGCGTCCGTTGGCCGCGTTTTCGCGTTCCCCTCGCGCGGAAAGGAGGTTTCCCGATTTAGCCCGGCGAGACCGCGGATCGCGCCCGGTACCGCCGAATCTCTTTTTTTTTCCATCCCGTTCCGCGTACCGCGTGGTCGTAAAGTCGCGTCGCGGGGAATCCGCCGGTCGGAAAAAATCTCCGTCCCCTCGCGACTACCCCGGCCGGAAGGAGCGTTATCGGGCCCCGTCTCTCGCTCCGACGCGGAAGAGCTTCCGGGATCATCGGCACTTTTCATCCTTGCCCGTAAAGAGCGTTCCCTTTTTCGACCCGATTTTCTTTTCCTTCGCGGGGTCCTCGGTCCCCGGGAGGGAGGAAAAATTCCGGGAAAACGGGCACGTCTAATTTTAGGAGGTGCCTTCGGAGTTTCGAGACTCGGTCCTTCCTCACGGCGACTGGGAGAGTTTGCCGGGATCGAGGAAATCGACTTCGAGACGCGCCGCTCGGCTCTCGGTGATTTAACGCGATGGAATCTCGTTGATCGTTTTCCCCCTCGATACGGAGAAGGAGAAGCGACGAATTCGTTCCCGCGGCCGGCGACGCCCCGCAAGGAACCGCCGTTTCCGCGTCGATCTCGATCTTCGAGGGGAGTCGCGCGATCGGAATTCGATTTAAATGGAAATCCGAGGTTTCTCCGCGAATGGCTATTTTTTTTTTTTTTTTTTCCCACATCGCTCGTACCTTCGGGCGCTTTACCTCGAGCCGGGAAAGAGAGAGAGCAACGCGCGCCGCAAATGCCAAAATATGAAGTAACGGTTTGCATCATGGGAGCGTTTCTACCCGGCTTGGCCCGAAATGGCAGAAATGCGCCTAAGAATGCACTAATCGAAGTTTCCGTACCTCGGGCATCGAGCACGCGCACCGATTCATTGCTTTTCCACGTGACGAGGATTGCGCCGCCGCGTTTTCGCGTGACTCGCCCGATGTGGAGGAAAAGGATTATTTATCCTCGAGGAATTTCGCGATCCGCGCGTTAACGCCGATTGCATCGCCGCTTGCCGCTACAAAGTATTAAATCCATCCTCTTGCGAAATCCCCTTGCTTTTGCCTCGTCAAAACCGACGTCGGGAATTTCGATCGAATGGCATCTCGGTCCTAGATTTTATTAATAGAGAAAAAAATGTAACAAAAATTCGAAAAATACGCCGGTCGGACCATCGAGCCGTGTAAGAGACGATGGTTGAAAAAATACAGGAAGAGGAGGAGATGGACGAAGCGTCGAACTCGAAAGTGACGACACGACCTTTCGGAAATCTATCGAAAAACTGGCGGGTTGCGACTTTTTAGTCCAGGCGGTCGTTATCGATGCTCGACAGCTGCGCAAACGAGGAAGGCGACGAATCGAGACCGAGGGAATCGCAAACTTCCTGGACGAGCCGTCGAGAAACTCTCGAAGACTCGAGACGTCTCGGCAAGTTCCGGAGAGGGAGGACCGACCGGGGGAATTTATTTTCCCCGCGTCTCGTCGGGGTTTTAAAGGAAGCTCCAGCTCTCGGGAAAATCCAACTTTTCCTTTGGTCCTTCGCGGCGCCGAAATTCCGAGGTGCCGACCGTCGAAACAAACTCTTGTCTTTACGTCGTCGGGAAACGCAAAACGTCCTTTTCGTTAGGAGGACGTTATTATTTCGGCAAATCTTTCCGCCGCGGTAGGAGGAAGGATTCCGCGAGTGGATTCGAAGACCCGTTCTCGATTCAGCCTCGTCACGCCTCCAAGGCGACCGCGGTTTAAATCTTCCGTAAACGCGGAAAACAAGAGCGGAATGCAGAAAGTGTCCTTTTGGGCCGCCGTCGTCGCGCGGAAATCCTCCGTAAATCTTCCGCCGGTTTGCGGGAGTCTCGGTGAAACTCCTCGTGGTGGACGCGCGGTCCGATCGAAACTCCCGGGGGAGCTCTCCTTCTTCCCTCGAAGTCCTCAGGGCTCTCCCGCGAGGGGAGAGATCCTTCCTCGGGGAATTTCAAATTCCAATGGACGCAAATCCCGGCCGTTTAGGAATTAAAGCTCCGCCGAATCGAGCCTTCTTCCCTCCTTGGGAATATTAACGAGTTGGCTAGGTCAGGGTGGAAGGTCTCTCCTCCCCGGGACAATCGATGGGGCCCGGTCTTTGCGGACGGAAACTCGATCCCGCCCGAACGTCCGTCGATACGCGTTATCGTTACGCATCGTTGACGCAATAATACCCCGGCCAATAAGGACAACCGTGATAATTGATTCCCGACGAGACTCGCCAAGGATGCCTCCGCGCCGCGCGAGGCACCCTGTCGATCGCTTCCGTTAACGCCAATTAAACGGCAAATCGAGCTACGGGATCCCGTCCCCGGAAAGGTGAGCGTTTCCTCCGGAGATGGTTCGCGGCAGGTCGGGATGAGGCCGTGAACTCCGAACTCCGACTTTGGATGTCTCATTTTCCCCAGAACCGAGGAGAGCCCGAACGCAAACCTACTTTCCCTCTGGATTCTTCCTGCCTTGCGTTGAAACGATGTCGTTTACATTTTGGGAGATTTCAATTCAAGTCAATTTGGGAAATTTCAATTCAAGTCATTTTGAGTGATATCAATTTAGGTCATTTTGGGAGATATCAATTCAGGTCATTTTGGGACCGCCGAGCTGGGGAAGTTTTTGCGTTACTCGACCCTGTGGAGAGGATCCGTTTGAAAGTTTTCCCTCTTTGAGGGGATCGCTCGGAAAGTTTCCGGACTCCCCGTTGTTCCGGCGTAAGGCATTTTTCCAGGAGGTAATCCGAGGACGAGCCACCGGAGCTAGGGGGGGAAATTAGATGTTTTCTTCCCTCGAGACGGGGTTTTTCCGCGGATCCGGGCAGAGAGGTTTTCCTTGCGTCGGTTGACCCGGTATCCGCTCTTCGAACGGAGTCGGGGCACTTTGAGAAATTAGATCGATGATTCACGGTTCGGAATCTGGCATGCGTTGGGACGAGCCCCTCTCGCCCGTGCGAATCGGGAAGTGCGTGACCCTCCGAGGAGTGCCCGACCTCCTCTTTTTCCCGCCCTCGCGTGGGCCAAGTTTCGATATAACGCCTTTATCTCGAGGCTCCTGCCAAAAAACTGTTAATCGAGCACCTCGGGAATCTCGGCCGCGTCGGTGACTCGAAAACGGAGGATCTCGCGAGAGACGACTTATCGGACCGGAGGATCTAATCGGCGCGCAATTGCCGGCGACGATTGCGTCGGCGAGATACGAGGCGCCTCTGAATTGCGGCTCGATTATCGTTTATTTATTTACCTTGAGAAGAGCCGAGGCGAGTACTCGCCGCGAGTCGCGTACGAGCGAGCGGCCTTCCATTAAACCGCCTCGACGATTATTTATCGCGCGATAATCGTGCGCGGGAATCCTCATCCGGAGCACGGAGAGGACTCCCGAGGTGCATTTCTTTTTTTTTTTTTTCCATTCCGAGGAAATTTTCCGTTTCGGGGATTCGGAGTCCGACGACGACGTTAGGCCCAAATCGTTCCTCGTCGTTCTCACGTAGGTGCGTTTCTTCTTCTCGGCTTTTTTTACGCAACTCGACGTACGCGGATGTCTCGTATCGCGAGGCGATTCCGCTTTTGCCGCGAGCGATATATCGCGGGATTAGCGCCGATTATCGAGAGGGATTTTTTATCGTTTCCGGTTAAACCCGGCGCACGAAATATGGGGCCGAAAGGTTAAAAGTAAGCCGGGTCGCGCCGCTAGAATAGGATGCAATTTCCCGCTTTGGCGGGGCGTAATGTCGAAAAATGTCCTCTGTGAAAGTTGTAGCGAGGGTCGTTGGGAGCATCTTTTGTAGGAAACGTTTTCTCGTATCGCGAAGCGTCGAGGCTCGGGCTTCGTTTGTTCGACACGCGTGCCGCCTCGGGAGGTGCCTTTCCCCTCGGGAATCGGGAATGCCATCCGAGAGGACGGAGCTCGAAGATCCGCGAGGGGACTCGCGATATCCGCCGATGCGATTTGACGTAAAAAACGGACGTTTTCGGGGGGTCGTGAACTGCTTCGATAACGCGAGACCGATTCTCCCCGAAGGAGAAGAAAATAGGGAAAAAAATCAATTAGCCACATTTCACGCCTTGCCGTCAAAATATTGTCTTTTTAAAAAGTTGTTTTCTCTCGTTTAAGAAAATTCCCAGATTTTTGGCCAACCGATTTTTTCCGAAGCTTTAATTTCGGCAAGGGATTTCCCAAAAGGAGGGGATATTTCTCGAGGTCTAGACGGGGTAAAAAAATCCATTTCTCTGCCAGGAGCACCGCCCCGGAGGGAGCTCGCCGCGTAGGTGGGCACGTGCTCTCGAGGACGTCACCGGATCCGCGGTTTCGGGATGACGTAAAGACGAACTCCGCGGATCGATCTTTCGGGAACCGACGAGTGGCCGCGAGTCCCCGACGGGGGCGATTCTCCCAGGGGAAGAGAAAAAAAAAAGCCGCGAAAAAAGTGCCCGGAAGACGGAGGTGGACGAACTCGAGAAGAAACTCGCCAACCGAGCCGCGGCAGAAAACGACTTCGCGTCTCTGGAACGGTCTTCGAATCGTCCCGATTGATTTCGAGGTTCGATCAAGGGCCTCGCGAGTCGACGTCGCGCTAGGACAATTGGGCCGACCGATTTAGAAAATCCTCCTCGGCGTAAAAAAATCCGTAAAGCGGAAAAACGTCTATTGACTCTTGGTCCGTAATTTTGCAAAGCACCGGAAACGATCGAAATCGACGGGGGAAATCGAGCCGCGAATCGATTCCGCCGTCGGGCCGTGAAATCGCGCGATTCGGAAAGTGGCTACGCACTCGCGGCGAGATGAGCGATACGTGGAACGGCGCGTGAATGGAAACTCCATTAACCGGCGACGGACACGACGACGCCGCATTTCCGCAACCTCGCGATCGCGTCGTCGCGGGTCAATGGTGAGCCGATGCGATAACACGTCGAGCAACGAGCACGCGAGCCGGCGTGGATGTGCCCTCTCGCCCGTGGACGCGCCTTTGTAATACGCGGACGCGAGCATTTGCATGCCTCCGCGCGTCACCCGGACGGCGCTCGCATCCGCCGCGTCCGGCCTCGCTCCGAGGGGAAAAGTCGCCGCTTCCATCGAGGGCTGAAATTTCCGAAAAGTTTATCGGAGGGCCGAAAAGAAAATCCCGAGTCGAAGATTTCCTTTCGGGGCGTTTCACGAGCGAACCAAAAGATTCGAGCAACGCCGCCGGCATTTTGGTCCAAAGTCAATGGACTTCCGGTTCCGGCCGAAATCACGAGTCCAGGGCTTTTCGGGAACTTTTCCTCCGGCGTGGGAGATAACGTCGGGAGATTAGGTCGTCGAAGCATCCGAGGAATTCGGTGGAGTCGTTATCGCCGTTTAATTATCGTCGCAAAAGAGGAGGTCGTAATTACGAGTTGGCCGACCGAGGCAAAAGTCGCGGGTGTCGAGCTCTTTTTCTACGGAGGTTCCGGACGTCAAGGCCGACCCGGGGTTCGGCTACGAACCCTCGACGTCCCTCGACGATACGCGCTTCCGTTTCGCTATCGTTCGCGCGAGTGCTCGCGAACTGGCGTTCGTGGAGTCGCGGAAGGTCGCCGCGATGGGAGTCTTTTAAACCGCGGTCCGGAAGGATGCGACGCGAGGCGCGGCTCCGAGAAGATCGCAGTCGGGAGCGACGCTCGCTTCCCTAGGACATACGGAAGCTGCGAGCGGATTTCCCGCTTCGGAGATGGAGGAACGGTTATATCGTAACGGCGGTTCCTTCCGCACTCCTTCCAAAGACCTCGCGTCCTCAGGAGAAGTTGCGAGGTCCTCCCCGAGGATCTCCCATCGATCGCAGGAATTTAATTCTCATTCTCTCTCCCCCTTTCTCATCGGGCCGCGTCCCCTGTTAAGGAAAAAAATTGCGTCTCGAGGCTCCTTCGCGCGTCCCTTCTCCTGGGGATCCGATTCTTCTTTCCGCAGCCGCCGCCATTTTGGTCCCGCGAAACTTCGTCGAGAAAATCATTTAACGTTTCAGCGGTCGTAGCTCGAGTGCTTAAGTCCTTTCAAAGTTAACGGGCTCCGATATCCTTCGCAAGCCCGCACGGTGGTGCAGGCTGCGGTCGCGCGTGGCGACGTTATGCGGTTTTCCTTTGATGTGCAATATCCGCTCGCGGCCCGACATATGCGATGCGCGAGGGAGGCCGTGGAGCTTCGATGCACCCTTCTCGATACGATCCTTCTTCTCTCGCTGGCCCGTTGCTCGTCCTCTCGTTAAAAACGACGTTTGCGCGGTTTACGGATTTTCCAAGCCATTTCTCTCGTAACCGAAGGCGAAGGAGCTTTTCCCAAATTTTTTTACCAAGGTCTGGATTAATTGTTTAATCATTTTTGCGTACCAGGGCCTAATCTGTTTTTCCGCGTCCGGGCAATTGGGGGCAAGATTGGCGGAAAATCGGTGACACCGGTAACGGGGATATTTTGGAACGTCGCGAAAAAGGGTCGATCAATGGGGAGAAGAGACGTTCGAACAAGGCGCGGATTAAGCTCGAAGGGAAATGGAGAGCTCTCGCCGGGCTCCATTTAGCTGGGATTCCGCGATTCGTTAACCGCGCTTTCCGCGCGGCTTGCAAGCTCCGGATATCCACCGGGCCGGGCGTCGAATGCCGGATGGAAAAACACGACACGGCTTACGGGTAAATTTCCTACGAGGGAGCGGCGGAATACGGCGAAAGCCTCTATGGTAATCCGTTACCATCGAGCTTTCCTCCGCTTCACGGACGAGCTGGCAAAAGCTCCCCGGCAGCTTTCCATCCGGCCTCTCCTGTCGCTCGCGGCCGACCTCCCCATTTGCATTCGCTAACTGTTCCGACTAATATACGCGCACGGGGCGGAACAATACGCTTATTAGATTTTAATTAGTGCGCCAAGCTTTCGGCCAGGACCTACGTATATGGCATATCTACCAGATTCTAACAGTCGCTGACCGTTCCAACCAACGTTAGGAACGACGCGCTTGGATGTCAATTTTTCATGAAAACACTTTATTTCCGGCCACAAAAGATTTTCTAGAGCTTTTGAAAAATTAATTTTAACCCGTTCGCAAGTTTGGAAACTCTTCAAATTGAGAGAGGTCGCTCTCCCTGTTTCTATATTAAATCGATTAATCTGGGAAAAAAATTCGATACTTTTACGCTGCCTCGTGGCCTTTCGCGAGTCCATCTTTTTTCAGGGAGAAAGGTAATTTCGGTTGCAAGACGCGGTGCATCGGGTCGTTGACCCGTCTTAAAGGCCTTTTCGAGGACGTTCCCAGGTGAATAAAGTTAATGGGTTAAGGTCGGGGACCCGTTAAGTAAGGAAGTTGGAGGTTCCTCTGCTTCCTGTCCGCCAGGGTCGACATTTTTGCCGATAAATTGTCGCCAAAGTCGATCGCGTGGGTGGCCGGCGATCTCTAGTCGATTGCCCGCCCTGCAATCCCGATGCGTTAGGGTACGTGCTGCATACCGAACGCCCGTTTGAATGAATTACCGATCGTTACGCACCACGTGTACGCGTAACAACTCGCCGATCGATTCTTCGCGCCCAGAGCGAAGTCGTCTCTGGGTGCCTCTACGAGCGATACTCCTCCGCTAAAGATAAAAAAGAAATAAGAGGTGCACTTTGGAGCGAGGGAGTCTGCCGCGATTTATTTATTCTTTCTTTTTTTCCCTACCTATTTTTTGCCTCCAGAGATTTTCTCGCCGTTATTAATTCACGGTTACGCGCTCGTTACGACCGAGCCGATCGATCGTTAACGCTGGACATTATCGGGCCGAGTAAAAATATCCATTTTTTGTCGCAATTAAAGGAAACCCGTAAATTCGAATGCCGAGACCGGCGCACCTCCGTGGCGAATCCATTAATGTGGAATTCTCCCTCGCAACTTTTACGGAGTCGTTTTACCCACACGTAACGACACCTCGATCAATACCTACTTAACATTCAATGTCATCGCTTTACCTCGCCTTTGGAAAAAAAAAAAAAAAAAATCCACGTTACTCTACGCGTTCCGAGTGAATCCATTATCGCGCAGTTCTTCTCCGAGACTTTTATCGTGCAATTGTGCTCTTCGTATGCACACTTTTGCTCGTATCCTTGAGCGCATCTCTTACATCCAACCTGACTTCTTTTTTCAATTTTTCCCAGTTCCATCGATTTTTAAATTTCCACGAGTCCGACCCTCGGCACGGCTGGAGAGATTCTCTTGGGGCTTTCGCTTCGGAGCTTTGCATATCGCGTTCCAATTAGCGGCTCGCGCCTCGAAGCTCATTAAGGCGAGTCGAAGAGAAATCGACGTCACTTTGTCCTTAAACAAATGATCCAGGACCATTTCTCAGCGTGCTCATCGCCCTTCCTGGGGGAATCTCGGCCTCTCCCGTCTTCTTTTATGCCTCGAAGTAATTAACGCCGTTCATAGGTAGTCGGAGTCTTTTCGCCGAGACTTTATGGAAAAGTTCGGGCCAAGTTTCGAGTCGATCGGTCCGAGATCTTTTCGAGAAGTGCACTTCGAGGGCGCCTTCGCGCCGCAGCTGCGGCAAAATGGATAACTCTCGCAATTAGGTACGCCGGATGCTTACGCTCTCTCGGTTGGCGGGCCGAAGGGGCGCAAAAAAAGGACCTCGTCCAAGGAACGCTTCCAGGAAAACCCGGGGGGACGATCCCGGATTTTTTCCTCCCCTGACTTTTATTTCCCTTCCGGTCCAATCAGCGGTTCGCTTAAACGAGAGGGAGCTTTCTTGCCTCGGACGTGTCCCATACGACCGGCGGGTATTCCTCCTTGCCTCCTTGAGCGTATAATGAAAAATGTTACAATCAAAGTCTCGGACACGTCGTTTACGGTTGCGTTAAACCTCCCCCAATTATCTTGGCTCACCTTAAAGAGGACTGGGATTTTTTCCGGGTACCTACGTCGCGTGGGTCTCTTTTCCTCCAAGGAGGCATTTCCATTCCCCACGATAAGTGGGATAAATACTCGGGAACCTCTTTTCGGGAACCGTTAACGAATAATAACGGGCCCAATCGTCGGCGAAACGTCCTCCGGCACCCTCCCGGAAACCGAGGGAGGATTCCTACTGCCCCCGCGATCGTAATTCCTCGCCCTTCTTCGTCTCCGCTTTCACGCTTTCGTCGGGAGGCACTTCCTTCCTTCCCTCCCCCTGGGAACCTGCAGGGAATAAAAAATACATCTTTGAATTTACTATGAAATGGTATTAAACCTCCCACCCTTCCTTCTTACCTTGGGATGCGCGTACCGATCGTTCGCTGCTCTTCCTCTAGCGCAGCGCTCCTTTTTATTTTTGGAAACGTCGAATGTCCAACACTGAATGCGATTTCCCCGTTTAATAGGGTCCATCGTTCTGTTGCAGGCCTGCACTTGCGGAGCATCGAAGAACCGAGGATGACGGCGGAAACGGCAGCCCCGGGCGTTCAGGGGGTGCAGAGCGTCCAGGGCGTTACCGCGGGACAGGCGAGTCCGCAGCAGTCCCAGGACTCGAAATCCGGAGGATATCATTCCTCCATGTCGGCCGTGTACGATCCGGAGTACGCGCGAATGGAGGCATGGCTAGACGAGCACCCCGACTTCGTCAGCGACTATTTCCTCAGGTAACGCCCGACGAGGTCGAAACTCGAGAGTCGAGGACCACCCTGGGAATTCACCTCCAAACGGGGCGGACTCGTCGCGTTGCGCCACCTCGTCGACTTAACGATAGGAAGAAGAAAAATTAAAAAAAATGTCCGAGCGCGTTCCCGCGATGCAAAGTGTTCCGCAAAAGTGAATTCGTCGCGTAACGCAAAGTTTAATTATGCAGGGGTTAATTACATGCGGTGGATATGTTAATACTCGACAGGCTGCTCTCGTTACGCTTCGAGTTCCTTTGCCTTTTGCGTTGACGTTATTTTTTAATTTTTGTTTTCCTCTTTCTTTGTTTTTCCTTTCGCGTGCCAGGATCGGTTATCACGGGAGCCCTGGAACGTGGCAGGGCGTTCAGCGTTAGGTTTGACATCCGCGAACTCGATCGAGCTCGTTAACGCGGCGCTGGCGCGATAGGAGCGAACTCTTACCTTTCGACTCTTACGCCTCGAGAGAGGCACTCTCGGACTCTTTGTCGAGTACGCAAGTGGAGCACATTAAATATGCAGGAATGGCCGAGCGCAGCCGCCTTAATGGCTTTCCATTAATATTTGCAGTTATCGACGCCAATTTGGATACGCCCACGGCGGCCGAATAGCGCCTCGCTTTTCAGGGGAGCTTTTGACTCGCTGCCGGCCGAAATGTCGCGCGTCGTCCCGGCCTAATCGGACCACCGAAACCCTTATCGGCCTTATTTTAGGGTCCCACGCCTTTTCGCTCGTATCCCCTCGCCAAGATCGAAGTAGGGCATAAATAATTATTAAGGAATTAAAACGCTTCGGGCCATCCCCGGGCATCCTCCTTGCTGTCTCAAGAAAATCGAAATTTTCCGGCAGACTCGGGAGAGATGTCGAAACGATTTTCGGACAAATGTTCGGCGTTCGTAGAGGGGCACGTTTCGTTTGGAGAATTCTTGCGCGATGTCGGATTAAGAGGGAGAACTGGATTATTTTTGGAGAAACCCTAGGCGGGATTTTTTAGGGGTACGTAGAACGTTGTCGAACGGATTAAACGTGGGAAACGTCACATGCGCCGAGCACATCCGAGGATAAAAGCGTCGATTCAGCTGAATCGTGAACGAGGAGAGGGAGGAAGTCGTACGTAATCTCGTCGATGGGTAAAAAGATTGATTAGTGTCGATGTCAACGTCGGCCCTGCCAAAGCGGAGGGTAGGAAAGTGGCCTCGTCTTGCATTTTCCGCCCCGTTACCGTAGATTCTCCTTTCGAGGTACCTTTCTCCCGCTTTCGTCGTGACTTCCGCCAGGCTCCTCGCAGTTCCCCGATTCTTGCAGAAAAGTTACGAGGCAGACGGTGGACATGTGGCTGGTGTCGCACGCGACGCCGACGTCCTCCTCGGGAAGCTGCATGGAGCTGGCCAGCCCGACCCACGGGGGAGGGACGTCTTCCTCCGGCCGCGGAGGATCCGGGGGGTCGGGGGCGACCACCCCCGTGCGGAAGATTTCCGCCCACGAGTTCGAGAGGGGCGGCCTACTAAAACCCATCGTCAACACCATCGACGGAACCCCGACCTTCCTCAGCGTCTCCCCCGGAGACTCCAACCAGACCGGAAGTCAGCAAGTCGGGAACGTCAATGCGGGAAGGCCCCAGAGGAGGTCGAGGCACGAGCTCAGGCACCTCGACGAGAAGGATCTCATTTTCGAGCTGGTGATTATTCACGAAAGATGCTCTCCGGTATCGCGCAGAGGATCGAAATGACCGTAAGGGCGCGTTTCTTCCCCCAGGTGAAGGACATCTGCAACGAGCTGGACGTGAGGTCGCTCTGCCACAAGATCCTGCAGAACGTGAGCACTCTCTTGCACGCCGACAGAGGCTCGCTCTTCCTGGTCCAGGGCGAGAGGGGCGGTGGTTGCATGCCCTCGTCGCAGAACCACGATTTCGGTTCCGGAAATGGCGGCATGGCGAGGAACCACACCCCAAAGAGCAGCCATTCCTCCTCGCGGGGTCGGTGTCTGGTGTCGAAGCTCTTCGACGTCTGCTCCCGATCGACCCTCCTGGAGATGGAGAAAAAGGAGGAGATCAAGATCCCCTGGGGCACGGGGATCGTCGGATATGTCGCCGAAAGTGGCGAACCGGTTAACATACCAGACGCATACAAGGCAAGGTTGCCCTTTGGCGAAATTTACATTTCTCTGGGGTCTTCCCATTTCTTGCTTTTTTTTTCCTTCTCCTTTCTCTTCCCCCTTTTTTTTCCTTTCTTTTTTTCGCCATGAGCGACAACCTCGCTCCGGTATCTGCGCCGGAGTCGCTTTTACTCCCTTTGCACTGACATTTGCATTATGCCGGGTGTTTTAACTTTTTTCTTTTTTTTTCCACCCCTTTTAGCCCTCTTCCCTTCGGGCCGATATTCGCACCTCGATCAGGTTCCTTTTTTTTTTATTCGAGTCTCCTCGCGGAGTGTTTAGACTTCCGTGTGCAACGAGACGTACCCGATGGAAATGTCTCTCTATAATTAGATTTAATTTGGATCGCCTCTCGTGAACGAGCTATCCGAGAACCTGGGGCCTCTCCTCCGTGACTCACGAGTCGGTTAACTGCTTAATGAACTTCCGAGGAATAACTAGATTCCATTGTCGCGTATCAAGTTTGGAGGAATCTGTACGAGATGGAGACCAATTTCCCGTTTTTCCTGGATATGGAGATACGGACGCGATCTCATCCTTGACTTTAACTCGTTTCAGGACTCGAGGTTTAATCGGGAAATCGATGCTCTGACCGGGTACAGGACGAGAGCCCTCCTCTGCATGCCCATAAAGGACTGCAGTGGGGACGTCGTGGGGGTCGCCCAAGTTATCAACAAATTGGGGGGCGAGGGACAATTCACCAGTCAGGATGAGAAAATCTTCGCAGGGTATCTGCAATTCTGCGGAATCGGCCTGAGAAACGCCCAGCTATACGAGAAAAGTCAGCTGGAAGTCAAGAGGAACCAGGTGAGGCGATGGCCCGCGCGATTTGATCGATTAAAAAGGAAAAAAATAATTTCTTTACGGGATTATTAGTTTAAAAGACCGAGAAGTTCTTATCGAAACTATCCGTAGGTCTTACTTGACCTGGCCAGGATGATCTTCGAGGAACAGAGCACCATCGAGCACATGGTCTTCAGGATCCTCACACACACTCAGTCTTTGATACAGTGCCAGCGAGTGCAGGTAAATACTAAAATGATAATTTCATTTGTATTCTTTACTCGAGGTGAATAGAAGTCGTCTACGAAGAAAATTCAACTACGAGAGAGGATACACAAGATCGGCTATGTGCAACTCCGGTATCTTAACATTTACCGTACATGGAAAATGAACCGTACATCACCCGAGACTATATTTATACAAGGATTGCGCGAACGTACTTCTGCTCGCACCCTCTTTCCACCCGATTAACCCCGCGGATAAATAATTAGGGCCGTGCCCGTAAATAAGTGTCCTATAAATTTCTTCGGGTGATTTATATTTTTCGAGATAATATTTTCCTTAGGCGCGATAAACGAGGTTGTGCTTTCCAGGTGCTGCTGGTCCACAAGGCGTCCAAGGGAAGCTTTTCTCGCGTCTTCGACTTCGAGGCGAACGACCTCGCAGGCGAGGACTCGGACTCTCGCACGAGGTGAATACGAGCTCGTAACTATACCAATCGATTTATTTCCTCGTCCAATGGCTTGCCGATTGAATTGCTCCAGTTTCTATTATCAAACTTGCGTGTTTCTCTCTTGCAGTCCCTTCGAGAGCAGATTCCCCATAAACGTCGGCATCACCGGCTACGTGGCGACAACCGGCGAGGTCAGTTCTCCACCTTCGACGTCCGACCAGCCTTGGACGAATGTTCCGTGCCGATTTATTTTCCGGGGAATTGACGTTTCAGGGACTCTGGGACTTCGAGCACGAAAGCACGATCGCGATAACAATTAACCGCGGGTTTAACATTCATTTTTGCCCGCGTATGACGTGACATAATAGGGTGCCATGACGCATGAAGCGTCTTGACGCAGGACGGTTATCGCTCCTTTTGATAGTGTTTTAACGCGGATGGAGACGCGAATTTTAAAAATGCTTAAGCAAAAAAAAATCGTAAAGTAACGAAAATCGAAAACCATGCTTTCAAATTTCAATTACGCCATTTCTAACGAGTGTTTTACTTTTCCAGACTGTCAGTATTCCGAACGCCTACGAGGATCCAAGGTTCGATCCCTCGGTGGACGATGGCACGGGATTCCGTCATCGCACGATCCTCTGCATGCCTATCAAGAATTCCTCCGGCCAGATCATCGGAGTGATCCAGCTGATCAATAAATTCGACGACCTCCAGTTCACGAAAAACGACGAAAACTTTGTCGAGGCCTTCGCGATATTCTGCGGTATGGGCATTCACAACACCCACATGTAAGAGAATTTTACTATTAATGAAATATAAAATCACTGGGAGAAGTTCAATTAAAAAAAATATAATTCTTCGACCCTCTGAATTAGGTTAAGAAAAATGAATCCACTAAACCTTGGTTCGTTATCAGGTACGAAAAGGCTGTGATAGCGATGGCTAAGCAGAGCGTCACTTTGGAGGTATTGAGCTACCACGCTTCGGCGTCCCTCGAAGACGCCCAAAGGTTGAGGGTTAGTGTCAAATAATTTTCCGTAACTAATCTATAGTCGTCCTTCCAACGACAGCCCTTTTACCGGCATTTTTCTGCCTTTGACCCAGCAGGGCTTAAGAGTGGCCTCGGCGGCCCACTTTCAGCTGCACGACTTCAAGTTCGATGACATCCACATGGAGGACGACGAGACCCTCACGGCCTGTCTTCGCATGTTTTTGGATCTCGATTTCGTTGAGAGATTCCACATCGACTACGATGTCCTCTGTAGGTGGCTGCTGAGCGTGAAAAAGAATTACCGCAACGTGATATATCACAACTGGAGGCATGCCTTCAACGTCGCCCAAATGATGTTTGCCATTCTGACCGTGAGTGGAGATTTGACCGAATCGCGGACTATGAATTTTGATATTTTCTTAATTTATGAACACCTGATTTTACGCGGATCTTTTTGTACAGGCTACGCAATGGTGGAAGATCTTTGGGGAGATCGAGTGTCTCGCCTTGATCATAGCATGCCTCTGTCATGATTTAGACCATCGAGGCACTAACAACTCCTTCCAAATCAAGTGAGTGGTTGTATATCATTTTGTAAAATTCCTCTCGGTGAACTATTCCTGAATTTTTTTTTTAATTCTAACATGTAATTTCTAGAGCGTCATCCCCACTGGCGCAGCTGTACTCGACCTCGACCATGGAGCATCATCACTTTGACCAGTGTCTGATGATCCTGAGTAGTCAAGGGAATCAGATCCTGTCAAATTTGTCTCCGGAGGAGTACTCAAGGGTTGTCAAGGTCCTCGAAGAAGCGATTCTATCGACAGATTTGGCTGTGTATTTCCGGAAAAGGGGAGCATTTCTCAGCCTGGCTCGCAGTAAAACGTACAACTGGGCTTACAGTGATCATCGAGAGCTGCTTCGCGGCATGCTGATGACCGTTTGCGATTTGGCAGCCATCACCAAGCCCTGGGACGTGGAGAAGCGAGTGGCAGAGCTCGTCAGCAGCGAGTTCTTCGAACAGGGTGACATCGAAAGGCGGACCCTGAACATAACGCCCATAGTTAGTTATTAGGATTTGTTTCCCAAAAACAGCAAATTTGTCGATCTACCGTTTAGACTCAATGATTCATTATTTTCCGCAGGATATCATGAACAGAGAAAAGGAGGACCAATTGCCGATGATGCAGGTCGGCTTCATCGACTCGATTTGCCTGCCAATTTATGAGGTCTGTATCCGGGGAGTGGATTCCGTTCGCGAAAGTTAAGTCCTCGTTAGATAAATCTTTAATACATTTTCGCATTCAGGCTTTCGCATTGCTGTCCGACAAGTTGGAGCCCTTGGTCCAGGGTGTGCGGAACAACAAACGACAGTGGCTAATGATAGCCGAATCAACGTGCCCTATGAAGAACTGCACAAACCACGACAGGTCGCCGGCAGGCTCGGATGCCGAAGAGACCAGTGAGCAGGCCGAACAGTAGGGTCCTGAAAATCGGTCTCAAGGATCGTAAAAATCGAAAGTCGGTCGGTCGACTCCGTCGATGATCGTCCCGCCGAAGCAGGACCAAACTTCGCAAATCAGCTATCGAGCAGGGGACCAAAATCCAAAACTGAGACTCTCTTGGGAATCGCCTGACCCGATTTCCACTCTAACGAGTTGAAGGATATCTTCAAATTGAGAGATACCAGGTTCATATAAAGGGAGGAAGAGAAATAAATTTACGAATCAGCACGAATCGGCTGATTCCGCCGAGTTTTGACGACCGAATTAGTTTTGGGTTGTGGACGAATTTTGGAACACTTGGGTGAGCTAGTGGGTTGTCGCATCGAGGATGTTCCTGGGATATCGTGCGATTATTAACCAGATATCCTCGCGCGAGGTGATAGATAGTATTTAAAGGGCTATGATACGTTTGCGTTTGTGTCAGCCGCCGTCGAAGGTTTGCACCAATGTCCAGTGCCAATTTCGTATTACGAAAATGGAATGGAAAAGTAATGCTTACGTCGGAGAGAATTTAATATTGCCGATCGGCTGTTCCGCCGGACCCAATTTTTTTTTTCCCAAATAGCGAAATATCCGGCATCAGCTGATCTGTAGGGAAAGACGGTGAAATATCTGCCAAATCGCTAGAATTTTCTCTTTACGGCAAGAAATCTATCTCAATTCTGAAATATTGTATTTTACATTTTTTATCTATTCTTAAATTATTTTTTTATGGGTTTCACGTCATATTTATATTCTAACGTATTTTTCCTTCAGATTTCGTAGTTGAAAAATCGAAGTTCCTTGTCTACTGACTGAATCATCTGAAAAAAGGCAAAAGTACCTCAAAGGCAAAACGACATTATTATACAAGTCAAGAGAGACATTCTAACACCCATTGGGACATTAATGACAAAGACAAAAGACATCTCAGAAAAATCAGAAGCAGCTCTCTGATTTTGGAAGTTTGTGCGTTCGTCGATTAAAAATTACAAGAAAATGATTTACAACTGTTGAAGTAGCAAAACATTTTCCTCGTGGTATTGCAACGAATTACAAATTTTTCAATTCTGTTTTTGCAACATAATGGCGAGCAGAAGTATTAAAATTAATAGAATATTTTTTCTTGAAATTCAGAATCGGTACACTTGGATGATATCATATGCTTTAGATCAACTTTTTTGTTCTTGGAGCGAAATTAAAAAGTAGAGACCCGAAAAAAGCTGTTGCAACCCTTGCTAATCAGCTCTTTGAAATGCTACTGTTGTACCTTATTGTTCTGTATATTCTGCAGACAATCCTGGAGTGGAAACCGAAGAAATGATAAGAATGACGGACGAAACGGACAAAAGACCAAGAAGGGAGATGGTACACAAGGTAAAACGCGAAATCGCAAAAAAAGGGGAAAGGAATCATTTTGTATGACGTTTATTCGACAGTATGACGGGCATGGCTAGGCCGAACGTGTAAAGATGTTTATTTTTAACATTGCAAGACGTGTAAGTAAATAATGTATTCGTATACCAAAGTGTACATTTATATCGAGCCGGAGAAATTGTGGGCGCGATCGCCCGGTTTATTCCGAGCGTGCTAATCGAATAGTTAATAATTACTAAGTGGAAATGAGCGAATTTTGTTCGAATCGAATCAGGTCAATTTCATCGTTGGACAGATGGAAGGGACATCATAAGAGTAATCGTTTCAATATTTGTCTCTCCATTTACATATAATGTCAATGTAAATAGAATTAATTCTAAGTCCGATTCTTAAACGTGAATAGAGTGTTTATAAAAATATTACACATTCATATTTTTTAACAATTCTATTTGAATACGGAATAACCTAATTTGACATATGAATTTGACTGCTAAAAGATTTTGTTGAGCGGCAACTTTCGATTGGAACAATTTCGAAATTCGCACATTTCTACAAATGAGAGAATGTCAGAAAGAGATGTTGAGTGCGTGTATAGATACGAACGAGAGAGATAGAGTACGTAAAGAGGAGGTGTAACTTCTTATTTCACTACACATTTTGTTTGAATTGCATGCAAAGACCTGATGACGTCAATTGTCTTTTATCGTGTCTACGCGTGATGACCTCAAAGTAAATCGAATTAAAAACAGTAAATTAATAAAATAAATACTACGCGAATCCATTTTTATAGATCTTAAGAGTCGTAAGAAAATTGCATGGTTTTTAAATTGTTAACTTTAAGTGGAGAAAAAGAAAAACAGCTTGAAGCATCACGCGTAAACACGACACATTCGACGATTTTCAAGGATAACCAAATCGACTGATCGCTGACCGATGCGGCGATTTGATCTTTTATCGAACGATCCTGGCTGTTTGGAAAATCTGGCAGAATGATCGCTTCCTATTAACGGAAGTCGATCGGTCTCCTAGACTTGGGCTTCTAGGACTCCAGGTAGTTCATTTAATTACGGCTAAATTAACTTTATACTTAATATATCGTCTATTTAAATAAGTAGTAAAGTCCACATCGATATGGTGATTGTGAAGTACTTTCCTCCACTTCCGGTGGGTATTAGGGATTCCAAGTGCGACGACTACATTTTTAGGAAGCTCGACATATCGCGTAGATTTTACTTCCTCGCCACACGAGGCCTATTTTCTACATTAAAATTTATTTAACGCATCGAGAATTCACGGTCGTGTCGCGAAGGCAGTATACGCACTTGAGGTGTGATCGTTACTTACTATATAGTCCATGTCCTCTATGTTCCTTTAATGTTTAAAGTGTCCTTTTTTATTGTCAGTTCTAATCTGCAAAAGGATTAGATGGGTTTCTTCGACGCGCACGGTTGCATGTATATGTGTATGTACGTTAAAAGCAGAAGAACGGAGAGAAGATACAGAAACGAAGGAGAGGATCCCGTGATGTACAGTTCGTGTAAATTATTGATAACTTGAAGAATGTCGATTACAGCGCACGATGTTTATTGTTACGATTAACGATTGCACGAGAGTTATATATATATATATATATAAATTTATATATATATATAAAAATCAATATCTAATATATTAAAGCGAGACTAAATTATGTGATACGCTGCGCTCTTTATTTTTCATACCTCCTCCGCAGTCATTAGACTCGCTATTTTATTTTGTCCCCTGTTTATTGATTAGATTAAATATTTTATTTCGGGACTTTATCGCGGTGTTGCGGCAACGACGATCTCTTGAAGTTATTGACAAGCCGCCTTCGATGTGGGTCAATTTAGACTGTGTCAAATTAATGACATTGTTGGCAACGCAAGGCCAAGTCTTTCGGCAGGCGGCCGTGAATAACATCGGCTAATCCAAGGCCTGTCAAATTGCCAACTTGACATGGCAATTCGCGAATTGCCGACCCTCGGTCTTTCGTCATGCAAGCATTCGTTTTGACACTCTTAGCGGTCATGAACCAATTTCATTGAACCGATTAATACTAATACTAATTTAGCATTATGCCATAATCACTTTCAAAGTTCAAGCAGGGAATTCTTTGTCAACGTCTAAACATTGAAATTATTTAAGATAAAACTTCTTTGTGCCAAATGACTGTCATACGAATGAATATTTAGATTCCGTTGAATTTGGCGCAGTTTCCATTTTTCCGGTGATTTATGACGCTAGTTAACGTGAATTTTTTTAAGTGTTTATTCCGAAGCAGTCTAAAAAATTGAATTCCCTTTTTTATTTTGCCAGCCGACGTTTCTACTCAGCGTGAATTTTGCAACGAGGGAAATGCCCGCTGTCTTCAAATTATTATCTTGAAAACTGTCCAACGTGGTAAACTCATGTTGCAGGAAATAAAGATCGAGCTACTTCCGCAAAGCGCTTGGCAGGATATCTTTGGATTTCGGATTAATCCCAGTCAACGCTCATTTTTATTAGCAGCTATATTTAAACCCACGTTAAACAAGCTCGATATTAAACCTCGAGGTCGACACGCAGACCAGAAACTACTTTCACGTTCCCCTCCTGACATTAATTTTTATTATTACAGTTTACATACTCCACTACCGACAGGGTAATAGAATAACGAAAAGCGGTCTTAAATACTGTACGGCAAATGTCGAAGTTAATTTTTCACGTTTCTTTTGCTCGCGATGTGAACATTCTAAACGCCTAAATTTGTTACAAATATCTCCAATTATCTTGCCTATGTTGAGTTAGAAACCAGAAAAAAAATAAATACGCAATTAAGCTTCAAGCCTGCACTTGCTAATTCCACGAGGTAACGAGGTACTGCACTTGGGTTGCTTGTAATTTTTGGAAACGACATCCGACAAGCCAAATCGCTGTCGCCCCGCCGGAAATTCGACCTAAATTTTTCCAAGAGAGTTTGGCACAATTTTTGCTTATCAAACTGTTTGCGTGCCGCTTTGGTATCGACAGCTTTGCTCGGGATCATTGGCTCCGAGCCTCCTGATGGATCCGATGATTTCTTACCACCGACACGACGAAATTGTTGCCGGCCTTGACAAGGCGATCATGGGCTTGCGAGTGGGCCAATTGATGAAGTGGAAGTCCGTTCAGTCTTATCAGAACATCCCCGGGCTGCAAGCCCGCCTCGTCTGCCAAGCTTCCTCTCGTCACCTTATCAATGAAACCGGAAAAGATTATTTCAAGATTTCCTATCTAAAGCTTCGATTGAACCGAGAACTTTGAAATATTGTCATAAATAGCTTGGTACCGAGACTTAGTGCATCCGATTGATGTACCATCTTATGGATCTTATCGATACTTTTTCTGACTCACTTTTGGCATCACGCGAATAATGGAAAAATATTCAGAAGACATTAGCGATGGCCTCGGATGATGTACGAGATAAAGAGGAATTGATTGAAATGTGGGATAATAGATCTGAAAAGTGGGAAGGAAACTCACCCTCACGACGGTTAAGGGGTGCATGAAATCCGCTCCTCCCGACAGCCGAAAACCCCAAGGGGTGTTACAGAATCTTGACAGTTTTATATCCACCGCCATGTTGGTTTTACAGATTACTCTCGCCAGGGAAACCTGGGGGAAAATCGTCGGGAATCAGAGGAGGTGATCCTAAATGTTATTTCATCGCCTGTTTAAATGCCCATCTACGCGTACTCTAATAATTGTGCATTATCGAGTCGAAAGAAAGACGCCCTTTTAATTCCGGACAAGCTCGCAACTTTTCGACACTTCCACCCCTCTTGAAACGATCGACTTCCCTCGAGGGTCAGAACCTATAAGACCGATGATATATAGACTTTAATCAGGGAAGCTTGCACCAGGGGTGAGCTTCCAAATCTGAAAATCCCCGAACTTTCTCACATACTCACCCCCCGGGTAAGAGCTCGGGGGAGAATTTCCCTGTGATTAGTGATTACCATGATTGCCACTAAGAACCGTCATTGAGGAAACTTTTTCAATTTTAGGAAGTCACTCGAAACTGCCCATTATCGCAAATGGCGTCGTTTATCTTGAAAGCCTCCCTTCCGCCCTTTAAATGCGCCTCCAGTTTCGAACACTCCGATTTCCCTCTAGTTGCATTTCTTTAAATCTTACGAAAATCTTCATTTAATTTTCAGTCACGATAATTCACACTAAAGTCGACGATATGTTCAACGTCACTATTTGAAATTACTTTCACTTCTCTTTACGTTAATCGACGTCACTTTTTTATATAGAATCGGCGACTCCACCTTTTTAGAGTTCATCGCGTTCAAGTCGCGGTATCTGAGGGGATCGTTTACATAAATAATTGATAAAATGCAGACGCGTCTTGGACTTCCGATCACCAGCTGTAAATCTCTAATCACCTGCCACAAGGTGAGCCTCCGTCGTTTTTACGACACCCTTCGGAATCGGTCGAACCAGGCGCCTCCACTTCCAAGTCGACACACACGACATGGAAAATCGGGAGCCGCGATTTTGTCGCGCATATATGAATATTTATATATATATCGTGTATATATATATGTGTATGTATAAATCTAAAGAGGAGAGTCGGCGACGCCACCCGGCAGAAAGCTCGCGCCTAGGAGGACTTCGAAGCTTCTAAGTCGACTCGCTACGAGCTGCAAGCTCAAGTCCGAACAATTATAGCAAGGCGAGGAGAGGGTCGAGAAATGGAGGGGATTCGTATGCCTGGGCTTTCGTACTATTTCCGATGCAAATGAGGAACAAGCTCGTTTGTAAAAGCTCGAACAATGCCGCCCGTGTCGAAAGGCGCATTAATCGTTAAGGCGGATTTCCAGGGAAGCGCAAATGGAAAGCTGCAGTGGACACGCTTTGCATTTTTTATCGGGGGGCTGTAGAAGCTCCCACAAAAAAAAATTATTTTCAATTATGTGCAAAGACTTTTCGGAAGTACTGACTCGTGCGGGAAGCTCGCGATTAGAGCGGGATAATTATTTTGTCCGTTAATTTTTTTAACGTTTGGAAATATATTTTTAATATCTATGGAAAATTGGTGGTACAATATCTTGGTTGAAGGTGTTATGAGATTTTCGCAAAGGGAGGAACAATGCTTTTTGATAAAGGTGTCTCTTGAAACGAACAGTAAGCTTGGAAAGTAAAGTGAGAACAATGGGGCCTCTTGTCGAAAGTCCTGTAAATTATTAAGGCACTTCCTGTCCGTGAGACGCGAAAGCTTGCGGCACTCGTCCAAAAATTTTCCCTCGGAGGAAAAACCAGACTTTGGGTTAATTATGCTACGGGTGTTGGCGAAAATCAAGAACAGACGTCGGGGTCCTATAAAATCGGCAGAAATTAGATAAATATTGTGACGTTAACATTTTCGACATCGAAGAAAGTATTCGGGTTAAACTCATCTCCTATGCTAAAATTGGGGGATCGTGGTCAGGTGTCGGGAATCGCAGGAGTAACATTTCAATACACGTGACACTTAAATCAAAACCATTGCCAAGAATCGGGAAACTAAAATCCGATTTTGCCAGTAAGGAGGGTCATGTTACCGTAAAATAAAAAATAGCACCCCTTTATTTCTCTTTTATCTCTAATTTTTAAAAAATACTGGGCAGGCTTAATTGCTCGTGAAAAGTCGATCAAAACCGTAAGTCTGGAAGTAATTGTCCATTTAGCTTGACAATTACGAAATCAATTTCTAAGGAAGCTGAGATTGACGATTTTCGAATACGTGGATCCGATAATGAGTCACCGACGAATTGTACTTCAGACAATTAGAGGAGGGGAACGATTAGTCTTCGAATACAATTGCATTCTCGGTACTTTGCATAATTACGAATTAAGGGAGCGTTTAACTGTCTCGTAAAGAGCGGGTAACGAGGGAACGATATTTTAAAGATTAAATTTTATCTCCTCGCCCGGAATGGATTTGCGTTCTCGTCCCCACGACAAAAAAAAAAAAATAAAAACTTCCATTCTCGAAAAATACTTCATGCAAATTTTTTTCCCATATGACACGTTTCCCCTTCATTTTCTCTCTCGAAATTGCGAAATTTCCCTCGAGAATCGGGAACTCGGCTAACAGCAGATTGGTCAAAATTCATCTCCCCTCTCTGACATTTTCCACTTTTTGAATGAATTTCCATAAACTTATTTCTTCCCCAGGAAACATAAATAGTTTACGTCAACCTGTCACCTCGAAATCGACATCCACTTTGCTGGATTTCGATCCTACTTTCGATATCCTGAAGTTTACATTAAACTTTTTAGCATATCGAAAAGATTTTTGATCGCGCTCGAACGTCGCCGGAGCTTTCGCGCTTCCGCGGCGGAAATCTACCCGAGGTTGAGTTATTTCAGTTTCCGATATGTCAAAACCCGAAATTTCCTGCGAGCGAAAGGCACCCCCGATAGGAAGTTTTCCCTTCCCCGGACCGAGGTTTCCGTCGTTTCCGCCTTCCGGAACGAGATGTGCCCCGAGACGTAAACGCTTGATTTCGCGAAGGGCGCAAACTCCGTTCCCAGCGACACAGCTGAGCGAGCTTTGAGCAGTCGCGGACCGAGCTTCGAAGGGGTAGGTGCTTCTCCTCTCGCTCGGCCGGCCTTTCTTGCTTTCTTCCTTTCTTCCTTTCTTCCTTTTTTCGGGAATCTCCCTCGTTTGAGTGCTGCGCCAACACCCGGACCGGCAGCCAAGGAACTCCGAAGAATAGGAAACGCGAACAGGAATTTTCGGTGCCAGTTTCGAGTCTCGACGAGGCCATGGGATTTTTTCGACTGCTCGTGTACGTGTGAACATACTTGTACGTGTTTTGATGTACTGAAAATTTTAAGCACGAGTTGATTCAAGATTTTACAGGGAAATATTAAATATTAAATGGGAATCTTTCCATGGTACGGCGAAGGGTGTTCGATCCATTTTCTTTGCCCTGGGAGAAAATGGCAATTTCACGTTGTAACGTTAATGCGAATGGTCTTTGTAATTTATCGATATTCTTTTGATGCGTTCCATCGTTTGGTACCAGTGCAAATTGTAACCGGTACCGGTGCAAATTGTTATGATTTTAAAATTATGTGTTATGATTTTAAAATTAAAAAGAGGCCACTTTTAGAGACTTTACTTGTCCCTGGAAGAGAGGAAGGGGAGAAATTCCTTGGGGGGTGAGCCTGACAGGCTGAAAATACTTTTTAAAAATGACTCCGGGTGGAAGAAAGGGAGTAAACAGCCTTGCGCGGTTGTTTGCGGATTCCGCGAAGTCAACTTTTCTTCCCGCCCTTATTTCCCCCTGAAAGATCGACCGCAAGTTTCCTCGCGCCTTGACGATTTCCGGATGCCCAGGGAAAATTTGCGAAATTTATGGCGAACCGTAATGGCCGCCATTAACGAGTTCTTCCGGTCCCCTATCGTCGCAGGACTTTCCCTCCTTCGCAAGGTTTCATAGTCCGAATGTCTGAGTGTCGAAAGCTGTATCGATAATTCGGTCGGTCGCATAGTTCGGGCAGAAAAACGGCATCCTCGGGAAAAAAAAAAGAAAAGTTCACCATCTCGCGCACGAGAATGTAAAACGTCCTTATCGAGAGCACGCCACTCACATCTTTATGAAACTCGGCCGTTCGTAGGAAAACTGATGGGGTCGTAAAACTTTTACGGGATCGCAGTTTTGAAAGAGTAAAAAGCGATTCGAAGTCCCCGGTATCCTCTTTTCATTTTTCTCGAAAATCGAAACCGGGACTCCCGCGACTTCGGATAGGGAAAATATCCGAAAAAGGAGGCTACTCTGGGGAAGGACATTTTTACCCTGCACCCAAGCTTCTCTCCGCTCGAGTTAACCAGTTTTCGTAATTCCAGCCCTCGCGCCTAACTCTTTCTTAATTGGTCTTGGGAAATAAAATGAGTAACTCGGAATCGACATGGCGCTTCGCCAGATGCAGAGGTGCACGTCCTCGCGAAGCATAATCCTTGGCGAAAACGCTCTTTTCCATGTTCGACCCTCTCGAGGCTCGCGACAGGTTTTAGGAGTTAATTGAGCCACATCCGGCCAAGGCGGAATAATCGAATCCGACGAAAATTCTTTTCCTTTCCTCTCCGTTCGTTTCGAGGAAACGTCCTAATGGAGATTAACCGGGAAAGGAAGAACTTGTCCTTTCGTCCGACGAATCCTAAAATATTTTTGAGAGGAGGAAAGAGTCCGTTCTTTCGTCTGGAGAACGCTGAACTACTCTGCAGCGATTCGCTCCTAAGTGCGGTTCAATTTCCATTCCGCGTTAAAACCCTTCCTTTCGTTCTTTTTCTCATCTCGAGGGCGGAGAAAGCTCGACGGCTCGCGAGAGGGTCTCCAGAATATTACTCCGGCTTTCGCGAAACGATTCCAATTTCAATTCTCTCGCACTCGGGGGCAAAACGCGCGAGCCTCTTATCAAACTTATTAATTATTACCTGCACGCGAGGGCCGGGATTAGACTTTTAATTCGGTCGTGCGAGTGCGAGGAGTTGGATATCACTTTTCGATTTTCCTTCTCCTTTGAAGCCCCCCAGGAGGAGAAAAAGGGGCGTGCAACCTGGACACGATGTTCTGGAAAATAAATGCAAATGTCACTCCCGGGATTTTCTGCGAGCCGACGTAGTTATTTCCAGCGGTAGATCGTTTCTTAATTTTCCGAAGCTCGAATGAAATACCCCCTTCTGCCCTGGTTCCCCACCTTTGCGTGCACTGCACCCTTCGTTGTAATTCCTTCTTTCTCGAGTCGCGTGAAGAACGATCGGGACAGCGGAATGGGGGAAAACGTTTTTTGGCCCGTGAAGCATTTCTCCTGACGCGAAAGTCTCCCCTCGTAATGTCTTTTCCACCAATTTGCTTCTCTCCTTTTGACATCTGCAATGGAATTATAGGGGTGGAAAATGCCTTTCTCGTTCCGGGTCATTAAGCTTATTAAAGTGTACGTTTCATACACGTTTCGCGAGTTTTACGCATCCTTGTAATTGGGAAGAGCCTTGCCCGCGTTTAATTACATCCATCGCCATTCTTCCTTTTAATACTCCCGGTAAAAAGCTAATGAAAATTGCTGTTTGCCCGGGAATCATTAAGCATATTGAAAAATTCGCTCGCGAGACTTCGCGATGAAAAACATTTTCAAGGAATATTCTACTTCGTCGGGGAATAAAATTGAGATTTTTCTTTTTTCTTTCGCCTAAAAAGAATCTTTGTTGTTGGCCAGAATTTACGAGAGTAAAATTTATATTCCAATTCGCGAGGCTCTATTCGTTATACTTCCTATGAATAAAGCCTCCACCTCTTGTAGAAGAGAGTCGCGATTCTCGTAGATTCTGATTTGAATACAACTCCGCGAAAGAGCATAAAGGAATCCATTCCTCTTCGTTTCAACGTTGTTCGTCATAAAGCGAAAGACGGACGGCCATGAAATCTCGAAATTACGCATTAGATAATGCCTCGCAATTATACCGCCATTCCTTTTCACTTGCGCTCACCTCTCTTTCACCCTCCCGAAACGAACGTGTTCCTCCATTACCGGCTTAAGTAATGAAATTCTATCTTAATTCAGTTTTAACGAGTACAATAATCCCCTCCTGGTAAAAAGCGGAGCACTAATTTACCTACGAAGGTTTCACAAAAAGCCGACACTTTGTTTCAACTCTAGATCCCTTGGATCCTTGGACATGAATTTTTTACGAACTTCTAATCACAGCCTGGAGAGGAGCGCGCTCAAGGTGCGGATTAAAAAAGGAATAAAAAGAGGGAAAGTACAGCGGAGAAAAGAGTAAAAATTCGAAGGTGAAGCATAATTCCTCCATAATTCATCTCGAGTTTCGCCGCCGTTTTCGCGTCGTCATGAGACAATTAATAATACATGCCCATCGATTTCGGAATTCACCCCGCCTCTTGTCGTCGAATTTTTCGCCACTCGTCGTGCGCCTCTTCTTCGACGGCTTTTGTTAAGCAAAAAAAAAAGAGAAATGCGAGAACGAGAGTAAAAGCTCGATACGACGTCGTGGAGGATATCCTCCGATGTCACCCTCGTTTCCGAGGGGGTGGTGCACCCTCATCGATTTTCTCGCACCTATCACCACCCCTATCGATTCGCTCTTATTCGTTCCGTCTGGATAGAAATGTCGAGAGTAACTTGGAAACTGTCATTCCTCTGGCTGTTTCCAATGTCTGCGCCGAAGGATGCTACCGCATTTATGTCTGGCGATGGCTCCCGATTTGGGGTGTCCTAAGTCACCCCACGACGATCGATCATTTTCAGGTGCTTTACTTCGTGACTCTTTGTGGCAACATTTTCTACATTTCTTCTTAGAGATCTCAGCATCTGCTAAATCTGATTTCACGGAGATCTTTGGGGAATTAAGAATTCGACAGTGGTCAGCTGGACTCCCCTTTAACTCATCGATTTTTCCTGAAATCCCTCGCTGACCCTAATAGTCGGTTGATGGTATCGCCTCCACCCCTTCGATGCTCCATGCGAGCTTATTCCGGTTTGTGCCGCTGCAAAAGCTCTTCTGGAAATACAGCCGCTCGCAACTTTCTTCGGTTTTACCGGAAAAATTTCCCCGAAGACGACGGGCGCGCGGAAAATGGGCGAAACTTTCTGAAACTAAGCACTGTCCGAGAAGAATCGTGCCGGAGCTGGAGTAGAAAAACAGGCCATTCGCGAAATGGCAGACTGCGTCGAAATTCTGCGATGTTAATTCATATTCCGAACTGCTTTTCTTTTTTTTTTTTCTGCTTTTCCCGGTCGACCGTAACTTCTAGCCCTCCAAAACCGGGGAATATCGATCGGCGCGAAGGCTGCGGTCTTTTCGCGATATCTCGTCGTCGATTGGTCGACTCGAAGGCAGAATACCTCGAGAACCGCGGGTCGTACGATATTTTTGCAAAGGGAAAATCGATTCGGTTTTCCACCTGGGAATAGCTCACTGCTATTTTCTATGCAAATTCGTTAGGTCTTCCTCTATCGCGGGCGGTGCATCTTCGCGCAGGAAGTTATGTTCCTCCCTACCGGAAGCAGACTTCCGAACGCCTTCTTCGCCCTTCTTCCTGAACGAAACAAGATGATCCGCTTTTAAGCGCACCTTCTTCGGGCGTTATACCCCGCGTTCTTGCATATGGAAGGGGTGATTTCCTTCGAGGCACAATTAAACTCCATCGCTTGTTCGCCGAGGAAAGTTCGGTGTTGAAGCCCTCCAACCCCCGTTCAACTTTGCGGTTTACGTCGGGGTAAATGCGAAGAGGCCTTAACGTGGCCGTAAACTCGATTTACCTTAAGGTGCGTCCTCGCGCTGAAAGCTTTCGGAAATATCGGGGGATGAAAGTGACGCCCTCGGAGCGTGGATCCTTCCCGAGGACGTTGCTCCTTCTAGACCCTTTTCGTGGATCCCGCAAAAAAAAATATGCCCTCCCCAAACCATCTCGAAAGTTAAACAAATCGATATCGCCTCTAAACCGTTTGAGTCGATTCAATTTTACCCCCGACTTGCGGTCTCGTCCCGACCTCTGGGGATCCCAACTTTGACACCACTTTTCCGATTCACTTTCCGGCACGATTTCACCTCCGAGTCTTGTCGCGTTGCGAGATTCTTCGATCGATATCCTTAACCCATTCATTAAAAAAAAGAATAAAAAATCTGGGATGAGTCCATGAATTATTTAACACCCCGGTTGATGTCCATGTTAAGATATTTCTTCCCTCGAGTTTCCAATTTTTTCCCTAACTTCTGCCCCACCGGGGAAACTTCTAACACGTTTTCTCCATCTGAAACTTCATTCGCAGGCTCGCCAGGACTTTATTATCGGAGCGTTATCGCAACTTTTCTGACGAAACTTTATGACGTCTGCTAGGACGTTTTATCATTCGGCTGATTTAAAAAAAATAGTCTCCCATGGGTCGGATGGATTTTTTTACGGGGTCTGGAGCTCGTCATTCCTCGAGCTTGCGGAACAAGCAATATCCAAACCCGCTACCGAGTTCGTCCAACTATCGAAGATACTTTGCGAACCATCGCGTTATCCATCGCAGGGGTTGGAAATTCCAAGCCAATTCATTACACGTCTCGTCAGAGTTTACCGGCTAACGAGTAGACTTCGATTAACGAGAGCCCGAACGAAACCTAGGGAGCATTCCGCCTCTAATTCGCCGGCTTCGTCCCGGAAACCTATTCGGGACTAGTTTCTATTGGACATGGATTCATCCCTGCCGATGATCGTCCTATTCACGATATTCCTTCGTGATATTTTAATGACGTCCATTTCCGGGGGACTACCTGGCCGGAAGTGATAGAGTGCGGAGGTCTCTAAGGGGTGGAAAAGTCCAACAAAAGTGAGCACCTCCCTCGAAGTCTGAGAAGTCTCGAATGCTAACGAAAAGCGTTCTCGTGGGCCCAGTTTGAGTTTCCACTCCGAAGTTCGAGATTCGAGGACCCCGTTTGTCGGGAGCTCGATAATTATCGATAAACCGATAATCTTGGAGAGCTACATATAATGGTCCTGGAGATACCGGAGCTTCGGCAAGAAATTCGAGCAATTTCGGACTGGAAATTGTGGAGCCCCTCCTTAACGAAGTTTATCATCCGAGATAAATTCCAGTCTTGATGATATCTCCCGGAAATGTTAAACACCATAACGCAATTTAAGGGGGGACTCGATTCATATTCCAGAAAATGCTCTTTCTTCCGTTCGGATTTCTCTGACGTCACTGGTACCCCCGTTTACCCGAGTCCTATCTCCCGCGTCATCGGCCGATGCTTCGATAAGCGATATCGAAGGTATCGGAAATTCGATCCGGCCCGACCCTTTTGTTATCAAAAATGAAACGCAACCGAACGAGCCGAATTTTCTGCAAACAATTTTTTCCCCCAATTTACATTCGGGGGATAAATTCGCCCTCCCCGGAAATTGCCCCCTCGCTTATCACTCGCCCTGATATCGACTCCACCTGTTTACTCGGGGCACGATGCCGCTATCGTCAATCGACTAATTCGATCGGTCGATACAAAGAGTATCGAAGGTATCCAATTACGGTCCCGATTTGTGCGATTTGCGGTTCAATGAACGCTCGGCGAAGCTCCCAATCGAGATCGAAGATCGCTTGGCCATCCACGACTTCGTTGCCCTCAATAGATTGTTATTGGACTCTGATGAAAGGGGCTGAATTAAGGGAATATTGCATCCGAAATCGTTTAGGGTGGCCCATTGGTCTCCGAATTTGACCTCTCGTGATGAAACTCGATCATCGACCGTTTGTACGAATTTATTCAATTAATGGGTAAACGCTTATCGAAAGGGGATATTTTAATTTATCAAGATTTCGAGAAAATGTCCGTTTTTGACCTATTTTTTTTTTTTAAGTGAATAGGGATCATTTTTCCATTAGACATCGGAAAATGGGCTAGGGCCATCGATTTCCCATCAAGCATGGCAGTATATAGGATAAATGCAGGCCGAGTTCTCGGTCGAATATTGGTTTCGAAAAATTCCAGGTCGACGTCGGGCTTCAATTTCTGGGAAAAATTCATCTAGATATTTTATCGTTGCGTCGGCTTTCATCCCAAAAACCGATAAACTTCGATGGGAAGAGTCGAGGACGAGCAAGGACCGGACAGTGGGTTAATACCGTGCCGGAAGTGAGGAATAAATGAGCCTCGGGGTTGGCAGACTTTTCCGGGACTCTTCCTTTCCTCGCGAGTCCTTTGAGGAACATTCCGATTTCCCGATGAAATTTCTAACGATCTTATCTTGATCATCCCATCGCGATCGGAGGGTAAATCCATCCGTTGACCGTTTAAAAATTAAAATCCACCCCTTTCTGGTGGATGATCAAATTTATACGATCGATTCTCGGACTCGAGTATTTATCTCGGGCACTTGCCGAGATACCAGTTATCTCGCGCTCAGAATTCCGGTATCGTGGTTTATGGAAAGATATGGTACTCTGGAATCATAGTATTCGCGCGATCGTGAAACCCTGGCAGGCTCGTAAACGGGGTTGGAAGCGAGGGTGAGATCAAGAGGGGCAGGCTGACTCGACTCGATCTCTCTCGACCTAACTCGTGCCAAACTATCCAAAGGCTACTTTTCTTCTCCCTTTCCGGTTTCCCAGGAAAAGCAGCCCCCAGGAATTAATTTCCTTACTCCTTTTCTAGAAAGTCACCGATAATCCAATTTCTCTATCGGATCATCGGGTCGAAAACACATTACGGAAATTCATTAGGACATACACGGGTGACATATAGTCCTGGCAGTCACGAGAGGATCGAGCATCGTTTTACAATTTTTACGTTGTAAAGTGGTGGGAATAAAAATGCTATTTATGTCAAAGCCTGCCGCAAGCACAAGTATATGGGCTACGGGGATGTGCTTCGTATTTGAGATGCGACTCCTGGATCCTGGTATACGGGCTGGTCGTTCCACAGGACTACGGGCCGCAGGACCAGGAACGCGAGTCCCGTCGAGGACTCGCCTGGTTGTGGCGGTGGCTGCATCGATCCACCCCGTGTACCGTGGAACTTGTTACGATGTGGCCTAGAATTCTCCGAAAATGTGGAAAACCTCGTTCGATCGGACATCAGCGACCCTCCCCGTGAAGAAGCCTCTAAGGATCTCTTCCTATCGATCCCGACGATTTTTATCGACGCTTGGTTCTTGGGATTATATACACGGATAATGTCCAGTTCCTATCTTCAATTTTTTCATCCATTATTTAAGCAGTACATTTTTCTCCGTGTGAAATTTGTTAAGGACACGAGTTGTTAACGATGCTCCGAAAACTGTACGGACAAGAATGATCGTCAAGGATTCTTCATCCCGGGTAGGATTGCATCCTTTGGTGGAGCGTTTTGGAAAATATATGGCCGCCTAGATGGGAACGAGTCGCGATCGTAAAATTTGCGCTTCATATCCGTACACGACCCTCGGCCGTAATGAACCTCTCGTTAAGCTTCACTCGTCGACGTTAACTGCGCAAACTTGTTACACTGCGGTCCGGCCCCTTTCGATAATGGCACAAAGTACACCCTGAAAATGGCACCGAGCCATGGACAATCGTCGATACTTACCGAAACTTCCCCGCCACGATCGCTTTCGATCAAATATTATTCTACCCGGCTTATAGCCAGGATATTACTTGCTAAAAGTGCGCATATAATTTCCATACGATTAATGCACGACATTTCGCACTAATACCAGACGCGGATATAATTTCCGCGAAACGCCACGATTAAGCCATTTAATTTGTGTCAATAGAATGCAACGAGATTACGCCGTCGCTATTTATTTTCTGTTAAAAGCAATTTCATTTTATACGTGACCCATTATTTTACAATTATGATTTAATGGTCGCGAAATTTTTCAGCCGTATCCTTCCCACGCGATGAAGGTTTGACCGTTCGTTTTGCCGTTCAATCTATCTCCCATCTGCATAAGGAACGCAATCGGGAGGAATGATTACAGAAAATGGAAACGAATCGGCGAAATCAATGGTGTCCTTTCTATTTATCTTCTTTACTCGAGACGCCCGAACGAATTCGCGAAACGCAAATCGAGACTGGCGGATCGCTCTTCTCTCTCTCTTCTCCTTCGCTCAGATTCGCGATCACTTCCAGTCTCCGTAGAATTTTTTAAAGATTTTGTTTTAACCGCCTAAACATATTCTCTCGCTGTTTATTCACAAAGTCTTAACGATGCCGCCTTTTACGGGAAATATCCGCAGAATTCACAAATTGCCAGATTGCGCGAGTGAAATCCGCAATGTAGGTCCGCGCGCCTCGAGATGGCAATAAATATCGCGTTAAGTTTTATTTACCGACTGCTTGAATTGCAGAACTTCGGCAATTTTGCGAACATTACATTTTGGCCATGTACCCTCGTCGGGGGTTTTATTACTCGTTACGCAGCGTCTCAGGAAGCGAGATTTTCCGCGTATCGACAAGCCCGACAGAGCGAAAGAGCGGACGTATCGTAAAAGTAAAACTGTCCCATTTCGCAGGACGCGGTTCCGAAAATTCGTAAATCCTTCCGAAGTCACAGGACATGCCCCACTTTCGTAAGAATCAAATACTTTGCGAGGAAGGTCTAAGGAAAGGAGATCCTCCGAGAAGGAGTCGCACTTTTGTATCGGTCACGAATAAACCAAAGAATTATACTAAGTATAAGTTTTCCCCGTATCGCATGTTTTCATCATCAACACGAAGACAACGATCCTCTAGGTGGATCGGACAAATAAAGTTTAATGGCCTCGGGAAAGACCTTGTCGTCCATAAGGATAATTCTGGCACTTCCCTGGACTCGTAAATTATGCCAGGAAGCGACCATTATTACCCTCGCTGGACACTTTATGCCCATCTGAGTTTGGTTACCAAGAGAAAACGTCCTCGTGAAGGAAATTTCCCGAGGGACCAAATTCCTCTTCCCTTTCCGTCCACTCTTGATCCGCTTTTTTGTCGAGGAGGGTAAAAAGCAGTTCCAGCGTCGCGCAATATAAGATAACATTTTTTATAACAAAATTCCAGATTCTAATAAAAGCGAGGTCTATTATTAATTTCTCGTTACCGGCTCGCTTGTAGAAAAAAAGAAATAAGCAAAAAGGAGCACTTATAAATGGGATTCGAGCAATCAGCCAGGGAGGAGAGAAGTTTCGTTTCTTCCACGAGGATTCCTTTTGAGGGAATAATTACGACCGAAGATTCTGCGAGAAGTGTCCCGTGAAAAGCTTCCCTTCTCTTTCGCCGTTCAATCTTGGTCCCAGACGCAATGGCGAATTAAAGCGAATCGATTTGCAGAGGGAAATTCGAAGAGATAAAAAAACAACCGGATAGCTCATCGCGCGTTGCCGTGCAAATTGCACTTCCGAATTTTTCTCTCGTAGCGAGCGGATCAAACGAGCAAACAGAACATGGAAACGGGACAAAATTTCGTATCCTCGTAAAAGGACCCTCGACTTGGAAACAATTGCAAAAATCATTTCCCAACGAGCAACGAAAATAGACCTCAAAAAAGAATATTCAGCTTGTTACAATTTATCGAGAATCCAGAAGTCGATACGACGAAGCCTTTTTCCTTTTCAAGGGAAAAACGGTAATTCGGGGCACGAAGGAGGGAAGCTGCACGGGGATGAATTCAAATCGAATCGGAAAGAGAATTTCTCCAGGGAGGCTTCTCTTGTAGTAATTACTCCCAGTGGACGAACTTCCTCTCCAGGAAAGTAAACGTACCCTTGTTTGGCCCTTCGGGTTCCTCGAAGTCATCAGAATGCAATAGACAATTCGACGTTAAGGATGAGGCGATATCACCGAAAGCTCGGAAAAGAGGAATCGACAGGTGTCGGGAGTTTCGCGTTTCCTCGAACGTTTCTCCTTTTTTCCGACATCCCTTGAAAACCGGATTCACGGTATCCTGGGGGACAGGAAGCGCCGGGAGAGAAAACCCTCTTCCAGGACCTCGCCTGGCACCCTTTGGGGCGCATTCCTCTTCCCTTTAATTTCAAAGCTCACAAAGCTGGCTCAGCCTGCACAATAGTTCCCGAGTTTTCCTCGGCTAATTGGAACGAGTTTCAAGAAGGACGGAAAAGTTTAACGGGAACGAGAGATCATCGATGCAAAGCTCGGCCGAAGGTCCCTGCTCGCTCGAAAACGTTATTAGGAAATTCAGCGAAAGCTAACAATCTCCTCGAGCTTCCGTATCCTATACGGATGTCAACGGGATCGTCGAGTAAGCTCCACGGGCTATCAGATTTTTTTAAACGTCGGAAAACCAGCGATTTACCCTCCGCAAAAAATTCCAGAAATTCCTAAAGCATTTTAACTTTCCTCTCTATATTTTAATGACCGTCGTAAAAAAAATGCCTGGAAGCGATTTCATCCATTTTTTTTTGCCGCTTACTCCGCCTCGTATTTTTCAAACTTTCACCGAGCGAAAAAGTTGGAGGAAAAAATTGTGCGCGAAAATAGAAAAATCCGAAGTTGTCCATATCGTTCCGAGCTGCGTCTTTAACGTTTAACTCGGACATTTCGGGTTGGACCCTCGGCGCACTTTCGTCGATGGTCCCGTTGGGAAGGATCGAAAGCTCTCGCCGAGGAGAAGGCGATGAAATTGGGAAACCAAATGGAAGGCTCGGGGTTAAGGCGAAGACGCTCATTCGGACGCTTTCGTCTCCGTTCCGGGGGAAAGCCGTTTCCTCGGGAAGAAAGTTCCCGAGGTGAGGAGCGCCTATTTTCCGAGGCGAACGCTTTGACAAGCGACACGTGAGATGCAGCGAACCTTCGATAAGTTCTACAACCCCCGGGTGTACGTCGCGTGTCGCCGCGGATGGAAGGAGCTTATTTACCCCCGACATGTATCGATAATGTCACTTGATAGTGCCTACGAGAATTGCGCGGATATGCGCGACGTTAAACGAGCGCGCGTCGACGACGAGCTCTAAAGCTCGAAGCTTTCCCTTCGGAACTTTATTCGGCTCGTACGTATACCTATGCCAGGACTCATCGAGAAGCCAGCGATTGCCTTTCCGAAAAGTCCTACCATTTTTGGCCCGAAAGCTCCGCACTAACTAAGCTGCCGAATCGGGGCAAAGTTCCAAGATGCTCGCGAACGCGTACAATTTTTGGGTAATTTGCGAAGCACGCAAGATACGGCTTTGCGGGGTGGAATCGAGCTTCGCGGTGGCTTGCGACCAACGGAGCTTTTTGCGAGGTAATTTCGTTAGGCGCGTCCCGGCGAGAAGCCGGAACAGCAATCGCACTCGCTTCGTAAATCCCGACGGATTCGTTTGGAAAGCCGCGTAATTATTTTCGCGAGTGGTTAGCCCGAGCTTGCGGGGCCATCGTTAATTAGAAGCTAAAATTCCAGGAAGCGCCACTTCCGGACGACCTCCCCGCTTCGCGGATACTTTCGAGAATATTAAAGGACGGTGGTTACGCGGCGTGGTCGTTTTCTCTTTTCGGCCCCAGTTTTGCCAGGAAAGCTCCGCAAGTCTCGCGCGTGGCGCGCTCCGTTCGTCCCAAACGGAGTAATCAACGTCGCCGTCGTTTTCCCTGGCGCGAGCAACTCACCTCGGCGAGTTCGAAACACGGCCCACAATTAAGCGCGAGCTTTTCCGAGAAAAGACTCGCGAGTTCGGCGAAACAATCGGCGCGCTCGTTGGAGCTTATTTCCGCGCGCGAACCGCGAAAAGTGGTCCTCGCGAAAGCGTCGCCGCAACTTCCACCGGGGTAAACTCCGGGAATTTCGAATTTTTTCCTCTTTTAGCGTCGAGACGGCCGCAGCTTTTGAAACGGTCCGAGGGTAAGTCGTCCTTTCCTTGTCCAGGGACGCCGCTTGAAGGCACGACGGGCGAGAGGAGGAGACGAGCTTAGCCGCCCCGCGGAAGCGGGAGAAGGATGCGGCGAGCGGTCGCGGGGCCCTCGGCGCGACCCGAGCGGGCCCGGAGGCCCTCAAGAGTCCACGCGACCTCTCCATCGGCCGCCAGGAAGTATCCCTCCATCGGCCACCATGAAGTATCCCCGAAGGACGAATGAGTAGGGCGCGGGATGGGCAAGTCCTGGCTCGCCGCCCTACTTTCCGCGATGATTACGGCCTCGACGATCTCCTCCGAGGTCCGCGACGCCAAAAGGGTAAGCGGGGACTCGCGGAAATTCCGACGGGAAAAGGCGCGGAATTCCAGTCCTCGAGGTCTCCTTCCTCGACGGTTTCGAGAGGAAGGAAGCTTCCTTCGTCGACTCTCCTCCGACGCGACGCCGTCGTACTTTCCCGATTTATTTTTAAAATGGAGCTAAATCGGTGCACGAAAATCTTGAGATTCTTTCCCGAGGGACTCGGGGAAGAGGGAAACGCGTTCTCCTCGAATCGGAGGATCGTTCTCCGGCGATCCGAAGAAGAGATGAAATTTCCCTCGCGACCCGTTTGCTTCTCTTTGAAACTAGATCGACGCGGAGGAGGCTCTGGACGTCATCGAGGCGGCATCGGCCGGTACTCTAGGAGATGAGTGCGCGGCGTCGGCGGGGTACAAATCCTTGCCTCCTGGGGCGCCTCTCGATCCGCGGCGCTACGACACGGCTCGTCAAAAAGCCGACTTGGCCGCCATGATGCTACAGAACCTCGGCCCGACGAGACACGCCGGTAAGCAATTTCGCGAATCCACGTTCCATCGATCCCAGCCTCCGGAGAGCGCCCTTGCTGAAAACCTCCTCGGCGGTGCAGCAGCGCGCGGGGAAAGAAGACTAATCCCTGCATCTCCGCGTCCTATCGACTGGCAGATAAAATCATGGAAAAAAAAAAGAAACGTCCAAAGACTCGAGGGGGTATCCTCGACTTTGGTCCTCGAGAAGGGAGTCGGAATAGCGGGCTCATTATTTCCCCGGAGCGGCAATTTGCCTCGACGTTGCGGGCAAATCGGCGATATCGGAAACCGCGGGCGGAGCAAATATCTGCACGGGTTGCCGAGTAACGTTGCACGACTCGTGCGCCGGTTGATTTCATTTGCACTGTACGCGACGAGAATCCGGAGAGAGTGACAGGAGCTTCGGCATGCCCGCGGAGAAATTAACGATCGATCCCGCGAAGGTAGCCGTGGTCATGGACGCGGGTGGAATGTATCTCAAAAGTCCATCTACGAGGTCCGCGCGTCGAGGGAAAAAATTTCGACGGATTTTCCCCGCTCCACTTCTCCGACACGAGGAGTCGATCGATTCCGCACTTAGGCATGCGTGCTCGCATAATTTCCCCGCGGGCATCTGCACGCGAATGGGCACCGTAAGCGCTGCAATTTTTAATGCGCTTCGGGAAACTCGCCCTTCCCTTAAAACGCTTTCCATTGCGGCAGACGTTATCTCCATTTCGTTATTTACTCTTCCCCTCGCCGTTCCGAGGCGATTTACGTTCCGCGATCGAGCAATGTTTCCCGATTAATACGAAGTTGCGATTAACGTTCACGAAAATTGGGGCAGCGGCTTCGCGTCGAATTGATCTAAGGGACATCGATCGGCCGGGGCCGTTCGCGTTTGCACTTCTTCCGCTCTATTTTGGAGTGGATTCAAAGAGAGTTACAAAGGACCAGGGACGGCCATGCGGAAGAGATCGGATCGATGCCTCCGCGGACGCGTTTTCGTAAAAGCGTCGCCTGCACCTGATTCTTACGCCATTCCCAAAGAGGAGGAAGCAAACGAAATTTCTTTCCTCGTTGTTGCGCTTCGCCGTTTAGTATTGCATATAATTCGCATGATTTTAATTAAAGAAGATCGTACCATTTTGATCGATTCTAGCGACGTTACGGCGTTTTTCAGCTCTCCTGGAGGCCGTCGCGAGATCTCTCCTGTCTTCGGTCGACGACGCGGTGGAAACCAGAGTGATATCACTGAACGCGTCTACCGGGACTGTTATCAGTGCAACGTGGTTGAAGCGCAGTCCCGGCAGCGTCGGGGAACCGTCCAAAGTCGAAAGCCATGATCTGGAATATGGTTCCAGACCCGACCCGAGACTTCCCTGGTTCGAAAACGCCGGTTCCAGTACAGGTTTAAGGTTCGAAAGGGCGGAGTAAGAAAAATTGATAAAGATAAAAAAGACCTGGCCTCCGTGGCACTCGAAATCTGCCGCTCGTCCGAAACCCAAGAGCGGAATTTCTGTTCCATGCTCGAGACGTCTTTTATTTTTTAAGGTCAACGGAGACCCAGGTCAGGTTCTCATCGAGTCGTCGGGATGCTCAGGTTCCACCGGAGGAACGTAAACGTGGACGTGCTCGGAGCCCGAGATTCGAAACTTGTTGCAAAGCATCGACGGAAAACGTGTTTTACGTTTCGAAAAAATCTGCTCCAGAAGCGACTCGTCCGGAAAGTACGCACGAATGCTTCGAGTACCCTCGGCGTTTTTCCTCGCAATTTTTTTTTTTTTTTACCAAGACCGGAATTAATAGAGCGGGGTAACTCGTTAAGAAAAGTTTCCTCTATTCTAGCTGAGCTACGTTCTCGAAATCGTAGTTTTATCCCACTTTTGGAGGCGAGGAAACTTCGCAGAGGAACGGCGCGATGGTTTCTCGATGGGGTTAAAGCGCGGGAATTTTGCGAAGCAAATGTAATTTATTTTACCCTCTTTTAGGGTCGGTTTTTTAACGTCTCAACATGGCCGCGCTCTCTTGCGAAAAGTCGAGGGAAGACTCGGAGGATCTCCGGTAATCCCGTGTCTCCAAGATATTACTAGATGGCGGTACTCGATTTTTTACTCGGCGTATTTTTTACGAGCCAATTACGCCTTCTCGGAAGAAAAATATTAAAGGAATATTCACGTCGAAGGACCGTCATTTTTATGTCCCCCGTGAAATTTTCCCCCGGAACAAGAGCGTCCCGACACCGGAGGGCGCGAAGGAATTTCCCGAGAATTCCTTCGAAAGCCGTCCGGGAATTTCACCGAGCACGCATTGCAGCCTGAAAAATCACGCAAGCACGCACCCGCACTGCCTTTTCCACCAGCACTCGCATTTCGCACTCTGTCGCCTCTCGTCTTGATTTCGAGTGATTTGTTTCGGGATTTCAACGCGAATGGAGTCAATAGTGTCTCTACGAATTTAGGCGGATCTTAACGAATTAATGTCACCAAACCAATAAGGAAATCGGTTCGATGGGACGCTTCTTTCCTCCCAATATACTTTTTTTTAAGGTATCTTTAATATCCAAGGTCCGTCAACTGGTCCTTATTGGTATTCCGCGGATCGACCAGTCGTGATCATTGGCCATTCATCATCGCTTCATCTCTCGTACGAACGTCAAAAGTCATAGAAACTTGAGAAATTTCCTATTGTCTTTATTCGGCAGTTTCTTCGCCTGTCCTTCTCTTTATGTACCTGCACCGGAGAATACGGAGCCCGGTAATTCTCTGAAAAGCGAGCTGGCATATGATGCGAAAAGTCATGTAAATCCCGAAGTTTCTATGGCGGTCGTGGCGTTTGCGTGTGATCCCAGGTCGCCGAAGTTCATGCAGTCACCGCCGATTGAATCCTACAGGGGATGGTGGACCCTCCCGTACTTCTCCTGCAAGACTCGCAGATGGCTCATCTCGTATAGCGTCAACGTGAGGCCTCCGGATGCACATCACGGGTCAGTAGCGGAGCAGAAATACATCTTTTGTTAGGGACTCGGGGAAAAAGTCGAATCTCTCGAGGTGTCACCGTTGCTCTTCCCGATGAGACGTTCGAGTGCGCGAATTAAACGCGGCTGGGATTTTGCGAGCGCCCTACTTTTCGCACGGTTTCTACCCTCGGGAGGACTGGAACTCGTCTCGGTTCACGGGATGTTACGTCCGCCGTTGCAGCAGTCTCGAGTTTTGAAACGCTTCATCGGCAAACTCTCTTTATCCGGTGGCCGGGCAAAAGTTCCTCTCGGTGGAAATAGAGAAACTTGGTATTCGCAACCAGTTTCGTGGGAGTCCCCTTGAGGCGAAGTCTACCCGGTTGGCCGAATTATTCCTCGGCACGTCCACTTTGTTCGAGTTAGCGCAAGTGCTCTCGATGCGCAATGTACTGTTCCAGGATCCGGGAATTCCTGAGCATGGACGTCGACATCAGCGGCCTGGAAGTCAATCAATGCGACGCCGCCTCCACCGTAGACGGAGAATATTCCGACAACCAAATCGCCTCCCTCCGAGGGACGCACAAGTGTCCCAACGACACCACGCAAGTAATGCCAAAGAAATGTTAAAACCATCCCATAAAATTCATAAATACTCCTAGGAGGAGTGATTTCCAAAATTTAACCCCGGCCACCCCGCCGATAATTATTGACTAGGTGTTCGTACTTTCAGTGCGAGTATCAAGGCCCGAGCAGCAGAATTAATGAGAACGGAGTAGGAGCCGGTTGGGCCAAGGGTGCGTACGTGTGCAAATGCAGGCAGGGTTTTTATAGCATGAACCACCATCGATCCGGCTTCGCGGGAGAGCTCGTCGAAGGTTATGGAAAACCATTGGGACCACCGTTATTACCATTTCTATGATAGACGTCTATGTAACCTATCTAATTAATTTACAGTCGCTTGGAAGGAACTGCGGTCAAACAGGAGCGATCTGTACGAACGAGTTTTTCGATGCATTCGATGTGCTCCGGGATGCGTTCGATGCAAAGGACCGGAACCTTGCCTAGCCGCGTATAATTGGCCTTTTAGGTACGCCTCCCTTTAATTAAACCTACTTTGACTTTGTACCGATCAAACGTCCGACTAAAAGAAACGACTTAACCTTTCAGAATCACCCTGCTCGCATTTTCCGTCTTCTGCGCCGTCGGCACCGTTGTCTTGGTGGCGTACATGTACCAACACCGTAAACTGAAGGTCTTCAAAGTGGCCTCGCCGATTTTCTTGTCCATCACTCTCCTGGGATGTGCTATAATGTACCTCGAGGTGAACGAACCGATCAATTTCTCCGCGTTTCTCGTACGATTTCGTTATTCTCAACCCGGAATGGGAACGTTGTCGCAGATGGCAGCTATCTTCCCGGTGCTGGACATGTACTCTTGCATCGCCACCAAGTGGACGAGACACCTGGGTTTCTGTATCTCGTACACCGCCCTCCTCATGAAGACCTGGAGGTATGCGGAGTGATCCGAATTACCGCAACCCTCGGTACAACTCGATTATCCGTGTTAATTGATCGACAAACGAACCCTGCCAATTATTCCTCGTAATGCGATTTCCACCGGGTTGCTCAAGCGTACCCCTGGCTCTTCGTCTGTTTCCTCGGTTGCACAACGCGTCTTTGAAACGTTCGCAAATTAATTGTTACCCAGGTCATGCAATGCCAATTGTTCGATCGAACCTCCGCTCTCTCCTGCGGACGGATTTCTCGCGTTGATCACTGATTACCCCGTATTGCCTGTACCTTGTACAGCTATGCGTTACGATCTGCATAAGTCATCGGTAACGCATTCGGTGCAGAAAAAAAAATTATGAGACTAACCAGATTTATAAAAAAAAAAAATGTATTAAACATCCTGAGTTATTTAGTAAAATTTGTACGATTTACCGTTTCTCTTAACGCGAAAATAACCCGTTGGAATAATTGGCTTCTTAATACCGATTGTTCGGAATGGCCGGTCGAGTGCTAATGTCTTCGCAACCAATGAGCTTTTCGTATCGGTTTTCGATTACGAGAGCAGTATAAAGCGGTGCTTACGATCGCCCAGATATAATATGCCCGTGATATCGAAGGAAATGGCGACTTATTGCGGCACTTGGGAATGACTGGAAGATAATGTACTTTCAGGGTGTCACTGACTTATCGAGTAAAAAGCGCTCACAAGGTTAAGCTCACCGACAAGCAGCTGCTGCAGTGGATGGTCCCCATTCTGCTGGTCATGCTGATCTACCTTGGGACTTGGACCTTAAGTGCACCTCCATACGCCGAAGTAATTGCTGACAGCCATGGCTTGAAGTTCTACCAGTGCTCTTACAACTGGTGGGACCACAGTCTCGCCATTGGTAACGGTTCCGCCGTTTCTGCATCCTTCCTCGTCTAAATTAATTTATTCTGATCGATGTACAGCAGTTATAAATTGTGGGCAATTTTTTTCAGGGGAAATCATGTTCTTGGCATGGGGAATAAAGGTGTGCTACAACGTGAGAAACGCGGAAAGCCTCTTTAACGAGGCTCGTCTCATCAGCTATGCGATCTACAACATCGCCGTAGTCAATACGACGATGATCGCCATTCAGTGGGTATCCTAGAAATAACATATATTTTTTTTAATATGTTTATGCAAATCGATTAATATTTAAAGTCGTCACGTTTATCGTCGACAGCCTCTTCATCTTTCCTCACGCTGGACCGGACATCAAGTACCTCCTCGGCTTCCTCAGAACTCAACTTTCCACTTCCGTAACCGTGTTTCTCGTTTTTGGTCCCAAGGTGATTTCTCCTCGCCATTTCAGATACTAGCGATTCCTATAAGGATTACTGCTTACTTTTCTCTTCGGGCATGCAGGTTCTACGCGTTTTGCGGGGTCATGGAGACCAATGGGACAGTCGAGCAAGAGCACGCGGGGTTACGGCGAGTTTCTCGCTTAATGGGATCGGCTTGGTGCCCGAAGAAACCACCGACCTCTATCAAGAGAACGAAGAATTAAAGGTAATTTGTCCTTCCCGATGGCCAACGCTTAATGAAATACTCGATATTATGAATATTTCAGGAGGAGATACAGAAGCTGGCCGCTCAGATCGAGTTCATGAAAATCGTGCATATGGAAATGCACAACAGACACATCAAGCCGAAGGCTGGTGGATACTTCAGTACCCATGGCCATGGTCATGGACATGGGTCCTCGGCTCAGAGCCCCATCGCGAAAAATTCCACTGCCAGTTTCATCCTGAAGGTATTTAAGTACCTTTTAATCGACGAATCCTCCCACATAAACGTTGACTTTTGATTTTTTTTTCATAATATCCTTTCTTTCGTTACATTTTTTCCAGATATTTTTCTCGCGTAAGATATTTCCTACAAATCGTAGAAAATTGTATACGGTCCAATTTCAGCAGTTTCCTGAACATCTCCGCTACTTTTCGCAGAGTGCAGTGGAACGCGGTGCATCCGCTGCTGCAGCTGCAGCTGTGGAGGACTCGACGTTCCCTTCGGGAAGTTTACACCGCGCTCGCCGTATGGAACTACTTCGGGAGCGAAAGGCTGAAAGGGAAAAAGAACGAAACAAGCAGGAAAGAGAGAAGGAGAAAGAGAGCCAGGAGCAACAGAGCCAAAGCGAGGGCGAAAAAGTTTGACTAGTAGTCAATAGCGAGGAGGTAACTGAATTTACATTTAGACTCCGAGTCGGGTAATGCGTTCCAAATTTCTCCACAGTGTCGGGCGATACACCGATACCATTAGCATAGCATTCCAGGAGTTGCATTAATTTCCAGGTATGGTTGTGACGAAAACGCAGTCCTGGGGAACGCGGAAACCCCGTGAAGTTTCGTTAATGGTCGTCCGAAAAGAACTCGAAGAAAGGGGAAAAATTCCGACGCATTCCGCCGATGGACTCGCGAAAAGCTGTTTACGTGTGAGGTTTCTTCCTTCCGTTTAAAAGTCAAATTAAAAATTGGGAATACTCGGGAACCTACATTTTCGACTTGCCTATGCACGTGGTTGGAGAAGAGAGCAAAGGAGGGGAGAAAATTTAAAAAAAATTCACAAAAAGAGAGGAAGACCACGAAGTCACGTAATAGGCATTTGGTAGTTGCAAATGTTTGTCGCGTACACCTAAATTTCATTCAGTTGTAATTTCGATACGGACGTGTTACCATTTATGTATATCGGAAGAAACTCTTGCGTGAAAAGCCAATACATGTTCAAAATATTAATGAAATGGGCAAGGCGAGTCAATTTTACAACCACTGAGAATAAATCTATCCGATGAGGAACTGCGTTTATCGAGTTCGCGATTTTCGATAATGCGATTTGTCGCGTTGCGAGAAAACCGTTCTCGCGGGGACTATGCGTGTGTTATTACGGTGTTATCGGATCTGTCCGTCGATGTTGACAATATGATTAATTGCTAGTCATAATTACTATAAATCGTCGAATTTTATATATTGGAATGCTCAAGATTTAGGCGCATTTCGAAGATCAGGAGAGGGATGGTCTCCAAAAATTATACGGGATTTTCGGAACGAATGTAACACTTTTGCCAAATTTGCCGCACTACATTTTGCGGAATAGTTGAAATCGTTTCGAAGCACCCGAGGTGCCATAGCTAGTAAGAATCGACATCTCGATAACTACAAACTGAAATTCGTGTTTATATTTTTTATCAGTGTGGCAAATTTGGTACATCTAAGACTAGCCCGAATTTTCAAAAGTTGGAAAAGGAATTCCCTGACATGCCGGATACGAGATGAACGATTAGAACTAGATTCATTTCTTTTTTTTAATTTTCGGCGTGGCCCAGCGATATCGGAGAAGCAACTAGTCCTCGAAAATTAATTAAGTTACGATTAGTGTTGCTGTACGTGTCTAAGATAATTAATGTAAGGTCGTTGTTGGATCTGTGGCTTAATTGGTAAGCACGCAAACCCTTAAGCTAGATAGTCAATCCCTTGTCGCCATATATTTTAGCATTCTCTAGAGAGGTGTCCTCGAATTCTTCCTTAACTCTCTTACCGAATCTTTCCACGGTGTTAATTATTTATTAAACTTGGTCCGGTAGTTTGATTTATCCAACGCGAACAATGGCAAACCTTGAAGTTCAGATAGCAGTAAGCGATGTCGACGGTAGACGCATTCTTTCCGAGTAATCGACAAAGATGTGTAAGACACTATAGAACTAATTCACTCGTTAATTAATTAATTTATTTATTTTATCTCGAGGAGGCGAAACGACGCGGAGGAATTGAACTTTTCCACTTCGAGATTAAAATTGCGAGGCGGGCAGACATTCCGGCGTAGAGGCGCGGCTTTTGATAAAATCTTTTATAAATTTTTTATTTCGTTTAGGCAGATACTCTATCTCTCTGGAACTCCTCGGTACTGAACTGTCATGGCGGCTAGGAGGAGATCCAAACGTACTCGACGTCCCTCGGTCGACGAAACATACAATGTAACAAGTTGTTCGGTGTTCTAGGAAAGGAAATTGCTCGTCCTGCTTTCGATGTTAATTCCGACATAAGTGGACGTATGTATGACACATGTAAGCGATTGTAATACAATAAAAGAGTACCGGCCGCCTCGTGAAAATTCTCGCTTTATTTTTGGGGTACGAGCTCACTTTTCATTTTTTTTCCTCTCCCTTGTAGAAAAATAAGGGAAAATATACTGGGCCTCAATTTTGATCTCGAGGTATCCCTCTTTATTATCAATAATTTCGTCTTGCCTTTCCAATGTACCCTGAAATTACAAGGAATTTCCTTTCGGACGGATGTAAAGGGATCCGGCGACTAGTTCTCACGACAATAAAGAGGAAAAGCGATGCACGAGAAATCATCTTTAATTACCTTATAATTCGAGGTATATGTATAGGTACGATAAATATCGTAGCCGATAAAGTCATTAGTTTATCACTAAAGGATTGCACATTACGTTCGGTATTAATGATCACGGCGGTTAATCTTACGAAATAACAAAAATCAACAAACATAATGGACTTACAACAAACAACGAGGGTCTGCGACAGTAAGGACTCGATGAACAAACGACAAAACGATACGAGAGTTCGTGCGAGGAACTTTCGGGGAATAATTATCTCGCCCTGATGAGCACTGGTGAGCGAAAGGAATTTCGTCGAGACCGCGATTAAGTGATTAAACCGTAATTTCGTTGCAACTTTTCCGTCATTCTCCCATCGCGGTCGGCCGTCAAAGAATAACTTACTGTCTAAACGTAAGGACGATTACTTACGAAGAATACACATTAAGTACCATGCAGCGCGATATGAGATGTTGCATGTCGAAAGTCTCGAGATTCTTTAAATTACCTGTACTATTAGCATATCCAACATTCATAAAGGACGCGAAATTACGGTCTAACGACTCAATGGCAGAGCTCCAGTTAATCGGTGAGACTCAGAAGTCCGTTCACTCGGAAAGTATTTAGGTAGGACGAATTTGCGAATAACGAATACTTGTATAAAAACTTGTTCCAACTGACTGATTCGTAGGTGGTCAATTAATTTACAAGGTTTATGACGATTGCAAGGCAAACTTTTTTCGTAAACGACTAAAAAGGATGCCCAAAGTTCGGACGAATTTCCAAGTCTCTCCAGAACCAAAAAAAAAAAAGAAAACAGAAGACTCCCTGCACAAATTTCTGTCGCCGTAGCATCACGGATGCGCTTTGCTGGAACTCCACGATATATATTTTTGGTCTTCATTTACGAGCACTATTTAAGTAGGATATACCAAGTAGTACCTCTTATCACGTTTTCGAAAATTGTAAGAAATTCTTGAAAAATAAAACCTAAATCTCTAAGAAGAGTGAATCCCAAAAGCGCTTCGGTGACGCGACGACGGAGCAATTTGCGCAACGCGCACGTCTCTTTCCCCTTATTCGCGATATAAATTACAATCTGCCCATAACTGGCCGCTATAAGACGCTAAAATTTACACGTATATTTTCTCTCCTCTCTCTCATCGCTCAGGCACCCTCATTCAGGCTCGCACAATCATTCTTCGCGTACTTGGAGTACGTCGCATCCGCTCCATATCTCGTTTCCTCTTTCTCTCCCTCTCTTTCTCCCTTATCCACAACCCTCGCTCACTGTCTCTCTTTCTCTCTCTAATATTTGGACATTTGTACTTGACGCTTTACAATCGAGTATTACAAAATATCCGAAACTAGTATATCTCTCTCTAGCGCGCCCCCGAATTCGGAGACGAGCGCAGGCTTGGCTAATCGATGACGCCGGTCACGCGGTTCGCGATCGTCCGGAGACTCTTCTCTAGAGGTCCCTAGGAACCCCGGGAAAATCGCGGAAACGCCAGAGATCTCGGCCAGGGTCCGACGAGTCCCTGGACTCACCGGCGAGGAGTCTACCCTAGGCGGACAGGACTCTCCGCTCCGTCCTTGGCTTCGTGGGAGAAAACGGCCCGACTGGTTCCAGGGTTGACCGGGAGTTTTGGCGATCTCGTATCAAACGACAGCGAGCCGGTCCCTTGCCCCGAATTAACGTTTCAGGGAACATCGGTGACCAGGAACGAAGGGTCTCCAAAGAGGCCAATTTGTCGATGTATAGGGCGGGTGGGTAATTTTCGGCCATCTTCGAGGGTTCGACAATTTCCTCCAGTCTTCATCGCTTCGTCCACTCGGCTCCGTCTCCTCCTAGTTAGGACCACCGCTTGCCCCAACTCTTCTGGTCCCTGGGGTCTCCTCGGCCGAGGCTAACGTCTCCGCCGTTACTCCCGTATCGGTCGGAAAATAGGCTGACGTCGTTTCCTGGCGCACTTTACTCGAGGTGCCGATAACTCGACGAACCGGCGACTTCTGGTGCAGGCAAATCCGTCATCGGCCGACCGAACGGGGTCGACCGAGTTTCCGTAGCTACTCGAGGATCGCGCGATACTCCATCCGCCCGACGGCGCCGTCCGAGTGGCGGCAAGACGTCCTCGGTTAACCCGTTCTCACCTGGGGGGTGGCCGATCTTTCCCTGGGAAGACCCAACCGAATCTCCCCAGGCCCCGGATTCTCTCGCTTGGACTTAGACGATATCCCGACCGTTCTCTACCTGGCAGCCACAACTGTCCTGGTCCTTGTCCCCGGTGTCCTCCTCCTCGGGCTCCGCCTCGGTCTCCGCGGGACTGGTCTTCTCCTCCTTGCTCGCCGACTGGGACTTGTCGAGCAGCGAGCTGAACTCCCCGAACTTCAGGATCTCCTCCATCGCCGATGGCTCCAGGGGCACCTGGTGGTCAGGGATCGCGATCAACGTCTCGCTCGGTCGACAAGATCTCGAGGAATGGAATACCTTCCGCGGTCGGCCTCGTTTCCCCTTGCCGGACAAGGTCGCCACCGAGTGCCCGATGCTCAAACTGTCGAGGGTCTTCCGCTTGGGCCACTGGAGGTGGGAGTCCAGATGCTGCTTCAGCTTGTCTTGCCTGGCGAACATGCGGGGGCAGAGACTGCAGGCGAACGGCCTCTCCCCCGTGTGGACGCGCCTGTGTCTCGCCAGGTGAGACGCCCTGGTGAACGCCAGGGTGCAGAGGTCGCAGGAGAACGGCTTGTACTGGGCCTTTTCGCTCTTGGAGAACTGCCTGGCCTCCTTCGCGTCGCCGCCGTTGCCGCTCCCGTTCTTTTTCCCGCCGTCCAGCTTCCTCTTGGACGCGGGGGACTTGGAGGACTCGTCCGGTGACCCGCAGCTCGGGGAATCCTGGAACGCGGAGAAGTTACCATCTCGTCCCTGTCGGAGAAACGTCCTACCCGAAGAGGCGACGGGCCCGTACCACGTGCTCCCTGTCCTGGTCGTAGAGGTCCTCGTTGAGGTGCACGCTAGGCACCGTGGGGTCCGAGCACCCGTTGCCGAACATGGACTCCGACTTGGCGTGGCCCAGGGAGTTCTCCTCGAAGCAGTCCTCCTCCCGGAGCGAGTCCTCCCTCGGCGACAAGGGGTCCTTCGAGTTCGCCTCCAGGCTGCCGCTCTTCCCCCGGCCCACGCAGACTCGCTTCTGCCCTCGGAATCTCGTCTCCCGTTTGAACATCGGCGGCGGGATGCGTCTCTACAAAAGATCCAAGGATTAGCGCGCTCGGGACGAGCGAGGACAGCCCACCGTCGGGGTTTTAGGCCTCGTCTATCCTTACTATCTGCTCGTTACTGGTCGACAAGTTCGGCGGTGGCTCGAAACTGTCGTCGTGATCCTCGATCACCATCGGGTCGTCCTCGACTTCGATCTCCTCTACCTTGATCCGATCGAGGGCCGACTCCGCGCAGGCCTGCTTCGCCAGGAAGCCCGCCTCGGCCGAGTCCTTCCTGCCGAACTCGGTGGTGTGCACTCTGGTCTCGATCAGGCACCTCTGCATCCTGGACTCCACCCTGGAGTGCAGGTGGTTCGCCTCGTTCCTGTGCTCCCCGGAGAGCCCCCTGATCTCCAGGTCGGTCGCGGTCTTGATCAGGGACGGAAGGTGCTCCTCCGCGACGTCTATCGAGCCCCGGTACATGAAGTCCAGGAGGCACTCCATCTCCTCCACGGCGACCCCTGCGGGATCGCGGATCGCATCAGATTTAAAGCCTCTCGGTGAAGCGCGCTCTCGAGGTACTTCGGCGCTTACCGGAAGGCCTCGCGGTCTTATCTTATCACGCGGCAAGCAAAACGTAACACCTGACGGGCGAAAAGGTCCCACCGAATCGATCTTCCCTCCTTCGGGGGTCCCGACTCGGTCGCCGGGCCGATCGCGTTTCTTACGAGTTCCTTGCCGGAGTATACGCGTTAATTCTACTTTGAAGGGACAACGGCCCACCCTTAAGTATGAGGATGGGCTGCTCGCCGTAATGTTCCTTGAAGACCCTCTCGAAGTAAGGGCTGCAAGCCGCGAGCACCAGCCTGTGCGCCCTGAGCATGCCGCCCTGACATGCCAGGGTGGTGTCCGTCAAGGAGCCGCTCTTGTAGAGGCCCTCGAAGAGGCCCGAGAGGTTCGCCAGGTGGTTGTTCCAGGTCAGGTTGAACGTTTTCTCGGTCATCCTTGCCCCTCGTCTTCCTCGGTTCCTGCGACACGAATCGAGTCTTAGCGCCGCCATCCTCATCGAGAGTTTCTCCGGCCACCCCGAGCCCTCGTTCCCGCGTCGTCGCGATCCCCGACGCCCCCGTGGCCATCGTTGCTTCTCGAAACGAGTCCCTCGTTACGGTGGACGAGCTCCGCGCCGAGATTTCGATCGTTATCCAGGGGGATCCCGATCCCCCGGGTAACGCGAGCGCAAGTGTCCGTTTGTAAACTCACGCGGGGGTGGAAGCGCAGCGCGAGCTTGCGAGGGCCCCGGGGGGCCGGGGGGCCGGGGGCAAGGAGTCATGCGCAGAGGGTAGCTTTCGCGTTGGCGATCCATAATTTTGTTGGTGGACCCCATGCTAGGGCTCGAGCTTTTTCCGAGGGCTTTCCGAGCGCACCCCTCGGTTCTTTTCAAGCTTTCCGTGTTCGCGACCGCCCCTTGTCCTCTGGCGTTCCTGCTTTGTCGGGCATGCCGATGTCCGCGAAGCGGCGTCCTCCCCCGAAAACTATCCCGCGCGATTCGACCGGACGGATTCCCGCGCTCGGATTTTCACTTTTTTTTTTTCCTCAAAACGCGTCCCGACGATCGATTCCTCCCATTTATCCCCGTTGTGTGCCGATCGGCGTTCAATTTCGTAATACTTCTAAGGGGTGGAGTGACCCTAAACGCACCGTTCCGCTCGGCGTTTAATTTCGTAATACTTCTAAGGGGTGGAGTAACCTAAACGCACCTACCCTTCTCCTTTCGGTAGGTTTCGATAACGATGGCGAGAATCCAATGTCCTACGTGGATTGATCGGTCCACGGTGACCCCGATGCTACATGGACCGATCATCCGCGGAAGACCCGGGACGGTTTTAATTGAATTACGTTTAAGTTTGATCGATATAAATAATCGTCCGTGGGGCGTCGGGGCCGAAATCTCGTACGAGGCGATAGGCGACGCGCGAATCCGAAAAAACCGAGCTCGTGATATTTCCTTATCGCTTCCGAATGCGCGCATCCGCAAATAATCTCGGAGTATTCCGTGAATAGTTCCGGCGGTCTCGGAGCTTAGGCGGAATATTTACGAAGCGCTCGTAGTAACGGAGGCCTCGTACGAGGGAACGGGTCCCCGTGACGCGTGCGTGTACGACAACGCGTACCGGTACGGCAATATGGCGGGACGATTGATTATAGCAGCCCCACGTTATATGCACCGTATGTAACGTATGTACCGTATGTACCAATAAGTCCGCGGAAGACCCTGAACCCACGTAATCGCATTAATCTCCCATTATTTGGAACCGATACGAATCCACTCGAGACCCTTGAATTCGTTTAACTCGAGCCGAGCCGAAAATCACCGAGTACTCGACGTCGTCGCTGCAGTTAATAAACCCCTCTCGATAACGCAAACCGTAAATACCCTCCAGAAGTTGAAGATGTGAAAGAAAAGGAAAAAATGATCCGAAACTCCCCGATGGTCCGGGCGGGATTCAAAAGTTCCTTTTATAAATTTCATTCCATCGACGCAAGGCTCACGGGAACTCCGAGATATCCAACATGGCGGGAGAAATTAAACGATCCGCCCTGACCCCGGCTCCATGTACTCATCGGTCCGCTGGACTCCCTGAACGGTTTTAATTACGTCCATTTAACGTCATTTGGTGTCATCGCGTTAATTCCCGGCGTCGTACTTTCCGCCATCGCGTCTTAGATTTCGGCAGTCATCGAATCCCCGATCCATTTCCACCGGGCGATAACGAACGCTAATCTTTTCCCGCAGCGGCTCGGAGACCTTCCGGGAGTGTTTGCGTATCTTTCCAGTGCTCCACAAAGAACGAGAATTCGTGAGACGTTTCTGGCAAGGGGGACTCGATGCGAGGCCCGTTCCCGACAATAACGCCATGCGGGCGACACCGACGACCTCGACGACCAGCTCGGAAAAGATCCGCCTTAAACTTTCCCCCGCGTCCGGTCGAAACTCCCGGGCGCGCCGCTCGTGACCTCGAGCCTCCTCGTCGAATATCTCGATCGTCCAGTTCCTCGTGAAACGGAAGAAACATCGAGTGGCTTCGAAATCACGTGCACGCTGGACACGGAAACGGATATTCAATATGGCGGAAGGGATCGATCGGTCCGAGCCGACCCCGGCACGATTCCTCCTAATCCGTCGACGAGACGGCCAGAAGCGACTCGATCGCCCCCATTTACCATAACTCCGTCTCCATCCGCGTCCACGTAAGCTCCGCACCAACGGCTGAGGATACCCAAAACCGTTGATGCTACCGAAGACCTAAATGCGGTGGCTAACGCAACGGCTTACGTAACCTCGACCACGGCGGGCTATTTTCGACACCCGCCCCCGAAGCCGCCGCGAATCGACGCCGCAGGAGCGGGAGGAAGGTAAACGAGGACCGAGGAGAAACGAATGCAGCGAGCGAATCCAAACCAGAAATGGAAACCGGGACCGTCCGCCATGTTGGAATTTTCCGTGCAGCTCGTTACGCGTTGCCCACCCCGGCGTTGATTAGAGAAAGCGAGCCGAGCGGCGCGAGCGAGCGGAAAGGAATCTAAGAATCGACCCGACTTTCCGTAGCCTCGAAGCGGCGAATCCCCGTCTCGAAAGCGCGCCTCCCCTCGCCCCCTGGCACCGGACAGCTGTCTATTAATACTCCCCTTGGCACTGAGTTCCCGTCGCGCGTCCACGAATAAAACCAGGAGAGGCTTCGCCTCGGTGCCCGGCCCTCCGCGGCGACGGCCGACTTTCGAGGTTAGGATCCCCGGCGGTCCGGGACAGGAAAGGGCGTTCCGGGGGCGCGGCGCGCCGGTCGGTCGCCCAATGGGCGGCCGAGAGTCGCGGGCCTCGGGCCCGAGTCCCGGGCAGGGCCCTACCTGGGGCTTCCGCCGCGCCGATTGGTCCCCGGGTCACGTGCGAGCGGCGAGCGCCGCGCTGCCCGTCGCAGAGTGTCGTCGAGTTCCTCGGGCTCGTCGAGCGGCAGGCCGCCGAGGAAGGCGCGCGGAGAGCTGCGGGAAGGCGCACGAGGGGCACGTAGCGGCTCCCTCGTCGGGTCGCGACTGATATCAGTGGGGGACTGGGGCTTGGGGGCCGAGGGAGAGCCGCCGAGCCCCACCGGGGGGGGGAGGGGGGCGGCGGCACCCCCACGCGGCCCGCTCGAGCCGAACCCCGGAGAGCCTACGGGACGCGGCGGGCCACGAGCGGGCCGCGTCCGTGACGCGCTCCGTGTGCGACGGAGCGTGGGAGGCGAGTCGCGCGCACGCCGCGCGTCGCCTGCACGTCCGGGCCACCGAGGCTCCCCGAGGGTTGCCCCGCGAAGCCCCCCGGAGCGAGACGGGGATGATTTCGCCCTGGCCGATGTGCCGGATTCTTTCGTGACTCATCTTCGCGACGGGCGGGGAAGGATGCCGGGACGCGGCGTACCTTTGTCCGGAGGGTCCAAATATATAGATCCGGCCGCGGAGCGGTCCCTTGGTTTCCTCCTCGTGGAGGATCCACGAGACGCATCTTCGAGATTTTGGCGATATTATTTATTGTGTCGTATGGGCCTATTAGGCCTCGTCGACGATAAGTAATCGCTTTTACGATACCCGAAGATCGCGAAGGGTGCAAGAGCGAATCGGCCCAACCTGCAGCACCCGCTCCGCGGATAGATCCCGGACCCCGTAAAAAAACCGACCGCTAGTTGTACATTTCGCTTTACCAAATAGGCTAGGGTGCACCGCGGCGTTTCAAGTATTTCTATGTACGCGTTATCAAATATCTGGTCGGAGATTACAAGAGATTGCGATAAGCCCAAAGCGACCGAAGACGTACAGACGGAGTAATTATGCGTGTCTGGTTTTCGGCGCCGTGGAAGGAATCGCCCCATTGACCCGATATTTTGCACTTTTTATTCCAATACGTCGATATCGGGGGCACCGCGCGTTAACTGCGATATTCGGTGATAACGTATTATAAACAGTTTTAGATAGATGTCATCTGGTATCAAAAATTTGCACGGAATATAGGAGAACGCAACGGCAAAAAATGGGGTAGGGGAAGATAAATTTATGATAACCTATCGTATTTTTGGCTCCTACCCCGTATCGCTTTCCGTGCGTAAGGTGCTTTTTTTGGGGTCAGGTTATTCTTCTCTGATCGTGAGAAGTTAATACGTGGATGTACCACGCGACAAAGAATTGCGTAATTGCGTTTAAAATGGCCGATTAGAACACGAGAAGGTGTAAATGGAATTAGAGATTTAGGTTTTAGAATCGACCTCTCTTTTTAAGGTCGGATGATAACAGTGACATGCAAAGCCCGTTGACGAAGAATACATACATCCGAAGCATAATTTTGATCGAAATAGTCCACCTTTGAACAACGTCTTGAAGCTGACATAGTTATTTCGTCTAATGGATACTTCTTAGACGGTTCGTTACATTACCCGTGTACGCTGAATTTCGCACAGTTGTATCAATAGGAAAATCTTTGCGTGAAAGATACCATTTATCCCAGTCAATTTATTTACGATAGGACTTACAGAGGTATATTAACGTAACGAATATTGTCACTTGATAAGGTTTTTGTACCTAAGAACATCCCGGGTTCAAGGACTACCACATCGAAAAAAATAGTACACGGTCTATTTTCACTTCCCGTATTGTTTTAGAACGAGTACCCAGCACTGAGGAACAATTTTTTACGAAATGCCCGAAGGAATTCCTCGATAAGCTAGCCCACCATTGATCACTGATTTTGGCTTTTAGGGGCACCGGGCGAATATCGATTCGTTATTTTTAGGGGTCGTCTAACTCCTGCACCCCTCTCAACCCCTGCGTATCCGGTATGGTTATCGCTAATACGACGTCCATTCCGAAGATATTAAGAATTTAAATACGGATTGGTTTCTCTGTACAATAATGCATCTATAGTCACCGTGTCAAATTATTGTCACTCGGTAAACTAACATTGAGGTGCGTCAATGATTGGTCAGTCACTGAGTTTCACTAACTGCTGCGCTTTTTTCAATTAACGCATTGACTAGATCGTGTCGGGTGACATTTTACAAACTGCATCCGTTTGCCCTTTGAAAAATGTGGCTAACAATTTTTTAGGCTTCCTACATTGAAAAGGGTGTCGAACCATTTGCACAATACGTTACGAGAGATACGAGTTGATTTCTTTTCCTTTTTTAGCGGAATTGTCATATTAACGTAATTCCTATCTAAACTGAGAGGCCAGTTGTTTTAAAAAATGTCATATAAAATGTATATAAAAATATCGCATCCGCTCAATTGTTGAGTACGACCTGCTGCCTGACTTATTAATACAGACTTTTTTACACACACAATTATAAAGTTATCGACACCTTTGTACGATGGGCTTCGACGTATACTGCTAAGAGATTTTACGTACACATCAAGTCCACGTGTAACCCTCAGTGGAAAATTTCAGGCTTTCTACGACCTGAATGCGATTCGGATCTGGGTTGCAGAAGTGCACCAATAAATCCGAAGTGAAACCGCAATCGCTAAGGTTTTCCTGGCCAAATACACTCTGCAGTAACTTATCTTCGTCTCTTGATTCCGGTTGTTCGTCTAGAAATGAAAAATTGCCAACATTTCACCGAAGGTTTTTCGGGCGACAAAGAAAATGTTAAAAAACAATTATTTTTACTGGGTGATCATAAAAAGGACCAACCATGGCCGTGTTTTGCTGATGTAAACGAAGATGTTGAGCTCAATTGGGCACAACTCAACGAGAACTTTTCCAACTGACTAGATTCCATCAATCGACACAACGAAGGCATCACGTGAGGCAAAAGGGGACCCTTTAACTCCAAGGAGTGATACCTGTCCTTATCGACTAAAACCACGCTTTCCTTTACCTGTTTTGAGGAATTGAAAAATTTAGTTGCTTAACATCAAGGAATACAATTTTGGTATTTTCATGAGACGCGTCAGATTTAATACTCTATATTTCAAGTAAATCCTAATAGTTCGACCTTGAGTGGTTTCAGCGTTGCTCCATGGAAAGCTACGGGAGACAAAAGAGTTGGTGGTACACCAGCAAGTGCTCCTGTTGTAGAAGTTGCAGATTTGCAGTTAATTAAGAAATTAAATAGAGCCTGTGCCTCTACACCTTTTACAAAGACTAGAGATTGCTTCATGTTGTCGATCTCACTTTCCTTGTCTAGAGCTAACCGTGACTGAAGGATAAGAAAACAATTAGCTTTAAATTAGATTAGATAAAACTGTATGGAGTTCTTTCAAGAAAGGAGGCAAAAATAGGTTACATTAATAGTGTTGATCCTACGGATTTCGGAATCCTCGACACCGATACTCTGAAGCCACTTTTCTTCAGGTTCGTCATCTTCCTCTTCTCCTTCGCGTTGCTCGTCTAGATGATTAAAAGGTGCCGTTGCATTTGAAAGATCCAGAGTATCACATCCTGAGTCCGTTGTATCAGAGCGCCGTTTGCTATCAGTCCTTAGTGGCATCGAGTACTCTATGTCTGTTAAAAGAAATCTCATGTAAATTCTTAACAAAATAAGTGTATCAGATTTCTTAAATATATTTGTAGAAAATCTGGAGTTTCTTGACATTTTACCTTCTTGTTTCAACATCTGGCGAAACCCGCGAGTCGTAGGGGTTAACAAAGCATGAACCTCTGATAGTCCACATATTCCAGCTGCTCGAAAGAGCACGGTGAATGCATTGGCACAAACATAAAAGTAAGGGCATTGCCTTGCTCGCACTAAGTGAAACAGGGATCGAAAGCTCTCGCTCCACTCTTGGTACAGCGCGTCCTTTACAAATTGATTGTTTGACAGTACTAAGTTGCTTGCCAAGCTGGCACTAACTCTGCCTCCTGAGCGAGGAAAGAGCTCGAGCCAAGGTATCGACGGATGTTGCCAGACCAAGCAGCATTGATGAAATCTATGTAAATATTAAATCGGATGATTATTATTGAGTGTACTTAATTTTATTTCCAATAATATATCCATGAATTTAAATAAATAAAATCTGGAACAAATTTTCAAACCTTGCATTAGGACTAGTATCTAATGTTGTTTTCCTCTCTCCAATATCCAAGCACCTAACGAATCCTGTCGTACCCGAAGCTTCTTCGCTGGTCTTTAATTTGACGTTCCATGCAAAAGGTTTAGGAGACATGAACCGCATTTTTGTTTTTAATGTCCAGTCTATAGGAATGTACTCGCTGCCTTTTGGAGCCTTAGGTTCGGTAATGGCATCGCCGCTGTCTAGTTTTGAAAGAACACTAGCAAAGGATAATTGCACGTTCGGAGTTGTACCAAATGTTTTATCAACCTTTGGAACATCTATATGAAAAAGTTCAAATAGCACCGAATCGCTGCTCACTTCCAGATCCGGCGTTGGCACATCCTTTACTTTTTTATTAACATCTTCCCTTGCAAATGGGTTCTTTCTCTTCTGTCCTGTCTGTGATGGGGTACATTCGGGAGAGGTAGTTTCAGTGCTCGAGGGGCCCGCTGTGGTCGAACCTCTTATTCGGGCCTGTAATGCTCGCTTTCTCATTTTGAGGCGATGCAGCTGCATCACCTGGTCTGGTCTTTTCCATTCTGACGGTTCCGCTTGCTCCGGTTCCGCCATTGGAGAGTAACAGGTAAACTTTGTCATGCTATGACACAAAAGACTGCACTCAAATCGCAGTACATATAAAAAAAATAATTTAGCTCACATTCGGTATTATTTTTTATAGTTCTTTTTGTTGCTATCGCACAATCAATTATTCCTTACACACGTTTAAAGTTATTGTATCATTATTTTTTAATAAACCAAAAAAATAGCAATGAGGCTCCACCCTCTATTACATCTTATATTATACGCTAATTGTATTTAATTATAACTGAAACTAACAATTTTTGACCGTAATTTGCACATGAGTAGCGGGCAGGATCCCAACGAAGTGCCGTAAAAATGTAAAGAGAAACGTAAAGTTCAAACTGTAAACGGAGGTAGAAGCTGATACGAAATAAACACCAGCTGTTCCGCGCATCTTCATACAGTCCTCATACCGCGGCTCACGTGACACATACAGTGACATACGTGGCCAATGGCCATGGAGTTCGCAAGAATGCGAAAGAAACTAACACATAAGATGGAAAGGCAGATGCGACAGATGTTCCATCGAAAGGGCGATTTCAATAGTCGAATTCCCGCCTTATTATTTTAAGGGCGTGGAAAAGAAACAGTGGAGGGGATAACCGAAGGAAAGTGAAGTAGGGAAAGTCGATTCGAGCGCTTAGGGTAGGAATTCTCTCACTAGGGAAAGTCCACTGGAAATAACCAATGAGAACGCGGCATTCCTAGTAACGTCTGAGATACAAATTGACACGTTTTGAATAGAACGTCAAGTACATTTCTAAATTATTCCAAAATCTTTATCCATTTTATTACAATCACATTTTTTACTGGAAAATAACTGTAATGTTTTTTTCACCAAATTTCCTACGTATCTAACTGTCCCCCCCCATGACGTAGCGCTTCTATTCGACTGACCTCAATGGTAGCGTCGCTCGGTGAAAACGCGCCACTAATGTGATCCAGGCAGGTCCTTTTCATTTAGAATTTCGAGATGGTAAGTTTGTTTCGTGTTTATAATTTCAAATCCGCGTGCATCGGCGCGATGATGGATTATTTGACTCGGTTGTTAAGTGGAAAACCTAGTGACGAGTTGAAAGAAGGTGGATATCCGTGTATAAAGTGGAATATATAAAACACAATTCGTAAATTTAGGCATCATTCGGTGTGCAGTTTCCGTCACTTGTGACTTTGCACTTGTCCCTTCGCTTAAACAAAACACTTTTTATTTTTGGCCTATTCAACAACGTAAATTATACTCTATCATATCTTTTATAATTAAAAGGATTTGTAGTAAACGTGCGAGATAACGTGTGGCAGTATAACATAACCTTATCGAATTTGTGAGGTTAAGTCAGTGTTAGCAAATGGAGATATGCTAGTTAAATTCGTTAAATCTTTTCTATGCTAGAATTGGATTGATATTAGTTTTGTTGATTGCAGGCTCGTGGACCGAAGAAGCATTTGAAGCGTCTCAATGCCCCGAAGGCATGGATGCTGGACAAATTGGGTGGTGTGTATGCACCACGTCCGTCCACGGGTCCTCACAAACTACGGGAATCGCTGCCACTTGTTATATTCCTTCGTAACAGACTCAAATATGCCTTGACCAATTGCGAGGTCAAGAAGATCGTAATGCAGCGCCTGATAAAGGTTGATGGCAAAGTCCGTACGGATCCTAACTATCCATCTGGATTTATGGGTGAGTGCACGAGAAGTTTTTCCAATAAAGGCCATATCGAAGCTATGGTATTCAAATTATGGATGCTGTTGTCAAATTTTGGCCAATAGTGAATTCCTTGATTATGGTCACTGACTGAATATAACTCCGATTCTGTCCGTATTACCCAAAAAGGATACAAACTTTGTTACGATCTTTAATCTTGTGAGATCCTCAAATTTTCTTTTACCCTGGTTAACTGTCAAGTAATGGTAATAGTTGTATTTAAATTAAAAACGTTGGTCTTTTTTTAGATGTGGTGACAATTGAAAAAACTGGTGAATTCTTCAGATTGATCTATGACGTTAAGGGTCGTTTCACCATCCATCGTATTACAGCCGAGGAAGCTAAAGTCAGTTTAATTGATTTAAACGATTCTTATTCATAATTACCGTGACAGGAAAACTTTCTTAACATTTGGGTTTTCATTTGCAGTACAAACTATGTAAGGTTAAACGGGTTCAAACCGGTCCCAAGGGTATTCCATTCTTGGTAACACATGACGGAAGAACAATTCGTTACCCGGATCCTTTGATAAAAGTAAATGACACCATTCAATTAGACATTGCTACTGGCAAAATCATTGACTCCATTCGATTCGATTCCGGTAAGTAGAAATAAATATTTTGTGAATATATCACATCCTGATATAGATCTAGAAAAAATGAATGCATTACAAGACATAATAAAATTTGCGATACCGTATTAATTGGTTTAACCATTTTTTAACAGGTAACTTGTGTATGATCACGGGAGGTAGGAATTTGGGACGTGTTGGTACCGTTGTGAGCCGAGAACGGCACCCTGGGTCTTTCGATATTTGTCACATCAAGGATTCTCAAGGACACATGTTTGCAACTAGGTATTGTCAATTTGTAAAAATGTTAATATTATCTCGTGGCCGATCATCTAAGCTATGATATTATAATTATTGGTATTTTAGTAAAGCATTGGCCTATATAAATGCAAAACCCTTCTCTAAGGTCACAGAATGACTCGTAAATAGTCTTTTTTCTGTATTACCCAAGAAGGGAACATGAATTTTAAGTTTCAGGTCTTTCTAGATTATTGCTTAAAATCCAACAATTTTATTTTTGAACCGCAGTACTATCTTTTAATATTAATGAAAAAATCCGAATTCTTTCAGATTGAACAACGTGTTCATTATAGGCAAGGGATCAAAGGCATACGTTAGCTTACCGAGGGGTAAGGGAGTTAAACTTTCAATTGCCGAAGAGCGTGACAAGAGATTAGCGGCCAAGGGTGTAAACTAATGTATGTTTTCAAAGAAAAACTCCAATAAACCAGGATTTTCTTGGTAGAACATGTCGTTGCACCACTCCACTAATACCTTCGCTCATTTCCTTTAAAGTAATATTTATACTTGTAGTTCACGTATTGCCAGTAATTAGGGATAGTTATATAACATTATGCTTTGAAGGTGAATCGTTCCTTGTTACGTAAATGCGTTCATTTTTCAACAATTATTTCCAATTGAAGTCTGTAGGTTGTAACAACTGTTCTTACAAGCTAATCTAATTTACAAGGTGATAGGTGCAATTTAATTTGATCTACCTATATCACCTTCGTATTCAGGTCTCATTTCTCCGGAAGCCAAACTTCTGTACTTAAGTCGAGACTTCTGCACAGGTGCTCGTTGCAGTGCTCGTCCCCTAATTTTCCAAATTTTCGCTGAATCTCTCTAGCAGTCCTCAGGTATCTGTAATTAAAAATAAAAATTACGCGGAAAGAAACTCATTTAAGGATCGTAATATAACTAATTACTTCAATATGAAAAGAATGGTCGATTTTTCAGGTATCCTTGGGCCTTCCGAGAACGAGTTACGCGTTATCGTCTTCGACTCCGATGTCGCCTGACGCGTCAATGGATAAACTCTTATCCAGCCTCCTTCCCTCGTACTTGGATCCCTCCAGTCTTTCCCGTTGTCCCAAACGGTGCAAGGATTTTTCGAATTATTACTCTTCGAGCGAGGTCGCAACAGGCCGTTCCTCTCCACAAAGAGGGGATTGTACCGAGACCAAGACTCGTTGCAACGATCCGGAGTGCTTTGGCGCAACTATATTCGGCAATTAATTAACAATCAATTAGAACAAGTGATTAACAGTCGATCATTAAAAAGAAAAAAAATGTTCAGCCTGCTGCATGGGCTCACCGTGTTTTGGGGGTCAGGATAGAGACTGACGAGCGTCATCGGAGCTCGGAGGATCTTGCACCTTTTCTTCGAGTACCTCGCGGGACGACCCTTGGAGGATATGTCGCTGTCGCCGTCGGTGTCGGTCGAGGTTGCCGAGGAAGACCACATCGTGAAGAGGGACAGTCCGGTGTTGCAGACGGGGAGTCCTAGGAGGTCGAAGAGGTCGTGAAGAAGAGGCTTCTTCACCTCCGAATCCACCTCGCAGTCGTTCCCTAAGGCGGGACTGACGTTCACCTGAATCGATCAGGTATTTTACTCAAATTTTGCATTAGGAAGAGGACTCTAACTTTCTGCGCCAAGTGCTCCGGTGATACGTATCGCGTACCTCCAGCAACCAAGGCTTCAAGTTCTCGTCGATCAATATGTCAAAGCCGAATAGTTCAAAGCAGTTAGCGGATTTGGGTATACCAGCCGCCTGGCTGAGAATCGTCAGGCTGACTATACAAGCTATTCGTTGCCACAGAAACCAGTCCTCGTGTCCGACTTGTTCCAGGTACCTTCTGAGCTGGCGAAGAGTCCATTTGCATCCTGCAAAATTGCCCGAGTCCCTTATAAATTTATCGTATCCCTTGCTCATTTTTTATTGTACGCTATCGAAGCATAATCGCGATGAGACGTTAAGTGAGAAAGGGAAAGGATTCTCCGGTCAAGTTCGGAACCGCGTCAAGATCTCGACATAGAAAATCGACGTTGAGATTTCCTTGGCTCTTAACCGTAAATTATTCAACTTTTTCTATCGATCGGTGGACTAGTGGGAACGCATGGACTTTTGGCTGAGCGTGCACCGTGTATCGGAAGTTGACGTCTAAAATGGCATACGGCATGCCTACTAATCATAACATGTCCAACTCCCTGCCAAGATGCGTTCCCTGGTCGTTATCGATGGCCGCAGGGTCAGAGAGGACGTGAAAATAATTCCTACGTGGTGAGTTTTGAAGGTTTAAAAAATGAGAAAGAAAAGAAATGAAGTTTCTCGAACGAAGGATATTTACCGGAACCGACCCTTTCCTTTTTCTGCGAGTAGCCAGGGCCTAATTTGTTCAGGGAACAATTCGTCAAGTGGCTGTAGGGGTTGTCCAAGATGTCCAGGGAAAACTTGTCCGTGGCAAATCGAGCTAATCCTTCTCGATATAAATATACGGTCAAGGGTCTGTACGATGGCACGCAGACGTACAATCGGAGGTCAAATTTGTACCCTCCGATCAGAAGGGGCTTCTCGATGTACCTTTGAACCACGGCCACGTTGTCGTAGGTCAAGTCACACAATTTCTAAAGAAATAAGAAAAATCTACGATTCCTCGCGCCGTTAAAACGTGGCCATATCACAGATCTTGAGTAATTACCCGAAATAAGAAGATTCCTCTTCCTTGGCTCTGCCCCACGGGTTTGTAAATCCAAACCCTGTCGTCGTTGTCTCGGCGACTGCAATCGGCTGCCAGTTTTGTGTATTCCGATGGCAAATTGTAGCCTGAAGGGCTGAAGCGAAAGGAAACTCCTTGGATCACCGGTATTTTCATTTTCTTGCGTATCTTACCTGAAGTCGTAGACCGAACCGTACACTTTTCTCATGCACTTCATGTGACGCAGAAGATTGTCCTTTCTGCATATCGAGCTACCCTTGGGGATATGATTGATAAACTGCAATACGAAAAAATACAAATTTTCTGAATATTTTCCATTAATGTATTCGGTCTTATCGTAAGGACAGGGTTTGGCGAATTATTAAGTACCTGCCAAGGAAGCAACGTCCTGTAGTGCGACAAAGGAAAACATCCCGTTCTCCACCAAAGGTTCCAGCGATCCCTGAATGCCGTCTCTCCTGTATATTCACGCCATCCTCGTTCCGTGCAAACCTAAATAATGAATAAGAGGTTGCATCGGTAAAATTAACTCGGCGCAGGTTTCGCCGAGAAGTGAATTCATGCCGTTTGAATTACGATGCCGATGCCCTTGGCTGATTATCGTGTTATCAGAGCATTAAGTACGATCCCGGTGCACTGTAAGTCAAGGTCCGCAATTAATATTAAAGTCACGAGAGCCGATTCCCCTGCATTTATTCGGTAGCAATTTCTCAACGGAGTTTTTAATTAATCCGTCTAATCCAAATGATGGAAATGACGCACTGCAGCTACCAACCTCAGGTGCACGGCGGGAGTAAAAAGAAATCTTGTCCACCGGTGGAGAATGCATTACCGTCCTCAAGGAGCCAGGTGGAGTGGACTGTCATGACCCGTCTCGGTGAACGAAAAAGACCCCCAGACCTGTACCTTACCACCTTACTCTAATCGCTCTGTTTACCCTCGGTGGGGTTGCAGACCCTCTTTACTCCCCGATCGGTGTACCGAGGCATACTGAACTACCTTCCTCTCGATCATCCCCATAAGGGGGTCGCTTCCTAAAGAGAGGGAAACGAGACCAGACCCCCGATTGGACCTCCTCCATTGTCCTCGACCAATCCTTAAAAACGACGGCTTACAATTTCATGGACTGTGACGTTAAACTCCAGAAAAGAAAATGATATCCCTTTTTTACCTCTTTTTCACTTGCTAGTTTGTTAAGTAATCTCTCGCTAATTCCGGTAATTTTTTTAAGGAAATGCGCAACCGACGTCCGGAATTACAGTCTGTACCTAGCGATAAGTCGGAAGAAACGCGGTACGATGCAATGTCGCGTCTATTTCTGCCGAGGACTTTGTAGCCCGCCTCGTTAGCCAACTATTTCTTGTATCATCCTTGCACGTACGTGCATTCGTGCCCGCGCATGTATAATTGCACTTTTTAGTTGTCTTCGATACAGTATTTGGTTCAAGGATGCGACCGGCTTTATAATCGTGCCGGAATCTTTTCGGCAGGCCCAAAAGCGAAATGCCACGTGCCCCCCTTTAATTAAGCGATTTACGTTCACACTTGAACGAACCTATGAATTAACATTTCTTCTCCAGCTTTACTATAAATTCCAGTCCGATTTTAATTTACCTGCGCTAGGAGATGGGGTCCGGTGCCGTTTTCGTTCAGCCTGAATATAAATGGTCCCTCGCAGCTCATCGCAGGTTTCAATTAATTCCGCCCATTGTCCTGGAAAGAAATGATTTTCATTTCGAACACCCCGGACGCAGCTCGAAATCCAGCCAGAAAATTCCAACCCCGAGGAAGCGGAATATTTTTTTTTTTTTCAGGCACTTCCCTCGTGCGGCAATAACAAGTAAAATGAATTCTTGAGGAGAAGAGTAGAATATTTCCCAAGTTCGGACCTTCTCGGGCGCGAAGCGTGCCGGAAAGGGTCGTGGCATCGCTTGTCAAAATTCCAAAATTTTGGTTAAACGAGGAAGTCGTCCTGCCGGCGAGGGGCAACGGTCGAGGTATTCCGCGGACTGGAAGAAGCGGAGGAAAAAGTCGGAAATCTTGCCGAGTCGGGGAAGCTCGCGGCGCGACTGAACTGATTCCGGATGCGGACCAAAGGACTCGCGGGGTGTTTAACGGGTGCTCCTCACGAAACCTCCTGGCGCAGGTTCCACCTATGTGCCTGGAGGGACCTAATACCGCGCGAGGACCCGGCGAGGTCTCATCCGAAGTTTCAGGGTTCCCTGGGTGTAGGGAAGGACACCCGCCGCACGGAAACCGCTTTCCAGGCATACTAGCTGTGTCGAGAGACACGACATTCGACGGACACGCGATCGGCGCCTCGATCGTCTTCGATCGTCCTCGAGCTTTATGGCTTTCGGCGAAGTCGCCGATTCAACCGGAAAAGAGGAAGAGATTCCGTCCCCACGTTGATCCGCGCCCTGACATCCCTTCGGGCGATTTGCCCGCTCTCTCGACAAAAGCTCAATCATTTACCGTGGACCGTTTTTTAAAAGAGGTTGGCAATTATTTCTGCGGTTGCAAAATCCGAGGTAAACGTCGCAGTGGTTTGGAATTTGTAATCAAAAATCTGTAAAGGCCTCTGCGACCGACTTGGCTCGCCGCCGAGATGGAACTTTCGTGGACGGGTATCGCGCCGATGGTTCTTGACGGGATCGTTGAAAAAGAAGGGCCGCAAATCGGATGGACGTCCCGAAAACTTGGCAGAGTTCTTTTCCGAGTCACGTTCCTAGCCCTTCGTAGAACTTTTTAACCGTTAAATGTGCATATTAATCGCAACTTTCAGGGCCGGCCGCCGAAGCGAAAATCCCGCTCGACCCTCGGATCAACCTGCACGCCACCGGGCGCAGAGATCGTACACGCGATCGCGCTTTCGTATCCCCACCTGGAATTAATTTCAACGGACGATCTTTAGATCCTTTTTTTCTTCCCTTTTGACCTTATTTGGGAAAGGTAAAAGGTCGCCTAAAAGCGTCCATCGGTACTTTGCGGTGTTAGGGGCGGGGGCCCGGAATGGCGTCGCGGCGTGGACGCGCTTCTTCGACCTTTGCAGTCGTCAAGGTTGCCTCGGGGAGGTCCGAGGTGTGCACGCAACGGCTCTTCCGGATTCGCGGACTTCCCTACGGGCACGAACGTTTCCGTTCCGCTCCTCGCCAAGGAACGTCGAGGCTGGTTCAAGTTTGGGCCGAAGGACGGCACGTGAGGTCGACTTTGAAATTGGGACGCGTCGTTTGTCACGCTGACATCCGGCGACGTCGTGACCGCCTCTCGTTCCGAGAAGGCTTCGCTTTTTATCGTTACTTTCCCCGGCAGTTTCTTGGCTAGGCTTTAAAACCGCATTCTGAGTAAACGACCAACATTTTCGAGGAGAGACCTCGAGGGTCGACGACTCGACACGAACGGAAAGCTGGTCCGCGAACGCACAATATCCTACCGGAAACACGCAGATTTGCTTTGCGAAACAACGTCAAGGGTGGATCGCGACTAACGGGAAGAAGCACCACGGATAAGATGAAATTACTCAAACGACCGTTCAATTTATTTTTAAGCAACACGTAACGGGGATACAAAGGATTTTTCCAGTATTTTTTTTTTTCTTTTTTAATCCATTTTCCATTAAATCCAGAAGCTCGTTGATGCGCCAGGCGGCGCGCGCGATTCCTTAAAAGTTAAAAGACCATCTTCAACATTATTCGAACTCAGGCGAGGCTTGACACGACTCGGGAGCGGGGAATCTCCGAAAGGAGCGCAAATTTTCGCATTTAAAACTTCCCGCAAAAAAAATTGCGAAAAAAATTCGTACCGATGAAAAATCCCTCTCTCGGGAAGAATTACGCTTATTTCGGAGGAAACTCAAGAGGCCGAAGAGGTCTAAGGGGATCGTTTTAACGACGACGAGACTTTCCCTTTCGACGATTTCGAGGGGTCCCAAAACGAGATCTCGTCGGCTGTCCCGAGCCCGTGCGGTTCCTTAAAAGTACTTAAGTAATTAATCTCACGCTAACGCTCTCCCTCGTTAAACGGCGGACAAACCGTGCCAAAGTATTGACATGACTGCTTTGGACACGAAGTCCGAACGATGGCACAAAGTCGGCGAGCCCGACCTAACGATTAGTAACGGCGAACTACGGGTCGTTCGTACATTTTTTCTACTTTTTCTTATTTTTTTTTTTTTTTGTTCCTTTTACCCTCGCCACGGCGAGGGAAACTTAACGGGTAGATAACACGGCGAATTCGTAGCACATCGCGGGAAAAATGATCCGCAACCGATCTCCTTGTCGGCGGGAGTTTTGCTGCATTGGCGTTAACGTTTATCTCGTTGCAACGCGAGAGGCGACGTCTTCGTCGGTGCCGCTAATTTTTTTTTTTTAACAAAGCTATCGAGGAGTGTTTCGTGAAAACCCATCGGGCACGTTGTACGTGCGTCTTTGCAAAAGTTTCAATCCACTGTAACTTTGAATTTCACGTTCGTAACGCCGTTTCTTCGCCGGGGCGAAAAAGTGACGTTGTTGGGCGAAATCGCTGTCGATATCGCAAAGCTCCTGAAAAGCTGCGCTCGTTTGCATTTCTTTCTAGTTTCTCCGTATTTCTCATTTTAATCGAATTTATTCCTTGGAACCTCGTTCAAGCTTTTTCGAGCAAGGAGAAAGAAACGAAAGTTGGATAACGCGCGATGTATAATAATTTAGCCAACTCGACGGGTTTTCGCTACCGATTCTCATCGATTTTTCTTTTTTTTTTTTAATTATCTCCTCTTTTCGTTCGATCTCGAAGCGCCTAGGTTCGGTTTTAGCGAGCGTGAGTTTTGCAGAATGGACGACCACCCTTTGCATAGAAGCTCTGTCCCTCGAGGTTCTTTTTGCACATCTGGAGGAAAAGAAATTCATTGTCGTTAAATTGATATGTATTAAAGGAACGTTAATTAGTTTGCGTTATTTCGTGACAATCACCGTGCAGTTGAAGCACTGGCTGTGGTAATTGTTGTTGAGGGCCTCTACCCAGCGGTCGCCAGCTTCCACAGGGAAACCACAGGCGAAGCATTTCGTTGTAAAAAGCTCGTTCCAATCTGAAACGAATTCGTATCGTTTCTCAAATGGCCGTGACCAGGGCAAAATTAAAATCCGTCCTATACCCGGAATTTAATTATATGAAAAAGAAAAAGAAAACTAACCATTTTCGCAGTACGGCGAGCCGTCCTCCAAGAAGAAGGGGCTGTTGCCGAAAAGCTTGCCGCAGTAGCAGCAGTTGAAGCATTCGGGGTGGAAGTGCTTTCCAATTGCATTCAAACAGTCCTGGAAATAAATCGACGAAAATGGTGTATCTTGAATTTGGCTTCGCACACTTGCCGTAAACGATGGGAAATAATTCCTAGGGATAGAATTTCCATGTGGGACTTACACCCTTGATCTTGCTGTTGCACTTGTAGCAATTCGGTGCAATGAATCGTTCGAAGCAGTACTCGCAGTGGAGTTGTCCCTTTTCCTCGACGAAGCCGATTTCGTGCAGCGGTCGACGGCATTGCGAGTTTACGCATATGAAGTGATCGGGACACCAGATTTGTCCCAACGCGGTGATGAAAGGTCCCCTAAGGAGAGAATCGATACGTTACCCTTGGCAAGGAAACGAATAATAAAATTAACACACCTGTCGGCTCCACTTTCGGTCATAGTCGAGACTCCGAAAAACAAGGATTTATATTTTTTACGTCGACTACGAAGGAAAGGTGGCACCTTTTCGCGGTACGATCAAGCGGGCAAACGAGAAAGCATTCGGCATAACATTTAATGCACGTTCAAACGAGGATCAAAGCAACAAAATCATGTTAACTGACTGAAAATGGTCGTGAACGACAAACTTACGAGGGCGTCGTCTACTAGAAGCTTTGACATCGCGCGGAGTAAATCTAAACATTTTCTCGACTGTTCGAGATTAATTTTCAAGGGTTCCCCGGCGACGGATAACATTTAAAAATGTTCTCTCTTTTCTATCCGTCCCCGGTAGCCGTCGAAGCGGAAGTATACGAACCTCGTGATCTCGCAGTTGCACTGACAGCACACCGGCGTCAAGGCGAGCCCGTTGACTAGCTGGTTTCTCTCGTTTTCGTTGACATGATTGTCGTTGTTGTTATTGTTGTGGTGCTTGTTGTTAGTAACGACTCCGTTAACTGCGAAAACGTGCACTCGGGCGGTTAGTCACAGTCAAAAATGGCATCTTTCGAGTCGACTCGTCGAGAAGAGAAATTTCTCCTATTTTCTCCGAGGCGAAACCAACGTCCTACGTTGCGTCTAGTCGCCATGCCGCGCGTTTCCGGTGTTTCCGGCGACACCGATCAAACGAACGAAAGGGTCTACTTCGAGAGCGGAGGCATGCACGGAAGCGACTAAAAAGCCAAGGGAACGGGCAAGACCAGAGACGGGCGCACTCCTCCGGAGGTACCTGACGTAGGAGTTGCAGTGTCCACAGAGAGGAACGCGCGGCCCGGTGGCGGCCTGGTTGAGGATGCCGCGGCCGCGGGTGGGAGCGGTGCTGCCGGCGAAGGAGCCGCCCCTGGAGCCGAATCCCCCGGCACCTAGATCCGGGAGGGACGACAAATTTGGTGGGTCTACTAAATTCTGGGTCTTACTAGCCGGTTGGTTCACGGAGGACGATCGGAAGCGGACCTCGGTGAGGGTCTGGGACTCGGTTTGGGTCTGGGTCTGGGTCTGGACCTGGGGTTTGTACAGCTGGACCACGGGCTTGTCCCGCTTGGCGGTGAGCAGCGTAAGCTGGTTGCCCAGGTTAGTGCGCGGCTCGCGGATGGGCTCGAAGCCCAGGTCGTCGGCCGGGGGGACACCCTGGGAGTTTTTCTCATAGGGCAGGGGGATCTGCGGGAAGGGTAGGCTCTGCCGGAGGTGGGGGCAGGGCTCGGGTTCCACTCTTCCGGAGCAGCGGACGGACTGGGTCGTCTCGGTGACGGTGCAGCTCCGCTGGGGAGGCTCGGATCTGCCGACGGTGGAGACCTTGGTGACGGTGCAGGAGATCCTGGGCGAGGGCGCCGCGTTGACGCAGGGCCCGACGCACACGGAGCCGCAGGAGCAGTGGGAGACCTTCACTCCGGGTCTGGAGGAGATGCCCAGGTCGACGGAGGACCGGCCCGAGGACCGGCCGCAGCTCCTGGCGGTGAGGTCCTTGCAGGGCGAGATGCACAGCCCGGAGCGGTCCGGAGTCGGGACCACGCAAACGCCCGAGACCTCGGAGGACGATAAGGGGCCGTCGCAGGGCACCACGACGACGCCGGCCTTGTCCCCGGATTTGTAGGGCAGCACCGAGACCCCGGTGTCCGAGGGCGGTGGCTCCTTGACGGGAGTCCGGGTCTCGCGGAAAGCGCTGGCGTGCTCCAGCTGCCTCTGGCACCCTCCGGCCCCGTGGGACTCCCGGCAAGTGTCCACGACTACGCTCTTCCGACAGACCTCCTCGCCCTGGGACGTCCCTGAGTCCCGGGGCTCGGGGTCGCTCGCCACGATCTTCCTGCAGACCCGAGTCTGGGTGGTCTCGCAGGGTGGAGGGCAGGGGGGCAGGACTCGAACCCCGGTCCTGGGAAACCTCTCCGACCTGTCCTGGACCGCGGGGCACGGCACGACGCGAGTGACTTTCCTGATCGTGCATGTGGTCTCCACCTCCGGGACCGGCTCGGGCAGGGGAGTCACTTCCAGCTCCTCCTCCTCGACGTCCACAAAGTGCTCGGTGACGTGCTTGGTCTTGGTCACCTCCTTGACGGTGTTGGGGTCTATTTGTTCGGAGGTCTGGGTGGTAACGTCCTCGTCCAGCTTCCACTTGCGCTCCGACTCCTGCTTGGTAATTCGATGCCTCCCATCGTCGGTCACGGACACCCTGCTCTCTCCGTAGGTGCAGGTCAGGTCCTGGACGCGGTGCCCCCCGGGGATGTCCTCCTCGAAGTGGTACGTGACCGACTCCTTGGGCGGAGACTCGACGGTGACTTGAGCCGGACACCTCGGCGGCGGGGGGTCGTCCCTAATCCTGGGGGCCTGGGCCTTGACGTAGCAGGCCGGGGGCTCGGGGGGACCCTGGGCGGGGGATTTGCACCTTCCGGGAGTGGGCGTGGGGGTCCGGCTGGGCACGAACGTCCGAGTGTCCACGGGACCCTTCTTCAGACACACCAGGTTCCTCTGGTAGGCCGGGATGGTGTCCGGCTTCCGCAAGCCCATGGTCGCGGGTCGACCGCCGGGGGTCACGGGCCTGGACCCGACGGGCGACGAGTCCCGCAGCTTGAAGTCCGCCGGCGGGGTTGGCAGTGGCTGGGGAGTGGACTTCCCGCAGACCGTCCGCTCCTTCCTGGTGCAGCTCCTCGAGTCGGCGTACAGGATCTCGGCTGGGTGGCAGAGTTCCTCTCGGGCGACTCGGACGGTCCGCGTCTCGGTGGTGGTGCGGACCTCGTCGGGCCGCTCGGCGCGACCCAGCGGAGTGTAGGGTCGTTCCGGGGCGGTGGTAAGCGCCTCCGTCAGGGGTGAGGCGCGCCCTTGGTCCTCGCCCGCCGGACAGTAGGGTCGGGTCAGCTCCGGCAGTCGCGGCGGAGCTGGACGGTAAGTGCACCTGCAAGTGTGGACGCAGGTAGTACACGAGTCGGCCCCTCCCGAGGTCCTCTCGCTGACGACTTCCCGCGTGTAGGTCTCCACCGGGGCGTCGTCGTCGACGGAGCAGGCGGAGAAGGGCGAGAAGGGGCGGTCGGGTGCGGTGGTCAGCGCCCTGACCATCTCCGACTTCCACTCCTTCGGGGTAACGTTCTTGACGGGCGACAGAGGTTGCGGCCCCTCCTCCGTCTGCTTGACGAACTGCACGTGCTTCTTCTCCACCGTGGTCTCCCCGCAGCCGACGGGCCCGTACCGGGTGGTTACCTTCTTCTCGGCGAAGGTCTGCCGCCGTTCCGGCGCCTGCTGCTCCCTCAGGCTCTGATGGACCTCGACCTGCTCCCGCAGGCTCCGCAGGCGCTGCTCCTCCAACTCCCGCTGCCTGATCTCGACCTCCTTCGTCAGCTCGCTGAACTGCTCCATCCCCTGGGACTTGCGGGTGGTCCGGCAGGTGGAGGTCCCGCTGGCGTTGCTCTCCTCCTGCACGAGCTCCTGCCTCTCGGTGAAACAGACCTTCTTCTCGCCCTTTCTCTTCTCCTCGGCCTCCTGGATCCTGATCGCGTCCGCCCGCTCGTCCATGGCCACCCGCTCCACTAGCCTCTGCGTCTCGACCACCGAGGACACGAGGTCCGCCGAGTCGACCACGGTCCTCCGGTCGGAGATGTTCTCCACCTCCCGGTCCACCTCCTCCACCTTGATCTCCGTGATGACCGGAGGGCCCGGCTCCTCCTCGCGGTCCAGGCGTTGCACCGTCTTCTCCACGGTGACCGTCCTCTTCACGTGGACGTCCCCCTCGTCTTCCTCGGTGGTCTCGGTGTAGAACTTGTGCTCGCCCTGGACGTCCTCGTTGGCGTCCGGCGGCTCGACCTCCGGCCGACTCTCCACCTGCACCGGGATGATTCTGGACCGGGGCTCGTCGTCCACGTAGGTGCAGGGCACCGGCTCCGGGAGGCGCTGCACCCGCTCGGTGCGATGCTCCTCCCAGCGCGTCTCCCTCTGCTCGGTCCCGGAGAAGCCCTCCCTCTGGCACACCTGGCTGTGCCGGCAGACGGTCGCGCACCTCGGGGGCGGCTCGTAGACGCTGACGCCCGTCGTCACGGTGGCCGTCCAGGGCCTGGGCATCGGCTGCGCGATCCGGGTGGGCGTCAGCGACCGGCGGAAGCTCTCCCTCGAGGACGGCCTCGACGACGGGGACCTCGACTGCTCGCGGCGGAACTCCTTGACCGTCTCTACCCTACGGTAGGTCTGCCCAGGGCGATCGACCGACTCCATGCTGGCTTCCCTCTGGAAGGTCCGCTCTCGATAGTCCTCGCTGGTGTCGCTGCCGAAGCTGTGCCTTCGCCTCCTGCGGATCCTCTCCGACTCCTTGGAGCCCCGCCGCCTCCCCGGCTCGGGATTGGGATCTACGTAGAGGGGACTCGCGGTGGGGTAGGTCACTTCCTCGATCGGCTTCGTCGGCGGCCAGACCAGGGTCTTGGACTTGACGGAGCTCCTCTCCCGGTAATCCCCCTCTGCTCGGGGTCGGGTTTTGGGTTTCGGGTTCCCACGGGTGTCCCGCGAGCGGTGTTTAGTCGCCGACGTGGGGGGAGGGGGGCAAATTCACAAGTGCATGCAGTTTGTCGCAGTGGGACGTGGTTATTCACGGGGACGGGTTAGCCGTTGGGGTAGGTTAGGGCCGGTTAGAAGAAAGAGAAGAAGAAAGAAAACCTGTGGTGAGTAAAAGCACGAGTTCGAGGGTACGCAGTCGCGGGTTCATGGATTCGTTGTTCGGCGAATGGTTGAAAAATCTTTCTCGGGCAAAAAACGATTCGGGGCCGAAACCAGAATCCGCGATTACGTCCCAAGGCGTCTAGCTAAGAGAAACGCAAAATAGGCGAGCCTGATAAAGCCTGCGGTATGTCGCTTATGTGTATCTAACGCAAATGAAATTCGGAACGAGCGACCCTCCTTTTTCCGATGCACCGCACTCTACGCTGCGAAAAAAAGACTTCTCTTTATGAGATCTACGATTCGGGCGGAACTGGAAGGATGTCGATGAAGGAGGAAATACGGAACATCGGAGGAGAAGCGAGGAACCGATAACGGCTCGTCTCTGCTTTGCGGCCGACTAGGATCGCCCACGATTTTTATTCTTTTTTCATGAGCCAAAAAAATTCTCTAGGAAAAAGACCTTTAGAGATTTAACCGAACCCTTTTCCTCGATGCATTCCAATTTCCACGTCCTTTCGAGACCTTCGGCCAGGAAGTCAAAAAGCAAAGTGCCCGCGGTATCGAAAATCGTGGAACCCGGACCGGAATGTCGGAAGTCAAAGAGAGACAAAGAGGGAATACTACGCAAACACGTCATTCTCCCCGAGGATACCGCAAAGTAAAATTCAGGACTCCTCCGTCTTCCCCGAGGAAGCGTTTAATTAAGAAAATGATCAACCTCGCGTTCAATTTCTCTTGGCGGTATTCTCGTTGCATTCAACCGATTAGGGATAAAAAAATAAAAAAGAATATAAATAGTTTATTTTCAAAGAGGAACCAGTCAAGGGAAAGAACTTGAGTCTCGCTTCGACAAAGTTCGCAAAGACCTCCTTTATTCCGGCACGGTCGTCGCCTCGGCGACGTCTCTTTCCGGTTACATCGTTTAAAAAGCGCATCGAGATATTTTCCTTTGCCATTCTGGTTCGCAAACTTTAGCAAAAACCCGAGCTCAGATTTCGGAACGAGCGATTCGATTTCGGCTCGGACGTCGAGAGCTAGCTGTCTCGCTCATGCGAACGTGAGGGAAAAGGGTCGAGGTTTAGGGTTGAAAGATGGAGCTGCTGAAAAAAGATAAGAAAAGAAGAATTATGTGATAAGCGTGATTACGCACGTGATAGGAATCTTGTTAATCTAAACGAGTAAGATCGTTTAACGTTCCCCTCCGCGCATCGCGTCGCGCAATTAGCCACGTGGTATTCTACTTTACGCAATGGTCACCACCTAAGCAAGGGTTAAATCTACGTTAGTAACCCTTTCCCCAATTTTTGCAACTCGACGAAACATCGCGGATGAGAAAAGTCCCGGTCGAAAATTTTCTCGTTAACCGCGGGAATCGATGCTCGATCGTATCGTCGATCGAGGAGGGTTTCCTCGATTAAAGTTCGACGAAGAGAGCGAGAGAGTCGCAACGAGGGAGATGGGAGATCTCTGCGGCGGACTCGCGAAGAATCGAGGGCGACTGGCAGAGCGAACGAAGCGAGATGACAGGGGTGACAGGCGATCGTCTGCCAAGACCGAGGCGAGCGGTCGACACAGACGTTAAGAGACGTTAAGAGACGGAGCGCAAGCCAAGAAAACGAAGCCATAGCCCATTTCCACTCGACGCGTCATACCTTTGAAGGGTGAGCTTTTTGACTTTGGCAGGGTGGAGAATGGACCTATTTTCACAACAATCGAATTAGTACCCTCTTCGAGGCTCTCCGGTTACCGAGAAAAAAAAAAAAACCACTTTCCCACGAAATCCCAGAATTTTCGCCGCGGAATCCTGAATCCGCGCGCGGTTGCTCCCGAAAATCCCTCCTCTAAGGGATCTCTCGGAGCCGCCAGGGTGCCCGGGTCGCATTCGGCTGGCTCTTCTCTCTTCGATCGCCTCGCAGAAATTCGCATGGTACGCGACCCGGAAAAATTTTCGGAAGGCAAGGTCTAGGCGGAGTCCGGAGTTGACTCGCCTCGAAGGACGCGAGAAGAGACTCTTACCTCCTGCGGTTTGACTCTGCGGACGCGGCAAGGTGTTGCCGGAGCTGAGAGGCGGCGAGATGGGTGCTGCCGAGCTTCCGAAGGGCTTGGGTCCGCCGATGTTGTTCCCGGTGGGTGCCTGCGAAGTATTCGACTTGATTCTCTCTCCGAAGTACGATCCACCGAGTGGCTTAATTTCGGGCGCGCGCACTCGCGACGTTCGACGATTCCGACTCGACTCGAGGATCGTTCCCGAAAAAATGACCGAACCGCTCCCGGACTCCTTCCGAGAGGCGGTCCGTTCGATGCGAAAAATCTACCGAGACTCGATATTAGGCCATTTCTTTAGGTACCTTTTACGAGCGATCTAAGTCGATATCGAGACGGGCCTGCCCTGTCGTCGGGTGCGCGCGGATCGAGGGAGCTACCTTCGGCTGGCTCGCTCGCTCTAGTTAAGCGTATTAATCGTTCGAAGACGTTACCTGGACTGGACGCAAACTAGGTGGATTGACAGGCGACGTGCCAAGGCGGGTGGGCTGCAATGCATAACGACACAACGAGTCACGTGCCATGTACCGCCAGGATTGCGAAACCGGAGTCAATTAGTCATCGGCGTCGGAATAGAAGCTCGCGCGGAGGAAGCGGCGACCCGCGAAATTTACCCTCTTATCGGGTCGCGTTCGATCGCCGATAACGTCCGGACGTCAAAATTAACTCCTATCGGGTTTTTGGAAACCAGGAAAATGCTACCGAAAAACCCCACCGTCCCGAGGAAAATTTCAATCGTTGACCCACCGCGATAACTCGAACGTCTCCGACAAGGGACGATATACGACGTGAAGCGACCTGGACCGATTGGAAAATCGGGACGACCTGGACATTCCAAGGCGTTCCTATTTAACCAGCTGGGATCGCGTTTATTTTTGCATCGCGAGTCATCCTTCGACTTCGAGATGCGCGCATCGGGTATTTTGGATATGCATGCCGTCCTTGCTATGCGGTAAGGTGTATCGTTATTAGCGATGTTGGGGGTACGCGACGTAATCGCGACTTTAAGAGACGCCCGGTGGGGAGTTTTTCCGTTCTTTTTTAGGCTACACGCGTCGAGTAACGAGAGGGTCGAATCGAGAGAGGGACCACGTGCCTCGCCAAGGCGGACGGACGTATAGAAACGTTGACGGATGTTTCCTATCGACCCTGGGACGTTCCTCCGTGCGAGCTAGAACGGCCAGAATAGGACCTCGACGACGTTGGACGCGCCTTCGAGGAACGACCTCGACGGAAGGCCGAAAAAGGACTTCCGTTTCCTCCGATTACGCGTATTCGATTTCACGCGTTCAACGTCGCCGGGCCCGAAGTCTGCGTGCATGGGAGGTCAGCAGCGAAATCGGCCAAACCAGCGCGTTAATTTTTAACCGAGCTCAAATTTCACGTCAACATCAAACGAGACGGAACGTGGGTCCCTGTCGGTCCAGTGACGGTGTTCGACCCAGGTTTTCGGGAACGGGGGAGCTTTCCCAACCCTCCTGGACATCCGTTCTTCCCCGAGCCCCGCGTTCCGATCTCCCAGTGTATGTCGAGGATTCGTAAAAATTGAGGAGAAAAAAAGAAACGTAAATATAGGGAACGGATCGGTCACCTGGCACAACATAGAGGTATAGGTCTTGGGGGTCCTGGATGCCGGGGGGCCGTCGTCGATGACGGGGTTAAAGAAAATCTCGCAGACCTCGCCCACCTTCGGGGCATGGTCGGGCTCCTCGAGGTCGAGGTCGTCGGTCTCTTTGGTGCCCGCGAGGCGGTTAGGGGAGCGGTTAGAGTCACTCGCAAGCACGCTGCCGTTGGTGCTGCCAACCTCGCCGCAGGTCCGAATGGTGAGGGTGCTCGTGTACGTTTTCGAGCCGCATACGCCGTTGGAGGTGCCATTAGCTAAGGTCCTGGTATCCGAGTACGAGACCCCGCTGGTCGGTCGTGGAGGACGTTGACGAAGAGTCGCCCTTGACCCGACGGGACTCGAGCGGTGGCAAGCCTGCAAAAGCGATTAGTCCTGCGCTGCGAAAACCATGCCAGCCTTAAAAAACGCAAGCTTAAGGACGACCTCCTTTTCGAGGTCGGAAGCAGCCAAAAACCTCGACCGGTCTAAACCAGCCGAGCTCGACTATCGAGAAGGCGAGCTTGACGTGCAAGACACTCGAGAATGCGCTTTCTGCCAGGTCCACGCAAATCCATGCTCCTAGATTTTTGTCCTGTCCACAGGTGCTCCGATATCGTCCGGGATCTCCGCGTGGTAAATTTCACCGTATAATACGTTCTAATCGAGACGAAACGGACGCTTCTCGTGGATTTATCATTCTTATCGTCGACAATCGTCTCCGAACTTACGGAAAAGGGCTGAGGCGAGGAGTGGCTGTTCAAGGAAGGCGACCCTGGGGCGGGGACGCTGGGCAAGGCTGCGGAAATCGTCCCGGCTGGGGTTCTTCCACCTCTGGAAAGGGCAAAGATATTATTAAAAAGCGATCGGGATATCTCCTTGTCGTCGAATCCGTAAATATGCAGGATATTGCGACACCGCCTTCGATATCGGACGCAGTCAGGTATGGAAAGGTTAATCTACCAAAGACACGTCGCTGGTCTATTTCCAGAGAAATGTCGCGGCGATTTATAGTCGACTTTCGGAAAATATCAAGCGTCTAGCCGGTCCACTGAAATCCGGAATATTTGCATGCGAACCGTGAGTAGAGGTAGCACGTGGGAGGGCATCGCGTCGAAATGTCGACCCGCGAGGTGGCGGACCGAGTGAAATGGAAAAGTGGAAATCCACTTTCAGGTGTCGATGGCTCGGTGAACCATTACCAATTTTTTTTCCAAGGTTCTTCGTGGTCGGACCGAATTTTTCGGAGCCTGCGTCACCTTTCAAAGGTGCCCGCTTCGAGGACCGAGGTATTTCTCAAGGTCTACGCCATTATAATTTTTTTTTTTTTGACGAAAAAAAGGTACGCGCGATATGATTTCGCTGCTCGCCGCCCTTCTAAGGGGGACAAGAATTTCTTCGAGAGCAGAAAGGACACGCATGATACCACTTACGGAGGAACGGTGACAGGTGCAAGACCGGCAGGTGCATTCTGCCTGGCAACCAGTTTCGCGTGGATGTCGCAGTAAAGCTTGTTGTTTATGTTGTAGTACCCCACGTTCTTCAGGGAAGTACCGCAGGTCGAGCACTTGAAACACTCGACGTGCAAGTTCTTGTCCTTGATCCTGACGAAGACTCCGCTGCAAAGGAGGAACCAGAGAAATCATTCAACGTCCTCGATCGAAATCGCCCAAAGAGACGTTTCCCCTGGAAGAGAAGAAATCGGTCTTCTTCGAGGAGTCACGGAGGAGATTCCTCTCGTTACGTGTAGAGGATTATTGCGTGAAAAAATTGTTAATTCCCTACACTCCTTTCGGTAACAAAAAGAAAAAAAAAAAGGTTATCTCAACAAGACAGCTAATTTCCTCGAACTTGATAACTCATAATTGCTGTAAAATTTCACGCGGAATTTTAATCGAGAAAGCCCGAACAACTTCGAAGACGAATTTCGATGAAAAATAAATATTTGTTTACACCGAGGAGACGACAAGTTCGGCGGAGAGGTGAACGAATATCGACTCGGTGAAGACGTCGAAAGGTTCTACGAAGCTCGACGCGTTCTTCCTCTCCCGCGAGTCAAACGTTCGAAGAAAGGAAGAAATCGGATCAAATCGTGTCGCCAAAGTATGATCCATCGGCGAGCTTTACGAACTACCATTGAAAGCTTCAAACGGTTTTGGGATTCTAGAAAGCCGTCAAGAGTGGTCCCCTCGTTCGAGGGAGCGGACGAGGAAGGCGCAGACCAAGGGGAAAAAAAAAAGAGAATGAACGCTGCGAGGGAATCGTCCTGGAACCTTCTTGGACGGTTTCCAGGGCAGGAAAGCGCGCGTCCTGCGCGGAAACCTTGTCTTTTTGGCAGGCGTTAAGAGGTCACGTGCACTTACCACATTCATCGTATCTAGTGAATTTTTTTTACAAATGGCAGGAACGACCGATTACGAGTACATCAAGAGGTACGATTTTAAAGCAAATCAGGCATGTCATCAGCAGGCACGTCGTCTTTTTGCATGCCGGGGCGAACAGACGCGAGATACCGGATCTGCCGAGAGGGAAGCTCAAGATGGCGTCGAAAAACCTGGGGAATAATTTACAGAAATCTGCCCCGCGTCTTCGCATTCCCATTCGCATCTTGATATTTTATGCCCTTGATAAAATGAAAAAAAAAAAAGGTCCTTCGTCAAAGATGCGACGAAGCTTCCTGGGAATGCAGATTTCCATAAACCCTTCGGCAAGTCTGGGACGCCGTAGTGGTCTCAGCGCGAGATAGGTCACAGCCAGAGACAACATCAAGAGAGAACGGAAACATCTATTGGCGAGTTCATAGTTACACGATGGCTTTGTCGCAGTTGCGACAAATCGGAGACTCGAGCGAAGAGGAGGGCTCCGGTTCGTTCCCCGAAGAGCAGCGGACGCCCCGAGGATCCTGGGACTCCTCCTGGCCCAGGGCCCCCAGCCTAGGCGTGGGAGACCTCGGAGAGGTTGACCTTCCACCAACGGCGTGGCTCGCCAGAGAGTAAAACTCGGTCCGAGGTGGAACTGCGACAGCAACGGAGCACCGTGACGGGCGGAGGAAAACGCGGCCCGGTTCCCGGGGAACCTAAATCTCGGGACTCTCCGGCGGTCACGGCAAAGGGCGGCCCACGTCCTTTCTCACGGGGGAGCCGACGATAACGAGTCCTGACCGAGATCGTCTTCACCCAGCCTCGACTTGTTGTCTCCTCCGCGAGTCTTTGCCGGGGGTGACTTACACGATGAGTCTTTCGCAATCCGCGCAGATGTTCTGTCCTGGAGGCAAACTACTCTGCGGGGTGGTCGGCTGGGGCTTCGTCTCTGGCGCCGACACCGGTCTCAAGCCCGTCAGGGCTGGCGAGGATGGCGTCACCACGCCGCTTTGCGCAGTTGGCTCCACTAGTTTTGTCAAGTGGTTGGTTTGCGGGCACACGGAGTCGCGGGACATGAGCATCGATTCAACGTCAGATAGGTGTACCGGGCGTAAGAAGCGGATCGCGCAAGGACTCGGAAAACCCGAACGTAGTTCTTCCGGGTCTCGCTCGAGCCCCGACGGGGATGCCCGGAAGAACTGGGTTCGGCACCGCGTTCGCCGTTACGTTCCACGACATGCAATCGAACCTCGTCGCGTTTCCAAGGGGGTCTCGGATACCCAACGGATCTCTACTAACCAGGCTCCGGACTCTTCGGCTCCTTGTCCGCCTCCTGGACCATTTTGAAGACCTCGCTGTTCTGCGCGTTGTAGTTCTTCTCGTTCTTTTTGAAGTTCACTCTGAAACACGTCGTCTCGGTCAGTACCGACTTACGAGGAGGAGACCCGCGGTCGAAGGAACCTCACCCTAGAACTCCACCAGCGAGGACCTCGGCCTGGGCCGACAAGGTTTCCGCGATGGTTTCCTCGCTGTAGATCCCGACCGGACTGTTGTACTGCTTGTTCACGATCGACTTGATCGACCCGTCCCCGGTTCCGTTGAGCTAAACCAGAAATATTAAAGGTATTAATTAATAACCCGCTCCGAGGGCTCCCGATCGCGAAGGGTCGCGACCCGATCTTAAGATCCGAATTCATTTCTCGGATGGGGAGGAAAAATCGCAATCGCGGAATGTACTAACGAAAGGTTTAGGGCTGAAATTGTGTCCACTTCCGATGAGGGGTCCCTCCTGCTTCTTCGGGGCCAGAGACGTTTTCGTGACCGGCGGAATACTGCTGGCTGGGATGGAAGGCTGCGGCGACGGAATACTCGCCGTCACCGGAGAGACGCTCGGCTTCCACGTGCTTCCGCCTCTGAAAAAAATGGAGAATTCTTCGAGCCGCTCTCAACTATTCGCCGATACGGCTAACTCCAACGAAGGGGAAGAAGTCGCGCACTCCGAAGAGCGCGACCGCGTTACCTTTGAACCGTCAGCTCGAAACTGTTCCCAGCCCTGACGATGACATCCTGGGCGTCTTTGTGCCTCAGATTGAAAACCTCCGTGCCATTGACCCTGACGACCGAATCTCCGGCTCTGAGACCGGCGGCTTCCGCGGGAGATCCTCCGTTCACCTGAAACCAACGAGCGGGGATTAATTCCTCATCCCTCGTGCCAGACGAGAGAATCGCGGCGGACGTTTTGTCGGGACCGGCAACCGAGGGGTAGAGTATCGGGGGCGGGAAATCGGCGATCCCCACGAGGCGATAAAAGCGACGCATTAATACGAGCCATTAATCGGGCGAGCCAATGCCCGAAGGAACCTCCTTAGAGCGAGCCCGTCTATTTTTAAGCGACTGGACGACTTCGAGAGACGCGAACGCTCGCGGCTGCGATCCAGGCTCCAGCCATCCACCGTCATCGACTATATTTAAGCCCAACCGCTCCATTCCGTCTCGAATCTCGAGTACTGTGCCTCCATTCACTGGCCCGCCGGGGGAGGAGGAAAACGCGGACCGAGACGGGATACGCGAGCCCGACGATATTCAGGGAAGGTTTATTCGCGCCCCGGGAACGAGGCCCCCGATGACGCGCCGCCATGTGCGAGCCTGGTTCCGGGGACGCGGCAATTTTTTAAACGTTTCAAGATCGACGGACGCGGCAATTTTTTAAACGTTTCAAGATAGACGGGGACGCGGCAATTTTTTAAACGTTTCAAGATCGACGGAGACGCGGCAATTTTTTAAACGTTTCAAGATAGACGGGGACGCGGCACTAATCGTCGAGCCGCGAGGATGGTCCACGGATTTTCTCCGGAATTACGACGGCTCTTGGACGGGGATTACCGATCGAGAGAAAATTCCTCCGGGGCGATACGTCCCCGATTGGTCACGGTGGGAAGAGGATCTGAAATAATTAATGGACCTCGTCCCGATAGGAGACGATCGGTGCAGGAGGCCTCTATAAATACGCCCCCCCGGAACGTATCGCCGTTATTTTTATTTCCGAGCACTCCTCGAGGGGCTCCTCGAATCCGCCGATTCGGCGCCGGAACTGCTCGAGAGGACTCGGAGGAAAAAGCGAGATCTCCCGCCTCGTCCTTCGTCCGGATGTGACTTTTAATCCTAGAAAATTCACGTACCCGGGTCGCGAGTGGGCACGGGGCGATCGAACGATCGGCCCTCCGGGACGGTCCGTGGCGACGTTTTCGGTACCCTAGGAGACGGTGCCTGGAGGCCCGAGAAGAGCGGACTCGACCGCGAACCGCGTCGTTGCGAAAACGAGGGTCGCGGCGCCGAGGCTCGTCGACGGTGACGCAACGTCTCTTCTGCTATTTGCGGCGTGGAGGCGCTCCTCTCGAGGAGGTCCGTCGCGTCGGCGTCGTCTTCGAGCCCGGACCCGGGCCCTGGAAGGACCTTGACAAATATTTCTGGCTGCGAGTCCGTCCGAGAAGCCGCGACTTCTCTCGGATCGACCCAGTTTTCCCGACGCGTCCCTCCTTCGATATTCATTTCCCATCCCATTTAAAGAATTTCGAGGTTCGGGATTAAATCGGAGAATCTTAAAACGGGGAAGGAAGCGGGCTGGAATTCCTTGCGATCGGAAAGTCGTTCCCGAGGACTCGCGGCTCGCGTCGGTGGGTGCATCCTGCAGATGTCGCGAGCGGGCTCGGTGTAAGTCAGGGTTAAGCCCGGTGGACCCTGGGCGCGTGCTAAAAATAGAGGCGGACCGGTCTAAAAATAATGGCTCCTCTCTCTCTCTCTCCCCCTCGGCCCCTCTCCCCGGGTCTCCCTCGTATGAATGCGCGGGGTGCGTGCGCGCGGGTTTACCGGCGTCCAGAGGTGTACGCATTCCGATGGCCGGGTTTATATCGGAGATGGATCCGTCCCACCTTCCTCGCTGGAATGCATCCGATGTGCGCGACTCTACCTAACCTCTCTCCAAGCGGACCCGGGACCGGGGCCCGAGGAAAGTATCGCGCCGCCTCGACCGCCGATCCGCGTAACCTCTTTCTCCACGGTGAGAAACGTATCGCTTAATCCCGGCCACCATCCCGGACGGTCGACGCTCTCGGAAAATCCCCGACCAAGGATATTTCCCTTTCCTACGATTTTCCGGTCTTACGGCGACGGCGCGACGGAAGCGCTTCTCCAGCCCGTCCGGAGGGCGCCGAGTCGAGACTTTCACCTCGCAAAGTGCGAGGCCAGGGTCCGATCCGCGCACCGGGTCGGAGAATCGAGCGATCCGTCCATTTTCCGTGACTTTCTCCAGGGAGGCACTTTTCGTCGCCGAGGACGAGAGGCCGAATCGCGTCCCTCGCTCGCGTTTCTCCGCGGGCCGTTTCCACCTCGCGTATCCATTTACCATTGAAATGTATCGTCGGTCGATTTTCTCGCGGCTCCTCTCTCCGCGCGGCATTTTTCGCCGGTAATTACCACGTTTCGCCTACTCGTCCCCCTGACCTCGGAGGCGCGATATCGATAACGCCGTCCAGCGGAAGTGCCCGCGTTTCGCCCCCGAGACTTCTTCGTGCCCATCCGAGGTGGCGTCCTTTTTAAACGACTCCACCCGCTCGTTTCCACCGTCCGGTCTTCGACTCGGGAAAGACCGGCTAATCGTCCTTCCCACGGTCGTTATTCCGCGATCCTTCGAAAAGAGGGACGGGAGAAAAAACGAAAAACCCCCCGAGAGCGCGAGACCGGGGATAATCGGGAAGGATGAATCAACGAGGGGGAGGGAACCGGACGCGCCGTTTCCGTTTCCTTTGGCGACGATCCCGGGTGAACTTCCTCGCGAAGGACTCGCTAGGTGCCGAGGCGAAGGGCGAGAAACGAAAAGGAACGAAAGAAATCTCCAAAAGGATATCCTCTCGGTTAAGGCCAACGGATCCTGGGAAACGCGTCACCGGCTCGTGGCCGACGGTCGCTAAGAAATTCTTTCGCGACTGGTTTCCCTCGAAATCCTAAATAGGTCGGATCGTTTCTCCTTTTCGATCGCCGGAGCCCAAAACCGGAGGAATTCCGCGAGGAACTCGCGACCGCAGCTGACCGGACGCAAGAGGAAAGTCGCAAAAGCCAGCTCACGCGTTGGCGGCGAATGCCGGCGCGGCCTGAAAAAAGTGAATCATCGCCGCGAGGATGCTCATCCTGGACCTCGTCATCCGGCCGAAGCGGACCGATTTCGAGTCGACGGCCGCGACGAAATCGATCGGTGATCTCATCCGCTCCGAGTGCGCTTTGTCCGCGCGAGGGAGACGCCTCGGGCCCCGACGAGGAAAGGACTCCGGCGGTCGGGCTCGACGAAACCGGCAAAGGTTCCTCGACGCGGCAACAAGTGCGAGCGGTCGACGTTTCCCGTCTCGAGGAAGACGACAAGAAGACGATTAAACGGGGGCCAGGGGCCCGTAAAACGCGCGCCTCGCTATGGGTGTCGCGTTACCGCCGCGGAGGAGAAAGATGTCACGCCTCGGCCGCGACTTTTGGCAGATTTCCCGAAGCGGCGCGCCTCGCATCGGCCGTCGCGGCCGCCGGACCGAGCGAATCGCCGTCGGCCCGAAAGCCTCGTAAATCGATATCGAAATAGCCATTACGTTCCCCTGCGGTCCACGCGGCCGCCGAGAAGCCGGAGACGAACCCCGAGACCGCCTCCGGCAACCGGACCGGGATGGAATCGCGGAAACGCTTCCCGAGTGGAGGTCCTCGAGACGACCGCGCCTCCGTCTCTCGGAAGGACGGCGAGGCCGAGCATCGGGGATTCGCCGAGTCGCCCTCGAAGTGGCGGCCCCGAGAAAAGGAACTCTTCCGCGTTGCCCGCGGGCGGATCCGAAAATATGCTTCCCTCCCGCGACTCGCTCGAGGGCGAACTCCGTTTTGCGTCGTCGGGCGAGGAGGTGGGTTCGCGATGGCCGACACGAAATAAAAGCGATATTTTTATATCCAGGAGAGCGAGGCTTCGCCCGCCGCCACCGGGCCTCGGCCTCTATTAATATCCGCGGACCGGGCTTCCTCTCTCTCTCTCTCGCCCTCCGGGATTTCTGCATCCTTCTCCCGTTTTATCCCGCGCACTCGCATCGGAAGCGACGAAGCTTTTGTTGCTCCGAGAACCGGAGGTCCCCGAATCCGGGACCGAACGATCAACGGGGGGTCGATTTCCCTCAAAGGCAGGAAAATTTTCAAATGAATTTTAATGAAATTCCATACGCTTCGATCGGTATTAATTCCCAATGTCGAGACACCGAGCCGACTCGAGATGCGATTTTTTTTTCTTTTTTTTCTTTTTCTTTTTCACGGGGAAACGAGGGAGCGTTCCGCAATTTAATTCCCGGCCTTAATAGGCCTTGACGAGATCGTTAGTCGGGGCTTCCTCGGAACCGAGGCGCTTGATTCAAGAATATACGAGGACCGTTTGCCTCTTTCAATGTCGAGTTACGATTCCGGAATGGGCCTGCATTGACCTCGATGGACCCGATCATAAAAGCTGCACTTTGAGAGGACTCCTCCTCCCGGTCAACAAAGTCGGCTCTTCGATTTTCCACGACGCGCCTTTGCGTGTCGAGCGATCTCGTGCCTTATCAGAGGCTGGAGGAGGCATTTTCGCGAGTGATAAGATCGGCGACCCCTCCATCGTTCGGGGATGCGGAGCCCGATTTCGAGATATCGCATCGGTCTTATCTCGACGGAGCCGCTTTATTTACGAGTTGTAATCACACCTTGACACGATTCCG